>NC_056548.1:18069650-20614650 GCF_910596095.1 Thunnus maccoyii | reverse complement strand
TGAGCTGTAAAAAAAACATTTTTCTGTGTGACAAACTCAAAAGTTGAAACATTGTTGCAAATATGTTTGAGCATCACTGCTTTTCCCTTTCCGCGGATATATCATCCTCAATCCCCAGTCAGGATTGTGTGTCTGTATGAAATGTGTGTGTGTGTGTGTGTGTGTGTGTGTGTGTGTGTGTGTGTGTGTGTGTGTGTGTGTGTGTGTGTGTGTGTGTGTGTGTGTGTTGGTGGTGGTGCGTTAAACCAGATAGAAGATGGAGTAAAGAAGGGCCTCAGAGCTGCAGATGCATCAGGATTTAAAGGACAATACGGGGCGCAGAGCTGGTGCTTTCCATCACCCGCTTATTTGAGTCCAGTTGACACTAAATCTTCAGATCTGACACTAAAACGATACATTTTAATAGTATTTCTCATTGGCTTGTTCATTTTTTGTCTCTTTTTTGTCTTCTGTGCGTAAAAGTGCACACTGAGCATAAGACCAACCTTTTTATGTGATCATTGCTATAATTATGCTATCACCGGTTTCTCCAGTAGGCCTACTCCCATTTTTAATATTATAAGCAACAGAGCTGACTGGCTCATTATTAAAGCTCGTTACATTTTTTCTGATCCCAGCTTTGCAATCAAACGTACAGCAGAATGGACTCATCCAAAAACAATTAATTTTTCGGATGAACCCCAAAAACGGGGCCCGTCTGATTAATTATAATTCCCTCCTAAAAATTCATGCCCACGATTGTTCCCAAATAAGTGAAGAAAGAGCTTTTTATATTCTTGATTAAATAAATCTTTCGATTGAATGCACAAATAAGAATGCCGCAGGAGAATCCATAATAATGTTGATCATTCCCTCCTTTTAATCGCTGAATTTCAGCGTGTTTGGATGCCTCAGGCAGGGAGTTAGTCTTTGATAAAGGTAACCCCGCCTGCCTCAGGGTGTCCATGATAAATGTACAGAGTGACAAGACCGATTTCCTTCTCCTATGATTAAAAGCCTATATATAATATGCAGGTAAAGCCGGGTCCGTTTTATTTATGGGGGCTAAGCCATGGCCCGAGGAGACTTGGCTGGAGGGTAGAAATCATTTTGGAGCCCGTTTGATTTTTACAGAAATTCAACCACCCTTCCCTCCCGGGCAAAAAGTCTTTATTCGTCTCCTTTCCTCTAATGATTAAACATGTCACGGCGAGATTATAGCAGTGCGCCCATGCCCCGAGGAGATGCCTTCATTTGTTAAACCACCAGTTTATTTGTAACGGTGAATTTCATGCCACGCTGTGCCATTCGCCTTAATCGTTTTTTTTGTGTGTAAGACGAATTGCTAAAAAGGGGTTTATTATTTTTTAATCACTTCCCATTTCACTATCGCAGTGACACTGGCAGGGAGGAGGGAGAAAATGGTTTGAGTCCCTGAGACTTCTTCAGATAAATCAAGAGACAACTATTATTTGCAAATGTGTAGAACACTGTTAATGCCCCTTTGATGAATAAATAAAAATAAATAAATACGTAAATAAATAACCACCCTCTCCAGGAAAAAAACCCGATCTGCCCCGCTCTAGATGGCACAAGTACAGACAACTTGTCCTCCTTGTTAGGCAGCCTGTGTGTGAGTGCAGTAATAACATTAACAGCTGTTGACATCTGTAGAGCTCTAGCGGTCTCTACCGGCACATTTAAGAAACAACAGGGGGTGTTTGTTGTGTGCACCCAATTAGGCAACTTATAATAGACAATAATGTTACGGTTACATGCAATAGAATCAGACATGTGTTATGATATGAGGACTATTAAATATGTTTTATACTTCAGCTGCAGGTAAACACACATCTTCATCCCTTTTACATTATATAGTAACACACACACACACACACACACACACACACACACACACACACACACACACACACACACACACACACACACACACACATACACGTTCTTTAATTTAAGGATATGGCTGGTGTAATCATTGGCGCACAGCTGGAAAGTATAGGAAATTATTGATAAGAGTTTTTGATGGTTGTTTTGTTTGAGTTTTCTGAAAATATCTGCTAAGATTGAATACATTTTAAAATTTTGCTCACAGCTATTTCTAAATAATAACAGCTTGGATACAATAGTGCAGGCCAACTCTCACAGTGTATTGCTACAACGATGCTAATGTCCAGCCAAGCATAGATCATAGCTACCCACGTGAGTGTGTAATGATCACAAACTACTACTGTAGGCTAAAGACGCACAGGCCTACTACACTCTGAATAACCACCCTATTTTAAACAGTTAAAAAGCACTAATATCAGGGTCACTCCACATTCTAAGATGCGCGCTGATGCGCACAAAACAGTAGCAAAAGAAAACATGCAGAGTCTATTAGGCTGTAAAAAAATAAATAAAAAAAAAAACAGAAAATACTGTATGCAAACTGACTGGAGCATCCAGTGCGCTTACCTAGACTGGAGGGGGGCTGAATGTGTTGCCAGCGTTAAGACAGCGCGCAGAGTTAATGAAATATCTCCAAATGGGAGTCAGGAGTGCGTGCAGAGATAAGCCTGATGTGGTTTATATACCCAGAAAGCAAGTGCTCCTCTTCTCATATTGTCCAAGAGCGTTTGCATAGCTGGCCAAGTGGCTCTGCTCTTGCTGACTCGCTAACATTGCATGGTGTTTGTTTTCCCTTGCTATGACGTGAGACAAAATATTGGCCATATGTTCATCGACAATAAATTGGTCTTGAGCGCAAACACAGCTCTCTGCGGTCGGTGCTTTTAACCAACGCAACTAGTTTTCTCTCTTTGGGATGTTTTTGGGACACGAAACTATCTGGTGTATAATGTAGGTGAATGATAATGTTACAACAGCCCGTTTAAGAGATAATTGTACGCCTATGGAAGGGCTGCTGGTAGATCTTTATACTGCGTCCTATTACTACTCACACAGGGCTCTGTAATAAATCGCTTGGTAACCAAGAAGCAACACTGTCCAAAGAGCAGATGTGGCATGTTATCCACGGCGCAGTTGCGTTTACATTAGATACCCTGATACAATGATTGATAACCAAGGTCACGGTAATTCACAACGATTCGGGACCCAGTCATCTCCCATGAGGCAGACTACTAACACATAATGTTTGCTACATGGATCCAAATGTGTCGACACTGAAAACAACGGCAACTGTGTGAGCTAAGGGCCACAGACGATAAGAGAAAATGTCATTATTAACGCATAAGCGGAGGCAGAAAATAACAGTTATAAATTCCCAAATCTCTGCTAACAAGTACCTCAAATAGGCGCAAAAATACTGAACATTTGTGCCACAAAACACTATTTTCAATAGACAATATAATAATGATGATGATAATGAAAATAACAACAATATCATGATAATAATTAATGTTAAATATATTATTGTATAGATATATAGATATTTTAATGTAACTAGTGCACCTGCCTGACATCTAGACTTAAAAATAAATACATTTTGACTAAAAACTATAGCCTATGCTTCATATATATATCTATATCTATATATACATATATATATATATGAGATGAAATGTTTAAAGTAGTCATTGTGTGACAACATAATAAGAATAAAATAAATAATATGTATTTTTAGACAGCAAAAAGCAACAATGAGAATGGATAAACACAAAAGAGCAGCTACATTACTCCCTTTATTTTTTATAACAGTTTTCATAAAAGCATATTGAATTTCTCCAGCACATCTATTTACACCAGTTACTGGCAACACTTTTCTGTATAGAAAACATCTTCTCCAGTATCAGGTGCAGGAGTATCTGCTTGATGTAAAGATGATGACAGGGAATGCCAGTAATTGTTGAGGAAGAAAGCAATATGAGGCAAACACCAGTTGTGCTATTATGACACCTTGGGGGTGGATAACTTAAATCAAGACAATGATTTTATTGTGGGCAGTCTGGAATCTATGCATGGTAATAATGGTGTTGCCTAGTAGTGCAGGAGCGACCATCAATCAATAGCGAATACATTACTGATGGGTTTTGTGCAGGGCCACTTTGCTGATGAAAGACAGAGATTATCCTCCCTGCCATCACTGTGTTCAAGAGTATCACTAAGACGCTGAGAATACAAATAAATAAATTGGCCTCATACCTCGTTTGAAATTCCACATTAAGGCAAAGTAGTTAGTTGGAGTTGGAATGTATTCATGAGGTTCAGACGAATGAGAAAAAGCTTTCCACTCAGCCGCTCTGTGAATACCCTTGTGCTGTTTGAGATTTGCCACAAGTGCTCTGGGTGCTAAATACAAGACCTCCTGAAAAAGGATGGGTAAGATAGGCCCTGCCGGTCAAGCTATTATCAATCCCTGGCCTAAAGCTTGATGACTAAGATACTTCAGATGTAGTTAACAGCTGCGTAAGGACACTGATGGCACGGCATTCTGAAATCAATCAGTTCAAGTTTTAATGTATCGACCACTCGAGGAGAACGAAAAGAGGGAGAGCTTCTCGACACACAAATGCCAGGGAGACTGGGCTGATTTTCATGGAAGATACACTTTAAAAAAAAAAAAAAAGTTTAATTAAACCTGAGGGCTCACTTGTACGGTTGAGACTCATACATGATGATAGCCAGTCTTATCAATTTGAAAGGCTTAGCAATTTTTCTTCACAAATACATGCACTTAAAGAGGTTTAGCATTAGATCAGCAAGCCCTCAGTGTTAAGGCGAGTGAATGGGTGTTTTTAGCCCTTCAAGAGATGTGAAGCAAAGTAGAGGAGATGAGTTGTTTTCCAACAAAGTGCCCAATTCTACAGACCGGTGAATATTACCATTTCTTAAATGACAACAGTGCATTGTGAATTTGAGGGGCTCTGGAGTGTAGGGCGATCGGTCTTAACATTTTTGCCCTGCTATGTTACCTACTGGAGAGGAAGAGGAGGGAACAAATAGTATGAAAGTGGTGAGATGTGTCAAAGTGTTAGCTGAGTGAAAAAAGTTCCTTTAGAGCACTCATTGAAATGTCTGGTATTTCCATCAAAATATCAGATTTATGGCTTGCATGGAAGGGTTTTGTCGGCATTACTTGACATGAATAACTTTAAGCTTGAATACTTTTCCAGTGCTGGCATCTGGTGCAAGGCCAGTGCTTGGCCTTGGAGAGCCATATAGCTGTTTGTAAACCCTGCTGCTGAGGCTAAGGGCCAAAAATACAGTACTTAGCTGACACATTCTGTAAGCATTTTAGCCCTTGTGGCATGTAGGCACAAAACAATATGCCTCAGTCAAGGTCAGATGCTTGAAAACCTATGAGCTTCAAGTAATAATGAAGAATTGATTCAATCAAAATTTTCACTTATGTGGTCTGACTCAGGTACCATTAGAAGAGGCATCTAATGTGGTTGTTTCAACCGCCGATATGAGAGCAGAGACATAAACGAGGAAACTCATGAAAGCTGTGTATTGCTGTGAACAAATTGTAAAGCAGGGACCAGATATGTGGCTGTGAGGCAGCTTTCTTGTTCAATAGCCGGATATGTGGAAGGAGCATTATATAGTTGTATTTCTCTGTAATAATCAAGAAGGTCACCTGACAGGGTCAGCTCCAACATTGTGGACAATAGCCATCATCCAAGGTGAAAGAAGAGGAGCGGTATCAAATCATAACCATCTCAACAATATAGCGCTCACTCCATTGGAGAGTCCTTTGAAACATGTTGAGAACCAAATCATGTGGTAAATAAAATCTAACTGAAGAGAGGCACACCTTAAAATGGAAGGACTGCGACAGTCTCTCAAGGTAGCCAGGCAATGTCAGTCTGCAGAACTGAATTGATTCCAGAGTGAATTTATGAAGAGAGAACTTAAGAAATGCAGAGAGCAACAGTTAGGTTGCTTTAGTCTTCCAAGTCGTCCTCCATTTTTTGAAACAATGAATTGTAGCACGAGTCAAGGACAGATCATTGCAAGATGGGCGAGCTTGTCCTTGCCGTCACTCCAGCTGTACAGCACAGCTTTGGAGCAAAGAGCAAAGATTCAAAAGCTTTGCAAAGATATCGACTGTTACCTTCAACAGTAGGTCCATAGTGAAGTAGGGAAGGAAGAATATAACTCGCGTATTTGAATAGTATTCCATGGACAAAACATGTTGAATTAGAAGAGGGTCGCCTCAAGGCCATTTATTTTCTTACAAATGCATCTTGCTGAAAAATACGTACTGTATGTAATATCTCTCTGGCAGAATCTATTCAGGACGCCTTACATTTTTACTAGGAGGACAAAACTGTAGACGAATTAATGTTAATGTGTATCAGACCTTTCTTTAGACTCTCTACAGACAGCAATGTCAACACACTGTTTGTATGCTCCTCAAAGAGATACACAGAGAGACATAAATAAGAAGCAGGAATTATCACAGTGAGTGTCTGCTCATTCAGTGAAGTTTGGCTGGTCAGCCTCTTTAACTTGAGAGCCTGCATGACAGATCAGCTGAAAATCATGTGGGTATACATGCACACAAGATGCATCCAAGAACTTCAAGATGTAGGGTTTTGGTTGACATCATGTTAAGCTAAGATGTTTGAAAAAAGACTATAGTTGTACTAAAGCTGCAGAGAAATCTGAATTCAAAATATGGTGTACACAATGCAGTATTATTTCAAATGTGTGTTTTGAAAAATGTGTATAATCCAGTGAGAACTGAAGAAAAACAACTTTTGATTTTGAATACTCTGAAAGAATTCACATACATCAACGTAGGGCTTTAAAATCAACTGTCAGATATGGGAATGTAATCAAAGATGATACAACCATAATTAAGTGTATGAGGCTGTTTTCTCCCAATGAGTGTCAAATCACTAACCAACCCTGCACTTATCAGATCTCATCCTACAACCTATGGATTTAGTTGAGGACTTGTTGCCCTGAATCACCAACCTGATGATCATTGTAACGTTTATGAAGTAAATACTGCCGTGTAAACAGTAGAAATACAGAGGATTTTAATAACTGACCAGTTTATGGGTTTTAATTTACAAATGCACTCATTACAGCCAGAGGTTTTGTCTTGATATTTGTATGTTGTTGTAAGTGCAAGAGCTAGTATATAGCAATAAAGTGGTAGAACAATCCTTGAAACAATTAGAGAAATATGTATTTGTCCAAATTTATACTGAAGAAATTATTATATGCAAAATATTCTCCATATTCACTCAACCTCATAAGCTATTTTTGAAAAGCCTCTTGAAAACTGCATCCAGCTCACTTTGAAGATAGGAGAATACTTGACCATACTCACTCATTAATATAATTGGGTATCCTACAAAGTGTTTTAATGAAAGTAAGCTTAAATATCATACATTTCTGAGGGCATTCGGGACCAAGCCTGTTGTGATGATAAATAATTTGAATAAGATAACAATTTATTGGTACTGAACAAACTACTCCCCATTGATTTTCTTCTGCTTTGAAACACACTGTGAGTGTTTTTTTAAAACCACAGTCAAGTGATTCTTAACTATTTTGCCCGATAAACCTCAGAGGTTAAAGCTTCCAGTCTTATAGTATAAACTGTATAGCTCTTTGAAGTTACATCACAGTTGGTTTAATCGTATACAGCAGGGAAATATTTTCTTGGCTTCAGATCTCTGTAAAATCAGTACTTTCAAAAAGAATTACCAATCATTACACACTGAAGGCCAAGCTTTGCTGTGAGTACGTGTGTGTGTGTAGTTTTATGTAGAGCAGTGTGCATGTGCATGTATTTTTATGGCTGGATGAGTTTGTGTGTGTGTGTGTATGTGTGTGTGTGTGTGTGTGTGTGTGTGAGTGTGTTTGTGGGTGTGTGTGTATGTGTGGAGGAAAGTCCCTATTTGAGTACGGTGAACATCCCATCAGGATATGTAACCTAAACAACACAATGGAGAGAAACAGAAGGGCTTAGGGGCATGAAACACTCACCTTGAACCAGGCTGTTCCTTGCAGACACAAGGATTACCCATCTGCACATTTCTGAAGCCTTTTGATTAACAATGTGTCTAAAATGAAAGACGAAAAGGAGAAAACACAATTTAGTAATTTCAATGGCTTTCTGCAGATGGGTTGCCAACATATTTGGATAATTAACGTGTAGATATTTTCTTTATACTGGGCCCATGATGGCAATTAACATGTTTTGTGGAGAGGTGAAAACTTTTTTCGAGGCAGTGAAGATGGATGGAAATGCATTAGAGGAGGTCATGAAAATGGGCTTCTATTCTTTGTGCTAAAAGGATGCTTTTATAAGGTGATAGCAATTGAGGAATAAAACCCCAAGGGCAAATAAATGATAAAGAACTCATCTTTAATTGGCAATCTTTTTGGTTCTTATAAATACCACTCCAAATTTCCTATCCACATTTCCATTGACTGCATGGCAAGTCTCTCTTGAACTAGAATTATGAAAGGCAAAAGGAGCCACAATGCCGACCAAAAAGGACAACTCTATCTCTTAGCAAGCCAAAGGTTTACAAATTACCCACTCTCTGTTCATCATGATACTATGTAATTCATTGAGAACTGCAATTGCCTGAAAACAGTTTAAAAGATACACACTATAGTTTTAGAGAAACCTTCATTCTGGCAAGTGAATAACTTTCCCGTCACCAATTTGAATAAATTTGAATTGAAATATGAATAAGTGCATCCTGACTCAAAAAGGACAAGCTGTGATGGTGTCTAAACTCAATACCAAGTTAAAAATCCACAATACACTTTGAAAAAATATGCTAATTTGACAGAGCTTCAACTGAATTACCAAGGGTGTCTTTTCAGAAATTTACCTCATGATTTAGTTTGATGGTGCACTAACTATTTTTTATACAACAGTTATAGTGAGGGTTATGAGTAAGCCATGGCCAGGGCCTTCACCCACTAAACCTCTCTCTGTCGCCACCTAATGGTAAGAGTGTGTGCTAATTCTGAGCCCTGGACCCCAGCTGAGGAAAAGTGTGCACCAACGCATCCTCCCTCTCTCAGGTAATTATGTCTTTTATCTAGGAGACACATACAGCTACTTTAACATTGGATATCCAGCCGTCCTAATGGCCCATTATTCAAATAAATGGGGGAAACACTGTGGGGTTGGTGACCCCCTCCGTGCGGCAGGGCCCTCCATCCAGGCACACCTGCTGAGACAAGGTAACGTTTATAACTGACACCTTCGCAGGACAGAAACAAAATGGCAGGCGGGGTCAGCGGTAAGGAGCACACCGGGCCTGTCATATTGCAAACATATCCATTTGGTACGGCTCTACTCTTGTGGTTGCCAGGCTACTGCCTAATATATGGTGACTGAGTGTGCGTCAGGAAAACAGAAGTAAGATGTTGACTTTGAGATAAGTACCTCTTCAAATTAAACAGCACCATCACATTGCATTCAAAATAACATTTCCAAAGGTCAACTTTAAATGGTCCCCATTTGGCAAAAAAAATGCCTGTGTTCTTCAACTCACTAAATCATCAAATTTGCATACCAGTTACGTTAGTTAGTGGGATTTAATTATTTATGTTTTAATTACACGGAATGAAGGGGATAATATCACTGTACGGTAGTTTTGTAGTCAGTGTGCCCCTGTCATCTGAACACTCGGATGTCTCCTTATTAAAGTACACAAAAAGATAATTATGTCCCGCTCTGTCTAAACATTGCCATGGTGCTGCACTAGAGAATCATCGCTGAATTGGACACAGGAGAGGGTTAGACCTCTTATGATTAATGTGCTTGGTCACACACACTCAGGAGTGGTAAAGGCATGTCAACTCGCTCTCTCTCTCCTGCTCTCCTCCAGAGTCAAGGGTCAGCAAAATTGTTTTGATGGCACTGATTGTCGCATCAACCAGACTTCATCATGCAGTGAGCTCACCTATGGACTCCAGAGTACAGAGCCAGCCAGCTGATATGCAGCTGAGGTAGACACACCCTCTTACCAAAAACCACACAACTACATGAGTGTGTTAGTAACTAACAAAGGCAGACAGGGTTGTAGATGGATATATAGATAGATAGAAAGTTAGACAGATACTGTATGTTGCTACATGTATACTGTATATAATGGGTGGGGTATGTATGTGATTTATACTTATACATGATGGGGTCAGTGGTGGGAGGAAAAAAAAGCTGTGGGTCTACATTTGCAAGGCTCTTTCCCACCAGCTCTCCCATGAAACACCCATCACCTGGGACGGCCTTGCTGAATAGAGTTGCTGATGTAATTGGAGAGATGGTATTGATTGACCATGGGGCACCAAAGGCCAATGCAATTAAGAGACAAGAAAACATACAGCGTTAAAGACTGTGTAAATAAAGGGACTCTGCAGTAGGGCCAGACAAAGGCCATGCAGGGCCCATTCAGGAGCCCCTTGTTCGCCGTTGGCCTGGGGTTCTCTCCAAGGACTGAGGGTCTGGGTGGGAGGCCTGGGGGAGGTGGCGGTAGGAGAAGAGAGAGGCAGTGTGTGGGTGTCCGGAGGGATAAGGACAGTGGGTGTTGCTAGGCTCTCTCTGAGAGGTCGACATGAGCTTAGCCCTCCCTATGTCCGGAACTATCAGGTGATCACGGATGATCTGCATCTCAAGGAGGGGGCTGTTGAGAGGAAGAAGCTGTATTTTTATAGGCCTTTGCCTGGTTTGCTTTGCCGTCCTTATTACTCACTTCCTTCCGCTTTCTTTCTCTCCCCTATCAGAGTATACTGTAGAGTGACTGATTCCTATAACAAATTGGACACACTCACACGAATAGTCCATAATTTTCTTTCACTGTTTGCTCTTCAGCTATAAACAATCTCTTGATTCATACTAAGCGTTATTGTTGGTTTCGAAGCCATTTTACCGTGCCAACACTAAACCCTGTATGGGAGGTACTTGAAGGTTATTTGAGAAGGACAGACAATTGTTTTGGTAAAAACACTTTTGCACAACATATTCATTGTTAAACCCATTGCCACTGAGAGAGTTTTAGAAACATGGGTCCATAAATGTTGAGCATTCCCAAAAATTATACATACATGTACATTGTTACACCTTATTCATATACAGCGGTTGTATAGAGCCAGTTTTTAAATATAGTTTCTTTCCTGGGGTCACTCCAACTTATCGCTGAATGGCATTTAGATTGAACTATTACAAGGGACCTTTAATTTTAACTGAGAATCATTACTGCATGCACAAAAACTACATGAACCTGGGTAAAAATAGGTGATTTGGTAAAATAGGCAACCCAATGTCTCCTACCAGTACGGAACTGAACCTTATATGAATGGCACACATGCCAAAGCTATTAGCATTGTCCTAAATTGCACTTTAAACAATATGCATTTGTGAGTGCGGGGTCTGTGTCAATCTGTGTCAGTGTCAAAGGAAGTGCCCGCATAGATACAGCTCAACCCCTCGGATCTCCTCTTTGATCCAGCTCTTCTTGTAGCAACAAACAGAGATGGGGTCACCTATTCTGATGTGCATCCTCTCACCGTCCTCTGCCCCCTCTGTATCTGCATTCAGGAAAAAAACAATAGACTCTACTTCATCTGTCTCCCAGGTGTCAGCATGAACATGATCCTGGGATAATTTAACTCGCTCCTCATTTCTTGTTCATCAAATGGAGGCCAGTGTCTGCCTGTCCTTAGTCTCATTTACATTTTCTCATTAGCTCTGCACTTTTATTATTCAAATTCGTATGTTGTCTAGAAAAACGGATGGACGAACGGATGGGTGATGTTGTCGCCCTTTCTCTGTGTGCATCACCCTGAGCAACAAAGAGGAGACGGGTAGCATTCAAGTGGTCTGTATACGTCTCATAACCCACCTGAAGATGGAGGCAGCCACTGCTTCCCCCTCCATTGCAGGTAAGAATTGTGAATTCTTTTGTACCACTGAAACCGTCCAGATATCACATTTACAGTGCTTCACCCAAAAAATAAGCAGGATCACGGTGTCCTTCTTTTCAATAGCAATAATACCAAACAGCAGTTGAACCCTTTTATGGAAAACCACTGGTGACATCAGAGTAGTGGCCCAATGCATAGAAATTGTGGTGGACATTGTATCTGGTAAATTCAATGTTATACCTCTCAGTGAAAAGAAATCCTACACATAGTACACATTATCTGGTCCAGTACCAGCATATAGAGTCCTTGACTATGATTTTAAAAGGTTCACCACTTGACCATGGTTTTTCACTGCATTCACAAACAGTGAATGCACATCGGTCCTATCTTTTGAATTGATATGTATAAACTTTATGTTGTCACTGCTGCAATTCAAGGATGCGGCAACATTAAAGGACACCTATGGAATTGCAAACATGCTCATTTTCAGAATTATTTACTTCATTGAACAATGAGCTTGACTGATACATAACCCTGCTGGTAATTTAGCTGTGGCGTAGCTGTCAGTGTTATGGGTTTAAATTTCAGCAGTCTAGTCCAAACTGCAACATGAACGATGCTGCAAGTCCCTTCAGAGAGCAGGCTGGTAATATATTCTGTGGGGGAAAAGAAATCATAAGCGTGAACTAAATCAAGCAACTTAAAGACAACGAAATGCACTGAGAGTCAGCAGTGATGAAGAGAGTAGTGAAACTGAGGACTTGGTAGGTTCAATCTAAAGAGATGGGGAGCAGTTAGATTGGGTGAGGGTGGGTGTCTGGAGACATGGGGGCAATATTCCTAGACGTCATTTTACAATAAATATATTTTTAATTTGTGCTCTTTTATTAACCAGCAAAATCACTTCAAAATGAATAGCACATTATTAAGTCTTCTAGTGGCTCTTACTGTTCTTTATCATGAGTTTGTATCACTGTGCAATTCATCTCCAGCCATTCTTCACACTAAATATGTTTTATATGAGCCTTCATTTATCATGGCCTGTCAGCTCTTAACTGTATCATTATTCAGTCTAGAGTTATAAATTGGAATCATTAAACGGTTTTTCATATAATCTGATGCAATAACTGCTCCCCCTTTATTGGCTTGTGAAAAGAAAATAGTAAATACAATTGTCTGTCAAGATCTTTGGAGATAGCCGTCTCTCTCAGGCTGAAATGAAATTAGGCCAGCCGAGGAGACAGGATCAATGTCAGCAGATTTGTTCGACTTTCATCGTGGAGGGGACGAGGTTGAGCGGATGAAGGATGGAAAGAAAAGGAAGCTGACACTGCTGAACCTGATGAGGAATGTGGGCTTAGCTGTCAGTATTTTTTTTCATACAGTGTCACATCAATCAGAGGTGTCTTTTCAACTTCTCTGTGCAGTTCTGGCCAGACATTCGTAATGGAGATATGACATTCCCTGAACTCAGCTGAATGTGTGCTCTCTGTGTCTTTTTTGTCCAGCATCTGAGATGTTTTAATGAAAGAAGGTGCAGTGATTAACAATGACAATGTGGGGTGACATTTTTCATCACTTGAATCATATTCTAATCAGAAGAGGACCTTGGCAGCGTGGACCTTCTCTAGAAAAAAAAGTAGTTAAATTCGAATGTTGCAGAATCTAAAAGGCTTGGAAATTATAGAATTATTTGCATCACCACAATAGTCATGTCCATAACACAAACATGTACTATCGGGAGGAAACATTCATACACACAACACACACATAAGATTTACTAAAACACATTCCATAATAAAAAGATGAAAATGGCACAATTATCAAATCATAAAAGTGACTAACAGAAGATGCCTGCTGTTTTGAGTCATTGTTTTCTCCATTCTCATCCCATACAGAGATGGTGATAAATGATGTTAAACCTCTGACAATCATGGGTAAAGACTGCCACCCTCTGGCAATCTCACACTCTAAACTCCCCTCATTTATGTTATGTTCATGGTTTGGGGTCTTCAACTCATTTTAATTCCGTCTTTAAGAAAATTATGCAAATGTATTTGAAAAACTGAGTATCTTTGGAGATAGTAAACTGATACAGAGAAGTCAAAAGGGACTGATGAAAATATTCTATATGGGAGACTTGGGTTTACAGAAAAGATGCACATATTTTTCTATGAGCTTATGCTGCCATCTACTGGATGATGCACTGAAGTGGTGGTGTGTAATTTGAGATGACATTCACCTCTGAGGAAACTGAGCAGCACTGAACGTCTCTGCCCTGAATTTGAATTACAAGACATTGTGAAGAGAAAGAAAATCAAACCTGCACCCACATGAGTGTTTTTGCACAGCTTAATCAAACTTTTAACAATATGTCATTACTCCCTTTAACAGATTACCTTATTTCCCAGTGCTAGAACAATAAATGGTTTGTGTCCCCTCTGGTTGAATCTGGTTGAATGTTTTTAATCAGCTTCTTTATTCCATAACTTCAGGTTTAAATGTTATTACTTAGAATTATTTTACACTTTCTCGCACTCAAAGGTGTCACAGTGAAAATAAAACAAGTGTCACCATGTCTTTCAGGTGAACAATCAAATGAGAAACTTCCACTTTAGGCCTGATGGTGGTGTGTTTGCACCAGGTAGCGCAGACACACGAACATGAAGTATAGTTGTACACCGATACTGAATTTAACAGAAGATTGACAGACTTGATCTGAAGGAGCTTCTGGAGCTCCTCATCACTGATATGGAGGTAGTTTAATTCCCATTTCCCATGTCACAGAGGAAGAGTGCAAAAGAAGTTTGATTTTAGTGTGATTTTGGCAAATTTTATAATTTTTGACTAGATCATTTGAAAAGTATCCCCTTTTTCTAAGGTATCCCAGTGATGAAGATGCAGGCTTTCCTTGTAAAAGATATCTTTTTTCTAAGAGGTGTTCAAGTCCAAGTTTGTCAGAAAAATTCCATTGTTTACAAAATGCCTAGAACTCCACGGTAGGACCATTTATTTACCCCTACTGGCCCATATTTCCACCTGCATGTTGAAGGTGTTTATATGTAAACTCCCCCAAAAGAGAGAGAGTTCACTCCGAGGTCTCTGTTCTGTCAATCTGGCAATAAAGCACGGTCATGCTCTCTTACCCCCTCTTTGCCCCCTATCTCTCTCTCTTTGTCTTTCATAATACTTCACCATCTATCTGTATGTGCCGTGTGAAGAGAAATGAAAACAAATTGCTCAGGGTGCTCCACATGGGACCAACGAGCTACTGCATATTTGTCACAACTGCTTTCTGTGACTTTTTTTTTGTAGAAACATAATAAATTGGTAACTCTTTAACCACAAAACCTCCATAAAAAAACGTAGCAATTCTGCATATCTACAACCATAAATCTAGTACAAAATCAAAACAGCAAACCTAAAGTATCATATGATAAACCAGAGCTCTCATATTACTGGAAAAGGACCAATTTTCTGTTTTCCGTAAACTCTACAGATCTTTGAGTGGGTTTAAACATGAAGAATGAACAAGGAGGAATGACCTAATCTTTCTGTGTGATTGGGAATATTTGAGTTTGTAGGTCATGTCTTCGAAAAACATTTATAAGAGGCAGAATTTCTTAAGTCAGTTAACTTTTTGTGGAATTTATTATTAAGTCCAAGAGAGAGTTTCATGGCACATGTGATTTGTAATTGGCAAACCTGAAAGGTAACGAAGGAACTATATTGAAAGAAGCAATGTATATATTGCTAGATTACCAGTTTAGCTACATTTTAATAGACCTGATAGGCTAATTGTAGCTGACCAGGATGACTTAATATGCATTTTTTTAACATAGTAGCAAGAGCATTAGACATCAAAATAAAATCAAAATAGACATTTCTTCCTCTTTTACTCATTGAAAGCTTCCCTTTTATCAGCTTGAGTCTAAGATTTCCTACATTGAAATTTTTAGGTTTGTTAGCTCCATCAATTCAATCAGTGACATTTATTGAACACAGTTCTGCATCCAACACTTTAGTCTGCATTTTCAAACATATTTGGAGAGAAAAGTGAAGCCACTGTATGCGTTTCGAGAGAACAATGATGACATGACCAAGTAACTACGTGTTCTCAGTCACCCGTGGCCCACGCCTCGTTAGACAGGCTGATTCTGCAAACGTGTCATCACTTTGCACCATCTTGTCGATGCTATCGCAGCTATCTGCATTCTCCCTGAGAACTTGATATGACCCAGAGTGCTGTGTAGAGAAGAAAAAAGTGGCGGGAATGTCTGTACGTTTGTCAAGTTGCAGAGAATTATGGGCACAGTTCAAAGGCCTTTTGGGTTTCATTGCTGGTCCTTCATTTACAGTGCACAGCCTCCCAGTTAAAGTCATAGGCCACTGTGTTTAAAGGTGCACCACCTCTGTAAAGCTAAATCAATTCCATCATGTACTTCTCATCAACTACTAAGGTAAATAAAATTACAAAAAACATTTTGATAAAAAATGTGTCCCTTTAATAACCGAAAGGGAATTTTTGTTGTCATCTATTTTCAAGACAGCTGGAAAAACTGAAGTCTTTCTTTTCCTGATGTGTACGCAGAGAGAAGAAAACTATTAAAAGTAACCCATCAAACCTGTCCTCCAGGACTTGCTTGCACTTGTCTCGGCTCAAGTTCAGAAAAAGAGAAAGAGGGCAGAGAGCAGCTCAGAATGAATCATCTGGAGACAAGGAGACAGTGACAAATCCATTTTTAGCTTTAACTCAAACATTTTAGCTCCAGAATGCTAATAACGTCTCGCTTGGTTTAGTCAAACGTTCTCTGAAGAGTGAGTATCATTTTCAGACAGTTCCTTCCTTGTTGACAGGTTGCAGAAACACCACTGACACCAGCTTAACTCCACCTGTATTAACACTTATACTGTAAAGTTGTGATACTGAAGCTGAAGTTGGCTTATGTATGCTCCAAAAATCAGGATCAGATGGTACCTTTGAACCAAAATCATATTTTCAGGCATGATGAGATACCTGGCAATGACTTCTGGCTGCTCAATACGCTCTACATGGTGATCTCATTATTTTTGTCTTTTAGTGTAAATGTGTGTAAAAGTCACTGTTGATTGGCAAATCGTTAAAATGTTTTCATATGGGAAATATGAAAATTCTTTTTAAGAATTCTTTTGAGATATTTTTGGTAGTAAATAGTGTACTTTAAAATGAGACAGGCTACAACAGTATTAGCGCCATGTAGATGGTTGACAAATCAAAGGAAAAGTCCAAGTAATACAGCCATCACCGCATGGTATCATGAGTATAAAAACAATAAGCATCACCAGATCTCAACCCTATGTGGGATGTTGGATTGTGGTGTTTAACAGCATCATCTACACCAAATCAAGGAATATTCTTTAGAAGAATGGTGTTCGTCCGTCCATAGCTTTCCAGAAACTTGTACAATCAATACCAAGAAGAAGTGACGCTGTTTCGTAGCTCATGTTCGTCCAACACCTCACCAAGACACTTTATGTTAATTTTTTCTTGAATTTTTTCACTCATCTGAATGTACCACAGCTGAAAACGTGGCGCCTACTATTTCCTGGTGCATAAAGCAACATGGGGCCTCTGTTTATTTACACAGCTAGTAATGTACTGTGACTTGTTCGTAGTCATTGTAAAGGCAGGTCAGATGGGGCGGTAACTGTACAAGAAGGTTGTGGGCTCATTTCTGTGATCTGCCTGATTCATATTTAAGGGGTAAGTCTGGTGATATTCTATATTTTCTTATTTTTAGCAAATACTAAGACCAAAACCAATGATGAATTGATCCTTCTAACAAGTATTGTCTGTGTATCCAAAGCCTAATGAGCTGCAACATTGCTTTGGGTGACAAGTTCCTTCATTACCATGAACATGAACCGTTGTTGTACATACACCTGCTACTGTAGGCTAAATACTCATTAGAGCACCAGATGTGCGTTAATCTGCAGCTGAAAATTGTCTCCAAACAAACGTACTCTTTACTCCTGTTTGAGAAATGTCAAACACTAAAATCTACAGTGTCCAGCTCTTTTGGGCAGCTTTACTTGAAAAAATATCATGACCTGATTTCAGAGATTGAAATCTGCAGTCGGACAGAATGGGCTTGGGGCTGAGTGCCATAGACAGGGCAGAGAAGTCGAAAAGTACTGAGAGACGGGCTTACACATTGTTGACTTTGGTCTTTTCATAGGATTTGTTGACACTAAAAGAAATATTGCCAGGCTTATCCTTTAGTGAATGGCAGAAGAACAAGTTAACCTTCCTGCTTTCAGCTGATTAATCACTTCGACACAGATTTGCACGTCATCTAGTGTGATGTTCTACCTCCAAATAAATCTGTTAAAGCATATTTCCATCAGAGATGCAGAGTTTGCTAAGAAGTGATGTCATTAATCTGCCAAGCCAAAGAAAAAATGCATACACGCCATTGAATTGTTTAATAACTGAAGACAGAATGCATATATTATCATCATTATGGCAATAATCATCATTACAATGATAAAAAAAAAAGGAATTCTTAAGTTTTCAGTCCACAACTGGCTCCATCCACATAACCTTGGGTAAGTATCCCGCGCACTATGTCATGGGGAAATCCTTGCCATGTCTTTGAGTGAAGGGGGCTCTCAGCCAGTATCGCTGCTCACTGCCAAGGAAAGACTCAACCCTCTGATCCTGGGCAGTGTGCCGCACTCTTTCTATTTGATGTTGTAATTGTTTCTCTGTCTTGGACAGGAGGTCTGGGACATGTTTTTCTGTAGGGGGAAACACTTGAGCGCCGAGTTCCATCTCTGTGGATGTTTTGGAGATGTGGCAGCAGGTTGTGGTCTGCAGCATATGGGCTCACTTTAAAACCTCCACAAAAGCCTCTCCTTTGAGATAATTGTACCATGAATTAGACGGGGAGGCTTTGATTTATCAACACAGTTGTTGACAACAAGTTTCCACCCTCTTCAGACTTTCCATTGAAAAATCTGCTGCGATAACCATAACCTGTTAACATAACACCGAACAGCATAAAATAGCACTTAATTTATCATCCTGGACAAATTGTCTTTGGTGTAATGAGTTAATGAAAGGAGAGTCTTAGAAAGGTAGTGGCAGAATAATTTCCTCATGTTGCAAATTTCAGCTGAGGCTCCTCTAATTACACCGGAGGAAGGTAAGCTCTCCTTGACATTTTATAACACTGCAAGTCTTCTAGGAAACTCACTGAGACCTTCAACCAAACCCACAATTAGCTGTAATATGGGTGTACACAATTCAAATATGGTTACATCAACACTGACATTGAGCAATCGTGGTTTGTCGTTTTACAGTTTCCAAAGCTGTTCCAACAAATAACATCATCACATGTGGGCTCCACCACATGCACCGTCTTTATTACAGCAGAGCAGAATCTGACATAAATCACGATCCCGCTTGTAGCTGTTACCACAAATAAGTGTCACCACAAACTATATTTTCCGTTGTCTGTGTTCTGTGGGATGATGTTTCGTGAATTATCATCTGATATGACATACTGTACAATAAGCACTGCAAATAAATGAATGATCATTTGAATGGATATTTTAAATATTTAAAATCCAAATGTCATATTCAAAAACAGCTACTGCAGGTGCTTAAAGGATTTATACAAACTGATAATGTGTGTCCCTCAACTAATGATTCAATACACTGTTAAAACTAGTGTGGAAACAACTAGTTGATAAATCAATTAGTCCACCAACGGAAAATTACTAATTAATTATCAATTTGAAATCTAAAAGTCAATCATCAAGCAAAGAAGACAAACATTCACCTGTTTCTTTTCTCTTATTTACACCACTGTGAATTGATGTACTGCTCAATCAGACAGAACAATCAGACATTTATCTATTTGCAGGCAATTCAAGTCATTAAATGATCATTTGAAAAAGTAGAAGGATCAGATCAATCAATAATTACAATAATCATTAGTTGCAGTCCTTGGTAGAACAGTGGAATAACTTTGCACTCTTTTTTTTTGTTATGAAGTCTTTATTTATAACAAAACAAAATAACCAAGACAATTGGAACAAGAGGAAAACATCCTAACAACAACACATCCAGACAACCCAAACACAGCACTTACACTTTAAATAAATAAGGAAAAAGAAATGAAAAAAAGAAAAAAAAAATTGGCACTTTTTAATAGTCTCAAATTGTTTGTGTAAAGAGAAAAAAGCAAAATAGCATACTATTTCTGGGCTACGCTCAAGGAAACTAGATAAACAATAATACTGACAAAATACAGAAAATAAAAGAAAATATATTGAAATAGTTCAAACTATTACTTTATTTAATTTCAAATCTAATCTCTTAGTTTTATGACTCATACTGTGTTGGCATGTACTTTGAGTTTGACCCCAGCTTACCTTCCCTGTCCTTTCACTTCCACTGCTTTCATCTCTCAGTTGCACACACAATGCGTTTTCTGTTCCCTGGCTTCTCTTCGGTTCATGTAAAACAACTTCCTTCTAAAGATAGCGGCAGTGACACCACGCACAATAGACAGTAAAAGTCAATATACATAAAGAAACATATTTTCACATATTATTGTGCGTATTTGAGGTTAGGCTGTATTCATTCATTCAGGAAGGGACATGCTAAGGAAAATGGGGGAGCTATGAGGGGCTTTTTCTTGGCCAGCAAGTCCAGGCTTGGTTTCAGGGCTGTCTGTCCCTACTCAGCGCAAACATGTCAGACATTTCACCACCAGTATGAGCCAGTTTAGTTCCCCCATACCTTTGCTGTAGGTTGAAGGGATCTCTACCTCCCACAGTAAGCCTGAATTGTACTCAATACATCTAATTTATTAATGCTACCTAATTAGCTTTTAAAGGCATAAGCTTATTCTTTCTAAATATGGAAAGTCGATGAGTGAAATGAAGGATTCCAGAAATGTGAGCAAACTGTAAAACACAGATGCATATTTTGAGAGCTGAAAGGCAATGTGTCCAGATGTGACCAAAAAATAATCATGTGGGTTGAGTTTCTGACATCAGTGGACTCAGGCTCAACTGCTCACTTAACACTTAGTTTTCAGGTTTGCACTGTTGAATCTGGGCCTCTACAGAAGGGCACTACAATTCACTGAGGGGAGACGTCCAGTTGATTAATCCATGAGTGTCGGGACAAACAAGTCTCCATTATGCCGACACTGGACCGGAGTTATGCAGCTTTCAACAGAGCACCACCATGACAGACGACCACAAGCAGGAATACATGTGCATTTCAAGAAGTCTGCACTGTTCTCTTATGAGAAACCTGAAAACGCGGCTCTGGCTGGAATATACTGAGAACACCCAAAACAAACCCACTTCCCGGCCCAACTGGCATCCACACAAGGGTAGAAATAAGGGAATGTATTTATGAGCATCTGGCTGTGGTTCAGTGAGGTCAGTGCACTGATAGAGTACAAGGATAGATCTCTGCCCCCTTCACATATTCCAGAAGATGAAGAGCCAGCGTGGCTTGTAGATCATGTGGTTTTCTGCCTAGTTAGTAAATCCATGAACTGAGATTTTAGCTTTGTTAAATACAGTATAATTTGTAACATCGTAAATATAAAAGTCTCTGTGTAAAAGCAGCATCGAGTTAGTTAGTTGGCATGCGTTTTGTCCCAGAAGTAAGAAATTAAATCCAGTATGGCTACCAGCCCCCCCCCCCCCCCCCCGCCAATCCTGTGCACGCACACACACACATAAAAACACTGACTCTGATTCTCCAGTGTTGTGACATCAATATTCAATCTGTCTTTGGGATTTCTTTGTCAGGACGGCACGATTATGCTGGTTACGTTGACTGATATCGAGCTTGGCTTTTGGAAGAAGACACACGGTTTTCATAAGCCCATTAATCTTAAAAGGAGCAACTGTCAGAAAACATACAGTACCCCTATCCCTGACATAAAAAAGACCCGTCCAAGGCCTTGATTTCTGGTTTGGCGGAAAACAATATCACACTGCCTCCGATAGAAGGCCTTGAATGTCCCTTTGCAGACTTTTCCATTATGGATCTGGCATTCTTAAGCTTGGAAGCAGAGAATTATACCGCAACTGCAATATAAAATAATTCATGACACACGACTGGGTTTACAGCTCAAAGAGGGTCATTTGAGGAAAGATTATTATTACAGGTGTCTCAGAGCTTTATCTAAGTAAAGAAACTAATTGAAGGCTAAGTAAGGTTTCAACTGAGGGACAACACAATGAGTGAAATAAAAAAGAACAAAGTTAAAAGTCAAAAGTTAATCATATAAATATTGCAGAAGAATTGAAAATACAAGGTTAATGTCAATTTCCACATGTGACCCATTGTTTTCGACCGCCTGGGCTTATATCCAAGTAGGGCAAGCATGAATCAGCAGCAGCGGTGGATGGAGTCTGAAGTGCTCCAAAAGTAATTAAGGTTTATCCACTTAATTGACAACAGACCCAGGCCAGTGAAGTTCCACTGCCAAACAACCAATGATAGAAGTATAAAAAGGTGTATGTCATAATGCTTTCTGGCTGAACAGATTGGATGCCATATGGGCATGAGTGTTAATGATGGCATGGTTACAAAACAACTTTGTTTTTATATAGCCCTGTCAGAAAGTAAACTGAATTTAAGAGAACTTTGTTCAATATATTTATGATGTTTATGTAATTCAGCTCAGACTGGAGGCCTTGCAGTCTGTTTCTAGCCCTCAAAAACATTTGAAGACAGTAACTTAGACTATCTTTACAACCATCTTGACCCCTGGGACATACTGAGTGCTTCTTTGGTTTGCCTTAAAATTATATCAAACTGCAACAGTAGATTTATATGTACCCTAAAGAAGAATTTCTTATGAGTTTCTTTAATGCGTGGGAGTAAGAAAAATAACTCACTTGCATTTTGGCTCCAACTGTTTTATCACTTCAATAAATAGCTTGACAGACTATTTCTTGTATCTAAGACAGTATTAGAGCCTATCAGCCTCATGGTTTAGTCCACCAAAGCAGTAGGGTGGACAGCGAAGCGGCATTGCACTCAGTTTTAGAAACAGCCACAGACGGTGACTCAGCTGCAGTTTCTAAAGTTTTATTACGCTGCTACTGTCTTGCAACAGACTGTCTTTGAAGTAAACATGATTCAAGTGTAGTCTTTTGAAATACAGTGTAGGGGTCAGAGTCAGATGGGTTTGTACTGGAGCCTGACTGATATATCAGTCAGCCGATATCATAGGCCGATATTGGCCTATCCCAGATATATCGGTATCGCATATACGTTATACGTCATAAATTCATTTGCCAAAAATAACCTATAGTTATGTTTGAGTGACAGACGCCATCTAGAGGCTGTGGTAATTATGACCCGGAGAAGTGATGCAGTTTAGATGCTGTCTATATAAGGTGACTTCCTCATTATGAGGAGGCGGGAAAAGTGCAGGAGACCGCTGTTCACTTCCTGTTTCAACCGCTGTTCGCTTCCTGTTTTCAACCTCGAGTTGGGATTTTTTTAAAAAAAACATAACTTGGTGTTTACTGTTGCCATGATAATGAAGGTTGCCTAAATTTAAGGAAGTAGCAACCACATTTCAAGTGATCATTTAAACGCAAATCATGATCTTTCCCTGACCCTAACCAAGTGGTTTTTGTGCCTATACCTAACCAGACCTTAACCACAGCGCTGTCACACCATAAAACATCATTATTTTTCAACGGTGATTTGTAACACAGTTTTGGAAAACAACAGATATAGATATATATCGGTATCGGCCCCAAAAGTCCAGTATCAGTCAGGCTCTAGTTTCTAGATTTATTTTATGCCCAGGGTATAATAAACTGTTTCACGCTTCACACACACACACACACACACACATTACAGTATGTTGGGAAAGAGGGGCTCAGATTTTTGTGCTGTACACTACTCCTCACAGCCACAGAGGGAACTCTTCGTCATCCTTTTCGACTGGTAATCATGCAGGGGAAGACCATGGTCTTTGGTCATGCTTCCATGTCTCATGTCACACGTGAAGTCTGAAACATGACAAAAAGATTAGTGTAAAAGGTCGTGTTTATCTGAGCACAGTTTCAAGTCAATGAAAAAAAAATGCAGAAAAAGAGAGACATTTTATGATGACTTGGCACAATATGTCATGACTTAATATATTTCAACACTTGATGATGGAAATGTAGACCGGATAAAATATGAGAGAAAAAAAATTATTACAGTTTTTTTTTTTTATGAAGAAGTGGAATACAGCCTGGAATCTATAAATAAGACAGAATAAATAGACACACTTCATATTACCTTGTTCTTCTGGAGATGTATCTATAGGAAGTAATATACCCTCATTTTTCAATCCAATATGCCGTGCAACACATTTTGACCATTTGATCTCTATCTAGATAGTAATGGTGAATTAAATCCATGTCTGATAAAGAGATTGGTCACTGACTGATAGCAGATGCTTAACATGTGAGCACTTTGCCAATATGTTTAAAGTTATCTTTCCACAGAGAACAGATCGTCATCTAACTGAATATAAGGTGACTGCTTCCTTTGGAGTTAATATGTTTTATCTTAATAAAGTGCATGATGATAAGCGCAACCTCTTTCTTTTTCTTTTTTTTTTACAGTCAGAGAGATTACTATTGTGCATTAAATTACAAGGTTCCAGAGGAGACGGCTACTGTAGCACAAGAGTGGAAGTCTTATAGTTTGACCTCACCTTAATGCTAACTTAAATATACACTCTGTACTTGTGTGTGTGTGAATGCCAGCATGTAGTGCGACAACAAAATGATTCATTGATAAAACTAAATATACTGACGTTGTTTCAAATTTAAGTGTCACCCTCCTTGAAGAGGTCATGGCCAATCTCACGTGCTGCTGCAGTGGAAGAAGGAGAGACCTCGGATTAAAAATCATATGATTTTACTGTATCAGATATGTCATCTTAACAATTTTTTCATGTTTCAGTCACGTCTTTCTTTTTGAATGAGGTGTCAGATTCAATTCTCAGATGTCCACATGTTAGATGTAGATGCATGCATGTTACAGGACAATGCAGGATCAGTAGGAGGATTATCATTTCAGCTGGTCACTAACAGCTGTTCCTCTGAAGCTCCATAAACACCAATCAACACAACCCTGTCAATCACTGTCCAAATGTAATCAAAACCCAGTTATTATTTTGAGAAGTTATTTTGCCTGTTTGTAATGAGTGATGAATAAAGCTTAGGGGAAAACCTGACTACAAGTGCTGAGTGAAGCTTGACAGCTACTGATCCTCTGTGGAAGTTTACTATAAAAAAGTGAAAATGATCATCCAAGTATGTGTGCTGAATACTACCAGAACTCAGAGAATCGAGTAAAATGTGCCAACAGATGTGATAATTCCACATCAGAGATCAGTCTGTGAACATTAACACTCAGGTCTGTTCATATTTTGTGATGACAGTTTTTTGAATCACAGCAACAGAGAGAGAAAAAAAAAGGTCCTTTGCATTTTCTTAATATGTTTCCACTTTAAATGAAAACCAGATTTGTCCCTAACACACAACAAAGTTGTCATGGAATCCCAAGGACAGCCAATGGTATGAAATTAAAACAAACTGAAACCACCCATTCAGATGGAGTAGTTTTTGTTAGATGTAAGTAACAGAAAAAATGCCTGGTTAAGTACACTGAAACATTTTGATAGCCTTAATATTAAATTCTCTTTGACATGTGATAACTGCAATATCTGTAGAGATAAAGGTCATTTTCTTCTTGTACAACTGCACACAAAAAGAAAAAAAAACACATAAATACTCCACACCTTCCCGAAAATTTAGTAGGGGCCGATTGTTTGCCTTTTTCCCAAAAACAGTCAAAGAATATGCATCATCCTCAGGCGTCTCCTTTAATGTAACAATTAGAAGTGCTCTCAGAACATGAAGACACATGAGACGTGTTTAGTGAAGGTCACAAGCAATTACCTAGCCTGGTAAAAGCTGGCATGTCTCACATGGCACCGCTGCACGCCCTCATTAGGCGTGTTCTGCAGCCCAGAGTGGGTCTTGTTGCTATAAAAGAACTGAGCTCGCTGCCTTCCAAGCCTCTTTTTTAGCAGAACCTCACCAGCAGGAGCACAAAGAAACTACACATCACCACCTCAGGATCAGATAAAACCTTTTTCTGTAAAGGAGGGTGGGAGGGAGAGGGGGGGGGGGGCAGCTTGACTAAGGAATTGTGTGTGTTTCTTTACAGGTTGGGCTTGGTTGGCTTTCTACAGGATAAACATTGATTGAAACACTTTCCCACTAATGAGCAACAAGGGCTCATTACTATTTAGACAGAGTGTGAAACTTAAGGTTTAACACGTTGGTTTGAACGTTAGAATTTTTTATTTTCCAAATTAGTAAAGGCCAGAGCAGCTGCTGCAAATGTTCGGTTTTACAATTGTTTGCACCAGAGCAAAGACAAATAGTGACAAATGCATATATTTTGCTTTTGCTTATTGATTTATAATCCACAATGCACAAGTCTTTATGGAAATATCAGGAGCTTTCTCTGACACCATTTGTTTTAGCCTTATGTTGGTCCTGGTGTGCTAAATGCATCCAATCTGGACCCTGTCTAATAATTTCCATACTGAGCACTGAGATCACAAAACTCACAAACACTAAATCAAAACCGTGGGCACGAAGGCTCCTCAATAAAACACTATGGTTCATCCAGTTGGGGAAAGAAAATTGAAACCATGTCAAAAAAAAAAAAAAAAGAAGAAAAAAATACACATATTTCTGCTTTTGTTGAAACGTGAAAGACACGTTTTTGTGAACATGGTGTTGATCTGATGAGAGATGGGAAGCTAATGGTCCCAAGTACTGCACACTGTCCTAATTGAAACTTTGTGCATCACAGCTACTAGATACTTTGCAAAGTTTTGTCATGTCAAGAAGCCACTGAGGCCTTGGTTGCATTAGCTCTGCATACAAGCATGCACACACACACACACACTAACACACACACACACACACACTTGAATACATGCAGGTAGCCTTAATTGATATCAGCTCTTTTAAAAACTACAAAGCAATTAATACCAGTGTAATTCCACCTGGAGGAATCATCTGTTTGAAACAATCAATTTCAACACACAGTCATCCACACACACACATTATCGGCGCCTGTGAGACAATGAAAAATAGAACTTGAAATTCTTCTTAAGACTTTTAAGACAAAGCACACTCGAGGAAGCGAATCCTTTGATGACACTTAAAACCAACATCAATATTTACCGACGGGGGTCATTGCACCTTGCGGGTGTCAGGTGTCGATCGGATGAGTTAACTTGTGTCTGATCTAAAAGCGATTTGGGGAGAAGTTTACCACTTTGAAGACTCGCATCTGTTTGTATGCCATTGACTTTATGCTTGCAATTGAACAAACAATTTAAAAAAAACATTAAAATCGGTTTTAGACAAAATATCAATTTATCCATACCGGGCCTAAAAGAGATACAGGATATTTTCTAGGACTATTAAAGAAGTGATTGAACAGCGGCTCATTAATTTCAGCACTATTAAATTTAAATTAAAAATATTTAAAACACTTAATAGCACATTTTGCTGAAATTACACCACAAATATTAAGACTGATCAGTGTAAATTACATCATTTATTTCTTGAATTTAAATTAATCTTCATATTTTTGGAAACATAGTCAATTATTGAAATAAAGAAAAACTCGGTTAGTCGATGCTGTAAGAGTTTGCTTTTTTTAAAAGAAGGAATGCTGCATGAAACAATTATCCTCAATCTCTCTGGTGTCAACCACGGGAACAGTAATGCATTTAATACACGTGATTAAATGTGACATTTAGTCGGTGAACTTCATAAGACAACAGCCATTAATATAAAGTAAAACGTACAGCTATTACAAGGAAAATGAACAAATTCACAAATTAATAACCTGCCATCATCTTTTATTTGTTTCATCTGCTGTGACATGCTCGATTAATCTAGTTCATAAAGTTTCATGTCAGCCCAAAAGATGTCGTGTGAAAGTAACAGTGTGGTCAGACTGTTGTGTGAGGGAACGGCTGCTGTGCACTAACGACTTGAATGACCAGTCAGTGGTGTGCAGCCTAAAGCTATTAAACCCGTCACCATTCAATTAAAACTGAAATCTTAAGGACTCTGCATTTAGTGTTTGTGTTGATGCTGTATGCTATTTATGTGGGCATATGCTGTATTGTGTGAATACACTTTGAATCCTGAAAAAAATGTAAGGAGCCGTTCAAGGTTGTTTTTGTTTTGTCACACATGATCAACCCAAACAGACGGTTGCTGACTTATGTGCAGAATTTATAACTGCACCAACGGCTGCCGTCTTCACTAGACACCAAGTCTATTTATTCATATCTGATATTCTCTGCATCTTTTAATTCATTTACATAACTTTAAACGTGCATATACAGATGAACTCCAACACAAGATAAAGAAAATGATTTAGTAAACTACTGGTAAACGCGTTATATTTTGTGCAGGATTTCTATTGTTTATTTAAGCTGCAAAGCCTGAATTTATACTGTAGAAATTCTGACCTGCTGGTGCGCGCATTTTATATCATTTAAACCATCTGAATTTAAAAAATGAAAATAGAAACCTGCAGAATCTCTCTGACACATGCCAAAGACCTCAGATATCTAAGATTATTGTTATTTTAATCTATCAACCATGAGAACGTCAAGGACCAAAATTTAAAAAACACAAACTGCCAAACAACAAAAATACAAACTGTGCTAATAATGTGTGTGTGTATATATATATATATATATATATATATATATATATATATATATATATATATATATATATATAGATGCCACCATAGATATATCTGAGTCAATTTAACAATTTAACAAAGACAAAATAATAATAATAATAATATTAATAATAAATACATTCGTATCCAAAAACGGCAGAAGTTGATGAAAATAATGCGCAATGAGTAATATAATTTATGCGCTAATATTTTTGAAAATATTAAAGTAGACTCGTTGAAAAAACAAAACAAAATATGAATATTATAAGGAGTCAATCAACTCACATTCTCATTGTGAGATCAATATTAAATGGAAAATTTAGTAAGGAAATTAGTCCTTTGTTTTCTATTGAAACATGTAAACACGGGTGTACATAGCCAAATAATAACCCCAAGTCAAAGAAGTGGAAGCGTGCCGATAAAGCCATGCAGTTCCTACGTTGTCCAGATGAGGGGAGTCCTGCCAGCCAAGCAATGGAGAAAAGAGAGAGGCAGAAACTGAGACAGAGAGAGTGAGTGAGAGACAATGACAGAGACAGTGCGAAACTGAGGAGGATTTTAACCATCAGTTATTAAAGAAACTAATTTATACTCAGCAGCAACTGATGAGGTTTTCTCCTGCGTGGCCTGTATCATCATCCTGCAATATGCATGCAAATACATGCATGTAGGAGATTTTGATTCAGTTGATATCCAAGCAAACTGAACGTTAACGGTAAAAAAAAATAAAAAAATAAAATTATAATTATAAATTTAAAAAGTATCTAACTTAAAGGCGATCTTCTCCAGCACTCTATTCCTCTGACCCAACCTGATGCTTTCCATGTGTCCCGCTCCTAGATCTGGATGGTGAAGTGGCCAGGAGACAGAGGGGTGGGGTGGAGAAGTGGAGAGAGAGGGGGGAGGGTGGTGGTGGTGGGGGGGAGGTTGGGGGGGGATAAGGACACTGCACCTTGTTACCATTGGGTCGACTGTTAAGTTTTACAAGTAACGTTTTGCGAGCATATAAACGATACCTTCTAAACTTGCACAGGAAACTCCGAAAACATGCTGTGATAATGTATGTCTCTGGAATCCAGTCGATATCCCATAGTCTGGGAGCGCTGCGATCTACAGACGTATCGATTACATGAGCCCCTTCCCACGTTTGATGCTTTGGCACTGGCTTATAAAAACGACTCGGGCTGCCAGTGGGCAAGTCTCCCTTTGCTCTGATGGTCAAATGACTCCACTCTGGAGGATCACACCTTCAGTCTGTCCAAAACTGCTTAATCATATGGCCAATTAATGTCAAATATGCAGAATGAATCATTTTATAGCTTAAGTACAGTATTTATGATATATATAAAGTAGCCACAAATGAAAAACGTACAAATATTGACTTGAATGGATTGGCATGTAAATTGGCCAACATGCCTCATCCACAGGTGGATAATTTCAGCTGTATTTATGTTATTTTTCAAGAAATAAATAGCATGCATCATTTGATCACACGTGGTTTTAAATGTATTAAATTGCACATAAGTGAGTGGATTAATAACACACCGCAGGCCACAAGTTCACCCATATTTCAGGTGAATCCAATGAAATAAGAGCAGTTAAAAACATAATTTGCAAGCATCACAACATGCATAATGAATATCAATTAAGTAATGTTTGCTTTATGCAATTTAATCTTTATTACACCCTCTAGTTTTATAATTCACATCTAATTGACACTACTCCCTGTCAGAGATGCACATTAAAGATGTACAAATATTTATGTCAGCTTTAAAAAGTGGTTGAACTTTATTCTAGAGCTGCAAACACTGGTAAACAGGTCATCCCTGTGCGTATATATATATTTATATATATGTATCCTATGATGCATAAGTCCTTACCAGCGGGCTGCATGTTGGATGAAACGTTTCCCTTTCTGCCACTTCCCCTATGCAAAATATTCAAGGAGGCTGCACGGCTCCAACCGGATGGGGTTTGCATTGGCTGACAGCGTTTCCAGCGCAAGACGACCAATGAAACCAAAGCAGAGGCTTGGCGTATAACAGCGAAGATTGACGTGGAGGACGCGTCAAATTAATTCCAGCAAAGTCCGGACTCCCCGGGATAACTCCAATTTGCTTTTATCGGATGAAGATCACTTTGTTACCATTGTACCTTGCAGTCACTGGCTTCCACAAAACACGGGGGCACGCTGCAGTCGGCGGAGATTTTAAGAGGTCCATTTTTCCTCTTCTGGGGCTCATTCCTCCCGTTCCCCTTCCTTCTCTGCCTTCTCTCGGACGCATTCAGCCATTTGAAGGGGCACCTATATTTCCCAGCATCTCGAAACATATAGGCAAATGGGTAAGCCTCAGTTACCATCTGCATGCTTCAGTGGCAGGGAGCTTATGGAAGCGTATCCAGACTCACCACGCCTGCGTAAAGACAGAAATAAGCATTTGCTTTTTCTCCAAGTTCAGATAATGTGTGCAAATGAAGAGGGTCTTTTTTGCAACTGCTTGTCAAGTATATTTCAAGGTGGATTTTCCAGCTTTGCGCAGCCGGCACCGTTGTCTGTTTAAAGCTTTAACTTGTTTGGTAACCACACTACCAATTATCCTATGAAATGCGCTTCTTTGAAGAGCTCTCGAGTGTCAATTCCTCAAGCTCGCCATTTTTAATGTTGTTTTTTTTGTTGTGGACGAAGGGAGAGTAAAGCCAGCCAGACAGTTTACACACTTTTGTTTAGTTGCAAAATAGCGGCTGCCAGATTGCCAAGAAGTTTACCAACCTCTGTAGATTGGCACATGTTATCAAACTTTATAACCTCAATTTGTGGTGAAGTAGCTGCCTTCTATGACACTGATGCACATTTTGAAGTGGCTTTGTCTCTTAATAATATATACATATTATTGTTTGTTTGTCGCATGCTATTGTGTATAATGTCAGCAAGTGGAAATAATATTTTTATGTGTCAGACAAATCTGTGTACTCACGTCATACAGTGTAAATATGTAACTTGTGTGTTCTCCTGCAGAGCAAACCTATGGAGAGGTGAACCAGTTAGGCGGCGTGTTCGTCAATGGCAGACCCCTGCCCAACGCCATACGGTTAAGAATAGTGGAGCTGGCTCAGCTCGGGATCAGACCCTGCGATATAAGCCGACAGCTCCGGGTCTCCCACGGCTGCGTGAGCAAGATTTTGGCGAGGTACAACGAGACGGGCTCCATCTTACCCGGTGCAATCGGAGGGAGCAAACCACGGGTCACGACGCCTAACGTGGTGAAAAATATCAGGGAATACAAACAAAACGACCCCGGGATCTTTGCCTGGGAGATCCGGGACAGGCTTTTAGCAGATGGAGTTTGTGACAAGTACAATGTCCCATCGGTTAGTTCGATCAGCAGGATTTTACGCAACAAGATTGGAAATCTCTCCCAGCCCAACCAATATGAGAGCAGTAAGCAAGCCTCCGTGCAGGCCGGGCTCTCGTACAATCACATATATCCTTATTCCTACTCCAACACCATGTCGCCCACTGGCACTAAAATGGCCAGCCCTCCTGGAGTACCGGTGACGGCTGGACATGTGAGCATATCCAGGGCCTGGCCTTCTGCACACACCGTCAGCAACATCCTCGGTATACGAGCCTTCATGGATCCTGCAGGTGAGGACCATCATTTGCACTAAATCTAAGGCCTCTGCGACTCTGTGCCATCACGTTGGCCTTTAACTTTCACTGTTGTCAAATAAGAGCTTAATAAACCAGTGCAGCTGGTTATTTATGTTATTTTGCATGATGAATTGCCATATCACTCCGTACACAACCTGTTCTGTCAACAGACAGAACAATGTGTCCATTAGAAGTTGTACAGGCCTCCGTTTCACCATTCAGCCAGAAAGCAGTAAGGCCACTCTCAATAGGCCTTTTCATGGCATGATGCGTTTGCAAACACCTTGCTCACCTGCTATATCCCCCCTAATCCCTCAAGTAGTCATTACAGCCATGTTTTCTTTGCCTCTCTTGTCCTTTAGCCAGTGTTTTCATCCACTGTCGAGTCGTCATGGCCGAGCACATTTTTGTGCCAAAAAGGCCAAAACAATTTATTTATTTATTTATTTTTACAAAATGTGTGTATAATTATGTATAATTAAATATTCATTTCACAATGTGATGAATTAGCTCGGCGCTACAAGCCTACTGATAGGAGAATATTGCTTCTTTTACGCGAACATAATGATAATTAAATATAGGTATTAACTGGGTAAAATAAGCCCAAATAATCCATTAAAAAATATTAAATGAGAGAAGAATATTTTTAACAAGCTGTTGATGTTTTCTTTCATCTTGATTGTTTCTTGTGCTTTTGTTTTGTTTTTATTTATAAGATGAAATTAAAACACAGGCCCAATAATATAATACACGCTTATTACAAACAGTCACACACTTCAATAATTAGAATAATTTTGATATAAAATAATATATTTATTTGAGCAACTAAGACATCAAAACTATTTTAGATAGTCTTAGTGTTTTGAAAATGAAATACGTATTATAGCTCAGACAGGCTCGTGCGTAAGGCATTTTGAATATGGCTATAATTCACATAATTAATTATAAACCTTAATTCGACTGCAATGTTTTAACACTTTGGAAATTTTACCTTTTACACATCTTTGACATGAAGTTACTGTTTCTAAATCAGCCATTGCTGGGACGGAGGGGTACCCACCAAAAATGGAGGACTGGAGTAGCGTCAACAGAGCAGCTTTCCCCGCGGCTCACACGGTCAACGGGATTGACAAATCAGCCATTGACGCCGACATAAAATATGGACAGGTAAATAAAGATCTAAACCTCTGTAAACTCTGTCACGTTTCAAAACTAAGACTGGACAAGTGTGCATTCTCTGTTTTGCTGTAACCACGCCATTTTTCCATTCTCTGTCGGAAACAATCCAAACATTTAGTACAAAAAAAAAATACTGGCAGAGGCCTTTAATAAATTATGCTCTCGCTACAAAGGCCTGTGGCAGAGTTGTGAAAAGTTTCCATATCAGGGAAACAGAGTCACATAAGGCCACAGACTTTTGCTTGATAAGATTTTACCCCCAGAGACTCTCATCCGGCAGGTTTTTATTACAGTTGGTTAAATGTTCACGTATGTTTAGGACTGAGATGACAGACAGAGGAAACTTAGTTGTGTATACACTCTAATTAGCCTTTTGGTAAACTGAATTATAGTGAAATTCATGTAGTCCTCAGCTTGATTCCCAAGACACCGTCTTTGGGAACCGTCGCTGTAAGCCACATGTCACGTGCAGTTATAATTGCTGTGCGTTTTGCGCTTATTTTGTCCATGTCTTATCTGTGTGCCTGCAGCCATCCTCGACACTGTCCAGTTATGTCTCGGCGTGCGCTTACTCCCCCACCAACCAGTACGGAGTGTACAGCGGGCCAGCAGGCGGCTACGTGGCCCCAGGGCACCACCACTGGCAGCCGCAGAGCCCGGCCCTGTCCCACCCAGGCGGCGGGATGAGCATGCATGCAGGGGAGATCCACTCGCCGATGGCCTTCAAGCATCAGGCCCGAGAAGGTACTAACCATGGAGGGGGGGAACCACAGTTTAACGTGAAACTGATGACATAAAGTAATCTCTTGGATGCAGTTGCTTTATATTACAGTTTATTTTTGCACTGTAATACTATTATTATTATTATATACACGTATGTAGGTCTGTCTCCCCTTCTCTTCCCTCTTACTTCCTCTCTTTCTCACGCACACACACATCCACACACCCACACACACACACACGTTTTCTTAATAAGCAGTGACCGTGACGAGTGTAAACATTTACCAAATCCCAAATGAAGCCTAATTACATGTCAATTATTAAATATTGACCTTTCAGAATTGGCCAGCAGGCCTGCCAGGTGGTCCGAGAACATTTTTACGCATACAAAATGAGGGAAAATAAGCTTAATTTTGAAAAAAAAAAAAAGGAGTCTGCTTGTTACAACGACGCATTTCTCAATCTTCAGTTATTTTAAATCAGGCAAGATCTGCTCTAACTTGTAGGCGAAATAGTTCACGTTATCTGCATAAGTAAATAATAATTTGATGAGGAGTTGCATGCACAGGCCCACTGTATTTCTTCTTTGTGTTGTGCAGGAGAGAGAAAACCGCCCAGTCCCCTGAGCAAGCAGCAGCAGCAGCAGCAGCAACATGAAGACTTGAACAGTGTGCATGGACTCAGTCTCCCTACCTCATCATCATAACCGGGACTTATACCACCTTAATTACCAGACCCATTTAACTGAACTCATTTCAACAACTCCAACAGTAAGTCTGAACGGCTTGTTTCCCCGAGTGTTTGCAGCTTACAGTCAAACACAGGCCTATTCACATGCATAATGAATACAGTATAGCTATATCGGTCTTTATGGCCATATGAATGTAAGCTTGCATGGATGTATCGGTGTTTCCCCTCATTGGTTGATAGTTTGTTTTTTTTCCTCCATTCTTTGAAATACTCTGTCATGGGGACAGCGGGATTAAAAAAAACATTTTTTTTTTTGCCAGTCCAGTCTGTCAGTGATAAGTCTTACCTACCATATATCATATTATCCTAATTTGTGGCCAAGATCTCGATTCTACAGTGACTCAACGATGTGAACAAAGAGATAGGCTAGGCCTAAATTGTCTAAATGTAAAATATTTGCCAAAGCTTTAATTACAGTATATATTTTTATAATTTCATTGTAAATATTCAAAAAATAAAGGCTTTCTTAAATGCCATGTGTTGTCGTAGCTTATATTGTTTCACCACAGATCCATTAACGGATCAAAAGTGCATTGTTTGGTTCTTCTCGGTGCTTAAAGCCGAAATACATAGAAGCTCGGTGTTGATGAGGGTGTTCATACTGAAGCTTTCTGTTCACTCGACCGGTTTTCAGTTTTGTTGATAACCTGGAATTTAGCCTACAGTTTCCTGACAGGAAAAGTTAGGCTCATTTTGGATCTTTTAAAGGCCTATACCACCAATTTATTTAATCATCTACTCGGAATGGAAGTTTGATCCAGCAGGTCGGACACTCAAAATTTATTTTCTTCGAGGCCTGAACATTCATCGTAATATCGGTAAAGTAATTTAAATATTGCGGGTCATTACCGGGAGAAGTAATTTCTTCACTCATATGGGCCACACTTTGAACGAGCTCTCAGCAGGCTGGGCGCCTATGCTGATGCTATCTGAGTTGTAAATGATACCTGCCATGATGGATATCTGAGGTCTGATCATGCACGTTATGAACGGTGTGTACAATGGAGCAGCTGACAGTCCAAATCCACCCACATGAAGCCTCAGGGGTTTTCTTTCCCGTATATAAATTACCAGAATCTTCCCACACAGGCCTATGGGCCTGTATAGGCTGTACCCCCTCTAAACTGTTTATTCCTGTGGACTGTCTGTTCTGTGCCCGCTCTGACGAAAATCCTTCTAACGGCTTTAATAGACTGAACTGTGCCTCACTATTTATGTGACCATGTTGTCTGATCTCATTTCTATGTTTGGCTGATGACTATGACAGGCCTATTCCTATTTTTGTTCTCTTTGTGCAATAAGACTATATAATTAATACTTTTTGCACAGATGCAGATGTCATATAAATTATTATAACATTATTATAGCCTTGTATTTTTTCGTCAGTGTTGAAATCATTGTCCCCTCAGTAAAGGCCGTCTGCCGTATTTTGTGGCCTTCCGTTCAATTTAATCATCATTTTAATCCAGAGTAATGTGAAATACAGTGCAAACTGCTAGTAATACAAGTTAGCAAATGAAGACAGTATCTTGGCTAAAATCATACCAAAAATATTTCGTCTCATCAAATAGTCTAGACTCAGTAGTTTGTTCATAAAAGCAGAGCAGTTTTTGACTAAGTGATTTTCTTCTAATTAACACCAGCAGCACAAAACATAATTACAGTCTAGTTTGTCATAAAATTCCCTTTTAAAGTTTTATTTCTACCCTTATTGTGAACCAAAATCACCAGGAAGCATGTTGTGTTTTAGGAAAAAAAAAAAAAAAAATAGAAGAAACTCTATTTTCAAATATTTTTATTTTTATATATTAGTCCTGAGAGATTTTAAGGGTTTACTCTCTGATTTAAACTGGATACTGAGGTGGCTGGTCCAGATCCTGCATCTCTTCTATTGTGACTTGATGCGAGACAGTGGGGTCAGAGGGGAATGTGTGGAACACAGCTGGTTTGGTGAAGGGCCCAGTTTAGTTTGCTTCAGTAAGATTAACAGCATCACCCTGAGTGTGACTACAATTAAGAAGAGTTAACATTTTATGGTGGCATTTCTATGCCTTTGCAAAACAGAATGGCTCATTATTTAATGTATGATGCAAATAATGTTAATAGATTTTATTAAATTAAATATGTATTCATAAAACATACAATTGTATAGTCTTCAATGCACAGGCCCATTGACCTCTTAGGGAACTGTTACTTATATCCACTTTGAGTTGAGAAAAAGTTCATCAAATGACGTTACTGATTGTATCTGCTCATTCTAAACAGTGATAAACCTGATCAGTCAAATTGATTTCAAGGTTTTTAAAACAAAGGGCGCCAGTCGAATGAATGATATTGAAAACCCTTTAAAGACTCAAGACATAGGAAAGTTAATAAAAGTTGCTCTGAGGCTAGAGAGCGAATCAAATTTGCTTATATCGTTAAAATGAATAATACTTTTTTTCTACATGCACTGTAGATTTACTGCAAGTGATTACAAACCCACTTCATCCCAAATAAATGAAGTGGAAACCAGCATATAAAACTACTGTCATTGAAAGGTATTAGACTGACTGACTTTGTGGATTTACTATTGGATTCTGTTTTCTTGATTCTGCCAATAGGAGTCAAAAGTCTGGACACGCTTGTATGTCCAACCTTTTGACTGGCTCTGTATAATCTTCAACAGCACCACAACAGAACAAGGAAATACAGCATTCTTTAAAAGGCATTACATTATTGTCTGTATAGAGTCTTCTTTCTAACTTCAAGAAAAAGATATCAATATATGTGCTCTCTAAACATGTTATTGGGCTTTTAAATATATTTTCCCCAAATGTTCTAGTCCTGAAATTTAAACAGAAAATGGATTTTACCTGCTATTGTTAAGATGTCAAAATTGAAGCATTTAATATTAAATGTATGGCTGCTTTATATCAGCTTTGCTAATACATCAGTTATATTTTTGAAGGTGAATGTAGCTATTATAATCCAGATTAATACAGTAAATTGATTATCTGAGAGTTCTGAAAAAGGCTCACAGAAAAGAGGAAGTAATATATTCGCACTGCTTCAGTCCTACATAGAAATGTTTCTGGTCCAAAGCATTAGGCACCGGGGTGTTACACTGATCAGTTTTAATAGCAAGTTTGAAAATACACCCTGGAATTTGTGCTCCATTTTGCAGCCGCTGATTCTTTTCCCCTTTTGCAGCGAAACCCCAAGTGACTCAGTAAATCCAAACATTAAGATGGCCTATGAGTACACACGCTCCCTGACTGGAGTCGCTCATGTTTTCCCGGATACCACTTGGGGTTCAGAAAACACTCCTTCATGGTGGCGGGGTTACTTCCTGCGGGACCTATGGTCATCAATCAGGGCAGCAAGTGATACCCCCCACAGTGTCCTCTGCAGACCCTCTGTGTTAGAAGGGCAGCAGGTGGGCTGGTTATAGATGGACGTTTCCTATTGATACAGAGCACAAAAACATAATATTTCTTTAATATTTAGTGTGTATGCTTTGAGATGGCTGCCACATAACTAACAGAGTGACATAATTCTTTTCATGCCACTTTTTTCATCCCAGGATGACTATTAGGACATATAGTTTTTGTGCATTTTCAGTAATGATCAAATACATTCATGAATTTTTCTCTAATGATGTTGTAATTTCACAAGGCAAAACTCCTGTTGTGGAACTATTCATACATATTAAAAATTTTATTAAAATATATGAGTGACATTGCAAGAAAAGGTAGTAAAGAGCAAACTGTTAGCAAATCATTGCTGGCATTTTGCTCTTTATTAAGTTTTCTTCCTGTAATTTATCATCTATTAAAATATGAATGAAAAACAATGTCTGCTTGTGGTTAAAGGAGACATCAGAGTTGTTATTTCAATTGTTACTTGCAGGGCTTCTTCTTGTACTGTGACATGCCAAACTTTCAATGAAACTACTGAAACACAAGCGTGCAAATGGCCAGACTCAAACACTGTACAGTGCTCTGATCTCCAGGATCTTGAGAGTGTTACCCCTGCATCTTAAACTTGAAAGGATTCTCAAATGCCACAAGCTTAAACAGATACTTGGAGAGATGGATAGAAGACTTGGCCTCCTTGATCCTAATGGATATGGAAATGAAGCACTATTAATAATCCAAGCGGCAGTGAAATGGTGACAGACATTCCTTAAAAAGCAAGAACAGGCACTGAACAGACAAGTTACAACTGTGACGATTCATCAATGTCTGCCATGTGTACAGGAGGGACTGAGAGCTCTTTAGAGACCAAAGTTCAGTTTATGTGTATTTGACACTTTACTGGGTATGATTTAAGATATTTTACATTATCTCCACTTTTTGTCTTGAGGGGTGGGAAACTACCCCAAACTGTACAGGAGTCGCTCACTCACTACTCTTTGCATGTCTGAAAGTCAACAAGAGAGCATCTCAGGACAGGCGACATGGCAGGCTAGACAGGTCTTGGAAAAAGCAAAAGAAAGATATACGAGAAACCTTTTAAAAAGAGAGTGGCAAGTTGGCAGATTGTCAAATTGTGAAAAGAAGGCCAGTGTCAGCAGCTCTCATGTCTGAAATTTCAAATGCATTGACTCGCCATGGAAACATGGTGCATGCAAACATGTACATTGCTTGAACATGTGCCTGTCACGGTCTTTTAAGGATATCTTTTTTTTTTTTTTGACAAGCACGTGGGAGACTAAGTCATAAATTAAAATCCTGGTCGTATCTGCCAACCTAATGTTTACATTGTGTGACAGACATTTTGATGTGCAGAAGAAAGTAAAACAGTGCAACTGCAGAGAAAATTATACAGGATCAAAGACATATAGCATTCATAATAACATAAACAGGATCAGAACACGAATATTGTTGTTATTAGATTAAATTGTAAGTGATGAATTCATTTTTTATGCCACCCAAAACTGAAACACCAAAGCAGTGGCTCCGTAATGATGTCATCCATGTAATGCAATCACCATTGACTTTTTTTTTTTTTTTTTTTTCCGCTGACTGTCCACAGGATTTCCAAGCAGGCAGAGTTACAGCTCTGTAGTCTAGAGGATGATAAATGTCTCCTTCCCATGTTCTTACTTGCTCTGCCAGCTCACCACATCAACCAGATGCTCTAAAAGCAAAGGGACAGAGACATGATGATGACATTTGGCTTTCCAAATGAAAACGTATCATTTCACATTTGCTCTCAGGAGATTCCGCCGCTGTTTTTGGTCCTCGGAGGATACAGCAATACAGCAATAAAGAGAACGACCGCAGGATCACATTGAATTGCAGAGCCCAGCTTTGATTATTATATACAGATGACTAAAAGAGCATGAAATTTGTGCATGTGTGCATGAAATTTTTGTGTTGGCCAACACAATTAAAATGCACCCTTTGAAAACACTGCCATGAAACCAGGCATATTTTTCTAAAACTAGAAGAATGCTTGCAATTTGCGTGTATTGTCAGTAATGGGTATGTAAATATCAACATTTAAAGGAGTGTGCAAGTCCTTCACTGGAAAGTCAAAATACAAACCTCCATTATGGAAGTCTATTTTAGTGAAGATCTGGGCACAGACAGAGAGACAGGAGGATCCTCTTTAATTTGTGGAGACTATAGAATTAATGTTCTGCCCGACTGCCCATCTGTGACTTATTTAAAGTGTGCTGAAATATATACTGTGCTAAATGTTGCCACACATAAGCAAAATGCTACCAGCAAAACGTTATGCGGTGCTGGATTTAAGGGTTGCCTTCAAGTTAATTTTTGGCTCAAGTTCTTATTAGGTGATAATAAGATGATGACTCTTCTCCCAAAAATGTGAGTGGTAAACCGCCATACTGTCTGTTGGTTCGGGGAAGAAAATCCTGCCTGAAACTCAGCTGGATCTTTCAAATGAGTTAAGAGATGTCCCTGTGTTTAGAGGAAAGATCAATGCAAAATTATTGTACCATTATAAAGCATTCCTGCTCTAGCTTGAACGTACTTGACATTTTGAAATGTTCCTAGGTATGACAAAATATTCTTTCCAATGTTTTCCTTAAATTAGTTATTAGCTGCCTTTAACCTGAGTCATTTCTATGAATCTCTTTAGAGGCACACACTGTTCAGTGGCATTCAGATTCCTCTTGTCTGTTTTTAAAATAGTTTCTTCCAATTATAATGACAAATTAGAAGTCAGAAAGTCATATACTAATATATTAAAGTCAATGTTTGCAGTTATTGGAAAAACACACTGTCCATATAAATTGGCTATTATAGCTTTGAAAAAATACTGTTACTTCATTGGCTTAGGTCTAAATAAGAAGGACCTGTAGCTACATCTGAGATGAAAGATTTCTTAAGTTGGAGTGAATGAAAGTGTGTTTTAAAACGTAAGTAAATAACTATTATGTTCTAACAAAAGTATTTATTATTGATGTGGGGTGAAAATATAAAAAAAGTAATCTAATTTTAATAAAAAGAACAATGCCATTTTTTTCTGTATGAGATCCCCCATGTCTTTCTTACAGTATGGTTTTAAGCAGTGTATTTGAGTGGATACTGTTTTGTAATCTTGTTGTGATCTTGTATATCTACTAGATAATTTGTTCTCAGGTCTCTCTTGCAAAAGAGATATTGATCTTAAAGGACCCGTGTGTAGGATTTAATGGCATCTAGTGGTGAGGTTGCAGACTGTAACCAAATAAATACTCCTCCCCCTCCAAGTATGTAGGACAACCTTTGGTGGCCGCAAAACTCACGAAAAACGAGAGAGGCCCTCTCTAGAGCCAGTGTTTGGTTTGTCTGTTCTGGGCTACTGTAGAAACATGGTGGTGCAACATGGCAGCCTCCGTGGAAGATGACCCGCTCCCTATGTAGATATAAAGGGCTCATTCTAAGGTTATGAAAACACAACAATTCTTATTTTCAGGTGATTATACACTAATTAAAACATACTTGTGAATATTATATCCCAATTTCTCCGTTTCACTAGATGCCACTAAATCTTACACTCTGGTCCTTTAATGAGAATTCTGAATAAAAAAGAAAGCTTAACTAACTATAAAGATGGATTTAAATGTTTAAAGTTTAAAATGATTAGCAACATGATGTTGCTAACTAGGATAGTTCACTTGTGATCAGAGTCTAAAAGAGTATTCAGTATTCAGATGAGACAACAGGAAGTAGAGCGCACTGATCTTGCAGTACAGGTCTGAGGCATGCAAAACCCGTTGCTGTTGTTGAATACTGTATGCGTGCAGCAGGACCGAAAGGGAACGCTGTCACCATGTAGTAAGTTGAAGAGATAATGCAACAAAAGGAGAAAGGTAAACAACACTGACTATCATTAATCAACCTTTTGACCATACCCTGCTGCTGCCACTCCCTTGTGACAACGGCGCCAGTCAGAGCTGCCAACCCCTATCACTTGTCAGATTTTAAGGAACTTGTTGGCCAATAACCAAGACAGACTCATGTCTAAATCAACACAAACTTACATGACCTATTGACTTTAGCAACATCCGGGATGAAATAAAACATGTACGTAGCTGTCTGACCTTTCCCGTATTGACAGTATCATCAAGTATAAACAGCCAATATTTCTGTTTGGTCTGTACGTGAGCAGCGAGGCCCAGGAATCCTGGTGTGCCGTGCAGTTGACAGCGGCTACAAACCAGCTCACAGTAAGAGAGGGAGAGAAAGAGGGTCCTTTGAAGAACACGGAGTGCAGCCAGTTGTGGAGAACCATGCATGTTGCTCTTATTGGTGCTTTTCATTCAGACACGCCTCTCCTGTCTCAGCACTCGCACGCAGCATTGACCCAAAGGGTGGCTGTTAATTTGGCATGGCGAAAACATGGGTTTAAACTGAATGAAGGTTCTGATATAGCCACTCCACTGGGAAGGGAGCACAGCCCCACAAGCTGGAACAAATGACATCACACCAATATGATAATAACAGAAAGACAACATGACACTGGTGTGCATTGAAGAGGAAGAGGGAATACGGAAAATGTCTGTATTTTGAAGTTGAAAGTTTGAAAAGTGCCTGGTGTAAGTGATAGGGAGAACAGGAAGTGATCCAGAAGAATATGTTTTAGTTATTATTTGAATCATTACCACAGTACAGTAGCTCAGGCTTGTGCTGTTTAGACTGAGGTTTATATTTTCGTATGAGGAATGTATAAAAATGCAAACTATGGCTGACCGACCTGCTAATGTGGGCTTTGTGTTTGAATATTGCCAGATGGAGATTTTGCCTAAACGACTCATATTTTATACTCACATAACAACAAAAATGATTCCCTTGCATATTAAAACAACAAACCAAAAAGCCATATGTTACATATATACAGTACGAGTCAAAAGTGTGGACACGTTGAGAAAGTGTGTCCAAACGTTTAACTGGTACTGTATATACACACAGCATATAATGCATATCTTCAATTGAGAAACAAAACTACTGACAAAGGTAACAAATAACACAGTCATGAGTGTATGGGGGGTGGATGTGTGTGCATGTTTGTGTGTTTTAGCAAATAGTAATTCTAGCCAAAATGAACTCAAAGTCAAATGACAACCTTTGTGACACCAAATACCCATAATCGGATAGTAAGAAGAGTATATTAAATCATTGAGCTAAATTTGCTTCAATGAAGAAACCATAGATGAACCACATGTAAGAATATACTGAAAGGAATCAGTCTGAAATAAAAAGAAAAATCAGTCATACTTTTTATGAAATGTGTAGAACTTCCCTGTGGACAAGATACAAAGCTCTGTGGGTGGCTATTCTGTACTGGAGATCATTTCAGTCATCACCCTCCACTGCAGAGTGAGTCAACCTCTAGTCACACTTCCAAGCCACAATAGCAAGGTGGGCCTCTGCAGAAATGCTTAAACTTCATTCAATTGTCTAGTGAGCCCTCCGTCTTTCAGCTCAAACACTGTCTGTCATGGTGTGAAACCCTGACGAGAAACACAATCATTTTTTGTTCTCTGGTTGGGGAGTATTTTAGTAGCTTAGTAAAGAAAGCATGTATGTTTTGGCAAACTGCATAGAATGCAGCTCAAGTGCTTCTATAGGTCGAAGCTGTATGGATTACGCTCATGCTTGCAAAGTTTTTAGTTTCCAGGTCAGAATATCATTTTTTAAAACACTGAATGCACTCATATCTGAAAAAAACAATACAGTAAGGTATATATTTTCTAATATATGATATCTTTGTGTTATTTTACATTTTAGGTTACATTTCACACACATGCACACAAAAACACCGGACTGTATATTGTGTGATGTCACAGCTGTGCTTACTCCACAGTAACATCTCACAATAAAGCAAAAGTATTGCCTTTATGTGTCTCTTCATGGGAAATTGCAAAGAAAAGCCATTAGCCATCTCCACTGCAAAGACAGCAGCTTTTGGTGCAACGCTAGCCCATACAGACAAAAGGTGAGTGTCAGAGTGATAGAGGAAGTGCTTGTCGTCTCTTCCTGCTCTCAGTGACACAAGAATGGAGAGGATGTCTCCGTGCAGACCAGGGCTATCCATTACTGAGTTAACAAGTTCTCAGCTACTCTATAAGTGAAATTCAAGGCTGTCTGTCTGTCACATTGAAGAAAAAACAAATAAACACACACATGAATTCGTCAAAGTTTTACTCGGGGGCCAGTCACTGCCAAAGAATGCTGAGTCTTTGTCCATTATAAACAAGACACTGTATGGATACACCATCATGCCATCTTGGGTCCACCTGCAAATGCAAACAGGGAAATTCTTGGAGGAAAGCTTACATTTCCCCCCCAAAAAAGTTTGCTACTTGTGCCAGACTGACTTGCAGGTTGACCCAATGAAAACACACCGAGAAAAGCAAGGTGCCTCTGCGCCTCTGTGCTGCTCAGTTGCACAGTGAAGCAGGCTGAATATCTGCAGCTGTCCGCTTCCAAAAAACTCATACAATAGGAAATTAATATTCCTATTCAACACTAAAAGCAGCTTGTTAAACTTGCATTGTATAGAGAATTCACATCCTGAAGTAAGTGTATGATGCATGGAGAAAACTAGTATTAAATCCTGCACCCTTTCTCCATGCTTGGCTACAGTATTCAAATTGTGTATTTCCATTCTGCTTGATGTTGACAAGAAAATGAATTGCCAGCAAATACTATAAAAGACTAAAACCAACAATACATAATTTCTAACAAGTATTGCATGTGTAGCCAAGGGGTAATATAACGTATTCCACTGTGCCATATGACCTCTAATGTTGTCCAAAAACTATTACACACAAACAAGGCACAACATTGATCTGGGTGACGTGTTCATTCATTAAAATGAATATCGGCACTACTAATATGAGTCAATCTCACACACATTCCTGTTGTTCAATAGCTTTTCAAAAATGTATTAATCTGTGACTGAAAACAGTCCAACAAATGCAGTATTTATCTCTGTTTGAGCAACGTTTGCTAAAAACTACAGTGCCAAGCTGTTTCAGGAAATAACTGTTAAAAATGAAGCCTTTTTGTCAGAGAGAGAGACAGAGGAAGGGATGTCGGAGAGCAATATTCTTACATATCATCATTGAAAATACTGAAATTCTACATAAAAATGACATAATCGCTTTTGTTTATTGTTCCTGGCTTGTTAAACTACATGAATTATAGAAAGGCCAAAGGCAGTTTTGCTAAATCTGTGAACAAATGATCTGATTTTGTGTTTCTGCATCATTCATGGACTTTACATGAGCTGTTTTGTATTTTTCTTCATGTATTTATGGCTGAGGATTTTCAGGTATTAGGTTCTCCCTCCATCCATCCATCCCCCTGGCTCAAGCAGCAAAGCAGTTACTGTCATCGCACGAAGCTAACGGGTAAGTCAGGAGAGTCTAGTTTCTTGTGTTGATAGTGGGGATAAAGGAAGATGGATTCCCTCAGTCTCATCATTGCAGGTGTTTGCCTTTATGACCAGCGTCCTTTGCAAGCAGTTTCTCATTACATTCTGGTGAGAAGGAGGACCTTCAAGTCTTGTGCATTCCGACAATGCTCTGAAGAGTGTGTAATTTTGGAGACTAAATTTAGGGGGGGAGGCAAATCAGTTTTTATTCAAAGCAGACCTGACTCAAACAGAGATTCACCGCACTGTGGTCAGACTTCAAACCAACTCGTTACTTGCCTTTTTCATGTTCAGACTGCTGCAAATCTCCAATCCCTCTGAACACAGCTGAAAAAAAAAGAAACAGACTGTTGTTGATTTTGTTTCCATCTTTGTGGGAGGCTTGTCTCCCTAATAATGTGCACATTGATGGTGAAGCAGCTGATCAGTAATTTGTAAGCAAAGATCTTGTCTTAGTCTGCGACTGTTTCATATGTGTAGACTTTTATTTGACATCAATAACTCTGTAACTTTAACCAATAATTATTTTTTGTTGTCTGCTTCCATGTGGTTAATTGTCTCTAGTCATTTCACTTGTAAGTGATTGATGCACAGCACTCTCAGAAGTGAAGCCTTTAGATCAAACTGAGATGAAGATAGGCTAGATTTCATCATCAGAGTTAATCCGTCAACAATGCCAGAGCACTGAATAAAGCCAAAGTAAATGAATGCGTTTGCTCTGTCTTGGAGTAAATATTAGTTTGTCCAGATAATGCTACGGGCTGCTGAGGGTTTCCACAATGCTTAAGTTACATCAGCGTCTGCTCTTTTCTACCAGAAGAATGGCTTCCCACTCTTTCTTCTTCGTGAAAGCCAAACATCAGTAGCAGTCTCAAGTGGCTGAAAGTTTTAGTTGATAATCCGGTCTGTCACTCAGACCCACAGTAAGATTAATGGCAGGGGAACTCCTATCTGGCAAACATCCCACTCAATCAAAACAGATCACTCGGTTTGAGAAGTAGTTCTAAAATACAGAACTGAAGCAGATGGGAGCATATCAGGAGGATATGTTGTTCAAAAGTGTAAAGATAACAATGCTTTTCATTAAATACATATACTGTTTTAAGAGAGGCAGCACTGTACAAGGGAATTGGTCTTATGAGGAGTGTTTATAGTGTTCAGGTTTGTAAAAATCACTATCAACTGACCCTCAAAAGGGCAAAATCCATATAACAGCTTAATAACTAATGAAAGAGTAGGTTTATCTTTGATCTCTCCTTTGGAAGTGACCAGTGTCAAATGAAGAGCACAGAGGGAGAAGGGAGCCCTCTGCTGCTGAGTCCTGCCACCAGACAGCTCTGAACACACTCTCTCTTCTGTCTTAATGCCTGCAGTAATGAACCAGAGAATGTTTGCTGCTTCATTAGGTCAGGAAGAGCACATAAGCTGCTCAGAGATCAGAGGTTATACAGTAATTTCAGTTCAACAATTATTATAAATTTATATAATTATTATAAAGTAATCTTTAATGTATATTCAAAAGTCAAGAAAGACATAACAGTGACAGACTGATAATATACTCAGACTTTTGGTACTATATGCCTAAAAAATAAATGACCCTGCTTTCTAACTTAAACATGCAATCACTCAACCATGAAAGTAACCAACAAAGATGAGATCCAGCTAAACCACACTGACGCATGAGCTGCTGTATGAACAAATCTTGCAGATTTCCAGCTGCAAGATAGGCAGACTACTCAGTAATGGAAAATATAGGGTCTAGATATGACATTCACAGAGATAATAGCAGCTTCACGCTATGCTGAGTCCAAAGGGAGTTGAGCATGTCTAATTCCTAGCAGCGCTGCCTTGATCTTTTGTTGCATCTGTGAGGTATTTTATGTTTATTTGTTATGGGACATTGGGCAATTTCGTATCCCTCTGAGCATGCTTTATGAGTGCAAACTCATTAGGCCCTTTTTTTTCTCTTATTGACATCTAAGGAGTCAAAAGGATACCTGCGAGACTGTTTGAAGTTGTTTTAATTGTGAAGGAACAAGTAGAAAAACGTGGAGCTGAGCCAATCTTAGATGCTACCCAATGATCTTGCCTCGTTGACTGCCCCTGAAAACCCTGCTCTCGCCTTAGACCTGCCGATAACCATCTTTAATGAATAGCTGTGTGCTTCAAGGAGTGCTGGCTGATAGAGATCATTTCAGGAACAGTGGGGTTCAGGTCTCAATAACAATCAGGGAATTCCATCTTAACCATTTGGATGTCCTCCATAATGCCACACACTCAGAGATTGCTCTTGCAATGGACCTACACCGAAATAAAACTTGGCACAGGCGAGGCATTCTTGCCCAACTCAACAACTCCAAGTCTGAACACCCAGACCCCCCTCCCAGCCCCGGGATCTATCTGTTGATGTGAACGCTGACTCTTTGTTGGTGCGTTCTGATCTCAGGTGGAGATACTGCACAGCTAACCGCCGTATAAAAGGCAGGATGGCGAGGCTGGCGACTGAAGGCACAAGCACAGCTCCCTGTGAGTGCGTCTGAAAGGCCCAAATTGAGCCATTTCCCCAATCTCCAGGGAGAGTCCTTATCGTCTGCAAGATCCAGAGTAGACTGTGTATAAATTGCAAAATACTATGCTGATACTGCAAATGAGGTTTAATAGCTGTTGAGGCCCAGTTAAGCTTCATAATATAGGTTTGTGGTCTTTGATAACCAGTAGCAGAGACATTTTCTTGAAGAAAAACACACACACACACACTTACACAAGAGGAAAATCAAGGCATCAGTCAATGGGTGTCTGCTGTCATACCTGACTGATATTTATGGGATTCCTCATCCTGTCATGTCAAAGTAATTAGACATGAGTAACATGAGGTTACTGCTCTGTACTTTTTTCTTCCTCCAGGCTAGATGAGAACTATAATTAGTCAAGTCTCACTCTGACAAGCTGTCAACCCTAATAATGTGTTTTGTAACACCCAGGGCTCTGTGTGCTAATTTCCAACCTAACCTAACCTTAAAAAAGGGTGTAATGAATTGAGACAAAATGATTTATTACAGTAATTTTGGCTGATGTTGTCATCGCAGTAATCAATCTTGCCAGCGAATCCATCTTAAGCGCTTACCATTCTGATTACAATACCTGATGTTAAAGCAAATAAAATTAAAAGATTACTTTGAAGGCATATGTATTTGTTAATATTTGGAATTTTGTAACATGGAATAAACTGGATTTTGAGATTACCTTTTTAAAATATTTTTAGTCCACCCACCTGTTTGATTTTTTTTTATGCAATACACAAGTACAGCATCTCATAGCCCATATAGTAGGTATACCATATCATACTATAATCATAAGACACCCGATTACATATTTAGTGTCTGATTTCAATTCATATTTATAAGGTATTAAAACATGGAATACAACCTTTAACTAGATGGTTCTTTTTGTTGAGAACCACTAATTTAATTTGACCACAGATGTAGGAGGAGACATTTATAGTGTGTGATTTCAGCTAGCAATAATAAAACATTATATATGCATCTATCATTGTGCCTTTATTAATTTCAGCATTCCAACTAATAATCTATTTTACACTTTGTTATGTCCTTTCTTTACTCCCAGTTCACCTAACAAGATAGCAATATTAAGTTTCTCATATATCCATTTAAGACTGGCTTATCTAAGCAAAGAACAGATAAAGCAGGATATGAGACGCTGCTGAGAGAAGAGCTTTGCCAGGTGTGACAGGTGCTGACCTGCCCTAAACAGGTAAGGAATAGTTTTCTCACCTCAATCTGAACAGCTAAGGAGGTTTTGTTAAGTGTGGGAGGCTAAACTCTTGATCTAATCATCCCAGTTTGTCTCATGACCCTAAGTTCAACGCAGGCATCGCAGAAACTTCACTAACTATAACTAATTTAAAATCTAATTGGTCCCTTTTGAAAGATTGATGTAAAAAAAAAATGTTGGAAGATACAATCAACTATTGGATTATCCTTTCAGGATGAAACACTTTGGGCTTCCATGAGACCGGAGATAGGCCTAAGCAAACACATTCCCATCCGCTAGTGAAAATGGATATGTTGTTGACCTGTCCAGCCACACAAAAGCCATTCCCAGTGCTCAGGTGAGTAACCCTCCTCCAGCCTGAATCTCTTAACTAAATATTGTGAGTGTCCCTCTTTATATATGAGAGTCTGTCTGTTTACCTTCAGATCCAGAGGATTAGAAGATCAACACTGCATGCAGGTGGGGGGACTCCAAATTCTCACGTGGACTTAGAGAAAAACCCAATATCACTCCGTATTTGACTACAGATTTTTTTTATCCATGCAATAAGTCAGAGACATAGTTAAAATAATATGGCAAAAAGCTATCTTAAAATACTGATTAAATAAAAAATTACTGCAAAATTATTTTATTTGATAGGATATTCTTTGCTGGAATGCATCATGTGTTTAATTCATTAGAAACATAGAAATGTACTAGTAATGCAATATTTAAAAAGGGTCTGATAAAGTTGTTTAAAAATATGTAATCATTTGACAATCCTGCTAATTCATTCTAAATCCTTGTGCAACATAACTGAGTCACCCTCCTGAATCCAGTTAAAGGCATTACTCCAATATTATTCATTCAGCAATTACTGTTGTGACTTGGATTTAGCTCTGTAATGACCCAACTGAGTTGGCCTCCACTTCAGTGCTGTGCAGTGAGCCAAATGGGAGCGAAGATCCTCTTCTGTGGCTAGAGCGATGCAGCATGAGCCAAAATGAGAATTAGAGTAAACTTCAACATGTCAGCACGTCCTCATATCATTTATTTTCCACTGGTTTGGATGGATGTGGCTAAGATGATTGCTGATGATTTTAGAAAAGTCCTACGCACATCCCCACGAACTTGTATAACATGATCTCTCATGTGCCCGGCTCATTTTTTTGGAACAGCTGCAGGACTATGCTGAATTTTCATCTCAGATATTTAAACATTCCTTCCACATCTATGTGATATGAACTGCTTGTCCTTGTCAGTCACTGGAATTCTTACCTCACCTATCATTTCATTTGTAATCTTTTCAAGGCCCATCAGCTATTCTGTGAAGCTATCAAATGGATCTTATGTTTATGCATATCAATTAAAAACTGCAGAAGAAAAAATGCCACCCATGCAAGAGAAAACATTTTATCCTCAATACTGTCACCATTCTTTCACTCAGCCAATGCAAAACTGCCAAATGTGCTTTCTCCAACCTCAACAAACCTGAATAGGCTGTGGTCCAACTGATTGTGCACGGTTTGGCCTACATGAGGGCACATTGACTATATGCAGTGGAGGGAGGTATCTCAATCTAGGAGACATCCACATGGGTGGTAGAGGAGGAAGATGTAAATGTTATCCACGCTCACTTTTCTGCATGCTGAAAGGCAAACAAACTGAAGGTTACACATTAAGGTAAAAACTCAGTGCATGACCACAATATTTCCTGGTGCATCATTGTTCCTTTCTTTGATCATCAAACGTCCAATCCTAACCCTAACCCTAACCCTAACCCTTTTTCGTAACAATTCTCACTTTTAGGATAATTGTGATTAGTTCAGGACTCTCCACAGCTGCCGACAATGCAGCTATACATTAAAACTGACCTTGACATCTGTCCATAGGGAAGCACAATACTCTGCCTATTTCCAGCCTCTGACCCCTGCTACCAGGCTGAAGAAGAGGGAAAGTGTCTCCGTCTAACAGCTGCCCTTCAGAGGTGACAGCACTTATCTCTTTACATGATATCATCTTCTCTACTCCAGTGAAGGATTTTTCTCAAGCTAGATAACTTGATTATACTTGCACGAGCGAGCTTTGTATGTTGACAACTCCAAACATCAGTTAGAGGTAACTGTTTGACATCAGTTGACTGCACACGGCACGATACTTCACTTGCAGTTCTCTTTATTATGAAAATTGTGTGTGTGCATTAATATCATAACTAGCTAGGTAATGCTTTCAAGTACATGGCTCCAGTTCAGTAGACAGTCTGGTAAAACTGTGTCCAGTGTGTCTTTAACATCCAGTTGAACACCGTACAGTATTAAATGTCTCAATTCATATTTAATTTAATTGACAATCCATATTAGGAGAAGTTTTGTTCAGTATTGCGGCATGAAACACATAATGACCAAACTTGGTACTTGTATCTGTTGGAACACACCAAACGGTCAGTGTTGTGCTGTAAATTTTTTCCTTTACTCTTGTGGTGAGCCCCTTTTTCCAAGGACATTTAGCGTAATCCACTTCAGCTGCCTTCATTCAGAGTTGGTAAAAGACGCCCGAGCACTGACTCTGCTGTTGAAATTGCGAGACTGGTTTTCATAAAACATAAATATCTGTTAAGAGTCTGGGTATGATCCACTTTTATGAAATGATGAGTAACATTTCCTTATTGTCGCTTGCACCCTATGCCGCACTGTGAGAAGTTGTTGCCATAGATAGGACTCTCGTTACAGTCTGCAACCAAAGGACAGCATTTGTGCAGCGCAGTCCTCATGAGAAAAACTCAACAACTCTGCTTTCACAATAACGAAATTTCCACAGCCTTTCGAAACACAAACCATGCGGTGCAATATAATCTCTCCCTCTTAATAAACCAAACATTTAAGTTGTTCCTACCAAATGGATATGAAGTGTTGTGTGATTTAGAAAGCAAAAGAAAAACAGATGAAATGCCACATCTTCATGGAATCTTATTATTAAATTATGTAAAATGGTTGACTACTGCATATGTATGACAACTGAATGGGCACAAGATTTGAGTTGTGTGTTGAGCTGAAGAAATGCATTTCCAATATTAATGTGAAAACCGTTTGTGGCAAAACATAGAGATCCTTATGTTTTACGTGGAAAAGTTCCAGTTTTTACACATTGCCTGTTTTGCCATCATTTTTCATTCTGAAAGTGTTAAATATACACATATTGAAGCAAGCACTTCCTTTTCAAAATAATCAAATTATGTGGCATCTTCATCATTTGGGATTTGGCTATTTGGACAGCTTTATTCCTTTGTACTTCCTCCTGTCTGTGTGCTTTCTCTTCTGGATGGGAACTGCAGAGAGCTGGGTACAACACTGCTGGGTATTCTACCAGATGGATACTCGGTATGAATCATGGCTAAGTTTCAGCCAAGGCCTGAATGTGTGTGTTGGACTGCACATTGCATATCTGGAGACCACACAGGTTCCATAAGCATGTCTAAATCTCTCTGCTGCCCTCTATCTTTGTCTGAACATGTCCCTCTGGGTTTAGGGTCATAAGTTCAATACCAGCAGGGAACCTGCGCTAGGATGAACACATGCCATTCTGCTGCTAATTATCTTTCAACATCTCTTTAACCTCTCCTAATACACTGTGATTAATAGCATTTTCTACTCTTAAAAACAAATTAGTAACGAAATAACATTTGTCTTCAGTTGCCTGCAAATGTAGCCTATATTAATCCAACACCTGAAGTCTTAACCAATAACACTGTAGGATGTTGTTAAGGGTGCCTTGTACCCCTCTTAATTTTTTTAGTTGCATGCAGGTGAAAGAAAATATGCAGCAACCAAATCTCCAAAATTACACACACCTGTAATCAACTGATTCTTAAAGAAGTTAATATTAACAAGTGTTTTCGTCACGTGTGCTTTCAGCTTCTTACCAAAGTCGGTTGGTGATCTATATCGCCAGCATGTGGTCCCAACCTGCCGCCTCTCTTATATTATCTCAATAGAGTTTAGCAGCTGTGGGAGGAGAAACGCAGCAGTGTGTGAAATGTCCCCCCGGCCGGCGATTGCACACCAACAACAGTGATCCCTGGTCCATCGTATTCCTGCACAAACATACAGATAAACAAATGATTTCATTACCTATGGAGCTTGGTGTCTGGGCAGTGAAGGAAAAGGAGGAAGGCACGAGTGATCTCATCCAACGTGCTGAAGCCTCACTGTTATAAATGAGTTTGTCATACCACCATGGTTGGCCATAAATGACCTCACCAGACGTGCTGCTGTAATAAACTAAACTAATAAGAATGTGCAGGAAGAAAAACACTGCCCGCAGTGAGCGCGGCTACTAAGAAGCGAGAGCCGGCTTCTAAAAGCATAAATCTCGCCCTGATAAATCTCCTAGGAGGGCTGTCACTTGACATGTGTAGAGAGTTGAAGTGTAAGGTGGGAGCAGGTATGTGGTAAAAGGGGACACACACCCTGGACATCCGCAGTCATGGAGGAAAAGCCCCCTCTACTGTGAAAAGAGACTTCCATATGTACTTGTACCTTCTGTGGCCCTTTAACCTAGAACAGATGTCATCAATAAATACCCATGACCCATGGAGGCATTTCCAGCGTGTGATCGAGGCCTTTTTTTTTTTCTGTAGCATGCTGGACTGGCTTGTCTAGCTGGTCGACACCTGACTAAACTGCAAGGTTTACAATATAGATGTGTAAAGCCTCTTTTTGTGTAATCATGGGCATAGGTGTTCGAGAAACAGTAATACTTAAAAAACTCGTTGGGTAAAGTAACAGCTTAGCTTGCGCACACCATCGGCCCCCGTGGGAGCAGTGTGAGAGCTGCTACAATCTGCCTCCTGTTACAAGGTCTGCTACTAAGTTATGACCTATCGCCTTGCCATTCTAATCTTTCCACAAACATCTGTAAGGGGAGATTTACATGTCCTCTTGTGATTTATTGTGCCACGTCTTCGGTTTTCCGTTGGCTTTGAGACCGGGACCGGTCCAATGAAATGTGGCATTTCCATGTTAGTGTGTCTGAGTCAATCGGTATTCTTTTGTCTGCTGTCAGACATACAAGGTGTGATTTTCTATAAATATCCCAATTCATCCTCTGTTGACTGTAGTGTTGGGGTGCAATGTCACAGTCACTTGGGTCAATCTGTAATTATCATTTTATAAACATAACCTGTCATGAGAGATGTTTTTTTCTGCTACAATCGTTTGACTATTGATGAATTGTTTTAATCAGTTATTAGATTCAGGATCTGGGAAGTAATACCAACTTTGAAACTAGCAACTAATTACATACATGATATGGTCAATGGGAATCCCTGTTTGACTGTGATGCTCACTGAGCTGCATCTGATAACCATCACAAATGGTGCATTTCAAAAGGACACAAAGTGACTTCCACCTCTCTCTTTCTAAGGGTGGTCTCTCTTTGTCGGCCATGCGTGGAGGCTAAAGACGTGTTCACATGCTATTATACAGTATCCAGGTCGGATAAGTATGATAATCTATTCAATATGTAAAATGTTTATTTTGTGGAGGGACCTCAAACAAACTGAACCAATATTTACAGAGAATAGCAGCCAAATATTCTGCCTTTTTCCCAGACATTACTGCTCCCTCATTTATCTTCTATTCTCTTGAGCAAAACGTAGACAAGGAAACTAATGCGTCTGAAGCCTTAAGGACACTATAACATTTTCTCTGTATTATTTTTAGGAATTTCACAGACTTGCTTAAAAAATCCTTTCCCAGATGTATTAGCCTTTCTCAGAATACAGTACAACACAATATGCAGATTGTGCAACAATTAATACTACTACAGCCTACTGCTGCTGCCCCTGATACTACTACTAATAATAAAGCACATCAAAACAAGGAAGAAGTATGAGGAGTAGATGTACATACAGTAAGATTAATGGGAGAAGACAACCTAATTCAACCACAATGCACAGCCATTGTATATGCTGCCGTTGTTATGCATGTATTGTTTTATTTGTTAGGGGTGAGATGTTAGATTATGTTGTGCACCCAATGAAAAGAATATGTTTAAACTATGTCTGCTACACTTTAACAATATGCTCATATTTTAATATTAGAAGATACATTGCGCTGTATTATTACGGTCTTTCGGCTTGCAGAGTTAATCAATAATAATGCAATAACCACAGTTAGCATATTCTGAATAGTTATAGAACTTTTTTTACTTTACTAATAGGACCATTAGGACCATGTGCAATTCACAACTACAGAAATAAGAACAATTAGGTTTACATAGAAAATGTGCGTGGACGACGGTTCTGCACATAGTGATGAAGAAGCATTGCAAGATGCACAGGATTTTTCCAATCAGTTGCTCCAAAAACATTAATTTTTCATTTTTAGAGGACATATTACCACCAATGCAATTAAGTGGTCATTTATTGAAGTTGCCATAATCTAACTGTCATTAGCTATAATTGTATTAAAATAGGCGAATCCTGTGAAGAAGCTTGACATATCTGGTGACTCAGAACATTGCATGCTAAAGGAGTAAACCTTGGTGGTCCATTGTTGGTCACTATTAAAGCTGCATTATTTTTCTTCCTCTTGACCCTTGGAAATGTCTACAAGACCAAGATGCCCTCTCTTAGAAATAGCAGCTGTGTGTAGTTACATAACAGGAAACAGCTGTCAGAGGCAATCCCAGTGTCTGGCTCTTTAGGTCCGGGTCTGGACTCCTGTACAGGTTGTGGTGTTTGTTTTGAGAACATGCTCGGTTCTTGTAGAGGCGTCCTGGAGTCAGTGGACTGGACGAAGTCTGGGGTTCACAGAAAGATGCTGCGTGTCCAGGCATCAGGTAGCAATATGGCTTACTGGATGATCCGTCTGTACTGTCGCTCGGCTGAAATGACATCACTCTTTTTACCATTTCTTTATTTCTTTCATTTCTGTCTTCTCCCTCAGTGAACGAGGCAGCAGCTGATATCAGACTTAAATTCACAGAACAGCAGAGTTCTTCCCCCTTCTTGTACTGACTCAGGATATTTAAGTACAAGGCTTAAAGCTACACTAACAATATGGATCAAATGACTATGTGTACTGTGAAAGTGGTGGCTCATAGTGATTAATCTACATAGAATTATCACCTGACTGCAGTTCCTCTCAGCTGTATGAGTGTTTTAACTTATTTCAGCTCATTGTTTTGGTTTTACAGGCCACAACTTGTGGCCCACAACTGTTTTGGTTCAGTTTCACCACTCTCACCAGCATCATTCCCCACTGTACACTACCTGCCTGCAACTTTACTGTTTTGGTTCAGTCTCATTGCTCTCATAAACATAGTACCTAGCTGCTTTCAGCAAAAGAGCCACTTTATGTTACCCACCAAGCACCAAATGGCAAACAGACAAAGTTAACGACTAGCTGGTACACATTTAGCTGTTTAGAGCCAGATATTTCCCTCAGGAGTAGGTGGAGACCAAACCAGAGCTAAAAGGGGAGTATATACTGGACTTGTATTTGCTAGGTGGCCAGAGACACAACTCCAAATAATTGCTAATATAGCTCCGTGTCTCTGTGGATGTGTAAATAAGTAACTGTTTGCTAACAAGTTTGCCATAGCCACTTTACATAGTAATAATATGCCAGTGTTTCTACTGACCCAAATACCCCAAAATCAGTTAATGCAGGTTTAAAGTAGCTGTCCAATCTCAAAAGGACAATGCCTTTTCCACTTACTTAAATATATGCATGATATTTTTCAAATGTAAATAATACATAAAATAATTTACACTAATAATATACTTTTTATGTTCCTGTTCAAATTTCACATTTTCATTTTTCTTAATGATTTTGGAGCATCTAAAAGTGAATTGTGAACACATATCATTTCATTAAAATAAGGATGTAAGAGAAAGTAAACCACCATAACAAAACCTAACAAAAGCAATATACTGTGTACCTGGCAATCAAAGCCAGATCAGTGTGCCAGCAATTTCCTGCTCTACATTTTCAAGAATTTAAGATACAAATAACATCCAACAATCTGTCTGTGCTTGTAAGATTACCTGTCCCTACTTTGGTTGGACCAAAAGCGAGCAGTCCACTAAACCCAAAAGGCTTCCATTGTGTGCGATGGAGAATTCCTAATGAGAGCTGAAAATCAAACTGCTGTGTAACCGGACACTGTACTGTACACAATAAAGATTCTCCAACTCGTTTTCCCCTCAACAGCTTCAGCACCTGATCAAAAGTCTGCTGAAGGTCATAAAAATTCCTCACCTTCAGTTAAATTTATGGCAGTAGTCATTAGTTGAAATAAAACAGATTAATGCAAGTGCAATTAAATGTGACCTATAGCTTTAATAATGAAGTGGAGTCTACTTAAGCATGTCTTTTCCATTCTCCTCAGCCATCCTGGAGTTCACATAAAACCCGTTTTAGTGAAAGTGCACATTGGAAACAGTGGAGAGGTAGACTGCAGAGGAAATTTAACTGCTCTGGGTTTTGTTTGCAACCTTTAAATACAGCAGCTTAGAAAAAAAGTACATAAAGGTCATATTTTGTAAAACTGTTTACATTTGTATTTCTTTTTTTTATATTTACACTACAGCTATTTCTTAAATTCTTTCTTTTCAGTTTTAAATGTTCAGTCCTGGGGCCTTAAGTGTCAGTGTGAGATTTTTCTGTTGATCTCGAGTGTTAGTCCACATCATGCTGTCCCACAGGGATGGGGTATTAGTTCAGAGAAAAGGAAGCCACTACCTCATTATGCTGCTAATTTTAGGCACCAGGAAAAGATGTTTGGAAACTTTTGGCCCAGAATCCAAGAGCTGGAGTGGTACCCGCTCTGCTCTCTATTCCCATGGGTGAAGCAGGGGTGATTTTGGTACTTGAGCAAGCTCAAAGAAACAATTTACAACATATACAGTGGAACTTCAAAAGTGTCTTATCAGAGTCAGGCATCAAACATGAATGATTCCATATGAAATAGCAACTTTCTGTTTACCGTAATTAGGGGAATATTTTTCCATTAGGGAAGTAAAAATAAATTAACATGGCTTTGGTTGAGAAGCTGACAAGTAAGTACACACGTTTATTCTCCTCTGTAATTTTCAGGTGGTGGTTCAGGCGAGCAATACCTTAGAAAACATGAAAGATTATGCTTAAGTTTGTCATTTAAAAAATATATCCAAGTAGAAAGGTTAAACCTGCATTAACTGATTTTTTTTTTTTTTTTTTTTCTTTTTTCTTTTAGCCCCTTGGGGACAGTGCAACAAGCTGTAAACACAACACTGACGGATATGACTAACATTTTAGCAGACAGTTGCTTAATTACACATCCAGCAGATATGGAGCAACATTAGCATTCATTTGGAGTCGGGTTTCTGCCCACTCGATGAATGTAAAACACAATATTTAGTCTACTTTTAACTCTGTTTTTGTCTCCACCAACTCCTGAGGAAAATAGCTTAATTCTCTGCTATTCACCAGCTAGTTGCTAACTTTGTCTCTCTGTCGTTTGGTGCTGGGTTGGTAGCATCCCGTGTGTTTTTTCGCTGAAAACAGCTGCCTACTGTGTTTATGAGAGCAATGAGACTGAACCAAAACAGTAAAGTTGCAGGCCGTAAAACCAAAACAATGAGCCGAAAGATGCTAAAACGCCCCATTGAGCTTATAGGATTTGCAGAGTTGGGTGACAATTCTCTGTGGGTTCATCACTACGGATGACCTCTCACATATTACACATATTCCATTGTTAATATAAAGATATTAATTAGACCAGCTTTAAAGTTTTAAATGTTATATTAGCTTAACAGTGTCATTATCTCAATGGATTATTTATCTATTTTTAAAATGGCAACCGTTCAACTGCCTATATCTTCTGAAATTAAAATGATCTTGTTTGTAGTTTAAAGAAAATAACATGTTTCTTTGTTCAGACATCTATTTATAGAGTCTTACAGGGGAATAAAAACATGAAAAGCATTTTGAGTGGCAGAACTCTCTTAAACCCTGGCGTCGGCTTTGTGTTGTCCATAAACCTGGCAGGAGCTGTGGGGAGGGATGGGGAGGTAAGCCTAACAAACTCATGATGGCTGATTAATTGCAGATGAAACAAATGACACTTGGACACTGAGTTCAGAGGAAATGCTCACAAGGAGCACAGCTGACTAGAGAGATGTGGCGCCGGGCCTCTCATAAAAGTCTGTGACGGTTATTAAGACCCGACCGGTGAAAAAGTATTACAGCATCTTCAGAGGACATCATGCAGGTTGGAATAAGGGGGGTAAATTCCTCTCTCTGTACACAACATTCAATAAGTTTCCCTTCAATTTTGGGTTAACTTTACTGTAACAAATGTATGGAACTGAAATTGAAGAAACATGGCTGAAACATGAATTGTTATGACATTGCTAGTAAAATTGCAGGTATAAAGAGCTAACAGACGTCTATACTGAGACGAAAAATATTATCTGTGGGAAATCATTTGACTAACCTCTTTAAGCTTTTAACAAACAATTTAGGACCAGTGTATAAATACACAACTTGACCTAATCTGATACTTCCCTGGGATGGTGAAAAGAAGTGTTTGTTGTTCTGCTGAAACATCCATTTACTAGACTGTACATCAGAGTACCATCCCTGCCCAGTCGCGTCAGACCACCCACCCACACAGTGTTGAAACACAGTCAAGAAACAGTCATTAAATCGTTTCCCCAGGTCACTCAAAATCTGACTTGTTAAAGCTGTGAACTGGGGGAAAGAGTCCCTGCTGGTTGCCGTCCAACAAACTCCAGCGTCAGCACACTGATCCTGATTGATAATATTCCTGCTTGCTCCCAGTAAAGGCCCAGCTGCATCGGTATGCATCATTTTGTCATCGCTGTCTGTGTCTTTTTGTTATTCCTTTGTCTTACTGATTGTTTATGTGGCCATTGCAGTAATATATTAGGCTAGATTTGATCATGTATGATTTGTGCATGTCCTGCTTCGATTCTCATTGTATTTGTTTCTGCAAATACAATAAGAGTTGTTTTTTCTATTGTATAAATGCTAATAATCGACAACATTTTTTGACACTCTGAGGTAAGGCAAGTTTATCTGAACAGTACTTTTCAGCAAAAAGACAATTCAAAGTGTTTTACATACATAAAAGGGCATTAATACAATTATTTCTGTAAATACTGTAGATGGGGACTTATTCTGTACACAGAAAGTGGCGACAATGAGCTTTTCCTCCATTTTATGATATCAGGAACAGACAGGTGAAAACTTAAGTCAAAAAAAGTTTCATCACAAAAGAACATGGTAAGCATACCCTGTAACTGACCATCGTGACACTGCATCGCTGAAAGTTTGCATAAAGATGAACCCTGGTCTACTTTCTTTTGTCGCCCTATCACTAAGATCTCTGTCACGCCTTATCTCCCAGCGACTATATGATATCAATTACCACTGGCTGCTTTGTCTGCTGCCTCTGCAGTTGGGAGCTCATCAGCCTCCTTCTCTGGTTCTGGAAAATTCAGGGCAGAAACGACAATGCAATGAGCCCTTACTGCGGCCGCCAATGCTAAATCCTGTATGTGTGCATGTTGTTGCCCACACCATTTCCACCACACTGCACAGCTAAAGTGGTCAGCATCAAAGTCCATACATTTTTTTGTCAGCTAAACTGAGCAGTGACTTACAGTAGGGACTTGCTTTTTGCCAGATGGAAATAAAATATAAAAATAGGCCAGACAGCCCCTCTTAGAAATACATATTTTTATATCTACAACAACAGTGAACAGGTCTATGTTAAATTTCTTCAGCTGTTGGAACAGCCTTTTCTAGGGAGCTATTATCCATTTTGTTACTCTAATAAACAATGAATGATTCCTGACACTCTGCAAAGTTAATCACCATAGGCTTGATTACAATTGGATAAATTACTTTAAAAACAATATAGCTGCCAAAGACAAACTGGATATTTGCAGCTTCAGCAATGGCTGTCATAAATAACAAGGTAAGTGGATATCACAATGGCATTCAAAGCTTATCCTGACACAAGGAGGAATGTTGCTTCTCTTTGGTTTTGGGCGTACTGAATAGACGTCATTTTGACTATTGGTCTGATTTTCACACAGATAGCACAACAATGTTTTCATACTTGGAGAAACCGGTGAGAAGATTAGTTAATTGGCATCAAAGCAGGTATGACAGGGGCCACCAGCCCCATCTTTGTTTGCATGAGCAGCAGCCTGCGCAGGTGAAGTAGAGGTCATGACGTCAGCTCCTCAGCTTGTCACACCAGTGAGGAGTTCACACGACACAAGACGAGCCTCAGTGCATATTCACATAATGCACATATTTGAGGGTCAAACTCAGCCATGGAAGGAACCAAGTGAGATTCTGAATATGATACTTCAGCTGATGAGAATGTATTGCAGAGGGGATGGGCTTTATTTGAGGGGGAAAAGTTAAAAGGGAAGTCAGAGGCATAAGTGGGGAACCAATCAAAGCAAAGTGTGTTACCAAATCATAGCCTTGCTGCTTCTGTTTTAAAGCCAACGGCTTTAGAATGATGGATGAGCTACACATTCAATGGGTTTTTTTTTCACTGTTGGAGGAATTTCTCTCCGGCAGTAGAAAAATCCATAAATAGGTGCCAGTTTGAGACTGGTTTCTCCCTACGTGGTGAAGTGTGGGTGGCTTTTTGGAACTGTAGTTTAAGCACACAAAAAAGCAATGAGGAAAATCTCGTGCGGCCACACTTTTGGTTTTCTTTTTTCTCGATTTCATTCAGTCTCACTGTCTCTCATTGCAAAATTCTGTGTGATAATTTTCAATTTGATGTATAACAAACATGTGCAGGATATCCCTTGTAATTCTCGAGCACAGTGTCCTTTCAGTGCTGTTTAACCAGAGCAGGCAGACTGACAAGAACATGGGTAGAGCACTGGCGGATGGTTTCTCTGGATGCCTCACTCTGTCTTTGATTTTTGTATATTATATGTTAACATGCATTCCTGCAAGGATTCCTTTGGACTGAGTCTCATTACTCTGTGGTGAGTCGATCCGAAATGCAGTCGACATCTTGCAAATGTTAACGTTTAAAAGTAATCTATCGAGAAATTGAAGGAAATCTGCCAGAACCGCAAATAGCTGTTAATTTTTTTTACTATTTTTTGTAATAAATCATAACAATAATAACTTTAACACTAGTTCATTGTTAATATTCATGCTGATTTCTGAGCACATCCTCCATGTTTTAAGTTAAATTCAGGAAATACTGGAGGTATTCAGGAGGTATTGGTGTATTAGACATGTAATTGGTCAAATATACTAGGCAGGATTTTGGTCTTTTACATGTTAAGCGAGTTAATTTTAAAAATACGCATTACAGCGCTGCTTCAAAATACTCTGAACTACTTAGCTTTGCAGACCACTGGCGCCCTAGTATAATTGTACCTGTGTGTGCGTTTTGTTAATGTTGAAGGAAGGGGTGGAGGTGATTGTTTTAGATGCTGTTATGATAGCACTGCACTGTGAAAACATTTGCATTGCACAAAATGAATAGATGGCATGCTTACATCATAGAAGTTCTTCATTTCTATGTCTTGATTCAGAGTTCAGGTTAATGCAATGCTGTAATTCACATTCCTGCATGAATTGGTGGCAAAGTCTGTATATAATTACTGTTGTGATAGTCATATGTTTTGTTCAACAAGACTTTAAGTTAAGTTGAGGTAAAAAAATATTACAGGACAGGGTTTGTTATGCAATGCAGTGTTGTGCAATTTATCAGATTTACATACATCTATGCCAATATATATAGAGATATATATATGTAATTGTCAGGATTACAGTAAAATGTGTGTGAATATTTCGAGATAGTCACAAATTGAGTCCAACAAAAAATAATTCAACAATATCAGGTTGCGAAACTTAAAAATTTCCAAAATCCATTTTGCTGCCTGTCAAAGCTGCATGAGCAAAGTTTATTTTAACATAAAGAAATGATTTATGAAGGCTTCTGAATAAATTCCTTGGCGTTTGCATCACTATGCAGGTGATTGTTCTGCCAAGACATTCATGGCCCGGCCTTCTGTGCAAGAGTCAGCCTGCAATATGGGCCAAAGATAACGTGATGTTTTATGTTTGTGGGGTTTTTCCCCTCCCACTTCAGCAGAAGGTGAGAAACCGAGCTACCAGCATTTCTCTCGTATTTGTAAGCACAGTTCTTCAGGAGAGATATGAGGTCTGTAGAAGCTGGGGGTTGTTATAAATTACCTGGTGATGAAAGTGATAATCCTTGTCAAAACAGCTCCTATACTGGCATGGGCAGAGTCCAGATCCCTGCCCATCTTTCCCTGCAAAGCTTTGTCACATTTGATTAGATCGTGATCTGGATGTGGTTGACTTAGGGGCAAAAGACTGCAGTCACATAGGATGAATATTATTAAGCAAATGCACAACTTGTAGTTACAAAGTTGTGTCTCTATCACAGGATGGAAAATTAACAAAATGACACTGATATTAAAATTGATTTCTGATTGCAAGCACACAAAAGCAACTCCTAAATCATTTGTAGATTATTAACATACAGTCAGAAATGTACTAATGTGAACTTCCAAACTATGTTTCAAAGCAGATATAAGCAATCTGCCTATTTACCATCTTTTCAGACCTCACTAACAATTCCCTGGGTCAAAGCACAGTCTGTTTATACCCCTTTAATCGACACATGCTTGTCACATGAAAGGATCGCAGGGACAAGGTATCGTTTAAAGATTAATTACTTTGTTTAACATACGTGCACCCCGAAAGCATTTGTAAACCACTATAGCCAAACACATTAAAGGCTAGGTTGCACTGCGCCTAACATTTCCCAAATTCAAACTTTTTTTCCCCAAATAGCCAGACATTTAACCACGTAATGACCGTGATAAGTCCCCTTTATCGGGCCACAGAAAATGCTTTGAGGATAAGGTTCTGTAGATAATAATTAAGATGATACAGTCAGTCAGAGTTTGCAGAGGGCAACTTCATGTTTAATTGCTTAAATCAACATGATAAGATGCTCTTTAAATGTCTGTGTAGGTCTGACAAAGCATGCTGACATTGTGAACAGGCATGTACTGTTTACTTATTCAAGACCTCCATTACAGAGATGAAATCAGCTACAAACATCAAGATGAAGAACAATGTGAGTGCACGTAGGATTTGTTTGATATTTGTTAAAAACACAGAATTAAATGTTGTATTACATCAGATTATCTCCAGTATAGTTTACTGCGTAGGAGGCTGGAATACAATTTTTTTTTTAAAAAGCGGATTAAATCGCTGCTAAAGCAGTCATATCATTCCCCTCTTACTCATCAGACTAGACTGCTCAGCAAAAACACAATCTCATAATCATTACCATTACAGATGAAAGGCAAGGCCCAATTAGAGTGGCTCCAATTGCTGCAATTAAATAAGTGTGGTTGAATGATAATATCTTTTCCCCCCAGAAATAAAAGAAAAAGACGGCAGCATTGAATAATCATACAATCAAAAACAATCAAGTCGGACTTTGAAGTTGTTGCACTACCAAATCTTAGAAATACATCTGGTGTAGAAATGGTGTTTTGGGCTCAGCCGACAGGCGCCGTTGGACCACTGCGTCGCGGGCCACAGGGTCGGGCCTACTTATTCCAGTACCGTAGGGCTGCTTTTTGGGTTGCTGAGGACACTGGTGTGTGTTCCCACCCACAGAGCATTGCAGCAGACCGCCAGAGTCCACAGCCCTTTCACAGCCGTCCAAGAGTTGTCCCATGATCCCATCCCTGTATCAAAACCAGCTGAGTGTGAGTGCGGCGTGGTGAGCACTCATGCTCACACATAATTTGTAGCTGACTGCTACTCTTGCAACCAATTGATCACTGTGTAAACAAACATAATATGAATGGAACAAAACTTTTCTGCTTCGCTCAGAGAGATGAACCCTCTGCCTTTACATTCAAGTATTTGGTATTGATTTCAAGTTTTCAGCTGCTGTCTCATCGCTTCATCTGCGCTTGTACAGTTTGCTGTATCAAATGCAGACTGTCCATTTCACAGCTGAAGAGCTGCTCACAGGACAGTTTTCCAGCTGGGCTGAGATCCAGTGTAGTTCCCCTTCACCCAGTGGACTTCAGGAGCACTGATGCGTGCCAAACAGAATACACCCCTGATTGCTCCGGACTGGGACAGAAGATATTTCTTCAGTTGTTAGACATTAGTGGAGCAAACAAACACAGCAATCAATTTACTATCTTAAATCAACACAAAATGCTGAGGTGGGCCGATCTCAATAGGACTAATTATCATTACGATGGTGTGCAGCTGCAGGAAATGATAGAGTGGACATTTAATGTGCAGGTCTGTTGAAGATATTCTTTCCTTTTGATCTTTCAGGGACTTTCTAACTGTGCCACTCCAGGAAAAAAAGCAGAATTAGACAGAGCAGAGCAGGGAATGCACATATTTATCAAAAATGTTATTGAAGGTGCTGTTATTTGGTCATTTTGGAGTATTTATAGATGCATCCCTAATCTTTAAATGGCAGCTTCCTAGTTTAAGCTCAAACGCACAAGCAAAAAAAACTGGCTTATGTATGAGCTAGCTTCAGTAGCAACACTACCTTAACATCCCCTGACTCATTAACAAACAACCTAACTGTTTGGGGTTGGATAACTTATCCTACTTTATACCATGAATAGCTGGCAAATGCTTCTGCACACGAAACACAGACTACTCAACAGAGCACTTAAAGGGCATTAAAGGACAGTTAGGAGCTTTTGAACCAACTCTGATCTAGAAAAAAAATGAGATTAAATGCCCGATTAAGACGACCAGAAGTTAAAGTTTATTATTCCAAAGGTTGAGTGGGTCTAATCATAGGCTCCAGTACTTAGGGATTTGCTGCTGCTACTGGGCTAAGCAGACATTTTCACTATGTTTACATGAACTAGCCAGTTACTTGCATAGTTTACTTTAGAACCAACATGTGGGTCACAGAGATTTAATATCTATGTCAGCGTAATTGCGCAAGTTATTTAAAAAAGATTGTTTATTTTAACCGATGCCATATCAAAAGCTACGAGAGTGCCACGGGTTGGTATGGCCATGTATAGATATAAAAGTAGAGTAAAAAAGTATAGAAGAAATAGTTCAAATATGAAGAAAATCTAAAACAGGAAGGCTTTAAAGATTTAAAACTGTCAGCTAATCTTTTGAACTAGCATTCAGAACGCATAAAAACACAAAAAGTAGTGTTTACGAGTTCAAAAATCATTATGAACTGAATAAATAGTCATTTAACTGCAACTTTCTGATGCAATATCCTGTCTTAGTGAATGACTGGCATATGACCGTCTCTGATGATAGCAGAGGGAAGTACACCAGCACAAACTTTACACTAAATTTGGTGCAGTTGTTACTTCTCCTTCCAGTCCTTCTTTGGGGGTATAATCTGTCACATATTACGAGCTTTGACAGAAGTGTGAAGGAAATACATTAAATTGCCTCAGGGTTACCCATGGCCGACTTAACCACAAACAGACCGTGCCAGACTTCTCACAACAGGTATTTTTGTAGAGCCAATAGCACAAGTGAGAGGTGAAAGTTTAGCTTAAGTTACTTCAAATGAGAAAATGCTGTCACAGGCCTTTCATGTCCTCAACTCAAACGCTCTGTGTCGCTCTGCGAGGTGATAGCCATGAAAAACTGTTTTGATGGTGATGTCACTACGTCCTAATCTCATTGCTTTCTTTTTTCGCCTCGCTCTAGGCCACTTCTCCTACATCCTGCCAGAGACGCAATTCAATATACAAACACGTTTTTTTTTTTGCAAAGCGATGCACACATAGGTAAAGTTACAGTAGGTGATGCAACCTATCCCACAACGAGTACATACTGTAAATATTTACAGAGGCTGTTATCCAAGCCAAACAAAGATGTTAACATCTCACACATGATTTCTACTAATAATCAAACTCCACTAGCTGATTGTTGCATGAAGTTTAAAAGAGATCTAAAACCCCTCTGAAACTTTGAAATAGATGTCAGAGGAGTTTTAGATAGTCCAGTAACAAAAAGTGCAAAGTTCAACAAAGACAATTAATCTTAAAGCAGTATGAATTTATGTGATGTAATTGGAAATAATTACATAGCCACACTTGGCCTCACAGTGCCGTGACCAATCTTTGTGAAATATAGTTTTTGGAATTAATATTTTAATAAACTGCACAAATCAGCAGGCTGTAAAATCTAACAAAATGACATTCTTATTTCACAGCTTTCAAATGAGGCTCTACAAACAACATATGTGCATTGATATTGTGTTATGCTGGGAGGGAATTTGGTAAAATAAATAGGAGTGTCTTTCAGCTCAATTCTAATATACTTTCACAGCTTTTAATAAACCTTTTTTTTTTTTGCTAAAATGCTAATATTCTTACTTCTGAAAAACCCAGTTGCATATAATCACTGAATGTGCTTCATAGTTACAGTGGAGAATCATTTGCAGTTAAGTTGACCAGCAGCCAGCAATCCTCCAGAAACTCTTGAGTATTATTCCTTTGACATTGAACTATGTTTGAGCTGGCAACAGTATTAAAAGCTTACAGCATCACCACCATCCCCACAGACACTACTGAGCCTCTGACTTACTCAGGTTCACTTCTCCTGGTATTTTTAGAGTGAGACTTTAAGTGTCATTACATCACGATTGTGGTTCATCAGTCCTCTTAAATGTCTGCTGTCTTCTCATATGCGAGATGAAAGAAATAGCCTTCAGTAAAAAAGTCCTAGTGCAGTATTTTGCACTCAACATCCTGAAGTCTAACATTTCCCTGCTACACCTATAAAGAGCAGGTTTTCTTTGATTGTTTTTATATTTTTCATTATTCCTATAACTCACTTTTCAGTGGCAAGGTACTTCCTTCCTGACCCCGAGCAAAGTGTTTCTCTGTGTGTATATTTTTGCATGTCTTCAGGCTTATTTGTGAATATGGCCCTCTTCAGTGCAGAAAATTGCATTACAGTCCTGGCAGGAAAACATTTGAAAGCCGACTGTTTTCTTGACTCAGTTTACCGTTTTTGTTGCGAAAAGGTAACCTAATCTTTCATCCTTAATGAGCACGTATTTCATGGCAAATGCATGATCACTTAAACAGTTCACCTCGCCTTATTCAAATCACATTTTTCCTTATTGGGACAAGTGATACCCACACATTTCAAATGCACAGAAATGTTTGAAGGCCAAAGGCTTAACATGATATATGGTATAGGAGGAAATAATAAAGAGTGTTGTGTAGCTGACATACTGAGAGCATTTTCACTTCTGAGGTTTTCTGCAGAGGGAACTGGCCTGGACTGACACTGGACTGACACCATGCAGTAAAACATCTTTCCTCTTGGCTCTGTTCCATTTTCACATATCCTTCTTCCATGCTAATAAGGTGCGGTGTTTGTAAATGTAGACCATCACTTGTGTGTCTTTGCACATGGAGAGGAAGAAAAACATATACACCCTAACTGCATCGTGATCTGGTGTTCATTTGATAGTTTTGAACATGGGCAGCCCACCTGGTTTTCATTTTGCAGCTTGCATGCTGGTCAGAGTTGCCTTGTTTTATTGGAAATCTTGTTCATATATTCCCTGCCCGGTCCTCGCTGACCTCTGACAGCTCCCATGGGGCTCATGGGTACATCCAGGAAGCACTACGCTGCGGTACTCTGTGGACACGGATGCCGTTTACTGAGATGACACTCACAAAGTTGTTCAATAGTGCGGGTAGTGTTTGCGTAGGCCTGCTATTTAGTCGCTCACGGTTCCACAGAAGAGGGAGGGGATGTTGTCTCATCATTGAACTGTGACGAGCTGCGATTCTGAAAAGAGGTGTGGCTCTTCAGCCTCACATCAGCATAACTGAATTATGTTACACAGACAGACTAGTAGAGGAGGAATATATTCTACTGTATGTGTTAGACACACAGATACGTGCTGTGTGTTTGGCACTGAATGAATAACTTTTACTAGGGTATCCAGTGCACTTCAGGTATATTAGTATTAATATATACCTGTACTGTAGGCACTGTATGGTTTGTTTCAGTGACTGAGTATTCTTAAAAAATATAAATAATTTAGCTTTGTTCTATGTCATTAGAGACTGGTTGTTAGTAGAGTAGAGGTAGGTTTCCTAGTAATTGTACACTCAAGTCACATTAATTCAATACAAATTAAACTGATATTCACATGAAAGAGCAATAGAGCAAAATTATTTTTTTCAAGCATGTATGAGTAAGCTACCATATGGTTGCTACCATAACAAAAAATATATATATTTCATAAAATGTTCTCATTATAACAAGAAACTGAGCTTTTTTTTTGGTCATGAACCGTTGAAGTGTATTTTCTTCTTTTTAGCTTTTTAAGTTCCTACAAAGGCAAACAGTAAGATGAAAGCAAGCCCAGATTTTAAATAAAACTTTTAAATAGAGCAGAAACCAGTCTCCTGTTGGTACCTCCCTCTGCCTCTGTAGCTATAACAAGAGAGCAGAGGCAGTAAACGGTCCGCAGATATATTGGAAATGACACAGCACTTTAGATAAGGTCCACAAATCCCATACGATTATGATAGCTATTAAAGCTTGGAGATATTTAATGGCCTTGTGGGGGGGCAGCAATGGAGTGCATCTTATTCCAGACGGTATAACTTTAATGAGAAAAATGTAAATCATAACTTTGCACAATATGATTTTGGTTTGTTTAGTGTTTGGCATTGTCATTTCTTAGTTTAGTTAGATTTTATAAAAATAAACGTTAAATGTTGCATTGCTTTTTCCTCATTCCCAGGTGTTGTATTGTATACTGTGCTCAACATTTTGTGTTTCATATTTGTTTTTTTTTTAACATTACAATACAGCATGCCATTTGCTTGTAAATGTATAGAATATATCTTATATATATATCTTATGTATTTTTTAAAAAAAAACCTTCCTCAAAGCTTTGTGATTTATCAGCCATTGCTGCATTTCTTTTAGTGTTGCTTGGCCAACTCTGTGTTTTTGCTGAAAATAAAACATACTAAATCATTTGAGTCCCCACAAAGCTCCATCGTACAATACTCTTTCAGGAACAGCCCAAATCCATGTGATATGTGAAATAGTAAATAATAGCCTTGGACTTAGCCGAGATAGATCCTGACACTGGGTCGTTGCTTTGCTTCAAACATAAAGTTTCTTTTCCTTGACATGGATCACTATCCTGATGTAAAGCTGGCATTCTGTTCTGATTTAGACTAATAATTTATTGCATCTGGCATCCGGGTCTGCACAATAAGACCAAAGGCACAGCACAAGCTTTCAAAAAGAACCTGATATTTCTACACCCTAATCAGTTTAAGATGACCCTCTTCTTTGTGAAAAAGCACTATTTGCGAGATCTAGCAGACAAAACATCTTTCTAGACTTACAGAGCCATTAATATAGATATAATCATAGCTCTCTTCCAGAGGATTTTACCCTCAGAAGGAATTCTTCTCTAGTGAGTGCCCGACTCCCTTCAAAGCCAAAGTGTTACTTACAAATGACTTGCTGTGAATGAGTGACGGGGGACATGAGAGATGGCTGACATCCCTTTTGTGGAATATTAATTTTGCTCAAAGGGTTACAGGATACACAAGCAAAAGCACTGAACATACCCAACAACCATAGCATAGTCAAACTAAACTCCATTTTACCACCAAGATACCATCAAACACTATATTCTACATAAATGGAAGCTTCTGAGGGTAGGAAAGTGGATTAATCTTCTTTAAATTCTCTAAACTAATTACCAGCTTTGAAGACATTTTAAATTCAATTTAAAGTAAAAATGCCAAGTTAATTTAAGCAGCTCAACGACATTTGACTACACATCCTGTACCGGGTCACCTTACAATATCATGGAGGCTGCAAGACTCAGCAGATCAGCATGAAAACAGACTCATCAGAATGACAAAGTGAAACGCAGGGCAACTTCCCGGCCATCAAAGCAAGTTCGGAGCTGCCTTTTGAAAAACAATGGCGCAACAGCTAATGTGGCTCATTGAAACGCTCGGCTGGCCATGAATGGCCACATTTCCCCACGTTAAAAGACATCTTTAGAGTCGGGCTTAGTGAAGGTGAGACTGTGTCACTTCTACTGGCGCCTGGCCTCACCTGGCTGCATAGCTTCACCAGAGTCAAGCCAACAATCCCCATAGCCAAGCATACACTCTTACTGTATATATGAGTGTTGCCAGATACACACACTCTAATACTTTCCATTTGTTCACCAGCCTGACAGTTTGCTGTGATACAAAATTTCCTTAAAGCATAAATGCTTCGTGGAGGCATGTTTTATTTGTAAAAGCTGCTGTCAAATTATAATACAGTTAATTGTATTGATTGTGACATTTTACAGCTATAATTTTGTCCTCTTATTTTAAACAAAATTCACTTCAAAGTGAATGGACATAGAAGACATAGTTAAATATATAAAATATTTGTGCATGTGTCTGTGTCTGTACTGTAGGAGCGCTGCATATGTCAGTTTAAAGAGATCTGTGTGTGCATACAGTATTAAAATGTATGTATTGTAATTGTGCATGTGTGTGTGTGTGGTACCACAGGGAGTGTGCTCGCCCTTGGTAACCCACAGAAAGAGGGAGCGGTGGGCTGTGGGCCACAGACTTTGGCTGAATTATACAGCTTGGTGAGATCCATTGAGGGTGACCCCACTTGCTGGAAGCAAACACACAAATAAGATCTGGTTTCTGTGTGCCATGAGTGCTGAAACAGGCCGAAAGTAATCCCATGAACACTTAAAGTTCAGGAAATTCTTGGTTTGATTTTGTTTAATTAGCATTTCCACTATATTATTGTAATAGAATATGTCATCAGATGCTCGAAAAAAAAACTTAAGTTTTATTATATATGTTAGACTTCTTAGATTTTAAATAATCTGTTTATGGCTTACAGTACTTCAATACAATTGCTCTTTTATAATGTTTAGTGAAAATGAGCACAAAAGAATTGCATGTTGGCTTAAGGAATAAAATTCAAATGTTATTTTCTATTTTATTCTTTTCCTGAACAATTTTATATCAATTATTCCTTTTCGGGGAACCCCCACTTCACCAGAACTGCACTACGGACGCAAACATCTTACTTGCCCGGAAATATTTTAATAGGTGTTTTTATATTTACCTAGCTGCAAATGAAGCATTGAAATGAAATAATGTCTTCCACTTGTGGCCCAGAACAACCCACGCTGTTGGCAATTAAGCTATTAACTTGAAACAAGCAAAAATGCTGGGAGATGAACAAAAAACCCTTTGGTGGAACATACTTTTCAAAAGAGATAATAATCTTTAACCTGGTGGTTATGAACACACCGCACACTTTCAGATTTAGTTTCACACAAAAGGCTTTTCAACACTCCTTACACTTTTTATTTCTAGACATTAAAGGGATGAAATTAGAGGAAATTCCCATGGGTTGAACTGTTGACAATATGAAATAATAACCAGCAATTATTTGAGATCAATTTCTATCCTCTTCTAAAGTCAATTCTATTGTTAATGTTACCTTTTCTACTGCATATATTTTAGTCCTTCAAGTAGTGGGATTAAACTAGCATCAATACTCCCACCTACTGGCCTAAGCCCTTCAGTGTGCAGTCCTTTTGCCCCTTCCGCAACCCCCCACCGCCCACTATCCAGGCTTCCCTTCCTGCTGAAGGAATGGTAAAGTGATCTGTTGGTCCCTAAGTGCTTTTTGCTGTCAGTGGTGTTGACGTGGGATGCAATAGAAACCCAGCTGAGGCCACCTTGACGGAGGAGACCTGTTGGGCTGTGCAGAAAGCATCAATAGACACAGTGTACAAATTCACTCCCGGACATGTTGAATTTTTCTTGTTTTTCTTTTTTTTTTTTTTTGCTGTTTTTTTTCTCTCCCCTGTTCCCTTTTTGATCATTTTTTGCTTTACTGACATTCGACAAAATTTAAAAAATGTGTTGATTTTATTTCCTAATTTAGGACCAAAAAAGTGTTACAGAATTACTGTAGTGTGTACAGCACACACAAAAGTAGTATTCCTGCTGTGTTTCACAAAATCAATTTTACTCATTGACATCTGTTGCATTGCCAAAGAGTAAATGAAAATGATAATATTCTGGCGCGTATTGTAAATGTGTGTTTTTGTTTCCATCAATCCCCATCCTGGAAAACAGACATATTTCAAGGCCCCTTCGGAACGATGGACTGTATGGGAAAATCCCCCCCAACTGTTGGAGGAAGCCACGGACACAAACAGAGGAGAGTTGGGGACTACCTGCTGTTTAAACAGATAGCAGGGCCTGTGTGGCCGCGGCTGCAAAGGCCCCTGAACTTCGCTCCACTTCAGATGTTTAAGAGTCCCAGTGAGGGCATTGGAGTCCTCCTGAGAAATAAGCAACTACTTGGCCAGAACAGCCTTTGGATCCCAGGGTGGACCGCCAGTGGCGATGCACAACTCTTCGCTGATTGGTTAGCGGACATGCAGAACATCCCCCCGGGAGCTGATGCTTGGGTGGTTCAGGAGATTGCCAGGCTGCTGCGCAATTAACTCAAATAAGCTTGTGGAGAATTACTTAATGTGTGTCAGACCCTTGCTGAGTATACAAATGATAGTGAATATACTGTTGCAGGAGTTCATAAGAGATACACATTATGGCACTATAAGATAGTCCAAAAAAATCAGCTTTACAGTCTCTTCCTTACTGCTGTGTTTTCATATAACATCTCACATTAGAGATGACATGTAAATTATGGGAATAAAGGCAATAAACAGCATTTGTGCCAGTTCTCATGGTGATATTATAGTGAGAACAGTTTCACTATAGATGTAGGGCTGTACTAGCAAAACACCTGTAGCCCTGTGAGGAGAAGCTCTCGACTTTGTTCGCTGTGTGGGGGCCGGGGGCCTTCCACACAGAGCCAATGACTGGCCAGGGACCCAGAAGAGCAGTTGTAAAAATAGATGTAAAAACAATACCTGCCTAGCCATCATAGATGTCTCCCATGTGGAGCGAGAAGCAGGTGAAGATAAATTGATGATTTAGATCAAACATTGCACAGCAACACAGTGTAGATGAACTATTTTTTAGTTTGAAACATTAATAAGGGAATTTGTAATTTCTAAATCCTCATTTCAATATATATTTTTCAAGAAAGGAGTCTGAAAGACAAGCCCTTTTTTTTTTTTTTTTATTAAACTCAACTTTTGATGTGAACAAAAAAGCACCATATAGATTTGTGGCTAACTTATAACTGTATGACCACCTAGGCTCATTTTATTGCACCCATTTCTGGTTCACAGGAAGTATGCATTTATTTAGAGACACATTAAAGTGTAAACAACCAAAGTATTAATTGGGAGCCACCCAACTTTGCTTCAACAGTACCCTGTTGTTAATGCAAGCGCCATACCCCTGCATTTCCTCTCTCTGACCGTGCTCCTGAGCTAATCATAATATATTAACTGACCATACAGGAAGCCATGTCCTACTGTGCAGTCTTAGTTACCATGTATGCCTTTCAGTTTTTAAAGGCCATTTAAGGTAAAGGCGGTTTAGACGAGCATTTAGTTGTTTGTGAATGCCAAACGCCCACAGCCACTGTTGAACACAGCTGCTTTCACCCTAAAACTCCACCTTTAAAAGAAACAATTTTAAAGAGACGCAGTGACATCATTTACACGAATATGTTGTTTAAAATCCAGGAACGTCCCATTGTATATTTGATTTGGCCTCCCGCACCTCAGCTGACCAATACATCACATGTCCTGGGCTACGACTATTTAATGTAGAATCTCCAAAACTCACAAATGCAGTATGACCAAATGTTCCAGAGATGTACCAAGTATACTAAACAGGCCATATATCTCGCTCTCCTCTCCAAACAGAAATAGATTTTGCTGAATTGTTTGATAAATTTGGTCTAGGTTTTCCAGCCATCCTTATTGGAGCTCCTACTGTTTTTCTGGCTGTTGGTGGCCTAAGCCCTAATCACCCTCCATTCCCTCAGAGGCCATAAATTACTCCGATGAGATGGTGCTTTGTGTTCCTACTGCTGGGGAGCGGGGCGAATTCACAGCGCCATATTTTGACAACCCGTACTTTAAATCATTGTTTTATGACAGATGGGAAAACTTCTGCACTTTCACCGGCCTGATTTATGTTCATTTGGGTCTGGAGGACACTATAATTTGCAAGTAATGTGAAAACAGATGGATAGAGAGATACCAAAGGGTAAGACTGACCTATACATTCTCGGTGCAGCTTACAAATGGCATCCATATGCCTCGAGAACTCTTCCAGTTACATCTCTATTACCGTGTGTGTATGTGTGTGTGCGCGTGTGTGTGTGTGTGTATCTGCGCACATGTTGCCTGTGCGTGCTTGTCCTGTTAAAAAAAAAAAAAAAGAAAGGAAAATAAAAGAAAGCCCATGAAAATTTAGTGTTGAAGCAAGTTTTTGTTGAAGGAAGTCAGATATTCTTCCAAATCATCTAGAGCATTTATCAACAGCTAAATCAGCAGTGTAATATGTTACATTTACACAGCCTAATACTGATCTAATATGCAAGTGACAGCTATTCATTTGGATATGTTTAACATGTATGAGAAAACAGTTCAATTATCTGACCTTGGTTTACAGTACAGCTTCCTATCTCCAGTGAGGCATGAAAAATGGACGTGAAATAATTTAAGTCATACTGGACTAGATTTCCTCTCTGGTCAGATGTCAATTCAGAGAAATTACAATGTTGATCTGCTTCATTTCCAGTGCCTCAGGTCATGTAGCAAGGTCATACACAGATCTCTCAACAAAGCTGATTTTCTGTTCACATGAAAGATCAACATCAGACACACTCTGTGGGGCAGGTTTAGGTATCATCACCAGCCTTCAGGTTTACGTGGCAGCTAACTGGAATAATGACACCCTCCAAGCTGCTAGAGGAGACCTGAAAGATTGTTTCCTTCAGGAAAAAATGTACCGCTGAGCAGGGAATGTTTTTCATAAATGATATTAAGCAGTTATTAATGAGCTATGATAATAAGCTCAATTTGTCAGATCACATTTTCTTTTGCAGCAGATATTTCTGGAAAAAAGACGGAGATTGATAACATTTCATCCAGTCTTCTGGCAGAAAACCAGTAAATATAAGGTAACCTATGAGGAAACAGAAAACTCAGAATATATCACATACAGCCTGGGAGCCCTGGACGACTCGTGTTTTATGGCTTTTCCAATGAGGCAGGACAGTATGTGAGTGAGCAGTGTCTGGTGCAGCCATTGTATTCCAGTGAGGGGGGACCACCCACATGAAGTCAGTGATGAAGTAAATACTGTTGCATGGCCACGTCCCCTTCCCTCGCTCACAGAGTAAACTGTGGTCGAACGGCAGGGCTCTGCTATCTCAGCTTGCCTCCAGATCACAGGGCAGAGGCTTGAGGCGGAGAGGACGATCACGCCAGCCCCTATCCCGCTGTGAACCCCCCACCCACTCTCTGCCCTCCCCGTCCTGGTCAGGAAGCCAGCTAATAGTAGTCAATGTCTCTGGGCTGGGTTGAACTTGGCAGAGCACCACGTCTTTCAAGCAGAAGACAAACCGCTCACGCCCCTCTGGAGCCGAAGGCAAAGTGAGGCCCAGAGGGAATGAGGTGCCTACTGACGCCCGTGTCACAGGATGACGCCCTTGGTTTTCTTCCCTTTAATACACAACATCAGGCAGAGTGCATCATGGGAAGGTACCACATGCTCAAATGATACTTAATGAAACAAATGGTAACCCTCTTCTAGTAGCAACATTGTAATCATAGAGCAAAAACTAAGTAGTGAATTAAAACAAGTGATCTAACACAACCAAATCTCTTGTGTCCTACATACCAGAGCCTCTAAATCATATCCTTTCTTTTTGTTTATTTGGGCTGTTTGGACATCAAACTTTTCAAGGGGGAATAATATCCCAGGAGCACGGAAAAGAGCGAGCCAATTGGCCTCTTACAGGAGGTCTTTGAAGACCACAATTGTGTTCTACCAACAGGAACACGCTATTTCCATTTTGACTAAATGTAAGGCTGATTACTACCGCCATCAGGACTACAGATCCATTTGTTAAGGACTAATTCATCATCTCCTTGCCTACTCGCTTCCTGTGGGAACAGACTATAAACGTCCTCCAGGCAAATCGGTGTCAGTCTGCTCTACACCACAAGGTTGAATGTGATTAAAGAGACAAAAGGGCTTCATTTCTCGTCTTTTATTACAAGAACTCCACCAACCTTGTTGTACCTCTGTCCTCTTTTTGAAACGTCACGATCCTGTGAAAGCCACACTGAGAAATGTCCACTGACATGACAGTTAGTGACAGTTATATGTGAGGAGGTTGTCCGTACAAATGGGCGCTTTATTGGTCTTAGATGATAGCATCGACCACAATGTCTTTCGCTTTCATAATGATTTACTGCTGCCTGGTGGGATGAGCTCAGTGAATATATGTGGTTGGCTGCCAATTGCACTTTTTCCTCTGTTTCTTTTTGGTCTTTGTGGGCCCTGGAGGTTTCTTAACTGTTATAGAGCCATTTGGATTGGAGGCCAGGCAGTATAAAGCTGTATTTGGCAAAAGACCTCACTGCGCCTCCAAAAATAAGAGAGAGCAGGGTGAACATATTTGTCTATGTCTGCATGTGTGTGTGTGCGTGTGTGTGTGTGCATGTGTGAGACAGACAGACATAGAGAGTAATACTGGTCCAGTAACACTGGTACCTAAAAATACAAATAGGCATTTTATAGAAAACCAACTTCCAACTTACCAGAACATACAAATTCGAGTTGAGTTGTCAAGTCCTCTCATTAAGCTTTTATATTGACCGTACAAGCTGTAATTTGTGTATTTAGCCAAGCCTTTTTGAATGTTAAGAGAGGAGAAATTACGATTTTACAAATGTTTTAGAACATTAACGTCTCAGTGTTAATGTTTCTGCACCAGCTGTGGTTAGTGTTCTACCTGCAGCTGTTCCTGCTGGTAGCCATCTTGAGGAAACGTCGGTAAAAACAGATCCATGACCCGGCCACCACTGTTGTTTTAAAGGGAGAGAGGTAAGGACCTTCCTCCTGAGGGACCGGTGGGCTGACCCGAAGACCAACGGTCAGGGACATGAACCACAAAGATCAGGCAGAGGGCCGTGTCTTTATAGGGGGCTTCAGCTGGGGAGGGGATGGGGGCAACATGTGGCTGCAGGTGAAAGGAGAGGATAATTCCCAGAGGAGGAAAATTTGCACATCAGCACATTGTGTGTTCATATTTAATAATTAAATTGAGTAAACTTGACTGTTCTTTGAAAAACATTGTTTACATCTAGTGAACAATATGCAGGCTGCTTCCTGCTGCTCACTGATTGTACTCAGTAGTGTGGCGACCTCCAGTGGTCTCTCTATGTATTCCACATCACAGTGCCATATGGAACTGGTTTACATCAGCGGTTAAAAATGCTGCACCACACGATACTGGGCATGTTGGGCAGGAGTTGTGGCAACCCCTACCTACAAATCATATGATCTAAAAATTTGTTGCACATAGCCAACTCAACTGTTAGCTTATTGTAGGGAATCGTGTCAATCTTGTAGCAAGGGTCATATTCAAGGGAACTGAAAGGGAGCCAGGTCTAAACATTACATTTATTACAGTCATATTCAAGCTGCTCTGTATTTTCCTGGCATGGGTCATCCCTATGACAAATTATCCAAACGCATACATTTGGCTGGTAATTGTTCTGTTTTGCTCCAAATGGCAAAATGACATAATGCATAGTGGATGTGTTTCATAGCTCTGCAGCATGCTGCTGTTACTTTAGCTTGACGGACGTCTCCTCCCCCTTACAGTACACCACACTGACTGACCCCTTTACTCAGTAAGCATGAAGAAAGCCGCAAACCCACTTCTGTCTTTCACCTCACAAAAAATTTTATTACTGACTTTCTGAATACAGAGAGGCTACCCAGGCTGAGGCTGCCTGCCTGGGCAGCAGACAAACAGAGCCCTGTTCATCTCTGTTTTCTCTGGCCACCCTCAAACACAGTGCTGTTACATCATCCATGATTTCTCTTTCAACAGGAAAGTGCCATTTATGTTCCGTTCGCTCTCCCTTGCAGCGCATCAGATAGTGATCACATCATGTAAAGCCATTTGTTTGGAGAATCTATGTTGGTGGCCACCCGTGTTCAAGCGGGGCCCTGGCCTGAGGCCTGCTGATGACTTTTCCAATCCTCCCTCATAGGCTGGCAGGCGGAGCAGAGCTGAGCAGGAGGCCCCAGTCCCACAGCCCTTTTAGCCCCAGACCTAGACCTCAGGCAGGGTCCAACCTTCAAGTTTCCAGCATTCATGTTTGTTCTTCTGCACCTTGATTCCTGTAAGAGTCTGCCATCTGATGTACAGGTCAAAAGGAAAGGAAATGGCAATCCCAGCTGAGGACAGGGATATAACCTCGTCTGTGGGAGGGGAAAATGGATCACTCAGTAAGTCTTCTCTTATAACTGGGAGGCTGATTTCCCTCCCAAAGGACATAAATAGTTATTTCTGGTGGGTGAGAAATTCTGCCGTCTGTTTGTAGGCATCATGTTAAGCGAGGCAATCATCTGCTGTAATTGGGGCAATCGTTTACTGCAGTACAGGACCCCGTTTGCATGTTTTGTTATATAATTCCAATGTTTTTTGTTGGAAAGGGGATAATTTAGTGAACTATTTCGGTCTCGCTTTAAGTTTTGTACGGCAGCTTTGGAAGCTTTAGTGCCTTCCAAATAAAAGCCGGAATTCAGTGGTGATTTATGACTATTTAGACAAGTGGTTAACAGAGAGATGTAGGATTATGGAAATACTGCATTCATATGAAATACACAGAACACGTCATGTGGGCTTCAGTGGCCACTTAATCTGTTGGCAGGCTGAAACCCCCCCCCCACTTCAGCTAGTCAGAAGCACAGGCATGCTTTTCACTCTTCACACTGAATTTTTGACTTCCTTATGAACTTGATAGTTTTTGCTAGCTGCAAGTCTTGAGGCCTAGCTGTAGTGACATGATATCCTCTATCGCCACTGAGGAGAGAAATGTGGATCAACACAGAGATGTTTTATTGTTAATGCTATAAGAAATACAGCAACCCATTTAGCCATTATACCACCAGCATCAAAAAACATCTATATACAGAAAATATTATGGACACAAAGCTCTATTTTCTAAGTATATAAAAGTAAATATACATATAATATTTAATCATATTTGATTTTTTAGGACAATTGTTGCATGATACAAATAATCATTCAATAATCTATATTGGATGTTTAGCCCACATGCTGCTTTAGAGAAGCTACATGTTTGGTTGTCAGTGACTGTCCTTGTTTCTGATGTGGTGGGAAAAGGAGGATATGAAGAGTGGGAGAGGATGTCACAGGCTGCAGAGAGACAGCCGTCTGGCCCGCCTTCCACTCTAACCCCCATCACTCAACGACACTGAGGGGCTTTTCTCATCCCGGAGGTGGGAGAGCCAGGAGATGACCAAGGGTCAGACTGACACGCAGACATGAATTTTTCACCGCCATATTTTCTTTGGGTAAATAATCTAGCTGAGCGTTGCCCACTGGCAGATGATAGCTTATAAATCTTGGATCAGAAAATAACTACTTTCCAAAATACAATATAGCTTCAGGGGTTTCCCTGCCAAAAAAAGGCAAATTGTTTACTTTTTGGGGACTTTACCACACATGTGCAACCTCAGAAAAGCTCAGTAATAGTTTCATTCCAGAAGGAACGAGTCAAAGATTATGTTATTTATTTTCAGTACATATTTCTGACTTTCAGTCATTTTTAGATAAAAAGCATCACATAAATTTTCCTTGATTCCAGCTCACTCACAGTGAAAATACATTTATCTGTCATGTGTAGATTTTTTTGTAAGCTCCCTGCATCTTAAATCAATTCTGTTGAGAGATGTAAAAAAAAAAAAGTAATAATAATCATAGTAAGTATAGGAGTAAGAAAAACTAACTAAATAGCACTATGTTGTCCCTTCTACTCAGCTTCTATCACCAGAATAGTGATATTCAACATGTTGGGACACCGCATTCTTTTCTTAAAATTAAAGTTCTCAAAGCTGCATTAAATATTTTTCACACGTAAAGGCAAAATTCCACAACAAGCTGAAAATACATTTGACATACTGTATTATGTCCTTAAGAAGTTGATATGGCTAACATATTAGCAAATTCCTTGTTCACATATCAAGCAGATATTTAACATTCGTCGTATTTCTATGTTCCACTTGCTAGTTGCTGACCTTTTCTGCCATTTGGTGCTGGGAAGGTAATATACTGTAGGTTTATCAGAATTGAGTTCATTGAAATGAGCTGAAAGACACAAACACTGTCGAGTTGAAAGGAGCTGCAGAGTTGAGTAAAAATTTTCTGTGCGTTTATTACTACCAGCAACCCCTTTAACACTGCACATAATACTTTGACCCATTGTTTACATAAAAATACTGATAAGTGCAATTTTAATGATTTCTGGTGAGTCAGCATTTTGACTAAAAACACAGCCCAAACCTTAAATCTGTTTACCCTGTAAGGCTTCTGACAAATACTGGTAATATAATTTATTTTGTGGTATGAATGTTAAGTGTGGATATACAGTATTAACAAGAGTCACACACAGTGCAGTACATACAGTATACATTTACACTGGCTTCCTGATTGGAAATTTGCAGTCAGTATTGGGCCTACAGTGCATTCAATGACAAATTTAAGACAATCTGTTAAACAGCAGTCACACAACCAATGCATGTGATGCCTCACATCTTTAACACTATGTGACATTGTTATTTTTCTTCACTGCATATCAATCATATCCATATGAACCATTAAGAAACATCAGTCGAAGTCGAAATTATTTTCAGTTTATTCTGAAGCCCATAAAATGCTGTCCAGTAGCATATTTGGTCCTCATGAGGTCTTTTAAACAGGTACTCCTACCTTTGATGGTATATCTGCGCCATTTCAGGAAACTGTGGGGCTGTGCCAGCCTCTCAGTGTGTGTTGCAGAGGCATACCACTTGTAATGAGTTCCACTAGCAGGACAGAAGGACATCCCTGCAGTAGACTCAGTGAGACTTTCATTTCTGCTGAGTTGTCCGCAAATAAATCTCCTGTAAAGAAATACCCATATGACTGTACCTCCTATTTCTGAAGTTTACAGCTTCTTTTAAAAAATATGTTTGAAGCTAATAACCTCCTGAAATCAGGCTGAAATCATATTTGGATCTTTTGGCAAAACATCACACACATTCCTACTGTGATATACTTTGCTGTTGTATTTATTAGTCTCCCTTCTAACAGTAAATGTCAAACTCTGGACGCGTCCTGCCGCGTTCAGCTGCTCAGTGTGCACAAGCACATGAGAAGAATTTTCAGGTAACATAAAGGATTTAGCTAATAAAAAAGGTGTGATGTTATTTTCTTTTTTTAAGTGATATGGTTCACCCCTTGCCTCTATTTTCTTCACAAGTAAGTTTATTCTAAATATGACTTTTCTCAAAAATTCTCCATTGTTTTCATTTCTTGAGCAAACACTCTGTCTTGGAGGAGTCATGTGTTTTTGATGACTATTTTCCATTTTAGAAACTCTGAAACATCCCTTGTTTGCTTGAAAAGGATAATCACCTAACCCATGAAATGTTGATGAGCAAAATGAGCAGAGCCATATTTACCGTACAGAGAGACTCATTAGAGAGCCAATCCCAGTGACTAGTTGTATGAGGTGGCACCTGCCTTCTGTCTGAGGCATGCCTCTCTTATTGCACTCGCTTTTATTTACTCTCTCTCAAATTATTTTTGGCCCTTAGTTGACAAAGATAAATGGGGGGATTAATATATATTGGACTAATCTGGAAGCTTGCAGTGGGGGTAGCATAGAGCCTGGATAGTATTTCCCTCAGGTAACCAAATGCAGGCCCACTGGATTAAGAGCCATTTGCAGTAAGGCTTAGCCATGATCCAAAGCCATTAGCAGAACATGGCTGTAGGAAAAAATAAGGGGAGGAGAACCAAGGAGCTTTTTAATTGCCTCCTGCTGATTAGAATTCAAAGATGCTCCTTAAACCATGATTGCACTCACACTCAACAGACATGCTTTTAGTTGGGATTCAGAAAACATGGTCTTCAAAATCCAAGCAGGAATCAAACACAAAAAACTTTTTTTTTTTTTTTTTTTTGTATTTTAAGGGTTTATGATTGGATCGCGGACTGTGCCTTAAATGTAGTATTTTATAAGAAACAGCTGGGCTTGAATTAATTTGTACTGACACAAGTAGCGTAAAGTTAATGACATAGACCACTAGAGCAAGCTTATGTTCACTGGGAAAACACAACAAAGAGGGAACAGCGAAAAATCCTAAAACCCCCTATATTTTAAGAATTTATGATGACTAATTGATTCTTTTTTTGTAGTTGTTGTCAAGATAATTTTATAATATTTTTTGTGCTGCAGTAGACCCATTTCACAGCAAACATTTTGACTTGTGAAAGCAGAAAAGGCACAGGTGTAAATGATAATATTAACAATGGCTCCGTTCCATTAATTGTCCCAGCAAGCCGTGTCAGTGAGTGAGCACACACAACACCAGAGCCCTGAAACTGGCTCACCTGAGTGTAATGCACCCAACAATAATGTCATTGATTCCACCTGTGATTTTCCTGCTTCAACAAGTCAAAATGTCTGTGTCTGTGAAAAGGGTCTGTTGCTACTATGAGTCAGATGTTGCTTCTACCTTTGTTGCACCATTAAAGAGACTGCTATATTGCCATACTGCCATATGGTTATGGAGACGACGTAACCCCCATTTTAGCCTCTTTGTATTGGTTTCCAGTTGATTTCAGAAGTGATTTAAAGGTCTTACCCATTACTTTTAAAGCACTTCATAGTCTAGTTTGAGCATACATTTGTGAGCTTTTGTGCCCTTATTTACCTGCACAAAACCTCTTATTTTACAACAAAACTCTGCTAACAGTCTCCTGATCTAGACTTGAAACCTTTTGTCATTCTATTGTAATTTATCTTGCTACCTCACAATCAAAAATTCATTCAGTCACTCAAAGACCCTGGAACTGGGACAGCATGGAATTCAGCCATCATTCATTTTATTATTATTTACGTCTGTGTTTTTATTCCCCATCGTGATATGTCTGACTGGCTGCCATGAAAAAAATCCCTATCGTCTGGCCTTATACTGTATATTGATGGGTACTGGCAGAAGCAGTGATAAACCACTTTGATAGTACAATTCCAGAAAAACAAGATGACCAGGATTGAAAAGCATTTAAATATGAAATATTGTGCATTAAAGACAAGTAGCCTAATCCTTGTCTGAATACAACCTCCTTCTCCACTACACAGGGGTGCGTACAAACTGTGCTTAATTGACATCTAACTCTCTCTCCTGTAGTTTGGATACACCCGTTAAGGTGGAACCCAGCCCAACCCAAGCAGAGGTCCAATCAGCCGGAATAACTCAAAACACCTGTGTGGGTGTAATGCAACTTATAGAAGAACTTCTTATTTCATGGGTTGTGTGTGTTATCTTGTTGTTTTCAAGTGAAATTAATAATCAAGCTTTTTGACAACATGTTATATAAATAAAATAAATAATAAAGCCTAACCATTGTTAATTTAAGTGATGGAAGGACTGAGGTGTGAAATGAAAGGCAGTTGATGGTGGTGAACACCATGAGTCCAGACTGTTTCAGTGTGTTTGTGCACAGATGCATCAGATGACCAAAACAGGTGGTTGGGTGGCTGCAGGGATGTCTCACACAAACAACCATCAAAATGACTCAACCACACTGCAATAGATCTGCAGAGAAAGTTATAGACCGACAAGATCAACACACACATTCAGCAAAGATGTTGACTTGAGACTTTTGTTTTGAGAAATCAGGACTTGTGATATGACCCATCTGGAGAGACTCGTGCTATTCAATTCACTCACAAGTTGACAGCCGTAAGACTTTCAGAGTTAGAGGCAAACATAAATCTAAATAGACCCATTGCTTCAATTAAAAATTAATAAACCATTGTCTATCTACTGTTTACACACATTTTGTCGGGTTTTTAAGTTTTTCTCAAATCATTTTTGCTGTGCAAAAAATAATGTATACATTCAGTCATTATTGTCCTTCTACCTTATTGTCTATCTGATCCACTAGATCCTAGAGTGCAGAAAATACCTTCAAAATATCCTGTCACTAGAACTTAGAAACTGACCTAAAAAGACTAAAATTCAGGAGACAGGTAGAAGAATAATTCATGTGATAAATTATCATGTAAGTAACCAAAAATTCTTAAGCACATAAACTTGGCCTAAATGTGATTTTCAGTGCAATACTTATTATCACTTAAATGCTAGCACTGCTCTAGAGATGGCAGTGTTGGTCTGCCGGTTGGGTGACCACCACTTTGGTCCAGATTGAAATATCTTCTCTGTGCAATTACTGGATGGATTTCCATGACATTCTGTACTATCATGGTCAATAGTGGATAAATCCTACTGACTTTAGTGATTCCCTTTGCTTTTAGTGAAATGTCTTGACAAATATGACCAATGACAACTATTATGATGCCATGAATTTTGTTACATATGTTCATGGTGCCCAGATGATCCAATCTTTTGGCGATCCTTTCACTTTTCATCTGGCGTCATGAGGTAAAAATTTCAATTTGGTACTTTGGTTTATGACTCCATACCTGCAAAAATAATGACATTCCCATCAGCCTAAGGCAACTGTGTTTTGTGTTTTGTGATAATTAGCAAATGTTAGCATGCTAATATGGAAAACTAAGATGATGAACATGCTAAACCATATGCCTGTTTAACATCAGCATGTTAGCATTGTCATTATGACCATGTGGGCATGCTGATTTTGGATTTGGCTTAAAGCACCACTGTGCCAAAGTACAGCCTCACAGAGTCTGCTAGCAGGACTGTAGACTCTTATTAAAACCGTCACCATACCATTCCTGCCTGAGCTGATCTGTTATACTGTAAGACCCAGTTTGGACAAACATGTTTCAAATCGCTGTCATAAATAAATTTCATAAACTTTCATCTGCTAGGGAGAAAAATAAATAAAGCTTTGATTCTTGTGCATATTGAAGGCCTTAACAAATCCCCAGCACAGCTGCAGCCTGACATGAATTGAAAACACCTGTGTGCAGGACGAGGACTGGACAGGCACTTGAAAATTTAAGCAAAGTTTTACTATCTCTGTTTTTGTTAACATTTCCAAATTAACTTGAAACTAAAGTATGTAATGTCAGCATGTTTAATGCTTTAAATGTTATTGATATGTAACATAATTTGAAAAATAAAGACATGTCTTTCAAATTGCAGCATGATCCCCTGTCAAGACAGCCAGTTATAACATTTCCTGCTGGTAGATGCTGCTGTCTTTAAAGTGAGTCTACAGTTTGTTTCCAAATATAAGGAACATTATAAATAATTGGAAAGGAAAGTATTATGAAGAAAACTATCACTGGCAAACATACATGTCACAATTACCCTAATTTAGACAGTATCTAAATTAAAGTCAGCTGTTTTCTGATGTTGTGAAGGTTTGTTGAAATCAGTCATTATTCATAACATATGACCAGCTGAAAAACATTAAAAAGCTGACTTTTTAGGTCAGTTACACAATGGTGCCCTCATCATTATCAGTAGCTTTTATCTGCCCAATTTACTCTCTATTTGCATCACTGTCATCTTTCAAATTGTAAATTACTTAGTGTCACCGAGAAAATACACTTCTTTGAACTTTACAGACGTTGTTGCATGTAGTGTAAGTCAACACAAGAGGATATTCTGCAACACACCATCTCAAACACAAGGTGGTGCCACAGAATAAGCTGTGATCAGACCTGTTTCACTGCTGCGCCAGCAGATGTACTGAAAAACAGAAACAGAAATGGCTCAATATGTTGTCGCACACAGACTAAAACTTGATTGATATAATCTCAGTGTTTTAACAGATATGAACTCTGTATCATGCATCCAAATGATGAAGCAGCTTCTCCATTTCCCTCCTGACCTTTTCTGCTAATCACAACCACTGTAAAAGAAGTGCTATAAAACACTGGCCAGCTGGTGATAAAGAGCCCTCACATCTAGCAGGTGGTGCTCTGTATGTAACGTCCCCTCCATACACCCAGCCGGTTATGGCTTTATTGCCCCTACACATCCCCTTCATATCTGCCTGCTTCCCAGCCACAGCCAGGTAAAACCACCTGTCGGAACAATGATAAGACAATAAGAGGGAGTGTATGTTGTGATAGTCTGGCAAGCACTGGATATATAATGATAAAGAGTAGCGTGTGTGCATGTGTTTGTGTGTGTGTGTGTGTGTGTGTGTGTGTGTGTGTGGTCCAGGTATTCCTCACGTTGTGGGGACGTAAATCTGTTTACACAATCATGTTGTGGGAACTCGCCTCCCTTATGGGGACAAAAAGCAAACCCTCTTAACATAAATCATTGATTTTAGGGTGAAGACTTGGTTTAAAGTTAAGGTTAGTTTAGGGTCATATTAAGGTTAGGGTTAGCTATGTGGTGGTTATGGTTAAGGTTAGGATAAGTCTCCAGGAAATGAATGTAAGTTAATGTAATGTCCTCTGAAGTCCTGGAAACACGACTGTGTGTGTGTGTGTGTGTGTGTGTGTGTGTGTGTGTGTGTGTGTGTGGTCAAGTTGGATTGGTCCTTTGAAATGTGTATGCATGTAGTTTGGTGAAATAATAGTTTTCTTTTATTGAGAGAAAAATATATTTAGATTTTCTTACACTACAAGCTGTAGCAAAATTTATATGTGTGTGCTATGGTCCACAATGCCCACTGGAGGGCAGTGTTGCTCACTACAACCTTTTATAATTGATTTACTTCTGTGCGTTTCAGTGATCAGTATCATTCTTAGGTATATTAAAATAAAAATGCTCAGAAATTCTGAATTAAATAATGATGTGTTCACTCTTGCTTTTAGCACTCAACAAAGAAAGTGAGGATGAAAGATTTCCCTCAGCATAAAGGCACAGGCTGGTTGCATTAAGCAAATATGGCTCCCCGTTGTCCATTTTGCTAGATTACATGGTAGGGTTCACAGCTGGAGTTGTACACAATACTTGCTCACTTGCAGAGGCTTGGTTGACTTATACAAACAGGGCTGGCTGATTATTTTTGCTTTGATTTACCAACATGCCACTGAGATCAACAGCTAGCTTTTTGAGTGCTCTACTTTTCAGCATGATGTGCTGTAAGTCTGAGGATCTCTGTGCAAACAGCCTCTTTATGACAGAGAGCGAGGTGAGTGGCTTCAGACACTACAAGCCAGACAACTCATCAAACAAACACACTAAAGGCACTGAGTACACTCATGCTGTACCATCTGATTTGTGTTATTAGAGCAGTTATTGACATTAGTACAACAGTACAGCTTGTTATCAATCACTACAGTGCTGCTGCAGCACTTTACACATTAATGTATTGTGATGTTCATTATTAACTTAACATCACAACAATGTCTTGCTATTTCCTACAACACCTCAGTATTTTGGTGTGAACATGAATTCTGCATTTTTTCCATCTTCTCCTCAATCATGATAAGAAGGTCATAAGCTGCAGACTTTATTCCCTTCTTGGCACAATTGTAATAAGAAACATCTAGTGTTTATACAGCACGTAGACAGGTGCCATCTTTTCTATATAGGCTTTAGCACCTTTCAGCACCTTATTGGCTGGCTCAACTCGCTATCTGAATCTCACCTGATGATTCCGCACAACTCCCAGCTGCACAGTAGTGAGGCTTTTTTCACCAACCAACCTGGCAACAGCTTTAGCTCTAATCTCCTCTCTCTTCTGATTTCTCCTTCAGTCATTTTGCTTTATTGTTTCTTGAATGTGAAAGTTGATGACTGATTATTTTAGTGTTCTGCCACCTTCCAAATCTCTCAGCGCACCTTATCTCAAGTTGAGAGGAGACAGATAAAACAAAGTGCCTGTTAATGGTTCCAGTGAACGCAGGTGCACAAAGTGTTCATTGCAAATCGTAGCGGGGGGAAAAACACAGCATGTACACTAAATCCTTAGAACCACAGAGATATAAACCTAAAGCACACTCTATATACTTTAAAGAAAACTGCTGCGAATGCTGCCTAACAAAAGCAAACAAGCTTAACACCAAGACAACCTGCTAATTCAAACTAAATTAGTCTTAACACTTAATGTGCAGCATAAACTCAAATTCTCCATGACAACTATCACAACACAGAATTCAAAGCAGAGGCAATAGCACCAGGGCCCAGGCATCATCAGCTCACCACAAGATGGACGATGCTGCCGCCTTATCATTGGAACACACTTTCTCCCTATTATTAACTATTAATTAATTAATTATTAATATTTTATTTTTATTTATTTGATTTATTTCAGTGTTTCAGAGTGAGCATTTAGATATCGTGAGACCAGCCAGAAGGCATCGTTGCTGTCTTACAGCAGCCACATCACGCACACTCTGATTATGCAGGCCCACACAACAGCAAAATCGTTTTCCTCATATCCATAAATGGATGTTTCGAAGCTACCTTTAAAGTGTTTAAACAAATAAGCAGTCAAATGAGCAACAACATCTGCTATCCGTTAACGTCAAAAATTTTTCCAGTGACAATACAAAAAAAAAGATCTGACCGCAGATGTAAATGCCTCTCTCTTCTTTTCACTTCCAGGATTTATTACACGGCATCATAACATAAGAATGATAATAGGCCTACAAGCTCATACAGATAGTCCGGCAAGGAACGGCAGTTAAGGGGTGTTTCACTGGGTTACGTCCATGAAAATACACCGTACGATAGTGAATCTTGTGGTCTACCGTTTTCTACAACAGTGAGAAATGAGGCAACTGCCACAACTGTCAGTCTGGTGCCTTTAAAAGATCCGTGAGCAGCTTTCTAACTGCCAACATCCATCCCATTCACATACAAGCCCTACATCCTGCGTATCCTGATTGATTAACGCAGCTCATTTTCCTCCTTTTACAAAATGTTCACTTTTTTACTGAGTTGCTCGAAACTGTGTCAGGTCTATGAGTTTGGGAACAAATACCGCTCGCAGCTACACTGAAAAACCTCTGAATGCCTTGATGGACGTCTCAGGCAACACTTGGTGAAAACACGGAGATGGCCCTCTTTGTGCTGTTTTGCTTGGGGTCTTTCCACAGTGCCAAAGTGGGCCTGGTTTGCAGCCATGTGTGACTGGGGCACTTACTGGCTCACACTAATGACCCTAATTGGGAAAGTGGGCTCCGTTTCAGGGTCACTGACAGACTGACTGGCATGTGAGGAATGTGACCGGGTGGCACCCGCCTATTGTCTGGGCCATCCTATCAATTAGCTGCTTACTGCAATGGACACCTTCCCTCATGCTTGTCTCTGCTGCTCTCTAAAAGTCAGGCAGAAAAAAAAAACTGACCTTAGTTTTTTAAACTTATTTTCCAAATAGCCGACTTCTTAACACGTGTGCAGCTATATGGTTTATGTGCTATATTTATCCCAATATTGTTTTTGGGATAAATGTTTTTTTCCCCCTCTAAGTGGCGTACAGGTTTTTTAAAGACATACATGAAAAATGTTCAATGGTCTTAATAATCTCACACTTTTGTCTGAAGCCTCCAAACTTGTCTTCAAAGACTTCACTGTCATGGGAAACTTACTCTGCACCTGACCTGGGAGGTTTCAGCTCATTCAGATCTCCTCTGACTCCCATCGTTACAGTGTAGACATGCTTTGTCCCTTTGTCACAGAGCTCTGGTACAGATAGTTGTGCTTTGTCAGTAAGGGAGTGGTGGGCTATTTGTTAGTGTTGCACTCTGAGCTGGCATTAAGTTTGGTGCAAAACTGCGTGGGATAAAGGTTCAGGTACGATTCAGAGCAACTAGAGTGAGAAATTTCACAATAATAATCCACGTTCATCCTCCCCTTTGGCATCCCATCATCAATTAATCAACTGTTTGATGTGGTTGGCTCTACATTCTGTTCCACACCCTCGAAGCTGTTATGAATGAAGCCATTGTAGCAACTTCAGTATGCAACTTTAGACAGGAATTTTCGGATATTTCAAAGGCTGATGCTTTTGTTTTCCAAGACTAATATATTTGCACTGCCATCTCAGTTGTAATTTCATGCCTAAAATATGTAGACATGTGTTTTGTTGTGTTAAGATGTTTTTGACTCATGATAAAATGCCTTCTTCAAGTTTTTACTTGTTAAAATTCATGGAAATTAGATGTTTTTGATTCATGATAAAATTCCCCTTTAAGGCTTACTTATTTTAAAAAAATGAAATAATTAAAAAGAAATGAGAAAAATATAACCCTTCTGACTGGTTTGATACAGTTTGAATGATCCAAGTGACATACAGGACATTATCTACCACTACCTTCTTATTATTTGGTCGCTTAGAGCTTTTTACCATCTCAAAGGCATGATGTGTACAATAGACAGGCTTCTGTGTGCATCTGTGATCTTTTTTGGCTGCGGTATCCAGCATTCAGCTCTCTTTCTGAGCGTGCTACTGTCTGCCACCTGCATCCCTGCAGTGCCGCTCAGATGTGGCTTTGCTAATACCTGTGCTGTGGTCCTTGTTGTAGAATCAGACGTGCCTTACATCGGTAGGTGTGCATGAAATAAAAGCCCTCTTTTGAGCATGAAATCTCTCATGAAATGGAGACAATATGAATATTTCAGTCTCACCACAATTCATAGCGCAGATGGTCACATTGTAGCTAAATGTGACCTACAGAACAGTCTTGTAAATGTGTGTGAGGCTGGTGGGAGCATCTCTAAGCTTAAAAATAATGAAATTATTTCTTAAGCTCGTGTCAGTAATAGTCTTGAGAATTTCTTTCAAGGACATAATCAGCAGCAAATCTTGATCGTGAAAGGTTTGCATTCTGTGATGATTTTTCTTCGCTGCAGCTTAACACAAGTCACTGAAAGACATGGGTGTGAGCCACGCGCAATAAGGTATGTGTGTCAACAGTGCTGGCCCGGAGGTGAACCCTTTGGATACACCTGTGTGGAGGGAGAAGAAAAGGGAAAGGCAGAGATAGAGATGGAGGAAAGCGGGTGTGGCTTGCTAAGTGACTCAGCCGGAGCCTGAGCCCGCTGAGTGACAAATCAAATGCCAATTGACAAAGCACACTCTGGCTCCAAATTCACTGGCTCCCTCCACTGCACAGGTGGTCTTTGTCTCACACATGCACACACACACACAGACAACAACACACCCGCACACACACACAAACACACACACACACACACACACATCCACAACGTGCATTGCAGTGCAACCTCAATGGGTGATTGCTCTCTGCATTAAACAGGTTAATCTCTGCAGGAAAAACAATACTATTTGAGTTTGACAAACATTCCTGATCACACATAGTGAATCAATAGGAAAACAGCAACGCAAATCACACTTGCTTTTTTTTCATTTTTGCATTATTAAGATATTGTGGATCTAATCCAGTGCCCTGTACATGACCTAGTGGTTGCAACACAACATGTCAGGGTCTGACCTCATCCACACACAACCGTGACACTTGATTAATGGGCTCTGAGGTGAACCCTGTGTGTCTGTCCCAGGTCAGTCTTTTTGTGCTGATCCTTGAAGGGAGTGGTCAAGTTGTCCGTGGTAAATTGATGGTGCTTCCAAGAAGGAGCGAAGCAAAACAAGTGCCACATAGTGAGACTTGCTGAACCTCTTTGTGTATGGCTTTTCTTGCTGACTCTCTCTCTCTCTGTCTCTGTCTCACTCTCTCTGTCTCACACACATACACACACACACACAGGAACAAAGAGAAACCACTTTCAGTTGTCAGTCACAGTTCTAGTTTACCTTGATAACTTTGGCATACTGTCAAACTTTAATCTATAATAGGCGTGTTTGCACAGCAAAGAATCCCTAAGAATGATCTATTTGCTTATTTCTTAGGTCTTGTTTAAATAAATGCATTACATAAACTCTTTCTGTATTTGTTTGTAAACATCAGGAGATGACGTGCTGAGCAAATTTACTCTTGTGTGTGGTCACGAGGGTGCTGAAGTAGCTCTAATTCATAATACCACCTAACAGCTAGGGACTTTTATGCATATTGCCTTTTCCAGATTTTACTTAAACTAAGTTTTTCATAAATTGAAGATGAGTTTGTAAACATTATGGTCCAGATCACTCTCGGGTTTTATAAAAAAAAAAAAAAATCCAATAGTAGTGGAAAAAATATATGTAAAAGGAAAATATGAAGTTGTTATCCGCTGCTCACTAAAAACAGAATTATGAAAATTAGGATGCAAAGTCAGACTTTGCAGTACTGTCTCAATCCTAAATCTTAAATCAGTTTCACAGCATCTGCAAAGTCCAATATGAAACCCAGTATATGGCTTTTTCTGCATCTTTGAACTCATGCATTTACGCATTATTGTATGAATCAGGATTTCCACTTGCAGAAATAACCCACTGTTTTGCAGCCTCATGCTGATACCATTGCCGAAATTTTGTAAATGTGGAATGCTCTGTCATGCTCAGTGTGTTAAACATCTTATGAACAGACATGCAACCTGCCTGCCTGTCTGCTTCCCTGTCTGTACTCCACCTCGGGAGACAGGGATTAGAGGCCTTGGAGGACTGACTGTATGGATGGTGTATGAATAACTTGGAGAGAGGTGACAGACGGGACAGATCGCGTCTCATCACCAGTAAAGCCTTGGGGCTCCCATAGGGGACCAGTGCATCACACAGAGAGCTACATAAAGGGCCGCCGCAGACGAAGGCCTGGTCAAGGCCTAAGCTATAGAAGCCCTGACATCTGGCTTTCTTCTATGCTTCACCGCCAACCTGCTACCCCAGTCTGGCAGCTATATGCACTTCATTATTGCGCCTTAATGCGCTCTTGAATCACAGTCAAAATTTTGTCCTGATATGTGTTTTTATTGCCAATATAAATGTATTGAAATGAGGTATAAGCTATAAGATATACAGAAAGTTATACCGGCATACAGTATATGCCGCTTGCGATATCATCATACTGCCCATTTGAGTACAAAATGTGCAATGTGTGTTGCATTTTGGCCAACAAACTGTAAAGATAAAATTATGATGAAACAATAAAGGCAGGCTCAATCATTTTGAGGGGAAGATACACAGCAGGTGGTACGAAAAGCTCTGACAGAACCCCTGATTTGTGCAGAATTGTGTTGCTTAAAGGATATGGCCACCAGATGCCCATTTGGATGAAAATCTAGGTTTCAGTCTAATCTGTCAATTTCGGAAGCCAAAAACGTGTCAGCTTCATGAGAAACGCAAAAAAACTTTGGTGTGAACGGTGTTCCAAACACTTTTTTACTTTACTAGATTTAGAATTGTCAGGCATGTGTTTACAATTTTAGAATTACAATTATATTTTATTAATCTTATTTACAAATATCAAGCAATACAATGTTTTTTTTCAAGGAATTGTTGATTGCCTTTGTGCTGGGTGCACAGGACCTCAGCAGTCCTAGGAACATAGCCATAGATGGCAGTGTTATGCCTTATTTTTAGCAGCCCACTCAGCTCTGTGGCTATGCAGAAATTAAATATTGTTTGTTTGGAATATATTTTCTGGTTGGAGTTTACATTTTAATTTATTATTGGACAGTTTTGTCTGATCTCTTCTAAACTGCTGGAGGTGAATTTCATGAATGAATGAAACACTTGTAAAATAGTGTAATGTAATGTAAAATTGTGATTTTCACACTGATGATGGCGCATTGTTTAAGTCTTGTCTTGAAAATCAGTTTTAATCTTAAAGTCTTGCATCAGAGTATCCATTTAACTCACAACCTTTTCCCAACCTTTCTTTTACTTTTATTTTAAAGCTTTTTTGGTGATTCAACATGCGTTGGTTAAGTTTATGGTTTCAAATGGAGTGCAGTGGTTCGCCTGGTTATTGTGCTTAAATGTTAAAAATAAAGATTTATTAATTGTTTATCCTCATCTGGAGGCTTTCATATTTTGATTTTGTAATTTTGCTATTTTTTTATTTTGACAATTATGTGATGAATTAAAATCTTTCTGAAAACATGCCATTGCACAATTTTCCTTGAAGGCACCATTTAATAATGCAGATATTAAATAAGTATATTATTTTACAATGATCACTTTTTGTACCATTATTTCAGATCTGAAAATATCAGATAAAAATAATTAAGAGGTCAAATAAAAAATGTCAAATGTGAGTTGACGGACGTATTTTCAGTAAGAAACATCCTGATATCTTTCTTTTATGTGCTGAGTTACAGAAGATTTGTTGACAAGTTCTACTTGAATAAATTGTGTTTAAACAACAGTAAATTTCCTTGGTCTTTTGCTCTGACTGGTCCAAGGTCGGTTTTATATTCGACTGAAATCATAAAATAACACTTGAGATAAACAGAATGTTTACCCTCCCCATGTGAGCTGAGACTGATATGTAAATGCAGCCTTATTCTTTCATCAAATTTGCATTTACCCTCTTAACCAAACACTACAGGGCTCCAATTCAAACAGCACTAATGATGGCTGGCCCTTTATGACCGATTGCCGTATCGGCAAAAAGGGGGAAGAGCAATTTAGCCTGGAATGAAAGGAGTAAAGCATAGTAGCTATCTGTGAGTGGCTGACAATAATTGGATCAACTTTGCAGAGAAATGGATGTGTTTTGATGCTCTAGTGGCTGACTGGCAATCGGCTGGCTTTTCGCCTATTTATCATTCCCCTTTTATCTGCTGCTGCCAGACCTTTCCACAGCCTCCATTCCAGGGCCGGCTAATCAAACAACTTTTTAATAAGACTAAACGGCATCTCCACAGCCAGAGAACAGAGCAGGGCTCACAGCACAGGGAGGAGAATCTTGGGATGAATATCAATTAACACTCTGACATGCTGTTTTTCCGCGATGAGAAGTTTGACACAGTATCAAGAAGATTCAGCTGACTTTGTTTGCTGCTTTCAGATCTGTCAGGCAAGCTGTGCTTCACGGGGCCACAGCCTCTTCACGTTAGGCTACTTACTGCTCATCAGCAAGAAAAGACTCAACTTAGCTGGACTTGACTTTTCAGCTGGATGTCCTCCAGTGCTGCTTTGTGTACTGCAGCTGAATTCACACCTTTACTGCAATGACTTATGCTGCTGACGTCTTTTAAATACATTTGCCTTTCTTTTGCATTTTCCAAGCATAACTTAAACCCTACAGAACTTTCAGTGCACCCATGTGCTGTAAAGCTATTGTTGAAGTTCTATGCAAATGTATTAAAAAAAGGGCTATTTTTAAATATTAGAATCAGTGGAAATATCTGCTACATTAACAATAAAAAGTAACATTGCTTACCAGTCACTAATCTGACTCATGGCTGCTTGGCAACATGGACAGATGGCATTACAGTGGTAAGGTTCAAGGTGCTGTCAAAAGCAAGCCTGGCCTGTTTTCCCTGCTTGTTCCGGGATAAAATTGATGCCTTGCAGCCCACCACAAGCTCGCCAGCTGCTGCTTGTCCATGCGGCTATAGAGAAGTTAACAAGCTCAAAACAAAACAAGTGACAAAATGCAACAAAGGGCAGTAGGGAGTGAACGGGGCCTAACAGGGCTGTCTTTAAGGAGGATCTCCCTGTTGGTCCCCTACCACCAAAGGAGGGCAAGGCAGAAAAGGGGACCTTGATTCGAGCCCTTGCTAGGTAACTAAGGGTCTTATGTTTGGAATGTGTCTCCCTACGCCTGTGATATCCCACCCTGGCAGCCCTCTGGCCATAGGTCACACAATTTGTCTTTGTTCCCAATGCCTCAATTATGTATTTCCTTTTTGATAAAAAAAAAAGATGTGGTGCCCTTGGAAGAGAACAACAAACTCACATTTTGAGTGTGCCTGTCAAATTGCTATCTAATTGTTGCAGGGCTGCAGGGGGAGCTGATATCTGCTTTTCTCTCCGCCGGCTGCCGGCCCTGCCGTTCACAAAGCCCGGGGATGCCACACACATTCTGTTTGTTCTACATGAGCAAACAGATTGTAAACTGGCTGATAATTTTTGTACTGACAATGTCATTTACGGCTGTCAGCCTTTTGTCTGCTCTGTTTGCTTTATTCAAATATGAACCGAGTGGACCTCCCCTCCGCCGCTCACTTCTGCATTAAAATCACATCAATTCACTTCCATTTTGTCTTATCTGAAATTCATTGGAGGCAATCACTTGGTTGAATGCCCTGCTGTTGCCATGGAGACCAAAGGTCCCATGTGGACTTCAGAAGGATTAGGAACTTGTAAGATTTAAGTCTTGAAGTACACAGTTGCTTTGTTGTGTCTTCCTTTGATTTGATGGGGAGGAATTTGCCTTTTCTAACTTTGGACTGAGGTGAAATAAATCTGTATATATATTAGCATCTTCTGGCAGGATTGATAAATATTCATCTACTCCCCCTTGCACTGATTTATCTCTACATTTACTGATCTCTTTAAAAGGCACTCCTATAGTTATTTGCCTGACCCTGATCTGCATTCATATGGCACGGAGCACTCTGAAAATTACGTTTCATTCCTGCACCGCACTGCTTCATTTGTCAAGCAGCCATATTTGTGCTGATACTATGGCAGTCCATGTGGCATGCAGTGCCTGGGTGCCCTGGTGCCACCTCTTCACCCTGCTAGGGGACAATAACTCCAACTCAGCGAAACGAGCAGGGGTGTTCTCTGGGTGCTTGCCTCCCGGGGCGTCCCACTCCGCTCCTGAGGCATCTCCCCCCTTTGTTCGCCAAGGTCAGGGCACGAAGTGCTGAGTTATTCACATCAAACTGTCTGGCTGGAAGCGGCTGCAGATGTTACTGTTTTTGTGTTTGGTTTTGTCTCCTCGCTCCGTCTTTTCTCTCTCCCCTGCATGTTGTCAGCACTGGCTGCCAGGGCGCTTGGCGTGTGAGTTTTTAAAAAGCTGAAAAAACGTGGCCTGTGAAAGAGAAGTTGAGGCCTTGGCTCCTGCACCTCGTGAATTGGGTTTTTTTTATTTCCTTTGCCTTTACAGCCAAAAGTACAAAGTAAACAGTCTGAAGTAAATGGATTCATTTTTAGTTGCGCCAGGCAGTTTGTGCACAACAGAGGGCCGCTTCTTTTTGTTCTCTTTACCATCAATGCTAACATCTATTAGGCTACCCTTTATTGTCGGCCATGACAGGCGGTTTTCAGAACTTAATGCATTCCAAATATTTTCTCCACTTTCTTACAAAGGTTAAGAACAAAAGAAATCTTTTGAATAGTTTGTACATTTTAACTAACAAAAGGATAGTCCAGATCAAAACACTGAATAACGTTCCTAAAATATGCTGTAGATGTATGGAGTAATTTGCATCTCATTTCCTTTGAATTGCACCGTACACACTGGCCAGTTTGGTTGTTGAGACAGCCAGAAGAATAACAAGGATTCCTGGTTACTATGCATTTCTGTATATAAGCATTTAAGGCATTGGCGCTTACTGACAATGTATTTGGAAAAGGTCATTTTTAGTGGTAGTGGACATGTTTCTATGCTGTTTTTTTCACATTTTAAGATCAGAAGCATTTTAAGGACAATATGTTGCAAAGAGTCTTTATATGCATGTTTTTAAATGATATTTCAACTTGACGCATATTTTTTATTCTTCATTCAGTCTTTTAGTGCAGACACTTTAGCAATATGTCAATAATTTTTTAGTGCCAATTCAACATTCTGTGAAATTTGAGAGGTAAACAAAAGTTCTCTCTACTGGCATGGTGTCACCTGGAGCATCTAAACAATCAATGCACATTTGCAACTTGGTATTTACCTGGTGTTGACATCAATGGCAGCCCTTTAAATTAAGGTCATTTTGTCAGATATTGCATGACATTACACGTGGCATTTTGGAAGGATAACTAGACACTGAATATAAAGTAAAGGCATCTATTTCCCTTTTATATGTTGGGTCAACTCATATTGTGTTGCGAAATAATAGTAATGTAAATTGTTAATAAAATACATTTGTGACTTTGAATAAGACTAAAATAGATTTCCAGAGTGGTGAAAAGCATTCAGTGCTGCAGCAAAATAAACAAGACAAATGTCTCACTGCTGCACTTTAATTGCGCATTTCCTGTGTTCAAAGCCAGGTGGCAAGTTTACATCACTTGTTTTGTCATTAACAAAACACTTTCAGGCTCGAACATTGTAGATCTCACAAAGATTCGCCTCTGGAAAAGGTTTTGACAGAATCTTGCCGCTGCCTGTCGAGACACTATTCCATCTATGGAGGGAGGATTATTCTCAAATACCAGCCCCTGTTTGAACAAAAGAAGCTGATGATGGCAAATTAGGCTTGGGCTTTTTCTGTTGGGAAAAAGAAGAGAAACCTCTGAAGTCTAACATGGTGGTCTCCGATTATTCATAATGATATATTCACCTGCAGTTTACATGATTACAGAAGGGAACGATCAAAGAAACAGTAATGGACCGGAAAATCTGCATTTTATTCAATGGATCATAGCACCATGAACAAGCCTTTTACTGAGTTGAAAGCTCCAGAGTAGACATGATAAAACAGCATGGGTTACACTTTGGTCAAGGACACATCTCAGTGGTTCGTTGACAGTCTTTATTGTGCCAAGAGGGAATGGGAAATCAATGGAACTGGCCTGTCCAAGCCAGTGTACCTATAGGCTGACTGAGGTCACTGTCAGGAAAGATCTGGCTCAGCAGAGTACACAGAAAACTTTGAAAGGTCCTCAGGGACATTTCCAACTAAATGGAGATATGGCACATCAATATTGCACCTCTGCTGCAGTATTCCACTTTCTACACAGCAAATGCAAGAGAGAAACTGGATTGTAAAGTTCTATATAACAGCAGGGTGCGCACAAGTAGATCAAAGATACAGATCTGACAATGTGTCGACTCTGATCAGCTTTATCTGCTCTGTCTTGCAGCTCTGTGTGGCTGCTGTTGCTTCTAGCTGTTGCACAGTTGGCCGGGCTATTGATCTCATTGTGGCTAAAGACACTTCATGTACCCTGAAAGACTGCTACACAAAGCAGTGACATTGATAGGGCCACACTGAGGTGGGTCTTTTTGTTCCTGCCTGTGTGTGGGAGCTGGACTAAGGCTGCATTCACACCAAATCCGGCAATCCAGCACTACGACGCAGGGGGCTACAATGGTGGGGGCGCGTTGTTTGAGGTACCGGTGAGACAATGAAATACGATCCAGGAAGTCAAGTTGGAGTTACAAATTAATGCATTTAAAGCCTTATCAGAAGCCAAAACGCTGTGCAGCAGTATGTAAAACTCACAGACAGGATTTTACAACTCTGGAAAGATTTTATGGCGCCAACTGTTTTATCTTTCATCGAAATGATCACGAGGTAAACAGCCGAATACAGCGTTCACGTTACAAAGTAATCCACTAGGAAAGTGCATTTGCATGTATGTGATTGGCCACCACAGTATGAAGTCGGGTTGCGTTTCGACAAAAGTTGCATCCGGTTCAACTTCTTGCCAGACGGCCACTGCGGTTTTTTGCTAAGCCCTATGCGGTCCCCACTCCCGCATCGTAAACGCACTGCCCCCTTTCAAATGAATGGGAGGACCGCTGTTTTTCACACATTGCTGGATTTGGTGTGAATGCAGCCTAAGAATGGGGGTGGGGGCAGTGCCTTGAACTGACCTACACAGGACGACATATAAACTTCAAGCAACTTAGAAGCTGCTTAGGGGTTAAACTGAAATGTTGGGCCGTCTTTTAATCTGTCTGTCCAACACTTTCTTTTTGACTTATTTAAAGTCATCAGATTTGTACGATGACTAATCCAGTTAATCTACTTTGTTGTCTGGACATGCTAGCTTCAAAATACCAAGCCCAAAATTTTATATTTTGAAGAATGTATTAGATGTTGTATATTTTTACACACAGCACCTAACTGATGTTCTGCCAAGTTCAACTCTCACAGCGTCTGTAATGTTTGTACATTGTGTTAGGACTAAAGGGTTAAACCGTTCTTTGTACACTGTCTGAAAGGGAAAGTCAGCTTGCAAAGCAATGGCTGTCGACAAGGCTGCCTTTCCTCATCACACACAAATAGCCTACATGTAGCCACATGAGACTCCCGCCTGCACATCTGGCCTTTATTTTCGTAGCTAAGGAGTATCTAAACAGTGCTGAATCCGAAAATGGCTTTGTTGTTTTAGGCCCAGGTGGAATAGATGTCGGTCGCCGCACAAGGAATTTTCATCGCACGCTGATTTCTGCCTTCCCTGCATTCCATGCGTAACATATCACTGTCATTAGAGGGCACTTTATTGTTTTTCTAAAAGGAGTCCATTTTGATAGGATTAGCCTTTGCTGGGAGCCTTGTTATAGTAGACTTAGTTTATCCAAATGTAGGAGCTGTATTGTGCTGTTTTGAAAGAGTCGTGGCCACCCAGATTTCTGGAGTTGCAGGGGATGACTCTGCAGGCAATGCGTGACCGATGCGCCTCCCAGAGGAGAACAACAACTTCCGAAAGGCAAGTGGGTAATTGATTTGGTGCTTTGTTAATAGCTCATGTCTAATTGGGCATACCATGAGTGGCAAAATCAACAAAAAAAGTACAGAATGGGTCTACACAAGTCAAAACAATCAAGAGGGTTCAAGGAATGTCTCTTTGCCAACTGATAAGTTAAGGTGTTGTTCTTTTTCTTACTGTGGCTGAAATGGGAATCAAAGGTAGAGCATATGACATGTTGTGAGACAGTGCACTACAATGGCTGACCTCCAACCTTTTCATCTTTCTTTATGACAGAAGTGGCCTCTTGCTGCCATGGGACTGCAAAAAAAAAAAATCCCACATACAACCACAATAAAGGCAGGTTATTATTTTGAGTTGTCAGTGTAAAAGGAACATCATAGATCCTGCATGATTCACAGATCAACCCAAGATGTTGATATTATTTCTCATCTTTCACATTTAATTGTCCACTGTTTAGTTATTTTGGCAGTACGGGTGCGAGCTGGGATTATACCACAGTATTACATTCAGTCTATTGTTCCTCCCCAGCATTTCAATGCCATCCTCTACTGTTGACAATGCTCTGGCATTTCACTCCAGTGGCACATAGGGTGTCCCTAATTAGATCATAATGCTGATCTGTTGTCCTGATTAGCATTGAATAGGCTTTGATCAGCATGTATTACCAGATTACTGTGATAGCCCACCTTTGGATTAAGACAAGGTCCACGCTCATTGTGCTCTCTTGCTGGGAAGAAAGAAGGGGGTGTGGGTTGGCTGAGGATTAAGCCCGATGCCTCCTTTGTATGCGGGAAATACCACTTTATCAGGGAGGGCTGTGTCGAGCCGCAGGGTCCTGCAATGAGAAGGGGGAGTGGGCAGCTCTTTCAGGAGAAGCAGTCTTCTGTACCCTGGCCTCTCTTCCAAGCCCCAGCCCCCTTTGTGGAGGTCCAGTGACCAGCAAGGCGCACAAGGGATGACACACCCCAATTGGGCCTGTTTACCCAGGGAAATAATCACTAATTTCGGAATAATCATGTCTCCCGCTGACCAAGACTAATTGAATGGTGGCATGCCATGGAGGTGTTGGACCAGCTTTACATTGCGTCTGCCTTGTCAATGTTGTTTGGCCAGGCAGCTCAGAGTGATTGATCCCCAGGGCCAGAACACACCATGGAGCCCTGAACACAGAAAGGCGGAGCAGGGAGATATAGAAACATAATTAGTCATGAATATGCTTCCATACCCCTGCTGTGATGATCCTGAGATTTAAGGATTGAGGAATGTTGGATTACCCATCAGTGCTATTTGGACAAGTTGGTTGCATTGTGGAGCACACGGATAGTCCGCAGAAATATGCGACCCAGTCTAACCCTTTCTAGAAATCCAAATTTCATATATAGACATTGCTTATTCATAAGCGTTGAAAGCACTTGCATGTCCTCATAATGACGTGATGCTTCAATGTTATTGCCAGCTTTAGAGAAGAAAGAACCATTCCTTGCCAATAAATAGGTCATTCCTGTTGACATTTTTCCCAGCGTGAGCCATTTTAATCACCCAAAATATCTATGAGTTGAGACTCCAAGAAAGAGGATTGAAGAACTTTCTTCTCTCATTCTGCTGATAGACAAGGTATCATTTCATCTCCACTCAGTTATTTCAGCATCAAGCTAATTCTCTGAAACTGAATGGGGAGCTTTGAATGGAGTAATGGAAAATTTCAATTCATCTTTTCTCACTGACAACCATTCCCTCTTTTAGACACAGCTTAATGCAACAAAAGAAGTTTGATGCATGGGTTTCATTCTTTGTTTGGTATTTTTGAGAGAAAAAAATGCCTCTGGGTTTGGATTATTAAAAGGGAGAAAAAATGGAAAAAAAGAGAAAAGGAGAAAAGGAAAAAAGTCAAAGAATGTCATATAAAATGTAAATCTTAAAACCTGATGCTGCTCATGACTTGTATCCAGCTCATTTCTAATAGCTTTTATGTATTATGTTGTAAATTAGAGCACACAAAGGGCCCATTGCAACACCAGTTTCACACCTTTTGTGAATTAATTTTAGGGTCAGAGCTGGGAAAATACTGAAGTCCACCAAAGTTATAACCAGTAGGTGTTGAGTAGATGAATTCTGGTGAATTAAACAAAATATTATTACCTTTACAATATGAATTAGGATGTCTTTTTGTGTTTCTTAGGCACTTTGCATGTAAAACCTATTATATTACAAATGAAATATTGTAAATTTCCATATGCATTTATCTGTATAAGTCATAAAAGAACAGAGAATACCATCATATGCTAAAACTGCAATAGGAAGTGAAATATTCCAGATTATCGTCGGGCAAAACAAACACACAATATGTGCTTTTTAAAAATTTTCCCAAACACATTTGCCACAAATGTTCCAACACATGCACACATAAGAATACACAGACACAGGAAAACTGAATGGCTGATATCAAGGTTCCCATCTGCTGTCAGATCAATATTTTGTGCAAGCCTTGTAGGCCTGTCTGTTTACCCTAGGCATCTGTGCCTAGCATACCAACCCAGCACAATGTTTGAGCATGTGACTGTGTAATAATGGCAGATAGGGGAACTAATAGCCACTGCAATATCTGTAGCTTGACCCAGTGTGCCTCTCCCTAATTGATCTATAGATTAACATCAGACACATCAGTCAGGGGTTAACCTTTTCTGTTAGCTGCACTGTCTTTGCTGTGGATTATCAAGCAATTGGATGGCTGACAGCGACTAGGAAGAAGGAGGCTATCCACAGTCTTCATTTTAATGTATTTCAAAGCAGAGATAAACAGCGAGAGGCATCAAAACCATCTTAAACTACACCATAAAAAATTAAACATTTGTGTTATGTATCAGTTTTTTGATATGTGAATGCCTTACACTGATGATGTTGTTTGGGTTTTTTTTTTATTCCACAATGTGCAGACGGAAAGTTTATCTTGAAGTAATTTCCCTTCTTGGCCCGGGTCTTTGAGTAATCTTCCTCCTCTGTGGCTTCTCTCACAAAGTGTCTATTTCACCGGTGCAGACTCACCGAGGTCAGGCCAGTCCAGCCCCACAGTTCTCTTGCCCTATATGTACACTTGGTCTGGCTATGTAAACTTTGACATGTTGGTGTCAATCTCTCCCATATTTACCATGGGCTTTATCAGACCATGATTAGTTTTCCGAGCAAATTTGGAGGTAAAAAGAAAAACACCACTAGCAGTATGTAAGCCAACACTGCGTGTGCCACTGTTGGGCAATGCATATTTACAAGGGTCCTGCTTGTTTTGCTAAGGCTTTCTCTGTAGGTACATGTCAGCTGAGGGCTTGGGAAGAAGCAGGGGTTTATCAACAAGCAAGAAAGGGTGCGTTCACGCATGCCGTCCACCCCGGCAGGTTCATGTTTGTTAGCTGTGCCGGTCCTCTTCTTGTACTGTAAATACTGCGGTGGATGTCAACAGTAGGGTTTCAGTGAAACCATCACAATATCATCAACGAGTTTGTCCAGACCCACTCGTACAAATAAAAAAGAGAGGGACTTGAGGAAGTTCATAATGTGCTCAAAAAAAGGCGATGCCTCTATATTAAAACAAGACAGATGGGATTATTTTCATTTATTGCATTAGGAAAACAATGGCGTAGGACATCCTAAGATTGAACTTGATAGGATTATATTTGTGGACACTGGTCAATGACATACGAGGGCCCTAAGTGTTTGCCTCAAACAAATGGTCCCCACTAAACGTGTACTCAAGCCAGAGTAAATTTGATTGCGGTGAATGGAGAGAGGAGGGGTGGCTCGGCCATTCCTGTAAACACTGGAGAAAGAGAAACATTTGCTATGACACGGATAAAGCAAAGATGATAATAGCATGCAAATGTTGGCAGATGCAACAAAGCAGTTTGCTTTTACGGACCTTGAAGAGTCCTCACAGAATAATGACACTGACCTTAGTTCGTGCACTCCACTAGTACTGCTGTCGTTTTGCAATGATTGCAGGAAATGAATGCTTCCTTTAACACATATTTTAAAAGCAATGGAGCCCTTTGAATGCACAATATTGTTAATCATACTAACTTTGATTACTGCAGATAGGTTTGCAGCCCTTCAAAATGACCTCAGGTAATATTCTCTTTGTGACTTCTAAACCCAACTATGAATACTCCTCTCTGTGCTGAACTTAATCCAGAGTCAACTCTCCTTATCCATGTGCAATCTCATAACCATTGACACAGATCTTATCAAAAGTTATTAATGTTGAGGTTTGACTTCCTCACTCTCATGTTACCATCTAGTCTGGACCAATCCCATTCCACGCTGCATGGTGTCATGGTAACCGAGGGAACGCTTGGTCTCTGTTTAATAAACGTGGTCGGACCAGAGTGAGGGTCCCATATTGACCACTCAGGAAGAGATTAAACGCTGGTGACATTTCCGAGGTGGAATTTGCAATTTCCACAAATATGAGGGCGTCCTCGAGCCCGGCATGACAGCACATAAAATCAATACAAATAACCTGAATCCCTAATACCTTGATCCCTGTTAGTGGAGGGATGCATTACAACTAAGACACTGGGAAGTGGGAGACACAGCCCTCCATAACCCCCCTCCCAGCACCACCACCAGGCTCACTGCTGATTCCTATCGACTGTCTCCAGGCCAAACACAGACGCAATAACAATTAGGTGGGACACTGGCCCAATTCTCTCCCTCTCACACATACACAAACACACACATATGGCAGAAACACACACACTCATATAATAACAAAATACATCTAAAAATTAGACAAATACAATAAATGACAAATAGTTTTTTTTCTGATTTTATTGTTATGGTTCAAACATTATATATAGATATAAGAAGAGGTGTCGAGCAGCCATTAGAAACTATTAAATGCCACACAACATGATTCTCAAAGCCAACATAAACATTCCTATTGATATTCAGACTGTGGAAAAGATATCTTTGGGAACACATTGGCCACACCCGTTGTGAGTCATCACACCAAGCAGGATTAGCGGGCTTACCCCAGACTTAGCCGAGGGGAGACACTGAAAAGAAAACAGCTCTCCTTCTTTATATCCTCTTTTCTGTCTGTTGCAAAAGCCAAAATTGGGGGGGGATTTTGAAGGTGTGCTGTACTGTACAGTAGCTACTGGGCAGGGCCTCGCTGACACTGGAACTCGGGAGTTTTTATTCACTAAGCCTTCACAGAAGGGCAGGTGAGGCGAGGCAGGTGGCTCTTTTACTGCTAGGAGAGCAGTTGGCTCCTCTTCAAAGCAGGCGCCCGTAAATGTCACACCACTTTGAGTCTACATGGAGCGCTCATAAACAAAAGGGATACAACTGCGAGGCACAGAAGTTGGGGATTTTTTTTCCTTATCAAGAGTGTTAACGCTTATTTTGTCATGTGTGCTTAAAAGAGTAAGAAGCTGCAATCAATTACCTGATCATATACAGTCCCATATGCGTGTTTAAAACGTTGTTGAAGTGGGCTATCAGGCTCAGCTGCGCCGCTTCATTTCCTGCTGATTGTGATGTGGCTTCATTACCTTTCTATGGAAGTGATAACAGCACACCTGCTGTCTCTGCTTCCTGTGTCTGACCACAGCTAGTTCGAGCCCCTCCCAGTCAGCACGGTTGTCTGCCTACAGGTGGTGGAGGAACTACTGACCCTGCAGCGGTGCCAGACACACACATTTATTGCAATTGGCTTTTATAATGGCTGTGTTCTTATATAGGATTAGGTGCTTCTATTCCTCTTCCTATCCATGAATAAGCAAACTATTCCAACTACTGCCTTAAAGGGGCACTCCACCAATTTTAAACGTGAAGTTCAGTTTACTCAGGAAGAGTACTACTCAGCCTGTGAAAACAGTCGTATAATCTCTTCTGTGGTTCTAAAAGCATGTTTAAGGGTTTGAAAGAAGTGGACATTTAAGAGGTAAGAGAGGTATTATGATATATTAGTTGCATTATGGGGATGAACTTTAGGATCCAGTGTTTTCAGAGCTTTATTTGGACTAAAAGTCTTGACGCCTCTGCTACTTTGATTTTGACCATTCTTTATCCCTGTTAACTGAAAGTAATACACAGGATTCAAATACTTTAAACAAGATATGGTGTTTAATAAAATCTCAATAATCTCAGAATATCAATTTAATGTTATTGTTACTGCAGTCAGATTGAGTTACTGTAAACCATAGAAAAACACTTGCCAGGGTTGGCATAAAGAATGTATGTCTTTGTTTATTTGTTTGTTTTGCTTAATGTGTGTGTGTGCATTATATGCTCATACACTGCAATCTGTCACCTATGTGACAAATTTTAAATTTTAAGATGATTACTATTAAATTTTCTAACACCATTAGGAGTAAACCAGCACGTTTGTTGCACAAAACAACTGCAATGAAAATCAACTTTGCAATATGGAAATTTGAGGAAGAGCAATCAACAGAAATTAAATTCACTGCAAGGTAGAAAACATTTACTGTGTAGATATTTCTAAACATCCTGTTATTTAAATAAATCCTTACAATTAGTTTGATTATTTAGGGTCTCCTGGTTGCTGTGTGGCCTTAAGCAATCATATGTGGGCTCCTATGTCTGGTCAGCACATGAAATACATTGAATATATGGACAAAAATAGATGTAATCCCACTTTCTCCCTTTAATAACACTAACACACATGCTTTACATTTCAGGAAAGTGGTCCTTTATCCTCGCCTTGTGCTCTTTCTTTCCTCATGTGTGCAGTGGGGTCCACATATTTATGTGAGTTGTTTCTTTTTCCGACTCCCTGAGATGAGGGATCACTGACGGATGTGAGAATCTGAGGCCTGGCTCTAAAGCTCGCCTGTCAGGAGGCATTACTGCTCCGCGTTGTGCAGGAGGACAGTTGGAATCCTTCAGCACTGATATCTTAATCTGCGTCTTTCAGGAGTGCGAGTCCTGATGAAGTGGTCACCAGAGAGGGAGTGAGGGTAGGACAGGGAGGGAAGGGTCGCAGGGAATCCAGGTGACCCGTGACGTTCGCCAGCAGGTAAATCTGGAGGAAATGACATGCCCGGACACAGCGGCTCCTCACTCCTCCTCTTATTTTCCAAAACCCTCAGCTTTTACCCCCCATCGCAGGAGAGTGTTTGCAGGAGATGGGTTTTAAAAGCGGTGCCCCAGTTAAAGCTGCCATCATCATTACACTAAGAGGTTGAACTGTGGCGGCGTAATGTGTGTGCCGAGTTACTCTGTCTGTTTGAAGGGCCCTCAGCACAAGTGTGTCTGCTGTTGACACTCCCCATTTAATATTGTTTGAATTTTTCATCAAGATCCCAAGCCCTGTTACAAGAGCCCTTTGTTTCCCGACTTGTTTGTACATTCTTTGTGTGTGTGTTTGCAGAGACATTAAAGACATTTATTTAGTTTGAGATGTAACAAAGTTAGTATGGATTTACATGTCTCTGCACATATTCTTTGGTCAATTATTGCTAATAATTTTTTCTAGATTAGTTTTTCCTCAAATATCATCTGTCCTGGAGGTCTGTGGTGGTCTGGTGGGGAATTCCAATCTCTGGACTGGACATCCAGCTGCAGACATCCCTGTACCCCTGTGCTCCAGCATCTATTGTGCAGGAGACCCTGACACAGCCTTGAATACGGGTCACCGCAGGTTACCGACAAAGCTCGGTGAAAGGGGAGTTTTGTGTGTGTGTGTGTGTGTGTGCGTCTGAAAGAAGTGCACGCGATTAAAAATAGCCTGCCCTCCTGTCAATGCATGGCCATTAAAAACAGCTGGGCCGGGCTCCTGCCTGCATTCAGCCACGTGAAAGTTGATTCTCTCTTTGTGCCGCTATCTTGTCACAACTCCCCCTTTACTGGCGCCCTTTGTTGGCTGCTTTGTGCTAGCACCATCACGGAGGCAAAGTCAGCCTCATAAAAAGAGTTCATTTTGGATTCACTGGCCTCCGATGAACACTGGGAACTTTCTTTTTTGTCCCTTCATCCATAAATTGATGCTCACTCACTGGGCCCTGTCAGTCCGTCTCAAAAGATTCTTTATGGAGCATTTCCTACTTCTCCCTTTGGACACGTTTTGTCAATTCACCCATGTAGGTAATCAGCCTAATCGCACTCGGCTGATTTTGAGGCTGCCAGGATACCAACAATTCAGCCACAATACAGGGTGGATGCTCTGCTAATTTAATGTGTGCGACTAAAGGGCGAAAAAAAATCAATCAATGCATTTTTATTTGTGCTGACAGCAATAGATTTGAATGAATCAACTTCAATCTCACCACATTGTCAAATGGGTCCATGAGAGTGTTTTCATTTTGCTGTCAGTTATGACACATTAGAGCTTTCATTGGCTTTAGGATGAGTCCTCTGTGTCTACAGGTAAAAGTAAACACACCGGATCCCACCCATGGAGCAGCTGTCAGTGGCTTCAATGAATCAGCTCTACCTGGGCAACCAGGCGCTTTGGGGTTAATGGAAGAGGAGGACGGTCTCGTCTGTACGGCACAACCTCTTCTGTTAGATGTGGTGCTTTCAGGAAGCCCTCCTTTACCAGGCATGTCATTTTCCACCACCCCTCATTGTTCCACCCCCTCTCTCCCTCTCCCTGTCTCTCTCTTTTTCCCTCTCCCCTGGGCCCTCTCTTCACTTCGTCCAAGGCCTTTTCTGATGCCAAGAGAACACACACAAGCAAGCAGCAACATGCACCCTCACTTCGGCACAAGCTCATAAAGACAGACACAGAAACAGACCAAGACGTAGAAGAGAGAGACACACACACACATACACAAACAATAAAAAAGTCTCTTAAGAGCTTTCTTATCTTATCAGTATTGTCATCGCTCTATCATCCACAGCCAATCCCCTTGTCTGATTGTCCAGTGACTCCCGAAAAAAGGGTACAACCTCTACTTAGGAGGTGATTTGCAATAAGTCAAAGCTAAGAAATACACAGAACCACGTATGTAATTTAATTTACAGAAAAGGCAGAGCGCCTTGCATGCTTCATACCGCTGACAACTGAAATAGGCAGATATAAAGATATTCCTTGAAGCAGCGTTTATATGTTGGTTTCTGTGATCTTGTTACATTTTGTGTTTCTTAGCCTCCTTCAATGACCTGAGTTGTCCACCATATCATTCATAATAGGGCACTTCTGTTATATAAATTTAATCTTTTGAAATAGTCTTTTCATTAATTTGTGGAACTGTATATTATGATTTGTCATGATGCTGCCTAGGTGTCCACCATATAGTGCAGGACACTTTAATAAACCAATAAATCAATCAATATATTTTTTATTATATTTGTGTGATTGTTTGTTTTTCAAAATTTCAGTTGTTTTGAATTTTGACCCCTTTTTGTTATTTTGATTTTATTGTAATATTAAAAACAGGGACTTTGATTACACTTTATTTATTTATTTATTTCCATACATGCAGTCAGTTTATTTATGTACATGATGCAGTATAATACATAATGTATATAGCTATAACTATATATAAATGCACTGTAGGAGTTGTGTTATAATCATTCATAATGTATGTAAATTCCCTCCAGTAATTCACCCCTTATTTGTATAGCCATAATACTTGGTATTCATGATAATAAATTTTACAGTAGCTTATTATCACTGGTTATTTTTGCACAGATGGCTATATGGTCTTATGAGCGTCATGCTTCTTTATTCAACCGGAATGAAAGGAGATTCTGATAATGCCATGTTTGATTATGCACAATGTCTGTTTCAGTAGTAAGAATGTATTTATACCATGCAAACAAATTGAGGATACAGCCATCTAACTGTTTTGTTGATGGTAATATCAGAGCCCATTTTCAAAAATTTAAAATATCAATATATTACGTTATACATGCATTACAAACAATGTACTTCCTTAGAATTCTCCTTATAAAACATGGTAATGTATTATGAGAGCTTACAGCAACTCCTGTAAAGCTAGCATCTACAATATAATATAGATATAGGCTTCATAGTGAGTATTAACTCCTCCTCTCATCCTTTCTCTCTCACATGTCTCTGCCTCTCCGCTCTTTTGTTCCGTCTCTCTGTCTGCTTCGGCCTCTGCTGCTGCTGCTGCTGCTGCTGCTGTGCTGCTGATGGAAGGGATTGTCTGGTTTTATTAATATGACAGGTGAGCCTGCCCAGCTGCTACCTGAGTGTGTCTGTGTGCACGATATGTGTGTGCCAAAAAGCAGCAGCTGTCTCATACACGCAATGCACACATCTAGGCACACATGCTCTCATATAAACCCATTCACGCAGGAATTATTGTGGCATATAGACTTTTATTCTAGCACATAATTTAAATTGTCTGTCTTACAAGATGCTATGATCTGAAGAGCATTAAAGCGTTTTCTTGTCTAGTGGAAAGCAACACCACCGTCCAGATGCTCTGCACCTTGGAACCATATTTGGGTGTTATTACCCTCATATATTACCACCTTGTTTACTTCCTGGACTGCAAATCACCAGTGTAATTTTCACTGCCCCTCTGAGATGGCCATAACATCCCTGCTCTTGTATATATACACTTTATGATTTGACTCATATGTTGGGGTTCAATACATCCATATTGACTCAGGTAATTGAACACGAGGGACACAATGGCAGGGAGACAATTCGGTGAATAGAGGGTTATTGGACCAGCGAGGAGCTTCTGGCAGTTTGGTATATGTGGGTTTTGCTGTGAGCTGTATGTCTGTCATTGACTGCAGTTCAAGCATAACGACGGCAGCACAGAGGTCTTCCACCTGAGCTGATTGTGCTCCGAGTCGCTCCATTACCTGAGTGAACCACCTTTGTCTTATATCTCCATGTGGAAAATGAATACACACTAACGGGGCAGTCCAGCAGGCGTCCAGCAGAAGGAGTATATGTTTGTATGTGTGCTTTTGGGGGGGATGAAGGTTGAAAACATTACTGAACGTTTGCAATTTTTAGATATCTAGTTAAAGACAAGAAAACACCTGTATTTTGGTGTCTTTTATTTGATCATATCATGAGAGCATTTTTATTTATTTTTTTGCCTCCTGTTGAAGTCAACACAAGCCACCTTTAAAAGCCACTAAACATAAAAAATTTTTTAAAAGCCTTTGGTGTAGGTATTCATTCAGTAAACCTAGAGAAGTTAATAGATGCCCACTCTCTACAATAAACCAGCCTTCAAAATAGGAGACAGGTATATTTTATTAGCACTCTCTGGGGAGTTGACAGACTGGCTGGGCAGAGATAGTGCCAGCCCACTTAGTTAACAGAGTCTGGGGACAGAGTCGTCCCTGCACTGACCCATGACCGCCATAGCTGGCTGCTGGGTAATCTATCAGCTCCAGCACACTAACCATTAAGTTTTTATCACTCTTCATAAAACAAGAACTTTGAAGTACCAGTGGCTGCACGGGTTAGGATTCATTTGCTCGGATTTAATGGAACCTTGAATCTCTGGATGGTACAAATCTAAGAGATTTGTTTCATTGTGATGTTACTTTCTGTCCTGTGTGTTAATTAAATCAGCATTAATACATTATATCTTTTGTGAGACTGTCTTCATATTTTGTAAAATAAGTGACAAATATAAAACAACTCTGGAAAAAAAAAAACTCACCGAGAGAAGGTGCCTGTGACAAAGCTTTGAATAGAGGCCAGCTCTATGTGTTCCTTGATCAGTCAGTCTCTAAAGGAAGCAGGTAGAATTAGCACAAAGATCTCCTCCCCTTAAGGAGGCTATTACTCATGAACTACATTTTCCATAGAGCGGAATATTACTTCTTTCTAGGTGTGGGCCTGTCAAAAGACAAGGGGTTAATGCAGTGCATTGCTGTTTAAAGCACACTTTGCTCTTTTCAAATTTTACCATTGTGCCTGGCAAGATCAAAAGGGCCCTTTCAACATGTCGCTGTGCTCAATGAGCTTTCATGTCTTACCTCATTACTGGAAAACTTTTCTTTGATTGAGCCGAGGTCTGAGCTGAGTTTGGTCAGACAATGGGGCTGGACGACTTTCACCGTAACACAATGAGGAGGCAACAAAGATGTTGTCTCAAATCCCTCTCGAGATGTTGGGCCCCCACGCTTTACTGCGGCAAACGGGGCCTGTGAATTACAGTAAGACCCCTAAAAGTGAGGATTTGTAACTCCTCTGATCAGACTCAGCTCACGACCAGCAGAGGCTAAATCCCTGCAGGGAACCAGCAGCCAAACAGGGGATGAGATGAGCTCCTCCGAATACATCTCTGCTGATTTTAAAGCCTTTCTGATAGTCCCTGGAATAATGGTTTAAGGAGGTTCCATTTAACTTTAGAATAGTCCCATTTCAACACAAATAAGGAATTGTACATTCAAAAGCCTGTTAAAATGAAAATCTTTTTAGTGAATATTGTATTTTAAATAACACACAACACATTTTCTTAAAAAGAGAATATTTTATTCATGCATATTCAACACAGTTGCAAGGGTTTTTCTGTGTCCACAAAGTTCTAACATTTCATACCAGGGCACCAATATTTTTTCCAATCATTTTTGGGGGGAATAGAGCAAACAAATCCCTGAGTGAATCCTTGAGTATACACACCCCTCTCTGACTCAGAGAATTGGGCAGCAAAAGTCAGAAAACCCAGACAGAAGTGGCGTTTTACTGATCAGTTACGGGTCTCTGAAGAAAATACTTTTGACCTTCTTCCTTCTCCGTCTTTTTATCTACATTTTCTCTCCATCTGCGCTATATATTTTTACTCTCTACCCGTCAACCTCTGTTTTTCTGCATGTCTCTCTTACTTTTACAACTTAATTTCCTCTCCTGTTGATTTAAAATTGTTTGTTTTAAAACATTTTTATCATCTTTCCTGTGATAATAACTGCTTTATAGGCTCAGGTAATTGCCGACTGTGAAACCAAAATGCCAACAAGAGACAATATAAATATTTGAGTGATAAAAAGCTGTTCCCGTGACCTGGGCTGAGTAGAAAATTGAAAATGAAATAAACTGCGCCTATTGTGAATTTTCCATCCTGATAATTTTTCTTTCTTTGGAGGAGCCAGCCAATAAGAGCAAAGCTTTTGTTCCTGTTATCACACACTGTTCATTTGTCTCCCCGCCGGAAAGCCATGTTAAGATAACGCCATCCTATCATCTGATTGTCTTATCAAAGTTGAGACACAGCACCCCCAGTCACTCTGAACAATCAGTCAGCCTGGATGAAAAGGTTAAGTGCTCCAGACACCTCTTGTTAAAGTTTGTGGTCAAAATACATAGACAGCAGAAATGAGTATACACAGTGTTTATTACACACACAATTTATTCAAGATTTATTTGTCACATGCCACTTTAAGGTGTTTTCAACAAACCATGTTCATGTAGGCCAATTTCTTGTGGCCTCCTCTCGGCATTTCAAGTGCAAGAGTGTGCAACCCTTACACAGCATTTGACACCAGGGTCAGTGGAATTGCCCCACTTGAACTAAAAGACATTTAGTTTGGTTTGGAAAGTGAAAACTCGAACACCATTAATTTGTTTGCTCTCCCACTAGTCATGACCACAGCAAATGCCATCACCTCAAAGAAGTGGTCGGCTGTCCTCACTTTTATTTGTTTGTTTCTTTGGAGGGTGTGAGAAGTTGTGGAGCGCGGCTGTAGCGGACATTGGCCTTGGGGGGGATGTGGGGACTCTCCAGAAGGAAGGCTTTGCAGCCAGAGAGCTATATGGAGCTAGCAAACAAGTTAGCTAGCGACGGAGGGGGGGGGGGGGTTTAGGTGGTGGTGGTGGGAGGGGTGGGGATTCATTTAGCCAGGCATAGCTGCTCTTGTTTGTGGTTGTCCCTGACAGCGTCGGCAACGCTGCTCCAAAGCACCTGTGTTTGCTCACTAGCTTTCCCCCAATCTGCTCGAAAAATGCTGTGAGCATGTCACATGGTGGCCAGATAGCCTGGGCACCATGGGAATACAAAAGCCGGGGCTTTTAGAACAGTTAATCATTAATGGAGGCCTCTCTTTTGTTCCCATTCAGTTCCATGCTGACAGAGGCTTTGATATTACATATGGCAGACAGGTCGGACGTAGATATAGCCAAGTACATCGACAGGAAAGTGCTTTCAGGTCACTTGAACCAGGGTGATGAAAGTAGACTATACGCAGCAAAGGAAAAGTGTCCTTCAAATGACAGCCATGCACATCTGCAGAGGACAGGGAGAACACAAAGGTCAATTTTATATAACATTACATAAATCTTATGTTTTTTTAGAAAACAGTAATTTGATTCTGCTATTGACTGGCAGAGGTGAGTTGCTAAGTAGCATCAATACATGCTGGTAGTAAATGGAAGCTCTATAATAAATTACACTGGAAATCTCATACAACCACACAAAAAAGTAAAAATAAGGAAGACAAAAGTCATGAATACATCATTGTCACTGATTGGCAGGATTGCAATAAACGGAACAAGTCTTTCATGGGATGGGAAGGCACTTTACTGACCCCACAATTAATTAACATGCCCTAATCTCAGTTTGCTCTCCATCTTGAACTGTCAATGAAAAGTCCTGGACTCATTTCACGCCTGTCAAAGTTGGCTTTAGAACAGCAAAAAAAAAAAAAAAAGGCAATGCATGAACTTGCTTCTCACAAAGCAGGGCCAAATTTATCTTGGGGGGGAGATTAGGTTTACACAGCCACATTCTTATAGCTAAAGCACTAAAAGGGTCAGAGACAAACTCTTATCTTCCATTTACCTCAGCATGCCAACGGTTCTTTATTGAAAGTTAGTCTTGACCCCACCCTAACCCCCAGTGCTAATAATACTGTATGAGAGTTGGAGAGGATGGTGGGACCACAAACATTTATGGCTGAAAATGCAGCACAAGAGCAGGCAAAGTGGCCACTCAACGCAGGATGCTTGGTGCGCCAAGAGTCAATCATTAACGTAGCACATTTAGCGATATCTGCTCTCTCGCACAGACTAGAAGTCAAAAGATAAATGAAGGTTGTGTTTCAGGGAATGAAGTAAGGCTCCAGCTTATGTGCTTTAGCAAACATACCAGCTCAGACGTAGGTTTCTTTTGAGACTTTTGTGGCTGGTTCTCAGGTCAGAGTATCGCTCAGACAATATGTTCTCAAGCTGACCAACAATAGAGAAATGAGTCAGGTTTATGTTTGTGTTAACATCAAAACTGCACTTCCTGAAAGCTATGTTGGCAAACTCTTTACCTCGCAAGCTTTCCCACCTCAAATAAACTGTAGTTACACATATTTGTCTTGTTCTCTCTTGTTCTTTTATGAAAAACACACACACAAAAATCAAAACCCAAAGTTAATATAGTTTACAAAACTAGAAAAGAAATTTTAATTAATTTTAATTTATTAAACATTTTAAGGCTCATTAAGGGAGATGTACATCTTTTTTTTTCATTCTGATGTAACATGATAAGAAACTCTACCAGAAAATATAAACATCTCATATCCTCTTTGTCAAATGTGAGCGTCACACAGCCGTAAATCTTTTCTTTCCTTACATGCAGCTTGACTTCACTACAGTGTGTTTATTTGCTAACCCTGGTCACCGATGATAAGGGCCATCGGTGTCCCCACACTGTAGCTCACAATCTCTCTTTAGTGACAACACGCCCATGTTTCTACCAACACATTTGCACTGTGCGTCCCACAATAACAGGAAAATAAAGAACAAAACATAGGTGCTAATAAATCCTGTGTCTCAGCTATGAGGAAATAAATTAGGTTGAGGGGAGTCAAAGGATGGGCTTAACAAGTGTATGCTTCAAACAAAAGTTCCTGTTTCAGGAGGGAAGGTGCATGGGTGATGGATGGCTTGGCAAACATAGTTGACATACCTGGCCAATGCCATGGGCCGGTCACAACCCAGCACTGAGAGGGACATTGTGTGAGTGTTTGAGTGTGTGTGTGTGTGTGTGTTTGTGTGTGTGTGTAGCTCTTCCACAGCTATCCCTCTTCCCTCTGAGGCTTCCTCTCCCTCCTCTCCTCCACTCGGGCCATGGGGATCACTTCAGTCAGCAGAGCCCTGTTTGACAGAGACACAGCCTCCATATAAATCCCATCTTCCTATTTATTTGATGTGCAGTTCTACTAGGACGCCTTCGATCCGTCCTCAGGGAGCCCGCATCTCAAAACACTCAAATAGTCTGGGTGTGGCGATAAGCACGGGGCTGGAATTATACTCCCAAATTCCCAAATCCTAAAAGAGCATTGTTCCATCACATTTTAAGACACATACACAGAAAATAAAAATGCCAGGTGGTATGAGCTTGTGAATTATTGCTATTTCTATTTTATATAATTTAACATTTTTATATAAGTGTGTTAAATGTAAAAGATAAATATGAAAAATGGAAATATATAAAGGGAAAAAAAAATGTCCGGGATGCTCTTTTTCCATGAGTGCAGTTTGGAGCGTGGGAGACGGGTCAGTGCAGTCTGGTGGATGAGTGGTAGACCTTTATGGGGAACACCCAGGAATGTTTAGTTAACTCGCCCGTCGCATTCAAGCATGTGTGTCAAAGGTGTTTACAGGGTGTTGACATTCACACATTGGCAGAGAGGTAACGTGAATGGTATAGCCATGTCTGGCTGAGCTGGGCCCTGAAAGTGTTCAACAGAACTAAAATGAAAAAAAAAAACATCTTGCTGTCAAAAATGTTTCTGTGGCATCATTTCAAAAATGATCAGCAAATGAAGAACTTGAAAACACCTCTGCAAGTCATTTTTATGTAAGCTGATATTCTTGAAACAAAACGCTCCTCTTACTGCAGCAGCATTTTCAGCTATAAACATTAAACATTACAATTAAAATCCTTTTTAATTGCCAGTAAATTTCATGTAATTGTGAATTGTGAAATATACATAATAAAGAGCACATTTTTTGACATTTCAATATTTTTGTTGGTATTTATTTTTTGTTGTTGTTCTTGTGCTTTATATTTTGTCATTAAATTATTTAATCATTATTTTGAATATATAATAATAGTGAAATATATATGCATATACATATTTAGATACATTTAATTTTTCAGATGTAATTTTTATATTATAATTCATGATTTGTTTTACATATTTGTCTTGCATATTCCTAAAAGCTTTAATTAATTTACTTTTAATTAATTGCAGCCTTTGATAAATGATCATCTTCAAATTCATAGAATTCCTAGACAATTGATAATTTGTTGGATCAATAATACTAACTGAGCAAAAACTATTACATATTATGTGTATTTTTATTTACTTCTACAATTAAATAATAGTAATTTCAACACACATTAGATGTTAATTATCAAATTTCTTCTGTATAAAATTTTAATTACATCCATTCATTGCTTTCCTGTTTTTGAGGTTATAATATAAACAAATTATAATTACTCTGACTGTAAATTTCATGGTGCAGTGATATGTGGTCCCACTGATAAAACTAACCTGATAATGTGGGGTTTAATTTCCCTTTATGTGATGGCTTAGCAATAAAACACAATTATCCCGTCATATATCCACTCATTGTAACAAAGAGCAAACAGCAGATATGTAAATATAAATGTTAAACACCTCGTCCCAACGAAACAGTGTCGCTATAATAATGATTAACATCTCCACAATTTTTAACACGTTTGCATGTTTTGATGTAGTCTAACATTCACTGCTGAGAAAAAGTGATTTCTTTTGGTATTTTTTTTATATATATAAATACTGAATAACTGTGAAAGGTTATTATAAGTGGTCATTTGAAAGCAAGATTAGAATATTGTTATATTCCACAAACAGAAAAATAAAAATCCTAAAAATTAAAGTAATTTTGATTTTTTACAACTGTATGTATACTGCACAGTATATTTGAAGTATATTTGAAGTATCTCAACTTTGAAAATATTTGATTATATATTTTACTCTATATTACTAATACAAATGCTAAAAACCCCTCTTCACAGACACCCTTTGAGGAGGATATCTTTCTTCTGTAGTTGGTTGCCAAAGAGGCAACCAGAGCCAGTGAGCACAAGTCAGCATGTCACTCTGTCTGTCTGTCTGGCTCTATGACCACCCACTGAGAGCTACGGGGCATGAAGTGAACAGCTCTAATCGTATCCTGCCAGCTTTATACTGACCTACAGGTGACAAAACACCTAACCTGTTAAAGTGCCTGTACATCCAATTACTTTAGGTCACATCACAATGACATTATAAGGGACTGAACCACACACTAGAACTCTACAGGTATCACTCACGCTGACATTGTTTATGGTAATAGGAGGAGTGTTGTAAGTTTCCTATGACTCACACACGGCTCTTTTCTCCACCCATGAATGCTGGAAGATTGTAGGTCGGAGTGAACTTAAAAACGAAGTCCTCTCAACTCATAAATTACACGGCCATGGACAACCTTAAGCGGTGTTGAAATGCCTCGAACAGAGCTTTATTTCAGTGTTGGTGAAGCGTGAAGCTGAGAGCACCACCCCACAAGGAGCCTGGCTCTCACAGGCACAAATAAGACAGCTATTTATCTTGCCATACCTGAGGTCTGACATGCTGGCAAAACGCTGGCTGGTGGTGCACCAAAGGTGGATGTGAAAACAAGCACTTACTGTTTCTTAATGATGTTGCTCTTTGAGGTATTGCTTCCACAACAGGCCATACCTTTTTTTGTGATTAACGCCCCAGGATACCTTGCCAAGGAATGAATAAAGTCTGGTCTTAGAATTAAAATTTTCTGTCCCATACAAAAGGTTTTTCCTTCCTGGGACCTGTCTTGGCACAGCTACTGGCACTTTGAAATTTGATCTGATAGATTAAGAGCTTATCCATTAGAATAAACCACTGTGGCATTATCATTGGTTGTGTTTTCACTCTGGTGAAAAAAGACCCATTTTCCTGCAGCGTCTATGTGTGTAGGTTTTAATTTTAGCTGCACATAGCCCAAAATGTTGCAGATAAGATTGTGACTCTTTTCATATACATTATAACTCTTAGAAAAAGTATAATTATATATATTTCTTAAATTTGACAGCGAAAACACAGCCAGTGGATCCCTTTTCTCAAAGGTTTTTCTTAACAACATCATATTGTGTAGAAATCATCCTCAGTCTGACCACCCAGGGGGTCCCTGACACCACAACCTTTACAAAGGGGGATGGGCGTGTGTGTGTGTGTGAGTGCGTGCGTGCATGTGTGTGTGTGTGTGTGTTTGTATTTAGGCAAGTGTCTGCTCACATGCATGAATATGCTCCTTCATCTTATGTGTATTGATCCCACTGTGACATCCCGCCACTTTTTTTTTGTTTGTTTGTTTGTTTGTTTCAGATACATTTACTATTGTTATTTTATTCCTGGTAGACTTCAACAGGGAACCATGCTACTTGCATTTCCTGCCACACAGACAACATTAGATGTATTGAGTGTGAATACACATTCAGGAAAGAACTGGCCAATGTAAATGCAAACACAAACCAACAAACCAAAACAAAAGAACACAATATGGATCCTTCTCTCAGCCAGAGCCACTACACTCTTGCTCTGTTTGCCCTCTCTTCTCGCTGGAGTTGCCATTAGGTCATATAATGACCGCATCTCATTTCTCCCTCAAGAGCCCTCGGAGGCTTTCTGCCTTCGGCTGGAAAAGTACATCTTTGTCAGGTTCTAGAAATGGGACTCCTCAATATTTATTCCTTTCATACACACTTTGATGTTTGTCGCTTTCCAAATCCAACTTTTCTTATTTTCATTGTGAATGAAACTGACGCGAATTGCTCTAAAAGTGTCAGCTTATGCAAAAACCACATGGGTATCGTTATCGCACTCTGTGCTTGACTTGTGCTGCCTCCTCTAAGAAGAGAAGAGGGGTCAGCCGTTATCCCCCTCCCCGACCACCACCCTGCCTTTTATGGCAAAGTGAGAGCGATTCAGCCCCTAAACGAGTACACATGCGAAGGTGAACAGAGATACACGGGCGATAACCAGTCCAATTAGACAACACCATCATGGCAGGCAGAATGTGGACAGATAAATGACCATACAGTATGGCGTACAATGGGAATTAAAAGTATAGGGCAGCTGGGCTCTTATCTGGCCGGGGAAGAAGAAACCAGGCAACAAAGGGAGGCCTAAGACTAAGAGGCTTGATGCATGGGAAAGCCATGGGCCGGCCATTGTGGCTGCCCTTCTGCTGAGCAAATAGTCCAAACTGTTCATTCCCCATCTCCCATTCTCTCGCCGGTACATTGTTTGTGTCCTTGCATTTCATTCTGACTGGGGAAGATTGCTCTCAGGGCCAGTGAGCAAACAGTCCAGAAAAGAGCCAGCTATCTCCTGCCGTTCCCAGGAGAACTAGCATTTTTATTTCAGCTCCAAGCTGTCAAAGGATTGGAGAGTTTATGTCAGGATCCTGAATTAATTGCTTTAAGCCTCGGGGCCGACGCCGGCGTTTTTATCACCAAATGTTCGGTAAAATGTTTCCTAGCAAATTATGCAGCAACCCCCCCACCCCAGCTACCCACCCACCATTGCCCCTCTCAGTCACCAAACATTTGGTATTGGATACATACAGGATGAGTTTCTGCAACACAAATGATGTGTTTAGTTGTTGTGACAGCACAATGGCGTGAATGGTGATGGGCTATAGCACGGCTGTCAAGGATTTGGTGGAATGAAGGCAAACAGCAAACTTTTGTGTGTGTGCTTTTTTTCTCTCCCTCTCCATGACGGTAGGTACACGAGCCAAGCTTGGCAATAAAATGAGTAAGCTTACAGATGCCTCAATAAACCATAGCTGTTCAGACATTTGGTGGACCGGGCTTTAAAAGCTCCAAACTGTCCTCTGAACTGCCAAACTGACTTCAGAACCGTCTGTCATCTTCATATCCATCCCATGATGCTGCTCATTTAATAACTATACACAGTATAGCATATATTTGGAGCTGCAGCACACTTATATATGCTTGCAAACTATATATCCAACCCAGCTCCATTTAGGAATTACTTCAAACAACCATTTTTTAAAAAAACAAACGTTGCACTAAATTTCCTTGCAATGACTGTATTAATATCTGTATTGTTTATAGTGAAAATTACGCAATTGATACAGTTGATAACTTTTTGGCTCTTCACACATAATTGGGTCCAGTGTATCAATCCCAAATATCCCATTAATCATACGCAGAGTATTTTTTTGCGGTTTTTACAAACATCATTATGTTGGAATATCTCGCTATTGTGTTTTCATTCTCTGTTGGCTCTTAGGTGAATGGGCCAAAAAAAACACTGAAATGGGTGGCCCAACAGTTCCAGTCTTCAGAGCCACACATCAATAACTGAACCTGGAGCCGCCATCTGGACTTTGCTTTTCTTTACACAAATGCATCTGACGGAGTGCTGGACCATTGTATTTGCATATTAAAAGCATTAGTAATATTTCACAAATGACACACGATACTGTGCTATTTGTATACATAAGCCCTTTAACAAACTACCTGTCATTTACCTATCACTATGTGTAATAAATCAAGGTGGTGGTCCTCTGATCTAAATACTGATATGGAGATAATCTCAAAATAAAGGCATCTGCTTCCACATGAAAGGTTTGCATATGAACGGAAGTCCATGTGAAATTTGCATCGATACATAAACGCAACTGTCTTTGACACTATGACCTGAAACAATGGTTGGTTGTAACAAGTCTGAACCCACAGCTAATTTAACTGTAACCAAGGGCGTTGCAAATCCACCACGATATACAGTCTGTGAACATTTCACACAACATTATCTTTCAGTTGGGGCACTTCAAGATGAGGGTATCCCAGCTCAGACCAATAAATCTGCCGGTTGACTCCTTAATCTGAAAGGATATTAAGTGACAAACACCGTGATGTTTCTGTCAGCGTCAAGCAGGCGAGGGTTAAATAGTGTGTATCAGGGGACTACTCTGCAGTGGGGGAAACACACAGGCCTCATCCTTCACCATAATCTGCTCAACGGCCCTATAGACACCTCCCAGCTTTCCTCAATCCTTCAACTGAGCATCCGCCTTTCCATTATAAATAACACAGCCATTTATATGGGATTAAATTGGGGATTAATTTGATTCAAGTCAGGGTATGGGAATTCATTAACGGGCTGACAGTGGCGCTATACATGGGGGGAATTTAATTTGAATCCCCCAAGGGAAGCACTTTGAGGCACTGGGGCCGTGTTGAAATGGAGGTTTTAAAGACAAGGGGGGATATTGTTCCACACTTTGGTTTGGACACTTGTAAGGTGGCGCTTTATTGCTGTTGATGCGTTGTTATCACATTGAGAGCAGCAATACTATTAGGCGAGAGTGTTCCTGAAATAGATCAGGATGGAAAGAGAAGGAGATGGGCTTGAATGGAGGGAAAGCTTACCCTCAGATGTGGCCTTGTCTATCTGCATGGATCAAGAATAGTTCTTGACACTCTCATGGCCGCGAGGAAGTAAACGTAGGTTTTTCACACAGATTTGGCTCCTGCTCATATGGTATTAAAATGAGCACATTATTTGAATGTCAGTGATTCTCATGAATGTTGAAATGGCATATCTATCGTGGCCATTCCTGACAAGCTGTGTGGTGTAAAGTAAAGGCATTAAATTCAAGTCGGGTGCAGATTACAGAATTCACCCCTGCAGAACACCATCCTGGCATTCACTAAATTGGACAAGTCCCATTGTAAGATAGCCTATCACAGTGCACATGTCTGCATGGGAGAACATATGCAGGACAAAATATTCCGTAGTTTGTTATTCCGAGGACAGCACTGGGGGCACATGGGCTTGTTTGCCTTTGCCGGGAGAGGAGATTGGATTGAGGGTTTAAATGAATCGCTGGCGCACCACGTTTATAGGTTTCATTAACTTTTAATGAGTTGGGTGTCCTTCGCTGTGATTGGCTGGCAACGCTTTGCCTTCACTTCCTGGAACTGGAGCTGAGGGGGAAGTGAGGAGATATTGCAGCGTGTTGGCTTCCATGTTATGGCCATGTGCTGCTGAATGGGCCACACTGGGTGGAAATGGGTCAGAAAAGGGGATATAATGTGGTACTATTCCAAAGCAGAAGCCGCAGATATCCATCAGCACTGGCAACTGCTGAATCTAAAACTTGGAGGTATCGAGTCTCAAGGGGAATAAAGAAACCTTGGCAGATCAATCACCGCCAAGCAGGCATCCCTTTACCACAGCTGACTGACATATCGTTTTATGGTAGCTTTGCCAACAAGGTTTGATCTCAAAGACAGGCATGAGACCCACTGGGAAATGCCTGTGGAATTACCAAAGAGGAGCTAGAAGCGTGTGTGCACACAAATGTCCACCTTTGGCTGCAGTGAACCAGAGCAATATATAACTTCATATTTTGAGCATCTTCAATCTCCACGCAATATAGTATCTTTCTGCCTGGTTGATCACAAATCTTTTATCTTGCATGGAGGGTTTTTCTGTACGCTTTATGTTTCTCCTAGAAGAGCTAATCTCCCCCTCCAGAGTGTGGCTGAGCCTCACTTCAGCACTCCCCCAGAAACAAAAGGCTTTGCCTGTCATCTCCATTTTATCTCCATCACACTGACATAAGATGGAAAGTTCTTCTTCCTCACATTTACATTATCCTCAGCAGCCCTGATTTCCTGTTGTTCCCCTGTTGTTTTGATAAAGGTAAGGGACTGATTTCTCTGCCATTAGCATGATGACAGACCTTTGTTGCAATATTTTACAAGGATAAACACTTACCATCCATCCACTTCCAGGCATATAAAAGCAGCAGGGTAGTGAGAGGCACCCCGTCCTGGCCTGAATAGATCGCCTTTAGGTCACTGCATGTCCCACCAGCTGCTGCCTCACAGTACTCAATGGGCATTGTTGATGAACCTCTCTCTCTCTTTCTCTCTCTCTCTCTCTCTCTCTCTCTCTCTCTCTCTCTCTCTCTCTCTCTCTCTCTGTCTCTGTCTCAGGACATGAAGGAGTCCTACACTGGAATGTCACATAGTCGTGTCAGAAGAGTGCGGACACATCACAGTCAGCAGCCGCATTCTCACCCTGTCCATCCTGCCATCTTTCTCACTCTCTCTCTCTCTCTCAAACACACACACACACACACACACACACACCTCCTCTTTTCCATCATAACACACCGCCAAGCTGACTCTCATACTTCCAGATTCACAAAATAACTGCCACATCTGTCGGTTTTGTTGAATGTGAAACTCAACTCAAAATTGTGAGATGAAAGTTTCATCTTTAGCAATAAGAATCATGTATAAATCTGCTTGCTTGTTATGAAATGTATTTGCCGCTGAGAGAAAAAAAGGCCAAAGTAGAGAGAGGAAAAGAGTCACATTTTTTTGTGTGTGTGTGCACACAAGGGAAGAAAATGATATCAGAGTATGTATAGATCTTTGGCACACATCTGTAAATCCCTGATTATACTCTAGAAGGATATCTCAGGATATGAGCGAGAACAGATTTCTCTGAAAGTTGGTTTCTATTCCTTCTATCAGATTGTGGAAAATATCCTTTTTGCACTACAAATAACATCCAACCATTTAGATATTAAATGTACTTTTTAGCAATATTTAGTTTTATATAATGTCATTTTAAAAACTTGTGAAAAACTAGTTAATTTTTAACTTTCAAATCTGCCAGGGGTCCAGTTCAATTTATTCAGTAATGAAGCATGGTATTGGTATAATTATATAAGCATGGTATAAGACATTTTTTCAATTGTTTTAATTTCTTTATTATAAAAAGAATACAGAGGATATTTAAACTAAATTACTAAACCCAGGATTTGTATGCAAGGCCTGCTGGAAGTCCAAATACACAGTCAAACTATGTGGACAACATCTCAAGACAAGACCAAGTTAGTTTCAGTTTGAATTCTGATGTTAAATTATTTTACATATTTGTCCAATGTGCAATTTTAGTTTAGTTCATATTCTGATTTAATGCTTTGCTGGAAATACTGAAAATAATCTTTAACATGACTGCAGACATTTATGCAAATGTATTCATTTTTCTACCTAATATTTTTGAGCCTACAATATGACAACATGCAGGCAGATCATGCATTTTGCTGCTTCCTATCACAAATTAGGATTGCAACTTACTTTATAATTTTAATATCGATATATTGCTGAGAATTAAATAGCTTTAATTACTGTAAAGGCTGTTTTCAAAACGGGTTTACTTTATTTTCACCTTTGGTTGTACGTTCATTCTAGCCAATTTCCAATAATCGACAATACAGACAATAATAGGTAAAAGAGAATGATGACAGCAGCATAATAAAACTGAAATACTACAGCTGCAAGAGGCCAAAATAATGATACAATTACACGATTAACAGGCATTCTATTTTAAACATTTTCATTCAATACTTAAGTTGTTTCCTTAAATCTGACAATAATAATAAAGTCTGCTTTTTCCCATATACATTTCGAAATCAAACAATAATAACTAATAGCCTAATAATTAACTTAGGCCTAAATGCATTCATCGACTGTGGATACGTGCAGAGAAGACTGGAGGCACAGACGCTGTAGATGGACTGACAGGATGACGGAGCGTCACACCGGGACGAGCCGCCTGCTGAGAAACCATGGGTGGCTTTGAGTTTTGACTTTGTGGTCCCTTTAATATACTGAGGGACGGCAGTTTGCCTTGCTAAGATATGGGATTAGGAGTATTTCTGGTGAAAGAGGAGTTAAGTCGGGCTAGTGTGGACGGTCCCTCCCCTGCAAAAGGCTGAGACAGAATTACAGCTTGTTGGACCGGTGTCCCGCCGTCGCCATGGAGACAGATCTACTTGGGTGTTCCAGTCCGCGGGCTGCAGCGCATAGCCTAGGTGCGGCAAACACCCTGCTGTAGGCATATATAGCACCATCCGACTCCCTGAAATAACTACACCCGATTAATATACACATATATATAACATAATATGTCGAGCAATTACCGCTGATTGAAGACTCTTTATTATCAGGGCGATGGCACGATTGATTACCAAACTATCCTGCACAGATACTGCTCCAGCTTCTGCACTCCTGATGGGTATTTTCATATCATTTTTCAAACATTTTTACATATACGTTAGGATTGCTGGCGCGTTTACCCTGCTCTATTCAGTTGACGCCCATGGGTGGATGTGTAGTCTATATGGCTTATAGGGGTCTGAGTCATGCATTGAAAATATAGGCCCAAACTCGCCTATGCATTAAGTTGCATCGCTGTAGGGAAAATGTCTCACTTTGTAAGTCTGTTGCAATACATGACACGAGGTGTTATTTAACTTCATGGAAGAAAAAAAGAGGAAAATCGCGTGTTGCAACTGTGTTTCTTCTAAAAGCTGAATTCTGAATAGCAGGCAATTATTATCTGCAGAATATAATTTCTCGTTTTTGTGCATTCTCGCTTTTAACAAAACGTTATCATATTTATTTTCCATTTATTAATCACTACAGATATCCCGTCGATCACCTGCAACTAGAGTCAGACTGCCCTACAAACAAAAAAAAATGCGTCTGAATGCTTTGTGTATATGGGAGAAAGGGCGGTCTGATTGTCAGGCCTTAATCAAGAAAGATGCAAATGCGACCATGAGAAATGCAGAGAAATCAGGTTAGCGGAGTAAAAAGGATCAACAGGCTGGACCCGTCCTTTATTCGGTTGCTATAACAACAGATGTGCTTGTCTGATGATGGTGCGTGTTAGAACAGTGAGCCAGGAGCTGCAGAGGTATCCTCCCCTGTGTAGGCTAAGTTAGGAGATGGGGAAGTGATGTGGCCTCTGCGCACTTCTGTCCTCCAGTACAGATTGAGGTTGGTTACCTTTGAACCGCCAAAGCTCCAAAAGGCCATTCCCATCTCAGTGTGCACGGTGGAGGGCTTGACTGAGGTTATCCGAGCATCAAAGTATCTGAGGAGAGCCGCTTCAGGATGCAGTTGTTTAATATTGGTTAATGGGTATTATGAGATGGGCTCTCCATCTATCTAAGATTTAACTGTTTTGAAATTTGTTGAACATTATTTTTTTATATATTTGGTCACTATTTTCTCGGTTTTAGGATATTATTATCATTATTATTGTTATTATTATTATCATTACAATGTATTTTCAATTGGACTTTCAATAGGATTTTAATACATAAAATCGGATATCAAACTTCAGATTTGTAAACAGAAAATTCACGTGCATTCATTCATATTACTTGATGCATATTGCTCATTTATTCAATTTTTACCATCACAATTACAATTGAAAATGTATCATTGAAAATATATTCTGAAAACAATCTTTGTGCACATGTTTAAATACAAATAAATATAAAAAGCCTTTAGCAGCAGTGTCATCGCTGCAGCAAAGCTCGCTCTCATGACATCAGTGCAGCAACAATTCTATCAATCAGCCGCACACTGCAAAAAATATCCAACTTAACAAGCTATTAAATCCATATTGAGTCTCATATTTTTCTGCATAAGTGAAGAGATCCTCCAGTTTCACCTGCCTCCTGTGTAAAATCAATGAGACTTTTCTACAATAAAGTTTTTTTGTTTTTTTTTTAGAAAGCTCTGTCTTGTTAGATGTTTTTTGTTTTGAGATATCATCCTCACTGGGGGGAAAAAAGTGTCTCATCCTCTGCACATTTTTTCAATCCTTTCTTAACATTTTATCACTAGATCAGCTGAGAGAATAAATCACTTGTTATAGTGTCAGTTTTGCTTTTTTTTTTTTTTTTTTTTTTTTGCAGTGCAGCAGTGCAGATCTCTCTCCATCACGCAACTCCAAGACACTTGAAACTTGAAGCAAGCTCTATCACACAACCTGCAGATCCCCTCAGCTTTGCACCACCCTGTCGTGAAATCCAATACGTCTCCTTCCTCGTGAATTTAAGATATCAGCCTCTGCCCCCCTCCATCTCCATGCATGTCCGGGAAACGGCCAACAAACCGCATCTCCCTCCATGTAACAAATAAAGATTTTTTTTGTAGAGAGCGTTATAGAAAAATAAAAAGGTTCATACCTGTGTAAAATCGCCGGTGCTTGTTGTTGGCAAGCCACACAGGAGCCCATTGTAGAAGCTCGCCTTCTGCCTTCTGCAAAGGGCTCCAGACATCACGGCATTTATTTGAGCTCAAACTCTGTCACTGTTGACTTTAGCACAAAGCAAAGATTTCACTGCCCCGCTAGTTAAAAAAATGATTATTTTACAGAGATATCGATCAGTGTGCTATAAAAAAAATCAGCTTAGCATTATATGTCTAAAATGAATAGAACGAAATTTAATGTCTGTGTAAATTTACAGAGCTGCGTTGTCCTATTCAAAGTTTACACTTGTGCAATTTGGTTTGTGTGTGTACTCTTCCTATATGTGGGCATAGCCTCCACTCTATTGTTTACTGGCTTTGTTTATTCGCAGATCACGCTGTTTAAAGTACGATCTGTAAAGAGGGTCTGGAGAATAAACGCACACTTTAGGCCCTACGTGTTCAGAAGGCGAAGGGGTGTCATTTTGGTATAAGGGGAGCAGAAATGTCCCCCCGGCCTTGGATTTGAGCTCAGCAGGGAAGAGAAGGCAATGAAGAAAGGGGAGGGGAAGGGAGAGGGGGGGGGTCGATTCATTTGGACGACAACTAGCCTATCTTATCTAACAAGATGGGAGGGTCCAACTACTTTGAAAATAGGGAGTAGACAATGGACCCCCAGATTGTGGGGAGAGAAGTTAGAGCATCACATTCAGGCGGCTCTGTTCCCAAATCAGCCCCCTTTTCCAGCAACTATTCTCCTGCGCCACGGGAGGCTGTTTTATGTGACAATGACACTTAATCTTATTCACTGATCTAAACTTTGCAGTGTGTGTGTGTGTGTAGGAGAGAGAGAGAGACTGTGTGTGTGTGTGTGTGTGTGTGTGTGTGTGTGTGTGTGTGTGTGTGTGTGTGTGTGTGTGTGTGTGTGTGTGGTAGGGATCAACCTGGGTGACTGGCAGGCAGGCATGGTGTTTGAGTGACAGTTTGAACCGTGTGTGTCACCCTGTATGTGTGGGGGAATTTAAATGGCTGATTGAATACATAAACTGTACATAATCATTATGTGACCAACTCTTTCTGTCAGCGATGTGAAATTGGACATTGTGGGCATTAAAGTGAGCGGGGTTGTTAGGGTTGATTGCATGATGATTTCTGAGAAAAAACAAACTGTATTTTATTTTGGAGCATTTTTGGAGTAGAATTAGTTTTTCTGCTTTCTAAACCTGCTTCAATTGTTGTCGCTTTCATCGCTTTACTTCAAAATTATTATGAAGTGTCAGATGTGTTAAATATGAAAATAAATGTAAAATATAAAATTCTCAATTTGTATTTGGGATTTATAATATATTTGTTGTGCTTACATCATTCTGAATGACAAATTGAGAGTACTGTTCACAGTTTTGTCCAGCAAAACTATCAATTAAACTATTAATAGTTTAGAGACTATACGCCTTATTACAACAACCCATGGATAAGAATAATTTGCACAAAAATCAATAATATTGTGAAACTTTTATGTACTAATATGGAATTCGTTTGTGTTAATATGTGTCATAAGAAGCCAAACCTTGATTTATGTGAAAAATAAAAAGCCTATTACCTCCTGTCAGATCTTCTACTTAACAGATATTTGTTTTTAAATTTTGTTTTCAATGTAAGTTAAAGTAAATTGTGTATTATGTAATGTAATCTTTATGTGAAATATTTCCGCCTACAGTTATAGTTGCTTTAATTTGAACTGATGTATTTAGTCCTCCCTCAGTAGGAAAACTATAGCTGTAAACACCGTTTAATAATGGAGCTTTATTATTACTAGTACTACTACTATAATAATAATAATAATAATAATAATAATAATAATAATAATAATAATAATAATAATAATAATAATAATGGTCAACACATCATTTTCAGAAACAAAACCAATAACACTTTAATATAGATTCTGCTCTTGTCACTACAAGAATACACATATACAAGCCATAAATAGGAATTACACAAATGATTGAAGAAATCCTGCGAGGCATTTAAATTCATTTCGGAATCCAGTTACGCAGATGTAGGCTATTTTACAGCAAGTTGTTGTTGTTGTTGTTGTTGTTGTTGTTGTTGTTGTTGTTGTCTTTGGGGTCCATTCCTGAAGCCGACTTCAACAGATCTCGTCACATTATCATTACTTTTAATTATAATTATCAACATCCTCTCAAAATAATTAGGCTACTAACAAACTCGACAACTAAAACGGTGGGAAACGTCAAAAATATTTGAAATACATATTGTACACAAAGTCTATATTTTTTTGTTTTTACAAATGTACAAATTGAAGGGGAACAAAGTCCATTTCGGATGGAAGGGTTAAAAGTTTATGAGGAATTCATGATTGGCCTGGAATAGACGCCTTGATAGTAAGTTGTGTCAGGTATGGATGAAGAATCCAGACCGGCTTTCCCAGCCATGGGGCCCATGGAAAGAGCCCCGGCCATGGGGGAGCCATAGCCGGAGTAATGCATCACCTGCTCGTAAGTCTTTAGGTCCATTTTGTGATGCTGCTGCTCCGAAGACATGAGGTTATTGATGGAGAAGGGGTGGTTGAAGGAGTAGTGGTGCTCCGGCTTCAGGTGCGCTTCGTGCGCAAGGACCGAGTGATGCTGAGACATGAGGTGCTGCCCCTGAGACACCGGGGAAGCTGCCGCGTGCTCCGGGCTCAGGGCCTGGCTCGTCTTCATGTCCGACAGGGACCTTTTGTGTTCGCTGGAAGAGGAGTTGGAGTGCGGCGACTCGTTGCCGTTGCAGCTCTCTGAGCTGCTGTTGGAGGAGCCGCCGTCTCCCCCTTTACGGCCGGGATCCTTCATGGTCTTCTTGTCGCACTTGAAGCGCTTCTGCCTCCTCAGGTAGCAGCCGTTCTCAAACATGTTCCCGGAGTCCGGGTGGAGAGTCCAAAAGGAGCCTTTCCCGGGTTTATCCGGGGACCTCGGCACCTTGAGGAAACAGTCATTGAACGACAAAGAGTGGCGAATGGAGTTCTGCCAGCGCTGCTGGTTTTGTCGGTAAAAAGGGAAGAGGTCCATTATCCACTGGTAGATCTCGGCCAGAGTCAGCATCTTACTGGGAGACTGCTGGATGGCCATGGTGATGAGGGAAATGTAGGAATACGGGGGTTTGGCGTGTGTGTAGCTCCTGCGGTAGGTCTTAGGGTCTCTGGACCTGTTGATGTTAGACTGTCCGTATATGGGGCTCATGGCGTTCATGTTGGTGTAGGATGTCAGGGCGTTCATAGACGCGGGCTGCGCGGTCATTGGACTCATACTGGGGCTCAGGGCTGCGCTCATGGCCGTCATGCCTGCGCCCATTCCGTTCATGGCTCCGGTGCCCGGTGACATGCCGGTCATGGAGGGGCTCATGCCCGTGTTGACGTATGACATGTTCATGGAGTTGGCCGTCATGTTGGCAGTGGTGCTCATGCCGGACATGCTCATGTAGGTATTCATAGAGTTCATTCCCAGGCCCGTGTTCATGTTGCCAACCGAGGTGTAGCACTGTCAGAGAGGGAAAGAGACACTCATCAGTTTCATCTGGCACAAACATTACAGGAATAAATACAACTGTAATTGTTAAACACACGTTTTAGTTTTTCTTTAACCTTAATAAAAGCAGAATGATAGCATTAATTTAAAATAAATTAAGCATTATTTTAATGCGCACTGCCTCGTAAATGTCCACATGGTTTTATAAACCTAGCTCAGTTTGTGTTAAATGCGTATGAGCATGTTTGATATGTTAAAGGCACAAGCTGTGTCTCAGATATGTCTTAAATTCTATAGCTGTAATGTTTAAGGAGCAGGATTGCGTTTATATTTGGTTTGACATTGATTGACATATATATAGAGCTGTATTCGTTCTTTCGCTCTCATTATGTTATAGCTCTTGTTTGTTATGTTTTGTAGTGTCTTGTAAGCCATGCGGGCTTCAGTGAATGACATAAATACATTACAGTAACTGTTACAGTATCGGCGTTTGCCCTCGCGAGAAATTGTTTCAATTTTTTTTTTAAAAAAAAATACAGCTGCATGTATTGAAGCATGTATGTAATGCCATTGTTAGGCTATGGCAAGTAAATGATGCAGATAATTCACTAAAAATGTACAATGTCGCTGAAAAATGTTGACACCTAATATAGAACTGTGCTCGCACACAAAAAAAAACGCGACTGCATCACAAATATTTAAATCAATCTCCCCAAAATCAAACAGCTCAAATGTTTGTTGAGTGGAAACATGACAAAAAAAATCATCTGATTTAGTAAAGATACGTATAGACTTATGAATTATAATCCGAGTGAAAAGTTTCCCCCCCTACATGTCAAGCAACTTTGTTAGGATAGTGCGCTGCGTGGAGATGGGGGAGGATTTGGAGGCGCCTCAAGTCAATATTTGATCACAAAGTTAATATTATCTCAGGGCTAATATTGAGTTGTATAAAATGGGATCGGCTTTAGACGGGAAAAAATATATATTTAAGGTACCCACCTCGGGCTCTCCGTAGTAGGTGCTCCAGTCGGTGTGTTCGTGTCCTTCCATTTTAACTGCTCCAAGCATCATGGAGGACTTTCACAAAGCGTCTCCCAGCAGAGGAAAAGCCAAAAGTCTCTCTAATAGCAGGTGACTGGGGACCACTGAGTGTATTTGGGTCGTCGGTGTGTCCCTTCGTCAAAGACTGGCGCATGTGTGTCTTATGGAGCCAGCCGTGAAATGCGTCTGTCAGTGACTGGAGTTCAAATGACGCTCCGTGCTGCCTGTTAACGCTGTGATATAGCTCTGTGCGCTAGGCAAGCCTCCAATCCCTACTTCTACGCCTTGGGCCCTATTTGAATAATCTCCTCGCACCTAGGCGTGAGACTCCTCAAGCTTCCCCCCCACCCCCACCCCAATTGTACACCTGCGCTGACTGAAAAGAACAGTTTCATATGAAAAGCTTCATTATAAACTAATCTTATTGTATTTCGTCTGAGTCAAAAAAAAAAAAAGCTAAAAAAAAAGAGGAATGTTTGGCGCTCTTCCTTGGTGTGCTTTTCATTACGCACATCCTCCAACGTGCTTATTCCACTTCAACTGAGCTAAAATCATTTTTTATTGTGCTGCGTTCAATGAATTTATATCCTAAGCCTATATGTAACTGTTAATAATTTTACACCAACAACACTGTTAAAGAGCTTGAAAACGTTTAAGAATTAAATATTCCTAAAGAGAGACGTAGTAGAATGCGTTTTAAGGAATACATTTAGTTAAAAGCAGCCATTAATTAATAAAGTGTCGTATTATCAGTGTTCTGTTGCTGTATAAAGTCAGTCAGGCTTCAACCAGGAGGTATATTCAGCTGTGAATGAGATACTCAGTTGTAATATTATATTTTTAAACGCCTGCAGCTTTAACCTGCAGATAATTATGATCTTAAGGCTTGATGAGGGCCATAGACTGCTGTGGTCCATTCAAATGGTTTAAAACGGCTTATATTACAGTGAATCCAGTTAAGAATATCCTCACTTCTCCCCAGCTGTTATTCAACTATGTTCTAATTAAGAGCTGTTGGCTTCTACAGAGCCAATGTCGCCAATATTAGCAAAAGGCGACATTTTATCCTCTTATATTAACCTACATGACTGAATTACTGTTTTTTTATGTAATGTATGAACTGAGAAACAGGACACATGGCATAGAAACAAGGTTTCACAATTATATGTCTGAACAGTAGACAACACTGAGACTAACACGCGCAAAAAGAGAATTCAAATGAAGAGAAAATAAACAACTAAATAGTTAAACACAGCACATAGAGAGTCACAGGTCTAGATGGTTCTTAGGGATTTGAGCCGATGTCTTAACACATATACAGAGGCCTCAGGGTCTTATAATGAAGGAGCTGTAATTCGCCCACTTAGCATAAAATTTCTCCACCTGGTCTAAAAGAGAGACCCTCATGGGCTGCTACAACACCCAGATAAGAGAAGCACACACTGGCTGGTCTTGGGGTGGTCGCCTTCCATTCTGTGAATATGAGCTTTTTTGCCCAGAATAAGAGATGTCTGGACCCAGTCTACTGAATTACTGTTTCTAAATGCTTTAATTAGTGTTAGTGCATAGCTTCAGAGCGCCCTCTCTCGGTTATTGTCTCCAACTGGCTCTGTTTGTGGCACACAGGACAACCTGATTCTTTCAAATAAAGCGTGTGTGAAGAATTTTAAATCGATGGAATTTGTGTACATTTTCTCAGTGTTTTTTGGCACTAAATGGATCTGAGAATAATTCAAGCCAGAGTAAACAGGGATGCAGTGGAAGCAATCAACTCCCAGACTAATCTCCCCTCCGTTTTTATCTGCTGAATTGAATATACAGTGCATATTCATCCTAATAATGGCAGTTCAGAGTATGCGTGATAGTAGGTAGATTCATTTTTGCTCGTATGTTTTTTTAATGACGCTTTATAAATGATGAAAGTTTACTTAAATGTCTTTATCCACCGTCTCTGCAGGCTATCAGCCGGGCCGGGCCCCGCGGTGTTGAGGCCCTTAATTCTCGCAGCTTGTACAGTATTTGTATGACACAAACATCAAGGTGAGGCTACAGTCCGGTGCCAGCCACGTGTCAGTGGTTGTACATCTATTTGACTGCATATTTACGCAAGAGCATAACTATCAGTATAGAGCCCCATTAGTAAAGGCGAGTAAACCTGTCTTGTTGACGAGGGACTAACACAGTCTGCTTAACTTGGAAATGAGATCATGAGAAAAAGCTCTGTGTGTTTGAGGATTGGGGATTGCACCGGCGGAGAGCTTTCTCGGCTTGAGTCCGTCAGTACAAGTTTTTTTTATTATTATTATAAATACATATATTATTGTTAATAAAAAGGAAATATATTCATAATGATAAAAAAGTTGGAAAGAAATAATCATCTAACAATTATGTATTTTTATGGGCAGATATTTCAAAGTGTTGAAAACAGTTGTATTTGTAGGTCTTCATGTAAAATATCTCATACATTCATGAATAATGCAATATATGTTAATATTTTAAAATATGAAACATCTCAGTTTCACACTTATTCTGTTTCATACAAAAATAAGCCTAAATTGTCAACATTTATGTGTGTTACACAAGCCTGTGTGATGTTTGGCAATGTCAGAAAATTTATGACACTGAACTGACCTAAAATCTCCTGGTAGATATTTCCTTATTTTGTTCTTGGGTGTTAGTAAAGAATAAGCTAATTGATAGCTTGAAATGGAAGGCGTACGTGTGGTTATTCCAAAGTTACAGAAACCAAATCCTCAGTATTTTCAAATGGTCCTTGACCTGTATGACATTATGTTCCTGAATGAGACATGTTGCTAATTCCATGGTTAATCATCAACCTGCCCAAGTCCCCTCACATGGGTGAAGGTCACATTTGGGGTTTAGTCAAAAAACAAAAAGTGCCACATGCAGTTGCTCTATCGATTGTATATTTTTGTTTTTTCACATCTGGTGTAATTTTCTGCTCATATACAGGGTATCCCTTTATTATATCTACCTTTTTCACATGGGGTATATCAAAATTGTCAAACACTGTGCTGTCATGTTGGAGATAAATCCTTTTATTTGACTCTCAACTGTCTTCTGCCAGTTAGTGTCAGACACCAGCTGTAATGGGAGATCATTGGGTGTCAGTTTGACAAAGTCTAGCCTGTGTCTCATACTCTAAATAACAGTAACTTGGCTCTTTAATATTTCCTGTTTGGCTTGTCATTGCAGGAAATATCAAGCATCACTCATAAAGATTTTTTTTTTTTATACAAAGCCATTTTTTATAAGCTTTGTGCACAACAACAAACAAAATGTTAGTGGGGATGGTGTGATCATGTTAAAGATATCACAAGGGTAGATCATCAAGAGCTTGTATAACAACTCTTACTTTAATTCTAACTATTTAAAATTTCCTTCATCCGTATTTGCAACTACAACATGCCAAGAAATTGTACAATTCATTTACCTCCATTGGTGGTGGAAATGATTCATCAATGACTCTTTATGTTTGGATGTGAGATGATTTCTGCTAATGTTGCAGAAATGCAGGATTTTGAAATGAATGCAAATGGAGGTGAACAGCAGCACGATTTTCTGACCCATCAATTAATGTGTGATGAAAAGACAAGAATTATAAGGCTTTCTTTTTTTAAGCCTTTTATTTTTAATAAACATGTGATATGTGGAGAAAGATTTGTGAAGTTAAAGTTATGTGAAGCCCTTGTTATTATGTATGTGGAAAGTTTTAGCTACAGGTGAAGAATTTGCTGCATTGCTATAGCAACCAACCGTGTAAACTACTAGTCATAGACATTTATTTGCCTCTGTTCAGCCCTTCTGTTCAATAATGTTAAATTTGACTGGCTTATTGGCAAGTGAGACAATATAAAAGGCTAAAACCCCAGAGTCTCGCACCTAATAGTTCATTACAGCACATTGACTGGATGTGATTCTAAATGCATCACAGTCATTATTGGAGTCGCTACGACGCAAACTGCTATTGCATTTATTGTGGATCATTCTGTTCTCTGGTTCCTGTTCATATAATCCATGGCATACACTCAAAATGAGAACAGAATTGCATTTTCTTGCTCTCAAAAAAGGAAAAAGCACATTGTGTAAGTTGACATACTCTCAATGGTGGTGTGCCCTACACCTCTGCTCATCTCAGGCTAGATCTGCCACTTTGTTGATCAATTAGCCTCCATGATGATCAGTGTTACATTTCACACATTCAGGTGTCATTCCTTTACTGGTTATTGCAAGGGCAAACACAAAGTGCTGAAAGTTTAATGAGTCAGTAAAAGCAGTGAAAGTGCAACACCTGCATGTGCAAAGGCTTAAAACAACACTACAAGGCCTGGTTTTCTGAGATGCTGTTGGGTGTCTGGGAGGATTTCTTAGGTGCAGGGCAAGGGGGATGGAAACAGGGTGCTCCCTGCTCTGTGAGAGGAAGGCGGACCTTTTCGAACATTCCTTCAAACACCCAGGAGTTGTTGGCAGGATTGTGTTAACTTCAAGTTTCAACTTTCAAAGTGAGGATTTTTTTTTCCAACTGAAATTTAAAGATTCACTTAAGAATGTCCTTTTTTTGTGGCTTTGTATCCTTCTCAGTGTCCAACAAAGCAGCACAGGGCAAAGGGTTAAGCATGTAATTCATCAAAATAAAATTAATAACGAGAGAGTCTTCCTCTTAGAAAGTGCTGGAGAAAAAAAATGTTTGCTGCCAACTTGCCTGTGGTGACAGTAAACATTCCAGAGCCAGGCTGGAGTTTGGACTTGCCATTATCTGCCACAGCTGTGACAACGCCTGTTGGCCGCAGGTTTGTGGCTGGCCACACTGTGTTTACCTGGAAATGAATCTGAAAAGCGGCTGGACTGGGAAGGCACACAAGCCAGCTAAATAAAAACTGAGAGTGGTCATTGCAACGAGATGCAGTGGGAGGGAGTCCAAAGTTATTGCACTGGCCCCAGTGGGTCAGGGCGCAAACACAGGCGTAAACGGACTAAGGATATCCACAAATACGCACCTTTTGATATTGAGAGGAATGTGGGGAGGAATGCCATTCGATATGTTTTATGTTGACTGTATCCAGGGCATTGCAGATTCAATACTTCTTTCTTGTTGTCATGTTAAAGGAGCCGATGTTGACCGCTGCCCTTCATTTATCAAACAAGGTGACAGTTTATCTATAGGACCACAGGGGTAGAATACGGAAGGTGGGATCCCATGAGATGCACAGATCAGATGACACTAAAGAATGCATGTGTACTAAATTAGTCTTTAGGAGCTCAGATGGTTACAATATAAACTTTTACATTCTTAAAACCTGCTTCCTGATAAGGCATCCTATATTAAGTGGTTTATAAGTTATAACTGATGTTTTTATTTATATAATATAATGCTTTATAGATCGGTCATCATCCACTAATAAGACCAACTTTTAGATTGCCAGCTTGTGAAATTTACCTCTGACTGGTCAGAGTATTTTCTAGGAAATGGCTGCAGAAGGATTGAAATCTATTTAATAACAACATATTAACATTTATAACTGCAGACCTGATGGCTAATTTGAAAGAGAGAAACCCATGAGCATTTATTGAAGGTTTACTAACATTTATAACCGTGTGATAACCAAATAGAAAGGATAAACACATGACAGTGGGAATTTATTCTTTTTAATGGCTCAGAACCAATTTATAAAGGATTAGTAAATGATTTATTAATCATTAATAAAGTATTTAGTTGCAGCATATACGCTCTTTATAAAGGATACATTATTAGAAAGAGACCCAATTTTAGGTAAGATTGAATATATTTCAATATGAAATGGTTTAGATAGATTAAATATGTTTCTACCAGGTTTAAAAAAGCTAAAAGAAACAAGTGATTGATTGAAAAATTAACACAAATGAAAAACTCTATGGTTCATGTGCATATATGATATATTTTTTACATTATATACACCCCCCTCTCTGACATAGATCCGCTCAGATGTCTCCTTCTAGTATCTGTCTGAACTTTCTAAGCAACGTGGATAGGATGTGTATTAGAGCCAAAAGATTTAATATCACCAAATCAGCACATTGTTATTCATTAGTGGACCAACTGCAGAGTCAATACACATTTAATCACAGACTGAAGGCAATTAAAACAGGAGGGGGGCAGTAGTGCTATGTTAATTAAAGTGCCAGGCTCCCATGGGAAGCTCTGTGTCTAAATATCACTACAATCAAGCCCATGCCATAATCCATGATGAGCTATTGCCGTTCACACTCGGCCACCATGCTGTCAAGATCCCCATCAAAGCGGACGAGAGGGCAAACCCGGCCTGATGATTAAAAAGTTGCGTATCAGTAATGGTCTTTCTAATCCTAACTGACTCAAGGGACATTGACATAACCTAGTAGTAGCATCCTCTTCATGACAGTTAATGGCTCAACCATTTTAATCTAGTTTTGAATTGATATAATGGTATGAAATAGAGGTGTAATCCAGATATTGTAGCAATCTCCAATACAATATCTTCATCTGATCACCACAATGCTCAATTTCCTCAAATCTGCTGGGCTGCAACCCTCTCTGAGACCTCTTGAGAAAACATGCACACACACATCTCAGCTCTACATCTGACAGAGGCTTTTGGTCCATTTCCTTTTTCCATCAGTCAGTCAGTCAGTGAGGTTTATATCTGCTGCTGTCTTATCTGTATTCCAGGCTGATGGGGAAATTCAAGTTTGGGATTACCTCTGACTGCTGACCCGAACCCATCGCAGACAACTGGCCAGCCCTGCGCTTTCATTAGCCTCATGCTTCAGAGCACCATATACAACAAAATCTCACACTCTCTTGAGCAGGGACACGTCTCTGGCATATCTGTGCCTGAATGCTATCCTTGTTTCGTATGCATGGGGATAGAAATTAAAAGCTGATAGTGGAGAATTTATATCTGGTCTGCATTAGAGGAGAGCCTATATCTTCTACCAGGGTAGTTGTCTCCTTCCTGTATGGACTGAAGGCCCATCCATATGCAGATGGCTAATTTGTAGTGTTTACAGAGGAGCATAGAGGGGGCCGACAGCTCATGAAGAGGGCTGAAAAGGAGCTGCCTACGTGTCACCCCAGGAGCCTGGTGGTAAAGCCTGCCCTACCAGAGCAACAACATAAGTGTCCAATCTGTGTTTGCTTACCCGTGGACACCGATGGCTGAGTCCTGGCCTGGGGCCCGTAAATTGTGCCTTTTTTACAGGCCCTGACAGCTAACAGGCTATTGGGAACAGAGGCCCAATGACACAGCCACTCAACAGATTAGCACCTCATCAGCCTCCTGCAGCTCCGAACAAATATGGTCCCTGCCTCCTTTAAGACACAATAGGGCCGCCACCGCTAAACAGCCCCCCGCCAAGAGAGCCCCCACCCTTGTGCACCGCAAAACTTCCTGGTCTGGTCTTTCTCTGGGCCACAGCTGCATCAAGGGGTCCTTCCCCAGTCCCTGGCCCACCCCGACCCCAATTGGCAAGATGTGTGTATTTCAGGTGAGCAAATATTGCCACTTGCCTGAGAGTTCAATGGCCAGCCCTTTCGGGGGGGGGGGGGGTTGCGTATTGCGCCTGCCTGCTTTGCAACAGGGGTACATGTGGCCTCACACAGCAACCAGTCCATAGGATGGGTCAAGGGAATTCTCCAGGCACAGCTGGAGTCAGCAAATCAAACATACCTATGTAGCTCATCTGCATTTTCCCAGACTAGGAAACCATTTCCAGCTTTCATTTCCTCTCTACGTGGCTTTTACAACAAAAGAATGACTTGATGTTCCTAACAGCAACCACACACATAGATTTGACCTTTTTTTCTGCAATACACTGTCTAATACTCTTGCTTCATGACTCACCAGCATACCCTGAAATTCCCTGCAAATGGAAAAAATGATTCAAATAATTAGGCAACAGGTAAACACGCAGGAGAATTTTTCTCAACCATTCACCACATTTTGGACATCTTCAATAAGGTATAAATGCCCTCTGTAGTTGCATTCATTTGTCACCAGGTTCTTAATGTGGAAAAACAGATTGGGAAAATACATCGTGTGCTGTGAGATTGTATTAGAGATTGCAGATAGAGTGTTTTTTGGGATTTGTGCCCTTCATCAAGGACACAAGAAGCAAAAGTAAAGCAGTCTGGCCTCTGTGTGGGTTGTAATCAGTTACAGACAGAGGGCACTGAGTTGATGAAGAGGGAACAGAGCAAGTCTGCAATTTACAAACGTACATGTATATGTGGAGTCACTATTTTTAAGTCAAATGAATCACTTTATTTACAGGTCATGACTGAAACACAGTGTTGTGTGGATGAAAGGCCACTAGTGAATGCCACACCAACAAGCCCCTCAGATAAAGGCCAAGACCACAGCTAAAGAGTACAGGGCCAGCTTAGGTAAAGGCTACAAGCCCGTGGCTGCAGTCAGCTGTGTATTAGGTCGGAACATGATGTGTCAGTGCTGAGGACCACCTTGATCCCCCCCCCCCGGAAGTCAAACAGAAGTGTGGGTAGTTGTGTCCTGGGAGGCCTTCTCTGCCATCAGAGTGAAATGGAACTGGCCCAGAAAGCAAACAAGATCTCTCCCCATCTCTCCCCAAGCCCAGACCAACCTTGTCCAAGTGATGGGTTTTTCTGTTGTTCTGTTTGTTTGCTTGTTTGGTCTGGAGCCCATGGATACCCAGTATGGAGTAGAGAGGAGAAGTGGAAGACATGGAGGAGAGGAGTTGGGGGGGGGGGGGGATGCGTGACACACAGACCTCCCCTTGAGGTGATGAGAGACCTGCCGAGAAGCTACCAGGCAAAGCCACTCAACAAATATACACAGACCCCAGGATCAGGGCAACAAAGAAAGATCGCTGTCTCTGATCCTTCAGCAGATGTAATTTCTAATACGTATCTGATAGAACAATCTTGATTCATGTTAATTCTGTATCAAATTTTCAAAGATGCTCTAAGGTTCACCTCAAAGGAGATACTCATGGAGTATCCACATGTATTTTGTAACATGTGGAAGACTTTTGTATTCAGGTATCTGCACAGGTCATTTCTAACTTTTGTAGACAACAGTGCACTGTTGCGCATGACCTAAAGATAAAATATCTGATGCCCTATGAAGGTCCAAAGGCTTCACCTCACATATTGTGTCAGATCAAAGAACTCACAGAAAAACTGTTCTACTACAGTTTCACTGAATTAACCTACAGAGACTGACACCTTCTGGCAGCACAGAGAACTGCTTTCTCAGTGAATACAGGCCAAGAATACTAATTCATGCAGTGTCCCCAAATGACACAAGGCATGACATGGCCCCGATATGACTCATTTATAGGCCCATAATGTCATGTAATTATATTCATTATAATTTAAACTTGCCATTAGAGAGCACCAATTGAGGTATTGTAAACTCATTCTGAAGTATGCATATAAAAACTACAGCAAGCAAGTTTAAAGATCCTCTCCAGCCATATTTTAAGACATATAAAAATCCCCCTGCTTTAAATAACAATTTGTGTCTCACGTGTTTTGTCCACAAAAAGTTTGATTTCTTAAGCAGAATCTATTTATATGCAAATATTTCTCATTTCAGACATTTAACTGTTGGACACAAGATGTCTCCTACTTTACTGAAAGGTCCTTCCTCTGTGAATATGTACTGAAGGCTTCCAGTTTCCACGTCACACTCGTGTATTGGACCAGGATCAGCTTGTCACAAACATACATACGTTAAACTGAGACTTAAGTCAACTCAGAGGAACTTTCCTCCTTCAGCAGATGAATGTGAAAACAGCCTATTATCACCCCAGTATCAAACTCTGCACATACATCATTCTGCACAGAGACGATCAAATATCCAAGTGAAGCAACCATAAGCTTTTCTTAAGCCATAACACATTTTCACATCAAGGGGGGCTTTAAATATATCTTCTCACTAAGGTGAGGTACTGTTTTAATGTTAAATAGAACACATATATCTACACAGCATGATATCTATGCTTTTTAAGAAAGACATGAATTAGTAAAACTTTTACATCTGTCCAACCAGAGGAGGGAGACATTGCACCTTACTTTTCAGGGAGTTTTGCTCTTACTTCTTGTCTTCTAGATTACTCTCTAGATTTCACCTCTTTCTAAATTATATATTTAGATTTTACTAACACAATCTATTCTAAATTATGTGATATGGTGGGCAGGTTGGGTTTACTTCATTCACTGCTGAATGTTTCGACCAACTCAGTGAACTCTTGTGTTTGGGTCTGTTCGGTGTATAAATGCCTCTGTCTCCCCCCACAGGGGTTAATGGGGTCATCTGGCCTGCAAAGGAAGTCCACATCTTGAAATCATTCAGACGAAACAGATAAAGGAGAGCAGTATTGAATATCGTTTAGAGAGAGAGAGAGAGAAAAAAAAAGAGTATTTTCAACTTCTCATCAGTGGCTATTAGAAGATAGCACTGCAATAATGCTAGCCATGATTGCTAACAGTGGTCGGCCAGTATCTCGGAGCAATGAACATTGGTAGAGGAATCAAGGAAAGCGCACTTCACAGATTTAGGTAAATTAATGACAGCTGTCCACTCTCTGTAGTTTATGGTGAACTGCACCTTCAAACAATAGGCCTATTCAGAAGTACAATCCAAAAATAAGACATTTTATTCATACTGCTGGAGTTGAACACCCGTTTGATACTTGAAGGGATTCCATGATAGCATTTATCATGAGCGATTTCAAAGTCTTCCACAAACCCGCACATCACCACCACCCTCTTTAACCATGTCATTACTGCCTTGTGGTGAGCGACCGGCCCGGCAAACTGCTCGGTGTGGTGCAACAATCACATCCAGCTGCTGAGAACGGGATCTGACATATGTAACCACTACACACTCACTCACTCATCATGATGCAACTTACAAAATTATGAGCCATCTTATGCGTGTATGCATGCAGGGGCACACAAATTCAAAATCTATTCTTAGGTCGAGTTTGGCATAGAGGCATGAAAAGAAAGACAGTCAGACCTTTAAGAAATAATTTTCCTTCTCAGTTAAGAAGTTGGGTTTTTATTCCATTGGTATGTACTGAAATATACAAAACATTGACACCTGCCAATCCAGCGGCAACAAAGACAGGAAAAGGACAACAGGACACAGGAATGTACTCCCAAAACACACCAATAGAGCAAACTACAAAACTGTAGTTCAATAAACTCCCATGTGAACCAAGTTGTAATTTAAACTTTTACTATCTAGACAAACGGGCTGTTGAAATAGTCCAGACAGCATAATACACACAATTAGCTTCCAAAGGAAATGGACACCAATATTTTGTTCTATGTAAAACCTAGGTTGGCCTTCAGATGCTTACAGAGCATATTCCAAAATTGGAAAGTCACATTCAAAAATACTGCCAAAGTACAAAACAGGGTACATAGAAACATGATGCTCTAACATAGAGTCCATTGCTGGTTTTAGCCTCATACTGAATAGAAGGATTGGCTCCATTATTGCATTTACTGACAGTTCGGGGTTTACGGTCTTTTATCACACTGAAGAAATTCACAATTTCACAAAAAGAAAAAGAGCTTGGAAACACTGAAATGAATAGTTTTTGTTTAGCTTGTTTTTTTTTTCAGATTTGACAACATATTTGGTCCTAGTCTGTTGGTCACTTTCTCCAGGAGAAAGTAGATAAAACCTTGCACACTGTTAGCTGCCACTAACAGATCATACTCTTGATGAATTAAGTATGAATTAACTTGTGTCGGATGAAAATCAATGGGACGAAGCAGCCAACGCTGTGTGAGCTGCTGATTACTCTTTAACATTTTGCACCTAGACTGGACATGCTCTCTGTAGCAGCGAATAGTGTTTCTATTCAATTGCTATGTTCAATGGTAATATAGTGCAAAAATCTACCACAATTACTAAATACATTAAAAAAAAAACATACAAATGCATGTGATAGTTCCAGTTTCATGCCAAAGGACAGTCTCACAAACTGTTCGGAAATGAGAAGAAAACGTATGTGTGTTAAATTCTCAGACTGTAAATCCCTTGTGAAAAGTGCCCTTTACTCCTGGGGTAAGCTCTCTTTCTGTCTCTCTGGTCTCCTCTCTCACATAAAGAAAAGAGACATATTATTAATCAAAATTATGTGTGTAAACTATTAAGTTCATCTTGTGTATTTTGGCTTGTGACTGTTCTTAGAAATGAACCGAACTTGAGCGAATCCATGGAATGTTTTGATATCGTGCAAAAAGCAGGAGAACGCTCTTCTCTCCTGTCAGTTCCTTAATGCGTTTCTGTGGCACGCATCTCCATCTGCTTACTGCTTGTAGCAGTTCATCATGCTACAAATTCTGTTGGGTTTTCCCACTACTAAAGCCTCCAGAGAGTAATTCTCAACCTGATGGGCTTCTTTCTGTTTCGACAACAAACAGTCCCGGAGGGAAAATCCACCGCTCCCAAAGCTTCATGCGAAAAGTCCCTGTGACAATCCTCTTCCTTAATACATGTGGTGTAGTAAGCCCCATGTGCCACTAGGGGTCCTCTTCCATGTCATCTAAGTTAGGAGCCATGATGAAGTGTTTGGGGTAAACGAGACTGTGCTCGTCCGCGTACTCCTCCCAGCGTGCGTCGTCGCTCTCGTGGGTGATGTAGCGCTCGCCTCGCCGCGTCTCAAACTCCCTGAGGTCCAGCCATGTTTGGTAGTCCTGAGGAAAAGAGAAATGAACTTTCAAATTAATGGAATGTAACATCTTCAGTGACACAATCTGTTCAGAAATGACTGTGTTTTAGGGTTTTTTTTGGCATCTTTAGCTTTATTTGATAGCTGACAATACAGATAATTGTTTTCAAATGGACCAATGGAAAATATATGAAATAAATACATATGTCACCTGTAACCAAGGATGGCTGAGACACTTGTCAACGCTGTACCTCTTCCTCATCTTGACTTGGAGAAGATTATTGATCAGATCTGTAGCTGTGAGGGAAAGTGATAAGGTGCAGAATGTTTCAATGCATGATAAAAATACTGTCACCCAAAGATATATCATCCAATAACAACTTACGGATGCTACTTTCAAAATGTCACATGTCACAGTTGTCACAGCCCACAGATAAAAAGCCACAGTGTGTAACAAGCAGAGCAAAGGCCCAATGTTTAAATATCAACATCAACACCGCATTTGTTTCACCATGTAAATTCTTTCACACTGTATGTGGGAGGAGCTGCAGCTTGGGCAGTCAGGGAGATTTGAAAGTGATTCATATGAAACCACAGACAAAGTAAAAGTCAGAGTAGAGTTCAGACAGCCCAGACGTGTAGGTGGGGAGGGCGGCTGGGGCTACATGTCTGAGAATCAGTTTGAAAATGAACTGCAGGTGCAACCAGGCCGCCAAGCACTAGAGGAAGCAAAGGACATACTGTAGCTAAGCGCCAGATTATAAAAGGAAGGGAACATCTACATCTTCTTACCCTCTGCAGAGATGTCTTTCCAGGGCGTAGGTGGGTACATAAAGGCAGCATTCTGGATCTGGTCATTAATGTCCTCGTCCTCATTAAAAGGGAATGTCCCGCTCAGGCTGACGTACACAATGACTCCCACTGACCACATGTCTAAGGAGCGGTTGTAGCCTTTGCTGCGCAGCACCTCTGGAGCCAGGTAAGCCGGGGTGCCCACTACCGACCGCCGGAAAGACTTCTCACCGATGATACGGGCGAAGCCAAAGTCACACAGCTTTACCTGGGAGATGTCAGCAAAATTGGTCAGTTCAAACACACACAGGTGCCTGTATCAACACATGAATGCTTTTTTTTTTTTTTTTTACCTGAGGAAAGGGCTCTGCGGAGGCCAGTAGTACATTCTCAGGCTTCAAGTCACAGTGAACAATGTTTTTGAAGTGCAGATGTCTCAAGGCCACCAGGATCTATTGCAAAAATAAGTCAAAAAGGCAGTGATTTAACTTAAAAAATCCAGATGTCAATACTATAAACTCCACCATCTAAATGTTTTAATGTATATAGTGTATGGTATAAACAGGGCAGTGTTTGTATAATCTATGCAGGAGAAAACTATGGTGCTGCCATATGGAAAAATAACAGTAGCATAAGCATACTAATGCCTTTAAATACTTCCATCTTGACCAGTACCTTCGCATAAAGACATATGATCTCATCTCATCATCCCATCTATATTCACAAGGCCTGGCATAAGCTAGCGTTGCACGCATGTCTGCCTATGGCCCTGTACCAAAACCACAGTGCGCCTGGCTCTCCTATCCTGACCCTGGCTTTGACAGATGTCCTCCTGGCCACATCAGAGCCAAGCCTGCCGCAGCTAATGGTGCTGTTGTTAATGGTCCCGCTCCTGTTTGGGGCGCAGGATCCACGGAGGCCCGGGGGCCTGCCTCTTCTAATCAGGCCACAAAGCCACCAGCACGCTGCAGGCTGTAATCCACGGCCAGGGAGGAGGCCGTGATGCCATGCAGACCAGTCCCGTAAACAATTCCCCCCAATCAGCTCACCACAAGAATAAACAGGCTCTGGAGCTAGAGATTTATGCACAGTAGGCTAACACACCCGAAAAACAGATGGGAGTATACAGAGAGAGAGAAGGACAGAAAGCTATGATAGAAAATAAAGAGACAAGACACAAAAATGCTGGCAAGAGGTGAAGGAAAATACAATTTAAATGTATAAAGTGTCAAAAAGTAATCTAACAGCTGCTTTCATCTCATCTAGGAAGACTACAGTACCATTAAGTGGTAACACTGGAATCTTGATCTTGACTTAAGAGAGGATAAAAAGAGTGGGAGTTGAAGAGAAGGAAAGGGAAGAGAAGTGCGCCTCTGCAACACTGACCTGTGTGACTAGGAACTTGGTGATTCTTTCAGGCAGTTTGCTCTTCTCGCTGGACAGGATCATCTCCAGCATGTCGCCATGAAGTTTCTCCATAACAACAAACACCCGCTCCGGCGTCTCAAACATGCACTCCAAGTTAACGATACCTGGGTGATGCAGATTCTGAAGAAGAGCAGATAAAGACATTAAGTCTAAACTGAATCAGGAATATAAATATATTTTGTTTTTTTTTATTTTGTGCTATCTGTCATTTCTGTTGTTTGGTGGATTTCTGTCGTCACCTGTAATATGGCCACCTCGTTCCTTAGCTGGCTCTCCTGCTTGGTAGGAAATCTCATCTTGTCAATAACCTTGATGGCCACATCTCTGCCACTCTTCCTGTGTTTGCCTAAAATATTATGGGACATGATCAAATAAACAACTTTAAATAGCCTCCAAATTTAATACAATTTACAGAGGAGTTCCATGAAATGTATGTGGTACTATTATATATCAAAAGAGAAACATACCTCCATACACAATGCCAAACTGGCCTGATCCCAGCACTTCATCCGAGAATATTTGGTACACCGAGGCAATATCCTATAAAAGAGATATTTTACACTGTTATTTAATTATTGTATTTTACTTTAACTGTTGGTAATATTCCCTTTATTTCCTATGTTGACAACAGCTTACATCAACAAATCCCAGGAAAAAAGTTGCGCCGTTTGTTTTCTAGTATTGCCAAATATTAAACTTTCACTCAGTACAGAAGTGGAACTGAAACTGAGACTGAGTCCCTTGACCAAAACTTGAGGCTGCAGCTTCCCCATCTGTGCAGCGCAACAACCTCTACTGAATCTTTTAGTAAAGAAACAGTGGGATACAATTTCTGATTTCACCACAACAGATACTTTCAGTGCACACGAATGCATGCATGTGCAGGCTATGCTGGGAAATTGTGCAATAGGCGAAAGTGTTCGTAAGAAAAAAGAAGCCCCACTCACCACATTCTCCTGGATCTGGCAGTTGGACACAGATATGCTGATGGACAGCTCTTCTGGAGGGGAAAACACATGATTTTACCAATGCATAAAGCAGCCAGTGATTATAGGAGGAGGCACATTGCTCACATACTAGTATTTATTTTTTCACAACCTTCAAGCTTATCGCAGCTGCATGCAATAAGTCACAGCTTCACATAATGAAGCATTTTATTACACAATACATTGGCTATAAAATTGATCTGGGAAGCTATGTGTGACTGAACGGTGCAAGTATGCAATGCATTTCATAACTGGGAATTTAGACAGCCGCAGGGGCTAATTCTGCATACTGGCCAATGAATAGAAAGCCAGAGATAAAAGAAAGTAGAAAACATGATGTGGTCATTTAGCTAATGCTACACACAAAAATGTAGTTTTAATCTTGGAAAACAAGATCTGCTTTTGAATGACATACTGAGCACATAAATTACACTGACATTTGTAGATTAAATATTCATTCAAGTTAATTTACAGTATCTATACTTAATGAATGAATACTGATGTGTGGACGAACACACTTCTAAACAGTAGTTATTTCTGTGTGGTGAGAGGGTTTCGAAGGTGACATGATGAGTCAGTTTCGGGTCTGCAGCTTTTTCTAATGTCAGCGCCACACATTCAAATATTTCGCTGCTAATGCAACTCTCATGTGGATCTCAAAACTACAAATCAATTTATAACCATGAAATCTCAAATGATGGAACCCACAATCACAGATAATTATTTCTTTGTTGTTAAGGACCAAGCTTTTCTTTTAATCTCTTTTGAAAGTTAGCAGAATAAAAGTAGCACCAGCTAAATGCTGGTAAAATATACAAGTAGCTGGTAGATTTGCTTCACTCACCACCCCCAAAAAAAACAGTGATCTACTGAGTAGCTGGTAAAAATTTTAACATTCACTAGCTGTTTGGCCGGTGGGCAAAAAGGTTAATTTTGCATCCTGGTGCTAACTACTGTGAGTCAGACTCGGTTTCTGCACAGTCATGTCATGCAGTCATGTCAGTTCACTACTGTCATCTCTAAACAGTGCACTGCTTCACAGACTTACTTCCTTTGGCCTATAAAGACCAACACAGGGTTTCCCCTGCCCATATCGAAAGCTAAGGCAGGCCATCTAAGTGTTTTTTTGACCACATCGGCCAAGCTCTTTCTATCTGGGCAAACCTTATACTTTCAAGACACATAATCAAGCAAAGCAACGCTTTTTCATGGCTGTGGTAGGTACCAACTCATAGGTCATAACTGAAAGAGGAAATGCCACTTCTTGTAAGAACCAAACACACGCAGTCACAAACTGACCATTATCCTCATCAATGTATATTACAAACATTCCTTTTCATCACTTTTCTATATGAATATCAGCCTGATAACTAACAAATCACATTTTTGGAATTTTGTGAGCCAAAACATTTTGTATGGAACTTCCCTATTATGTAAAGACTATATTATCTGACATTTCAGTGACATATCATGTGGAAGTCATACTAGGCAAGCAAGTTTCATCATCTATGGGCCCACTGCGAAAGTTAATGCACAATTTGCTGTCTCAATTCTAAATAAAAAAAAATCAACTTTTAAAGAAAGGAGCAATATGCTGGTTCAACTTTTATCCAGCTTCATCCAGAAACATATCAAAGCTTTTAGCACAAGAAAGCTGTAACATATTTTACAGGTTTACTTACTATGATCTTTGCCCTGGCCTGCAGCACTGGCCACACTGGGTTGTGGGGTGACAGGCATCAGGGCCTGTCTGATAGCCTTCTCCCAACCCTGAGCCACCTCCATGCCGACTCCTGAGGCAGCCAGCGCAGGGCTGTGGTAGTGACTGCCGTTGTTTTCCCCTACATAATAGACCATGGTGGCAGTGATGATCTCAAAGCAGTGAGGGTTGCTGCCCTGGGCCAGATTACTGTAGTCTCTGGACTGTTCTACCTGGAGGATCTCGGACAGAGGGATTTCCTGTTGGAGGAGAGGGAGAGACTCAATAAAACTACATAAACAAATACACTCTGAGTTTCTGAAATAAATGATTCAGAATTCTTTTTTTTTGGTTGTGTATACAACAACCAATACACCTGAGGAATAAATGATTTTTATGCTTAAAAAATCAACAGTCATCATCAAAACAAAACATAGTGTAAAGAGTCCAACAGCAGACCAGAACACACACAAACACATACACACACCCATCTGTACATACTATATAATAGTGGTATTTCCTTGGCAGGAGATGTAAAAAGAGAAAAAAAAAAAGAAGAGAAAATCCCAAAATAATAATTGAGTAACTAATAATTATAAGACACTGAAATAATGGTACACAGATGAAATGGTGACTTGATAAAAGCAGATTTTAAAAAGTTAATAAATAAATGTAGTTAATAAATTCAAACAAAATGTAGGACCACACTTTTTAAAGTTGATCATCTAATTTAAAGAAATTAAAATAGAAAACAAACTTATCAAAGCAGGAAAAATGCTTAATTGATGATGCTCCATTTAATCAATAACCTTCAGGAGAGACATTTCTACTGTTCAACAACACAACAATACTGATCAAGAGTAAAGTAACACTCACACAATCCAAACGTCCTCACACTCAGTTGTTGGGTATAATCACAGTGTTGATTATAAAATCCCAGCTCTAACTTTCTCCTCTACCCTTCTCTGTCTTATGAGCACACTCGTAAAGGACAGTTGAAGCACACTTTAAAAGTCCCCCCCTTCCTCTTCCAACTTCACTGTCAAATCAAAGAGAGGAGGGAGGGTCAAATAATAAAAAACACAGAGAGCTTTCAGCCAATGGGGGCTCACAGAGGCACACGCTGTCCCCTCCGCATGGCTCACCACAGAGTATCAGATGAAGTGCTTGTGGTTAGCTGGGCCGGGTCACGTGAACAGTCCCTGCGGCAGCTGAAGCGCTCTGGTTCCCTGATTACAAGGCAGGGCCAGCCAGAGGCCCCATTTGAGCACGAGCCGCTGGCGCTACCGCTAGCCACTGAGACGAAAGACACGGCAACTACCGTTCCGCAGGGTAGTGTGTGTGTGTGAGTGGGCGGGCGGGTGGGTGGGTGGGTGTGTGTGTGTGTGTGTTTGTATGTGTGTGACAGGACTCAATCTGGCAGAGACAGAGAGAAGCCCCCTCACCCCATGAAAGGTTCTTCAGAGAAAGCCATAAGTACAGGGGTCTCGTCTTCAAACGAGGAGCAGTTATGGCTTCCAAATGGAGAAAATGGCTGCCATGCCTGGCAAGCAAGCCACCACGCGACCGCCACTAATCAGATCGGAGGTATAAAGAAAAGGGGAGAGGGGAGGACAGTGGCCACACACTGATGAGCAGCAGGCTAGAAACTTCAGAGAAAAGAGAGGAAAATGCCCAAGACAGAAGGTTTCCTGGATACAGACTCGGCATATGGAGAACCGCTATCTGTGGTCTTAGAAAAGAAATCACTGAAAGACTCTTTTTCTACTGTACGTACAGGAAAACATCACACTTTATCTATCATGGATAAAAATCTGCTACCCTGAGCCAAACAGGCATGGAACAAAGACCGAACTTTGGAGCATAAAGAGAAGGCACTTGCAGCTAGCCTTCAATTAGCCTCCTGAAGGTCTTAAACATAGCTGAGTGCCAAGTTGATAATAAAGAACCACATAAAGCTTCCAGTAAACACACCCTGAGGAGTCTGTCCCCGCTGAGGTTTCCTCTCCGAGGGTTTAGTAGCAAGGGATACAGGGTGTGACAGAATAATTGGGAGACAAGAATGAAGGAAGTTTTCTAAGCGTTGTTTCACAACCGGCGTAAGTGGAGGTAGTAAGTCAGAAGGAAAGAGGGATGATAGATACAGCTCTGAGCGAAACCACCTGTTTGACACACACACACACAATCAAAGACAAAAGAGCGTGCTGGTTCTTGCACTGGAAACTCTGCAGAAATCCCACATATCATCCTACCACATCACAACTCTGACCACAGCTCAAGTAGGTGTCAAAGTCTCAAAACACACAAAGCGACAAAAACAATAAAATGATTACATCCTCCATCCTATGCCCAACCACGACACACATGTGGAAGTCTTTACCTTCCCTCCCTCAGTCCTCAGTGTGTAATTACTGTGCTATTAAGCCCCTGCGGCAGTGTAATGACTGAGTACGATGCTGGCACTGAGTGGGAAGTGTCACACACGCTCCACAACTGATTTTACACATGAAAATTACAGTGTTTCACTCACAACTAACACTCACTTTGAAATGAGGATGTGCAATCTATAAATCAATTAGAAGTTAGTTTTGTTTTAATAATCGTGCTTCAAAATCATCTTCTGTCAATCTACTTCGTTTTGGATTTGGAGATTCCACTAGTCTGTATTTCAATTTTCTCTTCAAAACCCCTTCAAATGTCCCGTCTAATCTGATTAAGACAACAATAGTTTAACACAGTGACTGTCAGTGACTTGATCCTTTCAGTTCATGCAGGGAAGAGACCAGGCTTCAGGGTGAAAAACCACAGGGGAAATTTCGGCAGGCCGAACTGACCTCAGGAAAGTTTGCAGTTGCAACATGATAGACCTCAAGTTTAGTCACAAAGCTACCGCTGCTTAGATTTTATTTACATATCTCTCATAAGTGTGACAGACAATATTCAAACATGGATATGAAAACAGATCCCTTTGAAATGACATCAGCATCACCGCTTTTGAATTCTAAGAAGTAGTGCGATGGTACATTTTCAATACTATTCACCATGAACTCAACGCTGAATCAACTTGCATCAAGCTGCTCCATCTGCTGACATTTTAATGAATGTTACTGTGGGTTTGATGTGGAGGAAAAGACATGTTTTTCCAGAGATGATGGCTTTATGCTTACTTTGTAGAACTTGGCTCCGGTGTCGTTCTGGAACAGACTCAGACTCTTGCTGTCCAGCCTCCAGTAATGTCTCTTCCGCTGTAAAAACGGGAGAGTGAACTCCAAGTTAGTACAAATGGCAAATCATACATCACCTACCAATATAACTGTTGTCTAAATTTTTGTTTCGCGAGGAAAATACCTTCCGTGCTGAATTCAACACATGTGAACAGCTTTGGTAGAAGGAGTTTTTTCCCCAGCATACAGGCTAAGCACAGCCCATTTCAGACTGGGCTCCTCTGTTGGGCTTTGGGGTTATCAGTCTTACCAGGTTGTCCCTGCTCGTATAATGAACCATCCAGCCCTCCTTCACCACAGTGGAGCTCCGCCTCTTGGTATGTTTGATGGACTGGACCACCCGCATCAGAGGGATGTTGCTGCTAGTGGAAGGGCTAGAAACACGCACACATAAAAAAAAGGGTTTTACTGATTAAAACTCTTTTAGAATTCAGTATAATGAAATTTTAATTCACTTGTAGCCAGTTCATGAAACCTTTTATATTTGCTTTTCCAAGCAGCCAGTGTCTTTCCTAACAGAAATCCTGTACAGGAAGTAAGGCGTTTTATGTTTGCAGCAGTGCCAAATCTGGTAGAAACATAAAACGCTGCTGGTGTAAAATAAACATAAGAATGAACCTGGTGGTTTAAAACACAAGTCTCCAGTTTGAATCAGGCTGGTGGCCTGTGATGCATGTCTTCCCCCTCTTTCCTTGTTTCATGCCACTTTTTACTGAAGAGTCCAATAAGGGATAAAAACCCCAAAAACTAATATATGAATAAGGAATGAGGTAGCTACCATGAATAGTGACGACCACCATGACTGAAGCAACAAAGTAAACAGTGCCACCTACAGAAATTTACACATCACGAGCAGTAAATTTAAAGGACAGGTTCACAATTTTGTATGTCTGTCCTAAAACAATAGTCAGGTGCCCAAATTAACATTGACACATGTTTGTCTTGCTGTAGTCATTCCTCCTGTTCATACTGACCATTAGAAGTTCCCCTCCAATTGTGCTTACAATGTAAGAAGAAAAATGTATTTAAAAGTTTATCTGAAGATGATATGAGACTTCAGCCATCTGAGGTAATGAAATCCAGTGGATATCTTCCACAGTTACAGTCTTTTTAGTAAAAGCGTCCCTCTTTGTGTCTCGACGGACAGTGTCTTCCTGTTCAGCTGCAGTGGAAGGATTGTAACAAAAAGAGGGAATTTGGCACTAACAAGACTGTACCTTGAAGATATTGACTTGGTTTGACTAATGTCAATGACTGAAGCCTCATATTATCTTCAAATAAACGTTAAAAGTAATTTTTGCACAAAAAGAGGAATGTGGATTTTGTGCCCCATCAACACTGCAGTGCAACATGGCGACCACCGTGGAAGGGGTCCTGCTCCCTATGTAGATATAAAGGGCTCATTCTAAGGTAATGAAAACACAACGATTCTTATTTCCATGGGATTATACACTAATTAAAACATAGTTATGAATATTATATTCCATCCCTGCCAAGTCCGTTCCACTAGATGCCACTAAATTCTACACACTGGAGTGATTACAGCAAGAAAAACTTGTGTCAATGTTCATATGGTCACCTGACTATTGTTTTAAGACAGACTTGGAAAATTGTGAACCTATCCTTTAAGTAATAAGCCTTTTTTTCATTGAAAATGGAAATGTCAAAGTGGATCTAATTAAATCAATATCTTCATACCTAATAGTCTTGATGGGCTCTTCATCCTTCTCTCTATCCAAGAAGGGAGAGTCCATGTCGAACATCCTCTCATCTGGGGTGGAGGGTTCCTCTGGGTCGTCCAGTCCTCTTCCGCCATCCATGTCACTACTGTCCACCTCCATAGTGTCCATGGTGGTGTCTGAGTCTGGGCCAGGGCTGGCTGGCTCTGCATATGCACATCAACAGCACAGTTGCAAATACTCCAGATATATCACTGTCGTTATGAAATTAAAGCAATCAAATGGATGTAGAACTTACCTCCATTGAAGTCCACTTCCCCCAAACAGTCTCTTGGTACCTTTGAAGCACACCGCTTATGACAGTTGAATCTGCAATCTGTTAGATGAAAAATGTTTTTTAAGTGACTCAACATGACTAGAAAAGCATCTGTAATATTCTCCATCACGTGCATAATATCTATGAAAATGTCTCTTTTCATATGGGGTCCAACCTTTACACTGCATGCCCTGGCGAAAGAGACCCTTGAGCAGGCGCTTGCAGTACTGGCAGATAGTGGGACGAGTGTAGGTGTGAATGGCGAAGGTGTGTGGCACCTTAACCCGCCCCAGCACCATCTTCTCCATCCAGATGGGCCTACCGCTCCAGGACAGGATCCGCTTCCCTGCCTCCTGATGGGACCTCTGCTGCTGGGGTTGGACGGATGTGCAGAATGGAAAAAGGGGAAGATGGATGGAGGTTAGGAAGAATTAAAAACCATATGCAGGACGGAAACAAAGGGGGAAAAAGGAGAGGAAGAACAGCCTCAAAGGGAGTATTGGAGTGATAGTGGAAGACAGTGAATAATGACATGGCAGCAGAAGAAAAGAAAGAAATCAGCGGAAAAGAGAAAAAGAAATCAGTCATACTGAGTTAGCATGGCTTTGTGTGGTTAAAACAATCCCTGTGGTCCATACAAGGTTGTTAGATTATTATTATTTGTCATGTTTTACCACATATGAGCGTTTACTTCTTCTTTTATTTCATACGAATACATCAAGAAGTCTGGAAGCTCCGGATAAAAATAGGAAGGAAGTTTTTGTGTTTTTTGCCAATGAGTGAGTAGACACATACACTTGGACTTCAAGGGACTTTTAATGTCATTAGCATAATTACATTTCCAGATGACCTTTCGTGGGGACACAGACAAGAGGAGAATATTCCAGAGCAGGCTTATGCAAAACGAATTCATACGACCTCACTGAGGATCTATCCACAGCGCTGCATGCAGCTCAGTTCAATTTTATGCGTCAGTGGTATTCGACAATGGGGCCCCAGAGATTCACCCATGGAAAAGAGCCAAATTTGATAAGTTTAGAAACATTTAACAGTTGAGACAAAGCTTGTGAGCAGCATGCCCACTGACTGCTTCACATTCTTGGCCAATTCACCTGGTTTCCAGGCTGATTTAGGACGATATCAAAACTCCAGCCAGGTCATTTTATGCGTGAGGATAAACGTTTCCCCCCTTTCATTCATAATTCTTCTTTGCATAGTTGTGAGATTATTCATTTCCACCTAAGCATACCTTTACATCTAGGTAGGGGTTATAAAACCATCATCCACCAATCAGAACTCACCTCATCCAGGACGACCACAGCATTCTCGGCAGGTACCGGCCGGGGGACAGAGAGGGACGGTCCAGGCAGTGAGACATTGGACAATCGCCTCTTTCTGACACCAGTACAGTTATTTGGGATCTTAAAGGCGCAGCGTTTGTGGTAGTTTAGCCCACATCCTGATGTGATGAAACAGTCACAAAGCAAATGTGTTAAAATGCTACATATTACAATATATCAACCTGTGAGGTGGAAAAAAAACATGTTTTCTATTTTGCAAATCAGCCACAAGATGGCTCCACTGATGAATAGGGTTGAATAGGAGAATTTATGACTATGGATGTTTCACTGTTAGATAGATCAGCTATTTAGATGTAATTAATTGTCAGAGGTGACTTCAAATGCAGCTTAATAACATGGAAATGAAAGAGTATTATTCAAATCTGATCCATCACTGACAAAAAAAAAGAGAAAGGCAAGTCGGCGTGCCATAACTCCAGTGGGATCTGAATGTCAAGCATTTCAGTGCCCAGACCGAGTCTTTCTTGTTTGCTTGTATATCTCCCTGATACATTCTTGAGGTCAGAGATGTGGTGTGTTTGTCCATTTGTGCGTGTGTGTGTGTGTGTGGATACAGTAGGAGGCAGCCTTGATTCTGACTTATCCCATAGATACAGTAAAAGGTCTCAGGGAAAACAATGACACAGCGGAGCTTTTTAAGATTCAGCAAGGTGTGTGTACGTGCGTCTCACCTTCACATTTAAGCCCCTGCCGAACGAGACCCCATAGCATCTCCCCACAGTAGTCACAGAAGGTGGGGGCCTTGTAAGAGTGGACGTAAAGGGCATGGGGTCTGATCTGGAAGTCTTCAACTGTTGCTTGAGCTAGAAACAATAGACACATGATATAACTAAAACCTGGGAGAAAGAAAACAAATCTGGAAAACAACTTGGCAAAAAAACTGAGGGATCAGATGGAAAAAAATGAATGAGAGAAGATGACAAAGGAATCAAAAGAACAAGAACAGAGCAGCCATTTGTCACATGTACTTGGAAACAATTTCATACAGTTTTTAATATCAAACCAATATTGTAGACAATATACAGTCTCACTATGTGCTTGTGTGCTTATGGTGATAAATGAGGAGACGCTGATCTAAAAGAACAGAGAGGAAGATTCTCTCCGTGAGTGCTTCAATGCAAACAAATGTCTTCCTTTATATGAGCGCTATAGCCATACTGTTGCAGTAGAGGGCGTCAAATCTGCAATGCACTACTTCAATTTCATCATTCCTCCTATCAAAGTGATAGGGCACACCCATTAGACAGCAATGAAACAGTGTGATCATCTCATTTCAGTCCATCCTTGTTATTACCTAAGATCCAATTTACTGTGGATATGTATCTCTTCCTGTTTCTCTCTTTTCTCTCTCTGCTGTTTTGTGTCAAACAGACACACTGAGCTCATTGTTGGAAGCAAGAGTTGGTTAATCATGGCTGTGACTCATGAAAGATGTGAAGATGAGTAAGATGCAGAGGTGACTGCTGCCAAACCTGTGTGTGCGACAGAAGCTTCTCCTCTCTCAGAGCCCTCGTTAGCAAAGTTAGCGTGTTTCTCGCTGTTCCTGTGCAATCATTTATATGGCCACAGCGACCAAAAGGGGAATAGTTAATCTTCACCCTCGGGGTTATGCAGCAAAACCTTTTGTGGTGGCAATGGTGATGTCATAATGTGTGTAAGCGTGTGTGTTTTGGTTCATTTCCGTTGAGGTGATTCAACCGAACCCATTTTCTCTTGGACAACTAAGGACATGCTCAGCTGTTGTTGCTGTGATGAGATGCAGGCTTGAACAATAAATATGACATGTGGCAAAAAAAAAAAAAAAAAAAAAAAAAAAACATTTCCTTTGCTGAAAATCTGCATATGCTCCACATCAAGACAAGAGAAAACATCCTTCGAGCAAGAAAACAATTTAAGATTTGGAGAATGAGACCAAAAAAAAAACCCTTTCATGTGCCAGAAATCCTCACCAGCAATAAAAAACATCAATTTGATCTGTTAGTTTGATACAGGCAGGACATGGGTCAACATCTGGGTCACTTGGTCAACTAAAGAGCTACAGAAGCAAACTCAAATCTCTTTTTTTTTTTTGATTCCAAAGTCACTGCACAGGACCACCGTGATGAAATTCTTGCATACATGCGCGACATTCAAAAAAAAAAAAAAAAGAAGAGATCATCTGAGACGACTCAGGCCACATATTTCTCCATTTCAGAGAAATACGATGGCTGGTGGGTGATTTTCGCAGTTTGGGTTTGATTTGAAAGAGAAGACAGAACTCAAGCAGGTCACATGTCGTGGGGCGAACATAGCTCCCTTGGCACAGACACATGAAAGGCGGCATTCATGAGCTTTTTCACACACGTCTGCAAAACAACTGGCCGCTTCTTAGCAGTCGCAGTGTTATGTAATGCTTGTTGTGCTAATTAGCATCAAACAACACCAAACATAAACTTGACGAGTTGTTTTTCGCAGCACTTCTCACGAGCGGAGAGGCTTACATGAATACGCTATCTGTTTGCTTTGAGGCACCCAGTTTTTCCATTTGGAGGCCACAAGTTTCCATTTGACAAAAACAAGTTTGCCATATTTATGACAAACAGAAGGTATTGTAAAATATCAATTTCACACTGCCAGTAGTGGTGAATAAGGAGCTTGTGAAAGCGGGTGGGAATTGAAGGGGGTGAAAAACAGAACAAAGGGACAATCGGTCAAGCCAAACCTCAAACCTCATGGGCCGAGATGGCCTGTGCAGTGTCCGCTGTGTTCAGGGCCGCCCCGCACATCAGAGCGTGTTTACACTCCACGGGTCTACTACAATCACTTACTGCAGGAAAAACAAGCCCTCTTCTTTGAGCCCGGAGCCAAGAAAAAGCCACTTCTGCCTCCCTCTCGCAGCGAGAGAGATATTCAGATCGTCTCTCTCCCACAGCCGCAAAGATCCAACAACAGGTTGGTTGAGGAAAACTGAGCGGATGATGACAGGAGGCAAATTGCGGGGTGGAAAAGGTTCATATTTTTCTCTGAACCAAAGCAAAGGCTTGGGAATGTGGATTTCTCAGCTTGTGTTTCTCAAACAAATATCGAGTGTGTGACATGTAAAGCCCCTCTCATGAGGAAATCCTATTGAGAGTCAGATTAAATAAAAAAAACACAGCCATGTGTTGCAAAAGTTGCAAACGTAGCAAATCTGAGATCTGACTCTTCTATGACGTTTTTTCTTCAGGTATATCTCGGGCTATAAATTGTGTAGCTTCACTGGTGGATCTTACACCTGCAGATGGATTTGCGGGAGGTAGCGTGGATTAGAATGAGAGAAAGCGGGGAGGGAAAGAGAGCAACAAAGACTGACACAAAAGGGGAGCGCAAGACAAACACAGACAGTCAAAAACAAAAAGAAGGAAGTTCTCCAGTCTTTAGTCTACATTCCTCAGTCCTGATGCCTGAAGTATCCTCAGATCCTGAACCTACACAATCATCCCCCCGTCTAAATCCCTGCAAACAATGCTCTCCACCCGAGAGAGAGGGGGAGATATCCAGCACAGGTGGTGTCAGGTGCTTCCCAGTGGAGACAGATGGAGCAGGAGAACAGATTAGAGCAGAACAGATATTCTAAGCCATTTGTTGGTCTCGGGACTGCACAGGAAGCTGATTCATTCATCGCAAGAAATGACAAAGAAAAACCAAACATCTGTTTAGCCGCTACAAAGGTGAGCCATCTGATGGAAACTTTTATGAGGGAGAAACAAAACAAAACAAACATTTATCACAACATAAACCGCAAGCGAGCGAATGGAGCGTCGAGTGATTCACTTGTAGTCATTCACTCGAGGACATAAAGGTTGCGTAAGATTCATACTTCATTCGTGCAGCTACGTTTTAGTGAGCACAGAGGACTCCCTCGCAGCAAGCATCCGACCCACTGAGGTGTGCTTGAACAAGACACAACAGGCTGTCTGTGTTTACTGGAAGGTGTGTCAATAATGACTATGCACAAAAATGTAAAAAAAAAAAAAAGTTTCCTCTAGTTTATTAGTTTTGGACCATTGTTTGGCCTTCAGAACACTTGGTTTATTTTTTCCCTTTTTAGAGTTCTAAAGAAGCATGACCTTAAGACTGTTTGTTTCCACTGAAACAAGCTGAAGTACAGCTGAAACAGAACTTACTGTATTAACGTTTTTATACAATCTGTGCTGGTTTTTCAACTGACAAAGAGCATTAAAAGATGAAGAAAATAATATAGTGACAAATTGAACATGTTTTAGCTGAGGTAAAAACACTTTTAATTCCGTAGATTAGAATTAGCACTTGTGTGCAGCTGAATTCAACATTTAGCAAATAAATATTTCCCAACCATGAGGAGGGACAAAAGGTTATCTGGATATCTAGTTTGAACTTAAAAACACCTAAGACGTTCATTCACATTAAGAGGTACAATCTCTGTGACTGGGTGATTAAAACATTTTGTTCATTCTGTACCTTTGTATCTGCCAAGACCAACAGTTCATGAAGGTCTGTTAAGTCTATGTCTCTCTCTCCTTCACAAAGATGCAAAATAACAATCCATTTAAGTGTTTCTTTCTTTGTGTTTTAACCAATCTGATAGACAAAGAGCCTCAAGGCATCAATCTACAGTTTCTCTGCAGTTTACATACCGGAGAGCACCACCTCAATGAGGTCTCCTTCATGGATGTCTTCTGCTGACGTCAGCCTCTGCAGTATGTTCTCGTCATTTAGGTTGTGGCGGAACAACAGGATCTTGTCGTACATGCCAAAGAAGCCACACTCTGGGAACTGGAGAAAGGTGGAGATACAAGAAGAGTGAAGTTAAGATACTAGTGAATAAATAATGATAGAGGTAATGTGTGAGGTGCAAATCAGACCTAAACTAAATGAGAGTTAGATATAGAGGGAGACAGAGGAAGAGATACAGATCAACCCACCCTTCGTCTAGCTTATATTTCACAACACATTCAATAGTAAACCTCCTGCAAATATACGCAAGCACACACATGCATATCACCTTTTTTTCCTAGTGGTTTACATCACCATCAGCATAGGGAATTAAGTATTTTGAACTCAGTGGCTCAGGAAAGGAGCTCATGAGAAGGCCTCCTTTTCTGCCTTCAGAGGAATCAGAGTATAAAGTAAGAGGAAATACCACTACAAGGGCCCTTCAGTAAAGACTGATACCCATTTTCCCTACTGCAATCAAAATGTGTGTCCCACATTCATTTTCATCAAGTCATTAAGCCCAGGTGCTCTCTTTTAAGCCTGCTTTTGAGCCAACACTGACTCTATAGTTCACTTTAAAATAACCAAAGCCTCCATTGTTTCCAGTTATGCAGTAATATCTTGATAAAAAGCTGAAATTAAAGGAAAAAATCATCATAAATTATTCCAAACACAGTTGTACTTGAGTAATATCCATATGTTCTGATGAGTAAAAACAATAGCAAATTTGGATTTTAGTAATAGTTTTACTCAGCTGTCATCATCACTGGTGATGTCTGGGCCAAACCAAACCTAGGTCATGCCAGGTCATGAACTGGAGCTGAGAGCACCAATGTTAACTCACGTGATTGAGGAAAGGGGAGGAGAGGAGGGTGGTAGAGGGAGATGGGGGAGAAGGAGGAGGAGGAGGTAAACATCCTGAGAGGAGTAGAGGAGAATCAGCGCACAGGAAGTGCAGCGCCAGTCAATACTGAGTCACTTCCTGTACTGGGGGCAGCTCATAGCGTCTTGGAGGCCAATATTCTTGTCACAAGAGCTACAGGCAAATTATAATAATGACCTTTCCTCTTCCCTCAGATTTTTTCAAAGCTCAAAGAAGAACCCTGTTTCGAGAATCAGAGGAAAGGCTGTTCTCACCGCCTGCACAGCTTAACATCACTTTTGAAAACCTGACAGTGCAGGAAAAAGTAGATCAGCAGTAGATGGATGTTCAGAGCTGTCCTGCATGGTTGGTATTAAAGTGTGAATTCAGGATACTGTAATTTTACACCAAGTTAAGAGCCTAGTCTCGATGCCAAGCAGGCTGGTGCTAGAGGATCCACCAGCTGTTTCCCCATGAACCAGGGTCACACATAATGGGCCATGCAGAACAATGCCACTGTGGCCCAGGAGCACCAGGGTTGGCACAGTGTCTGGGCACGGGACACATAAGACACCTGGAGCCTTCAACTGCCAAGAAACACAGATACAGAGACAGCAAGACAGATTGACGGCCCGGGAAAACATGAGTCGAATCAGATGACTCGTGTGAACAAAGACAGAAGAATGAACTGTCAGATGAAAAAAAAAGAAAAAAGAATTCTACAGAGAATGAAAACTACCGAGGCCTGTTTTCGTCAGCAGAGTGGACTATCCAATGGACAGAGAGACACAACAAAAGTCCTGATCCCCCCGCCCCCAACCTGCACTTCCATCTTTCACTGGAAGACAACAATTTCCCTTCAGGGATCAGTGAAGTACAACATTATAACAAAAACATCACTTCTTGTACAGCAAAGGGTTTTTCCCATGAAAACACTGGACGCCGGGTGCTTGGAATAGCATTCATGACTTGGCTATTGGTTCACTCTAAGCTAAACAACATAGTTTTAAGCATCAATACTGCACAGTGTATATGTGCAATAGCTGCATTGCAAAGGATATAATGTGAGTCATATTGGACCAATCAGTCAGATTATCCTAAGGTAACCAGGACATTGTATCTGGAAAGATGCACTGCTGTCAAGCATTCAAAATGCACTGTAATTGCTCAATACCTTGGGCACCACAAATTATATTAAATTCACCACCAATGCATTGGGATAGAGGAAGATATTTCACTGGCGGATATATAAAAACCAAAACTATCAGCACTGCTCGATACTACCAGGGGTAATTGTAAAAAAATGTTTTTTAATGTAATTTGGGTCCACTGACCTTTTAAATAAATACGGAAATTCTATTTGAAGCGAGTGAGAGTGTTGAATTACTGCATTTTTTCCAGCTCAAAATTACTCCAATGATTGCTAGAGTGGTTATTTCTAAATGGAGGGACTGAGGTTGTGTAAGGATAAAGCTTATGGTGAAATTATGTATGTCATGTTTTTTAATTACATCAGTACATACATACGTCATTGACTTAAGATCAGTGGTTCTCCCTGTCACCTCACAGCAAAAATGTCCTGGGTTTAAGTCAATCACAGGCTTTCCTATTCATATGGGATTTCTCCAAGTGCTCCCGGTTTCCTCTCACAGTCATAACACATGCATGCTACTGTATGCTGGTGACATGTCTGAAATGTACTTTGCTTCTTGCCCAGTGCATGCTGGGAAGGACTCCAGGACAGCTCCCCATGGATGTATCAAGAGAGCTAGACACAGTGCCGTCCCCAGGCCGCCACTCTGCCTCGGGTTCAATTTTACCCAGTGGCCACTCATGGTATTGCAGCCAAAAATAAATCTGTGTGCCCCCAAAAAGCATTTTCTCCATAGACCACCATTACAAAAGAGACATCTGTTAAATTGTTCAGGACACCTCAAACTTCAAACAAGGTCAGTAATGACTCTTTCTGTTATGAATTTTCAATCCATGAAAGTATTATATCTGAAAAACTTCCCCAGAGCTTAGAAAATCGATTTTAAAGTTTGTAACATCATCTCTATGTAAAGTCAATGGGCCGAGTAGGAAGACGTGGGTGGGGCCAGCAGGAAAAACACTACTGCACGTATTTAGTGGAAGCAACCACAGAAGCTAGAAAACTTTTGGCTTATATGCCAGGCGAGCATTTTTTATTTGTGTGAATGGGTGCCATCTTTGGGTTTTATATCCAGTTCCTATAATATGTTCATGAGCCCCCCACAACCCTGAACAGGACAACTGTAGTTCTTTTGAATAAATAATTTTAATTTATGTCACTGAAACAACCAGAACCAGCTATTTTAACCAAAGAAGAATGTGTTTGGTAAAAATGTAATTTATTCAAATTTGAAATGGAGATACAATAGCCTGTTACATAGCCTACACAATCACACTGAAACAACTTGCCACATAGTACTGATGGACAGTGGTGCAGACTAGAGGTAAGCCTTCACAAACACTGTCGGCCTGTGGTGTGTTTGTGTTTGTTTACCATTTTTGCCAAATTGAGATATTTAAATTTCAATTTGTCATATAGAGACATGTCTTTCCTTGTGTCACAAAATTCCACCGAAGCCTATCATCAATTATGTGGCAATATAATCTCTTTATGAAGATGATTTTAAATATATTAAAACTACTGCAAACTGTGAAATCATAAACAGTTTGTGAGGGAAAAGTGTGACACAAGGCACGTGCCTGTATAATGGCACATTTCCAACTTGCCCCCTCCTTCTGACATACCTACATCCTAAACCCTGTCGCCCTCTGAGGTGATTAATGTTACGTGGCTCAAACCATCACCACCAAAAGCGGGAGGTGGGGCGGGGGGCATCCTTCCTGAGCCGGCTGCGGTGTCACGGTGGGGTTGGAGGGTTTTCCTCCACTCGCCTGACACGCCTGCTCTCAGACCCGCACGCACACACACAAAAATTGCGGTCAATGCCCAAATCTAGCCAGCTGGAGTCACCGCCTCTTGGCACTCTGTGCAACACTTTCCACTGTACAGAAGGGGTCCCATTCCAAAGCAGGAGCATCTGCAGGCCAGTACATAACGGCTGTGAGGGCAGAGGACACTTCTTTTTTCCATGCCTCATTAAAGCAAGAGGAAGCAAGAGGTGCAAGAACAATAGATTTGCAGGTTTAGGACACATTTTAACAGCATGTTGTTCAGATCACAGTTAATTGATGGCTAACCTGTGGGTGCATGCACGCGTTAAGCGCCAATAGCACGTGCTTTCTCTTCCCGCATGTAGAAACGAACCGCTCAACTCCACCGTGCTCCTGTACACATATGCACCCTCACACACCATCACCCACACATGCTACTGCATACATCTCCGAAGCCCATAGTGACTAAGCATGTCTTTTGTCATCTTCAAACGTAAATCCATTCAACCAAGCATCCGCGACCACACACGCACACCAAAGACCCCGGCGCGGAGGAGCTGTGTGTGAGGTCCACAAGTCAGGCTGGAAAGACGAGTGGAAAGGGGCTTTGCAGTAGTAAGCTTTTGTTAAACGAACTAATCCGCCATTGATATGCTAAATCCTGTTATAAGGAAAGAGAGTGAGAGGCAGGAGAGAATGAGGAAAGAGGGGAGATGATGGGGGGGCGAGTGGGCCGTGGCGGGACAGATCTGAAATATGGTCTCATTTCATTGCAAGCCAAAAACAAATTACCTCAAGACAGACATGAAAAAAAAATGATCTGGTTTGAATAATCAACTGTGCCATTTGGCATTGAGGAATAATGATGCTTTCTTGCAGAACATAGTAAGACTCAAAATGATAGATTAGGGATATGACTCGTAAATCAGAAGTCATCTACGTATATCTAATGATGAATATGACATTAAAACCCGAGCTGTAGGAGAATATTCTGCTGAATTTCTTTGCTATCACCATAAAATAAGCAAGAATAAATAGGTGCACTCAGTCACAGGCTAGCAGTAAGAGTTCTTGTCGGAGTAGAATCGTGCATGACATTAGGTTAGGCATATGTGCGTATGTGCATGTGTGATGTGTTGCAGAGGTGGGTGGCAAAAGGGAAACGGTGTTGAGAGCGGTGCACAGGCTCTGACAGATGGCCATGTGATTACAGTAAGGAAAAGTATGCTGCTTGACCTCAGGCTGCCTCACACCTTTATTAGTCTGGCAGCAAGCCAGACAGATCTGGAATACGATTACAGTAAAAATGTCCTGCTCGAGTAAGTCTGCATGAGGTTGTACTTACATCTGTAGCTTAGTAAACAATGCTTTTCATAAAAACATCCAAATGTAATGTTGCTCAACAAATCTGGATTATCTCCCTTTTTAGAAAAGAAGTGGCGCTGACTTATGTCATGTTCACACTAATGCATTTAAAAGAGCATCATTTTCTTGTCAGTTCTGGACTTTTTTCCACAGTTAACAGTGTTTTGGACCACACCAACTATGGAAGCAATTCTTTAAAGTGGACACATTTGAAAATGCCAGAGAGCTTTTCAAAATTCTGTATGATTGTCATGTGACCTCTGGCATTTCATGGCCATGTGATTTGTTTTTCACGACCACGACTTTGTGGCCCATGTCTTTCTTTGTTATTGCTCTGTAAATAATTAATCTGACACAGAGGAACCACCGCTGTATAAAAGTTGACCTAGAGAAAATTAAGCACAAAAGTTAGTTTAGAAAAGTGCAGAAACACAATGAGGCGTCATTATACAAAACAATAAAATTGCATGAGGGGAACTAACCACATGTGTTCTCTTTTGATGTTTTTTTTTTTTCTCTAACTCACTTTTCCAATCAAATGGCAGCCCAAGACTTCCAACCTTCCATCAATTTTTTTGACATTTGTGGAAATTTGAGCATTTTACTGTTGTTTTGGTATTTCAATCAGGCATGTACCTGTAGAAATAAACCTGATAATGCTACAGTGGATGAACTTTAGACATATTTTTGCTTTGACACTAATTTGAATGCAAAGTCCAGCAGGGAAACCGTGGGTGTTGAAGGTAAATGAGCAACCCTCTCACTCTTCTGAGGTGCCCTTGAGCAAGCGCTTATCCCCAGGCTGAAGTCTGGGGTTCTACTGGTCAGCTCCCTGGTGTGAATATGCAGAGGTAAATGAATGTAATTAAATTTTAGACACAGATATGCAACTTCATTACAAAAGCAGAGATTAAAGGATGATCTAACCTCCCTGCTGAGGACAAAACCTAAATATTTTCATCAAGGTACCGGGTTCTTGTGAAACATTTAACCAGAGTCAGGAGGTAGAAAGTCCTTGTTCATTTAGCTTGAGGTGGCAAGATAAAGACTATCACAAGATCAGTATGATACAAGGTGCTTTTATTCACAAGATAAATAAGTCCATTGACTGATAAGCCTGCAATTATTTAACAGCGCTAAGACACAGATCACACTGCCCCAGAGACCCTCCACCAGAAGACACAAGATGTTGATTTCTGTTTGTTTCTGTTATTTAATTGAAGCAAGTCTCTAAGATCACCTTAAAAGGAGACTAATAAGAAGAGAGTTGGGCCAAATTGCACGCATATTAAATAACTCCAAGCATGACTTGATGAGCTTTGATGTACAAGAGATTTAATAGACAAAATGTGCTGAATCAACATGCTCTATAATATGTCATAAAACCATAAGTTCCACTGAGGCGTAGTGAGGGTTTCACAAATAGGAAAACAGTTTTTTAGTGTCAAAACAACGGGGAAACCATTGTTTGACTTTGAGGTGCATGTTAATGCCCACAACAGAGGAAAATATACTTCAATAACTCGTCAAACAAACGCATTGGAAAATCCAATTATCTGCTCACGCGAACCTTGGGGGGAAAGCTGTGTAATTACTTTGAGTCACATCAAACATGATGTGGAAAACTGTGTTAATTTATTAAAGTCAACAGTGGAATTGTATTTGTTTTCATTACATATTATTAATGTAATACCAAGCGAAAGTTTTCCACAGAGCATGGTACGAGAAACACATGCGTGGCGAATTATACAATTACTAGATGTGGGCATCAACAACAGCCAAATAATTCATTCGTCACTTGGAGTGATGCATCAAAAGAGGGTATACTGGAAACACTCCGGTTTTCCACGCTCTTATTCAACATGAAGTGTTTTTGGTCCTCCATTAACAGTTTCCATATAATTTGGGCGCATGATTTCTAAATAATTGATTTTGATGGTGCAGATGTGTTCGCTGCACTGGAGGTATGAAGCAAACTCAACATAAACATTAAATCTACACAGACTTGGGCAAAAAAAAAAATCCCATTCAATCTTTTGAAAGACTTTAACATTAATATTATTACTAGCTGAAGGAGGGAATGTTACAAGCTTAAACAAGCTGCCTAGAAACAGCAGTGAGCAGAAAATCTTATAAAGTGTCTTCATGTGCTACCATAAGCACAACAATTGTTCAGCGAAAGTGAACAAACTGACACGTTGCCACATTGCCACTTAACCTTTTGCGACCTTTAAGTGATGACTCAAAAATGCTGTTTTTAGTTGTGCGATGTCACATGCAAAAGAAGCAAGTAAAGTTATGTTGAAATGAAAATGATTGCTAATAAGTAAAATACACCTTCACTTCCACAAGCTCACTGTGCCGTTTACATTAACACATGCAAAAGAAAGGTACTGAAATGCATTATGAAGGTATGAAGTCTCTGGTCTCAAATTACAAACGTTTGTCCTACTTAATGAGAAGAATTAGTACATTTTGATTTGAGAGTTTTAAATACAATATTCTTTTTTTTTAAATATATATGACATAAACTACCATTTTTGATAAAGTTCCCTTAAATTTGTTCATTACTGTAACCATGATATGTACTGAGCGGGACATTTTACAGTTGAAAAATAAGCTTGTCAGTTCTCTCTAGGGGACAATCTATGTACTGGAGACACTGTTTCTAAATGACCTCAAATATATATTTGGCATTCTGTACTTCAATTTCTTATTGCTTATAAATGTACTCCAATATACCCGTGATAGGCTCATACTGGCGCAGGCTCTTATTTTAATGAACTCATCCTTGAAGAACCTGAAGACAGATTGATTCAACTGCAAAAGGGGAAAAGTTTATAAAACAGCTTGGTGGTGCAGGGGTGACATCATCTACCACACCATCCTCTGCTCTATTCATTTAGCAAATCAATTTTGCAAAGTGTTACACACTGTATATTATACTGTAGATCTACTGACCACAGCCCCATGGTGAGTCAAGCAACTCCTTGGAACATTCTACAGAAAGAAAGCCTGAGAAGCATGTGCTTCATTTCAATGGTACATTACATAAAACGATTTGCTCCTCTGTTTGCAGACACAGGCCAAGAAAAACACACTACAGCTGGAGGCAGAAAGAGCAAGAGGAGGAGGTGGGGGGGGGGGGGGGGGGGGGGGTGGGGGTGGGGGGGGGGGGGGGTGACGAGGTACTAGCATTCATATGGCTTCTTGTGTGCACTTGCAGGATCTAGCAAACTCATCCCATCCGTCTCCGCAATGTACACAAATTCAAACAACAGTACGTCCTCCTCCGAAAGTCAAGTCAGCTTTTTTTTCCACTGCAAAAGGAGGACAGAAACTCCACTATGGGTAACCAACTGAAGCAGCCACATGCAGAGGGCCCGCAGCGGAAAGGAAACTCATGTGGTGGGAGAGCGGCAAGAGAAGCGGTGACTTTCTCACTCTACGGGCTGACTAACTTGTTTCCCTTCCATGTGGCAGAATATGGCTCATGGTTCATTCATAGGTTTTAAACTGCATGAGGCTGTATCATCGTGGAACACATTTGGTATGTGTTTGGTATCTTCAAAACAATCAATCCAGTCTGAATGACACCTGATGCCTCGCAACGCTCAAAACTTTCAACCAAGCGTGGAATAAAGCTTTGCTTGAAATATATCTGGCACTACAGTCAATTTCAATGTGCATGACGCTGTAAAAATGCACTTTCAAAACTGTGACACACACCGCGCAAAGCTTAAACTCTTCATCACCACTCAGCTGTAACTGTCCCTGCTTTATTCAGACGACGAGCAACATTCTGCTGCTTTGTGTCGACAAGTGTCAGCATAACAACAAAGCAACCTTTGACCAAAATTCTCAGGGCGCGACACCACTTCTCACCTCGTGTCTTTTTCTTTTTCTGTGTTTCAGAGAAGTGTGAACAGCTATGCCGCATGGCTCAGGCATAGCTGACTGGAAGAAATGCAGGGGTCTGAAATATGATCATGAGCAATTAATTCACCGTTACTGTAACTGAGAGCTGTGTATGTGTGTGCTTGTACCCAATGTGAACTTGTGTGTGTGTGTGTGTGAATCTACATTTCGGGTGCAGACAAGGTGGAATCACCACTCTAACCACTGAGCTTAGGCACGGGGCCTTGTGCAGACCACAGAGTGTGCTTGTCGTAGTAGGAGGCTCTACACCTGTCATCCTAGCCCTCCTTCAATCATCAGGAGATTCTAACAAAGCTATACCGCTTACCCAATTTACATCAGCCACAAAAGCTGATGGTTTTGTGCCAAATCTCTTTCTGGTTTCACAAAACGTCGCTGTGTAGCTCTCCAAGGAAAATCCTGCGATTATTTCACCCAGCTTTTGATTATTTGAATCCAGGGAAACAATACTCTTCTGTGGTAATTTGGCCTCAAGTGCAAAAGCGCTTAAGTGGAGTGCAGATAATGGCGATGAGGTCACCGTTTGGTTACTAGCCACTGTATCCCCAGTGAGACCCAGGTGGCCTAATAGCACCATCCTTTAAATACATGTCTCATCTCACTACCATGACTGTGTCCTGAACATATGTGGGTGCTTGCTTGCATGCATTTATGTATGTAGAAGTGTGTGTGTGCATGAGTATTGCATGCATTAACAGTGTCCAGAGGCCAGGCAGAGAAGAGGAAGGCTGAGTCACAGGATCTAAGGCCTCTCAGGAAGAGAGCAGTGTGATCTAAGACATGCTTGGCTAGGCCCCCGCACACTACTGATGAGTTATAGCCCTGCTGCGATCCTCCGCCAGCGCCTCCGCCTCAGAGATATACTGCAGTACACACTCCATCTCCCCCTCTCTGGCCTGGAGTAGCAAGGGGACAGCCGCCAGATTCACCTCCACGCGGGGCAAATAAACAGGTGAACCTGGGGGAATTTATGCAAGTATGAGATTGATGGCGACTGCACTTTCTCTTGCTCTGGTGGAGCAGAAGGTCATAAGGTGCGAGGTAATAGCAGGATGTAGGAACCCGCTGCTGTTGCTCAACAGAAACATTAATAATTGCTGTGGGCTCTGTGTTACAGAAAGTGGGTAGGGATTAGCTGCTTGAGGTTTTCTTTATTTATGATTAATAATGAGCACTTACTTTAACAGACGTTCTTTTGTTGAATTAGTAGTTGCACAGAAATACATTTGTGCTTCGACTAAACTAAACTAAACACTCCAGCAGTCCAGCCAAATTCCAACACTCAAGTTGTCACCTTCCTCAAAACACAGACACCAAAAAGGCAATTTCTCTGAACATTTAAACACACAGACAAGAATAATAGCAAGTGCAGTGTAGGGAAAAGCCATTTGAGCGCAGGCACACAGACTGAACAGGCTGTGCTGCTCCGCCGACCACAGCAGATTGGAGAGCAGGAGCTGAGAGAATATGGAAACAGGGAGCGGCTCTGAGGGGAACTAACCGAACAGCGAGTGCGGCTGAAGAAAGAGACACAGTGACAAAAGGACTCATGCAGAGTGGCTGACTGCTTCCCTTAGGTTTAAAAATGGCCAGACGAGCCAATCAGACAAAAGTAGAATTGTAATACAACTACTTTTCTTTCCATTTGGCCTGTGGTGCTTTTCATTAGGGCAAATGTTGCTCATTAAAAGCATTTCTTAAGACCTTCTACCTTCATAACACAGTAGGTTTCTTATTGTATTCTTGTTGTATCAACTTGTAATTGCACTTCCCCTGCCACCTTCCTATCAGTTTGACAGATCACTTGCTTTACTGAAAGACAGGAAAGGCAAACGGCGCTGAGAAAACAACACAGAATAAGACATTCTGCATGCTGCTGCTGCTACATGGATCGATACAGCCACACTAATATAACTGCGTATCTACAGAAGTGACAGTGTGGTCTTCACACTTAAAGCATTTTTGGCACATGGTGTTTTGTTTACGAGTTGAGATGGGTGGTTCTTTAGTTCAGAAAATGGACGGAAGTGATACAGATTAAATAAGCAAGGGTTAATATCTTAAAAGAGGCAGTGTCCTTGTCACCACACCAAGTTCAACCCCCCCCCCCCCCATCCTTCTTTAGCATTTGTTATGGTTGAAGTCCTCCAAATGTGCTGAGGTTGTCAGTAGTAAAGGTAAAGCTCCAGTCTAAGGAGAGGAAAAACTCAAGCTGTTAATGAGTAAATTAATAAAGGAAATGAGATATCCTCTTTCAGTGAACTGTGTTATGCCACCATTACAAATTTATGAATGGATGTTAGTGGAGTCTGTCAGGAGGTACTCCTAAATCACTACAGGTGGTTGGCTTCACAAGGACAAAGTCACCAGGATTCCTGAGTTCAACATTACTGCTGCCTACTACATCAAAATAATCACAATCAAAACCCATTCAGCCAGTATTAACGGAGAGATTGAATTGATGTGAGATAATCTCCCACCACTGGCTAAAGTCAAGTATGGTGAAGGGCATTCGGGAGGCCTAGAGGAGAAGCAAATCCAAAGCAAAGCCACGCTTGGTGGCAGGAGCGGCCTTTTATAGATGGTTTTGGCACCGACTGAACGGCAGGACATCAGCCGTTCGGTGGCCACAACCCCCTCTGTGGCCCATGCGAGGCCTGCCCACAGGGCTGTCCCAGCCTCCCCTGCCCCCTTTTCCCTAGAGAGGGCCACTCTTCTCCACTCTGTCATTCCCTGACTCTTGCGGCTGGGCTCTGTGTTCTGCCATGCCACTTTACATTTAAAGGAGAACGAGGCGGCAGAAATGTGCACTGCAGATGGTAGAAATTACTTAGCTCACTTAACTTCAGAGATTTTTTTTCTCCTTTTTCTTCTCTCTCTCTCCCTTTTCCACAAATTACTCCAAGACTAGGGAAATTGATAGATACCTTGTGCATGTAGGCTTTAGAGTTGTACATGGAAGACTTTTGGTTTTTTTTCAGATATCCCAATTGTGATATCAGTTTAGTCAACTCCATGGCTTTGGAATACATCAGTCTGTCTACAAACTGAAAACCATCTAAGCTGGAAAAAGGCGACTGTAACAGTGTATTCGCAATACCAACACTGAATACTTTGACTCAGGGGTGACCTGTTTTTTCTTGAGAGGGAGCTGAATGTGCTTTCCAGGAAACGTCTGGCCCCATGTATATCACACATAAAGCCCTGTGCTGTTGGGACGTCCTCTGGGGTGAAATATGGCTGCCAGCTCCATAGGAACATGCAGATGTGGGCTTATACTGTCGAAGGGAGGGAGGGAGGGCGGGAGGGAGATGGTGGTGATTTATTTCCCGTGTGTTTCAGTTAGTTTTGGTCGATGTGAACTGCAGTCTCTCCATTTTCCATCTGCAACCTTCCCTCTTGCTATTTTCTCTTCTCATATTCTTCTCTTTTTTAAGTTTTCTCTAGCTCCTTTCTATACCTTCTATACTATGATTATGACAAACCTCAACCTTCTAGCTGGCCTACTACACAAAGGTCTTAGGTGAGAATCCTGTAGTCACATATTGATTCTATACTCCAAAAGCTACATCTTCTGATCTAAATTGGACACACTAAACATTGCTAAATAGCACATGAAGGCAGATAAACATATTGTCCATTACAACACCATCATGAAAGAATAAAAATGCAAACCAAAAGAAAGCCTTCTCAACTGCTGCAACTCAATCTAATTATTCTTGAAAAAGGAATGTTGAGCCGATCTTGTTTTCTCTGCCAAGTGTTACCTTGCATCATGCAAGTGATATTACTCAAAGGTTTAGAACAATCCAAATCCTTTTGTTTTTACAATACTCTGCCATTTTACCGTGCGTTGTCCAACGTAGCCTGCTTCTGACTCAAAAAGGCCTTTGTCTCGCTAATTACAGAGGCAGCTGTACAACCCTCAACCAGAGACTGGGAGTTAAAGGACTGACAAAACCAGTGGGGAAACCTGTGGCTGAGGCAGCTGCCTTTCACAGCATTTCCAGCTGGAGTGAAAACGCAGTAACATCCTAAGGAAAAGCGCTAAAATTAAAGTATTCATAAAACTAACATTTGAGGCAATGGTTTAATGTTTTTTTTCCATTACCTATGCCAAAATAACTTCAAATTTCCTTCCTCCTGCTAAGCTTTATCATCCCCTTTGATAGCAAGACACGCTTTTAACGTATGCCAAGCTACACTGTAAATTCTCCGTTTATATCGAACATGTTTGCAGCCAACATTCACCAGAAAGCATCTCCACTGAAAATTAAATTGCACCTTTGAAAGATATTAAATATAGTCCCATAAAGACTTAAAACTAAACTGTGTGGATCACACACTCACCATTACAGCATCCATCAAAATCTGTCTGATGGTCAGTACTACCAAAGCAAGTGTTTAGCTTCAAATATTTCAGTTTCCTAGCAGTCTAATCCCACCCATCCCGAGCAGCATCACATCATCCTCCAAAAATGCCTGGGTGAAGAGGAATGTTCTGTAGCTGGCTGGCTGTCCGGGCTGACCAGCTGGCTAGCTGGGAGTCATTCTCAAGGAGTCGTGAACTTTTGTCCCGCCACTGCTCCCTTGCTGGCTGCACGAGAGGACTTGGGCGACACCAAACAGGAAACGCTCAACAAGTGGAAGCTATGGATGTTTATCTCGCACCATTCATCAAGACCCAAAAACCAGACAGAGAAGTCAGGACCCGACAAGTGAAACAAGGCTGACCCGACATGGAGTTACATGTAGCCACTGTAGGGGCCATCAACGGGCCATCGCGGGTTAGATCTGGGCTGGATGGTAACCCACTGGGAGGGTTTCAACCACCCACTGGCTGGCTCCCTTTATCCTTTCTCACAGTCCTCGAGGAGCCTGGCTTAGAGTTGATACCTTTGTGCCAAGTGGTGACACTAAAACAGTCATATTTTAAAGTATTCACTAGATTGCAGTAGAAGTAACCACAATAGCTGCTTTAAGAGACTGAAACTGAGCCTATCAGGATCAGGTTGCCCTGGACTAAGGTTGACCTTAACCACTGAAGTTGGTAAATGTGGTCCAAACCACTACTATCAAAACCAGCTATAGATCAGCACAGAGAACAGAGAAAAGGCAAATCTATTCTGTGGATGCTTGCCAAGTCATGTGGTTGAGTCGTTAGCAGGAAGAGGAATGAGCCGTACGAAATCTATACAATACACAGCTATTATAACAGGCTGCATGACTCCCCGTCAAACAATGAGACTTATTCAAAACTAAAGGGTTCAGGAAAGATATGAAATATCAACCTTGAAGCCATGACACATTATACACAGTAAAAGAGAGCACATGAAAACATCTGGAAATTCCACAGCTGTCCAACCACATCCAGAGTACATCTGCTATAGCATAAGGGCTTGTATGCATGGCTTGTAACAGTAATTTCTCTGCGAGTAACAAGCATCCTCAACACAAAGGCTCACTGAAAATTGGAAAAGAGCTAGTTTGTCATGATGTGGCTGCCTATTACCTACCGAGAAAACTTAAGATTGATGAACAGTGTCACATCTCTTATAGTTTGGCAAGTCAGAGAAGGAACAGGCTCCAAAAGTAAACTAAGAACAAAACTAAAAATGAACATTTGTACAGCAAAGCAGAGCAACCTCTTCACCAGAAAACCATCTATTTGTCCTTAAGCTATGGTCACAAGCTTTGAGAAGATACTGAAAGAATGAGATTGCAAGTATAGGGAGCCAAAATAAGGTTCCTGTGTAGAATAGCACTCTCAGCAATGGAGTCCAACAGGCCAGCGAGAGGGGTTGAGGTAGTTCGGCTGTGTACTGGAAGAAACCCAGAGCAGAGACAAGACATAGTGGAGGCACTACATATTCCAGCATGCTTGAAAGCACTTTGGGATCACATAAAAAAGCTAAAGGAGCGCTGCTGAGGAAAGTGTATTTGGGCTGCTGTTTTTGCCTTGCTGGCACAGTGACTCAGACACATATTATCAACAGGAAGATGAACAACCTGCTCAGCCACTGTAATACGAGATTGAAGACTAACAAGATGTCAAAATGGTTGAACAGTATTTGTTGTCAAAATACTATGTAGAGCAACGATTAGTCAATGAATCAATTAGCCGATCCACAGAAAATTAACTGTTAACTATTTTGATTGTTATTGATTTTGAGTAATTTTTTAAGAATAAATGTCCAAATTCCCTTATTCCAGCTTCTTAAATATGAATATATACTGGTTTCTTTAGTCTTGCATTATAGTAAATGATTATCTTTGGGTTGTGGACTGCTGGTCAGGACAAAAGAAGACATTTGAGGACATCACCTTGGGCTTTGGGAGACAGTGATTGACATTTTCACTATTTACTGACATTTTATAGACCAAATGACTAATCAATTAATCTAAAATGAAAATAATCATTACTTGCAGTCCTAAAAATGTGCATGATATAGCCATACATCTAAATCCCATTCTGAAAGTTCACAACAGCTGACACAGCAGAAAATGTAACACTGAATGGACAGATTTAAGTCTGGATAAGCATCCATGTTTGTTGCATGGCTGAGCGGTGAGTCACCGAGTGAAACAGGCCAACTCACAGCGGAGGAAACAGCAGCACGAAGGGGGGAATACACTTCCATCCAGACTCCATCTCCATGCAGATATTACCACATGAAGTCTAAAGCTCTTTCCTGTCTCGCCTCTGCTGACAGACACCTGAGGTTGTGCTGACCGGAGAGTTCCTGGGACGACTGTCAACGGCTAAGCTAGGGTCAGAGATCCTCAGCTGGAAAATTTGGCCCGGATGAGCAGACTTTGTAAAAGGCTCACCATTGTCATGCATATTTTAGAACAAGAAGTGAGGCAGGGATGGACTGGAGCGCACTGGGCCTACAGTCATATTTTCCATTGATATCGAAGCCATATGGCTCGATTTCATGAAATAGCTGAGGCAGTACACTGCATTTGGCAGTGTTTAACAGAAGAAATGCACAATAATGTGGATGAACGGGCTGGATATGTTCTGTGGTGATGATGTACAGTATATTATGATGAAAAGGATGTACAGTATGTTCAGCAGTATGTTTATAGCCTTATAAAAAGGAGTTCCCATGACTGTTGGCCATAAATTAGATCATTTCCTGGCATATCTCATTAGAGTGCATGGCATCTTTAGATGAATGCATGTGATATGAAGTGATACGATAAAATTGCACTAAAGCAATATGTGATCCTGATGTCATATTGGCAGATTATGAGCAACTGTGCACTATGAATGCACTGCACTGATTTTCTTTAAGGGATTTTCTTCAAAGCATCATATTTCCCACCCTTTTCCTGTTACAGATTTTTGCAACTATGCCAATATGTTACAGGATCCATGTAAATATGCGCAGTGATGAGATTTTCTGCTCTGCGGACCAGAACTGTTCATAACTAGCTAGTGAGAATCAGCAGACCTCGTAAAGAACAACAACATTACCCTGCTCCTCTGGAATGTCAACTTGGACAACATGAAACCAAAGGACACAGACTCAATACAGATAGCTCCTTCACTATCTTCCACTGTGCTCAACACAAGTTTGTCCCTCGTTCATTTTTCCTTATTTTGATTAAAAACCACCACCGTCATCATCATCATCATCTCAAACACTAATATAGCTCTGACCGACCCAAATGTTCAGATCCTAGTGGCTGATGAAAGTGCTCTGTTTAATCACCCTCCTTTTATTTAGTCAATGATAATTACAGACACAAATGGAGTAATCATCATTATACACAAGAGGTTAAAAAACAGCGATGTGTGGATGCACAGCCATTTCATTATTCCAACAGGCTTTGCACACCATTAATCCCACACAACTGCTGCATGAAGTACACATGCATGGGCTCAAAGAAGACAATCGCAAAATAACCAAGTAAGAGGTTCAGGGCACTGATGTGTTATAAGTCTCTTATAAATACTGTGTATTTAAAAGTTAAATAATTATACATGTTATCAACTTTGAACTTCAATTTGCAGTACTTATTGTATTACTTACTAAGCAAATGTACTAGTTTAACACTGCAGATCATGTGAAAGACTTTTTGATCTTATGTGGCATTTGTAGTAGTTTACTGAACATGTTTATATATCCCAGACAGACAAAAACACTTCATATAAAAGGCGTATCATCTGTGGTGTTATATCTTTATAATGCTTATTATCATATGGGGCCAATTCAAATGAAAAACAAAAATTGGAATGTTTTGCCCACATTCTTATTTTGCATGTTATAATCAGGCACACACATGCTCAGATTGTCTTACACAACCAAATATGAGATGGCGAATGATGTTAAATATTGCAGCCTATACTTGCATTTAAAGCCACTTCTTGTGCTGAGGTTACACTCCAGTTACATTACAACCCATTACCAATGTCATGAAAAATAAAGAATATCCAGCTCCTCTTTGGGTATAACTTCAGGCAGAGCAAAACCACAGAGTAGTTCTGTATGTGTGTATGAGCTTGTATGCGTGCACTTGCATCATGCAAGTCCAGCAACGTTACACCACAATGTAAATAACTGGCACCGCTACGCTGTGCCCTGTAACTGAAGGAGCATCGCTGCTGTTGTGAGCATGCTTCTGCGGTGTTTGACTCATTTTGGGGCACAAGGCCCAGATGTCTGCTTTGGAAAACAAAACCTAAACAGATGAATATGGTAGGAGATGGCAAAACATTTGGTGCATCATGTTGGCCCGTCAGAATGACTGCTTCAGTTTGAAAGCGAGCTAATTGTAGTGGGTAGAGAAAAATGTTTGATGAGGGATGTCCTATGTAACTGAAAACAGAGTGTGATTTTGAGATGTGATGAGATCCTTACCTTCTGGTCCACTATGGAGCACACCAGGTCCTTGACAGCAGACAGCGACAGATCACTGGCCTCCAGGTTGACCGTCTCTCTGGTCAGTCCGATCTGCAGCAGGAAGGACACCCCATGGAAGGAGCTGCGGGAGTTGGTGGGGCTGGGAGCGCTGTGACTACCGTTGGACAGTCTCGTGTAGAGCGGTCCGGGCGGGCTCGGTGACGGGGACGGGGCGGACGGCAAGGATGGGTGGTGCGGATGGAGAGAGTGGAGGAAGGCTCGAGGTAAGGATGGGGGAGGGGAGGCAGACATTGGGTTTCTTCCAATGGCGACGTGAAATGCTGAATAGTGGAGGGTTCAGTGAAGGAGGTGGATAGGCTTTTGATAGGGAAAATCTTTGGTCCTCATCAGTGAGTCAGCACTGTATGTCTGTTTTTTATGAGTGTGACATTGTTTCTCACAAATTATGAGGGTAACAGCCTATCCGCCCACCTGAGCTCACGCACCACATTCACTAGACGGGCAGGTGATGGAGAAAAAGTCTCTGAACAATCCGCAGGCTTCTGCAGTGAAATCACTGCAGCAAACTTCATATCCTGGAGTGGTGATCCTTATCCTTACTGAAGTCAGTAATCCACTCTGACCACAGGAAGCCTGTCACCACAAACATACACACACAGAGACAAACACACACAGTGCTATATTTATAATGAAAAAAACATTCTCCTATCTGAATACAGTAAAGAAAAGTAAAGGATTGATGCACATTAGAAGCTCTCATCCCGGCTGTATGAACGTGCCAGCTCCTTTTCTTCATTTCATGGACACTCTTTGGTTGAATTCATTTAGAAAGACATTTTCCAGCCAATCTGCCTTTTCAATTACAGCTCTCATTTCACTGCCGCTACCACACTAACATCACAGAGACACATGCTCATCTTTTTTTTTTTTTAAATGAAGACCACAAAATCTTTGCCTTTGCTTAAAACAGATTCTTAAATCATGAAATTATGCTTCAGGTAGCTTATTTATATTGTTGTTTGTATTGTTTTCATGTTGCTTTCCGTTGTTTTGGTTGTGAGTGCTTCCCAAGGTTAGCTTATATTGCGTGTAGCTGTAAATGGAGCGTGCTAAATTAGCAACAACTTAAACTTTTAGGTGAAGTGTCATAGGTTTTAACATTAACATCGCCTGTTGTTTTTTTTTTAACTTTTTGGTGAACTTAAGAAGTTTTTTTTTCTCTCAAACACAAATGGGCCTTGATGCTAGTGTGCAGGACGATGAAATTATACCTCACGAGGACACGTAAAAGTTGATAAAGCATATCATTTCTGGGTTTACAAGAATTCAAACTCCACAAACATCTGGAACAGAGGCTTCTGAACATCTGCACCCCTCCCACTTTCGACTGGCTTGCTGGCAGAACACAACCCCGAGTCGAGACTCGAGAATGCCAGCAAAACAAGTTATACAAGCCGTGAATTTGCACATTCACGGGAGACTTTGTTGCAGTTGAACTGTCTCGTCACGTAAAGCTCGTTAAAAAAGAACAAACGTCGCCTTTATATGTTTCAGAAATGATACTTTACCTTCACAGTCAGCGAAGGGCGCATTTCTTTCCATTGTGAGTGGACTGAAGAAACTTTGTAACTCCATCAACTGAGGAAAGCGGAGTCTCAAGTTTATTATTCTGCACTTTTCTCAAGTCTCAAACAAAAGCGCAGCGTCGTAGCCTACGTAGAATAAATACCAACATTACTTTTACTTACAGGCGCGCTGAGACTAACCGAGCCGTCCATTTATTTTCTCTTTATCTTTTATTCCAGATTGTAAATTCATGCGCATCTTATTATCCTTCCAGCTGTGACTACTCCCCCTGCTTGACGAGAAAAAGAGCAGCGACCGTCGTTGGGGCTTGGAGTCTTTCTATTATCTCCGCATAACTGACTTTCCATGTGTGGGGAGGAAAACTTGAACTACAGCCCTGTAAAGCAATGGCGCCTCCGATGGAGTTCTAACCAATGCGCATGTGCATTTCTTTTCCGTTATTTCAACTTGGCCATGCCAAGAAGAAAAAAAAAAACTTCTACACAACCCGGATCGGTTTGTGGCACAGTTTTCCAAAGTAGAGTACAGGAGTCCTCAGGGGCCCTTAAAGGGGCTTCAGGATGCCCCCAGCAAAATGAGGAGTGGATTGATTTCACTTTATTTTAACAAATAGACATAAAAGAAAGTATAAGATTTCTGTTCATAGCTCTTAGTCTCTATTGTGTTGTCTAGACAATTTAACTCTTTTTAGATAGGGGGGTTTACTGTAAAAATAAGGGTCTGTGGCCCACTGTGTCTACTTGAGGGCCCCTGACATGGACAACGTAGGTTTGATTTATTATATATGAGGAAGATGTCTTTTCAACAGAATTTCTGATTGACAGAAAAAACAGGAAGAAGGACTTGATTTTGCAAGGATGCTTACGTGTTATCTAACTGCTTGCCTCTGTTTTTGATGAGCTGAACACAGAAAATTACACAACAAATTTTAGGAACTGGTTCGCTGTTACACTTAGTGAGATTTTGCAACTCAGCATTGGCATTAAAGACAATTTACCTGAAACAATGTCATGAACACAATGTCCGATGCACATAAGTAAAAAATAATCAAAGATGACAAACAGAATGCAGGAGTTTATTAATAGTCTTGTCAAAGTTAAATGCATTAATACTGTGGAAATGTGGGGTCTATCCTCTGCGCCCAAGCCATTAGGCCCCCACAGATGTCTTTCACTCTGATACTGTCCACTTCTGATCCACTCATCTTCTCCAGAACCTGCACAGCCTTCTGAGAGTCGTTACCCAGCTTACAAATCACATAAACTGGAGGAAACCACAGAGAGACAACAATGAGAGATAAGTTTGGTGACGACAGCGGATCTTGTGAACTAAATATGCTTTAGATTCAAATTACAGAAGAACTTCAATACATTCATACCGTATGATTGAAGGACAAACAAAAACACCACGAGAGACAAAAGCTGAATGGTACAAACATTACACTGAGTATATACAGGTAAATTGGAACTGATTATAAAATAGACAGCTAAGAATGTATTATATGCTAAGCTAAATTTAGCTCATTGATAAAGAAACCTCAACACAGTGAATATACAGAGCAGCACCAAAATAAAGTTTTTAATATTAATTTCTCTAAAGCAGGCCAGCTGCTCAGGTTGGCCATACTTGTTTTGGAAAAGGGGTCACCTAGCAACCCCATTACAACCTGCTACTAGCTGTCCAAAATAAGCCGCCAGCCTGGCAGTATGTGACTACACAGTGGACTGTGAATATGCACACAAAGTGCCTGTTCATTTCAAACAACATGTACGGACCTAAATGGTGTTTTGACATGTTACCTGGAGGCCGGCAGTCACCCGCCATCTGCTGTTTCAATTGGCTGATGCTCTCCTGGAGTAATCGGATATGTTCACTCTTCCTGTCTTCTAAACTTGAGAGTGGGATGTCTGGACGACAATATAAGGAGAATAATCACACAGATACGGGGAGCAGACAAACATGATCAGAAGGTTTAGAATTATGACAGTGAGAGATTGATTTTGTGTCTATGTCACCAGAAGGATACTGAGAGAGGTGGGTAAGTGGCATATATCCACTTCCACAAGAGGGCGCACGTCCAGCAAAAGATGGGGCTCTGCTTTGTCCATTATGGATTTGTAATCCTGGAATTACATTAAAACAGTCCTTTATGCACAAATACAATGAACTTTATAATTGAGAGAGGTGTGGTTTTATCTTTTGGAACAGAAAATTGAATTGATTTGTATCTCTCCAGTTAAACAGGGAAACCTAAATGACTTACAGCAAATGTTGAAATAGGTACCGCTTGTATTTGCATTTGCAGAGTAATACGAACATTTTAACTGCTTTTCCTCAAATCACAGGAAACAAAACTGTTTCTAACTGGAGCCCCTTGCACAATCTCGATTACAGCCCAATCAATCATGATCCCCATCTCTGTGCTTAATGACTCAGCGGGTTTGAAAGCGCCAATTCTGCAGAAACATAAACAGATGCAATCCACTACCACTACTCTCGGTGCCAAATAGAACATGTTATTCTTTCCCATAGAAAATCTACAGGCACATTTTAAGTCATTTCCCATTTAGGGTTGGGTCAGCGCTGAGATGTAATCAGTTTTATGAATGCACATGAAAACTGAGAAAAAAAATTGTGACTAATCATACAATAATCAGCTCTAAATGCAGGGAGTCACGCAATGGCTAACTGTTCTGGAGTGTATATTCCTACCTGCACTGTGATCCTCTGATCTCTGGAGAGGAGGTTGAGTTTGCGGCACTGAAACACAAGGAAAATTAGGCAATGAGAGAATTTTCCTGTGATTAGAGGATAATTACATGTATTTTGTATGTGTCAGATTAAATGGTTAAATCTAGCTGATATAAGAAACACTGCTTATGACTTAAAAAAGTTAATATTCCTGTGACAATGTACAAGGCATGCATTCTTGCATAAAAACCTCCAATCCATAATATCAAGTTTCTTCTTTAATGATCAACCTTATCTGTTGCAGCAGACCCACAGAAGGTCTCATAGTCCACCAGCTGGGTTACACTGGGGTTTTCTCCACACACTGCACAGCTAGCCTGCTTGGGCCGTAACTTGATGGACCGGAATCTGGCATTTTGAGCGTCAAATATCACCAGCTGCTGACCGCAGGAAGCTAGCACGCCTGGTCAAGGAAAAGTATCACCACGCAGCTTGATTCCAAGAATCGGCTCCCAGTTGTGTATATACACCATGGCAACTTTCTGTTTCTTTTTCTTTTTAACAGTATGACACTTCCCTGGCTGACGCACCAGTTCCAGGTATTAGCAGGATATGACAATGCAAGACTGGGGGCAGGATAGGGCAGGTCTATTCTCTGATGTGAGTCTACTGTATATTAGCATGAGAACGCTGTTACCACAACAGCTTCATGAGACGACAGCAAATGAAGAGTCAGCACAGTCCAGAGAGTGCAGACAAAAATATTCCTGTCTGTTTTTGTTTTATTTTATCAGACAAGCACAAAACACCCTCCCCATCCCTAACTTTGTTACAATGAAAACCTTTCAGCAGTTCTTTATTGGTTCATCCAGATGACTGGGCAGAAAGTCTGGATGTTCAGTTCAGCAACGAAATGGCAGAGGAAAGTACTGTATGTAAAGTGGGAGTTAAGAATGGAAAACAAAAGGATACAGCCTTGTCCGGAGGCAATCTTGAGGACTTCCAATGCTTGGAAGCAGCCCATTATCCCGGGAACTTAAAAATAAGTGGAAAACGTTACTAACGACTATCATTTACAAAGACTGTACTCTGTTTAAAGTTAATGACTTCTGGGAAAGTAAAGGGACAAGAAGTAGACGACTTACCCACTCCTAATACCCCTCCATCAGAACAGTTGGTCACTGTCTCTGGGGGTGGGGGTACTGGGTACAGACATCTGTAGCAAGGGCCTCCACAGTAGTTATATACTGTCAACTGCACACACACACACACACACACACACACATATACACTCAGAACACCAAGGTTTTTACGCTGGTGAAATGAGGGTGTACTGATGACAATTGAGTTTTTCTACCTTACCTGTCCCTCCATTCTCAGGGCACTTGCTGAAACTAGAGGCTTGCCGCTGAGCACACAGGCGTCATTCACAAGATAACGAGTGGGGACATTGTCTGAACAATCTGCTACAATGTCATATATGAGAACAGAAAAGTCAAGGTAAAGTAATTCTGAGTTAAACATGCACATTTCTCTTTTAGGTTTCCAAAATGCTCTTCATGCAGTGTGATATGTAATCATAAGCATGGGTAAGACTTAGTGGATGGCAGCTGTTAAGATTCATGACAAGGAATTAGCCAGTGGCAGGTCTGCGTAACAGATGTAGGCTGAGGACTTTGCGGCAGGATACTGTTGAATGAGTTGTAAAGCGTTCTCCGGCGAGAGCTGCAGGTGATAGGGAACACACTCTACTGTTGAGTTCAACCTGTAGACATAATCAGAACCCATATCAGAGCTGTACTAGCGGCTCTGTTCAACCAAAAACCACAACTTGGGAGTTTTGAAGGAAAAGAAGGAAAATGATGCCAGTCTGTGTGTACTACAGCATCAATACACTACAAAAGTAATTTCCTAGTCAGAGAAATGACGCCCTCGTGTGGCATTGGCTATAAAATCTGAGTGCTAACCACAGTAGGCCCACTGTGAGGGAGAAAGGCACCAAAAAAAGCTGTCTCTAAAATAACATGTTTACACAATATTTGCAGACTGGGGAGAAATACACAACCAAATATAACCTGTGGTGAGACTGGAGAGCGCCAGCATACATTACACAGCAACCAAAGGGTCACAAAAAGCATAAAAATACGCCAATTATCATAGTTACTGACCATTTACTAATAATATCTAAATACTAACATCTCTATTTCAGATCTGTTTGTGCTTTTTTGGCACAGATGAGGAGGAATACATTTCTCAAATGCTGTCAAATATCTTTGTCCTACCAGATGATACTGGCATACAGGTGCTTTTGACCTGCATGACACTGTCCCACACAAAGTGGAACTCTATATAGGATAATGTTTCATACAATGTGTGCGGGTGCCAGTCAGTACCTTCTGACAGCATTGGCAGCAGACAGAGCCTTGGCCTGACCCTGGTTCTCCTCACCGTGCAGCACCTGTCTGTGCAAGTTACTAAGCTCCACCTCGTCATAGTCCAGCAGGCCCAGACGCCCTGCAAGACACAACGATGAACAAGGCAGTGAGGAAGGGTTTCGAATAAAATATCAAACCCTGGTAACAGTTGAACTATGACAATTAAACTCTGTGTAAATGCAAATTTAGCAAAGTCTGTCTTAGGAAGAAAAAAACATAAAGTCTCACTTACCATACTTGACTGCCTACTTTTTATCTATAGTCCTTGGTCTTTGCCTTTTCTCTAATTTTGTGTCTGCTCACCACTTTCAATGGCTTTGCTCAGTCTGATGATGATTATATCTGCTATACATAAACTTCTACACCCCTTTCCTCCAGTTTTTCTCCAGTTAAACAACCAAAGTTTTGTTAAGGTGCCAGAGGACATAGGTGAGACTGCAAAAAAAATGTCTCAAATTAAAAGCTCTAAATATACTCTTGTCTCTTTACCTACTTTTTCACAGTGCACCTAATTGTATTCATTAAACAGCACTAAAATGGGTAGCGTGATACATTTCTTTGGAAAATGTAAATGCATAATTGTGGTTGCACCCCTTTCCCCCCACAGGAACATTTATTTAGTTTACCCACCCCTGGGAGGTGAGCCAGATTGCTAATTTTGCCTACAGAAAAGACAAACCACTGAGAGTTCAACAGTTACTCACACCCATATATTTATTTCAAGGTAAATGATAGAACAGGTTATGATTTTCTCAATTAAATAACCTACCGATGCCTGCTGCTGCAAGATACTGTGCCAGGGGACAGCCCAGTCCTCCACAGCCCACAACTAGCACTGAGGTCTTGGACAAGTTCAGCTGACCTGTGGACAACCAAGATTCACTAATTCATGTTCAATCATGCCATAAATCTCACCTGACGGAATGCTTACAGAATAATCCGTACCTTGCACACCCAGCTCAGGCAGAAGGAGCTGTCTGCTGTACCGCATGATGTCTTCATTGCAGAGCGCTGGTTTGGCTTTCAGGGGAGTTAGGGGTGTCAGTCTGTCATGCAGCTCCAGTACTGAGGTGTGGCTCTGATATCACACCAAGGATTAATAAACAGAATAACATGTTTACAAGAGCTTTGCGCCATGTGGTATCTCAACCCAAAACAATCTGCCTCTACAGCCAATATGTCTGACATAAGAAGGGATTTAAGTGGCTTCTAGTGTGTTTAATTTATGTTTCCCTAACAGTTAGGATTTGATGAGTTACTGTGCTCTATTGCACCGAGACACTTTAAGATACATGTTTTTGTATTACTTTTTTTTGTGATAAAAAAAGAAACCTGTGTGTTAGCTCAAAAACTTATGAATCAATAAATACAGCACTGAATTCTATATTGATATATTCACACTTTTTCCTTGTGTAAATATGTATGCTTTTAATACTGTACTTTTAATGCAATACAATGGGATATTAGTGTCAGTATTTGTGTGATCAATACCAATAATTGAAACATTTGTCTGACATGCCATCACAGCTCATCCATATAGGTGTGCTCACACCCTCATCTTTACCTAAGAAAGACCATTTGTAGTTGAAATGTAGTAATATCTACATAGAAAATGACCTATAGCAGGTGTATTTTCATCTATGTGTGCTAACTGTTGTTACCCCGCATCTGCAGTGATTTTATGGATGTACGTGTGTGCCTACTGATGGCTGATATTATGGAGTTTTTCATCTCTTCTCAGCTATTTTCCTGAGAGGTCAGTTCGTCTTTAAGTGTGCAAGTTAATTATAAAAGTGTACTTACAGCACTGTCAAACGTGCTCATCTGACCCTGACAACAATAAGCATAGTTTGCTAACGTTATGTAGCCTTGACTAACCAGAAAATGAACGCTGTAGCTGCACTGTGTTGGATAGAAAATTAGGCTGACTTGTTTCTGTAAACACAGCTTGCAAATTTGGGCCACTGACAAATTTTTATCTCTGGTTACAAACCAGTCTTGCATACCTTTTCCAGTTGAGCCAGTTTCTTCTTCAGAGCAGCAATCTCTTTCTCTTTCTCTTTCAGCTGAGCCTTCAGACCGCAGACCTCCTGAGACATCGCTGCTGACATGCAAAAAACGCGGGCAATTACAGGAACAAAATATATTTATAAGTGTGACAAGTCTGTTCTGGTTATAGTTGCAAGCATGGATGTATTGGTTGAACGGCGCAAACTTCCGGTTTAACCACGTGAGAGTGAGACCACGTGGTAGGTGACGTAGCAAGCGCTGCTCGCACTTTCACGGAAAGTAATTAAATGATCAAACAATACATTTCTTCAATATCTAAATGTACAACAAGAAAACTTTTTAAGTTTATAGCTTAATAAGACATTAATTTAACCACCTTTTTCCCCTAAATGTATTACACCCTTTAGTCCCGCTGGCGTGTTTGTGATTGCACACTTTCAATAAAGTTTAAAAAAGAAAGAAAGGTAATTAAATTAATAAGTAAATTAATATTCTATGTTATTATTTACCCTCCACAAATAAGAAAAGAAAAAAAAGTTATTGTATCTTATTAAAGATTTTGTAGATTTTGCAAGAATTATCTTTATAGAAATTATACATATGATTTTCTTCCGTCAAATAAGCTATGGTACTCCTGTTTGAAAATTAACCGTTAATTAGCACATAGCATATAATGAGTCCCATCAGGCCATTTCTTGTCAAATCCAGACTCAAGGTATTCTGAAAATGTATTGATGGGTTGGTGAAAATGAGCAGTTATCAAAGTATGGGGTCACATGTGGCATTGTTCCACTGTGGATCCAAGGAGTAGATGAAGCACACACACACACACACACACACACACACACACACACACACACACGCTCACGCACACACACACGCACATACATAGCAGTGTAGTGACGCGCTGTGGTTTAGAGAGCCTCGGGTCCTCCCTCCTGCTTTTCACATGATCTGTAGCTTTCACAAGAGGAGAGTCGGGAATGTGGACAAGAGCGACAATAACGATGGTTGAGCGAAGCCACAGTCTCTCTATAATGCGTTTATTTTACACTGTCTGCATCTGGCTGACATTCATCCACTGCGCCAATGGAATTCCGTGGACACAAGAGAAGGTAAATGAATTAACAGGCTCAGTTCACTTTTTTTTCCCTCTATGTCACCAGGCAGTAGAAAGTGTACATTTAGACTCTCTGACTGAAACAATTCTAAAAACTTGCTTCCTGCATTGTTATTGTCATGTAACCTACTTTTGACAAGGCTAAAATAATAATAATGCAATTATTAACTCCCAGGGTGTGTATATGAAAAGCATCTGAATAATTTTATCTGAGAAATATTTGTAAAAATTGAATTGTAAAAAAAGAAAAATAAATTAAATCCTGCTATATTTTATACATTTATACATTTATACATATATGCGTGTGTGTGTGTGTGTGTGTGTGTGTGTGTGTGTGTGTGTGTGTGTGTTTCCTTTTAAAATTGAGATTACCAGTACTTACACTACCTATTATCCATTATGTGAAAAAACAAGTTTCCAAATTTCCTTTTATATCCTTAATATATTTGTAATATTTATTCATGATATTCCAGCGACCCTCTGTGCTGCTTCTCAACACTTGTTGTGTAATTCTCCTGAGGTGCACCTGTATGCCTGGCCATTCATGATACTCATGTTCTTCTTCTCCTCTCCTCTTTGCCTAGTTGCTATGGCAGCACAGCCATCATCATTGATCCTCCAATTGCAGTTCTTGGTATTTATAGACCTTAAGTGGACCCCCATTTAACCCTCTCTGAGCTCAGTGAGCCCCAGCTCTTTGGAGGGCTATATCCAGTGTGTGCGACCACATAATGATATGTTTTACATTATATGCCACGTTGTAATTACAGGACTAGTGCAGTGAGTCAGCCAGTATGAGTCTAGCTCATTCTTTCAACACGTTTTGTAAGTGAATGTTTTTGTAAGATGCACTGAGGAGAGTAAAGGAATGTGCCCTCCCCTACTAACACGATAAAGTGAAACCAAATAAGAATAAGGAAGAACAAAAGTCCACTGTGATTTTCCATACAAATTGTTCAGCCTGAAGACTTATATACCCTTAGCAGCGCTGAAATTATTAAATCAAAAACATTAATCATTTCAATCATTTATTAAACAAAAACGCTGAACATTACAGGTTCCACATTCTCAAATGTGATTATTCGCTGCTTTCCTCAGTGTTGGTTAGACAAAACTGGCACTTTGATGGGCCTGTTTTGACATTTTATACACAAATCAATTAATTGATTATATAAAAATTAAAAAATATTGCAGCCCTAATCCTAAATATAGATTTGATAAATACAAATTTTGATGATATCATCAATTAAGGACTAAACAGAGGGCCTATTGTTGGAGAAAATGGAGCAGTGTAAACCAGATGCAAACTGGCTTTGGTTGTGCTCTGACATTCACCATCAGCTCTTCCTGTCTTGCTCTGTCTTCCCTGTTGGTTCAGTTTGTTACCAGGACAACCGAGCTCCTCTGCAGGTTGAACTTTGAGACCAAATGAAAGAAGAGTCATTGGATCGGAGGATCAATATGTTTTTTTAACCTGTTTAGCATTTATAGAACAGACACTTTGGCTTGAATCCATGTCGTGTTCCATGAACTGCACAAACTGGCTGATCAGCTTTTTTATAATCTTGTTTTTGGAAGTCTATCTCAAAGAGAGAGATGGAGAATGTGAAAAAGCATCCTTCACTTCTCTGCCTCTCTGCCTTACTTAAGTCTCTTGTTTATCTGAAGCCATTCATTCAATGTCTATTCACACTGGTCTAATTGGCTCTTGTGTTTCTCTCTCAGGAGGCATTAGAGTGAACTTAACAGCTCATCTAAAAAAAATGCAGTGTTTGTTAGAGCATTTCCATAGGATCAAATTGCTGCTGTCTTATGTTAACATAGACTGTTATGCAGGTGATATTACAGTGTGTAACTGTAAATAATAATTCTTGAGATGTAATTTCTTCTCAGATGTCCCTAACATCTCCGAAACATTGATGTCCAAAATTCCACTTCCAGGTTGAACTTGATTAACATTTCCAGTAATACGAGATTGAACTCACTGTTGTAACAAGCTAACATCTGTTGCAATATGGCATCCTCGTTGTTGCTCAAGTTAAAGGCATCATACTAAGATTTCCCCTGCTCTTACTGAGACTTTGCTGATCTGATATTGGGTCATGGCAGACACTGAGTCAAATAGAAGTAAATATTGCTTAATAATCTGTATTTTCCATTCACAGTTTGCAACACTGCAGTGAATGACAGCAGATCACAGTGATCTGATGTCTACTATGTTAGATTACCTTGCAATAGCTTAATCTATCAGTTCCTATGTACATGCTTATTCCCTGCTTAAGTATTAAGTGAAAATGGTACTGTTTGTCATCTCTTTCTTGTGTGTTTCCTCTGATCCTGTTCAGCTCTATCACCGAGCTGTCACACTAACACCAGAGGAGATCCAGACCGCCCTGTCACACACTAACCTGGACCAGATGTGGCAAAGATACCTAAGGCCACTACTTGTTACCAGGTACCCGGGCTCTGCAGGCAGCCAAGCCGTGCAGCAGGTGAGTTATCATGGCTAGACACTGGTTCCAACATGTTGTTTCAGTAGGAAATACATCCAAATCACTCACTAACAAGTAATGTATGTGTGTATCTTCAGCATATTAAAACAACCCTCGGTTCCCTCGGGGCAGGCTGGGAAGTGACGGAGGATAGGTTTGTGTCACAGACACCCTATAGCCCCCTGCCCTTCACCAACCTGATCGCCACCCTCAACCCATCAGCCAAGCGCCGTCTGGTCCTGGCCTGTCACTACGACTCCAAGTACTACCCACCACAATGGCACGGGAGGGAGTTCCAAGGCGCCACTGATTCTGCTGTTCCCTGCGCCATGATGCTGGAGCTGGCACAAGCCCTGGATGAAGAACTGAAAACTCAGAAGGTAGAGGGCTAGCATGTGACTTAAAGCTAGGACATACAATAAGTTCAAAAGATATATCATGCATTACTGGTCTGTTTGTCTGTGAGCCTATGTGTAAAGTCATAAAGGGCTTTTTAATGATATTCAGGCATTTATTATGTTCTGCGGTTGTGGTTAGCAGTGACTTGGGTTGTGGCCATGAATCACAGGGAAGTCAAACAACAGTCTCCAATAGCCCTATAAGCTCTAGAAAAAAACAAGGCCAAACATACAAACAGATAAAACCTGTTCAAATAAACCTGTGAACATCACTGATTTTCACTCAAACTCATCATTTCAAGTCGAGTGACAAGTGTTGGAGTGAGTACTCAACCACCTGAGAGGAAAGAGGGTGAAATTAACAATACATTTTCATCAGTGCTGTGTGACAAACATTACAATAATTTTAAAGGATAAGGCTGGTGTTATTCTATATTTTTCTTCTGTCAACTAATATCATGAAAAGACCTAAACCAACAATGCGTTAATTTGTCTCTCAGTATGTTAGCATACATTTCCCAGCAACACTGTTTAATTGTTTCACACACAAGTGAAGCATAAGGAGCGCACTTAGCATTCATGTAGCCTGCTCTTCTGCCCTTTCCCTGTTTCACAGTTGAGTTCAGACCCCTGTCTACTGGGCGGACAATGACAGTTCCAGTGACAGGAAGAGATCAACCAAGGGACATGTTTGTCAGACTCAGCTGTCTGTCACAAAGGTCACTGTGGGAATAGGAATCACACTGAATACAAATACATTTAACTGTCAGGGAGGAGGACACATAATCAATATCATAGCTGATTAATCACATAGGGGCATATTGTGTGTGTTACAAAAGCAGATACTACAAAAGGAAACCTCAGGCTGTTTTTGTGTCCCTGTAATCTCAAATCCACTAGGGGGCATCAAAACTGTGTAAATGCAAACTGGTGCTGTCTGTAACTGTCCAGTCTCTCCTTTTGTGTTTATCTACCACTGCTGTCTCCCATGTAGAGCTCCAGTCCTGATCTGACCCTACAGCTAATCTTCTTTGATGGAGAGGAAGCTCTTTTCCAGTGGACCTCTACAGACTCCCTGTATGGCTCTCGCCACCTCGCCCAGAAGATGGAGTCTACCCCACATCCCGCTGGAGCCACAGACACAAATCTACTGCACGGCATAGTACGTCAGAGCCCCGCTCAGACTTAACTGTCTAAACCAGTGGTTCTCAAACTTTTTCACATCAAGGACCCCAAAACTGACACAAGTTACACCACAGACCCTCATTTGATAAGATTTTGTCCCTGGGTCCCTCATCTAATAAGATGTTTGATGATTACAGAAAGTGTATGAAACCCATGAACAAATTGATCATACATTCTGTCATTGTATTACTTATGGATGGAATTATAGAGAAAATAAATTATTCCCCTTTTTGCTGGGGACCCCCTAGAACCCCCTCAAGGACCCCTGGGGTTTCCCAGATCCCACTTTGAGAACCACTGGTCTAAACCATCTGAGATTAGCATAATCACTTCATCACTCTCAAGATCATCTCTTTGTTAGCCCGCATCAATTTCAGTGCAATCCGCTTAGCTCTTATCTCCTCTTACACATACAGCCCACACAGGCAGGGAGGTGCAGTTGTATTTCGAAGAAGTCTCAAATCACAAAGCCACTCATTTTATCATATGGGAGGCTCAGAGGGGCTGATATCAAACATAATTTATTAAACAGTCTATGATAAGGTGTCACATTAAATGGTATGTTTCTGTATCCTAGCTGTGGAGAGATGATGCAACTGTTTATCAAGAGATGGAGACATTCCTGTATGGACAGAGAAAGATAAAGCAGACAGTATCTTAAAGAACATAGTGTCTGTGAGTGTGTGTGCAGGGGCATTCACATGCGTGCACGTGAACAGATAGACGTGTGTGTTTTCTGAGTCTCGCAGAGATAGCGTGCACATATGATGTCAGTGCATTGCACCATGGAACACATGATGTCACCATCACACCTCAAAGTAGGGACTCTGAGGTTTGATCTTTATGAGAACGGGCTTCTTGTCATGGAGTTATCTTCAGGATGTGCAGAGAAAGTTTCTCAGGAGAGCTCACCAGCTTCGTTAACCCTTCTCTTTGTGTCTTCCAGGATCTGTTTGTGTTGTTGGACCTGATCGGGGCCCCTAGCCCACGCTTTGGGAACCAGTTCCCCAGCACAACACACTGGCTCTCCAGACTGCAGAACATTGGTGAATGATCAGATGTTGTTGTAGCTACTGTTGTATGTAGGTCTGCTTAAGATGTGCAACAAACATCTATAAGTCAACTATGAGTCATGTTAATCACTAGTCAAAATACATTAGTCATATTACAGATAGTCATCATCATATGTAGGCCAATGTGGCAACAGTTCTGACAATCAAATTATTGTAATCACATTTGTCACACTGTATCTTCTTTGCAACTCTTGCAATGTGGAGATTGTATTGTTTAGCCTAAATTGCTAATAGGGCATTGAAGGCTCTGACCTATTTTATCAGTCAGCTTCTTACTACATGTAATAGGGTGTTACATTAACGCACTATATTCTGCTAAAGTTTTGGTTATTTAATGTGACAGATATTGCGTTTTTTTGTTTTTGTTTTTTTGTCCTCACTTTTCCCATTGGTTTGAAGTAGGGTGGGGCTCCTTTGAATAACTTCAGGATTTAGCAACATTTGAACCTAAATGTGACGATGTGTGATCTTTTCTTATGTTGCCAACACTGGCAATCAAATCAGATCAAACTACACCCACACAATCTTGAAGCAGATTAGCTGTTTTTGACTGTTAAACCCTCAATAAATATGATCTTATGGATGTCTTCTTTATCCAAACTTAAACTTGATTATGTCATAGAGAAAAAAATTAGAGGGGCTTTACAAGATTAACTCAACTGACAGATGTACTCTTTGTCCTTCCTCTTACATCCTCAGAAAAGCGTCTACACTCCATGAACCAGCTTGTGAATCATCCTAATGATGTGCAATATTTCTGGCCAGATCAACCTGTCGGCCACATTCAAGATGATCATATACCATTCCTAAACAGAGGTATACACAGCAAGTGACACTACTACCACAAATATTATGATTATATACTGTATATTGTGTTGCTTTGGTGGTGATCCTCATCCTTTGCCTCTCTGTTAGGAGTCCGTATCCTCCACCTGATCCCCTCCCCCTTCCCATCCGTATGGCACACGTTTGATGACAATGAGCAGAACCTGGATCGCTCCACCATTCAGAACCTCAACAAGATCCTGCAGCTCTTTGTTCTGGAGTACCTCAACGCCAGACCTGCCAATGCTTCAAAACCTTCCAACCCTTCAAACCCACAAAATGCCCCATAAAACCCCCAGCATTCCTTTCGACAACTTTCTTTCTTTTGATGTTTCACCATAGAAAAGATCTTCAACTGTTATTTTATAAGAATACACTGCATTTACTCCTCTTTAAATACCAACAATATGGATTTGTTAACATAATGATTGAGATGTGAGGTTGAAATAAAAACCCTCAACTACACGGACAAGTACATTTTTTATTTGGAAATCTATATATAAGTCTATATTTTGGTTTATGTGAGTATGTGAAATGTATTTTCTTCCCTAATGGAGCCATAAGACACTTGAAGACTACGTAGCTTCACCTTCCCTCTGAGCCTTAAGTCCCCAGCAACAAGATCACCACACAGGCTGTTCTGTGTGTTTTTTTTTTTACTACACTACTTTCTTTATATCAGCCTACGCCCCTCACTTACACTGTGAGGAGTCATTAGTGTTAATACTAATGTTGATGATCTGGTCCACTTGCCTCTAAAAGGAAAGAAAAGAGCATTAAAAATAATAATTGGCAGCAATTCAAATACTGGGACATCTTAATAACTTTCATTATGAATTTCTAATTCCTTATAGTCCTGTATAACATTCAGAATCCCTGATGTTATGTTATGTGATAAACATATAGCCTACAATATGGCCACCCCCATGAATGCTGCCAAAACATATGGGGCAGGGTTTGTGGCGACACACATGAGACTGTGTCACATGCTGTGTGTTTTAGCTACAGACCAGGGTATGTGACATTTCCTATCCAAGAGTAAATCTGTTCGGTGTTTATAGAGCAAACCTGTCAAGGGCAGGAAGTGGGTTTGTTTGTGTTATAAAAACATCTTTAGCTCTTCATATCCTGTCATCTTAGATAGTGAAGTGGATAACTTCCTGTGCTGATGTTTCATGTGCCTGCCTTTGTTTATATGACATTATTAGCCCAATCTTAATGTAGATCCCAGAATAATACACAATGCCAAAACTGGACTTCCTGTATTTTGAGTCTGGAATAAATGTTGATTCGAAATACAACAGAGATCATGCAGAGTTTGCTTATCTTTACAAGTCTTTGTTTTAATGTTAGTATTTGGGGAGCTTGGGATGAAGCTTGGTTATGTAAGGTGACCTTTTGCATGAGGTAGTGTAAACTTTTTTTCTGTAGTTCTAACCTAAAACAGCACAAATAGTCAAAACTGATCTTCCAGTATTGCATTTGTCGCTCATGTTTTTCCAGGCTAAAGCATCTTCCTTAGCAGACCAAATACCGCCTCAATCCCTCCGCCTCACCTCAACAACAATCCCATGATTCACTTAATCCTATCAGGGAGGACCTCCCCTGAATTCCACACTATCCAAATCCCCTTCAATCCACCCCACTCCCATGAGAACTGAGCATGGCTCTGACTCCCCCGTTCACTGTCAGATATGTTGTTTGCAGTGCATGGCAACAATGTACACTACAAGCATATACAGCATTTTGTCTAGAAGGATATTAGAGGCATAATTGACTGAAAGGCCATTAGTCACCCAAGGCTGCAATATGTTGTATAGTCTCCACCCAAACTCCATATTTGTACCTTATACTGTGCTAATAACACCCATCCTCATTATATTCATTCTTGTTTTTGTTCTGCAGGTTTTAACTCGAGAAAAATGTCTTCCTATAAAAGCTTTCCGCAGGCATCCTACCTGTCAGTCATCGCCAAAGTTACTCTCAGAGATAGCACGGGGAGATAATTTTGATTAACTTTAATCTAAAGAAAAGACTCTTATTCACAACAGGTCTTAGTTTAGTCTAACTGGTAGGGACGCCAGCAAGTCCAAACAAGGAAAAGAAAAGAAGCAGAACAAATAGCACTGTATTGTGGCTTCCAGTATTTTTTCTTTCTTTTTTTTTGCTTGACAGCAAATTGATGTGTACCCCTGTTTAATCTGCAGATGATTACAGTGCAGAGTATACAACAGCTTCCAGCTGTACAGTAGTGGTGTGATGGGAAGGGCTGGGAATCTCCCATGCAAGGTGTGTTTCAGATTTAGGAAACAATGAACCTGTAAAGGTTACTTTCTATCAGGAACCATTTTTAACAAACAGTACTTAAATAGTTAACAAATCTTCCTAATAACTAAACATGGGAAAAAAAGATGTAATACTCCCAATGTGTAAAATATCCTTACAGTAAAGGAACCTTGACTTTCTAAACTGAAGAAGGTTATTTTCTTATTATTCATATACTCCCTAAGCATCATTTTAATACAGATTCTACCTAATGTGTTTTCCATGATTTCTAATCTTTTGCATAGTAGCCACCTGTTGCAACACAGTAAACACACTGCACACCAGTTGCTTCCACCAGTCCCAGGACCAGGACCAAGACCAAAGAAATAAGCTGAAAATAGTTAAATGCTGTTTATTCAAATGCTTGAATTCTTTATGGGCCTACATCATATATTGTCACTGTCAGGGAAAAACAATCACTATCCAAAAGGATTTCAAGGGGTTTCTTTGAAGTTTACTCCTGAAAACAGTTTTGTTTTTCTTCTTGTCTTTTTGTCTAGTTATATTAATTTAAAAATTAATACAATAACATCTTTTAACTGGGTTGCTCAGGTAATTGTGAATTGACTCTCCACTGTAGCTGGGACAACCATCAGACTCATTTATAGCTTTTTATTATATAGTTTCATTATATTATTGGATTGGGGACATTTTCTAAATTAGTTAATGAGATTGTACACAATGTGAAGGATTATTGTGTATAGCAGTTTTGGGAGGACTGTAGAGCAGCCCACTACTACATAGCTTGCAAAGAAGCAAGTTACCAACAGAGAGCAGTGGTGAGTCACATTCAGTTTAGTGAAAACAGAACCTGCTGATTTTGCTGTTTTTCATACATGGTATCATAACTTAGTGACTGCACATATGATTTTTATCAAACAAATTAATTCATGTCATGTCAGTAGGGCATTATCACATGACTCATCAGATAGACGAAAAAAGGTTTAACACACACTTCACAAATTGCACTGATTTCCAACTATGGAGCATTGTTTAATTTTTGATACTTGAAGTAGGCCTATCGTGTGTAATCGTGTGTATCATGAAATTAGCTTTGTCTTTTTCAGGAGCAACCACATATCAAGTGGGCAACACACACACACTCATATTTACACGCCTCCAGTTTCAAATGAGGGCGGTGAACACAGAAGCTACCTACATCATACGCGACGTTCACTGCACCTCGTAAAGCTCCCAATTTCATGTCCCACAAATTCATTGAACACACTGTTCACTGCTTTTAATCAGAACTAATGATACATTTAGTTGTTGTAATATCAATCAAAAAGACTAACTTTGACAAATGAGGCAATTTATCATGTTATAAATTGGTTGCGTGAAGCTTAAACACAGGCTCTATGAACAAACTCAATAGGCTATAGGACCAGTATAATATATTATTCCAGTATAATATTAATAACATCAAAACGACACACCTTATTGCCATTCTACCAGGATCTGAGGAACAAGCAGCCTCTGGTCTTGCTTGGTCGTTATTTTTGCGAGCGTATTGTTATAATTCCCAGTATCCCAGCTGTACGTGAATGCAACATAGATCCCAGACCGGGCGCTGAGGAGCTGTAGGGGATTTCAGTCCAGCCTCCAGTCATGCTAGTACAGAGTGGTTCAGTGAGTGAACACAAACAGACGGACAGCACTGAGCTGTTGTGAAGAATGTGATAGCAAAGAGGCTTTATATTTTTTACACATTTCTTGAATCACCGGCGCCAAATTTTGGCGTATTTTGGTCACTGACATTGTGTTGAAAGAAGCCATGGAGCCGATAACAAAGTGGACACCAAAGCAAGTTGTCGACTGGATGAAAGGTACGTGTGGAGTACTTAATGAGTTACGTTAATGTAGTGTTTTTGACGGACACTGTAGAAGAAACACAACATTCCTGTGTCTTTACTCGCTTCTCTGTCTCAACCTTTAATTCGCTCCTCAGTTATCTCCAGCTGGTTTCGTAGAAACTGCTCCTGTGTGACAACATACCTCGAAGCTTAACAATGGGACTGCATTTTCTTTCACTCTCACTCACAGATGCTATCCAGTTGAGCCATTAACGCCACAGTCAGCTGTGTTATCTTTTCTTTGATACGACTCTTAAATTGCTGCTAATTGCTGTCATTTTATGTGTGCTAATTTGTTACTTTTTGCTACTTTGTGGCGCTCTGAATGACAAGTGTTGGCTGACTTTCGCGCTGTTGGAAGAGAGATAATTTATTCAGTCTCAGTTACACTGGTTTCTAAACTCCTGTGTCAGAAATACCAAAGCTAATATCACTTTAAACCGCAAGCTCCTATATGATAGTTTTGCTTCAGGGTCTCCCAATCTAAAACCAATATTGCTGACTGACTGAAGTAGTAAGGAATGACATTGAACACACAACTGAAGTCATGAATGCACTCGCTCAGTCTACTCATTGTTTTTAATTAAGTAATGCTGACAGTCATTACTCATTACCGTGGACCTCAGTTTTGAAATCACTGTTCTGCTTTCATTAACCGGCTCCTTTTGAAGAAGTCAGAAGTGTTTGAGTCCCATAAATCAGTTTCAGTCAGACTTGTTTTTTTAGAGCTTTTTAGGACTACTTTATCATGTCAGGATTAGGGCACTAAGTAAAAGCAACATACCTTTTTCAGATGCTCAGTGGAATGCTGGCTATGGTAAATGACAGCATTACTCTTTGAACCTGTGTTCAGTCACAGCTTAGGTATTTCTAGTGAGAGACACCAAATGGCATGTGAAGTATGGATGGAAATAGTCACACTGCTACCATTCCAAACATAGAGGGAGGCAGAAAAGTGTGTGTATATTCTACTGCAAAAGAACTAATGAGCTGTTTATATGGCCAGCGATAAGACAAAGCTGTCTCTCATAGCTTTACAGTTGAGGACATTTTGAAACATCCCAAAACAAAGCATAAGTGACTTCATTATTAATCCCATAATTTGTATCTCAGGGCACGCACTTGCGTCATTATTTGGAGCTATGATAGTGTTGTAGCGCAGCAACTGCTGATTGAGGCATGCCTGCCTGTGCTCATCTATAGTTGGGAGCTAAAGGGGATTGTGGAGGGGTTAGTTTCAGTGTGTCCAGTGAAAAGAGCCTGGCCCCAGCACGCATGGATGGAGGATTAGTTGTCTACACAGGCCCCATTGCTGTCAGTCTCATGAAAATCTGACTCAGCGATTGTCTCTGTTGGTCTTAACCATCGGATTTGCAGACTCCTACAAAGATGGCTGTAGTGAACAAACTGAAATGACAGCAAGCCATTCATGGGAATATTTCACATATCCCTTTCATACACAAACCCAGTGCATGAACATGCTATGTTGAACACAGGGGTCGACTTGCAGTGGACCTTTCTGACCAAATACCAGGTCTTCCTATCATTGTTGTCATTTTTGCACCTTAATCAAAAGTGGTCACTGCTGTGTTGTCTTTAGATTGTAGTTTCAACAAAGTGGATGATGCAGCTTTGCAAAACCAGCCAAAAAAATCTAGCTTCCCTCATTGTGGTGTAGCAAGACTGATATCTTGAGGTGAAATTTTATCCTAAAATTGATCGTTAACAGGGTATATTTTCTTTATTTGGTAAACTCACTAAAGTAAAGTATGTGTTTGTGCTCCACGGTCATGTTTAACATCTTTTGTGTTCAGAAAAAGCAGTGTTACTTAAAGAGAGACACAAGTCTATGTCTATGAAAATGAAAAGACCTTGTGTTGTCCTCAGTGACCGCTGTACAGTAGACAGCCACAAAAGAGCATGTAACCACTGGTTTGTTGTTTGACTGAAGAATAACTTGTGTAATCCCTTCATACTGAAGACAAGCGCCAACACACACAAGTAAAATCCTTGACGAAAGCAGGGTCACGGCCTCGTGTTGACCCACTCACACCGATGGCAAACACGGGTGTTTCCAGAGCTGTTGCGCCTGTGTGAAAGACGTAATATTAAACCCCCAAGAAAGCACTGTCTGTAGATCTGTGCTCTCATTTGCCTCAGGTTGTTTTCCTCAGTAGGACAGGGACTGTTTTGTGTATTGAGGCAGTTGTTAATCACTTGCATTGTTCAAGGAGATCAAGCGGCGGTTGGTGGATGTTTATTGCCAGTGAAAGGGCATTTGGTTCTTTCGATTTAAACACTGTTGTTTTTGTGTTTGGGGACTGGAAATGCCCTGAAGTGCATTTTCCTCACCACAAGCTCTGATCTTCCAGCTGGACCTGTGGTGTCCTGTGTTTGCTATGCCATATGTCATGTGTGGGACTCCCTACCCCGGGGATGTTATTCACCTCTCTAATGGCAGTATAGATGGTACAGCACGATATTTTTTTAATCAATTAATGAAATACATGTATGGTTTTGCTTTGACACTGTTTGAGTTAAATGAAGTGCAGGTTTAGATGAGGTTGGATTTGAAGAAGTAACACTTATACAATGACCCACATACCCATGTTCACAAAGTCAAAAGTTTGTATCCTGCTAGTCATTTTCCAAATATAGTCCTAAATGAATCCACATGGGCAAAGCTTCATCTGAGAAGGGTTGGCACTGCTCAGGGAATGTTAAGCTCAAACTTAGCTGAATAGTTTTTCATTTACCAAACATACTTTCTATTTTTTACTCTCCCCTTGTACACATCTTGGTTACTGGGAGTAAGACGTCCAAGTTTTTAACAAGACATCCCAAACATGCAAACCTGCACAGCTACTGTCTGACTATATGGCTTTTATCCAATGCTGTAACAAGTTCAGACTGTGGCTGAACATGCAACTCTATAGATCAGCACACATTGGATGACCTCCAGCATTTTCTATACTTAAATACTGACTAATCAAATTTCAAAGCTCCGTATCTGGAGATGGATTTAGCCGTGATAATTTTAGTGATGGGTTTATTTTGAGCAAGAGGTCTCTATTAGCCCAGCTGATCTAGTGGCCTACATCTATCTCACACCTCTCTCAGACCAAATAGCCACACGTCTATACAAGGCCTGACTCCATTAGCGTATCGGTGATGTGTATGGAACTACAGATTCAGATGTGTGTGAACATTGTCCGTAACCAGAAGTCTGATATGAATGGTCAACTGCAGGTTCAACACAGTGGATGGAAAACGAATGTCATGTGGATGGAAAACATAAGAGTATATTAGCATAGGTGTGTGTGTATCCTGCCTCTCAAATAACACCAAGGTGCCAGTAAGGTAATTAGCTTGTCAGAGAGGTGACAAACATGTGCTGAATGCGCTTTTGTCTTTGACCAAGTGTGTGCTTGGAAAAGTAACAGGAGTCTGCACATGCTGAATGACTTCACTGATGGGTACCTTCAGCAGTCTTATCTGTAGAGATGATACTGAGGTGTGGGCAATGATGGCCCCATGATCCTTATCTGGCTGAAACAGAGACTTCCTAAACTGGAGTGTGAACAGACATTGTGCAGACACCTCACCCTTATTAAGGCATCCGCTGCCTCTGTTTTAGTGCTGGCTCTATCAGACAAGTGGAGTTCTGTTTGGATAGCCTCCACAGACATCATTTATCCATTTTAGCAAGCCTCATACTGTAGACTGTGTGTATACGCATCATGACAAGTGTTCACAATTTAATAGTAGCGGATGTCCTTATGCCCTTCTAGTGGCCTCAATCATACAAGGAACTTAACAATGTAACAAGGTTAAATAATTTATTCATTTGAAAGTCATTCTTCCCATGACATCCCGTAAAGTTAAAATGCCTGTCTTTTGTCATTTACCAGTTTCTAGTCATCCAGCCATTCAGCTTTTATAATCAACCCATTGTGTTCCATTGATGGGCGGATAACCATGTTACTTTTCCATAGAAAAAGGCCTTTAGAGTTCAGGGGAAGTGCTGTAAGAGGATTCCCCCTGGGGAGAGGCGACTCAAAGGGATTGCCTTGGTTTTGTCCCTGTCGGCCCTGCAGCGGCCTGCTTCTCACACGGCCTGCTGTCCCAGCCTTATAGCCTCAGGAGCTCCACCATATGGGGACTTGTAGAGAAATCATCAATAGTTAATGTCATAATTATGATCTAGAGTTCAAGAGACAAAGACGAAACAACAGTCAGTGTGTTTTAATCAAAGTAAGGGTTTTCACACATTGGTTAAAAGTTGCTATTGTATTAGGGCTGAGCAATATGGACAAAATCAAATATTACGATATTTTTGACCAAATACCTCTATCGAATATTGTCGAGATGACTATTGATCCTTTCACAAAATATTTCCACAATGAGATTTTTGATAAATAATACCGGTAATGTGGATGTAATGACTAAGTGGGTAAAGCCAAATATTAGAACAACTAGAGCAGTCTGGTAAATTCAGAAAATTACATCACTGTAGTGTAATGCAGCCTTTAAAACCAGGAAAAGACAACACTTATGCCATAACACAATATTACAATATCCAAAATCTAAGACGATATGTAGTCTCATATCACAATATTGATATATTGCCCAGCCCTAGTTTCTATCCTTTCGAGCTTAAACACAGTGTCAGTTGACCTCAGTTGGGTGTTTGGTGTGTTTGAACACTATATATACTGCATTGATCCTTCATGTGTACGACTCTTTACAGGGTTGATGATTTTTATCAGTTAAGCAAAATCAGTTTGCATTTGCATGTGTATCCAACAGATCTTCTCACAGCGCCAGGAGAGGAGACCAAGTGTCACCACGTATCCCTGCCAACCCGCGTTAGACCAGTTTGCTTTTCATTCAAATCTGAAATGTACATTGCAAATCTCCCAGATGATCTCTGCTTAGTAGGTCCTGCAAGCTATTTGGCCCCGGTCTGCCCTAAGAGCATTGGCATGTGAAGTGCCGTGCTTAAGCCACAGGAATAAAAGCTCCAACCTTAGGTGGCACAGCGGGTGCAAGTGCAAATACGGGTCACATGCTGACTGACCTCTCGTGCAGGGAAGTCAAGTATGTGTGCCTGCCTACACTGGTTTATGTGTTTGCGTGTCATGAATGTGCCCAAATGCTCACTCTCACTGTCATGCGATTTGAAGTTTTTTCAATATATTAAAATCTCAAATTGCTGCCACACAGATCTATGCTTGTATGGCCACTCAAATCGCGTGCAGAGAAGGAAAAAGGAAGTGTAAGGCTGTGTTGGTATTGTTATCAAAGCCCTGTTAATGCAGTTACGCTCAAATAACCACAGAACATGAGAGGAATGCAGTCGACTGCTGTTTTTTTTTCCTCTACCAAACTAACAGCTCTGCGAATGAGCAGTCAAAACAGGTCACACATGTCCTTTGTTGCATTTGGGGCCACCAGTTGCTTTTAACGGATTTAAAATTCTGAACCCAGTCAAGTTTTGTAGCCCTCCTCACTGACCAAATACACACAAAGCTCTTTCCTCCTGCCACCAGCTTACAGTGTAATGGAGTTTAATGTCATTATGATTATGAAGTGATCTGTAGTTTTATGAACTGTTACCCACATTTGGGTTTAGCAAGGCACTTGGGTGAATGCCAGATTGGAGCTTGTTTAGAACATGTCCAGACGAGTCCATATTTTCACAGTCCTTCACACAGACTGACTGAATTCCTGTCAAGCTGTTCACACAGTTTAAAAATTGTTGTCCTCATAGGACATACGATCTTATGATTAAACTTCAAGATAATTTACCGGGTTACATTTTGCAGTCCATTCTGTTTGTTTGCATAATAACATGCTGGGATAAAATTAGATTACATGCAGGCTGTTATTGTTTGAAGGTCTCTCACTTTCCTGTGACGTGTCTTTGAGTCTGTTTTGTTGACTGGTTACATTAGATCGTGCTGATAGATAAGGCAGCTGTAATGGGCCAGTCTGTGTTTTCACAACATAGACGGTGCATTGATGAGCCCCCAGGCCCGCTATCAGCATGGCTCCATGTACCCTGAATGGATGGATGGATTTACGTGTTTGTTTTAACCAGGAAACTATAAAACACCTGGGAGATGAAAGGGAAGCCCCATGCTGTGCTGTATCTGTGCTTGATCTGATATATTATGATTGCATGTGCGGTTTCCCCATGCAGGTCTACAGTATACAAAGGTGCATATTACTCTATTATGGAAAGGTCATAAAGCTGTTAAGGTGATACAGCTGTGTCAAACTTCTGTTTTCATTTTGTTATGGTTATAAGTCACCGAGGGAATGCACAGAAAATTCCACAAGCGCAGAGCAGTGAAGTCATACTCTACCTCTGTGGAAGTTTGTCCCTTTTGGACTTTCCCATCACAAGTCCCTAACTTCAAGAAAAACAACTATTTGTAGCTTATTTCCTCATACTCTCCCAACAGTCAAAGCATCAAGTACATGAGTAACTCATTAGAATACAGGTCGGCTGTAATCCTAACCTTTTGTCTTATTGGAATTTGTTATGAAACCTTTTAACCTACTGAACTTAAAATCTTCTCCTGCATATGTTTCCACTAGAGGTTGGAGCTCACCAAATTTAATCTCATATCACAGCTAATCTTGAGTTAAGGTTGAAAACACCAGCACATTTCAAACAAAACAATCTTTGTTCCCTTGATCCCAACTCAATAGGTTATACAAAGGACATTAGAACAAAATGTGGGTTTTGAATTTGTTTGAACAGGGAGTGGTGACTCCTCTTTGTTTCTCCTGATCCAGAATATTCTCAATCAGGGGAGATTCTTTTTTTATCCTCTCTTTTGTTTCCATCGGTGCAGACACCCGGGAAAACCCACTCACCTGCCTTTCAGTTCTGTTTGTTTGGAACAACACATTTATCATTTATAGGAACATGACTGTCCCTTTCTTAATCTGTCATGATTGCAAGGGAGACCCACAACAGGTGCTGTCAGGAGTACAAACAAACCTCCACCTGGGAAAGGGAGGAGTGCTTTTGTGGAGAAAGAGATTAGTTTGTGTGTGTGTGTGTGTGTGTGTGTGTGTGTGTGTGTGTGTGTGTGTGTGTGTGTGTGGTCTGTTTTTCCACCAATGAGTTAGAGCATTAAAGCAAAACTTGGCGACACATCTTGATATGCCAAAGCCAGAAAGTCAGTAAAGTAACCACAGCACAACATGGAGCGTGTGTGTGTGAGCCTACAGTATGTGTGTGTGTGTGTGTGTGTGTGTGTGTGGCTGCGTCATAGGTGCCCAGTTCTGGCCTGGGGGTGACTGTCACTGTCACTCCCCACTACTTTTCATTGAAGATGACTCACCCTCCCCCACACACACCCCTCACAGCAGGGAGAACAGGATCAGCTGCCCACGGCCTGTAGGCTGCGTAGTGATGTCTTACGTTGCATAATTCATTCAAGTGTTCATTAGATTTGTTCCTCTCTGCCATGATAAGAGAACTGAGTGATTGAGAATTTTTATTGGGGAAAGCCGGTGTCTTACTGATTGGTGGGTTTCTTTTTTCTTCTGTTTTTTATGGTGTGTGTGTGTGTGTGTTTTTTTCTGTTTTATTGGTCCTCTACTGAAAGGATGGATAGACTAATGATGTTCTCAATCTTTTTGACCCCTCGCCTCCTCCTGTGACCTGGACACAAGCCAACAATAAAACCCTGGATCGTGGTCTCTATCTCTCACACACACCTCTCCTCTCCCCTCCTTCTACTTCAGCCCCCTCCAACTTGACTGAACCTCCTTTCCCCCACCGTCTACCCAACCTCTTCCCACTTCCCCTATCGCTATAGTAACCTTAATTTTATTTACAGCTCCAGCCAGAGCTTCAGCTTTTTGTTGGCAGCCATTGTGACTGAGGGGGTGACCACCAGGAGCACTTTGCACACAGCAAAGTGTTCCTGCCGGGTTCAGCAGGGGTAGAAGGCAGACAGTAAGCTCAGAGTTGCATGTGGACAGGCCAGGCTGAGAAATGTCCCCTTTCCACCAACTGGAACCTAGTGCTGGTGCTGGACTGGTGCTGGTGCCGGTTCACAATTGGTTCAACGAGCGAGAGAGCCAAATTGTTACATAACTGTACACGCCTCCGGTTTCCTAGCAATTAAATGAACAATTAAGTATGCCATCACCAGCAGACTGATCACACTGAAGTATACTCAAGCAAGACATGAGTGTATCACATGACTGACGGCTGTCTCACCTGGTGTTACGCCGTATTCGGTGACTCATCAGATTCTGTGACCTGCATTGTTAGAAGTTCATATCCTTCACTTCAGTAAAAGTACCCATCAATACCACAATGTAAAAATACTTCATCACAAGTAAGTTTTTGAAATTGGTCCAGTATGGAGCTAGAGCGCTTCAGCTGGCAGCTGCAAAATGGGCTGTAGTGTAATCCTTTAGGGCAATAGCACACTGTCAATGTATGTCCACTAAAAGTGCTTGTTTCTGCCACTGACAGGCTCAGATTGCTATTATAATTGTCTGACAACATTATGGAAGGGACCATACAGAGAAATAAAATGTTTTTTTTTCTTTACCTTTTGCTTGATCTGGTCTGTTTGTTATTGTGTCTAACCAAGCCTCGCTCAAGGAGAAGTCTTGTTCTGAAACCTTGTGCGATTTGAGTTGTTGTGGAAATCTGCTAAATATTCAACCATGACAGAGTTGGAGAGAGGAGTGCCAGGAGGAGTTTTTTGTGTTGGAGTACAGAAAGCGTAGCTTTGTGTTATCTAAAAGATTTTCAAAGTCATGGCTGAATATTTAGTTGATTAGCTGATTTCGAAACAACTCAACTCTCGCAAGATTTGCACTTTTAGTGGACGTACATTGACAGGGTGCAATTGCCCTGTCATATTACATTGCAGCCTGTTTCGCAGAAGCTGGCTGCGGCTCTCTCGCTCAATGCTGGACCAATTTTAAAAAGTTTCCCCATTAGTCACTTAGACATAAAAAGATGGGAAAATAGGGTTCAGGTTGAAAAATATTGAACTTTTCCCTTTTAAGTAAAGAATCTGAGTACTTTTTCCAACACTGCAGGTCACAGAATCTGATGAGTCACCAAATACGGTGTAACACCGGCCAGCAGCCCCTTCACATCTCCGAAAAACGTTGAAGCAAAATTCCAAACAGATGTTAGTTGGATATACTGACCACATATTGGGACTCTTATGTGGTTACTTTCTCACCTGAAAAAATATTAAAATTTAATAAAGTGACATATTAACAGCTTAACTCTCCCTATATGTCTCTGGCCTGGCTCAAAATCTCCACCACTGCGCAGTCTGAAGAGACGCAATGCATTTTGGTTTTGGTTGGTCACAATGATCCTAGCTCCAGCCCCTGACGTCAGCGGTTCTTTTTTCTATACCAGCAAAATGTTGGTGCCTCTCTGGAACCAGTTTTCCTGGCCGAGAGCCAGTTCTTTGGCTGTCGAAATGCGAAGAACTGGTTCAAGATTAGGCACTGGCTCTGAACCAGCCCTCGAACTGCCTTGGTTGAAAAGGGGTAGAAGAAGAGATCTCTTCTATGCCAGGGTCAGAGATGGACCTGCTGTCGGTTTTGATAAAGTAAATCCTTTGCCTGGTTTGGCAAGTGAATCTTTCCTTCTAACAAGATCCAAGGGAGATTTGCCCTCTAGAAGACTTATGGCAATTAGCAGGTTCTTATCTATCCAACGATGCTTATGAGGATCCACATTAGAAACGTAGCACATAGCAACCTCACAAGTGACAGGAGCGACATGAAGCTATCTTTAGTTTTAATTAAAGGCTCGTTGCTGTCCGTCGTATCAGTCTGTTTCATAAAAGCCCAGTAAAGTAAGCATTCACATGCAACATAATAGCACAATAGACGCAATGTTGAGTTCAGCTCTGCTAGAAAATATGCCCACATGCAGTGTTATTATGACTGCTGCTACACTATTCCCATGGCAAACTAAATGAGTGGGGCACCCCCCACCCCTCCGAAACCTTGTTCATCTTTATTGTGGTTTACATAGGCAGCTATTATGGTGCTAGTAAATTGGCCTGTAATCAGTATGCAGGGCCACCCTGATCATACGGTATACAGTATATGTGAGGGGACAAAACCACCGAACTGAGTTCCATGTTTTCTACGACCAGTTTGTGACTCAGTGGCTATGACTTTGACTCTGTCTCTTAGCAAAGAATGACAGTCTTTAATTATAGTTTTGTTTTAGGGAAATGATATGTAGGTAGTTGAAAAAGTGAGTGTTTTAGAAGTCCCGTTGACACACAAACAGCGCTGTCTATTATGAAACATCTCATCTTCAGTAGTGATTCTCAGGCCCTGTGGTGTGACTGTCCTTATTGCTTTTTAATTCGACACTTGTTGTGATTAAAACTGGAAAACATTTGACCATTCCCAAATTCCAGAAATGACAGTCCATTGTATTGTGCACTTTCAAGAAACAAAGACTGTGACTATCTTGGGATACTTGTCAACAGGCAGAACCACAACAATATGAACGTTGGAGGGGCCAGGAAAGACGAAAGATTGCGCTGGGTGGAGAAGCAGGAACAGGACTGAGAGGAGGAGGTGGGGTGTTGGAGACATTTTTGAGGTCTTTGTTGCTTTCTTTAGTGGGTGTTTATGCTAGTGGTAACGAGCTGCAGCGTGGCTGGGCGGCCGACTGGCTGGAGAGTGATGGGTGTTTATGTTGGCCTGAGAGGTTATTGCTCGAACTTCTGCTCCCGTCCCTGTCAAACACTCAAGGACTGGCTACAATTGTGTTAATAGCGCTACACTAAGCGCTGTTAATGGCAACAGTGTACATTTTGACATAATGTCGAATAATGTAATGACTCACCTTAATGATCACACCTGTGCTTTCCTTACTATGACTCATTAACAGATCTCTCATGAAAAGGGTCTATTGAAAGCACTGAAAATAAAAAAAACAATCAGATAGGTGAACATGTTTGCATGAGTCAGTATCCTGGATAACACCAGAAATTAGTATCCAGGTTTCCCACCATTCATTTATGAGCTCTCTTATATAAATGTGCTGCTCTCTCAAACTACTTTAGAATCCTCAGTATTTAGTGAATGTAGGTGTGCAAGGAACTAGTCCATGTGGAAGAATTGCGTGTTAAACTGAACATTTGTTAACAATGGTATTAAGATTATAGGCTGCATGTGTGGTGTTGAGAAATTGCTTGTGAAGGAAGTCTGACAAGAGAAAACTAAAGTATGTTTCAGGATTAAACTCAGTGACCCAGTCAACCAGTTTTACAGTTTTTTTTTTTTCCACACCCCTAACTTAAGCAACAGTTGTTATGGATTCTGCAGGTTTGGAAAATCACTGACAAATATGCCTGCAGCAGTCTGCTTTATCTCTCTTTTTTTTTTTTGTAGAGTGTTCCTCCTTCTTGCTCCATCTTGTTTTTCCTCTATTCTCTGATCTGCTCATGACCAGAAGTCATCATGTATCAGGTCATGCGACAGCTAAAATACCCCTCCTGACCTCCTGTGCTCCTCCGCTCTGACCTGCGTCGCCTCCAGACGTCACCTCTCGCCTCACTCCGGTCAATATTAACCGAGTCATCCACCCCCCCAAAAAAAACCTCAAACTGACAAAGAACTGGCAATGTAACTGAGGCTGCGTTGCTGTAAGAGGTGTGGATTAACTGAACCAAGGGGCCGGGCACTCATACTTGCTGATGTGCTTCAACCATGACAAGCCCGTGAACTATGACCCCCACTTCTCTCATCAGTCATCATCCATCACCCTGTAAGAGACAGAGCCGCTTTTGTCTGCCTGTGTAAGGGGCTAGCCTCAGCTGCTTTTTCTCACTTAGGAAGCCCACTCTGGACATGTCACTGCCATTTTGTAGTCGTCTGTGTTTAAGATTAGGGTACATGAAGTGAAACACTCCATGTTAACTGGAGGAAGCATTGATAAGATTAAAACATGGGTTGCGCAGGGTCATAGCCAGTTAAGCAGCGAGAGAGCGATAGAACAAGAAAATGCTGCCTTTGTGTCTTAAGCACTGTAAAACAGTTCAAGAAGTCACAATCTTATAGTTAGTGGCACCATAACCTACATTTTTTCTCCCTTTGTATCAATTAAAAAACCCACCTGATTTCAAAAATAACCTGAATTGAATTATGACGTTGATGTAGACACAATGGGGAGATGTAGAGGACCATTGTGTAACTCCTATCCCCAGTTTCCCATTGGAAGGGCCAGCCCCGTGTGTGTGTACAGGCTTTGTTGTTTTCCTGTGAAGTCATGCATTAGAGGATAGCTTTGCAGTCGCAGAGAGGAGCTTTTTCTTTCTTTCTAATTACAGCACGGCCTGGTCCAGCCAGAGACCATTGTGCCAGAGAGCTGTGAATTCCCACAATGGAGCTGCTCAGCGGAGAACAATGAGTCAAATTCCTGACCGTTCCCCGCAGGTTCAGAGGCCGTGCTGACAAATACAGACAGCAGAGTTACAGTGGCTTTGCTATTCTACACCCAGTAGCTTTCCCACTGGCCACCCCAGTGGGGATATTTGGTGTGTGCAAGTTTGTGTGTGTCCTGGTTTGTGTCTGTGTGTGTGTTACAGAGTGGCTACACCTCCCAGTGGGAGCAAAGGGAGGGGTTGAGAGATGGGGGGGAGGTGAGGAGGAGGGAGCTTATTTAGTTCATTCTGTAGGAGGTGAAAGACTGTTCACTCTTTTCTAGTAACTTCTGTAATCAAACCCCTGAGAACTAAACGTTGGCAAACCAGAAGCTGCACTGAAAGCATTGTTGATCAAAACTGATTTTTCCTGATGACAGAGCACTGAACTTGTATAAGATGTCGTGTGCAAACCTATTAGCTGTTCTTTAATGTGTTTTTTTTTTTCAATCACACACATACACAATGGGCCCTGTGCTATCATGTACTTGGCCACTTAAAACCCAATCTGCTGTTTTTTGTGCCTCTGTGTGGATGGGAAACATTGAGATTATGACAAGAATAGCACAGCCATTTGCAAGAGGAAGGGTTCTGTTGTTTACATTGCCAGAAATGTGTGCTTACACAGCCTTTAAGTAGGCTGCAGAGCTCCACGGCCTCCTAAAGGGTCCAATTCCACTTGTGCTGTCCAGACTGGAGTATCTGGGTTTCTTGCTTTCCCAGCTGTCCAGAAATATGCCTGTGTGTGTGTGTGTGTGTGTGTGTGTGTGTGTGTGTGTGTGTGTGTGTGTGTGTGTATGCATACACTGAAACTGTTGTGTTGATAACCTGTTGTACACATAATCATTGTTTACTGAATGGAAGATGGTGGGTGGTAAGAAAGACCCCACAGTGAACAGTAAGTGCCATACACAGACACACTGGCATTTGCCAATCACCTTCCTGTACTGTTTGTTTATTGATCAATTTCTATTTCATCCATTTTACAGCAGTTTGTCTCACTTACAATACTATTCTGTCACTCTGTTCTTTATACATCTTTCATGTAGTGAGATTGAATTTCATTGTTGACTACTGTTTTTAGGATTTCTTTAAAAACTTGTCTATGGATTTCAGTGAAATTTGGCAGAAGATTTGAGGAGCAATAAATGTTTATCCAACTGATCGGCAATGCAATTGCATTTGACATTGGTGCCATGTGTCTTTGCCTGTGCTATAGGCTACACTTGCACCCTCTTGCTTTGGTTTGAGGACATTTGCCAAGTGGTTCACAGAGGCCATAAAACTCCTCCAAAGCGTTTCATCCTGCGCAGGCTTTTGAAAAAGCATTCACACAGTCCTCCCTGCTGCCTCCCCCTTCACCCAATTCACAATAAGGTGACACTCTATCTCCTTTACTGGTTTCTCTAGCCTTAATGAAAATTGATAGTCTCGCACACAGACACACACCCTAGCAGCCATTGATCGAGGCCAAATAAATGTTTTATAAGCCCCACTGTAAGGACACCCCTCTTTTATTCAGAAGGTGTCAATGGTTGTGTCCAGAGGGACAGATTGCTGTGGTACGTTCCTGTGTGTGCCCCTCAATTCAGTGGGAGAGTAATGCAGTTTCTCTGTGACGCACATTTACCCCAGTTCTCCACCAATGGTACCATTAAAGTCTCTGACGTATGTAAGTACACTCAAAATCGTACCCAATTCAAAGCTGATGCAAATCAGTTTGGACCTCTAGTGACCTGGAATTTCTCAACTGTCTGAAGTCTGAACTCCAAAGTCAGTGAAAGGATATGTGGGGAGATCACACTTGCCGATGAATGAAAGAAAGGCAAAATAACCCAGAGGAGAGGATAGACCCCTTATTCATTCCTTCAACTATTTATTTCCAGACTGTTTTCCCGTATCTAGTCTGTCTGTGTGATCTTAGTGTGGTTTTAGGGCAACAGAGCTAAGAAAACACACAACGTAAGCCTTAGCAAGTCTTATTTGTAAGCTGAACCACAACTTTCCCTTGTGCCCTTTTATTCTTCTGATTGGTGTGGAGATTTCGCACAAAGCATGGCACCATTCCACAGGAAATGCCTTTTTAACACTGCAGGATGGAGAAACTTTGCACCCTCTGGATCCGAGTCTTTGTTTTAATCTAATCGCATTAAGTGACCGGCCCAGAGTTTGTGTTTGGCTTGCGTTTGTCTTGTTGCGGGCTCAAGCTGGTGCTCAGTCCCTCTCAGTCTTCACAATGTGAAGTTGAATTCCTCGCAGAATGCCGGCTAGTCAGGGGTTAAGCTTAAAATTCTCTGAAGCCGTGCTCAGGAATTAACATGCCAAGGAATGAGAAACATCTAATGAGCCTAAGTGGACTTGACTTGTGTGGAGGCTAATGGTTAACAAGTCATGATGGATTTTCTCTTTGATTTTGTGGAGATGACTTGAGCTATTGCAGACATTTTCTCACAGATTGAAAATGCTGTGAACTTTGATGCCATAATGGAATTTTAATGGCCTTGAAGGGAGTCCTACAGCTACACAATGAGTGTATTCTCACGTGTAGCATTATTATGAAGAGAGTTTCTACATTAGATGTACTGCAGCGGGCTGCAATATCAGACATTTGTAAAACCAGTAACTTGACTTTTGTACTTTGTTAGCACTGTCTATTCATCCTGTGCAATATTTCAGCCTGATCCACCAAAACAAAGTGCTAAAACCTCTACTTTTATCACGCAGTAAGTTAGCATTACAGGTAAACAGAATTTACTTCTGTGTACAAAGTGTTTCTGCAGCTGCTTCATAGTAAAATCCTGTCCATTTGTTTGGAGTCTGATGAAGGCAAGGACTCACTGCTGGAATGTTTTCACTGTGAAGCAGCTGCATCTATGTGCACATAATTGTTTTGGCCAGCTTTGAATGCTAACTTCTTAACCTTTATTTGTATATTTATTATATATTTTATATATTTTTGTCAGTTCAGGTTTCATGCTTGTAACATGTTACACTCACACACAGACACAGTATCTTAGTATCTTCTTCTTTCCCTTACGCGTACTGCCTGCAATACATGCACAGACAGTGTCACATAGGCATGAAGGTATGAGGTGCCATTCACAAAAATGACTCAGTGACCACCAAACACACCCAGTGGGTCTTCACTCATAACTGCGTGCTCTACATTTTATATAGATGCAGTTATCTGCTGTTAAGTTACACGTTCCTAAAAAAAAGTCTTGCTTTTTTTGCAACTTGAATGTCAAACTGAAAACGGATCTGCCAAATCTTGTCTCGTGGCTCATGCTGAAGGATTTTATTTGTGTAAGTGTGTGTGTTTGTGGTACGGTTCGAGTGAGTTAGGGTGTCTTGCAGCTGACAGGTTTTTCAGAAAAACAGGGCGCAGGGCCATGTATCTGCAGCTGCCCCCTCTCTGTACGCTCTTTGATGGAAAGAAAGATGGCGTTTACTTACCCACAGCTAGCTAGACACACACACACACACACACACACACACACACACACACACACACACACACACACACACAAAGTCCACCGAGGGACACATTGCGTGCATAGGGAGGGTATGTTTGTGAGTTTGTTTATTGCAATGCACTCTATATAAGTCATTCTACACTATCAGAAAAGGTGGTTGCAGTGTTCAGAGCACATTTTCATGTTCGTTACATCCTTGTATGTAGAGGTGTTGGCAGTGTAACGGTCCAACTCATTTGTTATCAGAGCTCCAAATAGTAGCAAGCGGACACCCCTGACACTAGCACGTTTATTTCAAACGTCCACACCCTGATGACACACATACACACACACATGCAAAAGCACACAAATATAGCCATCCATTGTTTAACCAGCCTAACAGACTTTAAAGGTTTCAACCGTTACTCTGTTTATGGTGGTTTTTATCTAGCAAAGATAGTTGTCCCACCTGTTCCTTATCTGCACACATGCACACACATTCATATTATTTAGAAACAGACAGTACAAATAAAACTGACAGATACAGTAGTTCAGCCCTGGGTAGCACTGTTTTTGTTTTTTACTGTGGCAAAGCGATCTTGCAAATGACATTTGTCATGAACTTTGATAAAGAAACACTGTTAGCACCGTTATTTGAATGTTTGTCTAATGAGTCCCACTATTTGCCCCTCTTTCTCATGTGCATACAGGTTTGGATGACAGCCTACAGCAGTACGTGAGCAACTTTGAGCGGGAAAAGATCAGCGGGGAACAGCTACTGAAGATCACGCATCAAGACCTGGAGGAGCTCGGCGTGGCCAGGATCGGACACCAGGAGCTGGTGCTGGAGGCTGTAGATCTGCTCTGCGCTCTGGTCAGTAGATCTCCATTGTTGAGTGTGTGCATGGCTGACTGCATGTGTATCAGCAGGGGATATTACATACTTACAGGACCCGATCGTATCTTTAGGTAACAATTTGTAACAATGCAAGAGCCTCTCTTTTAGTCATTGACCCTCCCCCGCTCTGGCTCAGTAGTTTCTGGTCCGGCAGCTAAAGGAACCAGCGATGCAGAAAGGCTCATAATTTCCCACAAAGCTCAGCGGGGTGTAGAGGCAACACAACACATGAAGCAGCCCGAGGACACTGGGGTACAGTAGCGTCGATGGGGTCAGACAGGCCCGCGGCTTGATTTGGCAGTTTGAAACTGTGGGAGATTATCAGAGGCAGTTAATGGTAGCTATCATGTAGATACGAGTGACAGTTTGATCTGTTTGATAGATAAAATGAGAGGTCTTTCTCTCTGCCCTCTCTCCCCTCTCTCCCTTCAATGTTTAAGTCTGATTCACATCCAAAATACATACATACATGCTTTGGTTTTTTTGCGTCTATTCTCTCAGATAAACTGACAGAAATATTAAGCAAGTCATCTGTTTTATTCTCACCTGAGCTGCCTCTCTTGGTTCAAATAAAAATCACCTCTTTTGCTCTTATTAATCACCGTGGGAGTGCACCAGCTGACCCGATGTCCATCATCACAGCTCCTAGAAGAACTGCCAACAAAAATTTCTTTGCCTTCAACTAGCGAGCATGAAAACAGCGATGAAAACTGTCCGTGTTCCAACTGAAAGAGAAACAGGTTTTCCAGCAGATGGGATCGATTTGGAGTTTTATCACTTCCTGTGCCATAAAAGTCCCAGATTGTGGTCCCTGCGTTTTGATCAGTGTCAGCATTTCTCTCTTTATGTTCTCTTAAAGTTCTTTACATTCAGCGTTTGGGGCATGGTTATTTTTACCCTTAAGAAACTTAGCTGTGCAGTCTTTTCTCTACTGCGTAAGGCTGTATCTTGTATTGATGCTGATCTGAAAGCTGTAGGTCAAACAGGTTTGATACAACATATTTTGGTTCAAAAAGATGTGATGTCTGTCGGCGTCCTTCCACCTCGGCACGCTAAAGCTATGGATGAGTTTGCTAGGATCCTGTGGGAAGCACCGTGTGGTTGGCAACCAAGTCTCATCCGTCTCATGATGATTTCTTGGCTCCTTTGTGTGAGCTTGGGTCACAATCATTGAGCTTTATAGGCTGCATGACAGCTACTGGTTGTAACCATGAACCCTGTGCCGAACAATTTCTTTTGATGACAGCTTTGTACAAGTTTAGTCGGGGCTTGATTCATATCTCCACTTTGACCCTCCTATCATCGCACAGACTCTGTCTTTCTCCCATTGTGTCTCAAATGGGACATAGTCAGCCTGTCGTCATATATTCTGGAAATCATCCTCCTTGAGAATTAGATTGTATTTCAGAAAGAGATAGTAAATGAAGAGATGTCTGTTCTCTACCTGTTTATGTTCTTCATCTTCTCTACCTGTAATCATTGGAAGTGGACACATGGAAACACTTGTAACATAAAGGATTGCCTCTTTTGTTTTGATAGATTTACTCATCATAGCTTATGTACCATATGGTACTATACAACCTGTGATCCATAACCTCTTTTTTACCATCACTGTAATCAGGCCCAGATTTTTGTTCACCCCTAAGACCTTGGCAGTGAAATCTCAAACAATCTTCTCCTCGACCAGCTTCATAAATTTGGCCTTCAAATTTTGGCCTGCCTCAGCATGGTTTTGTTATTTTAAGTAAACCCCTTTCCTCGCATGTGAACCTTTCAAAAGGTGCAGTGAGTGATTTGTGTGTTTCCATGCACTGTATAGTTTTATGCACTATAGTAAAGAAGTATACGGCGCATTATATCTTCAGCCTCCCGCTCTGTTCCTTGAAACTTTGGACGAGGAACGGTGGACTCTCAGTAACCCCTCACCTCTGACTGAAGCAGTGCAGCTAAATGTTTTTTGTCCGTTAGGGGTTTCCTTATTAAGAATGAGGCCTCAGCCTCCCACTGGCCCCATGGGAGGAAGTAAGGCCCCGATTCAATTAGCTTTAACTGAGGCAAGGTCACCGCTACCAACAGAAACACAGGCCACCAGCACCCGAAACCCCCACGCTCCCACATACTTTTCACTCCCCCTACTTTCTCTCTCTCTCTTTTGTTTACTGTTAGGTCAGAAACTTCCTGTTGAGGCAGTAGCAGACATCTTTCTTACACTTTTTTTTTCTCACTGATGTTAGTAGATTTGCTCTTGCATTTTTAGATGTTAATGCATGTGTGTACGTAGTAAAGATTTCACCTTATCATAGTACCTTTTTATATATCGGCGCTGAGCTGTCCTGTTAGCAAACCTAAATCATGATGACTGATGGCCTAACATACTGCCCCACAGCCCTAAAGGAAACATTCATACCCTTCTACCCAAAAGCTATCAAGAGCAAACTGCTGTCCAGGGACAACGAAAGAACATTTCAATTAATTTTACTGGACTTTTCTGAGCCATGATGTCTTTTGCAGAGTCAGTGTAGAAACCCAACACTTCTTTATTTTTTCTTACACTCCAGCGACCCACTCAAAGACTAGCACCCCATGATATTCACATATACACATTATGACTCCAATGGCCATTGAGCATACAGTATATGACAGATCATCTGGCCATATCATGTGCCACAGAAGAGCTATAAATGTATTTTACTATTGCCGAGGGGGGAATCTGACCTAAGGTATCATGTAACACTTATCCTTAGATGGCACGTTGTAGTTTATACATGCAACAGACACACACACACACACAAACACACTCTCTCTCTCTCTGTCCAGGCTACAGACCTTTGTATCTTTTACAGTCAAGTCAGATCTGTGTAATGCCTGTTGCAAGGGCAGGAAGTGCTGTGTTGTGATAACCGTTCTCCATTTCACCCAAGGACACTTATATCAGTATATATTCCCTTCAAAGAGCCCCAACTGGAGCATACACAAAACGCCTCTGCCGTCTTGATTCTAGATTAACTGAATGCCTATAAAAAGACACTGAAGGAACGTAAATTTGGCTTGAAATGTTGTTGCGAGAATGAAAAATTGCATTTGATTGGAACCACAGATTTTTTTGCTCAAGCATGGTTTTTAGCTCAGCTGGCAGTGTGGGACAAAAGCTCGCTGGACATCTGTGGGCCAGTCAGAGCTGCTGTGACTGTGTGATTAGCCTGCTAATGAAAAAGCCAGGAGAGACGTTTGATCTGGAAATACTGCCTTTGTGCTGAAGTTCTACTTTTAGTGAGTGAATGGCAAAATGAGAAACCAAACCCTCAAACACGCTCTTTTTATTCTGTATAGGCTTTAATCATGTTTGCTTATCTTTTATGATGTTTCAATAATCCATTCCGTGTCAAATGTACCGTGAGCAAAGCTGCCTGCAGCTTCTGTTTGACTAGTACAATTATTCCAGTCATTCCTTGAGGATTGACATGAGTGAAATGATTTGTATGTTTTTTAACTCATGTTGGAAAGAGGCAGTGGAATAAAAGTAGACACTAACCACTTGCAGATCTCCCTTGTTGTTTGCCAAACACGTGCCATTTTACTCATTGCAAAGCATATTTAGCTCCTGGCACATCACACATAACAGCAGCATTGCTGGCAGTGATGCAACACCCTGTAAGCTGATATTTACCCGGACAAGAGCCAGGCTACCCTTCATCTGCTTACCTTTAACAAACAGTTTATTCCAAACCCATTCATTCAAATAAAATATTAGTCTCAGTCACACACTTTTCTGTGCAAGAAAAGATGCATGCTGTTTGGTTCACAGCTGGCTTGTACTGTACTTAGTGACCCGTGAAGACACACAGCTTGACTCTTTTGTGCATGTGAATCAGCTATAAATTAGAGGAATGCAATAGCAGGAACTTGCCCAGGCTCAAGAATGCAAACTTTGCTCCGCTTGATAGGAGTCAGGTGATGGCATATGCACACCCTTACCGTATGCCCTCGCGAGTCCTACAACAAGCCCGAGCTGCCCAGACAGACAAGCACACTTAAATCATATCTGTCAAGAAATGATTGCAGCCATTCTTGTACAGGACAGAACACGCTTTCTCGAGAATAAGACTTATTTAAAAAAAAGCAAGGACCTCCCAGGTTTATATTCTGCAGAACAGTTGTTGTTGTTTAAAACTTGGTGAAAGGGTGGGTAGAAGTGAGTAACATAGACTCTGCTTCAGTCACGAGTGTGTGCACTTTCCATTTTTGTTTGTCATGTTTTAAAGTGGGAATTCATTTACTGTTTCAGAACTATGGGGTAGAGACAGACAACCTGAAGAATCTGGTTGTGAGGATGAGAGCCGCCACCAACAGCCTGCACATGGCCACGTCTGATCGCAGGAAAAGCCCTGCGTACGATGGCAGCACCTCACGCAAGCCACCCAATGACTTTCTTACCTCTGTGGTGGAGCTGATCGGGGCTGCAAAGAGCCTCCTGGCTTGGCTTGACAGGTAATAACAATTTATCACCACTAACTACCTGTACACTCTGAATCAGGTCAGTTATCAGATGGGCTGCCATGAGGCCACTGCTTACACTAACTGCACATACACGTTTATTTTGGTTGTCAGCTTACCTAGTGATAGATATACAGACGGGGGACAGATTAACGGAAAAACCTGAATAAAAGAGTGGAGAAACATATTCAGTGCAGATGCCTCCATGCATCAATGCTCCCACCACCATCTCCATGAGATAAAATGATATGAACTTTCATCTTCAAATCTATTTAGCGTTTTCTGTGATTGTCTCTGATGCAATTGTATATTCTGTCATTTTGTTATGTCTGGCTATGTTTGTTTTTCTTTCTATCTGCTGTATTCTGGTCTATCTTGCAAAAGAGATCTTGATCTCAATGAGATTACCTGATTAAATAAAGGTTATATATATAAATGGAGGAATAGTGTTTATCCCTCAAATAGAGTTGCAAAGACTTGGCAAGGAGCACTGGAGCTCTTCTGAAGGCTTGTGGTAGCCTGACTCCATACTAAGACAATTCATGTCGATGTTTCCTTTAATTTAACACCTATCTGTATAAATATATATTTAATCTCAACTGGGGGCAGGTGAAATAAATAATTCCTTTTGTGGATGTGATGGCAAAGCAGATATAGTTATTCATTTGTGGAATAAAAAGAAATTCCAAAAAAGTCAGCAGTAATCACTGGCATGTCTCCATGTTGCTGGCCAAGTTAACACTATATACAGTTTCAAAGCTGAGATGCAACCCCCTGTGAGCTGAGATTGGACAGGAGCTGGCAGAGTCTCCTATGCTCTCCTGCTGACCTGCTCCAAAACACATTACACCATAAAAGCAGAGCATACTAAGCAGGTTGCCAGGATTAAGTGTTAGCTGGCTGAAATTAAGCTTCTGTTTTTTGACAGGCTTGGCTAAAGTCAGTATAGTGATGCCATGATATAAATGGTATTTGTGATGTTGAGATGAGAGATAACTGAAGTTAACATTTTTTTTACATATTTCCATTAAAAAAAATACAAGTGTAAGGTTAATTAGCTAAGGTAATTTTTCACCGGTTTATTTTTAAATCAACACATGGGCCTAACATAAATAAATCTACTGTTATGTCAGTTTATAGAGAGTTTATTCAACATTTCAATGAATTTACATAAGTCGGAGAGAAAAAAAAGTCGACAGAAATTGAGATAAAATGGCACCAGAACTGTAACATTCTTGACTTAAAACCAAGTCTGTCTGTGGCCAGTCACCCAAACACACAGTAATGAGTGCAAGGTTCACTGGGTCTATTGTTAAGCTCAGAGTTAGTAGCTTATAGCTCACTTCATGTCATACAGTATGTCTCAAGTATATCTGTTTTATAGCGTTTTCATAACTTGACGGTTTGGAGATAAATATCAAACACTGTTTTTATATACTTAGATTTTGAACTGCGCAGTTTGAGTGAGTGAACTGAAATTTCAACACAACTCTAACTCTGCAGTCTATCTCTAGTCCATAATGTTCTCTTTTTCCTTCTTTGTCTGCTTGCAGGACGCCTCTTACAGGGATCAGTGACTTCACAGCCACCAAGAACAAGATCATTCAGCTGTGCCTGGAGCTCACCACCACAGTTCAACAGGTCTGCACGCTAGTTAGTTCAACAGCACATGTGTAGCCAGCCCCCAGGAAAAATACAGACATACACACAATAGCTTTTTCCACTGAGCACATACCCACCCGGGGGTACAGACATACAGGATAAAGTGTAGGAGAAGAGAGTTATGGGAAATGTGGTTTGGCAGCCATGACATAAGCCTGAAGCCAGCAGTCTGAACACATTACTGCAAATGCTGATGTTTTCCTTGGGATCTTTCCTCCTCACGCTGGCTAATGAGGAGACCCCTTAGTGCGGGGACGTTTAATGGTGAACGTCGCTTTTGTGTTTCCAGTTTCATAAAACCCACTGGCGCTCTTTTAAAGGTGCCTGCCAACATTCCCCAGGCTGCCGTACTCCCTCAGCCATGTGGTTCCTGTTTTGCTTCTCCAAGATACTCGCAATGGGAGACCAAACTGTCTGAAAGCACTTCCTGTGTGTAGGTTTAGTGCAGGGATGAGGAGGTGGTCTGTCTGACTGCTGGATAGATGGCTAACTGTGAAAGCAGAGCATCAGCATTCATCCAATCCAATCCAAAAAAATATATTTCCAATTTTCTGCAGAGAATTGCTCTAGCATTGCATCATGATACAGTTTGTCTACTTTTGTCAGTTTCACACAACCAGTAGTGGTTGGTCAGACATTCATCTTAAAGAAAAGGCTTTTTCATCACTATCAAAGTAATTAGTTTTTAAGTTTTTTTTTCCCCCAAAGCCTGTGTCTTAAGCATAGCTCATTAAGCAACTCATTTTACACTGCCAGTGAAAGTGGTCGCCGAAACTGCAGGTGTCATTTTTAGAGGGTTATTGCATCAAAATAAATTCCTTTCCCAGAGTGCCTATTTCCTCACCAGTGTCTGGGATTTCAGCGCCTCCGGTGATTTACTGTGGATGTCTCGGTCATGGTCATCCAGCAGAAGTGGGGGGTATACATTTCCCACACTGCCATGTGAAGTACAGAAGTTATGGTGTAGAATAAACTCCTGATAGGTGCTGAAAGAGTCTTGCAAGACTGGAGCAATTAGTTTCCTCTAACAACCCGTGGAGAAATGCAGTTTGGTTCTTAACTGGTTTTAGACAACAATAGAAACATTGATGAGGAGGCTCATTTCCAACCCATCCCATCATTTCATCACAAATTCGCAAGAGTCTCGCCTTCCTTTCATATTTGTTTGGAGCATTTGGGCTGTTTTTAATAACTACTGACCAGCATATGAGCCACTGGTTAATAAAATAGGTTGCACAGGAGACTGCCACAGTGCTTAGTTTTTATTACGGGGGAGGATGGCATGAGGTTTGCCCAACTCGTTCATGAACTTCAGCCAAGAATCAGGGCTTTTCAGATCACACAATTTATGTGTTCTGCCTGAATGAAGTCTGTGTGTACACACACAATAGGACATGGCTATAAAACTGTGAACGCATCACCCATTTTGGCTGACCTATCAGTGTGGAGGTCATTCTTTTCAAAGAACCCATTTTTCATTGATCCCTTCTGTCTTTTGTCCATGCTTCCAACTTCTCAACTGTTGACTCAGATATGAATTTTTTTTCTCTCTATTTTTAGCAGAAAAACTGAGATTCCATTATTTAAACCAAAGCCTAAAATTAAACAAATACATGCAGCATATGTTGATACCATATGAATAACAGGATGTTAGGAGGCCAAGTTTAAAGTGTTGCAGTCATGGCTTTTATTTCCCATTGGTGTAAAGTCAGTCCAGGTCCCCGCACTGTGCCAGCACCCCTCTCTCGGCCACTTCATTGCTCGACCATGCAAATCCGCTCTGGTGGCAGATCAAAGGCCCAAAGAGCTGCACACAGAGAGTCATCTGATCCACACCGGCCGTGGGATCAAGTCCATAACGTGAGGGATCAGTACACCCGGGGAATTGTTCCTCAGCCTCTCTCAGTTCTTAGTTATGATCTGGCTTCTGTCTGTGAGAGAGACTTTGGTTTTGACAAAGATATGGGATTAATTTGGATTTCATGAACAGATCTTAGACGGATTATCTGCAATATTGGCTTCACATGATTTGATGGTACTATGAAATTATGTGCCAAGCAATGTCTGCAGCACACAATGATACTGTTTTGTTTCAAGGCTTCTAAACACTGAAATATGTATTTTTAGCTCATCCCCTTTGGCTTAGTCAACAGTGTAGTCATCCAAACATGGGGCAGTCTCTGAAAGAAATATGCAGTTACATGTTTACGCAAGCATGGCCAAATTCTTTCTGTAACCACCATAAGTTCTTGGCTGACTTTAGGGAATATATTGATGGAAACAGGATTTTGGGACCAATATATGTCAAATGAAACCTATTATGATTGTGTTTTTTTCCCCCCACTTTATGTTTATACTGGCTTTTCATTTTTCCCCAAAGTAAGGGGAAATGTGTCAAAGGCATGTGTTTGCTACACAGATCATTTTAGAAATTCTTAGATCTATCAAACATATTTAGAGAGCATAAGATATACTCTGCTTTGATGTGAAGCCATTGCTTGTGGCCACAGAGAGTCAGTCAAATCTTGTCAATGCAAATAAACCAACTGTATGTCAAGCCAAATGCATTTGAACACAGACGCCCCCCTTTAGCACAGTGGAATGTACAAGCTATAGAAATATGGATAAACTTGCTCGACCCCCATTCAGTGTCTGCACAATGGATTTACAAAGAGCAACAGAGCTGGCTTTGTACATAGCACATGCCTATGCATGCCTATGCCTAATACTATGAGGGCTACAACACCAGTTTTCCTATATTTTGTATCAGGCTTGTGCCTTGCGAGGGCTCTCAAGAAATAAGAGACTTGTTTGAGTTGATTCTTTGTGGTCTAGTTTTGACAGAAGCGTTTCACCTGTGTTTTGATGGACGTGTTCCCTTGTGGCATCTCAGCTTAGAGTCAATTTCATAAACAGACAGGGGCCCCCCACATGCACAGTAGACCCCCCTCCTTAACCCAGGCCCCTTTCACCACCAACAACACAGTTGTCAGGGGAGGCTGTTGCCTCAGCTGTGTCCAGTCCAGCTGCAGTCTATGAGCACTGTGTTGGGACACATGGAAGGGAGGGTGGTCAGTCTCCCAGCTGACTGTGCAGAATTGGTCAGTGGGTCCTTCTCCAAAACAATCAGAATCACAGCTACTGTGCCTTGTTGGACTTCCACAGACCCCTGCCTCCACTAGCCCACCCACTTAATGTATCATATAACTGTGGAAACCAGCAATGCGTCCAAATCTTTGCAGAGGACCAAAGCACTTTTTGGATGAAGGGTTTCTGAACATCATTAGATATTTTACCCAATTGTTCCCCACCGTGTCATCTGAATATTGTATGGTATTTACGTTCCAATATAGTTAACTGAACCAAACGGGGCATTATGCAATTACAGCTACCCCAGAATTTAGGCAGAGACGTAATTTGAACCTCAAAGCTGTTTATTTGTGGCAGTTCTCCATTTTTCTCAGTTCTATATCTGGAATGTTGATTATATCATATTTACCCAACTCCTGTACTGCCCTACAGAGCCAAACCGCAGTGACTACAATTTTGGTCAAAATTGAGTTACGACTGAAATTGAACTTTTAAATGTCTGTTTTATCTTGTGACAAATTGTCCAAGTTCAGCCTTGCTCTATCTTAGAGAAAACACAATGTAAAAATTGCAGTAACTACAAAATCCAACCAAAAACGAAGGCAAACCGCAGTAAGTGTAGTTACTGCGCTCTGCCTTGGTTTCTCAGAGCTTCGGCTACAGTTACTGCGGTCTGCGACAGCCGTCCAAATTGTTAATGAATGAGGCTTCAGTGTCTGTAAATCCCATATTCTAGCCAATTTCAGGACAATCCAAAGAAGGGAATCTTTGTGTTCTCCACTGGGAACTCTTACTTACTTTATATGTGTGGTATCAGCTAATCCAATTGTTGTAGATAGTAATCATAGTTTGGATTTCACTGTGCTAGCACTAGCTAGCTAGAAAGGACAAGAGAGTGCACTGACATTAGTTTACAGACTGAAAGCCCCCCCCCTCTCTCTCTCTCTCTCTCTCTCTCTCTCTCTCTCTCTCTCTCTCTCTCTCTCTCTCTCTCTCTCTCTCTCTCTCTCTCTCTCTCTCTCTCTCTCTCTCTCTCTCTCTCTCTCTCTCTCTCTCTCTCTCTCTCTCTCTCTCTCTCTCTCTCTCTCTCTCTCTCTCTCGTATATTTTAGGGGTTACAGGGAGCAGATAGTACAACCATAATCCGGTGTTACGATTCACACTATGTAGCTAAGTCATAATTTATATAACTTCAACTTGTTATCGATACAGCAAGCATTACAACAATTTTAAAGGTTATGAAGACAGGAACTTGATTATATTCTATAAGAGCATATATCTAATTCTAATTAGGTTTACTTAGTTTTACAATTAAAATAAATACATCAAGCCATCTTAATAGATTAAACCTCACAAAATAATACTTGAAGATTGCTTGAATTATTCTTAATTACTCATCAACTTACAATTTTTAAACATGCAAACAATAACACAATTAAATACAGATATAATGAGAAATCAAATTATATTTAGATTTTCCCAGGAAGAAGTCACTAAGATTGTAGTTACTGCACTTTGCCTTTACACTACATATATGTCTGTTTTTAAGGTAGTACAACGGCAGAGTGCTGTATCTGCATATTTGGGTCAAATAATTGGTCATGATTTTTAGCCATGTAAATTATTTAAAGAATACACATTTAATAAGAACATTACCACTTTTGTACCTGTAACACATTTGTTTGGACAGTCAAAAAACTTGGAAGCCATTTTTCTCAGTTTCATTGCTAGCGTAGCTACTGCGATTTGCCTTTGTAGGGCAGTATACTTTTTCCTCTCTTTATCCATTGAATAACCTCTTCCTCTGCCCCGTTGTTTACTGCTCACAAGCCTAATCTGTTATTTTTCTTCTGTGTAACAGGACTGCAGTGTTTACGAGATGGAAGAAAAGATCCTGGAAGTTGTAAGTATACTGGATATATCACTTCTCTTCGTTTCCCATGATGTAAACTAAATGAGACCCAGAAGTCCCTCTATAGGGGGAAATGGTCTGTTTGATCGTTTGGGTAAATGTCTTTTTACACAGAGATTGTGTGACATGCTCTCAGCAGCAAGGTCAGTTTTCTGAGTGAATAGAGCAAACAGTTCTAAAGGATTGCCAGTGGAGGAGGCGGCTCTAATACGCCCCGGTCATCAATCAGTTTTCCTGTTGCTGACACTCTCCAGACTCCTGGGGTGAACACTGAGCTTCCTCTAGCACTCTCAGTAGTCTCTTTGTCACTTAACTTTGTTCACAAGATTTTGCGTTCTTCTGCTCTTGTCTTTGTTTTTATCTTTTGTCCCCATCTTTTGCTTACACTTATTTCCTCTCATTCTCTATATGTCTCTTTCGAGTTCTTCCATAAGCTCTACACAAAGTGGACACCATGTGTTCAAAATAAAATGTATGTGCCTGACAAGAGACATCACAGCAAAGACACCACTAATGAAGACAAATTTGAGTTTTGTCCTAAAAAAAAAAGCAAGGCATGAAGGAGAAAGAAGGAATGTGTGCACCTTATTCATTTCAGTGTTGTGTGTGTGTGTACTGGTACATCTAGTTAATAGCACACTAATGGTCCCTTTTAGCCCATTAAGCCTTGCACTAAACTTCAACATACACACTCACACAGAGGCATGTACACAGGGAGTAAGACAATTAAACCAAAGTACCTGGTGAAGAACAAGGTCTCTGTGTCACAAGTGTAGCAGTAACCTGCTTTGTTCCACCCTGTAAAACACAGTGCCTCCGCTGGTTATTACAGGCACAATGCACCATCAGACCACTCACAATCACTGGGAGAAGTTTAGTCTTGTGCTTCTCATTTATTCATTGATCACTGATGCATTTTGTTTTGCCTTTTTATTCACAGTCTAAGATTTTGAACAGCATCTGTGATCAGACCGTGAGAACCACCTCAGACCCCCTGATGAGCCAATCCGCCTGCTTGGAGGAAGTCCAGCTGACCAATATCAAACCGGGCGAGGGTCTGGTAAGGAATGCTGGAAGATTTTTTTTTTTTTTTTGTCTTCCTATTTTTCAACCCAAAACTTGCTCCCTGCTTCTTGGGTTCGCAGGCCAGGAATGCTTGCAATGCGTGTGAAATTGTGACCCTCACATGTCTTTCATACATTTCTCTCCCTTTGGGAATATTATATTTTCACTGAAAACATAAGTAAAGTTTTCTTGTGGTTTTCTTTTGGCTCAGGGTATGTACATCAAGTCTACCTATGATGGGTTACATGTCATCACTGGGACCACAGAACATGTAAGTATGACAACATTATGACCATAACAATGCATTCAGCTATTAGTTCCACATCCATCTGCTCTCTTTCCATGTAGGAAGAGAGATGGACTGATTATATCACAGAATGAAGAAGCCTAGTAGTCTTAAGTCCAGTTTTTATCATCAGATTTGGCATTTCTTGTGAATTCCTTTATCATTGCAGTTTTTTGCATCACACTCTTAAGTAAAATCATCTAATATTTGTTTAAAGAACACTCATCCTCCTCCTCATCTTGCTCTGCATACTCCTCTTCCTATGCTGAGGGCACACTGAGTTGTAGTATCTGAAGGAGTTCTGAACTGCTCATTCGTAAAGGGAATTGTTTGTTTCTGCACTCCAGAAACCAGTAAATATCACAAACAGCCTCCACAAACAAAAAGTCCTACCTTTCTTCACAGTGAGGCAGCTATTCAGTGACTAATGCTCCAGCATCACTGTCACGGTCGGATCCTCACGCCTCCGTACCTTAATTGTGAATCAGAACCTGAATCATCACCAATAATGACTAGTTAATCCGGTTTGACATCTGTGCGACATGAAAAACAATTCGACTGATATTCATACACGCAGAGAGTGTTTGCGTTTTCTCATGATTTGTTTTTAGAGTGTTCAAGTATTTTGCTCTTTGAATGACAAATTAAAATGCAGAAACAGTTGTAATCGGGCAAGAATAGCACTATAAATTAGCTTCCTAATTCTACAAGGTTTTGTTAATAGTAAAGACTGGCGTATGCCTGTAAAGAACTAGTTCATACAACATTTCATCTGACCACAACAGAAGGTAAAAGTGTTTATAGCTGTTCCCTCACAGGCACAATGGAGGCAGGGAGACGCAAGGCTTTTCAACCCTCCGACAAACACTTCTGTCTGAGTATACTGGTGCTTTAAGTTTCAGGCTTTGATCTGTCCTGTGTATGTTTGTTCTTTAGTCACCTGCAGACCTGACCAGGAAGATCCATGCTGGTGATGAGGTGATCCAGGTTAACCAACAGACAGTGGTGAGATTCTTATTTTATGTCTTTGCATTTTAAAAGCAGTAACTTAACTACACACTACAAATATTAATGGTATCGTGTGTGTGTGTGTGTGTGTGTGTGTGAATGTGTGTGTTCACATCCTGTATACCAGGTGGGCTGGCAGCTGAAAAACCTAGTTGTCAAACTGAGGGAGGACCCCAAAGGTGTGGCTCTACTCCTTAAGAAGAGGCCCACAGGCACAACAGGTTTCACCCCCGCCCCTCTCAAGAACATGCGCTGGAAGCCCCCAGTACCTCAGGTACATACACATATGCGCGCTCACACAAAACACTTCCTTCTTTTGTCCCTGAAGATCAACAAAAGCCTGTGCATCTAGTCATTGTCAACCAATTATCAGCTTTTTAGGGAGTTGGTTCCAAAATAGCAAGTCCAGACAAGTGTCACAGAGCCACCCTGAAAGAGCTGCCAGCTGAATTGTAGACAGCATTGAGTTTTTCTTCATGCGTGACATTAAAAGAAAACATCCCATGATGTCATTCAGTCTTGGAGATAAAGCCAGTCTATACTGTAGGAGTCTGGTTAGATTGTATCTGCTTTATTAGAAACAAATGGCCCCGATCAAAAGATAACAGTAAGACTTACAATAATTCATGTTCTCCGGCTCCACACTTTTTTTCCATGAGAAAACATCCCAAATGTCAGTTCTTCAAATGTTTAATTGATAAATATTGTGCTAATAAGGTTATATGACTGTAATCCAATTTGCTATTCTCCCTCATGTGAACACATTAGGCTTGGCTTAGCTTTTAACCACATCTCCATTCCTGAGTTCCCCTTTAATAGACAGGGAGACAATAAGCCTGTTGTAAACATAGTCTACCAAATTCAAGCTCTGGCATTGTCTGATGGTGCATAGCCCATTGTAAAGCCTGAGAAGGCAAGATGAGACAATATCAGATAAGAGTGCGTTTCTCAAAACAACAAAGAGGCTCTCAACACAAAGGTGACCGATGTCAACATGTCAACCAACATCTTGTTTTAACAAGTAGTCAAGGATATCAGAGTTAGTCGTCTCTGTCTCTTTATCTGTGATAATAAGACTCCAGAAGGCAAAACGGAGACAAATCACACACCGTGATTCAGGAATGACTGACACTGGCTTTGTAATACTATATAATTTGTACGCATGGGAGCCATTTAGAGAAGGAAAGAAGGAATGATTCATGAGATCTCAGATTAGATGTTTAGTTTGTCATTAATATATCACATTTACTATACTGTATTATCAGACATATCATTTAGTGTCTGATGAGAATGACAGTGAATACAAGTCGTACATTTTGTCAAGGGCACAGTGTTGTTGAGTGTTGAGAAACATAACTGTGGTAAATTGAGTACAGTTTTAAGTACATGTCTCACAGGCTATTTTGGACATCACTTACAATCTTTCCATACCTCAAACAAGAAGATTTATGCTCAGAGAGACACACACACACACACTTAAATGTCTCACCACATCTGGTGAACTCCTCCCAGTTGCCAGCAAGTCATATTTAGTCTTAATTTAGGAAGAAATGGAACGCAATGACTTAATTTGTGAGAAGCGTAACTAAGATAACAAGAAAGCTACCATCGCTGATTTATTCATGTGTGTGAAGTGGGAGGTATTGACTAATTAATTTTGCTGTTTTTTCCAGAACAATTCCTCCTTGATCAGAGCCCAGTCTCCCTGCGGCTCAGCTAACGGATCAACCAAAAGAGAGAAACCAGCAATCCTGGACTTGTACATCCCCCCTCCTCCTCCAATGCCATACACCCCACGGTGAGATGACCCATTTCATCTGCCAAGACTTTTTTTTTTTTTGAGTTGAATTCCTAAAGTTAAGAACCCCCCTCCTACTGCACATTCTGTAAAATTTAGTTTGCATCCATGTCATATCCTAATCATGGCATTATACATTATACTGGATCAGCATGTTGTGCTGTAACAAATAAATGAGCATCTGTTTCTCCATGCAGAGAGACGAGAACAGACTCCTTCTCCAGCATTAGTAAAAGACCAAAAGGCTCTGAGTCACCCAACTCCTTCCTGGACCAGGAGAGCAGAAGACGCTGCACCATCGCAGATTATGACAAGCTAAGCTTTGGCTGTCCCATCGAGGCCAACGTGATACAGCCCAGAATGAGGGAGCACAAGCCTTCACGTGGTCAGTACCTCTTCATTCGGGGAAACTCATTCATATTCCACTGACGGATACTGAATACATGCAGTAATTCTTAAAATGATGAAATTCCTAAAGATTAAACTCTTGTTTCTAGGTAAGCCCCGACCCCTCTCCATGCCAGCAGATACCTGTGTTGGAGTGGTAGATCCCTACGCTAAGCCCTGGACACAGGGCAGAAAAGGTATATATGAGCATGATTTTACATTAAGGTGAAAACCTTGTAATTCCAAGTTATATTTAAAGGATAGGTTCAGATTTTTCAGATCTGACTTAAACCAATACTCTCTAGCCAAATGTATATTTAGAGAGATACTGTTTACTGTAATTGTTCCTTCTGCCTACACTGGCCGCAAAGAGATCCCTTCTTAAAGCAATTTCAGTGTAAGTGATGGGGGGGGACAAAATACACATTACTTGTTCTGTGCAAAAAGTTCCAAAGTTCATCCAAAACCAATATGAGGCCTCATCAGTCTGATTTAGATAAATCAAGTGGGTATCTTCCAAAGTTTGTGTTTTCAGTACTAAGTTTCTGCTGTAGATCAGAAAGCACACACAGGAAGCACAAAGAGGGAATTGTGTACTGTAAACTGTAACTTTGGAAGATAGCCACTTGATTTAACTCAGGCTGATGAACCCTCATCTAAACCTCAACTGAACTTTGTATTTTTGCTCAGTGAGTCTGTGTGTGAAATTGTGAGCGTATTCTTTTCCATATTCATGTTTCAAACAAATTATAAGTGACAAAGATACAGAGAACAAGAGAAGCATAGAAGAAGCAACAAGTTGCATTTGAGCACATTACTTCTGTTATGAGCTTGGATATTATATATCATAATATTAACAGTGTAGGGTTAGGCAATATGACCAAAAATGTAACATATCCTCCATCAATAAGGATAGAATTACTAAAAACAAAAAAGGTCCAGAAATGTATAACTACATCTTAAGCACTTCCTTGACAGTTACAAGCCATTACATGATGTGCTGAAAGATCGTGTTTCAAATATGCTGCTAAAGAAGCACGTTACTGCTGTTGATAAACTGACTTTTGTCTCTGCTGTAGGTGAGGACCTCCTGTACAGATACCTGAGCAATGAGAGGATCCCCACCATAGCCGAGGAGGTCCCCTCAGTGTCTCCACCCTACAGGCCTGCAGGGGAACGACACCTCGTCAGAGTGGACCACATCCGGGGCAGCCGCTACTACTCCAACTCAGACCTCCACAACAGCGCCACCATCCCCTACCAGGAGGACATGAAAAAGGCCCCCGTAGCCCCCGTCTCCAAGCGCACAACGGCAGAACGCTCACTACTGGTCAGTTGGATCACGCGGCTTAAGCTATTGACTCACTGATGATGCGCTTCCTGTCCGGGGCTTCCTGTTCCTGTCTTGTGTCCTTCCTCAGTGCCTTTGATTTTTAACGTCCAGCTGTTTTTTTGGCAGCTTTTGGCTTTCTCACACTCCTCTCTACCCAACCTACATATTTCCCTGGTGTTACTACTACTACTACTACTACCAACTACTACTCCTCAACCAAACTTGCTTTTGTAGTACTCGCTACATTACGTCATCACCACTTTAACACTGCCCACAACCCTCCCCCCCATCTCTGACTACAAGTCCCATCTCAGCCTCAAGAGGATATAGTTTGTTCAGGTTTAGGACACTTTGGCTTTGTGTGCTGTCTACGGACTCCTCTGTACATATTAAGTTATGTCATATTTCAGATGTGATGCTTTCTGGTACCATTATTTAAGTCAAGTTCTCAGAAAACTTGCCTGATCTTATTTCAGTTATGTTCTTACTTTTGTTTTTATTTGCATAAATAAGTTATAAAAATAAAATAAATGAAACAAACACCATATTTTGTTAGTGCAATTGTGCTTTTACTATACATGTTACTTTTTTCTTTTTCAAATTACACTTTTGTGATCAGTTAGATATATTACCCTCTGCCAATGGTTGCCTCTTGTAAGCTATGCATATACTTAAGAAAGTTAAAGAAAACTTAAGACATTTTTATAATCTCTTCATTTGACAATGCTGCATTGGTTGGTTAAAGGATGTTTTTATCTTGTCATTAGCAAATACTGTATTTGTGCTGGTTTTAAAGCTATGCACTCTACTCAGTCTAAACTTTTATATCCTGTGTTTGAGTTTACTCTGAAATTACCCACCTAAAGAGCCTATACATACAGCTGGTTGACAGTAATAACTGGTCTTTTAAAGCCAGTGTTTTGAACCAATCTTTTAGTAAACACAGGTCAAATGGCCTTCTGTTAGCTCATGCTATGAAAAGACCACCTATCACAAGAGACAGAATGACAGTATTATTTAAAAAAAAAAAAATACAGGGAAGAAGTGTCAATTGTGCTTTATCTGCCTTTTGTAAGTTTTGAATAGCATTTTATTAAAAATTGCAGTTTATTTCAGTGATCTTTTGTATTGTCTTTATTTTACATTGGTTGTGGAATCACTGCTTAACATGTAACTATAATGTGAGTGTGGGATGATGGTGTTCTTTTGTTTCTGAAAACTATTATTTATGAGAAAAATCTATATGTGCTGAACTTTGTTGCTCTATTCTCAGTTTACATGCTCACAATGGCATCTTTCATCATAACAATCTGTCAGCCAGGGCAGCTTTAGTCATTCTTAACTTCCACACTCAGACTAAATGCAGAACCAAACTGTGGAGCCGGCTGGTTTTCTTAACCTGCTTTGACCTTTTGAGCTGAACCATGCTTCTGTTTTTTAAGCGTGTGGTGAAACAGGATAGCTAATGTGAAGTTACCTTTTCTCTGTGTCTCAGATGATGATGGTTATGTAACTACTTCCCTCTTTGATGAACTTTGGGGGGAGGAACCATATGGTCAAAGCAGGTTTTTCCATCAGGGGATCTTATTCCTGCACATATGTTGTCTTTTAAACATTTAAAGGTGAGGTTAGGATTACTTTGCCTGACAGCTTTTGCCATTTTCATTGATTTGAAGAAGCATTTGCACAGGAAGGACGTTTCATCTGAGAACTGAGGATCTCTGCTGCTGCTGTTAAGAGCGATCCACCACTCTCACCTCTGTTCCCTTCGCCTATGCTTCTTGTGCATGAATTTACTGATCGAGAGGAGCCTCTTTTCTTATCTCCCCTTCACTTCTTCTTCTATCTGTCTTATTCTTTCCATGCTTGCCAAGCTATAGTCGCCTGCGGTCCTCACTAATTTGCACTTTCTGAAAACCTGTGGTCTGCTTAAATACTACCTGTACTCAGTTTAACCCACTGCTAAGTTTGCTAACCACTAACATGTTATGCCTGCACACATCACAAATGGTTACAAGGGAATGACATGCTGAAATATTTGCAAATTGCGCATGTGGAATAACTTACTGTCTTTTGGTTAATAATCACAAACTTCTGTTAGTTGATCACAAATATGATGAATGTTTTGTTTGCCATTTCTTTATTTTCTCATCTTGGGTGGAGTCATCCATTTTGCCACAACACAGAATTAGCAGAAATTGTTGTTGTTACGAAATTGTTGTAATTGAGATCCAAGGCCACATGCTATTAAATCTGTGCAAGAGAAGATGCTGCAGTTTTACATTTAACATTCAAGAATTACTACAGAAAGCCTGTTGGACGTCGACCAAATTCATCTCAAAATGAGCGCTGATCAACAGTAGATTTTCAGAGCGACTTTATGATGAGTCGTTGACACCATCTCCATCATGCGTTAACACATGAATCTTTATGTATCACAGGGACCCGACTGGCACTCTAGCAGTGACTTCCTGAACCGGTGAGTGCCTCTCCCTCTCTCTCCAACACACACAAACACTCACACACAGTGTTATGTAGTCCATAGGTCAAATGAGAAACATAAGAGCAGGGTGGGTCTAATTTTCCTACAGAGAATGACAGTCAGCAGGCCGTGGAATCTTTTTAAAACAAGCCACGGGGTGCATAGTCAGTGGGTGGGCTGGTTTTATGATCAAGGGAAAGTATGCCATTGACATACAGGACATAGAGACAGGTAGACAAACAGATGGTGAGAGAATTAGGGTAAAAACAATAGAGTTAGCAAGCAAGTATGGCAGTATTTCAATTTTTTAATGGCAGTGTATTAAATAATCTATGAACTTCAGCCTATTGATTTGTGCTGGTGGTAAGTAAGAAATGCAACAACGTGGTTAGAACTGATCTCCTCCTACACACATTTCTCACAGCACTTCTGCTGCCTGTATTGCCAATAAAGGATAAAGAAACAAAGTCACATTTTCACAGTAGATTAAGCTAATTAGAGCAAAGAATCCTTAAAACATGATTTTTTATTTGCTCTCTTTGGTTTGAGAGAGAGTTGGTGGCAGTACAAATAGGTCTTTCACTATTTTAAATGCAAAATTAGATCAATAGTCATTATTAAATGTGTAGACATATTTTTATGGTTTTTGGAGACATTGTCATCTCTCAGGACCTCCAGTATCCAAAATGTTCCAATATGTCCCACACACCAATGTGTCCTTCCTTCACCATCCACCCCCAAGACATCTTCCCATGCCAGAGAATCTTTAGAAATGTCACTTATGACAAATCCTGATTCCTCTACACTTTCAACTATAAATACAACCATCCTACTGCGAAATATGACGACACCGCCAACGATTGCTATTTCTCCATGTCCTCATCCGTGGCCCCTGTATCTCCTCCAGTCTTGGATGGCCGGAGGAAGTGTGACTCCCCGCATTAACACCGTGATCGATGACTAAACGTCCTTGCACAATGCCCCCCCACCCTTCCCGGCAGTTCTATTCTAAGAGCCGCACACAAACGCATCACATCCGGTTTGTTGCATGCTCAATCAAAACACATTAGTCACATTTAGAATATATAGATAGACGCTATAGTAAATCTTGCAGATAAGCAGTTGACTCATCGTTGGTGGGGGTTTATGAACATGAACATTGATGCAGGCAGTAGAGTTTGATTGACATTGGATTTAATCAAGTGTCATCTTAATTTGGGCGTGTTAATCCGTAAAAATGACAAAGCATAAAATGTGATGGTGCATCAATTTCATTTCTGTGTCACTTGTCAAAACTATCAATTTGGTTATAAAGCGGGGGCCATTTTGAGTGGGAGGAAACAGCATTTGGAGTTGCAACACACCTGCAAAAAAAATCATCACTATCTCCTCAGCAAACTAATAATTTAAGGAGGAGACAAAGACGTGAAAATTTATGGATGACAGGAGGAGGAGACCAAAAAAAAACAAAATGTCAGCAATCGAAAAGACAGGAAAAACAAGCCGGAAGCAATTTCATACCCTGCAATTGTAGGGTGAGGCCCGGCTGAGGTAAATTTAGTATTTTCAGCATTGGAAACAAGCTTCTTGTCTACCCATGTTGCTGTGGCTGGTTGCCAAATGTATTATCAGAACCATTGGCACACCAACCAAATGCCAAACGTTAAACAGTCTCCATGGGATCTGTTTTGTTCAGGCCAAATCAAAGTGAGCTGGATTGGAACATAGATAAAGATAATGAATGGTTACGAATAAACTGGGGAGCAATAAGTATGTGTTGGAAATTTTCAGTGAGACACTTATGTCTGATCTTAAGTATGACGGTTAGCTAAAGCTTCTTGGGTACAAGACAACTTCATTGAAAAGCCATTGCAGTGTTCTTAAGTGTCTGGTAAATCTTCCTATCTTCTCTTTGTTCTTTCAGGTATAATCAGCCACGTATACGATCCTGGTCCTTCTCTCAAGCAGTAAGTGTGTCAGTTTGTCTGAATACCATCAGTCTCACTGACTGGAAAAAATGTTGTCATACAGTATGCGAGTGCATCTGTGCAAGTGAATGACTTTGCTAAGTCCGCTGTGCAATGTGAGGAATGCTACCGGCCTCAGCCTTGGCAGGAGGAGGTGTAACTGAGAGTGTCAATTACAGGCCCATTACATTTCACACACAGATAAGACAACATACTGTATGTACTCACTTTATTGCACACAAACCACCAGTATTCAGACATGCAAGATGCAAATCATGCTGATCATGTCAAGGATCTTAAGTGAGGATTAGGCCTCTGACCACTGTGAATCTACACCGTGAAACTTCCTTTTTAGCCATGCTAGCTGTGTGGCTCTAGGGATGGCAATGTCAATCTCTCCACTTAAGCCTGAACTGAAATATCTCAACAACTATTGGATTGATTGCCATGAAATTTTGTACAGACAGTCATGATCCTGAGATGATGAAGTTTACTGATTTTGGTGATCCCCTGACCCCTGACTCAAAGTTTTCACTTATCTGGTGAAATATCTCAACATCTATTGCCGTGATTGGCACAAAATTGGGTACAGACATTCATGCTCCCCAGAGAATGAATCTTACCCACCATGAGTTTTTCTCTAGTGCCACAAACATTTGGGGTTAGAGTGAAATGTCTTGTGGGATGCATTTCCATGAAATTTGGTTCAGACATTCATGTCAGAATAAACTGTAATAACTTTGTTGAAGTCAACATTTTTATTTGCTCAAAATTTCAGTTAATGATAAATTACTTACAAAAATCTTGACATTCCCATCAGCCCCAGCTTTACCTTGTGTTTAGTCTCAGAGTGTGCTACCAGCGGAAATTGATTGAGCATCTATTGGCTGTGGCAGATGTGGACATGAAATGACCACAGGGGCACCACATCTAGACAATATACCACAGTACCATGAGTTAGTGTCAATCCCTCAGTGGCACATACCACTCATGCACCTCCACAGGGGTCAGATGGATTAGGTACATAGTCACTAGTGGCATGTGAGCAAATCACATTTGTACAGATTTATGGTTCAGTGGTGACTTGTTGTTGCACCAAACAAGGAAACCTTGACCCTGCTGTCAGCGTTTATATAGAATAGGAGCAGGAATACAGAGATGAATGTTGGATTTTACTGCTTTTCTTCTTGTCATTGGCTGCTCTCTGGATTATTTGTGTGTTTACCTGCAGATTCCATCAACACATCTGCTGCACAGAAGAAAAACGGATTCATTTCAAACCGAATCCTCATTAGCTGTTATTCTACTCAACATTTAAAGGCTATAATGACTAAGTAAGCACATGCAACAAGATCTAACCTGGGGTTAGTGCCAGGACAACTGGGCAAGAGGTGGCGGGGGGGCCACCAAACTGAGCAACCTCGAATCTGATATCATTACCAGCCCTGCACCCATCCCCCTTTACACAGTGAGAGATTCCCTTGCTGAATAATAGCCACTCTGTTTGCCCCCTGTCTCTTTTCTCTCCCTCACACACACACACATACTGTTTCTAAGTGGGAGGGGGTGGGGGCATTAGCTAAGTGCCATGACAATTCTCAGCATGGATCGTGATGGGAGATTGAGTGTTACAATGGTGTGACCAATGTGCATTCCTGCGAATCCTTCAGGCCTTTGACATGAGTCGTAGGCTGATTACCTCACTTCCACCAAAACACAGCTTCAGCGAAATGCCCCTTTAAATCACCCTAAAGTGGCGTGCAGAGGTTTTTTTTCTCCCTCATGACAGAAATAAGAGGAGTTTGAATTGTGTTGAAATCATTTAATTCAACACATTTAATTGAAATGTTAAGGAGGAAAGCTTCTGGGATGGGGGAAGGGGGGGTGGTTGTTAGAGGTAACATAAGGAAGTTACTTGATATGGATGAGAAATTTAGGGTGACAAATGGGAGGAGAAGCGAAAAGGAAGCTACAGTGTGAGAATGTGGGAGATAAAAAGGGAAGGGGTCTTCATAGTCATTTCAAATCACACTCGTGCAGTATAATAGTGAGTGGAAGAAAGAAGAGGCCCCTGTCTATTTAAGTAGAAATGAAATGGAGACTATAATAACGCATGACTCAGGAATGTGTCTGCTGGTTTACCGCCATCCCTGCATAGACGGACTTAGGCCAGAACATCCAAGCCTCTTCACGGATACTGCTTGAGCAGAGATGTTATGGCTACAAACCCAGCTCCCCACCGAGACAGTGAAGGGTGTTGATAGTCAGGCCACAGCCTCCCAGAGCCATGAGTGTAACATGAAACACGTATTTGTCTCCTTCTTTTTGGAGGCAAACATTGGTGTATTTTGTGAACTTCTCTCAAAGAAAGAATAGAAAAAAAACTGCATTGTAGCACTCAGGGTCCTGATGTTCTTTGCATGTTAGTGCTTTGTGAAAGTTACTCTGTGAATAGCACACTAACAGGTATTTGAAGGCAATAATAAAGGTTGTAGGCTATAATTGTGTAACTTAATGACACTAGCTACAAGTAGTATCAGCTTTAAGTCACTTAAACACAGACATAGTAGAACAAAAGCAGTAAAAAAAAAAGTGAAACCCTGTTTTTTTTTTATTTGCTACCACATATGTTAAACCTGCATCTCCTAGATATACCCTATTAGTGAGTGATGGCTTATAATGCTGATACACAGCGACGCTTAGTGGTCATACGTGGTAACTGCGACTCTGCGAGGACTTCCTGAGAGAAACTACCTGAATTTGCCTGAATGTAATGAAATAAAGTGATTTAAAAATTCACAAAAGTCATTAAAGACATTAAACTACATATTGTGCCCGCACAATATGTGTCGCTTCAGTTTGAAAGTCTTCTAAGTGAGGGGTAACATCCAAAGAGAACCTGAACTCACCTGAAACCAGCAGATCCTCTTTACATTTCTCGCTTTGTCTGTTTCCGACATGCTCACCAAAGTTTGGTCGGACTTTGAGGAGAGCTTTCGTGCCAGACTGCTTTCGTTGAGGTTGTGGTGGCAGGTATAGTGTTTATTTTATTAAAGTTGTCCGAAAGTAATGAATATGTCCAAAGGTTATTGTTTTGACTTGCTGTCTTTTGTCATGAAGTCTGGCCAGAGTGCAGTATATTTATAAGGGTTTGAAAAGAAGACATTAATTGAAAATACAGTTTGACTGATTAAATTAGAGCATTAGTATTTTGTAGAAATATATTGTGGCATAAATATATCGTTGTAAAAAAATATGTTATAGGTTTGCAGAAGTGTATTCTAAGTTTTTGAAATACATTGTTAGTTTCTTGTGATTTTTTTTACTGTGTTATCATTTGTTTGATTGATTTTTGTATAGATTTCAAGACTTATTTCATATTTTTATTTGAAGCAGATACTTGGCCCAAAATTTAACATTAACAACCTAATTGTTGTGCTGAAGAGTTACATTCATTGTGTCTTTTAAAGAGTTAAAAAAAAAAAAAAACAGCAACGGAAAATAAGTATGTCTGGTATGTGGTTTGCAGATAAAGCCAGTTGAAGTGACTGAAGCTAAGACAATATAAATTCATTCATCTCTTGTTACTGCTCATTACATTCAAAGAATGCATTTAAATCACGACTTCAACTACAGTTTATTCATTTTTTAAGTGTGGATCTCTGAACCTCAACCTCTCACATCTGCCAAAAAAAATATATATATACAACAGGAAGTTGTTCTTACTAAACTCTCACATACTCATTGTCAGCATGTGTTGTGGTTTCTGTGGTGATCATCATCTAGCTCCCACTGGCAACCAGTTAACTCAGACACCCGGAAAATGAGATATGATGCATTTGTGTTGAGCAAGAAGACACACGCAGGTTTGGGTTAGATAAGAGTTGCTTTTTTAAGTCATTGTGAGAGAATTCAGAGGAAACTGATACTTCAGCTGTTTGCACTCAGAGAGAATCACAAGTTTTAAACTAGCAGGTAGGAATCTACTTCTCTTTTGGGGATGTTGGTAGGTTGAGGTTGTGGTGAGTGATTGGGTGTGAACAACTGCAATGGGACTCGAACTCAGGACCCAACCGCCACCTGTGTTCTTACATCCCCTGACCTCAAAGCAGTTGTTTTTTTACTCATGCAGTGCTCAATCTGGCAAGGTTATATATATATATAGATATAGAGTTTTGGGGAGATCATTTTAAAGTAATGGGTGGTTAAGATTCTTAATCCTGTGAAATCATACCTAGATCTTTGCTGTGTTGTTGCTCGGAAGGTTTTTCAACTGTTGTAAGTTGTTGCGTGTTTTGTACTGTGTGTCTGTGATATTCTCACTGTCGCACTCAGGCAGCTTTGTCGCTTTTAGAATAAGGAACTCAAGTGTGCAGAGGAAGTTAGTCAATAATGGCAACTGGAATTTCTCAATATTTTTCACGTCACTGTTCATTAAGGTTGATAAATTATAAAGTAGCTTGACTTTGTAAAAACTTGACTATGTAAAAGTGATAACAATTTTTTTAGTATTTTTTTATTGTATTGCAAACTCAATGTTTCACATGTTAAATGAAACTGCTGACAGTGAACATTATGACACTAGAGCTATGAGTCAGAGCTGTTCCTGAGCAGTAACTTTTCTAAGTTTTCAACCTTTATTTCGAACTTCCAGTTCCTAGGAAGACAAATTCTTATTTTCTACTCACATTTGTAATTTTTTATTTTTTGTTCACTCTGGAAAAAGAGAGAAAAAACAACATATTTAAAAACACTGTCTGTGCTATCTGTCCATGATGTCACTTCCTCTTGTCATGCTGAGGCAAAGAAATTTCTCATTTTCTACCCATCTATCTGTGTGGTGAAATATTGTCAACCCACACGCCTCTTGATAAGCTGTGTCCTTTTGTTTTCTTCAACAGGCTGCTTTCCCCATATCTGTGTCCCCTTCTATGGCTGCTGATGACTACAACCCTGTAAGTTTCTCTTCTTTTTTGTGTTTGTGTGTGTGTGTGTGTGTTTGTATGACATTTACAGACGCCTCCTTCTCAGTACTAATGGAATAGAAACTCTTCCCCCGCTCTCCTTTTTAATGATGGAGCTACTTCTGCTTCTCCTATTTTATGATGACAAAGTCAAACATTTATAGTATCAGCCAGGGTTTATATGCAACCAGGTGGACAGCTGGCTATCGTCTAGTTCAGTTGTTTGTTTTTGTCGCAAGGGACTAAAAAGAGTTGAGAGCAAAAGAAACCAAAGAACAAAGAGAGACGAAACGCAAGACAGAAAGTCGAGTCACAGATGAGGATGTTAGAGAGGGGCTGTGTGTGTGTGTGTGTGTGTGTGTGTGTGTGTGTGTGTGTGTGTGTGTGTGTGTAAAGAGATAGAACAGCAGGGAGAAAATGCATGTGACACTTTTTGCAAGAAACAGGATGTTCCAGACAGCCTTCTCTTTCTCATTTGTGGGGTCTGAGACTACTATTGTGCTCCTCTCGCCTCCTGCCTCCAACTCTCTGACCTCACTTTCTCCTCCTCTGCTTTCCTCCAAAGGTCTCCCTCCGACACAAATCCAAGAAGAAGAGTCGAGGTGGTAAGTTGTCACCCTTTCATCACTTTGTCTCTTATGTAAGCCCTCAACTGTAATTTGGACCCTCTGTGGGCGTGTGTCAAGTGGCAGGGCAATTAGTGTGTACAGGGGGCTTTGAGACAATACTCAGTTACTTTCACTTCAGTTCAATTTTAGCTCACTGCAGCAGTGTCTTGGATTCTTTAGAGAAGCAAACTTGAGTTCAGCTTTTTTTTATGTTGATATTCTTGTTGTCGGGTGATTCATAACTGGAACAGGTAGGCAGAAAGTAGCTTTGCATGAGAATATTCCTGGATGCTTTGTGGGTTTTGTTGTTGTTTATTTTTAGGATTGATTCTGTTATTGACCGAACACAGTGACCTATTTTGACTGAAAATGGAAGTGTGTCAGTTTTCACATGCTCTATTTGCATAGCAATTTTAGGCTGTGCGACCAACTGACTTTTTGCTTCCTCTAATGCTACACTCGTACTTTTCTGTGGCTTTGCTGCTCTGTGGACAAAGGAAGCTAGGTGTCTGTGTATTAAATGTGCGTGTGTTTTCTCTGCGCAGGCAATGGTACGATGAGTAGAAGAAGAGTCTCGGTCAAAGAGCTGGGTCAGCCAGACCATCAGGGCTGGCTATACAGGAAGAAAGAGAGTAAAGGCTTCCTGGGGATCAAATGGAAGAAGTACTGGTTCGTGCTGAAGAGGACAGCACTCTACTGGTACGCAAACCAGCTGGTGAGTATCCATTTTTCATCAGGAGATCCACTTATGATGTACACACTCAGCCAGTGTCTTAAGTAATGTGTGACACCTGTCACAAGCTGTCACCGTTCAGAGACTCCAGCTGTAGTCCAACAAACCCAGAATTATAAGTTGAAGTTTCCGTTTCTCTCTCTTGCTCACTTGTGCTCACTATCCTTCTCTCTGTCTTTATGTCTCGCTGTCTCTCTCATAATATAATTCCAAATGCAAGGGGGAAAAAATAAGGTAGTACAAAGTATACCATAATGAAGCAAAACAAATAATTGCATTAAGTGATTTTTAAAAAAGAATATATGTGATAAGAATGGAATGTAATGGTGAGAATTAGAGAGGAAAATAAATGCATGTTGACTTATTCAGAGTAACTGCAGACATGTTTCTCTGTGTCAATCTGAAAGGGCTATAACTTCTGTAGACTGGTTGATGCAGCTCACAAGTATATGCCTCTAAACCAATCAAATCTGCACAATTGGTCAGATACTGACAGTAATTTTATAGTAAAAATATTAAGCGGGGGAGAGGAGGGTCTGTCAGAAGAAATATTTTTCTTTTAAACAAAGAATAAAAACTTTAAAAAAAAATCAAAATGTAAATCAGCCGACAGTTTGTCACAGCCTATTTTATATATTTCTTTGAAGTGCAGTGATTCACATGCGACATTCAGCAAAAAGACAAAAAAGCTGCAATGTAATCCTAATATGGCACATTTATCTTTTTTTTTTAAACACATTTCACACTTGAGTCACAGTTGCAGTGTGAGGTATGACTCATACTTGTGTCTGCCACAGCTGTATCCCTGCCCACCCTTCACTGCAGGAACTGCCGAGCAGTGTCAGTGTGTTTCCTGAATCTGACGGTGTCACTAATGGTTCTTGAGGGCCTGATACCAAGCATACGTAACTGACTGACATGTTTGATTTACTGACATGATGACTTCAATGAGTTATCCGGTATTTACTTTATGTCACCATCACATGGCGGGAGAAAATAGAAGAAGTAGCCTGCTGCAACGTAAAAGCAGGTGTAATTGTTCAGGAAGTGGTTTGAAATCATCCATTTGTTTTAACGCTTGCTGTTGTTCAATCTTGTTCGTTGCAGGCGGAAAAAGCCGAGGGCTACATTGACCTCACCAACTTCATGATTGACAGAGCCATAGAGTGCAAGAAGAAACAGTAAGCTCATAATTATTATCTACACTGTCTGTGGTTTATCTCAATCAGATAGCTTTTATAAGCCACCCATCACCAGTGGTTTAAATTAAAAAGGTACTTAATCTCTATCTAGTATATGACTTCAATAACATAGAAAGTGTTCTCCATGCTCAGTGATAGGAACAGCTGATCCCATCTTAACTGCTCTCCATTTATTTTTCCTTATCCAGTGCGTTCAAAGCCTGCCACCCACAAGTCATGATGTTTTATTTTGCTGCTGAGAGCCACGAGGAGATGAACTTGTAAGTCACATGAAACACAAGAGTCAGTGTATATACAGTATTTCTCTCAGGGTGTTTTTATTGAAATGTTGAGTTAAATATTTGCTTTTTTTCCAGATGGTTGAATAAGCTCGGGCTGGCCTCCATTCAGTATGAGCCAGCAGAACGAAACCCTGCAGCTGGTGAGCAACCCATGACACTGTATTTTTTACTATCTGTCACTTTTATTGAATGAATGAAAAACTTCTATTTTCAAGATGTCAACTTGCTTTTAGCTTGACATTAATGCTTTAAGAGAGCTTTGAGAATTTTCCTAGCTCAGAGCATCATATACAAGTGAACGTAACATATCAACATCAATGAATTTGATCTAAAAATGTATCGCTTAACAACATTTCTGATAATTCTGTTTATTTTAGAGCTAAAATTGGATTATGGTTGTATGTGTCATGTTATGAATTCTGACTTTTTATACATTTGTTGTGTTCAGAGTGTTATAGTGAAGCCAGCGACCATGAAGAAGCTGAAAGCACAGAGATCCCCCCTCCGCCCTACTCTGAACAGACCCTGCAGGGTTCCATGGTTGCGTCCGGTCCACCTGGGAGCACCCATCAGGGAACCCTTCCTCCGCCATACTCCTCCACAGTCCCCAGTGAAGCCAATGGCTCACTCTCCTCTCCTGTCAGTACGATGACATCGCAGAGCTCCGCCTCCTCGCTCACCAAACACCGGCAGTCTTGGTTGGACCTGGTCTCCCAGGCATCTCCTACCACCGGGGAAACAGCAGTGGTGTGCTCAGTCCAGGTACACTCACATCAATCTCCGCAAGAGGAGGCGGAAGAGGAAAATGGCTCCCAGGTGCTGGAGAGCTCGGCTCCCCGGGTCTCTCTGGAAACGGGGTCTAATGAGGAAAGCCCCGCTGCAGAGGCACAGAGGGATGTTTCAGGTGCTGAGGATGAAGGTGAGATTTCATTTTACTCACTCAATTAGTTGAGGTTTAAGGAACGTTTATATTTACAAACTGACTGTCGATTCATACAGCTTTTGGAATTTTTTTTCAGCAAACCAAGTGAGTGAGTTCTAGTTTGAGCAAAGTTTCACTTTAAGTGCAGGCGTCTGTAGTCTAAGTTTCGGCTGTATCATTTCCAGTTGAAAGAAAACATGCCAGTAGAGAACATTTCCTGTTACTCACAACTCACAACAAAACAGGGCTCAAACTATTTCCATTTCATTGTTTTTTTCCCACAAGTTAATTAGTTGTCTAGACTAATTTGCCAATCGGGAGTTCCCATACCCCCAAGGTGACAATGGTTCTAGCTTTCAAAATTTGAGGAGCTGGGGAGCTGGAACCAGGGAATATTTGGCATTTTTGCTGAATTCATGATCTCAACTATAAATGTGTTATCAAAATTGTTGTTGATTAATTTTCTGTTATTGATTAAGTGACTTTATTAATTGAATTTTTTCAGCACTAGTTCCAAGAAAGACATTAGCCGGTGTGTTTGCACGTTTCAGATTAAGATACATTAGCTGTGTTAAGCTGTGTTACTCTTTTTATGATTTGAGAACCTTTCAGCCCTGCAGAATGTGCAGTGCAATCTTTGTAAAACCTTCACGAAACACAAATGTGGTGATGATGCAATATAAACTAACTTGTTGCAGGGTATCATGGGAACAGCTCAGATGAGATGGAGAAGCTGTATATCCATCTGAAAGAGGCCAGCCTCTCACCTATAGGAGACCGTAAACCATCCACAAAAAGGGAATTCAGGGCCTCCTTTGTAAAACGCTGTAAAAACCAGTCTGTCAATGAGAAACTGCACCATATCAGGACACTCAACAGCACATTGAAGGTACATTTTCTGTTTTATAAAGTCTGTTTTGCACTGACTTCTTTTAAAAAGAAGGATTTTATTCTGTTGCACACCATTACAGCCAAAAAAACATTTTGTGCCATCATTTAATTTTCCCATTTTCTTTGCTCTTTTCTTTTCCAGTCAAAAGAGGCGGACCTACAGGCAATAGAGCAGGTGCTGTTGGACCCGGAGCTTACCTCACACAAGTTCAGAGAATGGAAGGAGGCCAATGCGCCCTTGGTGCAGGAAATCTGTGTCAAAAATGGCCAGCAGGTGGAATCAGAGGCCACAAAATCTGCAGCATCAGTCATTGCTGCTCCGGTGGTTGAGACCAGTCTATAAACACTCCTTATGACTGGTTTTACTGTGTTTGGACTCAGAGGACTTCATATTCACACTATGGACACACACACTGATGTCAATTTTTAATTGAGACTATTGTGCCATATTAGTGGACATTAAGTGCTATTCAACAAGTAAATGGATCTATGAAGAAGAGTTTTTTTTAGTTCCTAAATGGAATCAGTGCAGACATTATATGATTAGCAGGTCACATTAAAATGTGGAATGTGTCTTAGTATTACTTTTACTGTTTGATTTGTAAGATTAGCTAATTTTACAGATGACTGTTTTTATGTTGTAATTCTGTGAGCCTGTCCGTAATTTGTTTTAATATTCAGAATGGTGGAGTACGTTGAAATAATGGATCCATTCTTTTCTGCATGGAAACACTTGTTTTTAAAGTATGTTTTTATCTATTTTGATTTCATCAGTAGTGAACAAGTTTTTAACTGTTTTGAGTCTCTTATTGGTGCCATGCACCATCACTTTCTGTTACATGTGTTTTACAGCAACTATTGTGAATCATTGGTGTGTGTTGTTCGCTTTAGAAATGACATGGTCATATTTATCATGAAGGCGGTTCCAGAGTGAACACTGGAGGCTGCACTTACAGAGTAAATGTGCATCATGAATCATGTCAAATTTTCTTTTTAAAAGGGGATTTTTGATGGGTTGAAGTAAAATTACAAATCATTTTCACTGCAGTGTAAGACATTTTGATATGGCAGTTTTGAAAACTGTTCTACTTTACCCAGTAATCACCTTATTTTGAGTGTGAAAGGCTATTATGTCTTCTCCAAAACAAACAATTTTTCAAATGAAGAATTCCAACCTAAATGCAAATATGCTTTGGAGTTTTTGTTGGTATATGTTGTAGTCCACAAACATTGATGGTAACAAACAACTTATTATAGTCAGCAATGGTAATAAAAACCTAATCACTAACTAATATAGGCCTAAATAGTTTATACAGTATATTGGAACTAGAGGCAGGATGTAGAAGCACAAGCTGTATGATGGACAATTCTCAGGAAAAAACTTGGATATTGTTCCTTAAGTTCCCCCCATTTTACAAACAAGCCCAGCAGACCCAAACAGTGTAGTAGTTACAGATAAGCAGATGATCAGGGGGTCGTCCACATATAGGAATCAGGCTTTATGTGACAGAGAGCAACAGGTTTACAAAGCTCTGGCCAAGCAGAGGCCTCTGACTGGTGGGGCCACAAACAAGCTCCAGGCACAAAGATGTTTTTGTTCTATGTTTTTTTTTCTTATTTTCTGGATAACGTTGTGCATGTTAAATATTAACTCTGTAAATAGTTGTACATGGATGTGTGATGTAAAAATTTTATTTGATCTCAATTGTGGTCTGAAAGTCAGTGTGCTTGTTTGTATACAGGGAAATAAAGTGTTATCTTAAGACTGAATATTTTTCCACAGTAGTTTTATTTGGATTATGCTATGAAGAGCTTTATTTATTTTTTAATTCTGATTTTATTTTATATATAACTATTTAGATTAGATAGGAGAATTGAGTCTTATTTTAAATCCAGTAGATGGCGGTATTGCAACATTTTGGATGCAAACCGCCTACCAAGAATCAACGAAGAAGAAGAAGAAAAATCAGGAGGCGTTACTTGTAGTGACCAGTGGTTGCCGCTTGGGGTCGCTGGGCTCTCTGTAGATTTCCACTGTGGTTATGCGCCATATTGGCAGTCTCCTCCATCTCACCAAACGTCGAGCATGCATGTCTCAAACCGGTTATTGAGGAGATATCTGTAAATATTTACAGCCACCTGCGAGCCGAAATTACAATACTATGGAGGCCGTCAAAGCCTTTAACAACGAGGTTGGTTTGAAACCGTTGTAAAATGTTGAACGTGTCGGTTGTAGAAATGTTCTTATTCACGTTTGCAGTAGCTAACGTTAGCATTGACTAGCAGAAAATGAGCGGAGGGCTGCCTCACATAAGGCCGCTATCAGTGCACAACAATACAGCCATAACGTTAATTTACACAGTGGCTAATTCAGCCGGTTTTATGTTAACCACCCGGCTTGTTGCTGTGAAGAGAGTGACTCTTAATACACGGAGCGTGGGTTAGGCTGCCAGTCTGAGCAAATATTTTCCACAGACTGGTGCTAACGGTAACTAGCTAACCTACAACTTAGCAAACCCGCCTCAGTTGCGTGATAACTTGGCGAGCTAACGTTAGTTTAATATCGACGTGGGTGAAATGTATCGCTTCCCTCTGGCGCTTTGCCAGATAATTAATGCAATGTAGCTAACTATGGCTGAATTATTTAGCTGCCTGGTGTTTAATTGCACAGAGCAAAAAAAATGACTTGTGATAATCTAGCAGACAGTTAATGCTGGCTATCAAAGGGCTCCCAGCTAGTAGCGTAGCCATCATAAGTCTGCATTGACAGTAAAGTCTGTCTGTCCTTTGTCATGGTCAGTGTAAATGCTGACCTCATTATGCACTCCAAGGTAACAGCTAATACGATTAAGATTTTACACCTGACTAAACCTGATTCAGTTGTTAGTGGTTATATGGTTTTAATGATGTATCAAAACAAATAACCGAACTCAGAGGCAAGCCCACTACATCAGCTCATTATGTACTTCGTGGCTTTGTTGACCACTAACATTTACCAAAATAAAAGGTTTTAAAGGCTAGAAGGGAGAATGCATTTGATTATTCAATGGGCATATGGTTGTTGTGTTATTTTTATCATTATTATTACTAGTCTTGTTTTATGTTTGAGTTACTATATTATATGACAAAAGATGTTTTCTCCTGTCTCATTTCATTTTTCAGCTGTACTCGTTGAATGAGTACAAGCCGCCCATCTCCAAGGCCAAGATGACCCAGATCACAAAGTCTGGAATCAAGGCTATAAAAGTAAGTATGTAGAGTTGAAAGATGAGGCAGGTAATAGAGAATAAAGAACTCAAAACACATTGAGTTTATGCTTCCATCCATTATTTGGAGCGATATATGAGAGGACAGGGAGCGAAATGTAGAACAGAAATTGACTTTTTACTTCAAACAAAGATATATTTGTGTTAGCCACAAATTGTAATACAGCATCCGACTTCATTGATGCAAAATAGGTTTTTGAAAGAGCTTTTTAAACACACAAATACCATTTTAACAGATAATGGCCAATCTGCTGTTGGTGAAATCAAGCAAACATGGAAACAGGGGTACATTCTCAAAGATAAACATGCAAATGTAACTCTGTGGGCTGATATAAATTATACAACAATACTAAAATCACGATGTGAGTGCCTGTATGCCCTCATTGTATTATTACAAGCTGCTCATCTCCTCTTGATTTCTGTGAGTGGATCCATTACTAACCAACATGAGCTCAGATAAGCTTGTCCACACAACCTGTATGATCTAGTAGTTTGTTTTTGACATCCTATTCACCCTCTGTGAATGCTTCTGTACAATGTGTAGGAATAAAATATATTTAAAAAATTAATAATGGTTAAATAATACAGTTCTGGTTGTCGATTGAAAATATGTAGGAGCAAGTATAACTCTGACTACCTGGACTAATTGGGCAAGTAAAGCCAGGTATTCATGTTGAACCGTGCATAGGGATATGAAGGTAGTCTGTGTTAGTTATTGGCAGTGCAGATGACCTGCCTCAGCAGGCTTCTAGCCGAGAACACCAACGGTCTTGTAAAAGACTGTGATGGACTTGTACAAGATATTAAATTTCTTGTGACTATTTTTTCTCAAATACCTGGGAAAAGTGTATCATCTAAAAATAGAATAAAGACAACTGTTGTCATTCAGGTACCTCTTTATGTTTCTCCAAAGCCTTGAGGTTGAAACTCATGTCATACTGGCAGGTATTTGGTAGAATTATAAATAAGTTCGGCTGTGAGAAAGCAGTCTCGGGTTAGTGAAAGGAATTCTGATGCTTAGAGTCAATCATGATAGTATGATGCACATGAGCTTAATTCCAAATTTCCATATGGGACAACCGTGCTGTGCTGTAATGTGAGCAGCTGCAATCAGAGCCCATCTTACAGGAACTATACAAGTGATTTTTCATACAACTAATGTTGCTTACTTTTGTTAAGAAGTGTTGGAGATATGAGGTAGAGGGCTGCAGCGGGATTGGGATCCTGTGGGACTCCATATTAACTATAATTAAATATTTTAAATCAAAGATTAAAACTGGAAAGCCAAACCAGACAGTGACAGTCACTGCTGCATGTTACATACTGAAGGATAGTAATGGAGTGTACTATTCAATATGTAAAGTATGTAGGATGTTCATCAATGTGAACGCAGTTACTTTACATTGTTGCCCCTACCAAAGCTATTAGCGAGCAGCCAGCAACTAATCATTGTCTGGGGGAAAAAAAACTACAAACAATAAGAAAATTATTTTAAAAAGGATCATTTGAATTTCAACTTTTTGCATTAACTGGTATAAAAATTCTCCTCTCTGATATTTGAGTAAACAAAGTGTGCTAGAGTGGACATTTTGGAAAATATTTACACTTAACAAGACTCCAGGAAGTCACTGCACCCAGCCAAGAAATAGTCTGGCACATAATCCCCCATAGAACCTCAACCTGTCATTTTTACGCTCCACTTTTTGTACAGATTAAACAAGCAAGCTATAAATAGACTTAAAGTCTGAAAAGATGTTTTGGATCGTAATCACGGCCCGTGTAGACAACTGTATTTATCAAGTCCTCTGGAGGGCTGATACACATCCTGTGTAGTCAACCTTACCTGACAGTCATCATTGGCAGCGGATGCACCTTATACAGTGGCAACAAACAGAAAACTCTAGTTACCAGTTAAATGTTGTATTTGAAGATCTACAAAATGTAGTTGCAAATGTATGTCCTAATTTTGTTGATTAGGTTTTGTGAAGTGACACTATACACATAATTTTTAATTATATTTGCGGAACCCGATTTGCGGTCTGCCATTTGAAATCTTGCAAATGTTAAATGTTCATATTACTACCCAGCTATAAATGCTACCCAACTTAGAAAGCGATTCCTGTTCTAATACTACAGTCTGATTGAACAAAAAAAATAACATCAGCATTGCTTGAACCTCTTAAGAGTAGCTGTCCTTGAATTACATGTTAGATACACCAGAATATTTCTCTTCTTACACCCTTCATTCCTTGTCTAAAATTCTCTCCTATTATAACACAGCAATATAGATGTAAATTTACATACTCACTAACTAAACCCACTATGGTGTCATTTTTAGGGACATAGAAATAGAGATGGATGCGACAGCATTTTATCAAATTCAAATCAGTATAGAATCCACTTATCAAATCTCTTATTGAATCTAATCAAGGTCTAATCACATTTTTTGGTTGAGAGGGAAGAAACACTATGGTTTTTAGTGGCAGCCTAATTAATGTTCACAATGTGTGCCTACAACATGAAAACGACACGAGCAGCATAATATATGAAATGTTAATTAAATGTATCTGACACATTCAATTAGACGGCTGTAGCCTACTGTGCTTCAGGAGCTACTTCAAATACTGAAGATCTTCATTCAGAACTATTAAGATGATCAGATTAAAATGGTGGCATTATATAAATTAAAGTTTAACTGGCAGATTCTTATATTGACATTATGTGATCGGCAAGATCATTTCTCTACAGCAGGGGTTTTTCAAAGACTGAAACTGTGGGCCTCCCCTCAGACAAAGCTTGGAAAAGGACTCCCACTTTGAAAACCTCTGTTCTAGAGAAAGGTCACCAGGCTGTGAAACCACAAAAACATACAGTCTATTTGCAGTCATACAGTGAAGTTACAGAGTGATGTGTCTTTTCACTCAATTATTGGCTAAGTGCAGACACCAGCTGCAGAGAGCACATTAACCAGAGAACTCCCAAACTTATCGTGTCAACATTAATTAGCTACAGCTGATCCAATATGCAGCTGCTGACATCTGTCATTTTAACCAGAGACAGTGATGGTCAGCTAGGAATGAGAAGCTATCTGTGTTTTCTATTACTCCTTTGCTAATGAAAAAGAGTGATGAAAGATAAAAGGTTTGATAAACTCAGTGAATCCAGGTAGTTTATGATCAGGAACCTGATCCAAAATGGAACCAGCTATCAGAACCCGTCCCTACATAGAAACCGTTCAATGCACAGCACTGTTGGCCACAGGCTGTTCTCAGGTATTCGTAGCAGTGACATACCCGAGGTGCATTGTATTCAATACAAGCCCTCTTCAAGAGATTTGTTTTGTTTATGGCCTCTAACATTGAACTCAGCTGCAATAAAAATATCTTTTGGGGGGTTTTTTTTGTTATGTTTTGTTTTTTGCTTTTTGGTTTTATGTTTTTTAAGAGATTACAGTCATGTTTTTCCTTAACGTCAGCATTAGTCGCTATTTTTGCCAAAAGACCCTTTTCTAATTTGTCTCTTATTTATACACTATATTGCACTGATGGCTGACGTCCTGCACCCTGGGCCTATTAAAGACTCTCAGAGAAAAAGGCTGATCAACAATCACTGACCAAGTCCTCATGATCATCTATATTCACCTGAAATGCAAAACTGCTCAGCGTTTTTTTCTGAGATGCTTGAAGGATAAATGCCAAGAGTTTAATATTATTCTGAACAAAACTACTTATCATTAGCACAAGTATCATTATTATTATTATTATTATTATTATTATTATTATCACTACTCCAGGTGAATTAATTGAAGATTTATTGGCCTGACACCGTCCAGGACACCAGCCCTTAAAAATAAACCTTCCAATAATGTATTTTTCTTGACCTGTTTATACTCTTGTTTCTAAAGCTTTTGGTATTGCTGGTATTGCTCCTTATGTTGCTTGTGAATAACACCCGTTTCCCCTTCCCTCAGCAGCTCTCCCAGCTCCCCCAAAGCACTGAAAGTGAAGCAGGAGGATGGGGTGGAGAGAGTTACAAAGAGATAAGAGAATCCCTTACCAGCTTAGGTAGGAGTATGGGTTGTTTCACAAGGAAGATGGAAGAAGACTAAAATCATTTAATCTTAATTTGCTCCCACACACCCAGAGAAGCAGCTCTTTTGCTTTTGTCACTGTGGGCTGTACTCCTCCTCTGGTTGTCATGCAGTGGTCAATCTTGGTTTTTGAGCTTTTGATTGTGTTTGAATTTGGTGCAATCTTGTTAATTTTCTTCTTGAGTTGTCTGACTATTGTATTGGTGGTTTGGACTAGTTGATACGCTTCCCTTTTGACATTTCTTGAAAGTTAAGTCAGAGTATTTTCTGTGCTGCTGCATAGTGCACATAGCAGCAATCATCAGTTAGTAAAGGGTTGTGATTGACCTTTGTCTTTGAGTTTATGGATATCCAAATACTGAACACACCTTTTCAGTCATTTATCCTCAACACAAAGGGCATTGAATACATACACTTGCTGAGGGTGGCGTGTTCTAAGCTGAATGTAATTTTATTCTGCACACCTTATGCAGAGTATTTGAGAGTTAGTAGTCATTCAGGAGTAAACTACTATCAGTATCTTTATTAATATGACAGTATTCATTAACATGATGATCTAATTCATGCCTGAGGGTTGTCTTTTTCACAGTGCCTGAACCCTGAATGTTTGTCTTGACAGAGCAGCAGTGATTTATGCCTTGTGCACACACAGTGTGGTTGTGTTGTTTCATGTTGGCACATGTAGTGTTGAAATGTGGAGGACTTGAAAGATTTTAGTCTTATCTGCTGCTCCGGATATGGTATTTAAGATGCAATTTCAAGTGTTGATTTTAATAATAAATTAGGGCTGTCACTTTTTCAAAGATTCAGAATTCATTTGAATGCAACCCACGTAGCCTAATCCTAAACAGTCCTATCAGTTAGAAACAAGTTAACAGATGTCTTAAGATTTGTTGTCGTTGTTACATTACTTTTGTAAACATTTAAGGCAACAAACAGCCTTACCTTTCATGCAGGTTTTGGGGGGGGGGTTGTTTTTTTGTTTTGTTTTCCCCTTGTACTGTGAAATCCAAAATATTTCCACACATTAGATCTCAGATGGTTTGCGCTCATGATTAGATGTTCAGCACAGCTCAGTCATTTCCTCCTTTTTGCTTAAGTGAACAGAAAACAGTATTCTAGTTTTCAGTGCTTCCTAAAGTGGTGCTGCAGCACCCTAGGGTGCCTTGAGGACAGGCCACGGGTGCTGCAAAATTTTGCTTCTTTATTCATTTATTGTACAATTTTAATATAATTTCACATTGTTAAACTGAGGTGACATTAACATGAATTATGCTTTATGTTACATTTTTAAATATATTAAAACGTAAGAAATAAGCAAAAAATATTGATATCACTGTATTGAAAATGGTTAATATGCAATAATACCGCAGCTAATGGCAAGTCCAGGTTGCATTTTACTGCTTTACTCCTGGAGTGCAGAGCTCAGCCTGTTGCATTTACACGGTGAATTTTGAATCAGGAGGTTTCATTACTGACAGATTTTTTTGTTGATTCCTACATTGGAACCGTAGTTTAAATTTCAAATAAAAAGTGACAGCCCTATGACAAATCTGGAAGGTCAAATCTAACCCAGGGATGATCATTTTCCCGGCAGTGGACTGTACTCTATTGTCTCTGCACTCTCTACTTAAGCTGTGAGACAGTTTGACTTCACCACAGACTTTTTCTCATCTTGACCAATCTGGCAGACTCAGAAATGTTAGTGTCATACGTTTTTAGTTCTTGGCTGAAAAACTTTTAGTATACATTTAACCTCAAACCATATTTTGTGTCCATTGAAATACGTGACCACATATGCAGTTGAGCAACAAATGGTTGTGGTCCTAGTGTTACAGTAGGTAGCTGGTCTATAGTTTGCAGTGTTGGCCTACTAGCGATTGATGAAGGTGCCTATTAGCAGCTTTTCAGCTGGAGATTGATGACTCTTTTCCTTTTGCGTGTTGTGTGTCTGGTCCTTTGTCAGTGCTGTGTCTTCCCTTTTCCCTCCCAACAGAAAGCGGAGGGCTAGTATAATAATAGTAACAGTAACTCTTGAAATCTTGTGTGCTGCTGTGGCAACTCCAGTCTGTGCAGTATTTGTGGTTTGTGCACCTTTAGGTCCAAAAATGACTTGTGACAGATGGTTGAGAAATTGTTAAATAGTGTTACAAATCAGGTTGCAAAATTAACGTTTTTATCCACCAGCCAAATGACGAGTGAATGTTCAAATTTTTTAATTGCCACTCAATAGATTACCATTGTTTGTTTTTTTTTGGCTGGCGAGAGAAGCAAATCTACCAGCCATTTGCACATGTTACCAGCATTTGGCTGGTGCTAATTTTGTGCCCTGTTATAAATTATTTTGAATTTTTACCAAACTTTCTCTGAGTAGTTTGTAGATTTGCCACAATTCTTTAAAGATCAACTTGGTGGAATTCATAACATATTTAGTTTGTCACTTTTAATCTTTGGCTTTATGGCCCAAACGCATTCAAAGCGTCTGATGTGCGCTTTTTGAAGTACACCTATTGTTTTAAATGGTCAAACTGCCTTGATGCCCCTACTCCAACCTTGTTTCAGTTTTGGAGCATCAAATGAGGACCCAGAGACCAAAGCTGGGGGTTTTTTGCAGCTAAAAAGAGAGAGAGCACGAGCGAGCTGAAAGCACCAGTGAGTGAGTGTGAGTGAGAGAGACAGAGAGCGTAGCAGTGGTTGAGCGAGGAGAGTGATCAGTAGCAAGAACAAGCCTGTGAATGAGAGAAATAAAATGGTATTTTCTGATTGTTTCACAGCAGTTACATTATAAAGCACAAATAAATAACCATCAAACACTCAACAGATGATTGACTGTGGAAACAGAAGCTCTTAGTTTCATTTTTCTCCTCTGCATTTCTCCTTTTCATTAATTCATTACATCCAACCAATGTAGCAGTCAATACAAAGAACAACAAGACAAATCCGTGTTGGTTCTGGGGTGTTGGCATTTCAAATCTGATGCCTACAGTGCGCCATAGGAGCATCAATTGACCCGCGTCAAATGAGGCACGTCAATTACTTTCAGTGCGTTTGGGCCCTAAGACAAATGTTGCACATTGACTATCATTCATCAAGTGTCAGAGTATGAGCGCTAATCTAGGATTATGTCCTTTTTCATAACTCCCATAGATGGTCAAAGGGACTTGGTCAGTGATTTCCAAGATCAGCACTCCTCCTTCTTGATACTTGATAAATGCAACACAATGTATAGTCTAATTTACAATGAATTTAATCTCCAAGTTACTTGATACAATTATTACCATAAATTCTCAAATAATGTCCAGAGCCTTTATTGAGCTCAACTGAAGAGAGAAATAAAGATTTAATTATTGATTAATAATTATTTTAATATTAATTTATTATTTATTTTATTATTATTATTTTATAAGGGACAGGCTGGCATTTCTAATTCCTCCCATTTTAAATATATTTTATTAGATTTTAGGAAGAAGCCTCTCTTTTTCCTGAGATGCAGTAGATTTGGTAATGGAGTTATGACATTTAAACAAAGAACCATCAGCTAGTATAAAAACAATGGCAAAAATTAAACAGGCTTTCAAAAGTAACTTATGGAATATGGAAAACTATCCTAAATGTCAACCTTAGTACTATGAGTCACAATTCAGAAACGCAACCATTACTTAGACTTACATGTAAATAGTCTGCACCTGGTGAGATTGAGTTAGTCCTAAATGTTGGTTTTAAATACATTAGAAGCAATAACAAGTAAAAATGGACTTCCAGTTTAAATTCTAATATCCATATATACTTAATTTAATGTCTCACTTATAAAGGACAGTCTGTCAGCCATGACGGTAACAACAGCAGTATTACAACATCAGCTGGCAGCAGGGATGAGGGGCATCTGTTCCTTTATCTTATATGTTTGATGTTAAAACTTAAGTCACTGCACTCCTGTTGACAATGTTTGTTAGATTGACAGGGTAAAACTAATTGTTTGTCGGGGTGGATATTGTTAAAAAAAATTACGATACCAGTACCCTTAAAGTGATACTGATACCAATAGAGTACTTCATTCAAAACTTTTTTTTTTCCTACTTCACTACCACACAAACCTGCCCAAAGCGATTATCATTTCGATAAAATCCTAGCTAAGTTTCAACACACAAAAGATGAATAATGTTAGCCTAGTAACCATTACACACAGCTGCAGTATGTCCTCTTGAGGAGAAGACAACATGGTGCAGGTGTCCACTCTGAAGTTTTCTCCATGCTTGATGAGGTGCTTTATCATGCTACTCATATTTTCAGTTTTTCCTGATATAATCCTTAAACATTTTATGCATTTATTTTATCAGACAGCTTGGCATGCTGAACTGCTGACTCTGTCAAATACACTGCGCTTGACTTCATCACAACAGACTGTATGGTTTGTAGCTGCTGCGGTAGTGGGCCAATCACACATCGCATTAAATGGAAGAATACTGCAAGCAAAACCATACAAATAGTCATTTTTTTTCTAGATCTGGGTACAAAAAGGATTAATGCAGTTATCATTTAACTGGAGAAGTTTCGATACTACTTGGTACTAGGTTATTTGATCTTGGAGTAAATGAGATCCTCTTGCTGTGAGGACAGCTTAATTGAAAGTGAAGGAGAAAAATACATGGAAAATGCAATTAAGCAGCTGAGTCTATGTCTGTCAATGTAAATAAGTAAAACAACAAAATCAAAAACAGTCGAACCGTTTTTGTACTTTTTTCACCCATTTAAAATATTCAAGATAAATAATGAGTTCACATTTTTTAAACCAAAAATAAGCCAATTTTTAAAAAATTGTTCCATTAGTCCATAATACCGCCTGTATGGTACACCCACACAGGTGTTTTCACTTTTGCCTGACTAGACCTTGGACTGTGGGAGCATGTATGGACTGCTTGATTTCTGACTGATTGACTGTTTTAATCTCCTGTTGGCTAAACGAGACATATTTGCTTCGGGTCATGAATCGACCCACCACTTTGTACAGATTTCAATCTGATTGAGCTTTGACACAGAATCAGGAGGCTCTCCAGTGTCCAGCCAGTTTAAGAAAGGGGATGGGATTGACCTCTCATTCAAGAAATATTGATTGTTTATATCCTTGTTTGTGTTGCTCAGCAAATTAATGCAGGTAGCAGAAAAGGAGAGATGCGGCGTAGCTGCAGTGAGGGAAGGACAATGATGGAGGTTAATGAAAGGAAAGTGTTTGATAAGAAGCTGTATAATTAACAACTTTGTGGACTGTTGTTGTTAGACTGCTAGCCATTCTAGCTATTGCGCTTAATGCTTACAACCCTACCCATGCTGCTTCCTGTACTGCCTGCTTTTCATCACACAAATACATTTTGGCAGGAGAAATCCAGTCTGACCACACCTTTCAGGCGAGAAATATTACAACTATATCATTCTTATTAGTGCATAATGTCTGGGGATGTCACATAATTCTCAGCATAGTTCCACCCACCTTCAGCCTGAGCAGATGTAATCAGCCACAATAACTCAAAACACTCGTGGGGCTGTGCAGGGCCTCTAACAAAAAAAGGCAACAGTTTGAAAAAATTATACTTAACATTTGTTTGAAATTTTGAAAATAGACATCAAAGTTTTGAAACTGTTTGTATTTGCTGTTGGTCCAGCAGAACTATTTTTATGCCTCTACATTGCCAACAGCTATGGCCGGATGCATTATGTTTTGGGGTTGTCTGTCCATCTGTCAGTCCCACAGTCCCCAATGCCTTGAGGGAATTTCTTCACATTTGGCACAAAAGTCCACTTGGACTCAAAAATGAACTGATTAGAATTTGGTGGTCAAAGGTCAAGGTCACTGTGACCTCAACAAAACACATTTTTGGCCATAACTCAAGAATTCATATGTTAATTTGGACAAAGTTCCACACAAATGTCTAATAGGATAAAATGAAGTGATGACATTTTATATTCAAAATGTCAACTTTCGTAATGTTCTGCAATGACACTTTTCTGGTCTTATTCATCGCCATAACTCAGGAACAGAAAGGGAGATTGTGACCATATTTCACATTTGATCAAATATTGAATTGGTGACACTAATCTTGGGTGCCCACCTTGAAACTGTGGTGATTCTATAGATCTTCTGTGCTGCCGGGTAGAAGATGTGTGTGAAGCATCCATGTTTTAGGATTTGTAGCTTCTTTGCAGCAGCTTTGTCTACTGTCATGGCTACAACTTTGTGTTCTATCAGAATCAGCTTTATTGGCCAAGCATGTATAAGGAAAATACACTTATACCTTTTTATTCAATTCCTTCAAAGTCTTCACTACAAATATTATGAGTCTGGACAGACATGGATGTAAACTGCATCTCGACTGGTTGGCTTAGACATACAATCATGACGCGATAATTGTAATTTTTTCTTGGCCTAATCCTTGCAGCCTAAAATAGTTTTTGTAAAGTGTGTGGCCCTCAAAGCCCTGACACACCTATAGTACACCACACAGGACTCTGTGGGCATGTACCAACTGTGCTTGACTGACATAATAGAAGTAATACAAATAATAATAGGAGTTTGGTGACTGCAGTTTCCAGCATGGCTGTGCCCAAACTCAACCTGAGCAGAGAGCCTGTTTGTCAGGATATTGTTTATTTGTGTTCAGGGCCGTTAAGGTCCTTTCACATAAATGGCAAAGCAAACAAATTTATAGTACGTAATCTGAGGAAAAAAGCTGTCATTTGTATTCTCACATGAAATTCACAATTTTGTTGCAGAAAAATGTACAGCCTCCCAACATACCTCCTTCTGAACTTCACAGTGTTCTTTTTGTCTTTTCTTCTGCCTGCCTGCTTTTATCACCATGTTGCTCTCCTTTTCTTGATTTACATACAACAGAGTTTTCCCCACAGTCTTTTAACCTCCTACACTGCAAAAAGAATATCAGAATATCTGTATTACTTTTTATGCTGATGTTATAATTCATGCATTGTGTATAAACTCACACACATTGACCATATTCACCAGGTTGTCAGAGAATGTCTTACCTCTTTCACTTCTGTACTGCCTGTCCTGCTTGTCATACAGCTCCTCCTGCTAAAAAAAGAAACAAAACATCAGCTGCTTGGAGGCCATATTTAATTTTGGCACTTCATGCAATGTAGATTTGATATTTTATAATGTTCACTTAGACTTTTATTACTCATGAACACCATAAAAATCAAAAGAGGCTCACAGCAGGAAAAAAAGATTTTGCAGGGTAACCACATCATAGTAAATTCATAGTAATTGAAATGTACATTTTAGGTTTCCAGTTTAAGAAGAAAATTGTAACCGGACATGTATAGTTAGATAAATGTCAAAGTGTGACCACTATCGGCTTAATCTGCTGAAAAGCATACACATTCATAAACAAGTACTTAGTTTGGAGTGTGTCAAAACTTGTAGTTTTATTTTTTTGTATACTCAGAATAGTAGCATACTACAACTTACAGATACAAATATTAGGATTTGATGCCAACAGTGTAAACAAGTTTTCAAGTACTCAGGGATCATGTTGTTCAGGCTAAAGTGCTTGTGGCTCAGAACATGTTTTACTTAAAAATGCAGTCAAGGATTCAGATGGATATAGACTCCACATTGCATTTGTTGTGTTGTTTATATGTGAGCTTGTATATCATCAAGCTTAGAACTGGTGTCACAGTTATCCCAGGCAGCAGTTTATCTTATTTACATTTTCTCTGATCTCATATTATCTCTGTATGTTCCACTCAGCCTGCCACCTGTAGATGTTAAGTTGTTACAAAGGATGAATATACTTTAAAATGGGGCAGAGTAATGTTGCAAAGTAGTTTTTATTCTTTGCACACTTGATCAGGCTCTGCAGTATGCTAGAACCGTTGCCTAGATACGGGTCCACACTGCAGCAATTAGAGTAAGAGCATGTGTTTTCTCATACCTTACAACCACATGTCTGTGCTCTGTATGTATGAGAGCCGGGAATCTCTTGATTGGATTCAATTTTGATTCAGGGTGTGATGATTCTATTCAAAATAATTCTCAAAGCATCTCAATTTTTTGATTTCCATTCCTTTACTTATCATGTAACCACGTTTATAATAACATTATCTATCATCAAAATTCAATATAGATAATATATGTGTGTGTGTGCGTTCTACCATACAAAGTCAGTACAATCTTAACGCAATATCAACTCTTCTTTCAACAAGTTTCCTTGTTGCCTTTGTGGCTCTCTCATCTACACGTGACTGCCACAGCTCAGCTGTCAATTAGATACTGTCTTACACTCACCCTATCGGCTGCATATGTATGTGAGACACAACAACAGACTGACTGCAGTCATGCTCCTAACAGCTCAGTCTCAGTTTAATTAACTGTTGACCTGGCTCGGCCTTGATTCAAAATAAAATCAGCATCAACCTATCAGTGTGAGAAAAAGTAGCTCAGTCCGTGCAGCCCTGGATAAGTTTTCAAATTATAAAATTATGATACCAGTTTTAGTTTGTATTCCATATAAAAGGGCTGTCACTTGGGGAAAAAAATAGGGCTGCCCCCAACCAAAGATTTTTGACGACTAATAGTCTTAGTTCAAGCCATAAGTCGAATAGTTGTCACATGTTTGTGATATTAATTTAATTATTTAAATATTTTTCAGATATCAGAAAATGGTTTGAGTTCCAACACTAACATTTTTAACACTGAGCTACATCACAGAGAAATACAAAACTATAATAATGAGCCTTTAAAATAGAAATTTTACAAGCGTGCACACAAAGCGAGCTGCCTGTAATGACAATAAATGTGTCAGGACAACCAGCAAGGAGACTGAGTTACCTTTTTCAGTCCCGTGGGTCACTTAGTTCCGTTAAATCCTCATATCTCTTATTTAAGGTGGTTTCCCGGCAAGAAAGTGCCAAAGCTGACAAATCTTTCCAGAGCAATCGATCACAGCGGACTGGGTCACTGACTGAGTGATGAAGGTCTTCTTGGTCGCCTCGGCCAGGTGTTGCCACTTATTGTATCCGTTGTTTCAACTTAAAAGCCCTCTAGCATTTCATACACGGTCCAGCCATACTAGGTTTTGACCTAATTTTGGCAAGGTGCAGCTCTAGAAGGGAGTTTTGAGGGGTTTTTTTCCTGGTGGACTAAGACTCTTCTCATCGACTAACAGTGGGTCGACTATTAGGGGGAAGCCCAAGGAGGAAAAAAAGTCATATGGAACCTTTAATTGTAAACAGTGTGAGATTTGGTCAACATTTTATTGTCACACTATCATGTTTTGCAGGTAAATATTGGTCAGTGTTGCCTATTATTATCATAATAGGCTAGCTGGGCCTGGGGCTGCTGATTAAGATGTTTTCATTTTCTGCTTATTTAAGGCTCATGTAGCTCACGTTGATTTGGGTTCTTTAGAGAAGGCATCTGTCCTCTCTTGAGTTATTGGTTTCAGTCTAAGATCTTTTCATGTATTGAATACATTTAATTCTGTAGTAAAGCTACTGTTTACTAGCAAATTGACTGGTGCTACTCTCACTTTCATTCCTGAAAGTGTCCTCTTGACACACAGTTACTTTGCTTACTGCATGCTTCACTGGACACACACAGCAGTCACGGCTGAGTTTAAAATCATAACAAATGAGATACTTTGATTCTTTTTAAGCTGCTTTTTTGTCATTGCCACAGTCTGGTGTTGGTGTTGTTGTATTCTGCAAGTGTCATGTTTTCCTGAACATTTGTTATTGCTCTTGTTTGAGCCCATCTGTTTTCTTTTAGTATGTATAGTTGACAGCTTATTTTTAATTGCTGCAACTACAGAGATTTGTGCAAGGTGTTGATTGAAAAAAATTGGTTCCTGGCAGCTCACTGATAAGTTTCCATGAAAGTATGTCTATTTTTGACAAAATCTTTAAAGAATGCCTAGAAAACAGCATTTTATTGACTTAACTTGTGTAATTACTATACACAGTTGGTAGAAATGCAACAGTTTGACAGTTGCATTTAATTTGCACTATCACAGTAACATCGTCACTACCTCATGTTATCCTGAGATCACATAATATATATGAGCTTGCCTGCAGTTACTTAACAAGACTTTTCATCTGTCACTTTATTCAATTGGAATGACCATATTCAACCTATTGGTCCCTGTGATAAAGAACCATTAACTCTCACTAGTCACTCCTCTGTACTTTGACTCCATCTACTGGCTGATGGTAGAACTTGAGCTTTTCATACGAAAATGTTGAGCTACCACTGCAGTCAACATAAATTAAGTGTGGCTTAAGACAAATTGATTTACTTACTTACAAAATGCATAGTTTTTCAGCCCTCTTCATCAAAGTCCTTCTAGATATGGATTTGAAAAAAGAAGGCTGCATGACCATGTTAATTTTTACTGTAAAATGAAAAGGGTACATGTGTAATCCTTTAAGTTGTTTCCCCCTGCAGCAAAGACTTTCCTCCTCCATTGTTGAGGCTGGAATTTCAGTACTTCTGTATATCACCCTGTGCATGCTTTGTGACCTGCAGTGCAGACTGCAGACCTCAGACAGTCTTAGGCTGTCTTAATTTGAGTGGCGGTCATACAGAGTGAGTGCCAAGAACTCAGTAGAGATGTTTCACCCTCATCATCTCTACACATGAAAACATTAGCTAAAACAAAGTGATTTTTCTGTAGAGCATAAGAAGACAGCCTAAAGATCATTAATCTGTGGCTACTGAATAGTACAGGTTGGGATTGTTTTATTTACTTGTGAATAGTACTATAATAGGAATATACATTTTCTGACCTTGACAGATGTTTTATAGACTTTGGCTGTGGTGGCCAAAATTTGTCAAGCCTTGTTTTTTAGTACTGTCATCACATTTATTGTTTTTCTGCTTTATATCGGGCGTGCTTCATGCCTCTTTTTAAGCTCTATGTGAGGTGTCAATAGAAAACAAGGCATAACACTCAGGCTACATCCACACTTCTACATTTTCACTTTAAAAGGCATAACTTTAGCTACGTTTTAAACCTAGTGTCCACACTACTCTGGCATTTTTGAACTCCTAAAACGAAGACTTTTGAAAACGCTGCTGAACCTGTTTTAATTTGAAAGCTCTGCTATTGCGTTTTAGTCTGGACGGGCAGAAACGGAGACTTTTGAAAACTATGATGCAGACACCCGTGTTGGCTTCCTGATTGGGTCTTATCAGTCACAACGTGTCGTTCCCTGATTTGTCACACCCCTATGACATGACCCTCATCTGGAAGAAAACAAACAACAGCCTTGACTACCAGTGGTTAACTCACCATGGTCTTATTTTTCACCATCGCTGTTCTTCCTCTGTAGTATTATCTGCAACAAAGCAACCAGTCACAGAGTAAACAATCTGCTTCCTGTTTCAGGCATGTTAGTGTGGACAGAGATCATTTTCGTTTTAAAATGAAAATGTGTAAGTGTGGACATAGTCTCAGTGTAGTATTCACACCTCAATAAACCACTCCAAAATCATATGAACTACATACATTAATATTATCCTTGCTTGATATAGGCCTAAACTTAAACATGCACAACAGTCTGCACAAAGTTATAGAATAATGCAGTTTCCCAACATCCGGGCTGCATGAAACAATGATTCAGCCAAAATGAAGGGAAACGCTCAATAATGACTACAATGAAGTCACAGGCTAGTAAAGTGAGGCTATTTTCATGGTAACTGATCTGAACTTTGCGCAATCTGTGCTGCTTTTTTCCAAGTAGGCCATCAATATGCGAGGTAACCAGTCTGTCTTTGAATACTATTTTGGTTGATCTATTATGGATGGTTGAGCCAAACTTTAATAAACCATTAATACTTCAAACCAATACCAATTTGAGCCAATACCTATTTTCTATCATCTTCTATCATAAGTTAATGCCATTAGCATCAGTTGATCTGGAGAGTTCCACAAGTACCAGCTGCCTGTTAATGGCCATCTACTCACCTCTTGCCTGCAGGCTACCTTTTATATTTAATGGCCCTAACTGACCAAAAAGAACAGGGACAAAATCTAACAAGGCTATAGACTGTACAATACAATTAAAGTGATCAATTGTGTAAGGCTGTATCTGTAATCACTCCCTATTCACTATGTAGTGCACTTAACTCCCATTTTATTAATATGATGTTTCAATAAGGTGAGACATTTTGAAGGATGACTACTTACATGTCCTGTTAACATAAAGACAGTTTGTTTATTAATGAGTAACAATGGTCAGAGAAGAGGTATTGTTGCAGTAAACCTCACTTAGCAGACTACGTTTTTAAAGTTTGAGGTATGCCCTCCTACTGTTCTCAAACATTTTTTTTGATGCTCCTGCATAAAACACTCTGCCAAGGCCACCGCTATCATGGTTACCCATGTCAGTGTTTAATTTACATTCAACACACTATATGTGCCAGTGATTCTTTGCATTTCTTTCTGTCACACCCTCCAAAATTGGTGAAAATGCCAAAATTGCAGTTAATCTATCTGTTCTTAAGGTCAGTAATGGGTGGTCCTGGTGTTTGGATGGGTAGGTAACGTACAGGAGGAGCCGCAGCGAGAAGAAAAGTGTTAAAAAACGGAACATTCAGCACACAAGCCTGTCGAGCATTTTCTGCCCCTTTTCTCTCATCGTATTTAGTCAGAGCCCCTGCTGGTTTAATTTTATCTGTGCTGTTTTCTTGAATGCTGCTCTGAGATACTGCTGCTCAAGTCACTCATCACAAACTGTTTTATTTCCTTTGCTTCTTTTTCAGTTTTACAAGCACGTTGTCCAGAGTGTGGAGAAGTTCATACAAAAGGTCAGTTGTATCATAGATGAAATTCTCAGTCACACCCAACCTAAGTGCAGCAAAATATTGGGAGTTAAGCATTACTGAATATACCAAATTTGAAAGGCATTTGTACTCATAAAGTTTGATGCAGAGGTGATTTCAGTTCAAAATGTTATTTCCCTTCTTAAATCTTAACCAGTCTCAAAGGAAATGTAGAACACCACAAATTGCTAGCAATTGCAAATTGTTAGTGTAGAACTGTAAATAGGTCCCAGACGGTAAATTCAAGAACTCTGTTTTTTCCGTTTTTTAAAAATATACTAACACCAGCCATGTGTTTCTGTATTGACAGTGCAAACCAGAATACAAGGTCCCAGGTCTGTACGTCATCGACTCAATTGTCAGACAGTCACGACACCAGTTTGGCACAGAGAAGGACGTTTTTGCCCCACGCTTCAGCAAGAATATCATCACAACGTTCCAGCACCTCTACCGCTGCCCTTCAGATGATAAGGTCTGACCATTTTTAATAATCTGTGTTCCTCTCTGTGACATTTAATTTTTGTGGCTTTTCATGGTTTTATGAGAGTTGATATTGGACCCTTTGCTGTTATCCCTCTGTTTTACATAAGTTCTTTGATAAATAAATGGGGCATTGGTAATGCACTCATTCATTGCATTGTTGCAACTGAGTAAGTGCAGTTTTGTGCATTTTGAGTGCTCACTTAATGTGTGTCCATAAATCAGTCACGCCTTTATGCTTAAGTAAATCTTCAGTTTTTGGCCTTGAGATACTGGCAGTTTTATTATTTGCTGTTTGTTTTTGTAGGCTTCACCCCTCCCAAATGGTGTTTAGAGCAGTGTCTTGGTTCACATTTTACTGTTATGTCACTGTTTCTTTTTGTCATGTGTACTTGCGTTTCCAGAGTAAGATAGTGCGAGTCCTGAATCTGTGGCAAAAGAATGCTGTCTTCAAGAGTGACATCATCCAGCCTCTGTTGGACATGGCTGCAGGGATTCCTCCTCCCAGCGTCACCCCCGTCATGCCCAGCAGCGCTGCCCCAGTCAATAACACTACACCTGGTCAGTCAGAGAACAAACAAGTAGAGTGGACAACACACACCCATATGCTGTGATAATGTGGTCAGACAACTTGTTTGACACCACTAGATACTGTGGTTGGTTTATGCTTTATTTTACAACATTCTGCCTCTGTGTATTCAGGCACACCAGCCACCCCGGCCACCCCAGCCAACATAGTCCAGGGTCTGCCTGACTGGGCATCCCAGATTACCAACACAGACACCGTGGCTGCTGTTGCACAGATCCTACAGAGTCCCCAGGGACAACAGGTTAGCAAACATGTCCACAAACTTTTCAGTTATTAAACAATTAAACTCAAGATTTTATGGGTAAATAATAATGGTATAATAGTGGTAAAAATGTGTCAAATCTTGTTTTATCACCTGTTACTGGTACCAGCTTCAGCAGCTGGTACAGAGTCTGCAGATGCAGCAGCAGAAGCCACAGCCGTCGCTGCTGCAGGCCTTGGACGCCGGCCTGGTGGTGCAATTGCAAGCTCTGACAGCTCAACTTACTGCAGCTGCTACTGCCAACAGCCTCAACCCCCTGGAGCAGAGGGTCTCCTCTTTTAATAAGGTATTGCTGGAGCCAGCAGCCACTACTTTCTCATTTCTTGCTTCATCTGATGTCTCTAAATGTGATAATTTTGTCTTTGTTGCAGAAACTTTTGGGTCCGTTTGACTTCGGGAATGATTCTGAACGTGGTGAAGAATCTAAAAAGGACTCTTCATCATCTCAACTGTGAGTTCAGTAGGTTTTATCATCAGACTGTTACTTCTCCAACACCAAAACTAACACTTCATCCCACCTGAGTGCTTGTATCTAATCAAGCTTTTTGACCGCTTCAGGCCCATGGTGTCGGAGCCCATCAACAGCTCCTTGTTCCACCAACTGGCTGAGCAGCTACAACAGCAGAACCTGGAGCAGTTTCAAAAGCAGCTGCTGGAGCACCAGCAGCACCAGCAAAAAGTAGGTACACACACACACAGGGAACTGTTTACCATAGTTTTTCAGGACCGATGGTGAGCTTGCCTTGGTTTAAAAGATTTCTCTGTTTTACCCATTTTGGATAGTAAATGGCTGTAAGACTTGACAAAGACAGGCTTGACAAAGAAATAATGTTCATATGTGCAAACAAATGAATCTCATATCTGCAGTCAGATATTAGGCTATAGTACTTTAGAAGGACTTACCATTTCCCCGGTGATAACACTGAAGGTGACAAATTCATTTCAGATCAGAGGTTTGTGATGCTCCTCCATACAAATGAGCTTAGATTTCTGAATGAACAGGTACTTTGTGTTAATGTGTGCATAAAAACAAAGTCTGAAAAAAGCATTTAATTAGTCTGACAGGTAATGTTGGTGGTCTGGGTCTATCAGGCCTGTACAGTTTGAGGGCAATCAAAACTGCGCATGCACACATACACCCTGACAGTCAATGACCAAGTAATAACTCCTCATCACAGACATCACACTCTGTCCTTCACAGATCTTAAGACCTGTAAGCACCACAAAAACGCCTCAGCCAAGGAAAGGAAATTGTGTTCCTCACAGGGCAATAAGTTGATATACTTTGCCCACTTAGATGCCTTTTTTAATAAAGGACAAATTATAGGTACTAGAATTGAAATGAGTTGTTATCTAATTAATCAACAGGAAATTAATTGGCAACTTAAACATTTTGATCCTAGTTGGTCATTTTTCAAACCAAAATGCCAAACATTCCCTAGGTCTAGCCTCTCAACTATGAGGATTTGCTGGTTTTCTTAGTCTTATGTGATAATAAGCTAAATATATTTGTGTCTTGGCCTGTTGGTCAAACAAAACAAGAAATTTGATAATGTCTTCTTGGGCTTTAGGAGAGTGTGATAGGCATCATTCACAGGTTCCTGAAATTTTACAGACCAAACAACTGTAGAGAAAATATTTAGCAGATTAATTGATAATTAAATTAATCATTAGTTGCAGCTCTAACAAGAACACTGCTCTCGTATTTTTTCCAGGCTATGAGCATAGAAGGGCAGGATTCGATCTTTGGGCAAGAGAACTCAGTTGCGACTGCTCAAGGCAGCAGCCAGCCACAGCTTCCTGAGCCTGAGAACAAGCTGGACGACTCCATAGACAACCAACAGCAGGTATGCCTGGCCAGTGGGACATTATCAATATGATTCAAACTTTGGTATGTATGTGCTTTTATCATAGGGGTTATTTTCTCAGCACAAGGACTCACACAGGACTGATGGTTCAGATGTGGTAGTAATGACAGCAGTTTTCTACCGTTAGCTGGTTATTTCTGTGTATAACGGTGTTGAAATGATACTGTTTTTTAGGACATGGATCTGGACGAGGGTCCGGATGGAATGGAGGAGGAGATCTTTGAGGCGGAGGAGAAGAAGACTGTTAGCACACGCTCCAGAACACGCTCTCGATCACGCTCCAGGTCGGTCTCGCTTATTTCTGAAATCTCATTTTGTGGTAGGATATACTAAATGTGCCAGTGATTATTTGTCTATACAAGTCTGTAATATTAAGTTGCCCTAGTCCTTTAAATAAACAGGCTTGTAGCTCACGGTAGTGCATTTTTAAATTGGACAAATTTTTGATCTAATAATGAACTGAAAATAGGTGTTGGTGCTGAAAAAGACGGTAAACAAAAAAAATCAGTCTGAAAAGAAATTTCTATAAGTTTTGTTCTTCTCTCTCTATAGGTCACCCAAGAGGAGAAGGTCCAGGTCCCGCTCCGGCTCTCGGAAACGTAAGCACCGTAAGCGGTCACGTTCACGCTCCAGAGATCGTAAGAGGAAGTCATCACGATCATACTCAAGTGAAAGACGCGCCCGAGAGCGAGAAAAGGAGCGGCAGAAGAAAGGACTGCCTCCTATACGATCCAAGACTCTAAGTGGTAAGTGGAAGTCATTGTTTTAGTTGAATATTTTAATTGTTGTTTCTGCCACTGCTTCTGATCGGTAATAATTGTTTTTCTTTCTATCCATTCCTAGTGTGCAGCACAACGCTGTGGGTGGGACAAGTGGACAAAAAGGCTACTCAGCAAGACCTCACTAACCTGTTTGAAGAGTTTGGCCAGATAGAATCAATAAATGTAAGACATTTCACTCTACTAACCCTCTAATTTATTTAAAGTATATTGAATTTATTGTCATGCAAGCCTGTTTGTCATTGCTTTATTGTGACCGTAATCAGCTTTTCTCCTTTTCTCATTTACACATTTTTATCAGTCACGCATGTATTATTACTCTCCATTGTTTAGTCATGTCCTCTTGTTTCACCTTCTTATGTCCTTTGTAATCTCTGTGTGTGTATGTGTGTGTGTGTGTGTGTGTGTGCCCCTCTGCAGATGATCCCTCCCAGAGGCTGTGCCTACATCTGTATGGTCCACAGACAAGATGCGTACCGCGCCCGCCAGAAGCTAAGCACTGGCTCCTTTAAAATTGGCTCCAAGATCATCAAGGTACACATTGACTTTATACTGTAATTTGATTGATTGTATTGTCATTCTCCCTGCAGTTTCTTCTAATTTAATTGTCCATTGACCTCTAATGGTGAAACCCCAGGGAGAGTTTAGGTTTCCAGGCACATGGATCCTTTTATACTCACAGAAACGTCTTTGAAAAAGACTCTGTCCCCTGACAGTCATATATGTGTATCTGATACAGATTGCATGGGCCCTGAACAAGGGAGTAAAGCAGGAGTACAAGCAATTTTGGGACGTTGACCTCGGTGTCACCTACATACCTTGGGAGAAAGTTAAACTGGATGACCTGGATGGCTTTGCTGAAGGAGGAATCATTGACCAGGAGACCGTCAACGATGGTGAAAAGAAACACATTATTTATTAATCTTTCTTTGGCAGAAACATTTAAGTTTACTGACTCAGTAGCAATGCTGTATAAGTAGGACACGCAAGCAAGTTTGTACACATGATGAAAGCATAATGCAGATAAGCAAACACAGACACTTCTTGGCATTTGATCATTTAATAGGGTTTGTTTTCTACTCCACTCTCTCGGTTGCTTGTTTTGTTATGGTAATGCCTAAAATCCTTCAAGAAATCCCATCGGGAATCCACCTCCCTGATAGAGAGATGAAGACGCAAATTGAGTTGGAAAAGCATAACAAAACTGCCAAATCCAAACAAAGAATTGGATGATAGTTTTTAACATTGTTTTCATCTTTTTGTCTTTTTTCTGCAGAGTGGGAAGCAGCCAAGAATGCTGAGCCAGCTAAGGAGGTTACGAGCCAACCAGTAAGCGCTGAGACTACAGCGGTATCTAACACTCAAAATGAGACATATAACCAGCAGGTCACCATGATGCCTGTACAGGTAATGAAGAGGGTCTGTCTCAATTAATGGTTTATAATATTTGTTTGTGTGATAGTTTCATCCATTCTGTGGTCAGTATGCATTTATGTCAGTAACATTGTCATATACAGGAGAATCAAAGTAAATCCTTTACTAACTCAAAATAAAACTTGTTAATTCCAGCTGACAAATCCTCAACGCCTAGATTAGAATAATTTACACACATTTGGGTTTTGAGAAAATATATGAATTGTAACCTGGCCTTTGGTCCTGCAGTGGTCATTGAAATTTAGAGTGTTTAATGCCTATGTCCTCCACCTCCTGTCATCCAGCTGCCAGTGGCCCAGGCTGTTTCCAGTGCAGTGGGTTTGGTGCCTCCTACTTTCCCTGTCACCATGAGCTTACCCCCACCAGGCTACGGGCCGCCACCACCCTTCATAAGGGCTGGCTTCAACACTTCACAGCCTCCTCCAGGTAAATGCTGCAGACTCAGTCATATTGACGATCAGACCGACAGAAATTCAAAAGCTTACACATACTTCTTTCCTGTTGTGCAGGTTTTATGCAGACAGCACAGACAGCAGCCATGGCCTCAGCACCTTCTTGTAAGTATTAACGGTGTGCTAATCCTATGACTTATACATAGATATAACATTGTTGTGTTCCTTTAAAGAAATAAGCTGGAAGTTTTTAAGCTTAGATTAAATGGGTTGTTACTCCTCTACCCTCCTGTAGCTCTAGTGCAGCCTTCAGTGGCAACCAGCCAGGAAGCTGTCAAGGAATCACCATTCAGCGCTATGATCCCTCCGACTACTATCCCTGGCAGCTTCATGCCCTCAACCATCCCAGGAGCCGGTGTGTTTAACCCAGTGGGAATGCAAACTCAGCAAGCCACCGGTGAGAAAATGCCACAGTCTGCTGATGGTATGGATGCCGCTGCAGAGCTTACACTGCAAGGTGAGACAATGCTAACAAGTATTTTCTTTCAGTGTTTTGATGCGCAAGAAGAATTGTAACGTTTTCATAATATTGTGTTTCATCCCCAGGTATGCAGAATGCAGTTCGCAGCGGAATGGGTCTCCTTGGCATGCACCCCACTGCCTCCCTCACCCACCCACTGCACCAGACTGGTTTGACTGGTCAGAGAATGCCTGGACTGCTGCCGTTGGATGTGCGTCCTAACCTCCTCCAGCCTGGGGCTGCCGCACGCTTCCCACTCCTCATGCAGCAGGGCCCCGCCCAGCAGGCTGCTGTCCTCCTTGACAACTCACTCCAAGCTCAAGCCCGCGCCAGGGCCCCCTTCTCTCAATTAGACCCCTTTAACAGGGCCCCCAACCTTAACAATGAAAATGTATCTAAGACAGAAGATGAGTCTTCTTCTGGTGCTGATGAGGGCAAAGACCAGGACTATCGTTTCCCACCAATGGAAAAACAGAGCACAGGCCTGCTGAGGACCCCTCCACCAGAGCAGAGGGAGCCCCTTGGAGGTGGTGGAGGAGGCAGGCCTGCCTTGCTCCAAACTCCAGGGACTCAACCTGCCAGAACCAGCCTGCTGGGACGTCTCCAGGCTCTTGCAGGATTTACTCCTGATAACCGCTGGAGCCAGACCAGAGGGGACTTTGATGAGCGAGACAGCATGAGAGGAGGTCCACAGGCTCCAGCAGGTCCAAAAGGCTTCCAGGAGGATCGCCCCACACCAGGGCAGAACTATCCTAACCGCTTTGACAACCGTCCTGGGACAGCAGGAGGAGCAGCTGGGGCTTCTGGAAACGCTGGAGCTGTTGGTGGGCCACAGGCCTGGAACCGTAGTGGTGGTGCCACAGCGCCTTTTGACAGTGAACTACATCAAGACCTAGATGACCGAAGACGCCCATGGGACAGGCAAAGAGACAGAGATGAAAGAGATTTCGACTTTAGGAGAGAGATGAATGGAAACCGCCACAGCCGTGAGAGAGAGCGTGAGAGGGAACGCGAGAGGGAGAGAGACAGGGAGCGAGGCCGAGATCGTACCAGAGAGCATGAACGCGACAGAGACCGTGATAAGGAGAGAGACCGTGAGAGGGAGCGCGAACGCGGGGGTTGGACACCTCTTCTCCCTCTACCAACACCTCTGCTTCCAACTCCAACTCTTAATCCCAACCTGACCCTGAACCAAGGCAAACTGCTTGCCCCACTCAAATTGAACCCCCAGATTCAGCCACGATTCCAGTCCCCACTCCTGCCTCAAGCTCAGGCCAAACCTCCTCTCTTGGGCCTGAATCAGCCGCTGCCTCAGGTTCCGATTAAGTCACCACCTCCATCACAGAACCAAGCAGCTGTGCCCGAGCCCCAGCCAGAAACCCCGGCTCCGTCTGAGACACCTCAGGCGCAGTCACCACCCTCAGCCCAATCCCCATCAGACAGCAAGAGTCAGAGCCCGTTGCCTGAGGCTTCCACTGACGCCCAGTCATCACCGCAACCCGAGACCCCGCCACACACAGAGTCACCGTCCCTGCCCACAGCCCAGTCCCCCTCCAAGACCATCGCTTCTCCAGACACTGAGACCCCAAGCCAAGCCTCACCACTTGTTGAGGCCTCATCCCAGGACTCACCTGTGGCCTTCACACAAGCTGCCAGCCCACCTGAAGAGACTACTCACTCTCCGGAGGAGCAGGAGAGCCCACAGGAGGATGAGGAGGAATCACAAGAGAAAGCCTCCTCGCCCCAACCTCATTGGGTCAATGGACCTGGGATGGACAATAGCGCTGTGTCTGAGCCCACACCCGAGGCCTCTCCTGAGCCCACTCCAGACCCCTCCTCCGACTCTCTGCTCCCTGAAAGTGAACCGGAGCAGCAGGAGCAGCTTGCCTCACCTAAGGACGTAGACAATGAACAGAGTGAGCCCATGGAGGAAGCTGCAAGTCAGCCAGTGGTAGACACTGTCACAGACACTGAGGGGACATAATCATCACTCAGTAGGTAAAAGATCATTTTGTAAAGTTGTCTCTTCTTCTCTGTACTCATGTCAGCAAACCACCACCACCACACGGGACATGGCGAATACTGACTCACATCAGTTATTGTCTGATAACCAATAACAAATGATTTTATCTCTCACAAATACCAGTGTACTTAAATAGAAGGCTCATTAGCTGATTTATTGATAGAACATTTTGTTTGTATTTTATTTCCTTTTTCCTTTTTTAAGTTGTAATGCCACCCCACTCGTTTTAATAATCTAAGCTTGGTGAATTTTATTGAATTGCCTGCCAAAATGTTTCAATTGTATATGGGGGAAATTAGTTTTTGACCTTCCTATGGAAGAGAGTAAGAAATCCTGGCTGTTCGACAAAGGATTGAATACAGTTACACATGATACTTGAAAATGGCAGTTGCTGGCCCATTTCTGTCTCCTCTTCTTTTAAAATGCTGCTGCAAAGTTTTCAATGAATGCTTTTGTGGTGTCCTACAATGCTTTCTGTTTCTAAGCAGAACAAATTGCCTACATACAGTGAGACCAGTACAGCTGCTTATAATTGGAAGAATGGACATTTTTAAAATGAAAACATGAAAATGTTGTATCCCCAAAATAAATGTCTGTAATTTGTTTCTAATTATATACAGTGAACACAAGCAGAAAATTACATGCCAGGGGGAAGAAAAAGAAAATGAACAGAGGGATGTTCTGGATGTCGGGGTGCATATTGTTTTAGTGTGAAATAAACATGCTTTGTCTGTTTAAACACATGCTTTAGGACTGTTTTCTGACCCAGGACCAGTGGAAACTAAGAGTGCTTTACAGACTCGTACACATTGCGTGCTGTCACTTCAGTCGATTTGACGTTCTCGTAACTCAAGTTGCTGCTATACCATCCATCCACAGAGCACTTTGTTGGATGCAACCGTGGGACTTGTAGTTTTTAGGTTCTGATGACTTCAGCCTGTATGTTTCCCTAAGCTTTTGCTGGGTGACTGTTGAGGATGGGATTGTGCCTTTTTGAATGGATTTGTCATTCATGATGCTACCCAACACTACTGTGTGATTTACACCAGACTGTGCGTGCCACTCCGTGTCAGACGGCTCTATGAACAGAATGCTACCTGCACAGAATTGACTGGCCTACCGTTTGAATGGCAGCTGGGCAGTTTGTACAGCACTCACCTAGAGGAGAACAAAGTCTATATACTCCACCGTTCTGTGCATGCAGGCCTGTAGCCATGTTTTAACCTTCCTGTCTCTTGTTCATTTCATACTTATAGTGCTTTTCTGTTGAGACATACTACTAGAAACCCATAGTCTACTGTTCTCTCAGACCAAATGTCTACTACAGGAGATGTGATGTTGAATAAAAGTTGAAGGTGCATCAGTTATTTCCCCCTTTTTATTGTCATGAATCCAGATTCAGGCCAATCAGATGAATTCCTGCACACACAGCAACACTGTAGCATCAAACTCGAGAGCAGAATACAACTCAGATAATTAATACTATAACCTGACACATGCTAGCAGTTTAAACAATTAATGTAAAGAGAGGGATATACATATTGTATTTAGTTTACCAGATTCTGCCTTGAGATAAATATTATTTCTGAAGATCTCTGATATAAATAATACAGACTAGACTTTTTTAGTTAACATACTTATATGGTGGGAAAAAACCTCCTGAGACCTGAGATACTGAATAAAGGTCACTTCCACACTTCAGAACACTACAGCATACTGTGTTTCACACCTAGCAATAAAGGTGCAGATTACTACTAAATGCCTCCTTACTAAAGCAGTCAAATTATTTGCTGAATCCAAGCGAATTATGCATTTGTCACAGAGGACATTTCCTACAATGATAAAGCAGCCATCTGGCGCTTACCTCAACAGAACAAAAGGAGAATAAGGGAGTATATAAATGAGGGACATGTGGAGGAGGTAGGAGAATATGCTGGATATCTTAACCCCCTCCACACTGCGCTGCTACGGCTGGAGGAAGTGCTCACTCAGCACACACCAGCAACGAGCTGTTCTCTACTTGTGTGCATTAATGGTCCGGCTTGTGTCAGGAAACACAAGCTAGAGGATTAATTTTAACAATGGCCTACATCATGGTGTCTACTGATGCTGTTTCAGCCATTTTTAAATTTTTATAGAGAATCAAAACTAGGAGAAGAACAGCACAATGTGCTGCATTATGCCTCTACATCCAATTACACCTGAGCTTATCCAATAATCCGAACACTGACACCCAGAAAATAGTGTTTTTTATAGTCTCTTCTTAAGACCTGAGCAGATAGAAAGCCGAGCTGAAAACTTCCAGTTGTGTGTCTCTTAGTTCGACTCACTCCATAAATTTCTAGCTCCCACCTGGCTCCCAAAGGCCCAGGCAGCCAGCCAGGTCTCACCTCCCGCTGACCTCCCTACAGAGAGATTTGACAGGCTGAGACTTTGAATCAACCGCTATCTGCCCTGAAACAGACACACTTGCACACAGCAGTTGGCAAGCGCCCTGCTGGACGGCAATAAAAATAAATCCTCAGCACGGAGGTCCAGCATCTTTCAGTTATTTATTTGTAGCAGAATAAAGGGCATGTTTGCCAATGAAGGCTTTTTTAATTAAGAAACAATAAAATGAGGGATCTGCATTCGGATCTGGCAGTCAAAAAGAGCTCAGGGATAAATTAATTACGATTTCTGTGCATTTCTTTATGAGCGAGCCTTACATTAAAGCCTGTACAGCCAGTAGCCACAGACCTGACTCAATCTGAGCCTAATGGTGCCAAGCTATTTGTACGTCGTCGCCAGCTTAGGCTCCATATAAACCCGAGCCGGGCCCATGAGCACCGAGCTAAAGCAGGCGTGACCTTTAGCTGAGAATTACCCCAGCATGGACAACTAATGAGAGCACCAAAACCTAATGGCATGGAATCATAATTCACTGGCAGCTCATGCCCAGGTGGTAGTGCGTGTGTGGTTTAGACTGCAGGTCAAAGACAGACATTCCCTGCTGGGAGGAAGTCAGTTAGACACAGTGCTGAGGGTTCACAGTTAGCTTGTTAATGGGTTTTACTACAACATGTGGGAAAAGGATAAAATCTCCCGGTCTGATATGGACTGGAGATGTCAAACTTACAGACTAGATTCACTTTATGAGGATTGTTTAATAAGTTTTGGTGTTACTGGACTTGTAGTACATTCCCACAGCACATACCATACTCCTGTTGCTATATAAACTGCAGTCGGTGAATCTGTAGTGTCAGTACCGTGTCTGACCATTTGATGTCAGCATGGTACTGCAGCACTCTGTGCAGACTAGGTTCTTGGAGTGCGACAGCTCAAAATCTGCAGTGCTCACCTCTCTTACCTCCTGTGCTGCACCCTCACAGACAAATAAAAAACCCTCTTTTTCCACGGTGAGGTTAATCTACACATGAAATTCCCCTCCTTTGAAACAACAACAGGCTTAGTGAAAGAATAAGGGCATAGAAAATTGTTGCCATGCAGCATCTTCACAGTGCCACCGCGCTGAAATGAATTCATCAGATACCTCTCTCCGTACCTTTTCTCTCGGATCGATACAGGAGCGGTGTGATAAATGGAATGGGGTCCTTTTAGTGTGAGACTTGGCCCGTTTCTGCAGCTTCTCAGTTGCTGCATTCTTAATTGATTAAAGTCATTGATTAGCCCTCCCTAAGCCTCCAGACTAAAATCAGCCTCCATCTGCCACGGCCAGATACCCAAATATCATATCCGCACACAGTGGAGTCTGTGCCAAGTGGAGAGAGAGTGTGGTCGCTCTTACAAATTCACGAGCACGAGAGACGCGAGTTTGAGCAAAAGACAGAGCCATCTATCTTTCGTCCACCTAGTTATGCAGGAGAGGAATCCCCTATCTCGGTGCTCACGCTCTGCAGCCACAGCAAATTACTCACCACTGTGGGAGTATGTGTGTGTGTGTGTGTAACTTTCCTCTTCCTCAAGAAGCCCCTGTCTGGCTCTCGTTCCTCCGTTATCAGCAGACTCTGATGTCCAAAGTTCCCATCACTCAGGAACTTAGCCCAGTCACGAGTCTGCACCTTGCTGCAAATTGGCTAGGAGAGAGAGCGAGGTCACTGAGTTGTCCCCGTGGCACTTGAAGGCAGATGTGAGTGCAGGAAGTTAGAGCAGCAGCCCTGGAGCTGTTGGTAGAGAATTTAGTTGCTTGCTCAAGGGCCTAAACTAAGGTCTTAAGGTTCTCAGTCGCTGCTTTTTTAAGCTACAGGATGATTTTAAATTCATATAGCCAGAAACAGTTTATTTTCAAAGTAAGAAAAGCAAAGGAGGCACAACACTCTCTGCAGGAAAATACCATCTGTTTGATTCCAAAAACATGATGCTGTGGTCATGATGGACACAAAACACAGGCTCATTTAAATGAATGGGTAACAGGTGATTGACAGTCAGCCATCTGCAGATGAACTGAGTGATTTTAAGAGATGAATATGAAAGATCTTTCTGTCTTCATGTTATGTGTGTTGGTAGAGAAGCCAGTTATTATATGCTCAGATTTCTGAGATGCTGTGTACAGCTGAGTTTCTAGTCTGACTAACATGTTCATCAAAGGATTTCATTGTTTCTTTTTTTACTCATGGGATGGCAGTGTTGGTCGGTTGCTTCACCACTTTCATCCAGACATCTTAACAACTGTTGGATGGATTGCTAAGAAATTTCATACAGACATTCATGATCCTCAGAGGATGAGTTCTAAAGACTTTACCGATCGCCTGAGTTTCCCTCTAGCGCCACCATGAGGTTGATATTAGTGGTTCAGAGTGAAATGTCTTGACATCTGTCGGATGATGCAGTTAGGTGCAGACATTTGTGGCCTTTGTGTAGTTTGTTGATCCATCAATTTTTCATCTAGTGCAAGCATAAGCCTTAGCTTAACTTGTGTTTAGCGCTACTTTGCATTGATGAAAACACTGATGATGGATGTTTAAACCATGCAGAGATGACAAGCGGTATCATACTTATTATAAATACTTAATGCATTAAGGTTCAGAGAAAATAAAGACTGTGATTCAGTGATAGGCAACAGTTCAACAAATCCAGACTTGGTATTTCTAGAGTGAGTGTTGCTCCTCTTTTGTTTCTGAAGGCAGCAACTTGTCTCATTTTTCTCCTCCGCTTTCATGAGAATATTTCATTTCTCAGGGGTGAATAAAAATGTAGCAAGTGTTTTTACTTTTTGCTGTGCCAGGCTCAGGAAGAGAATGGCTCGCAGTCAGACAGAAAGCCTGTGTTTGCCAAGTCAGTGTGTATTTGCCTACTGAGGAGGTGTGTGTGTGTGTGTTATCAGTGGTCTACATGCCTGTCACAGAATACCTTGTGCTACACACATAACTGTGTGTGTGTATACTGGCAGTTTATCAGCGGTGCCACAATACAACCGGCATTAAACCCATTAGTGTAAACAGGGTTTAGGCAGAGACGGCACATTTGAGGATTGTTGTCTACATTTGTTGTCTCTGTTAACATTGTTAGTCCCTAATCTTTCCTGTTAGAGGCCCCCGTTTGAAACGAGAAACATCAGTCAGCATACATCATCTGTTTACATATATGACTATCTGTCCTGAGACGTCTGTTTTCCCCAAAGTGGCCGTCTCACTCTCATTAGAAAAGCTCTATCGGTGCTTCTGCTTCTCATCTCAAGCTGTCTGCGCTTATTGGGGCGGGGGGGTGGGGGTGAGCGTGGGGTCATAGGAGTCTAAAGGTCATCACTGTTGGAGACACAAGGGAGGAGTCTGGGAAATTGGAGACAGAACGGTAGTCAAGGTGACAACCGCCGGCAACAAACACCTTCCCTGATTTTTAAGGGAAGATCCAGTCATGATTCACGGTGGGCGGAGAGTTGTGCATTTGTGTGTTATCTGGGTGACAGGGGAGCTTATTAAATCTGCCAACGCAAACGAGGAATATGTGTGTGTATGTGTGTGTGTGTGTGTTTGCAGGAGTCGGGGGAGGGCGGGGGTAAGAGAGAGAGAGAGAGAGAAAGAGAGATATGCAGGGAGCGAGGTGTGCTGAGATGCTGAGCAAGCGGGGCCAGCGTTTGACAGCGCAGCACATTGTGCCTGGAAATGGGGGAATTTTTAAAATGTGAAATGTATCAGTGAAGACAGGCGGGAATGGGCTGCAGCCTCCCGCTGTCAGTCTTACATGTTCTCATGAGAGTGGCTGCGCGCACATATTGCAGTCATACACAGTCATTTAACCAACTCCCACAGCGTTTATATCAATTTTCTGATTATCTGTAAGCTCTCCTTCTTGCGCAACACACATTCACACGGGCTGAATACACTGCAGACATTTTACATCAGCTTTGTTTGTCTGCGTCAGCCACATTCACACGTCTATCATCATTAGTAAGAGAACACCATATAAAAGCTCTTTATTAAAGGCTGACTCAGTTTCTTCCTGCAGATGTGACACCTGGTTCATCAAAAACAAGCCTCATTGTTTCCATTAAGTGCTAAAGTGAGTGTGTTGTGTCTACCTGCCCACACACGTGACTCTGTTTGTTCGCCCTCCGTCCCCTTCTGCTCCCCCCCCCCCGTGCTGTTTGTTAGGATGGTGCGGCAGCTAGCTGGTAATTAGCCCTGAAGGCCTCTTGGTTGTCTGCCTGTTTGTTTACGACAGTAAGAAGCAGGTTCCCTCCTGAGAGTCGGGGGCGTTATTCTGAAGTGTGCAAAAGAGACGGAGCAGACGGTGACAAATTAAAAAGACAGGAAATTCAATGACTCACTGACTTATCACTGACAAATGGAATTGGATGTTTGAAATTGGGTTGGACTAATTTTGAAGGCTGATGAGCTCTTTTAAATAAAGCTGTCAACATTTTAGGCATTTATTACAGTGGCGATAATGGCATTTTATTTGTGGCAGTCACAAAATTGCAAAATTATTATTAAAAAGTTTGACAGTAACATACGTTTTTTTTGGATAATCCACAAAACACATATAAGGATTATTTCTGTCACGGTTCACAGTGAGACTTTGACAACATATATACACAAATAAACCCAAAGTATTTGTATTTTTTATTCTCGACATAATGCTAAAGCCTCTGAAACAGCATTGAGATGGTCATGTGTGACAAATCTCCATCTTTAGTCATGTAAGCATAACTTTTTGTTCCCTCAATTTGTCCCATTTCATACTTGTCACCAGTGTAAAAAATAAATAACTTTTTTGTGTTTTTACATCTATTTCCATTACTCCCTGGAAAATAGTTTGCTCTCAGCGGTTCCTTTACTGGTGACGGTTTGTACTGGCATGATGCTGTCTACCATTCTGCACTCAGGCTCATTACTGGCGATGCTTATAATATTCATCATTGCATCCTGTACAAAAAGGTCAGGTGACTCTCTCTCTCTGAGAGGTGGGATTTTCATATATATTTGTTTATGTACAAAACCCTTATTGGAAAGCTGCCCTCTTTTATTACTTCCATGCTAGTTTGGTCCACTGGACCACATTACACTAGTACTAATGACTGGCTGACGCTCCATGTCCCTTGTGTTCATCCAGAGCTTGGAAGAACTGCTTTTGGCTTCTTTGCACCATCCACCTGGAACACACTACAAAACACTTTAAAAATAAATTCATTGGTAACTCTTGGTCATATTAAATCCACAATCTCAAAGCTTTTAACTTCTGTTTGTACCCGTTGTAATTGAATTTGTTGTTACTTTATTTATTAATTGTATTTATATGTTTGTTTTAATTGATTGTCTTCTTTTTTGCTCGACGTCATTGTAAATGAGGGCTTTGACCTCAGTGATTTTCAAGTTTAAATAAGTAAATAAAGTAAATTAAGACATATTAATCGTGTAGAAGTAAACAAATATAATAAAAAATAAATCAAAGCAAAAAGAGCACAGTGCTGTAATGTTAGGAGTTGGAACAATAAATCATTGATCAATCATCCTCTTCTAAAGACAGCCTGCAGTGAATCCTGATAGCTGAAATTGATTTATTTTCAAAGCAAGAATGTAGATTTTCTGAACACGTACAGCACAGTGCAAACAGTTTATGTATTTTTGAACATTTTCTCTCTACAAAGCTCAGGCAGAAACCTCTAATAATCCAGGAGCCGATATGAGCAACTTTGAATAAGAGGCTAATATTGGAAAAATGAATGTTTTATCAGCCTAATTCTCAATACGGTAATTTGAATAATTATATTAATAAGTCTCTTTAGCTCATTTCTCTACTCAACTTCTTACCATTACAAATAAACTTGGTCTCTTCAATCAGGAACCATTCTCTTGATTCTGCTACAGAGATCTGCTTTATTCTGTCTTGTTTCAAGATGCTCATTCTTAGAAAATCCTGAAATAAGAGAAACTTTCCTGAGACCAAGTGGAATTATCCCACTTCAGGCTCATTTACACAATACATTCCTGTTTCATCAAGAAAAATATTCCCTGATGGCTAAATCAAACAGTAAATAGCTGTTGATCATACATATTTGTTATGAATAGGTTCTTTATAGTTGGGCATCACTGTGTTTAGACACATAAAAAGTACTTTGTATGGAGATTGATTTGAAGGTTGAAGTGTAAAACATGTTGTCGAGAAATTTCTCATCTTCCCACACAAGTTAACACAGTGAAAAAAAGCCAATGTCCTGCTCACGAGTAGTTAACCCCGTGTTGAGCGCTTCAAACCTCCCTCCTGCCGCTGCCCCAATCTGTCGAGTGTGTGTGTGTGTGTGCGACTTTGTCAATATCACCCACGAGGGTTCCACTGCCACCCCGCTGATGGGGATTAAATATTCATGATCATGTTTATTAATGACCAGCAGGCATCAGGGATCTCCAGTCTGTCACACACACCCACACCCACACACACACACATGAGTTTACACATTTTGAACCCACACGTGCTTCAACCTCTTCCTAATCTCTCACCCACACAAATCAGATACACAGACACACGCTCTCTGGTGATTTGACACACCTACACACTTTCACACCTCCACACACACACACACACTCTCTCTCTCTTTCATATTCTCCTATCTTCATACAATACATTCAATGAGACACACGTTCCTGAATAAATCTCCCTTGTCTTTCTTCATGCTGTGTAATTTGATAGAACGGTCTTAAGTGTGTATGTGTGTGTGTGTATAAGTATGGATCTGCCGGGTTGTTAAATAGAAAAAGAACAGATTTCCTGTCTACTTGTCTCTCTGGACCGCCGGTCTGAACTCTCCCAAGGGTAGAAGGGATGGACTGAGGACCTCGCTGAGAACATCTGTGACGGCCGGGCCCCAGCAGAGACTGCAGTGTGACAGGGCCTATCCGCAGCAGATGTCACATCATTGCGTGTGTGTTCAGGGTTGAGAAGTCCATGACCTAGGGAAGATGTACAGGAAATGCCCTCTATGCTATCTCTTCCTTCCTGCCCATCTTTTCACATTAGTCTCCTATCTTGTTAATTATTGCGGGGTTAATTATAGCAGTAAATAAACATTAATAACAGTGACTGATCATCCTGTCATTATAATAAAATAAAGTAACATCTGACTGACATTTCCTCCCCTTTATTTTCTTTCACTCTCTCTTTCATTTTCAATCTCTTCTCTGTCCTTTTCCCCCTCCTCTCTTTCCTTCAACTCCTCTGATGTGATATAACTATACATGCTTTGCCCCACAGCCTCTGCAAATGAAATGACAAATGAGTGATGAGCAGAGGAGCGCTGATGCCGCACTCCGCACATCGTCCCGTCTGATACTACATCTCCTCTCTCGTCCCTCCGTCTCTCCACGGTTGGACTTTCCCCTCCTTCCCTTTCCCTCTTCAGCTTTCCCCTCCAGTCACTATTTTCATTATTCTTACGCTCCGCTTCCTCCCCTCATCCTCTTTTATTCCTTTGGCCATTGGCGTCTCACCTCTTTTTCTCTCTATCTCTTGTTCGCTACTGTTCGTCTTCAGAGTAGTGTGACAGTCTGGTCAGATTCACTGGTCACTGAGCCTCCTGATGGGGCTTCTGCCTGGTTCCAAAACTTACTAAAAATATGATTTTAAAAAAAGCACTCAAAGGTTATTTTTAGGTTTCATGTTAATCTGGTCCACAGAGGCCAGAGAGCAGCAAATTACCCTTCAAACTTGAATTTCAGACTTTAGTTGGTGATATTGAAACAAAGTTAGAAGGTGAGAACATTTAGAAACTTTAAAGCTGCAATAATCAGTATTTTATATTAACAATGGATCAAATGACCCACAGAGAATTATCCCCCGACTCTACAGCTCCACTCAGCGTTTCGGCGTCTTTAAGCACTTGGTCTTGGTTTTACAGCCCACAACTCTAGTGATTTGATTCAATCTGGCCGCTTTCATCAGCGCTGTTGTCAGCCGCGGCAGACAAACAAAGTTAGCAACTATCAGGTGAGCACAGTGAAGCACATTCAGCTGCCCAGGATTTGGTTGAGCAAACAGAGCTAAAACGAGAGTAAATATTGGACTTACATTCGCCCGGTGACCAGAAACAGGACTCCAGATGAATGTTTCTCCTTATCTGCTCAATGTGTACATAAGCAAGGCTTTCGAAAAAACAAGCTGGACATATCAACCTCAAAGGTGATACTAAGTTGTGTTTACAGCTTGTTTCTGCTGCTGTTGAGTGGCCAAAATAATCAGTTATCAGCGGTTTAAACACAAGTCATTTTTAGCCTGTTTTGTGTAGATGGTTGGTAAAAGTTGTATAGAATCTGCTAAAAAAAAATGACTGTCAGGGAGTATTTTATCTTTCTTTTGTACCACTAAATATGTAAGATAGCCTGCCTGACATGTTAACATGACTGATTGTGATTTGATGATATTTCAGTACTTCTGTATGGCACTGTAACAAAAACACAAACAACCCTTTACAGTTAAAATGCCAGTCTTCAGACTTCGGATATTGTTACTGTTTCTTTGATCTCAGCGCAGTGCATACTTAAAAGAAAGAGAATGCCAGAACTAATAATATACTAGACTTCACACACAACACACACAATACCAGAAACACCTACCTCCCTATAAATGCTACTTTTGTGAAGCTGCTAATATTTGGTTTGAATCAGAGAGATAATGCTACACTGAAATAAATAGAATTGAAAACTTTGAAACTAAAGTCAGCACTGGAAGCAGTAATGACCTTGGTGGAGAGTGTAAGGAGAGGAGGGTCAGGAGATCGGTGCAGAAGGTTTGACAGGGTGAAGAAGGGAATTGTAGCTAATGAGTAAGCACAGTTTGCTCTTCCGCTAACTGATTCCGCCCTCTTTCTTTCTTTCTCTGTCCTTTCTATCTCCCCCGCCTAATTCGTCCCCTCCTCACCCTGTATGTCACGTAGGGAGAAAATGAGAAACATGAATCCAGCACTTGAATTGAGTTTAAGAGTTACTGTGTTAGTGAGGATAAGCGCTGGCCGGGTCAGACCAGACCATTCTTGGCCGGGCTTTGGGGGGGGGGGGGGGTATCGTGTTGGAGGCCAAGAGGCTTAGAGGGTAAAAGAGGCTGCACTTTTTTTCTCAGGCTATAGGAACTGGACAAAATCAAGTAGTATTCATCAAAAAGACACAAACAGTACATGCCACCAGTGAGCGGGTAGAAGTGAATATACATATACTGTATATACAAACACAGGAAGTGGGCAAAATGACAAGACACAGTACATATGAAACGACTTTAACTCTCATCATCATATCATCACATCGTCGTAATTACAAGGTCTGCTACAGAGGCAAAGTAACCAATGTGCCAATTAGTGGCGTGTGTCAGCTGTAAAAAAGTCTGAAGATGAGGCTTTAGATGTTTGTATTATATGGGTTGCGGATCTGTATATCTTTATTTTAATATCACCCCCATAAAACAGGACAAAGATAGTTTCAAAAGGTACATAGTGTTTGATTTATATGAAAACTACCAGTCTCGTTTGCATGTGTTTCTATTTAGCTTCGGAGCTGCTACACATTCTCATGTTTTCACTGTTGAGATGATTCCTTGTGATCACTCAACACGTGTAACCTAGTGTTTTACATGTGTTATCTGCACTTGGTAATGTATGGGCTATTTTTCTAAAGTTGTGCTCTTATACACACAGCTAAACAAATGCAAGAATGACTGAATACCAGTATAAACTGAAAATACAGTTTGGTGTTTTTAATATCTTGTCCTCTACCTGCACAAGCAAACTCATACTCCCTGTTGTCTGAGTAATGAAAGATGCTCAGCCTTTCCCGAGAATACATTACCTACATACACACACTTTGCTGTCAAATCAGACACCTCACACACACACACATACACACACATCACAGCCCACAGGAGAGCTAATCCGATTTTACAGCCCAAGTGAAAAGAGTCTCACATGGACACATCCATTAGCTATTATTAGCTAAATAGGCTAATAGGTAAACAAAGGGCTGCTGTGAAGAAGCCCAGGTGCACGCTTTTTAAAATGGACCTAAATAAATATTAATCTCACCTTAACGTAAAGCTTGGTGCATTGTGAAACTGCATTGTGCAGTGTGAAATTTGCAATAGAGTAAATCATCTTTACCCTGAATTAACAGTGAAGACAAATCTAATCGTATTTTGACTGCAGTTAACAGATTTCTCTCTCGGAAGAACTAAAGTTTATCCCCAAGGAGACGTTAAAAAGCTTATGACAAACCTGAAATGTTCACTCACACATACATACTGTAAACTAATCCACCGTTGCCATGAACGCCTCCACTGGCTGCGTAAACAAACCAGTCCAGACAGTTTGGGAGGGAAGTATCAGCTTTCCATTAACAGCTCCTGGCCATTCATTTCCTACTTTGTTTAAAAGCCGAGCTGCCAGATAGACAGACAGACAGACGGACGGGCAGATAAACAGCCTCGCTTGAGTCCGTTGTTTTCTGTTACTACTCCTTCATCTGTACTGGTAGGTGATGATTTTGTGGGAAAAGACCCAGAGCAGTACGAGTGTTTCTAATTAAGAAAGTGAAATGAGCAGATTTTAACAAGGTAATTTTAACAGCCCTGCACTCTGCTCCCTTCACATGGGTGTGAAAGTGTTTCTCAGCAGGGAACGAGGAGGTAAATGGGTGTGGGAATATTACCATAGCGAGCTCCGGCTAAGGGACGGATCATGGTCCTGATGGAGCAATAAGAGCCTGTTTGTTTCTAACACTTTCGATATTATGCTAGGGAGTCATTAAGGGCCAGTAATATGGGAGCCTCATTAATTAGCGAAAAAGTAATTTTGCTAGTGGTTGTTGTTGCATTTCAAGGATGTAATTAACACGTCTGACATTCCTAGCCCTCAACTTTTTCCTGCAAGTTGTTAGTGTCTGAATTGTGTGGCTTGTTTTGAGACAGTCTGTCGCTCTTTATTGAATTAGAATGAGCAGAATTTAGCTTCAGCACAGCCCGATACAAATCAGATTACACTTCAGAGTGACTGATTGCATTTGGCTCATTGGAATCAGCCTTTACCATTTTTTTTTTTTTTTACTGAATGGAGCTTTTGATTTTTGTCTGTTGGCTTATAATATGTTATTCTCATTAGACTCAATTTTGGCTTACTCAATCAAGTGTCCTTGTGTTTGCTTCCCTTTCACTGGCCTCTAGGCTGGAGTGCTGCGGTTGTAGTCGTTCGACCAGGAGTGAAGAGATTTGAATCAGCTTAAACTGTCACGCCAGCCTCGAGCAACAGACTGCTTCCTTATTCTCTTTCAGCGAGTCTATAAAAGACAAGGCTTGTCCAGTCCTGATCTTTCTTTCATAAAGTAATCTCCCCCACGGTCTCTCAATCATTTATATCCTTTCCTCTCTCATGCGGGATATATTTGGCTACGTACATGCTCTCAACTTTGTCATTGTCAAATCTGCCCTATATTCCGTTAAAGGAGATGTAAAAACGGGCGCTCACGTGTTGACTCGGGTGCATTTTTAGATGGAGGTTTGATGCAATGTTGACCGCACGCTGAGCTGTCCACCATGAATCCATCAGTCATATTTTCTCTCTCCATGTTTGGACATGGTACGATGGCACCGTGTGCCAGGTTTGACACGGCCTGATGGGAAGACAAACATGGTTTTGAGGACAGGCAATTTTGTTGTCAGTCACTGCAGAGAGGCACACTGTAATAGCCGGAGGCTGATGGGGATTTTTTGTTTTTTTAACAAATGTAAGTGGGTAATGTTGCCTGAGATTAATTGGTAAAAATTCAGTGTAGATAAATGATAGAAGCTTAAAGGAATAAAAAAAAGAGGCTGTTGCTGTAGCCTTGAGGGATTTGGTAAAACAGATTTCACTATTTCACACAACAGATGCTCATATATATCCAGGAAACCTATCTGAGCAAGCCAAGTAATGCATTATACCATAACTGGATATACTTTATGTAAATTAAGTGTGTTCTGGTGTAGAGTTCATACATATATGAGTGTGTGAATAATAAGAACACAGATCTATTGCTATTTGCATCATAGTTTTTAATTTGACCAGTTATATCAACACTGGTATACTGGATTCTTTGGTATTAGATATACTGTATACGTGCAGTGTGTTCATGATTTATCTTGTGTGCAGTATTCACATCATTTACATGGAAACAAGCATGATCAGAATGCAGGATTTTTTGATGCCCTGCATGAAATTTGAGAAAAGGCAGACAAGGCTGAAAGTATGTAAACACATTTAGGCTGGAGGAGCTTTGTGAATGAGGATAAAATCACAGGCTGATTCCAGTGTTATGATTTTATTCTTGTAGGTGCTTCTAAAAGCACTTGAGGGCGTTTGTCATAAAATGGCAAAACGTGATTTGTGACATGTAAACATAGCCTGCAGAAGGGTGATGCGTAATAGTGTCACTTGGGCAGCAATCACATTTACTGCCGTACACATGATTCTCACTCAAGTATACTGAACTTATAGTTTACAGCAGTTCACAAGAGAAAAAAAACCACACAGAAGAGTCTAAAAAATAAATATAATATTGTATAGCTGAAATACGTCTCTGCTTTGTTATTGTGTTGATTGTCACCTGAGCCTTCAGATTTTTATTGTGAGTCTTGAGTAGGGAACCGCTGCTGTACAGTTCTACTGCTGTAGTCTATACAAATATGTATCTGGCAGCTTTATATTTTTTATTTGAATCATTTTGTATTAGTTAAGGCTACAGAAAACCATTTGGGCAATCATCTTCTTCTCCATCTGTTTCTTGCTTTCATCCACTTATGTGAATTTCTTTAAGTGGTCCTACACAACGTGGGATTATCTAATCCAAACGTGTTTGTGATTTCTCTCCAGACATATTTTACAGTTGTGCTGTTTTAATAATCCCTCCCTGATTGAGAGAGGCGCAGATATCTTCTAAGCGCCTCAGTGCACTTACCTTGAAATGATTCATTTTTCAGAGCGTAATGATCTCACATACTGTAGATGGAAACAGGCAAACAGCCAGAGAAAGAAAATGGAGGTGCTTTCCCACAAGGCTGTTTCAGAACAGTTCCAGATGATCATGCATCAACATCCAGTATACAGTATAGAAAGTGAATATTTGGCTAGTTCAACAACAAGCCTTTCAACACTTTTTGCAGCCATTCTGGCTTCAGATGCATATTTGATCTTTTATTTATCCAGAACAGCCTCACTTGCCGGCTTTTTTAGCTTTGTTTGACAGTCCCATCCTCCCATCCATCAAATGGCCGTCTCAATCTTTTCCCCACACGCAAGGACACAAAAGGCGAATTCGACTCCTATCTCTGTCACACCCCTGTGATAGTTTCTTCACTTACAACTCAAGTAATCAACACATCCAGCCCCCTCACTGCTCTGTTACCCTCCCACTCTCAGTGCTCAGTAATGACATATCTGTGTGGCAGACAGGCAGTCAGACAGACAGATGATACAATGCGTGAGGGTCAAATCCATCACGTATGTGTTTTCCCACACCAACACATCCATACAGCTTTATTTATTGTATTCATCCATCTACCTGCCATCAGTCAGCATCTATATCTCCAACTGCTGGATTTATTTCTGCACAAAATGAAACTGTAGGTGTTGGTTGTGCTGAGTAATTTTCTCAAAAGGAATCAATTCAAAAAGCTTAAATTTAAAGCTTTTTTAAACAAAAAAAAATGACATAGATGAAGGTCTTAAGATTTTCATCTAATACTAATGGAATCACATGTATGGGAAGGTAAATCAGGGGCTTTAAGTGCTCCATCTGTACTTTAAAGACCCCAATAACACTGACGTGAGAGGTCGGCCTCTGTGACACACAGTTCCCTCGTTGTCGCCATTGATTTCTCATTAGTTAAACCCTCAGGAGTCTGCAAGCTATCACTTGGATCAGACCTGTCTTGTTCAATTAAAAGCCTTTTTTTTACAAAATGGCCTGGCTTTTTCATACCTTATCTTCACCCACTGCCCTTCCATCGCCTTTCCAGCGCATAGATTTCCTTTGTCTATTGTGTGAGCTGCTGCAATTGCAGCCTTTGTGTTCGTGCAGGCTTTAATGTTGACTGCTGTATTTAGACACAAGTAAAGAATTGTTTCAGGGTGTGGCATTTGAGTGTCTGATTATAGTCTTCCTCTCACCCTCCCTCTGTGACACCTCAATGACACACACACACACATCATAGGACAACTCCCTCCTTGTGTCCTCTCCCAAAAAACAAAAAAAAACATCTTCCCCTGCAGACCACCGCAGAGCACCTTCCATACCAGCCTGCCAGCCTTTGAAACAACTGTAGGGAGACAATTTTCTCCCAACCACACCGAGCCATTAAAGGCTACATGACAAATGAGCGTGGTAATTACATGTGGACACTGAACAGGCCGGCCCTCGCAGCTCAGCACCTCATACAGTGGTAATAATGGCTGGATCACATCGCACAATGGGCAGCGGCGAGGAGGGTGAGAAAATCACTTAGCAGGGGAGCGGCCCGACCCGCTCCCCTTCTACAGTAATACACACTCACATACACACACAATTACCAGGACGACTCTATTACAGCATCCATAATGGCAGTACAAAGCGGTGAGAGTCCGGAGGGTGTTAAGAAGCCTAATTTAAGAGAGGGGAGGAAGAGTTGATGCTGAGGTGTTGATAAGTGTGTGCATGTAGTGTATGTGTTCGTGTGTGTGTGTGTGTGTGTGTGAGCCCCATACCTGCCAGCCTATCTGTAGAGTATTTGTGTTGCATAAGCAAAAAAAAAAAAAGAGGGAATGTTGGCTGAGCTCACTGTTTTTCTGGCCCCTGTTGTGTTTTAAAGCAATAAAGAGGCAATACCAATATTTCAGCAATCATAGGTCCTGTAGCAGTTCTCCTGTGAGTGTCTGGAAAGGCTTCATTAGGATGCCTTTCCTGTGTCAGACCGACAGACAGGCGGAGAGAGCTGACAATGTCCATCAGAGCCAATTATGTTTAATGAGATGCGGAGTGACCAGAGCTGAAAACTGCCAGACGACACAGGACCAGAGCTTCCATGTGGCCAGAATACACCCAGAATGCCTCCCTGAACAACATTAATTACTGGGTGGGGATCTGTTGTACGTCATCAGTAACAATGATGACATTTGCCCAAAGGAATATTGCAGTAGTCATGGCTCAAAATGATAGTTTCTCTTTACCAGTGAAAAAGATCAAAATACTCAGTCAAAATGACCTTAACACCAGAGGAGTTTTGGTTTCAGCACATCTCCATTTGTAATGACCCAAGTCCTCTCACAACCTCGTTTGTCTGCACAATCCTTTGACACTCCTTAAGATACATAATAAGATATTATGTTGATTTTTAAAAAGACACTTGCTAACTGGAGTTGAATACCCTGCGGCTAAATCCAATTGAAGAGGGATGAGAGGGGGCTTGTTGTGTAGACAGATCCTGATCGGTCTGTGATGAAAGGAGCAGGATCAACTGCTACAATGGGCAGCGGAGATAGGCATCATTATTCGGGCCCCCACTATAGCAGCTGTAAAAAGGCTGATATGCAGAGATGGGTTGTTTCTGGCCAGAGAGTCACATTATGAAAGGTTTACGAGCATCGTGAGGGAGATTGCAGGAAGGAGGGCCTGGCCATCGCTACTATGTTATCAGGGAGTGGAGGTATTTGGATGTGGATGACTGAGTATGATAGAGAGAGAATGAAAGTGGGGGAATGAATACTTAAGCATTACGTCCAAGAATAACAATGATCATTCTTGTCACTGGCATGCTGTCTGATTGTCTGAGGAGACCAAACCTGTTTCCTATCACTTTGCTTATCAGTTCATTAGTTCATGTGAGAGGCAGGGTTGTTAGTGTTATGCAAAATATGCTCACCTTGCTCACCTCTCCAAGGAAAACAGCTGACTGAGAGCCTAAGGATAGGAAACTTTTTCAGGTCAAGGGCTGCCAAATATATCCTTGCAAGACCACACAGTTTGTCAGTAAGAATCCAGCCTAAGAAGGATCGATGGGTGAGTTAAAACAGTAAAATCTGATCAAAAATCATATTTATTCTGTCAGTGCAGACTTGAAGTGAGTGAAGTTAAAAACTTCCTCACTTCACAAAATATTGCACCTCATTTGCTGCAGTGAAACCTGATACACATGTAAAGAAACAACGATACAGAACATCAACTAAAGATTAATTTATAGTTTCCATGTCTGCATAGCAGACACCCAATGTATTGTACTATAGTCCACATGTTTTTGGACTATATCCATGCCTTAATTTTTTAAAGGAGTACTCCAGCGATTTAATTTTGCACTTCCTTAATGTTGGGAGATCACAAAAGAGAGCTTTTTAAATAAAAGAACGGTCAAAATTGAAGCAGCAGAGACTGAGATATCCTGAATTTTAGTTTCTAGTATGGGTCAAGATCCAAAAACACTGGATCCTACATTTCCCATAATACAACTCAATAGCATCTTTAATTTAAACCATCTGCCTCCCTAATGAAATACATCTTTCAAATCCTGCAGTGTATAACGAAAGCTTTGTATTAAAAATATTAAACCTGCAGTGCAGAACTTTTATCTGCCCCATCTGGCAGTGACAGTAAACAGTTAAATAGTCAGTTAAAAGTCAAAAGTTAGCACAGGGCTAAACCGGATGTTAGCTGGCTCGGCCAGCAGAAGTCCCTGGTGTGTATGCTCAATGGGCGCCCCTCAGCTCTGGGAAACCAGTCATTGCTGGTTGACATGAAATGCATCACTACCATTGCGCCGGCGGGAAAATCGCCACAGACATCAGATTTAAAAACTTCATATACTGTGAATGTTGAGAGATTTATCTGGCAGTGAAAGGCTCAATCAGCATTGTGTGAGCTCGTTTGACAAAGGCTTCAGTGTAACGGACGTTCATTTATATGTAAAAGTCCTGCACTCCAGTTTTAAGTCTCAAACCCAAGCCAATATACCACCGATGACATCATTAATTCAGGGTAATTTCTTTTAACTTTGGAAAGCTCCTCCAGAACCACACAGACATTTTACAACAGGCTGAGCAGTGCTCATGACGAATAAACCGAATGTCATGTGTAAATTTGGTAGAAGACCCCTTTAATTAAAGTGAAATATTCATGTAATTTAACTATATTTTACTGAAGACACTCACATCTCCCCGAGGGACCCCAAGAAATCCCCGAACCACTGTTTGGGAACCCCTAAATTACTATGATATGTGTTATCATCCATGTGTATATACCTCTACGGTATAGCATGGTGTAAGAACACGGCCATCCCCCCTCTCTGTGGCCGTGGGAAGGAGGAGTTTAACCCCACATTGTCTGGGAGGAGTCCGCAGTCTCTTGGCGCTCCGTCCCACCAACATTTGTTCTGGGAACGGAGGAATCGTGGAAATACGCTCCAAAAAAATCCGATTTTATGTTTCTTTAAAATGCAACAACGTTATATTTAGCGGTTGTGAAGAGGGAAACACGTGAATATTGTGAGGAGTATGTCTCACCAGATGAAACATTAGCCGGTAAGTTACAAGCGAACTTATTTTACAGTCACGCTGGTTGTGAAGGACTCCGTGCATATGTGTAAGTGCGCTTTGTCCGCTGCAACTCTTCAACACGCATTTGATCAAAGTTTGTTTTTGTTAAAGAAAAGTTTGGCGGTGTTTGTGTAATTATTCGGCTTTAAATTCACCAGCGAGTCCTCATTGAACGCTGTGTGTATTATAGCTCGCTGCAGCAACTGTGACAGATTGTTTTATTTCATTATTATCATAAGTGAAAGTCATTATATTGAGGAATAGCCTACAACACGGGGCACTGTGTAGAAAGTACAATGTAGTTTTGGTCAAGTTGTTGTTGACAGAGAGAGAATGACCTCTCCCTTTATATTTATAATCATCATTCATTAAAACTGTTGTTTTAATTTTACTTACTGGAATACAATATCGGTTAATTAAATCTTTTGTGCGGTGTGAAACGCAATTTGGTATGAGTAATAAATCCCACCCCTGTCATCATGTTCAGCCTTGGAAATTAATTAAAACTCCATACCACAGGTATTTGGGTTGTCATTCCACTGACACAGTAGATCACAGTTGGTGCTTGTGTAGTGTGGAGATGTTCAACATGTAGCCCACAGCAGTATCAGAGAAGCTGCTTATTGCCTTCTTTTCTTGCTTCTGATTTATGAACTGAGAGATAGGGCGCATCGGTCATTCCGCTAAATGCTGGGGTATGTTCCTCTGTTGTATTTGGATGTGATTTACCCTCAGCTGCTATTGTTGTTTGGCCGTGTGCTGGGGTGGAAGGGCCATCTAGCCACATACAGGCAACAAAAGGGCCCTGGGACCCCTGGAGTGAAGGGCCTGCCCAGAGCAAATAGATCCAAGGAGCAGGAGGAAGGGTTGGGCATGCCCTTTTGGCATGGTTGGCCCTCTGTCATGGAAACCGGCACGGGAAGGTGTCAGTCTGACTGTACTGCTACCTTTGCAGTTGAGTGGGGTTGTAACAATAAAAACACAGGCTAATGTTTAACATAAAGAGGCCTGCTGATCTGTCTGAAGGCTCTGGCTGGAAGTCATATCTTAATGGAGAAGTTAAACCTTGAGGAAAAGTGATATGATAACAGTAATTAATGTGATAAATGGTTATTGGATGATGTACCGGATAAGTGGAGGCAATGTAAATGTTTACTAATCATTTACTTGGAACAATATCCAGGAAGTAGGCTTAGCCCAACATGAGCGCAAGAGAGAAGATAGCCAAGAATGTCTGCTGTTTATTTTTCTAGGGAGAAACATGCTGTGTGATTGGTTTATATTCCGTCAGGCCTTCCTGCCACCCTGCCTGTTTAATGAACTATAAAGGAGTAGTTATTTACTTATACAATTGCTGTTGTTCTCATGTATGCGCCCTGTTCTTTCAGAGATCATATCACTAAACTGAATGGACAGAAGCTGTTGCACCACACGCAGATTTTGGCCTATGTGGTTCACATTTTTGTGGCAAAGAAATCCTCAACCACAGGGAACACTATGTTTTTACTATTCTGTTTTCCCCGGGTTGGGATGGGGTCTTGAACCAAAGTGATACTGATTGAGTATGACCCATAATTTTCTTTTAGTGGAAAACGTGATTGTTTTGCTCTTTCCCTTTGTGACACAAGTTGCAATTTCTGCCTCTCAGCTGGTGGGACTGTCAGTTGTCAAAATTGTTTACCAGTGACAAAAGGGAGATGTAATGCTACCCCCTCTCTGGGTGGCACAGGATTGCGTCACAGTCATCTACTGCTCATCATCTCCCTAATTTAACATTCTGAAACAGTGACATAATTACCACAGGAACTTCCCTTATGAAACAATCGTGTTTTGAAGTTGTGTGTGTGACTTTGTGGAGTTATGTAAAGAAGTACGATCTAGCTGTGGTGGAAAAATGACTCTTCTCGTGCCTGATGCTTTATGTGTACAACGACCGACGTCAACCGAGAAGTTTGGAATTGTTCTCTCTCCGCAGGCCATTTGGAAGGCTGTGTGTGAGTGCCCGTCATCGTTAATTCTGAAGTGCTAGCACACTGGTCGAGAAACACCAATGTTTCATGTCTTCTCCCCGGCACATTTTTCTCCATATAAGGTGGCGTGCATGTGACTTATCAGGCATGGGTAACATCTGTGCTTATTGTCACACGGGGATGAAGGCCTTTTACTGTCTCTAGGTAGAGAGGCACTGCAGGGGAAAACCACAGGGGCTCCACTTGACTGGAGCATCTCCAGGACAAAAGGATTTGAAATGGATTAAACAAAAACTTTCACTTTTGTACATTTCTCAGCATATTCGCTCCCTTGGTTACAATGAAGTGCCCTTTCTTGCCTTCAAGCTTCTGTTTTAGTGTAGAAAGTCCAGTCACAAAGGCATAATGGTGACTTGTATGTTTCTATTTCTTACTGCTGTGGTTGAGATTATATTTGGCTTTCACAGTGTTTGCTGGTAGTGTACGGCCAGCCGTGTCTGGAGTGGTTGCTATAAAAAGCAGGTGAACTAAAAGCTGGTGTTGACAGCATCTTGGCTGAAGCTTCACATTTGCTACCGCACTCACCGCTACGCCAACCATAAGACACATGGCTGGCTTTGACCCCTTCCGGGTGCACACAACTGCAGGTCAGAGAGCTATCACCAACACAACATTGACTTACCCATCCTGTCTTGTGGTGCCAGTTTAGACAAAAATAATAACTGAGCGTTGTGACTAAAAAACAGCCCAAAAGAGATCCTTTGTACCTTGTGTACTGCATAATTCAGTGACTCTGAATTTAACCTGTTTTGCTGTGGCTACTGGGTTGGCGGACACACAAACACACGCCCATCCACTTTGAGAGATTTGTTCAGTCAGCTGCACTTTGTGAATCTGCTCCAACACAAGATCCCCTGCTCTGCTGCACAAACAGGAACCTTCTGTCCAGCTCAACAGAGCGATGTGAGTCTCATCCCACTGAACCGATGCGCCCATTCATGCCCCTCTTAACAGCCACAGCTCTCGGGCCTTTGAGGAGATTAACGCGTAGGTCTAAATTGAATTGCTCTCCTTCAGGGTCACCTGCTAAAGAATGGTTTGTAAGGTTTGCAAAGAAAATGAAGATTAAATGGTGGCTGCAGCTTTTAACAATGTGTCAAACGAGGTATCAGATTAAGAGTTGCCAAGTGGATGATTGGGGTGCAGGCGAAGAAGGAAGTCAGGTAGCTTTTAACAGTGCCAGACGACTACACTTGTGATTCAGACTTTCATTAACCCCAAAGAAATAACTGCGAGACATGCCATTACCATTCTTTTATCGATGGTCATATAAATCACATGGCGATTGGTGTACATGAAGCAAAAAGCTCCCATGGCAGCAGTAGAGTAGCGGTGCATGTAATTCCTGTGTGCACACCAGACAGCATACAATATTTCAGTCTGGAAAAAGATGCTGCCTCATCACTTTGAACCTAACCAAGTGATTTACAAGCTGCGAATATACAAGAGTTAGTTTCATTATCAAAATGTATGAACAGTGAGATGGTGAGGAGAGGGAGTATTGGGTATTGGGTTATTTGCTGGTGTATTGATCTGCATATGGGACTTCATATCTTAACAATCCAGCCGCCACAGGAACGTTGTTGGAGCGTGTGTGATCTTTAATGCTCAAAGCACATTCTTTTATGTGCATTGCTGCTGTGTGTAAAATACTATTTTATCCTTTGGTTATGAATTCAAGATGGAAACAGTGAAGTTGCATCATGTCTCTGCGGAGCGCAGTAAAGTCTGTATGTACATGATATTCGTGTTTCTTATACCTTCTTCTAAAGATGGCACGTGTTCGTGCATTCTTTAGGCGACCAACAGTCCTCTTTGTATGGAAATACCCCCTTCTGCACCCCCACTCGTTGACTCTAAGCCTGCTCACCGGTCAATCCCAACAACAATAGAAATTGTGATTGATCTGCCCTACCTTGGTCCATAAGCCAGAAGGTCTCACTTACTAGCCTTCCCGTATTGGAAAGCCAAACACAGCTGGTGCTACGGGCCAAAGTGCTCGGTGCTGGGATGTTCAGTTGGCGCCATGTGTCTTGTATTGTCCCCATGATGGATGGAGCTAATTCTGGGTACACATTTACTCCAACACATCCCACCTGCTCATCAGTGGGTGGAGAATTGACTATATCTTTGTTCTTCCTTTTTTTAGGAAGTCCACTCTTCTGCTGTTGTGTAGCACCTTGTGCTGGGCAAATTAGTCTGGCAACATATGCAGAATCATATGTTAAATAATCAGCACTGTGTTCATTTCTTTGAACCATATGGCATAAAATATAGTAGCCCAAAGATGGGAAAGGGTGTTGTCAGGCACACAAATCCATCACTTACCACACACAGAACCAACAGTGTCCATTACTCCATTCATCACAGTCTACCTTTAGCAGCCATATATCAGTCATCACAACACAAAATTGCCATAACTGTGCAGGTTATTGATGTTTGCTTTTTTTGCTTGCTCAGTAGCTCGCTTCACTGAAGTGCATGGGACATGATGTGCCCTTATCTGCACAGTTTCCCGGGCTTTGTGACAAACGCGAAGTGCTTTGGAAGGTCTTTGGCAGCCGTTATATTAGTGTTATGTTGAGGAACATTTTCAGGCTCATTAGCACTCCTCTGCCTGTCCAGCCCCCTCCCTACTTAAGCAGTCGGTGGTTTGATCTCCGAGCAAGATAAGCTCTTTTCTCCACTTCTCAGCCTCCAAGCTTTGTCATGTTGGTTCAGTCATTTGGCGTCAGGCCAGCGTAAACAGAGACAAGGTCCTGATTGCTTTAGGTCACCGGCAATCCTGGCATCCACTCACTGAACATGCTCAATTAAAGCTCTCTTGAAAATTCTTTTCTCCAAAGAGGTAAATGTATCCAAATAACCTGTTTCCTGGAGCGATATCATCGTCAAGGCTTATTTGGCTGACAGGCCTCGGCTGTCGGAAGGAAAAGGATATGTAAGTGAAAGAGCTCATTGTAAAGCACATAAAGATAAGGCCAAAGAAACAGTGTTGTTGGACGTTTTATCAGCTTTTGCAGTCCACGCCTCTGTAAAACAGCAGAAAAATAGTTTAATATGCATCACATCCTCAATGTAGGGGAAGCCAAGTGGTGTACCTGCCAGACCGCAGCAGGATAGCCTGTGTGTGGGCTTGCTTGTTTTTACAGCACCCTCTGGATGCCCAAAGATTGACTAGCCTTTCTCCATTTCTCACTAAGGTCGACTTGGGTTTCCCTCATCGGCCAGAAACTTCCAGCTTCGCTTTTCTCTGCTCTGCTAGCGCCAAGACATGATCTCTGCTTGACTGTTACATAAGAGCTGTTTAACCCAGGGTTCTCTCTGTCTGGCCCAGGAGGATCATCTCCCTCACTGCTTGGCTTAGCTCTCCATGGCACCCTTGCCGCACAATCCACAGAACCGGTCGTTTTCACAGTCGATGGGTCCAGGTGCAAAAGGCAGGTGCAAAGGTTTCTAGACTTTCTGAGAACTCACACTGAGAACATTTTTGCTCCCAAACATACCATCAACTCACATAAGGGCACATAATTTATTCAAAGTCAAGAAGGTCAGTATCATTGCTAGCAAGTTCCTTTATGGGTTCATGCCAAGCCAAGCAGATTACGCTGAGTGCAGGTCGCCGCTCAGCTTGTTGCGACGTTGGACAGTCTTGCAATATTAATACATCTCTCCCCAAACGGTGTCACAGCAGATGCCACCAGACTCTCATAAATGCCCCTTTTTAAAAGTTTTAGCAGTCTAGCTGAAGTGGATGCACAGGCATGTCAGAGGATTATTAAAACTTGCTACTCATAGAAGCTCAATGCAACAACACAGAATCTCCAAACCTAATGGTATTTTGTTAAAGAGATTGAGGGCAACCAGTTCGCTAGGCCGCTGCAAACATATCAAACACACGTGTGTGCTGTGTGTACAGGAGATGCCAGAGGCTATTAATGGTATTTGACATTCAACAGTCGTTGCAGGAGCTGACTCCTAATTTGTCTGCAGCTCGATCCTAATGTTATTAAACTTGCATGAGCCAAAAAGTGAACTGCTTGGTTTTATAGACTCCCACGGATCTGGTCCTGGTTCTTCTATCCAAGCATTTTGCTCCAAGAAAGGTTATCAAATATAAAAGATCTAAGCCTTATGTTTAAAGGGACTTTGTTAGGCTTTCTGAGCTTTGCTGCAGTAGTGACCCCACCTCTTTATACATCCTAGCCATTACGCTTTATGCCTAGATCAGTGGCCAGTACCTCTCAATCCTCCCTGGTGGATTGACCCACTCAGCAGGACATTTTGTTTGCTTTTCCAGATGGATCTCCTTGGATGTGGATGATATGTAGTGTCTACAGTTTAGACTGGTGTTCTGTGGTAAAAGGGGGAACGACTGACTCACAACTACAAGGGATGTGCATATCCTGCGTGTAAAACAACTGGCGTGTGTGCGCATATGAGAAAATCACTGCTGAAGTATGTGAGGCCACTGTGGCGCACATGTTGTATAGCAGCTTTTCTGCTTGCATTCTTTCTAGCTGAATAATAAGAACTCTTGTGTTACACGGCATAACTCTCTCAAAGCCATCATCATCCATGTTGATGGACTAGCTGTGTGTGAACCGGCTGCTGGCTTTCACAGTGTGAGAGTTTTGATCTCTATCTCATCTGCTTTCATGGTAGGAATCCTTCTGCCTGCATATCAAAGAGGAAAAACACCTCTTTCATAGATGATGCATTTTTCTAAATCCATCTTTTATATATTCATTGATATTCGCCTTGCATGTGACAGGATCTGGTGTAAAGTGAATGCGTACAGTGCTGAAGTCATTCATTATAAATCATTTCCCCTTTTGGAGGATGAAATCATTTATTCGCGGTCTCATGAGGTTAGTGATCCAAGGAACACACCCTGACTGGTGACTAATAGGTGGCTGATGTTGTGTCACTCAACCCACTGACATGCACTGTCTAGAGCATAGAAATTCATCTTTCATTTCATCTCTCAATACAAACAATAAGTAGAAAGCTTAATTTCACTTATACTGCCTGGGGTATCTGTGATCAGACTTGACAGTTTTTGTTGGCAATCTCCAATTTTCTCAGTCCAAATGTCTGTTTCTGCCTGGCAGAGACTCTGAAACTGTAAAAGAATGACTTTAATAACTGTGATACTCTCTTGAAGTTATTTTGAAAACCATTCTTGTCTCTTTAGGCGCTTGTCCTGCTCCTCGGTAGTAATTTTGTGTGCGCGCGCGAGTGGTTTTGTCTCCAGTGGCAAGCCCTGTGGTCTGCTCGCGTGGAGAAATCGGCTTCACTGGAAACTTATGGTTGCCTTTTTTATACTAATAACGATATTTACAGCGCATACGTCCGTCCTGGCATGCCCAAGCTTAAACTAATAATAACAATGTCGAGAAACGTCAGGAACTGGGTTTTCCTGACAGTTAAGATTGCTGTTACGGTTCAAAGAGCTGGGTGAAAGCTGTACTCACACAGTCATGTTGTATTATTAGCCTCATGTATAATTTCTAACTTTGTATTTTTTTCCTTTCACTCGATGATTCATATGTTCATTTGTCCTATGGCTGAGAAGATTTTGAAATAAGAAGTGGAAACCTTAATTAACACATCTCAACCTTTTTGTGTTTCATGGACATGCACACCACTTAAGTGGCCCCTAAGTCTGGCCCGAGAGAGAAAGAGAGAGAGGGGGGGGCGGGGTTGTCTATGGGTTTCATGTTTGGTCCCAGACATGCCTGCTGCTTTTGCTAATCATGCTATCATACAGTGCCACAGGCTTTTTTTCTAAGCCAACAAGTATTTTAACAACCTGGAAGACCGCACTCATTCTTTCCGATCTTTTACCAGCATCCATATCATCAAGCTTGATATCTGGGTTTTTGGCAAGCCATGCAGTACACTTTGGCTAACCACAGGAGGCCAAAGCCAAGATACATTATACATACATAGCATGAAAAATGCTGAAAAACTTTGGTATGGTTTTCTATATGCTGTACGCAAGGGTACATCAGAGCCACTTTGATGAAGTCTGAGACAAAACAGACTCACAGACTCTGCAGACAAGTCAGATCAGGTTAGATTGTTTAAACCACTATATACCTCTGTGGCCATTATTACTGTTTAAAGTGGGTTACAGTGCATGAGTCTTGTCAGTGTGTGTTCCCCTTTCTTTTCTGTTATTATGTAGCCTGGGTGGCAGCGCTTTCTCTTGATCATTCAGGAGTCAGAGAATCTGTGAATTTTTGGCTTTCTCCAGCAATTTTCTGTCTTCCTTCTTTCTGCCTTTCTCTTCTTTTTTTTTTCTTTTTGTACCTTCCTCTCACTGGGTGTGGGTGGAACAATTGCTTTATCTCCACCAGTAATGAGAGAAACAGTGGATGGCTTGTAGTCAGCCGTTTGCCTCAAGGGTTAAGTATCCATCTCCATTCCCTCTAAGCCCACCCCGTTTTAGGAGGAGAAGGCTGTGAATAAATACCACCCTTGTCCTCTCATAATGGAACAGCTTGACCTTCTGTGACCTCTGCTGGTTGGAGCATCTGCCTGTCGATTCCACTAGCCTGTCCTATGGGACATCACCAGGCTGTCACATCTGCCTTTAAGCAGTAATTCAATTGGTTGAATTTATTTTACAGAATAAAAATTAAAGACCGGCCTGTAATTTTTCAGAGCCGCAAAAGAAGCCTGTCAGCTCGAATATGCTGTTGATTTGCAGTCTGTAATTGTGTGCGAGTACTTGTTTCTTTCTGGGCACCGTGCATGACGACTGCATAATGAGCGTGGTCCTCATTGACATTCTTGAGCCTCCCTATATGGATGGGATAATAATGAGTTTGGCAGGGGCCTTAATTTAATCATGTCGGTGAAAGCGGTGCACATGTGGTGCAGCTGCTAGCGCTTAGCCGAGTCTTGCCATGCCCTCAGATGAGGTGCCATTCGGTGCCCGCTTTGGCTTGTTCCTGTGTTATATGTCTTTACGAGCCACATTCCTGTTTCTGAAAAGGTTTTGCAGAACAGGACAAAGGAATTTGTTTTGCAAAAGATTTCTCTGTGACTTTCCTGCAGCAATCAAGTTAGCTCACGTGCCCCTGCGTCCGCGTGACCAGAGAAACTGGTTTAGGTGTTTTCCCTCAGCCTGCACAGGTCAGTCTTTGTTGTTCCGTTTATTTAGCTTTCCTCAGTTAAACACGGTGCTGAGTGCTTTGTGGAGCACCTGTTCTGGATTACAGGTCGATAACGGCTCCCAGCTAATGTCGTGTGATAATTCAACGGTGAAATCTGGCTTTAGGCATTTTGGCTCCTTTTTACAGTGAGCTTTATAGATTTTCAACCACAATGTTAAGAGTTACAATGAGGATTCACTGACAAATACACAAACCCCCGTATGTACACATTTAAGCACGCAACACATATCTATATACTCCAATGAATTGCATTTTATTAACCTATGACACAGTTTTTGGACAGAAACTAGGTCACAGGTCACATTTGCTTGAATAGAAGCATGAAGACATGCAAATTTGTGTCACACCACAGGTGTTCAAACCTGTTTGTGAGTGTTGAACTCTCTGCAGGATGTGTTCAGTGTTGCCTTATTTCTCACACTTTTCAAAAAACACATCCCCACATGCACACACACGCGCACACACACACACACTCTTAACCGCTCATCACAGCTTGAAGCTAACAGTCAATCATGGTTTTTATTCACCTAGGTGTGGTTGTTTACTGGCTGTCATAGTGAAATGAAGTCTGTCAAGATTGTTGGAAAGCTGCGGTCTGATGTGCAAAAAGGATTGGCTTTAATCAAATGACATCCAAATCTGTACAAATGCAATATGTGTATGTGCATGATTCTTTGTAAGACTATCTGCATGAAGCTCATGTGTGCACATAGTTGCTTGTCTCTACATCTTTTGCAGAAATTCAAGAGCCTGCTGCATGCACAGAGTAGCTTCAGACATCCAAAACTGGTGGCTCTGGTGATGAGTAAAATTTCTGTGTGTGTGTGTGTGTGTGTTTGTGTCTGGCTCGTCACCAGCTGTCCCACCCATCATCTGTGCTTTCAGGATGCTGAGCAGACAGTCTAGCTCAGATTTCTGTCTTCTTATCTGTGCTGTAAACCTGTTATGGACGGTACTCAGTAACTAATACTGTATATTACGTCCAGCTGTGCTTGAAGCTGTAATAAAAACAATTTGTTTGGCTAATGATAACAGGAGCAGCAATGTTCCTGCTTTCCTGTGAAAGCGAGATTGCACTAAGCTGGTTTTATTTCATAACCTGTTTATTGCTTAGGGAGTTAACCCACCTTTTGATTACTATCCAGCTCAATAGAGAATATTAGTTACTCTCCCTCTTTGGTTGAAAAGCCAGTAGCTGTGAGCAGTCTAAGTCAGAGGATGGTTACTTTGCATGAAAATTTATAGAACAGAGCTCAGAACTGTGTTTACTAAAGCTGTACTGAAAGTGCGGTACATCCTTATTGGAGGCTGCATGAGTGTTTAAGGACATTTATGTGCTGTATGTGTGTAAACATGCGTGCATATAGACTCAAGGTACCCCAAGATGTGTCTAAACAGTGTTGATTACACCTGATGGATGGTTTATTTAGCTGTCCAGACTGTGGTCCTGTGTTTACAAGGCTCTGATGTAGGCCGGCGACCTGATGTTGACAACCCACCGCTTTTATCCTACAATCTACAGCCCAGCTGCCCGGCTCCACTCAGCTCAACTAGAGACCGCGATGTATGCTTGTCTCAAACAGGTGCAGGAATGTGACGGGAATACCAAAGCTTCTCTGAAGAATCATCACATTAATTTTCATTTTAAACAGAAATAAATCACACTCCCATGTTTTCTAATGCATTTATTATGTGGTTCGGATGTGCTGCTGCAAAAAAGGTCAGCCTAATAAGCAATGCAGTCATGAAATTTGTTTTAAATGAGTTAATCCTCCATTCTGGCAGAGAGGGATAATGCTACTTGTTTGTAGTTCAGTTTCAGGCATTTATTTAAGTTGTCACTACTTTGAAACAAGGCAGAATAAAGCAGATCATTATAATAAGAACAGGCAAAGAAAGGTTTGCTACATGAAAACCTTACCGGTAAGTCAATTTGGACTCAATTATCTCACAAAGTGCAAGGTGTATTTATTCAGACAGAAAGAAAACCGGACAATTTATGCGCCACATTGAAGGAGCTGCCATGTTTGATGACGACAGTTCTCCACAGGTAACATCCGTCCTGAGCACTTAAGAGAAGCAATCTTTCAGACCTGCCAATGTGGTAAAAGAGAGGCTTTAATATAGACTGTAATTGCCTTAGGTAATGGCCCTTAATGGCTAGCTGAGCAAAAGCTTCTTTGTTATCTTTCTTAACCTTGATCATGATGAGCAAACCAACCAGACAGGCCCAGACTAGCATAACCACCTATAATTGACTTAAAGCATCATCTTGGCTTTCACTGTCAGTTTGTTTAAGGCTTTAGCGGATGTGACTGTGATATGTGAATGGCGGTGAAAGTGCTGAGCTAGCACAAACAATTACTATGACCTGGACATTGCCGTATGTCTCACCTATTTATTTTCATTGGTTTGTTTTCTAGGTCACTTACTTGTGTTATCAGTCAGACGGTCAAGAGAACAATGAATTCAATCAGAGCCAGCTGAGTGACTTATGCTCTGTTTGGCCTGACTGTAATCTACACTTTGGCCCTTAATAGGCCATAAAAGTAGAGACATTGCCAGTTGGAGTGCTAGTTTACCATGAACATATGGCTCGCCTTGGCAATAGGGAGGTAACATTTGAATTACCATATCCATTAGCATCAACCTGTCCTCTGGCTTTCCAAGCTTAAATCACACGTCAGTGAGTCATCAGCTCACACAGTGCCAACAGATTTCTGAATAAAGTTTTTGACTTGCAGCGGGCAAAGCTGCCTCCAGGGGCCATGAGTGGTGCTCTACACCCAGGGTGGGGGGAGGCCACAAGGGCAAACTCCCTCTGGCGTCAGAGCTCCTCAAGAATGCAGAGAGGGATTAATGCATGTCTGTGGCAGTGATGGATGGGATGAAGAGCCTCGACCTGACCCCCCTCTCCTCCTCCTCCCCCCCCACACACACACTCACACATACATATCCACAGAGCATCTGGATGCAGACTGTTTGGCCCTCCCTTGCAGCAGTATCTGCCAGCTTAGCAGGTGTGTGTGTGGTTTGAGTGTTTCTGTTTGTGTGTGTGTGTGTGTGTGTCTGGTGGGACAAAGCCAGACATGGTTGTTTGCCCTACTACCCCAGATAGAGCTGTATTCACCTGCCGCTTGTCATTTTGGTTAGAAGGAGCAGCTTTTATTATGCTATCTCACGTCTGGGGCAGTTTGAGCGATTCGCTTTGTCCTTTTCAAATTGCCGATGAATCGATTTCTGCTCCCTCAATAGGTTTTTCTTTCCTGTTGAGTCCAGTGATTGATGCTGCAAGGGTGTCTGTTTTGAATGTGTATGTGTGACTTCCAGTATGGTAACATCGATTACTGTACGTGCATGCGTCTACCTGCTCCCAAATCCCCAGTACCTCATTGTTTCCCTGAAACCTCTGGTGATTCTGTTTGACCTCCAGCAGCTGGCTCTGTCTGTGTGACTGATACTGTACCGCAATGGTCAATGATCTCTGATGGATCACCTTAGGGAGCTTGGAATATGTCTCACATGACTGCCGCAGCACACTACAGTGGCTATTGCTATGGTAATGAGTGAGTGAGTGAGTTGAGGGCTGATCGTATTAATCACTGGAGCTCACACCACGTAGCGTGTGACAGATTATACTGCAGCGCACAAAGGGCAACCACAGTCAATTTCAGTGGAGATAATACAGTTTGCGAACAGGCTTAGTACAGGCGTATTATGCAGGCATTCACATCCAATGCATAGAATATACAAAGTCACTGTGAACCTTGGAAAAAAGTTGATGAGATGAAAAAGGTTTCGTCTTTTTGATGGTGCCTTGGATTCAAACCGACCTTCCTGAAGGTTAACAGCTAATGTCGCTGGTCTTTTCCCCTTCTCTCCACCTCAAAGGCACTTTTCTTTTCCCCATCTCTTATCGGCAGGGAGATTAATTAAGTATCTCTCCCTTCTCTTTGAACGAGGAAGCTGTCGCGCTCTGCCCTGTCTTCCTGGGCAGGGCTTGGTGTGCGTTTGTTTTTCCCAGCAGCCTCAGGGTCTCTTATCTGACCTGTGGCTGCTAAAGACTCCGGTTCCTTGTGTTTCACATGCACAGCCTGTCACTGATTCTATTACTTTTACCAGCAGCTCCAGGCATTTTCAATATAGCTTTGCATCTTGAAGACAGGGGCTTTTAAAGCTTGCTCTGCTTTAGCTCTGCTATGAGTGATGTCTGTGTGAGAATATACTGATTTCACAAAAAAAAAAAATCAATGCAGCTAAATTGTGGCAATATCGAGTCAGTCTGAAATCCAGATACTGTAGCTCTGGAATAAGTTCAAGAACATGCTGATGGTGTGCGTGTGTTTATGTCTTTTTCTTTGGCAGAGTTAACCCTCAAAATGACCTTCCCACTGCCCATTAAGCTGCTTAATTAGGAGAGAAGCTGATGGAAAGCTGATTTGCACCTGCAGTTTTCCAGCTGTTTGCTATATCTCACACACGTACACACACTCCATCTTTTTGTCAGAGCCGTTAACCTATTCCTCCCTCTGCCACTCAAAAAATCCACACGTAAAAGCGGACATGCACACACACATGGGTGCCTGGTTATGTTTTAAAATGGGGGAGCAAACTTGCAAAAATACATAATTGGTGGAGGAGTCTTAGATTCCTCCCCCAGAAAAAAACAATATTTTAATTTAAAACAAAATTCCTGCATTTCTAGACCACCTAACCTCTTGGATTAGCTAAATCAAGAAACGGCCACCTGCACTAGTCTAGATTAGTTAAATTGAGGGTGCTATAAAAACCAAGAATGCATCAAGAACAGTATATATTGGATGGATCAGGACTGGAAATAATTATTAGTAGAATGGCTATTTCATATTAACGGCACAAGAGGAGAGGGAGAGACACTGTGCTGCTGCTAGGAGAGCTACTGACTGAGATTACTCTGAGCAGCATGCATGAGAATAAATTACAATATAATAGATTTGTGTATATTTCTTGCTTTCTCTCTGATGGGCTGAATAATTTGCTGCTGCACGCTGCTGCTGTTGTGATGTGATGCTCTGTCTTGTCTGTCTGTGCGCTGTCAGTGTCCTCTTTCCACACCACAATGTAATCATCATATTATGAATTTGCTTTTCACTGTGTGAGAAAATGGAGGTGTGGCGTGAGAGCGTGTGAAAATTGTTTATTGCATGAGTCTCACGGTCAATGTGTGTGAGTTGGCAGCCCTGTTAATAGCCACCTTACACTTAAAAGAGCCGACTCTGATTTGGCTCCTTTCGAACGTCCCATATCCATAGCCGAATCTTGTCCTGTCAGCGAGCTAATGTAGGTGAGCGGGCTGGTAAAGTTAGCTAACATTTACTAAAATCAGTTTGGCATTTCAGCAACAGTACAATTCTACTTTTAGCTAATTAAAGTTTGGCTGGAGTCAATGGACCAAGCAGGTTCATTCAACATACACTAGGCTATCTTTTCCTATGTTCTCTTTTCAGTCAATGGTCTCAGTTAAGCTAAATGGCAGGTTTCTCACCTTTGTGAACAGTCAGACTCCTGTGTGGATTGACAGACTGTGATTGACAGCCAAAGCATGGTGTGGCAAACGATCAACAACGGGTTCGACTGAACATACTCAAAGGGTGGTCCAAAAATATGTGATTTTCTTTTTTTTACTTGTTTTTGTCAGTTGCTGAAAATAGCAAAATGGTCATTGACATAGGCTGCCTAAATATAATCACCTAATTGCGGGGACTATATGATGATACGTTTATTTTTAAAAAGACAAAAAGTGGGTTAGCAAAACCATAATTTTGCTCTCCCTAATTGAATAATGGGGATGCGTTTGCTCCACTTGATCCATTGCTCAGGCGCCTATGCACACACACACACACACACACACACACACACACACACACACACACAAGCACACAGCAGATGGATGCTGACACCCCCTTGAGGATGTTCTGAGTCAGTGTCTCCTCTAAACAAAGCATCAGAAGCTGTTTACACCAAATTTCTCATTTTTGATTTCTTTGATTTCTACACTGGACCTGTCAGCAGAGAGCAAAAACCCTCTGGTGTTGTCCTCTCGTACACACGCTGTCTCGACACACGCAGGCACACATCATCCCTCTTTTGTTAGCAGAGAGCCTGTATTTGCCGACATATACTGGTTGATTTAAAGTCGGTGTCAGACTCTCTGTGTTTTGGGCTGTCAAGTCTGACAGGAGCTGTAAAAGCAGTAGAAAATGAACTGAGTTGACAGCAGGGGAGGCTGGCAGAAAATAGAGATTTCACTGTATGAGACAGAAGGATTAAGAGGCAGACGAGGAGGAATAGAGGATAATTAGTGGGAGGGTTGACCTTTAGACTGTCACAAAATATGAGAAAAACATTTTAAATGTTAGATATTTTCCTGATTTGAGTTTTGCACTTTTGCATTTTTGTTGTGTTTTGTTAAACTTGCAGGAGTGTGTAATTTTGGAAAATAAAAAAAGAAACTTCTCAACAGGGAAGACTTTAAATCAAGGTAGCAGTTTTTATCAGGGTAATATATATATTTTTGTCTTTGGTTAACCATGGAACTGAACTGTTAAATATGTGGAGTGGGTTTGAGTGTGGAAGCCAACCACCAAACAAAAGACTTGACCTTTCACCCTGACCCTGAAAGCATCCCAGCTTAAATGAATTCCATCAGTCCACACCCCTCAGTTCCTCTGACCCTCTAGTTAAATTTCTAATGCATTCTAGACCCTAGATATTTAAAATCCATGTTTTCTGGCTGTGGTGGTGCACTAATCTTTTCTAAAATGAGCAATTAAGATCATTTTATTCCCTCCCAGCAGACATTTTGTTCACAACTTGCCGCTTGCTGCAGTCCCCAGTGAGCAGGATAATCAATGGCATCAAACCATAAACGGCCTCCAGCTATGAGAGTGGCTCCATCACGCTGTTTAGGAGGGAGACATTAAGTATTAGCATCCCGACTGAAAACTCATATTTCTCCCACTGACTTCCCACCCCCCAACTCTCTTCCTCCACCCCATCCATCAGCTTTGGTCCCATGAGCATCGCTCAACCAGTGTCACTTCTTTTCATCAAAGATGGATTATTGAAAGTGATTTGTCTTAGATTTAATGTGACATAATTTACGCCTCATAAAAAGCATCATTTACATGAAAGTTAAGGTGCTCTCTAAGTACATTAATGTAATTAATCCATCAGAGGTGTTTGCAGCCACTGAGCTGGATGCATTAACATTTGGTCTCCATTTAATGCTTTAAGTTCTCTTCAAAACATGGTGAAATAAAGCTCATACTCATTTCATGTTATTTTGGTAGTAGGGCTGAAATGGGGCTGCAACCTAAGATTATTGTCATTACTGATAAATCCATCAGTTATATTTTTGATTAAGTGTTTAGTTATTAATGAAATATAAAAATGCCTGTTAGCATTTCTCAGAACCCAATGCGACATCTTAAACTGGCTTGTTTTGTCTGGTTAACATTGAAAGGTAGGCCTATTCAATGTACGGTCATCGAAAATTAGAAAATCTTCACATTTTAGAGGCTGGAACCTGCAAGTTTTTACTTAATGATTATCAAAGTTATTGTAGATTAATTGGCTTTCAACTACCTAATTGATTTAGTTAGCAATTGCTCCAGCATTTTTGCACAAAAAAATTTGTGATTAAAAAACAACTGTCTCTGTCTCAGATTAAGAAAAGTATGAGTCTTGGAAACACAAAGACTATATAAATGCTCTGAGCTTTTTAAACCCTAAGGCACTTTTACCTTTAACTATCTGCCATCATTAAAGTTGCTTTAGGACCTAATGTTGGTTTAACTGCAGTATTTGTGTTCGTGAATTGGCGGAGAGTATTTCTGTGACGGACATGGATTTTGTCACGTTGCCATTGTTGCACAGAGACAGAGAGGCCATCTGGGGTCATCTTAGAACTCAATATCAGTGGGGATTTTGGGTCTTTTAAAGCTTTATCCCAAGGCAAAGCTCTGCTGATAAACTACTCAAACTCCGTGTCACCCCATGCAACAATAGTACTCCCCATTTCCTCCATGTAAAATCTTGTTAGATACGCCTTTTTCCTGTATTTCCTGTGCTGCATTGGTTACCATCTGAGTAAAGCAGACACATGGGCAGAGTACGATGTATCAGTATCTTCTTTAGTTATGTCATTATCATGATGTAGTGCAATGTGACCTTTAGCTTCCACTACCAAAGCAAGCATTAGCTCAGCAGCTGAAAACATGTAAATGGACGTAACATTGATGTCTGTGCATGAGTCAGTTGCCCAGAGCTTATATATAGAGAGATTGGATTTGGCTCCGGAGAGCTTGTTGTGGCCTTAATTGATCTTAATTAGAGGTCAGATCATTTGGCCGGATGGAATTAGACTCAGCACCTGCTCTGTCTGAATATGCATCACAGCGCTCCTCCCTGCCTTCTCTTTTCTTTCTCAGTGCCTCTCTCTTTTCAAGCCTCTCTCTGGGCACGTTGTTGACCAACCTTTTAGCTGCCTCCATCTACAGCCCGACAAAGGGCTTTGTGAGGAGCTTCGAATAGGCCACGAGGACTATTGTGTTGTTAACAATGTTGTTTAGCCCCAGTGAACGCTGGCTGATATTGTGTCCCAGAGCTGATGTCTCCATGTCAAGCAGCAGGCTGATGGAAGACTATTCCACATCTGCTCATGCAGCGTGGCATGGACATGACTTTGAATAGCTTTTCAGACTATGATGAATTTCCAGAGAAGAACACAGTCACATAGGCTCTCATGTTTTCCATTTGAAATCTACTATAATGTTCACCTAGCTCCTCTGAAATAAACAACTGGATTGTGAGCAGCTTTGGGAACAGTCTGGCACGCTTCGTCCAGTTCAAATGCTGTGCCGTGTTCTGGTGTGGCTTTCTGAATAGGTCCAGTTTGACTGTGTGACCACAGCTATGTGAACCATAGACAAATGGAGGCATGCATGTGTTTTTAGACCGACGGCGGTCTCAAGTTCGTCTCCACTGGGATACGGCTTAGTCACAACATTTCAAGTGCATCTCTCAAGAAATTGTAATACCAGGGAAAATTTTGACTCTTTTTTCTTGCGTTTTAATTAGCTTCTCAAAATGAGATGCACATTTCGACCCTCTGGCCCCTGGAAACTTTCAGAGAGATTAGCCATGTTGCTAACTCTGTTTCCTCTTCTGTAATTTCCTCTTTGGCCCTGCTCTTTATAAAACCAAGCCCCTGTCTTCATTCACTGTACTTTTCTTCTTATTCTCTGGCTCATACTGACTCATACACACACATATGCACACACACTCTTTCTGTCTCCCCAGTAGCTGGCTGCCTCCCTGGCCTCCTCCTGGGGTCATTGTGGTATTTAGGGTCAGACAAGAGCTCCAGTCATTGCGCCCTCCCCACTGCCTCCCAGGCAGTACTGCAGCCATTATACGCCTGCTTGTCTCGCCCAATCGCCTCAAACAGCTATGGAAAACCGCCTTGGCTGTAACAAGCCCTGCATCCTCCTCTTAGCCAACGGAAAAGCAGGATATAGGAAAAACAACTCTGTGGAGAAGTGGAGCCTCTTTTCAGTGGAGACTCTTAATGGATGAGAGCCTTAAAACATCGTTACCTCTCTTTCTGAGAGAGCTCTTCTGTTGAGAACTTTCCACTTTTTCCTCCCCACTCTCCTGCTTTTCCTCTTGGCGCTCCGTTACCCAGGGTTGCCCCGGGAGGATTGTGATTCGCTGCCGCTTCGAAGCCGGGAGGGATTTTCCACGTGTCTTCCAGTGTGCCTGGGTGGTTGAGTCAGATGCGGTGTGCGTATGTTGCTTTAAGACTCAACGAGCCTTCACAGGGAGAATCCACTTTGAGATCAGAGAACACCAGCTAGATTTCTCCTTTTGCAAGCTCTTCAAAGAGCTTTTAGATTAAAGCTCGGGCCACAGAGGTAAGGGATGTTATGGGCTCTGTGTTTTATCTTCCTCTCCCTTTGTTTCTCCTATTTACTGGATTAAGAGCAGGCTGGGGTGAAGAGGTTGTATTGTGTTTCCTACTGTTGAGATGTACAGGTGTTGGTTACACTGTGTGTTTGCATGTGCGAGTGTTGTTTTATTTTCCAGCTGTATCCAGTAGATAGCAGTTGGACTTTAGTTTTTATCTCAAGTTTATGGCCTTCCTTTCTTTTCAAGCCTTCAGCAACATAGCCTTGTAAATGAAGTATGTACATAATGACCTTTAATAATCTCTGACTTTATCACTTTTACTGCTGTTTGTTTCACGGTTGTCAGCAGTTTTATGTCTGTCACAAGACAAACTTCCCACCTAGTCTAAAGTCCTGCTTAAGTTGGTGGTTGCTTGCTCGGTGGGAGCACATTGTATGGACGTGTTTGGAAACATTTTCATTTTCTTGGCATCACTGTGGAATGGCAGTGGCATACGTGTATAAATCTTTCAGAAGGCTGCCATGTCATTTTTGGTCAGGAGCCAGGCACAGAGCTTCTAAATGTATAATGAAAAACTCCAAAAGACACTTAACAAGCACTTTGATGGATGTTTGGTGGCTCTGGCTGTATTCACCGCACAGTAATGTGGGCTTTCAGCGAGTGATTCATAGATAGATATTCTCTTCATAAGCAAACAACCGCAGGATACTTTAAATCTGGTTCATATGACAAAAACTCAGCGGGGGATGGCCTGGTCTTTGGCTCCAATAACACTGTTTTCTCTTCTTCTTTACTTCCTGTTGTTGTTTTTGTACTGAAAGAACTTGTGGGTTGCTTTGCATAAGTTTTAATTTAAGATGCATCTGAAGCTTTAAGTGCACTGCTCCTTTAAGAGCTCAGTTGTCACGGTGCCGGAGGAAAGTGATAAGAGACAAGTCCCATGGGCTGTGATTTGACAGGAGGAAAGCGGTGTGATTGTTGTAGCAGTCACTACAAATAAAAAATGACCTCATAGTACCTAGTTTGACAGCATAATAATTCAAAAATAAAACCTTGTTGGTACTTTATCTTGCAATGGGATTATTTTTTGCCACTCTGTCATTTGCATTGCTGACATATGATTTCTTCTGTCAGAATCACATGTTAAATAAGGATTGTGCAGTATGGTTGGCCTATATTTTCAGCTGCTCTATGTGCTCTTAGAAAAAGTCTGCCAAGACTGTACTTTTATCTTGAACGTACTGTAGTAGTGTGAAAAACTGCACTAACAGCATCATGATCTTACAGTGTGGCTTAGCTCTCTGGAGGATTGCCCTGTGTTTCACACTGCTGTGTCAATAGTTTGTTCCTCCAGCTTTGTTCCTCAAGTTTAGATTCAAGGACAAGAGAGTCAGAAGAAAGCATAGATCTCCAGACTCTTGTTCCACAGATGCACGGTGGTCTTCCTAAAGGAAAAAGACAGTTACTCCCTTAACACGCTGCCTTCATGTACCTACTGTGTTTATACCATGCCGAGGTGTGGCCCATTCCTCACCATTATCCTGAGCTCCAGACCCAAGACACACACAGTGCCAGACTAAACATGGAGCTTACGTGGGAGTCATTCCGGGGCAGCAGGAGAAGAATGCCAGGTCACAGGGTGTGTCGAGGAGTGTTGGGGTGGCAGTGGTCCCTTGGCCCCTGAGCAGATGGCCTGTAGGAAGGCTATTGACGAGAGGATTGAAGGGGAAGAGGGAGGGAGGGTTCAGAGTGAGCGCAGTGGTTGCAGCTAAAAGGAAGACTTGTCTTGTTGTTCTCCCAAAACAGTCGCACAATACTCTGGTTCAATTTGCAACAGAAGGCAAACGTGTGTGTCTTTAGGTTTGTGTGTTGGCACGCCTTTAAGCCTTTCATACTAGCAGCCCTGCTCTGCCTGAATAAACTTTACAAGAAAAGCGTCAGTAGTAGCGTTAAAAGAAAGCACGCATTGTGACAAGTTCGACAAGCGGCTTTATGCCGACTCCCGGTGTTGTCGGCAGCTGCTTTCTAGGTGTTTACCTCTGAGCTTTGTTTAGTTACTCCTCATTCATGTGCAGAGACTCCAAAACATTTTACCCCGAACATTTGAGTCTCCAGATGCAAAAGAAACTAACAAAAAGCAAAATATTTTTCACCTGCTTGCCATGCCTCACTGCAAACTAGTGATGCTAACTGGTGACATTGTGCATGCCCAATTTAGATATGGGATATAAAAATTTGGGATGTAGAAATTGAGTAACTTAGATGGTTTTACCACAGTTTTCTAAGTTGATGAAGTTGACCCAGGTGTTCAGAGACTAGTCAAGTTCAAGTTACCATGTATAAGTACCCTTTGCCCAGGGAACCATGCATGACAATGCTGGAAATTGTTTTTGTTTCTAGCAGAAAATGGCCCATATGAGTGGGTTCAGGGTCATAGTACCTAGGCCATCTCTCAGTGTCTGTATTGCTTTTATTCAACATCTACTCCCTGTAACTCACCTTCTAACTCATGACGAATGAAGCAAGTGTTTGGTTAATCCTCTGATCAGCTCAGAGTGATGGTTCAAGTTCAGTACCAGGTCTACATGTCTCCAGCAACAAATTTCCACTCAACTACTTTTTCACACACATTCTAAACAGTTTGAAGGAGGGAATTATTTCCTTGTGTGGCTCCTTGTGATGTTTGATTTTTTTTTGTTTTTTTTGTTGTAACATTAGCCTGCATCTTTGGCCCGTCCTTGAACTTCAGGATCTAGTGCCTCACGTGCTTCACACTCAAATCGTTCAAGTCCCCTGGAATTTCCTCCTCAACTTCATGTATTAAACACACAGCACACTCTTTTACAGTAGTCCATTTATTCAGTCACACTATTTAATCTCACCTCACAGTCAAGGTACATCGAAGCAGGAGCAGATCAACTCTTAATGCTGCAGATCACTTAATCCTGAAGGTTAGGGCTTTTGGCAGTGGGCTGTTTACACTGTAACCCTACACATGCTGTACGTGTGCTGCGAGGCTTAGTGGAGTTAGCACTATTTGAAAGCCTTCCTGGGAGTTTGAGCTACATACATGTAAGTGGGTTATATTACACACATACAAGACGGAGTCAGACTGCTTCTCGGAAGATGCCCGGTGCCTCCACAAAGAGTGCTCCTCAGCCGTTTCTGGTTTTGGATCCTGCCCCCGGACAAATTTGGCGGTGACGAGTGAAAAAAAGGAGCAAGCTAGGATTCCAAGGTTTAAAAATAAACAGACGGGTAAACTGTAGCCGGCTTTGAAAAACTTTCCCAACCCCGATCAAAGACGACGTCATTTACTTGTGGGGAGGTGGAAAAATGCGACTAATGTTTGGTTTGGATGGCTGATTGAGGAGAGTTAGATTTGGAGGGGTGGAGTGAATTTTTAAACTAGTCATACTGTATCGCCAGGGTGGCACTACTCTACTGTACTGACTCAGTGCAAAGCTTGGTTGATGTGATACCACTGGGAACTTGGTTGAAGTTTGTTGGACCTGTTACTTATTGTATAGCATGGCATAGTTTTTGTGAAGAAATATTTTCATCTCTGGTACATTGGCTGAACCATTTCTGCAACCCTGCCAACATGAACAATGTTTTTTTTTGCAGATACAGAAAATCTCAAATTACCAAAAGTAAGACAATCTCTCAGATGCTGGTGGAGCCTTATTTCTGTTTTTAGTGGCTTTGTTTATCTCACTGAGAAACAAGTAGTGTGTATTTACCAAGTCTTCTCCCAAATCCTGGGGATTAGGTCTACTCTTTAACTGGCACACCTGTTATCAAACATGGAGCTCATTACATGGAGTAAATTGCAGTGCTGTGTGCAAAGAGACTAAACTCAGTCAACTTCTCTCTCTCTCTGTTTCAGATGAGCCAGACGACAAAGGAAAGAGTTTATTGTGAGAAATGAGGCGGAGGGAACCGTGCAAATAACAATCTGAGAAGAGACTTTGAGACAGGTGAGTGAGAACTGTGGCTAAAATATAATCATGCCTCATATACAGGTTGCGGGGCGATATGATTTTGCTTTATTATATCTTTTGCTGAAATTAAAAAAACATTTCCTCTTAGTCTTTATTTAGTACATGTTGGAGACATTGCCTTTATCTAGAGGTCTTTGTCTGTGTTAACTGTTTTAAAAAAGGTGTTAAATCCATGCCACATTTTGCAGAGAGGTTTGTTTCTAGTTCCTAATCTACTTTTGCTAATTCAAAGACCTGGAGATGGGTAAAGGTGTTAAATCTTAGCTGGACCTATTATGTAATCACTTCACAGACAGCATACGATGCAGTACTGTTTCCTACTGACAGCAGTTGTCCCAGTAGTTTATGTGCTATAGCATCAGCCATGTAATGAAATGTCTGTCTGGTCACGGCTTCCCGTCACTAATGTAAGAGTGTTGTGGACAGTCTGGAAGTGATTTTTTTCATTGTCCTGAACTCCATCACACATAACAACCATGACAGCCTAAAGCCTGTTCATCTCACTTGACATTTCTGTAGAAAGAATGGAAGAATGTAGTAAAATGAGAGGGGGGTAGACCCTACAGGATAATGACCAGATGCGATAGATTTACTTAAAGCTATTTTCTTCTAAGGGCATAAGGAAGATATTAGACATGCTGCTGTTTTATTCTGGAAAAAGCCACTGCAAATTTAACAATAATGTGCGTGGTCTATGGGAGTGTACCCATTACTGTTTATGAGTAATAAGTTAATTTTATGTCTCTGATGAGCTAGCATTATGTCATACATGTCATATATATTATACTGCCTGTGTGAGTACTATTCATTTTCCAGCAGCATAATCCTGGTGACAGTATGGTTTAGTTTCTTATTTATTTTTATTTTCCAGAAGGAGATGGGAAATTCAGAGAGCCAGTACAGCATCCAGGGTCCCAAAGGCACCAGCTTTGTCTTCCCTGGAAAACAGAAGCCATACTCACTGAAGCTCCGTTCAGCCAAAGACGACGCTCTGTCACCCCATACATGGTGGAAACATGCGCCAGGAGGCTCAGGGTACAAGGCCAGGTCTGTTGGCCGCGGCTGTCTCTCTCCTCCTAAAAGCCGGCAGCCTTACTCCACTCGTCACTATGACTATGTCTCCAAGGGAGCGAGGGGCAGCCCAAGTGAGCATCGCTGGCATCGGACCCCTGGATGTGGTATACACAGGCGGCATACGTCAGATGAATATGAAGATAATCCATATGGTGCAGAGCTCAATGGCCACACCCTGAATGGACACAGTGATGAGCATGAGGTTTTAGAAGACCAGAGCAGCCCACGGGTGGTGATCAAGAAGGATGGCAGTCTCAGGGTGGAGTTCACCAACACCTCAGGCAATGCCCTCCTGCTGGACGAGGCTTCTGGTCCTGTCCAGCTCCTTAAGTTCTCTCCCAACCTGGAATCTGCCTCTACCCCCAGTCTGCCTGGTTCCAGCGGTAGTAGACCTGATAGCCACCGCAGTGGTCCACCACCAGCCTCTACCTCCTCCACGGCCAGGACCAGTAAAGGAAGCTCACTGAGCTCTGATGGTTCCTGGTATGACTCTCCCTGGGGGCCCAGCACAGAGCTGTGTGAGCAGGACCAACCCTGCTCTGCCAGCCGGACACTAGTCCACTCCCCCATCCACCAACTTGACTCTTTCACTGAGCAGTGTCCCCCTTTGTCCATCACAGACCTCTACAGGGACTCCACAATGGCTGCTACCTTTCCCACAGCCAAGGACTTGTCCTCCCGTTTACAGGAGCCTCCACCAGGTCGACGGACACACCGAGCCTCTTTTGCATCAGTTCTGGATGTTCCCTTGGAGGAAGAATGCCCAGAGGCCCGGCAATACTCATCATACACCTTGCCATGTCGAAGGCCCAAAGCCCACACCATGAGTGAGGATCTAGACCAGTACCCTGATCAGGAACAGCACCAGGAGCAGGTTGGACCAGATTTTGGCTTCCACAAGAAAGGTTCCATTAAAAACCGCATCCGACGCTTGAGTGACTGGACTGGCAGCCTCAGCCGCAAGAAGAGGAAATCTCAGGTAAATTTAGTCAGAATGGGTTTTGGGGATCACATTGATTAAGTCTTGAGCTCAGCATTTTTAATGATTTGCACTCCTTTATCACACACAGGGTTCATTCAGAGATCTTATCTACATGGTATGTAAACCAATAGTTTGCATAGATGTTGTGTGTGCCCCGTAACCCACAGCTCTCATAGTTTAAGCACACAATAGATGCATTTATCACCATCTTATTGTGGTTGCCTGTAGTTCTTTCATAACTAACCCTAGAGCAACAGCTTATTGGACAAGAGAGGGTATCAGTAACAGCTATGCACAGACAGTTTCCTGCCTGGCAATGTTTATTTGATCGTGAGCCACAGCGGTGGGCTTGGCATGGCCAGGAACCAACCACCGTCCTCTGGTCCTTAGCACCACAACACCAGCTGTCTGAGGATGGGGCACAGTGGGGTGGCACAAAATGAAATTTGTAAGGCAGCCAGCGCTGGGTCTTGTTGTTTTTGTGAGGATGGTACAAGGATGAGAGATACACCCTCATTCAATGTAAGACATGGATGATCCTCCGTGGAAAAGAAGTTGGGAGCTTATGTGCAGATGTCATGATGACTGCATCTGGGTGGGTAGATCTTAAGCATTATTGCATACTGATTGTGATTAGTCATTGAATGTACAGTACTTGTGGCATGTTGATGTCTTTTGTTTACAGTTGGATGTGCTTGTAGGCTGTAAGGGTGGAAATTTTTATTTTTATTTTATTAATCTTACAGGGGGTCTGTTATGATCTGTGCTCATTAGCTCAAGCACTGTATTTTATTAAAAAGGGTTTGAAGGGTTCAATTGGTGGTTTAAGGAAGTCCATGGACATTTGAGAATGGAGCATGATGCTAAAGAAAAATGTTAGCAATGAAACAGAGAGCAGACGGCTGATACATAGACTTTTTCACAGTAGCAAAATGATACTTGTACCATACAGGCTTGGGTCAGAGGAGGTGTTGAAAATAACCACAGCGTGTCTGCATGTCGCCAGCACATGTTTAAGAACCATGTGATTTTGTTCTACAAACACTACATTCTTAATAGCCTTAATTTGACATAGAACATTTGTTTAAACTGAGCCTGAACCCATGTCCCTCTGTCTTTGAGGCTTGAAAGCAATTGTTTCTGCATTAATTCGTTTAGCTTTGCCTTGTAAAAGTTTTAAGCACGCTGTTTGGGCAGTGCCAAGAGAATAGCTGTAAGCCTTTGAGAGGCTCTGTTAGAGTGAAACTAAATCCTAGCTGAAAATTTAACCCCACCCCTACTCTAATGTTAATGAATGACTTATGGTTGTTCTGGCTGTTATGTGGTGCAGATTTTCTGGGCTCTCCTCACGGTCCTTAGAGAGTAAATCTGCTAATAGGGATTGGTGTTCGGTCAGTTGGATCTGACAACAAACAAAAGGACAGAATAGAATGATCATTGTGTACAGCTGGCCCTCTCTGCTTTGCTAAGTAAGAGTAAGTAAGTAAGAATTAGTAAGCTTCTCTTTGTACTTAAATAGCAGATAATCCTGAGTGAAATATGGCTACTATGGATCCTTTGGCTTGACCCTGATGCTCAACCGTGTAGTGACAAATATGCAATAGACAGGCAGTATTCATTTTAAGTGTTACTGGGCTTCCACTTTACATTAACAATGTCCCCTCTAAATCTCCTGCCTGCCATAACGCCATGCTAATCTATGGCCATGTGTTGGTGCTTAACCGATTTTAGGGGGTAGGTTAGCACCCACAGATTAACTTCAGTCTTTGTTTCCTTATCCAGAAATAAAACAGATAGAAGCCTGCAGAAATCCTCCATAAACATTTAAAATGGGTTTGATTACTCAAAGAAAATAAAATCTGCCAGCTCTAGGTATTGGTAACAAAGAGATAAACAATGTCTTTCATGAAATCAGAAGAATCAGAAGCCTGACGTAGTTTAATTTTGGTCAATTCGGGCAAATTAAAAAATGTATCAGTTATTTATGCCAGAGGTTCTCTTACTTATTGACTTGGCAAGGCTGCAACAAGTTCATGTTAAAGTCACTGAGTTGGTCTTTCAGGCTGAATATTCCTCTTTCCCCCAGGGGCCATTTTGTTCACTGCCGTATATCTCCAAGGGCCGGTCACAGTGCCTCCTTTCAGTGGGTTGACCAAAATCAGGAGCACCTCCAGCTCTGGTTCCCCTCCACCTGGGCTTTAGGGCTCTGTTGTGGGTTTAAAGGTCACACCGCGACCCCGATGCCAAAGCCCAAGAACCTGCTCCAAATGAGAAGCAGCTGGGAGAGGGTGGATAAATTTGGGCTGTGCAGGCTAAAGGAAACAAGGGAAAGCTGAAAAAGACACACCCTGTGCTCAGGACACATTTCGTACAACTATACTATACAAATACTTTGTATTTTATGGTAGCAGGTGAACACTGTGGGTTCAAAGGGTTCATTGAATCCTTGCTAGCTGCAGGAAAGCTGACCTTTCTGGTGACGGGATGTGAGAAGAAAATACATCCACAGAATCAACAAGGGATCACATCGCTATTATTTTCCATATATAGGCTGAAAATATGTCTGCATGCTTGTGAGGCATATTTCAAGTCAAGTCCCGTGAGGCAATTTTGAACTGTTTGCTAAATATCAAGAAATGCACAAAAGAAATGCAATGAAAAAAGGATAAGAATGAAGAAAAATTGGACGAAGCTGCATGAGACACAAGAACAAACAAAGATGGAGAATGAGCTCCGGCATGATACTGTGTGTCTGCATGTTGAGAGCACTCCATTCTGTTGCCAGGGGCAGAATCAATGCTGCAATCTAGTCAAGTGTAGGTAGGCTGTCATTAGGCATGAAAGAGTGCAATTCCATCAAGTGTTCATTTGGGGAATTGGGAAGCCACAGCAGACCTCAAATGACGTGAAATTGTCTGAGCCTGGAGGGTTCCAACCTCCCAGGTGCCATCACAGGAAATTTGTCCCACTTTCTCAGCCTAGTGAAAGATTAAGAGACTGTAATGCAGACTTTGAAGTAGGTTCGAGGGGTTTGACTAGATTTTTTCAAAAGTTTCTCCTCCAATTCTGCAGTGCCTTGGGGCTAATTGAAAAGAGTACTGTTTGATTTTTGTTCTATGGTAGGCTCATAGGGCTTGCCATATATACAGAGGTGTGTATGTCTTGGGGCTGACAAGGTGGGGTTTTGCCTAAATGTAGTTAGGAACAATGAATCTGTAAATTAAGTATGAAACATCCTCAATGGCGACTAATTAAAGAAACTGTTGATGCTTTCCCCATATTGTCTGTCCTCCAGTTCCTACATCTCACCCTTACCTTTTTGCTTATCTTGTGCCTTATCAGGAGACCAGGTACAAGGACCTGAGCGATGCCTTTGACAGTGGAGTTGATGGCCTGACTGCAGACACAAGCTCCCCCTCCCAGGTCTCAAGCCTCGTTTGGTTCCCAGGAGCATCCAGGGCCCAATCGTCAGGGGCTATTCACCAAACGACCAACGATGCCCTCCGCCAGAACATTTATGAGAACTTCATGAGGGAGCTAGAGATGGGCACTGGACAGGGAGGAGGCGAAAGAAGAGACGCTTCCACCGAGGAGGGGGAGAGCAGCAGTGAGTCGGCCGAGGGTTCCCTGGAGCAGCTGGACCTACTGTTTGAAAAGGAGCAAGGGGTGGTCAGACGGGCTGGGTGGCTTTCTTTCAAACCCCTCGTAACCCTGCACAAGGACAGGAAGCTGGAGCTAGTGACTCGCCGCAAGTGGAAGCAGTACTGGGTGACCTTGAAAGGTGAGCTTGAGTCTTGGGACAGAGGAGCAAGTGAGACGAGCAATTATGCACCATTCTCCTTGAAGCTGAGTCCAAGATTGTGCTGACTTTGTGTTTTTAAAATAATTCAATGTTAAGTAGATTATCCAATTTTTTGTTGTATAATTCAGTTTTGACAGACAGGTAGGTTCCTCTTTGGTCTCATGGTTTTCCTCCTAACAGAAGTCATGTCCTTGACCCTTGGCATCACACTTGACATATAGTAATTGTCCTTTCTTCCAATCCTAAAAGCTTACAGGGAATTACGCTGCTGTTTCTGGCCGAATGGATAAAATTCAGGCCACCTGATGTGTGTGTATGTGTCTGTGTGCATGTACACATGCTGCTTTCACACACATTACTTTTAAGTATTGAAGAGCAAGGACAGTCTTATTTTTATGATTCCAAGTGGCCTTTTGGGAGTCTTTAAAACATTCACACTCTATGTTTCAAATATTTCAGTCCCATTGAACTTTCTTTTATCTTCTTTTTTACAAGGACATTTTGTCTGTAAATCATACAGTAACAGCTGTTAAAAGCCCCAAACTCTTACAGTCTAGAGAGACTTGGCTTGATGATGTACACCTATTTGTCTTCTGCCTCACTCACTTGCGTACATTTGTGTCCATCTCTTTCCTTTTTGTGTCTGTACTTCTCATCATCTCATCTTTTTTCAGGATGTACATTGCTGTTCTATGAGACATATGGTAAAGGCTCTCCAGAGCAGGATCTATCACCTCGCTATGCTCTCCTGGCTGAGGACAGCATCGTCCAGGCCGTTCCTGAGCACCCCAAAAAGGAGAATGTCTTCTGCCTGAGCAACTCATATGGAGATGTCTACCTCTTCCAGGTGAAACACATCAGCTACATTTCTCTGAAATCCACGGCAGATGAGTTAAATCATCAGTGGTAAATCTTGTGAATGACGTCTGTGAGAAATCTTGTTCATTGTTGAATATTTTGCCAGGCTTCAACTTTTGCTTGATGTAATGGATGGCAGATGTTTGTTACAACTCAACATAACAAAATTTTTTCCCACATTACTTTCACTAGTTTACTGTCTCGAATTGTCAGAATGTACATTTAGGCAGAAAGTCAGAAAGTTTGTGTGCAGAGATTCAGTACATGGTTGTGGTTAAATTACACCATACACACACTTTGAGCTTCCCTTCCCTCACGTATCTCATATGAAATGACCAATTCCAGCCTGGCAGGGACTTGCAGGCAAAGTGCCCAAACTTTCCCGCTAAGGGTTCTGAGAGCCCATTTGCCTGTTGTGCTTACTGACCTACATATCAGTACCAAATTCATGGCCAGCCTCAGCTCTTGCCTTGTAGCCTCCTCCACTCAAGATTACAAGCTCCCCAGACTGCAATATGCACAGTGTCCAGACCTACATCTAATGAAACAGTGTAGTGTGGATCTGAAATAACCCCAGAGGCAAGCAGTGAGAAAATCAACTTTATGACGTGAAGACGGTGTGGGTTTCATCCTTTTGTTTCCACTCACATGGCCTGTTAAACATGAGTCATTCTTATTCTAAAAGAGGTTCAACTGATTCATAACAAACGCCTCAGAGTGAATCATCTTACAAAGACAGAGTGATAATCATGAAATGGCTTATTAACGGGTAAAATATATGTTTGATTTCAGAAACAATTCATAACCAGCGCTTTTTCATAGAAGCACCGTTAATCAAGTTTTCATTTATTGATCCAGCAAAGCCTGGCTTGCCACTCAATGATCTTATTGTGATGTATGATAGAATAACACAACAGCAGCGTATTGATAATCCTAGAAGATTTATCAGGCTTCGGATCTCTTGCTACTTCATCAAATTGAACTTCGCGTCCCTCTTTGCCCCTGCAGGCCAGCAACCAGACCGACCTGGAAAACTGGGTGACAGCCATTCACTCTGCCAGTGCCTCGCTGCTGGCCAAGCGCCAGGGCAAAGAGGATACAGTGCGTCTGCTGCGGAGCCAGGTCCGTGGCCTGCTGCAGAAGATCGACATGGATGGGAAGATGAAGAAGATGGCTGAGCTTCAGCTGACGGTAGTCAGCGATCCCAAAAACCGCAAGGCCATTGAAAACCAGGTTAGTTGGTGATAATGATATTGATAGTGAGATATTAGTAGAATTAGCTAAAATGAATAGCAGCGTCACTGAGAATATTTTAAAGTGCTTTTCTTGCCCCCTGGGACAGATTCCACAGAAAATCTGCTGGATTACTTTACAGCATCGATAGATCAGCTGGCAAAATGTATGCTCTTTTCATGCTAAGTTTCAATTTTTAGATTCCTCTGTGTGTCATTATACCACGTGACACATGTAGCAACCACATGATGTGCCCTACTTATATTTCCTGATTTTGTGAGTGCGGTGACAAGCCTGTGCTTTATTTTCGTCTGTTGGTGGGAGAAGTGGCCTAAATGCACCAATCCCCAAACACATCGTGAGGGGCCCAGGGGAGCGTCTCGCTCCCCGAGCATCAGATTGGGATTCCAGATGTTTCCTGGTAATGGGCTCTCAACGTGCATTATCCTCTTCCTCCTCCTCACAGCCTGGGGGAGAATCCAAAGCATCCAGCGCTGTGCTGTAGCCTACATACAGCACAGCAGATTATAGACGGGTATAAAAAGCCCATAACCTTTAGCGTAGCAAGAACACAAATACTTTTACAAGAAATTAGTGTTTATTGTGGAACGCGGGAAAATCCAGCTGCATCATTTGTCTGCGACTCAGGTGGTCACTTGAAGCGCCTCTTAAGGCAAATTTATGCTTTCTGCATGTGCGTAGCCATGAGGGTCAGTATTTTATCAGCTTCTCATGTCTGTGCACTTAAAAAGCAAAAAATGCTTGCTGTTTTTTTGGAGTATATCAGGACTCATATTTGGTCTTCCTGAGTGTACATATGAGTATCTTTTTTATGAAGAACAAGCAAGATACAAGCTAGGCAGCTCACCGCAGTAATGACCAGTGGAGATGTCACTGCCTGACTACTGGACTGACCAATCGTGTGCTTGTATCTGTTTCCAATTAGGCAGTATGCCACCTCAGAGTAGACCAAGAGACAGACGGGGTAGGAGTCAATGACAAGGTCAGAGGGGTATTGGACAGGGCTCTGATACAGGCGCCCTGAGGCTGATGATAGATTTAAGGTTTCGGTGGGGTTGTCTAGCACCAACAGGGCACTACTTTGATGTACCCTCCCACCCCCACCCCCACCCATGTCTACTGAAATCAGTGCCAGTAGACCTCTTTTGAAGTCTGCCTTTGCCCCCTATCACACACCCTCACATACACACACACACACACACTATGATCAAGTTGCATTGAAAGACTTATTATGCATTAGGGCTTTTATGGAGAGCCGGGGGCAGATGTTAAAGAGGGGGAACCAAGAAAAGATGAGGATCTGTGAAAAGAAAGGCTTATTTCTGCTTTGCTTAATGGCTCTGAAATGGATGTAAATAAGTTGTGCACGCAGGCCAGATGGGCCCCAACATGCCCTGTTTTTCCACTGATGTTGCCTGATTGTCTTAAAGCACTGATTTAAGTCCCATGAAGCAGCAGACTAATACTGCATAGGCCTTTTTTAAAAGAATTCTGTTCATCAGTGATGCACCCTGGCATGAATCATCAAATCGAATTTTATGCACAGGACTATTTTTGAACATCCCTGAATGAAGATGCGGATATTCGACTGTTGTCAAACACATCCAGATGGCATGTAAATCAGAAGCATGCTAGGATCTTGTGTGATAGTTATACATAGACATGAGTTTTTCCAAAGCAGCAACTCTCCTAAATTTGTCTTTGCTTTTGAAGAAGGAGCTTATCTGATTTACTTACTAATACCTCCCTCCTCATCTAAAGTCATCTTCAAACTACTCACTGGAATTACTTCACAGTTCCCCCAGAACACCATGTTATATATAATGTCCCAAGAATAGCAGGGTAAAAAATGTGCTTTGCTTCCTTACATCAGAAGATTTATGTAGAAAGTGTTTGAGTTCAGGTTCAGCAGAGGAACACCAAGACCCGACAGAAAAGCCCTCGGACAAAGTGAAAACGTGAAAGGAATACATGTTTGTCAGCCTACCTATTAAGTGATGAGAACACAGACACGAAAGTCATCCATGTGTCCCTGGTTGATTATTTGTTCTGGTGCCCAATACTAACCATGCTAATGCTCTATGTGACTACCATTATCCAAATAAGAAGGCCAACTTAATAGTTGTGTAGTTGTTTTGACATATTTTATATGGCTTTATACGACTTAACATGAGGTTAGTCGCCTATAATCTCTGTATCGTACATAGCAATTGCTGCTAATTAGCATTGTAGGTAAAATATGACCACGTAACTTTTACTTACCTGTAGACACAATGCTAAAACATAGTGTAGCCCAAGTACATTCATCAAGTTAATAAACTGACTCAGTAATGTCTGTTATACAGCAATATCTATCCAAACTTTGCTAGTATTAGCTAACGTTAGCTACTGAAAGGTACTTAAGTAAGGCTGTAGCTGCAGAACCTCAGGGTGCGTTTTATTGCTTATGGATCAAACTTTACTTTTTTAGCACGAAGCATGTGTTACAAAAACACACTCAAAAACTTTCATATAGTAGTAATCTATATTTCAAATTTTAAAGAGACTGATTTTCCAGAGATAAGGCTTGATGTTTGGGGTCCTTTGCCATTCTTGCTCAGAAAATGACGTAATGCCTCACTCTGTTAATTTTTCCAGTCGTGTAAATAAGAAGCATGCCAAATGCAAGGTCATTTTTAACCAAAGCATGTGGATTCCTAGCTGTTGTTCTCATGGTCCAAGTATACAATGGGAATCATGGCTTCAATGTCATTCACTCAAGGCTTGTTAACTGAGGCCACCTGCACAGCTATGTACATAGTCGTTTTTCACATTGCACAGTATGGCCCCATGGTGATTTCTGTGCAAGATGTTTGAAAAGTCTGAGGTTCATAAAATGCCACCCTCCCAGTTTGTTCTTAATCCTAAAGAATGCCATCAATGTGAATGAGACCTAATGGGACAATGCCAAAGGGTGTCTTATTGTAAATTAACTCACACTGCAGACGAGACCTATTAAAGGCAGTTGTTATAGAGGGTTGTTTAACTTGAGTGTTCTCATTAAAACTAGTCTCCAGCCAACAAAATAAGCACTTTCTCATAGCTTACACAGTGCAAATAGGGATAGGGGGAAGGCAATTGTACATTTTTGTATGTGTGTGTATGTGTGTTTGTGTGCACATGGGGTGGGGGTTTAACGGGTGGTCTGTGCAACATCACCACCCTCTCTAGACTTGCATAAAAAATGGGTATTTGGATTTACTACACACGCTCTTGCTCCTCTGGTAGATATGCAGTCACCCTTCACTATCAACCCTCCAATTTATGTCCTCACCCTCCACCAACATCTGCAAGCAATTGCAGCTTAATGGAAAGCACTCTACTGACCCTGGATCCCCCCTTTGACTCTCCCTTCCCTCCCTCTCATTTTTTCTTTACCCCCCTACCCTCCCACCCCCTACTCTCCTCTCTAAACCACCACCCAAAACCATCCACCAAATTAACATTCAGAGACCCCAACAAACTTACCAAAGTATTGTTTTTCCTCTTCCTTCAGATCCAGCAGTGGGAGCAGAACCTGGAGAGGTTTAACATGGATCTCTTCAGGATGCGCTGCTACTTGGCCAGTCTACAGGGTGGAGAGCTGCCCAACCCAAAGAGCCTGCTAGCTATTGCTAGCCGCCCCACCAAAACCACCCTGGGACGCCTGGGCATCTTCTCTGTCTCCTCCTTCCACGCACTGGTGAGGAAACCCAGGACAGTGCCTACGAGCTAGGGGAGGGACAGATGAATGACTATGCAGAATAAAAAATCAAGGGACCAGCAGTTTGTCCTGTTTAGATGCTTTGTAACGTTCCTTTTTGTATGTGATGCTTCAGTTTTAATTTACTTGATGTCAAACAGCAACCTTGAAAATCTTTTAATCATTCAAATCTAAAAGGCATCCTGTGAACACCCCCTTTATGCATTACTGGAGGAAAATAAACCTAATTAAGATGGTCTGATTAGAAGGACATTTTTGTTTTAGCTAAATGATTATAGTCCTGATAGTGTGTATCTGTTCAGATCTGTTCCAGAGATGAGGCCACGCTCAGGAGGCGCTCTTTGTCCCTGACTTACCGTCAGCGCAAGAGAGGCCTGTTCTCCTCGCTCAAAGGCCTCGACAACCTGACCAAGAGAGGCCGGGAAAAGAGGCCCTCTGCATCACAGGTACTGCTGAGCACACACACAGATCTTGGTATGATTAAAAACAATACTGGCACTTTGAATATAATATAGATACCAAATGTGCGTAAAATTGTAGTAGGTATTAATTCTTTTTATTATGTTGACATAGATGTATCAAAGTGTTCACTACTTTTAAATCTATTTTTAAAGTGTGAGAAGAATCAAAAGTGTTAGATTTAAAACTTTAAGTTTTTTAGGAATATCAAGTGTCCTAAATTTTCTATGAATGTATGTAAAATGCAGATGAAAGCTGCATTAAAAATGCACTGTTGTTGGTGTTTTTTCTTGTAGTCAAACTCAGTACAGCTTGCTGGCCTCAGGATAAAATTGTGCAGCAAACGGTGCTTCATTAGGTTGAAGGTGTTTGTGCAATTATTCTCATGTCACAAAGATTGCACTGTGTTCTGTCTGCGTTATTTTGTACAAACTACAGATAAAGGCGTAGTGGTAATGGACAAATTATTTTAATATGTGACATATAGAGAGCCAGTCAGCACTCACTTAAGGCAAAAAACAGATACCAGTATTGTAAGTAGATGAAAGATTATGTAATATACCAGCTTTATATCAGTATTTGTGTATTCCTGTCAATGTTGAAAGCCTTACAGCAGCACTTAGACCTTGAAGTGACACTAAATAATCTCCATTGAATTCAAGAGTAATGAAACTCTTCAGGTGGTCTGGATTAGCAGATTCTTAATGCAGGATCCCCCAGCTCATGCATTCAGCAGCAAGAAAACGACCCCCCCCCCCCACACACACCCATGACATGAGCATGCAGAATTCATAAGCATACATGCACACCCCATCAAAGTATACTGTCATGCACATAGTCTCTTGGGGTGTGCTGCTCAGAAAAACGGTGTCTTGATACTTACACCCTGAGTACACATTGTGCATATTCATTAACAAAACAACCTGCAAACATGTTGCCTTATTGCTTACTCAAATGAAATATGCCTGCACTGACATGAAAGCAAGCAAGAGACTTTTACAGTCATGCAGTCTTTTCAGCACATTTTCCCCCCAAGGAGATTTTATTAATTAGAAGCACATAAGTTCACGTGCGCGCCCCCCCCCCCCCCCCCCCCCCCCTCCTTTCCTGTAAGTTTGAGTGCAAACCTCCCATCAACATAAGGGAGCATTCCTTACCCAGGTGCGGAGGGGGGAGTCTAAATCCTCTCTGGTTAGTAATTAGACTCATGAAGACTGGTTATTTATTGATATAGGGATCCACCACTGTGTACCCTGAAGGTACAGCTTTGGAGAATACTCTACTCTTGGTGGTCTATTTTAAGAATCGCTACAGGAAACACTCATTTGCTCAAGTCTTTTATGGACCTTTGTTCATTAGTTTAGAGTATGGGAGGGAGAGGAGTGTGGTTTTGATTAACTGCTCCCATTTTTCTTTATGCTGTGAAGTCAATATGGTGTCTTATTGTTTTGGAGCTAGCGCAGCTAAGGACCAATCATGTTCCTCACTAGGTGAGCTCTGACTGCTACAAAATGTTGCCTGTCCTGTTTCACTCGGCCTTTATCTAGCTAATCCGTCCCACCACCTGTTCCGTGATATTTGTATTTGTGCATGTGCACACGTCTGTCAACGACTAGGTATGTGTGTATGTTATTATTTTGCTGGGGAACTCCAGCCGGCCACCCTAATGAGGCCCAGTTACATTTCGCAGTGCAGAAGGCCGAGGTGGCGCTGCAGCACACACATGAATTATTAAAAGCCATATGTGGTAGATGGCATTCTCCACTTTTTCCTCTGCCCTGCAGACACCAGCAGATGGTTGGTGTAAAGACGCTAAATATTAAACAGCCTCCCTTTGTTTTTTTTTTCTACAGGTCCCTCCTCTCTCACAGCCACTTTTTAGTGCTTTTTTTTACATACAGGTAGAGGCTAATAAGGAGCACTTGATGGCTGTTAGTGCTTCAAGGGATTTTCAGAGTCCTGGGTTTTCCTGGACATCTGCTGTTTTTGTGTTGTTTTCTTTTTTTTTACAAGAGTAAAAGGTCATTGTAGTGTTAGTTTCGGTTTTCTGTTATTCTCTGTGACTTGTGTGAAATTTAGTCGTGGTCGTCTCAGATGACATCATCAGTCCTGTCCTGGCGCTTCTCTCATGTGGTATTGAAGAGACACGTGTTTGCTGGAGAGGGATTTGGACAGGGAGGCCATCAGAGGAGCCAAACTCTCCTCCATACACTTAATCTGTTGTTACCTTCTCAGGTTCTCGGACTGTACTTTCTCCAAGATTTTCGAGATATCTTCTTTCAGTACTCCCCCCCGCCCCCCCCCCCCCCCCCACCCCATGCTCTCCCTTTATCTCCCTCCTTCCAAATCAAACAAACTTTTTTTTTGCTTCTCCCTCCTTTTTGATTATTTAATCTCTTAAACCTAGAGTTTTATCTCACTCTCCCCCCAATTTCACTCACAATTTGTCTTTCTTTTTTCCGTCCTCTCTCCCAAACCCCCCGTTTCTCAGAGCATAAACATCAGAACGTTGGCTGCCGGTCCTTCTCCCACAGTTTCCATACTGACTCATCTGTGTTGACTAAGCCTAAATCCCATTTACCCCTGCGCTTGACAACCTTGCCCCAAAGTCATGCTCTCCCCCCCCCCGTCTCCTTCTGCCTCGTTTTCTCATCTCTCATCCGTCTTAGCAGAGCTATGTATACAGTAAGGAGCTGGCCGGCAGTCGGCTGTGGGAAGTAGGCCAGAAAGGTCCGAGGATTTGTGGGAGAGTTCGTAAAGCTTTCTAAAATTAGTCAGTTTACGGTGGAGCAGCACTGTTTACAGCCACTTTATAAATGTACTTGTGTTGGGGAGGGAGAGTTACTGTAGCCTGCTGATCAGAGGTCAGATGAGGGTTCTTACTACCATAACAGGAGCCAGAGAGTTTTTCTGATTGTAAAGGATTTTTTTTTCTTGGAGAAAAGTAGTTGGATTTTGTCAAACATATTCTTGGGGAAAGGATCAGGTTGAATTATAATGACCCCATACATAGCCCTTTCCCTTCACTATTTTTAAACTGCAGTGTGCATATTTTCAGAGGAAATATTTGGCAAGAAATTTAGCTTCAACTGGTTTAATTTCATAGCAAAATACAAGCATGTTTGAGCTTGTGTCAGACCCATTTTGAGAACTTTTTTGCCACAAAGTGTCTTAGTAAAAACTGCTGACTGCAGCCTGTTGAATGAGGACTGGAGTCACACCCTCAGATTATGGACAACTCTGTGTAACTGTTGTGTTAAAGAGCCCACTGAGACTGCAGAGTCACCTCCAACATCAGGCTCAGCCTGACACAACACAACTTACAATCACAAGCCAGAAAGAGGAGTGAGAGGAGAGATTGAAGGAGACAGAATGGATCAAGAAGTGAGAGATTTTGACACCGAAGGGTGAATGTGGAGATGGAGAGGGGGAGCGCTTGTCATCGTCTCATCTATAACCAGGCTGTTTCCCCCTTTCATCTCTCTGCTACACAGAAACCACTCAGTGTCCGCACACACCCCCTCTGCTCGCTCACACAGAGCATATTTCCACCATTGCGCCTTCAAAGGCTACAGACCCCGCTTGGAAGCAGTATCAAAGCGCTGTACTCGCCACGCGTAGTTTTTAATTAACTACATAATAGCACCGTGTGTGTCTAATATTGTGCTGCCGAAGTGGCTGGTCTCTTAATTGCTTATGAGTCAATCAGTGTGGTGCCCCACTGTCTGTACTTCTAACTGCCTGTCTCTTGATTTCAGATCTTTGAGAGCGATGCAGGAGGTCAAACGTATGCCCTACCTCCCAGGAGCACCGAGGTGAGTCATAGCTCTCAGTGACTTTGTCCGTCACAGATTGTGGATCTTTGATATATCTTTTTAAAATTCCACTGCCATCTGTCATATCCATCCTGTGGTACCATTTAATGTGTCAACTGATCGGTTTCAGCGTGAAGTAGCCGTGGCAGAAACAAGTCCTGTTGCTTTGACCTCTGCTGTCTCTCGTAGCTTTGATGGTGGATTGTGTGAAGATATTTTTGACATATGGTGTGTACATGTGTCTGCTTCTGTGTATTACCTGTCCAGGATCAAAGCAGACATTCCTTTCATGTTGATCTGCAGGTGTCTGAAAGATAAATAGATGGCACATTTAACAACAGATTTTATTACAGCAGTAGAACGGTGTTAAACTCCGGTGTGGACAGGGGTCCAATTCACGGTATAATTCAGTTAATGGAGGGTGTTGAGTTTAAGTGTTGACCAGAAGTGCTGATTGAAAGTGTGAGTGTATGTGTGTATGGTAAGAGTGTTGAATGATCAACGAGTGTGAATTCTGGCCATCTGAGCAGCCAGACGATGGGACTGCAGCATTTTGCAGGTTATTGGGTGGTTACATGCCTCCATTAAGGAAGTGTGAACTGTGAGATTCAGCTCCAAACCTCAAAAGTTTCCACAAAATCTCTCATAGGTGTTCAATTGGGTTGAGATCTGATGACTGCGAAGGCCATAGCATTTGATTCACATCATTTTCATACTCATCAAACCATTTAGTGACCCCTTGTGCCCTGTGGATGGGGGCAATGTCAGCCTAGAAGAGGATTTTTTCATAACAAATGATAATATCAGCTTAACAATTTGAGTGAAAAGTTGAATCTTTGAAAAATTTACGTGAATTTCAGAGTATCTTAGTATTTGGTATGTCCCCTTTTACTTTAATGGCAGCATGCACTCAGGCTGGCATGGACTCCACAAGTTTGTGCAAAACTTGATGACCCATGTCATCCCAGCATGATTTGACAGTGCTCCAAAGAGCTTCTTGTGATGTCACAGAATGATTGGCTTTCTCAGTCTTCAAGTTTCCCCATAAATGTTCAGTGGAGTTGAGGTCAGGTGACTGTTAAGGAAAGTCCATGACTGTCAGGACTTTGGTTTTCAAGTAGTTCTTGCAAAGCTTTGAGGTGTGTGTGGGGTCATTATCCTGCAGCAGTATGAATCCTTCTCCACAAAGATGCAAATCAGAGGGTACAGCATGTCTCTGAAGAATGGAGCGGTCCTTCTCCTTGGTCAGGGTGAAGTCGATTCGCTGCAGGTGTCCAACTCCAGAGCAGGCAAAACACCCCCAGACTTGAATATTCCCAACACCATGTTTCACTGTCAGTGTGTATCATTATCTCTCCTATTTGTCTCCTTACAAACACCCTGTTTATTCCATAAATCTCAAATTTTGATTCATCAGTAAATAGGACTTTTGTCCGGTCATCCACTGTGAAATGCTGGTTCTTAGTCCAGCCCAAGTGTTTGGCCTTGTTTCCCCTCATGAGAAGTGGTTTAGAAACTGCTACTTGTCTTCTGAGAGCACAATAAGACAGCCTCCTTTTGACACTACTTTTGCTGATTGGAGTCTTACATTCTTTATTCAGCAAATTCTGTATCTGTGATTAAATTGCTTTTCTATCTCTCAGGGAACTGAGATTGATGTATTGTACCTTTTGTACAAAGGAGTTAAGTTGGTCACTTCCACAAATGTGCTTAAATTTGATTTCTGATCTAGAAATAGTGCAGAATCTTAAATATTTCTTCTTCGTTTTACATGTCATTCTTGTGTTTTAAATGTTCCTCAATCCTCAAAGTTTCTGATTATTTCCAGGTTTACGTGAAAATATTAAATATTATATTAAATATAAATATTAAATATTTTCAATGTGGTCTCAGACTTTTGGACCTCACTCTTTATACATATATATATATATATATATATATATGTTGCTTGTTTGCTTTTTCTTCACGAGTTCATCAACTTAAAGGTGATCATATGTCAGTACAGGCTATTTCTGCTGCCCCCAAGTTGCCATAAAATCTATTTCAGGTTTAATAAGTATGTGTGCCACTGTTCTACAGCTTATATATATCATAAATGCTTAAATGCATATATGCAGAATACTACAGTATGTTTTTTCCTTCAAATAAAATCTCCTCAAAGTTTTCCTGGACGAACAGATGAAGTGTGGTGCTGACAGATGAGTATAATGGACACTTTTAGAAGAGCAGAACGGGTGTTATGAAGATCACTGTTCCACAGGATGCAATGATTCATAGTATGAGTCTGTGATGAATGTGGCAAATGTTAAAACTGCCCCCATTAAGGGCCTAGAAATGGATTCAGAACAGGAAGTGGTTTGGGGAAACAATGATGGCCTTCATTGGGTCTACGCTTTAATGTTGCTTTAAATGCAGCAGCTTCCCCTTAGTTGAGTGTTTCGATCTTTCCTAGATTTGGACGTGAATGTGGAAAACAGGTCGTCACTAGAATCCATTTTGATGTGGGGATTAAGCCTCTTCAGGGTGGGAAGAAGGGGAGGGGGGGATAGCACAGTTGTATTGATTTTTGTCGACACATACAGTTCTTTTTCTCTGTCTTGATGACTATGCGCCTGTTGTCCAACTTGGGTCACAAATCCCTGGAATCACTCTATTTAGGAATCATCTTCCACTAATCCTTTGAAGTCAAGTCAATTGAAGGGTGTATTTCAATGTGTATTTGTGCCGAAACTTCATTCTACTTGTACTGCTGTGTGATTACTATCCTTTCTATATGATTTTAACCTACCAGCTGTTTCAACAGACTGAGGTTATGTTGGCACTAGGCATAGATTGTGACTGTTGCTTAAAGCACAACATCTATATGGGCTGAACCTGTCAGTACACCAGCTTCCCTGGCTCCTATAGAGGTTAAAAGTGAGCTCACGTTGACTGGCATAGTTTTGCTCTTCAAAGCCTCCATCCACCCACTCCTGCTGTCAGTAGAGGAGTGAGTGAATATCTTGCTGTTAGAAAAATGACATGAGTGCTTGACTTTCAGCGCTTTCGCACAGTAAACAGAGTGATTTTCTAACTTACTTCTGCCTTCTCACACATGACATATTAGAAATGTATAAAAATGTTATTGTTAAGTAAATTCCAAAGGAAGGGTTCTGGAAATATGGTAACAGCTCACTTTTCCGCTCACGTTCCTCTCCTTTGGCAGGGAGGATTAAAATACCATCTGAGACAAATGTTTTTAGTCTCCCTTTTTTATATTTTTGCTGGCTGGTGATCATCCAACTGTTCTTGTCCATGACATACGGATTCCTCTTTCTGTGTCACCACCTCTCACCACACTCTGCTACCCACGAATACACACCTCTGCCTCAACTTTAAAGTCATGGCTGAGAAACAGGCAGCAGAGCAGCATAGGTAGTCGTTGTCACCTTGTGTGTATGATTGTGTAGAACAGCGTGTCACTATGGTGGAAAGAAGAACCTGAAAATACTCTTTTAATAGATGTAATAGAGGGAAATGGGCTGAAATTGTCCACAGCTACTCTTCTGTTTCTTCTTCATGGTTAGCTTATTATCTATTTCAGTCAGTATTGCAGTATTTTTGTTACTCAGTTGCTAAGTGGAACAGAAAGGTTGTGTTTGTGCAGCGGCCACCGAACGTCCTGTTACTTCACAGTCCATCTTTAGAAGCGCCAGGGTGGAGGACGGCTTGGAAATAATTTCCACACTTGAGAGGAAAGACTGAAGTTATTGGTTTGAATTATTTGGCTGAATGCAAACATAAATAGCGTACACACACACTCTCTCCACACAGAGCACTTGTCGAGATCCATCGTGTGCCTGGACTGCACTCTTGGCAGTCGTTTGTGGAACGTTGACCGGGCAACCGTCGGTCCGTTACAACCCTCTCTGACCATGAATGAGTGTACAGTGTTAGTCAGCTGCTGGTCAGGTCAGTGCAGGCAACCAAATCTTAGTTTTCCGGTCACGCCATGTTGCCGGGACACAAACGGTGGTGGTTATGAAACCAGTTGCCATGACGGCTTGTTTTTCATTCTCACTTTGTAAGCATGACCTCACATCCCAAATGGGTGGGTAAAGGTGGGTGATGAAGCAGCACCTTGTGTTCCTCCATCCCTACAGGTTAGGGAAACATTTTGGAAAGAACATTGACGTAAGAACAAGAACACCTTTATTTTGGCACTAATTCCTGAAGTAGACTGGTCAAGGGGACATTTAGATGGAAAATGAGGCAAATGTTTGCTTGTGTGCATGTGTTTATCTGAGCTACACCGGGTAGAACGCTATTTGTGTGTGTGGTGCTAAGTGGTGTTCTGAATCAGAGACTTTAGCTTGTCCCTTAGGCTTTTTGTCTGGCAGGGAAAAAGGTCTTTTTCCTCTTGAGTTGATGCATCAACAGCACGCAAACAGCTTCTGAAACAGACAGAAAAGCTCACACACATGCACATCAGAGAGAAAGCCTCAGTCACACACACACACACACCACTCTCCATTTTTATGATCCAGTAATGCGTTTAAAACTTTGCTATATACTCAGACCTATTCACTGAGGCAATTATCTCTCTGGGTCCCATGTCTCAGTTAAACCGAGAACTCATATCGTCTTTGTCAGAAGTGCTGAATCACTAACTGCTTCAGCCCATGAGGTTTGGTACATTTGGTGTGATTGAGCGTTTCCTCAAGATCTAGAGCCTTGATAATTGTGGTCTTAGGCTGCACTTTGGCGTCTCCCACAGCCCCACAACACAGCAGTGGCGCTTTTCCCTCCAGAGACACAAAGTCGCAACCAAAACCCCCAAATGGCTGCCTGTGAGGCCGGGTGGTGGGCTAACTCCCCGCCTCAATACCCAGCTCAAACCTCACTGTTAATGCCACCAACAAATAATTATGTGATGTGAAAGTTTGACTGATTTTGAAATAAATTATATATCACTTCGAAATTACTCTTGTGGCGTTCCAAAGTAAATAAGTCCTGGGGAACCGCACACACAGATATCATCTGGATGTCTAGACCTGCCAGTCGACCCCTGCTAATTCTCTCGTGTACACGGTCATTACGGTGACTATTATGTGAAGCAACTACCGTCTGCGTTGTCAAATGAATTTCTGAAAGGCTAATTGTATGACATCTTTGCTCCAATGCTTGATCCACAGCCAAGCATTTAGACTAATGGAACTGTATTGATTTGTGTGCTGTTACTCAAAGTCTATTGCTCTCTCTCACCCCCACTGTGTTTACTTCCTTTCCCCCCCTTTTCCTTTTCACTCTCCTCCATCTCATGCTGCTCATCCCCCCTTCTCTCTTTTATCTTCCTTTCCCCCCCCTTCTCCTCCGATACAGAGGCTGGATGTGCTGACCAGCATCTACTCCATGTCGCCCCCTGAGGGCAGTGTGTGGGACAGCATCAGTGGTGCCACAGACGTGCTGACGTGTGTCTACATGCCAGACAGCCTGACAGTCCAAGTTCCCGTCAGAAGAGACCAGACAGCTGCCGACCTTCTCTCTGCAGCCTGCAAGGTTGGTTTGGCAGCCGGTTACAGATAAATGATCACATGACACCGCAATGAATGAACAATATTCCTGACGGTTGTAGCATAAAAACAAACAAAATCAGTGATGTCATTTGGATTTTGTTGTCTAGTCTTTGTACATAATCCTGCTATTCATACTTTTGTAATTTGGTTAGTTGTCATGTGTAAATAGAAAGTTGCTGCTCTAAAAATGATCAGCTACATCAGGTGTAGTCTTGTTAATGGTAAAATGGTCTTTGTTGGAGCATCTGTAGCAGCAGATATTGTTGTATTACTCTCCCATGGGCTTGAAATAACACACCTATCCATCCTGTGTCCGAGTTCACACAGTACCCTAAGAATGACTGCAGTCAGATGGACACACACACACACACACACACACACACTCACACACACAAACAAACAAACACACACACTCTCACACACACTTTCTGTAATCCCCTGGGTAAAGCTATTTTGTTTACCGCAAAATTACTCATCATTGACTGTAAAGTCGGTGAATAATTCACGCCTCTGCCATACAGCAGCTGTCAGAGTTAAGTGTTGGTGCGTGAAACATGTCCGATGATTGTGTGCATATGGGCTGCTAAACATTAGGGACTCTTGTATAAACAGGTGAAACAGCTGGACCCGGGTCTGCACTGCCTCCGACTGCACAGGCGAGTGGGACCGGACATGGAGTTTCGACACGTGGCGCCTGGCGAGTTCCTCCGAGATGTGGTGAGGAGGCCAAACAATCGCATGTTGACACAGAGTGCTCTTCATTATCTGCTCTTTATTTCTTGTTTATTGATTTGTTTGATATCACCCTGTAGGTCAATGATCAGTTGGAGGTGGTCCCACTTAATGTTTTTACGCTGCACATGAGCAAGCCGAGTGGCACTGGAGACTTTGGTGAGTCAGACATAGATGTTGTGGTTGTAGTTTCATGTACCTCTCATGATCCTTCATTTAATCTTGCTGCTTCTGTGCCTATCAGTCTAACTTCCTCTCTTTCTCTTCCTCCTACCAGGTTTCGCAGTAACAGGACATATAGACAGTCAAAAGAACAGCAGGATCTTTGTCAGTGAGGTGCTCCCTGATGGACTGGCCTTCAGCGAAGGTGCCAACACGCCTAAGATAGACACAGATAATCCTGAAATCACATGTGTGCGGTATATGCTGAAACATGCTCATGTGTGTTCCCAGGTTTGCGTCCAGGCGATGAGATCCTAGTGCTGAATGGCCGCTGTGTGTCGGGGCTGGACCTGGCACTGATCCAGACGCTGTTTGCTGAGCAGACCCTCCACCTGAGCATGAGGCGGGACGGGCCGCTGCCTCTAAACGTGGCATCCAACCACCCGGCTCCCAAACACAAGCACCGAGCCAAGTCCTCCACAGGTGCTTAAATCCATATGCACTCACAACAACACAATTCTCATACTAGTGAGAAAAATAGATTTAGTCATCAGCGAGACTGTATTTGAACTAAGAGGCTATATATTTTCACATGACACTCAACAGTGAAATTGAAAGTGAAGTAGATAATGATACCCTTTAGATCTAGTTTGTTAGCTTCACATGGGACCCTGTGTGTATGTGTGTGTGAGAGAGATGCATTCAAACAAACAACGAAAGACATTTTATCTCCTTTGATAAGCGACAATTCGGCACACCCATCGGGGTAACGCTTCTCTCTTCTGTATATGTGTACAGTTTTCTCAGTAAGTGACACCATCAGCAAGCGGTGTCAGTCCTGCAAACAACCACATGGGTCTACCGCTTCTTAAAGTTAAAGACCAGTTTTTCTTCTGTCTCTTTCTGTTTTATGTTGTTGCCTGCTGTATTGCATCTTTTTATTTTGTGATTAGTTATATGTTGGGAAGTTTGTGTACGTGATATAGTTTTAAGGGAATGGGATTCATGTAAACCTAAAAAAAAAAAAAAAGTTTACTGAGAAAGTAGTTTGTTTGTCACCCCAACCACAAGACCATCACAACACTTCCCTTACAGTTAAGATCTTTCACAGCTCTACTTCCTCAAAAGAGACTTAATCGGTCTTCACTGTCAAAAGTTAAAAAAAAAAAAAAAGTGGTAGAAAGCTCCGAATGAAGTTTTCACAGCTCTGTATGTCCTGAGGGAGATGAAAGGCCAGGAGGGGCTTTTGACCGCAGAGGGCTCATTATTGCTGGAATGTATAAGTATCCTGTCAGCTCGGTTTAATCTCACTGTGGATGCGAGGTGTCAGAGCTGAACAGTAAGGTCATTCCTGTCGCCGGACAAACACAGCTGATACCCAGCTGATAGAAACATAGTTTCCTTGTTCAAGAGTTGTCCTAAAGGTAAGGGATACATAACTGAAGTACACTGATGCGTTAAATGTGTGTGAGTTTTGGTACAGTTCTGTTTTTGTAAGAAATGGATGGTTTTTATGACATAACAGGACATGTAGAAACCATTTTTTTCATCAATGAATCATCTGCTGGTTATTTTCTCGAATATCTGATCATTTTGGTTGGTTATTTATACAATGTCAGAAAAAAATGAAAAATTTGCCTCTAAAAATCTGACTAACAATCCATACTGAAAATATCCAGTTTGCTCATCATATATGACAAAGAAAAGCCACAAATTTGAGAAGCAGATATCAGTGAACATGTGGCTTTTACGCTTGAAGATCGACTGAAACGATAATTTGATCATCTTAAAACAGTTAATTTAATGATTAATTTTCTGTCGGATCAGGCACACAAATTGAATATTACCCATGGTCAGTTAATAGATAAGTAAAAAAGAGCAAAATGTAAAAGTTTTATATTTTAAATAGTTATTTTCATAATACTTAAGCTTTCTAATAATGGTAAAGCAACATGAGAATGTAAATTAGGAAAGAGTATGACTTGCAAAATGTTCAGAGAGCAGATTTGAAAACAGGATGTCGTGGGTTCACATTATGCACTTTACCCCCACGCAGCAAGCAATGACCTTATTAATAGAATAGATTTTTCTAATTAAATTTACAAAACTTTACCAGAACTGTGCAGCTGACATCCTCAATTTCTGCTTTTTTTAAATGACTTTTTATCATTTAAAAAAACGGTCAAAAAAAAGGGTCATCGTGATGATGATAATTCATTAGTATATCGTTTCCTCCACTACAGCCGTAATTGAACACAAAGGGATTAATGACTTGCAGGGCTCATTACAGTAAGTGGCGTGATCAAAGTGCCCTGCAGTTTTCTTCTTTGTCTCTAGAGGGCATAGGATCCCAGGCAGGCTGATGAGGAGGCAGTGAGGTAAATGCCAACAGTGGGGGAAGTAACACTTGTCTGACACAAATGATACAAACAATTTCATGAAAGCGTTCCTAAAAAGAAACTGTCTGTCATCTTGATTCATTCAGCCTTATACAAACGTATAAGAAAAGAGAATCGAAATCAGATGCTTAGATATCTTTAGTGACTCTGCTCTAGCAGTCAGACATTTGGTTGACAAATGATTGCCAGCTCAGAAAGGAGAAGTTCAGCTCCACGGGAGGTCCAGAAGTTTTCTTTTGTTTCCTGCAGTCACGTTGGCCTGCCTCCCAGGCTACAATTACAAATAAAGTCTTTTCATGTGCCAACTGCTAGAGGGTTTGTCCTCAGGACCTTGAATTTAATGAGAAGTAGGCAAAATCAGAGAAATGTTTTCAAAACAGTTATTCTGATAATATCATCCTTTCAGGACAGTTCATATGCAAATGTACATTTTATGAAGAGGGATTTTTAAGAAAACCAGCAGTGAACTTTATCTACAAAACCGTTTTAGGGTTTTTTCCCAGGCAAACAAGGACAGAGATAACAGAGTCTTTAATTAGGATTGCCAAGTGTTTTTTTTTCTTTTTCTTTTTTGGAACATCTGAATGCCATTGCCATTTTCAGATTGGAGACATATTTAAGTTCTGTGCGACTGGCAGGCACCCATGACGGATTTAGACTGAAACCAGCCAGCATTGTTTGTGTTTCGTGGTCGGTAGAACAATGTGCTTAAGCAGAAACCACTGTTGTACAGATGCAGTGATGGGTGGTACGAGCATAAGATAAAACTTTCCTCCTCCTCTCTCTCTTGTCTCTCTCCAGATGTGTGTGCTGCAGTGGATGGTGGCGAGTCCCTGTGTGTAGGACTGGAGAATGGTCACTCGCACTGCGCACACAGGACTGTACAGCACAGCAAGGTAGGAGTGGTTAGAGTGTGTGTCTTTGTGCTAAAAAAAAAAAAAAAAGTATTAATCCACATACTGTACCTCGCTTCAATTCTAGGTTTGTATGAATAAAAGTGTGCACATTGTGTGTGTGTATGTGTGTTTGTGTGTCTGTGTATGTGTTTGTGCCCACTCACAGTGGCAGCTGCAGGGCTGTCAGAAACCAGACTAGCTTCAATTCTCGACATTACCATAATTACAATACTCCATCATAGCCACTGGTATAAACACAGATTATTACTTTATGCAGGATGCAGACTGAGAGAAGAGGCCGCCCCCGACACACACACGCACACGCACACACACGCACACACACACACACACACACACACACACACACACACACACACACACACACACACACTCCCATACACAAGTATACATGTACACGCTGACCTGCATACCCAGATGCAAAGCCAAATCCCTCAGAAGAAACCAATATGCTTCTATTATCCTCACCTCACTCAAACATACACATCTATCATATTTTTAATATTTTCTGGCAGTCCTAGCTTTGGTTTTAAACACAATAAAGGTACTCTGCAATTGAAACAACTCCCGAATTCCCTCTCAAACCAGTTTAAAAGAATATTTTCCTCTGTAAACATGCCAAATGGTTTGTCCCTCATGAATTATGGCAGATGGCACGCCTATTTCTGTCCTGTTGGTTGTTGAATATCCGGTCAGGTTTTTGATATGTAAACCAACTTTATTGAAGTCATTAAAGAGAGTGTGAACCTGTCCTGTTGGGAATTACGCCTCAGCGCTGTGATAATGTAATATGGGGAGAATCAGTGTGCTGGTGTTTATTGAGAGCAGTAATGAGTGTGCGCGGTCATCACAAAAAGCCATGTGTTAATGATGTAGACGTGGCTGACAGCCTGAGAGCGCATGTGTGTGAGTTCATCGATGCAGCAGATATTTAATGTCCTTTTAAAGCAGTGTAGTTGTTCTAAACATTGGGAATGTGTGATTTGCAAACTTTTACCAACCTGCTCATAATGTGATATGGCTAAATGAAAAAAAGGAGTGTTGTGCTCATTACATCAGTGTTTAATTCATAGTAAATCCAGGCCAAATATCCAGAAAGCATCGTTAATTGCTGTGGCTGTCATGGCTTTATTCTAATTGCCCGTGTCAGAAGATGCCGTGCAGCATTTGACCCGAGGTCAGCAAGGAGGTGGATTAGAGAGGACAACTTGCCCTCTTCTCCTCTCTCTATTCTCGCTCTATTTGTCTGTCTTTTTGTTTGCCCGGCGACATGAGTCAGTCCCACTGCGCTGGGATCTGCACTGCACCACTTCTGCTGATGCTCAGCTCCCTGACATTTGTCTTTTACTGAATGGAAGAAAGGAAGATAGGTGTGTGTGCGTGTGCGTGTGTGTGTGTGTGTTGGGGGGGGGGGGCTGGGGGGGGATACAGGTTTATGTGTGTTCTTATGTCACTGCAGACATGCACATTTCAGACACAAGGAGAAAAAGCCCTCTGCCTCCATTAGGGAGAGCCAGCCACTGTGAAGGCAATAAAAAAAAAAAAAAAAACACAGGGTGAGATATTGGTGCTGGTAAATCAGATTTTTGCTGTCACGAAGAGCGGAATTTAATCACAGCACAGCCATCAGTTTATTCTCTGGGGCGGGGAGAAAGAAATCGAGTCACCGGGTAGAAAATCAGCCGTGTATCAGCATATAGGCGCACACATGCGTGCACACGCCGTTCTGAAAGTCAATAGAGATGGATGGAAGGGAAGGACCAATTTCAAGCTTCTTGTCACACCTTGTAATCGGCCGCCTCACTAGACTGACTACTTTTGATTAATTGGTCTGTTGCATTCCAATTTGAGCTTATTACACAAGAGAGATCTGCGTGTGTGGGTGTATGTTTAAGGTGAAGTGCTTACTAGGCAGAGTTGATAGTGATGTTTACCATCGGGATCCTGATTGTAATTCCTGCACCTGGGAGTTACCTAATGATATATTTGGCTATAGTGTGAGCACCATAGCAATTGGTTTAATGTAATGCTACCATTATGAGCTTAACCAATCGATTGCAGAAGTCAATTGAATCGGTCCTGGATAACTCCCACGAGGCAACTCAAATTAAACTGATTTGACATGGTTTTCACTGAGGTATTGCAGTTGTAAAGACGTCCATTTTTGTTCATGCCTCAACTATTCTGTACTAGTTAAGGAACTGAAAGGTTTGAGTTAGAAGCTTGTTGGGGAATTGTCAGGGAGCACGTCATCAACACATTCTCACGCATACATGTGAATGCACACATCTATAACATACCAGGAGATCTTAATAGACAGGTGGGGGAACATGGGAAGTAATCGCACCAATCTATGGTAGGGAACAACACACATACAAAATCTTTCCGTCCATTGCTTTAATGTAGAGCTGAAACAATTAGTAGATAAAATTAATAATTGATCAGCAGAAAATGAATTGGCAAAATTTTTGATCATTTAATAATTAAATGTGAATATTTTTCTGGTTTCTCAGCCTCTATTATAGTAACTTCAATACCTTTGGGTTTTGGGCTGTTAATTAGACAAAACAAGCTGTTTGAATATGTTAACCTCAGTTTTAGGAAATCGTGATGCACATTTTTCAACATTTTCTGACATTTTATAAACCAAAACATTTATTGAATAATGGAGAAAATAACCAGCAGACTAATTATTAATGTAAATAATCTTCTGGTACAACAACACTTTCATATATCTAGTATTTCATGACTTTTGTGACATGATAATACTGTTATTCATTACATATGATCACTCATGACTCCAGATATACTTTAATGTTAAATTCTATTATATTGTAATAACTCTAAATTTCATTTTATTCTATAGCCAGTAGCCATTCTATGTTTGACACAATGTATAGTAGTCAGTCATGTCTTGTATTAAACCAAAGGTTAAACAGTGGACAGACATATTAAGCCTCTTTGTCCAGACCAGACATTTCAGTAAGAGCATTTAAATGGACTTATGAATAGAGCTATGACTGGAGTCTGTCTGGCCCCCAGTACAAATGGTGCTGTTATTGGACTTTGCCTCTTAATGAGAAGCTGTCTTCTATACATTTAGTGGATGTGCTCCTCCTATTTTTTTTTCTAGTCTAAATCCTGCCTCTTTATGTGTCTCAGTGGACTGGAGAGTCTGAGAGGTGTTTTAACACTTTTAAAAAATGTGTGACTAAGAAAAAGTTGAATTATTCAGTTTAAGTTCTCCTCTCTTATCATGGGTCTAAGACTTCAAAAAGATACAGTAGATGCCTACGGATATTGGGCTGTATCATCTTCTTCAAACATGATCCCGTCTTCCTTGGAGCTACAACCATCCCCTCTCCAAACTTTAAAGAATCTCCTTTACCCATCGTGTGTTTGTCTGTCTGTAGGATGGGAGTTGGGTGGGGGGTAATTTGTCGAGGTGTGTTATGACTAAGCCCATCAGCCGCCATCTGGCCATGAGCAGGCTAATAATCTGGGCTTACTGCTGTCAGCGCAGTTAATACTAGCCTGCACTTGTCAGTCCACCCCACTGTAAACAAGTTGGGAAGACAAGGTTGGAGAAACCTTTAAAAGAAAGAGGAAACAGAGGGAACAACAGGGACTCGGATCCACCATGACCCAGATCTAGCGAATGACTACACAGGGATAGCCTTGCACGGCCATGGCTGTAGCTGCACCAGCTGTAACCCCGATGGTGAACGATGACGACCCTCGGCCGTGCCTCTGCCTCACCACCTTAGTTGAGCTCTTTATGCGGGACCAGTCGCCGGCCCAGGCCCTGTGCTCTCTGCTGGCTATGTGCTGGTTCTGGCCGTCCTGCAGTGAGGCAGAGGAGATGGACCTGTTCCTGGGTTCTGCACTGCTCAGCCTTGGTAGGCCACTTAAAGACAAACTGGCCTGCCTGGCCCAGTATATGGCTGACTGCCTGTCCTGCCAGAGAGGCACCAAAGGGGACAAACAACCGGTAATTATCAACTGTAGAAGGTTTTAATTGAGCTGGGTGATACTATGAGTCTTCACATTTGAGCTGCAAGTTTTCACACAACTCATACAGTCCTCTGTGTGTATTTGGTAAAAATATCTTCACAAAGTCTGAGAATTTATAGGCCTTTTATTAGCATTATATTAGCATTTTAGATTAGCTCATGAATTCCAGCATGCCTGCACAGTATTATGTGTAGAGTACATGAATTATTTGGCACTGCGCCGTACATGGTGATATTTAATTAGACTGTGTAAGGTTTATAGTGAAGGCAGATAGGATCAGGTCAAAAGGTCATGATGTTAACTTTTACATTTTCTGCTATCTGTTATCTCAGCAGTATGCACTTTATTAGAATTAACTGTACTGGTTTGACTCGCAGTGACTGTCCTTATGGACGTGTATTCACCCTGAAACGGTCACCTTGTGTGCTCAGTGGGTCTGTTATCTGTTAATAACATGTCGTCTTTGGCAGTTGTATGGCGTTGATAGTTCAGGTTTCTTCCCCTGCTTCTGAATCACCCAGATTTAGCATTTTCCATGTCAGGAAAGGGAATAGGGGATGCAGAGGTTTTCCCATTAGTTTTTCCAAAGACTAGACATCAGGCTATATTTAATGTTGGCAACAAGCATTTCCACTTAACCTCTCATTTACTTTTAGGCATCTTGGTGGAGCAAGAATAACGTGTAATGCTGGCATTACTTTGGCTTTGTACTGGCAGTCATGCAGCGGAATGGATCTATAAAGCCTAGGGGACTCAGTAGAATGGGTGCTTTAATCAGAAGCTGGCTTCATTATTAAAACACACTCTTCTTCCCAAAGTCCTCCGAGACTTGGCGGAATAATATTTGTTTAGGATGAATAATAAAAGGCGTAAATGGGCTGGAGTGGAGCGCGACGGGACCAGCCCTCCCTCTCATCTTCCATTCTCCTCCCCTCCACTCTGTGATTTATGAGGGCGCGTCTTCTTTTATTGAGCTTTGAAAAGGAGATGGCATCGTGGCACTATAGCCCACTAACATGGCAAATGAATCATTGGCCTGCCTACCAGCCACCGGGCCACTTCTCTCCGTCTCTCTCTCTCATAGTGTCATGACAAGGCTGTTTCCTGTGAGGGATGGGTAAAGCCAGCCCCGGAGGCATGCCTGTTCATCCCCTTTTCTTTATCCTCTTTCTCCCCACATTTGTTTATTTCTTATTTCTCCGCTGGTGAAGCACAAGGCTTCTCCTTTGATTAGAGCAGTGTTTCATCTGCAGAGCAGACTGAGCTCTGTACATAATGACTCCATTGGAGCGTTAAAGGGAGATGGAGACAGTGTTTAGTGTTTATCTTGCAACCTTCCAGACTGACAGAACTGAGCTGCTTTTTTTTTTGTTTACACCCAACACTTGGAAAAATTAAGTATTGGAATGTGAAACAAATGAGACGGAATAACATTTAGTGGCATGCTTTATGAACTTAAGTAAGTTCTTAGCTATTGTGTGTGTGCATGTGCTAAAAACAGGGACTAAAACTCTTCTGACGGTGGATCTGAAACAAACAATCCAACAATTATTCCAACTTTGCACAGTGACTGGCCAGGTGTGGATGTGTAAATGTTGGTGGAGTTTGAACTTGCCTTTTTTCATTATTCACACAACTGCTTTTGTCACTTTTTTGAGTGTTCAACCAAGTGCCACAAATGTAGAGACTATCAGAAAGAATCTTTTTAAAATATGACAGATGAAAGTGAGATCTCTCTTGAAGGTTGTTGTGTCCCTGTTTCCGCAGTCGAATGGTGTAAAAATTTCAGCAGGGTATGGTAGCTCCTGGCTTGTGGTTTTTGATACAGTTCACACCTCTTTGTCCAGACGTTTCCTGTCACACAGTGATTTCAAAGGTGAGGTTGCTCTCAATACCGACACGACAATTGCATCATATCTTCCAGTGATATAGAAAACATTTCCAGCTGTCTTAAAAAGAAAAGCCTTTCCTGAGCTTTCCCTGACCATAAACTGCAACATCCCTAGTTCCCATCCAGCTGGGGACCTTTGTTGCATGTCATTCCTGACATAATACACTTTGACATTGTATTGTTTTCTTATGGGTAGCTTAACAAATTGTAATCTATTCCATTTACTGGCTGTCCATATATGTAATGTATGCTTAAAATCTGCTTGTATTAGGTCAATTTGGATAACCGGTTCAGTTTTCATGGATAGTCTTTTTCTATTTATTTATTCCATGCGAAAATACCCTGTGCAATGAGAGATACATGTCACGTTTTATTCTTGTGCAAGGCCATAGTTAACATTCCTACCCTGTTACCCCCCCACTGGATCAGAGCCTCCCATTTTTTGAGTCAGCCATTCCTCTGTGTGTGGAGGTAACAAGCCAGAACAGTCTACATTGTACTGCCGCTATTGAGAGACTGGACACTGATACAGCCCCCGGCCTCTCCATTCAGCTCTCTGGAAATTACACTGAGGTCACATGGAGCCAAAAGAGAGGGGAAGAACCAGAGGAAGAGCAAGGAGGGATGGGGATATCTGGAGGCAAATGGACAGAGGGAAGTAAGATGGATGACGGGGTGTGGAGGTAGAGATGTAGGAGGACCAGTGCTGATGCAAAAAGACAGACAGTAAGAGAGTAACATAGTTGCCAGGGGAAGAATTCCCCTCTATTTGCACAAGCCAAGTGACCAGACCGTCCACTCCTGATTGATATGCAAAACAAGCGGGCAGCAAGCACTTTTTCTCTGCCTACGCTCACAGAACGGCTGGACGCAGGATCAATGGCTCGATCCCCATCAAAGCCTGCTCCGCCCCAGAGGCATAGGTGTACTGGAGACTGAGGCCTTAGACCCGGGCCTAACAGAGAGACGGGCAGCAGACATTAATGAAAAAGCAGGGAAGAAGGAGGAGGAGGAGGGTGAGAAAAGTTGAAGAGGGGATTGACTGACCATCAGATGAAAATCAGTGGTGGACGCAGCAAGAAGACAAATCTCCAAGGTGGTCAAGCCAGATTTTCACTTCTTTGAAAACTATTTTCTCTGGCTGTTCAGCTGTACACGCTGTCTGTGGAGCCACCATGCCAGCATCCAGGGGAGGCAGGCTGCGTAGGAAGGGATGCTCACTGGCCCGAAGGACCCAGCGGCAGGCCACAGCAGCATGGAGGCTGCTCTACAGACTGCTCTTCATGGTGAGCAGAGGATTGGGAGAGGAAGTTAATATTTAGAGATTAACGCTGTTTATATTGTAATTTTTGATGGCAGTTTTTTGAAGGGGCCTCATCAGGAGAGACGATAGAAAGTCATTAGCACTCCCCGACAGCTCCTGATAGTGAGTAGGTTCCCATAAGGGCTTTCTGGATTCAATAGATGTGGTTTAATTTCAGAGTGATGAGAATGCTGGTGTAGCTTCATTTGTGTTATTAGGATTTTTTTGGTCACTTTTGAATGAAAATGTGAGTATGTAAAAATAAATGTTTGTTCTTGACATGAAGAGTATAGTGTTTTGGAATGAAACCCAAACCCTTTGCTTTTAAATCGGGGGGGTCTAACTTCTGGACATTATGTACATGTGTGTGTCAGATGACTGAAAATGAAAAGACACCGTCAAGAGGAACCAGAGTAGACAAAGACAAAATGACTCAACAGCCTCTCACTTGATTATATGTGTTTTACCTGCAAAGGTTGACTAAGAATTCTTTTCTAAATTGACTGAAGGGCATGAACAGCGGGAATAGGTAGAAACATGATCCGGAGCTGACAGCTGTCAGTGAGAAAACCTGAATAGGAATTCACAGTCTTTCCTGGCGCTCCCAGGCTTTTCCCCCCGCCTCTGCTGGCTGCTGTCCTCTGCTCTTAATTGGTTATTTGGGTGAACTGTCAGGCTGTGTCGGTGGGATTGTTGTGAGGCAATCACAATTCCTGAGTCATGGCGGTGTGTTGGACCCCCTCCTCCCCCCTCCCCTCTGTCTGTCTGCCCACTTCTTCTTGTCACGCTCCAATGCAGGTATCTGCAATTTAGCCTTGATGAAAATCGTAGTTAGGGAGCTGTATGAGAGGTGAAAGTGTGTGGTTCCCTGTGCATGCGTGCCTGAGCTTCCAATCAAGCATATTACTCTTTTTTTCCCCCCCAGCTCTGTGGCTCCTCCATCATCTCATTTGTGTGCATACAAGGTGAACATGAGCCCATTTCCTTCCAGCATGTGAGTGTGAGAATTAACTCAGCTCTTGAGAGTATGTGCTACAGCGTGCTACCAGGCACACACGTTTCTAAAGACCCGAGCAGGCCTCCCTTTTCCTCTGGGCGCCTGTAGCTGGAATAAACAGCAGATATGACTGTTATCTGTCTCCACAATGCTGCTCTCCCCTGTCTGGGGCAACTACTGGGCTATTTGATGTATATGTCGCTCTGATATCCTTCAACCTCTGTGTTTCCCTCAGGCAGTCTTCCCCTGCCCTCCTGTCTGGCGCAATATGGAGTTTTCCCAGAGCATGTATCAGTGAATAAGTCAGACTGGCGCTGTGTGTGGCAACGTCATCGTCTGAGGCAGATTTTTTTGATCTTTAATGAAATAGTTTGTCAGTGGCTGTGATTACGAAGACGATATCCTAAGGTTTTTTTATGAATTCCCTGTGCTTGAGGAGAAGTGTTTATATGATTACTACATGAATATTTATATGCACACAATCAGAATACATGTTGGGGAAAAGGTTTCCCATCAGCTCAGACATTGAAGTAGATGATTGTAGACAAATATATATTCCAACCAGAGAAAGTAGCACTTGATTACTAGATCAACCTTCAATTATGAGCATACCCAGCCCTTTTTAGCCACATTAGTGGTGTGGCTTTAGGGTTGGCAATGTTGGTTAGTCAGTTGGTTCACCACTTCGGCCCTGAAAGACTGAAATATCTTAACTATTAGAGTTGCTGTGAAATCTGTAAGATTTAGTACAGACATGATCTAGAAGATAAGGCACAATGAGATTGATGATCCCACACCATTCATTTAGCACTTATCCAGTGAGATATCTCACATATTGACAAAAACTGTTATACAGACATTCATGGTGCCAAGACAAAGAAGGGATTTGGCGACCCGTGACTTTTCCTCCAGCACCATTATGAGGTTGACGTTTCTCGACAACTGTTGGACAGATTGTCATGACATTTGCTCCAGACATCTGTGTTCCTCACGGGGTTTACAGTGTTATATTTTTATTTATTTAATCTAGTGCCATCATCGGGTCATTTGTTCAATACTTTATGACCAAATGAATGACGTCTCCATCAGCCTCAGCTGTACTTTGCGTTCATTGCTAATTGCTAAATGTTAGCATGGTAACATGCCAAACTAAAATGGTGAGAATGGTGAATGGCATTGTCATTGTGTGTATGTTAGCATTCTGACGTTAGCATTAAGTGCCTAAGTACAGCCTTATAGAGCTGCTAGCATGGCCGACAACTCTTATGATGGTTAATGGAGAGTATGGTTTGTTGTCAGCCCAGTCACTGTGTCTTTATGTACAGGTGTCCGTTTGCAGTACATTTATGTGTCTTGCGCTCTTCAATCAGAACTCTGATCCCTCCACCAGCGCAAAGGGAGACATTAAGTCCCCTCATAATTATCAGCCCACATTCAAACAGCTCCAGAGAGGAGCGCTGCTGTGGGTGGTGGATCACTTGAAAGAGGCTTAGCCCAGACATACATAGAGGACACAGAGAGGCATTTTCCCCTTCTGCCTCTCTCTTTCTTTTCTCTCTTTCAATCTGTAACTCTCAGACACACACATTTTATATTGTAGCATCGGAGGGCCGTCTCTGGAGTGACCATGCTATAATGAGCTAGCTGATGAGTCGCAGGCTTATTAATGGAAGCCCTGATTGTCTGTGGGCTCCCTGGGAAATGATGGGGGTGGGGGGGTTTGGGTGGTAGCTCACACCACTATCTGAGCTGAATGACTCAGACAAGCTTTCACACACACTTTGAGAAGTGTGTATGCATGTGTATCGACATCTGCAGTGTCAGAGCGAAGGGTGTATCGATCTATGTGTGTTGCTGTACAGTCTTTAGTAGTGAGCTGCACTTGAATGCTTGCTCATGCGCTATTTTAAATACCAGCACACCCACACCCACACACACACACACACACACAGGAAGGCGGATAGTGCTGAGCAGCTGTTTTTGCCTGGCATGATGGCCGTCCCACTGTGCTGTGTTGCTGTGCAGCGGATTGGAACCTGCTATAACTGGCATTTATCAGCCTCTGCTGGTTCCAGTGACTGGCCGCAGATTATAATTCTACATCGTGTCATTCACTTGGAATATAGGGGGGACTGGTCATCATGACGCTATTTTTGGCATAGAAATCACAGCATAATTGATGGTGTGCGCACTACAGTCTAGCAAAGCTTGGTGCAGTTGATGAATAGCTTGTCAGGTAAGAAAATAGGTTGGATTTTGATGAAGTGTATATACATTTGATGCAGTACTTGTAAAGCACATATTAGAAAGGCAAAACAGTACCACTCACTGTGTAATGTAGAGAGTTTTTCCCTCACTGCTTATTTTTTATGTCCTAGGGAACAGAACAGAGAGACTGATAATCGTTCATTTTTTGCCACAGCTGCTCAGAGTACAAACTCTTACCCGCCACAGGCAAGACTTTCCAATATGGTGCCTACGGCTGATATTAATTTCCCAACCCCAGGCAATACAGTCCAATATGAAGTAATGCAGATTATCTGTTTCTGTTGAGCACCTCTGTTATAGCTGTTACTCTGAGTTCTTCATAGGGTTCCACCTATCAAAGAATTACAAAGCAGGCTCTAGGAAATTATACTCTTGTGCGTGAATAGAGGTTTTATCAGCTAAATTTAGAAAAAAAAGATGATGCTAAAGCCCTCCTCCACTCCCACTAATACAAACTACTACAAACTAATACACAGCCACCTGGGATCTCCTGGCATGTCAAATTCTCTGTAATTGATGTGTCACAAAGCTGCATAGCTGTCCATTATGGATTTAGAGGAATAATGTAATATGCTATAATACTATCTGCCGGGATATCCAGTTTAGGCTTTCAGATTCACCGTAAAGTCTTTGATGCAAAGCCAATTAGCATAGAGTGCATAACTAAATCTCCATAACGCTCCTAGTATACCCAGGGGAATCACTGGCTATGCACAGTGCAGAATTATATATAATCATTATTTTATACAGCTATGGAGTCATTAGTGGTGAATGGTTAAATGAGGAAGGTAAAAGACTGAAGATTGTTAAATGTATTTTAAAGGAATCTAGAGAATATGTTTGTTTGCAGATACATGCATGCATGAGTGTGTGTGTGTGTGTGTGTGTGAGATCCTCATTCTATCCAGCTGGCTGTCATAATCCCTGTGCTGCCTAACCTAAATACCCTCCTCTCTCCGTGTGTCACCCCCCCCCGCAGAGCGTGGACACAGTGTGCACTCTCTACCAGTCCTTCCAGGAGGGGACGGGCTCAGGCTCTGGGGGTCTGATGGACGACACCAAAGAACCACCAGTGAGGCAGGGAGGGGAGTTAGGGTCGGGTCCCAGGGGTGAGGCCGCTCTGCTCAGGCCCTGCCCTAAGCACATGAGCGGCACTGAGAGGTTACGCAAGGTCATACAGGAGTTGGTGGACACAGAGAAATCCTATGTGAAGGTGAGAATTTCCTCTAGGAAGCTAACATGAATATTTGATTAAACTATTAATTTTTAAACTTTTTCTTTTTTCCTTTTTATTAAAACAAGAACCGCCATAGTCCCTTTTGAAACTGTCGTGGCAATTTTGCAATTCCACTCTGACAAAGAGGAACGAGACAAATCTCTTAAAATATTGTCACATTTTAATAAAGCTCTGAGCATTACGTGTGCACACGGACTAAGAGCAAAAAGGCAAAGTGAAACACAGATATAGTCACCAATCATGAAAACTACAAAGGATTCCGTTGTTGTCAGAAGCAATGAAAAGACAACAGCTAGCCCTTTGTTTGTTACTGATCAGTGTTTCTTTTCTTCTGCCTCCGCATCCATCTGCTGAGAGGCCTTTAATACATTTCTACACCTGTTGGGAGCAGCAGCCTGAACACTTTTTCACACTTCCTTATCTGCGCCTTGGCCTTGGCCTTGGCCTTATTCCCTGTTCACATTTTTAGGCTGAAGCTCCCTCAGTTATAAAGATCACATATTCAAGATTCAGCATATCAAATATAATGGAAATCATGATCACATGTGCAGTAACTATATAAATAAACATATGCAATAAAGATATTCAAACTTGAATCCATGTAGTATGTGTAATTGCTCTCAACAAAACCCAATTCATAACTCTACAACAGACCATGACAGGCACTATGTGTGGATTGACTGACAGTGCCGGCAACAGACATGCAACTGTCAAAACTGTCATTACGTTTTGATTCAAAAAAATGTCGAAACTGTGATGAAGGTGGACGTATGTGACATCACTTTATTTGACTGTTTTTCAGAAAACCTTGTGTTCATGTAGAAACCCATTGCTCATAGTCAGTAGCTGATTAAGAAAATAGAATTTGAGGGCCTTTAATGTAACACATTGTGCACAGTAGAGATACGAGGCATGAAAAAGCGAGTGTTGAGAAGATGCCGTTTCTTGTGTCCCATGTATAGACAAAGCTCCTCCTTCTCTCCCTCCTCCTGTCTAGCCTTATTTATCTTCCTCCCACTCGATCATTTTGCTGCCCCCATGTTTTCCGATATGACCTTTTCCTCCCTGACACACATTTAACAGCCACATTCATGATCTTCTTGTCTCTGCAACACTTGTCATGGCTGGCATTTTTTTGTTTTCTTCTTCATCAACTCATTTTTCATTAAATCCCTTTCCCAGTGCACCCCTCTTGTTCAACCTGCCGCTGATTTATAATTGAGGGAAGAGACTGTCTTCCCGGCGTGACTTGACGCAGGCCAGTTACCCCTATCTGTGCACTGTAGGGATGAGGAGGAGGAGGAGGAAGAAGCAGCTCATAAATCAACCTAATGAGAATATCCCCACTGATACCAAGACAAGCCACAGCCACATTAAAGTAGTTGGGGGGTGGGGGGAGGGACTTGGAGGTTATAAAAGGAGAAATAAGGAGTGATCTGATGATGTAAGGGGTTTAAAGGACGAGACAGGTAAAGAGATAATTTTACTCTTGCTGTTTTGATTCCTTATCACTCACCCTCTTTTGGTTTTTCTGTGTCTGTGTAGGACCTGGCGTGTCTGTTCGAGATCTACCTGAAACCTCTGCAGAAAGAAACCTTCCTCACACTGGACGAGGTAGGTGCCGAGTGTGTGAGTGTGTGTGCGTGTGTGTGTGAGTGTGTGTGTGTGTGTTACAGAGGTGTGTGTGTGTGTTAGACAGGTGGAGTGTCCAGAGGTGTGTCCTGGGAGGTGTTGAGGCTATATAGGACATGGGATTCATTGAGTGTTTATTATCCTAAGGTGACGTCGATGAACTCTGCTGGGCCGTATCTCCCTCATTACCACTGTGACTGCCTGGAGGACAAATTAGCATTCCCCTACAGTGACCTTCTACTGTAGCATCCCCAGAGGGACACACCAATAACGGCTAGCATTCAACCCAGACTCACACACCACAGTATAGCTGTCTATTAATTTCAGTGCACCTTTTTCATTAAATAGGATTTTTTTTCATATAAAAACACATTAAATTAAACTTGTCGTCATGTGTTCCTTTGAAAACACAGTGTAGCTGCAGCATGTTAATGACCTCGGTGTTGCAGTCTCCAGCCCTGTGTGCAGTGCTGTGCCAGTCGTGACCTCAAACACAGGACGTCTCTCCCAAGACGCAATAGTCGATAGGCCACTGAGCACTGGGGCAAATTAAAAGGCCATTATGGGACAGCGGGACGTGTCCAGACACAAAATGGACAAGGGCATGTTAGCCCTTGAATGGCTTTTAATGAAGGGCTGCATTTCTAGCAGAGCCATAGCTTGTTCCTAAGTGCCTTTGTCAGAAATGTAGCCATCAGAGTGGAAGTTTTATAACACTCCAGGGTGCCTGTCTGACTGACTGTTATGAATTACAAGCTCTCTTGGCTTTTTTTTTTTTTTCTCATAACCTCATATTCCTTCACTCACTCTCTTCTCCCCACTCCTGTTCCTTTTTCCCCCTTATACATCCTAATCCATCACCTCCACACGATTCTACACTACCTCCACTTTCTGCACCTCTTTCTATCAATTATTTCACTATCTTCCCCCCCCCCCCCCCACCCTCATTCTCCTTCTCAGATGGAGAGTCTGTTTGGCAGCCTTCCAGAGATGTTGGACTTCCAGAGAGTCTTCCTACAGACACTGGAAGAGAGGATCGCCTCCTCACCTGACTTCAGCACCCTTGAGACCCCCTCACAGTTCAAGGTGAGATACGCAAACATATCGTACTATTGATTAAATGCCCAAAGATTCAGTGTAGGTTCCATGATGAGTATGGGTATACGGAGCATTATTCTGCATTCAGGTGATTTTAGCCACCAATCCAAAGAAATGTTTGATCTTTGAGATCTTGAGGTTAATAAATAATTGAGGTGTTGTGACAGGAGCATCGCGGGCTGATATATAGGCTTGACATGACAAGGTGTGGGGTCTATTGATTGAGGCGGCGGTTCGCTGGTTGGATTGTGAGCTGCTGAAAGCTAGTGTACTCAAGAGGTTAGGCGAGAGGGAAAGGACAGAGGGGGCGTCTGAATAGTCTCCCGAGAGAGGGAGGACAGAGTGGTCCGGTCACGACTTCACATGTTCACACTCTTTCATCCTCTCTCTGTGTGCCATCACTCTCTCTCTCTCTCTCCATCTGTGTGCAACACTCACTCTCTCTGTTTTTTTTTCTTTCTCTCACATCCTCTCTGTTTACAGAAGCTGCTGTTTTCTCTTGGGGGTTCGTTCCTCTACTACGCCGACCACTTCAAGCTCTACAGTGGCTTCTGTGCCAATCACATCAAGGTTCAGAAGGTCCTGGAGAGAGGTACTACACGCACCTTAACACATGAAGAGTAGATGGCATGGTCTTAATACGTAACCTACTGCACAGAGAGAAATGGAGACTCAGAATTGGCACACATTAAATAAATGTGCACACACATACTAATCCAAAATGTACCACACACCTGCTATGTTCAGCTTCCTTGCACCTGTGTTGCATCAGAGACACCTCACAGCACTTACTGTTGAGGGTTTGGCCTTTTCTTTTTGGGAAACAAATGAATTATGTATGAAAGTAAATGTCCGAGAGTGGGACGGTGGATGGAAGTGAGGTGAATACTTCTCCAATTTACTGCAAGCCCTGTTCAACTGCTTCTCCAACATCATGCACAGATGTACACACAAAATATTAGCTTTGCAAGAAGGAAGTTTCTCCGTTTATTTTATGATCTATGGTTCCTAAACATTCAGAGCTACTAGCTGTTCTACAAACAGATGAAGTTAAAACAAATACGTTTATTTATTGATACAGACTTTGGATAACCTTGTACAGTAACAGCCGATATGCGACCGTGACAAGCTGAGAGCCCTAATAATTCCTCACGTCTCCCTCAGCATGTGACAGAGTAGAAATTTTAAAGTTGATTTATGCCCGCTAAGACGCCGGCCTTTCTGGCAGTATTTGGGAACGCTGCCCAGTACAGAGAGGAATGCAGGAAGACTGGCTTCTTTGCCAACGTGTGTGTGTGTGTGTGTGTGTGAGGGAAGGGGGCGGGGGGAGTCTGCCCCATTACCAGAATTGCATGGGATATTCCTCGAAGTAAGCAACAGGATGGATATTAAATAGGATTAGACACAGAGAAAAGTCTCAGATGGGTCAGACTTACCTAGAGGAGAATAAAGTGTGGTAAATATGGTTATGAAAGCAACACTGGTGCATGAAAGAGTTTCCTGTACTGAGTAAATATTTTGAAAGATCATGAAAATTATAGATTTTGCCACCATCAGGCTATCTTGGCTCTTTTATACTACTTTTATAGATGCACCAAAAGATGCAAAAAAGCTGAAAGGCACAATCTGTGATCTAAATATAAACAAAATCTCCGATCTCTCAATTTTTTTTTTTTTGAAATAATTATGCACAAAATGTGAGTATACCTCCAATTTATACTGTCAAAAATTACTGATTGTGCTTTTCAAATAGCACCTGTGATGCTAGCGTAATGATTATTCTGAAGTGCTTCAGTCTGCCAACTCGGCGCAAAATGGATCCTAATGTCTGATTGAAGGGAAAAGATGCCAGACTCAAACAGTATTCACCACGATCATACACCCTATCCAAAGCTTAACCAAAGCTTTAAACAGTGGGGTGTACACTGTCATAGTTGGTGCACATGAACCAATATTAGAACAAACATGTAGCTCAATAATTGCACAGTACAGATAAGAACAGCCAAGTAAAACAAGGCGATAGTTGCACAGTGCACACACCGAGTCTATAGTTGGCTCAGCATGATACACAGCACTCAGCGCAGCCCGGCCACAACCAGCTGATTCAAGGACACACTGAAGAAATCTGTGGGCGTTTTTCAACCCTATAAGTAATTATATGCCCGTCTCTGCCATCTTCATCACTCCCCTCCCTACCCCATCATGCCAAAGGCCCTGGGTTGCCTTAGTTTCTCTGTTTATTTGTCGACTCGTTAATTGCCTGCCAATTACTCTGGGAGGTGTCGATGCGGCTGCCTGTCTGCAGCTGGGAGTGCTATAATTAATACTCTAATGGCCCCCCTCTGTAAGCATCACGGAAGCATACTGCTCAGGGAAAATGTCATCACCTTTACAGAAGAAACATTTTGTATTATACCTACCATTTCACACTAAATGTTTCTTGATCTTTTTTCACCACATTAAAAAATAAGACAGCTTTATTAAGCATTTAAGTAACACAACACAGATCTGCTAGATTGTTTTTTTGCCCTTTGCATTTGTGAAAACACCTCATCTTCAATTATGATGCACAGAGATGATGTGCTGAGTCTAATACATGCATCAAACAGATATTTACATTTGAAGACTGCAGTGGTCATGGTAGGTTGAGGAGAAGCCCACACTACCCCCTGCTGGAGACATGTTATTGCACCATGATTCTTCACTGGTCTGTAATAGAGAGCTACCGTTTATCTTTTGTCAGATCAGAGTTTGGTTATACAATATAGCCACAAATTGTTCTCACTAGGTAGACTAAACAACAGGAGAATAAGATTACATCAGCAAAACACTTGACACCAAAAACAAACAAAGCAAACTGCTGAATGATCCATATTAATTCAGTATGTGTTGTTTTTTTTTTTTCCAGCTAAGACGGATCAGGCCTTCAAGGAATTCCTAGACGCGAGGAACCCCACCAAGCAGCACTCATCCACCCTGGAGTCCTACCTGATTAAACCGGTGCAGAGGGTGCTTAAGTACCCCCTGCTGCTCAGGGAGCTGGTCTCCCTCACTGATGCTGACAGCGAAGAGCACTACCACCTCACTGGTAGGGAGAGACATACATATACATTTACAAACACCCATGCATACACACACACAGGGGAGGGCGGGCTAAAAATATAATCTATGTTCACACTTGTCATTTCAGCGTCACGTTGTCATGCTATCATGCATGAGCGCATTAAGTGACAGTTCTCGGAATATAAGAAAGGCTTTTTTTTTTCTTACACAACGCATAAACACGATGAGCAAGTCGAATCTGCTACTTAAATGCTAAATACCCACACATACAGCCAAGAATTGATCCCTGTTTACACTTTGTTCTGTTTTTGTCCCTGCAGAGGCCCTGAAAGCCATGGAGAAAGTGGCTAGTCACATCAATGAGATGCAGAAGATTTACGAGGATTACGGCTCCGTCTTTGATCAACTGGTTGCTGAGCAGACCGGCCACGATAAAGAGGTAGATGCACGTTTCAGATCGGATTAATGGAGCGTGGTAAATTAGAGCTGCAAGGAGCGATTATTTTCATTATTGATTAATCTTTTGGTCTCTAGCGAATTAGAAAATGTCAGAAATATCAGGAAATAGTGAAATATGCCGATGACAATTATCTTTAAGTTCAAGGTGATGTTAACAAATTGCTTGTTTTGTCCATCCATCAGTCCAAAACACCAAGATCACATAAAACAAAGAAAGCAGCAAATCAACAAAATCGAAAATTTTGCATTTTTGCTTGAAAAATTGATTTATTGATTATGAACAGTTGACAGTTCTTTTTCTGCTGATTGACTAATCGATAAATCAACCAATTGTTTCAGCTCTATAGTAAATACATCTAAAGCTGCCTTACATTAATATTGTATTGAGTTTCTCCAGGCCTTCTCATACAAATTAAAGTTAAATTTAAAAATACTAAATACTTATCACAATCAGTTTGAACTACTTCAACCCAGCTAACTATTAGGACATCAGAGTGGAGCTGTTTAGCTCCTTATGCTGTTTATGCCATCTTCTGTGCATTGCCTCTGGGGATTGAATACATTTACAAATTGATGGAATATTTAGTTGGTAAGCACTGCAGTATAAATATTCAAAGTGAATGTTAAATAATGTTGTCTAGGGCACCGTAACATTGCAGCGTGTTTAAACAGCTCACAATGAAAAACCAGATAAAAGTGAAAATCAGATCAGAGTCTGCGGTGTCTGTGGAACTCCATTCACAGACATGGATGTTTAGTATGTATCTCACACAGCAGGATGCTACAGCAAAAAAGCCAACAGCCTGGTTTGTTATTCCGCTCCCTCTGCCTCCGCTCTCTCATAAACCACCTCCTGTCTCTTGTGTCTCTCACTCAGGTCACAGAGATCTCTATGGGAGAGTTTCTTCTGCATTCCTCGGTGGTCTGGCTCAACCCGCATCCATCGTTGGGCCGCATGAGAAAAGACCCCGAAATGACCGTGTTCGGTGAGTCTGCAAACTGTTCCTGCCACTGTTGCATGAATTATTTTATTTAATGTTTGCAGTTAAAATTTAATCAGTACAAACCAAGTGTATTGGGTATGCTGTAGAGCCATGCAGAGTTGTGTCTGGAGTAGCGCTCAAACAGTTCTCAGTGAACTTCAATATCCGTAGCTGTAGAGATGTGCTTTAAAGCTTCAAGCTGGCATCTAAAATGCCTCTGTGGGTTGCACTCCTTCAGACAGCTTTCCCCAAGAGGCATTCACGGTCAAAATTAAGATGGTGATGTGCTCTCTCTCTCTCCAGTGTTCAAGAAAGCGGTGATATTGGTCTACAGGGAACACAACAAGCTGAAGAAAAAGATGGTAAGTATTTCGTCTGTAGTGCTCATTTACCTTCACGTGCCACAAACGGTGTCTTGGTGTGAGACATAGCGTTTCTCTCTTTTCTCATGTGGCGTTTTTCTATGTGATGACCAGACGAACCCTCGTTCGGCACATTCTCACGGAGATTCAGATCCCTTCAAGTTCCGTTGGCTCATCCCACTCTCTGCGCTGCAGGTCAGACTGGGAAATACTGCAGGTAAGAGGCCGGCACACTGCCACATTATCCCCACTAAATCACTCACAAAGTAAATCCACTAAATCCTTTTTGTTCTTTACCCCGCCATCATATTTCTCCACGCACACACACATCTTCTGGCATTTCTATTCAGCTCACTCCCTCCTTCCTTATCTTCTACTGAAACCATAAACCATATTTGTACTGTGTGATTAAAAGCCTCTTCTTTATTACCCCCGCTCTCCCAGGAACAGGCACAGAGAGCAGCTGCATCTGGGAGCTGATTCACTCCAAGTCTGAAGTGGAAGGGAGACCAGAGACAGTCTTCCAGCTGTGCAGCAGGTCAGAGATTAAACTTTCAGGTGGAATCAGTGATGATTGATTCTGGGACAGATGCAAAGATTCCAAAGTCATTTATACCCATTATACATAGACATTTTAGGGTTCACTACTATTGTAGTCAAACACTGATATCTGGGAAATATGGCAACAACACTAAAATAATATGTTAATGTTTCATTTTGTCTCCTCCTCCTTATATCACAGACCCCAAAAAAGACAGGTTATTGAGTTGATATTTCTTTCCATGGACCCTGTTTACTGATGTTTTTTGTAGCATTTAATAGTGTAAACTGTCTACTTTGTGGTGAGAGTGAAGCCTGCATTCAAAATGTGAAGTCTCATAGCGCACTGTGAAAATGGGATCACACCTAATGAATTAAATCGCCTATTTCACCAGGGACACACTGGAACTCTCTCAGCAATCTTCTTAATCTATATTTAGAAGATATTTTGAAATCAAGTTTAACATACGCTGTGCTCATCTTACTATGGTACCTCTGCTGTGTCCTCCTCAGTGTGCCAGAAAGCAAGGTCAACATCATCAAGGTGATCCGATCCATTCTCAGGGAGAACGCGAGGAGGAACATGAGGACTGACGGCACTCTGGAGAGGAACTGTAAGGAGCGCATGGTCCCCCTGCGCAACACCCTGCCCGCCTCCGCCAAGCTAGGTGAGTGTTAAGCAAGATTCTTACGAAAAATATTTCTGCATGTTTTATGGAGGACAGACATGAGCAACCATTGACATTTCTACTTTGAGTACATCAACTGCAGCCTGGGAAAGTTTCCTATAAAAACATATCCACATAGGGCATAGGGGTGATTCTTGTTGACTGATATTTAGCCTTTAAGGTCATTTGGTTTTAAAAATCATCAACTGTATAATACTAAGTACGCATGTACTTTACAGATGATCATATCTTGCTTTTAAGGTCATAAAATGTGGGGAATATGGTGCAAGTGTTTTTTACAGATAAGAGTGACATTTCTGACTTCCATCTCTACCTTCATACCAGGTTCCTCTAGAGCTTCCTGGTTGTGTAAGCAGCCACTTGGAGATCTCCACGCCCAGGCTGGGAATCCCAAGCCTGGACTAGACTCAGATGAAGGAAGCCTGAGCAGTGGAACCTACAGTTTGTCTGGGCCTCCTCCGCCCTGCAACTCTTCTGACTCGCATATCCTCCCAGTCCAGCAGACTTGGTCTCAGACACCTGAGTGTAATTCACAACCTCCCTCCATCTCTGTGAAGGAGTCAGATATTTTAAGTGACGAGGACGATGGCTTCAGCGAGACGGGGAGAACGAGGAGGGACAGTGGAGGCAGCAACTCCCCGACTAGCGCCATTGAGGCTCAGTTCCTCCAACTTAAACTCTCAGAGGACGCGGCGTTAAAATGTACACCGGCCCCTTGCGTCCAACCGGAGGGAGTGGGCGACACTCCGGAGATCCAACCCAAACTGATGCGAGGCCACTTCAATGCTGTAAAGAGAAAAAACAGCAGTTTCAAGAGGAGCCAGGGTGCACTGTTGAACATGAAGGAGCACAGCAGGTCACTAGACAGCCAAACCGATGCAGTGTCGTCTTCAGGGGCGGTGGACCTCAACACACTGCTGGACAGGGAGTTCAGTGTCCAAAGTCTTACTTCAGTAGTCAATGAAGACTGTTTCTATGATCCAGCTGAGAGCTGTGCCACTGACTCTGAACAAGCCCCCTCCTCCTAAGGGTGTACACAGAGCAGAACAAGACTATACTATACCAGGGCAACAAGTTAGTGGTCAAACAGTCTGAGGGGCTGACTAAAGCCCCTGTGCCACTAGAGGGGAAACCCCTGTGACTCACTGCAGGCTCTAACAAGGTGGCTATGAAGCTGTGTCTCAACACGGAAGTCCATTTAGTAAGCCGCACACCTGCCTAGTTAAGGTCAGGTGTAAATGATGTATTCTGATGGAAGCCTATTGGCTGACAGACACGGTTTTCCTCCCCTGGAGAAGCGAAGCGAGATGATTTCTGTCCCAGTGATAATGACTGCAATGAATCTGCTAAGCACTGATGCGCACCCTCGGGTCTCCTCTGCTCTAAGCCTTGCCTTCTCCCTGCAAACCGTTTCAGTGACGTATTCCATCCAAGTTTTCCCTGCAGCTCATGCTGATTTGCAGTTTTTATCCAATTTTTGACCTTTTCTGTGAAGAAATGGGGGAGAATGTCATTTGTCTGTCTGGTCAGTCCCAAAAGTTAAAGAGAAGTCCACTGTGCATACAGCCACGGGACACTGAGGTAAAATAACAAAAGGTTTCTTGGGCGACCACACTGGTGCTTTAGGACAGTTTGCTGGGCAGCAGGCTTTCATGTTTTCAGGCTTGGTAGGGTATGCATTCTGTGGTTTCACAGAAGCAAATACTATAGGTCACTCACCGCTTATTATAAATTTTTGTAGGAAAAGGAGTGAGTGTAAGCTTTTGCAGATTGATAAAATTCACCCAAAGACCTGCTGCAGTCAAGTCATACTTCCTGTGAAGAGATGATATTGGCTTAAGTTGAACAGGAAGGACACTGACTTGCGCAACAAAGCCTTTTTGCTGTATTTTGTGCACTAAAGTACACTGTTTGCCTATATATTTGAAATTTTTATCTGTACAGGTTTTAATGTTATTAATGCTTTTTATTTATTAATAGGTTTGATTATGTATATCTAATCAAAGTAACTTTTTGGGTGAGGGCTTGAACCGTTAAAGATTTGGTCCACAAGTAAATAAAAAAAAATAAAAAAAGCAATACAGCTTGACGGTTTTTCACTTAATTTTAAATGTAGCCTACTGGATTTTGGTTGTTTTTTTTGCTGAAGATTGTAATTTCCAGTGCATACATTGGAATGTACAAGTGTTTTTGAGATATGGCTGCTTAATTGAATGATTTTAAACTGCAATAATTTTTAAAACCCAATGTTTCTTTTTATGTTTATATGTGTCCTGTATATATAATCTTTTCTATCTTTTAAACATTTATGTATTCTCTTATACATACTTGACACTGTACAGGTAAGAAACAAGGCAGGAATTTGCAATAAATTCAGCTGATATTTTTGTAAAACATTGTTTGCTACAGCATAAAGTACATGTTGAGGTACTATAAAATGGCAAACCACTACTACAGTACACTCTTTACCTTCTCAGCTCAACTTTACCATGCCTTTAATGCTAGCATACCAATGAATGTGAATGCCCCATTTTTATGGAACTGTTTTATAAATAAAAGTTTTATCTGTGAGTGACACCTGGAGAACGATGCTTTCAACTTGCCCTTCAGAGTCTGTCGATTCAGTTTTGAGTATCCTTTAGATCTGTTGACAGCTAAAGCAGTGCTGCGAAGTAAGTGTCTTATCTCAGGATCAGTCCCAGGGCTGGACTTGCCACCAGTCCCTGATTAACTGTCATAAGAAATGCAGAATTCAATATCCTAGTATTGGAAACAAAAGCTATATCCTCCATAGAATACATGATTATTTGACATAAGTGGGGCACAGTTACATGACGAAAGACGCAGAAAAAGCTTTACTGGGTTGCTTTGGTTTTATATACAGACAAGTATGGCATATGAAATGTTCCAATGGCTGAGCATGTTTCAGCAGGGCGTCTCCACAAAGACAATTAGTGTGTTTTTCTATTCTTTATTCTCTTAAATATTAAGGCCAGCAGACTGAAAATGCTTTAATTGCCATAAAATTAAGCATTTTGTTAATGCTGTCTCATTGTTTAATGGATGAGTTCACTCAAATCACAAAAACATTTTGCCACTTAGCCCTAGTAGCAACTAGCCATGCAAATATTTCCCATTTTATTTGTAGAGGTTTTGGGACGTGAACTGAATTAAGTTTGTAGGGCTCAAAGCACTGAATAATGAGATTTGAAAAACTGCTCAGCAATGGACATTGGGAGAATTTAGTGTTTTAGCTTAACTGCACTTTCAAGGGACTTGATCTACTTCATTGAGCTGAACAGAGTAACTTATATGACCAGGATTCTTATTTTGCTCCTAGTATTATCTGACACTGAGCCACATAGGATTATTTCATGATGTGGTACTGGATGTGGAGGACAACCAGCCAACCAAGCACGATGATGACAAAGCATCCAAATATGTGTGGACAGGTAATGTTGGCAGAGTAACAAGGGAATTAGCTTGTGCTCTTTTACAACTTCAGAATCATTGCATTTCACAATCTGTGACGAATCAGTGGGAGTGAATCCAGCTGAAAGGATACAGTTGTGTTTGGTTCAGATTTGGTGAGATTCATCAGGTAACTATGCAGACAGCTGTGGGAGGCCGAGGGTCAATTTTTCTCTACTTAGTGCAACTTTCATTTTGGCAAAAACTTTGCCATGTCTGGAAATGATTGAAATCACCCCTCACCTACCACAGTGTTTCCCCCTTAGTCAGCACACCTCTTAGCATCACAGTTGTCTGACCACACATGCAGATTTCCACAAAAACCTGTTATGCAACAGTACATTGCACGCTAACAGTGATGGTGGAAAGTGAACTTGTACTTCATTTAGGCATTTCCATTTGATACTTATTTATTCACGACATTTCAGAGTATTATACTAGTTGCTTAATTACATTTATTTGACAGCCATGGTTACTTTGCATATTAATATTTTAAACTAAGCTATACAACTGTTTTATACAAAATGATCATCTGATAAACTGTCCAACAGTACATCAAGTAGTTCAAATTAGCTCAGCCATCTACATTTCATACCTTAATACTCATCAATAATGATAATGCAAAATTAAATATGTAATATAAATAATATAATATAAATATAATAAAACAGCAATGTGCATAATTAGTTATTTTACTTACTGATACATTTTGTTGAATAAACTTAACATTTCATAAAATTTTGAATGCGGGACTTAATAGTTTTTTAACATGGTGCTATTGAAAATATATAAGCTTAAATGCAGAAATCACATGTTGAGATATTTTAAGAATGATTCAGTTATAGTTTATTGTCAAAATTCTTTAACTTGACAGTTTTAGACCAAAAGCATGAATACTACAGGATTTTTCTCTCCACTAGAATTATTGTGGTAGCTTCAAAGCAGCATTTAGATAATTGTAACATTTGCTTTAAACAGTTAAATAAGTATAGAATATGAGGAAAAGAAAATGTATAGACTCACATACCTGTGTTTCAGTAACTGGTACATTTCAGGTATAAATGGTGTATTAATGGAAAGACAAATTTAGAAGAAGGTTTAACTTGGAGAAAAATGTTTTTACAATTTAAAAAACTCAATTGTTGGCTTGTGGGCAGCTCAGAGTGAAATACCACATGTCTACATGCCTATTTGATGTGAGTATGTAAAGTTTTGACTCACCAGTGGCTGTGGGCTGGACTCGATGTCACACACACCTGGGTTGGCAGCAACAGTAGTGGTTAGGCCTCTTCTGTCTTGGGGTCAGCCAACTCTTTTCTTGATGTTGGCAGTTCACTTCTTAGGGATAAAATGAATAAAACAGTGCAAACAAACTAGGTGGGCCAAACTCAACATCTCTACAGCATTTCTTCACTGAAACCTTGCAGGTGTTTTGATTCAGTGGCTAATTACCTCCCTTCCTATATGTGACATCAGTTCAGACCCACCAATCTCTACATATCTACAACACAATCTACCAAAAATAAAAGCTTATGTGTTATACAAAACCACACCATGTTTCTTTGGCATGACTGACTTGTCTTTATAACACACCACCTCGGCTGCCAAAGAAGCAGTCCTGCTCACCTATCTGTAGATGTGGTTGGAGATTAACAGCCACCAATCATCAAAACTGAGTGAATTCTCTCTCTGGCAAGCCAACCCTAGCATACCATCTGTCACACTGGCAAGAAACAGCCCTGCAATGTTCTGTTGGTGATAATATGTTCTAGTATTGACAGATGAATTTTTAAAAACTTGTACACTTTTATCGATATAAAACCTTAAATGCTACAATCAGGATCAAATTTACTTAACATACATGCCGTATATATCATATTCTGTCCAAGAAATGTAGTGAATATGGATAATGACATACCTGAATTGATATTTCTTATTTAAATAGAACAAAAACAACACATGAGATTTGAATATTTTTCTTCATTTGCCAGTTGAACAGTGTTTAGATGAATATGTACAGTGGTAGCAAAAACAAAGATTACAACATCTCACGATCAAAACATGATAATAGAAACATTCAACAGTGCACTCCTTCCTCTTTAATATATCTTTCTTGAACTGAAAAATTCCCACCACTTTCCTCCTCCCTTTAAGCTCTGTCTCCCAAGTGACTATGTGATACACAGTGGAAGGGAAAAGTGGCTTGGATTTGGTGCTGCCATGTTGTTCCCATTCTCTAAATCACACTGAAAACACTGACGTGTCTCAGGTCCCACAGGACGAGGTGCGAGTTGGATCTGAAGTAAGAATTGGGACATAAAGAGAGGACTCAGCCAAGCATTATGCAGCAATACTCTTAAAGAGCTATCGTGGGTTACTAACATGCTTTTGTCATTCCTCCAAAAACACATGATTATACTCTGAGCTGTCTATCCTGGAACAAAGTCTTGGAGCTGATCCAACTCATCCAGGACCTTTATGTCCTCTGTGGTTCTTGTTTTTGTCCCAAGATTTCATGTATACCAAGTTACCTTACTGTATTGCCCCTGCGTGCAGGGAAAAACGTTTTAAAAATGCATGCTTATGCCAGGTGGAAATGTCAAGGCTAAGAGCAGTCTGTTGTCTCTCTTTGCTAGCAGAGGCTATTAGTGGGCTTCTCTTGGTTTCTGTGCTTTTTGTTTCAGCAGGGTTGCTGGGGGCTTGGTGGTGTGCCGGTTGGCGTGTCCATAAAAGCGTCCATTGGCATGTTTCTTTGCCTAGCCAGGTGCTTCAGTCGGAGCTCCTCTCTGAACTCATAGTTGAGGAAACTGGGTTCATGGTTGCACACATGAGCGTAAGCATCCACTAATGCCCTTATTTCGGGTATAGTGAGTTCTGTAGGGCGTCGAGTGGGGTCCACATCTGCCTTCTGCATCATCTCCTGTGTCAGCTCAACACGGCACGCCTCAGGGAACAACTTTCTGGGGGGGAATAAAAAAAGAGAAAAAGTGAAGAAATGATAGTACAGATTCCTACACTCAGGTCGCTTTGATATCTTAATGATCATGCATGTTTAATGGCATTATAAAGTTCAAACAGAAAGAAATTATCCCTCAGCAATTATTTCAAATCTGTGAAGTTAATTGAAATCACACAAAGGGCTAGAACTGCTCATGAATTGTTAATTTGTTCAACTGCCATGCTACACAGTGAAGGGGTGTTAGATACTGACACAAGAAGAAATACTCAGGCACACAGCTGTAATTTAAATTTCCAATTTTCATTTAGTTTTTCTTGCTTTCACCCTGAGCAGATCCCCAGAATATCCAACGCAGAGAGGTAGCCCTTTCCTTTAAAAAGCCTTTTCCCCAGTCTAAGGTGTTCTTTCTGCATGTTAGTAAGTAATAGCCAATTCAACACACTCTGCAGTACAGATGCTTTTTAGGCGCTTCAGCGCTGGTGCCTCCTCTCCAGGTTGTTGTTGCTGCCGCCAACCCACTGCAGTTACATAAAATATGCTGCCTCGTCTTCCTATGCCACCTCAATGACTCATAATTGCTGCTCTCTTTCACACAGCCAGTGTTCTTTTGTTATCCGGGCCTACATACAGTTTTCTCTAACAGGCATGGGGGCGATGGGCAGCGTGCACATGCACGTGGGTGTGTGGGTTTGTTGCTAGTGGTTTTTAACAGAGCTCTGAGGATGTTCCAATGTTCAGACTCTGGTTAGAGAAGCCTTGAAAGTTGTGTCTTCGTTTGTCAGTGTGAGGGAAAGAAAAACAAATCAGAAACCATTGTAATTAATGATGAGATGAAGACGGTGCTGTCAGGCAAGAGAGAATGAAAAATGTAAAACATTCAACACATCAAGTTGTATAATAGTACTTACTCTATTCCTTTATGGCAGTGCTTCCTGCGGAACTGGAAAATGTTCCTGACAACTTTCTCTACCAGCTTGAAGGGCTGCTGAATCTGGGGCTGAACCAGAGGGGTGAAGTGAACTACTCCCACATCCACCTACACACACACACATACACACATACATACATACACACACACAGGCAGCATGAAGAAATCCAAACAGCAGGGGGTTAGCACAGACCTTAAAACTAAATTGCATAAAGTGTGCTCATGGGAATGACGGGCAAAAACTGGCGAGGAAGAGCAGGTAAGAGTGAAGAGAAAGCAGAATGCAAAGTGTGGAGAAAAAATGCTGAAGAGAAAGGTTGAGTGACAAATGGCAAGAGAGATACAACGATGGACAAAGAGAAAGAGGTAGAGGGATCAACACAGTGGGATAAAAGAAAAGAGGAAAGGCAGAAAAGAAGATGACGCAGCATGGCTGGCTGGCGAGCCGGTTCCAGTTGCCACAGTAACACCTGTGCGATGGACCATAGAAACTGAGCCTCTCTCTTTCTTTCCTGTCTCTCTTCCTGTCGCTGCATCACCACTGAGTTTCTTAATACCTATAAGCCTGACTAACTGTAGCATTCTTCTCTTCATCATGCTGTCTTTTGTCTATCCAGCTCTACGGTTTCCACTGAGGGTGAAACCAACGGAGCACAAACATACATAGATCCAGTGATGGGTGCGTTAGGCAGCCACAGAGCTCACATCCTGCTTTAAGGCAGACTCACCCAACATAGGTGCTACAGCTTATACCTGCTTTCAACTCCTTCAGTGGAAAAAAAATCATTAAAGAAAGTCATGGATAAACTTATTCACAGTATACCTTCACTTTGTAAAACTCAGCTCATTGAGTATGTTTTGAGATAGGAATTAATAAGGTGGACAGCTTGAAGGTCACCTTAGCAGAACTAGTCCTCATCTGGTAGAAACCATCACTGCCTGGTACGAAGTCACCTTTCAGCCTTTAGCACTTTGTTGATTGTTGCACTTCTTTCTTGTTGTTTCTCATGCACTTGTCTAAATCCAGTTATTTCTTACTTCAATAAAAAATAAACTTCTAGCGTTCTTTCTTCTTGCAGTTGTACCCTTGAAAATTTATACCATGACTTTTTACGTGAGTAACTGTCCTCTAACGCCTCGATTGTCGCTTTGGATAAAAGCGTCTGCCAAATGACAACAATGTAAATGTAAAAATGTAAATGTAGTATGAAGTGGAGGACTGGTGGTGCTGGTGTTAGTGAGAACCTTGGCTGTAGTACCACCTCAATAGCTGCTGCCTCCCGATCCTTCCTGTGTCAGCCCTAAGCTGACATGACACACTGGTGAAGTAATCGTGCCAGACTCAGCAGAGCCTTGCTCCCTCGCACATATACATGCACACACACTCTCTCCAATTACTTGTGCTCATGGAAAGGATAGTATACTCTATTTATCTTCTGAACACCACGTTGGGATCAAAAGAAACCAAACTACATTAAAAGACAATTTCAGAATTTCTGGATCGCTGCGTTTGCAGCAGAAAAAAGGCCATCAGCTGTTACAAGTGTTTGATAGTTTTAAGCTTGAATTTTATAGCTTAAGGGGCTACCACACAGTCAAGAGTACACTCTATTGTGTGTGGACCAATGGCACAGCCAGACAGTGGGCAGCAGAGCAGAGCAGTCACCTGTCTGTCTTTCCATAGTTGGTAGTAGCCTAGTGAGGAAGTACTGAGAAGGACTGTACTCTGACTGGCTGAGCAGACTGACAATGGTGGAAGAAACATCAGCTGTATTAGTTGTAATTATAATCCAAAAGACATACAAGCAAAAAAAACACTTAAGCACACCCGCAGACATGCTCTCCCTCTTAGTCATGCAAACACGTACATAGAAGTAAAATAACAGGACATCTAATTCAGCTCAACAGCCCTCCTGTTGAGACTACATGCCCTGCAGAGCTCCTCGTGCATCCTTGAAGCCTGTATTTCTGGATTGTGTGACTCACTCTCATTCACAGCTGCCTTTTGCCTTTCCTGGGCCGGGGGCTGGCGTCGATAATTAGGTGAGGAAAACTAAAGTGGTCCAAGGACTCGCAAAGGATTTCTAATGAGATGTTTAAGATTCCCTTTTTTCAGTGAACAAACTGTGGTAGAATTTGGCGGCACTTGTAAACCTCAGCTCTATCTCTAATCAGATCTATAGATCCCTGTGTAGTTCGGAGATGCCTGGCTGCCGCTGAGCTTCCTGCCGCAGTGGCGTTTAACAGAACAGCGGCGGTGGAGCCTGTTTGTCTCAACAGCCCTGTAAGCTACGTGCAGAGAAAGCTCCTGGGTGCAGCATTACATGGAGGAAGGAAGGATGTTATGAGTTCACGCCGTAAGTGCACGTACTGTACAGCTGTTAGGGTAAATCTAATGTTTAATTTTAATGGTGATTTTTGTCATGTTTGACACAATGTATTATGACTTCATAGTTTATAGGTAGAGGCAGTAATGGCCTTGGTTTCTTCTTGATAAGTCTATTATTAATACACTAACCCTTTTAGTTCAGATTATGCATTTTAAATACAAAGGCCTTGTGGCAGGTGGTGTCAAGGGCATTTGGAGCTTTGGCTACATCACTTGCTTTGGAACAGGTATTATGAGAATCAATTCCTCTAACCGTCACATCAGCAAGGAGGGATTCTGGTTGGGATGTTAAATCTGGAAAAAACAAAATGCATCTACCAATGCTTTGGTGATGCAAGATCAGACCACCATCTGTTGGGAAGGAGCAATAAAAAGGAACGTCTTTAATTTCACTCTCTGCTGGAATAATTAGGCCATTTATATTCTGCACTTCATGATTTAAGAGAGGAGCAACGGGAAAAGTCGATATTGGGACTATACAGGCAGCAGCATTTCAGCCATCAGCTTGTCCAAGTCACTTTGCTGCTATGATTTATGTATGGCCTTGCTACACGGTTTCACTAGGTAGCACCACTGTAATATATCCCGCTCCCTGCCATTAATCCTTCCCCTGATAACCTCAACATGCAAGGAAACTCCATCTTAAATCATGCACTGTCACCTGGGCCCTCCACTGAGATGCTATGAACATGCCTTTACCCACCAGCCCTCCCCCCAAACCCCGAAAATACTTTGCATATGCTGGGAGATCCTCAACTGGGGTTGCAGACTGACTTATATTGACCCTATCTGACAACCTTCATCTCTCCCTCATTGAGACTCCTATCCCTTACCCCCCCCCCCCCTTTTTTCTTTACAAGGGTGGAGGTGGGGATCATACATATGAGGCAGACAGAGTCTGGAGATGGTCTGAATGTAATCATTTCTTGTAGGCTTGTGCAAACCATCGCATAGAGCAGGAAAAATAAGTGAATCATTACCACTAATTTGGCCTCCAAATTAGATTGTTATGTAACGATCTATAGCTCATGGAAATTCCTCTAGCTCTGACTCTGAAATCCGCCTAATTTGATCAGAGGTTCTGAAAACAAAGACTTCAAACATTTACACAGACTTTGAACCTGGTTCTCACCCTTGCATATGGTATACTAAATAATCTGATAAACCAAATAAACCAACCCTGACACCTTGCATTTCCATATATTGCAAAAAGGCAGCCTTACACTGACAATTCCCCTGGTAGTGTTTGAAAAGGGCAAAATATAAAAGATCTCTATCTAAAAGTCACATGTCTGCTTTCGTCCGCAACTCGAGACCTTTTCTGACCCACTTGAACACAATAGTCACACATCCATATTAACACACTTATGCATTACGATATTTCATGTGTTTGACCTTCCCAAAGCTCAGTAGGGAACTCTATTACTCCAGCTTTGCCCTGTGGTTCTCCAGCTCCCCTTTCTCATTCCCTCCTCCAATGTCTCTTTCTTAGTGAGTTCTTGCCCAATGGCGTGTGAGCAGTAATTTGTCATGTCCCTCTAAGCGTAACCAAGATGAGATGGCAGGGGCCCTGGGGCACCAGCCACTGCGCTACCTGAACCACCAACACTTGTGCTTACATAATGGCAGGTTCTGAGAAAAAGCAGGGGGATGGATGAAAGCTATATACAGCTCGGGAAAACAAGAGAGAAAAGCTCGCAGAGATCCTGCAACCAAAGGGGAAGAACTGCATTAATCATGACAATACCTTGAGAAGACAACCTCCATTACATCAGTGGAGGGAGACAGCCTCTCAAGGAGGAGAAGGCAGCAGTCAATGCCGCTGAATATACTAAGCTGAAGTTGCTCGAGGGGTTTGGGAGGAAGGGCTTTGGCTTCCTGTGCAGGCAGCCCAGTGTACTTTCCATGGGATCGCCCAGGGCACAAACACAAGACAACCAAGACCGCTGCCCTATTCTTTGACAGGATCAGCTCCTTGGAGAGATGCTTTCGTCATAGAAAATCTCAAACTTTGCTCAGAAATGTGGAATTAAAACCAGCAGAACAGCAGATAAGGACAACATGGGAAAATAGTTTTGGTGAGATATTTAAAAACTCACTAAATGCCACTCCACATTGTGTACTTGGGAGTTCAGGCTTAACAAAGTTAACATAACAGACTCGTTATCCCAGGCAATGTCGATAAATTCACAACATGTCAAAAGTCTTTTGCCTTAGACAGATTTACACATATTATGTACGGTGAAACTGGACCCAGGCCCTGCGACACAACAAGATTGCATTGACAGCGACATCACAGCTATCACACTTGCATGTCTCCACTGTGAACAAACTGCCTTTGCAGGACGATGAGCACGAAAACCAATTACGCAAGAGAGGACATAAAAGAGGAAAATGCAAATTGAACGATAAAAGCCCATCATGTGGGCAAAAAGGAGCGTGGCTGGTCCGGCTGTGCCTCAGAGCTATGCTGCAGAAAGGCTAGAGAGCTCTGCTGTGAGGTGATAAAATAAAGGGGACCATGCTTATAATAGCCCGCAATATCTTCACACATCACAACGTCACACATCTGCACTCACCCGGTGTATGTTAACTACATTTTGCTCTTCTCTCCTTCCATCTTTTTCTCTCCTTTCATCCATCCCCCTCTATGATCTATTTATTTATTTATCTTTTTCCCCCCACAGAACAACACCAGCATCAGCACTTAGGGATCTCATCGGTTACGAGGAGACAGGTCACACACGCCATACTGTAGTGTGTCTGCAGAATAAAAAAAAATTCTCTTCCTGCTGCAGTGGTATCCCCACAAGGAGCCCGGAGAATGTAGCGTTGACGCTCGAAACCAACATCACACTGGAGGTAATATAGTGTGCACCGTCCCTGCATGCCGGCCAGATCTCATTCTAAGAAAGGGTCTCTTAGGGGTAGTTTATGGGAAAAACAATGGGGCTGGAGAGAACATTGGGCCATATTAAACAAACAGATCAATAGCTAAACAAATCAATTGCTACCAACCTTTCTACAAGTAATGGCTGCACATCACTGTGGTCAATGCCTGGTTGTTTTACTGTAGTTGGGGGGGATGGCAAAATAATTTCCCACAGCTGACTGTTTTTGCTGATTTGCCCATGCAGCAAAATAATAGCAACACACATCTGCGTTTCCAAGGGTATCAGGTCTATTAGTCCTGACTGATCCCCCCCCCCCCCCTTTCTCTCATTTTGTCCTCTTTGTCATTCATGAATCAAGGCCGTCCTAGCCACTCCCTCTCCTGTTGTATGTCCTCTACAGAAAGCAGAGGAAAGACAGGGTAGCAGCTGTGAGTTTTAGCCTCCTGCTGACTGACGCCTGATGAAGATGATGCCTAGGGGAGGGTCAGTTTTTGACATGGTGGGGTACACATGCTCCTCTGGCCTCCAGACCATAACATAACCAAACAAAGCTTCGTGAGACACAAGTCTGACCAGCTCATCTGGTCATAATGATAGCAGGTTTTTATTCTGTCTTAATTAGATTACAGCTCCCAGTTGTGTAGCGGGGCTATGTTTGGAAATCTTATCTAGATATTGCATCGTTGCAGTTTCTTATCTTTTAACAGCAGCGGTATTGCATTACGATTACAGAGCAGCTCAATGAAAAAAAATGGGATGGATTCAATTTCAATTTGTTAGTTCGTTTAAATTATACAGCAAGAAGAGTTTTCTCCATCCAGAATAAAGAGACAAACAGTATTTCTCTCAAGAGGCACCTTATCAGCTGAGCAGTAAATTCCTGCAGAACTTCATCATAAATATTCTTGTATTTCCATGTTGTTTTCTCAAAAGGCAAATTTTCCGGATAAATACAGATTATTCCCCTGAATAAAGTAACTGTTGAAGGGACTATTTCTTTGGTGGAAAGTAGTTCCAATAAAAACGGTTCACTGGTAAATCTCTGTGGATTATTTCGAGGAGCTCAGACGTTTTTGTTGGAAAGATAAGAGAAGTTTCTGCTGATTTTTTCCCCCACGTTATTTTTATTGCACTGAGTAGTTTATCATCTGAAATGACTCATGTCAAACGAAATTAGCTTCACCTTCATGGAAATATCAGAAAGCGTTTTTTAATTTGGATTTTATGGCCACAAAAGGACGAAATATATATTCAGATCATTCGCGGCGGAATAAAACGAATTTCATGAGGTAAATACCATTATACAGTAAACACTGATGAGGATGAGATAGCAGCAAGTAGCCTGATTAGCTCTAAAGTAAAATAGTTAAGTGTTTCTGAAACGCATATGAAGAAAAGAGTACTATCCGTTACTGTTAACGGTTAAAAAAACGTTGGTTGTGGACATGAAAGGAGCAGGTGACGGTAGTACAGTAGCAGTTGGGGAGCAGGAGAGTAAGGTTTAGCTGTTTTTGAAGTTGCGAGGCAGACACTGCTATTCTCTCCTCTCTCTCTCTCTCTCTCTCTCTCTCACACACACACACACACACACAAACACACACACACACACACACACACACACACACACACACACACACACACACACACACACACACACACACACACACACACCGGCGAGGAGAGAGAGAGAGAGAGAGAGAGAAGGAGAGAGAGAGAGAGAGAGAGAGAGAGAGAGAGCAGTACGGTTATTTCTCCCAGGCTCCGGTCGAGCCTGTGTGGTCTATAGAGCTGGGATGTCCTCACTCATACACTGTTGCTAAGGAAATGGATGACTTGAATGGATCCGTGGTCCGGGCTGAATTTCCCTTTCAGTGTGTGACTGTGTGTGTTTACAGGAATCACTGCGAACAACGTGACGCGTCACCGACAGCTCTGCACCAGCCGGGGTAAGGGATTATTTTAACATCGCTTTTTGGTTCTTCTTTTAACATAGAACAACAATAAACAATTAGCTTGAGCCTCTATATTATTTATCTAAAGCGAGAACGACCGATTTATTTAGATTAAAATGTCACGATGCGCCGGCTTAGAAGTCCGACATAATGATAATAAAAGAACTGTACATTAAGAAAGTTACATATTAGTGACTGACTAGATTATAACTGGTATTCTAGCTGAGTATAACGTTGTATAAATGTTAAAAAGAAGGGCTCAGATTATTAGGTAAACAGCAGTGAAACCAAAGTGATAGAAAATACAGTATATGAGTGGGGTGAGGGCACTGCAGCTTTAAGTCCACATAGCTATTGAGTATTGCAAATACCACAAACTCATTTCTCCCTCTCCAATAACAGCTCTATGGGGCTCCGCTAAGGCAAAGGAGAAGGCAGCACACATGCACAACAACTCCCTGTGTTTTGCTTACCTATAGTCAGCCAGAGCCAGCCCCCCCTTTATTCGTCTCATGCTGTCCTTTGTTTCCAGCCAGAAAAGTCTGTGCTTGTGTGTGAGGTGAATGAGGGGAGAAAGAAGGAGGGAGTGCTAGGGGACCCACTCAATTCAATTTCTCATTTTCATCTCTCTCCTCCAGTCCGGTGGAGCCGCAGCTGAAGAGCTGAGGAACTGAGGATTTGACTGACAGCTGGTAAACTACCAAGGGAGGGGAGAGAGGCGGCTGGGCAGTGGGGTCGACGAGCCTGGCTGGTGCTGGGTGAATGCTGCCTGGCGAGGACAAGGGCTGAGGCGGCAGCGGCAGCATCATCTTGTAAAGGAGCATGGCATCCACGGGCATGCAGATATTTGGATTTGTCCTGGCACTGTTGGGCATCATGGGTGCCATGGTGGCCACTCTGCTGCCCAACTGGAAGGTCAGCGCAGATGTGGGCTCCAACATCATCACAGCGATCTCCCAGATGCAGGGACTGTGGATGGACTGCACATGGTACAGTACAGGGATGTTCAGTTGCACACTTAAATATTCTGTGCTTTCACTACCTGCGTATTTGCAGACTGCCCGCACCACCATGGTGCTGTGCTGCGTACTGGCTGCCATGGGCCTCTGCCTTGCATCCCTGGGACTCAAATGCACACGTTGGGGAGGTGGACGGCGCTCCAAACGGCATGCTGCAATTGCCAGTGGTGGCTGCTTTGTCGCTGCAGGCTTTCTGTGTCTGGTGCCTGCTTCCTGGTTTACCAACGAGGTCATCACCAACTTCCTGGACTCCAGTGTGCCAGAGAGCAATAAGTTTGAGCCTGGGGGTGCTGTGTACGTGGCCTTTGTTTCGGCAGGATTCCTCTTAATGGGGGGGTCCATCTTCTGCATGTCCTGCTCGGGGAAGAGGCATGGCCCCCAGGACCTGGTCCTGCTCCCTCCTCCCGACAAATTGCTGCTACAGCAGCAGCAGCAACAGCTGCTCCAGCAGCAGGAGCTCCAGCACCAGTACTGCTCTCTCTCCCCATTAGACAATAAGACTGGCTACAGCCTGCAGGACTATGTGTAATAAAGCAGCGCTGTGTACGCTTCAGCTTAAGGGAGAGGAGCCTGGGGGGAAACCATCACGGCTTATGCTAGACACAAGGCTCTACTCCAGATGGAGGTGGAGAAAAAATGAGAGAGGAGGGCAACAACTTTGAATTCATTTTTTTTCCCTTCTCTTGTATCTTTGCTCCTCTCTCTTTTTTTTCTTTTCTGCAAGCACAAGCAGTGGAGGTATTCCCGAAGCAGCGCCTTGGAACAAACAGTGTGAATGTGTAAGGAGCCAGGATAAGGTGCTGCAGAATCGAAGGAAGCCGCTAACCAAATGCAGACATCCTTCATCAGTAAATCAGAGAAAGAGTTCCCTGGGGAATGGATTAAGCAAATAAGGAAGCCTTCCGTGTAGATTTTTTTCCTCGCCAAAGGTTTGAATTAAAAGAAAAAAGCAATCATTTAGCTGCTATTTACAATCGTTTGGAACCCTCCCATTTGACAAAATAGGCAATATAATGCCTGAAAGCAGTAGGTGGAAACCCTACCCCCCCCATAGCAAGCCATTGTAGTTTTTCGTATACTTATCCACTAGAATGCTATGTGGAACTGATTGAGATAAATGGTCATATTTTTGTTAGCTACTAGAATGACGTTGATATTTTGCCTCTAAAGCATGCTGTGTGGAGCCTGTCTGTGTATTAATACAGCGGAATGCCTGGTAGAAGACTGAGACATAGCCACACAATATGCCTGTGCCTGAAAAGCTGTAGAAACATTACCCTGCTGTAACTGTTCAAAGAGGACTGTCAGGAGGAGTAGACGTGGGCTGCTGGGCTGGATGTGAGACAGAAAATGCAGACAAACAGATGCCTGCTTCTCTCTCTGCGGGGTGGAAATATGAGAGAGATGGAGAGAAACTGATAGAAGGAGACTCAATCCTTCAGCAGAGTGGACTCTCTGATATGCTGTTTTCATATTCTCATCCAAACCAAAAAAAAAAACAACAAAAAAACAACCTGTCTGTAAGTAGCAGCTAACCCATCCCAATCCATCTACCCATTCCTGGCACAAAAACACCAGCACGCCCTCAAACATGCACACCCCCACACACACACTTACACATGCTCATGTGTGTCTTTATGTACACAGTAAACATTCAGACACGCCGGCTTTTTTTTTTTTTGCATGTGCTTTTCACTCCTGCCACCCTCCTCCGCACTGCCATGGAAACAGAATTCAGCATTCAAGTATCTTTATTGTCTGGGGATTGGTGCATGTCAGTCAGTGATTTGAAGTTGTTTAGGGGGGCATCTTTTTGTCTTGCTGATGTTCCAGAAGCTTTAATCACAGCCTCTGCTCACACTACTCTGACTAATCCCCTTTATTAGCTAGTGACAGGCAGCAGCATCCGTGTTATGTGGTCAGAGGTTTTTTTGTTTTTTTTTTAGAAAATGTTCTTTTTTTACCGTCAGCTGCTATGGTGTCTTAACCGTGCAACTACTTTCACGGGCATGAAGAGATGTTTAATGGTGCAGTGGCAAGAGAAGCAAAACCGAAGCAGAGAGAGGGAGAAGCTTCTTGAGTCATGGTTGACTGGGTAGCTTTGTGGCAGGCAGCTAAAAAAGGTTTGAGTCATTCTCCATATGTGACTTGTTTTCCAAGTGCATCAGCAGTGCGCATATGCTACCAGTCTGCACCTGCGGAAGGTCTCGGTGTCTTAAATAGAAGCCACTTGACTACGCCACCGTTCCTCTCTTTCCTACCTGTCAGTCTCTTCTCATTTTACCCACCTCCCTCTGTCCTGCTTGTGTCACATGTCACATGGATGTGATCGCTGACAAGAGAATGCTGATGCATGTTGAAAGCATGGCCGCCCCAACACACACACGCACGCACGCACACATGCGCACGGCAGCGGGCGCACATAAACAGAACTCCCACCTACTCATATGTCAGTAGCGCTGTTACGCTTTCACACAGTCATGTTCCAGTGTGTCTACTCTTTTCTGAGGGAAGAGGATTGGAGGAATATTGTTTTCCTGCTTGAGACAGGCCTTTGGTAGTGATGTGTAGAACTGCACATTTTTCTCCTTCTCTCTCATAAACAGCTTCCTGGGGGAGAGCAGATGGCTAAGCCCAGCTCGCCACCTGCAGGCTGCTACCGGGACGCCACGGGCATCTCTGTGGGCACCACTTCCGGCCCTGGCAGCCCTCTAGGCCCAGGTTTCTAGCCCCACCCACTAGCCATCTTGCCCAGCACAGACTATAGCCAACAGAGCTGGCCTCCTGACAATAACTCACTGCCCAGGCACCATAACCAATGCAATAAACAGAGTAAAGAATGTGCCATGTCATCAACTAATACTGACACGTTATGTGTTTCGAGAATGTGCCAAAATCGTCTCATGATGACACGTTTTAATACTATCTGGAGTTCTTTCTGTTTATTTTTTTATTGCGTTGTTTGTACATGAATTATACATTAGCAAATGTTTTATGGATTTGTGATTTGTTCTGCCAGACTAAGTCTCAAGTCAACTAGATGCTTGTGTACAGTCCAGTGCAGCTTTCAAGGGTTATTTTAAATCCTCTTTATTCCTCATTTCCCACAGCACAGCAAGACTTCACTAGGCATGAGTGTTTCATTGGGAATACTGGAGTGTATTTTCTAAATAAAAAAAATATTTGTTTCAGGAACTCCGGTTCACTGTTAGTCTGTGAGAACTGTACACAAGTATCTAGACTTTTAAGGTGTTTGTTTGTACTGAGGGATCAGGATTCCCTTGGATTGTTTCAATATAAGATACAATACCATGTTCATACCATATCTTCTTTATAAGAAGACTACGCAAATGCACCTTTGCTTGTGTTACTTTATTTGACAGCAGTTTGTTTCAAATGGCTGAGCATTTCAAGCTCCCTTGGACCAGTACAAATACAAAACACAACTGGCACTCTGGAAAAAAAAAAAAAAAAGGGAATGGTCGATAGAATTCAGCAGGGAAATAGAAGCTAGAGATTTCTCTTTTTTGTGGCTGTGCAGCTTGATCATCAGCACGCAATTCATAAGCTTATAAATGGCCAGAGTGCAAAGTGACTAGGTCCTAAAAGTCTAAAGAGTTACAACTCTCCTGCATATACTGTACCAAGATGTTGACTTATCATTTTGATAACTGCAGCTTATTTTTGTGGATGCTTTAGCACTTCTTACTTTGCCAGAGCATATTTGTGATGATGAACAGTTCACAAGTTCTGATACAGTTGTCTCAATGTGCTTGTGCAAGTAGTTCTATTTTTTACCAATAAAACTATTTTGTGAAAGCAACATGCTTACCGTTTGTAGTCTGTTGAGTGCTTGTATGTGTGTGGCCCATAACTATGAAGACAGCATTCATATTCCTGCCAAATGTACAGATTGTTGGATAGTACAGGCTGTGCTGAGTGTAGGCAGGCAGGCTGCTCATACGCAGCGCCCAGGAATACAGCAGTATCAGTCCAACTAAAATACACATCTATAAAACATTACCTTGCGCAAATGGGTTTTGAAAAAGGAATTCTTCCTTTAAATACCACACCCGAGCCCTTCCAGTTATTCCTTATTGAGATGATAGTATAAGCTAATACATGAGTGAAACAGCATCCCTGGGAGTTTCAGGGAATGAGAGTTATCTCAGTTTTCCGCTTCATCTGACGCAAAGTCATGAATTTAATGATAACATGAAGACTAGCTGCTGACATTATGCAATTATATGGGAGGAGAAAAGTACAGCTGGTGGATTCCATTTGTCTTGTTTTGTTTAACCATTTAAAAATAATGAATGATGGAGCACCTCGGTAGCCGAATGGTTACTGCGCATGCCACATAACTGCAACATCCCTGCTTTGAATCCAGCCAGGGACCTTTGTTGCATGTCATACACATCTCTCATTCCCCTTTGTTTCCTGTCTGCCTTAAATAAATAAATAAATAAAAAATAATGAACGATGACGACAAAAGAAAGGTAACACATACAGTCACTGCTTTTGATTTTGTTCCTTTTATGAAAAAAAGTCTTGTTGTCTTTTTGTTTTTTGTTCAACGCCTGAGTAATTTCCTTCTCATCTCAAACCACTGAATTTCCTTCTTTGTATAATAAAGTTCAAATTTGATTTGATTCGGGTGTGTGTGACAGACATTCACCTAAGGGCGAAACAGATGACATCTGCATTTTATCACTAACATGAATCACTAAACCTGAGAAACCGGACACATGCAAACGCATAGAACAGCAAAAATGATAAAGGAAGGCGAGAGTACATTTTGAAATGCAAATGTGTTTCATCAAATTGGCTTCACGAACAAATAAAATCTCTAAATAAAACTGCAAAGAAGGCTATTATAAAAAGAGAAATGCCAAGATGTAGAAAACTACAAAAACTTCTACTCTGCATTATCAACCTTTGCACGACTTTCTACATGAAGATATCATTTGCCTTAAGCAGAGCCTGTTTCATATAAGAATACTGCACAGCGTGTTCTTCAGCTTTAATATCTGTGTCCCATAGCCCACAGTATACACTTCAGACGCAATGCTTATTAAATAGTTACTTTCCAAGAGAATCTGGCCTCTCATTACAGCTGATTGGAGCCTAGTCGCAAACTGAGTGAGAATATGCTTTCCTGAAACAAACATGGATTATTCAAGGCTCTCTCTCATTCTCCCACTCCTCTTGGTTATGCAACAAGAGTTCAGATCAAATAACTACTCCTCTCGTGGGGAAACGCTAATAAGATCTGCTCCTCTGTGTATTTAACCTACATTTTCCATCAAAGGCTTTCACCCTGTATTGCCGCTATGACAGATCTGGAATATGAGCTTAGATGAGGGGAGGTGAGCACTTGTCAATTCCAGGCAGGGGTTAATCATGCGTCAGGCTTTTCTTTGAACTTCTCCACCACGTCCAATTCAGTGATTATTTTATTGACCTTCATGACCAGCAAATAACCTTTTCCAAAGATCAACCGCAAAAAAAAGAAAACGGGAAATGTGGAAGACAATGAGGCGATGACTTCACACAAAGAGCGTTACCACACTCCACCAGTCAGGCTGGCAGATAGAAAAGAGCGAGACAGATATCAGACCGTGTTAAGGAGCTGTAATGCCATCAGTCACCAAAACTCCATTAACGTTCACTACATTGCTCAAAACACAGTGGGCGCTCAAATTGCTCTAGTATGTCACCATATTTAATGCACGGCTCGTTGTTTTGGACAGCCGTTATGCTCATGAAGGTTCATACTGGAGATATAATGCGGTCATCAACACTGAGAAAGAATGACCTTCCTTTGTTGGAGCTGCTCTCCTCTGGTCCCAGTGCTCATATGAGGCTGGGGAATAACAGCAACGACCTTGGCTTGCGCAGTAAACTGCTGAGAAAGGCAGTAAAAGCTACGGAGATGACAAAAGGAGCGTTTGTAGGAAAACAATACACTCTGACAGTTCAAAGGAGGCCCTTTAATATTTCAGATTTGAGCACGGGTATGGAGTATTCGGTGAGCTGAAGGTGAGGGAGGCTAATGGTTGAAGAGTGTGTTTTTTTCAGTCTTGATGGAAATGATTATGGTAGAGAATATTCTATTGCATAACAGAGAAGCACAAGCTAAAATATAGATGTCAATGTTCCTACCAATATCAAGGTGTTGCTGGATTGTCCCTACCGATATTTTTACAGATCTCGTATATTATATAGGTTTGTGTGTTTTCTGCGTGAGTGAAAGAGTGAAAGAATAGGATATGGGGGTTGCTCAACCTGATGATCTGGCAACCCCTCAGCTTCAAGCTATACGCATTGTTGACTAGCAGCACCCCGAAAGCAGCAGCAGTAGTGAAGCGGTTAGTGTTTATAGTTTAAAAGCTCCAAATGTCACAGAATTGAAAACGACTTCACTGGACAAAACTAAGATCATCTGATATTAAATTTAATTTCAGACGTTAAGTGTTGTTAGCTAATTTGTGACCGTTGCTCAGACATGTTGTTTAAATAAATTACTTCATTACTGTTGGTGAAAATTCTTCCCAAAAGCAAATTAAGACATCTGGTCTTAATTTGCAAAAAAGAATCAAAGTGTCAAACAGTTGAGCTTAATTAATAAGAATATTCTGTAATCAATCCAAACATTAATCTCTGAAATTAGTAAGAGAAATATTTACTATTTAATGCCATCTCTTCCTTTTCCATGAGAGGAGAGCAGAGTTACTATTGCATATGTATCATGAAGACATGAACATTATTTATAAGCTAAATTAGCCACAGCTTGTCCAACTGATCTGTTTGTGAATGTGTGGCATCATTTTATTACGGAAGCAGCAGCAAATAGAAGTCTCTGAGATGATTTAAAGATAAGTTTGAGCATCAGTTTCAATGTGAGTCTGTCATGAAACTCTTGAGTTGTTTTGCCCAAATAAACAAACTGAAAGCAGGACAGAATCTCAAGTGAGGTTTGAAAACCTTATAGCAGCGAGTTACAGAGCAGCATATTACCTACAGCTTTCTAAACATTGATTTTCTTGCAATACTCATATGTTCTTTTTACATATTAATTTTGGGCTCAGATTTATAGTTTAGTAGACTATCAATAAAATAAAATGCAAATGAATATCCAGTACAGTAAACAGCAGTCAGGCTCCTTGTGTGTGTATGTGTGCAAACTGAATGTGCCTATGAAAGAGAAAAGAGTGATAAAGAGCAAGTACACATACACAAATGTTTTGGCCATCCGACAAAAAATGTCCCTATCAAAGTTCAAACCAAACCTACGCCACTGTTCAACAGTACTTTTACTTTCACGTATGCAAAGAATTATTTTAATATTTAGCTGAAACAAAATTATTAGCTTTGAATTTTTTTTCAGCTTGGACCTGTACAAAACCTAATGAACACAAAATCCAACCTACAACTTCAGTTGCTCTGAAAAGCCTGAAGTGAAGTCATGAAATCACAGTGCATGAAGTTTAAACTGAAGCGTTCAAACAACCTTTTACGTTAACAGCTTATAGAATGATGCCTCCCATTGTAGTCTAGTGATATACTTATTGGAAGCTGACCTTCTTTCCTTGGTGTGTAGCCAGAGTTTCAGCATTATTCTTTAAAACATCTGCATATACTCTTGGTGTGCTCACTAAACAAACAGAGCTGAATTTGCTAAACTCTGAACGCTGACTCTGAGCGAGCCTCGGCACGGTTTCTTGTTAGGAGGAGCCGTAGATCTCTGGAGATGTTCACAAGCCAACTCTGCCAACCTCTGCATTTTGTTTAAGGAGGAAGAGGGAGGAGAGTATTTTTAGCTTTCTTTACCTTGGGTCTGTGATGTATTGAGACCAAGCCCTTAGGCGTTTACCGTGCTCGCACGAGTCATTGAAATAACTTTCCCCGATACTCTTGATGCCGTGTTTGACCCCGTTTACGAGATAGGAATAGGCCTGGATGAATTGTGTGCCTGTAGAGTGTGTGACGGGAGGTGGAAAAGCAGTGCAGTCCCTCTGAGTAGATTCTAACTCTTAGTTTTGAGGCGAGAGCTGGGCCACTTCGGGTCACAGCCTAGACATCCATCACTGTGGCTGCCACTGCATTACACTGGACTGAGGTGGGTCACTTTCAACACTAAAAACACCCCTTTGAATTCAAAGGACATCATTATTTTGATACTTGACACGCCAGCTGACAGCTTAGCATGAGAGAAAACCAAAAAGACATTTTAAAAATATCATATAGGTGAATGTGTCTGCTGAATTTATACTGCCTGAGTCCAAACTCTCCCTGATAACAGCCAGCCATAATGGATGTTCAATGCAGCATTAACAAATTTAATTTAGGCTCTGCTCATCTGGCCTGTGGTCTTGGTAGACGATTGTGTACAAGGCGAACATCTGTAGGGCTTTCCTCTTGTGAGGCTCAGTTAGTTGGTGGGTGATGGCTGATGCATCCATTACTCAGAGCGGGCTGACAATGGGCCCAGACAACCATCTGCTGGAGGTACGCCTCACTCTACTTCCAGATCGATCTCTGTCATGAATCTGTCTTGTGGCACTCTCTGCTCGTGTACAGGAGGGCTTTGCAGCGTTTACATCCTTTTCACAGTGTTTGTTTCGTTCTCTATATCAGATCCAGCCTATATACATCTCTCCATTCACTTCCACTCAATAATTGTCTTTTCTTTTTCCACAAACAACTGCTTCTATTCTTTTATATAACTGGGGTTTCAGTCCAGTTTCGATGTTTTCTCTCTGTGTCACCTCAACACAGTTATCGATCCATTTTTCTGAATTTCATATCTTCCCTACTACTTGCCAGCAATCATTACTCCATCTCCCACTTTGCCTTCCTCCCCTTTTCTGAGTAAGGCAGTTGTTAGCAAAATGTGGAACCCTATAGGAGCTCTCCAGAGGATGACAGCAGGTTGCTCGTGATGTAGCATCCACTGCGTGACTTAATGTATGGGCCTGCCTGTGACGGACAGAAGTTGATTTTAATTACATTCTACCAGGAAGCAGAGAGGCAGGGGAAGAGAGATGAGCAAGTCAACACACGCTCTTTACTCTTTGCAAATCAGCTATTTTCTATGTCGAGAGGCAGTGAAGATGACTGGATCTCCGTGTTGAAGACACAGATGCCTTGATGGTCCTCCTTGACCCCTGACCAGAATATAAATTAGAAATGCATATGATTACTAAAGCAACAACAGAAAAGCTGTCTATAATCTCAAATGACTACTTAAAAACAAGATCTTTCAGATTTATTTCTTGCTGTGAATGACAGAAGCAATTTAAAGATCACTCAATCTGTCTGTCTATGTGAGAATGAACAGGAGGAGTGTGACTAATAAGGCTAGGGAGGCAGGTGTGATCTGTGGCAGGACAGACGTAGGGCGCACTGAGCCTGGGGGGGAACACCATCAAAGCAGCCAATTGCTGCTCTCAGAAACCTTCAAGGACAATCTCAGTCACTCAATGTGACACAAGAGAGGTGCAGTCCGGGGGCGAGAAGAACAAGACAGGCAGATTAAACAGCAAGGATAAGAGCCTATCTGCCCACCCCACGTCAATAACAGCCCCAGCAGCTGCTAATGCAAAATGGATCCAATATTTCCTTTAGCATTATCCCATTAGCCTACATTGGTTAGCTCCTATAGGTTCAAATCATCGCTTCACTTCCCCTTTCCCCTGCCTTTATTTGATGCTATTTTCTCATCATGGTTATTTGGAAAGGTTCAGTAATTTCATTGCTTTTTCTGTGGCTCGTTGTTTGTTTGATTACACAATATCAAGCCACTTCAGACGGTTTTTAACACTTCAGTAATTGCCATATGTGTAGTATAGCACCTGCTGCTGCATATTTTGTGGTTGTATGAGAATTGCCATTGGCGGTGAGTTTGTGTGTGTGTGTGTGTGTGTGGTCTATCGTAGGCTACTTTTGGGGACAAATTTCAGACCTAGGACCAGTTAATTGGGGACGACTTGTCCAATTGGGGACAAAAGCCGTGTCCCCAAAAGGCCAGTGGTTAAGGTTAGGGTTAGGCAAGCAGTGGTTATGGGTAAGGATAAGTCTCTAGGAAATGAATGTAAGTCTATGTAATGTCCCCACAAGTGACCGTGATCTGATATATATATGTGTGTGTGTGTGTGTGTGTGTGTGCGTGCGCAAGTGGAAAGGGTTCCTAAAAGCGGCTGACCAACTAGTACCATTTTTTCCACATAAAATATTCATAATTACAGAAATATCTTATCAATATATGATTGAGCTGAGGTCTTCCAGGATAGACACGTCTCAGTCACTCACAGCAAAACAAAGAGCCTCAGGTTCAGACATGACAAAGACATGCCAGGAGCAGACAATGAGAAATCCCGGTTGTGCTTCATTTTAAACAATCCCTTTTCATTAACACAATCAGTGATCCCAAAGCTTCAGAGGGAACAGGATAATACCAACAATTAGACCACTGAGCTGATTTATTGGCTATAGTTATGGCACAGTCACACACACCTGCTGAAAAAGCGCGTACACACACACACACAAACACAGTTACTCATTTTGCCTCTCTCACCGATATATAGGTCAAGTTTACAGACAAACGATTGCTTTTAGCCAGAAGTCTATATTCCTGTATGTCACAACCTCAATACTCTGCTCCTGCCATCTTTGTTGTTGTCCTGTAAATCAGACAGGACATTTTTATTGTTCATGCAATTCTGCGTAATTACCCTTGCATGCAGCAGTAAACAATTCAGAGCCATAGAGCTTTTTATGAATTATACTACATGACATACTGGTAAAAAGCGGGCATGCACAATGCAGAGAGTATGATGGCATTAATATAGTGTCTGTGCTCTCTGATCTTTTATAGGACACCAGCAGCAAGAAGCCTGCTCATCAAACAGCCATCATCTCTCTTAATGATATCAATTCAACCAAGTGCCCATTAAAACATTTAGTGGGGATAGATGGCCTTTGTGGGCATGTGGGAGGTGCTGATTCATCTGCAGTGCATGTATGTGCATGCATTGTGAAGTCCTCTCTGTTCACATTTATACATACCACATTCATGATAACACACTCGCATGCACACATCTGTGCATATTTACAGCAGGGCAAGCACGCCGAAATCCATTAAGCTACGGTTTGACATACACACAAAAATAAGACACTCAAGGGAGGAAAAAAAAATGCACAGAAAGACAGCTGAGTGTGATGAAATAATCATTGGGAACCATCTCTTCTAAGAGAATGAACAATCAGCACTGGTCCCATTCACTCTGCTGCATTTTTCTCCTCATAGGAGATTAAATATTTACCTATAGTGGGTCTCCTAAAGAGCCACGACATCTTCAAGGGACCAACAGTCCATCTCCGACATCAACCTAACACCTATCCTTTAATTCAGGAAAAGAAAAACATGGTTTCATTTGTACAGGGATGTAAGGGAGCTCCTGAGTCTTTCAAAAGACTTGTGTTACCGTAATCTCAAAATATATCTCAGTGGAGCGGTCTACGAACCAGCGCTGACATTTCAAATTTTGCAGCAGTACTTTTATTTTTTAATGCGCCCCCTAGTCCTACTATAAATCCTCACCCTGAAAATAAAAAAAACCCCTTGCATTCTCATGTTATGTAAGAGTGAACGTTTTTCTTTCGCCACTGATACACGCACACGGGCTGAAAGACACGGGGAGAGAAATTGGGCCTAAAAAAGAACTAGGCCCTCATTACAAGGCGCAGTGTGATGGTGCTACATCTCAAATACCCACCAGGCATCATTACAACCTAGAAAGGGTCCAAAGACAGAACAGAGACAACACTGATTCAACACAGCCTTAATGAAGCCTTGAAGCAAAGACAGTGAGGGAGGGATGAGTGATGGTGACATGATGAGGGACTGTGAGGGGAACATGGGACCAGATGAGGAGCAGAGATTAGGAGATGTGAGGAGGTCGAGGTACTGCTGCTGTCCTATGGTAAAAACTTTGAAATAGTAATGTGTCCATCTGCCAGTGGTGTCCTGACTGCCCACACTGGTATTAAAGATTGAAATCAACATGAAACTTTCTTAACATTTCATGATTTCACTAAATGTGTTCTGAAAGTTGAAATCCTATTTCAACAAACTCCCAGGGGGTGCAGGAGTGTGTATTTTTATGTGTAGGTAAACAAGAGGAAAAGGAAGAGGAAGATGATTTGGAATAGACCATAATAATATAGTTCTTGCCAGTGCACTCCAAAAGCCAGCAGAAAATTCAATTCGAGCAGTCCAGCACATGCTGAACTGAACCCCAGATTATCTGGTTAATTAAACTGTCACAGGAACAAAATATGAAACTATCCTTTGCTAACACAAACAAAAACATCAAAATCCCTGTGCCAACATTGCTTTATTAAGCTTTAACACACTGACTAATTGCTTTTTATTATTTCCATGATGATGGAAATGATCAAAGTTAACTCTTACCTCTGGTTTGGGGACAAAGGCCCGTCCAGGGATGGTGAAACAGTTGCGGACTGTGCAGAGATACTGAGCCATGATGGACAGGCGACTCCTCTGTTTGCTCCCTGTGCTGGCCGTCAACCTCTGGATGGAGAGCACAACTACCACAAATTAGTACTCACTAATACATATTCAGAAAGACAAGGTAACTTGTTGAGGTCATATAATGTTGCTTTTGGTATTATCCAAACATGTCTAGTAAAGTAAATGTATTAGATAAGGCACCAAACTGAAACAAAATGAGTATTTAGATGTATTCTAATATGAATATATCCTCATTAAAAAATGTTAATAATAAAGCAACCATCATTAGATCCTGCTCTGAATGAACTGCCTGGGCTATATGTAAAAAATATTCCAGTTTTATTTATTTTAGTTTCATGTTGTCATTAATAATGGATCAAGAAATCAATATTTAATCTTAACAAAATTAGTCATTCATTACACAATATTTTCATACATTTGTGACTGCATTGAACAAGAGCAATGTGAAACCATGAGTAGACTTCATGCTTAAAATACAAAAGGGTATTTAAGATTTGTTCAACTTTCACAGTTATTTTAACTCAACTGAAACTTAATTCAGGCAGGTTTTCCTGCTTGTATTCTTGGTTCCTGGTTGAGAGTGCTGCATCCTGACAGATACACATCCTGAAGACTAACACCATGTAACAGTGTTTACATACCTCTGCAACCTCTTTCTGAAAAGTGAGCGTGAGTCGGGTGCGTCCGTAGAGGAAGGGTCCTGTTCTGTTGGCCATGTTCTCCAGCCACTTGATGATGAGGGGGGTTGAGACGCTGAATGGTAGGTTCCCTATGATGTGAAGGTTTGGTGGATCTGTAAAAACACATATTTATACACAATACACACAATTTAGTTCCATGGATTTACTACACTCTAACCATCGTGACAGCTTGTATAATTACATCTTCTCACCTTCCCCCCATGGCTTAGAGATATTTACTGGGAATCCTCTGTCCATTCTGTAAGTAAGTATGTCACCATGGACAATCCTCAACCTGCCTGGTGCTGCCTCAGACAAAAGCTGTAGAAAAAGAGGTGATACAACATTAAATTAGAAAAATGAACGAGCATTCAGAAAAACTACGTAGTCATCAGTCACTCTCCAGGTAGCTAATGATACTGCAGTTAAAAATAGATGAACTGGTCTCATTCAACTGACAGGTGGAGGTGTTTTATCTTTTTCTCCTGAATGGCCCAATGACCTTGAGAACCTTGTACATTGTTATTTAGCCAACCTCAATGTGGCTGCTCAGTTTACCTTTAGCCCAGGAATGAAGCGTGTATCCTTCTCCACCACAATCACGTCTGTCGCACCGCCGTTCAGGATGGAGCGGGTCAAGCCCCCTGGCCCAGGACCCACCTCACACACATGGGCATCCCTCAAACTGCCCGCCTGACGCACTATTTTGTCTGCAAAGATGGGGATGTTTTTCACTGATATTTTTATACAACAAAAGTATACAATCAGTGAATTATATACTAACTTAGTTGAACTCATGCATCATATTACACCATACTCTTCATCAGAGTCTTGGGTTTCTAAATTGAGATTAATAGTGTGTGATGTAGCACTACCTGTCTGCCTCTGTGTGATAAAGATGAGATGCATTAATCTAACAGTCACCTTGTCCAAGGACAAGAGAGCACATCAGACCTGCACTGCATCACTGATAATTATATTAAGGCAGGAGCACCGCAAGGGCTGCAAACAATTGACTCGGTCCATTCACATTAGCAGGAGATCTACCCAACCTTACCCATACAGAGAAGCCTGTCGGTTTCAATGCCTAGAAACAAGGCTATGTGGAGCTGTGCAATCAAGTGAACTGGAAAAACACACTATGGTGTCCTCAGTCAGTGTAGACACAGTAACAAAGAATAGGAGGTAGCAGGTATTGGTGCAATGCAGATAGAGCAGGAGGAAGAGAAAGAAAAGAGTTGAGCCGTAAAACTGACCTGTGAGCTTCATGTCCAACAAAAAGTTCTGGGACAGCTGTTTCTCAGCTCGCAGGTTGTACAGCTTTATCAGCTCACCTACAGTAGGCATGGGAGGCAGGCGGAAGGACGCCAGTTTCCTTGAGGCAGTCATGGTTCAAACTGTGAAACTCACACACCTACACACACACACACACACACACACACACAAGGTAAGAGAAACTATGATTGATCAGTTTCCTCAGTAGCACAGTGATTCAGAGGCTGGGAGGCATAAATGTCTAAAAATACTGAAAAGGGCAACACATGGTAATGTACTGAGGTCACACGGGTCATAATAACCTCCCAGTAATAGTATTCCAAAGTTGATATGAAGTTAAGTCAGGGGTGACCTTTTGAATTGAAGTGAATGGCTATGTGTTCAAGGTATTTTGTTATTTTGGCTTGTGCTTTTACAATTGTGATTGAGTGGGATTTATTTTAACTGGCAAATTCAACAATATTATTGTTTGTGGAACAGCACAGTCTTGATCTATGGATTTTTGTCTATTATGGCAAACTGTTATCGATTCCAATTACTTCTTTATCAGCTCTTGGGATCGATTTTCAATGTCCATCCTGAAAGCTGAGCCGTTAGTGCTGAAAAGCTGACTGTATCAATGTTATGGTCTCATAAAGGGATCTCTTGGACCACCTAGTGGTCATATAACAGAAAACTACTTGACAAACATAACTAGATAAAATATACAATAACTATTCTTTCACCTCACAATATGAAAACACGTCCATGTTAAAGATGTTTTATGTTTTAAGTGTTTGAACCAGTCAATCTACTTTAGAGTAAAGAACATTATATCCTCATTTAATCACTGCTGCACATAAGTAACATTGGCTGGATAATACAGTGAGGTTAATGAACCAGTCAGGAAGCAGTCAAGCACGCTCAGTCTGGAATAAATACGTTAAACTCATATTTAAGTCATTTAACTGAGCTGTGACACTGTCAACAGGCACAGTCGTTAGCATTTGCAGCGAGCGTTAGCTTGTAGTCATAATGTCTTTAGCATTAGCGGGAAAAGGACTGTGAATTTAGACAGAACATTTCAACATTGTTTCTGAAAACCGAGAAAAGACTGAAAACAAACCGCATACAGAATACAATGAGGACACAAAGTAGAAAATATACAAGAGTAAACCCACGTTTCTCACCAGTACCGTTTTCCTCCCTTACATTTCCCTATTCGTCATTTAATTGATGTCCGCGTATCCAATGAGCTTGCGAGAATTGTGACCTAAACCAATCAAGTGGCAGTAGGCGGATCTTTGCGTTGCCCTTGAAGAGACGTTTATTGTTGATGTAATCATGCTTTACAGCCAGGAGAGGGCGACATTTATTTACTGTGAAACTACAAAAATCACTCTTGGTAGATGTAGTCCTCCAGGGAAAAAATCTAAGTATCGTTGCATACAATCCATGATATTACTTCCTTTAATTGAACCTTATTGTATTATTGTGAAAAACACTGGATATTAAGCAACATAGCTTGAAGACACCTACTACTGACAGAAGAGCTAAATAATAGGCATATACAAAGTAAACAATATGGCTATTGTTTAACACTATGAAATCAACACATTTATATTCATATTTTGAAAAAACAGCAGTTAAGAGCCTTTCTTAAGCATGAACCCCACTCAGGCTTGTAAACACACAACACCCCCTTGTTCCACTGTCATTAAGCTATAAATTCAGATTTAAACATCATCATCTCTTTGAACTAAGTGAAACCCCTCAGTTTAAATTGATGAGCAGCTTGCATGCCAATGGTGCACTGCAGGGCATACATTCATTGTCATGATGCACAGCTGCTGTCTGGAATGATCCTTGTGGCCCTGTGGTCTCCCGTCTCTGGGTCACAGGGGTAGGAGCTTGAGATGGAAATACTCTTCCCTGCAGGGTTTGGCAGATGAGTGGCAGCTCTGCTGCTCCTGCTATTGCTGACCTTGGGATAGTGCTTCAGACCCAAAAGAGGGGGGGGGGGGGGGGACCACTGGCATGGTTGAGTTAGTGTCTGAGTCTGTCACTATGGACAAGTTAATTAGTTAGTTAGTATAAAGCAGTCTACTTTAGATATACTCCAGAGAATCATTAATGGAGCATCACAATTACAAGACTCATCACCTTGTGCTCTGCGTGATCATGCATCTCAATGATAATCTGAGTCGCTTGAAACTACATTGGCTTTAAATGAGGGCTTGGTATAGTGTCTTTGGAAACAAATCAATGTTCTCATGTGAACACAGGATGGCATTAGAGAGTCACTTCCACCATGCAACACTATAGTGTGATCAGAAAGGAGAGGAAATGACTTTTAACATTTAATTAACATTTCTGGGATGGCAAGTCATCACTATAACTGGAACATCAGAAGAAAAACACAAAACAGAAATACTTAAGAGTATATAATTTCCAAGGCAATTTAGACTAACAGGCTAACATCAATAAACAGAGAAACCACAAGACATGTAATGTCTACAGTGTGTTCGACAATAATGTCTGCTATGATGATAATTCAAAGTTGAGTCACTATTATTTTCTGGTATTTTGCTGGATCTTCTGTGGATGTTGTAACAAGTCCAATGGTGTTAACTGACCAAAAAGTGAAACCAGATATATACTATTATGAATATACTTGGTTCTAGTGTTTACTATGGCAATGTTGTATTCCACTGAACACATAATAATTGTAAAACTTTCTTGTCCTAATCAAATACAAGAACAGTTTGAGAAAGACTGCAGTATGGATGTTTAAACGTGATACATGTTATTATAGTATCATATTGTTTTGTAGGTTATCTCTGCAATTGATCTTGTTTTACATTCTGATACCTGAGAAGTTTTTTACAAGTCAGGTTTTAGTGGTTTAATAGAAATATTTTACATATTAATGTTTTTGCTGACACTCCAATAAATAGTTTTAAACATGTGGTCATTAGTTTACTGTATATATCTAAACCAGCAGTCAATACTAAAGTTTTAATGTATATAATCTCGGGAAAGTGGCTCAAGAAGTCTTGGATGAAGGATGAATATGGTGGAGCACTTGTTTTGAGTTGTTTGAGTAAAATTGTTGTTGTAATTTTGATTCTTTTTATAAACACAAAATTATGTACATTTATCATTTTGGACGGGACACTATTACAGTGTTCGGAAGTGGAAAATACAAACCCTAATTAGACATACTTGTCTGTCAACCTAAAAGAAAAAATCCTATAGTACAGCACCACATAAAAGAAGTTGTGGTATTTCAGCATTGGAATTCCTGTGGTAGTCATTGTGTTCCTGTGATACATGTATTGTGGTATTTTTGTGGTTAGGGCAATTTACCATGAGACGTTTGGTGTTCTGAGGCACTAGTGTGTTAACATGACTCCAAGTCTGACATTGTTGAACAAAAGAATCAGCAAATATGACTAACGTTTCTTGTGTTCTGTGTGTCTCGATAAATAATACCAAATGATAAGATCTGGTCAGTCATGACTCAAGGAAAGCAATCAACAATAGTTGGCTTGCAGAGACTTTGTGGTAGTTAGACAATAGTTTGGGAAATGCACTTATTTCTTGCCAGGAGCTAACATTAGAAGACTGATACCACATTCTTGTTTGTCTGTTAAATAAGAAGCTACAGCCAGAAACTAGTTAGCCTAGCTTAGCACAGAGACAAAGAACTGGAGGAAGTCACTGAAACCAACCAAGAAATAGTCCGGCACATATCCATGTAAAATGGCCACTCTGTATACCACTACAGATATACCGTTATAGATATAATACGTTAATTACCTTTAAAGGTGATGGTAGGCAAATTAGTTTTATTTTAAGACAGAATTAGGCTGGCTGTTGTTTGAAAGATGCAGTGTATAAGATTTAGGGCCCTATTTTAATGATCTAAAGCACATGGTCTGAAGTGCATGGTGCAAGTGCATTTAGGATGTGTCCAAATCCACTTTTGCTATTTTAACGGCGGAAAAAATGGTTGATGCGCCAGGCACATGGTTCAAAGGGGTTGTCCATAGTCTCTTAATTAATCATGGGTGTGTTTTTGGCATAACATGCAATAAACCAATCAGAGTGTCATCTCCCATTCCCTTTAAGAGCCAGGTGCACTTGCACCTTGGCGGATTGCTATTATAATGGCATATTTGCCAAGTAGTAATAAGGGCACTTCTCTGCAGAGGAAGCAGATCTGCTCATGTGCAAAGTGAAAGCGCATGATCCATAACAAGCACACTGGCCCCTGCTGCTCCTGGACCCTTCCGTGGCCCCAGACCACCAGTTTAAAGTCCTGCTCATCAATTTGTTGTGAATGTATTTTTGTTTGTTTTTTGAAAAGGTTTATTTTTTTATGACAGCTTTGGCCTCTTTAAAATTGTTTTGTTCAGTCACGGAGTAGCAGGTCAAATCAGCAAGGTTTTAATTGCTGAAAGTATGGAAACCTGATCACTGTACCCTCAAAAATGTTAAAGAATATTTGTTAAATATTAAAAAATTAAATCATTAATTTTAATCATGTTAATAATGATCAACACACTTATCAGGGCTTGATCAGCTCTCCAAGGTGCTTATCCTGCTGCTGGCAGCAGCTAGAAGCAGTCCAGAGTTCTTTCCTTCTTTAGTTTAATCATTGTTTTCACCTTATTTATTTCCTCACGTGTTCCTCATGTCTTCATGTATTGATGTAGCAAGAAAGACGATCTGTGTCTGATCAGTTGTTGTCCATCTGTTTAAATACCTACATGTGTTGCCATGATTTGGTCAAATAATTAGACAATTTTATCCGTCATTACTGTGATTAGTTTATTCTGCTAAATATTATGACTGAGCATTATGACATGTATTTTTTATAAAATATGTTAATGTACACAATAATAATCCTTCACATTGTAATCCTTTTATTTGTAATGTTTTGAATGTCCGTGTGCTGCCATGTGTCCATGTGTGTGTAACAAGCAGAGTGTATGTTGTGCACCCGCCTATGAAGCTGCATATTACTATCTTCATAATGCGCCCTTAAAATAACAGTGAAACACTGTGCCACTGACTTCAGACTAGGTTTTTGTTGGTCAATAGCGCAATCGCTTTCTGCTGCCTCAAGATAGCAATGCACCAACAATGCTCCTGACCACACCTCATTTTAAGACCAACATGCTCATGGGCGATCTGATGGGCGCAAGTGCATTTGCTATTTAAACAATGTGGGCGCTGGATGGGAAAATGACAACTGCGTTGGTCTTAAACTAACAAAGACACTTGCGTCGTGCTTGGCGCTGTTTTGCGCCGGGTGTAAGATAGGGCCCTTAAGTGGCATCTAGTATTGAGGTTGCAGATTGCAACCAAATGAATACATTTCCCCTCACCTTCCCCTTCCAAGCATGTGGAGAATCTACGGTGGCCATGAAACTTGCAAAAAACGCAAAATGCCCTCTCTAGAGCCAGTGTTTGGTCTGTCTGTTTTGGGCTACTGTAGAAACATGGCAGTGCAACATGGCAGGCTCCATGGAAGAGGACCTGGTGCCTGTGTACATATAAAGGGCAGGGGATCATACACTAATTAAAACATACTTATGAATATGATATTCCATTTCTGCCAAGTCCGTTCCACTAGATGCCACTAAATCTTACACACTGGGCCTTGGTTTCAGTTTTTATGCTAAGCTAGGCTAACTGCTGCTTCATATTTACCACACAAACATGAAAGTGGCATCAATCTTGTCATCTAACTCAACAACAGCAAATGGATACATTTGGCCAAAAGCATAAACATTGCTAAAAAGATCTATGTCCTGTCCTGTGTTTGAACATCCACGACTTTTTTAGTAATAATTTTTCTCATGCCGAAAACCTCTATGGTCCCTTCATGGCTTTAGGCCAGGAACACCATGTTCCCTGTTGTCCCAGGCCTAGTCTAATCTCACTCTGCTTGGACAGCTCATTAGCATCTGTCAGCGCGCCCAAAGCAAAAAAACGACCCGGGAGAACTGAGGTGATGTCTGAGCCGAAGAAGTGGAAGTGACCAGAGGGTTGCTAATGCTGCAGGAGTGTTTTGACGACAGACACGGTGGTTAGATGGGACCTCAGAGTTCACTCTTGTAGTTACTTTGCTGGGGGGGAGCTTACAACAACCGTGAGAGACCTCAGTGAAAAATGAAGGTATAACAGTATGTGTATGTGTTCTTGCATGCATGATCTGAGACCAGACAAACAGAGGGCAAAGGTGATGTGGGTTACAAAGATATGCACTGAAGCTGTCACCCATCTTGTATTAATTAAATGTGAGCACTATTCATTCTGATCACATAAGTGTGGGAATGGCGGCGTCTTCAACCAGCCCATATTTCTACTATGATTCATAACAACCGCAGCCCCGATGGGCCCAGACAGGACCACCGTCCTGTGGGCATTATATATACAGAGTGAAATCATAACAAACCTCTTCCTCACTGGATCCCACCACATGACTTCACTTTGGGTGTGGGAATTATGGCATTCAATCAAAATACACTTCTCATGACCTCAGTTTGGATAGATCTTCCTCTTCGATACCACATGTAGGGAGATGACATCATATGTGGGGAGGAAAGCGTCTGTCAAACAAATGTGCTTTGTTTTTTGAGTTTTTCTTTGCTCTGAATAACTTTGAGTGGCACATACAGGATAACAAAAAGGTAAAAATGTCTTCGCTCCAAAGCTGGTGAACCCTCCAGTGACCTTGTATCTCTAGGTATCCAGCAGTGCTTTGGAAAGTGAATAAACTGATAACTGAGAGTCAAGGAATGAAAGGAGTTAACCAGACGGTCTGTCCAGTGTGTGTCTATCTATGCATTTGTGTCTGCTCAAGGGTGTTTTCATTTGATTGAACAAAACATTACATCAGCCCCACACCCACCTAATTCGACAATGGCTACATGTGAATAAAACTGCTCTTGGGTCAGATCTGCATTGCAACACAGAAGAACTAACAAAGAGGGAGTGAATGTCCATCTGACATAATTCCTCAGTGAATTTATCTACTGGTTAGCTGCTGTATCTTTTGTTTGCTTTGGTTTCCACCTAGAGATAAGAGTGACATTATGCTCACCAGGCGTTTCCCTCCAGTGACAGACAAGACTTTTACTTTTTGTAGTAAAATGCAGACTGTGGCGTACTCCTATGGCTTTTCGTGCTTCATATATAACTATGGTTTCGATCAAATACCATTAAAAAATCATTCAATTGTCCAGGAGTGTAGAACTAAATAGTAAACAGTAAGAGATTCATGAGCCACAAACAAGCTAAACATTAACCAGTGACAGATACAAGGGTCAGCCTGGAAACAAAGAGGTTGGACAATTTGTATTTCTCTCTTTGTTCATCCCTTGTCAGTGTGGGCAATTATTAAAATAGTTGGTACACACCATCAACCAATCAAATAGTAGTGAAGCATCATGCAGTAAAACCTACATTTGGCAAAGATGAAAATGGTTGTATTGGGTCTTCTGTGTGTGTTTGTTAAGTAAAAGGGAGACATGTCACTCTGAGAATTTAATTTGAAATTGTCAATATACTGTATACTGTATTTCATATCTAAAGTCTGTAAAATTGTATTATTAAGTTATTTGACCTCACTGCTTACACTAAGATCATCTCCATGTAGCATTCAAGAAACAGCAACTTTCTACTCTCTTTTATAATAAGAAAATTTTCATTTTTCTTGGTATTAAATCTGAAGTCAAAGTCAGCTATTGGAAGTACAGTATATACTTGTTGAAGACCAGCACTGCAGGGAGAATTAATGAACTGATCATCTGTATACATAAAATGATTAAAGCTCCCAATAAATTGTCCTATTACTCTCTTGATATGATGTTGTGTGTTTGAGTCACACCAGTGGCACAGTGAAATTCATCCACACATCTTGGGGGAAATGTGGTTGTAGCTTGGTGACCAAGGGCTACTATTGCAGGATGAGGTCACCAGTGAAGATGCACTGTTTTCCGGGAAGCAGCAGTCCCCATTTAATGGGATCTATAATTATGAGTTAGACATCTAACCTGCCGGTCTTAATGCCCCTTTGTTATGGGTTAAAGGTCAATTTACCATAAAAGTTTACCTGGTGCTATAATACATATATATAAAGTACAGTATACCACAAATAATAAGGTTTGTGAACCAAGTTTAGGTGTGTTTACTTTCTACCGCATCCCTGGCAGGAGAGTTAACTATTCCCATTGATGCAGAGTACAATTACTGTACCTCAGATTTAGTTTGCTGGCCTAATTTAGATTGTTTTCAACAAGCAGGGCCAAAAAGGCGATGTAGCTGCCAAAATCCTGTGGAGTTTGGCCACACTCAGCCCTCCTAAGTCAGCAATTGGTGGTTCCTTGGACCACTGTTGGGGCTTGGGTGGCTGCTGCCACTGGACTTTCCCAGCATGGGAGAATGGCATGGTTCAGCTGTCACCAAGGGGTCAGTGGGAAGAGGTAGCTCTATAGCTGGCCAGCCAAAACATCTAGCATTCAGCTAGCCTCAGCTGCTAACAGTGCCCATGCTGGCAAGAGTGAAGGAGTTAAATATAGAGCTATACTTTTTTAGCCTGTGTGACTGTTGTCAAAAAAGAGTAGAGAGGGACAATGGAAGAAGTGGCCGAGTGAAAAGATCTGGCTCTGTGACAAAGGACATCACACTGCACCTCTGCCTTTCTCCTCCTGGGCAACGGCTTTCAACTGCTGAGAGGGAGTAGAATAGTCCCTGCCTACCTCCTTCACCCCCCTTTCTCCCTTTTATTCTGAGACTCACACACTCTTCAACTGACTTCTAGAAAGGAGAGGAGGGAGAGAAAATGAGAGGTGTGTTTTAGACTGCTACGCAGAGCAGAACTGGATAGGCTGTGGGAGGGAAAGAGGGAGGGAGGGTGAGAGAGAGGGAAGTTACAGTGCTCTGTTATTGCTTTCTACCATTCCCTGGCTGACCTGAAGAACTGAAAGGAGAGAGAACGAGAGCAGAGGATGGCTCTTTGTACCATTCAGTAGCCAGCGCAAGCAGACACCACAAGTGGACCACACGAGCCAGAGGATATTAGTGGATACTTTACTGCTAGGATTACCCTTGGTGTGACTACTAATTGCCCAAACCTGGGGACAACACAACAACAGGTAAGTCTCCTAAGATTCCTATAATGAACGCATTCCTGTTCTCCCTGCCCTTGTATGGGAAACAGCCAAAAAAAACCATGTACGTCTGGCTAAAGAAGAGTTTATCAGCTGTTCCACTTTAGTGCTGTCAGACTGAAATACATGAAGAGGCACAGGTACAGGTGCTGCCATTGAGCTGCCATCAATTTATGAAGCCAATAAAGAGCAGTGTTAGGAAGAAATCCACATTCTTGGCTTCACTTGAGCTGCGGTTAGAGCTAGTCAGCACTGTATGAATGAAAGAACTCTTCCCTTATGCGTAATTAATTCAGCTCACTTTTTATACATTCAAATAATATGGATTTCTACATTTTGCATTAGTTACTTGCCCATGAGAAGACATGTGACTCCTCTTAGTGTTGTTAACAGCAATACAGCTTTGGCACTGAGACAAGGGAGTCATGAATCAAACATTTCTCAATGAATTACATCTTATGTTGCTGTATGAATAAGACCATTTAGTGTGTAGTAGTTTTGTGCGTCACATGTGGGAGGAAAAGCCCACCATTTCACCAGACAACAAGGGATGATGCACTGAGACACTGAGAATGTGAGAGAAAGAGAGGCTAATCCAGATCATTTATCAGGTCATGTTTGGGAATGATATGCACACACACAACCTTTACCCTCAGCTTCTCCCACAGCTGCCAACGCTCATTACAGGTGCCACTGCAGCACCCTGTAGCTCTCACTATGCCACTCACTGTACACGCACCAAATACAGTACACAAGTGCAAAATACACACACCGCTGAAGAAGATCTGGGGGCCCTCACGAGCTGCAGCATGATGACATCTTTCATCCAGAGTATTTATGGATTGTAACGATGCCAGAATGAATTCCATTTCATCCACATGAAGTCATCGGCCTTTTTGGAGGAGACATGGCTCCTGCTAACTGTTGTCTATTTGTCAAGACGCACATCACTTCAGTAAACTGGAAAGAAAAATGTATCTCACTCTCAGCGTGGGATTCCAGTGCAGGTGTGGCTCACGCTGCTCTCAAAGATCCTTTCTGTCAGCGTCCAGGGGCTCCGTGCGACCTCACCCTTCCTCTTTCGCTGCCTCCCACCCTCTCCAGCTGATGCGGCCTCAGTGATATCACCACTGACACATGACAAAGAGAACTGGTGGCGAGATAGCGCTCATTAACATTTTTGTGCTTGCTCCAGCTTTATCTGAGCGCATCCTTTGCTGGCTTGGCACATGATCTCTGGAGCTAAATCAGCCAAATGTCCACTTGAAAAAGACAAATTTGTGAATGTAGACTGAACAGTTATCAGTTCCAGCTTGTAAATGAATCAGTCTGACTGTAAATCAATAATGTGTTTAAACTGAAACCTAGTTGGCTTAGTGTGGATGTTTGCCAAAGCAGCACTGATTTGAGATACACTAAATGTATCACTGGCTTACCTCATGACATTACTTTAGCCCTATGTCACGAGAGTTGTTTCTCATGCACAAGATGACATAGTTTAGCGGTTAGATGTACCGTAACATTAACCTCTTTAGCACAGTATGAATGGACGGTCAAGACTTCTAAAATTGGATTTTGACCCTGCACAAGATGAGAGGTAATGCTGTGCTCCTGCATGAACTGCTTGTGGCATGTGCAGCGGGTTTCTGAAGAATTGCTTACCACTTAACACACAGAAACTGCTTTTTACAAAAAGAATAAGAGGATATATAGCTAATGAAATCATTTGAATCAAATCTAAACATGTAAGAGTTGCAAGAACAAGACAAAATGCATTAAAGAGGAGAACATGTGCCTTAAAATGCTTCAAGTGCACTATTTTTATTATTCCTTGACACTTTTAAAGTCTCGTGTGCCTTATCAACTTAGTGACCCCATTCCTATCTTACTATGCATGTGTGTAAGCATGCATATGTGTGCATATAAGCTTTCATGTGTGGGAATGTGCATGAACCGAAACACAATATAGAAGGAGGTGGAGCTGGTGGTCACTGCCAGAAGTCGGTGTCTTCCCCATAGGTCTGGTGGGCCTCAACAACAGCTGTCACTGACACATGCACAGCTCCAGTTGTATAAGGGCCTCTGGTCTTGAATTCCAAAAATGCAGTTTAGACACATTTGGATATTTCGCAGAACAGTGGCACTTATAACTCATGTTCCCTTGGTTTAAAAATAAGTCCTGAAACTCCATAGCAACCCAAGATCTTCTGTAGATCATTTGATACTGTATGCTGTGCACAAGATGCCAAAGCATACTTAACAGTATAAACAGTGGATTGAACGATAATTGGTGCTTGACATGGAATAATATTAGAACTAGTAAGGTCATTCATTAAGTTCACATAAAAATACCCCTAGTGTTGCAAATGTTTCAGGTCCATCACAACTTAATAAACTAACTAGTGTTTTTCCAGCCATCTCTAGCCCAGCTCATTAATCATGTGTTGGACCATTGAATCTCGCTCAGCAGGAAAACTTATTTTGGTTTAATGAAAGATTAAGATCCACCCACTCCATTCCCTGTTTTTCTCATTGGAAGTTGGACGACACAATCATGACTTTCAATGGATTGGTGTGTGATGACAGCCAATCAAAGAGCTCATCTGTCAGTGATGTCACTGACTTTGAGAAAAAGCATTGAGATATGGATGACTGGTCTCTGTGGTTGATTGTTATTCTGCGCCGAAGATTAAACACCACACTGTAATTTCACACAACTGTTAGTGAGACAATGGGTTTTACAGTTCCCTGCTATTTCACTCTTTATTTTTGTTCCACCTGCAACAATTCATTTCATTGTTTTTATGATAGCTAGTTTTTGTCCTCTGAGAGAGATGGAAACAACAGACAAAAAAATCCAGTCACAATACCAAAACAAAACAATGCAAAACTTACCTATAAAACTTAAATGGGTGGTGGTGATGAAAACTTGGAACAGTGTGGTTAGTCAAATATTATATTATCATTCCAATCACTGCAGGGGATGATGACACTGCTCTTCTTTTTTGCTACTAGTGGTTGGGGAAACTCCAAAACAAGCTGACAAACATTCACACATACAGCTTAACATATTTTCACCTTGTTAAGTTATTCTGGCTAATAGAAAACAATTGCCTATTTAGACATCCAGCAGAAAATGAACACTGACTTGCTTTTTAACTCTGATTTGGTCTCCACCAACTCCCGAGAAATATATCTGGCTCTTTAAAAGTTAGATGTTTAACTTTCTTCACCTGCTAGTTGCTAACTTTGTCTGCTGTTCAGTTCTGGTTAGGTGTACAGTTGGCTTAGCAGAGTTTTTTTTTAATGAAATCAACTTGAATGGCTTACAAGAATACAACCATGAATGTCCTTTTCCTACAATGACATATCAAAGTATCTGCTGTGAAAAAGAGCTATATTGCCCACTGAAAGCAGCTTATTCAAAACATGTAATAATTTGACTAATTTTCAAAATGTTGATTAATGCAACTTGAAACTTGGGTTTGATCAAAATCCATTTTTAGGTCAAATATGGTCAACTGCAGAAAATTATTACACCAGAAAGTGAAAAATTGAAACCTGGGAAGGAAATGTTGAAAAGCTGATTATGTAGATGGTGGCCATACTTAATGCCAAAATATTTTATTACCATCTTTACCAGCTACTTGAAAGGCAGGATTGAGTGTCCATAAACTATATATAGAGATATTTATATACAGTCCGCCTTGTTAATGACATCAAGCTTCATTAGCTCATGACAACCTAACTTAAATAAAGTCATTCAACTCTTGGGGTTGTCATAGTGCAAAGGTGCCAGTGTGGCTACAGTGTGACAGCTTCTTCTAATCTACAAATGCAATCAAATGCCTCCACTATATGTGGGGAATGTTCTCTAAACCTACTCAGTAATAACTACAATATGAATAAAATGCCAGAGAACAATGTGCCATGGAGAGAGCAGGGCTTTCAACTCAAAACAATGCATTTAAATGAGGAAAACCTCAACACTGGTGAGCCAAATGGCCCAACTCATTACTGGGACCCCAAAAACTGGCAGTCAAAGAAACTGATTAGTTCTTCCTTTGAGGGAACACAGGATTTCTAGCCAAGTTCAGTCAGTGGAATTCTGATCTAGCAGGCGTTTAGACGAGACCTCAGACAAATGGCTGAGCCCATGACATTGTACAATATCTGAGTCTGCTTCATCCATATGTTGTCTCGCTGTTTCTATTCATAGAACAACCAGAACTTGATCTCCTCCTTGATCTCCATGCCGTAAAGATGATATCCAGTCATGCCATGTCTAGAAGAATCTTGTGCTTGATAAGGCGGTTTTGGTTTATAGATTCTCTCAACAGATTGAATAAATGCTGTTGCTACGGGAACTGCTGCAGATATTGAGGGAACAACTTAACATGGTTCGCTCCTAAGAATAATGGCTGCACTCTTGTTTCCTATTATGTACATTAATCAACTAATTATGACACATGGAGGTGAGTCATGGATTCCAGCTGCACTCATCCATATGCTTGTTGACAGTATGGCGCCTAAGAACATTGGGGTTGGCATGTTGTGAGACTGAACACAGTAGACATCAAAGTCTCTCACACACCAGTGTTCATAATGTATGATCCAAATTAGAGCCTGTTTCAACTTGTAAAAGATTTTTCTATCACTCTTGTGGATTTACAAAAGGATTATATGAGTTCATCAAATACTCAAAGGGAATATCTGACAAACTGCCAACCAGCACAACATCATAAATGTGTCATAATGTGTCAAATGTCATATTTTATAAGTGACTGATTCAGGAACTACCTGAGTTCCTGAGAACTGTTGTGTTTGTCCTCTCAGCAAGGAAGTCATTCATGTGGACAATAATATGCAGAGAACATGCTACATTCCTCTTCATTTGCTTATTAGTGAAGCCTTAACTGCTGAAGCTACCGTAGGCTCCAGTGAGAGGATCAGGTTAATGTGACATCAGGAGAATACTACAAGATGAAACCCATCACCTATGCTGACATTTTGCTCCGGTATGACATGCCAACGTTAGAATTATTGTCGCTATAAAGTATTTATAGCCATCACTACAGCAAAACAAGCTGTAAATGCTTGAGTTTTGTCCACTAAGGCTCTTTGACAGTTCAATTTAGTATTAAATGCTCCTGAAAAGTAGAATCTGTTCATGTCTGTAGTTGGTGTAGCTATCTGAACAGAGAATGCTTGTCATCCTTCTCTGCTTACAGTGTCTTTATTTTCCTAGAACATGGCTGTTATGTAAAATCTGACCCAAGAGGTTGCTGGCTGTCTAGGCTGGAACGCGCTGTCCATCAAAATCCTGGAACAGACTGCAGCTTTGTACCCTTGCGTGGGAAATACTGTAGGTGCTCACAAAACTTTCAATATCATACGGATTGACTTGTAGCTTCCAATCTCAGCCACAGCTACAGTTTTGATTGAAATTCCCATATCTTGGCGGGCTACTGTGTTTTTCTTGTCAGGACGGACGAGCTTCTCAAGCGTACCACATTTTATCAGTGTCCTCTGGCAGAACAAGTTGCCAAACGCTTGCATGCGAAGAACATTTCCCACTCCTTATTTAGTCACATTGGGTTTCTGCTGTGAATATATCAAACTCTTCGAATTAAACAATTCATTTTCCTATAGTGTGTTGTTACATTATTTGCAGCTGCTATCCTCATCCTTCATCTCTGGCAAATGAATTTGGCTACATGCCAGACTTTAATCTCTAGACCTTCTCCCCTTCTTCAATTTTTCTCACTTCATCACAGACAAGCACACTGTTCACTAGTATTGTGGCCTGATATTACTGAAGATAAAGTATGTAAACAGGAACAGAAATGATACTAACTGAAGAAATAACAGTCTAATGTTTTAGAGCTCTGTAACAGGAATGTCTGCACATGAACACACCCAGCAGGCGTCTAAATCCAGACTATGTGCACACTTTAACATTCACCCATCCTTTGTCCCTTAGTTTTCATTTTTGATTAATCTGACAATGATTGTTTTGTTGATGAATTAATTCATCAATTTGTTCATGAAATTATGACCCTCACAAGCTCTGAAAGCCCAACTTGACGTCCTCAAATTGCCTGACCAACAGTCCAAAACCCAAAGATTTTCAAATTAAAGTAATAAGAAACCCAGAAAAGTGCATCTTTCACATTTGATTAGCTGAAATCATTGAATAAATGCCATTTTTTCTTTCTTTTCACCTGAGTTAATCTCTTATATTATTAAAATATTGCCTACTAATATTCTGTTGATCAACTAATCGATTAAATTGACTAATTATTTTAACTGTTAAGCAGAGTGTCCATCACTGATGATCTCTGGCATATGTTACATTACCTATGTCCCAATGTAGAGGCTGTTGAAGTGCATTTAATTCTTGTGTGTAAATGGAATTTCAAACCAGAGATAAAAGTCATGTAGTGACCACCAGTGGTATCCTCTGACTTGCTGACCACTGACAAGATTTTATAGCCCCTTTTTTCACTTTGGAGTGAAGGCACGTGTTTTGGTGGGGCCTATAAATACTCATATATGTGACAGCTGGACTTGCCCAAAGCCATGGAATAGATTTGGGGTCCTGCTTTAAATTTAGGCTCAGGCCTTGACTTGGGCCTCGCTGGGTATTACACCGCTCTTTCAAACTAACATTGTGCTAGCAACATTGTGCTGATGGTGTGTGGGCATTGTGACAGTTGGCACAGACCTCAGAGTAAAGACTTATTGTCTGACAGCCCATATCCTTTATTTTCCATAAAGACAACTGGGAATGTTGCATGCCAGACTGGAATGCAGGTCACGTGACTTTGGAATTCCTATTTGCTGCTCTGGAGAATTCACTACAATCAAGACGGCAGTGACCCATCAAGGTGGATCAAACATCATATTGATGACAAATACTTGTCATCAGTAGCCTTTAAAGGCTTGTCAAACAAAATCCTGTCACCCGTAGACCCTGTGAAATTTTAATTATTGTTACTATGACCTACAGGTGTCCAGGAAATTTGTACGAATCATTAACCAATCCATGTAAATTTAGATGGAACTCAACGCTCCTGTAATCTATTTTTTATACTTAAAATGGATCACATAAATGTGTAATGTGAAAGGTGTTGCTCATAGTGATAAATCTACAGGGGATTATCACATTACTTCGCAGTTCCCTTCTTCAGCTCTACAGTGTTTCACCATCTTTCAGCTCATTGTTTTGGTTTTACTTTACTATTTTGATTCACTCTCACTTCTTTTATCAGCGTGGTTTCTGTGGCAAAAGCAGGGGGCTATTTTCAGCAAAAAAGCTCTAAAAATCAACTGAACATTACCTGCCCAGCACCAAACATCAAACAGACAGTGTTAGCAACTAGCTGCTGAATAAAATGGAGTATTTAGCAGTTTAAGAGCCAGATGTTTATGTCTCTGAAGAGTTGGTGGAGACCAAAACAGAGCTAAAAGGAGGTGAATATTGGACGTACATTCAGGTGGACACAAACATGACTCCAAATGAATGTTAACATTGCTCCATGTCTTTATGATATGTGAATAGGCTACTGTTTGCTAACATGTTCACCATATCAGTTTAATAAAATGGTAATTTGTCCGCATTGTGTTTACAACTTTAGTTACTTTATTAGTTAAGGCAAGTTCAAGTAAACTACTACATGTCATGGAGTTTCAAATAGAATAGTTCAGTCACCACAGGAGGCCCAACATAGAGAAAAATGTGTTGAGTCAAACAGAGAAGTTGAGGTTAACAGCTGAATTGTTTTTAGACCATTTTAGAGGAAATTCATTTGACAGTGTACAGGCTACTGTGGAAATGTATTTTTATAACTTTTTATAGTCATACAGTTCTCAGCTATAACTACAAACACCCCCACACTCTCCAGCTTGCTCTGTTGAGGAGGGAGAGATGCTGCAAAATGAGGTAAGCACATACAGTAGCTTCATTGGATTTTCATGGCATCAGCCCAGAAATTAAAAATAAACTGTTGAGTGCCTAACTCAGTGTCGACCATTTTGTCGCCAGTACTGAGGAGCTCTGCCCAAGTCATAGCACTACACATGTTTCATCACTCTCATGTGCCAGTTGTGCCAGTTTGAATGCCCTCCACCCCTGGGCATTTCTCATGTCTCATTCAAATTCGCTGGCACTGCTTGAATGGTGGCATGAACACTGTAAGCATTTGTCTACACCGCTGTACTACAACATTTGACCCTATGATAGTGAGCCCACAGCTGAAACTAATAGTTATGGACAGGAAAGAAGGCACTGCAATTAATCTCCAGTTGAGAACCAGCTCTCTCTGGAGCCAACGTGCACTCACTGAACTCCGAGACGTACTGTAAGATAAGGAATGTACTTAATGTGTTGGTTTGTCAGATTTTTTTTTCTTTTCTGTTTGAACCTCGAGATGCAGACGCTGCTATCTTGCGCTCTTCCCTCTCATTTGCTTGGGTCTTTTTTCCTGGAAACAGGTGGGATTTAAAAGAGGTTGGTTTCAAGCATCATTAGAATTCTTAACTTTGCTGACCACTCTTACAGAAAAAGATAAACATTCCTCTTTCAGATGAACCAAAACCTTTGTTAGACTCCCTGCCAAACCTTTCTACAGTGGATATAGTCTAATTCTAATTCCTCTTCTATAACAGTACGCTTTGAACATCTTATTTTAATCTAGTTACACAGACTCAAATGGGCCTTGATGTTACCATCCTGGACCTCCCAGATTGCATAAAGAGATTCCTTCCTAAATACAATATGTATGAATGCACAGTTTATTTGTTTTGTGTGCGCTGTTGCATCTGCTTAACAGAGAATTCATGACATTTTGGCGAGCTTGTACAGGATGTCTCAATGTATGATTCAGAGATCAGGGTGCTGTGACATCAACAGGGTGATACAAAGGGGATTTTAGGGGCCGGGGGCGTTTTCTGTTTGTAATTAAAAAGTGAGGGTGATGTCATATCTGAAATCAATCAAAAATAAGAGTGCACTTGCTCGCTATCCCAAGGCTGTTGTTAGAGAGCTTAGCCACACACTCTACATGTCTTGTAACTATGTAGACTTCTCTCTTGATGTACAGTGGGTGTTTGACCATTTAATGCAAAGTAAGAGTGAGCAACACATTCTTCCAGCCCCGTTCTGTCTGTGTTAAAGTAATCATGGTTACGATGCAAGCATGTTGCAGGTCACCTCCGCATGACTGGTGTCGTCGTAAGTGATTCATGTAGCAAAATTAAATTGAGAGCCTGTCATCAACTGATTTATTTTCAGGATCTGGATAAAAAGTTTTGACTCAGACTTTTAATGCCAGCAGAGAAGGTTAAAGCACTCAGGAGTGCCACAAATGCACTTCCAGACCGTCAACACTCAGAATGAGATACACAACCCGGGATGTGTCAGGAATGCACACAACCACATAATATGCAAACATACACACACAGTAGTGGGTAATTGTAGATCTTTATTCCAGATTAGGAATGTTACATACGAAAAATTTAGACAAAGATGTAGGATTTGGTGGATTTTTGAGCTTCCTAATAGCTAACCTTACACTTTGTGCTTAGGACTGCCATTTCTCCAAGAATTGTAATTCTGTGTATGTGTATCTGTAAGTGTGTTTTTGTGTGAGTGTACACATCAATAGGTAAAAGTGGGTCAGGAAGGCAGTGAATGGGGAGTTGTGAGATGAGGAAAGATACTCAAGGCCAAAGTCATAAAACTCACTGTAAGTTGCGACCATGCTCTATCACAATCTGAAGCATTGCAGTAGAAAGATAGAAGGCAATTTCAGAATTAGACTGAAATGGCTGAAATTGAATAATAAATTCTGGAAACAAAAAAAAGTGCCAAAGCTAAAAAAAACAAAACATGCACATGAATGGTACTATTTCTTCTAAAACTATCCTGTTTCTTCTGTCCTTGTTCCAGGTAGAAGATGAGGTCCAAGAGCAGTGGGGTGGAGAACCAAGCCAATGGGGTGCTTGGGGTTCCACAGGGTGACCATGACATCAGCCAAGACCAGGAAGTGGGTCTACCTGTGAAGAGCATGAAGGCCAAAGTTCAGCAGAAGGAAGGCGAGGATGAGCTAGAGGTGGAGTTGATCTCTGACAAAGAGAAGCTGCTGTTTGATTCCACCGAAGCTGGAGAAAAAAGAGGGGACATCATGGATCTGTCCAAAGGGGATCTGCTGAAACTGCTGGGAATCATGGAAGGAGAGGTTCAGGTGGGTTGGCCAGGATCTGCGGGAATTTTCCTTTATCACTTTTCACACAGAAGTTACAGAAACTGGATTAAAACAGTGTATATCTCAGTCAATTATATTTGGGATATAATATGTCTTTGACCTTTGACTTGCTTTTATCTGTACAATAATGCATGGTTCATGCCAGTGAAATGTATTGTGGATGAACGCAAAGTCAGATGGAATGGAAAGTGCCAATGCTTGTGCTGGAATGAGTTAGACTGTAATTTTTTGCACAATAGCTCTATCTTGTGGTTGAAAATGGCAGTTCAACATGCTAGAGAAAACAGGCAAATGTGCTATGTTTTTAGCAAATGACTATTGCTAAATAATGACAAAAATGCTACAGGGGTTCCAAAAAGCTAAAAAGGGGGGTTCTATCCAATGACATTTGAGAAAAATGGCACATTTACAACATGTATGAGGCTATTTTTAATGCATTTTTTTTTACTTCTACATTTTTGGGACAAAGCAACAGGTATGAAGCCCTGCTCAAGCCATAATGTGCTGTAACATTTTTCTCTTTGTATATCTGTGTGATTTCAGGCCAGAGAAGATGTTATCTGCATGCTAAAGTCCAAACAAGCTCTCCCAGAGACCCTTGAATCCCAGTATGGCTCTGCAGTCCCTGGCTCAGCCCTCCAAGCCCTGCAGAGGGACAGCTTCATCACTGGCACCAAGCCACACAATGACAGTGTCTACCAAAAGCCTATGGTTGAGGTCAGTCACAGCAATGTTTCTGTCGTTCGCAAAATGTCCAACAAGTCAAACTTTTAGGGATTATGAAGATTACATTTTTATTGACGGGTTTTCTAAACTCTTGATGGCCCTGACACCTTGTAAAACCACAAACAACAGCTAAACCTTAAAGCCAAGTGAAATCATATAGTTTTTGTATTGCTCTGTGTGTGTGTTTGCCTCTTGTAGCTGGATCGGCTGCAAGAGAAGCACAAGGAGACATACCGGCGGATGCTGGGGCAGTTGCTGCTCGCTGAAAAGTGCCACCGCCGCACCGTCCACGAGCTAGACACAGAGAAACGCAAACATGCTGACTACATGAACAAGAGTGACGACTTCACCAACCTCCTGGAGCAGGAGAGAGAAAGGTGAGGAGAGGAAGCTGTGGGGCATAAAATTTGACCCCACGATTAAGACAATAGGGCAACAGATATCAGTTAAAACATGGAAACCTATTCTTCAATGAAGTACTTACTGGTTGTTGAAAAGACAGGATCATTTGGTATCTATGGAAAATGATTTGAGAAGGTTGCCAAACTAACCCTTTTTCAGATGCACATTAGTCCTCGATGCTCTTCTGATGTAATGTTTCTTGCAGTTCCTGCTTGATCTTTACCCCTATTATTTCCAAATGTGGAAGAACAAATAATATCTATTAGCAGGAGAAATGAAAAACTGGAGCAAGCAAAATGAAGAAAATAGTGTTTCTGTAACAAAGATCAAAACACATTAAAATACATATAAGTCAAGCAAGTTTGATCAGTTACTAACATAATACATACAGTATATGTTTTGCATATGGAGACTTAGCTGGAAAGAGAGATGAATAGTGAAAAGGAAACAGGTTGGGGAGGGGAGGGGTGAAGAGAGGAAGAGAGGAGGGGGAGGAGGGTGTAACTGAAAACTTGAATTTGAGTGCCAACTTAGTTAAAACCAATGTGAAACACATTCAGTTTAAGAGGAGGGGGGAATCCAAGGGGGAAAGTGGAGCAAAGGAGCAACATCGGAGAATGTGTTAAAGATGGCCTCATCAACCCAGTGAAGCACAAGAGAGGTAAGAGGAGAGCAGGGAGTTGCTTACTAAAGTGATAACCTCACATACCTTGGTTTGACAGGGAAGAGGCACGGAGCTGAGTGGAGTGGAAATGAGAGGAGGGAGGGCGGAGTGGAAATCGTAGGTGAGCAAGGGGTCATGGCTCTTTGCTGTGGGAAAGAGGGAGGTCAGGAACAGAGAGGGGAGGAGACGAGGCCACTGGTGGAGGGACAGGAGGAAAAAGACAACTGAAGGAATAAAGGACATTTCAGAGGGACAAATCTCCCATGACATCATCTCTGAAGTGAAGTCATCGCTGAGGTTGCGACCTTGTGTTTTGGTCATGAGGAGACAGAGAAAGAGGGACGCGCACACTTTCCAACATCAGAGAGAGGATGGTTACATCACGTGTGTGTAGAGGGCCTCACAGAGATCAAACACGCTTGGTTGTGAGTGTGTTAATGTGCACTGAATGCGTATGAGAAAGGAGGCCCTACTAATTAAAGTACTCACAGATGAAAGAGTTTAATTGGCTGTTGATTGTTGAGGAATGAATTTAGTTGCAATTCCCATAACACATCACTGTCCCCTCTCACACAATAGATGATGGGGATATTGTATTAATATTTATTGTATAGTTAATATGTGGTCCACTATTTATGTTTGTAGTTTAACAAACAGGCATAATAGCATGTGTGAGATAGGCAGAGCAGGAGAGACAGCATCTGTTTTATACTGTATATAAAGCCGGTCATCTGCAGAACAGACCAGAAACCACTTATATGCTGCATTTCATGAACTGTCAAAACTTCAAACAGTTCATTTGCAGCAGTGACCCAGTGGAGGCACACACTACCTGTCTTCCTTAAGCTTTTACTGCAGGACCCAGGAAATAGACCATGGAAACTAAATCACAGTCATGACAGCAGAGCTGCTATCACACTCTGAAGAGAAGGTTGGGAAAAAAGGAGCATACTTCAGTTTAGTATTATATATACTCTTTTAGCTGGATTCAGGAGACAGGGACAGAAGGTAGCCGTGATTTAAAACATTTCAATAAAGAATTCACACTGAAGTATGTTACTGATTGTAAATCAATGTGCACGCTTACTTAAGTGAAACAACGTTTTGTGTACTTATCTAGAGTGAAGTTTATTATTGCAATCAAACAGGTTGAAAAAGGATTTCAAACCAGGGCATCAAAGAATTATGTGTGTTAAATACACCATTTAAGAATTGTAAGGCTGAACATGTTATGTTGAGGATTTTCTTTGACTGACTTCTGACTAAGCCTGACTCCCAAACACATCTAACCTGAAACAAAGTGCATGCATGAATGAGTACAGAGGTAAAGCAGAGATAGAATCATGAGATGAAAGTCAAGTTAAGCTTTTTACTTTTTTGTGCTGGTAAATTTGTGCATTTTGCCATATTAAGAAAAGTAGTTATGACAGCACAGGTGGACCTTTAGGAAGTGGTGAATTAAAGACAAACCACAATGCTAGCAGCCACTAAACACAAAGTACAGTTGAGGCTGAAAGGAATGTCATTAGTTTTACAGGAATTTGGTCATATTAATTACATATATAAGTATTGAACAAATTAAAATTTTGACCCGATGATGGTACTTGATGAAAAGTTAAGGGATCACCACGAATGTCTTTGCCAAATTTCATGTCAATCCATTCAATAGTAAAGACAATTCACTAAACCCCCAAAACTGTCAGGGGATCATCTTCTGTTGACCATGAACGTCTTTATAAAATTTCACTGTGATTCATCTGATAGTTGGGGTTTTTCAGCCTGGACCGAAGTGGTGGACAGGCAGACAGACTGACATTCCCATCTCTAGAGCCATATTGCTAGCATGGCTAGTAAAAATAGCATTGATTTTATCAGGATCAAAACCTTTAAACACTGGGAACATAGGGCCTACACTTTAGTTTTTAGCATGTGATACAAATCATAGCCAAACTGACCAGTGCTTTACTTTCATTTGATACTTGGTTTACATGCATATAAGAGGTGACCTCCTTCCTATGCCAGCAGTTTCCATGGCCAAGTTATCCTCTGTCACCTCATGAACAGGGTGAAGGAGTTGAGGTATGATAGGTCTCACTCTGTCAGCACCTGCAAAGCCCAGATTGTCCTAACTGTGCCGTATAAGGACACAACGAAGGATATATAAATAGAAAATGGCAGGAGAAGAAGTAAACCATGGCCGAATGGACAAGTTGACACCAATACATAAAATACAGACATGCATATGAATGTAAACATACTGTGGATAAATATATGCAAAAGGGCATGAACAGACCTTTGCACGAATATATGAGCGCCAACACCTAAACAGACACAAGCACAGACGTAAGAAAATTTGCCATGTCTGTTACCGCTCTGTTTTGACATTTTCTTTCTCGGGTCAGATGGAAATACAATATGTCATCATCTCATTCTTATCAATTTGATGTCCTCCAGAGTGATGAGAGCGAAGTCAAAGGTTTGGTGCCAAACATCTGCAGGAATGCAAAGGATGGGCACCAAATAAGCTGTTTCTCACTGATAGCCATGAGCCATTAGCACCCTCTGAGACAACATAGCAATTAATATGTCAAGAAGGTAAAATATTTAAGTGGCATGGTGGTATGTTCAATGATTAACGGAAGAAACAGTTAGGGAGTCTGAAAGGGTGTGAAGTCACGCACACAAAATGGAATGCTCACCTGCAGCAGATCTCAAGATGATTATATTGAAATTAAAGACTAAACTGACATTTTTCTTGTCATTTTAAGACCTTATGAGAAAATCTACAATATTCAACCATCTGTCAATGAATCATATACTGTATATACAGTATGTAGACTTATTGTGGTTGTCTTTAAAAAGTCCAATGTCCACTTTGCTTCTGATTTCTTTCTTTTAGCAGCACATCAGTCTAATGTACTGTACATTATCACTTTGACTCTCTTGCTTAACAGTCAATGCTTTTTCTCTGTCAAGAGAGGTCGTTACTGTACAACACAGGTGTTTTGACAGCTTTTTGGCAGGTCATGTCTGCTTCAATCCTCAGCCTCCTGACACAGAGGGGCTGCAGTGCCTCTGAGCAAATTCCCCAGGAAACATGGGATGAAATGTTGTTCCATGATGAAAAAAATGCTCTCTCATGGTTTTTGGCTTACGTACTGCACCTGTGTATTTGCTTAACAAATGTGTTTTTAGTTCATACACACACATTTGAGTTACCAAAGAAGTTAAAACTCATTTAAAAACTCTCTTAAACCTAAAATGCGCTTGAAAATGTTGAAACCAGGCAAATAACACTATAGCACCTTGTGCACATAATAATAGGAACATGTTTCTTAGGGAGTGTCTTTCTCTAGTTGATCTGCTTTTCTTTATGTATGTTGGAATATACATAAAGCATGTGGATTATCACTAAGCCTTTGTTTTTGCCACTTAGGACTGGATATACTGTACACAGCCAATGTGTCCATAGTTATTTCTTCTTGGATCTCCTCAGTAACAGTCTTGAAAGATTCAACTATAGTTCTTACATGACTTGAACATCGTTGCCAAATACCACTGACATCATGACTTTGACCTTTGTAATTTTAGAGTGCCAATTCCTAGAGTGTCAATGACATCTGACTGTGTAAGTATAAATTTTAAGAGCCACACTCTGAGATCTGGATGGCTCCTTAGTACAGTAGCCAGAACCATTAATCTCACTTGGCAATAAAGGCTGCTGCTAAAATGAATCAATGTAAATATTTACTGCCATTTACAAATTGAGAATTGGCATTTAGAATTTCAAACTGAGTGCATTTGCAGAGATGTTGTGAAAACGGTGGTTTGTTACATGATTACTGTAGCTGTAGCTATACAGTCCCATGCAACAGTCTCGGTATAGCACTTCATAAACCTATTGTCATGGCTACGTTCATCCTCCCAGATCTTCTTCCCCTCAAGAGACATCCAACTCATCCATATCTGGTTTCCTCATCACATGTAGACTTTGCAGGGAACCCAGTTCTAGTCCAGCTTCCCCCCAAATGGAACTACAGCAGACATTCTCTCCGGTGTCTTGTACCAGTGAGATTATGGCTTCTGGTCCGTGTACTTTCAAAAATGGAAATATAACTTGATTTGCATCGAAGATGCACTGAACCTAATTTTGTCTGAGAAAGCTTTTCTCTAAAAAGATGCTATATTGCTGTGAACATGCTTTAATAGTAAAATATACAGGATGTACAGTAGCAGCAGATCTTTGTAAGATATTTGAAAACCTGGTTATAATTGTTTTCCCTCAAAAATGCCCATGTTTTATGAAAGCATGAAAATTGGGTTGAGTTTTGCAAAACACTCCTCCCGTGGCAATGATCCCACCCCCTTCACATTGTCCAAAGTAGAGCAGCACACACACTCTCATACACACATTACTGACTTATATGGATGAGGTGCCATCATTCAGTAGAGGTCCGGTGGGGCTCCAGTGTATTTATTCACCTTTCATTGTCCTGATAACATGCTTGGAATGTGACTGTGGATACTTTGTGGAAAAGGAGGCCCCTGCCACTTCTCATGCATTCTAAGTGGATTTTGTATAATGGCAAACATGCTCATGAGCTGCCTGTAGAGCATCCATAAGTGGGTAAGTTCAGAATGGGGTTTGTTTCTGGGGTGTTGGGACTCCATCCACAATTGTGGATATGTTGTGACCGAGGCTCACTTTGAACCTTTAGATGTAATTTAAGCTGTACATGCACACACTTCCTTGTTTCCCTGGTGCCTATAATTTGTTTTCTTTTTTGCATTGCAAAAATGTTCAGGTTGAATTTTGTTTCAGTGTGTTCCTGGGAGTGGAGAGGAGAAAATACAACTTTGCATTCGATCTGCTTTGCATGCATTTTGTTGGAGGCTGAGATGAGAATGGGCATGAGCAGCATAGAAAGGAGCTAAGAGAAAAGAAGACCACTTGGTGAGGGGGTGTTAGTTAAACTTTCACTAGCAGTTTGTGCCCTTAGTATCTGTCCCATCAGTAGGGATGTAAATAGCAGAGTTGTTGTAGTGTAAAAGTTTCCCTCAGGAGACATGAGTCTCTTTATAAAAGTATTGTAAAGTATTGGATGTATAATCTTTCTTGTATTGCACAATATGATCAATTAAATATTGTGTTACACTAGATACTGTAGTTAGAACTGGTGTAAAGTGTTCCTGCAGCCAAATATAACATTTTGTTTGGTAAAATGTAGCTGAATTGCTGGATTTTTGTGAGTGAAAGTTTAAAAAGTTTGACTGAAAAATGTGTTTCTTGTGGTAGTTTATTTTGACATTATAATTTCCATGAATACAGAAAACTTTGACATGCAGAAAAACTTTAAATGTATGAAATGTCTGAATAGACTAAGGATAGTTACAGAAGATGACTGAAGATTAACTTGGACATTGCATCCTTAAATGAAAAAAGTAACTCATATTTCCAATTACACAATGGCAAGCAAGCACAGTGACAGTAGTGACTTTGGAATTAATAAAACACTAAACTAATGCCCTGCTATTTTTCCCACTCACACTTTTAGACTAAAGAGGTTGCTTGAGAACGAGAAAGCCTACCAGGTAAGAAAGGAGAAGGAGCACTCTAAACGTCTGGCCAAGGTGCGAGAGGAGCTGGTCAAGCTGAAGTCCTTTGCCCTGATGTTGGTTAATGAGCGCCAACAGCACCTAGAGCAAATGGACAAACAGAGCCAGCAGGTCCAGGAACTCAGCCAGCAGCTACAGCAGCGGGAGCAGGCACTGAGTGAAGCCAAGGAGCACGCTCAGGAGGATGGCCACAGGGTACTGAGCCTGGAAACTGAGCTTAAAGAAAAATCTGCCAAGCTCACCCAACAACATGAGGAGATGAGTGCCAAACTGGCCAGTCAGGAGCTCCACAACCGTCAACTCAATGCAAAACTTTTAGGGCTTACGCATAAAGTGGAGGAGCTGGAGGAGAGCAACAAGGTTTTGTGTAAATCTGAGGACGAACTGCAGGAGTTGAGGGAGAAGACTAGCAAAGGGGAGTGTGGGAACTCCAACTTAATTGCTGAGCTGGAGAATTTACGGAAGCGGGTTCTGGAGATGGAAGGAAAAGATGAGGAGATTACCAAGACTGAAAATCAGTGTAAGGACCTAAGGAAGAGGTTACAAGAAGAAGACAGTAAAAGTAAAGACCTCAGGCTGGAGGTGGAGAAACTCCAGAAAAGAATGATGGAGTTAGAGAAACTTGAGGATGCCTTCAGCATAAGCAAGACTGAGTGTGCACAGTTACACACTGCTTTGGAAAAAGAGAAGGGCCTGACCAAAGAGCTCTCTGACGAAGTTATAGCTCTCAGGATACGAATGAAAGAGCTAGAGTCTTCTGAACTCAAGTTAGAAAAATCTGAGCTGAGCCTTAAGGATGACTTGAGTAAGCTGAAGTCATTGACCGTGGCTTTGATGGATGAACGGAAGACCCTGATGGAAAGAATGAAATCAGATGAGAAGAAAAAGGAGGATTTGAGTAAGATGGTCAAAGTTGAGCAGAGTAAGGTTATGGAGGTCACTGAGAAATTGATAGAGGAAAGCAAAAAGCTCTTGAAGTTGAAATCAGAGATGGAAACCAAAGTAGAGACTCTAACAATAGAAAAGGGGGAGCTTGGCACTAAGCTAGCATACGAAATTGATAAAACTAAGGACCTTAATTCTAAGGTCAGTCAAATGAAAAAGAGATTGGATGGGTTTGAGCAAGCAGAAAAGCTGTCCATGAAGAATTCAGTGAAATGTGAGCTGGGACGAATGTCTGATTCCGTTAAAAGAGAAGACAACAAAGTTAAAGAGCTGACCTTTGAAATTGAGCGCCTGAAAAATCGTCTCAAACAACTTGAAGTGGTAGAGGGAGATTTGATCAAGACAGAGGATCAGTATGACATGTTGGAGAAAAGGTTCATAACTGAACAGGACAAAGCCAACATTCTTTCCCAGCAAGTGGAGGAAATGAGGAGTCAGATAGCACGGAACAAAGCAATTGAGAAAGGAGAGGAGGAAAGCCAGGAGGAAGACCTCCAACAGCGATGCAAAAGAGAAGAGACCAAAACCAGAGAACTGCAGGCTGATGTTGTAGCCCTCAAGGAGAAGATCCATGAGCTGATGAACAAGGAAGACCAACTTTCTCAACTGCAAGTGGATTACTCTGTCCTACAGCAGAGGTTCTTGGAAGAGGAGGAGAAAGCCAAGAACATGGGCACTGAGGTTTTCCATCTTACCAAAGAGCTGGAAGTAGCAAAACGTCACAGTCGAGCACTAAGGCCAAGTGTGAATGGGCGGAGAATGGTGGATGTTGCTGTGACATCCACTGGAGTACAGACAGAGGCATTGTCTGGGCCAGGAGAGGAGGATACCCCAGCTGTGTTTATCAGGAAGTCTGTTCAAGAAGAGAATCACATCATGAACAACATAAGACAGAAGTGCCTGAAGAAGCCAACAGAGAAGACTGGTGCCATTGAGCGGTGCCCTTCTTCTAGCAGTGATCTAGGTATGAAGAAATCCTGGATTCCCTGGATGAGGAAAAAGGACAATACCTCTCATGAGACCAGCCTGGGAAAACCTCTGCACATTAACGGAGATCCTTTGCCCTCTGAACTCACCATGTCCCAAAAGCAAGGGCAGCCTTTACACATTCGAGTAACACCAGACCACCAAAACAACATGGCCACCCTTGAGATCAGCAGCCCCACTTCTGAGGGTGTTTTCTCTAGCTCAGCTCCACTCAGCCCCAATGCATTTCATCCTAAATCCAGAATCACAATCATTCCCACCAACTCTGCTGCAAACCACAGGGGGAAGTCCACCACTGGACATCATGGCCCCGAAAGAGCCAAGTCTCCAGTCACCATCACAACTATATCCAGAGCCAAGTCTCCAGAAAGCAGCCGAGCTTCCTCCTGTGCTTCAGCAAGGCCCTTGTCCCCTGTCTCCATTATGACAGTCAGCACTGCCATCGTGCCTGATAAATCTGCCTCCCCAGAACCCCAGGAGATGACTATGGGCCGGGCTGTGTTCAAGGTTACCCCTGAGAAGCAGATGGTCCCAATGCCTATAAGGAAATGCCACAACAACACTAGCATGATCACCACCACTGACGATAACAAGATCCATATTCATCTAGGCAACAGCATCACCCCGAAGATGGTAGTCAGGCCAGTGACCGCTGTAACAGAGAACAAGGAAATGACCTTATCAACTGGGACAGTTTTACGCTCCCCCCGCCAAATCACCACCACCACTACCAGGAGCACCCAGAGCAAAGTGATGAGCAGTATTACCATTTCCCCTGTTACATCTACCACTACTAGACCCACACAAAGCATGGTAAGTTTTACTTAAAGATTCAGTTCATCTCTAATGCGAAAAACATATTTTTTCCTGATATGATTCTGGTAAAATCGTCCAGGTCTTGCTATATCTGCCTCTGAGACTTCATTTGTGGTGTGTACAGTACAAGAGTGTCCTTGTTAGTTTGGATAATCCACAGACCTTACTTTGCTTAGACGGACCTTACCTTTAACAGATGTAATTGTAAGATTGTTGTTACAAAGTGCTCTTGGCAGAGGGTATTTCCAATGAAAATTCTCATTCACCTCTATTGTATTGGGTGGGCGGCATCTTAAAGCCTGCACAAATAAAACTAAAACTATCTGCATGATCAGATACCACTGTTGGTAAATAGGGGAATATATTTTTTGTAATTTGGGGGAACAAATATTTTACTATTTGATACTTACATATTTAGTACACGTGATGTTTTATGAGGTGAAATAAGTTAACTCTCAGCTTTATCTTACACTACACACAAATCAATGATGATTGAGGAATCAACATTGTGTTGGTGTTTCAGTGGACCTTAAAATATGCTCTTTGTGGATCGGATGGATAGCGTGACAGAAATGGCCCTGTGGGCTGGCTCCAGAACAGCAAAGCTAATGATGTGGCATTTTGCCACCCTGCTACAGTCATGCTGTAATTTATAGTTGTTACACACTGTTTACATTCACAAACAGCCATGCAGGGCTCAGTGCCCTCTGGCTGACACAAAACAGCCTTGCACGAGTAACAGCACACTGAAACCTCACCAGGGTGACTGCTCACTCACTGGGTTTGAAGTGAAAGAATGAATAAACATTCACATTTTTCATTCACACAGTACCTATAGTGCATATGATCAGTTACATTGTTCAGGAATTTGGAATTCCTGTTATGGGTTTTTGCCCTTTTTCCATTATTCACTCTTTATGTCCCCCTGTCTGAGAAACTGTACTCTCTCCCTGTTGTCAAACAGACTGGGCATGATGCCCAGGCACCTCGCACAGGGCTGACCCGCATCCCAATGTCCAAGAGCCTGAAGACCGGGAAGGCTGTGCTTGGATCCCTGGGGATCTCAAGTGGAGTGAAGCTGGAGTCACGAGCTGAGAGTCAGTCTATGAGGATAGAAGTGAAGAAAACCACTGTGAATAGTAATAATTTTCAAAATGGAGGAAAAGGCTGATTGATGTCCAATGACAAAGTACTCATACATAACTAAAAATGGTGCTACAGAGACAATAAGACAACAGCCACAATAAGAAAGAAAATCTAAAGTGTCCCGATGCAATTCAGTAACTAGAAATGCTGTTTTATTAAAATCTGCAATTAATTTGTAATTTTTTGTAAACTCTTTTTGTAAAAGAACTCTTTTTTTGTTTTCTTTTGTACTTGTCTATGTCATATCCATTTCTGTCATTCAAATGGAAAAAATACTTTTATTTAGTGTGTATTGAGGTGGGGATTTGGGTTAAATATTATATCAGAATATGCTGCTACTAACTGCTTCTTGCTTTGTGTGATCAGCTCACATATAATGGGTTTGTTCATATATTTCATAAGGAATTTGACACAAGATAGGTAAAGCTATTTGTTTTAATGTAAATTATGTTTATTTTTTTCTGTAAAGGATTTGTAATGAAAAGTATTTTAAATAAAACTGATTTTAAAAGGGAGTGCTCATTTAAGTTGGAAAATAAGTAACACAAACATGCAGCAAAAGACAGAGAAAAAAGTGTGTTAATCTTTGCAAACAGGTCGAAGTCCAAGGGTGTAGTTTTTGGTTTTAACTTTGGTAGGGACATTTTTTGTTGGACGGCCAAAATATTTGTGTGTACTTGCTCTCTAACAATCTTTTCTCTTTCATAGGCACATGTGCGCACACACATACACACACAAAGAGCCTGACTGCAAAAATATTTACTTTACTGAATATGCATTTGCTGACTTGCCTGAAACCGGACTTGTATCAAGAGTTTTTCTCTGATTTTTACATTTTATTTTATCGATAGACTACTTAACTAAAATCTGCGACCAAAATTAATATTTAAAATTAACATATCATAGACTGTCACAATAAATGTTACAATAAAATAAATGTATAGAAACCTGTAGGTAATGTGCTGCTCTGTAACTAGCTGCTGTAAGGTTTTCAAACCTCACTGACTCTACTACTGCTGCTGCCGGGCTACTGCTGTCAGCAATGCGTACAGCTTGAAGTTGATGGTTGCCAGATCATCAGGTCGAGTATCCTCCATATCCTGCTCTTTCACTCTTTATCTTAATAGCGCACTTATTTTGCAGAAAACAAACAAACCTGTCAACTCGGCAGAGATCTTACCGTTAAAAACCTTCCTATTCAGGGAGGCTTTTTTGTTATTTTCTTTATGTTGTGTGTTGTATGTTTTTAAAACCGTAGCATGTAGCACCTTAAGATTCACTGCGAATGAAAAATACAGTATAAATGAATATGTATTTATTATTATGATTATTGTTATGATTATTGTTATTGTTATTGTTATTATTATTATTAACGATCGGATTATTAACTCTTATTATTTTCTTTATACTGTGTGTTCTATGTTATTAATACTGTAGCATTTTGAGTTTCACTATGAATGGCAGTACAAATTAAATGTTGATGTTTTTGCATGACGTCTGAAAGGGGCGTCTTCATTTTCAGTGATGATGTAACTACTACGTTTCAACATATTATTGGCTCAGAAGCTTCCGGCTTCTTCCTCTTGGGGGAGATTAACAGGACTGATAAAATCAATACTACGATGAGTAGTTTTTCGGATTAGGTTGAGGGAAAATTACATTCCTTACACAGTTTTGTCCTTTGGCTCAAAGTTTTCTCTCGTATTTGTCGTGTGGGATAAACGAGGAACAGTCGGCTGTCAACTAAAGTGGATTATTTTGCTCGAAGCGGATTGCAGCCATGATGGCGTCAAGCTACAACGCTAAGGAAGAGGACGGACACCACTCCGGTGCTTCGAGTCACGGCGGCCCGGGCGCTGTGAAAAGTAAAAAGCCGGACAACACGGCGTTCAAACAGCAGAGACTACCTGCCTGGCAGCCCATCTTGACAGCCGGAACCGTGCTACCTGCTTTCTTCGTTATCGGTCTCATCTTCATCCCCATCGGCATCGGCCTATATGTCACATCAAACAACATCAAAGAGTTCGAGGTAACGTACAGTTATGTCTGCCTGTTTTCAACTGGTGCTAAGACCACTGACTAGCTTTGTCTAGGTTTTTCCACACTGTGTATTTCAACCACGATTACTAGTCACTACAGAGGTGGCGGCAAGCTGTGGGAACCTGTTGAAATGTTTCTGAAAACCTTTTCAATATTTCCATATAAATTAAACCGAGTTGACCGTTCCTTGCATAACTTACAACAAGCTAAACTAAACTAATGCAGTCGTCAACAGCAACGCAATAAACCTTACCTTCTTGAAGATTATTTTAAGTTTTAGTTGAAACTGGCTCAAAATTGTGTTCACGGTAGAGAAAGGTGTAGCGACACCAGTTAGTATAGGCTAATACCTCATTTATATTGATCAGGGTAGACAAAATATTAGAAACACCTATCAGCAGTATAACACCTCATTTATATCAGTGAGTGTAGACATACTTATTGGAGACTCCCTTTAGTCAACCACCCCATTTGTATCAATAGGTTAGATCAAAACCTCTCAGTGTAAGGCAGTACAATTCAACATCACCACAAACTACAGCCCCTGAAATCAACTTAAAATTGAATTTGAATCAACACCTCTCAAAAACAGCCTCAACAAAAACTGAATATTGTAGAGCTGCAACGATTAGCCGATTAATTGATTAGTCGAGCAACAGAAAATTAATTGCCTATTATTGCCTATTTTGATAATCAATTAATTGTTTTGAATATTTTTTTAGGAGAAAATGGCCAAAATCTCTGATTCCAGCTTCTTAAATGTGAATATTTTCTGGTTTATTTAGTCTTCTAGGATAGTAAACTGAATATCTTGTGGACTGTTGGTTGGGACAAAACAAGACTTTTGAGGACTCCACCTTGGACTTTGGGAAACAAAGATTGACATTTTGCCCCATTTTTTGACATTTTATAGACCAAATGACAAATTGATTAATTGAGAAAGTAATCGACAGATTAATTGACAATGAGAATAAAGTCAAGTGGAGCCCTATCATATTGTTACCTAAAGTAGTTTATTCCAGGGCAGTTGTATCAGACAACATTAGTTTTAGCTAGGAGTACTTAATAAACTGGTTACTAAGTGTGTGTATATATATGTGTGTGTGTATATATATATATATATATATATATATGGGAAAGTATGCATTAGCTTTACCTTGGTGTATTTAATATATACAATTCTGCTGTTTGCTCACTAACTGTCTAATTTTCAGATTGATTACACTGGTGTGGACATATCCAGTCCATGCCACAGCTGTGCCAAAAACTACAGCTGGAACAGCACAAGTCCATGCGTCTGCTCTGTCACCTTCACATTGGAGCAGCCATTTGAGGTGAGCTGAGGTCCTGCACCAGTTTACATTGTGTGGACCCAATGAATAATATATGTGCTGAGCTCCGAAATTGATAAAGCATTGCTTGAAATGCAATTAAAGTAAGAAAAAAGGCTTCCTGGCACTGAATCTCCATTAAGATCTATTTTGAGTCCAAAGAAAGGGACACTCAAGGTTTGGCCTGAGCCTTCATCACCATTGATTATTCTAGTTTTAAAATATGCAGTCTGGTAACTTTTAGATGGGTATTATTGATCACTTATAAAAGCCCTCAGCCACTTACATTTTCAACAGTCAATAGTTTTCCGGATAAGACAAACCAGTGTCATTTACCACAACCTAGATTTGTTTTATAACCTAACCTAATTGCAATATTTAGGTGCGACTAAAATAAAACAGTGGTAAAATAACATCTATCTTATCTGAGAACACAGAGACCCATATTTTGTACACATCGACCTTTCATTAGAAGTAGGTTTCACATCACTGAGGTACTTTTTTAGCCTTTACTGATACGCTGTCTATATTAATATCCCCTTCCCTGCAGAGCAATGTCTTCATGTACTACGGCTTATCCAACTTCTATCAGAACCACAGACGCTATGTGAAGTCCAGGGATGACAGCCAACTGAATGGTGACCGGTCTGCTTTGACGGTATAATCATGGATATGTTGTACTTTTGCATCATGCAGAGATTTCAAGAAAACCCTCTTGCATCTGCTTAACATTTGCCGCTGTTTACAGAACCCCAGCAAAGAATGTGAGCCGTACCGTACGAGTGATAAAATGCCGATTGCTCCATGTGGGGCCATAGCTAACAGCCTTTTTAATGGTAAGTGGGACATGCTGAACAACTTCACTTATTGCTACTCGTGTTCAACTCAAGTCTTATCTGACCATTGAAATTCCTGCTATAAGCTCACTCCAGAACAAAAGTCGTCACTTATCAGTTCAGTGCATAGGTTCTGCTTGTTTGCTGCACTTAATGACCCTTTTATGACCTGAAGAAATGTTGTGAGTAATGTTTTTCTGTTCTAGACACTTTGGAACTGTATCATATCGATTCCAATGGCAACAAAAGTGCAATTCCTCTGGTAAAGAAGGGCATTGCGTGGTGGACGGACAAGCATGTGAAGTTCAGGAATCCCGGTGGAAACAACAACCTTACTGTAGCTTTCCAAGGTGATTTAAGCAAACTGCAGATGATCTTTAAGGCTTTTAAACACTTTAGCTGCAGTGGCTAACCTGCTCTTGTCTCATTCTATCTCAGACACAACCAAGCCAGTGAACTGGAGAAAGCCAGTGTATGAGCTGGACCCATCAGATCCTGACAACAATGGCTTTATCAATGAGGACTTCATCGTGTGGATGCGCACGGCTGCGTTGCCCACTTTTCGCAAGCTCTATCGCATCATCCAGAAGAAGCCTAACATAACCCCAACTCTACCCAGTGGCAAATATGTCCTGGATATCAATTACAGTATCCTTTTTACATTCCATCCAGAAACTATAGCTCAGTCAAAACTAGAGCTAGCCACTTATTTCCTGTATTTCCTTATGTAGCTTCTCAAGGGTAAGATTGTTATGTAAAAACACACTCATAGGCCTTTTTCACAGCAAATATTTGCACTTGTCTTAGTAGAAAAAGCACAGGTGCAAAAGCACACTTTAAGGAGGAACCCACTCTGTTAAAGGGTTTTAGTAATCCATGACTGTGTGAAAGCAAGCCTGCATGCACCAATACCAGGACCCTGAAACCTAAATGGTATTCAGCCTTCATTAATGTTATTATTTACACCTGTGCTTTTCCTACTGAGACATGTCTAAATGTCCTCTGTGTTAAACACATCTGTAAATTCACAAATAGAATGTGGTAGTCTGTGTGGCCCTGACAGGAAATTGTGTCCACAGAGAGTGTCAAACTTAAACCTACAAAACCTCTGAACAACATCAAGTGAACACCGTGTCTAAAGAAAATTGGACACACATTCTGCCTTTGCCTTCCTTGTTCTCTTCGGTCAGCTGTATACTTCAAAATAAACTAAATTTAGCTTGTTGTCAGCTTGCCATGAAATGCTGTGCTAAGAGCAAACACCAGTATACACACTTCAACTCCTTGTCTGTTTGTTTAACAGCGTCCATGCCAGGAGATGTTTCAAGAAACAAGTTTACCGAGTTATCTGGGTTACTGTGCATCAGCATATGTTCTGGGTTTTACTCAGCAAAGTTACCCAGATAACTCAGTAAACCAGCTTCTTGACCCAGACCTCAAATGTAGAAGCTTACAAGACCAAAGATGTGCAAAGACATTCCTGTAGTTCCTAAAAACAAGTAAACAGTTATAAGAAGACGTGTATAACTCTATAGAACTAAACTGAAAATGTGTGGCTTGCATTCAGTCATATGTACCTAAAATAGTGATAATTCAATTAATCATTTCATTACTTTCAGCAGAATTGTGCTGAGAAATGATCTTCAACCATATTGCCTTGTGCTAAATTTGGCTAGTGTAGCTATGTACTGCTGTATTTGAAGAATGCATAAGATTCACACTATTTTAGGTAAGCTGCTTAATATTGTTGGCCTGTTTTTAATGCTTTTTCAGTACATTAAGAGTATATGAAGAGTTGACGTGTAGACTATTGATAAGCCCTGTTGTAAAATGTAATTTTCTTTCAGTCCAGAAGCTCCAGTCTTTTTTCTTTAACCACATGTAATCAGATTACCCAGTGCTCAGCTTTGATGGTCGCAAGCGGATGATCCTGAGCACCATCTCCTGGATGGGAGGAAAGAACCCCTTCCTGGGCATCGCCTACATCACTGTGGGCTCCATCTGCTTCTTCCTGGGCGTTGTTCTGCTCATCATCCACCACAAATATGACACTCGCAGCAACAGTGCAGATATTCCCAACTAAACAGTTCTTGTATGGCGTTCTCCCGCCTCTGCATTCCTGGATGACCCTAAAGGGTCCTTTCTGGACTGCCTGTTGATTTTTAGTGTGAATACACTGTAAATGTCTGTTGTGTGTTTATGTAAGAGCAGTAGTGTCTCCTGTGTCTCTTCAAAAGTTGTTTTAATGTATAGGACAACTAAGGCAAAAGAGGAAGCTAGAGTCTGTGTCTCTGTGCATATAGCTTCAAGTTGGCTGCTGAGAATGTCATGTCCTGTCTTCATTTTTTTTCTATTTATCTATACATTATCAAAGTGTTTGTGTCTCATTGTAGCAGTGCTTTGCGAATGGCTTAATTATTGAAGGATGTATGTATTTTTAACGCACGTTCTTGTCCATATTATGCACTGCAATATGTCCTGCTGATGAATGTACCATTATATTTCATTGACATACCTCTGTGGTTTTTGAGATTACCTTGAATATAGGATGGGATGATCGTTGCTTGTGTGCCGTTACTTATGGTAAGCATTGACGTTCAATAAGAAGTATTTTACCCTTGCAAAGTCATAGAATATGTATGACAAATAGTACCACAAGTGTGATTACCCTCAGCTGTGACTGGTTTTAAAGGAAACTGAACCAGTCATGAGACATCCATTTTTTAAAAAATTATTTAAGATACTCTTACAATCTAAAGCTTATAAATGATGGGATCATTATGTGATATCCAGTATTCTTAATTATAAGTCTCTGGGCAATCTCCCTGGCTAATATGAGCATTTGGCCTGAGTGTTAAATTATTTTGCTTTCTTCAATGTTGACCAAATTATATGCACTTTAAAAGTGTCTCATTTGTTAAGTTGTCCCCTTTGTTTCACTCCATCCTCTGTTACATCATTGCATTATTGGTAAATTCAGTTAATTGTTTAAATTTGAAATTTATAGGTTTTATAAAGTTTGTAGGGTCCAATTAAAGAAGTTGGTCAATGTATTGGTATCATTTGTGATTTTATTATAGATCACTTGTAGACACACAAGTACTATTATACAAATACTAACGTTACTGCCACTTAACTGTCTGTGTATTGCTCTTGGCCGTCTTTTTAAATTATTTCGCTAATAATAATCATAGTCATAATCATAATGTCATGCGACCGGATATGACAGCTCCACCAAGGAATTGTGGGACGTCAGTCTGTCCGTGTCCGTCCTTGTGGAGTCCCCTGACTTTTCAACTTAACGAAACACACATTAGCCACCATGTACCGACAACTTATGGTAAGACAGCGGTTTGTTTGCCGTAAAGCGTTCCAGTTTTGTGATTAAAATGTTACTGTCGTGCTATTATGGTGTACTTAATACGTAAACGTTAGGTTTCATTAGGCTGCTGATTCTGTATAACGGTATAACGTATCAACTTTAAATTACCAACGCTAACGTTAGTCAGTTTACCCAATTGAGAGCAAACCATATGCAATTAAGGTAATTCATTTAATAAATAAATGTATTATTTTTGTCATATTACATTGTTATTGGCTATTTATAGTCTTTCTAACACAGTAGCTGTTTGACAGAACACCGGCTACCTGGAAGGAAAAGCAACGAGCTCAGCAACATTTAAGGAAACAGGTGTCGTGTCGAAGTCTGTCCCCCCCCCGTCGAATAATGTTCCCCTCCTGTTAAAATTGTGTTTCTCGTAGCACCACCTCCGCGGTTGGAGTTGGGACTTGCTTTATGGTTATAGTTGGGTGTAGCAGAGATAGTTGGTTGGGGTTGAGGTAAACTTGAGGTCAGGTTCAGCACCTCAGAAGACGACTGGTTGGGGTTAGGGAGAAGGGGGAACACATGTTGACGGGGGGACAGACTTCGACACAACACCAGCCAGGCACACAGTTAGACAGAAATTAAGATTATAAGAGCTATAATGTTATTCATGTACCTCTCGATGCATTGACCGCTATTGACCACTACGAATTGAATTTACGAAAGCGGTGTCGGTACGTCACGAACATTTAGGCGACGTGCATGTCCACCTGCCACAATATTTTGTATATTTTGTCAGAATCACGGAGATGTTGGCAGATTACAACGTTTTCAGTGAGAAAAAGGCAGGCAAAGTTTGAATCTGGTAAGATTCTAAATAAGTTAAGACAGGCAATAATAAGAAGAATTGTATAGTTGTAACAATATTAATATTGCCCAATTAAAAAATGTAATCATGTATTTTTTTGACATGTAGCCTATTAATTGACAGGTTTTGTAATGTAACCTTTATTGAATAAAATATCAAAGATAACAGCAATGAATTGATTGTGTTGCAAATGTAATATGAAGGGTTGGCCAGCAGACGTCACCATTTTGACTGCATCAAACGTTTTGAGATAAGGAACTATTTTTAGCACACTTGCTTCAAACTGGTTCAGTTGGCAAATATTAGTTTCTACCATCACAATTTGAAGTGAGCTTGCTAAACTATCGGAGCACCTTTGTACATATCAATTCCACTCTCACTCTGTTTCAGTCCACATCATTATCCACTGTTTGTTATGTTTAGATCATAACTGTCAAAACTATTAAATCCCCAGTTAAGCCTTTCTTCTTTTTTTTTTACCACCAGGGCCTTCGGCAGCTTTCCAGGAGGACCATCACCAGCAGTGCCCGCAGACAGATTGAAAACACTGTGAAGGAGAAACAGAAACTGTTTCAGGTACGGTTCATCTCAAAGAAGGATGACGGCATCTGTAAACGTATGATTACCTCCCATCAATATACCATCTCAGCTTTGTAACATTGTTCAAGAAGCTAAGATGGGACTCATATGAGCCACAGGAGTAGTAAAGTTTGTATGATAAATTAACTTCTTGTTAACAGTATACCAAATTACCTAATTGGCAAAGCATTGTTGTAAAACAGTTTTAGCAATGTGAGTTGAAATCATGATGCCAGTGTAACTTATTATATCCGTCTGTATAAATAGTCCAGTTTAGTTAGTTGTTAAAATACCAATAAGTACTATATGTGCCTGTTTGACTTGATATTTGAACTTTATTTTCATTTGTCAGTGTTTAAGTAAGACAAAGAATGACATCTTTTAATACTGATAATGATAATGTTAAAGCTTCTACTTTATTCCCAGGTTCTGGAGATAGAATCTGATTTTATCCTCTTTGTAGCCTGACAGATAAGTATGTGTTAGTGGGTTGTTTAAATGACCTTTGGCTGTAGCTGGGGCTGTAGTTACTGTATACTAATTGTGCATGCAAGTTGCTTATTAAAAATCCATCGCTAAATCAATGTTCCAATGAGGCAGGCTTTACTGATCCTTGCATAGTGCTAGAAATGACTGTAGCCACAGCTGACAAATGGCCTACCCTTGTTGCTAAGTCCTAGAGCAAATATTGCTTCATTGCATAGTGAAGTGTACGCCATCACTTAATTGCTATAGTTAACCAGACATGAGGTCTTTGCCAGCAAACTGTAGACATTGTGTTTTGGGAAAAAATGTTGATCATAATATTGTTAATATTAATATAATATTGTTTATTTGAAATGTAAGTTACATACATTCTATTAGTCAACACAACTTAAAATGCCATAGAAATAGAAACATATGAAGCTAAAAATCCTTCACATACCTTTGAAGCAGGGCTGTCTTTTTTAAATAACTATGTGCCTTCATTCTTTGAACAGGAGGATAATGGTATGCCTATCCATCTGAAGGGCGGGACAAAGGACGTTCTACTCTACAGAGCCACAATGTCTCTCACTGTGTTTGGTATGTCAGTATTCGTCTGAGATTTGATGAGTCAGGCTCACCTCAGATGTCTCAGTCTGTGTTTTTTGGACAAAACACATTTCATGCCAGTAATGTGACTCTGATGTTATTAATAAAACTGACTTTTTTAAGTAAAATTACTGCCAGCTGATGATACATCATCAAGGGTTGTTTGAAGTTGGGCTGAATTAGCCTGTGCTGTATCCCAGTCACATCTGTAATACTTCTCTGTTCTCTTCACAGGGGCTGGATTTGTTGTGTACGAGCTTTTTAGTGCTGCAATGCCCAAGAAGCCACAGTGAAACATGTTTGGCAAATGGTACTTTATTGTCTGATGAAGCAATCATGCGCATGCTGTATGTAATTCATCAACTCTCTGTTGTGCAGAGACCTATATCCTATCTAAAATATCAGTATATTTAACACATGAGATCAGTATTTATTGATTGTACAGAACATGAGCTGCATATGATAATATACTAAATAAACATCTCAATAAAATGTGTCGCTGTTTTAAACTTGATTTCTGCTGTAGATGTTTGGTAAATACAAGTTTTTCATATTCAGTCTATATGTTTTGGAAAATATGTCAAGACCCCTCTTTTATCATTCCACCAGAATTTGAGTTCACATGGTGTCAAATAGGAGAGTTTATAAGTGGTTTATTTTATTCAGACTACATTGGATTTCTTTCACCAACCCCAAATTGAGTATGTCTTTGTTTTGAGCACTAGAGGGCACCCTAAAACAATCAATCCGCAACTCTTTTTGTGGCAGTGAGAAGCAGTTTAGGCTGTAGTTGAAATACTTGGCCACTCCTAACTAAACTTAATTTTACACTGATACCCACATTATAGTAAACGGGTGAATTAAATGTACTAATATGATAATACATGCTTGTTTTACTTTAAGCATTTTGATCACATTAGAGAAAAGCCATGTTATGATACCAAGAGCCAATAGATTTCTTGTGAAAAGTGAAAATTTCAACTATTATTTCAGTTGACATAAGAATAAATAGATTGTATCAGGTTGCCTGTTTCACATATAAAACACTTCCCCCTCAAGTGTTGTCTGGCCAAATGTTACCCTACTGCGAAGTCACATTGGCATTGGAAACTCATTAGATCGCCAGACCAAAGGAATGCAGGGAAAAATGTAATTTCCTAAGAATGGATCGGTCTTACAAACATCAACTGGCAGGCTGGGGTTTCATAAAAAAAAGAAAAGCCCAAATGAGGGTAAATTGAGAGTTGGGAACTGCCCCCCTATTAAGTAGCCGATGGTGGAAAGATTCTTCCCACTTGGAAAGAGGCTCTTCCTTCTTGGACATCTGCTGGCGGAGCTTCCAGTAGCCAGAGAGAGGAGAGAGGGGTCCTGCCGCAGCTCCTGAAATTTCTCTGTTACTTTCCAGAGGGGGAGGCATCAAGCAGGCTGCTCTGATATTTGGTCGGTTCATCTTTTGGGGAGTTGAATAAGTGAGTAGACCGTGTAACAAATGAGTTATTTTGGCATAATTAACAATAAGTATAACTAATCTATAGGCTATTTCACACAATAGAGAATATTTTTGTCGCAGTTTTGTACTGTTTTGCAATAATTTGATCTCTCCGTGTTGCATGCATTTTAAGGTCAACGTTTTAAAGATAATTGACATAGCTTATAATAACTTTTTAACAAAGTTTTTAAGATGAAGTTTTCAAGTAAAAAAAAAAAAAAGCTCAACCACTTTATTGAAGTGAACTGAATGAAAATGCAGCGACAAGCCACTGCTTTGGATTGCAGTCTGGGGATAAAGCAGAGTCATTCTGTGTTTTGACCACTCAGTGTTTCAGCAGCAGGGCTGGCTGAGCTACTGTGGATTATGTCTAATTTTGATTTTTGATGAGATGAGCGCCTTGTGTCAAAGGGGCCAAGAGAGTCATTTCGGTTCCTGTAACTGCAGTTTAGCTGTTTGTGCACCAGGCGGGGCGCTCAGCCCGTGGTAAAACTTAAAGAAGTTGAATTTAGACTGTACTGCGTTGATGGGAGCCAGCACAAGTCCCCTTGCAGAGAGTAATCCTTCGCAAGAGAGACTTACTCCATCGCGTACGATTATTCTATTTAAGAGAAACTCATAAATGCAGAAAACTAACTTTCAGGGTCAGTTACAATGCGAGGTGAGTCCAAGTAAAAGGGATTTCCCTCATTTATCTATTGAATCTAACAGTCACAAGACAAGGAGAGAAGTTAAAGAAGCACTTAAAAGATATGAGGTATAAAAAGGTATGGTTTGTGCAATCAAGATGTCCCTATTTTATATTTGTTAGCTCACAATTAGTGAACTGTAGTAAAGTCTTAAGTCCCAAAGGAAAATGCTTTTTTTAATGACCTTAAAAGGTCACCCAGACCATGTCCTTGTAGGGCGAAAGTGAGTGAGGACTACATGGTAAGACTGTTTGTGGTGAGCTGGTTAGTCAGCCATCAAAATGAATGACGTTTTTCAGCTAGAAAATAATGTGTTTCTAGTTTATGAATATAAAAATCAAACCAGATTATAGTGTGGTAAAATGTTTTTTTTTTCTTTTCAGTCTGTCATTACTAAATACACACAGTGTTAAATATCCACCTCAGGGTGCGGGCGCCAGCTGCTAGGCAGCAAGGTGTGGCATGTCTTATGTAAGGGAGTCTAGATGAATCTTGCAGTTTTTGACAACATAAGTGGAAAGTAATGATTAAGTAATAGCTATCAATCTGGATTCCATGTAAAAACAAACAAGAACAACAATTCTGCTCAGACCACTGCGCATGTTGCACATATACATTATTTCCTTTCATTCTTGAGGCAAACCTTCAGTTTATATGCGGGATAAACTATCCTGACACAGCAGTAAGTTCAACCTTGCATGTAGTGAGTAGTCACACCACACAGAGAAACCTAGCTGAGTTATAGACTCGTCATCTGCAGCTTTAACACATTTCCTCCCTTTTTTTTCCTCAGACTGATTGATGCCCTGCTGATCCTTTAGGGGTAAACATGAAGATAGGGCTGTCACTAGCCACGGCTGCCTTGCTTGCAGCTCTGATATCCTCCATAGATGCTCAAGGTAAATGAAACCACCTGGCATCTGTCCTCTTACATACACTGTCCCACTGTCTCTTTATCTCCTCCTCTTCTCTTCTTTCACCTATTATCTCCATTGGTTGTTTATGTTACAGGGATTAGCCTTTTACTGGAATGTCAGAGAGTCGTCAGATGGAAACACTATATGTATTGATAAAGTGAATAAAGCTCTTCTTATTTCATGTGTATGCTCTTTGACTATGTGAATTTTGGAATACTAAATGATTCTTTGATGACTGTCATGCTTTTATTCCTCATTTGTAGCATATTTTGTCTGATTTATCTGTCAAGACTTATTACAGCCTTTGATGTCAAATCCAAATCCAGATCCCCATTTACTTGTATTTAAGCTGTAATTTACATGCTTTTAAACCAATACTCTAGGGGTCATTTTCTCATTTGGATTTGGCAAATGTAAGAAACTAAGTACAGTAAAGTTTATTTCATTTCCAATTTCTAATTTAATGTTATTGAACAACAGGGCACATACTAAGGCTTGAACAAAAGTAATTTCATGGCTTAACGTTTCCCCATAAATGTTTTAGCAGGTCTGTTGCTGTTTCAGTTTTATGATAGCAAGTCTCTGCACATTTTCCCAAGCACAATGTGGAAGTTTGCCAAGTCCTTGGTAATTAGGCATTGAAATGCTAGATCACATATTTCTAAGTTATTATGATTATGTTGACGTTGTTATGGTATTTTGTAAACCTGTGTAAATCTCACTGCAATGGTTTTAGTGGTTGCAGCAGTAAGGAAATGCAATGTTTTAAGTATTTACTTTAATTGTGGAAGAGTTGTAATAGTACACTAGTGTAAGTAGTGATTTAAAATACATAAAAAAAAGTTTAAATTGCATTCAGTATTTTACAAAAGTATGGAAGTTTTAGTCGGAAAATGCATTTATTGTAAGTATCAAAAGTACCTATGGATACATTCACTTCTAAGCAGTATTTATATTTTGTTGGTAGAATTTATTCTAGTAAATTATCCCAGAGGTGGTTGGGTGGTAGAGTATCCCACTATGATTCAAGTGCTTAAAACCGTACTGAAGTGCTGTATTTAAATAACTTTGTTACTTTGATTTTGTGCTGATACTGTATACTACTGTTTTTAAAGTAATTATATGCTTTTTTGCTGTACATGTCACACAAGCTAATTTGTAATAGACTGTTAACAATCTGTCAGTAGTTTTGACAGGATAATATTCAAAGTAATCTCATATGCAAACATTTAGTCCAAAATAATGGCAGATATGGAAATATAGTATGGAAACCTTTTGATTTTTTTCCCCTTGAAAGCTCTCTGGCAGGGTGAGAGGAGTCTAACGTCTACTCTCACATATCTCCACTAACGGAATGGAAAGATGAAATACGAGAATAGCAAATTAATCCTCAGACAGCACAAAGACAAAGAGCCTTTCTAGGGCTTCTTTGCGGGCATTCGCAAAAACGCTGAGTTGCAATACATATGGAAAGTTAATATGCAGTAATGTTTAATGTCAGCACATGTTGTGGAATTACTTTGGCATCTGTCCTGCCTCTTTGGGAGAGTCGGTGCTCTTTCCTCCTTTACTTGGTCTCTCCTCTTGGCTGTAGCACAAGCCAGGATGGCTGGCTGGTTGGCTGGCTGGTTGGAGACTGAGGTTAATAGCAGAACAGTAGCCAGACTCTGGCCCTTGGGAGCCAGAGGTGTCCTTTATTAGGAAGTGATGGGACAGACATCCATATAACAAGAATAACCACAAGGTCCAAATAACATACCAGAGATCGTTATTTTGACAAAACCACCTTTGTTCCTCCAGTAAATATTAAAACCAGAAGGACATATGGTCAAAGAAATTGTAACAAATTGAAATGACATGCTTGCACCATCTTGCCATGAACAAATGTATGACCGTCAGGTGTGTTGCTCATGCAAGTGAAAGTCCGCTTAAAACTTTTTTGCGAATTTTTCAATCCACCATCAAACACTTTGCTACTTGCTATCCAGCCCCCCCAACTCATACACACCTACACATCTACACAAACACACTGCACACCCCTTACCATTGTTGGAGATGAGTACTCGTGGAGAAATGAGGGGGAACACGGTCCATCGGGGCTCCTTGAGTTGATTTGCCAGGTTGGTGATCCTCCAATCATAGTTTTTAAGTATTTGGTGGGCTCCTGTTTGTCATCTGCCTGTGCATTCAGTGTGTCCCAAGCTATGGCTTCCTCCTCCAAAGTGTATTTTACAATGATATTCTTGCCTCCCATGGCACTCTTATTAACAGCTAGTACCTGCCTTACAGTCTTATGCATGCTCACTTACCTCACATTTTCCCCATCATGGTTTGCTGTGCATAAATTTAGGGCTTGGCCAAGTACTACAAGTCAGTGCAAATTTCAGTGTTAACCTCATTAATGTCTTGAATTTTTTCACTAAATTAATTTAATTCATCATGTCTTCTCTACTCTCTTTCAATTATTCATCATGTCACTATGAAGCACTTTCGTCACTCGCTCATTTTCTATGTAATAACTTTCTGAGCAGAGTTGCATGTAACATCAAGAATTTAGTTTAGTTATATAATGAATGAATGAAGAGATAAGGATATAAATTTAAAACTAACTGTATGACACTAAAAAATAAAAATGGATAACATGGTTAATAAAAAGAAAATTTAGCGCTTCTTACTCCTCAAATACTTTTATGTGACTTTTATGCATGTAAATGACACGTACTAAATGATAGCGCACTTCCTTTACTCAACATTTTCTGGGCTGATAGCCTAGAAGCTGCAAGAAAGAATATCATTTTAAAATATGTTTGTCATCTCTGTCTGTGTGGTCCCAACTGTACATGGAAACTACCGTCCAGTCAATCAAAGTTGTTGAGTCAAACAACTTTCTCATGTACATGATGCATGACGCTGTGATCAAGTCAGCTCGTTGTAAAGGCGCGTGTTCTTGTCACACTCTATATGTTTTCCTGTATTATTTTAATGACACACTTTCTCTATTATAGTACATCTGAACTGTCTTTTGAGTGTCTAAAGTAGTCTTGTTCTCCCATGCCTTCTTATGCATTATGCTGTCAATGAAAAAGTACACAAGAGTCTCCAGCGACAAATTGTGTATTCTTTTTAAAAGGTTTGCAATGGATGTGTGCCACTCACTTGTGTAAAGAGTCTTAACCAAATAAACAACAAACCTTTTCATTTTGAAATATGTTTATATACGATGTATATATAACATATGGTGTTCAATTTTGTCAAGTGTTACTTCAACAACTACATGGCAACCTTGATTCCATTGTATAATCAGTAACTTGAGAATGAAGTCACTGTTGTATTTTTGTAATGCTGAGATCAACTCCCATCATAAGAGGAGTTTAGTTTGTGGTCGGGGCATGCGTTGTAATGACTGCACTCAGCATGTGTTGGATGGTTCACTCAATGTTTGCACTTTGGTAAAGTTTGTGTGGAGTTGTGCACATGTTATGTATGCCAGTGCTTGAGTTGCTGGCCACCTTGGTTGGGCAACTCAAACAAATGCCATTTTGCTCCAAAATGGCTTCTCACACTTCTTCAATGTTGTCACGTGTTCTTTACTTGTCACCTTCACAAATGGACGTCAGTGCTATGTGTCTGTCCCCAACAATGAACAAGTTGACTTCAGTCATGAAGTGTTTGTCGTTGGGATCAATGTGAATGCTTGGTTTAAAAAATGCATCACTTAGATTTGATCAAATATATAACCATAATCATACATACCCTTATTTTTTGTGATTTAACAATGTTTCATCTCTTGTTTGCAGTGGAACCCCCCTCAGACTTGAAATTTAAAATTCTAAATGAGAACTCAGTGGAAATGTCATGGACAAGACCCTCATCAAGGATAGAGGGCTTCAGAATACAAATTGTATCAGATGCAGGTCAGTAAGGACTTAGCATTTTTGTCATTGATATGAACATGCCAAAATACAGTTTATACACACACTGCACCCCAGTGGCTGATTTATTGCTTGATTCTCTATCCTAGATGAAGCGGCCAGAGACTTAACCCTTGATGCATACGCCACCAAGACCTCAATCACTGACCTGACCCCTGACTTGGACTACTCAGTGTCCATAAACTCCTATTATGGATCAGAGGAGAGTATTCCCATCTTTGGACAACTGACCAGTAAGTTTAGAATGTTTGGAGAAATGAAACTGCACTAATATAATATTAAAGACCATCTTCTACAGCAAAGGGATAACATTTGAATGCTAGTGATATGCTAGGGAAAGTGATATTATTACAAGAGTAAAACTTATTCTTGATTGCATTTTCATCTTGCCACATGAGACGTAGGAAAGTAGGGAGAAATCACATCTGCTTACTGACTTTTGAATCACTCACTGTTTGTAGCTAATGCAGCATAAAGATACGTGTTTGTGTGCATGTGGTTTTGATTCTGTTGACCAACTTTTATGGCGTGTTGATTTTCTTGCCTTTTTCCGCTGTGAAAAAGCACACAGTGAGACAGGGGCGACAATGTGCGGTGCTAACTCTCCAAGTGTTTCCTGTGTTTCAGTCCAGTCCAGTAACACCAGCGGACGAGTCAGGAGGCCACAGTCAGATGCAATCAGTGAGTATGTTTACTGTAGTGTCAACCAAAATCCGAACAGGACATGTCCTCCATGCAGCTTTCCAAATTTTTTTTTTCAAATATATTTTTTCCCCTCATGTCATCATCATATTTTTTTCCCGTGGAATAATTTGGTCAGGCGTACATTTTACCTTCTGTCGGGTTTTCACCGGGTAAGCAGACAGGGATCCGACAGTGACTGGGAATGCGCACATTGATTCCTTTAATTGAAACCAGTCTGCACATCAAGAAAAAAGGAAAGGAAGGCTTGAAGCTAGGATACAAGGGTTCTGTTATGCGTCATGGAGTAGAGGAGAGCAGGAGGGGCCTTTCAAGCAATGACGTGTTCATTGTGCCACCTTGAAGCAAGTGCTGTCTCTTAAACTTTTTCCCCCACCTGTTGATTCTTCTGGAAACTGTACCCATACTTCCAGATTCTCCTAAACCCTTTTTATGGTTAAGCTCTCAGAAAATGAACCACCTAAATTGTTTGACTAAACCTCTGCTTTGATTCCATTCTTTTCAACATTAGGTCAGAAAATTTTAAATAAAAAAGATGTCATTTTAAGAAGGAGGTTTATGAGATAAAAGGAACAGAACTATGAGTCAATGAGAACTGGGGGAAGGGGGATTAAAGTCCATCCATATAAACCCTGCCAATTATTTCAATAGAGTCATCTTAAAAGTTCCAGAGAATTTCACATGATTTAAAGACCTGTAGGATTAGAAAGTATAAAAGTGAACATTGCTGGTGGAACCTCTGCTAAATGTTTAGTCTATAAAGCCACATTCTTGCCTCCGTCTGCTGGAATGACTATACCAGCCCACTGTTTGGCACTGGTTGATATTTCCTTTGATGTCAGCATGCATATCTCTGAGCCATCCAGCTAACTGTCAGGGATTTTATTTTATTTAGACAGACAGGAGAAGAAAGGGGCCAATGTAAAAATATTGTTCCAAGACCAAGCTGTTGCTGCCATACCTTTATTGGCTCAATTTTGACTTGGAAATTGGTTTAATTTTAGAAATAAATAAAGTGCTTTTTTGCATTTTAACTTTTTACACCCATCATTAACTAGTTGTAAAACCCCAAATGTTCCTAAAGTGGATCAATCAAAATCTGTTACATAAGTTTTTATTCCTGACTGTTTTATTTCTCCACCATCTGTCTCTAGAGTGTTCGGTCAGTGCAATAGCAGATTTGGTTTTTCTGGTGGACGGCTCATGGAGCGTGGGCAGAGAGAACTTTAAGCACATCCGTAGTTTTATCGGAGCCCTGGCAGGGGCCTTTGACATTGGCGAGGACAAGACCCGAGTGGCCGTGGTTCAGTACAGCACAGACACCCGCACAGAGTTCCCTCTCACCCGTTACAACAGAAGAGGAGACCTGCTCCAAGCCATCAACTCGCTGCCATACAAGGGGGGAAATACCATGACAGGTAAGGAGTTCACCAGAAGCAAGGACAGAGATGGAAAGGTAGAAATATGCAGATTTCAGTCTCAAAGTCCAAAGTCTGCTGTGATTGATTATGAGATGAAATGCTATTTTAGCTATTTTTTTTTAGCTATTTTCAGATCATTTTTAATGATGCTCCCTGATTTTGGAAGTAAGTTAAGGTAATAAGTTCAAAAGCCTACATTCTGAATAATACCATTAAGTTATTTTATAGCATGAATTTGAATATACGGTACAATGCAGGAATGCAAGACAAACATGCAAAAACACTCATATATATCCATTTCTGTCTTAAGGTGATGCCATAGATTACCTGCTGAGAAATATCTTTACGGAGGCAGCTGGATCCAGGAAAGCTTTTCCAAAGGTAGCCATGATCATCACTGATGGAAAATCCCAGGACCCAGTGGAAGAGTATGCTAGAAGACTTAGGAACATTGGAGTGGAAATATTTGTCCTAGGTATGGTTTATTATTCAGTGTTTTGTTGAATAGTGCTCTCCCGTGTGAAAGTCTGCCTGTTCTTGGAAACCACTTGATTTTCCATTTATTCTTCATTGTAAGATCTATATTTGACTTGGTCGAAGTCAACTACTGTTGTTTCCTCCATCATACGCAATACTCTGCAACCATCAATAGTTCACCACATCTGTGATGCAGCCACAGAGTCAAAAACATATGACTTAATATTGTTGTACTTCACATTTTCCCACTCAGGTATCAAAGGAGCAGATGAGGATGAGCTAAGGCAAATGGCCTCCACACCTCACAACAAACATGTGTACAATGTGCGTAACTTTGATATGATCCAAGATGTACAGAAAAAGATCATCACAGAGGTGTGCTCTGGTGTTGATGAGCAGCTCAGCTCTCTGGTCAGCGGAGAAGAAAGTGAGTCAAAAGATCTTCTATGAAATGTGTTACATTGTATGAAGTGCTATGGTTACTACATGGAACCTACCTACCACATAGCAAAGCAAAGATTTTGATACTGCATACATCTTGAAATCTAATTATCCAATCAAACACTTTCTCAATCCCTACCATTTTTCCTCAGTGGTGGAGCCAGCTGCTAACCTGCAGGTCACAGAAATAGCATCTAAGTCAATGAGGGTGACGTGGGATCCCTCTCTGGGCGATATCTCAGGCTATAAGCTCATCCTCATTCCCATGCTACCTGGAATGAAACGGCAGGAGCTGTACATGGGAGCCACCCAGACATCCATAAATGTCCGTGACCTTTCTCCTGAGACTGAGTATGAGATCAGTTTGTATGCCCTCAAAGGTCTGACTCCCAGTGAACCCATCATGGCTATGGAGAAGACCCAGCCTGTCAAGGTGTCAACAGGTAAAGTGATTTGTTGTGCATGACCTGTCATCTCTCCTGATCTATTTTTATGTTAGATATACTTAAAGTTAGATATACCTCACTTTTATTCATGTCACTACAACCTCATGTTAAATTTTGGCTACAAGGTCTTTAAGTAACCTATGATTTTCTGTCTTTTTTAGAGTGCTCCCTGGGAGTGGATGTGCAGGCTGATGTGGTCCTACTGGTTGACGGCTCATACAGTATTGGATTACAAAACTTTGCCAAAGTCCGTGCCTTCTTGGAGGTTCTGGTGAATTCCTTTGACATTGGACCCAACAAGGTCCAGATTAGCTTGGTCCAGTACAGTCGCGATCCACACACTGAGTTTGCCCTTAACACCCACCATGACATTAATGCTGTTGTCAAAGCTGTGCGCACCTTCCCCTACCGTGGAGGCTCCACTAACACTGGCAAGGCCATGACCTATGTCAGGGAGAAGATCTTTATCCCTGGCCGTGGAGCAAGACAAAACGTCCCCCGCGTCATGGTCCTGATCACAGACGGAAAGTCATCAGACTCTTTTAAGGACGCAGCAACCAACCTGAGGAATATTGATGTGGAGATCTTTGCCGTTGGTGTGAAGGATGCAGTGAGGTCAGAGCTGGAGGCCATTGCTAACCCCCCAGCAGACACTCATGTCTACGAGGTGGAGGACTTTGATGCTTTCCAGAGGATCTCCAAAGAGCTGACTCAGTCCATCTGTCTGAGGATTGAGCAGGAGCTGCTCAACATCAAAAAGAGGAGTAAGTAGGAGGACAGAATAAATAAACATGCTAGAGTTGAGGTGGAGTGTAGCCAAATAATACACCAGAAACTTCTTGGCATCAGTTTTGGTTTTACTCTTCTTTTGGATGATTACCATTTGCTGAGCACCGTCATGGTGGTCCCTACTATCCTGTATTAGACACTATACCATCTGTTGTCAGTTGGCCAGGTCTTTATGAGTGGGTATAATGGCAAGGAGCCAATGCAATCAAGAAAAGTTGAAACATAGCAGTATAATACTGTGTAAATTGCTGTCAGGCAAGGCACAGGCAAAATTTAATCAAGTCACTTAACCATACATACCACAAAACCACATCCGTGCTTCTTGAATGAGCTCTATCACACCATTTATTATCACTTACTGTTTAAAAACACTACAGCGATTGGAGGAACAGAGCTATTTTGACTTGATAGTAATTTTAATCCAAAAGGCCACCCCAACTCTGAGACAGAATAGAGCTGTAGCTGTTCCACACTGTGGTAGAATGATATCACACCACCCACTATGCTTATTGATACTGAAGCCTGCAGTCCCAAAGCAATTAGTAAGTGTTGCATTCCATACTTGGCAACTTTAATTTTTTAAAACCTTGTTAGCTCAACAAGGTTACAACAACGCATAGCTTTTCATTGTTGCCAGTAAATGAAGGGCAATGGACAGAGAGGAAAAAGGAGTAAAACAGAGCTACAGTTGCCCTATAAATCTCACAGACTTACAATTATTATGATCATGCTATTACTAATTTGCAACTTTAATGTGATTTGGGCCTGTGCACTGCCTTTTTAATAAAAGACATTTTTAACAAGCAAGTTTTTATTTTCAGGTCTGCTTCCACCCCAAAACTTGGAATTCTCTGAGATCACCTCCAGAAGCTTCCGTACCACCTGGACAGCTCCTGCAGCCAGAGTTATGTCTTACCTGGTACGTTTCCGCAAGGCTGAAGACATCACTGGAGACTACATTTCCTTGGCAGTGCCTGCCGATACTACCACAGCCGTTCTGCCCCACCTTTTCCCCATCACGGCCTATGAGGTCAACGTCTTTGCTCAGTACGAAAAAGGAGACAGTTTCCCGTTGACTGGTGAAGAGACAACTCTTGAAGGTAAGAGAGATTTACTTGGATCTGACCCATACTGTAATAGTTATCAAAATGAGAATATTTAGCATCTATGATATTTTTTCCTTTTCAGAGCAAGGGACTGTACGGAACCTACGAGTTACAGAGGAGACAACAAACAGTTTCAGGGTGTCTTGGCTAGCTGCTCCAGGTTCGGTGATCAGGTATCGACTGTCCTACGTACCACTTAGTGGTGCTGGGGAAGTACTAGAGGCACAAACTATTGGACCAGAGACTACCATAGTTCTCCAGGAGCTGTTCCCCATTACCACCTACCGTGTGTCTGTGTTTGCTGAGTATGCCACAGGCTCAGGGGCTGAGATGCAAGTAGATGGTACCACTAAGGAAGGTGAGTCAAGAAAATTACATTAAGAAGTTATTTTTTAACTGCAAATGGCAGAAAGGTATGTGAAGCTTGGGTTTCAGTTCAGTGAATATTAATCAGTGGCCTATACATTTGTATTTTCTTTCAGTCCGTGGCTCTCCTCGTGACCTTCGCGTCTTTGATGAGACCATATCTACAATGAAACTGGCATGGCAGGCAGCTCCAGGAAATGTTGTTCAGTACCGTATTGCCTTTAAACCTGCTGACGGAGGCGAGAGGAAGGAGATATCCGTCAAGGGAGATAACACCCAGGCTATGCTGAAGAACCTCAAACCAGCCACTGAATATGAGTTGTTTGTTAGTGCTCGCTATTCCTCTGGTTTGGGTGATCCTCTACTGGGCACAGGAACCACCTTAGAAGGTAAGGAAGAATGTGACATTGCTAATCTCTAATCTGAAACCTTTGAAGCATGGTACCATTATTTCTGTAGTTAATGTGTGACATATGAAGCATGCCCTGTGGCTGTGGGCTCAGCAAGTGGGTACTGCTGAGTAGACATGTATTATTATGTTCAGCTTTTCAAGAGGCAAGAAATATTGAGGCTTAGGCATGCATATTTAGGGAGATTTTGTTTTGTTTTTGTTTTTCATTTTATAGTTTTTCAAGGTTATGAGATCCTGCATGGTGTAAAACTGCTGAACTTAAGTAGTTTGTCTTCCTCCAAGTCCCTCCGAGAATGTAGCATCTGGTATTTCTCACAGGCAACAACATCAGAATTAAGGAAGTTGAGTTTTACTTTGCACGGTTGGTTGAGTATATAGCATGTGGTTGGAGAGGAAAAGACAGGAATGTGGCACTTGATGTAATTCTTTTGGCACAGACTGTAGGTTAGGGTGGCTTTGCCGCCCATGAAGGCAGTGAGGTGGAAATGGGTGGGGGATGCTTGTAAACCTAGAAATGTTATGGAATGGCTTGAAACAGACTTTGAGAGCCACATGCCTGTCTGGTAATACCTTTACATCTTGGCCTGTCTGGGACATATGATTTATTGTTTTACAGTGGTTTATAAGACATATGGGGAATATTTCATAATAAACCCCAGATACTACACTATTCTATTTGTAAACAATTGCTGCTGATTGCTGGCCATAGCTCTGTCAGTTTAGCTCATTTTATAAAAGTCATCATCACATTTTACTCATTGGTTTGCTGAAGGCAATGTCACAAGTCTGTGTTGGTGCATCTTTTTTCTGTAGTTTATAGACTGCATGAGACACAATAGGAGGCAGGTCCTCTGTTGATTTCACACAGAATGTAAGGAGAGATTGTGTTTAGAGTGTCACACCACAGGAAAGGAAGTCAAAGGGATCTGTTTTGAGAGAGAAGGGGGGTAGGAGGTCCTACTGCTGGGGGTGCAAATCAACAACAACCAAGGTATTGTGTCCCTCAGAGGAGAATGATTTTAGTCAGTTCAACTTTAAACTACATATAAAATCAGAAGACTTTACCTCGCTGGGCATTACATTACAGTGGAGAGTTAGCCTGACTGTGCTGTATTGGATAGAATGTAGTCTCTGAACTGGGCTATAGATTACAATGGGGATAATTTGATTTGATTAAAGATAATGCCACAGAAGCTGCATTGTTATTTTGGTTAAACTGACTATTAAAAGGCAGAAAGAAGTTGTTAGGCTTGGCTAGTTTCAGTCATGACCACTCCTCCTTTTTTGGATGCTTAAAGTTACTGTTTTAGTTACTGGTGCAGAAGTACTGAAAAACTGGGACTGTGTTTTATTCAACTTTTGTGTAAAACGGTGCAGAGGCAGTCTTTAATGGTGTCCAAGCTTAGCTCATCCTGAAAAGGACCTTTCTTTGAAAAGCAGTTTAAGCCCACGGACACATCAAAGGTATTCATTTCATCATAACGGCAAATGTAGAGTTATTGTTTCTTAATGTCACCTCCTTGTGCTCCTGGCAGTAGTGAGGTCCCCAGTGCTGGGTGTGGTACTGGACATTTATTGCAGACCACAGGGACCTGTGTACTAGATTGAATGTGAAGACTTCGGCTAATACTGTGTCCAATAGAAATAAAATTTCCACTTTGAATACACAACTGGAATAATAAATGTTGTAATGCAAGAATTTGAAGGACATTGTATTTTTGCTGTGTTTCTGTGTTTCCTTTTTTCGCCGTTCCCACATTGCACAAAGGGCTTAGTTTGATTATAGAGTTAGTTCCCACAAGTCGATTCTGTACTGTCATCAACCACACACCCCCACAGGAAAAAGCCCAATGACAAAGCACTTTGTTTAGCTAACTCTATTAGGCTGTCATGACGTCCGCATGCCTCAACACTGATCTCATTGTTTTGAGTGCCACTAGCTTTGAGTGACCCTCTCTGTCAAGTCAATGTAGGCGAGAACTGGAAGAGAGTGGCTCACACAAAGCCATCCCTTGTGGCTAACGGTGGATGGTAGCCAATACAGAAGCCTTGAGTAGGACAGAATTATAACATCCTGAAATGACTAAGGGGGACTATTGGGAAGATGTCATAGAAAATGCTTAGATGAACACCCTAAATATGGATATTTTTACACAAACACGGCTAAATTATTTACTTCAGAAGAGGGAGTTTTATTCATCATGTGGAAGTTGTTACCTAACAGCTCCTTGAAAGCTGTGTGAGCTGTCTGTCTCGTCTTGGGGAGAACTGTCTGTACATCATCCTCCAGGGTGGAGTGAAGGACAGGCAGAGGCAGAGAAAGAGGACAAGGATGAGTAGAAAAAAGGGTACTCACAAAATGTGAACTAGAATGCTTCAGGGTGGCCTGGTGGATAGAAGGCCCAGCCCATAACTTGAGAGGTCATATGTTCAGCCCCTGAAGCAGACATCTCTCAAATAATTAACTCCTTGCATGACACAGCAAACTGTGTGAGCTCTTGCATGTACCAGAGGGAATTGTCGCATCTTGTTTTGTCTTCCTCTCACACTGACGCCTTTGGCGTGTCAGGCTCTGTCAGTGGCACTACCAGGCTGTTTTTTTCCACCACTCTAAAGGTTCTTTGAGGTAAAAGGCCAAGAGACAGGCAACCTTGGCACATTAACAGTGGGCGCTTCATCTTTGTGGCTCAGATGTGTTCCTTAGTTAACCAAGAGCAATAAAGTAAAGGAAGTTTGAAGTGGGGTGCCAGTGCTGAGATGGCACTTTGAGGGAGTGGTTTTTGAGGGGCTTACAGAAAGAGCAAAGTCTGAGTAAGTCTGAACTTAGTTGAGTTGTTTAACCATCCAATACCAAGGCTGAAGATATACAGTGGTCTAATGGTGTGAGCTATGTAAAATAATTAAGATAATTTTCAGTGCTTCCTGGGTATTTTTGCTCACTTGCTGACTTGCTGGCATTTTGATGTTTTTTACAAGTGCAGTCAGTCATGTATTTAAACTTCAGACATCTTTGGCTGCAGATGTGAAGGTTATGTCAGCACATGCCCTATAGAAAATCTCTTAGTTGATCTTCAGATGTGTATGTGTATAACCCTATTTAACCAAATGTGAAATTGATAAACTATATATATATATATATACACACACACACACACACACACACACACACACACACACACACACATATATATATATATATATATAATATATATATATATACACAATGGGGTTCAAAATCTGAGACCACTTTCCCATTCACTTAAATGAATGGGAAATTAATATACATATGTATATATATATGTTTATGTCACATTCAAACTGACTACATTTCTATGCAGCTTTTGCTAAGTCTGTGGACCATGTGTTTCATGTATGCGTGCTTTACCTCTGCCTGCAGAAGTCATTATCTTGCAATCCTTTCGCTCTTGGTTAAAACACAGCCTGAAAAGTCAGTCAAGTTCATCCTTTCCTGTTTGCTTGGCAAAGACAAACCTTTTGATGTAATGATCCGGGTGTATATAAGTGGCCTTCACTGTTTTCATGGCCTTCCAAAATCTGTAACTCTTCATTAGTTTTGTGGTCGTGGTCATTATTCTTCATATTTGGCCTCAGCTCTCAAGGTGCAGATCGCTGTGCTTGGCAGGCACTGCCGTTGCTGTTACTTCTGTTCAGATCAGTTTCCAGTTCCTCCGTTATGGTTTGATACTGAGAAGGAGTCACAGGGTGACATATAGACACAGTGAATGCCTTTTCCGCTGTATGGTCGCTTAACATTTCCATAAGATTATGCATTGCACTTGTGGCAGATTTGTATTGCATCTCATTCTTTGCAGTTGGCTTTTTTATTAAACCTCGTTTGATGAGGTTTGATGAATGAGGTTTGAAAGACCACCCAGCTTCACTGCTCTGCCTGTGATTATATTGTCATTAGGCACTGGCATGTAGGGGCTTAGGGGCTTGAATCAGGATCAGGATCCCGGAGTTTGTGTGGGAGACTTTGTGTGGCAGCCTATTCTCCTTTGGTAGCTACAGCTCCTCTATGCTACAGCCAGACACAAGTGTTGATAGTCCATCTCATCATGGGCATCCCTCTCAGCCAGGCATGTGTTGGCTGCTCATCAGGAAACACCACCACAAAATTCCCTCCACTGTATTTCAGTGCCTCTCTCCTTTCATGATCATCTTTCAGGAAAAGTGAGTGAGGGAGAGAAAGGCAGAGCGCAACATCTGCAATTGTAGCAAACACACTTTTGTGGATCATGTTTCCTCTGTTTCAATGGAAAGTGCTGCCGAGAGAGGCGCTGGGGATATGCGATTTGTGATTAGTTTTGCAGAGATTTTTCCAGCAGTCTCTGATTATGAAGGGAGAAAATCGGGTTGTTCAAGCAGATCCTGAGGGGTTAAAGCGGAGACAGATGAGTGATTGTTGGTGATTTTATCGCCGGGGTTGTTCATTTTGTCCATTCTCTGTCTCACTCACTTCCTCAAACCTCCATATATCTGCATTAGATATCAACACCACCTGGACAAAACCATCAGTGGGTTGGTGCTCCCTGAGGCATTTTTGTACCTTTGCACTAACACCATCATCTTAGTCCTATTATTATGCACCTGACAGAATTAAAACAAAGAAAAAACAGAGAAATTTCTTTAGGTTAACAAAAGTAAATCTGAAGCACTACTTATTTTCAGTTTCCATTTAGTTATGCACAGGCCGATGTAATACGTCTACCTCTGTTTCTAATGCTGTTTCTTCTCATTTTTCCACAGAACTTGGTTCACCCAGAGACTTGGTGACCAAAGACGTCACTGACACCAGTTTTGCTGTGTCTTGGACTGCGGCCCCGGGAAATGTTCGTCAGTACCGGATCAGGTGGAAGTCTCTCTACACTGATGAGACTGGAGAAAAGACTATACCAGGAGACACCACAACCACAGTCCTGGAGAGTCTAACCCCAGAGACACGTTATCAGGTCTCAGTGTTTGCTGTTTATGGCCGTGGAGAGGGCCAGCCTTTGGTTGGAGAGGAAACCACAGATAGTAAGTTACTTTAGCTGCTTTATCTCTCCTACCGTAGACTTACTCCCTTATCCTTCACTTCTCTCCCTCTTTCAACATCTATTCCCTTCTTTCTTTTTTTCTTCGTTTTTTCTTAGGCTCCTCTCTTCTGGTTTCACACTTCTGTACTTTGTTTTTTGAGTTTTTGGATGTCTTGTCGTAGTTACCTAGAAAGTGTACAGCTAGGTAAGTGTGATGTAACTCTATAAAAGCACTATAACCACAAAGGGACAGCTGTTCTGTTTTCTGTTTTGTGTGGTGTGTAACTGTTAAGATGATCACGTTAAAAGCCAAGAATGCAGGTCTAGACTTTCTTGTCATAAACACATCTTAAGCCTTAAAATTTCATACGCTTGTTAAGTTAGAAATAGAATTTAGTAGATCATCACTGAGATATCTGGGTCAGTGACGCAGGTTTAAAAATGATCCAGGAAACACATTTTCATTGTGAGTCCCAATTGGTGTTATGTAGAAATGGATCTGTCAGCAACAATTACAGCCCATTATTTTGAGTTGAGTGATATCGTCATAGCATTCACTTGCACCATTTAGAGGGCCACAGAGACACTTTTGTAATCACATATAGTCTTTGCGTGCACATCTTAAAGAGTGTGCATGTGTGTTATATGTATGTACAGAGATAACGTAATGTACAGCACACCTGCACCTGGTTTCATGGGAGATACAAGACAGATAGATACCAGCCTTGTTAGACTACAGTCATGGTTGGATTAGAAAAGCATATTGAGCGGAAACTCGCATCAATTGGGAGGGAATTTGTCCACCAGTCAAATGGAATGTGCTAAAGGAAAAAAAAATATTTCCAACCATCATTAGTGTTTATTGATTCTGGCAAGCAGGGAAGGTGGTATATGCACCAAACACAACCACGAGGCAGCTTTGTAGACTTAAATGTTCACTTTGCTCATTCCTTCCTTTACTTTGCACCCACTATCTGTTGCTTTTCTTGTGCTCCACAGAAATCACAGGTCTCTTTGGGCTGAACCACACACGGCAAACTTGGATGCGCTGCTTTTTTCCGTTAATAAAAGTCCTTCTGAAGTAGAACGTTCTAAATATTTTCCTCAGCTCGTTTCGAAGCCTCTGACAATTCACACTTGCCCTTCCTGCTCTGAAAATAAGAAACACTCTGTGGACACACAATGGAAAAACGATGAAAGAGAAACTATGGGTTTGCTCAAATTCACGAGGCACCTAAGCCTGGCTCCCAAACCCACCAACTAAACACGATCAATCATGTAGATTCAGGCCTGTTTAATGTATACTTCTGAAAATCAGAAATATTTTGGTGGGTTTGTATTCGCATGTGGAAACTGAGCAGATATCCGGATGAAAGACTGCGAGGTAGCCAAGCGTGTTACTGTTTAGTTTACTTACCAGCAGGAAAGCCATGCTGCTTATATTTCCAAAGGTATATTGAAAACATAGGCAGTTAAACACACATTTAGCACAGATTCTCATCTGAACAAGGCCCAAAGTCTACATTTTCCACCAGACTATACATTCATCATTTTTCCTCTTTTAACCTTTATTCCTTTTTTTCTCTTTCTTGCAGTTTCAGCCGCTAGCAGAAAAATTGTTGTCTCTGACGAGACGGAGAAGACCATGAAGGTCACATGGAAACCGGCACCTGGAAATGTAGTCAACTACCGTGTTACTTATAAACCACAGTCAGGAGGGCGCCAGCTAGCAGCCAAGGTTCCTGGTGGGAATACTTCCACTGTGCTGAGACGTCTTTCTCACCTCACCACCTACGACATCACTGTTCTGCCAGTCTATCGTTCCGGAGAAGGGAAAGCAAGGCAAGGAGAAGGAACAACACGTACGTTGGTCTATCATTTACCACTCCACAATAGTACTTTTTTTATGTTTGACTATCCATTAAAAACTCAACCATAACCATCTCAAGAAATATAACAGTATATGTACATCATTCAGTATTGTCCCATTTAGTCCATCTTTGCATTTCTCTCCTTTCAAGTGTCACCATACAAAGGTCCAAGGAACCTCCAGACCTCAGAACCTACCAAGACGAGTTTCCGTGTAACCTGGGACCATGCTCCTGGTGATGTTAAGGGTTACAAAGTCACTTTCCACCCCGTAGAGAATGAAATTGACCTGGGAGAACTCCTGGTTGGCCCCTATGACAACACTGTAGTGCTAGAGGAGCTCAGGTGTGTCTTCAGGCTGATGTAGTATATATTTCTGGCTTTTTACTCTGTAATATATCATGTAGAAAAATTCTGAAAATCATTTGTTTTTGGTCTACAGAGCTGGTACCAAATACTCAGTGAATGTGTTTGGTATGTTTGATGGAGGAGAGAGTATGCCATTGGCTGGAGAGGAGAAAACCACACTCTCTGATGCACCTGAGCCTCCTCCTTTTGCGCCACCAGGTAAAGTTACCCAATATTCTACTATATTTTACAATAAAACCCACATATACTGTAGGAGAAAATATTGTAAGAATAGCAGAGGAACATTCTGGATGTTCAAACTAATTAGCATGTTTAATGAAAAGCATATACAAAGAGCTGACATGGTTTTAGTCATTCCATTATTCCACCTCTCATCACCAATAAGGCAGTGTTTCCAGTATGTTATGTCTCTGGGCAGCAACAGTCAAACATTGGAGTCTGTATCACACAGTAAATTTTTGCTTAGGAACATACACTCTAAACCCATGCCCCATAAAAGCTAAAAAGTTTCTCTAGATGACTTTCCTCAAAGCTAATTGTCTCACGAAATAACAGATATAATGGCAATTCCATCTGTCTGCTGCCCTTTCTTGCTTTCTTCATGGTGTCACACTGGGCTTCCGCTTTTTATTTTAAATCCAAGTACAGCCAGTGTAGATTTGAGCCATAAGCGTATAATCTGTTTGCAGTTATAAAATGTTTTACTACCTCGTGAGTCAGAGTGCAGCAGACAGCAAGTGTGAGAAGAGGAAAACTGTTGTGTTTGCTGGAAGGAACTTGAAAGGTCAGCTTGACCATTCAGCTGCAGGTCCGGTGCTATTAAGGAGGCAGACGCAAATACAGTGACAGCTCCCCACTCTTGTACCACTTTTACCTTTATCATTATATATTATAATTTATTTTTTTGACTACAGTATATACCTGTTTTAGTCCCTAGCTCTCTCCTTGTCTCTGTATCTCATTGTAAGCTTCACAACTGGTTGTCTGTCAAGGTGGTTGAGGTTTTTTTTTTTTTGGAGGGGGGGGGGCGGAATGACCAGTCTGTAAATCAAATATGTAACCTGTTTTCAGTTGCAGACAGCGGCAGTTAGTGCAACATCTGCCTATTCCAGTTGCACATCTGCAGCCCTCTTTTAGGTGCCGAGGATCAGATGCATTCCTCCTCATCACACAGGTGTTGGAAAACAAGATCTGAATATTACCCTGCTGCTATGAAGGGCACAGGAATCTCTCCCTTGAAGGCCTTTGATATGTCACGGGCCATTAAAGGCATATTCTACTGATTTGCCCCTGGGACTAGCACACGGATCCAACCAAGAGAAATACTGCCTCGACATGCCACAACACAAGAAGACGATAATTATAACACCTGGAAAATAAAAGTTCACCGATGAAACTTCCTCAAAAATGCAGAAATGGTGTAATACTGTACCACTTGCTCATGAAGATGTTGATTTTTAGGAAAATTGTTTGGATGTCATTTAATTTTGTTCAGTTTTATGTCATGAACCCTTCTCTCTTTCTTTCCTTCACCTCTCACACCTCTTTGAGCACCTCGGCTCTTACATCATTATAATTCACCCTACACACCATTTTTGTGTACATGACATTTGAACATGGAACTATATCTCATATTCGCTTTTGTCCAATCATGACATTACATTTTTTGTCCTCTCAGATGTGATGTGTAAGACCACAGCACAGGCTGACATTGTGCTGTTGGTTGATGGCTCCTGGAGTATTGGGCGTCTCAACTTCAAGACCATTCGTGCCTTCATCGCCCGTATGGTGGGAGTCTTTGACATTGGCCCCGAAAGGGTCCAAATTGGTGGGTCTAGCCAGAATAAGCACAATTAAAGTAACTGGTCATTGTTAATAAAAGCAAAAAATGTGTCTGTGCATTAGTCTAATAAAGGTTTTTGGTGTCTTCAGGTCTTGCTCAGTACAGTGGAGACCCTAAGACTGAATGGCACTTGGACGCACATAGAACTCGGGACTCTCTCCTGGATGCTGTGGCTAACCTGCCCTACAAAGGAGGAAACACCTTGACTGGTACTTAAATTTATATATTTATGTACAAACACAAAACACAGTAGGATGATTTATATTGTGTTTCTAAAATTTTACCCTTGTGTATTTTTCTGCCATTTCTTGCCGGAATCATTTCTTGCCCCAGAGAGTCATTTGAAAACTGGAGGTTGCATTTGGGATGAAAAATGAACATCCATGTCTTCATTGCAGGTCTGGCTTTGAACTACATCCTCCAGAACAATTTCAAAGAGAATGTTGGGATGCGGCCCAAGGCTCGCAAGATTGGTGTGTTGATCACTGACGGCAAGTCCCAGGATGATGTCATTGGCAACTCTCAGAACTTGCGTGATCAGGGCATTGAGCTCTATGCCATCGGTAAGCAGAGAGCAGTTCAAAAAAATATTGCTTTGCCAGACTCACTGTATGAAATAGAATTCTCAAACTACTAATGACCATTGACTTCATTCTTGCTCCTAAGGTGTCAAAAATGCTGATGAGTTTGAGTTGAGGTCCATTGCTACTGATCCGGATGATATTCACATGTACAACGTGGCTGACTTCTCCTTCCTGTTGGACATTGTGGACAATCTTACTGACAACCTCTGTAACAGTGTGAAGGGACCAGGTGTGTATGAGTTTACAGAGTATGTACTTCACTGAGTGATCAAAGTGAAGGAAGCAATGAAGAAGAGTGCTCTGGATTGCAAGGCAGATGTCTACTTTACAAATAAAAATGATAGTAATAACCATGTATAGTCTAAGCCGACTGCTCCATTACCAAAGTTAATAAGTAGTATAAACATAGTGTAGAGCATCGCAGGCAGTTACATGTCTGGCCCACCATGGAAGACAACACTAGAAGCAGAGAACCAGCCAACCCATTGGTAGTTATTGCAGATATGTTATTTTTTTTCTTCCCCTAATATTCTTACTACCTCCCTGGAATAGGAAATCATCTGCTCCTTAATCAAATTCCAGAGCTTTGATTGGATACTATAGGGGAAGTTCTTGGGGAAGTTGTGAGTTTACATTCTTAATATGTACTGTGCTGTGTACTTGGTTTTGTTAGGACTTGTTTCTACAGAGGCATGCTATGTTTTAATTTGTTCCCATGTGTTGTTTTTGTTCCACTCTTTCCAATAAAATATAACTTTTATCAAAAAAATGGTGAATATTAAACAGTAACAATGAAGTTTACTAGAATGCGCCAGTGGTGGGTTTTGAAAACCTTTGTTACTTCTTAATCAATGATTACCAGTCTAACATAAAGGAAGGAAACAACTAGGCATACTGTTGCACGATGATGTATAATGTTCACTGTGATGGACCATATTATACTCATTCTCTTTCTATGCTTATGCTTGAAAAGGAGGTGCACCCGATGCACCCACTAATCTGATAACATCAGAGGTGACTCACCAGTCATTCCGAGCCACATGGACAGCCCCTGAAGGCCCAGTTGAAAAGTACCGTGTTGAGTACATGACTGTGTCTGGGAGCCCACTACAGGTATACCTGCCATACACCAAAAACATCTCTACTGTCAATAATTCAATCACACTAACATCTTTAGTAAGTGTAACACATCTCCCTGTGTGGTTGTTGAGTGGATGTTGGCTTAAATGTATCCTGACCCACTGTTTCTGAGTCTAATGGGAATCTCCACTCAAACTTCTATTTCCAGCCTCCTGTTTGTGTTGGCCTCTTGCTGTATGGGTGTCTAATTATATTATGATCTGACATAGGGCAAGGAAACAAAAACACACAGCTCTCAGTTTAAAGGAGTAGAAAGCAAATATTGACTCCAGGAGTGATAGCTCTATTGGCCGGCAGGGTCTTGGCTCCACAATGTGTGGAATAGATGCATTTTGGTGTCTGAATCTAATTACATGTAGGATATGTTTGTTTTTGTCCAGCTCCCATGGTTTTGTTTGACAGTGAACATAGTGGACAAGGTTTTATTTTTGTTTATGGATCTGAAATTGAAGCACATGCTGACTTTTCCTCAAGTCAAGATTTGTCCGGAGGGTTTTCTGGTTTTAATTGGGAAGATTTACAAAATGCTCAAGTCAATTCTGTACTGTAAACACACTGAGCTTGATATATATATTGTTTTGACACTAAACTGATAATTGATGTATGGTAAAACAACCTTGGTACGTGTTTCAATAAAGGTTTTTGACTCACTAGTGAAATACTTCAGCAATGAAGGCTTTGCAAAAAACCCCCCCAAAAATCAAGAATCTGAGAGAAGATTCCTTTAGCTGCTTTCCTCTAACTATTCCTTCTGTTATTAGGTGTTGGTGGATGGTACTGAGAACACAGTGGTTCTCCAGAAGCTCAACCCTCTGACAGAGTACCTGGTCAATGTCTACTCAGTGGTGGGAGAGGACAGCAGCGAGCCCCTAAAAGGAACTGAGACCACACGTATGTCTTCTCTTTCTGTTTTTTTGGCTTACTTCTTGGCCCGAGGTCCACTTTTAAAGATCCATGTATGGTACAAATTGCCAGAGGGAATGTAAACCATCTAAGCACAAATTACAAACAGATTACACACAACACTATTGGCTGATTTAGCTTTGATCACTGGTCGTAAATTTGACCATATTATGTTTAATGAAAGAAGCATTCTCTGATACTTAGAAACTGTTCCACATTAGGTAACCAAGATGAATGCGGTTGTCAGAAGACAGCAGTCTCAACTTCAGCAGGCTCTCACGCACTAATGAACTTCTAGCCTTTAATTTTATGAAGAGCATTTCCTTTTGAGTCAGCCGTCATAAATGAATCTTTCTGGCTCAGTTGCATAAAGCATATTAACTGCTCTCAGTGACTGTGATTCCTGTGTGGTCTCCATTAATCAAACATTCAAAAGGTAATATATATGTCTTTGTCTTGTTTATAAAACCATATGTGGCTGCAGAGAGATAGCAAAAGTAAATCTTAATGGAATGCAAATTCAGTGGCAATTTAAATGATTACACTGGGGTTCAAGCACAATCTGGACTTCTTTGTTTGTTTCTTTTAAGTTGCTGTTAATTGCTGTTTTATTAGCGCTCTCTACAATAGCAGAGTTTTAATAGCATTATATTGTATCTATAAAAGCGCATATAAAACTGCACTGATCGTTGAGTGTTTGCAGTGTGAATGGCACACAAAAAGGCCTGAGAAGCTCTCTCTGCAATCAAAGAAACAGGCAAAGAGAAATGTGTGTGTCTACATATCCCTGTGAGCATGTATGTATATTTGGATGTTCTGTCTGTGTCACATGTGTGCCAGTATGTATATGCATTCACAAATGTAGGAAATCATTATAGCGTCACTTAATTACTGTTGCCTTTCACATCACTGCCTGGTTATCCAGTGCCCCTGAGTGCTGTGAGGAGGATGTACATTTATGATGAGCAGACCACTACCATGCGAGTGAGATGGGAGGAAGCGGATGGTGCTACAGGCTACATGCTGCTCTACAGTGCCATCAATGCCACCCAACCCACTGCTGAACAGGAGGTAGGAGTCATTCTGAGAATGCTGAGAACACAGCGTGAGTGAATGAAAGGGCATGCAGCCAGTCAGCTGTGGACATGACAGATGTGGACGAGGAATAAATTACCACATGCACATGTGTTTATGGGTGGACACAAATGCACATTCTTGCATGGACTCATATGGACCGAGCACACACACACACATTGCTTAACACTAGAAGTGACCAAATACTTCAACTTACCATCAGCAGTTTTTGACAAAATACAGATGTCACACAGTGAAATAACATTTTACAAAGCTACCAGTGTTTGCCTCATCATTCAGCAGACAAGGACAAAGGGAAAATACAGAGGAACATTGTTAGTCACAAAGGGGTGGGTGCACCATGAGCTCACTTGGCCAAGGGAACATCATCATTTGTTCATGAGGTGTCAAACCCAGTGGGTCAAAACCGGATTCGGCAGATGCGCTGCAACGGAATATATTTTCCATTGTTCTTATCCAAATGTCTCTATCTATGTCACTGAGGAGTCCCTTTCATCCGCTTCCCCTCTGACCGTATGTTGTTTGTTTGGTCTGGTCCCCCTGCAGATCAGAGTGGGAGGAGATACAACTGACGTCCAGCTGGTGAAATTACTCCCCAACACAGCCTACACACTTTCCCTCTTCGCCCTGCATGGAGAGTCAGCTAGTGAACCACTTACCCAGCAGGGAGTTACACGTATGTAGTAGCTGAATAACAATTTTATTTCAATATTGCAGCACCTATTTCATGAAACTGATCTAGCTTAGTGTTAGTGATGATATCAGACTAGAAGCTACATGCACGTTTGCCCCAAGGTGAGGTCAGTTAATAAACAACATGAACAACCATGTCTCTCAATATGCAGTGTGTCTACCTTATGGACAGAAAGTCTACTGGGGACTACTGTGGACTCAGCATCTTCTTATTTATGCCTAACTATAATCTTGTTCTGAAACTAACACTAACCTTTGGTCCCTTGTTCAGTCCCCCGGCCTCCCGCGGGCGAACTGAGGGTTGATGATGTCACCCACAGCACCATGAGGCTTATTTGGGATGCTGCTCCTGGTCCTGTTCGCAAGTACCTTGTCACCTACAAGCCTGAGGATGGAGAGGCTAGGGAGGTGAGTTCGGTTCCAATCTTTAGCTTTCTCTGGCATTACATACACCATGGAATACATGTATGCAAGATGTTAGCAACCAATACTTTCACCAATCCTATTCTTATGTGTTTCTCATGGACTTGCATTGAGTTTGTTGTCTGTTTGAGCCATTAGATTTGATGGTGACAAATTTATATTGATATTTTTAACTGATCCCTCAATATATTGGCTTAGACAACATAATGGAGACTGCAGCTGGTTGTGTGGACATTGGAGAACGTTCTGGAGTCCAATGAAAAGATTATGAAACTATACGAACATGGTTTTGCAGGGGTCAAGGGGTGGTCATGGTGGTGTGGATTGGATGGATACTTTATGGTTGCATGTCCCCTTTTGGGAGTTCTTGGCCTACAGCAGCGAACTCTGTGGTCGGCTGTTTTCTACTTCCTTAGCTATAAACCAGGTGGAGGTGATCCTAAAAGCTCTTCTGTTGGAAACACACATGTGAAAGTGACTCATGGGCTGAGGATTCGATTGTCAAAAATGTAGTGCGTGGGGAGGAAGAGCCTGCTGCCCAGAAAGTAGCAGAATATTTTACTGACCTTATGGATCATGTGATAGAACCCAATAAGTGACAGCATGCCACTCACAACATAGATGGCAAGACAAAGTCCCTTTATGGTTCAAATAAAGTGTCTGTTGAGACTTATAAATAAAATGAAAATGCAAAAGCTCAGGCAAACATAGAGCAACTGTGTTTTCAAGTTAATGGATATTCAGAATGAATTCCTCAAGTTCAGTTTCTTGAGGTTCAGCTAATAAAACTAAATGGAATAACGAGCAATAAAAACAGTATTGTATTTCCTATAACTATTCCAGATGTTTGGTCAAATTTTGTAGCTTTTTATGTTTGTTGAGTGTCTGTCTTGTTTGTTTCTGTATACCTCAGTTTTTTACCTTCAGGTCAAGTTTCCAACCAGTCTTACTAGGTGTGCAGATCTGCTGTTGCCAGTATTTCTGGAAACAGAATTGAAATTTTGCAAGATTTGGCAAAATGTGAAAATTCATTCAGAAAGCTCTTTATATTTGTGTTGATTTTGTGCAAAGATATTTAACAGTTGTGTTCAATTGTGTTCTACAGCTGGAAGTGGGAGAAAGTGTGACCAACAGACAACTGGACAACCTGATCTCACAGACTGAGTATGGCCTGGCAGTTACTCCGATCTATGATGAGGGTCCTGGACAGCCTATGTTGGGAACAGCAACCACTGGTAAGAATGAAAATCCATCATCATTATAATGACACTTGGGATAATGGCACTTGCCTCGTTTGCTTGATTCTTACTGAGATAGAGAACACACCGATCAAAGACATTAGTTTGGTTGTCTTAACTTCCTTCCTTCTACTCTGTAGGTGTGGTTCCTGCCCCGAAGAACCTGCGATTCTCAGAGGTTACCCAGACCAGCTTTAGAGCCACCTGGGAGCATGGAGCCCCTGACGTGGCTCTGTACCGCATTGGCTGGGCTAAGAGTGGAGACAGAAACTTCCAATACGTAAGAGAAAAACAGCTGTCCAAGATGTTTACATTTCTAATAAATCATGTATGTATTTCTTGATGACTCTTACAGAAATGCTTTGAAAAAGACTTACAGAACATCTAGAAAACAGATTTTTGCACCAATCCAATTATAATCACTCTAATATGGATCTTATGTTGCTTGTCTTTGGTTTGTATTGGCTAAATTTTTTGTCAAGCACCTTCCCATATGCTGTGTTTGTGTTTTCCTCATCAGGCCATTCTGAACAGTGATGAGACAACCCACGTCCTGGAGAACCTGGAGCCAGACACTCCCTATGATGTGTCTGTGACTGCAATCTATCCAGATGAATCAGAGAGCGAGGACCTGCTAGGCACTGAGAGGACATGTAAGATGAACACCCCCAGCAGCTCTGCGATGACAACTTAACTATCACTTCAGTTAACGCTGTTTTGCTTCAGTTGCTTGAAAGAATCTTGACCAAAGGCTAGACGAATTGTTAACCCTTTGATTTTACCTTCTGGAAATATGCTGAGTGAAACATTAAGTAAAGGGTGTGCCCATTATACCTTTCTATTTCTGCCTCTGTAGTGTCCATGAGAGGTGGTCCAAGTAAGTATATGTGTGGTAACGCAAGAGGATGCTTTTTCTTTCAAGTGGTGAAAGCATGTTTTGTATTTTTGCCCAATCATCAGCCCTGTTGTTCATTGGTCAACCATCATTACATCATCAAGCAAGGCACTTAACCTATCCACTGCTCCAGTGATGCTGTGTTGCAGCTGATACAGCCAGTTATATTGAGTGTTTGTCTGTCTTTGTCTGTGTTTGTCTCACTGTCTGTGCCATTCATCCCAATGCTGTTCATGAGTTTGTTCTTAGTCAAAATGGCTGAAGATGGATTTCAAATATGCATGCCCTGCAACAAAGGGATGTTTATCCCTATATTTGAAGGCCTTCCCATCCTCCATCCATCCATCATCCATCCATCCATCCATCCATTCATCTATCCATCCATTGCATTTATTGATGCATTTATCAGTTCATCCATTAATCACCTTCCCATCAATCCATTGCTGTTGATGAGAATCCATCCCTGCTTCAGAAAAGACAAAATCCCTGAGTTGGATTGTCTTTTCTTCTTTAAAGCTGCAATCCTTGATAAAAATCAGTGACAGAGTACAGTTGCTTTGTTCTACCATAAGCTGAAACAAGTACATCACAATTAGTGAATTAACCTATATTTTTTATAACAAATGCGTAACTCTCAGTCAAATATAAAAAATCTTTGACATACTTAGGTAGTCATCTTAACATGAGCTGACCAGTATATCAAGGACTGCATCTTTAAAAGATATTTTTGAGGAAATCCATGGAGCAACTTCTCTTACTACATGTAATGGATATACATATTGACATGGCTGTAATTTTCATATGCCTTTTCCAGCACCTAATGCACCTCCCACCAACTTGGTTGTGTTCAACGAAACAACCACCAGTCTGAACACCAGGTGGACTCCACCCCCAGGCCGTGTCCAGAACTACAAAATTACTTATGTCCCAACCTCTGGAGGCAGGAGCCAGAGTGTAAGTCACACAACAGACCAACCAACATATGCACCAATACACAGGGTGTACTTGATTGAAGACTGAAGGTTTAGTTAAGCTTTAAAATATTAGCTACTTACTCCTTACTCTTAATGCTAACATTACTTAGACAAACTGTGGTTCATGGCTCCTTGAGCTTTAACTCAATCAGTGGATTTATTTTTTCCTCCAGAACAGCTTTGCCTCCAAGAAATATATGTGCATAGCTAGAACTCTGCCACTGGTATTGCATTATTATAGTTCATACTAAGTCAAACCTCTTATTCTGTTGTTTGGAAATGGCATCATTGATATGGACAAAACCCTTCCTAGTTTTTCTCAACATTTCCCGACACTGCAGACTGTGTGTCACGGGTCATGCATTTTTGGCAGTCAAGCCTTTTTGGATGACATTTTAATTTTTGGTTTGAATTTACTGTCAGACATCTCTCATTGCTTCCACAAGCAAGACTTACAAGGGAGGCTAAATGGTGCTTATGCACAAGCTCATACACAAGGATGCAGACTGATACCCACACTGATAAGTTGCGAAACAACCCCTGAAATCATTATTAAGTGTTCCAACCAACTTTTGTAAAAATACTCCCTCCTCACTACTTGGCATTTATGGGATGTGAGGAGTTGTTTAAAGGTCCAGTGTGTAGAATTTAGTGGCATCTAGTGATACAGACTTGGCAGAAATGGAATATAATATTCATAAGTATGTTTTAATTAGAGTATAATCACATGAAAATAAGAATCGTTGTGTTTTTGTTACCTTAGAATGAATCCTTTATATCTACATAGGGAGGAGGTCCCCCTCTATGGAGGCCGCCATGTTGCACTGCCATGTTTCTACAGTAGCCCAGAACGAACAAACCAAACACTGGCTCTAGAGAGAGGCTTTTGTGTTTTTCGTGAGTTTTGCTGCCACCATAGGTTACACACCTACACGCTTGGAAGGGGAGGGTGAGGGGAAGGGTATTCAGTTGGTTGCAGCCTAACCGCTAGATGCCACTAAATTCTATACACTGCACCTTCAAGAGAGAACTATAAAATTTAAATACTGTAAAAAGTTCATGACACATTTTGAGGGCGGATAATTTAACAGCTCTATGGGGAGACTCTGAACAGATACTTGAGAGATTAAACATTCATCTGCACTATGATGTGATGGATTCACTTGCACTCTGTGCTATTTGGCCATCTGCAAGTTGCGTGTGTGTGTGTGTAAATGGAAAATAGAATGCACTTGCCCAGCCAGGTCAGTGTTTGTGTCATGAGAGAGTACTCTGCCACAGGAGTCATATATTATACAGTAGATGTGTTTAAAGTGCTGCACAAAACTATTTGTGCTCACAAACCCAACTATTAGTTCACTGTTTTTTACCTGTTTAAGTACGCCACAGATGGCATCCAACATTTGTCACTCTGAAGAAAATTATACTTTCCTTATAATTTACCCTGTCAGACGTTTTGTGAGAAATACAGCTTTAACTCAGCTGGTTTTACTTACATCACTTGTTGACCATAAGTTTCCCTTTTAACACAAGTTGGAATGTTTTCATCTTTAGCACTTGATGAAATTTAGTTGCGCTGATTGCCTGGGTGATATCACGTTGGGTTGATGGAAAACTGGAAGCTAACCAGCAAACATCGGCCAAGTGGTCTTGGTTCACTGTTAGGATAGCCCAGGGAGTGTTGCATTATTTTGTCTGGGGCAACAAGACTGTTTTTGGAAATATCTTATGCACATTCTGCACTTATGTACAAGAAAGCTATCACAGTGCCAAATGATTAAAAACCTATTTCGTTATGTTTTCTTTTTCTTTGCTGATAAAAGATTCAGCCGTTTAGTTGGGAAAGCTTCAGAGAGCTCTACAATGATTATAGAAATCCACAAAAGAGTAAAGCAGATGTAAACATACAGGCACATACAGTATCATAATTAAATCCATATACAAACACACTCTCATAGCTCCATGTCCTCTCTCCTTATAACTTAAGCCAAAAGAACTGTAGTAAATTCATCACCAGTCATGACTGTTATGATAAGACATCCGACTGCTTCAGTCATCAGAGTAGAAATTTACCTTGGCCAGTGGACTGTGTATTAATCATGTCCAAAAACACTCAAAACATTCCTCCTCTGATATATTGACAGTCTAATATTTTGTAGGTAGAATTCTTTCCATCGGGTTATTGACATCAATTTAAGGAACCCATTGAGAGTTGTTAAACTCTTTATCCCATCTTAGAAACAGATCAAATATCTTTTCCTTCAGCGGATACTAGAGTTGCAAATGGTTGTTTTTAAAGATATTGCAAGACAGATATATATTGTAGTCAATTATTGAAGAAAATGCAACAACTTTCCAAGTTAATATCTATCCTGCTGAACTAGTCAGCTATTGTTTGAGAAATTAAATCCATCATGTCAACATTAAATATGATCACCCTGGGTATGCAAACATTGGACAGCATCAGTGACTGATTTAACAGTCATATTTTTTATTTGTTGTAATAAAATATAAGCCAAGGTAGTTAACATTTACTTCTCCTCAATTAGACCCAGGTTGGAGGGAAGAAGTCTACTGTCCTGCTTCCCAAGCTGACCCCTGACACTGAATACTCCATCAGCGTGGTGGCGGTCTACGCCCGGGGAGTCAGCAGGGAGCTGAACGGCCTTGGAAAGACCAGTAAGTTGTCTTCCACTTTTGTTTCTCCCAAATGACACATATTAACAATGACATGTATATTAAATGTTGTATGTGTTGTACGTAGTTTACTCATGTACATTTTCTCAGACCATTAGAGCTTACAGACAAGTGTTAAGTGTATCATACCTTTATCTCCAGAGCCTTTGGGTGGTGTTAGGAACCTGCGAGTCATTGACCCTACTACCAGCTCCTTGAATGTCCTATGGGAAGCTGCTGAGGGCAACGTGCGTCAGTATAGGATCTTCTATGTCCCTGCAGCTGGAGGAGAGGAAGAGATGGTAAGCTGTAAAATCACCACAAAATGATTACTGAGTGAGATGTTCTCCTCATTGCAATCACAAGAAGGTCACCTCCACTGGCCAGAGCTCAACCTGATGTATGTCTTGCTATACCTCTCTCAGGTACAGGTGTCAGGCAACACATTTAACACTGTGCTGAAGAACCTGCAGTCTGATACTGTCTACACAGTGACTGTGGTTCCTGTCTACACTGCTGGAGAGGGACAACGCATGTCTGAGAACGGCAAAACATGTAAGCACTACTCTTATATGAACATGAAAGGTGAAAGGAATATACACCTTAGGTGAGCAAGTTACAATGGCGATCTGCAGGGAAGTTTAGATGCAGCTATTAAATCCTTGGAAGACAGCTTTCGGGGTTTAGAATAGGCCATGCAGACTGAGGAAGACTTCTGAGAATGACATACCACATGACAGCGATGGGATTTTTTTTTTTACTAGACCAGGAATCCATTCATGTCTGTCCAGAATGAACTTACTGGCCTTAGCTGCTGGCTTGCTGTTACTGTATGTCAGGGACCTTCAATTAGGCAGCCGGTTATAACTGATTTGTTTCATAGTATCTTCCAAAGCCTTTTAAAATCTATAAGCCAAGCCAAACTGATCAAATGTCATTCATTTCTCAAGAGCAGAATATATGCAATTCACACCTTACATATAAAATGTAACATAAAACATAACATAAAATGACAGTATACAGCTTAGTTTGAACTTTTTCGGATAACACAGATTTTCCAGTTTCTCCCACAGTTTTAAACCACCAACCTCTGCTGGGAATGAGTCAGCATTTTGTGGGGTGATTGCGTAGGAAGGAATTCCTCCGGGTTGGCAACATTATAATGGTGTCTCCTCTCTATTTACCGTAATATTGTCCATTTATAGGTTGGAATGAAGGGTAGTGGTCAGGATAATGGTGTGGCTGGGGAATGGGGGAAGGGATATACTGAGTAATTGGCTCTCCTTTGGGAAAAAGAAACAGAATGGGGTAGAAATGAATGGAGAGCATTATATGTTTTATGGCTCTCAACTTGGCTAAGGTCATCCTCCATGCCTGCTACTGTTACCCCCGTTTTCCTCTCTGTAGCAATGGTCCTTGATGATCAGTGGCTTTATCTTAGACATGTTAACCAAACTCCTTTACAGTTTGTACAGTATATCAGATCACACTGCTAAAAAACCTTGTAACTTGGTTAGCTTTGTAGACATATCATCATATCAGTGTCTAACATAAATCCAAACTGCAGTGCTTCAATCTACTCTCATCTTATTGAATTTAAAGAAGGAGCCGCTCTCACTCTTTGAGCTAACATTGTTCAACTGTTTATTGTGCCTTAAAATTCAAAGCAACTTTCTAGGCAACAGGCTTTGGTCTGTGAAACTTTAAAGTACGGAAGCTCTCTCACTGTGTTTTTCCCACTGTGTTTCCCCCCTGCGTTTATGAGGTTATAATGGAGAGCGGCACAAAGCCTCTAAACATCTGCTTTGCCTTTTAGAAGACAAGCTCCACACAGGGCTTCACATACATCTATCTTTTTCATTAACCTTTAGGGCACTAACAGGAAGCGTCCTGTTGACAGAAGTGTTGTTAAATGATGTCTTAAACTTGTCTCTGTTAGTTGCGGGGCAGTATTGTTCACATTTTATGAAATGTTCTCAGGTAGTCATTGGATTTTTCTGTCTAGTCTAGACCATGTTTTGTAAACTGAGACAAAGGCAGAATTACAGTACCACTATTTAGGAGATGTCATTTAGACACTAGTGAATCTACTCCATTATGCTGCTTAAGATAAAACCAAAGTATACTGTAACACAAATAAGAATAGGAATATACTTTCAAATATTAGTGCCTGCCTATTTGTGTAGCGGTACTATGGGTATTGTGTATGTGTAATGGTCTGTTTTATCATTGAATTTACTGTCCGTTCCCCACTTATAAGTACCTGACCTAAACAAGCTGTCTGTTTTTGTCTCCTCTGCCTTATCTCATCCTTTCTCTCCATCTATCCTTCCAATCTATACAAACCACTTATGCTGCTGCCTTCTAACCTCACCCTGTCATCATACTTTACTCTCTGTATAACCATCCTGTCATCACTCTTCTAACTACTCTGCACTCTCTTTTTATTTTACCTTACCCTGACCCTCACCTTTCACTTGCTTATCTGTCTTTCTGCCTTAAACTACCCTCTTAACACCCAACATTCCCGGCTCTGCAGTGGAGCGTAGCCCAGTCAGGAACATCCAGGTTTTCAACCCTACAACAAACACTCTGAATGTTCGCTGGGAACCTGCCACAGGCCCAGTCCAGCAGTACCGGGTGGTCTATGCTCCTCTGACTGGCACCAGACCCTCTGAATCGGTGAGTTTTCATCAGCAAGTGGGAAAAAGTGTAGCATGGCATTTATGCATACAAAAAGAAGACATTTACAGTCGGTGTACCATAGCACCCTTAAATAAAAATATTTTACTTTACTTTGCAAGCAAACATCTCAACACTAATTCCCTTAAAATCATACATCATACACACACATACAAACACTGAATTGACTAAGAACGAGGAGAATCAGAGCACATCTGGGTGGAGGTGTGAGTACATGTGGCCAAAGCAACAACCCATTTTTCACCCGCATTTACGGTATGCCATGTGTCATTAGGAATGAAACAGCCTCATCCTGAAATGTTTAAAGCAAACTATCAGTCTGGTCACCAAATGGTGTGTTTGTACTGCAGTTACTGCCTGTTGAATTCTGTTTAAGTCTTAAATCAAGACTGTGTTCATTAAAGCAGAAATCCGTTAATTGCAACTCCCATTCTCTGCACGGTATGTTGCATCTGGCACCAGTGTGCCCACATCTTCACGTGGAAAGGATTTCTGGGCTGCCTAAAGAATCCACAAACAACTTTGGAAATGTTACTTGACGCTGCATGGTTAGCTCTTTCCAGCATCTGCCAGAAAGCCTGCACCAACAAGACTTTGGTTTCTTCACTGCGACCCGAGTAACATGGTCTTTGAACAGTGAGGAATACTCCAGTTTATTGATAGAGAGGTGCACTTTGCCTTTATCCCTATTCATTAGCACATTTATGGCAGTCTCAAGCCTTTTCCGTGGCTGACGCCAATGATGTGCGTCAGCTGCGATGTGGCATTTTTCAGCCAGCACCATCAAATTTAAAGCCAGATGGAGATTTGTAGCACAAATTACCAGCTTTACCAGTCGTCGTCTGTAATATTATTTTATACTGAGACTCTCAAGCACTTCAGTACATTTTTGACCAGGAGAGATGGGAGCAGACTAAAAATGATGCAATCAGCGAAAACAGACAATGGGACATTTTTGTTGCATTTACATGTAAGCAGATTCACCCTCCCAATTGCTTGTCTAACACTCTTTTTCACGCAACATGCTTTCAATGTAGAGATTCTCGTACCCAAGCATTCATCCCTCCCCCTTCCTTGCTCACTCACAGAGGTTATCACCAGGCCAGAGCCCTCGAGGAGCACTGACCTTACTGTGTCCAGCTAACCCACAGACAAAGAGAGAGTGTGGAGGAGGTGGCCCCTGGGTTAAACAGTGGTGCCGGCTGTCAAACCCCCCTAGCACTACCACCTCTCCTCTGAACATCAAAGGAATATTTGGCTCTTCCTTTCACTGAGTGCTGACAGCAAGGGGCTGTTGAGTAAGAGGGAGGCGTTAGAGGGAATGTACAACACAAGCAGCTGTCAGAAGAGAGGGGAAAGGTCTTTGTGTGTGTGTTGGGCAGGGGCTCTGCGTCATGTCTACACACCCATGTTTAAAAAACAACATGTTGCACTGACACTCTCCAAAAAATTTTGACTCCTGAAATGTTTTGGTGTTTCTGTGCAGGTTGTGGTACCAGGGACCACCACCACAGCCCTGCTGCAGCAGCTGCTCCCAAACACCGACTACAATGTTGGAGTGGTTGCCTTGTACAGCGATGGCGAAGGACCCTCTATCAGTGACAGTGGCAAAACACGTAAGAACCTGGGCCAATGTGTTTAAAGACAATGCTTGAGTAGGAAAAATATCCCTATGACCATATCACACCTTTTAGAGTATGAGTGCAGGACTAGTATAAATATTTTAGCAATTAATAACTAGCCTCAGGTGTTGTCCATAGCACATACACGTTTTTCTCTACCTTTCCTCCCTCAGTTCCCCGTAGTGGTCCTAGGAACATGCGTGTATATGACCCCACCACCACAACTCTCTCTGTGAGCTGGGAGCATGCTGAAGGTCCTGTTATGCAGTACCGCATCACTTATGCCCAGACCACAGGAGACCCCATCGAGGAATATGTAAGTATATGTCCACATCATCAATTGTCTTTCTTCAGTCTTTTTAGAGTGACAAATATCCAGTTTTTGAATCACTGTCTTGAGGTCTTGATGAACTAAATCTCATCAATCCAAAATAAAATCACAAATGTATCTTTGTTACTACTAATATGCTCTTGATTTGCTCTGTTATTAATCCGGTTCTTAATGTGATATGCCTTATGTCTTGTAGACTACAGTACCAGGGAACAGAAACAATGTGATCCTGCAGAACCTGGATCCAGACACTCCTTACAATATAAAAGTAACTGCCATCTATGCTGATGGACCAGGAGGAGAGCTGGAGGGAGATGGACGCACAGGTATAAACTGTTAAATCCGTCCAACCACATGGGTGTGTGTGCCTCACTGTGCTGCACTGTATGTGTATCTATTAACCTGATGCAGGGAGCATTTGAGGACGTGAAATTAAGCATACGGTCACCACGTATTAAGGATATAATGCAGTACTCCACACACACATGCAATCTCTAGATTATGGAATACACGGCAGAAAATGTGAATAGACTGATCCATTGATTAGGATCCTGAATCATTGTAGCAAAAGTGGAATAAGTGAAATTCTTGACTTTTCACACAGGCCAAAAGCACCAAGAGTCTTTGCCAGGGAATTATGAACTGGCTGTACTCCAGTCAGGGAGATCTCATGCCTGCAGCGCCGGCCAGTGTCTTGCCTAATTTTGCCCTTCAAACAAAAGAAACCCTATTCCATTTTGTAATACCACTCCGCTCCTTGAGACGACTTTTATTTTTTTCCCAATTCTTCTGATGTGGTTGCATTTATCATGCACCTCACACAGTGAGATATTTAACTTAAATATCATGATGAGATATTGAGCATCTGCATCCCACTGCAATGAACCCAGCCTGTGTTGACTGTGCTTTACTGTCTTGTTTCCCACAGTGGGTATGCTTGGCCCCAGGAACCTCCGTGTTTCTGATGAGTGGTACACCCGCTTCAGGGTGTCCTGGGACCCCGCCCCCTCCAGGGTTAACGGATACAAGCTTATCTACCAGCCTGAGGGTACGGACATGTCTTTATGGAGATAGAGTGGTGTTAGTTGCGAGAAAAGAATGTGTGTTTCACATGGTATACTTAATCAAGGAACATTTACCAATACAGTTTCTTTTTAATGCACACACACATGGAGACTTTTTAAAATGTTTATGTGTCCTTTCAGGCTCTGATGAGTCAATGGAGGTGTTTGTTGGAGATGTGACCTCCCACCAACTGCATAACCTGAAACCTGGAACCACCTATGACCTGAAGGTGCTGGCACAGTACAACACAGGCTTCAGTGAACCCCTAGTTGGCCAAGGCACCACATGTAAGTTAATAATGCTATTATTTATTACAGACTTATGTGCACAATTCAAATGCATGATTGCAGTTTTGACTGGCAGATGTTACAACCCATTGTCTTGCAAGTACACTAAGAATGTTGCTTCCCTTTAGTGTACCTGAATGTGACAGACTTGACCACCTACAATGTTGGCTATGACTCCTTCTGCCTCCGATGGGCCCCTCACAGAGCAGCCACCTCCTACAGACTCAAAGTCAATCCTTTTGACAGTGAGTGCATTACTGTTATTTTTAAAGAAGCCTTGTTGAATTTGACTTGGAATTTGTTAGATTATTGCAACATGAATTTGTTTTCTCTCTTCTTCCTTCTCCCACTGTTTTTCTTCCCATCCAGCCTCCAAGAGTGGAGCTCAGGAGATCACTGTCAGAGGCTCAGAGAGCCATTACTGTTTTGATGGCTTGACCCCTGACACTCTCTACAATGCCACTGTGTTCACCCAAACCCCCAACCTAGAGGGACCTGGAGTCAGCATCAAGGAGAGGACATGTAAGATAACATCCTCTGTGTCAGTTTAAACCTAATGTATGACAGGACACAATGAGATTCTCTCACCAGCCACAGAATATTAAGTCACTTTCAATTGTGTGCTTATGTCTCTATTTTATCTCAGTGGTCAAACCCACTGAAGTGCCGACTGAACCTCCCACCCCTCCTCCTCCAGCAACAGTCCCCCCTGCGCTAGATGGTGAGGAGAACTTCAACATTTGTATCTGTCTGCTAAGATAGTAATTCCTGTAGTTTAGCTAAGAATAACATCATTGTACCTGCATCACAGTGTGCAAAGGTGCCAAGGCTGACCTGGTCTTCCTCATTGATGGTTCCTGGAGTATTGGAGATGAGAGCTTCAACAAGGTCATCCAGTTTGTCACAAGCATGACTGGAGCTTTTGATGTCATCAGCCCTAGCGGCATGCAGGTCAGCATAAACCTTGGTGCTGTCTTTAATATTTATTTCTCTGTATATTTGGTAAAGCAGTCATACTCACAGTCTTGACATGTTTGTTCTCTTCGAACAGGTTTCACTTGTGCAGTACAGTGATGATGCCAAGACTGAGTTCAAGCTGAACTCCTACCATGACAAGGGCATAGTGTTATCAGCTTTACAGACTGTCCGCTACAGAGGAGGAAACACCAAGACAGGTACAGCGTTGAAATCAGAGCTGCATCCCTAGCAAAGTGATTGCTCTGAAGAAGATGAATTGCTAAGGTTTGACATTTTCTGTCCTGTCCTCATCCTCTCCATCCTTCTCCTTCACTCAGGCATTGCTCTGAAGCATGTCTATGAGAAGGTATTCACCTCCGACAGTGGTATGAGGCGGAACGTCCCCAAGGTGCTGGTGGTGGTCACAGATGGACGCTCCCAGGATGAGGTCAAGAAGAGTGCTGAAAAACTGCAGCATTCTGGTATGTGTGGAACTTTTAATCATTGTCATGTGTGTTTTGGTTTACATTGTATGCACAATACATATGTACACTATAATAGTGGAACTGTTTTGAAGTATCTGAATTTGTGGCAGATTTAATAAACTCCTGTAATAATCCCTACAATCATGAAACTGCTTGTGGTTAATGGAAGCTTCCCAATGCTCTTTGTTTTTGTGTGTGTTTTGCCCCCACAGGATACAGTGTGTTTGTGGTTGGTGTGGCCGATGTGGACATGACAGAGCTGAGACTTATCGGCAGCAAGCCCAGTGAAAGACATGTGTTTGTGGTTGATGACTACGATGCTTTCGCCAAGATCCAAGACAACCTGATCACCTTCATCTGTGAAACGGCCACTTCCAGTAAGACAGAGATTAATGTATCATTAAAACATGATTATAGTTTAGTTTTTACTGTTTTTACTTCTTTTGAATATGATTTTGTAATCTCTATGGTTAGTGCACCTGCAGAGGTAGCAAGAAGTTCACTCATTCACGTAATCTGATCTGCCAGAGGAAATGTATAAACAGAGATCACATTCTTTAAACCTTAATCTGTTTTTCCAACCCCTTATAACATTTCGTCTTGTTTTAGCTTGCCCCCTGATCTACATCAATGGATTCACCACACCTGGTAAGCATACAGCATCACTGTGGAAACACTAATCCCTACAGAGCTTGTTGGCATAACTAAAATGCTATTATGCTGTAGTGTGAGATGGTTTCTCCATTTGTATTTTCATGCTCACAACTCTGTTGTTTATCCCTTCCAGGATTCAGGATGCTGGAGGCTTTCAACATCACAGACCGCACTTTCGCTGGCATGAATGGTGTGTCCATGGAGCCTGGCTCGTTCAACAGCTACATCGCCTACAGGCTGCACAAGGACTCCTTCCTAAACCAGCCCACCAAGTAAGAGCTGAGGCTTAATTGTATTTGTGTGTGTCAATTAGAGGGAGTGTGCATATTCCCAGCCTTATCTCCTGTGCACTATAATGCTGCACAGCCCACAGCCATTATTTAAGTCGACGTTCAATAGTCTCTGTAGTAAAAGGGATTTCCCTAGTGCCCTTTGGCAATAAGCCCACATGCTAGCCCTATATGTTGTTGCAGCTTGTGGAATATGAGGTGCTAGCAAAAAAAAAAAATCTATTGTAGAATTAAAAACTCCCTGGACCAGGTCCTCCTCCCACCTATTTCATACTGGAAGCAAACAAATCACCCCTTGGTCAAGGGCTTTGTCTCTTTATTATCTTTGTCTCTTTATTTGTTAGGCAACTGTTGAACTGCTCAAGTATCCAAACCTCTTCAGCATACTTTGTTAATATGTTTATAATGGAGCATATTTTGTGTGCGTGGATACAGCCACTGATTTAATGCGCGCAAATGGAAACACTTCGAACTGCAGCAAAGGAGAGGGGACAGAAAATACTTTCAATATGTGAGCAATTTCTTCAAGGCCAGAGGCAATACTGGCAATCATTTACAGGTTCTGCAGCGTATGTGACAGACTGGATGCTGTATCATTGTAGAAAGACTTGATGGTCTTGGTGCTGTGTTTCTATCATTGTTGAATTTCTAGCATGTTCTAACTGTAGTCGGGGCACAGTTCTGGCACATGACTCATGTCTGTATGATTTTCAACACCAACAGAGAGATCCATCCGGAGGGTCTTCCACCTTCGTACACTATCATCCTGCTCTTCCGCCTCCTGCCCGACACACCCACTGAACCTTTTGATATCTGGCAGGTTGCAGACAAAAACAACAACCCCGAGGTCGGGGTCACCCTCAACCGTAAGCCTCCCATCATGCTTTGGCCCTCAGCTGGAGGGGGAAGTTGCTGTAGTAGACCCAACGTATACACAGCTGTACAATCTGTATTTAACAATTTAAGCTGCTTTCTTCCTCTCTCTAACTCTAAACTTATTTACAGACAGGCAAAGTTAATTGATCTTTGTCAGATATTACAAGCAGCACAAAGAAGACAGTGGAAGCATGTTGAAATGAATATGACTCACTTCGGTCCACTACTCTGAATTTGATTTTGATTTTGGATTTGGCTTGACTTTGTTACTCTATGATTGAAAGCCTTTATTCTTAAGTAGGTGTCTTTTACAAATGTGCGCTTACACACGTGGTAAATGCATGCAAATAATTACGGGCATGGACGTAATCCCTCCTAGCCTTCTCTTTATCCCTCTCTTCTCTCTACAACCATGTGTTCTCTATAGTCCTGTCTGTGCCTTGCGTGCCATCACATTGTAACACACTGTCAGGGATTCATCAAAGGTTCTTCTCTTTTCAGCTTCCAGCAAAACAATCACGTTCTACAACAAGGACACCCGAGGAGAGACCCAGAGAGCCACGTTTAATGAGGAGCAAGTGAAGCGGATTTTCCATGGGAGCTTCCACAAGGTAAACACAATGCAAAATTCTTAAAGAGAGGAGCACTGTGTGTACCACATAGTGATATTATTACATTTTGGCTTTAATAGGACTGACTTTTAGTCTTCCTAAGAATCTTTTGTGGTCACCTGTGGGAAGATTATCCTTTTCATATCCTTTTACATGCAATGTATTGTTTTCATTCTTTTCAATTCCTTTCACGTATATTGTTTTTAAATCATTTTATATGTCTTTGTGGGACTTTTACGCCTCATTTAATTTGGCTGAATTACTTTTTAATGTGAAGATCTGACAAACAGCCAATGCTATGTAAGTGTATCATTTAACCTGTCAAAAAAGTTCCGTGCTATCAATCTTACAATGTAGGTCTAATGTCAAAGTGGTCTTCTGGCATTTTTTATGATTTGACATTAAGCTTAGTTTTTTTTTTTTGGACCAGGGGCAGTTAATTTGATAGATGAGCTGTGGAGGCTATAAATACATTCAAAGAGAGGTTGGAGAGAAATTCTGATACCTCAGTGACACAGAATAATGTGCAAACTGTTACAGTTAACCATGGAGGTCTGACCACATCAAGACTGGAGACTATCCGGGTAGTTGTTAAGTGAATTCCAAACCAGTCTGTTCCTAACTGAAGCACCAGTCAGGAGACTGGATCCATTTTTATTTGATTTAACTTAAGCTGGTTTCAGAAATGGCATGAGGCATTGAAAGAATACATCCTAAAGTCTGCATATTTAATTTACAAAATAAGCTAACTTCACAGTTTGTCTTTAACATTTTTGTTTGAGCTCTAGTAATTGAAGGAGTAAGAATGTAAGAATGGATTAAGGATACTTACTAACTGTGGGGGCATGCACATTATTGGCTGAAAAAAAGTCAAAAATGTCTTTAAATGTTGAATCATGATGTTTCCCACTATCTAGACGAGGGGTCAGCAGACTTTTGGATGTTCTGTGCCACTTTACAATGTTTAAAAAAAAATCACAGACCTGAGTGCCAGTTTATTTCATAATGCACATTTATCTATTTATTTATTTATTTACTGCTGCCACTTGTTGCCCCCATCTAGATTCTGCATGCCAAAAGATATGTGCTTTAGACACACAGACTTCATTATTTGTGCAAACAAGTATGAAAATTATCAGGGCACAAAAGAAAATTAATTCAGTCTTACCGATATAGTGCGACCCTTGTTCCTGCTTTTCTTTGCTGAGCTGTGTGATCTCTAGTCCGTATTTGAAGACTTTCAGTTCGACACTTGCCTCTGAATGGTCCGTTGTCGTTTGGCTGCATATGGGACGCAAAAATAACTTCATATGTGAGAATATTTGGTCAAACTTGATGGATGTCGGCAGCTTCCAGTGTTTTGTGCAGCTCTGTGCATTTAGATACCCACAGTGAGGATGCGTTGAGTTCTATCTGCTGCATTTCGAACTCCTCAATCCCTATCCACTGTTACAGGGAAATGCTGTTCTCCTTCAAGTGTTCTGAGTTTATCAAAAAAGAAAACAATGGGCCGTGTTACTGGAAGTCCTGAAATCTGGCACAGAACTCTGACTCCAATTCCAGGAGGGGTATGATAGACCACATCAAATGTGTGGGCTCCCTCGCTGTCAAAAACCATGGTGTATTTTGAGACTAATTAATGATTTCAGTATTATTTTAAACCAAATTGTTTGTTTAGGCCACCATTAGGCTATATTTTATATATACATATATAGTAAAAGAATATAATTACAGTATATTAAAAATATATATTTTTATTAAATTGCTCCGCGTGCCCGTGTTAATGGCCTCACATGCCACCGTGGGCACACATGCCATAGGTTGCCGACCCCTGATCTAGACTCTAATCTTGACTGAGGCAGAACTCTCACAGAATTCTGAAACAGATCTGTGCAATCATGCCCTGTTTTTTATGCAAGAAGTTAAGCTTGAACTACCGTAGGAAAGTGCTTATTAGAAGAGTCATTAACATGAACTGCTCATCATCAAACAATCTCACAAAACCTCTCATCTAACTTGAAATAACCCCCCACAGTGGTATTATTGTTGTGCAAACCCTTTGTTCCTCCTCAGGGATTTTACCACTACATCAGGCTCACATGCCAAGCTAACAACCGTGATAAACAGCATTTGTATAGAATGGAGTCTCTTGGGCCAACAGCAAGAGGTAGAAAGAGACATCAAATGCCTTCACATCCAACTCAAAGTAACCACGAATGTAAAACATCCTTTGTTATGTTCCACACAGTAGGATGCAGAGAATAAAACACCGAAGGACAGTATATTTTCATACCGACCTGGAATTACTTATGCTAGATTCATCACTGAGGAGAAACAACTGGTTCCAATGTACTCAAAGTCATGTCCAATTGCAATTGAGATTGTTTCCAAGGACAGTATGGCCCTTATTTAATATACAGGTCCCCTTTTTCCCAAGGTAATCAAAGTGAATGACCCTTTTCAATGTTCCAGGATCTTATCTGACATCAAAGTTCCTCCATTTCTTGATGTTACAGAAAGCAGTTTTTTGAACTGAGGAACTGATTGATGAAAGCAATAAATTGGCCCTGAGATCAGAGCGGTACTGTAAATGGCTCTTCAGTTTGACTATTTAGCATCTACACATCTAATTGTAGGGTAGCTTCATGAATGAATGGGACCCTGGAAAATGTTAGGTCAGGATAGGATGTAAATGACATCACCGCTGTTCTAGTTGGACAGCAGCCTGATCTGTGTGTGCGTGGATAGATTTGTGTATGTTCTCTCAGTCTGTGGCCGTGGTGGAGACTGTAGTCTGAATGTACACTGGGTGGCTAGTTTGTGGTACAGTAGTTGCCTTTCCATGAGCTGCAGCGGTCTACCTAGCTGCTTATTTACTGGTCTGCTGAGTAAGTGCCACTGCCTACTGCTGTGGTGGTGTGTGTTTACATGTTGTCAGTGGTTTCCCAACACTTTGTCCATGGCTGTTACAGAATGACCTCAGTGTGTGTGTTTGTGTGTTTGTGTATGTGTGTGTGCTGAAACCAGAGTGACCATTGATGAGGTGTGTCACAAATGGCAGTTGAGCTTATTGTCCAGATTGCAGATGTGTGAAGAAAAACAAAACAAAAACACAATAAAATCACAGGTTAAAGTCTAAGTTGTAAGTTAACCAACAGTAGCTGCGACCAACCATTACTTCTGTTGTCTATAGTAATATACAGAAATATACAGATTACTTTCTTGATTAATTGTTTTGTCTTTAAAATAGCAAATAGTAAAAAAGTTCTCTACAAATATTTTGTTTTTCTAAAGTGCAAAGACATTCAGTTTATTATAACAGAAGATCGAGAAAATCAGAAAAAAAACTGTCAAAATTATAGCCAATTATTTTTCTGTCAGTCGCATAATCAATTCATCTACTTGTACTTTCCTCTCTGTTACCAACCACACCGGTACATGATATCTTTATGGAGTACTAGTGTTTGATACTGATCATCTGTTTAAATCATGGCTCTTTTCTTTTTTCTTTTCTTTTCTTGTAGTTGAGTTTGACAGAATCTTGCACAAACCTCAACTCTAAGATTTGTACGTTGCTTCCTAGTCGTTAAATTGTAGGAGTTTCATTGAGGATTAGTGTCAAATGCTTCGTAAATCTACTTCCTTACAACCAATATATTCTCATTTGAACTGCCGTTTTTCGTTTTTTTAGATGCACTTCATGAGCCTTTATACCACAGCACTGGGTCAGAGATTGCTTGCAGATTTGGCTTTTCTCCTCAGGCTAGTTCATAAAGAGTAACCCAGGCTGGAGGGGTCGTGGTCTGCCACTAGTTGAACATGTGGGAAAGCTCACTTAGATGACTTCAGCAGATGCTAGCCACTCACTAGCTCACTAGGGAATCCCCTCCCACACTCGAAGGGTGGGAGTCCATAGAGGGAACTTTCCTGTCAACCCAAGTGAAAAAGACATTTTCCATAAGTCATAGTGACTACTCTTGTGTTCAGAGTTACATTGGTGGACGTTTGAGTGTGTAAGCCACAGAGCAGTGTACTGTAGTTTCTCTCCATTCTGAAAAATAGACAAAACGTATTGCCTTATAAGCCTTGAACTAAGTCCTTTGAATTTTCCTCTCAGAGACTTGGTTAGGAGGTTTGTGCCAATATCCGCATACAGTAATTAAGAAAGAGAGGGAGGCGAATGGAGATCTCCACAAAGCCAAAGCACTCTATGATGGTTGCTCTCTTGACTGCAGTCTTTGTGCTCTTCATTTTTGACTATTTTATTTCTCTGGCCTGGACAAACAGACTTAATGACCCAAGAAACCACTAGAAATACAGGAAATTATAATTATAATTAATTACCGTATTCTCTTACCAAATAAATCCACGGTGCCTTGTCCGTTCACATGTGACAGATCAGACAAAAGCGCTTCCCATCCAACCCAACTGGGGATTTTGTGATCATGTCTCGGCACTGTTTGCACTGACACACCAATCTAATGGAGACTTTATACTGATTATATTTTTCCTTTTACTCTCAATAAAAGCTAACTTAACCTTGGACACAATTTTATAAAGAAGACTCACACCTGCTCATTAGTACATGCTCAAAATGAAGGCCCTGTGGTCCTCAAGGCTAAAGATTGGACAAAGCCAAGAACAATAAAATTTAATCTGATAGAAATCATGGAAATATGTCAAGTGTGTTGGAGTGGACATGGATGTCAGACTGAAATCCTACCATATGTACTCAGACTGTTGAGTGTTGACACAGTGAAACCCTCTGTGTTAACAATTGATGAATGAAAATTGTTCGACTGTCAACACTTCCCTGCACTAGGACCAGATGACTTCAAGTACCATCAACTGAAGGAGCAGGGGTCAATAGAAAGCTAGTTTTCTCGAGACCTTATTTTCAAGTGACTTAAGTGTTTTTATTGTGTTTACTTATTGGTCAGTGAGGTAATATATACAGTACATGCTCATTATTTGCCATCCCACTATATTATCTAAAGTAGTTTTGGTAAGCCCTCAAGAGCATCATGGTATAGTATATCCATGCCAGGATCCTGGGATAAACGACACCCCTCTCTTTTTGCGGTCTACCAGATAGTTTGTTCTGTTGCCAAGGAAGTCAACTGTAATTTTGTGATTGGTTGCCAAGAACTATGGCCTAGTCTGTGGTTGGTATGGCTTTGTAGGAAGAAATGGTAGCTTGCCTTTTCTGACATAAAGAAAGCTTGTCTGACTGTTGGGGAAAATGTGCAGGCAAAAATGTGCATCTGTGAAGGAAAAGTATGGAAAGTGTAGTACTTTTGATGGCACACCGCAAATGATATTGTTTCAAGATGTGGAGCAGGGTTCTCTGGACAGGAAACTTCAAAATCTGGCACTTTGTCATTCTGTGTTGTTATACAATCTCTGTCTACAGCTTTAAGGCTGCATGGAAATGCTCACTGTTGTATATTTCCTTTTTTATGGTCCATTCGTCTGTAGAGGCATCAAACAGAAGCTGTATGCCAAATCAGTAACCACTCAGTAATATCAGAATCTATAATTAACACAATTCTGCAAAGACTAAACAATTTCTCAAATCTAGCAATTATGTGGAACAGAATATCAGCATCTTTATAAGTTTAAGACAACATGGTTTAGGAAGGTTCAGTGAGGTTGTTCCAATCCTTATGGTTGCATTTTCTTAAATAGTTTCTCTTCTCTTTTAAAGGGCAATCATGCCCCTTCCAGATAGAAATTAATGCCAAACCCAGCTTTTCAAAATCTCCAGTGTTCTTAGTACTCCTTGCCAAGTAATTGTGTTGCAACAAAGTTGGCAGCTGTTAAGTTTTAAGAAGACAAGAATGTTTTGTTAATGGTGCCCTCTCTCCGTCCTCTTTCTCATGCTCCAGCTCCACATCAGCATCTCTCCAGAGAAAGTCAAGCTCCACTTGGACTGCCAGGAGGTGGCAGAGAAGCCCATCAAGGAGGCCAACAACATCTCTCTGGATGGCTACGAAGTGCTTGGCAAGATGGCCAAGTCTGGAGGCGGAAATAGGCAGTCTGCAACAGTAAGCGAAAAAGAACTCAGACTTGTTAAAAGTGCAAAAGGCTTGGAAAAACACGTTTGGAAGAGCATCTCACAACTTTCCAAAGAATGAATACCCCAAACCTTCTTGTACATAGATGCACAATTAAATTTTAACTGCTCCTAGTGACTGCTAGAAGGATGAAAGCCTGTATCTTTCTTTTTCTGTGAGGGTTGTCTGTGTGTGTTGTCTGTTTTCAACAGTGTGCATTATCATCATGAATGGGAGCCATTTGTAACACCTCTCAATATTTTTCCCCTTTTCTGTTGTGTAGTTCCAGCTCCAGATGTTTGATATTATCTGCAGCTTGAGCTGGATCAGCCGAGACAGATGCTGCGATCTGCCAGCCACAGTAAGAACAAGTGTCATTTCAAAATCTTACGGGGGGTGCCATTTGATAACCAAAGCAAGTCAAAAGGCTGTTTATATGTGCACTATATAGGTGTACTATTTCACATGTTTTTATGTGCCTTATTGGTGATTTACAGTCTAGGTCATTTGTATGCTGACATGTAGTCATTTGGTGAAATGAAAGCTGATCACTAGACTGCTGTTTAAAAAGAAAGTGCCTCAGTTGAACTGAATAGAACCTTGTATCCTGTGTAATTGTGCAAATCGGACTGTTTCCACTATGACCTTCCAATTACATGAAAACAAGTGCTCCTTTAGATCATGGAGCAGACAATAAATCACATTTATTTTGATACAGTATGGAAAATGCCGGATGCATGCACATTTAGACAATTATAAGCATTTCATCTATAATTTGCAACAGTTATTAATACATCATCTCAATGATTGCACTGTTATATAATTCATTTTGTCAAACAGTCATTTCCAAAAATGTGGACAAGGTTTGCAGCTGTCACTGAGCATTTGGTCTTAAACCCCCACGCTAATTCTCCTGATTCCAGTCACATTTCAGCATGAGCCACTGTTCCATCATGACCTTTGCCAGGTCTCTAAACTGTCTCTTCTTCTTAAACTCCAACCTAAGTCAAAGACACAATTTGCCAGGATACTGTCACAAAATTAGTTCAAGGATTTTCTTTTCTAGCCCTTGTATTTTGTAGATTGCCAAGACATGTCCTCAATTATGAGTGGGTGTGAAATAACAATACTCCCCTGAGGTGAGTGTGTACACTTATTTCTCTTTCTAATTTATGTATCTAATTTTTTTCTTTTTCAGAGAGATGAGGCCAAGTGCCCGTCCCTTCCCCACTCCTGTACGTGCACACAGGACAGCATTGGCCCTCAGGGGCCTCCTGGACCTTCGGTAAAGACACTATACATCCCACCATCCCTCTTCCCACCCAGTCTATCTTCACCTACTCTATCTCTGTCTGTCCGATAAAATGGTTTCCTCAGAAGTGTTTTGGTGATGATAATAATAATACCATACATACTAATGACAGTACAGCAATAAAGAGCTACTTGAGCCTGCTTTACAGTCCCTCGCATCAGGAATGGTATTTTCTTTTCCTTTGGAGGGAGCAGTTGAGGCTGAGACCAGTGGCATACAATGAAATGTGGGCTTAGGGAGAGGTGTCAAAAGATAAATGCCTGTCGGAAAAACAACAGTCTGGAATATGAATGCTTGGTAACCTCACTAGGCCCCAGCGAGGATTTCATATGGCTCTGGGTTTTAGGGCTTTTGGAATCTGCTCCTGTTGTTACACTTGTCTTTCTGGCTCCTTGCTTTTCCAGGGCAGCCCAGGTTCTAAGGGACCACGAGGAGACAGAGGAGAACAAGGCAACGCTGTGAGTCAAACCTTACATCACTTTAAGCGTCATATAAATTATGTTTTTACAAGCTTTTTACATGCATAACTCTTTTTACTGTACATTAGACAAATAAACTGAACCAGTTGGTAGCCAATGAAGCTTGCTGACAATATCAATAATGCTAAAACCACAGATAATAAAGGTCAACTTCTCATTGCCATGGTATGCCAGGAGCAATTAGTGCTATCAGTTGCGCCATCAGACAAAGCACATTGCACACATCTGAATTCAGTTACTGAATACTGCTGTATATTTTTCCTCAACTTGATTTAAAGGAGGCCCTTCAAAAAGTAACTTAAAGGCCCCTTTCTCAACACTGTTAGGGTTCATCTTCTATATCTATGTAGTAAAAAGTCTTATTAAGATTGTCTTGAGGATTCTTTTTTTAAAGAGTGTGGCTATGAAACAGTTTTGTTGTGTGTCACTGTAATGCTGTAGGGTCCAATGGGTCCACGTGGTGAGCAAGGACTTGTAGGCCCAATGGGACCACCAGGTCCACAAGGCCCTAACGGACTGTCTCTACCTGGAGAACCTGTAAGTTCACCTACAATATAAAACTCAAGCACAAATCATAGGGAAGAAGGAGTTCATCATCAGTACAGTGGTAGATGGATTTTAACATATATGACAGACGCTATCGCTTATGATTAGTGCTCATGGTGATATGAAGTTGCAGTGTGTGAAAATTGTGGGATGGCTGGAATATTCTCTGCTCAATATCCACCAGTGAGTGGGATTGCAACTCAAGTCAAGATGCATTACACTCCTAAAAACCTTACTACTCCTAGCCAGGCTGCTAGACTGCTTCTTTATTTACTTTTACTTGATTTTACTCACCTACAGATGTTCATGTCAAAACATGAAATCAATAACAATCACACATTAAAACAATAAAACAAAGCAGTAAGGCAAACTAGAGTGTGGTTCTGCTCGGGGTTTCTTCCCGTTAAAGGGGAGTTTTTCCTTGCCACTGTTGCTAAGTGCTTGCTCATGGGGGGATGTTGGGTCTTTGTAAATTGAAGAGTATGGTCTAGACCAGCTCTATACGAAAAGTACCCTGAGATAACGTCTGTTGTGATTTGGCGCTATATAAATGAATTGACTTGACTTGTCTTTTCCTCCTCCGCCTTCAGGGTCGCCCCGGACCAAAGGGAGATGCTGGAGACACAGGCCTGGCTGGCCTACAAGTAAGTACTCCCCCCTTCATTTTGTGGTTCATGAACAGGAAACAGGAGACTATCCATAGAGAGTAGTGCTGCTACTAGAGCCTGGATTCAGTCCACACTGCACAATTGAAACCACACTCAGAGTGGGAGGTTTACCATGCCATCCTTAGGGAGACCCACACTCTCAAATCAGCACGATGACTGACAAACGGTAGAAGGCCAGTTTTGCAGTTAAATTATTATGAAACATAGACTCATGTTACCAAAGGGGAAATATGGAATGGAACATGTTCTTCCCCAGCCTTGTAATTGAGGATGATCCCAACTTGGTAAAGACTTCATGTCTATTAAAAGTTAGAACGTCTTTGACATACAGTAGATGTCATATTGGGGACCTTTTGGATAAAAGTGAAGTCAAATAAAACCAGTCTTCACCACTACTGCATCATAGCATTCAAATTTCTCTGAGGTTCTTCAAATTATTGGTATCACTGCTTTATCAAGTCTTAAGGTGATGGAAGTTTACAGATTTAAAGCTAAACACATTTGACATTACATGGAAACTCTATAGCTGAAGGGCATTTTTGAGCTGGCATTACGTAGCCATCTCTTGGACGAGGAACCGTTCATTCATCCAACTGAGGTCATTCAACCCACTCCCACCATTCAACCATATTCTGGCCTTTGAATAAGTGGATTCAGACATTGGAGAAAGTCCCTTTCTTGGATCTTTGTTGGAGTTTATTGGCAGCATTGTGTTGGTTACTTAGTACAATAAAGCTTATTGTAACAGAGCTGTCTATGCACATTTCTTCTTGAAATCATGTGTCAACAGACAGATATGAGATTTGGAGTAGCGAGATGATATATTATCTTTGGCTTCATAACTGGGAAACTGCAGGGTTTTTTTCTTCAGAGCCTAGTTCAACAGAGGCATTTGGGAGCTGTGTAAACGTGCTGTTCCTGATCATTAGCATTTGATTAAGTGTGTCTGTTTTTTTCCCAGGGTCCTCCAGGGCCACGTGGTCCTCTGGGCCCCGTTGGACCAAGCGGAGCACGGGTAAGATCTACCTCCAGGCCTGTTTAGTGTACACACAGTGTTCAAAGCCTACAAATGGATCCAACACTTACTTAAACACATGTTTTGCATGTGATCACCCACTCAACTCAGCACACTCAGAAATACTATCGTGCAGTGCATGTTCTCACTTGCGTCAGCCAGAATAACTGAGCCACTATTTAAAAATGTAATTTAAAATGACAGACTCAAGGCTGAAACCAATATAAAGTCATGACACTGATGTATTGCATGGACATGGTCCCCAGGGTGTTCTAACCCATGTGTGATTGTATGTTGTTTCTACATAGGGGCCACCAGGAAAGGAGGGACAATCTGGACCCAGAGGCCCACCAGGGCCCATGGTGAGTATGTGTGTGTTTGTCTTTATGTCTTTGTGTTGTGCAGAAAAGAGCCAAATACATATGCCTTGGAGCAAGCTTTACATCCCGATATATCTGCAACAATTACTCCTCTGGCTCCACAGTTGCACTCTGCTGGAACAGCACATAAAAAAGCAGACTGTAGTCTTTAGGCCCCTCCACTGTGATGATGATGGCATGATGCCAACAAGCATCATGCCAGTATAGAATTCACATGCACTATACCGTCATGACTGCTCCAAGAGCTATTAGCAGTGGCTGGTGTTTGTGTGTGTGTGTGTGTGTGTGTGTGTGTGTGTGTGTGTGTGTGTGTGTGTGCGTGCCCCCTATCCCTGTTGCTGTTGTGCATGTGTGTTTCCATCTCCTCTTTAGTGTTCTTGGCAGCATATGCCACATACCCCCACTGCAGATGTCAAAGCATAGATCCCAAATTAAAGCTTGTTACACAACAGTTAACAGGGAGCAGGAGTTAAACGTTGCAATTATGTTTACTGTGCCATAATTCAAGATAAACACTACTCCCTCTGTGTTTTTTCTTTTTTTCAGGGAAGCCCTGGAAATCCAGGTGTACCCGGAATTACTGGGAAACCAGGAAAACCAGGGGATCCAGGAAATCCAGTATGTATTGAATAACGAGCTTCACATTAATGGTTACATGACAGTATTTAGGGAAGATCAAGGTCATTGTTTCGTTTTGACATCTAGTCACTGTTAACTTTCTTTTTGTTAAACAGGGACCTGTTGGCCTTAAAGGAGAGAAAGGAGAGAGGGTATGTATTGTGTTAAAATTTATTTAATTATTATTTTTTTTAAATTTAATTAAATGAATCAAACACGAGTTATCATACATCATCAAGGAGAAAAGAAATGTCACCTCCTCATGAAACTCTTTGTTTTCCAGGGAGACTTTGCATCCCAAAACATGATGCGCTCCATTGCCAGACAAGTTTGTGAACAGCTTGTGAACAGTGAGTGAAACCTCTCATAATCCTTAAGGTATGTTATTGACCTTAAAATACAACCCCAATCCAACTGATTTTGTTCTTTTTGCAGGTCAGATGAGTAGAATTGACATGATGCTCAACCAGATTCCTTCTGGATATCGTAGCAACACTCCAGGGCCACCCGGCCCTCCTGGCCCACCTGGCAATCAGGGATCCCGTGGAGAGCCTGGACAATCAGGTCGACCTGGTTTCCCTGGAAGCCCAGGTTTACCTGGAAGTCAAGGAGAGAGAGGTACTTTAAATGCTTTCATCTTTTTAATGTTTGGAAGTGTTACATAGCAGCAAGCAGAGAATAATAAGCAAATGGTGAGCAATGAAATAATTAAGGCCATGCTAATACTGAAACTGTAGACTGCAGTGCTGAATGGAATAACTGAATGCTGAGTGCTGACTGACATAACTGCATTACCTTGTGTAGTCTACACATGATTCAAGTTAACCTTACAAAATATTATTCAATCAAAGTTTGCTCTTCCAGTGTGTCATACTGCTCTTTACTTTCCTACTCATTTCAGGATATGGGCAATTGGTGATTTTTCCAAAAACATGTTTTATTTTTGTGAGAGTGATTTCCTCTTTCTACTGTTTTATGTAGGTTTGCCAGGGGAGAAGGGAGAGAGAGGATCTCCAGGAAATGGTATCAGAGGACAAAGAGGTGCAAGTGGGCCACCAGGTAACAGAATTGCTTCTTTTCTCCATTTCTTGGGTGGAAAAGTCCATTATGGTTGAATCTCCCATCTCAATGAGGCAAGGAACATAAGCAATCAGTTTTTTTTTTGTTGAACATTGTTCTCCAGCAGCTGCAGACAGTCTGCTGGTCTCCCACTGTGTCCTACAACTTTATCTTTCACAGTTTTACATTGATAGTTTTTTCAACCTTTTTTTGAACCTTTTCAAGGACACAGAGTACTCCCGTTAGTCTAATTAAAATGACACATTCCAGCTAGAGGCCAGAATTTACCTATAGTATTTGTGTTTCAGGCACCTTCATTTGGTCAGCTGCACTGCATAAATTCTTTGGAGAGACCCCAAACATATTCCCAATTCTTCCCTGTAGAATTTATGTCCTGTGGATATTGAGCTTCTCCAAACATTGTGCACATTTGAAATATTATAAAGTAAATGGAATGTATTTGCATTCATCATTAAAGAGAGATTTCTCAGTGTGTGGAGTTTAGGCAATCTCCAGTCAGTCTGCAGTCAAGGTCATGATGCAAGTCTAGAAACAGTTAATAACAGTTGTTATTAGGCTGATTTGTCAGTTTGGAAAATGTTGTGGCCTTTCCTCAGTTGCAATTGATATCCAATATGTTTTTTGTAAAAAACTCACAACTTCAGAAGATTTCCTTTTCCCAAGGAAGTTATTTAAAAACAACAAGGACCTTCTATTGATGTCTAGCCCACAACACTAAACACTGATATGTCTGTTTCTGTGAATGAAGTGAGAAACAACTGAAGACCAGGAAGTCCACACTGATGACTCACTCCTGTGTGTGTGTGTGTGTGTGTGTGTGTATGTGTGTGTGTGTGTGTGTGTGAGTGTGAGAGAGAGAGAGAGAGAATCAGATTGTTGTACAATGAGTTTTCTTTGGTGGCTTCATTGACAACACATGGGCTCACTTAAGCAAGAGAAAAAGAGAGAGGGGGAAAATTCCATCCTGAGTTTTTACCGTCTAGACAGACGGGGCCGGGGGTGTAACTCCACGCAGCCCTAGACTACTTTTTTTTTGGTCAAGCTTTTTAATTGAGCCATTGAAAAATTTAAATTACAGTGCTGCAACCCCGTGTTACCCCCACCATTTCCACTGAAGATTTACGGGTGATGTCAGAGGGTTTTTGTGAGCTCCAAAGACCCTGTTTTCAAACTGGCCTCACCTTCTCTCTTCCCTCTTGCAGGGCCACCAGGCGAGTCGAGAACAGGATCACCAGGTCCTTCTGGCTCCGCTGGGCCTCGTGGCCCTCCAGGTCGTCAGGGTACTCCTGGGGTGAGGGGACCACCAGGACCTACTGGATACTGCGACTCCTCTCAGTGTGTTGGCATTCCTTACAATGGACAAGGATACACAGGTACACTCAACGCTGTCTAGGTCCTGCATGGTAGTGTACTACATTAGATAAGACTAAGTGTATGCAGACTAATTACATTTGCAACTCAGCACTACTTCTTTCTTTGATAATGTATTGAGGTATGAATATAAGTGTTACAAAGTATTGATTTTTTAATTGAAAACAAACTTATTTCTATAAGAAATTAGCTAAACCCCGTCCCCCTTAGTTTCTGCTGCTACGCCTGTCAAGCTTTTAGTTCTTGCATGGCATATATGCAGTCTTAGTAGACAGAGGTAGTAAAATTCAACTTCTCATTTCTATACAGAAGCTAATGTCAGCTCCATGAGTTGGTTGAAAACAATCAAGCTGACTTGTTTTAAAACAAGAATCTTGTAGGCAAAAAGTAACAGCTTCTTGTATTGCAGTACTGAGATAATAAGCTTAGTACAATACGTTGTAGTAGTATGACAGTTGGTAATAGGTATGATAAGGGAAAATGTAAGATCAGACTTTTTATTGTATAACCCTTTTTTCATGGAAGACTTGGACAAGCAAGACAGATTAAAATTTAGGTTTATTCCTTACTGTTTGTCTTTTCAAATAGTTATGTTTCACTTTTAGCGTACAAAAAGAAAAGGCTTATAGGATGGGGACTAACCAATGTATGAGACTTTTGTTTTCGACAATTGTGACAAAAGTAATAATAATTTTCAGGGATAATGACTTTGGCTGGAATTTCTGGAGTGTCTACATCTCCAAATCCAATAGAGCAGGACAGAACTGCTAACATTAGCCTAGCATCTAGAACCAGCTTCCACACAGTAGCTACAGTTGCTGTTAGCTGGGAATGTTAATGTTTGCATGTTACATTAGAGCACTGTTTAATCTATTCTGTACAATCTTGCTCTTGTATTATTGGTTTTGGAAAGGCTTAATAGACACCTTGCTCTTACTACAGCTTCATGTGCAATGCTTCAGCATGTAGAGAAATCCAAAGCTTCATTATGGTTGTTAAATGAGAATTAGACAATCACTGTTGGGGGGGCAGGGTTTAGAGACCAGTGAATTGGGAGCCACTATATTCCATTACCTCTATACATTTGATGTACAATTTTGAAACTGGCATGTAAAGCATTCTAGCTAGCAGTGTATGATGACATTGCATTAAATAAAAAAAGATGCTAATAACTTTGTTCCACAGAGAAAACTCACACCCTCTTTGAACTATTTTCAGGTTTGGCATAGTAAACGATCTAAAGTCACCTGTGCCACTTACACTTTGAGGTCCTGTTTCTGAGATGTTTTCCCATTTGCTATGGGGCATGTAAGGATAATCACCATGGACATAATTATTGAACATTAAAACAAACATTACGAAAGCCAAAAAAACAGAATGGAGTGGACTGGCACTAACATCATCTCACAGCTACAAGCTACAGTGATGGCAACCTGCTGGCCTGTTTGCATCTTGAACCACAATCCGCTGGGAAAAAAAATACAGAGACAGAGCATTTCTACGAAGGAAGGAGCATGTACAAATACCACCCAAAACAACTACTAACAAAGGGGATTTCATAACTGAAAGCAATGTTAATGTAGAGGTGATATGTGTAAATAAAACTAATTTTGTGCCTTGTAAATGATGTATGAACCAGGATGTTTCACTAAAAATCAAGTTAACACTGAGCTTGTGCCTCATAACCCTCTGCTTACTTACCACCAGCATAACCTCTGTTTACGACGCCTTAAAGTAACTTAAACTGCTCTGGTGCAGACTGAAGCATGTTCCATTTGTTTAATCATCATGTTCTTTGTGTATGTTGGCAAAATTGGTGCTAAATGTTGCGCTCCTGTCCTTTCCTTGTGTCCTTTGTAGTATCAGCTGGTTATTTTACTACGTCTTATTATCTGATAGCTTGATGGATTTTATTGTAAATGTCATGACAGCATTTTGAAAGTTCTCAATCAGTGTTTATACATGTTTCATTCATTCAGAGCAAGAAAGTCCTTCCTGCATAAAGTAGAAAGCAAATAGTTTGATACAGGACATTTTTGGAAGTCCATTTTGGAATATAATTTAAATTGTGCATGTGAAAAGTTGTAGAAAGAACACTTTTTTTGATTGGCCGTCCTAAATATTTCCTAGCAAACCGCTACGAGCCTGAACCTGAGGTAGTGTCTATACCTGTGGAGCCATCTGGAGAGTATGAGACAATACAATCACCCGGTTACTCACGAAACCAACGGGGAAAGAGATCACTACCGACAGACAATAAAGAAACACTAGCATCATAGCTACAATAAGGAGTTCTCAGAAAGTGTAATAATGAAATGATTTCCATGATCATTTAAGTGAGGTGATATTCAGAACAAAACTAGTACTTATATGGGTTTGATACCCGTGGCTATATTGAACATATATTTTTTTGACATGAGAAAGTTTAGCAAGATAAATACAAACCTACATGTTCGTTCATTACAAACCTGTGTGCTTGCTAAGTGTCTGCTTGTAATATAACTGCAAGTGTTTATCGGACTCCAATGTGTAATGCACTAATCATGTGAAAACCAGCAGAAAGTACAGTATGTATGTCTTTGAACATATTCAGCATTTTCAACAACCCATGTTGTTTTTGTCAAATTTCAGTATGTAAAGCTGTTTCAGGTACTGCATCGGGAAAAAAAACAGACGATTAATTTTACCCCCAAAGGTTTGTTCATTGTGATGGTTCTGTAAGGCCTGTAAACCAAATGATAATCTGACTTATTGTAACAAACCAAACTTTTTTAAATGTTTTTTTTTTGTTACCAAATGTGGAATTGCATGTTGTGTTGTATATTTACTGAGGATTTCTAAGTCAGAATATAGTTGTTTTCTATCAATGCAGTTGGATTGGTTGCAAGACTATGGACATAGAATTGCTTTTCTCATGTTTTAACTGCACATTTTGTGAATTCCACACAGCCTTATTTTCTTATTTATTTCTGAAACAGAAGAGGCATTTTTCAATAAAACTACTGAAAATGTAGCATTTGTTTCAGTTTTCCAGTTATTTTGGTCTTTTGCTGATGAAACTTGATAATGTATCTGTACATGGTGCATAGATCTAAAACTATATGGATTAGAAAGCTACTCTCAAAGCAGCTTCATAACTCTGTAGGTGGATACTGAGGACTGAGCCTAATGGTCAGGATTTTTTATACTAAATTCCCTTGAAGGAAACAGATTTGACTTTGAGTGACATGACCTGTTCTTCCCAACATTAGGCCTTGAGGGAAATGCTTTGAAGTTTGAACCTTTATTTATTTTGACAGCCAAAGATATTTTCAGCCATCCAGAATGTCAGTTCATGTCAGGGCAACAAGAAAGGAAAGCAGTGAGTGTGAAAACAAATAGTCCATGATACCTAACTTTTCCAACATGTGTGCTGCTTCACAGTCTCTTACATGCATCCACTTAGCTTTTATCTTATCAGGTTTGAATGACTATGGATAGATTTCCATGAGGCAACAATGCAGATGAGATTGGGCAGATATCAGTCCTGGAAAAACTCATAGATTTCCACTCATTGAACATATCTAAAATAAGCGAAATAAGCGATGTATGAGGTAACAACTGAAGCCATTTCTATTTATTGTGAGAAAAGTTTAATATATCTGAGGAGGAGTTCTGCTCAAATGCCAGAGAACCAGATCAAGTTAACCGGGGAGGCGAGGTATCAAGGTCGAGATCACCTCCACAAGCTGACATGGGAGAGCTCCTATTTGGAAACCCATTAATTTCTTACTCGTATTTCCTGATGAGCGCATGCTACACATCTCAGCCACCTTTGCAAAAGCCCTCCAATTAGTCTTGAAACCTCAAATAGATTTTTATTGAAGTTTATGTTTCATGAGGGCTGGGAATTCTTGCAGGCAAAGTAAAGTATGAGCGCCTAAGCAGCTGGTTCATGTTAGTCATAAAGGAGGAAAGTCTGTAAAAGTACTTCTACATGAGAACAAATGTAGAGAACATTCCCTCCAGCAGTGCATTGTCATATATGGGAGAAGATAACAAAACCATCAGCCATGGCTTTTGTCACACTTATCTTTCTTTAACTGTAAAGCCCCTTTTCATTTACAGACCAGCACTCTCTGAGACATGCTGCCCAGGTTGAAATACTGTATGTTCACACCTGTTATGAGATAAGCTTTTCATACTATGTCTCAACATAGAACTTTTGTCCAAGATGATCCTACAGCCTATTTGCCTTGAAGTCCCCTTTTTTCCCCCAACACAACCAATCATACAGTGCTTCTCTCTAACCTCACAAAAAAAAACTGACTTCAGTGTTGCCTGATACCTTCCTCACTGCTACCCTGTCTGGTTTCTGTATGCTGATTTTGTTGACAATCCAGCGTGCATCTGTGATCACTTTGTGGCATCATTTTAAAGTGGGCTATTCCAGAGTCTGCGGTTGTTACAGATTTTAACAAACTCCCTGTTTTATCTCCAGTTGCCCCCTCACAAACAGCAGACAAAATGTCTGTTACAAAGCAGCGGCGACTGTTGAGATTTGTGCAGCATTTAATTCCCAAAATAACGTTTCATGGAAAAGTTTGACATTTTGAGTAATATGCTTATTCTTGCCGAGAGTTACATGAGTTGATTGATACCATTCTCACATCTGTTCAATATAAAGCTACAGGCAATTACCTTAGCTTAGCACAAAGACCGGAAACGAAAGAAAAAAATCTGCTGACCAGCATCTCCAAAACTCACAAATTAAAACACTATGTCTGGTTTGTTTATCTGTACAAAACTCAAAGTGTAAAAATGACAATTTGTGGTTTTTGGTTATTTGCTGGACTATTTCCTGTTTCCAGTCTTTATGCTAAGCTAATGATAACTTGGTCCTGGCTGTAGCTTCATATTCACTGTAGAAACATCAATCATCTCATCTAACTCCCAGCAAGAAAGCAAATCTGCGCATTTACCAAAATGTCAAATAATTTGTTTAAACAATTATCTGGATATTTCCAAATCAAATAAAAGTTGCTTATGTGAAAGTGCAGACCAAATCAAGGACAACTGGAGGTTGAAGGCAGCCACCCGTCAAAAGGGTAAACCTGAGAACAATGTCAAACTCTTACCATATGGTCAATAAATGAAATAAATATGGAATAGGATGATGAAACATAAATATTAGAGGTGATATTTTGCTCAATTTCTTAAAATGCTTTGATGTACAGTTATAAAAGGTCAGAGATTGTCAAACTGTAGAAACTTCTCACAGTGTATGGCAGCAGCAAATTCATATCAGCCATGTGACGTGATATCAGCTTTGGCACGTCAAAACACAGACTGAGGTTCAAAGAAAGCAAAATTCACCACAGAAATTCATCAGTTTTTGATTCACAGCAGAGCTGCGTAACTGAGTAAAAGTTTAAAGAAATCTGCAAGACATTTCTCTTGAATCTTTGTTAAACAATTTATTATTCATATCATGCCATTGAACAAGCAGCCCGATTTATGGTGGATTCTTGCACAGCGTTTCTTAAGGAATTTAATGCCAGAACTGAACCTTGGATGGGCATTGGATGACATGAGAGGAATGAACCTGGTATTGAAAAGTAATCATGAATGATTGAAAAATAAAATTTTATTTGGATTTTTAGGGCCGCTATGAAAGCACTAGCATGAGAACTGGTGGGACAGCTTAATAATTGAGATCACATGCAGTGGAACATAGAAACCTGTGGAAAGTTTTCATATTTTCATAAAAACATGTTATAGCTCTGCTCATGTAACATGCTGCACAGTACATTAATCATTATGATCCAGGCCTTACATAGAGACTAGACAAGGGAAGGGCAAAATAAATATAAGTTAAATATGAAGCTACCGCCAGCAGCCAATTAGCTTGGGTTAGCACAAAGAGTGGCCTAGATCTGTCCAAAAGTGACAAAATCTGACTGCTACCACATTTAAAGTTCACTAATTAACATACATCTTGATTGTTTAATATGTTCATAAACAAAGTGTAAAAACTACTTTGGTTTTTGCTTTCAAAGTGTTGGTAGGTGGATTTGTGTAAAACTTTGGACAGACTCAGGCTAGCTATTTCTCCCTGTTTCCAGTCTCTGTACTAAGCTAAGCTACAGTATATATATATTTACATCTCATCTAACTCATGCCAATAAAGCAAATAACTGTATTTCCCAAAGTGTTGAAATAGATTGTAGGAATCCGAAGTTTTGGAAAGGACACTTCAACAAGGTGGACACATAACAGACCCTAACCCAGGTCCACTAAAGCATTTTACATTCAATGAAATATATCAAAAATAATATATCAGTAAAAATACTGCTTTCATACAGTTGAGTGGAGGTTTAAAACCTACAATGGGATAACAAGAGAGGTTGACCAATATGGGTTTTTGAAGACCAATAATAATAAAGCTTTTTATGTTTTTGATCCAAGCCAAGTTTTTTATTGCGAAAAAATCCCCCCCCCCTGAATTTTATTTTTGGCAGCATGGACAAGTCTTTGTGTGACACTCCAACTTTCCATGAAAATACAGTAGAATCATTTATTAATGGAAATCACATCAAACATTTAATAACATCAATTTATAGCAAGTTATAGCCTTCCTGTAAACAGTATTATCATATCACACTGTATCTAAGCTCAACTTGGCTTCAGTGTTTAGAAAGGGAATCACTGACTGCACAAAGGAAACCAGACACAAATGTACAGTATATGATCTGCATCCCCCGAAGCAGCCACTCATTAGAACAGAGTGGCTTTGATTCTTGGCTTGCCAACCAAAACCTAAGGAAGGAATGAAGAAGTCCGTTTGAACTTTAAGGGGGGTTGACTCCTCAAAGGGCAATATTCAATCAGTATGCAGCAGTGGGTTTCCACTGACTGAGAGGCCAAAAGCAACAGCGGAGCAGCACTCCCCTTTAAATGTGTGAGGAGGAGAGCCAATAGTTCTCGAGCTGACCTTGAAAAAAGGAACTTTGGTTGTGAATTACTCCTCTTTGAGAACTCATCCTCATTTGCACCTGTGTGCCCGCAGGCAGGGGGGAAAAAAGGAACTATGCAATGTTTTATACTGTAGATAAAATCACACTTGATTCCTTCCAATGAATCACATTACCAATGCTTATGGTATGTGAAATTGCTAATGAGAGACACCGGTTTCTGTAACTGTAATATATAACTCTCACAAGGAAACTTTGCAAACTTAGTGGCTGCTTGATCAGCCCATAATGCTTTTTATAGTGGTTAGCCAGGCTAAAGTGTCAGGTCAAAATTTACATTTAAGTAACTAAGTAATTAAGTTCTTAATTTAAAGGACCAGTGTTAAAGATTTAGGGGGATCTATTGGCAGACATGGAATATAATATTCATAAGTATGTTTTCATTAGTGTATAATCACCTGAAAGAATTGTTGTGTTTTCGTTATCTTAGAATGAGCCCTATCTGTCTATCTATATCTACATAGGGAGCAGGTCCTCTTCCACAGAGGTCACCATGTTTGACTGCCATGTTTCTACAGTAGCCCAGAACGGACAAACCAAATACTGGCTCTAGAGAGGGCCTTTCACATTCTTCGCGACCACCGTAGATTCTCCTACACGCTTTAAAGGGAGGGGTTCGAGGGGAGGTGTGTTCAGTTGGTTGCAATCTGCAACCTCACCACCACTAAATCCTACACATTGGTCCTTTAAGTAATTTAAGTTACAAATTAATTTTTAATTGTGTGACCATATACCTGCAAAAATGACATTCCTCAAATCCTCAGCTGGATTTTGTGCCAATTTGCAAATATTAGCATGCTAACAGGCTAAACTATAGGGTGGTAAATCACTAGGTACATTTCAAGTACTTTACTTGAGTGTAATTTTGAAGTACTTGTCCTTACTTGAGTATTTCCATTTTATGCTACTTTATACTTCAACCCTGCAACATGTATCTAACAGCTATATTTACTTGTTACTTAAAGTGTTACACAGGAAATCTAAGAGTTTAAAAATGATACATGACGCACTAAGATGCTGCTTACATATTAATACATCAGGAATAATAATATATGATAATATAATATACAATGAAAAATATGATACAGTAATATAACACTGACAGGAGCAATTCTTCTGCTTAATGAGTACTTTTAAACTTAAAAAAGTACAATTTATTGCTAATACTTCTGTATTTTTACTTAAGTAAAATGTTGAATGCATGATTCTTACTTGCAACAGAGTATTTCCACAGTGTGGTTTTGCTATTTTGAACTTAAGTAAACCACCACTGTGTTTAGCATAAATGCAACCTGAGCCGCTAGTGTGGCTGTAGGCTCTTTTTAGCCTAAGTTGTATATTTTGCAAGGCAGGAGCGTCACTGAAACTCCACCACACGGCTCACAGCCCTGCACCCTTTTGTAGGAAACATCACATGGAGAGCACAGCTGTGGAGATCACTAGTTGAAGGCCAACCAGTGTTTTGATTCCTCTGCCTATCCCACAAAAGACTTCACCGATGTTTGCAAAATGACTGACCTTGTCGGGGAGTGAGCTGTGATGGTGTATATTTACTGAGAGATGAGGGTGGTCTTGGATGTTTTGTTATTGTGACTGGAGGGCTAATGAGGTGAAACTCATCGGGGGATATTTGTGAACACAAGACAGTGGTCACAGACAGACAGTGTAACATCATTATTAGTAACATCCTTTTATATCCTCCATTCATCCAAGAGTGTAGGTGTGAATGAACCTTTTATCTGATTAATTTAACATTCTCCTCCTCCAAATGTTAACCAGTTTACATGTTTATTCTTCCCTTTTGGGGGCTGTTTAAAAGCTCCCTGGCAGTTGTGAAATATTTTATTGGAATAAGTCATCTCCAACTTTTGACATGGTCCATCTGCTTCTATTAGAGCTCACTTATTTCAGCCTTATTTTCCAGTACTTGAAGCCCAGTGAGGTTTTACAGTATTACAAGCCAAATGATGCAGAAATCAAACGTGGCAGCACACAGTGCCTCTAGTTAGCATTTCCCACTAAAGATATTGGACATCCCAGTGCAGCTGGGTGTGACAAACATGGAGGGAAGATGTCATCAGTGTCAGCTTGTATTGATTAAATTACCAACCACTCATAAGTACAGAAACACTGATTTCATGGGAGGACTGAGGACAGTTGTTTTTTAAAGTTTGTGCCATGCTGACATGTCCCTCCTCTGAAGTGGAACAGGACATGTGTAGTCATGCAATCAGTTGCATTTAGTTTAGTTTAGTTAAGTGCAATGAAGTGCAATGCAAAAGTCAGTTTTGGGGACAGGTAAAACCACATGACGTCATACTTTTTATACTCAGGACAGGATGCTCCTATAAACAAGCACTAAATGATAAACAGATATCATCCAGTAGGTGCTACACATCTCCCTACAGAGATAGGAAAACTGTTATTAAAGCATTTTGACACATCAGTTTTATCAGGAAAGAAGGTTTCTTTCAAAGTGAGTTTGATCCTGGTGGGCCAAAATCAAAAGTCTTGGGTGTGATATTGTCTAAATCAGTGGCTCCCAACTTTATAGGCTTCTGACCCCTTGAAATGAAGCAATGTCTTCTCATGACCCCTCATTGTAGGTTATGGCCTCTGTATGGTCATTGTTGAATTGTTTAATTTGTTTAAAGTATTTTCAGAGGCCTGAAGAAAGTGAAAGTGTCCGGTGTTTTACTTATTTTAGGGACTTTTAGAAGCCTTTGGAGAGACTGAGATTTTAAGGGGTTTAAAGTATCCAGTATTTCACAAGAAAAAGCAAAAAATGGAGAGAAGTAATTAGTAATTATTAGTTATTAGTATTAGTATTATTAGTATTAGAAGTAATTATTGAAACTGATTTTTTCTCTGTCCCTTCAATCATCTTGTGACCCCTCTGTGACATCCCGATACTGCTTGGGGGCCCCCAGGTTAGAGACAACTGATCTAAATACATCATGAAATATTATCAATAGACAATAGCTGACCAAATAAAAAAAATGAAATATTAGTTTGGATTATGTGAGAAAGGAAACCATGTGAGTCAAAGAGATTAGAGACTGAGTTCATTCAGACATTTGTGTGGGTGATGGTGTGTGGGCCTGGACAGCTAGTGCCTCGCTCCCCAGAGGGCAGTGAGGAAAAACGCTTACTTGGGGTCAATGTAGTGCTGTGTCACTCTTTTCTCGCAGAGCAACTTTGAGAAAATCCCCTCCAGTTTCCCGTCAAGGCCAAAGCAGCTGTCAGAGCAGCCGTCATGATGACCCGTGAACCCCCAATGGAGGAAGAGTCTCCGTGACTCAGCTCCCACAGGCGTCTGTGAATGTCAGTGAGAGGAGGAAAAAGGCCTGCTGTTCTGGGAAAAACAAGAGACAGAAAATATGTGTAAGAGTGGGTCATATTTTCATTCTGTCCTTTAAAAGAAAAAGCATAAACTAAACATTATTTTCAGGATTTACAGATAATGGTCTAAAGCTACTTGAAAGAGCGATTGATGTTAAAGCTCCACTCACAGAGAGATTATAATACCACAATTAAATTAGGATTTAAACATGTTTCAATATGACAACAAATACTCTGGGTTTATACTGTAGACATGAACTTATTCATTGATCTAGAATGGAATGAACACCAAATGTCACCATTTTGGTTAAGTTTTGCTTCAGTTGTGGATTTTTTTAAATTTTAGATTAGTGTTGGTTGATTACTTAACCAAAACAACTTCAACTCTCACAGTCTCACATGGAGATCTTATGGAAAATACTTTGGTTGATTGATTTACAAAAAACAATTCTTACTGTAATCCAGTGTCCACTTACTAGCTTTTTCTGGAGCTTCAATTGTGCAATCTGAGCTATCTCACCATGTCTCACAGTCGTCATCAGCTGATGAAGACCATGAGATTTAGTTAAAAGTGCTGAAAAAACTAATAAGCACTAGTTTGTTCAGTTAATTTTTTGTCAAAGTACTATTTCCAAGGTAAAGGTTTAATCTTACAGTAAGGTTTTCATCAATGATGTAAGATGTAAATGCAAATGTCTGTGTAAATAAAGTTTCCACATTGTATAAATTAACCACTGTCAGTCTGATTATTCTGACTATAATCATATTGTCCATGGCAACAGTTTTAATAGTTGAGTATTTGACACATCTACAATGTACTGAGAATGTTGCCATCTGTAAACCTTATTAATCATTAGCCTCAAAGTTTAAAGGGTTATTAAAATCTAATGGGTTGATTCCCTTATGAAAATGAATGTAGTCCTCAAACAGACAATCTGCCTATTAGATTATGATAAATCTTGTTAAGATATACAGTATACCATAAAGACATCTTGTGAAAATGGATTTTTCCGCATGATGTAGGTGCCAGAGGAAAGTCAGGCGATTATTGAAAACATTAGGATTAATCCTCTGGGGATAGTGAATATCCACAGCCAGTTTCATGGAAATCCAGCCATTATAGTAGTTTTTGATGTCTTGGGAACAAAGTTGACAATCTGACCACAAAGGGTGAAAAATGTCATCCTTCAGGGTTCATCTTCTGGAGACCATATATCTGCACAATAAATTTCATGGCAATCTGGTCAGGTTTTGTTATTTGGGCCTGATGGTGGTACTAGAGGAAAGGTCACCAAAACCAGGATTTCTCCTCTGGGGATCACAAAAGCCTGCAGCAGATTTCATGCAAATAGGGCTATTAAGTTTTGTTATGTGCCAAATTGGTTCGGGGGCATATAACCTGACAATGGTGCTTGAAGAAACATCAGGGGGTACCCAAAAACATTAGCATTCATCCACAGGGACCGTGAATTGTTCATACCAAATTTCATAATAATATTTACTTCAGATTTAAGTGTTGGATGGATAAAGTTACCATCAGCATCCTTACGCAATTCCAGCCATCATCCTGGCAAAAATTTACAATATACCTCACAATAGTGCATACTATTAAATTATCCTGTGCAAGTGTGTCTGTTTGGGAAGGATCAGCTGAAACATCGGTTTAATTTGAGCCTGAAGTCCACAGCTGAGTCTTAATTGAATTATCACTCATTTCCTATTCATTCATCTGGCTCATGGTGGGAAACCTTAACATACTGGACCAGAACACTTGAGTTAAGACTCCAAAATGTTTCTATAAGGCTGAGAAAACAGTCCTAATTCCATCCATAACGCTGCAGTTAACAAGTAGTAAGCAGCCAGTGGAACAAAAGAGCAGGGGCAGCAGCCATGTGTCCCTCGCTCGTCATTTGGAGGCATTTTACAGTTTCACACTGAAGTCATTGTCGAGCGTCTCGGTGGAACATGTTAGTTTAAGGTTACAGAACATACAGCTCATCATGACGCATCGCATTGGTGTTCCCATCACAGCTTTTAAAGTTGTAACCATAAAGAAATGCACCTAACAGCTTAAATGATGTATGTAAAATCATAAAAATGTCTTTGTAAGATTTGTATATGAGTGTTATTAGATAAAACACCTGAAATTGTTACATGAATCATTATCTTTTTTGTGTGTTCCTGCTTTTGAACTCTCCCGCAGGGTGACTATGAGTAATTTCTTCCTCAGACTATAAATGTAGGGAGGAGGGGGCAACATGATGGAGCTGCTGTGAAGCCTGATGGTCTTCATTCGTGTGGGAGGGACATTCCAAGTGGATGATAGCGGAGGTTTTATAATCCTGTTCCTATCAATGATGGTTTTCCCAGACAATCACTGTCTGCTCTGCTCTGTGTTCACTGCTGTGCTGTTACGGAGGAACCGGATGACAACTGGAGGAGTTGTGGTCTTCCCCTTTCCACCCCCTCCTTGGCTTCCCAAAAAACATACATCTTCACCAAATAATGTGTGGTGGCAGCAGTTGGTTCTGTTTTGAATTTAAAAGATTGACAATGTTTCAGTACATTTGTTTTAATGTAAAACAGAGATGCTGTATGTCTTGAAGAGGCAATACAACCAAATTGTACTCACACTGAAACAACATCTAATCATGTTCTAAATTACTATAGCTTATCATTTGTTTGTTTGCATTAGTGAAACACTTGATGCAACAAATAAAAAGTATGAATAGATTTTTGTGTAATTAAAAAATACCACTGATACTTTACTAATTACTTTAATTAGTTCACCCTATATTATCATGATCTTTGCTTCCTGTTTCAGTTTGAGGTGAACACTGATACCAAATCACAGCATAATGTCCCTGCAATTTACTCTAACCACTGCAATTAGGGGCAGGTCTTTTTGAAAGAAGATTAATTCTTTAATGGTCTTAATAAATCTTCATCTGAACAACAAGGGTCTTTTCTTCATATGGTTTTACAGTTCGGAGAGATGTCCCAGTTCTAGAGAAGCACACATCAGAGTCAATTCAGAATTATCTGCAGTTATGTTAATAACAAACTTAATCAAGATTAATCAGAATCAGTTTGACAAATAAGATGCAGATGTGGTTTAATATAAAGCTGGTAAAAATTCTGTGCTTTTGTGACTTATGAGAACAAAACCATTTGCTTGAAGTATAACCTGATGTTTCTCTTCACTTTGTCTCACAATGTTAGGGCACAGTGCTGTATTTTTGTTTTTAGCAAATCACATGCTGAGGTTTTTTACATGATTCTGGGAAAAACGCAGCCTAATGGAAACTCAATCACTGGTTTAAACTGATTAAGGCTGAGAGCACTACGTCATTTTTACTGGCAGTTTGTCCATTTTGCCAGAGTTAATCAAATTTTCTGTTGAAATTTTTAGCACTGCTGCTGAATAAAATAGTCGGGTCATTGTGTGATCTCATTATGGTTTTAGAATGAATCATGAATGGAGGGTTTTGAGACTGATGAAGTTTGCAATTTAGGTCTCATCCTCAGCCCTGGTTGTCAGCTGACTGGTGATTAAGAGGGTGTTTTGGTGGTTTGGCGGTTCTGGTTTTGCCCTCAAATGTATTCAAATGGCAAAACACAACAAAATATTGTACTGTAAAATGAATGACTTGGGGTATCTGCCAGATTAGAAAATCTGCTTTTAGAGTGGATCCATATTGCCATTAGTACTGGCGTGCTTTTAGTGAATTTTACTCTACTTTAATTTGTTTACAGGATGTCAGATGAAAGGAAATGATGATGTAGAACTTTTAAAAAACGATTAAAAACACATAAATGAGCCACACTGAGTGACATGCTCTTTTACTTTCATGAACACACACACACTAGTTTATTTTGAGTCAATCCCACATATACTGCTGCTGGAAATACATACTAGAGCACCAAAAGGGTATTAATCCGCAACTGAAAATAGTCCCTGTCAAATGCAATACTTACTCCTCTTTGAGTAATGTTTGCTAACTACAGTGCCCAGCTGTTTTATGAAAGTATTTATTTTCTAAAAGTAAAACCATGACCTGTTTTTAAAGATTTATGTCTTTGGTAGGAACAAAATGATCTGAGACTGAATGCCAAAGACATGGTAGGGAAGTCAGAAAGTACTGAGAGACAAAGACATTGTTGTCTTTGTTTTTTTCTCATGAGATTTATTGACAATAAGAAAAATACAGAATGGCATCAGCCTTATCCCTGAATATGTGACTATTTTCTCTCTCTCTCTGTATATTCTCTCATATGAAACATTTGCTCTACCTTTACATTTAAATCTATTTCCAGTGTATAGGTGACTATGATCTGGCAATAGGCATTTACTGTATAGACAATTCATCCAACTATCATTTGAAGCACAATCTAGTTTGAATTAAAAATGATTATCTTTAGTCTTTCTAGTAGATCTTCAATTACTGGTGCCAACTGACCGTTGAGATAACTTGATGGCCTTCCATTTCTCAATCCCTCTGGCTTTTCCATTAGTCAGTCAAAATTTATCCATTTCCACTTTGTATATCTATGATGAATTGAACATTGAGCCAAAGTGCACTGTAGTTTGGGGTTTGTTTAGGTTCATGGGGCTTATTACTAGCTTTTTGTATAGATATTGAGTTTTTTACTTGGAACTTATAGGTTCAAACTTTCCTCCACTCTGGCAGAATTTTGTTACAGCCGAGAGACACCGGAGACTCCCAACAGAGGAAGTGATTTCCTTGTCTGCAAACCTCCCACTCTTCTTTTGTTTAGCTTATAGATTTAACGCTTCACTAAAACGTCTTCACTGCAATTCCATCTCAGAGGCTTGTTACACAACTTGCCAACTGAAACTGATCCAAACTCATTCAACTTCTCTTGGTGACTTTGTGGTTTAAGGTATAAAATTTGGCTCAGGGCATCCAGTATATCATGTAACCTGCCAATCTTTCGTGTCTCTCTCTAAGTTGACCTGTCTAATAATCGTAATATGTTGAAAAAACATAACAACTGATTATTTTTGTAGATATCTTCATGTTCATGTAACAACAAGAGGCTGTGCTCTGTGGTTAGGTAACATGCTGCACAGTTTCATGGGTCTGACCTTCTTCCTCCACAAAGTTTATTTTGTGGTTTTGTAGGCTTGTTCAGCTGCTACTTGTAGGCAGTATGATATAAGCTGCAGCTACCCCTTTCTGCTGTATCGTTCTCATGAGCCAAAGAAGACAAAGATATGAAAAAGTGATCAAGTAGGTTGAAGCCACATGTTTACATTACTGTTAAATCCAATTTTCCAGCACCCATCTTAAGCCAAATTTGTATTCTACATATTCTGGTAACACTTTACAATAAGGGTACATTAATTAACATTAGTTAATGGAGTAATAAGCATTAACTAACAGTTAATTAACAGTTAACTAATGTGTCTAGTAATCATTTACTGATGGTGTTCATGCTAACTAAGGTATTAATTTATACATTATTTAATAATTTATAAAGATGCTATTAACATTAGTTAATACAGTAATAAGCATTAACTGACAGTTAATTAATACAGTAATAAACTTTAAGTAACTGTTAACTAATGCATCTTATTAACATTTATTAAATGTGTATGTAAATGGTTGATAAAGATGTTAATTAATATGTATGTCATAATGTTCACGGCTAGGCCATTTCATTAAGAGAAAAACTGTGTTTATAAATGTTTATTGTACCCTTATATGTATATATAAGGGTAATGATTGTCCATCCTCCAACTTATGACTTATTTCTGGTTGAGATCAGTGGACACACTCCATGGTCTTAATGTAGAGGTTTGCTTGTTCCATTATCTTCATGTACACATTCTTTAACTTATAGCCAAACCTATGACCCTTATTGTAAAGTTGAAAACATGTATCCCTCAAGTAACACTTCATATCAATACTCTTTGTGACCCTTGTAAATTTAAAACAAGCACACAGCTATTAAATATTAGTGAAACATTTCCAACTGGAAATCAATTCATCGTGAGAAACATCTGTTATCAACATGATTCATTCCAAAATTTTATTCAATTTATTTCAATTATATTTACATAGCGTCGAATCACAACAGAAGTTTTCTCACGGCACTTTTCACATAGAGCAGGTCTAGACCGTACTCTTTAATTTACAGACACACAACATTCCCCTATGAGTAAGCACTTGGCCACAGTGGCAAGGAAAAACTCCCCTTTAACGGGAAGAAACCTCAAGCAGAACCGACCTCTCGGTGGATGGCCATCTGCCTTGACCAGTTGAGTTGAGAGAGAAAGAGAGAGGGGAATGGTGGAGAGAGACACAGAGAAGCACAATAACAATAACAACAATGACAATAATAATAGAAATATGACTAATAATATTAATAATGATAATAATAATAATGATAATAATAATAATGATAATAATTATAGCAGGCGTGAGCACCAGGCAGGACTACAGAAGCACGGTGTTCCTGCAGCCACAGTCCATGGAAGCTGGAGAACCTGGAGATGAGAAAGCACAAAAACTCTGGGAAAGAAGCCAAGTTAGTAACATGCATTAATGGCACATGAATGTGTACAGATGGAGGGGGGAGGAGGAGAGAGAAGGTCAGTGCATCATGAGAAGTCCCCCGGCAGTCTAGGCCTATAGCAGCATAACTAGATGCTGGTCCAAGGCAAGCCTGGACTGGCCCTAACTATAAGCTTTATCAAAAAGGAAAGTTTTAAGCCTACTCTTAAATGTAGAGAGGGTGTCTATCCCCCCAGGCTGAAACTAGAAGATGATTCCACAGGAGAGGAGCCTGATAGCTTAAGGCTCTGCCTCCCATTCTACTTTTGGAGACTCTAGGAACCACAAATAAGCCTGCATTCTGGGAGCTTTAGTTTGTTTGTTTTAGTTGGGTAATAGGGTTCTATGAGCTCTTTAAGACATGATAGTGCCTGACCATTAAGGGCTTTGTAGGTGAGGAGAAGGATATCAAATTCTATTCTGGATTTTACAGGAAACCAATGCAAAGAAGCTAAAAGCAAAAGTACACATGCAGCAGCATTCTGGACCAGTTGGAGAGTCTTTAGAGAATTGTTGGGACAGCCTGATAATAAGGAATTGCAATAATCAAGCCTAGAAGTAACAAATGCATAGACTAATTTTTCTGCATCTTTTTGAGACAGGATGTGCAAAAAGACAATCCTTGAAATATGTCTTATGTGGGAGTTAAAGGGTATATCCTGATCAAAGATAACTCCCAGATTCTTTACAGTGGTGCTGGAGGCCAGGTTAATACTATCCAGAGTAGCTATATCATTAGAAAATGTGTTTCTAAGGTGTTTAGGGCCAAGCACAATTACTACAGTTTTGTCTGAGTTTAGTAGCTGAAAATTGCAGGACACCCAGGTCTTTATGTATTATGTATGTATGTATAATATAGACTAACTTGTACCATATGTTCCATAGTGTCACTAACTAAAACATGACATTTTATTCTTCAATTAGAAACAGGAGAACTGTCAAAGACAGAAACGCTTAATGACATGGTAGTTACATTGTACTCAAAAAAGTGTGCTTGCGATGTGTAAGGATCATAAATAAACATGTAATACAATGTAACAATATGTAATAACACAAAGCTTAAATTGTTACCTTGTAAATATATAACTATTATACACGTAATAGAGACTGGGTTCAGAGAGAATAATTGTGATACCACAGCTGGCTGCAGCATCACACGGCAGCTGAAATGATAAGTGCATGTCTAAACTGAGAAAGAGGCTGTGTGCATTTATGAAAGCAGCACAGCAGCAGTAACTTCATTAACACCAGATTGGTCAGGATCTGGTGGTAATTAATGTTCTGTGTTCTGCTACACATCTACACAGGTCAGCTGTTACACAGATTCCAGGTTTATATGGTGGAATTGTTTGTAATAAAGCAGCCTTTTACTGTATGGATGAATCCTGAGCTGTCAGGACATTTTTATTTTTAACTAGCTTAAGTACCTTTAATAAATGTTAAGAGAAATTTGTTGACAGTTACTTAATGCTTATTATTGTATTAATTAACTGTTAGTTAATGCTTATTTCCGTATTACTGAATGCTAATAGCATCTTTATTAACTATTAAATAATGTATAAATTCATACATAATTTTTTGATTGATTATTTTTTATTTTGAACTTGTTAAAATAACAAAATAAAATATATAGGCAGCGAAACAAAACAAATAAAAATAACAGCAAGCCTTCAGTAAACAACAAAAATAATAACCATTCAATGTTTGAAAAGGGCATAGGATGAAGTAAAGAACTTTTCTAGTTCAACGCAAGTCAAAAAGACACACTGTCCAGTCCACCTCTTTGTTCATCCATTCTGTATCTGTTCAATATGTTAATTTTAAAGATTTGTTTAACTTACTTAATGTTCTACATGTTTTCATTTCTTCACTACAGTTGTTCCATAGATTAACTCCCTTTATTGTGATACAAGTTTGTATCCCCAAATACCCACACTTAACCTTCAGTAGTTCTGATTTAACATGATTAATTTGCACATATTGGTTCCTATTCTCTAGGTAACTAGTTAGCCAAGAGAGTGCTACTCCTCTGATTCCATATTTTTTTGAAGTTTTAATAATAATAATAATAATAATAATAATTAGTCATGGTCAACCATATCAAATGCTTTTTTCAGATCTTGGAATACTCCTACAGCATATTCTTTATTGTCTATAGCAGTTGTTATCTTCTTCACAAATTCCATGACTACATATGAAGTAGTCCTAATGTTTTTAAATCCATATTGTTGATCACACAGTGTATTGTGTTTTGTGATAAAGTCATCCAGAAACACAGGGCATAAACGCAGATGACTCAACAGAGACTGAACTCAAAACCAGACCTTAAATACAAACCAAACCAATCAGTGAATGGGGAACAGGTGACTAGACACAAGGGCAGGCTGGGAGTGATTGGCTGAGGGAAAAACAGGGAGCAGGGCAGGTGTGGGGAAGACACAGAGCAGGGCAGGGCTAACGAGGGTAATGCAGGGCAGGTGAGAGGAGGAGCACATGAACACAGTAGGAGAAAACACAGGGAAACCAGAAAACACAATAGAACAAAAACACAAAGTCCAGGCAGGATGTGACAATATCAGTGTCATTCCAGTCTGTAGACTTCCCTTAACAATGTAAATAATTTCATTTTCATCTGTTCCCTTTAAAAACATTGATTCTTTCACATGTACATTTTTACTTTCCACTTCATCTCTACTGCTAATGTTTGCAATCTTTCCTGCCAAACCAGGACCAACACCAACAAAAAATTCATTAAATCAATTTGCAACTAAGGCCTTATCATTAATAGTTTTATTAGTTTCAGTTAGGAAGTGGTTTGGGTATTCTGTTTTCCAAGGTCTATTTTTAATAATGTCATTAAATACTTTCCATGTATTTTTATGTTATTTTTGTTGTCCTCCAGTAAATTACTATAGTAATCCCCTTTACTGCTTCTCATAATTCTTGTCAGTTTGTTTTTATATGTCTAATATTTGTTCCATTTCTTTTGTTCTCTTCTTTAAAAAGTCTTTATATAATATTTTTTTCTTCTTACATGCATTTAATATCCCTTTAGTTAGCCATGGCTTTTCAGCAGCTGTTTTACTACTTTCTTTACTAGAGGACATTTTTTTTCATAAAGAGCAGTTGTTATAGACAAAAATGTGTCATATGCTTTGTCTACATCTTTCAAATAGACTTTGTCCCCGTCTTGTGTCATCAGATCTTTTTTTAAAATAATTAATTGCCCCTTCTGTTTTTTGTCTAATTATTCTTTAAGTTGTAACATCTTTGTTTGTCCTTGTACAGCTCTGAATGACCGAAAACACCGGCAGATGGTCACTCACAAATATATTATCAATTAGTGTTGCACTGTGTGTTGTTATTCTGGTTGGGCGTGTAATTTAGGGGTATAGGCTCATACTGTACATTGAATTGATGAATTCTGTAATGGTGTTGTGTTCAAGTGGGTTTAACAAATCAATATCGAAGTCCCCACATGTTCTCATACATCCCAGACAGCTTATCCCTAAATGTATCAATACATGATCCTGGTGTTCTGTATACACAACTTATTAGTATGTTTTTTGATTTCTCTATTTCTATTTCCATGTGATGCATTCCATGATATTGTCTACTACTTGTGACATGCTTTTAATAGATTTACTTTTATAGTTTTTGTCGATGTATAAGGCAACTCCTCCACCCTTTTTTGATTTCTATTTGTAAAATACATCTCATATCCCTCTATCTCAACCATGGCAGTTTGTTCCTCATTAAGGATAGTCTCAGAGATTGCTATTGCAGTGAATTGCTTGTTCAGTTGTGTTAAAAAATGTTCGATCTGAATTCAGACTCCTACTATTCAAATGTATAATTGATATTACTCAATTTGTTTTTAAATTTCTGTTAAACTGTTCTTCAGTATAGTATTCACAGTGGCTCTGTGTGTTGATGTAGAAATTGTTCTCAGGGTCAATATCTTTTTCCATACCATGTCCTTTATGTTCAGTGAATTCAAAGGTTTTCAGTCCGAAGTGTGTCACTTCTTGTTGTTGATCAATATCTCCAGTTGGAGATAAATGACATTTGTCATAGCTTGTCATGGGTTGTGATTGTCATGGTTTGCAGATTTATTACCTGAATCCTGTTTTGTTTCTTTAAGATGCTTGATGTGTGCCTGTCTGGAAATGTCAGCGTTTTTCCTCATCAGGTGCTTGTTGAGATACACGTTGGTTCCCCTCTGTTTTCTCTATTGCTTGAGCAGTGCTGTTTTTGTTTTCTGCTCACAAATCGAATTATTATAACTGGTTTCACGCTTTAGTTTTTTGGGGGGAGATGATGACACGCCTTGATATCTCTGCTGTCCACTTTTATCCCCTTGCTAACTAGGAAGGCGATCACCTGCTGTTTAAGGGAGTCCAGATCAGGCTCAGTGGGCTCTCCATCCACCACCACAGCCCTGGCGTATGACCGGGACCTGGTTTCCAAGCTGCTGACAATTAAGTCGTTCATCCTGGAGTATTGTTCTAGGTCTGCCACATGGCCCTCCAATATGTTTTTTTTTTTTATCCTTTTCAACATTTTGTCTTTTCAGTTCCTTTATTTCTCCCATCAAGTCCATTATCAGTTTCTGTTGTTCTGAGATATTTGCAATCTCAACATAAAGTTTAGAGAATTCTTTATGTCTTCAACTTCCTCTTCTGTAATTGTGCTTACCCTCTTTGGTCCCATCCTGTTTGCCCGGTGCAATACATGCATGGAGGACCGGACAGTGTGTGCAGCAAGTCCAAAATAAAGTTTCAAGCGCTGCTAGGTTACCAGCACCAACAGGATCAAGCTGGCATATAGCAGGCTAGGCTAACTAGTCCAGGCTAGCTGGCAGGTTCACCAGCCTCTTTTGTTCAAAGACCAAGTTCAAGGTATAGGTATCAATCCGGCCAAAAGGAAGGAATCTGTACCAACGCAGACAGTCAGAAGTCCTGCTACACACAGGCGAAGATTGACGAAGTATGTTTGTCTGGTCACTTTGGTCCAGTGTACGACCATTCTAAGCTAACTTGCTGGCTTACTGTCTTTGGTCTTTCAAGTCTGTGGTCTTCAATCATTTTCTCAGTCCAGGCATTGGTCAGATCCAAGATATATCAATTAGCTAATCCAAGATCTGAAATCCAAAAGCAGTTGTCTTATGCGAAACAGTGTTTACTTGCTTTCTTGCAGAGAGTTAGAACCATTTACACTTCAAGGTGGATCCGATCTCTAAAAGCTAAGTGTACAGTTAATGCATCCAAGAGGCATTCAAGATTAATTGAAATCCAATAGAAACGCATTTCAAAAAAGAGTTGCAAATGCGTCTGTCTTTCAGAGATGCATATGTAACCTACTTGATCCCTGCTGAATTGCGTGAGAAAGCACTGATTTGTATGGGTGAGGGAGCGGCGAGAGTGAAGCCTGTGAAGAAACTTTAAATTTTTGTCTCACTGTTAACTGATAAATATGGTTTATCCATGTGTTGGTGTTAGGTTATGGATAGTTATTTACTAGCTAATACCAGCTAAACTGTTATTGTTGTAGCTAAACTGCTAAAATTGACGATTGTTGCCAACTAATATTCTGGGGAAGTTGCTATAGGTAGGTTGATTTGTTGCTGAATCACATTGTGTTGTCATTGCATGATGACATAGAATACATGATGACATTACTTGAATTGACTGGCCATCTTGGCAAAAAATATGATTTGAAATGTGTTAGTTTGTTTATTATCACATATTTTTATGTGTAAAAGTAATATAAACACACCATATTTTTTGGCTCTAGTTAGTGATGTTAATGAAAGCTTCTTAGCAGTAACGTATCTTTTACTTAACCATTTACTCACCATATACAGTAGGCTGGCTGGTCAACACACAGACAGGGAGAGACACTCACTTCAGCAATGTTTTTTTCCTAGGCTGGTGAAGTCATGACCCGCCCTACTCTGCCTCGGATTGGCTTACCCTAATATTCTTACCATAACCCTAACCAATCTCTCGCCTCATGCCTAAACCTAACCAACCCAACCAACTAAGGCAGTGAGTTCTAGACAATCAGAGGCAGAGTAGGGCAGGTCATGACTTTGCTGTCCTGGGAAAAAAAAATCCTGTATCCGTCATTTCAAATTAAAAGCCCTCTATGCAGTTTTGCAGCCAGGCAGACAGACCATGTGTTGTGACTGAATGTGTGACAGAGAAGCTGTCACTTCTCATCACTTTAATGTGCTTCTGAGTGTGCGACAGAGAAAATCCTTTTTGTGTCATTTCGAGGGAAAATGCGTCAGCCACTGAACTGCACAAAACGAGCAACGATTCATTTATTACTGATTACTTAAGTTTAGTTACTGTTTTTGTGCACCCTCAAGTGAAGTGGTGCATTATACTGAGAAGATACAAAGAAGTCATTACTATCTTACCGTTACTTATCTTTTTTGTACCCCCCCCCCCCCAAGTAAAGTGGTGCTTCATACTACAAAAACAACTAGCTACTAGAATCTACTGAGTTCATACTGGGAAATTCCTAAAAGGTTCCAAATGAATTTTAAAAGCAGCTAAATTTGTTGCTATATGCTTTTTGAAAAATGAGTTGCCAGGATAGTCTGAAAAGTTGCTAAATCTAGCACAAAATTGCTAAGTTGACATCAGTGAAGTTGTGTTATTCTGCCATTTTTGGCAGTTACCAAACAGATTCAGCTGCATTACCACCCTCTGGACTCGAGTAGGACCAACCCTTATTTGCGTGTAGCCCGGGAAAACCAAGATGGACTGCAATCAGATTTGTGATCTGGCCAACAGAGATGCATATATGTGGCCAAGTGTTAATGAAACTGTCCTAGATCTCATCTGGATATTATCCGGATATGAGACACTTGATCACAAGTGGAAATGGGCCTTAGAAGATTGATACTATTGTCATGTCTGTACAAACATGAAGCTACAGCCAGCTATGTTTGCTGGACATTGTAACATATAAAAATCCAGCGACCAGCACCTCTAAAGCTCACAAACTTTATCTAGTTCAATAGGCCAATTTTGGAGAGAGCCAAGCTAGCTGTTTCCCCCTGTTTCCAATCTTTGTGCTAAGTTAAGCTAACCAGCTATTGGCTGTAGCTTCATATTAAACGCACACATATGAGAGCATATGGGAATCTTCTTATCTAAGTCTCGGCAAGAAAGCGAGTAAGTGCATTTCCCAACTATTCCTTTAAAATATATGTTTTGTATATGTACTTTAGCCATGAAGTACAACTAGTATAAAACCCTTACATCTTATATCCAAAACACTGTACATAACAGATTTTTAATATAAAGGCTTGTTGATTGGATTCAGGAGTTAAGGGACCTGCCAGTGCAGTAACAGCAGTTGCATTGTTAAGGGTGTGTTTTAGAACCTTTCTGCTTTGGCAAAGATGACTCAGATTTGGGCTTAGTTTGTTTCGGTGACAGCCAGAACATTACAGATTGAGCCTTCAGTAAGAGCTGGTCACAGGCAGCACAGTGCTAAATACATGGCACCCAGCTTTCCTCCCATTCATCATTAATGTACTGGATCCACTGTCATATTTACTTCACCTATCTATGAAAACACACTACTGCCCATGTGTTCTCCATTACTGAAGGCTAGTTGTAGTATTTCAATGATGTGACTGAAGGTCCAGCCAGGTTTCAGCAGATGTCTTTGGTTTTGTTTCTTAGTTCCATCCACCCACAAGGGCTTACTGTGCACAACAGTTTGGATCAGATCAGAAAGAGTGCAGTGGAAATGTATAGCATTTCCCTCCACCTTCTGGCTTCACTTGGGTCTCTTTACAGTCAGATAATAATCACTTTTCTCCCAGACCGACAGGGGAAGTCAATAATAGTCTCTTGCGTGATTTGAAGGTGGTTCCAGTCTAATCCTGGGGATTCCTCCAAGGTAACCCGCTCCCCATATTATTTTACAAAGAACACCTGCACAGAGATCCTGCTTCAGGACAAGGTGATTTCAATTTTCCTGCTTGCAGATTAAAAAGTTATCATGATAAAAATGTTCCTAGCACTCCGTAACACTTTGTTTGTCTTCCTAGAAAGACATCATACCCTTATAAAAGTAGAAGAATGACGTGTGCCTTTGAAATCTTCTGTTGTCAGCTTTTCTCTGCTAAAGAAAGGATCCTCTTATTTGAATGATGACAGTCTTACGTTAGCAGACCATCAGCAGCATCTGCCCATAGTCTATTTTAAACAATGATGTGATGCTGTATGTGATATATTGTGCTCAAAGACATTTAATAACTGTAGTGATCTGTTGGCTGACTGTGACGCTGAAGAGACTGTATCTCTCTCATCTCAACCAAATGCCCTCTCTGTCTCAATGGGACGACCATGAACTTTTCAGATTAAAAAAGGGGCTTTTTAAAAAAGAAAAAAAAACAAACAAAACTTTCTGTAAAAGATCCAAAAGTGCCTGATCTACAACTATGGCGTCCTCAGATGAACTCCCCACCTCCATATAAACACACATAAACAAAAACATCTAGTTCTGAAGTTCATTAAGACTTAAAGACAGTATATCATGATAATTACAATACTGCTAATATTAATCTTTGATAGCAGGGAAATTGATAGCAAATGTTTGGATTTTACTGTAATTTACTGCAGTTACATGGCAATAATTTGACAGCAAATTATGGGCAATTTTCTCTTAAGAATTATTTTTGTAGGCCAGATTGATGTTAAACAGCCGCACGAAATCTAAAACAACAAAAAGTCCTCTGACTATGACTCACACTGATCTTTTAGGAGCATTTACGCCATGTGTACTGTAAGTTGGAAGTGACCTGAAGTCAGGTCCTTGGATACACTACGCTATCCAGACATCCTTAATCTCTGTAACAAATAGTTTATTATTATTAATTTTTGCAGCTGCTTTCTTTGGATTCTAACATGGATGGAGAGAGACCCCTTGGTTGGTTTGTCTCAGAGTCAAGACTGAGAATTTGCTCAGTGTCCTTCAGCAGTGAGTCAGCAGGCGGACTTCCACCAGAGCGTGTGATCCTTTGGCTGCCAGCCACACTATTTGGGCTACTAAGTCCAAGTTTACAATGACAGCCACTGATACACCGCTTGTTAGAGGAACAGTGCTGCCTCCAAGCGACATGGAAAGTCCAGTCAGCCAGTGTGTGTGTGTCTAAAAGAGAGAGAAAGAGAGAAAGAGAGAAAGAAAGATTGGTCACATACATGGTCTTGTCTTTCATCCAACACTATTGTCTCAAAAAACCCCACAGGGTCATAAAAGCCTCAGCTGTGACTTTTATTAAACAATCTATGAATGCATCAGTCTAAATAGGTACAGTATGTTCCCATCCACCTGTGTTTTGCAGATTTTCACTTAGCGCAATAGCAGAACAGCAGAAGAGTGAATGTTTCATGACGTAAAACCTGGCTGGGGTTCTTTTTCATTTTGAGTATGGTTTTGGTAAAACATGATATATTTGAATTGCTTGGAGAATGGTCCTCATTCATTCTGCTCTTCTGGTGTCTTTAATTATCACTCTCATGAAAATCAGATCGCAGAGGATTCATAGTTTTGGGTAAATTGAAGTTTGGTTTTAATTACACGATTTCTGTCAGAGACATATGTCAGAAAATACATTTCTTGTAGATGGGCTTATTATACTGTCGAGGGGATGTGTGTAACTGCAGTGTCCCTTGGTTTCATGAATAAAAACACCAAAGGATACATCAGATTTTCAGATCGATCAGAAAATACAAATTCATAAATCACTAAAAAAGAGAGAAAATGCAAATGCCATCTCAGGTGGGAAGCATGTCCTCTTGAATATATGCCCATAAAGGTAGATAATGGAAAACACTGATTCAAATATTATTTTGCAGAAATTTCAGAAATTCACTTAAACCTGCATTGGAGGTATTATGGGGATAAAGTGACAAGAGAGGAAGATGAAAGTTGTATAAAATTATCTTCAAAATGAGCCTACCCACAGCAGCTTTAGCTTTCCCTACTGCTCTCTTTATTAGTGTATGGGTCTAATGTGCTACATCTGTAATCATTCATCCCGAAAAAGTAGTGCTGTATAAATGTGTGACATACAAGTGTTGGCCTGGTTTGTTGATCAGTAGTTTTTGTTGGAAAAGTAAGTGTTTTTGGAAAGTATAAAGTAAGACTGAAATCTCTCCAGTGCACTGTTAATTCAGCTAAATCAAATAAAAATGATTTCCAACTGCAGATTGAGAATACTGAATTGTGCCTTTCTTCAACCTGCAGTGCAGAACTTTTCCATATAAATGAATGTCTGTTACATTCAAGCCCTTGCCAAACGAGTTCACACAAAGCTGATTAAGCCTATCACCGCCAGGTAAATCTCTTTGTATTTCACAGTATACCGGAGTTTTTAATCTGATGTCGGGTTTGACATTCCCTCGTTGGCTGGATGAATGCATACTGCACATGCTCTATGGGCAGAGCATGTTCACTAGAGACTTCCACCAGCTGAGCAGCTAACTTCCAGTTAGCCCTCTGCTAACTTGAATTGAGATAACATATTTTGATTGTGTGGCTCTTCCAGACTTTCCAAATGTTATCAGACTAAATGGATCTAATTATGATAGTGAAATGAGTCATTTCGTGGGAGGTTGTGTGACTCAAAACAATTTATCCACCATTTTACAGCCGCAACAGTAGCGATGGACTAGGCTACAGCCTATGACGTAAGCATGTGTCAACAGTGTTTTTGTAATTACTCTCACTACCCAAAGGGGGAGACAAAAGTCCTGTACCCCACCTTTAATATTAACCCAATTCATACTTAAGAAGATTAGGTTTTGTAGTTAAAATAAAGCAGAAAATATAGGCCTTAAATGACTCCCCACTTGGACACTCTTGATATTACAAGGTTTACACTGTTAAAGTGTACACAACTATAAATGATGGAAAGAATTGTTATGGGTTACACTTTGCAAAACAGTCCAAAAAATGGTGAGTAGTTACTAAGGAACAATAGAGGAGCAAATTTGTGAATCCTCTTGTCTCTGGTTTGTTATTAAGGATATAATTGTGAATTCCCCAGTATAAACTTAGTGGATTCTAGTCACTAGTTGTTGTTTTTTTTTGGTATGAAGCACCATTTTACTTGGGGGGGGGGGGGGGGGGGGGGGGGGGGGATACAAAAAGGGGAAGTAATAGTAAGATAATAATGACTTCTTTGTATCTTCTCAGTATAATGTACCACTTTACTCGAGGGTGCACAAAAACAATAACTAAACTTAAGTAATCAGTAATGAATGAGTTGTTGCTCGTGTTGTGCAGTTCAGTGGCTGATTCAGAGTTAATCAGGAATGACTCATGAAGAAAGTGGACAGTGTGTGGATTCACATGTATCTATGGGCAATTCATTACATAATGATGAATTAGTATAATATCTCCCAGTCTGTTCTTCACTTATTAATAATTATCTACTATATAGTCCTTGAGTCGGAGTTATTCAGGAACTACCTGTTACTTTTTTGTCAAATATCAAACCATTCCTGATTTCTTCCACACTCACTCCTTAGTTAATACTCACAATTTTGTATTGTTTGCACTGTTACTTTATTATATTTTTTAAAAAAAGTTCACCTGAGAGAAAGGAAAGTCCAAGCTAGGAAAAACAGTCACTTAGCCAATTAATTACCCATCATGCAGGCCACAGAAGTGGCACTAATGGTGCTTCTAGGAACCTATTCTCTTTACATTTAATAGGATGCTTTGTCAAATGTAATGTCTGCTCTGTATTAAACGAGGTGGCTGTGAAAAGTCTGCTTTGGCGCTCTGCAGAGGTTTTACACCTTAAAGTTGTTATTGATTTATTTATTCATGGGCTGAAAGTCTGCCATGCCTGCTGTGAAGTATGTACAGAAAATGAAATCCTTGTCTGTGCAGTCAGGCACTGTCTGCTTCAATTAGAAATGTTCAAACCATAGCCGGAACTTTTTCCACTGTTTGCTCTTCATCCACTCACATTTTCCATCTGCTATGAAAGTTTAAGTCCCAGAGAGCAGGGAGCAGGGAGTTCTTTCTTTTGCTCTTTATTTAGGTAGAAGGAAAAAAGGCTAGGCAATCTGTCAGTTGATATAATGATGCTGTATTCATTTTTGAATCCTACATATCAACCTGAATGTTAGAACTCATTAATATCAAAACTCTGAAATGGCCCGACGCTTGATTAGCTTTTGACACTATTCTAGGTTGTGAGTTCTTGCTGGAATTCATCATAAAGTTAGGAAGTTTGAAGGTCTTTCTGTTACTTACAGAAAACTGTGATTTTTCTTGGCCCAAATTTGCATATATCCTTACAAAGCACAGCTGTGCAGCTCACGTTTTTATAGCATTTGTCCCCTCTTTCCACCCTCTTATAACATCTCCTTAGTGCTCATTTATAGATGCCTTGTAATTACCATCTATCACATTATGCATCAGAAGAAATCATGAATCACTGGAAACTGTTAAGACTTGTGTCATTTTCCAAAACCATTTTTGGGAAACCAGAAATAGCAGAAGAGTGAATTTTTCTTTGGCTTCGATCTTACATCATGATGTCAAACCGGGCCGGGAAACTTGTATCATATTGGGTCTGGTTTCGGTAAAGCATGGTACCAAATGAACCATGGGGAGAATGGCCATTATTTATTCTGCTCTTTTGGTTCCTTTAACTATCACTCTCATATGGATCACACACATTGCAGACAGATTTTTATATATCCCGTGCTTGGTTTAGTTGTGTTTAGGGCTAATTTAAGTTTGGGTTTAATTACATGATATTTGTCAGAGACATTATGCCAAAGGATACTGGATCATTTGTTGCATAAATAGTCATATACTTTAATTGACAGAATAAAGATACGACCACACAGGTAAAAGAAGCATGTAGAAGGTAGGGGCAAAAGAGAAGTGTGGTTTTGTGTAGCCTTCATGCTGTTACAGATTTTATTGGTAAGGGTTCGATGTACTGTTTGACCCGTGCAGTAGATGATTAATGCTGTACTTAGAGGTCTGGGAACATAGCAGTGATGCAAAAGAAGAGAGACTGTGAACTTTCCTGTGGGTATTTACATGGAAACCAATTCCTGTTGCATGCAATGGCCCTGGACATTTGGGGTTTGTCTTTGATGGAAAATTAAAAGGCTCACCCCAGCATTACACCATAAACTATGGGGGTACAATACCCACACTCCCAGAATCACTGCCAGGAATCAGGATTATGTTTTTTTTTGTTTCAGACCATAATGCTCTGCTATTCTCCTTCCCAAATTAGTTGAAGCAACATTGAACAGAGGGTGAAAGATCACATTGTTCCAAGCCAATACCATTCAATGGTTTCACACAGAAGCAAGAGACAACCAGAATTTTTTCCTAATTACGCTAAACTCCTTTTTGAGGGATGACGCAGGCGGGGGATTGAGGTTGCTCTCTGAGCAGATCTGGCACTCCAATAACCTTTCACAGGAAACAGGAAAAGGAAAAAGAAACAGGAAAAAAGGACCGCCTCCATGATAGTAATAGATCCAAGGCTCAACTCAACTGCTTGCATGCATTATATTTCCTAAATGAAACAGATAGCACCTGTATAATTGGTCCTTTTATACAATTAGTCTTGTTTAAGTTCGTTCTGATATCACTCAACACAAAGACTTGGCAATAGGTTATCTGAGTCCATGACAGGCTGAGTTCATGAGATTAGAATTGGTTAAACGATCTTGCTGTAGCTAATATTTTGGACGTAATATGAAGCCACAAACCTTTATTAACACAAAACTGTAAATGTCTTTAAAGTCAAACTGAAATTTGAATATAAAATACTTTTTGAGTAAGGAAATATAAACTAAAATGATGCAGCTATTGTGCACATTTTTCAGCATTTGCTAGAAGATGCACTGTCAACTTTCGTGGTTTGGAGCACCTAATAGTCATATATAGCCTATGAATGTTGATACAAGATATCTTTTTTCCCTTTTTTAACAGGAACACATATTCATGGTTATGTTCCATTAGGGATACAAGGCGTCTGTCCCTTTACAGTGTTCAACATTTGGAAGGACCCTTCATGCTGGCAAGTTTGTATTCCACTTGGAATACAAACATACAATACTTAGAAAGCTGGCTAACTAGCTAACTAGCTTCCATTCAGAAAGTTGAAACTAGTTAGTTTAGCTTGCTAACATTGTCACTGATTCCCACTGACTATACTTTTCGTTCATGTTATTTCAACGCCTGCTGAGCTCAGCTGTTCACTCAGTGCTGTGTTCTTCCCAAATTATATAAATTATATATTCTCTCTTTCATGGGTCCAGCTTGGTCGTGATGGCAAATGATATTATATATAATTAAAATATAATTATTATTATATAATATAAAAGTGCATTTTAACAATTCAGGTCACAGAGTTCCTTTCAACATGACATATCAACCACTTGGGGCAGCAAACATACCTTGAATAGCTACTCTGTCAGAAATGCAACAGAGGAAGAGTGAGGCAAATATTTATTTGTTGCATGCATCTTGCATCCCATTATTTTAGTAAAGAAGACTTAAGAAGATCAGCAGAAGTCAACAATGTCATCCAGCACCATAATACTGAACTCATGCTTGAATTACACCATCACGGGGCTTTTGTTTTCCATATCACGTCCAGTACTGGTATGTGCTATTTTCTGTGAATCCCATGTGTGTCGGTACTGCAATTTAACCACAACAGGAAAGGCGGACTCCACCAATAACAGTTAAAACAATGTCATAGAGAAGCAATTACAGGATGCGAGTACATTGAATGGCTATTGCTAAAAAATGCCAGCCGTAAACACTATCAGAATAAGAATTTGATTTTATTTTTAAAAATCCTTAAGGAACAGTACAAATGGATATTAATATCAACCAACCATCAAATCTACTTAGTCCCTATAATTTGAGAGTGGGAACTGGATTAAATTGGTCTTCAACATCTTATCAACTTAGCATAAACATTATTACTGCCACTACTTTATAACCTCAATAATAATGGGAAACCGACACAGGAGTAAGATGATTTGTAGCTGGAGAGGAGTCCGTTAAGTGAACTGTTTTATTTTATGTGACTAGGAATACGTGCATGGCTGCCTTGTATTTTTCGAAGAATTAGTAAATTTTTGCCCTAGGTTACATTTGTGTTGAGTTATTCAAGTCATTTCGGCAGGCTGCACTTTTAAACAATAGGAAAATCTGTCACGAATGCAATTACAGGCCATTTTGGCTGTAGTTAACAATGAGAGCCATTACACCTAGGACAGAGGAATCCCTGGTGTTCTGGCTCCAACACAGTGAATGAGAAGCATGACCAATCCTCTTTTCTCTCTAAACACTGTCTGCCCATTAACCACAACCACAAAAGTGCCACTCAGCAATATGTGAGCCTCAGGGCAGTTGTAGCTCGTATTCAGGGTTTAATGGTTATGGTGGCCACAGAAGTTACCCAACTCAACAAAGAACACCCCTTGCTGTGTTGGTGGTCTGAGCCCAATTCTTCATTGACCTTTTCACACTCTTACCTTGTTACATACACAGTTTGAAGTCATCATCTTACATTACTAAAACTAAAAGAATTTCCAAAAGACTTGGAAATCTGAGGTCCTGTAATAACAAAGAAACTTGGATGAAACACAGCAGGCTCAACAGCATGACAACCATGATATTATAGGTTTTGCAGAAGTGTCGGCACCTCATTGCGCTTGCATTTTGTGACACAGATAAGGAGTTTGCACTCACTGTCATGAGCTCTGGTATCAGAGTTATCTCCTCAGTGTGTACATGGCCTAAACGTAACAGGCAGTAAACTCTAATACCATCTCCTGTTATCGCAATTTGGAGGAGTGCTGTAATTGTAATTGTGGTTTACATGCTTGAACAGCCTAAATGACCAAATGTTTCATCTGCTCAGAGGCTGCAGGAGCAGTGTTAAAGCATCAGAGGCTGATTATTGTATCCGTCCCTTCATGACATCATGTGTACGTTCAGAGTGTGGTTAGTAGTCTGCTGGCTCTCAGTCAGCTACAGTGTCGGGGAATGCTTCTCATTATCCCGCGTAAATAGCACATCCTGACTCACTCTTTAATTTAACATTAGGAAGGAGCTTGTAATGCTGAAAATAGCACAGACTGGTCTAATTTCTGTTTAAGTCAAGGGCAAACACTACCAGCTTCCTTGCCCTGAGTTGTGGTTAGAGGAATGTCTAGTCTTGATTTCTTAATTGAGTTTTACACAGTGTGGTCTTTGAAGGTTATCTTAGCATCTGTTGTGCTGAATCTGTGCTAAATGTTTTATTGTGAGCTCAATGGGAAATAGATGTCGAAGTCAAAATACACTCCCGGAACAGTTACTGTGTTTGCCTTACGGGAAATAGCTTTGGGATTAAGTATTGTCATATTTTTGGTTAACCCTCTTACTCCACTGTCTCCACTGCTTTTACTTAAAATTTGTGCTTCCCTACATTTCCCAGAACTTACTTCTGACAAAAGTGAAACAAGTAACAATGCTTGTTTTCATTTATTTTCTTACTAGGGGATATGCCCCCTACTCATTTCAGTGTTGGGATTTCTCCCTTTCTCCTTAGCTAATTCTTGGTGCTTTTTTAGAGGAGGCTTGATTCTGAAACACTGGCACCAGAAAACTCAACATTTACAATATTAATTAATTAATTCATACATTCATTGCCTTATCTATGACATGGTGTGTCCTTGATGGCTGTTGTCAGCCACAAAGTAGAAACAGGTCTAGGCTCACGATGGAGACACCGCAGTTTCCGGTACAGCACAGTGTCCAATAGTGGTGTTAAGTGATTATTATTGATGTTAAATGCTGTACAAATACTAATTATGGTCCATTTACTACTTAATGTACAATAGTAAACTATCAGCAACAGTCTGACAGCACTGTGGAAAGACAGAAACTGGCCTAAATCCCTAGAGCTCCAGGAAAAATGAACAGGATATGGCTTCTAAACTCGATCTTTAAAATGAAAAGACTAAATAAATACAGTAGTAACATGAAGAAGATGATTAATGAGACCTGTCATAGTTTGTGTTAAAGCTAAAGGATGATTTCAATTAGTGCAGGTGACAGCTTTCTCTGGTGACCTAATATCAGGGTTTAAGGACTCATGGGAATATGTCTCATAACATACAGTACTTTGCTTTATGTGAAAAACAAATGCAGCTTGCACTAGGAAGATGATTAATATGCACTCTAACTGTACTGAAAATTCCTTTGTAAACATAGCAAAATGCCTGTCATATATTATATGACATGTAAATACTTTAACACATGGATGTTTAAAGGAATACATTTCATGGGTCATCATTGTGTATTAACATTTACTCCACTTTGGTCAGCTTTCTGTGTTATGGTGCACAGCCTTGTAAAGCTTCATATTCCACTGATTCATTGACTCCAAACAATGCTTTTGTTTCCTGGAACTTGGTTTTATGGATGGAAATTGTTTCATAAAAAAAAGAAATGAGAACTTGTAAGCAGTGAGTTATTTCTGTGTTGTCTGGTGTTAACTTTATGATTGCAACCATGACTGAAATTATATAAACATTTTCCTTCATGTATTTGATTGAAAACCGCACAGCTGTAAAAAGCAACTTAATTTCAATTGTGGTGCAACATTGTGTAAAATTTGTTACTTTGTGGGCATAGTTTGGCACAACTTTAGAAATTAAATTAAAATTGTTAAGTTAAATTTAATTAATTAAATTAAATTAAATTGTTGGCGCTTTTGTATATTTGCCATGTATGTGATTTGTAATATATGTGATATCTATCTTTTGAGCTATATTTTACTACTGTGGACCATGATGTGAAAAATACATTGGCTGATTCATTGATTAAAAACAATAAATACATAACAATATCATGTCATGTCATGAATCAAAACCTATGAATAAAATCTATCAGACGTTCATACAGTAACAAAGAAGGGTTTCCAGGATAAAGATGCTCAGACTTCTTATAAGTGTTCTGTAAGCAAAGCAGCAGTAAAACTAAAGGTGTCTTTTGTTGGCCTTGCACTGTTGTCCTTTTAAATGAACCACAAAACCACACTTTCCATGGTGTCGAACTCCCAGACAGCCATTTCTGCCACTACTGGGCCCCACTACCTGTAGAGGAAGGATCTGAGGGCCGTCTGGGATCGTGACTCATAATGTCCACAGCTGAGATGCCTTCCACACACATTCATAGCTGGGCTGTTAAATCATTATGCACATGCTTTACAGCACCTACAGTAGTGCATGACTTCAAAGCTGAATTTAGTTTATTCAGTTTATACATGCATAATATATAGATATGAAGACATCATCATGTACAGCAACATCAATATTCTGCAAGCTTCTTGAAGCTACTATAAATTTCAAAAGCAATCTTTGTTGGCATATAACAATGTCCTAAAATTTAAACTGTATTTGTACTTTTGTCTTTTTACTAGAGGAAACACAAACTACAGTTTTTATGATACTTATCTCCCACACAGTCAATACACTGCTGATACCAGGAGTGGAAATTTGGAAATACTTATCCATTGAATCCATCCTGAATGTTAGATGAGAAGATTGATACATTTCTCATAATTGTTTGCTAAATATAACACTATAGCCTGCAGCCTATTAGCTTAGTATAAAGACTGGAAAGAAGGGGAAGCTAGCCTGGCTCTGACTGAAGGTAACAAAATCTGCCTACCAGCACCTCTAAAGCTCACCAATTAACACATTATGGTTTGCTTAATCCATATAAAAAATGTGAACAAGAAACTAAACTAGCGTAGTTCCCAAAATGTTAAACTAGTCATTTAAAATTCTGTTAGCTCAGGAAAATTACTAACTCCTAGATGACGTGGTATTAGTTTGAAGTCCAACTGAGATTTTTTACTGTCTACTACAGCATACATACTGTATCTGCTCTGTAAATTGCTTGTGCTGTGAACTCAGAAAGAGAAATGTGTATTTTTGAATTCTTTGGTCTCATGATGGTGCCCCCTGTTTGCATTAATTTGATGAAATACCGTTTTGTAATCCTCTTACGTAGATTTAGACTTTATTTCGATACAGCAAATCAAATCTAGCATGAAGCAAAAACATGGTGTTCTATCATAGGCAGAGCAGACGGTCACACTGAGCCTGATAGCATCTGGCTACACAACGCAAAAGCCACAGACCCTGAACAACAACCCACGTTAGCTTTCCTGCTAAAGTCTCTTATCTAACTTACAAACATGAATACATGTCTTGTCCTGCATCTTAGCTTGTTGAACAAGCCTCCAAACAAAACATTCACCAGGGAAAAGTGCACAGCTAATGTCAGTTAGCATGCTAGATAACTAATTAGCTGCTCAGGTGCAGCACATTAAACAGCATGTAAACATACCTGCAAATGTCCCTTTGCTCAAGTTAGATGTTCGTTTGGTCATTGCTTTCAAAATCTATACACTGTCTATCCATGACTTCCTTACTTTCCTAAGGTAACACCGGTAGCATGTCAGCTAATGTCAATCAAACAAGACACAGAGACGCTCCTCCAGCCAGCTGAGACAAAACGGAGCATTTCTGATATTTCCAAAAATACCTTTTTTCGTAATTCGAATAATACAAAACAATCACCAATATATTTTAAAAAAACATGTTGACATTATTTTTGACTGCAAAGAGTGATGAATAAATGTGATTTCAGTAGGACTTTAACCATTGCCTGATATCAGACAGAATTGTCAACTCGTTACACTCTGTTTCCATCTTTGGTCTGACATTGCCTCCACTCTAACCGATTTCCGTAGGGGAAGGGGATGCGATTTGATCATCACTAAACGCTCTGGCTGGTAGTGATGTGATGGGCGAGGTACTGCAAGTTGGGTGGTTTTGGCTCATCTGTTTTCAACATGGCAGCTGGGTCACAAACTTTCTCATATTACAGCTGAACAGTACACTGACAACACTTGACAACAGCTTGACAACAGCATTTGCCCCACCCATGGTACTGATTGGCTTATCGTTAACCCCCTCCCCCTCCATGGTGTTCATTGGATTGATCACTTTTTGAACCGAGAAACCACTGTTTCTAAGTTTATTATGATGCCAAACCAACAGAATCAGTCAGTTCGACTGAGTGGAGTGGGTGAATTCAAAAGTCTGGATGCAGGCAACTTTAACCAAACAAATGCTTTAAAATGAATGTGTATTTGAATATAATGATATTGGCAGGCAGAACACCACACTGAGTTTAAATAAACAGCTCCAGCTGTGAATCACTTTTGTTCACCATAATATTTGCAGCATAGTTAATAATGTATGTTATTGCTGTTTATGTGTATTAAGAGAGTCCTTCAAAGTGCCAGTCAAAACTCGCTCAAGTCATGCAGACACACTTCAAATGTGAGATAGTTCTCTTTGCATTAACTTGCTTTCAGTGTATCTAAACTTACAATGTCTCACAGCGTCTGCTTTCTCTAATATCAAGCATTGTTCTGTGATTTTTACTGAAAGAACAATGGATATTCAGTCCAGTCATTAAGTGGCATTTGGTGATACACTTTATCATGAGATGCTTTTATGAAAAACAATATTGGGGAAGAAGTTGTGAGGGCTTTTTCACAGTTAAGCGTTCTTCTGGTAGTTCACTGTTGCAGCTGTTACAGTATGAGCAATGGGTGTTTCTCTTATTTTTCAATAAATAATGCAGAGAAGGCAAGAAAAGTGGGACAATGTAAGAAGCAAGAGCCATCAAATACAGCTGCTGGGAGGTTACAGAATGATCACATGAGCCAATAAACTTTTTCTACAGTGCCGGCAAGAGATTTGACACAGATCTGCTTTTAGTCAGGATTTTCAGAGCATATCACTAAGAAAAAAGGGCAAAAAAAGAGTTCGTACATAGTTTATCTTTCAGATTCTTCTCACTTTTGGCCAGCTGTGATAGTCGTAAAGTAAGAAATCAACTTTTGGATTAAAAAGTGGATAAACCATGGCACCCAAACACTTTAGGGAGGGGGGACAGTAGAGGAGTAAATGAAAATCAAATGGAAGAGGGCAGTAGAGGAGCAGCCATCTTGTGAGAGGAAGCTTAGATCTCATTGATGTGACTTCAAGAGACATAACATAACTTCATCCATCACTGAACTGTCTGGGGTTCCTGCAGGGACACTATGTCTGCTTGACTCTAAAGTCATGCTGCAATTACTGCATCTTTGTAAACAACGCATATTCAAAATACACAGGTTTACATTTCCATAATGTTTGGTAAACCTGGGGGCCTTGAACTCCATAGAAGTGGAAAGAAAAAAAAAAACACATGACAGATCTCGCACCAGTGGAAAAAGATCTCTAAGTGTTGCCACATGTCCATGTAGACATCAAGCAACCATCATGTAACAGGAGAATTGCAGACAAGCATAGACAGTTTCTGCTTTGTGGTTTGCCATAAGATTCAGAAATGAAATTACCATTCTGCTTGCAGTGATTGCCAGGCTGGATATTCTGTGTTACAGCCACCGAGGAAACCAGTGAGGGAGACATCAATTCTGACATGATCGTGCACACTGTGTAATGTACCTTCTGCTGTCTCGACACGTGAGCTGTTTGAGGTCTACTTTTTCATTTAATGTTTGGTTCTCTCTTTGAATTGGGATAGATTCAAATACCACTCTGTTACTGAGCACATGTACGTATGTAAAGTGTGATTGTAATACACTAAAAAGCCAGATATGCTTGAAATATGCAAGATGCACAGTATGTCATATCTCACTTTGAAAGTTTGCTTACATAAATAAAGCTATGTTTATGTGTTTTGCTGAGAGCAATACAGTCTTTCTCAGGAGGACCCCACTCACATCCACACAACTAAACACATTCACGCCTGCTCAGTACAACCACAGTCTGATCTGTTAGCTCTTTTCCCCTAGAGCAAGGTCCTTTACCCCCATCAGCATCAGTGGGGGGTAAAGGGCCTTGCATTCCTTAACATTTCAGCTGCCACTGTTTTCAGACTTTCAAACATGCAGTGATTGGGCCAAGGGGGCTCGTACAATTTCATTTCAAAAGAAGGTGACATATTCGTCATTAATTGGCCCAAAGGACAGCAAGTAATTTGCGAGAGACAAAATAATCCTTGTTGCAAGATCACAATTGCATTTGATTACTGATCCTTTTCTTTCCAGTGATCATCGCCTAAATATACAGTATAATTCTTTACTCATTTGACTGGTTATAGTCACCATTTATCTTCTCTGTGTGCAAATTAGATGGACTTAGATGGCAAGCAGCACTTTCAAAAACGCTGAATCAGCAGCAGCAGGTGTCAGGAGAGGCCATAATCTTCTGGAGGCTGCAAAGGGGATGTGCGCTTGAACATACTTGTCATTACTCTAACAGTCGCTCACCAACTCATTTGCACATCTCACAACGTGGTCATAAAGCTGTCACTGAATTTTCAAAGACACCCCATCATGCACCTCAGTGGCTTCCAGATTAATGGTATAATTGAAAACATATGCCTCAAGGAGCTCTTATTAATGAGGCGCTTTGACATTTAGATCAGGCAAAAGTTGTGATAGCTAACAAGGGAATAATCTAGCTTTCACTAGTGTTGATAACAAGCTAGTGATTAGAAAAATGGGCATCAGATTTAGAGTGTGTGAGAAGATGCAGTTTAACTCGAGTGAAATGATTCAATGTACGTCATAAAGACGAAGGGCTGTCAGAGTTGATTTGGACAGCTCTCTTTCCCTCAGGCACTGATGTACAATAACAGTGCTAATACTCGTATACTGATGTCATGATGGTATCATTGCTACTGACCCGTTTTCTCTCTCTGATCACCTCTGGTCAGGTTTGGACTTTGAGTGTTTTTACAGCATAACTGGACACAGACTCTCCACTAAGATCTATCAGCGGGGGATGAATAAAAGTCTGCCTGGGCCACATCCATCGGAGGAAGACTCCAGATTACGGCTGTTGCCAGCAGGCTAATTCACAACACATGTGTTTGAGAGTTGAGAGGAGGAAGCCTGCGAGCTGGAGAGACATAGACTAATGTGGCTACTGCATTTAATCCTGCTTTATTAAGTGAAGATTAAACGTTCTTTAAAATGTTACCACAAGTCAAGCATCCTGATTGAATGGCATGTGTGACACCGCGAGTTCACGCGAAGCTGGCTTCCATCACCACACACTCATCCTTCCTTTTGTCTTCATTACTTGTCATTTATCTTTCCAGTGTATTCACATAAAGCAGAAATATCCAAAAATGTCTGTATTTTTTATCCCCTCTTGAGACCTGTTTAAAGTTACAACTATTCTCATTATTAAAACCATAACTCCACTATGTGTTGTCTGAAGTCAGCTTCTTTTCAACAATGACATCATCCTGCAGACACTATACACCATGTTACCAACAGCTGTCGCTATTAGCGATAGTCATCGCAGCTATAACAATTACAGATGAATTATGTAGCTGCAGAGGCAATTATGATTTCATTTACCTCTGTTTGTCCATAAGTCACTGATAATCCTTCAGCATTAGAAGAGAGATGTGCCCTGGCCGCAGCTGACAGTCTGTATTACCGCCTGACTGCTGCTGACTGTAAGTATGCTAATCTGTCCAACAGGGTGGTCACGACGAAGGGCTTCATGCAGCACTCTTCCTTCACAGATTAACTGAAGTTGCACAGCTTATCCAGTGGAGTGAATGGAATAATAAGGTACTGTTGTTTATTTTACATTGTTACAGTAGTGTTAGTGGCTCTTTTCTTCTCTTGTTCTGGATGAACAAGGGGTGGACGAAATAAAAAAACAACAACACACAAATATACATATAGTCCTGCAATTAATACCAGTTTGGTGAAGTTTATTATGTTCAGATTTTGTTGTGACTTGCACCCATACTAAAAGCAGAAACTACCTTAAACCACACAAAGTGAATGAGCTTTGTTAGACAGTCACCATGTTTGAGTTTTGAGGCAATGTGAGGCAATTTACAGTAAAAGAGGTTAAGTACAGTAAAAGAAGGCAGATAGTTGCTGCCTGAATTGATGTGGCTCAAACTGCAAAATGGAAAAGTCTCATGACTACATATGCCAAACACATGCACAAGTACACCCTTGCTTACAATGACACTAAACAGACACTAAACCAACTATAGCTGCAAAAAACATCAAGCTGAATCAACATCTAAACAAAAACCAGCATCACAAGCTTCACCAAACTGGTATTTACTGCATAGCTGGTGTATTAAACTTAAGGTATATTTCTTTTTATGTTCAACTCCTATATTTTGTGAATAGTGAAGTTATTTAGCCAAGGTTTCTCTTGATATATAATGAAGTGACAAGAGGAAATACTACATGATTTTATTAAGGTTTTTGTTTGTTGAAAAGTAAAGCAATCTTGGTGAAGGGTGGTTCAATCTATGTTTTGCTTTCACCAAATTCAGTCTCAGGGTCCCCAGGTCAAATCTGTGGCAGCAAGTTGCAAGGGTGTAATTCCTTTCATTGCTGTTTTCCAGTTTTTCATATTTCTATTGGGGGCACTCAAGTTGGAAAATTTCAACTTCTTTTGCCCATAAGACAGATTTTCCATGAGGAAGGTAGATTTCTCCTGGAGAACACCATGTATTGCCATGTATACGGGTAACTGGGTTTCTAATCAGTCTGCATGTGCACAACAAGCACTGCAGAGAGGGAAAGTGGAGCGGCTGGTTGAAAGGAGAGATATAAGAACAATGTGTCCTTGTATTTCAATTGATTCCATCCAAAGTCTGTCTGAAACTGAAACTAACACAAAGTAGCCTACTGTGGAAGTCTAAATGAGTGGGTTTCCGCTGCTGAACATTTGACTATTTGTTAAATTTAATACAAAACATCAGACTTGAACATGGGAGATTGCTATTTGTTTCCCATTTCCAGCCACAAATCAATATTGTTTTTGTTTTTAAAACAATGACAAATGAGTATTTGCTCGATCTATTGTTACATCAAACTGCAGCCACCATATAACTCTAATGGTTCTCAAAATAAAACGTTCAACATACTGGATTTGAAATGAAAAATCTGATTTGAATTTCTCAGACGAAACAATGAAGGGATTTTAAGGCTATCAGCAAACCAGCTACACCTATCTTTGATCGTCAGAAATCACCAGCTGTGGTTTGCAGTAATTCTGTGTGCAGTTTTGAAACTATGCTGCAGTTTGATCATTGCAGGATCAGAGCGCTAACATCCTCACACAAAACCGCAGGCTCAAACACATATTAAGTTTTAATTTTTGGCATTTACCTGCCTTTCTTTTCCATCCATCCATCCATTTTCATTTACTGCATATCCTCTAGAGGTTCGTGGGGGAGCTGGAGCCGATCTCAGCTAACATTGGGCGAGAGGCTGGGTACACTCTGGACAGGTCACCAGTCAATCACAGGGCTGACATACAGAGACAGACAACCATTTGCACTCACATTTGGGCTTTTTTTCATAATTTTCTGCACCACAGAGGATTGAATTTTGTTATTTAGGGAAAGGTTGTCTGGGAATATCTGTAGCAGAAAACCATAGTCCACCACAGTGTGGTAGATTTAATAATATTGTCCTCTTATACTCTGTTTTTTGTTCCTGGCCCATTGTTGTAAGCAAAAAAAATACACACAAACAATCTTTGATGTTGGGCCTGACATTACACTGACCGTGAAATACTGAGCTAACCACTATACCCCTTTGGAGAATCAATTCCTTCACTTTTAATCATCTTTGAGAAAGAGGAATGTAAGACACTGGATATTTTTAATGACATTTCTGTGCAACACTCTTTGGTTATGCTATTTGAAGGCTGTCAGCTCATGGAGCATAATGTTAAAATCAAAGTTCATTAGCTGCTTGGCTCAGGTTGTTTTGTGCCAGTTATGAGGTCATGTACAAAGAATTATGCAGATGATAAACAGACTGGAAACAAAATATACTCAAGGAACAAATCAACACAGCAACCACATTAGCAGCAAATGAGCTGCAGATTTTTGGAGAAGTTATGCAGGTATTTGATAAGATTGATCTGCTGTTTCACTACAAAAATGCTTAATGTGTGTGAATGGAAACTGCATGATTGTTCTGTTCTTGTTAAAGGGATGGAAGAAAAAAGTGGGGTGCCATAATGAACAATTAGGTAATTACTTTGCCTGGACTGTTGTTTTGGGTAATTTGTAATAGATGCACTTTGCACATTTCCATTTGATTTCAGACATTAAAATTATAGAGTAAATACACCCAGGATAATAATCTTGCTTGTGCTGCCAACTGGTGGAGGCTACATGCTCTTTGCACGCTCTGTGCAGTACAGTGGACTATTAGCAGTGTTGCTAGATGTATGATAATTATCTTATTTGTATGATAATTTTGCTCTCTGTATGATGTACAATCACAATAATGCCAAAAGTCCCATAATGTACAATAATTTGACCATTGTGTGATATGTAGTATTACTACAGCAACCTGTATGTGCTACATCCCGCAAGTTGCGTCAATTGCTGCCTTCCATTGCTGTGGGAAATTAAAAACTCACATCTAGAGCTCAGAAGAAAGACGCAACGAATTGCACAGTAGACTAGATGTCTAGAGCAACATCTAAACATCACACCGTCTAAATAGCTTCTAACCAGTGGAGGCTGGTCCATAGAGGCAGAGGAGGTTGCTCCTCCTCTTTTTATTGAGAGACAAGAGGAAGATCAAAATATAAAAAAGAATATTTGGTTGAATTAAAGCATTATCAAATCTCAGTATTATTTATAAAATATTTTTTCTCTCTTCTTTGGAAAAAATCCATTATTGAAATTCTGGTTAAAATGCTTCAACAGTCACACCTGCAGGGCAGGAGGAGAAAGGGCAGCGTGTGTAAAGTGGTGGTGGGGGGCAGTGAGGGTGAGTGGGGGACAGAGGAGGACGGGCTCCTCCTGTCCTCCTCAAGGCGGGATCTCTTACATCGATTTAATGTACTTCATTTTTTTTCATGCTAATCTATGATTGGCAAAGACACGTAAAATGACACTCCAAGTGAGGACGTCTTCCCTAACCAATCAACAACCAGAATGCAATATTGACATCATGTTGGTCCAATGATAGTTTCCAGATTTCATCTTCAATTCTCCACTGTAAGGCAAAGTAGCAACAGTGGATAAGAGCAGTAGATAGCTCCTTGTGTTAGCCAATGCAACAGTTAGCTTCTTGTAGCAGCCTGAAGGACTCTTTATACATCCATGGATGGACTGTTAAAAACTGTTGTTAAGCTAACGGGAGAATGGATCTGGACTGTGCAGCGCAGCAGCGGCAAGACGCTGCCAGGGAGGCCAGAGAGAGAAGCAACCAGAGAATCAACCAGGAGAGTTAGCTTGTTTGTCATTGTTGCTAATGATATCAGACTGGTTAACCAGCAGCCACAAAGTTCTGTTAACTAACAAACAAGATGACCAACAGCCACAAATGGACATTATGACTTGAATACTTAATCTCCATGATAGAAAGAAGAAGACGTCAGATAACGTGAGTCAGATACAGCTTCTCTCTCTGCCTGTCTCTTTGGTTGCTAATTTCATCTCTGATGGTTAAATGTCTCTGTGGTTGTTGTGTGAATTTATCTCCTTAACCAAAATGCAGCAGAGATCATATGATGTGCTGTGGTAGTTTGCTTGTTGAAGTTACAGTGAGCTGTCTGGACTCACTCATTCATTTGGAATTAGTCTAGTTTTTAATTGAGTGGTTGTTCAGTCACCTGTTGATGTTGTGTGATTAGTGAATGAGTGTGCAGGAGGTCTGGCTGCTTGCTTGTGACAATTTCTTCAGTTGGTTTTTAAACCAAGCCATATATTGAGTAATAAGCTTAAAGTAATAAGAATAACAAGTGTTAACATGTCAGCTTTGTAGACTATATTTTGTATGTCATGCATATAGATAAGAGTGTGTAAGTCATGTATTTGATACATGCATTAATACTTTTTGTGAACCTACACTTTTAGATCTGTGAATGTTTTTAGTGTTCAATAAAGTGTTATTGAGGAAATCTCTCTTAGTCAGTGACGGTACAGTAAGTTCAATTCAAAAGGCATATTTGTACCATCTAATCCTGTCTGCAAACCTCCACTTTGGAATCTCTGGCGGTCTGTTCCTCAAAAGGTCTGCCCTGCCAAGATGTCTTGCTATTGTGAAGTGAAACATTTGTACTTATTTACTTCACCTTGTGAGCGAATCCACTGATCACGGTGATTCCATAGGATTTGTGCCATTTTAAAGACTGATGTGTATTCCGTTACACCTTTTAACCCATTGAAGTCAGTGTGCATCAAGAAAGGTTACTATTCAAAATCAATTAAATTTCAAAAGTAAGTTTGTTTTACTTGATTTTGGTGATTCTCTTGTTTATAGGAAGCCATTGCTTTGGTATTATACTATGACGCGTAGACCAGTATAACAACTCACCACTCAAAATAATGCCTTCCAAAAGTTTAAGAGTCACATCTGCAAGGCTCCTCCTCAACCCTTCTTATCTTTGAGTTCTTTCATCTTTGTAATTATAAAGTTCACTTCAGTTGTAGCTTGCTCAGAGATGGTCACTTTCCTTTTTAAAACAATTAGCATTCCCTGAGCAGTAATTTGTCCATTGTTTTTCTTTCTTTTGTCCTCTTCTTGCTCACTACTCAGTAAAAGAGTAAAAGTTTTCCTTCCAAAAACATAAAACATATAGTATAAGGTACTGCCAGAGGATTTTTTCCATGAGAGTTCTATCCAACAATGAAGTTTTGGAAGTTAGCAGATGCCAAAGCTTTGAACATGTGATTACTAGCAGAGCTCATCACTCTATCAGCTTAGATATTCTGTATGTAGTTCAGACACTGGTACAGTAAATGTGTTTAATATTAAATTCCTGTCTATTTGACTTTATCTTTTTACAAGGCTTATCATCTGACAGCTCAGCCCAACTAACAATCAATCAAATCAAATATACAGTATTTCCCCCTGTGGTATGGCAAGGACTTTGTGCTGATCTCCCAACCACCACTTTGACCAAAACTGTTAATCAAAAACTGATATCTGTTCTGACAGAGGAGAGTAAGGAGTCTGGGGATTGGATGTGGTGATGTGACGCCAGCCAAGTGGAGATCAAGGTACGAGAAAGTGGAACATCACAGCCTCTTCTGTGCATACATTTTGCTAAATAAGCAGAGGCAGAAAAATGTCTAGGCAATAGATAGCAGATATACCAGCACACACACACACACACACACACACACACACACACACACACACACACACACACACACACACACACACACAGTACATGTGCAGTCATGCTCATACAAATGCACTTAACATGGCCAGACCTGTGTGATCTCTCTGAACTGGTAGTGGGCCCTGGACCAGAATCCCTGCTCACTAACTCCCACTCAGTCCTTCATCTGGCCATATCATTACACCCCATGCACCAAATGAATATTAATGATGATAATCGAGCCAAGTAGAATTACCTTATTCCACTGGGATGTTGTAACCAGGAAGATTACATACTCAATTTAGATTTAGGAGACTGGATTGGACGGAAAATGTTTTTGTTGACCTTGATTCAATGGCGATCCTTCAGGCATGTTCAGGCATAACATCTGGAAATTGTATTAGCTGTTGTTCATAGCAGACATGTGTTTGTTTTTTGTTTATTTTGTACTGTCTTTTTGCATTTTAAAGATGCACAGGGAAGGGCATGGATGTTTCTGGCTGCTCCATGTTGGTGATAACTATATCAGCCTACCTCATAATGATGTCACACAAAAATCAGTTGTCCTATTAAATTTAAATAGGCAATATCAATACTCTTCCAAAAGGAAAGACAATGGGTGATGCAAAATATACTGTAGTGCTTTGAAACATTAGTGGTTTTGTGCTTTTCACAAATAGCAAGTTAGTTATATTTGTGGCTAATAGCTAGCAAGCCAGCTGATGAAACCTCTTAATTCACAAGTATACCTTAAAAATATCATAATCCTGTCAACTACAGTAAAACACATGATTAACTCATTAGGTAGCTATATCATAGTGACACATAAGTACAAAAAGACAAATGTGTTACAACCATGACCTCAAACAGTGTAGCTAGCATTAGCATTTTTACCTTTGATCGACTTCTTTATCTAATTATACAGCAGGGCTTCCAATGCTTGAATGTGAAACTCATGTCTCACTCACTTGACACTTTTCAGATGCTCTTACATCCATTTCTTACGTAGTGAAAAACAAATTCATAACTGATAACATCACAGTGCAAAAAGAGGACACTGACAGCGCACCGACAGACAAGACAGAGCAGCACAGCACAACAGCAGCAAGTTATACAGACCATCAGCATAAAAGCAAGAAATATACACAACTCTATTATAGTGTAATTTATTCCCATGCATTCTCAGTCAGCGGCTCTTCTGGCAGCAGCACAGCGTCTCTCCCTCTCTTCTTGCGCCATAAATTTGAAATAGCCATTCTTCATAATCATTTCCTGCCCTGATCCACCCCATTATATATTGTTCTTGATGCATTCTTGGTTTTCATAGAACTCTCAATCTAACTAATCTAAACTAGTGCAGGTGGCTGTTTCTTGACCTAATCCAAGAGGTTAGGTGGTGTAGAAATGCAGGAATTTTATTTTAAATTACAAGGCACCCATGCTTGCAAGTGTTGTCTTTTTTCATGTGTGAGTGGTGGGGGTTGCTCACGGATTTCAATCACTGACCTCACAGATTTCAGTCATGTTAACTTGACAGGTACGCAATGGTCATTTGTCTAATTTTATGAATTCATCAGGTGTTACTCAGGATCTGTTGGTGTAACACTGTACAGCCGACCTACATAGGAGTAAAGTTATTTCAGCACTAAACAAGGCCAGAGTGACATCCATTAACCACATATCATGCTCATTTTATTATGAACAAAAATAAGTACTTCTAAAATACCTCCCTCTCCCACACACACACCCACACAGACACACAGGAACAAATCTCACTCTAAGCTTAAGTCAAAAGTTGGCAGCCCTATCATACAGTAGGCTATATCCAAGAAAAGCTTTTCCCATGTAACGCATCTGACAGTCCCAACAAAGATAATTTCAGTTGGTTTTTAGTAAGTGTAGTTTGAATCAACTCATCCTAAGTGGTATTAATGAATGGTAATATTTAACCATGAAAAAAACAGATAACCACACTGTCCGTCAGAAATCCCACCTGTGACAGTAAAGCACTACATTTTAGAGCATAGGTGCTTTTGTATATAGTCCCCATACACCTTCAGTCACATTTTAACTGCAGTGAAACAATTTTACTGTTATATCACAAACAGACTCATTACAGCAACCACAACCGTAGGTACAAAAAGATGTGTACAAGGACGGTCAGCCAGTAGTCTTACATAATATAAATTTTTTGTTGTTCAGTGGTTTCTGGCAGTATCACCCAAACAGAGTATATATTACTGTCTGAGTCTCTCCCCATCTCAATCCAGCCATGTGCTGAAACATTTTCCTCCTTTTTCTGTCTTGCGGTTCATGGGAAAGCTTGTATTTCCAGGAGATTTGTTTGAGGCTTCGAACAAACACTGGAAACACCTCAACTGGATTTGAAATTAAGCTGGAGCCTAATCAGAGACCGGTGGGCGAATGCACACAATCAGCAGAAAGTCCCACGAACCAGAGGCAAAAATGGCTGGGAAGGAAGGAGGAGATGTTTAGGCGCCATAAAGAATGCCAGATACTATCACAATTTTACAGAGTGATCCATTAAAATTTTTGGTTTGCGGATTTTATCCACACCAATAAAAACAGAACATCACAAATTCTTGGCCTTTGTAAACCTGTTTTGTTCTTAGACCTTCACACAAAACTAGCAAGCACTGGAAAGGGAACAGTAAACTACACTTTGTCCGTGTTGTCATCACAGTTCAGACTTTCTGCTGCCACCAGTCTGTAAGTCCCTCTGATAATACCAACAGAAGGTTTCCTGTGCTATTGCAGCCTCTGGCGCTTTTTATTATTTATATCCCCCCCAAATTTATTGACCATCTCTTAATTTCAACCCCGCTGCCACTGTAAACAAATTGGATGAAGTATGATAATATTATTTGACGGATTTGCTGCTATGGAAGTCCCTGTTTATGTCTCCTGCCAGAATGGTAGGAAAGATTTTCTCTGAGTCATCCAAGGTAAACAAGACAATTTAATGATTTTCCCAGGTAATTTCTTTTGGAGTGTGTTGTGAGGAGTAGCCAGGTTTAAAAGCAAAGTAATGTCAATGCATTGTTGGCTCGAAGCCTCATGTACTGAATGGTCAGTTCTTACCTGTTTGAGCACAAGACGAGAGTTTCAGTCAAGTTATTTCCTTCTGCATTATTCTAATTTGTGCCAATATTGTACATTTTAGAAATGATGAGAAACTTGTGTTTTTATCTATTTACAGAAAAAGTACAAAATTAAAATGTATAATAACATAATCGTATAATGGTTGTATTTTTATTTCTATGGCTCAATCATTCTCCTCACCTTTGGTGTCAATTTACTGCTAAAATAATTGCAGCTGGCGAATTTTTTTTTATAAAACTGACTCAACTGGTCATTCTTTCTTCCTGTTTTAACACTTTTTAACAAAACAATACTTATTTTATTATATTTTAGAACCATGCTGACATAGAAATGAGAGCTGTTTAGTGAATATTAAACTGGAGTCCTACATAGTTCTGCCTAGAGTGAAGAAAATTAAGAAGAAAAAAAATTAAATCAGCATCACTGGCTCTAATATCTTAACTGGACATCATGGATATACATCAGATCGCTATCACAAATACCCACGTTTCAGCCTCCAGGGCCCATCGCATGTCTGCACTTTTTATTGCACTTCGTGCTTGTGGTGCCTGTTTTTTGGTTTGGCATTCTCCATTTTTTCCAGCTATTTTCTCCAGCACAGGAGCATAAACTTAATATTAGCTAATGGCTGCATCTTCCTCTTTTACAGGGTATTGAGGAAAATATTCTGTGATTTAAAGCTTGAAATTTCCACCACACAGATACAGCACCTTTGGTCTAGTAATTTCTGCTTTTATCTCAGGATGTAGTTGTAAAACTGACTGCAATTTAATATGTTTGCTTGGTATTTTTATATCATCATTTTTAAGGAATCCTCCTCAGTGGCAGAGTTTAAAATGCATGCAATGATCATATCGGACATAATATTCACAGTGAGGGGTGTAGAACACAACTAGATGGCTTAGTTTGGCCTCAGTGCTTGGGAACTCTCGGGATTTCCAAAATGCTTGGTGCGTGAGTCTCTTTAAGAGTTTCTACAGATGTGTGAGATATATAATCCACTGTTGGCTTTGGGCATCATGTCACTTACCTCCTATCAAAACACCCCGTGCACCTCAGCACCGTTCAGCCAACAGTCAGACCTGATCCTGACCAGAACAGAGTGCACCAATCTCCCCTGACCATTTTCACACATTTTCATCCGGGCTCAGATCACTCGATCTGCATCGCTTTGCAGATGCTCAAAAGACTGTGGGCAAAAAGAATCCCTGTTGATTTGTCTCATTGCTGCCAAGATTCTGGTGAATGGAGGATGAAGGCAGCCGTCTTCATTCTTAAAGGAAACGTGTTAGAAGAAATCCTACACTTCTACCGTACAAAAGACTAATAAAGTGCATATAAATTCACTTTTTATAAATAAAAGCTTTGTCAATAACGCAACTCTGTCATTAAATTTTCCATGTTTCAAAGAAGTGAGGAGTCACTGGTTGCAAGAACAAATAAAAGGAAAAAATAATGTTTTCAACAGATTTTCATGTGGACAGTTAAGAGTTGCAGATGTGTTCAGTCCCTCTCTTTTTCCCTTTTTTTCCTCCTGTTTGGCTATCAGTCCTTAGCAATGACACGTGTGTGTTTGTGTTTGTGTGTGTGTGTGTGTGTGTGTGTGTGTGTTTCTGCGGCTGTGAACAGGGACCAGTGGGAGGATGATGGGAAATGAAGCAACTATTTGTCAGCTTTCCTCTTCAGTTTTAAAAGGTAACACTTGAGAAAACTTTCCCTATTTGTTGAACATGCTTCTGATGATTTAGATGGCAAGAAGTTATGTTGTTCACCTCATCGCTTCAGGCAGAACTGTATCAGTGATGAGCAGAAAGTTTGGCGGCTGTTGCTAATTACCCCTGAGGCCTCTGGAGCGCCTGGTATCTGCTGCTCCTCAGGTCTGTATTTTGTAGGTCAACGTTCTGAAGGGATGGAATATATTTCTATTTCATACCAAAGACAGCTTGAAGTATTTTCAGAATTCATGAAATCCAGACTCAATTTTTATTTGAAATAAATCATCACCAACTTTAGTGTTTTTCCTTTGGAATTCAATTATGTGAAACACACATCTGACCTGAGCATGCCATTAAGGGTGGATTGCACCATACAAGTAACAAGAATTCTTTGTAGCTTTTCCTGTAATATTATAAGGACACATCATAGTTGTCATGTGATACTTCCTAACTCCAGGGCTGGAGAAACTGTTAGGGGGGTGCTGGGGCAAAAATGAACTGTTGGCCTCTATTGACCCCTTACAGAAACATTCCTCCAATCCAGTCCAGTCCCAGACAGCAAACCAGTATTTCTAAACTGGAGTACTATTCTGCCCCAGGTAAGTTAGTTTGTTTCTTGAAGGAAATGTACCATTTAAGCATAATATCAACTGAAAGACAATATTTTAACACAGGGGCCCCCTCTTTAAGAAAGAACCCCAAGATCGAGTAAAAATGCAAGAGCCGACTCAGGATCCTTACTATGAATGGCAATGCCAGCATGTGGGTCAGTCAGTCGGTCAGTTGATCCAGACTGAAATATCTCAACAACAATTAGATGGATTGCCATGAAATTTTGTACAGATATTCATGATCCCCAGAAGATGAATCCTACTGACTTTTCCTCAAGTGCCACTATGAGGTTGACATTTGTGGTTTAGAGTGAAATGTCTCAACAACCATTATGGATATCCATGGAGATCCATGACATTTGGTACAGATTATCTCTCGACTTTTTTATCTAGCGCCCCCATCAGGACAATTTTTTTTTCCAATACTTTGGTTGTCTAGTTGCATACTTTGAACAGCTGGTAATCCAGCCTTGTCTACCTTCAATGTTACTTCCAGTCATCAGTGATTTTAACATAAACTGGATGATCACATGTGACTTTATGGAGTTAAAAATCCTAAAAGTTTATTTAACCTTTTTTCATTTCCTGAAAAGTCATCAAATGTCATTGCAGCAGTAGCTTTTCATAATAAACTCTAACAGCTACCATAACGAGGAAATCTGTCATTAAAATCATGGAGGCATTTAAGCAATAACTCTGACATGCAGCACTTGTAAATATACCTGTAATAACACAGTTAAAAGGAAGAGGTTTTCATTTCCTCACTTCTCAGATGTAACCAGTATAAAACTCCCATCAAGTTATCTTCTTTCAAGTTCAAACATGTTCTGTAAGAGATGCTGTGTTCTTCCACAGCCTCTGCAGGAAATAAAAAGTAGTACATCCATACCGAGCAAGAGAAACAGATAAAGAAGACCAGGGAAGGTGTTTCCAAAGGAGGGATTCCCTTCATCATAATGCTGACATGTGTTACTGTTTCACAACCTCTGGGAGTCCTGGCAGAGATGCCATGCACAGGTCATAGACGGTCAAATCCAAGATGGAGGAATGTGATGACAGCCGTTTTTATTGCTCATTTCTTTGGATGCATGATGGGGATTTTAGAGCCTCTTCTAAAAGGAATAAAGCCTGAAAAAAATCTGTTGGCAGGCTTTAAGTATAGACATTTTGCGTCAAGAAAGGAGTTCATTGGTGAAAGGTGCAAAGTAGGACACGTATAGTGATGTCATGAAGGGGACTGTGGCGGTCTGCTCTCTGGCAGGTGCAAGCGGTGGATGCTTGTGAAACTAAACAGAACATCAAATTAAAGCCTAAATGTAATTATTGGTTTCCTTCCTTTTTATTTTCAGATGGTTATCGTGTGGTGAGCTTTCCTGCACAACTTTCCATTTGTTGTTCTTTCAGCTATGCTTGACGCATTTATTTTTGGCATCAGTTACAGAGACGGGCCCCCTGGCTTTCTCTGATTGCTGGCTGTCAGTCATCTAGTGACTTTAACGGGCTGTCTGCATGGGGATGAAGAGCCCCCACAACAAACACTGCTCTGCCTCTGCAGCTGAAACGCATGAGTAAACGAGCTGGGAGTCAACCTGAAATATAACTACTGTGATGTTTGTTGATTACAGTGTACAGAGCTTACAACAGGGCCCACACATTTGTACATGTTTAACTACATTTCCTCTTCTTTATGGTTTCCCATCTCAGACTTTGAATTTCACTTTCAATTGCAAGTGTGTAAAAAAACTGACACGTTCTAAAAATTCCAAAAACATATTTAACTGAAATCTTACCAACTTTGTCATCAAAGTAGGACTTATAGTTTTGGAAAAGATACTCTCTTGTTTTCCTACAGAGAGTGTGATGAGACGTTTGATACCACTTTGATACATGCACAATAAATATACACCTACATTACCTTTGGACAGAGCTAAGCAAGCTGTTCCCCTCCATTTCCAGTGTTAATGCTTAGCTAACCTATTTTGTCTAACACTTGGCAAGTAAGCAAACAAGTGTCTTTCCCAAAAATGTCGAACTGTTCTGTTAAGACAAGGTCTAACCTCTGCTAACATGCAAACAGGACTGTTTAAAATATTTTAATGAAGTAATATTTTGGCATGTGGTTACATTCACATCATTGACAATATATGATCTGACTTCTTAAGAAAAAAAAAAAAAATCTAATCTTCACAGGGTTTGGACACTGGGGTGAAGTTATCCTCTCTGGCATCAGATCATCTGTCTCTCTGCTGCCAGTGAAGCAAAGCATGAAGGAAATGGACCTTTTCCAAAAAGGAAAATATAAAAATATATTAATTCAACCCACATGCCATACAGCACATTCATTGCAGGCCTACAATTCTTTAATAAATGTGAGCAGCTCCGATTCGAGCTTAAATGAAACCTTGTGAAATTCATGGGGTTAATAAATTAATGTTGAAACATTTGTCAGTGAACCCCTCATCTGACTCTTTAGTGTATTTCTGGTAGATAAAATAAGGCTGCATTACAAATGAAGCAGTTGCGAATACTTCACTTGCAATTTATGTTGAGCCATGTGACAGTTTTTGTGTTTCGTGAGAAGGGGAGGACAAAAATACTTTTTCAACAAGGCCACCTATCTACTTCTGAACTGCAAAAGAAGTCAACTCTAATTTATTGTTCCAGAGAGGATCCTGGAAATGGCGTAACAACAGCAACAGACAGAACCAGACAGATCATAGTTTGGTCCCTTTACTAGAATTTTGTAGAAGCTGTTGAAGCTGGAAAATTCTTTAGAGATGCGTAGAGACACAGACAGACAGAGTATGATAGCAGCTGTTAATGAGGTTAACTGTTGCTTCATCTATGAAATGTTGGTTACTACACTAGTCTTTGAGTATGGGCACTTCCCATAATCTATCCCCCAGACTGATCGGAGGTGAGAAGTCTTATTTTAAATAGCCGTGAGGGCCCACATTCTTTCTGAGAAACAAAAATGATTTTCCCCTCCATGACAGGTTCATTACTATCCAAATGACTCTCGCATAATATTTGTCCAACACAAACCATCATAAATAACTTTAGATGGCACTGTCATCAAAAACTCCCTTATTCTCAGTCTGGTCTGGAATAACTCAACTTGTTATGCAATGGCATTAAGAAAACGGCTCCAAATTTCTGGCTGTATAAACCTTTCAGCAGCACACTTGGTACCCTCTCTCCCCTTCAGGCCACACTGATCTCTGTTTAAGATAATGTGTATTCTTCTTTACAGCTCAGCCAAGACATTTTCCCATTTAATACACATCACACGTCGAGTAATGGCAGATTGGGGGGAAAATAAAGACTTGATATGTTTTCTTAGCTGTCACAGAGAATTAGAAAATACATCTTTACTTGAACTTTTTCCAGTGGTGAATTATCAGTTACATTTAATGGACACTAAACTTTCTTCTTCAAAGGATAAGTTTAGGGTTGTTCTATATTTTTCTTACTGTCCACAAATCACTTTAAAAGACCAAAACCAACAATGTGTTAGTCCGTCTCTCAAAACTTGCTGATTTCATTACCCTGTCTGTGGCCTATTTAGTCTAATTGAAGACAGGAATCTTTCAAACAGACCACAAACATGTACTATCATTTTTAATAAGGGCTCAGTAATTTCCTAACATAGCTGGGCATTGTAGTTTTCAGCAAAGATTACTCATACTGGAGTACACAGTGTACTTGTTGTGGACTATTTTCAGCAGCAGATTAATACCTATTTGGTGTTCTGGTGAGTATTTTCAGCAGCAGGAGGGGAAATATGGGATTGACTCAAAATAAATGAATGTTACTGTAATAAAGAAACATATCGACCAGTGCAACAGCATGGCTCATTCGTGTGTTTTTAATAGTTTTTGGACCGCAATGGATTCCTATGACACAGAGGAAAAAGCTTTATAGGGCTTTGGTCACACAGGCAATACTTCTTAGAAGGATAATTTTATTGTTTGCTTTGGTCTTTTTCTTGGGAATTGTTTACACTAAGAAAAATGTAGATTGTTGGCAGCCTTATACTTTAAAGCCACCAACTGCTGTGGATAATAACAAATGGTAAATGCTTATATAGCACAGTCCAGTACCTTAACGGACAAAGCGTTTTACAATTTTTCCCTCTCATTCACCCATTCACACACAGCTGCCATGCAAGGCGCTGGTCTGATCATCAGGAACAACTTGGGGTTCAGTGTCTTGCTCAAGGACACTTCGACACATTGACAGGAAGAGCCGGGATCGACCCACTAACCCTGTGGTTAGTGGACGACCAGCTGTACCTCCTGAATCACAGCCGCCCCAATAAAAAGGAAGCACTCCTCTCTGGTCAAGGGCGTGAATTCAAACTTGATGCAAAGAGCACAGCAGCACACTTTGTGTACTTACATTTGGAGAAATTCTCCAGGCATTAATTACTCCATAAATCTGCACTGTGTAGTCAGTGTGGCTACTCTGCCATGATGATTCATGGCTGGACTTAGCGTTTATTTTTCTTAGGCATAGTTATGGATTGATTAATAGCTTACCCACAGGCTTTAAAGGGAAATACTGCTGAATCTCAACTTTCAAATTACAACCAGTGACAGGAAGTAACAGGACAGAGTTTTTCCATCATTGTGATATCACACAAGCACGTAACTGTAAACCAGTCAATATCAGAATAAATGAAAACTCAGAGAGTGTTTGTGATTGGTTTTAGGTGGTAGCTACAGGTTTCATTATCTAAATAGGACTAAATGTTACATTTTCATTCAATAAAATTGCCCTGCACTTGGCCACAAAAAAGGACGTGATGTCACGACACATGGCGGTTAATAAATATAGATCAGAGCCATCACAAACTGTAAACGGTGTGTGAGATTGATGCTACAGTTTGTAGTCTGGTAATGTGATAATGCTCTAAATATGGTGATGAAAGATGCCAGAATAATAACCATCTCCATTTCCAAAAAGAGTGCATCAGTGTTTCCATCAGGAAACACATGAATTACAAGTGATGGAGAAATTCATGGTTTGTCATTTGAGCTTTAATAGATTTGAATGAGAGACGGAGTGAATATTTGGAGGGTGAAAATATAATATGATGCTAACCTTAAAGTGATGCTCATTCAGTCTCAATTTAACTGTCAACGGCTTGCACTTGCAGTTCTGCTTCTCTGCTATATCTATGGACTCAATTCTATCTTTTTTAAGAATAGTCAATTAAAGGAAACTACAATACGATTTGTTATTTCATACAAATAGCCATGCTCTATATCAACCCCTAAAAACGTGTAAGCTCACCATCAACCTCATCCAGTTTCATAATTTTTTTTTATTTGATCTCGTTTAAGAAGGACAAAACCATCTGAGGACAGGGAGCTAATTACATCTGGTTCAATGTGGAAATAATAACGAATGATTAATTCATTATTGCAAGATTTGCATGTGGAGAGCATTTAGCGGTTCCCAAATATGAATTCTCCAGGGACAGAATTAAAATACTGACAAAGTTGCTTCACACATGATCAGGGTCAGAGTATCCAAGTTCACAGCCAGTTAACGCCACAGTCACGGCTTAGTTTATAATTTTGTTATAAAAATATTGAGCTATTTTTGTTGAATATTCTGGGAAGTCAGTTTCTAAGTGTGTTTCTAGTTAGATGAGCGCAACCACAACTCAGTGATCTTTGAACACTATGCAACCAGCAACAGATTGTCACAGCTGAGTATGGTATTGTATAGTCTGTATGGTCTTCATAGACAAAGATATAATTCAATGGCTCAAAATCAAAGCACATGTAGTGCAATGCTTGCGTGAACATTCGTCATATAGCCAACGCTCCAAATGGTGGACTTGCTAAATGTCCCTGTGCTTTGTTCAAGTTATCCAGCTAGCTTCAGATTTCAAAAGCCCACTAATTCAATAAAGTGCTTCATGCCATGTTGTGTTACATGGATTGTTCTGCATCTGTTCCCATGTTCCCCAGACATCCATGGGAATTATTTCAGCACGACAATGGACAGACTAATGTGAAGAGCTGTGTACCTGCACTTCCTGAGCGGTATTTACTGAATGGACAAGCTGATGTGGACTTCAGTCCAGATGGTTGTTAAACAGTCACATCTGGATGGTTAAAAATACTGCATACATCCTTACAGCTGTAGCAGAGGAAGGGGGACATGCAACATCAATTACTGTAGCATTTGTACAGTAGATACATGGAACTGATTACATACATTTACAGTTACAATATTGCATTGCCAGTTACTAAATTAAAGGCCGATGGTGTTATGAAACTGTGGAATAATGAACACATTTCTCTTGCACTGGTGTCTAAATACAGTCTCTCAAATATTCACTGATGGTCAGCTCCAACGAATGTAAAAAGATAACTTGTTGTCAAATGTGCTCATTGTTTCCATATGAAGCAGCGTAGAATTTTTAAAATATAAATGTCTCTCTTCTCAGTGTAATTAAGCACAGATGAAACACTCTATGCTTCAACATTCATCAGCTCAAGGGATTTGTGATTCTCAGTCTTTGTTTAATGACAACTGACAGTCACAATCCCATCTAGCTGAAGCAAAACATTGGGGGATTGCAGCATTTTGTGTTTCCTCCTCCACCATCAACAACAACCTGCTTTGAGTTTATAACTGAAGACAGGCGAACAAGCTGAGGTCAGACACACTGGCAGAGGTGTAATGTGGAAAAGCTGAGTCCACTTCAAAAATGTAAAATTTTGCATCCAATGTGAAACCCGCAAATGGTTGATTTGTGATAAACAAGTTATGCATTAATGCACAATGCCCTTTTTCGCTCTCTGTCTCGCTGACGAACATGCAAACAGCCATGGATCACATCAGAGAGCAACCAAGCAGCGTGCACGTGAGGAGACACAAGCAGCTGAAACAACAAGATTCAGGTGTTTCGGGGAGTCATACGGCTTAATATGCAGACAGTTGAGTTGTTCTACACTGTTGACATCTCCTCCGTCCGGGCCTTGTAGAGAGAGAAGAGAAGAAGAATCATGATCAAAACAGATTAAAGGATGAGGGATGGGGAGAACTCAGAGCCCACCAACAAGGATGAAGTGGAACCATGTTTTCCTTATTACGTTCTCACGTTATCCCATCCAACATCTGCTGACAGCCATGTTGTGTTATATGCCAATATGCAATTCCAGAAGCACTGATAGAAATCACATGACGGGTTAGAGGTCTGGCATGTTTGTGGACATGCTGCTCATGGTGACACTGACGTTTTCTTTCCTGTGATGTGGCAAACGCTTGCTGTGTAAATTGTCGCAGTGGGGAATGTGGTATAAAGTGGGTGCTGCTTTCAGAAAATGTACATATTATTACATATATTTATTTTTATTTTTTTTTAGCATTTTCCCCTTTATTGGATAGGAAAATATAGAGGCAGATAGGAAAGAAATGAAGAGAGACAGGGGTATCACATAGTGGATATGTGGTATGAGCCTTAACTATTCGGCTATCAAGACGCCCCATGATCATATAATTTTAGCAGAAGTGTTTCTCTCCTACTTTAACTTTATTGCTCCTGGATCTACTTTTATTACCATCTATTTTACAAACTTACCACACACTGAAGCCTCTCAAAGACAAATGTTGGAATATTAGCTTCTATAAGCAGCTGCACCAGCTTTTCGCAAGTTCAATGTTTATTAAGTGGAGATTCACACATCTAGTTCTTACATAAAGATTAGTTGTTAACTGTTACATAACTAGGTTACTAAACCAACAGATAAAACTAATGTTAGCTGGATAATATATGGCCTGTTTCAATTGAAAAGAAATATGGTCAATATATTTGGCATGACACTTGATTATAAAGCTATTGTGTAAACTACTAAGATTTTAAATTCAACATACCTCTTAGTAAACATTATGCAAACAACATTTTGCATACAGTAAGTAGGATATTTTCCACATTCTAAATTACATGAATACTAAGTCTGAAAAACACATATTTCTTCCATGTATACACTTACAAACAAAATAAAGCAACACCTACATTTAAAAAGGATTAGTAGTTCAGTTCAATGTATCATTGCCCCCCTGTTTACATAGTTTAGTATTTTGATTGGACAGGGCAACAGAGGTTTCCTAGCAACCAATGAACAACACAATAAAATCAAAAATTTAAAGGTGCAACCCAATCAAGTAAGTCAGTTTGAAACTGGCTAGTAGGTACTAAGAACCTAGGATGGACTTTGCACCCAAACTTAATGATGGATTTATGAATCCAGCTGTTTAAGTTCTCATTACTTCATTACAGACAATAGTCATAGCAATATTTTACTGTGTGCTTTTCAGCTACATCTAATTTGACTTGAATCACTTAGGAAATGTCATTTTATTGTATTGAAAAGAACATGTTACTCACTGCTACTCCTATAACAACAATGAGTCAGTTTGCTTGAGGCTTTACTTACTCCACATATCAGACAGAGGAAAAAATGATGTTGGGCACACTTGTTAAAGCCTGGTGTGCAACTGGCAAAACAGAGGGGATTGAAGTGTTTTGACACATACATTAAATGCATATTAAATCAAGTCCTGCCACTGTGCTGGATTATTTTCATAAATGTGACATCTTCAGGTGAAGCAGTCAAATAAATCTACATAAGTCTTTAAAAAAAATCCCTAATGTTAGTTTTTATGCAAACAACCTCTGAATAGAAATTTTTCGCTTCATTCTGCTTTTCAAAACAAGAAATGAACAGAGCTTGTTCTGAGTGAGCTATGCTCTCACTCTCTGCTCTGCAGTCAGTTCAACAGTTGTGAAGATCTGAAGTTAGGCTGAAATAGTATCAAAGACATTTGATCTGACAATTATTGTATCACCTTCCCACAGGGCCTCTCCTCAAGTGACTCTTTTAAATGCAATCCAAATGGCTAAGTACACAATGAAGGGTTTGCAAGTGCTTAGATCTGGTCTGCAAAATGGACTCTTACCATTGGAACTTCTGTGGTATGACTGTGAGGTATGAGGAGGGAATGAATTTAAACTCCTCTGACTGTCCTTTAAAAGTAAATGAGATTCATAAGATGTTTCGAAATTAAATCTTAAACACGTTGAGTTTTTAAGTACAGATTTCACTGCAGCGATGACATTATAATGATTTAATGGCAAGCCTACAAGTGCTCATCAGATGATTTATTTGGTCTGCCATGAAAACTTCTCTTGTTCTGTTCACATGTTGCCACATCTCGATGGATAAAAGATGGAGAGCTACTTTATACTCCCGCTGTGATCAAACAGTATGGCTTTGAGTGACAGGTTTGACTACACCAACTCCAAACATTTAGTGCATTTCAGCTTTGGGAGCTTAAAAATCAAATTTCACAATATCTCAGATTACAACATGACGGTTGTATCATCTGCTGAGTGATTGCATTTAATCTGCTTGTTTTGCTTTTATTGCCACAGCAGACATTTACCCAGCCATGTGCCCAGATGTGACCAATTACAATAAATACAGTTTATTGTTCTTAAGAGTGAGCACTCAAATTTGTTTTTCCTTATTTTTTATTTGCAATAAATAAGGCCTTCCCTTGTTTATTGCCCCTGGCTACTAATAAAAAGCTCCTACGGATTCAATGTGTGAAAATATTCATTAAGACCACAACAATATGAACAATAACAATATACTTTATTCATAAAAGTTCTGATAACTGTAGAGACAGCTATATATCTGTCCATTGAGAAACTTATTGTAATTGAATAGCAAAAGACCTTGGAGGCACATGCCCTTAGTATTCATACAAAGAACCACCACCACAACATAGCTTATTTTCTATAGCAAGTTATAAATCCTCTCTTTGTCGTGGAGAAATAGTTTTGGAGACCTTGAGAAACACTTGCCAATAATGTGAGAACAATCCACATTGCAGTTATTGTAATGTCTGTGGGTATCCACTCCCAAAATCACTACATTAGCTCCATTGTGTTAGTATATACAGTACGAAATGCCTTGTCATTTAAGGAGAACAAGAAAATGGAAAGCTTACAGTCAGCAACTCATAAATCTTAAATATTGTATTTACATCCCAGCCCTTGAATGATTAAGTGAACATGGGAAGCAGTTTGGATGATTGTTGTTTTATTAACTCCACTTGCTAAGCTAATGGTGTTGGTAGATTATGTATAAAAGAGATCATTAGCAGTGTAAAGCTTCCTGACATGAAAGACCATATTGATACAAGACAGTGTATTTAGTCAAAGTTCCCATGCATCCTGTTTCATGAACCTCCAGGGAGCTGAGGTATTTTCAGTTTGTGCTTTTTACTTGGAATGAGTTAAAGCAGAAAAAAGAAGTGATCACGTTTAACTAAAACTGCATACATAGACTTTTTAGGGGCACATGGGTGCTGTGCAACAAGCTCTAAACCAAGCAGCAACTACAACAGCTGGAGGCTAAAGCCAATGCAGATGCACATTTAAGTGCAATGCCACTGACGGCCACTAGATACTACCTCCCAAAAAATCTCTGGCTCCAGCTGACTCCCATTCAAAAGGTGCCAACTTCTCTCATTGAAGTCTCAATTGCAAAATTCAGGCCCTCTAATAAGTGTGCTGGTGGTCATTTTGGAAATTATTGGTCCATTGGTAAGATTTGAAGACTTATAGTAAGCTTTGAAGTCTGTCATGTGAGTGTTGATTGACAGTTGGCTCAACTGCTGCTCTCTCCAGCTCCAGGACTCACACTGAGTCAGACTATTGTTGCAATATGTCATTAAGTTTAATGTTACTTGATAACGATAGCTGCCCTGTTAGCACAATTTAGCTAAAGTACCTAATGTTAACCCAAGTGTGCAGCACTCGGTGTTCCCAGTAAGCTAGCATTCGCTTTGGTCCGAGGTAGTGGGGTGTGTTTCCAAAGCATGAAAGGCAACACCCCACACTCCTTATCTGGAAGGTCCTGGCTCCAAACATAAAAGATGGCGCCGACCATGAGCTGCAACTTCAAACTTTATGGGTGACATCACACCTCGCTACATCAATCCTTATATACAGTCTATGCTTTAAGCACAACATTTATATATTACCTCACAAACCTGAGATGGCGCATCACCAAACAGCTGCCTATTTACATACCTGGTGGAAAAAGAGCAACATTAGCATTCACTTTGAGTTATATTTCTGGCCATATATATGGCAAATGTAAGTCCAATATTCACTCCTCTTTTAGCTCTGTTTTTGTCTCCACCAACACCTGAGAGACATATCTGGCTCTGGATGATGAGAGCAGCAAAAGTGAATCAGAACAGTAAAGTTGCAGGCCGTAAAACCAAAACAATGAGCTCAAAGAGGCTAAAAAGCTCTGTAGGGAACTGCAGAGTAAGGTAATCATTCTCAGTGGTTTTGTCACTATGAGTTACTTCTTTCACATTACACGTGGTTTTGGGGTCCATTAAAAATATTGATAATAGCAGCTTTAAAGAAGTATGTTGATTCAAAGAAAAGTTATTAATTTCAAAGGTCAATTCAGAATGCAGGTAGAGCTTGAATCACATTTCAAGTAAATATGTTAAAATCATCACAAATTCAAAATCCGGGATAAAAATAAGGGATAGAATAAGTGTATACAGCATCTATTGTTCTAGTAAACACCTAATTAACTTTAAATAGCGTGACATGCTAAATTTAGACCTTGAGGTTTGCCTTGGCATTACAATATGACCCCAAATAAAACATTTGATTTGAGACCATTAAATTCCAGGGGTTGCATGATTCTGTGAAAATGAGATGGGCTTTTATGTGGGTATGTGATGCCTATACAAAACAGGCAAGAGAGCAGCTGGACCTGCCATGTCCAGAGGAATGGAAAACCTCCCTCAGCAAGCCAAACCTCATGTATGGCGCGGATCCCCTGACTCCAGTGAGAAATTGTCTTTTTTAGATACTGAGGATCACCTTACATTCCCTCCATCCAAACCGCAACCCCGATGAATGAACATGCAAAAACTGATCCAAGAGCAGACGAAAGGAGCAACTTCTCTCTAGTCAATGAATTAACAGAACATAAAGAATTTTATTTTGCATCCGAGTGACTGCAAGCCACATGGAATCTGGTCCATTGCCCTCCAAGCATCTGCAACAGTTAACTAAATTGCTGGGCCGACAGAAACAGAGAGACATACATGGTGCAAATTTCAGGGTTTTTCTTCGCTCTGTGGATCAGGGATCACTAAAACCCCTTCCAGTGCCACAACTGAGAGCTGGATGGCCACAGATCTCTTTTGGTTTGGTTGCTTGTATGGATTGATGTCCCCTATATAGAAGCCAGTAAAAAGAGTAGGGGTTTCACTTTGGACATTATTACAGAGTTTGATAAATAAAGGGCGTCAGCACTGGTGTTTGGTTACTGGTATCATGACTCGATACTGGGAAGGAATTGTGGCTATATAATTGTCGCACATGACTAAACAGTGACACACTGCCATGGGAAATAGTTGACAGATGACTTCTGGAATTACTGCAATTCCTTTTTATCAGAATTTTTGCTCATATTTGGTGGATATTTGGAGGATCACTCAGTACAAAATTTTACCTTGATGTCATTCTCTGGGAAAAACAGCAAAGGCAAAAACTTTCTCATTTTTTGAGGAAGTTTCTGGAAAATGTTGCAACATCCAACATGTGATTGTTTAATTACATTCTAACAGCCTTGTTGCCTCTGTTCTCCAGGGCTTAATTAGACTGCGTGTTCTTGTTTACTACCCAAGAGCAGTGATCAGATTTGACACACACACACACACACACACACACACACACTATAATGGCTGTATTAGAAACAAACTCAATGACTAGACTATTGTGGTTGTGTTCAATCATTAACCAACTCACTGGTTGCCATTCATGTTCAGGCATGCAATCTGAAACTTGATGACATGTTGTTCATCCCTCTGGTACCCTCAACCACTCAAAGACCTGGCCAATTAAGAGTCATTAGAGGTCTTTAAACTTATCACCGGACTATTTGGGGGAAGGGAGGGGTTATCCAAGCTTTAGTCTCAATGAGCTCGTAGGTATGTTGGGAATTTGGAGTAATGGATTCCACTCTCATCAGGAAGATTTAAAGAAGATTGCATCCTGAGGTTTATGTTTTGAATTTTTCTCAGAGAGATTGAAAAGTATATAAATTATAAATAAATGGCATACAGAAGAATACTAGGAAAAGATCCAAAGTTCCTTTTAAGGCCAGAAAGATGATCAAACGTCCTTAAAAATCAGGACATTTTACAGGAGTGACCTCATAAAGACAGTACATACACGATTCAAATTGTACACATTTGTGTGAGAACATATGAAGTAAATAAGGGAATCCTGTGGTTGTGTGTACATGTGTTTGTGTCTACAGCCATCTGTGACAGTATATGTATGTATGTTTGTGTGGGTGTATCCTGCAGCATCCAGATGCAGCAGATGTGTTTCAGGGGCACAGGCCTGTGGTATGGTTGAAGATGAGAGAGAAATACTCATCTGTTCACCCATCTTTATACAAGACAGAGTGCAGTGTCCCACAGCTTTACACTGAAACCCCCTGAGACAAGAGGATTAGGAAAATGGTTGATAAAAGACCCAGATTCACAGAGAACAAATGATAAAAGGCAAATTATCAGAGAGATCAGAGACATTTTGATTGAAAGCAATGGAGACTGTATGGAAGCAACATGAGATCAAAAGACTGTGAATGGAACTTTTTGCATATAAACATAGTCAAAAAAGCTCCCTGCCAGGGGTCCGACTAATGGTGAAAATGATTCATCCAAATGCCAGGTGATCACATCTGGGAATCTGCTCCAAAACAGCACTCTTTCCGAATTAAGCCGCAATCATCATTGAGGATCTAATGTTTTCATAATGCATTAAAAAAATCCATGAGCGTTTGTGTGAGCTCTGTGTCAGCAGTTAGCTATTAAATATGCGTCCCCTGGTGTTTCAGTGATCCATCTTTTTGATAACCATCCTGACTTGGATAGCTAGCAGGGTCAATGCACAGTGAATGGGAATTTAAATGAATACCATCAGTATCATAAGCATGAGACATGACAAGGCACTTCTTTAACTGAAACTGTTAACATCCACTGAAGTGAAATTCACACTTAAGGTTGTCCATTGTTATGTCAAATGTGGTATCCATGTATGTCACCTATCAAGAATTTGGCTGCATTTCATTGTAATTTTTATGACGGAGATTTAAAGCAGTGGTGCAACCCAGCGGTTGGTTGAGGAGCCCTAAATGCACTTAATTTTATTGCGTGTAATAAAATGCATTCAAGTTAAATTCATATGAAACCAAATGACATAACTACCGTAGAAATGTTGGGAAGAATGAATCAGTTAATGCTGAAGTCTTTACAACCCAGTATTTCCAGTAATTCTCTGGTATTATAAGGAATACATTTTTCTTTATTCCATCTGTATGTATGCATCCTTTTTCTTGTCATAATATCTATGCCAGCTTTAAAAACAGCAACACAACTATAGTTGCTGCTGCATGATTGAAAAATCTTATCAAGTGATTAGGAGGGGACAAGACCAAAGTGAACTTCTTGCTCAGTCTGAGGAACTCTGAGGCTTCTAAGCAACTAACAACAAAGTCTCTGTTATGCCTATATGTCACTCCACTCGCTACATGCAGTCAAAAACGTATGTATGTATGTATTTGAATTCATTCACAATGGATCCTTGATATTAAATTATGCTTCTTAAAATCATTTACTGTGTTTTTATGAATCAATAACAAACATATATATACTTTGGTAAATGATCTCAGTGTTACAAATACTGTGAATGTAAATCAATGAACCCTTCCATAAACAAGCACCCCGGGTGGTCATTTGCCTTTGACAATTAAAGAATGTGATGAATTGGCATAAAAGTCAAAAAGGAGACACCTTCAGTTGAGACACCATTTATACTGTCTTCAACAACATTAAAGACAACTTTTCACACCACATCCACACCCTCAACAAACCAGAATTCCAACTTTTGTCTCACATGTTGACATCACTTCTCAAACAGACATGCCTATGGGTCAGCCTGAGCCTGGGGTGTTCGGGGGAGGTATTCTTGGAGGGGTCTGTAAACAGTAAGATAGCTGCATGTGTCTGTAGTTAAAGGATGGAATATTTCACAGACTAGTAAGATTTTCAGACAAGGGTTCAGAGACTTGATATGTTATCAGAGGCTTTGATGCTATCTGAGCAGAACCCTCTGCATCTCTTTCTGAATGCTGAAGATGAACAGTGACACCTGCTGGTTAAATCCTCCCCTCCCCACCCGCACTGAAGGCCCACCATGTGTTCTCCTGGTCTAAATTTCACACCTCTGTTAACATGATAAGGGATAACTACACATCATCCCCATCATCATGAGCTTCTTGAGTACAGAAGTTTAAAACTGTGTCAAGACTTTGCAGAAAGTATTTATGGTGTAAAACTGACTTTTCAAGAACACCTTTTCAATGTTTTTGGGGTTCATACATGTAAATGCACAAAACTGCAAACCGAAATTCCCTGAAATGATTACACGCCTTTTTGTTCATAAATCAGACCACATATAAAAAAGAAGTCTGCTTGCCATTCCTCCATGCCCACGTAGGCCAGAATTGTTTTCTTTAAAAGTACATACATATGAACATGATATCTTGCAGCACTATTCCTTTTTGATGCTTTTACTCAAATTTACCAACTTTCATCCAGCATGTATGGATAAATAATCATAACCAGGAAGAGGAGAAGGTACAACTAAATGCTACAAAGTCAGTTGAACATGACCAAATGTCTTCAGAGTTGGTGATACATCTGTGATCTGTCTGCAGTTTTGTCGCTCCATATATCTATCCACACACTGACCGGCCTGGCTGCCCGCCTGTCTTTCCTCATGACATCATCCTTCACTGCTCGCTCTGGATCCTATTACTAGATCCAGGTCCTCTCCTCCTTCCCTGAGGAGTCTGCGATGTCTCTCCGTCTCTCTGCGCTCAGCTGATATTACCACCGTGTTGTTTACTTAATCAACTGGCTACATCTCTCCCCAGGCAGTCACTTTGACCCATGACCCCTTTAAAGGTTTAAGAAGCAAAGAATAACAAATAAAAGCCCTGTTAAGTAGTGCATTACTCACTGTGGCGTCCTGCCCTGCTTCTTGGTATTAGTGTAACCCTACATATGGAACGCAGTCAGACGGAGTGACTGCTCTTCTGGCTGGGTTCACTGTTCACATTGTGGCCCCTTTGTGGCTGACTGGCCACATGCATGACTAAAGAGAGACCGAATGTGTTGCTAATCTTCCAACTTTCCTTTATTTCTTAAAATACTAAATATTCTGCAGAGGTTTAAAGTCCCGGTATTGCGAAACAGCATTGACCCCTGAGTGTAATATACATAGTTTTGCAGATTCCTTCTTCAACTCCAGCTCTCCCTCCACCCTCAGAATATACTCAACATCTGTGTGTTGAACTTACGAGATCCTCCATAAAATGCCTCTGAGCAGTTCCTCTGTCTGGCTTGACCAAAAGCTTCAGTGAGTTTATTGACATCCTGCCTTAAGAGAGAAGAAAGGCTTAGCAGCTACAGTCTCTGCGTGGAGGCAAGCAGACTACAGACAGCCTCTGGTCACAGATTACAACAAATCCTCCACAGCTGAAATTATGGTGAACACACATTCTGACTGAATGATGCTAATTGCTTTTTTGTTTCCGAAACTGCAGCGTAGACTTTAGGCATGGCTTTGTTGAAGATTTGCTGTAATGTATGACAAAGCTGAACTCTTCCTGCAGCAAGCAGGAGTTCCAGGTCCTGAGGTTCTTTTGGCATTTCGGAGATATTGTTGTCCAACCAGAGCTGAAAGTTTGTCCTCAGACTCACATCAGTCATAGCAAGTAACATTAAATTACATGGATAAAAAGAGAACAAAATACAATATAAATAAATATAAATATTCAAATAACCTATAAAACCTATAAAGTGTGTGTTTCATCTCTGGTTTGCTGGTTTATACACTAAATTTGCCAAATCTTTGACAGTAACATAAAAAGAAATAATAAAAATGAGTTCCTTATTTTTTGTCCACATTAATTAAAAACAAACAAACTGCGGACCTATACCAGAGTTCCAAAACAGAGACCTCATCCCAGTACTGTATGCCTAAATAACTATGCTTGGGAAATTGTTCAAATGTGCCATCCCTAAAAAGTCTGTTATGACTTTTAATTCCTTAAAAGAAATGAAAGAAAATCTAAGTGCAAAAAGTTGTGGTTTTACAGGGGTTAAGTATCCTGGAGTCTTGTTGCCACCAAGTTGATATGCAATCCAGGAAGTCAATGCGCCCAGCCAAGAAATTGTCTGCTTGACCCCTGTAAAACTACAACTTGTTCTTTTTACACTGTTTTTTTTACACAAGTTAAACAAACAAGATATAACATGTATATTAGCAAACTTTAGAGGTGCTGGTAGGCGGATTTTGTCACCTTTGGATTGAGCCAGACCTGTTGTTACTGGTCTTTATACAAAGCTAAGCTAACCATTTAATGGCTCCAGTTTTTTATTAAACACACAGATATGAGAGTGATATGAGTTATGAGAGTGGTGTTGATCTTCTTATCTAACTCTGCAAAAAAAGCAAAACTCCCAAAATGTCACACTATTCCTGTAAAATTGAGCCACTGAATGAGTCCCTCACTATGGATTGCTGAAAAAATTTGTACATCCTACTATAAAGGTAAAATTGATCACATTATACAAGTGTTTGACCTGTGAGAAGTGGGGAAGTGGGTGAAGTGTCAGTCATGACTCGCCAGTCTGGGACAGTAAATATTGTGGTGACCTGGTGCTTTAGGCTACAAATAACTCACAGAAGCCATTTCATGAGCTCATAATGATGCTTATACTGGCCAGAGCCAAATGAGGTCATGCTTTTAAGTAATGATCAGACCTGTTTCAGGCGACACCATTTCCTGCTAGATGGTAATTATTTCTACACATATAATCAGTGGTGTCCCTGCACACAAAAACATTAGTTTCACACTGCTATTACATTCAAAAAGTCTCCTGCAGTATTATTCAGTTTTATCACAACTATAAAGATTGACACGACTGGGATATTATGAACCTGGGAAATGAACAACTTTCAGATGATAAGAGGAGAAACCTTGATAAAAGCTACAACAGAAAACACAAGTCGCAAATTCAATTCACAAATTCACTGGTCGAAAATATAAACTCTTTGGACCATGGTGATGTAATGTACATTTTATTGTATGTGTGTGTGTGTGTGTGTGTGTGTGTGTGCACGCTTGTGTGTGAGTCACCATCTGCGCACCTCTGAATCTTCTCTCCAACAGCCAATAAAATGGTCCAGCCTGAGAACCAGGCGTACTCCCACAACAAACGTGGGAAGAGGAGGAAGTGCTGAGTCGACACACTGTTGTATTGTTTTAGTGGAGAAATGTGATGACCGGAGAGATTTGTCGTGCTGAACCGGGGTTTGAGGGCCTGTTTTTAATGAGCGGAAAATGAAGCCTGGGAGTTGAATTTGCATGAGAGGCTTGGAAACTAATCATGAAGCCCAGTGGGCGCTGGAAAAGACAGAATCCTTGTGTTGTCCATAGTCAATGGAGGCTCAAATTCCCAAGATTAGCTACTCTCAACACACATTTTTGCACATGTATCGAGAAAGAGATGGTTACATGACTTCATTTGGTGCAGTGAATGCATCACTTTCCTTTAGGTAATTTTTATCATTTACACTTTTGTCATCAGCACCCTCCACTTAGGTTTGTTCACCATGTGTTAATTAAGTATGAGGTCACTCTTTTGGTAGACGGATTGTGTCAGAAGCAAAGATTGTTAATAGGGGAGTTTAACTGATGTCATGGCTTCACGTTTTTCCTGTTTTTTGCAAGAAAATAAGAAAACAACAGGCTGTTAATCTCATTATCACATTAGGATCATTAGGCCACATTTGGAGATAAGCAGCAGCTATTACTCAAAGCAAATTAATCCTGGTAACAAGCTGACCCCTATATCATAGCTAAACCTTCTAGCACAACATGGTAGGGTGCTTGGATCGTTTGAGGGGGATGACAGTTATTCACTAATTTGTTTTTTTATAATTTATGTTCAATTAAATGATAAACTAAGTTCTATTATTGTGGGCAGATAGTAAACTACAAACAGAAGTGGACAGTGAAATATGGAAAATAAATGGACTGTTTCCAGATCTTGAGGTTTGGATATTGCACAGGAAGTCTGGAAAGTGTATTAAAAATACTGATATCCTTTGCTGACATGCAGCACATGCAACATTTTATGTTGTTTTATACAGTACTTGCTGTCATTTGATATAATACAATATTTCCTGTTGCGGAGAAGAATCTGTTTAGTTGACTGTAACACTGTCCTACCAGCCACTATCAACATACTTTACGCTGGGTTGAAAACTGCTCAAAATCAGTAAATCCAGTTAAGACGTTTTGGTCTGGAGTAAGTCCGCAATTCAAAATTGAGAATCTGAAGCTACATTTATGGTAGAGGAATGTAACTTCCTCTACCAGTTCAAGATATTTGGCCTTCTTACACTCGTGGACCTCCCCTATCCGGTCTTCCCAGGGGACTGTGAGTTCCAACATAACCACTTGCTCAGAACAGTCAGATGTTAAGACCAAATCTGGCCTGAGTGTCGTCCTTGCAATGTGTTCCGGAAACTTCAGCTGCTTCCCTTGGTCCACCTTCAGCTGCCAGTCACGAGCTGAGGCTTGCAGCCCAGTTGAGGCCCTGAACTCCCCTTGAGGTTTTTCTCCCACCCTGACAAAGGCGATGTTGTGCCTTGTTGGGAGCTGATGTTTGCTCTGTTGGATTCCGGTCCAAATGGTGTTAGCTACTGCCATCAGCACATGGTCATGGAGCCACCTGTACCTCCCCTCTCCCAAGGCTTTCGGGCAGCAGTTCAAGATGTGCTCCAAGGCACCTTTTTTCTGGGCACAGTGGGCTATTGGCTATTGGTATTGGCAAGACCACAGCAATGCAGGTTGGATGTGCTTGGAAGGACATCATACACTGACTGGATCAGAAACTTGAATCTTGCTCGTTCTGACTTCCAAAGTTCTGCCCAGGTGATCTTACCGGCAATTGTATGGTCCCTGCCACAGAGCCTACTAGGATGCCATGTCTCAGCCTCGCATCTGCCTGTTTGACTGCCTGCAGAGGAGACTCGGTTGAGTCTCAATGAATTAACACCTTTCTGACTCTGGTGATCTTTAATTCCTCTGTCTAGCTGATGTTTTGCTCGAAGCCCTCCACAATGGTCATAAGCACTTCATATATCAGCCAGACCTATTGTAACAACATGATTAAACCAGAGCTTTGCTACAGTTTTGAATACAGTGGTTGAGAGAAATTACATTGACTTCCTCATCACTACACATGTGAATTATTTATGTCCCAGAATGGAGATTCTCAACATCCTACTCCCTGTAGCTGTCTCAGAGCACCCGTTTAATTAAATTATCAATAAATGAATAGGGACCAGATATTGTACAATCATCAGTTACTATACAGAGAAGCATCTGTGTGGTAAAACTATAGAGCCTGGCTAAGGTCAATTAAGTATAATGGAAAAGTAACGCACACCAAGGGTTGTAGTGAGGTGCTGATCACTGGAAATAGACTTGAGAGTGGGAAAAAAGTGTCACACACTCTGGCTCCATATGCATTTGTCTTTTACTCAGATGACGTTTTGGCCCTCAGGCCGTCTTCAAGATCAACAATCAAATGATCTTCATCAGCGGATGCAACTGCCATGGAATATCAGAAGTTCAAATTTCTTTTTTTTTCTGAGTATTTTTACTTCTCTGGGAGTGTTTGCAATCTACAATTCCATGACAACTGGTAAAGCTCCATTTGAAGATGAAAATCATGTGATGTGATGGAAAGCCAGAACAGCTACTAAATGGACATTGTGGTGACATTGTTTTCCCAACTTCTGTTTCCAAGGTCAAGAATGAATAATATCAAAGTATTTTCCTTATTGATTATCAGTGTGCTATCTTCTTTAAAGCCTGTCCTTTCCGAGCTTAAATAGAACTGCAAATTTGCACTGTTTTACAATGAATCCCTTAGTGGAACCAACATGAGCAGTCACACAGAGTTCTAACAAATTCTTAGTTTAACCATACATGGACATTAAACTGGATGGTTCAAGTATTCCCCTTAATTTTCACTGCCAAAAAATGTTTAAACTAAAAATGTGGTTAAACAAGATGTGTAAACAACTCAACAACTCAACGAGCAGCTATTTAGCTATGTTACCACGTTCACTCCACCCACCTATAACTCCAGGAAGTGATTTTTCAGCCCATTTGAACTGTTGTAACACCCAGATACAAACACACACATACATGGCTCAAGCATCCTGTTTGTATCTGACACTGCTGAGCTGTTTCTGTTTAGTCTGGCATCTTTAAGATGGCCAAAAATGCAGAGAAAACTCAGACCACACTTGAAGAGAAGCACCAGAACTCTGTTTTAATTATAGTTCACTTCCTTGTTTTATCAAAACTGGAATCATTGTTTGCATGAGCTTTTGATTTAGATTTCATTCCTCAGACTTGGTTGATAGTCACCTTGCTTCCTAGAATAAATGTTAATTTGTCTACGCTGAAAATGACCACACCATTTCAGTCTGGAAATACTGGACATCAATTGCGACACTTTTATACCAAGAATAATGTTGTCTTGGCTTTTCTAGGGAAAAAAAAATTCTTAGCTTTACAACCTGCAGCATGATGACATTAAATGTGTCATTACTAATTTGAAACGCAGGGCCTTATTATCACTCTCCTGTTGAGCAGCTTTGAGAGTAATTGTGATTTTATGGTAAGAGTTACTACTTCATAGAACCCATTAAGGTGCATCCAACAGTTACCAAGTCCTGTGCTTTAAACGAAAAGGCTCAGTTGAGGTAAGCCTGTTTCTAAAGCTTCAGTCAAGTCAAAACCACAGTGAAGGAGAATCAAAATATTTTTCTATGAAATTAAGTCATACGTGCTCAAGAATGGCCTGCTCTCTGTCCACAGCTGGTATTTCAATCTGTTGTTTAAATCTTTACACAATAATGACATCAGCACCAACGTGTGTCATAACTCTTCTGCATACTGACAGGGATGGCAGAAATTTAGGACAAGAGGAAATCCTTTGACTTGATGTGCATCTGTTCAACAGTTCAGCTGAATGGATGAATGAGTGTGTTGCTGTGTTATCAGACAGCCAAGGACTTCTAATATTCTCATGTGGACAACTGAGACTGAGTGAGAACACTCGAAACTGTTTGATTATTGTCTTTAAGGAATGAATATTATATCAGTGGTGAAAACCCTTCATAAGTCTGCACTGCACCATTTTCTGTATATACAAAGAAACACCGTAGACATTAAGACATACAGAGAAGACTGATCTCAGAACCATACCATTTGGCAAGCCTTGGTCCTTGAGAACAAGTCATCTTATAGCATGAGATCTAATAGGACAATAAACTTGAATATTTCTCCTTTCTGTTTTGGTTCTTTACCGTTCTACTGTATCAGGGTGGCCCTCACTTTGGTCCTCTGGGGTCGTAGGGTCTGCTGACTTTCATAGCGCTTCAGAGCTCAAGTGGCATAACGACTTGGCCAGGCAAACACTCACCTGGGTGTTCTGCCAGAAAAGCAAGCGCTGATGTTAAGATTACTGTAAATGCGGTAAAAGTGTGGCCCCCGAGAGCTGTGAATAACCCATGTTCTGTAGTGCAAAGTATACTGTATAGTGGGCTCATACTGGGCTAGGCCTCTCTCTGTGGGTTTATAAAAGCAAATATAGGATGTTTAAAAGTAACATGGCCCACTTTTAACGCTACTTTGACATAGATGACAAACAATCATATCAAAGTACTGGAGGATTATAATTTGCCTTGTTTATAAGACAATATATAGAAGATTTATTGTCACTGATACAGATAAAATCACAGCAAGTGTGGACAAAGAGAAACTGTTCTGATCGGTTTCTTTTTTGTGCTCATTGGACCCCATGTTTCACTTTTACTGCTGGTCAATGGGCGGAGAGGCTGACAGTCTGACTCACCAGAGACAAGATACAAATCACTCCCAGCCCCCTCCAACTCACAAACACACACACACTGATACATCCCTCCTCAGCTGTATTCTCCATGACCAGCGCACCAGCATGTGAGCCTTGTGGTTTGAAATGGAAAAAATGGTTCTAAATCAGAGAACCACAAATCACAGGCAGCCAAGCTCAGCTCCAACAATCACGTGTAGGCACGTTCGCATACACACCTCACAGACAGAGCTCCCTGGTTTATGTTCTCATCAATGTGTGTATCAAGATAGGGAAAGAGAAATAGTTGAGGGAGTGAGGCTATCCAATTAAGCAATTACAAGCTTTGGGGCCCAGATTTTCCATGACTTAATCTCAGCAGCTTCTAGTGTTCACCATGGAGGCTCCACAGCGTCTCCTGGAAAGAGGCCTGAGACAGGGAGATGGTGGTTTCTGATACAGATGGATGTCCATCCTCCAGTCCCCCAGGGTTCAGTGGTTCAGGCTTCCATCATACATCAGGAGAAGTCTAGACAACATAAAGGCTCTTACTATGCTGACAAGAAATGGAGGCCTCTGTTGCCCAGTGCTCCATCAATCTTCACTATATTCTGTCTTCTCTAGCCTCACGTCTCTCTCCCATACATCCTTAACTGTACAGTACCTTTCTTTCCCCCCCATTCTTTCCTTCCAATTTTCTTTCTCTCTGCTTTCTCTCACTGCAGCAGCAATTAACTGTCTCGCTCTCAACAAAGTAAACTCTCTATGGAAAATTGCCTGTACAGCTTACCTGGATAACCAGGTTTGAGCAAGTTGGAAAACAGCCTGTCTGGGCAGGGTTATGTAATTCTTGGCATGACTGCCTCTCTCAGCTCATACCCACAGTGCAGGCTGTGGCCCGCATGGCACTGAGCTTGACCCGATCGACTATATTTCATGCCAGATTGTGCAAAGAGGAAGATAATGTCTGCTGTTGCTCACCTCTGCTTGATGTTTTCTGCATATGTTGGCTCCCCCAGCGCGGAAGGAGCGGCTGTAAAATCTATTTAGGTCAGAGCTATTACGTTTCAACCCTTGTTCCCTGTCTCAGCAGTTTAGGGGGTTCAGAGTGCCTTGACTCCATTTGTCTCCATCCAATAGATGTTTCTGCCTTATGTATGGTACATAGTTTACAGGAAACAAGGAGGACAGTCTTCACAATGATACAACACAGAAAAGAAAATGGAAACTTTTTTTCTTAATTTTAAATATCAGAGGAAGTTTGCTCAGCATGTGTGTTCTTTTTAAGTAACACCTTCTTGACATTCGTCAAGTTCCACACATCCACACTGACTGCTTGTCACCACTGAGCATGTTGACTCGAGAAATCTGGGGTGAAGCACCTTTTATGATGGACCCTTTAACAAAAATTGATTGGATAGGAAAACTTAAAAGGAATAGCTTGAAATTTTGGGAAATACGCTTATTTGTTTTCTTGCCAAGAGTGAGATAAGATCGATACCACTCAACTCTCATATCTGTAAGGTAGCTTAGCTTAGCATAAAGACTGGAAACAGGGGGAACAGCTAGCCTGGTTCTGTCCAAAGGGAAAAAAACCCCATCTTCCTGCCAATGTTCTCATTACATATATCTTGTTTGTTTAATCTGTACAAAAACCAAAGTGTAAAAATAATACAGGGTTTTACAGGGAATTATGTCCTGCACTCTTTTTTGGCCAGTTGCAGTGATTTCCTGGAGTCACCGGTGATTTCCTAGCAACACAGTGATAACACACAAGTAATCCCCCTGTAACACAATTGTAACGGAGCCAGGCTAGCTGTTTTCCTCTGTTTCCAGTCTTTATGCTAAGCTACCGTACATATGAGAATGGTACCGATCTTCTCATCCAACACTCGACAAGAAAGCAAATAAATGACAAACTATTTTCTTGAAGTTATGCAGTACCTTCCTGGACCTTTAGTCATCACTGGTGTATTTTTGATTATTTCTTGGTACTCAACTACTAAGAAATAAATTACATCATAAATATAATACAGCCTACCTCTACTTTTTCTCTGACAAATTATTTACATTTATAGCCAAGTATACAATGCATCACATAACAAATCATCACTTACCATAATTTGCTACAATACTAGAATACCGTCATGGATATCTTGTGCCCAAGCACTGAACTGTAATGATTTCCATCTCACTTATTCCAAGTGAAAAATCCTTTCAATGTGTTCTTGTGTGTGTATTCATATACAGTGTGCCGTGAATCAAATGTGTGTGCATGGATGTGCTGGACTGGACGTGTTTCCAGGTATACATAGGCAGCTACACAAAACCAATGCTGGAGAAGATCCATGGCAGCAGATGACTGTCCAGCCTCATGTGGACCTCAGATGTTTGAAGTGAGCTGTTAGAAAAGGAAAATTCCACAGAGTACAAACAATAACTCAACACGCACTGCAGCAGGCTGACAGTGAATGGTATGGTATGAACACATCAAAAGTCGTCAATAGGGAACAATATGGCTGACAGTTGTGTCAGTGAAGACTTCAGCAGACAGGTCATTTCAGATGTGGAGAATGAGGGCACGGAGGGGTTATGGTACTAGTGTGTACTTGGGACCATCCATCTTGGGAAAACAGAGATATAAATGGTCCTGATTCAAGTGTGGGGTCTCCCTGTCAACATTAAGGGGCTTTAGATTAACAGCATTACCCTGGCTAACAAGCATGCATGAAGTCATGATGACAATGATGGCATTTAGATAATGTCTAGGTCTATGATAAGCAGTCCAAATCATCCCTTTATTTTACTTTTATGCTCTGTTACCACTGTGAAAGTAGAGTCAGAAGACAAAGCTGCCTAAAAGATTAAAAGAAGCAGCTAGCTTGGCTCTGTCCAAAATAAATATGTCCAAAATAAAAATCCACCCACCACCACCTACAAAGGTCACTTAACACATAATCTCAGCTTGCTAGCTGGCAACCTCATGGTGATGAAAAGACTTAAGGAAGTCACCGTTTCCCAGCCAAGATATAGTCCGGCTCAAGCTAACCATCTCCTGTCAAACCATTCCTATACATCATTAAAAGCGTATACCAGTACTTTTGCATGTTTCTGCCCATTTGGTACAAATAATGAGTATTTTACATCACTGTAATCATTTTGTAAACAATTCTGCCATGTTTTAGAGCGTTAAATGTATTTTATCTACTGTTTAATGCATCAATTGGTTATCCATTCAATTCTGCATAATATTAGTTCATTATTGTTACAAAGTGATGCAGTGCAGACTTTTCACATCAATCTGCACTGAAACTGCACCACACAATGATAATGTGAAACTAACAAAAACTAATGCAGACTCAATGTTCAGTGGGGTGGATTACACAACTCAAGCCAGCAAGTTTAAAGAGTCTGCTAACTGAGTCTCATAAATGAATGGAAACCTGTGGCTGCTTGGAATGGTAGTAAAAATACATCGAAAACTTTAAAACTATATTGCATGCAGTCAAAATTGACCAGCAAATGCAAAGTGTGAAGTACATAATTTGTGGTAAAAGAGCTAACACTGTGTGCAAACAGAAAGGTGTGAGTAGCAACATCAGTCATCAGTATTTATATTTACTTTCCCTGGAATATAACATGTATATATCGTAGCAGATACAGTATCACACATCATGTTACTGTGCATGTACTTCAGGTAGGTGACTGAAGAGATGTGTGTGGTGCAGCAGTACTGAGAAATCGTTCTTTTTTTGGCTCTGCAGCCTACAGCGGTCCATTAGCCCTCACTTGGTTTCCTTCCAGACCGTCACATATGTCGTCCTGACAGACATTCCTGTTCTGTCTGCCGCAGCAAGAGTTCAGCTTGTCTCCAAACACTATGAGACTGACAGGGAGGATTTACAATTAATTGTACGAATCAAGAGCAGATTGGGTGTGTTCCCCTGAGGTGTTTGATGTGTCAGCCGCCTTCACATGGGTGGAGTGCTTGTTCACTCATTCATACAGTACATGTATATACAGATGCTGTCTGGAAATACCATAGATGTCACAAAGCGGCAGCACACCTTCAAAAGAATAACACAATGGTTGAAACTCAGATGTGGGAATTTTGTATGACTGTATGGGTGCAGAATTATACTGTATCTGTGTGTACATCTGGGGTAACATATCACATGCAGCCATTGCCAAAAATCCCATACGATTTTCCCTTGTTAATAAGCAACAGTCCTGCATAAGTACTGTATAAACTTCTCATATTGCCTTACCAGTAGAAAACAGAAAATACACCATCCATGTTTATAAATACAATGGCATTCGGCGCACAAGAACAGTCTAAATCTTTAACAGATCAAGTGTTTATGCTATCAATAAATACATTTTAATGGGACAGAAAATCTGAGTTGTTTAAAAGGATCATGGAAATCATTACAAGCTCCATTAACGGTTGGAAAAACTGAACTGGATAGACTCTTAAATTCAAAAAATTCTAAGAAATGTCCTAGTTTCTCAATGTTGCTGCTGGGTCTTTACATGACAAAAGGAGCAGTGTGACCTCATTCACTAGACTGAGACCAGGGTCCAGGCTGTAAAGTTTATGAGCCCATGACTGTGAGGGTGAACAACTTGAATTCCAGCTTGAGGTGACTGTGTAAGTTAAATTCAGTTTATGCATTCTGATTACATGAACGTTACATCTGAACAAGTAAAATATATTTGTAAAGGGGAAGTTTCAAGGCTGCATGCTTTTTATGGTCTGGATTTATAACCTGCTGACACAATATCACATCTCTGAATGCCATGGCTGAGTGTAGACCTAATAACATGTACACACACAAATACATCCTTGCTCATTAATGGTAATGGAGTGGCAACGGTTTACACCTGGAAGAGTTAGCTTTGGTTATCTTGCCTGGTGCTTCCCTATAACTCTGTCACTCATGATATTGTAGTGGGCCTAAAGTGGCTCGCAGCCTAGTAGCAAAATGGAAATATTATGCTTCTGAGTTTTATACCATCTGCCCTCCTGCAAAACTCTTTAAACTGTGACAGGAAATATTTAGACAACAAGATCAGCTCTGTTGAAATCACAGGACAGATGGGACCAGACAGAGCTGTGGGCAGATAAAGAGAAACAGAGGAACAGACTATGGCATGGTAATTGTCCCATTATTGTATCATGATAATGTTTTACTACACATACAGCAAGGCATATTAGTCTGCAAAAAGATGATTATTTTTTAAAAACATTGTAAATAGACATTATCAGAGCTGTGTCCTTTAAGTTCTGACTTAAGCTTCAATTGTTTCCTTATTACTTACTTGTAGCCTTTCAGTTCCTTTCTTATCATGAAAATTGTTTGTGATTTTAAAGGGGTACTCCAGTAATTTATTATTTGCACTTCCATAAAGTTGAGGGAATTGGGAGTAACAAATTTCAAAAAGAATGGTCAAAGATGGTGCAGCAGAGGCTGAGACAACCTGAGTTCAGCACCAAATAACTGGATCCTAGATTTCCCATAACGCAAAAGCCCACGTCCCAGTTTGTAATGCAGGCTTTCCTTTAAAGAATTGTTAGTCTTTAGGCCCCTTGATGCCATTTCTAGGGTTACGTTTTAGACTTACTGTAGAAAGCTCCTCCAGTGCTGCAGATGTCAATATACAACTGTTTTCCCAATAAATCAGTCTTGATGTATAAAATTTGTGAAGTGCTGTTTTAATTTTTCTTTATTATTATTTATGATCTATAAATATGTATAACTGGTAGGGGCCATTTTTCACAATAAGAATCAATCGAACAAATAGAAAGATGATGTCAAAACAAAGTTTTGTGGCATCTTGGAAAATCAAAATGATTTTCCTTGATAAATAATATGTTTTAGACAATAAATATTTATGTTTATACTCTAGCCTTAGTTATATTGATCAGTATAAAGAAATTTTGCATACTATATTTAGCTTTCTCATTGTTAAAGGTATACTATGCAGGAATTTCCTAAAAAACAATACTCATAAAATGTATAGACTTATACAAAAGTAATCCCTCTCAATCATCATATATGACCCACTAGAAGTGTGTGGTCTATCGACACAGACCCTGCCCTCTGCCTGTATTTTCTCATTTTCTCATTATTTTGCTGTGTCCGGGACACTTCTGGGCTGCAACCTTTGGGCAGTGGGTGTATAGCCACCAGCCAGCAATAGCACGCAGGGTGCGAGTGTATAAAAACATGGTGACCAGGTGCCAGATGATTGGTGCTAGACTGGATCAACCAGAGGGACGATTTGTGAAATGCTCACGAGATTTGTACGCCTTGTGTTTCTTTATTGTGCACGTAACCCAAACCATTACCCTAACCCTAACCACACTTGAGAGCTCAACCCTCCGGCTGACCCAACCTAGCATTTACCGTGACAGATCATAAGCATGCATCCAAGAGGAAGCTACGAAAATGGCAGACACAGGACCAATGTTCTGCTTTTTCAACAGTTATTTGATGAATTGCTCGTACAACTGTCTCCCTTACTGCTGGATTTTGTTGCACTTATGGCAGCAAGCAGTTGTAGTCAACTCGGGTAAAGTCCATTTAATTGTGTCCTCTGTGGACTCTGTGCTATGCAGCACGAAGCTCATTCCATTCACCCTGAACAGTGTTGAAATTAAAAGATATTTTATTATCAATGCATGTCTATGTTTGGTTTGCAGTGGAACAAAACAAAAGTTGTGAAAATAACTGAATCCATGCTTATTCTACAAAGAAATTTTAATAGCCTGGACAACATTATTGGTACCCTTTAGAAGTTGTAAGAAATAATTGATTTGTAGTGATACTATTGTGTTCTAATTAGTATTACAAGTGTTTTCAATCTTATAATCACTCATGCAGCCAGTTTAAAGGGAGAAAATTACTCACTCTTCTGTTTTGTGCCACTATGTGCATTGCATTGAACATTGAAAACAGAAGGAAAACTAGAGAGTGGTCTGAAGACATTAGAAAAAAAGGTAATAGCCAAGCATGGTCAACGTAAAGATTACACGACCATCTCCAAAAAGCTTGACATTCCTGTGACCACTGTTGCCAATATTATTAAGGGGTTTAAGGCAGAAGGAACTGTAGCCAACATCTCTGAATGTGGTCACAAAAGGAAAATTGGCCCGAGATTGAACCGAAGGATTGTTCAAATGGTCGGGAAAGAACCTAGGAAAACTTCAATACAGATCCAAGCTGATCTTCAAGTTCAACATACAATAGTTTCAGTCACACCATCCATCACTGTCTGAATGAAAATGGGCTCCTTGGTAGAAGACCCAGGAAGACCCCACTTCTAAGAAGGAGACACAAAAAAAACCAGATTGGCCAAAATGCATATTGACAAGCCACAGTCCTTCTGGGAGAATGTGCTTGGGACTGATGAAACAAAATAAGAGCTTCAGTGCTCAGTGATGTTTTGGGGTTGTTTTACTGCCTCAGGCACTGGGTGCCTTGAATCTGTGCAGGGCACAATGAAATCAGAGGACTATCAAGGCATTTTGGAATCAAACATACAGCCCAGTGTCAGAAAGTTGAGTCTTAGTCGCAGGTCATGGGTCTTCAAACAGGATAATGACCCCAAACATACATCAAAAAGCACCCAAGAGTGGATGAGAAGAAAACATTGGACCGTTCTGAAGTGGCCTGCTATGGGTCCTGATATGAATCCCATTGAACATCTGTGGAAAGAGCTGAAACTTGCAGATGGGAGACGGCACCCATCAAACCTGAGACAACTGGAGCAGTTTGCTTAAGAAGAATGGGCCGAACTACCAGTGGAGAAGTGTAGGAACCTTATTCAGAGTTACAGAAAGTGCTTGACTGCAGTTATTGCCTCCAAGGGCTGTGCTACAAAATATTAAGCTAAGGGTACCAATATTTTTGACCATGCCATTTTCATTTGTTTTATTGTATAATATGTTAAGTTGTAAATAAAAAGCAAAGTTTCAGTTATATTCAATGTGAAATAAAAATTGATGGATACCCTATACTTCTGTCAGTTTCAACTTAATACAGAGAAAATTTTGTTTTTTTTTAAAAAAGGTGGAAGGGTACCGATATTTTCGGCCATGTCTGTATGCTATGCAGAATTTTTCTAAAAAACAATGTATAGACTCATACAAAAGTAATCCCTCTCAATCATCACATATGGCCCACTAGAAGTGTGTGGTGAACCTACACAGACCCTGTCCTCTGCTTGTATTTTCTTATTTTCTCATTATTTTGCTGTGTATGGGACACCTCTGGACTGCAACCTTTGGGCAGTGGGTATGTAGCCACCAGCCAATAACAGCATGCAGGGTGTGAGTGTATAAAAACATAGTGACCATCCAACCTAGCATTTACCCTGCCAGATTGCAAGCATGCATCCAAGAGGAAGCTAGGATGCCAATGTTCTGCTCCTTCAACAGTTGTTTGATAAATTGCTCATACAACTGTCTCCTTTATTGCTGGATTTTGTTGCACTTACAGCAGCAAGCAGTCGTAGTTGACTCTAGTAAAGTCCATTTCATTCTGTCTTCTGTGGACTCTGTGCTCTGCAGCAGACTGCTGTCCATGGAGTTCAGCCCTGCCCTCGTGCATACAGACACAGAGAGCAGAGGATAGAGACGTTGAGCCAGGGAGGAGAGGCCAACTTTAAATGTTGTGTTTACAAACAGTAACTGACAAATCCTGCATACTATGCCTTTAAGTTTAAGTTTCAGTGGCATTCATAGTACTAACTTCTGACATTGCAAGTTGTATAATTTCCTGTTTATATAACATGGCAAAGTACAGAAGCTACCTACAAAAACTGCATACTATAAAGGTTAGTATACAGTACATACTGCAGTCACCGCCATGAGGTCTGAAGGATAATTTGAATCAGGTGGAAAACCATCACCACATCACCTTGCTGTTAATTTGATCTTATTCCAATACAATATTTCTCCTCCCTCAAATCTGTGATTTATAATACAATGTCAGAGCAGGCTTGCATCCTCTGATAAAGTTGAATTAATGAGCTGCTGCCAGACGAGACACGGTAGCTCATATCTTACTCTGTACACTCCACCTCAACTGTGACTCAGGTATTTCCAGCAGCATTCAGGTCCACCATTAAAGTGTTCATTATCCTCGAGCCATACGTCAGTGGAATAACAGGGCAGGAGCGTTTATTTGCACAGCTCCCTCCATTCATCAATCCCGTGATCCTTGCTACTGCATGAACCCTCATGTCACATGTGTTTAACTGAGGGAAGCAAGGGCCTGTGTGTTTCCTCCATGTAGAGTAATCAAAGCAGTTGATCACACGAATCCAGACGACTCAGACAGTGTTTGGGTCCCAATCAGACTTCAGGAACTCCCACTCCTTCTGTGGTTTAGACACATAATAATCCCTTGTCAGTCAGATATGTCTGTGCTTTCATAAGTCTCCCCCTGCCATTCACATACATAAATAATCTTGCTATGATTTCCTCTTCTTCTTTTTTGTCTGTCCAACTCTCCCTTATGTCCGCATACAGTACAAACACATTCACCAATACACATACAGGAGCAGTGGTGTAAACCTATTTCCACCTGTTCCTGATTACTCTAATTGGCCAGTGAGGTTGAGGAAATGTGTGACAGCTGAATCTGGGGTAGAAAAACTGACCCTGGTGAAAAATGAGTGGAAAACTAGACGAGCACCTAGGTGAGAAAGTCATAGCGGCATTTGGAGTCAGGGTTTGCACCCTGTGTGTATGTGTGCAAGTTAAGTTTAGTCTGTCCCCTACTGTGAATCATTCATTCTCTCAATCATTCTTTAACACACACATACACACAAATTCAACAGAACCCCAAAGCCTGACTCACTGAGTCATTCCAAACAGTGTGAGTTTGGTTAAACGGAGCACAGAGGCGATGATTCAATGGACCATCCTGAAACCAGAATAAATCAATCACACTCCAAGAGCTGGTATCAATGAAGCCTTTTCCCATTGATGCCCTTTCAACACAATGGAAATGGCTTCATTCTGCTGAAGTGGACCTCAATGGGGCTTTAAAGGAAACATACATGGAATTGCAATGGAAATAGCTGTGAAATATGTGAGGAAGAGAAATGAAGAGTGTTGGAGAAAGCCACAACTGTTTGGTATTCAGCTCTGATCCAGAAGTGTATCCTACATTTCACAATCCTGCATGGCTGTCTGTCAGACTTTGGACATTTTTGTCATAGATCTGCACATGAAATTTGTCATGGGAAGAATGCTGATAATAAAACACATTGAATTGAGAGAAATCTAGCTAGGGCAAAAATGAAAAAATGAAAAATGAAAATAACAAAAAACGTGATTTATTCCTACAGAGAGAGGTCTCTTCCATTAAACTCTATATAAACCATGTAAAATTAAAGATGGCACTGGACTGCTTCTTTGCTCACTGACTGCATTGCTGCTCTGCAGAAGAAACCTCAATGCTGCCACAGGTGGACAGAAGATGTCTGATTGAGATTACTGTGTAATCACTATATAGCTGCACTATAGCTTTCAGGCATCAACCAACTTACCGGTCTGCTGCGGAGCAACACTCCAATCAATGGGCAAGGAAGCAGTCCTGCACCATCTTTGTTTTCACTTGGTGTGTTTATACTACATACTATTTTCACACAGTACTATATAAAACAGTCTTTACAGTAAACTATTATTTGCTATTAGAATACAAGAAATCGTTCTAAACTGTTTTGTACTAACAGGAATTGATTAATACTCGTATTGTCATTCAAACTGTGCCTTTAAAAATGCCACAACACAATTTGAAAATAAACTTTACTAAGAGACAGCAAAATATCTTTATAAAACTTGAATAGTCATTTTTTTTGTTTCTGAAGTGTTCCTGGAGCTGTTTCACCACCATCCACAATTACTTTAAATTTTTTGCAGCTGTGAGCAGTTCCTCCATTTCCTTTGAGCATTACATTGTGGGAGAATAGTGCACATCAACAGTATACTCAAAGAAGATTTCAGAATACTTTTTTTGGGTCACTTTTTCAGTCCATACTCAAAACCTGCTAGAATATAGTATGTAGTATGGATTTAGGACACATCTATTAACTTTATTGGAAGAGACCTGTCTCTGTTGGAATAAATTGTGTTTTTTGTTAACTTTAACCTGTCTGAGGTTGTTTTTTCCCAGCTTCAAGGTCGCAAAGAAACTTTCCTACCATCCAGTGAATTCGTATTTTCAACATTCTTCCACTAACAGATTTTACGAGCGGATCTGTGACTGAAATTTCCAAGTTCTGGGAGATAGTGATACTAAAAGTATCCCAATCCAAGGGAAATACTCTACTCTAAATGTACCTAATCTGAGTGAAGCAACAAGCATGCTGTACGGTAATTCCCCTTGAATGCTAGCAGAGCCCTTCTTATCTGATATGTGAGAAATATTAAGTACTCTCATGAGCATACAGTAGTAATCAGCAGAGTACGAGTGACAAGTGTCAGGCTATGATTTCTGTACACCTGCATGAATATGCTTGGATGTTACTAGCCACACAACAGTGAATGAGCCGATGTTTGCGAAGTATATACTGTATAAAACAACTGATACTAAACAACAACTACAAGCACTACTTCAGTGCTCTGCTTGAACAAATGCTATGTTTCATCACATGTTTTTGGATCTGGGCTCTGTGGTGTTATGTCTCATTGGGCTTGTATCAACTGATAGAAATAACAGTGATTCAGATACAATCACATGTATCTGGAGGACTGCTGACACACCAAGAGACAGTGACTCAGATAAACAAATAGCATACACCTGCAAACACACAGACACTAATCATCCAAATATGGTCTGCGGTTGTGACGAAGAATGAACCAGACTCCTTGAGTTTGGGATCATCTCTACTGGAGAGGATCATAGCATAGTGATAATGTTAGGGATGGCTTCTCTCAAGTAAGATGACTGAGTGGGCCTTCAGCTCTGTTTTGTTTCCCTGGAGTCCCCTTTGTCTGGGATGGATTCGTCTCCCGCCTCTAGCAGGACTGTCTGGGCCAGCCTGCATAGGGTCACCTGGGGGTTGTGTAAATACACACTCACTCTGGGTGGGATGGAAGCTCAAAGGGATTTTCCATGACTCGCCCCGGTGAATGGAGCGTGCCTTGCCAAACAAACGCATCATCTTCTTCCCAATGGCCGACATAGGGAGTCATTTAGGTAGCATCACCGGGGAGTTGGAAGTTTTCCCTTCGATTCATCTTTGTTGATGCTGCCACCCTCAATTTTTGTCATGACACCAACAGCATTGGGTTCCCATATGATGTGGTTATTTGTTGTGATGGTGATTCTTTCCTACTGATGTCATCTGGAGCAGGGCCATGGGGAGCAATTTCATATCTCTGTTTTTGGAATAAATGTTTTACTGAAATAAAGCACACAACTTGCCAGAAGCACTTCATCTAACCTACCCTACATGACTGTGGTTACAGAACGTAAACTATACAGTCTTTATTACGCAATTTATCATTATAATATTCTAACATATCATGCCAAGTATTGCTAAGTATTGAAAGTTACAAGGGTACTACACTATACACAGAAAAATACAGAGCTTTATTTGAACTTTCCTTTTTGATGAGTGTGTTTGATCAAATCTATTCAACAAGAGACAGATTTCTTTGAGTAATGCAATACATCCCATTTTGAAGATCCATCTGCAAAACCTGCTGTCAATATGAATTGCTCATTTGAAAAAAAAACACACTTCATTTTGCCATCTGTCACAGTGAGTCCAACAACAATACGGCATGTTTCACTAATGGCTCCCACCAGGAGATGAAACTCATAAATAATCATATCCCTCAGTTTGTTTACCCCTTCTGCATCTCCTGGGTGACAGGCTTGCTTCCAACATTATTCCTCTCACAGCCACATTGACGGGAGCAAATATTAATAAATGTCAGTAGACTCAATGGCCCTGATGTAGGATTTTAGACCTCAGTGTCGTTCTGGGCATGATATGAGACAACCACAAGCTCCAGACAGTCTGCAGAAATAGAGAAGACTGCTAAAGCTTTACTTTGAGAGATTTTGTTATTTTTAACCATGTGTCGCTTTTCACAACTAAATGACAAAAGTGTTGAAAGATAGATGCTCTGTAACTCCATTAATCTCTTTCTCTGAGATACATCTTTGCGAAGGAAGTTTCTTTCAACTCATCTTGAACTCCTAATACTTTCACTGCACTTAAACTAAGCTTTCTGTCAGTTAAGGCCACTGCATTGGACAGTTATCAGCCCTCTTTCTGAAGAGCCACACTGACATAGTAAATGCATGACATCATGACCAGCGTATGCCCTTGACTGTCTGTTTTTGTAGCCTGACCCACAACAAGGCCCTGGTTAGTAAGGGTCATTTGTCATGACCTTAATGTGTATGTATGGCGTTATCCCACATAAATACATACTCTGAGTCACAGAAAAGTGTAAAAAAAAACCCTACATGATTATTTACAGGTAAGTTTTAAGGCAACATACAGGATGCAACTTCTTCAATGGATCACAGAAAAGCAACATATTCTGTGAGTCTTCTCAAATTTGTTCAAATTTGTTCAAATTTGTAAACTTTGCTGTAAACTATTTCACATATCCTACTAACATGGTAAACATATGCTGTGTATTTATTAGTAACAGGAATGTTCTTACTAAGTGGAGCTCGTGTAAAGTGTGCAGGCAAAAAGTATTTCCTGTTTGTGATATAAACTTTGTGATATAAACTTTGAAACCATCCCTATTACGATACCAAGCCTGCCATCTAGTGCTTGTGAATCTGGTACTGCAGCCTTTCAACTTTTTGTTAAACTCATGTAAGTATGCAGCAAAGATGTCCTGTTTTCAAAGGAATCAGTTTACAAGCTTTATTTCTGCTTTGGGGACTGTGTAGCAGCTACATGTGTTTATATTCACATATGATGACTTTGGGGGTCTGTGTGCATGGATGCATGTATATGTATGCGAGAGTGTCTCCCTTTTTTCCTGAAACTGCTTAAACTCCTGTAAGCTTCTGGTGCACAGCAACAGGTAGAGCAACATGCTTATATAAGGTGATGCCTTAAAACTATAACATATGTGATCGCCGTGGAGACTAGATGGGAGAATAAGCACATGACAGTGTGGTTACAGATGGTCAAACTTTGAGATACACCAACATATTCACTGTATCAAAGTTCTGTAGGAGTACAAACTGTCTTTGCTGTAATTCAGCAGGTTTTTCATCTCTCACCAAAAGTTAAAGGCTCAAATGTTTTTAAGTGCATATGAAATATATATTTGCTTTTTGTGTGACAACTAATATTCTCAGCAGGTTCCTTCTGACACTCGTGGGATTCAGTAACTTGCTGACAGACAGGTTTGATTTACATTTAAAATTTGGTTTTACACATATAGCTTTCCACATGTGTGATTTTGGGGATTCGTTAAGAATAAACTACTGATATCTTAACAGTTTTAACATTATGCTCCAATTTACAGTATGTGGAGAAGAAATATAAATATACAGAATAAAGTAAGAGAGTCATCGTACTCTATATTTCAATATTATTGCTGTTATCTTCAAAGTAAAATGCTGCCAGTGTGAGATTATTGATTATTAGAACAAGAAATTAATTATGTTCAGGTGAGCATGCTGTAAATTCTTTATGTTGTGCAAAGTGAAATATGTCATGGACTGAGCACAGCAGGCTGAAATCTTTGAAATAACAGTCATATTTTGCGATACGTCAGCATTGTCAAATCTGATTACTCTTCAGTGATGAGTTACATGTGTGTGTTCACTCTGCATACTTCTGCAGGTCAGTCTGCATTCCTCTGGCTCAGAGTTACATGACGTGGCAGAGGGGTAAGGTGCACTTTATCTCCCTCCAATCCACCTTATGAGGCATTTACCTACGTTTTGCCATTATGACACACTAACACAATAAAGTCAAGCGCATTCAGGCAGGACTGTTATATATCAACACGAGTGAAAACATATTACATCATAAAGTCTTCCATTTGCTGGGAAAGTACAGTAGAGCTGGGAGAGTAAATCTTATGAGCCTTTATTTTCAGCCTTAATATTGCTTCAGGCAGCTTAATGTGTCTCCATTTTCTGCCAAAATGGTGACAACAGGACACATGTGGAACTGAGAAATCATTTTCATTTGTTTTGTGATCTATACAGAAGTTTTGTATAAAACATTTTCATCAAGTCATCACATGAAATCATACAGAGAATGTCAGGCTGATTAAGTGAAGAAATTCTTAAATTTGCTTTTTAATGTATGAAACCAAAAATATGGACTGAAATATAACAGATACAACATTTTCAAAGAGTAATTTCTGATTTACATTCTGTCAAAATACAACACAAATGAAAAATTGGTAAACAGTAGAGGGCACAAGTGCACTAAACAAAAGAACGTGTCACAGATCCTCTGAATGTTACAATCATTGGTCAAGAAAATTTTTGTAAATTTTAAATGAAAAAAAAAAAGAAAAAACACTTGAAATTGCATCCAGTGCATGAACATGTGTGCACATACAGTCCCAAATCTATGTATCTCAGTGTATATTCATTACTTCTAATTAGTTAAAATAATAGCTTTTAAAAATGAAATCTAATTAGAATATAGTGAAAAAGGCAGCAACTCCAAGAAACAGGCAACTTAAGCTGTAGGTGGAGCTGCGTATTGAGTGAGATGAGAGGGGGGACGACACCGTGATGGTGATACCTGGCCTACAGCGATCACAGCCTTCACCACAGAAGAAACAGGAGTGCATGTTGTTCAGGATATTTGAGTTGTATGTCCTTGTTGCTCTTCTCGCTGTGAGACAGGGGAAATAATCAGATAACTTTGATCATGATGACATTATGATGTGATTCTCTGTGTGTTTCACTGTAAAATTATACTGGCCACGTGTATGTTGAGTGATCTCTACTTACATGACTTTCTGTACATTTCATTTTGTATGTGTGTACATACTTACAGCAAGACTGTTGTCCATTGTACTTACTAGGTTCATAGTAGTCATAAACCTGCACCACAGCATCCTGTACATGGGCCACTTTGTAATCTCTGATGACTGGAAGTCCGATGCAAACCTCTGATTTGGTAAGCTGCAAATGATACCGGACAAGTGAGTGATGATACACTGTCTGTACAATTCTTAAGTAATTTGTGATCTACCTTGCCTCTACTTTTTTTGTAAATTAAAGCTGGTAAGAAGTGCCAACAAACCTCTTTGGCCACATCATAGAAACAAATAGAACAACATACTGTAAATGTGCCAGTTTAATACAAGGATTGTCTGTTTAGTTGACTGCCCTTTTCTGATAAACACACTGTCTTTATTGTTAATCTTTCTAAAAGCAGAGCTACAGTACATGTAGAAGTTGAGCAGTGAGCAGAGCCAAAGTTAGCCAACTGGCAAACATTACTGGTAAACAAGAATAATGGAAATACCGTGACATGATATTTGTGAACCTGATGTATGTTTAATGACTTCAGCCAAAATGCTAACCTTGGTTGTAGCTTAACATATTTTTTAGTTATCAACGAGAGCACTACACCTTATGTTATCCTTCTCCTCTAGAATGAATTTAATTGTACTTTAATGGTACTTTATAAGAAAACTGTGGTTATTTGACCTGAGGAGGAATTTATATTCTACATTTACACACAAATTACACAGGGTGGGTTCTGAAGGCTAATTCTGATATATTTAGACTGAACTAAACTGATTTCATGCAACACATCAATAAATAAGATTAAAATTAAGTGAAAGGATTCAGTATTCCTCCAAAAGAAATATATTCTGGGCGATGTGGTGAGGACTTTTAAACAGATTTTAAACCTTCATACTGGGAAATAAAATTACATAAAAAATGTAGGTTGCTCTGGGAGAATTTGGACACATGATTTATAATTCTGGCTATGGCCCTGTGTCATATGGCTCCTACCATGAAGATTTAACAAGACCAATAAAAAGTTCTGGGGGCTCTATTTTGGAAAAATGTTTTGTATAACTACAACAACAATCTGCCTCTAATTCATAAGCTTGACATGATTGTGAAACTCTTACTGAATCGAGGTAGAGGCTGACTTTCTCAGGCAGTATCTCCACCTTTCTGACAAGATCTGTTGGGGTAGCAGCTTCAGGGGAAAGACTGAAACCACTGAGCATGCCCACATCCAATATAACCATTCCTGTTTGAGATATCACCTGATTGTTCTTTAATCTAGAATGGAAAAAAAGCAAAAGGTCATAAGATACGAGAGCCCTGGAACATGAAAAAGATGCCAAATGTCAAAAGCTAAAATTAGCTTGACATATGTGCCTGTCTGCGTCATGCTGCTTACCTCGTGCATATAAATAACAACATGTGATTGTGGTCTCTCTCTTCAGTAATGTTCACACCTAATAGGAAAGCCTCCTCGTCTGTGGTGTGCTGGAGATTCTGAGAAAACGCTTTGCTCTCCAGGTTGTAAAAGATATTCATCTGGATGGATACATGGAAGGGTTTTAAAAATGTAGAATGTTAGGTTTAGTGGTGAAGAGCCCTGGTTTACTGTTTACTTTACCTCCTGATACCACAGCCTGAGATTATATAAGTGGATAATGCCTCAAGACCCCAAAAACAGTATATGTTTGAGAAAACCCACTATCCCATAAAGCAAAAACAAAATAAAGATTGAATCTCTGCGTTTGCTTACTTCATTCAACATTTAAAGTACTGAATTACAGGCAGTAAAAAAGTTATATGATGGAGGGGGGCTGGAACAGAAGATAACAGGTTTCAAATTAAACAAAGTAAAACAATTAACCTCCACTATAGTCCTCTAAGTGATATTATCTGGACATACTAAACGCAGACAGGACATGAAGCTACAATATGTGTTCCAGATGTTAATTGATGGGAGTCTATTATCCTGCTACATATGCATTTAGCTGTTTTGGCTTGGCATTTACAATGCAGCACATTGTGCTGGGTGACGCTATCATGCACAGCTGCTGTGTTCAATTTATTCTGGTCATGCTCCGGTTGTTAAACTATACTTTATGTTGAGATGAATATGCTGAATATACAGAAACATTACCGCATTGTGAGGGGTTGTTTTTGAGTTGTGGTGTAATATTTTCCTGTAATATTGATGCTTAGCAGAATTCATATTAAAGGATAGATTCACATTTTTTTTTGTTTTGTTAGGTGCCCATATGAACATTGAAACTGGTTTTGTTTGCTGTAATCATTCCTACTGTTCATATTGACCATTGGAAGATCCTCTCCAGATGTGCTTAGAATGTAAATGATGGGGGGGGCAAAATCCACAGCCCTTGTTTTAAGCAAAAATGTATTTATCCATTTAGCTGAAGATAATATGAGGCTTCAGTTGCCTGAGTTAGTAAAATAAAGTGGATATCTTCCATAGTTACAGTCTTTGAGGTAAAAAAAAAAAAAATTCCACCTTTGTGTCTCGACTGGCAGTGTTTCCCTGTTCTGCTGCATCAGAAGAGTAGTAACAGAAAGAGGGAATTTGGCACTAAAAAGCCTAACTTTAGAAGATATTGACTTGATTTGACTAATTTGGATGGCTGAAGCCTCATATTAGTTTCAAATACACTTGCATAGAAGTAGGGCTGTGGATTTTGTCCCCCATCACTTAGAGTGAAAGTGCATTGTGCAGGGATCTCTTAGTGATCAAAAAAATAAATAAAACAACAGTACTGTACAATTACCTGAAATATGGCGAATCCTCTTCCTTCCATGTATATATTTATGTGTAGATCTTTGTCAGCATTAATCTAAGAAAAGTAGAAGATTAACTCCAGGATGATAAATTAAACTGTGATACAGTAAATACAGCACCATTTAAAATATCAATTAATATATGCATCAGGAAAGAAGCATGGGATCCCACCCACATCTGGTCATCCATTACCTCTCGGCTCTGATACATCCGATAGTTGGTGGAGTTGATTTGAAAGGCTGACACAAACGAAGACGTTGGGGCAGATATATTCAGCCTGAGGTCAATGGCGTTGGCACCACTAAAAGCAGCATAGTAAGCCAGAGCCTGGAGGGCAACTACTGTGTCCTGAGATATAAAAAAAGGTTGAAGGTCAAAATAAATATATGCATCCGGATTATATGACCAGATAGATATACTGTAAATGATTTGGTGCAGAACTGGGGAATATTTGCAGCTATTTTTACATATGAAATAACAAATTGGAGATGTGTATTTTATTATTTAGCATACAGAATATTAATAAAATTGGCATCTGTAAATTTCATCATGAGTCCTTGAGCTTTTACCACTAGTAGAGCATAGGCTAGTCAAAGGCAGTTCCAGTTTAAACACAAGAACACTACTGGAAGACAAAATGCCCCCAAAATAAGTCCAAGCGTCCTTTGGACCAAGCAGGCTGTGTTGTATTTCTAGTTACATAGTTAAACATAAGTTCCGTGAAAAGCAGAAAAAAGGTTTAGCCTTACTGTACCTGTGTGGACCCGTAGCCACCTAGATGGTTTCTCTGCTTGCTTAACCACTTGATGAGTGCAATGCCCTCCACTAAGTTGCCTCGCCGAAAAAGAGCCAGCACCACATACGAGGCCATCTCAATCTGCACTGAGTGCGGCTGCCATCCATGTGAGTCCAGGCCAGCAGAGGATCTCCACATCATGACTCCATCTTAGACACGACATGACAATGTAATCAATAACCAGTAATGTCCACAGATTCATCATGCTGCACAATGAAAAGAAAATCTCCATGAGCACCACCAGGAATCTAACCACATAAAAAGTGCTGAAATATCGCTTTTTGTTGTTGTTGCTGCTGCTGTTTTTCTTCTGTGGATGTGGATCTTAGGGGAAAAGTAGTTCTAAAAATTGACCAGATGGTGGTGCAATACATGCAAATTGACTAATGACATGGAAAAAATGTATTGAAACAGAAGTATCTTTTCAGCCTGTAAGACTTCATAATGATTAGTCTTTCTATTTGAAGGAGTATCTGTAACAACATTTTTTTTAAATTTTACATTTAGGCCTTCAATCATTGGTGATAGAAAACTTTTGCTTCTCAGGCTCACTTTTATACTTACACCCTTACCCTTGACATATTGGTTATTTCACCATCCTACTTCAGCATATCAAATTTATGGTACATTTCCATTGAAGGTGGTGCTACACTAATAATCTTTAATTTCTTAATTCAATATGTGTCGGGTCAAAACTAAACTCAACTAAACATGTAATGCATCTTGTATTGTACATCTTTGATAACAGGATGAATGTCACTTAAAAAAAAAAGTAAATTGTGACAAAAATAATAAGACAAACAAATAGTACATTTGATGTCAGTGCATTTAAGTTGACAGGTGATCCTGTGAATTCCTGAGAGTAAAATAGCAGAAAACCTTCACTAAATTACCTCTGTAGTAAGCTCTCCTGCTCAGCTCAGCCAGAGCAGTGCCAGCCACAGGACTGTTGGCCAGAGTCAAAGCATAAGCCACCAGACACAGGCTGTAGTTACTGACCACTCCACTGGATACTTTGCTCTCCAGGTACTTCTGGGCCAGGGACACATTGGCTGGGAACATGCTCTTCACACAAAGGAACCAGACAAAACATCATTAGTGTCGGTTGACTATACTATATTTCACATGACAGCACTTTAATTAAAAATTTTAGGTTATTCCCCATGTGAGACTCTCACCGCATAGGTGTTGTCCTCCAGTAGTGCCATCAGTACATAAGCAGTGAGGGCCACAGGACCATTATCCAGCCCTCCCTGCATCTCCGTGTGTATCAACCTCCCCACCTCACTGAACTCTCCCTGGGGCCCCTGGTGGCCTAAGAGCCAGGTCATGGCCCTGATCAGAACACTCTGGTCTATCTGCATATAGGGTTGAGCCTGGAGGAAGCACCTTAGCACAAAGGCTGTCAGCCTGTGAACCCAAACAGAGGCAGAGAGATTTAATTCATATAGATTTAAAAGATGGAAAGCTGCAAACAAGACAAAGTGAATTCAAACCCCAGTTTGTCCCACAATAAGTACTAAAACAAAAAAGACTGAGTAAGATATTTTTGCTTTTTTTGCCACTCAAACCTAATTTATGCTTATTTCAGGACACATTTCAAGACAGAGTATTTTCCCAAAAACTCCTGATTCTCAAGTGAACACTGCATTAAAAATATGAAACTCTCTCTGCTACACAGACAGAATATTTCACCTGATTTGTAAACAAATGCGTGTTACTCGTATCTTTAACATTAAACTGATGACCTACCATGTGCTACCAGAGGTGTCGCTGGCTCCAAAAGCACTGAAGGAACCATCAGTTCGTTGGTAGGACAGTTGTCTTTGATATCCTAAAAGAAGAAAATATAACATGTTTGCCATGATATTCAATCAGTAAATTTACTATGCAGTGATGCAGAAATCTATAACAAACCCCTACAAGAACCCTAAATTTTATCTGCTGGATTATCACTCAGAAGATGCTCTGTTACATCTAAATAGCACTTGAAACAACCTTGCCTGTACATTATACTGTACACAGTACATTTACTGTAATACAGTGATGCCAATGAATCATGTAAAGGTTTCATACCTTCCATCATATAGCCCAGAGCCCTGCTTCTGATCTCCTGATCCTGACTTGACTTGTCCAAGTACTGGAGAACATAAATACTTGGAGCAAAGTGGATAAGGTTCTGCTCCCCACATCCAAGAGGCATCTGAATCAGAGAATCCAAGTTGTTGATGGACAAGGCCAAGATATCACCTTTGTAAAACAATGTAAGAGAGAAGGAGGAAGGATTTAACTGTTGCGCAACATGTTCACTAATACTGCAGGTAGTAATTACAGGGACAGGTTTCAGACCAGACAGACCTAAAAGGGGAACAGTAAGTGTCTGTGCTTCACACCTGATATTATGCCTTTTTTATTGCCTTGCAAAAACCCACCAAAGGTTCCAGATGGGAAATTGAACCTCGTAAGTGTAGAACTGAGTACAAGCAGCAAAACTGGCAGAAGAGGAGGAAATAGCATGAAACATAGACACTCCAGAGTTTCACTGTCACCATCACCAAAGACATGGTGTGAACAAGAAGCTCTTCTTATACCTCTGCTCAATCTGTATCTTTTCTTCACTCCTCAGGCAGTTGGAAATACTATGTATATACTATAATAATGAATGCTTTCAGGAAAATCTTAAAATGTGAGCTTCAAAAAATACTAGTCTAAATGTGCCAGCTATTGACCTGTATATAAAAGAAAGCATAAAACCATAATATAAGAGAAAGCATAAAACAGTATTTTTGAAGTGGTCACTTGGAAACTCAGGGCAGAGTTTAAGTTATGAGGTATGGAAGGATGGAGTAAAAAAACCTATAAAATACAATCACAAGCAGAAAGCTACAGTTCTGCACATTTGCCTGATGTTTAATAAAGCTGACTATCACGACAAGCACAGAAACCACAAATTCGGCCCCAACTGAGGAAAATAAATACTGAGGATTGCCTGTCTACCATGACAAACATGGATGGAGCCAAGCCAAACATCTTGACATTTGTTCAGAATCTGCCCTCCATAAACATTCCTTTTTGATGTCCATCGTTTCCATTTTTCAGTACCTAAATACTTTCAGGACAGCACTCAGTTTGATACCCATATACCCAAGCTCATCATCTAAACACAAAGGAAAATGCTTGTGCACATTACGTATGTCTAATTTACTAAAAATAAACAAACTGCACTCAGATGGAACTGCCACTGGCAAAACAGGGAGGACAAATGGTAGACGTACCAACCAAGGCCACATGGGCCCTCTGGCTGCCCGGTACCACATCTGGTGGAAAGGAGAAGGAGACGGATCTAGAATTGTTGTGCTTCACCGGTGCCAGCTCCAGAAACAGAGTCTCTGAGAAGGACTGTTCAACTCCCTCAGGCTTCAGGAACATGGGAATAATTCACAGTTAGCACAGGATTAACTCTATGCCACATAGCATGTTGCATTTTATACTGAATCCTTAGATCTAAATACACTTCTTGTACAGAAACATCATGTCTACAATGAAGGTCCTATGAGAAATTATACTCTATTTCCTATTCACCAATCAAGTTCCTGCTTCACATTCAAGTAGCTTCTGGACATATACAGTACAGTAGCTGAGCTGCTCAGCCAAAAAAAGGGGGATTTGAACCAGCAATCTTTACCAACAACCCAAGTTACACTTCACACACACAGTAAATTAATTGATATTATCCAAAGTTTCTATCATGCATTACCTTCACAAGCACTCTCCAAACAAGGTTGTCTGAGGCCTCTGCAGAGATGGCGTCCACAGATATTTCCATCTCGCCCAGAGCCACAGGCCTTATAGGGAACATGGCTGAGGCAGAGACGTGACTTCCTAAGGTGAGTTTTTGGGCATTTACGACAGAGACGTCACCTCTGTCTGCCAAAACAAACTCAAAGGCCTCACTCTGTGCTAGCAGCAGCATGACCTATGGAGAGAAAAATATGTGGAGAAAGCATGATCTTTTTAAACAAAGAATATAACATCTTCTATGAGCCACAAATGACAGTGAGAGATATTTATTATTGGAAGATACTGATAAATCACCCGTGAGGGAATTTCTTTCAGCAGAATATTCCTCAAGTGTAGTCCTCCATACCTCTATGTCCCGCTCTAAATGGTTGATGATGTTCACCTCCAACACCATCTCCTCTCCTCTGATGAGGTATGATGGGACATCGAGAGACAAGGAGAAATCTTTGGACACTGTCAACTGTGAATGAGAGGTTGTTAAGCAAAAATTAAAACAGACTTTGGCTAACATTGTTAGCAGTGAGTATTAAAAGTTAGGGAACAGGGCTCCTACCAGTAGGGTTACAGCCTTAGTCACACCGTTTATACTTATGTACATGTGCATTTAAATTCTGTAAATTGGATTAGATTAGATTTCTTTAAAACAGGAGTTGTGTCATTGTCACATTGATATAATGGCCACTTATTTTTCTGGCCATGCTAGTGGTGTATAACCTATGGCTTGATGGAAATGTCAGTCTGCTGAATCAGAACTATGGCTCACACATTCATGGCACTCTCAGGATGAATTTTAACAACTTTGGTGGTCCCTTGACATTTCCTCTGGCTCCCTCGTCAAGACAAAATTTCAATATGTCCAGTAGTTTGGTTTATGACCAAATACCTGTAAAACTAATGACATTGCCATCAACCTCAGCAGCCAATTAACTGGTGAAGATGGAAGATAAGATGGTGAACATAGCATGCTGATGTAAGCATTCAGCTCAAAGCACTGCTTATGCCTAAGTGCAGCCTCACAAAGCCGCTAGGATGGCTGTATAGACTTGTTCTGATATTATTATAGTTACCACAGAAAATAAAAATAAAAATTACCATCACTATCAAAATGGCCAAAAGTCAGATTTCATTAAAGATTGTTAAAGCTGCAATGCTTGGGGCACAAAGATTTTTTCCAGGTTATGTTTCTCAGAATGGCAGCAGGGGGAAGGACTGAACATCAGATGTAAATATTACTGCTCATGTCTCCTTTTCAGTACAGACAAAAAAAACAAAACATCCTCTGTGCAAAAGGAAACAACAAGATTTGTGCGAAATATCCCGCAATCAACAAACTATCAAGTATATTGAGGCACATATTGAGTATTTGGTTACCTTTTGTGGCACAGGAGTGAAGCCCAAACTGAGGTTATCTGACATCACCAGTGCTACAGCTGTCAGAGAAGTAACACCATCTGGCACTTTTATTTTCCCACTTGTCCATGTTTTATCACTGACAGAAACGGAAGAGAAAAGCACTGAAATACTGAATGTAGAAGGTTTTGTTCTAAATACGATTACCTGTGCTTATACTGCACTTTTGACAATTATTATCTGTTACTTAGTTTGCCCTGCTACCCATGTCCAGCACATGCACCTTTCAGCACTCACCTAACATTAACATCTAACCACAGAAAGGACTCAGTGGCATCCAGCCAGTGGCTCCTGTACTTCTCCACCATAAGAACTTCTACCTCTGAAAACACAAAGAAAAGGGAAAGAATTCAGAGGCCCAATATGTATTCATATCTGGAGAATCAATCCAGTATTGTAATTGTGAGAGAAATCCAATATGCTAAATGACCACAAGGGGGACTCTTGTGGAAAGTAGATGCTCTATTAAAAGGCTCACATTGATTTATCATCTCACCATCTTTAAGTCCATCAGGCTGCTTTTTCTTATACAGTCTGGCATTGGTCAGCATCCTAATATTACATTTCTGTGGTGTGGGAGACACAACAAAAGATGATAATGGTAAATCTAATTGTAGCTGCAAAAAATACAGCTATAAACCTGTACTAAGGTCATTAAAGATACACCACTAGTGTGAAAGCCCATAAAATATGGGTCAGGGCTTGGTGGGTGATGTAAGGTGTAAAACGGTCTGAGCTTTGTAGATGCCTTAGGAGATCTCAAGTCTATTCTACAAGACACAATACATGCCGCCAGTGCTTTGGAGATGAGAGAAGGTCATCTTAAGACAGCCAACTGTAGCGTAGCTTTGTTTCCTCCATCATGTATCCATGAATAACCCTCAGGTTGGGCACACAACTCTGCATCCAACACACTAGAGTTACCAGCTCTTAGAAACAGCAGAGTCAGCTTCTAACAAAGCACACAGATAGGTTACATCCAGAGTAACCGGTTTAGTGGTCACACTCTGAATACTCATACAGTAACTAACTGGGAAAAGCAACTCTAAGAAGATTTTACAATAGATTTAGGAGACTGGGTGTACTGGTGCTTTGTGATCAAACTGTATGGTTGGACAAAGGAGAAATCAAGTAAATCTGACAGCATCTAAACTGATGGTCATCTTTTTACTTTCTGAAGGAGGTTCACAGAAGTTTCAGTTTCAGAGATTATATTTTGGGCTTTTGTTGAAAGATTTTTGCCAAGGCTTTACAGCTTAGTGTAGCTTCTGGGTTCCTATTGAGTGACTTTAAATCCCAATCACAACAAATGAGCCAATCACAGTGTTTTGAACCTCAAAAGGAGCTGTCCTTTAGGTTTTGGCAAATGTAAATGGTTGTCATACCTGTTCCACTTTTAAATCTAGGTCAGCCTGCGGAGTTTCATCATGCATCCCCATTACTATGACTCCCACCTGGGACTTGGGTTCGAGGACAGTTACTGTGAGCGATACTTGCTCACCTGGCTGGGCTTTGTCACTGCTCCAGTTTAGAGATACCTGGAAAAGCAAAACCATAGAAAATCACAGGGGCATGTCCAGCAACATTATGCATTTATTAGAATAACATGACTACAGTGAAAGAACAACAAATTACTGTACATAGCCGTGTTGGTTGATGGGTATGTGTGCTGTGTCGCTGGTGACCTCTCCATCAGAGAGGATACAGTAGACAGTGACACAGGCCTCAGGAGACCAGGACACTGTTGGGATCAGAGAAAAAAATGAGGAAGTCTTTGTCCCAGCAGCCACCACTTGACCTCTAGAGCTCACCTGCAAGTACGACGATAAGGGGAGAATGGTGATTAAAAGCAGTAAAGCTGAGACACCACCTTTTGGATTTCTTTAAATAATGGAAAAACAAAAAAACATATGTACACGTCTCTATTGCACCCGATTTATCATCAAAGTTTGTTCCATGTAGCAATTGTACCCAGTGTAAGATTTCCATTAAAACAACATTTTTTATCATCCAAGATCTCCTGCTACACCAAGAATGTGAGATACATCTTAAAATGCCTTTGGAAAAAATCTGTGTTGGTAAAACTGTGACTTATGTTACTGAGCCTATGTTTTTTTATTCACTGAATTTTTCTTCACATCTGTGGGCAGTTTTTTACACTTCTCTGTTATGTCTTTGATACTAATGCTATATGTTTTTTGTTTCATCATTCTAACGCAAACATGAATATGCATTTGTGAGCATTTTTTCATATAATGCTCTTGATGACCACTCCTGCTTGTGAGGTTCTGTTTGTATTTGGCGATGTTATGCTCTGAAGGACTTTGAGATAATTAATTGGGTGTGATGTAAATAATCGTGCAGATGTTTTAATCTTTTTTTCATTGCTATTTTTTACATCCAGCGGTCAAACTATTGTCAAAGTATTTGTTATTTGTGTTTAACCATAAACTTTCTTAAATATGCTGTAGTGTTTTGTTTAAAAAGATAATAAGCACATTGATGTCCATAATTTCCCATGATAATCTATAGCTGCATTTTCTGAAGCATATTTTAGCATCGCGTTATATAAACTAAGCTAATCCATCTCCAAACATTGGCAACAAATCATTCTTTGCAAAAACTACATTTCTGCCAGAATTACATTTGTTTCTTAGGTGTGCAGTCAAGTTGTAATCAACCCTGACTTTTCCTTGATTGATTTTCTACAAACTTGTGTGACTTGTGTAACTACAAATTCTTACAGATACAATATGTCAATAAAAGAAAATGGCAAATTATACTTTTTGCAAATGTTTTGCATGGATTACTTCATATGTTTGACCAAACATACCACAAAGTGAAGCTCAGCTGGCTGAAAGGTGCTTTCCACATCTATTTGAAGAGGCGATCCAATCTGTAAATTAAAAATGTAATATGAAATATTTCTTGGCTTCATAATTAACAATATAATTTCAGCATGTTTACTATATGCATTCATTTTTAATGTACCACAATGCTACAAAATACATGTTTACTGGTACCTGTGCAGGTAAAGTTGAGGAGATCTGAATATATGAGCTGCTAGGAGAGGAGTAGTTGTTGTAGACCTTCAGGGTCTCCTCACTGGACTGGAATCTGGCCTGAATATATACACAAAATGTAAAAAATACATATAAACCTGGGGATAAAACAATAATTTTGTCTCTTAGATTTAAAACAAACTAAACATCATCTGAACAAATCTGTTAGGCTTTTAGATGTTTAGGATTTTTTTAACTAGTGAGAAATTTTTGCTTTCTGGCAAACGTGTGTAATCTTACTGTACTGAAACTACTCATCTTCCATACAAACAGCTAAAAGGTACTTTTCCCAGAGGACCAACATTCCAGGCACTGTACATTAAAATACTCACCCGAATAAAAAGCATCTCTACTTGAGCCTGTAACTTAAACTTAATGTGGACGTTCCCATCCTCAGGCACTGGAAGTGTCACAATTGTAGGTCCAGCATCCATCATGGATGTTCTCTGAGTGATTTCAACCAAAGCAGAGTACAATCGATCTAGTGAGCTCAGTGGCTTTCTGTCATATCTAGAGACCCTAAGCTGTGGATTTCAAGCAGAGAAGGGAAGTTTCTAGTTAGCTCGTGGAACTGTTTAAAACAGATGTCAAATAAAATGAATAATAATGATAATTCACTCACTTTTGTAGAGAAGTGTAGAGACGGTTTTAGTGAAAGTGGAAATTCAAAGAATTCAAGCTGGAATGTATTCTTCATAAGATGGACTTCAACAGTTTTGCTGACTTTAAATCCTTAAGTGATAAGACATGATATAACAGAATAGTTTGAGATTTGAGGATGCAACAGAAATGCATATATAATATAATGATGCATATCTTACCGGTGGAGTTCACGCAAGCAGTAACATGTATAACAACATGGCCATCATCATCCATCCCTGATGAAGCATGCAGGGCCTGAAGCTGACCCTTGTTGAAGAAAAACTGTGTTGACCCATAAATCTGAAAAATAAGGGTTAAAAGACAGCTAGTTCAATTTAGAATGCAAATACATTTAAATACTGGCTAAAATAATAGGGTCCACTACAGTGACGATAAAACCTCACCTCTTTGGTTTGTGTTAGCTTGAATGCAGAGGTTGAATTGTCCATAGCAGAAGCCACAGTAAGTGAGACAGCCAGTGTTCCCTGTACAGGTTGTCCACTGGGGTAACTAGAAGAAAAATCCAAAGTACTACAGTATACTTAACATATGTGCAAATGTGATAACATTGATTTGCATTATCTCATTGAACTTACAGGGCTCTCACTGATCCTGAGATGTCATCTCCAACCAGGGCCTGTGATGGCGTCTTGACCAGCACTTCAAAGTGAGGAGGCTCTGCAGAACAGCAGTCAGTAAAGATGTAGGCATGGCAGTAATTAAAAAGATAGATTGCCTTTTTCCAAGTCTACCTTCATACAATACTCACATCCCAATGTGTACATTGAAGGAGTTACTGGTCACTGTAAATGTTGCTTGTACTTGTTGCTTTATACTTGAAGTAAAGAGATCTCTTCTTAAAGCAATTTCAGTGTAAGTTATGAGGGACAAAATCCACAGTACTAGTTTGGTCCAAATATGCATTCCTCAGTTCAGCCAAAGCTAAAATGAAGCTGTAGCAATCTGTGGGCATGTCAGTATTGTTTCAAGATAAACCTTTAAATAATGCAAACCTAATCTTTAAGCTTATTTTTTTTAATATAGTAATAAACTGACAGATCAGTTACCATGGTTCTCCACAATGAATGTTTTCTCATCAGTCATGCCCTGAAGTGAAGAGGATGGGAGGTGAAATAGGTAAATGCTTTTTTAAAATCTGTATCGTTTAATTCAAATAGTCTTTTAAACAGGCATACAAAGGTGCATAAAATGTTATATTTCATCCCTACATTCACTGTGATTGTGATCGCCCACTGTCCAAGAGGAGACGTCTGGGATAAACTGAATTCCCGCAACACGATCCCCAGATTCCCTGTGGACTCCCACCTGTCCACAGTGTTCCCACCGGGATCCTGCATATGACAAAAGAACGTCAATCAATCTTCCCACCACCACACAATGCCTGACTTAAATCTATTCACACTCCTCTCGCTTTGTGCTTTCACACAGAAAACAGAGACCTACCCGCATAGAGATATCCACTCTGCCTTTGTATGGATGATTATCTAACTGGACAGACACAACTCTGACGTTAACAGTATCCCCCGGTTGGTAGCGTGATCTGTCAGTTTGAATGAAGCTGGAGACATTCCTGAGGTTGAAGCTGAGGGTGGTTGTGTTGGTGAAAATGAGATCATCCCCCTTGTAGCCCCTCACCGTCAAGTTTAAGAGAGAACTTTGGGTTATAGAGGCAGGAATCTGGAGCGGTTTTAGACAGTGTTGTCAGTAACATATACATGTGATATCAGGCTATGGCTGCAGGTAAAAACAAGTTATTTATTCATTGCAAACATTTCACTCATCTGTAAGACAGAAGTAACCATTTTCTCAACTTTTAAAAGAAATAAGAGGAAAATCATACTCACAGGAGGGAGTGTGAGGATCCTGGTCAAACCTGAAAAGTAGAATGATGCTTTAGCCCTCTCAAACTCAAAAAGTCATGATGCAAAAATGTAATATCAGTGTCACCTCCTTGGAAGTCCTCCGTTTGGGATACTTTGTTGTTGTTGTTGTCATATTCAACTTCAGCCTCCACCCTACCAGAGAAGTCAGCAAGGACAGTGACAGCCAACGGAGTGGGTGTCCCAGCATGCAACACCTCCGGTCCTGAGATCAGAAACAATGTCCTGATAGAAAGAGGAAGAATTGGTTGTTATTGAATGGTGAGATAAGGTCATTAGGTAAATATCGCATCAATATATAAAAGAAGTATTTAGGTATTTTTTCCAGTGTCAAACAATAATTGGAACAAATCACACAACTTACTTGGATGACTCCTGAGTCAAACCCGGCACAGCAGAACACACAACTCCCAAACACACAGCAAGCGTCCAGATCCAATCCATGTTTCTGCTGCTGGCTTCACCACACATCCGAGATTTTCCTTTGGTTCAAACTGAAAGCGGACACTTCAACTGACCTGGACCTGCATGAGACAAAACCCCACCTCCTGTCCCCAAACCAATGTCCTTTGGAGCTGCACTCACATGCTCATACACACAAGGATGAATACACGTATTATCACACATATATTCTTTGTCACACACAATGGATAAGTGGAGAATGGGGGCGGGGGGTGCTCATACACTCCTAACGCCTTTGCCCCAGGGGACATGTCTCGTCTGTCTATTCAGAATCTGACAATTCCCAGTCCTGTCCAAAGCACAGCGACACTCTGGTGTTACAGTATCCATACTGAGAAGAAAATCCGTCTTGAATGTCAGCAGGAATACAACCCTGCATGCATTATATGACACAAAACCACCAACCAAGGAAGATACTTAAATCAAGGGGCTGCTATTATAATCAGTATTCTTTAAACATTACTTCATAGGGCTCTCGCTGGAATACAAATCCATACAATCAACCTTCAGGTATGTGGTAAACAGGTTTGACAATTTAATTACCTTGTGGCTACACAGGGTGACAAGACAACAGTGGGGTGTTAGAGAGATGTTGGGTAAAATCTCATCAGTGGCCAAAATGCAATTTACTTCACCGTCCCTATACAAAACAGCAACTACTATTGCTCTTGGGTACTTGGGAACTGGGAAAAAAAAAAAAAAAAAAAAAAAAAAAAAAACAAGCAAAGTTAAATACACTATGTTTTAATGTTTTGCATTGCATGGTCATTGTGACACAAAAATACAGGTTATACAAAGAGTTGGTAGTAAAAATAGCAGCATGGAGGAGATGATCTGACATTATGGGAGGAACACTGACCATATTTTAGCCACTAAACAGTAATTAAAATGTTCACTGAGAGTCATGATGATCCAGTGCAATAAAAGTCTTGTAATAAATCTTTCTTACCAGCAGGTGGAAGTAAAGACAAGGCTAAACAGACACTTCTAATATCAGCTCCATCCAACCCAATCAGAACCTTCATGAATCCTGAAGAGATGGGAATACTTTACTTGGTTCAGTGCCCATAAATGGATAGTTGATTCCTTCTACTGTTAAATGTAAAGCTTTCTTGGAAATACTAGCAGATTTGAAATCTGCTATGTTACACAACACTCACTCAGTATTATTTGCTTCATATCACCATTTTATTTCTTTGGTATCACTTTTTTTCCACATTAGTTACATATAAACATGTTTTACAAGGTATATTTGTCCAAAATATTCGGCACATACAACTTTGGCAACATAAGAGTACAAACTCAGCTTTAAATATGTCTTAACAAAACCAGGTATTTGGTTTCTCAGTGCTGGTGTAGTAATGAGGGTGTGTTTGTACATCTGTGAGGATGCAGACATTGCGTGAAATGATGTTGAAACCGGATGTGCAAGCCTGTGTAGGCTTGTAGTTCCTTTATGCTGTACTATATATCACTCCTGTAATGCACATCCCTGAACACCTTAACAGCACTGGCATACACACAAAAGAGGCACTCAGATTTTGATCATTGCCACACATGGCTGTATGTGAATGAGCTTTCTGTGAGAAAACATCATTTGTTATTCAAAAAGAGAAACTTGATCTTGGACAAATCTTCACAGACATTTCCAGCTGGACTGCAGCCTTGCTATCGAACATCTACTGAGCCATTAGAAGACTAAAGCAGTTCATTAACATCTGTACTAACATTAATACATTCTTACACAAACAAAGTGCTGACATGAGTGCATATTAAGAAGAGTGCTAAAATGTCCAGGAAGAAGTAGAATCTTTGCAAAGCATCACATGCTGTACAAGGTTAAAAGGCAAAACATATTGGCAGATAAAACCAAATGCAGATTAAGAACTGCTTACAGATTTAATGAAGATCATGATGTAATACAGTACTTTCTGCCAGTGAAGTACCAGTGTGGAGACATTAACAGCAACTCAACCTGTACATACACTACCTTCCTCAAAGGTGTGTCTGGATATTCTGAATTGCAGTATGGTGGTCAATGATAGTCTTTATTTGAAAGCTACAATGTGTGACTTTTTGTATTAAAAGGAAGTGTATTCACAGATTGGTCAGATTCCCACCTCACTCAAACTAAGCTGTCTATTTTAGCTGTGTCTGAATTCTTCGTAAGATATATAAGAATGCAAACAATAAGGAATTAAATAATGACTGTGGAGCCAATGATAACTAACCAATTCTTTGCTCATTTCTTAAGAACGTACCTTGTCAAACTACACTTAAATTGAAAATGTAGTTTTTTAAAAAAGGTTCCTTTACGCCAAGATATTGCTCCATAAAGGATTTTTAACTACGGCTATGTTTGGACATTTTAAATCAGGTATCAGGTAAAAGGTCTTTTGTTTCTGAAGGATTTCTGCGTTTATTATTGTTGTTGCTAAGATGGGCTGCACTTCAAAAGGTCAAGCAATATATTATTTAATGTCAAAAAGTTGCAGATTGTAGCTTTGAACATCATTTCTTGCTGAGAGAAGAACATCAGCTTCTTCAGTTTTCAGACACCCAACATTATTAAGTTTAACAGTTTTAAGGGGGCCATCATTATAAACAACTTGTAGTGTGTGATGAGTACTTAAGGATCCACGATAGGATTGACTGTTAGTACCTCCAGCAGTCACATCTCAAAGTGACGGTACATGCTCTCGACGTAGCTCAGGACCCTTTGCCAGTCAGGACCGCCTGCTCTCAGCATCTCCACTACAGTCTGTTAAACAAAGATTTCAACCAAATATATAGGCTTAACACAAACAAAAACAACCTTGTGTTTGTCATAGAGAAATGAGATGAGGCTGTACAGTAAAATGATTTATTCAATTTGTAAAACACACTAAGGCTTACCAGAGATTGTGCAATCCCAACAGTCTCTCCTGTTTTGAATGCCAGACTGAGATTCTCTCTCTACAAAGAATAGAATAAATCAATACATTTAACGCCATAAATAACCAGGTCCTATTCATTACACAGGCACCAGGCACCTTTCCTACCTTGTTCTCGAGACTAAGGGTGCTGTAAGGGATGTGTGAGGGGAGGTAGGTGTGGTAGACAGCACAAAATGCAAGACCATCCGCCCAGCTGCTGCTGAAGTTGGTAATGTCAATATTCTGCATGGAAAGTTAAAACAGAAAGGAGAATGGAATCACATGAGCTTCAATGGTTTAATACACCTTTAAAACACCTGTATAACTATAATATAATCAAGGTATAAAATCCAGAAATCATGATGCATTCAACAGATGTTGGTAAACTGAAATTCTGACTTTCTACTCCCGTAGTCATCACACATCAAATCAGCGTGCACTATTAATACAACATATTTTTTCAAGATGTGTATATACAGTAATCTTCACAACATTCTGAACGAACTTTACTAAGCTATGACTGTCAAATATTATCAGTGCTAATGAGCTATTGTAAAAAGCACCAATAATAAGAATACAGTCTTGTGCAGCTTTATGAAAGACATGTATACTAAATCATATCCAGGATCACCTTATAGCCTTGGGTTCGGCTCTGACACCAGCGTAGCAGCGAGTTTCTCTTTGAGCCTCCATGGCGACGCAGCAGCAGGTTGAAACCATCCTGGGACCTGACAACAACAAGACAAAAAACTGCTGAGAGCCTCCAATTTCTTTGTTTTAACACTGCAAGAGTTGTTGTTATAAGTTGAGCTTTTGTTGAGTTACAAAAAAATCTTGTCACACTGTGGACTCAGTTATAGAAAAGGAAACTGAATTAACACGTTGATTCAAGAAAGGTGTTTTGGCCCCAATGCTGTGCTTTATGAGTTCACCAGACAAATGCACATGGGTTGAAAAGAGTAATTAGATTGGAGATTGTGTAACAGGATGTAACAATCAGGTTTGTCCCTAGGACAATATTGTCTGTCAGCACGTGCTTGTGTGTGTATGTACTCACTTGGTTGGCGGCAGCTCAGTGAGGGCAGAGTTGTACTTGTTTAAAGACTCCTCACGTTTTCCTGTAAAGAAAAGAAACCATACTGTATTTCCTAACAAGTTATGATTACGGAAAGTTCAGTTATATAACCCTTAAACAGGCAAACATGAAAGTTTAGCTGTTCATAGCGACATAAAGAGTGTAATGGCAAACATGCTTGTGAGCAATTGCCTGTTTAAACATCCGGCGGACAAAGAGCAACATTAGCATACATCTGGTGTAATGTTTGTGTCCAACTGATGAATGTAAGTCCAATATTCACTTTCGGTGCAAGGTGCTCTATGGGGATACTGAACTAAAGCAATACTGTTGCAGGACGTAAAACTGAAACCATGAGTTGAAAGACAGTAAAACACTCCATAGAGTTCAGGGGAAGTGCAGAATCGGGTAATAATTATCTATGAGTTCACCACTACAAGCTAACCCTTTCATAAAGTGAAAGTCCAAAGTGCTCATTAGCTCAAACAAGTGTGATGAAGGTGCGTTTTGGCGGAGAATTTCTTAAAAACATAGACAATACTTGTGCATGTTAAAATAGAGCTGGGTTACAACCCACGCATAGTGGCACAAACAGCCTTGTCACACCCTGAAGAGGACTGTTTGTGCCGCTACACATAAGTTGTAACCCAGCTCTATTTTAACCCTTTCATATTATTAGTCATTTGAGCCATTGTTAAAAAGATTAGTGCAGTTTTAATAATCTTTGGAAAAAAAATATTTTTTCCATATAAGCTACAGTATATGGTAAAGTGAAAAAACAAGCACATAAAGCACAAATACATACTGTAACACAATACATAACCATATTGTACACACACACACACCTGTATCAGTGTTTGGCCTGCTGTCTTGCCAATCCAGACTTCTTCGCCCTCTAACTTGCCCCACATTCTTGAAAACAAACAAAATTCCTTTAAATTAAGTCAAAACCATTAAATGCACAGCAAACAAAACCGAATAAGCACATTAGAATTTCCTTGCTAACAACCAAACTCTATGAAGGATTTTCTTAGAAACAAGATACAGTATCTCACCTTGTTTGTAGATCCAGCTGTTGTGGCAGTGTTGGACTGGGAGGTTCCATTCTGCAATGTGGGGGGGTCTGAGGATGCGGGTAATCTGGACAGGCTTCTGTAGCATCACAATACAAAATTAGCAGAACAAAATTGATGAACTAGACTGTTTTAATAGCATTTTTTCTAAGACAGCTTCTCCTCTCGGCTCCAGCTGTAAATTTAACAGTTAAAACTGTCTTCAAGTGGCCTTGTGAAGCTCTGCGGATTGACTGCAACACTTTGAAAGGAAACCACAATCACAACCCTTACCAAATTTATTGACTGTTATCCATTTGTGACAGACGCAGAAAATGTGCAAGACATTAAAGAGACTGTTTTGAAATATTTGACTGTCTGAACACATTACAGTGCCACCAAATAGTGCCTCAGCAATGACAGCAACATAGAAATAGACTGTTTTCAGAGCATTATTATAAACAGTTAATCTCACCTTGACCTCTCTGTGGTCACCGTCCTTCGTGTCTCACTAGACCGCACCTCCTCTGCACTCCTATCCTCATTGGTCACATTTCTCAGGCAACGTTTAGTCACACCCTTACAGTCTGTTCTGGCCTCCTCGCTGACGACATTCTTCATCCCTTCATTCTGACTCCCACTTTGCAACGCCTCTCGTCCCAACCTGTACACCTCCCTCTCCCTGCCCCTCTGGTTCCCTTCTTTGCTGTTATTTGGTTCGCCGTTGAGCTTCTCTAGTTCCTGACATGGAGCCTGGATGTCAGTTTTGCCTTGAGTCTGGGTCAGAGTAGCCAGTCTCTGTCTGCTCTCCGTCAATTCCCCTCTCAGGGTGACCAGCTGCATATCAGCCTCCTTCTGTCTCTGCTGGGCAGCAGCCAGTTCCCTCTCAACGTCTTTTTGGGCCGTTCGGAGCGCAGTCAACTCTTCTTCAGCCTCGGCTCGTAGACGGTCAGCAACTGACACCGCCACCTGTAGGTCAGCCTGGAACTGCAACCACTCCCCACGCTCCGTCTGGAAGGGAAATAAAGAGTGTACTTAAAACACATTACACAAACTGCAACACATGGGTTGTCATTTCATTTATTTTCATTTGCAAGTCAAAACTCTGATTCATAAAGATGTGGATCTGTTGCAAAGTCCATGTTGTTTAAACCCTCATTAATTCATTTTTGACTGCAACAGCAGTGCAACTAGCTATAAACACATACAGCACTGACATATCACCTTGTAAAGTGATATGGCTAATATGTTAGAAAACATGTACATATGCAGCAGACAAAGAGCAACATTAGCATTAATTTAGGGTTGTGTTTCAGTTAACCTGAAGAATGCAAGTCCAATATTTTTTTGTCTTAAGGGAAATAAATAAATAAACTCTTTAGTGGATAAGTGCTCCACTGGATTCACCAGCCAGTAGCAAACTTAGCTGTGCTTGGCAGATAGCATACAGTGGGTTTGCAAACACGGGTGATGAAAGCGGCAATAGCGAACAAAGATTAAAACTAATTGCTGAAAGACTAAAACTTTCTGTAGAGCTGAGGAAACAGCAGAGATGGTGGTAATTCACTGTCGGAGGGTCACTACAAGCAGTTCCCTCAACATTAAATGTAGTCATTTAATCCATTGTTAATAAAAAAAATATCATAAGAGCAGCTTTAAAGCCATAATATGTAACTATTCCGCATTAAAATGTCTAAAAGCGACTGGACCTATGTTATATATTTTATTGAGCTATGTACTTAGATTATCCCAAATGTTTCCAACAATTTTTAAACCTAGAGAAATCCATCATTTTAATCAAGGTAACGGTCCGTTTCATTTGGTTGCCTGTCAATAGCGTCATACCTCCTCTACCTAAGAGTATACACGCACAAGATGATAATCGTCGGCGTTGTGGTTGTCAACCAGAAACTGTCATAAATTGACTTTTATTCTGTTTAAGCCACATTTTCATGATAAACTTTTTAGATCTTGGTATATCTTTTAACCAGATGAAGGATTTCAGTCATTGAACATCTGGATCCTAAAGTTACCAGAGAAACAACAGAGCGAATGTTAGCAGCAGCTTGGCTCACACAGAGTCCATCCCGGTAAAAATCTCCTGAACAATGGGAGAAGCTGGTTGTTTAACAATGAAGACAACAAATCCCATGATCCCACACTACTTTACAACGTCATCACACTCCATCTTTTGTTATTGTTTTGATTTAGAGACCCCTAGCAAAAGAAATCACATATTGTGCATTTAATATAGATCATGTCTAAACATGAACTATTACAAATGCTTTGACAGATATTTATTTAATTTTATTTTTGGGTTCAGATCAATGCACTTTGCTTGTGGTTTTATTACAGTATAAACAGACAGGTCAGATTACTACACTTCAACAAACATCTACTTATAAATGACTAAAAGGATTAAAACTGGCATTTTTAAACCTAAACTAGATACGACTGCCAAAAGCAAACATTGTTGAACCCTCAACAGACAATGACTTTAATCAATCAAATATCCATTTGACCCTCATTAGGAGACTAAAAGTTGAACTGAACTGAGTGGCAAGCCTCAGCAAGCAGAGGGGAGTGGAGCTAGCGAGTCAACTGTAATGAGGCCTAAATGAATCATGTGCCAAACATTTTTACTCAGTGTTTTATTGATATCATCTGACATCAAGTAAACAAGAATCTGTGTTTACTTGCACAATTTCCAGGAAAAAGGACACCTAACAAGTTTGCTCACACACAAAAAAGTACCGCGCAACATTTTTGGAGTGAGGCCAAAGATATTAATGCAACTGCTTTCTGTGTCATCAACCTTGTCGCTATATCTCCATAGGTATTTTCCTTGTTATCCACCGTTAGCCATTAGAATGAGCAGCAGATAAGGAGATAAGAATCGTCTGAAACAGATTCAGTTTCATATCTGAGAAGATGAGTGTCTGATTTAGAAAAAAGATTTCAGTTTGCTGACTTTGAAAGTATCCTAGCCTCAAACATGCACAAACACTGCCCCTGTGGATATGGAACATACACAACAAAAGAAGTATTCAAAGCCAAAAGGTAAATAATACCAGACCATTAAAAAAAGTTTAGCAACCATCATCATGAAAGGAGAGACGGAATGAGAAAGAAGGGAAAGGAGAAAGGAAGGACAATAAAAGGGGTTGAAATCATGCACAGATTTAATGGAGGCAGCACAGAGACTGTGGAGAAGTGTAAGCAAGAGAGATGTGAGAGAGGGCTGAGGAACGGAGGGGGCTGGGAAGGTTAGTAATTAGATGAAGAATGGATGGAGATGTGGAGGAGGAGGCGATATCTGAGCCAAGTTGCTCCCTCATCTGACCAGTGACTCAAGACCACAGCTGGACCCGATTACAGTGGATGCACACACACACACACACACACACACACACACACACACACACATATCATATTCCATTTTTCTCTCCCACACATACACCTCCCTTATTCTTTTACCTCACCACCAAACCACATTGTTAAGTTTTCTCACACACATCCACAGTTTCACTGTAAGTTGGAATACACTCTTCCCTGGAAACATGTCCAATGAATAGCAGGATAGTGGTCCCTGTTTAGAGACGTTCTATATTAAGAAATACTAAAAACCCACTTGGACCCGAAGGATCTTGTCTTCACAGAGCCTTTGTTATCTGGACGTGAACACTCCAACTGGAGCGTGTCTGTTTAAGGAAACAGGAAGGGGCGCTCCTCAGTTCACACTGAGATAAGGGTGGAGTGGATTGTCAGTCTTATAGATACACACACGCACACACACTCTGTCCCTAAAGGGCTGACCTAGTGCCCCACTGCAAGACCAGATGTGGTATCCAGCATTCACACACACACACACACACGTCTATACTCCTGTGCACATCTGACTTCCTGACGATTCTTGGAAAGGGTCCAGCACACTTGGAGATAGTGTATGTGTGCGCGGGTGTGTGTGTGTGTATTCAAACCATCTGTCCCTAGTTCACCTCCACACCCAGTCTTTCTAATACATACTTGAGAAACATCCCAACTCTGTAATGGCTCCTCTCTCCAGCTTTCCACAGCCTGTTGAACACACTTTTACACCTATTAATAGATATTTCATCCCTCTACAGCTGACCCACACACATACAAAATGTCAAAAATTCCCCCCAACTGGCACTTGCACTCACAATTTGCATTCCCAAACGTCCACTGATATCAAATAAAAGGGTCACAAGTCAATGCAATTTATTCTGCACTGCAAATTCAGCACAGCATGAACATTCAACAATGCAGCCCCCCCTCATCCAATCCAACCAAACTCACAAATCGTCATTCTAAATTTGAACAGCCACTGTAGTCTCAAGATACATGCCTTTTTGAGTCCAGGCAGGGTTGCTGGAGCAGCCTAGCGAGGAGAGAAAGAGAGCAGAGGGAACCTAGAGATCATTCCTGGAAATCTCCGGCAGCATTCACGTGGAACTGATTCCAAAGCAGGGCTTTAAGATTGACTAAATCTCCAGTAGGTAACCAAATCTGACTAGCCACCCACACACACCCACAACCCAGCCATGAATGGAGTGTTTTCATTTTTGTTGGTTAAGACAATTGAAGACTGATGGAGCACATAAGCACAGACAGATGGCACATGGGATAACATCTTTAGGAGTTCACTGCACATTGGGTAATCATCTTTTTTTTCCAGCATTCAGTTTAAATACAGTGCATCCAAAATACATTACAACTGTTTGGTTGGTAGAAGACAGACTGGAGCATTGGGAACACTGTGATGAAGACAGATGAAGAAGCACAGAGGAGAGGTTTAGCTGACAGAATGTGACTGGATGAATGATGGCTACTTAAATAAAACAGAAAAAAGGTTTAAAAAAACAGGAGGTCAGATCTGAAGAAAAAGGGCTTAAGAAACTTGGGGGTCAGATGAAAAGATGGATGGAAGTGGAGGAACAGACTAGGAGGGGAGGAAATGAGATAAAAGAGGGGTGGGGAGAAGAAAGAAAGAGGAAGCAAGGGATGAGATAGAGGAGAGCATTGCAGCAAAAGTTGTAGGGTAAGTGTGAGTTCTTGTGCTCAGGGAGGAGTGGTCAGCTCTCTGATGGAGAAAGAATGAGGGAATGAAGAAAAGGCAGAGAGGCACAGCAAGGGGAGAGGGGGGGGAGGCTTCCCTACAAAACCAATTGCACTCGCCAAGACTTTCAATGCATCTGTACATGTTTGCGAGTCTTGCGTCTCACGTGCACCACACACACAAAAACACATGGCCAGCCAGTCACTGCAAGCTGCAGCCCTCAACCCCCACATCCCCCCCCTCCTCGCCACACTGCACAAAACAAAACAAGTTTTGTCTCCTGAACGGCTCAATGTGAACCCCCTCCTCCGCACTTCTCTTCCCTTCTCCAGCTCTCCACAAAAAAAAAAAGGCTCCCAGGACAGCAGAGCAGACTGAGAGGGTTCATAAAGTCGAGCTTTGCTAGCTTATATTGCCCTACCGAGGGCCCATGTAAACACAGTGTTCGATTGCTGTGATTTCTAATACATGGCTACCTCTCAGTGCTATACCACAGTCTCTCTGAGGTTTTGCTGGCCTATGCGAGGCTCACATTTCCAAGCCCTCATGGGGATGTGGGAAAGTGGAAAAGAGAGGAAGGAAAGACAGGGGAGAGGAGGGTTAGAATATCAAGAAGAGAGAAAGGTGACATGAAGGAGGTGTGATGAGTAGAAGGGAACATGAGCAGGCTACAAGATGGTCACGTGCGTCGGATTAGCACCTGCTTGCAATTTAATGCAATTCTAATCATTCTGATTCAAATACACTGTAAAAAGTATAATAGAAACAAGGACAGTCACTGAGAGAGGAAAAGAGGAGAAAAATGGGGTTGAGGGAGGCATAATGTAGGACATATTCCAGCTGTTGTAATCTGTGGCAGATCTAGAGGAAGCTGGGAGCCTCGGGCTACAATCCTCATAAGGGAGGGTCAGGAATTGGAAAGACCAACTGACAGGAAATTACCGCAGAATATCACCATCCTCATAAGAGCATGGAACGCCTGAGCAATTGGACTGTGGAACGCTTGCAGATATTTATTCTAATGATGACTTTTTATTGGGTCATAAATGGAGTCAGGGACTAAATAATGGATCAATCCAAAATAGCTGGTAGGTCCCCTATTAGACAAACATAGTGTGCCTGGTTCGGATAAAAAGTGAATAAACTTTAGGGATGAAACATTTCTGAAACATGCTCTTCATGTTTTAAATCAGTAACAATGAAGGCAACAGGTGTCCTGCTAACATTCAAGACTGATGTTCTCCTTTTGTAAAAAAGGATCCACAATTTATGAAACTGTCTTTGATCTCTACACATATGAGCTACGAGACACTTGAACAGAAGATGACCTCAACTATTTTCCTCTCTTGGGCCTCTCAGGAGAAGCAGAGGACAGGAAGACCTCCATTAGAGGATCTGCAGCTCCCAGGGGGCTGAGCAGGGCCCATTCCAGAGCCTATTGTGATAGGGGGGTTAGTGTTTGACAGGGTGTTATCTTTTGGATGAAAGGTCATAAGCACTACACTGACATATATAATTGGAGTGTGTCACTTCCTGTTTATGTAGCTATATTTATCCACTTTAGTGTTTTCTAGCGTTGCATGTGTGGAAAACTAGGACTGAAGACAGGAAAAAGGTATATTCGAGGTGCAATTGCACAAACCTTTGAAATTCATGATAAAAAACTAAAAACTAGTGACCCCTGAATTACCATTAATATCACACCATGAAGCCAATAACTGGGAAAAAAGAATAGGACAGAACATATCTAGAAACAAAAGCCTTTTCTAGCACATCTCACCTGTAAAGTACTCTTCAGACTCTTCACTTCTGTCAGTAGACACTTCAGTATCTCTGAGGGAAGGATACAGAAATGTCAGAGGACATTACATGCATATCAAACACAAAAAAATGTCAAGGAAATGGATTTGCCCTTCTGAAAACAGGGAAATGTTGGGCCCACAATGAAATTAAATGTTGTCACACTCATACAAAACTTTGCAGGCGTGAATATTATTCATAAGTAGAGAGGAAACAGAGAGGGGGAATGCACTGGACATTATAATACCATGAATGAGAGACATATCATTCTTGCCTGCTGTGTTTGTGGCTCCATCCTGACTGGCTGTGATACCCAGTGTTGTCCTACACTCTTCCAGCAGCTTCTCCACCTCCTCATCCTGGCTGTCCCCAGCCTCTTGACCCGGCAGCAGAGACTGACTGAGACCACTGTCCCTTTCTCTCCAGTTCTGCTTGGAAGAGCTACGCACAATAGGTAAGGAACTACTTGGAGAAGAGGGGCTCTTTGTGGGGCTTACAGCCACACACTTCCCCTGGGCGACTGGAGTCCGAGGGGTAGAGGTAGGAGGACCCCCATTCCTCCCAAGAGCAACTTGTCCTTTCACTGCCACAGTACTTCCTGGCTTGTCGTGCACTGGGCTAACTCCTGGACCAATCGTGGAGCTGTTTGAGCTGACTGGTGAATGAGGCCTCCAATCAGGAGGGGGAACGGGAGAGGTCGGGGTGGTGCTTGGCTGCGATTTCTTCCCGCTGGATGTGAGGACAGGGACCGGAGGTGGGGATGAAATCGGGGCCGCAGAGGAAGGTTGAGGTGAGGTAGGGGGGAAGAGTTGGGGGACAGCAGGCAGGTCATTCTGTGGAGAACTAGGAGGAGTGTGGAAACTATCCACATGGGCCCCTAGAAAAAAAACAACTTCAGATTATTCATTGAATTCAGATGAAATAAGCAAGGCAAACACATCTTTAAAGACCCCGCATCAGACATGTTTAAAGATGTATAAAAAAACTGTAAAGCTGCTTTGAAAATTGATGCGTGATGTTCCACCAAAAAGATCAATTACCTAGTTAAAAAATCTTTAAGTCCTCTCCCTTACTGAAAATTCCTGAATATACAAATATTTTTTTATATATTTCAAAAGTTTAACTGGTGGATGCAAGAGTCTCCTACATCACTGAAAAGTCCACTCTTGGCATATGTGTTAGAGCACAAAGAGACTTTCTCCTTTCAGCAGATTAATGGGAAAAACAGCCTTATAGTGTCAAACTCTGCACATACATCAGTCTGCACAGTGAAGCTCAAACATCCAAGAGAAGTATAAATAAACAAGACCTATTCTGAGTTGAGAGGGACTTTAAGTTCTGAATTATTGTGAGAAACACAGCAAAACAGATTGAAAGAACTGCCTGAACAACTGAATCATGGCCAGAACTAAGGAAGAAAACAGTTTAGTGGTCACTAGTCTGGCATGTTGACATTCAAAACACTATTCAGTGAGGTGACCAGACCAGCAAGGACCTCATTGGTCAGCAATCATCCAGGCCATGCCCCTAGAGATGAATACTTTAATTGAGACATTCCTCTTGGACTGCTCATCCATGATGCTGCTGCGACATTCATTCCCCAAATTCAGGAACACACATACACAGAAGACAAATAGATGTATTTGCAGCAGTCGGCCGCAAATAAATTTGAGCTTGACATGGTAACAATAACACATCCAGTTTCCACTTTTAAACTCAGCGTTCCTTGCCCCTCACAGCATGCCACCAATAATAAGTTAAGAAGCTATGGGAACTACTGGGCGTCATGTCTCCTTTTCTTTCCTCCTTTTCCTTGTTTGGACAAAAGCCTCACTGAAATGACTGATTTTTTATGTTGTAAGAGCAGCAGTTATGCACCACCTGCTGTAGGCATAATCACTGGAAAAGAATGACAGGATTGTCTAATAACTTTCTCATGCCACCCCTGCTTTTTATTTCTTCATTCCAAACCTTAATGTGCTCGTCCAACCATACGCATGGGTGGCAGATTGACTAACGGAGAGAGAGTATGTGTGTGTGCGTCCACTGAGGTCTGTAGGTGAGTGTGTGTGTGTGTGTGTGTGTGTCAGATAGCATTAGGCTTCCTATGATTAATCTGCTGCCCTTGTGCTGAGCCGGGGAATTTTGCCGATTCATCACAGCTGGCCCGGCGGGGCCAGAACGAATCACACAGGGACGCAAGGAGAATGACCACTCACTGAGCAACACACAGGAGGGCTGCCAAGATTCCTGCTGCCGCTCAGCGCACACACACACACACACACTTAGCCTTTCCGCTTGCTTCCCCCTTTGTTGCCTTCAGTTTCCAGATTACCCCTCATCCACCCCTCTCCTTCATACTCACTTTTCTTGTACCACTCCTTTTCCCTCTACCATTCTCTTCTTCTACATGTATGAGAGCTTTGAGGTGTGCTGCCTTTATTCTAAAAAAAAAAAAGTCTCTAAACATGAGGCCAAAACACACTGCCAGTCATGTGTGTCGTGGCAAACATTTTAAATCCACCTCAGAATGCAGAGACAGACCAAAGAAGAGTCAAAGAAAGTGACTTTAGTAGAGCTAGCGAATTAATTAAACAAGTGCAGGCTCAAGTGTGTGTATGTGTTGACCTACCTGTGGGTCCATGGCTGTCCTTGCTGGAAAAGTTTCCCATACTGCAGCCACTGATGCGGCCCCGCAGGTGCTTGTTGCTCTTTCACTCAACCTAGACCAATGTGGCACTGTGGAGGTGACCTACACACACACACACACACACACATCCAGAAAGATGATGGATGAAGTCACACACATATACAGTGACTACAAGTCTGAACCAACCCTGAACTGATCCCCTTCAGGTTTATGATAGACTGAGTGAGTTTACAGGGAACTTATGCTGTACATTTGAATGATAGCCTATAAGACAATCAATGTCTTTACACAATGTGGCTAAATAACATGGATCAGCCGCAGAAGGACACTCCAGTGTGACCACATGTGACAAAAGCTAGTAGCATGTTTGGTTTAAAAGCATCTTAACTGTACGCATGAGGAATGCGCCAAAACTAACACAGAAGCACGCATACAGCGCCATCGAAAACTATAAAACTAGAGTTGGCAAAACAGATTCTAGATCATATGTTGATAAAACATATAATTTATAAACATATAATTTCGCTCTAACAGCATACACTTAAACGCCCAATCAAACTTTTAGACGGGAGCTTGAATTAAGTCTACATCCAACAATTTGAAAACGTGTTGCGAAACTTTGTAATCAGTTCGTTTAAACGCCGTACCTCTAGTTTGGAAAGGACTAAAAAAGAAATCGTTACAAACCCTTAAAAGCGGACAAATAAATCCAAAATCCTTTTGTCCTGAGTTTGGTCAACTCTACTCCACGCGTTGCTTCCTCCAGCGTTGCTCAACCATGCGCACTGTCTCGCCGTGTCTTCACTGAGGAGAGCGAGTGGCGGACATAGAAATGAAACTGCATTTTCTTTGAGAAAAGTTTAATTCGCGTTACATGTTCCTGGAGGAAACATCTTCACATGAAGACGAGGCCTGACTGTAACCCGCACAGCGAAGCAAAGAGCAAAAACTTTGAACATCGATGACTGATGACACGGATTATCCGCGTGGTATGTCCACTGGAGGGCACAGTTAGGCTGCAGTAGGAAAAACCTGTTGCCTCTGGGATGTGGCGGCCCCGCTTCACCTTTCTCTTCACCTATTATGGATATGGGCTCACACAGGCTGATGACCCACTGACCTACAGTACCAGACAGCTCCAGAGAGAGTCAATCTCTACGCATATTTTCAACATTGGGGGGATTCAAACCTCCTGAAAGGTTGTTTGTCTTCTATATTACAGAATTTGAAGATATTAGTTTCAGTGCATCTGCATCTGCAGATTCAGTGGCTTTCCTGATTACTCCTTAGCATTATTGTTTGGGATTTACAATGCTGTAAAACCCATCACTCTAACCTCTTCAATTTATGCAAATAACTAACTACACATCTTTGTACACTGTGTATCTGATGGAGTCTGCAGCAACGGTATTGGTATATATTAATATTTTTGTGTCTGCATGTCCAGGTCTCATGTTAGATTGAATTTGTGTCTTTTGGTTTTCTTCTTCTCATTTTTTGTGAATATTTGGTGTATGTGTAGGTTATTTATGACAGAATAAAAGCAAACAATTGTGCCAATATTTTTAAGTTCATTGTTGCTGAATGTTATGGGCACTGAGATGTAAAATATCCATTGGTGATTCCCGCATCTGCACAGTTGTAAACAGGCAGGTGGTGCAGGTTGTATGGTCACTAATATTTTCAGGTTCAGCAGACATTTTTCAGACTCATGAAGATCTAGTATGGATTGACATCAACTTGCCTTGCCTTGTGTTTTTACCTGTTTTTTAATATTTTAAGGGCAAAAACTACAAAAACACTTTAGATAATTGTGTATTTTAATGTCAAAATATGTTGAGTCCTCTCAAACCTATTTACTTTACAATATATATTTACCATATCCTTCATGTAAGTCAATTACATATTGAGGATTGTTATTTTCTCCATACAGTAATTATTGTCTCAAAGTATAATTAAGAAATGATTTATCTTAATAACAATTAATAATAATTCATCTTGACTCAAATCAAACTATTCAAGCATATTACAGCAAAACAGCATAAATTTCACGTTGACTAGAAGCCTTTATTTCTTGAAAAAAGGACAACTTCATCACACAACACGGTACAAAAACAATCTGACCCACAGGTGTAACTAAAGTGCAACAGTGGAGCAGCATGTTTGCCAAATGCTTTTATTTCATAAATCTCTTCCAACATCTATTCATTAAATATTAATTATATTGCTAACAGAACAAATCTGTCATCTATCATGCACAGCTGAACTCAAGTTTGTACACCTTCACAGACTGAAATAGATGAGCACTGGGGTGTGACACCCACAAGCAAGGTAACAGAGCAATACTGTGCTTTCAAACATTCCCTGTATTTTAGTCCAACACACAGTTCTTAACAGCAAACATGTTTTCAGATATTCCTTTTTGTCCGTGCACTGTCTTGGCAGTACCCCCTCATAAACTGTGCAATGCTGAGTGAAACAGGAAGTTTGCTGCAGTGAGGAGACAAGCTCTCTCCAACTCTATGATTGAGATCAATAGGTTTTCACAGTGCTCTGTGCTCACTGTGCACCACTGCAGTAAAGAGAGAATCCATCAAAACCAGCCAGGTGCATTACACAACCTCCAACCCTTACCCATATTGATTTCACACTCATGGGAGTGCAATGCCCAAACATGACTATGCATTGCAGTTCGGTGCCAGCATGACAATACTTTCAGACCTAGATGTAAGAACAGGTGAAAAGCACGTCAAGTCATACATATATGAGAGCCTGAGATGAATCTGTTATTTCTTAGAAAAAAAGCTCCAACATACCTATATATTTTCCCCTCAGTGGTATATACTTAAAAACACAGAGTATCCTTTTGTTTTGAGACCATTACAACCCCATTATGAAATTGTTTTATGGTGTCAGTCTCTGTCCAGAGTAAGGTGACCAATTGTTCAGTGTCTGATGCCAGTTGGAGCCATTAGCCCCTCTGCTGAGTGTATTACGACCATTCTGTGTGTGACCTACTGAGCTAGCGCTCTGAAGGTCCAATACTGGGGCTCTAAAAAACTCCCAACCTGCCACAACTAGCCGCTGGTCCATTTTGGCAGACAGACAAGGCTGGCTCTTCAGCATCAAAAAAATTGATTACAAGGTCTGGCTGACCTCTACGTGATGAAACACTCAACTTTCCCACCATCCTCCTTTTTCACAGCTTAGCAGAATACTACAGTACCTCCTCTGTCTGTGTCCTGCTCATGGAGAAATAAAATTTCCCTTTTATGGCGTGTTATGACTACATATCCATACTAGGAGGCAGTGAAGATAAAGACAGTTATGACCCTGTGCTCCCTGTAAGGCACGGCACACATTCTCAACCACACTCAGTGTCTCGCCAAATTTTAATTCCCTTTTCACTGCTACATTTTTGGTGTAACCACAAATGGAAACACCAATTCCATATGAACACGTGACATTAGGATGAATGGTGGACACTGCAGGGGGAATGGTACAAAGTAGGGATGCGCAGGATTGTCTGCCTCTCATGAGTCCTTGATTCTAATACCAGATTAGGTTAATGAGTGTGTGTGCCAGGGATGATTTTCCACATGGGTTAATCCCCTCAGAGGACACAGGCTTATCCTGGGGGAATCACCAGTCTACCCTGCCTGCTTGTCGCCATCGCTGTCTGAGCCAGGTAAATAAGCATTAGTAATCCAGCAAGGTGTATTTTTATAAGCATTGTTTACACGACTCAGGTCTTAATATCAATTGTGCATGACTTTCTTCTATTACTCTGAAAGACGCTTTCTATCCACAAAACTTTCCTGCCACTTTCTGCTGTTCTTCACTACCCTGATCAAACCTTTGGAAAGTTTAACTGTTTTGAAAACAGGAAGCACCCGTCACTGATTCAGCCACAAAGCCAACCTGTGTCTTCCACCACAGTCTGATTGACAGTCACTGCCAGACTACGGCAGCAAACGCCAAGGCCCGTTGATGGATGGCACCTGCTCCTCCTCAGAGGAAATCAATTAAAGTCATGGGCAGGGATGGGCTGCTCAAGCACTTAAACATGGCTGTCTGCCTGGGGAGAGAAGGAGGGGGGCATAGAGAGAGGTTTACCAACCATCTGTGTACAGAGGGGCACTGCCAAGCGTCAGTCCCTTTTTACGCCAAGCCTCAAAAAGACACACAATGTCTCCAAATTAAACATGTTAGTTCATTCAAGCTGCATTCAGCAACAGTCTTTGGGAGGTTCCAGCATCATTACATACTCATCCAATCATTCATATTTCTTAGTGCCCACACAGTGCATTAAGGACTCTAATATTAGTGACTAATTGATACAATCCGGTAGAATTCAAACTATTTTTGCATGTGTTACACTAGCTAACACATGGATATCACATCCAACTTCCTGCCAACACACAGGTTGAGATCAGTCAGATATCCACACTCGCATATCATCAGAGAGCACATGGGCCACATTGATGCAATGGGCCAGCATAGCTACGATCTTAAACATGCAAAAGTGTAGTTACTGGAACTCAACCTATGATGGTGGCCAATCTATATTCAACCAAGTTACTTTAAGGGAACTTGTGTCCCACAAAGGAGGGAGGTGGGATCTCCTGGTGGGCACCAGCCCGACGAGTATCATCCAGTAAGGGGGTCCTGTGAGCAGCTGTGCCCACCATGCTGGCGTCAGTGTGTGTGCCAACCCACTGCAGCACACGGGTGGAGGGCCGGTGGTGGAGGGCCAACTGCCTGGAGCTGTAGCCACACATCCCGATCCCCATGGCCCCCAGCAGCATTGCCATACCAGGCATGGTGTTCTCAGCTGGAGGCGTCACAGGAACATTATGGTAGGCTTGAGTCTGAAAGGAGAAGAAAGTTTAGATAAAATGTGATCAGGGGAATGTTGGATGTTGGTTTCAATGGTTCAGTGACAAATAAATTGTGACATGGTATCAAGGCAGTCCAAAAATAGAACAACTGCCAAGCAAACAACAGCCAAAGTTCTGATTTGTTAATGTCCAAAGGATACGCATGGATAGAGATTAACTTCAGGCCTAAGGAGCACAGCACAGGAGGACAGTATGTATTGTTAGCCTTTTCCCAAACTATTGTCTGCATCAAATGAGCCACAATATGCTCACCTCAGCCCTCGCCCCATCCAGTCCTCCCAACAATCCACAAGAGATTAAAAACCCATCTTCTCTCATTTACCAAATGGTGGTCTGTCTCTTTTGACAAACAAAAAGCTCATCTATTTTGCGACATGGGCAATTTCCTCAGTGGGCCCTTGACAATAATAAAGACCATTGAGGAGCAAATAATAGAAACTTCGTAGTTTCTAATGGAGATGCGTCACAGGCAGTTAAGAAGCCATTCCTGTAGCTCACTCACCCATTTCCCATTTCCATTTACAATGCAACGGACTGTCACAAGTTTGGATTTTTCCATTGTTTGTAGCAAACTCCACCAAATAGGTGATTGTGTTTTGTGAGCTAAAGCAAAAGCCATCTGCAATTACTGGAACAGTAGCATGGAAAGACCTCGTATTTGTGGATGGTGTGTGTATAATATGATAGTATTGTATTTCATCATCTTGTCACAGCTGCATCTTGAGCGATTTGACTGAAAAAAATGGCTGCATGTCAGTATAAAGCTTAGTGAAACAAACTTGCCGTATGCACTGTCTCTGGCTATAAACCGCTGTATATACCTATAAAACCAGTACACTTCTTCCCCTCAGTGGTTGCTCAGAACTGACAAGTTATTTCATCCTACTCCTTTAAGAACCAGTAGAGACAGAGCATGCCAAGCAACATGTAATCTAAACTTCAATTCCAAGATATTAAAAGGGCTTTCTGCCTCTTTGTTTGAAATGTCTTAAATCAAAACAAGCTGCCTGGTGCAAATTAATGGCAATCCACTTTTTCTGAGATCATAGGCAAGTAAAATCTAATGACTCAGCATGTTCCTGCTTCCCAGTGGTGCTGACAGTTTTAGTGTCACTATGCTTCTGAGAGTAAGAATCACAGCACATGAAACTATGCTGTAGGTGGTTCACTTATTGTTTTCTGCTTGGCTCCAAATCTTTTGTGAATTGTGTCTTCTTCAACTTTATAACAAAGTGACATCGAAAAATCCAAACCATTGTAATTCCTCATTCCTCAGCAGTTATGCACATCTTACCTGATTTCATGAATGTTCACAATGATAACTGAACTTTTAAAAAACTAAATGGCTTACCTGCAGAAATCTGATGTATCCTGGAGTCAGTCTTGGGATTCTGAAAAACATTTTAGAGTTTCCTTCTGTTTTTTTTTCTGTTAGATGAGGAATGAGTTAAAGATGACAAATAACAGATGATGGTTCTCTCAAGCTCCTCTTCCTGGACTCCCAGGACGGGAAACCCACTGACAGAGGGTCTGTCCGGGTGTGTGTGTGTGTGGACACTTCAACCTGTACTCAGCTCTCTGATTCAGGATGGTCTGGTCAGCCCTTATACTGTCTCCTTCCTGTCTTTACGTAAGAGGCCGTCTGCAGGTGGTGTGTCTAAGGGGATTACAGGAGTTGGCACACAGGAACAAAGAAGTCAATCTGGACAGAAGGAAGGTTGAATAGAGTATAGGGCTGGGTGACAGTTTAATATTAAAGTGTATCAACTTTTAGTGGAATCATATTGAAATTATGATTATTCTGTATAATTGTTTTACAAAATTCTGTTGTTGAAATTAACTTCAATCAAATGTATGCTTAGTTATTGTATGCAGTTTTGTCTGATGTAACATAAAGTGAAATGCAGTTCATTGCATTAAAAAAAAATTTTTTCTATGTAATCTTGCATATAGTTGCCACACTGTGATAAGAATATAAAATATTTGTATTAATATTGTCATTTGCACACACATACTTTATTTTCAGTGTTTTGGAGTCTGTTCAGAACATTTTCAGGATTGTGATGATTTCTGTTTGTGAAGTGAAAAATGATGAATGAGAAGTTTTTAACCAATTCTGGTAAAGTACATTAGCATCTAGTGTAACTGATTTCTGACTTCAGCAGTTCCTTTAATAGCCTTGAACAGATGGGGCTAAGTTATTTGAAGTCAGAACCACTAGAACCCATCTGAATGTGCCAGGTTGGTTGATTTGGATGTTTTTCTGTTGATGTTAGAAAGGCTCCTCTTGCCATGTCAGCATTTTTCTTTGAGCTTTAATATCCTTTCTGGCCCCAGGGTCCTCAACTCAGAGTTAGGTCTTATAATGAGGAAGCTGTGCTGATAACGTCTCTCAGTGGACAAGAAACCAAATCTCTTCAGTGAGTGCAGCCAGCAATGACCTTCTTCTCATCTCTGGTAATAGGGCTCATTTTTGCCTCCCAACTCATGCATCAATGAATAATCTTAAATACTGGCATTTATTCTGCAAACTCATGACACCACAGAAACTTGTGATGTTTTGTGTTATGCATGTCAAGATACAGCATTTCAGGTATTACACAGAAAGTAAAAAACTAAACTCATTGATGGCTTCAGTGGTACAAAATATAAAACAAAGTGAAGTCAAACATTAACAAGACTTGCAAGCTGTTCTCTGAGACTACTTAGGCACAGTGCTGCCTAAATGCTAACATCAGCATAGTAACATGCTCCTGTTTAGCAGGTATAATGTTTACCATGTTTCTAGTGTTAGCATGCTAAATTTGGCTGAGCTCGATAGGAATGTCAATAGTTCTGCAGGAATCTGGTCATAAACCAAAGTATTGGATAAATTAAAAAAATTAGCCTCATGCTGGTACTGCACAAAAAGTCAGGGGATCCCCAATTATGTCTTAACCAATGCCTGGCAACCCATGCAATAGTTGAGTAATTTCCCTCAAAACCAAAAATGTCAACCTCATGATGGTGCTAGAGCGCTAGAGGAAATCATCAAAGTCATTAGGATACATCCTCTGGGAACCGTGTTGTCTACCAAATTTTGTCCCAATCATGATGGTCGATATTGAGCTATTAAACTAGATAAGTTAAAACTTTGATCTGCTGGCGGTGTGAGACGAAAAGTCAGGGCTCACCAGAGTCAGAAGAATTCATCCTCTGGGGACCGTGAATGGCTGTACACAATTTCATAGCAATCCATCCTATATTTTTTGAGCTATTTCAGTCTGGAACAGGGCCATCCCTAGAGCCATGTTGCTAGAATGGCTACAAAGTATATCTAACTACTGTGTGGAGGACAAAAAACACAAAGCACTATAACCACTAAAAAATCATTTATATAAGAATGATAGGCAATGCGGTCTTTGTCCTTATTGTCATCTCTGGCTAATGTCAGCAGCATAAGCCCATGACTTTCCATCAGACACAGCACCTGGTGCGTCCATCCATGAATGGAGGCCACAGATGGCAGCCCTCATGTTAATTGTTCACTACTATAATAGTATACACCTACGCACAGAGCTTTTTGTTGCACTGTACAGTATAAACTGCTGGTGGCTACTGGCACATCCTAGTTCTGGAAAGACAACAATTCCTCTGAAGCTGCTATGTGGCAGACAGCGCTCACTCATGTCATCACAATGGCGCATCCAAGCCGAGTTAATTCTCTACCCTTTTCCTGAACTCATCCCCTGGCAACAAGCTACGGTTAAATGTATTAAAATAGATTACCTGAGCTGTAGACAGGTATGGTGGTGCTGAAGGTTAAGCTACAGGCTCCCTGGGTGGTACTGGTTTCCTAAGGCCCATCAACAACATGCTGTGTTACTATACTGAGCATACGGTTAGATAACTGCAACAAATGTTTGTGGGAATCACGTAATGGGACTAGTTATTGTTCTTAATCATTTACCCTCATAAGTAATATCTGCAGGGACATCATTATTCTCATTAGTATTGCCTTCCTGATGACAATCAATCTATCCAGTGCAGTTAGGTGAAACAGTAAATTTGAAAAGGCATATGGAATAGCAGCTTGGTCAGAAATTGATTTGTGGGAAGTCGAGATAATTGAAGAGCTATTAGGTTAGCCGGCTGGGTTTAAATGTCATAACATCTGCAAACAACACTGGAGCACCGGCAGAGCTGACATTTGCTTTGCTGGCAATTAAATAAGGTGGATGGGTGTGATGTTAATACCAATTAAATGTTTGATTCATTTTAAACTACATAAAAAAACAAATACGAAACAACTCTAACAAACAGGAAGGTAAGTAACAGCTCGGTCGATAATGACAACGTCAAGCTTATTCATGCTGTGTGGCAGGCCTAGCTCAGGATTGTTTTCTTCTTGTGAGACATTAGGCATAAAAAAAGATTAGACAAAAGTGTAAAAAGGCAAAAATATTTAATAAAAACATTCACATAGCATCATGGTATGCCCAACACTTTTGAAATGCAGTATATGAGAAAAAAAAAACAAGAATATTCTTGTTTAAAATGATGAAACACAGTGGAAATAATCCTTCAGTACTGTCACTGTGTTTGTGTGATTGACAGTCTCATGGGTGTGTTGTAGAAAAATCTGTCTTCTTGTCTCCCTGCAAGGGAAGAATGTCTGTGATCCAGTATTGGAACAGTGAAACGACCGCAGTGGTTTCGTCTAAAACACAAAGAGACAGAAAAACATTTCAGTTACAGCTGAGACTGCTGACAACACAATACCAGAGCAACAGTCAGTGCTTTCACCAAAGAGACTTATTTGCAGTTGTATTTTGGGCATAATAGAACAAAATCTACAGCCGGTGCTAAAATCTACCTCCTGCATGTAGTGATTCATCCTAACACATCTGTCTCTCACCCAATACAGAATCTTTCTTTTACTTCTTCTTGAAAAAAAAATGAATTCAGTTTAGTGAATCAATGCAGAACATAAAATGGACAGTATAAAAAGGGAAGCAGTCAAGCCAATGTCATTCATGAGAGGAACTCCAGGGTGCAGGAAATCTGCTTTAGACTTACTCCTGCAGTCAACTGATTGCCACTGCAAAGGTAGATAGAGTGAGGAGAGCTTTAGTGAACTCACTTGAAGGACTTAAAAAACACACTTCTCCACAAGCACATGGATTAGTTCCTGCCTGGCAGTATGCTGCTTTAACAAGTTGTACGTTATAATTTAAAATATTGGCATATTGCAGCGATTCATAAATGTGTCAAATACAGCAAGAGTGCCAATGCCTTCTCTATAAAATGCTCACATAGCAAAGATGAGTTAAGCAGAATGAATCTTTACTAACTAAAACAAAGAATTCTGCTTTGGGCTAAAGTTAGATAAATTACTTTGCTGCTTTGATACAATGTGCTGGTGGAGTTGCATTTAAAAGCAGCAGCATTAAAAAAAACAGTGAATTGAAGCATGACTCATACAATGTGAGGCGGGTGGGATGGTGGTGGTGGTGGTAGTGGTGGTGTTGGTGGGGTAGGGGTGGGGGGGTTAGAAAAGCTTTCAGGCAGCTGTGGAGCAGGTGCATGGAGAGGATAGGCGCAACTAAGGCAGGCTCTATTGTGGGCTCTGCTCGCGAGATAGCAAACTGGTTTTTACATGATGCCGTCTTGGCGTCAAGGACAGACAGAGACAAGCATCACTTTGTGGCCAGCAATATGGCAGTAGCCTGAATCTCTTTTTCACTCTTCCTCTCTTTCTCATACACAAACAAGCGTGTACGTGACAGCAGCAAAGTCCCTGCTGATCCTATTATGCAGCCAGGTAGCCAACACACACACACATACACGCACACGCTCACAGGTGAAAACATGTCTGGGGGCTTGAGATGTTTTGGCTCTTGACAGAGTTAAGGCAAGATGAACAAGTTGTAACATGTTAGTTAACTCATGGTGCAGGTCACCTGCGTGTGAGACATAACGTGGATGGGACCGGCTCTAGTACTGCAAATTAAGGGCACGTACGTACAGGTGAAGACTGATAAGGGCAAGTAAGGGCAGGTGTAGTCAGGTGAACAATAAAGACGTATGTAAGAGTGCACAGCATGAGACATGCACAGACAGACATAGGCAAGTATTAACTTGCAGGGACAGGTCAGTGAAGTGCCTGAGGCAGATCCCAACAAGAAGAGGCCAGTATGGACAGGAATGGGCATGTATGAAAGCACGTAACAAGCATGGAGCAACATTAAACACACTAATACCCGAACTTTTTGGGAAAATAATTTTTTCTCATTGATGGATCACTGACCTCCAGACATGGAGGAGTTGTTGTAGAGCTCCTCCAGTGCTTTTGCTAGTCTGTCTGTCTCCTTCTGTTGAACAAAGGCCTTGAGACTGTACAGCTGCTTTAGGAGAGAGGCGGGCTTGTTTCCGCTGGCTATGCTGCTCAAAAGGTCGTCCACCATCCCAGATAAGTGAGGAAGCTTGTCTACATGCAACGAGGCTGGTGAAGCACAGAAGACATGAAAGGTGGTTTGTTCATAATGTAGTATTGTATCTAATACATCTCAAGGTGACACATTAAATTTACCTTTATAAACTGCACCATATTTACAGTGGCCATTGTAAATTTATATAACATTTTATATAACATTTATTTCTTTACTTATATAACTGTTGCCTCCTCTTCACTTTACTGTCTAGACTCTGTGTCATCAAAATAGAGAGAACATCACTAGTATCATTTTACAAATTGTATAAAATCAAAATGTTGGTGCGGTCTCGCCATTTATTATTACTCTCACTCATTTACAGGGCTGCTTTACCAGGTAGCGAGGACCAAGGAGCTTTCTGCACACTACTCATGGCCTAATCTTCAGCACACACTGCAGCTTAATGAACTTGTTTCTCTAGGCGAGTTCAGAGCCTTGATTAAAAACGCTGTGACCAGAGAGTGCAATTGCTTTAGGTAAGCTGGATTTTGCATTGTGTGCCCGCCATCAATAATCCCTATATTAAACATGACTTCTTTTATAACTTTTATAATTTCAAATTTTGTAACTTTTATGTTATCTTAGCCTATTTTTCTTTAAAAGAAATGTTAACTAAATAAATCAAAGATGTAGCTGATGATTACCAGTCAGCAGTCAGATATAGATATGACTGGCGCTTCTGTCTCTCCATCTACTAAATTTTAATGGCACTGCAATTTTAGCAATTACACTTTCATCCAATTACCGGCTGGTTTTTTAAATGACTCGTCTGTTTAGTTCATGCTGGCACTGTCTATCACGTCATGTCTCAAAAAAGCACAAAAACGCAATGGTTTAAGTGCAGTGAGTTCTGGTCATTGGTTCTCATGAATATGCTTTCAGCATTTGGCAGCATTCAATTACATGTTTGTAAACTACATCTCAGAATGCCACCAGCTTTGAGCATCACAGCACCTAAAAGCAATCAAAAATCACTCTTTTCTTTGGTCTAGATTTAGTACATTACGAATAAGAGTCCTGATTGAAAACAGGCAAGCAGCCTGGGCTTAATACTCACTATCAGACATATAGATTTCCATTGTTGTCCTGAGAAAGTCTGACACCTCAGCAGCTCTCCTCTCATCCTCCTCCTCCCCATCTTTTTGGTATGTGAACTCCAGGGCAGATGCCTGGGGCATTAGACCCATGGAAAGCAGCTTTTCTTTGTGCCGTTTCTTCTTTAGCTTTCTTTTCTTGTTCCTGCTAATGCGCTCCCCTCCCTCATCCACAGGAGTCTGACCTTGACCTGTACAGGTCTCTCTCATTGTAGGTGCTCCGTCTTTCCCTGAGTTTTCATGAAAGTTTGGTTTCCTCTTCCTTCTTCTCCTCCTTCTTTTCTGTTCCTCTGCTTCTTTATCTTGGTCGAGATCTTCATTGCTCTCATGGACGCTCTCCTCTGTGGGTAACGAGACAGAAGACTTTTGATTAATTTCAAAACATTTTTAAACTTCATTAATCCATTACAGCCTTCATATGCACCTCTACACTTAAGCAAAAGATTCCTAAATCAGAACTAAGAACATCAGATTGTTAGGCTCACGCAGTTAATATAATAGATTCTGTGTCACATATGCGGATGGAGCAGATTTCACCAGGTTTCACTTGCAACCTGGACAAAGTGTAAAAGATTCCTACACACAAGCTGAAGCCAGTAGGGTCTTTGAGTCTCAATAATGTCCAAAATCATGGCAATGAGGGTCAAGAGATTTCTGCTTCCCTTCCGGCCAATTACTGCACCTGCTGATTCCAATTAGATACTCTAAAAACCTGCTGAATCTTAGCCTTGCATAGAAAAAACTTGAGACCACAGGTGGTTAATAAAAGTACAGTCGAATCAGTATACTGTATGTGTGATGTTGCTTGATCCAGCTTGTTTGTTATTGAGCCTAACCAAGTCTTGCTCAAAAAGAAGTCATGAGAGTTGAGTTGTTGCAGGAAGACAGCTAAATATTAAGCCATGACTTTGAAAATCTTTTAGATAACACTAAGCTATTCTTTCCTGTACTCCAACACAACAAACTCCAACACTGCTCTCTCCAACTCTCACTCACGTTTCCACCATTGTCTTCCTGCAACAACTTCCACAACAAACTCTTGCGATATTTCAGAACGAGACTTTCTCCTTGAGCGAGATTTCGTCAGACACAATAATAAACAGATTGATCAAGTGGAAGGCAAAGAAAAAAAGTTTTATTTCTCTGTAGGGATCCTTTCCAGTGTTTCCCATATAATTGTACAGGCCTGGCAGCCTGCCACGCCAAAGCAGTCAACCTAGGGGAAACACTGCTTTCCATAATGTTGTCAGACACTTATAACAATGTGAGCCTGTCAGTGGCAAAAACAAGGACTTTTACTGGACATACATTGATGGGGCGCAATTGCCCTAAAAGGATTACACTGCAGCCTGTTTAGCAGATGCTGGCTGAAGCACTCTCTCTCAATACAGGATCAATTTCAAAAATTGTTTTCCCTATTAGTCACTTAGACACAAAATAATGGGAAAATTGTGTCCAGGTTGAAAAATCCTAAAGTTTCCCTTTAAATCATTCTTCTTCTTTATGTCTTATTACTGTGTATAACCTTAAACATAACCAAGATCGACTACAGTCTAATGTGAGTCCATGCAGAAACGGCACTCCTTTAAGCTGAGCAGCTCCTTCTCCACCTCGTCGCACATCCGTTCTCCTTAACAACTCAAGAGGCCCCGACAGGTCAGAGAAACCAGCTTCAATCGAATTCTTAGTGACCCGCTCACACTAGCAAGTAGTAAATGACTGGCAAGCAGCCAGGACATATTGCAGCTGAGCAAGTGGCAGACCAACAATGACCACAAAACTGAAAAGTAATTTTATTCTAACGTGGATTATAGTCATGACAAATTAAAATCCCAATGTGACTATATGCACATCAATTTAGACTTAAAGTAGCTGTCATATTGTTCCTCCTTTGACAGATACTCTTGCTACCATCTGTGCAGCTCTGTCTGCAGTCATGCAAGTGCACTGAGTCACATTTTTTCCAGAGCATTTAGGAAAATATGTAATATTTATAATGTTTTTTTTTATTAATTCTGTCCTATTGAGGTATATTAAAAATTAAACAAAGTATCTCATGTCAATGTGTTCTCTGCATAGAGGATGAGAGAAGCTTCTCACTGGTAACCAAAAGATAACAACTGCAACCTACAGCAGGCCCAGTAACACAAAATCAGCTCAGACTTACTGTCTACTACATCAAAAACATGTTCAATTAAGGCATTTTTAGGGTGACAAGTGCAATTAATCAAAATTAACCTCATCATCTATTCTAGTAGGCACCTTTAAGACGTTGCACTGTCTGAGCCAACAAATCTCTTCCCTTACACTGACGTAAAGCCTGTCAGGTGGAAGGAGGTCTGCATTAAAGTCGAGATGAAATGAAATATGCCTTTTTAACCCATCCATTTCTTTGTATTCATACATCAAATTCCAATCATGTTTTCTTCCTGTAAAACAAAATATGATGAGTGCTTATGTAGGCTTGAACCAACCAATTCCAGCCAATAATATCATAACATCCACCCATCAATCATTCTTCAACTTTTAGCGACACAGAGCTAAGATTCATTATGACATGCCCACTTTTCAATGTTCAAATCAAATTCCTCCCAACATCATGTCCTGCCTGTCTATCCTGTTTCACTCAGAAAGACGTCATGATATGGAAGTTAGATACTCTCGAAATGCCATTTCATCTGGACTTTAGAGAAGATGATGAGCACAGAGAGTTGTGTGATGAGCCAGGAGTGTTATTACAATCTGACAAGAGGAGGCAAGAAGACAGCACAGACAACATAAACGGTCTTTAAATGATCCATCAGTCAACTGCTGGACATGCGACTTATACTTATCCTAATGATCCAACTCACAGGTCAAGAGCATTTCACCTTGGTATTACATCCACTCGCAATTGCGCTTCAAAGATGATATCAATAAAGGTTAAGAATATCCAAAAAAAGTTATTCAAGTTTATTCTGACAATCAACAAATTCAAGAAACATATCAAAGTGAAAACAGAATCACCCAGGCTCAAACAACAACTCCACTGCATTCAAGGTTTCTTCAGTTCAGGAGGACAATTGATTATCACTGTCTGTTTCCCTTAACTAGAGTAGCAGAGACAATCAAGAAGAGTGACTTTAATACTTGAGAGAGCCAACCTGGAGAAACCCCATGCTGTAAATCTCTCCTAGCTTTATGGTGCACAGCGCAAGTCCATAAATGTAAGATTATGGTCGTCTTACCAGCTGGGTTCTCGGCACTATTTATGTTTTCTAGCTGGGGAAGCGTGACGGATTTCTCTGAATCTGTCTTGTAGTCTGCGGGAGGGGGTAGGACCGTGTACATCCGCCTGCCTGGACTGGCTGCACTCTGTGTTATCCCTGCATCTCCTGAGAAAAAACAGCAAATAAAAGAAGGCTATGAACCCCAAAAGAGCAGGAGGGTAGCAACACTTCTGCATGTGTGGTGTGCTGGTATGTGTGTATTTTGAAAAGTCTTTGTACTTTAGTAAGCAGTTTCAGTTTCACTGGCAAACTGAATGTGTTCTTACTGTTAGCAGTGTCCGCTTGAGAAGCTTTTCTTTTCTCATGGGTTTTTTTGGCTAAAGCTTCAACAATGCGTGGCAGGCTGGGATCCTTCTCCAATTTGGGAGCTGCAGGGTAAAGCTTCTGGAGTACCTTTGACTGAAATACTAAGTGACACAATGCACAAGTGACAAAAACAGATAAAATATAACCTGTTAATCTTATTGTTATTGACAGACACCTAACCAGTTTCACAATGCAATTCAGCGGAGGGTAGTAGACTTCATTTGCACAGACAGTGATCAACCCCACATGTAGTGTTTCTAATCAACAAAGAATGACAAAGGACGAAGAAGTCAAAAGATGAACCAACTTGAAGGAGGTGTTGATTTATGGGTCCTGTGTGTTATAGTAAACTATTAGTATAATATTGATAATAACAATGCACTGTAACCCTACTGGCAAAATGTCCTATTATTTTAGTTCCTTCCTGTATTTTTATATTTGAATTGTTGTCTGCTCTTTTATTTGTTATTGTTAGATTTGAGCTTCATTTAATATATGAAACAAACAGATAAAGCTTCTTATTATTACTATCACTCGTCTACATTTGATTATTTTTGCGGTACAATTCTGAAAGACTCAAACTGTCAGAAATCACATGATGTTTTACAGGATTTGAATTTCAAAGAGAAGTTCAGCAGAACTGCTGTTGACACATTACACTTTGTATTGGACATCGGTATCGGAGCACAGTGTGATACATTGATCTAGAAACGTTTCTATATGGATTGTGTGAAAACAGTGCAGCTGTCGTTTGACAGAGGAACACGTGTATTTGTTTACAGCATTGCTAGAGACCTACTAACGCGAGACGTAGCCAGCTAGCTACGTTAGCTAGCTACTTAGATACAATGCAAATACGTGTTTTGTATGAGATAATGATAGTGTTGACGACAATAGGGTGCTCACCTTCTTTCCTGTGTGTCATATCGACATGTATTAGATGACTGGAAGCAAGGAAAAAACGCAAACTACTGTTACAGGTGGCTAGGCAGCTATAGCTAATATGCTAGCAAGCTGAATGAGTTAGGTTAGCTAGTATGCTAGCTTTTAAATTTAGCGTTAACAGGGGTTCATATCACACACACACCAGTTAAATAACCGAGCTTTGTAACGTCCCATGTTAAAAAAAATAACGTTAGCTAAAAGACTAGTTACTTAAAACCAAGTAAGCTTGTCAAAGTGTTTCTCTTCCAGCTGCACTCCTCCCACCAGCTCACACACACAGGAGCTGACAGCAAAGGGAGATGAGCATTTGGTCCAGTCGCACCAAACTACATACACATTTATAGCAATTTAACGTGTCAGAAAAACTGTATAGCCTGTATACCATTTTCCAATATATGGTCTAAATCAGTCGAACCCATTCTTTAAATCGGCCTATAAATCAGCGACGTTTGATACAATATGTAAACAACACAGTCCTGTGGCACTGCTCGACTACTGTGTGTTCTGATGAAAAAGTCCAAGCAGACTAATAAGTTTGATATCACTGAAGTAAACTGCCTATGAGATGTTAAATGTAGGACGATCTAAAAAAAGTATGATTCCTAATACTTATCTATACTACTAACTATCAAAAAATTTCAAGGCCGATTTAACTGTCAACTTTCCCTCATCAGGTGTTAGTGTGTGATGCATCAGGCTGGAGCTCCCCGTGTGTTTGAATCCTGTAATAACAGCAGTTTGGTGCGTGCGCACACCGAGCCAGCTGTAGGACGGGGTGGAGGCGAGATGAGAATACTAAACAGGCACCTCATGGCTCAGCATCAGCACCGGTCTGAGTTAGGATTTGCGCACCCTCCAAACTTGGCTTGGGACCTCAGCATGTGAACGGGCTTTGCAGGAGGAGGATCCACCTAGAATGTCAGCTCTGAAGAAGGTAAATCCCCCTCCCCCTCTCTCTCTCTTATTTTAATCTTTGAGCACACATTTAACTCTTAAAAAATGAAATGTGCAGGATTCAAACATTGTATTTTTATCAGCTTACAGTAAATGAGATGATGCATGCAGTAATGAAAAATGGGTGTGTGTTTAAGCAGTTGTGGATGCAGGATTTTTCTTAGTTGTGTAAAGTAATCAGACTTTTGTACTGTTGGCTCTTCCAAAATGATGTATTTGTAAAAATTAATTTAACTATCTGAAGTAACAAAATGCTAATTTGTTTAATTATGGTCAGTGATCACAATAAACTAAATATAAATGATTTTTGCATCATTTTTGCATGCACATGAATTTCGTTCACCACTCCTCTGCTTTTCCTTATGGATGTTGTTCCTCCACTTACATTTATCCGTGAGGAGGAGGCGTGGATGAAGAGCATTTCAGGCAGAAAAAAGCCCTCTTAGTACAAGGTTAACTTCTTAAATGGATGTTATGTCAGGTTTGATCTCCCGCAGCCTGCTCCTGTTGTCACGTACTATTGTATGTACCATGCCGACTGTAGTCTCTGTGGGTGGATGAGCTTCGCTGACAGTGTATGACAGAGCCCAAGCTCAGTGTATGACACAAGCCCAGCACTGGCAATCTTCAATGAGAGTGGAGCTTCACACAGCTTAACAAAAGAAGGCATTGGATGAGTTGTAGCTTTTGTAAGAATCAAGAAAACTACACAGACATGTGCAAACATGTTATATAACACCTTGCAGTGAGCACAGCAGCAGCATATGCACACAAGCCTACTGATGAATCAAGTAGTGAGACTTGTACAGTATTCCGGTGTATGAAACAAGCCTCTTTTGCTGTTTGGAATGTTGCAAGAGTAGAAATCGTTAACCCCCTGTTTGTGTAAAAAAGCTTGTCATCTCTGTCAGCTATACACTGACACATTGAATTGTTTAAGATTCAGTGCAGTTGCAAGTATTGATGTCTCAGCTCCAATAGATTCCCATGATTGAGCGACACTAGAAGAAGGGAAGTTGTATTGAATGCCTGCTTCAGCACTGCTGCTGAATCCACAGCAAATACACGGTACTTGGCACATACTGTGAGTGACAAAGTGCTGGCTGCCAGCACTCACATATTCAGACATCATAATCATAGAGGTGCTAAAAATAAGGGATCATATTCATTGCAATGCTTTGGAAGCTCAATGGAGTTATTGCTGTTCACACTCGCAGCTAGAAGTTTTACCAAAATACTCCTTTATGCTGTGCTCTGCACAATAATAGCAATTGTATTTATTTTTAGACAGCAGTGGTCAGCAAGCCCTTTTTCAATGACATGCAACTGCTTTGGTGATTTGACTTGTCCACTTTCTTGTCTCTGAGACACAGGGTACTCTGCACAGCTGTGCATTTTCTGCCATAGTAACAAGCATGTTTTATTTCAGGTCCTAGCAAAGTGTCCCATGTTCATTCATTATGCAGGTAGTGAGAAGTGCTATAGTGCAGCGGTAGTGGCAGCAAGTAGTTTGGAGCAAATGTAATTACCTTAAATTAATGAGGATGATAATTGACAATATCTTTGTGTTTGTGGATTTGTGTGTATGCATTATCTGGTTGTGCCTGTGCAACATGTATGCAGCCAGTCTGTACATAAAAGAGAGGGAATCTGTGGGTGGACAGGTGCCAGGTGGTTGGTGATAAATGGATGTCACCCCTGTAAGTTCTTATGTGACTGAGAAATAAATTACTTGTCACTTACCAGCTTTAGGGGACCCCACCTTTCACCTCATCTACATCACCACCTCTGCTTTAAACCAGACGACTAATCATGGTTTCAGTGAAAGCCTGATGATTCAAATGAGATGGAGGAATCTGCTTCTTTACTCATCCTACCAGGCAATTTCTTTAAACAAAAAAAAGAAAGAAAACTGACAACGTTTCCCCTCAGAAGCACTTGGGAATTGAAGGTAGCTTGTCTCAGAATATTTTTGACACTGCTGTCAAATTGCTTGCTTGCATGCACAAGCACACACACACACATACATGCCCACAAACATACTCCCAGAGTTGTCAATGGGAAGGACTTCTCCTACTTGGCAGTGACATGATAAGGCTCTCATAATCTGTTTGAAGATGCATAGCAAAGTTAAAAGGCTACATTTATGTGAGTGGTGATGTCATTTTGGTCTACAGGGGAGAGGAGCAGCGGTGAATGTCGACTAGTCTGACTAAAAGTAAATGTTGAAACATTCAGCAGGCTCTTTTCTTATTTACTTACCATTACAGATGTGTTTCTGCTCTCTCCCTCCATGTCCTTCTTCTCTCTCACTTAATACTTTGTCTTACCTTACCTAGCCATGCACTTGCCTTCTCTCTCTCCCTTTTTTATGTCTCTATTCATCCCCTAATGAATGCCCCCATACATCTGTAATAGATTGGCTTCAGTGGGGGATGCAGAAGGAATGAAGGGGATGGATTGGATACAGCTTTATGAATCTAATAATGCATCAGAGCCAAGTGTGTGTATATACAGTATGCACATGTTTGTGTGTCTGTGACTCCTCAGTCAACCACCTTTGCGGCTGTGGCAGGCACAGATCTGCCTTGCAAGTGGGTGTCAGTGCATTCTCCCAGTGTTAGTGTTGCCACATAGCCCTAAGTCTGATGTGACTCATTACAAGGTCCATTAGTAAGCTGGGATACTATGTGTAACCTTTCCTCTATTCTAATAGAGTCATAAATACAGGCAGTTTGATGCCAGTTTGTAATGTCATCATTTATGATGATTTTACCAGGCTGCCTGTATCATACAGACCGATGCATTTTCATCATAACAGCAGCTGTCCTTTGAAAGTTGGCACAGCAGACGTAACTATCAGTGTCTTTTGTCAGTTGTACGCCTTTGAAACTCTTTTACAGGAAACAAAGGTAAATTAACTCATGGTTTAAAAGCAATTATAAATTTGTCCCCTGAGGTTCATTGTGTTAACACTGTCCAAATGTGAGATTTGATCCTAATGCAAGTGCAAGACCCCTGAAAAGACTCCGTTCAGTTACAAGTGTACTTGAGGTCTCCCTTGTAGAGCATAAGTCCTAATACCATTACTGTTGGCGAAAGGCCCGGCTCTTTTACAACCAAGCCTTTACCAGACCCTTCAAAGCTTGCTCTGAACTTGAATATATCAGCTTAATAAAATAGCTCTCTCTAATGAAGGATCATCAAGGCGGCAGAATTTTTTAATTGGGACAGGTGTAAGAGATTTGGTTGAGCTCCAGAGAATTATTTTGTGCTTTAATCGTACTAATATGGTCAAACTGTTTAATATTAACGTCAATTTTCTCTCTAAGAGTAACCTACTGGTATTGTTCAAGGGCTAAATAGTCCACATCACATGGTTTTGCAGTAAAAGTCAGAAATCAGCGGATAGAGTGTGTTGCTGAGTGCCATGATGGCAGTGCACTTTAGAGAACTGGTCTACAAGAGGTTAGTGGTGAAGTTATTACGTATGAGAAAACTGCCTTCATCCCTGCTGTAGGAAGGGCACTCATGATATTGATAATGACATTTGCAGCTAGGTTGCAGTAAATGTACATAGCTCTAATTCTAGGAACCCCTTTACACCAAGGAGAGATTAAAGAAATTTGAGAGATGTTAAGCAATATACACATTTGCTGAGCAGTTTGAAGACTTTGTGGGCTGCTAATGTAGCACATTTACTCTGTTCTCCTCAGTGTAGTGTATTATTTCTGTTGGTCTCTCTGCCTTATAGACCATTCCTGTAGACCATGCCTTTATGTTGCAGCCTTGCATTTTAAGTAAAAATATCACCAAATGTTGTCCCATGTGAGACGTTGACCTCTGTCTAACGTCTGCAAATGTATTCCTGCACTTTCCAGATGCATCACTCACCTCCATGCATGAGCATCTGGAGGGGATCTCAGTTCCCCTTCATTTACATATACCTATTGGTAAGCATGGGTAGGCATCGGCAGAATAGAAGTTGGTTACCAAATTTAAATTTATTACTGACATTGTGTCAGAGAATTGTTAATTGTACTCTATGGTGATTTTTGTGGCCTCAGACTGTGGTGTTGATCACTTAAACTGCATTATACTGAAAAGTGCTTCTAATATTTTTCCACTTGTGTATGTTGCATCTCTTGTAGCTATTACTAGGGCGACTGGTTACAGTGCCTTATCTTCTGCCCAGTCTGTACACTACTGCATTTGATAGCTAGACTGGGTAAGAAGGGAGCAGACAGTGCTTAAGGCAGACAGGAAGAGCTTTGAAATGCATTGGAGTGACTCCACTTCCCGTCCATCCTCTCAGATCTCCATTAGCTCACGGAGAGTTGCACTCTAGCCCTCAGCAGGAGGCGGAAAGATATCCTATTATACACTGCCACTTGTGATAATTGCCTGGACCCAGAAGTAATAGTGTTTGGAGATACGTAGTGAGGGTGTATGTTTGTGTGTGTGTGTGCATGTGCCCTGTACTGTGTATAGACATGTATTTGATCTGTGAGCATCCTGAAAGACCACTGGGACAAGAGAAGTTCCTGTTGACCACTCACAGCCATGGTCAAACTAGACCATGTTGCCTCAAGCTCCTGACCGTGTGCAGAACCACTAAATGAACCTGGTGCACTGGAGCCTAAGTTGTTTGGATGCATTTACACCAAAGTCCAGTGCAACTAGTTTGACAAGGTTGACGCACATCTCATAGTGGTCACTACTAGGAGAAAAATTAGAAGTTCAAAAACAACCAACACTCATTTACTTGAACTTTTTGATGTCATAACTTTACTTTTATGAACATCAGCTTGTGCACAAGTTACATTATGGAGGCTATTTCTGATCCCCACTCTCCAGTCTCATGAGGCAGACTCCATCAAACAGTAGACAAAACAATCTCCAGACAAATGGACTTTCAGTGGGAAAGTAATCAGTACTTTTATATCAGGGCTCATTTTCAGAGCTGTTATCAAAGAGAAAAGTTTCTTTATGGACTCAAATGGTGTGTGACTCACCTGAGTTGGCCCATTTGATTGTTCATATCAGTTAATGAGCATGCATTTAGTTATTTCTCTCTTCTTCCTGGACCACCTCAAAAGTCTTCATGTTTGTCTCTCTTAAGTGCTCTTATACTGTTTGTCCCTGTCAGAGGCAGGGTGTACTGTAGCTCAATACCTGCTTTTGTCAAGACATGTTACTATATTTAAGCGAACAACCAAAAAGTTGTGAAAAAAACATCCATAAACCTTGTTTTTCTTTTGATTCTCAGAAAAAAAACACCAGCACCTCCTGTAAAACTTAAATGGATGCAGCTGTAAGTTTCCATGTGCTACTCCTAGAAGCTCAGCCATCTCATTTTTATTTTATGAGTCATTCTAAAAGTGGCTGAAGTGGATATATGTGTAAACTATAATGCAGAATGACATACTGTATAATGAAATTACATTGACAGGTCATTATACTGTATCTTCAATTGGCTTTATAACATTCCCAAACAAATATTACAATGCTTGAAACAAAGAAAATAAGTAAATACTTCTTATTCTGCACTCACAGAATCAGTATCATATACCACTGTGCACTTGCTGTAAGATTAAAATATTAAACAGCACTATACTGTATGTCTTATGTGCATTTCCAGCCCACATGTCAAGAGAAATGCAGATTTAACAGGGTGATAAAATAGAGATTGGAGAGTTCCGGCAAACATCTACTACTTTCTGACTTACTTTATGACGTCCCCCACAGGATCTCTTTCCCTCCAGCTTCAGGCCACAAGAGAATGGCAACCAGTCCTATTGGAAGAGCATGATGGTAAACTGTTACAACATTGCCAAATGGAGCCTTTTATGAACTCACTGACTCAATAGAGTTTGAAGACTCATTCACAGAATTGGGTGTATAGTCCTGAGGGCTCTGCTTTGGATTGTCTTTCAGGATCTAATTTGTCTTTTGATGCATCCCCATTGACGGTGACAAAAACTGTAAAACTGCTAAATCAAACGACTGGCTTTAATGGATGAAGATAATGAATTAGATTTGATATAATCAAGGTTGTTTATTTCGTGTATGGGTGGTGTTGGTGTGAAAGAGTTGAAAAATGTGATTTGAGTGAATTAGCTATTCAAATCCATGAATAATGTGAGAAAACAAACCTTTAGAAATACCCAAAATATCAAGCCTGATTCTTGACTGTTTTTGTACTCCAGTTGTCCCAGTTATATGTGTTCATGGAGCAGTCCTTGTGTGTCTTGTAAATCTGTCTTGTTAAAACATGGTGACATAAATCCTCATGCTCATCTCAAGATAAGCTTAAAAAGACAAACAAATGGACATATGCATTTAAGTTTGTGAAATTAGATGCCTTGCCTCCAGACTCCAATCCTTTTAAAGTGTTAATGAAAGGCAAGTGACAGCTCTGTGTGTCTGAAACACTGAAGAGTGTCCCTGACAGTTCGTTTTCCACACTCCTCCAGTACAAGTCTCTGCCAGCCAGCCAGCTAGTCAGCATCAATTATAACTGTACATCATGCAGCTGTTTGAGTCATTACAATCCAATTGCTGTATCTCTCATCTCTGCAAAGCTGTCCATGCACTCAGCTTTCTTATCCACTTGTTTACTGAATAGAAATGTGTTGCAGGTCCTGGATTACAGGGCAAGCGTGCAGTCAGTTATTTCATCTAAAGTGGATGATGAGGATCATCACATATGAGACAGAAAGATGTGCATTAGTCCAACCAATTGTTCCCAAATGAAATCACTAAAATAACAAAATTACTTTTTTTGCTTTTGTTGTCCATATGTTCAGCATATTTTTCTCTTCTGCTGAGTACAATAGTGCACACATTCAAAAATGATCCATAACAATTTGAATGAGTTCTATCAAACAAAATATAATTATCTTAAAGTAATGTTTTATTCACAGCTGCAGCTGTGATGTACTAGTGATTGACCATTAGCTTAAGTTTAGGTTTTTATCTGTGTTTAACCAATCAGTTATTATGCAATCAAGTTGAACATAGGCTATAATTATTTATCCTTTAACTCCTGGACTGTCACTTGTTAAGGACTGAACAGCAAAGCAAAGGACGCAGGTTGTTTTGAAAAAGTGGGTTTTTATTTACCCCCAAAATAACAAAACAAAGTGAATAATAACTAAATCGAGCCCTAAAAGAGGTAAAAAACAAAAAACAAAAACAGAACTAAACGGAATACAGCAACAGAACTTAGTAACTTAACTGATCTCTAAAAAGACTGACGTAATTAAACTTCCAGTTTTATTGACGGTTGGCAATCTAGCTTACAGGAGCATTACCGTCACTTAAGGGACCAGAGTGGAGTGTTGTGCAGTAAATTGCAAAGAAAAAAAACTGATGTAACTAATGCCACAGGAGGGGAACATATCAATAGGCTGACCAAAACATTTAACAGACATGAGGGGTGGACGAAACACAATAACAAAATTAACTACAAATGAACAGTAGATGGACAATTTGCTTCCAACTCAATACACCATATAAACAAAATAGTTAAACTTAACAATATTAACTGTAGAATATACAAACAAAAGATTCTCTTGCCAAAACCCCTCTGGCTGTGGCAGGAGTTTGGTATAGTCCAGGGCCCAGGAGTAGGTATTTAACAATGCTCATTGCATCAGTCAATCTTTTATATGATGGAGGTCAGACTGGACGGCTGGTTGGACCAGCAGCAAGCTAGCTCAAAAGAAAGATTATGATATTAATACAACTTAAAGATGAATTTAAGTTGAAAGAAATGAACTAAATGGGTGAGTTTCATCTAGAAAAAAATGTGTTGGTTGTTTTAATTATGAAAATTGTCTGTAACTGAATGTAAACCTGAATGAGAGAAAAGGTGAAATTAAAATGAGAATGTGACAGTGTGGAAAAGACAACCAAATATGTTTATGCTTCTAGTGTAGCTGTGAATACTGAGATGATATTTATTAATATGCGCAGTATGTTGTGAGCATATGTATATTTGCTAAAATGTTGATGGAAAATAGTACTATGATGTGTGAATGACCACAATCTCTAATTTATAACCCTTGGTTGCAATAGCTTGGGTCATATGGGTGTTCACTTCAAGATTTATCAAGTCTGTAGGACACTGCAACCATAAATATTGAGGGAACTTTTACAGATCAGTAGGAAAAGCTATGAAAAGCTTTTACAGTATCAGTCTGAAAGTCAAAGCTTGGCCAACCTAGAATGGCTCCAGAACTGGTTATTTAAGTAAATGTCCTGACCTAAAGCTGAACTGAATTGACTGTTTTAAGGCAAAAATAAGCATGTTATTTGCACAAACCCTCATGGAATTCCTTATACTTTAGAGGATAACCTCTTCTCTCTATATGCTACTGGTAAAATAGAAAATGGGACTACATGACAAGAGTGTTTGAGCTGGAGGCCCTCATCTGGTAGAAATGATGTAGTGGGTTGATAGCTCATTGAATGTCCTCCTGAGACGAGCCATTTGGGTTCATTAGGGTTCTATTTTTCATGTCTGGTCTTCTCTCTTTTCAAGAGGTACCTTTTTAATGTATGCTCCACTCTTTAATTAAAAGGGACACTTATCTGATCCGTCCTGTTCAGTCCCAGAGAGAAGTAAAATAAATGAGGTTACCACCAAGTGCAAATGTAAAAGAATGTTAACACTATCACAAGGGAAAATGAAACGGAGAGAAAGAAGCAGAGGTCTGTCTTTATTACCAAAGTCATTTTGACAACAATGAGCCTGTCAGTCAGATACAAGGACAAAGACGCATTGACAGCACCTGCTGAGCCACCTCCACATCTCCTCCTCCGCTGTGGTTCCCTGGGCTTCTTTCTAGTAGAAATCTTGCATATTTGTGACTTCTGAGGACTAATGATGTTCAGTGTCACAGCAAGGCCGAACAATGCTTTTGTAATACAAAGAAAATAAAACCATCTAGGATACTTTTTTTTGATATTCAGGTTTGCACAACCACTTTTTAAATAAGTGATTTGTTTCTGAGAAATATATTTTGATTCTGTCATGAGACATTTTCAGATCTACATACAGGTGAAGACAGCAAAATATTATCGGCTAAGATGCAACTTTAGATCAATTAAATTTTTAGAGGATCCTTTTATGAGATAGATTGTAAGCATGCATTATTGATTAGTATGACCACCCCGGGCTTGTGAACAGTGCAATAATTGGCTGTTGTATTTGCTGCTACAACTTCCTGGCATAGCAAAGCTGCTGATGGAGCAGAGGAAGCTTCTAAAATTGGCCTGTTGACATGACCACAACGGATTGACTGGTGCCACCCCCTCTCCCATCTCAGATGAGCAATATTTTATCTCTGTGCTGCCCTATCCCAATGGATTGTTGGCATATCATATTTATTCTTCACACACCATTAAACCCACCTTTGACTGTTTGTAGATTGGAGCAGAGATACAGTTTAAAATGAACCCTCCACATATCCACACTGGGTGCATCATTTAGTGCTCTACTGCTCAGATCAGCGTGTGGAAGAAAGGTCTTAGATAAATATGGGAGCAGTTCTTTTTGATGCAAATGGAGAGAGAAATGGGTGTCTGTTGCTACTCTGTAATTGTGGGTCATAGCATGGCTCAGTGCTTTTCCTCTGAGCTCCACCTTATTTATCTGCTTTGAGCTGCTGTGATATTAAGTCTTTCTTCCCCCCTCCCACCCCCCCTTTCTCTTCATCCTTTGTTGTTTCTTTGAAGGTGTTGCCAGGCATACTGCAGAAGCATTGCTGTATCTTACCAGACAGGAACACAGGTAAGGACCTAGCCGATGTCCCCTCTCCACTAAACACACCATTTACACAGTGCTATGACAGAAAGAAAGAGAGCCAGTCAGTGGTAATAGTGAGTGGATGGCGATGCTGGGGAATGGATGCTCAGTGGGTGGGTCACATTTGTCTGTCTACCTGTTTGTGTATGCTCTGTGCATCTGTGAGCTCATGCCTCGTTTACTGGCTACTGTATATGCATTCTTCCTGACTGATGTTTTTTTTTTTTTTTTTACAGTTTTGATATAAAGTGAAACATCCATTCTTTACTATTTGTCCACAAACTTAACCACTCAGATTTTTACAATCTTTTATTCTTTGCACATAATGTTATTAATAGGAAAATTAACATATTCCAAAAGGATCAAAAATTGTATGGGCTTCTCTCTGTGGCCTAAACTTTCTCATTTATATTCCAGAGGGAGGAAAAGATTTGGGGCAAGTTGTTGCAAACTTGTGGTGATGACGGGCTTCTTCACATCATTGCAGGTGTGAAGAGGTTGCTGATGAAATTGAAGAGCAGGGAGATATACTCAGGTACCTGTCCGCAGTCCTCACAGTAATGACTTTCTCTACCTCCCTGTGCGTTAACTTTTGACGACTGAACCTCTCTAACCTCCGGACTGCAACGAGACTGCATGCACACCATCCATCCCACTAACAAAACCTCACTAAATGCTGCAAAGCTGTGACGGGTATTGGCTATGCAGTAGTCTGCTCATTTGTCAGTCTCATGGCCATTTTGTCATCTTAGTAATAACTGCCTTCTGCAGTGATCTTAGTCCTCTGTTATGCATTTTGTCCTCCAAACAGTGCCAGACTGATGTCTACCTTTTTAGAAGGTTTCGTTTCATAGACGCATGGCTAGAAAGCTAACTGCACACCCTTCCTAGGTGTGAGACACATGCTGAGTAGAGCAAGGGTGCAGCAACCTTGGTGATAGAGACTTGGAAATTTGTTATGAGTTTTAGCTGTTAGAGCTTGGAACTTATAACTTTGGGGCATCCTGCAGCGTGAAATTAATGTTTGATGGGGCATATAGTCGAGATTATCTGCACTTAAGCAGATAAGGAACCTGATAAAACAGTTTTAGTATTATTTTGTGTATAAACGTTCTGTAAGCCAGACCTGGGCCAAATTTTAAACCAATCCACTCTATTCCTCTCTCTGTTCAATGGTACCATATGGGTGGGGCTTGATGTTATGGTCCACTTTTTGGGCCAAGTGTAATCAATTACAGAGAAGATTGTGAAGAGCATTTGCAAATGTTAGCTCATGTTTTTTGGAAATATTTCACAAGACGTAACTTTCCCAGCAGGATGAGTTGCTGTGGTGTTTAGTTGAGGTGTCTGGCAGTCACTTTATGAATATGCAGGACCCAAGGGTGCACCTCTCGACTGGTCTTAGAACAAGGTGTTCTGACAGAACGGACACTTATTCAAATAACCTTATAGCAACCTTATGAATATGGATGTTGGACGCTCTGAAACTTTTTTCTTAGGAGATTTCATCAGACACTGGTCTGGGACAGAGTTAGCTGCAGTCTTAATGTCTAATATTTGCATCTGTGCATGTGTGTAAATTTGTGTGTAGGCTACATTGTATGCATGTAAATGTTGAGTTGACAGCATCATCAGTTTGACTCCACTTGCTTACAAATTCCATTTCATTTTGAAAAAACTTGCTCTTCTCAGAAAATGTCTTTATTCTGATATATTGCACTGTCATGAAGACACACTACATGGCACCTCTCTTGAATACTCAGCAGTCACATATCGACAAACCTTTGATTTCATCAAACCACTTCTACCAAAGTTCATTTATCATCACTCAAGTCAGAGCTTTTGCTGAGTAACTTCAGCAACGCACTTTGGCACAATCACTAACAACCTCAGTGCCCCCAGTAGTTTCTTTATTTATAATGTCTACCTTGGCATCCTGTTTCCATGGCAACACAGCCTGTGTTGTCAGTAGATGGAAACACTGCAGTGTGTCCATTTTTAATAAGTATTACTTCTCTCTACTGATTGGATAACATAGAACTGTTGTATTTGCATATGCTAAACACATGGCATGAATTAACACTGACATTGGATGAGGATGCTTATTAGTGGGTTACAGTAGTGTTGAGTCAGGCCTGGGTCTGCCATGAGGAGAGACATGAGTTTGAAATGTGGTGTAAAGCTTGAAGGAGAGGATAAGAGTGAGAGGGCTGGAATATCTGGAAAATGATGAAAAGCAAGTAAGATTAGAGGAGACTTTGAAAGTAATGGCCGCAAAAAGATTTGTATCTCCTGCTGGTGAATATGATTAAGACGCTGCAGTGTGTGTGTATGTGTGTGTGTGTCCATGTCTGTGTGCATGTCCTTTGCTCCACTGTATACCATCGAGTGAGGGGCGCCCTCTCCTGGGCAGTTTCCCAGCACTCACAAATCCACCTCTTTCTCAGAAACATTTCCTTCATTTGCTTCTGGCTTATATTTCTCAGATTGAAAGGCTTGTGCATAGAAAGCGAAGGGATGAGGCTTATCATAATCGTACACTCCTTCTGTTATCAGCGTGTCCCTCCGCTCCTAATGTACTCCGTAAGCGGGACCCTTTGTGCTGATGAGCACTCAGCATTCCTATGCCACAAATTCAGACTATTCCTATTTATAGACATTAATTAGCGTGTGAATATTTCACCATTCTATTGCCATTTTTCATGTCCATGCTGAATTTCTGGCATCCTATTATCATGTCTTCCTATCCCTGGCTCAGAGGCACTCTCCTGCTCTAGCATTTTGGAAAAAATTAACAAACTCGGAAAGATTGGTATGTTATGATACTGACTACATGTTCATATCCACTGAATGAGTATCAGGGTGGTTTTGTTTCTGACTGGAAATACATTTTAAGATTACATTTACAGTGTCTCACACTGCTTATGCCACAATTGAACCATAAGTGTGAGACATTGTAAAGACATGCTGACTGCCGCATTCTGGGAAACCCTTCCATAATACTTTGCAGTATTTGGACACTTCTGTTTTGCATTCATGGCCTTACATCATCATTGATTTTTTTTTTTCTCCCCTGAGTCTTACAACCCACCTCTAACAGTATCACCCTGCGCATACAGCCATCTTTTCCATTACCCATTGCCTCCATTTCTAATTCCCATTTCCCTCGTGTTGTACTCTGTGCACAAATAAGTGTACCAAAGTTTTATATGTCGTCTTGCATTTTTCACAGTTAGGAGAATGTCTTTGATATTGTCAGGTTGTATGTTAGCATGTAGTTAACATTTTAAGTTTTCGAATACATGATTTGTAAATGGTAGAGCATGCAAATCTACATTCGATGGGCATGCGGTTATCTTCTATTTGTTATGTGAAATTAAGTTCAAAATTTTAGTATTTTTGATCATGGCATCTGATACATGTGACTGAGCTTTATAGCAGTGTGAATATCATAAGAATAGTTGCTGCAGTTCTTTTCATGTGAGTTATTTAGTCATTGCATAATTCATAGTATTTATGTGAAGAACTGAATTCAGAAACCAACAGAAACAATAATTAATGCCCTTGTTTAAGTTGATATAAATTAAAGTTATGTTTGGTAAATTTCTGGTCATGAAAAGATTTAGATGATGGGTAAAAAGTGCACAGTGGTATTCCAGCACAAAATTTTCGAATCGGTATTGTTTATCAAGCAGATCAAACAAGTGTAATGACAGTTAAAGGTATACTATGCAGGATTTTCCAAACAAAACAAAACAATGTATAGACTCAAACAAAAGTAATCTCTCTCAATCATCACTTGTGATCTCTAGAGTGTGGCGGTGTACTTATCTGCCGAGACTCTGCCCTCTGCCTATATTTTCTCATTTTTTTATTATTTTGCTGTGTTTGGGACGTTTCTGGGCATCAGCCATTGGGCAGTGGGTGTGTAGCCTCCAGCCAATGACAGTTTAGTTAGAAACCAAGAGAAGTTTCTAGATGAAAGTCATAACAAAATGTGGGGGAATTATGCTTTCAGAATGTCATTACATTTCATGTTAGGGAACTTTTTAAACTTAATCTTAAGGGACCAGTATGTAAGATTTAGTGGCATCTAGTGGTGAGGTTGCAGACTGCAACAAACTGAATAACCCTCCCCTCACCGTCACCCTCCCCCTCCAAGTGTGTAGGAAAACCTACCGTGGCTGCGAAACTCACGAAAGATCCTCTCTAGAGCCAGTGATTGGTTTGTCCGTTCTTGGCTACTGTAGAAACATGGCGGACTCCATGTAAGGGAACCCGCTCTATATGTAGATATAGAGGGCTCATTCTAAGGTAATGAAAATGCAATGATTCTTATTTTCATGGGATTATACACTGATACTCATGGATATTATATTCTATTTCCAAGTCTGATCCATTAGATGCCTCTAAATTCTACACACTGGACCTTTAAGAGCACCCTCAATCCTGCCTGTGTCCACTGTCTGAAAGTTTCTGACATGTCCTTGTCCAGAGACAGCTGAAGTCTCTGAACTACATCAGTCTAATGGCTCTTCTCTTTACCTCCTTAGCCTTTATCCAGAGTCAAAGGCCGTCCATCTTAATGCTTCACATGTCTGCCTGCCTGAGCCTCCCCGTCCCGCTATGAACCTCACTGATGTGGGAGTGAATCAGCAGCTGCTCTATTAGCCTGTGCAATTAACGGACGAGCTGTCGCTTTCTCTCGGAGTGTGTCCAGCCTGCTTTTGTGAACGCATACACACACATTGTACATGGACACACATTTTTATGAACATGCACGCAATCAGTGCACACACACACACACAATGTATCCTCCAGCACACTTGATATCAATCTGCAGCAAAGCGAGGCAGCCAGGGAGAGTCTGTCTTTTTCTGATAGCTCTCAGAGGCCTTGATGCCAACTCTGTATGCTTTTCATACCCGTTCACCAAAAGAGACACTCAGAGAGAAAGGAAGACTGTATTAGAAAGATACAAAGCATACATAAATATTACTGTATTTGCTGCATGAGAAAAAGAAAGAGGATGACTGTGAAAAACAGAAAGATGGGAGAACGAGTGAGAGCTGACAGAGTAAAGTGAAGGGAGATTGCGGATGGGTGTGTGTGGTGTGCATGTCTGTATTGGTGGCCCTCAGGAGCTCTCATGTCTGCTAAACTCTCAACTGCTGTAGTTGATAATGAGTCTTGCACTATCTCTCCTCCTCAGCCTTCCTACTTTCTACTGTTACTCTGTACCCTAGACACTCGCCTCCCCCCCTCTCTCCTGCGCTTTCCTCCTCCCTCCAGCACCGCCAAGGCGTACCCACTGAACTGTTACAAGAGTGGGTAGCTCTGAAACATGGCCTCTTGCTCTAGGCCTCTGTCTCGTGGCAAACCGACTGCAGCAGCTCCAAATTGATTGTAAACAAATATGACACAGAAGCATAATGGATTAGAGGAGCGATACTTTTTTTTGTAAATCTCCCATGCAGAATCAGAGATCTCTAAAACAGGACACGTTGGTCAAGGTGACATGGCACTATGCTTCTGTCTCAGGGTGTCAGCATATGGGATGCTGGAACACACTGTTGAGCCTTCCCATGGGCCCAACTCAACAAAACACCAGTTATTGAGAGGGTGTCAACCTGGTAGACTTCCCTGCACTCTTACACTCACACACAGCTTCATATTGAAACAATTTTCTTTCTTCTTTGGTACAACAGGTCAAGGGACATGATTCATGCATGGACAAGTTTCTGATACCAGAAGGGTTGCTAATTTGTGGCTATATGTAAGACCAGTAAAACTACATAAACATTGGTAGTGACTGGACCCAATGTAGCCTAATAAGGCCTAATTAAGCAGCCAAGTATCTGCTATCTGCTTTGGTGAGGATAGGGCAGTTTAGAGGAATGTTGGGGCAGGGTTAGAGAATGGCGTCACTTGTCAGAGGGCCCAGTAGATTTATGATGGTAGTCTGATACCCATTGCAAGGCCAAAACATCATTTAACAGTGATACTGGGCTTCCATAGGAATACTCACCCAACTTTGGGCACATGTGTATTGACACCTGTGAACCTTAGAGAATATCTCATCCACTTCATCCAAAAGTGTTGTTACTCTAGGTATGTGTTTGCAAGTGTGCTGCACACTTACCTGCCCATGAACGTATTTGTGTGTTACACCATTTAGACAGGGTGAACATTAGTGGTGTAGAAGAATGTTCGCTTTTAGTACTTCACGGGCAAGACTCAACAAAACTTATAAGCTAGTCAGTACAACAGCACCGGGCACATGCTTGTCAAGGCTCAGGCTATCAACTGACACTAGTCTTCTTCTATATAGCCTGCATTAATGCCCCAACAGCTTACTCTGCCACCTGCGCATGTAGTATATGAAACTTAACTTTTAAACAAGAAATAAACATAACGTTAGAAGGATTCGGGCAGGTATTACAAAATATCTCCTTACAGGTGCCACATGTGCTTCATCTCTCTGTGGGGACTCCTGTCATTGAACTACACAGTGTCTGACTGGAGGACAGCTGGTCTCTGTGGACTGTCTCTCTCAGCTTGTCCCTGACATAATGAGCGAGCTGGGAGTAAGCTTTGATTTACCGCTGAGTCACTCCATTCCAAGCTGCTCATTAATGGATGAATGGCAGTGGCAGGAAGTGAAAGAAATGGGAGCTGGTCCCAGTTTTTGTTGCTGTGTTGACAAACCTTTAATTCCGTTTAATTCTTTCATCTCCTTCCTCTCTCCTCCATACTATATCAGCAGTCAGGCACACATACACACACTCCATGATGGTGCACTCATCAGCAGGCAATCAGTTCACAGTCTATACATCTCTACTAATGGCAGACATAGATGGTCCATTTCGCTCTCATGCTGAAGAGCTATGGACTCCATCCAGACATTTAGAGCTAGCTTTAATCCTTTACATTAATACTGATTGCTCTGTATGAGGGAGCAGGAATGAGTATCTTCCTCATTTGCTGAAACTGGAATGACAGTAAAGCAAAGAGAGATACAGAAACACAAGGGGAATGATAGACCATGATTGAACAAATGGAAAATGATACTACAGAGACTTTGGAAGGATTTCAGTGTTAAAGGTGCCACATGTGGCAATTTAAACATAATTGTAACATGGCTAAAAAGTAGTAGAGCTGAAATGAAAAGTCAATCTGTTTAAATATTTTGTTATTAGACATGTTAAACATGTAGAACATTGATACTTGTTGATGTGCAATTACAAACATATTACAAACGAACTGAAATAGGTAATGAAAAGAAGAAAGAAAAACTGACAGTATTGATAATCACTTAATCATTGTAGCCATCACTTCAAATTCAAAACATTTTCTTATTAACAGTATCTTAAATGTGAAGGTTTCCTTGTTTTTTATTGTTCCATATGGTTAGAAATTGACTTTCTGTTTTTTCTATTTGCTCTCTTTTTGTTGCAGCCTGACAGCATGGACACCTTACTCCTTGTAGTTACAAACAGGATGTTGGTTGTACTTTGTTTCTTTGGTCAAGCTTCTCTCTTTTGATTTACAGTAGATTTTCTGAAGTATGAGAAACCCCTGGAAGCTTCAGCTCCAATTCTGCAGGAACAGCAGTGCTCTTGTGTTTTTGTACCTCTAGCAGACATCTTGCAAAACCTGATCTGACATACAACCATTAAATGCAGTGCTCCGGCATACTGTGGGCTGCCAGTCCATTACCTCTAATGTTTGGTTTTGGTTATTACTGTTTCAAATGATCAATATCCTATTAATGCTACGTTGGTGCACATAGCACCTTTAATGCTGAATTTAATGTATGCAAGTGACTATAAATGTACTGTGAAAGAGAGGCATAGGTGTATACTTTTTTTCCCTCGAAGAAAGTGAGAGGAAAGCTGTAGCCTACTCCCTGCATGTTAATACTAGTTGCCTCCACGGAATAGCTAGATAAAATTGGGGTTGCAAGGTGACAGAGGGGGGTGATTGTAAAAGCTCATCTGAAATCTGTGGAGTGGCTGACCAGCTAGATAGCCCAAACAAAGTCAACCAGCATCTGTGCTTATGTGTATGTGTGTGTCGTGCGTGTGTGCACTGCATGAAGGTGATGGTGAGAAATGGCGAGCTGTCTGCTATGCTCTAATGGTCTCAAGTGTCAAGTGTGTTGAAACTCACTGCAGAGTTACTTTCACACTGTCTGTTTATAGTGTCATCCAAAACTGTTGTACCTGTCAGAAATGGTCTCTGTGAACATGAAGAAGTTGGAGTCTTTGCTTTTAAGTAAAAAATTACCTGTCATGGAGTCTTGGGCTTTTATGTGGCTTGCTTACTGTATGTCAGCAAACGCAACATGCAGACTTCTCCACACAGCCAGCAAATATACTACAAAGCATGGAACTGCTAGATACTGTTTATTTTCTCAGTCTGTGTACAGTAAACGCATTTGCGTGCACGTGTGACACATAGCACAGTGTAGCTCATTATTAAGGTCTATCAAGTTCTACATTACCTTAAAACTACACTATACTATATTTGCCAATGTAAAAAGCAGCCTAATCTAACCTTAGATGGAGGTTACATCACACATGAGTTTACTCCTTTACTCCTCTTCCATCCACCCCTCCCTGTTTTCCTTCAAACTCCCCTGAACCCCATCAAGTTGTTGTACCCATTGTCGTGAACATGTTTCTCCCAATGCAGCAATTGCACTAAAGTGACATCATTCATTTCAGCCCTCACTGTTAGCACAGAAGCTATGCTGAATAGATGGCACCCATTTGGCAGCCTAGAGCTCTCCGACACCTGACAAGGAGAGTCTAACTGAGCTCCACCTGTTTGTATGAACATGCTGCAGGCATGTATGTCTTTTTGCCTTCCATGCACAGCACATTTTATTTGTTGTCTTCTCACATTTATCATTGTGTGTTCCTCTCTCTTGACATGCATGCACACACATGCAGATGTGTCCACTGCTATCATCGTATAAAAATATATATATAAAAAAAACAGAACCTAGCAGAGGCCATTCTCAATGCTAACATTTGTCTTACTATTTGTGCTGTAGATGTTCAGGTACTCAAAGGGAGGTGATAACTCACGCCATCACTTCTTACTGAAAGAAACATTCTCTCTGCCTGTCAGCCAGAATTGTTGTCTTTGTGATATTTACCACAGTTCAGATTTAGATGTTTTTGTGTGCTATTGCTGTGACAGATAACAGTGACCATGTCTGGTAACAAAATCAGTTTGTTTTCAAAGGAAGTGACATTATCTGTGGAGGGGCTGTAGCCGGCGGGTCAGCAACTGGCTGTCTGGAGAAGCTAGTCATGATTTGATTAGCCAGGATCCCAGCCACAACAAATACAAGGAGGGAAGTCGAATACCATCAGCCTGCCTTGTTATGACTTTTATTCTCTGGCGTCGAATAGAGAAAACAAAGAAGTGAGAATTGAAATGTTATGGTTGTAGATGAATGTTTTGTACCAGAGACCATTAAATTATAGGAAATGTGATCTTGAGTCACATTTCTTTCTAAATCTAAATACATTTACAATAGACACAGTGTTGTAAGTATACATGTTATGTAATGTACAAACTAAGTTACAAAAGTATCAAATATTAATTAAAACATCAAGGAAGTCAGGAAGCTACAATGGCTGCTTTTTATTTGCAAATGCATAAATGCATCAACACATCACAACAATCAAATGCTCAGGGTTGAGTTTGGTAGGTGAGGTTAAAGACAAACAATGCTACAACTGCTTTTTTAAAAGTGTTTTTGTTTGTTTTTTACAAGAGGTGAATGCAAATTTAGATGGAAACACTTGTGTTTGGACTAGTTCGACATTGCCTCGTTTATCTTTCCACTTAACTCAGCAGGCACCGCTTGCATGTAAAAGTAAAGTACTACTAACGTTTGGTATTGAGGAAGGGATTTGTTGACTCACTCGTGTCCATTTTGGATGTGTGTTTGGTATCACTGCTTCAATTTAATATTGTTATCAGGCTCAGTCCTGTGGAGAATTTTGAAATTGGCAGTTAGATGCAGCATATTGTGATATCCACAGGGTATGTCTCTCAAAAAGTCTAGTTGTCATACTTTGGATTTTTTTGTGGGATTGAAAACTTTCTCTTGTTTGACTCCTATCTGTCATTGACCTCTCACAGACTGGTCTGAACCATACTCTGCACTAGATGCTACCATCTGTCCTTGCCACTCTCCGTTGCTTCTTTTGCCTCTCTGATCTCTTAGACCAGAAGGTTTTCTTTGGGTTTGTGCATCAGGGCACCAGTCTCCACGTCCAGCCAACCACCATTTGTTGAATATAATTGAATGTGTTTATGCCCAGAGGGACTGGCAGGCTATTCCTCTACATTCTTCAAAATGATCATTATAAAAACAGCATGGAAATCCTCCCTCGCACTGTTTATTAACAGTCCTTTGGCCAATAGTGATAATGGTTCACTAATAAGAAACATGCATGGACAGATTCTTTGCTTCCCTCTTTCTTTCAAGGACAGAGAAAGTGAGACATCAGCTATACAGTAGCACTCTTTGAAGTCATGACTGACTCAGGTTTTTATTGCAGGTTTTTCAAAGAATTTCTCACATTTTTCTTGATGAGTCATCAGTTACTACTCTTTGTCAGGGGAAATCGTTATTTCTGGAGTGACCTGCTCCTTCTGTTGTCTGTTTTTCACAGCGCTGCACACAAATTGGCATTTTTACTTCTTTTGTGAAATCCTCTGCAAATCCCCTTATCAAGGTTGCAGGTAGAGTGGATTGCCAATTTCTGTTTATTTGAGGAGATTAGAAATGAAGTGATGAAATACAATCCTCAGACACAAAGGCTGACTCCTAGTGATGGACATCAACCAGGAGAGGAGGAGACAAGTGTAAAGTGTCATTGCGTTTGACACGGTTGTCCTCATGTAGTATTTCATCTGTTTTTTCGGTATTAGCTTGATAGTGACTAAAAACACAGGGCATTGCATTTACCTTTACTTTTTATTTATTATTATATATGAAAGAAGAAAACTAGCAAATCTTCACATTTGTAACGGTGAACCAAAGAATGTTTGCTTCTTTTTTTTCGATGACTGAAACCATTATTTGCTTATCAAATTGGTTTCTTTTGATTCACTAATTGATGAATTGACAAATCGTTTCAGCCCTAATGTCACTCTGTGCCTCTGTTGTGATGTCCTGTCTGCCTGATTGCCAGAGTCAGACCTCCAGCTGCAGATGATAAAAGACAACCAGTGTCAACCTAATTCCACAGCTCATCAAGATGATTCACTGTTCAGTGTTAAAGTTTAGTGGGTGTATGTAAGAGAAAGTGACAATAGTAACAACAGGAGAGACAGAGGGAACTATAGGATTAAAATAGCCCAAAATCCTTGACAAATTTAATGATTAAATTAATAAAGTCCACCCTTTTGTGAAAACAGCTGTCTTATAATTTTTGATTAGTTCTCTCTCTTTGCATAGCTTGGATATATTTATTCAGAAGAATGTTTAAAAGATTTTTTGATTTTATTACAAGCAACAGCATTATCCCGTGAAGCTAAGAAGTGTTGACATATGTTATTAGTTTGATGTTCTGTAATCTCATTCAAACACATGAGATTAAAGCACTTAATTTTACTCAGAAGTAAAATAAACGTAAAAGCTCTGAATTAAAAAAATGGTGAGATACGAGCAGTCATTTAAAGGGTTAATTAGATTTTATTTAGGATATTGAATTACTGTTCTATAACCTAACATTCAAAGAGTAAAGTTGACATTAAGAGTCAACATTCTTAATGTCAGAATTATGATTGAGCACCTTTTTATAGCACCGCCGAGGACAAAGAGGAGCGACACCAGTTGCTCTGTTCCAAGCTCTCAGTAGTTCAGAGGCCACATTGAGCTTAATCACTTTGCATTTGGTAGTAAATCTACTTGAGTACTTGCTTGATGGTTTATTCATACACTGGGAGAGATTATTGGGCCAATATTATGAAGCAGCAAATTCACTTCCTTTACTGCTGTGATTCGACAGATGTTTGACAACGGGCTTTCATTCCCCCTTCGTCCAAACTGCTGTGTGACTCACTGAGAGGGAGCCCTGCAGGGACAGGTGGGTGAACAAGCAGAACATGCACTGAAAAGTTTTTGAAACGATGACGAGACAGGAAAGTGAGATTGGCATGCAGTTGTAAAAGATGCAGGTACCTTTATTTGTCAGTCATGCCTGACGTTCTGCATAATTCAAGACAAGAATTACATCTAGGAGAAAGAAAAATATCTTGTTCATTTTGAAAGTTATGTGGGTTGAAGGCAGTTAGCATTATAACTAAATAGTAACAAAAATTAACATTTAGATAACTTTTAAATTAAATTTTGAATTAACGATGTGAGTGTAAGTGATGAGGAAATGTGCAGGAAGCTTTCTTCTTTAAAATCTCTTTTAATCAAACATGCAAATCATTTTTGGTTTGGTTGGTTCCCAAAGATATTGATCATATAATCTACATGAATTTTGTATATGAAACTTTTACTGACAGCTTGACTTTTCTCAGCCTCCAGGTTAAAAACATCCAAACAGGTGAACAGCATAAATGATAAATGCTTTCGCTTAATGTGGATGGCAAATTTCAGGGCTGTTATTTTGGTTTTTGACTGTCTAAGCAACAAATTAATTCTGGGAAGTGGAAGGAAATTAAGTTCAGCTCTTTGTTGTTCCAAAAATAATTTGATTACAGCCTGTTGAGTCATTTTGGTTACAAAAACGTTAGTGTGTGAGTAATGTTTACACATGAGACATTTCTTTCCTCAGATTTTATGAACAGCAAATTTATTCGCACAAACGAGGCTCTTTGTAAAGCCACAGATTTCAAAGCTGTCATTCAGCTGAAAAAAGTAGGTTGTGAGAAATATATTATGCAGCTTTAACAACTGAAAATAATTGAAGAACTGAGTTGTTAGCAGAAACAATAATGGCTGACATATTCACAGATGTCCTTACAGAAATACAGACACTCAAAAGTCATCAAACAAATCTACAAAAAGAAAGACAAAAGAGCAGTGGGTATGAATAACATGATGACTTAAAATGTCACCAAAGACAGCAAAACAATAGAAAACACCATGCAAATCATCTTTTAAACTCTTAATTAGTATTGAAAGTGTACAGGCTGTATTTGTATCTCTATTATTTCACCACTGAATTAATAAACCTACTGCAAGCAAACAAAAGGTTGTTTGCAAGAATGATACATATGAACCAGCTTTAATTATCAGTCAAGATGCTTCAGTCTATAACAAATCAAGGTCACAAGAAGGTTAAAATAAATAGTCAAGGAGACGGGACTTCAGTAACCTCAATGTGCTGAAACTGACAATTTTTTGTAACAAAAAGATAAACAGTGCAGTTACTGTACTTTGTTAGTCATCCCAACTAAAATGATTACACTGGCAAATCTGTTGATTCCTGCGGTACATTTCATTACATTTCCTAATTTATCCAGAGATGTTAAAGTAATTACGTTAAACCAGGAAATGGCCATATTCAGTGGTTCTTAATTGATATTATAATGACATTAAGAACTTAATGTGCTTCTTGTGCTTGTCTAGAGCTGATATGTTCACTGTGTGTTGAGCAAGGATCATAAGCATAAGGTGGATGCTCTCTCATTTGGGGGCTTGGGTTTGGGTCCTCCAGGTACACCTTTTTTACTTTGGTTTATTTTGAAATGTGGCATTTTTCCAGGTTATCAGAGCATCTGTCACCCAGACCAATTCCAAAAAGATGCCTAATCAACTCAAAGAAACCCAAAAGGAGCCAGGAGTACACCAGTAATGAAGGACAAATGCTGTATATTTAGCTGAATTTCTGGGCCACACGTACTGTCTTAAGACTGATAATACAAATTGTCCTAAAGTGCAGAAACAAAATTAATATAAGTTAATATACCTCCAAGATGATTTGTTCACAGCACAGTATAATATTTGGTACTTGATGATAAGCTGAGGATGTTGGATGCGTGTTCTCCTGAACCCTGCCCTCCATCAGAATGAACACATTACGGTATGTTTACCTTGCCAGGACCAGAAGCGTAGGGCCACCCTGTTACAAATCACGCCGGCCCACACGCAGAAACAAATATTGGTTTTCCTGGCCGAGCAGAGGAAGAGCTTGTGAAAGCAACACTTCTCCTAAAGCAATAAAGGCCGGACAGTCATGAAGACAGATGGAGGTTATCTCGGCCATCTAGCGTGTCCGACGGCGCAGACCCAGATAAGGCCCTGCTGGGACCACCACTGGGGGAAATACACACAGGGCTCTCATTAAGACTGCAGTAATGGTGTTTCAGCATCATACACCTGCCTCAGCAAAATGTTATGTGGATTTGCAAGAGAGACACAGTCCATTAGTGTTGATCCACAGCTTTCGTTTGCCTGCTGCGCTGCATCATAGCTCATCAGTATTGCACTTAGTAGCTATATATGCAGGTGAGGTGACATCTTGAGGAAGCATCTGCATAAAGGATGCTAATAAAACTTTGCTGTTAATGCTGACAGGTAAATGGCTCATGCATCATAAGGTGTTTAAGGTTGACTGTGGTTGGCATCGACAGGTATTACATCCAACCTGGAGGATTGATTGCTCTGTTTGGACTGCGTAGACAACAGGCAATCTGGCATATGGTTGTTGTCATAATCAAAAGCTAAAGTGTGAGAGATGGAGGTGATGGAGAGTTGAGGGATAAATGTAGATATGGATTACATGCTGAGCAGTCACTTAACATTCATACACACTCACACTGTCAGAAATGAGACCTATAGGCAGTGTAGAGCTACTTTCATAAATAGTGTTTTTTTTTTAAATTTGACATTCCTTTTCTGCAGTCCATGCATTACTCTCTACTCATAAAGCTGCATTTAATCAATTTTCTGCACCACCAACCTATGCATTATTACAGTATTATAAGTTCAACTTGAGCCTATTTTCATCAGAAAGCGACATTTTATCACCACCTCAGTCTGCGTCAGGGAGATTATGTAATCCCATAGCCAGCCACATCCTCATCTGAGACGATTTGAACCTACTGCTGTTAAATGACTTTGCAGCATTGCCTCACTTCAAACAGGAGTGAGAGCAATTAATAATGGATCTAGTTGTGTAGCTTCTGTCTTTATGTATCTGCTAAAGCTGTCTCACGCCAGCGCCGGCACAGTCCGCTTTCAGCTTTGATAATGCTTCAAAGTATTTAGGATGGTAGTGGAATATATAACAGTATTATTAATATTAATAAGCTCGTCTGAAGATGTTGCCCAGCTCCAGCGTTTGAATCGAAATGTGAAATCCTGCTCAGCTGTTCTACAATTCAGATGAAAAAGGAGGGGATGCACTGCAACTGATGGTACCCCCCACTGCCACTGAATTAACCAATGACTCAGGGGGCTCGCACAGCTTTCATGAAACTTGAGCAGGTTGGGGAACATTTTACCTCTTGGATTTGGTCTGGAAAGGCCAACATTTAGTTGCATGCATGTGAGGATTCTTGTGAGCATATTTACATTAAATCACACTGGAGTTCAGCTAATGCCAGTTCTGATTCAGGCACGTTATCTGTTTTGCCAGAGCGTACTGTTAAACTCTATTTGTCACTGCAAAAAATACATCAGTACAAGTGCTGTTTGCATAGCTTTTCTGTGTTCTCACACTGATTAGAGATGAATTTCTGAGTGAGACCATAAGATGGTGCTATGTGCCTAAATTGGGATCTTTGCTATAGACAAAAAAAAAATCACATCATGCTATAACACATGGTGCATATAAAATAACTGATCTCTAACTCATGTTCACTACTTCTGCCTAACGCACAGAGATCTGTGATTTTCATGTTATTTGTGCATCTGATGAAGCCATAGAGGCTGTTGATGCAGTTGCGTAACTTTGCAAGGACATAGCGAGCTGCAGCTTTGAAATACTCTTTTTACTCATTTCTTCCCTCTTCAGCCCTGTAATAATATTCACCCATACTGCTTAGCATTCACCTATCGTGCACTGTGAGTCAGCTTATCTTTAGTCTGCACGACTGAGGGGGGTGAAACTCCGGCTGCAGCGAACAGGCCTTTGCAATAGATTTACATCACTTTCTCACGGTATGGAGCACTGGGTGAAAATGGCACCGGGGATGCGGGCTAGCAGAGCAGACCAGGGACCCGTGAAGCATTCAATCTGTGTGCCATCACAACGCATCAGCTCGGTACCTCGGCCCTGTTACCAGCCGTGCACGCAGACGACTATTTGGAGAGGTTTTAGTAGCCTGCCTAAACACTGCAAGGTCAACACTAGCAGAGTTGGAGGCTGAATTTAAACAGGCTGCCAGTTTAGTGCGAAGGCTTGGAGGAATGATTGAAACAAGGCAGGAGGGGTAACAAATTTGACTTTAGGTTAAGGGTTGTTTTTGGTGCATTTTTTTTAATGTGACTGTATCTGAGAGTGTTAATGATGTTTCTTGCATCCACAGATCGTAGTCTTCTTTCATCTGCCCTGTGAAAACTCATCTAGGTCTACTGTGCAGTACTTTCTACTGTAACAATCAGTGTTCCTACATAATATTCACCGTCCTATTTATTATTCATAGTGTTTTGACCACACATTAGAATTTTCAATATTGGTGTACCTGGACCATTTGCAAAATTGGCAATTAATCATGGTGGGGACACCCTTTATTACCGTCAAGCTGTACCAAGAAGTGACCCAAGTCAGCATATATCGATGAAAGCCCATTTAAATGCTTTAATTATTAATAAGCTGTCTTACACTTAAGCTCCTGGTGTTCAGTGGAAAGAATAGAGGCCAGAGTGTTAACAGCATAGGTGCTCCTCCAGTCCAGGTAATTAGAGGTGCACCTTGTAGTATCCTCTGTGTCTGAATCCGCTACAGATTTCTTTCTTCAGATTTACCTGAGGCAAAAAAAAAAATATATATATATATATATTTTGTTTTCTCACTGATAAGAGAAACACGGATGTTTTCTGATTTAATCCCGTAGGCTCATCTCGCTATACCAATCAGGTGTTGTGTTGTGTCTGCCCCCGGTGTAGGAATTTGTGAAATTGCTGAGGTGTGGAGAGTTATTCTAGGAAGAAGAGTTTGCAGACAAACACTCACACATCATCTCCAGCCAGTTTTTGTAATGGAACAAGCCTCCATGCAGGGGGAACATGAGGATGCTAGAGACTGTAGCTGCCATTCATCCATGCTGGCCAGAGGCCCAGAGAGAGAGAGGTGGGGGGGGAGACAAGGGATGAAAAGTGCTGGTTTGGCTGCGTGGGTTTTTGGGAGAGAAAAGAACTGTCTGGCAAGGTACTGTAGATCTATTTCTTCTGGGAGAAATGATAAAAAACAACGCCTTTCACAGCATGATACACCTCAGTAATACGCTAGGGCCAAAACCCATTTCCAAATCATTGCTTTTTTCCGGGACCACTTCTGCTTTTCATCTTATCTACCACTTCCTTTCCCTCAGTCACTTCAAATTTTTCCACCCTGAATGATTTACACATATACTGCCACTCAACTGTCCCTTTTCCCATTTAGATAGTTCTGCTGTGTTTAGATATACACACTGAAAGAGCCTCAGTGCAAAGACATCTAAAATGGATCCCAGATTTTGTCACACTTTGACAATGTTAAGAAAATTCATCCATAATGCATGGCGAGGCTTTCAGATAAATGAGCCTCCTTTATGTCCCTCTAAACTTTTTTATTTTTTTGTACTTTCATGTTATTTTATGCCAACGCTTTTCCTCATGGGGGAGCTGTGATCTCTTATTCCAAGCCACGTTGGAATTAAAAAAAAACTACTATACTGGTTCCCTTACAGCTTTTGTATTTTACAACTTGACACAGAGCACACACTCACAGACTCACATATATTACATCTGCCCCCGAAAGAAAATCTTAATTGCAGGAGAGTGATCTTTTGACCGCGTGTCTTTGTTTTTTTGACAGTGCCAGCAGTGTGTGGCAGATAGAGTGGCCTCACTATCGCAGCCAGCTAAAATATGAAATTGAAGGATTACAGTTCTAGCAGAATGGATGTCCTCTCCACTGCTATTTTATGGAGTTCAGCATCCCTCTGACTTTGGCTAGGCCAAGGGAAATGTGTCTCCACTGCAGAGGTAAAGGCATTTTTGGATGGAAAATGCTGGTGTTTTGTGAGGACAACATTTGTACACTACCTCATGTTTTGGTTCATATTCCTCTCTAAAGATCTTAGCTCAACCCCTTGCCCTCAGTTCTCAAGACCTTCAGAAAGATTAATCTTTCGTTTAAAACCGCACCAGCCAGAACTCAGACAAAAATGGCCTGTTGTGTCGTAATATGGTCGGAGTCATGCTGTCTGGTTTGCCTGTTGCCATTTGGGCTGTGAGATGAACAGGCGGATCGGCATGAGAGCACAGGAGGGGGGGAGAGACAGAGAGAGAGGGAGTTTGAAAGGAAGGAGGAGGAGAAGCAAAGACAGACTGTGTGGAGGAAGGCAGACCTCTCAGGCACAGCCCAGCATGTTAGATGGTAGCTAGGCGAACAGGCTGAGAGAGAGATTGAGCAGCAATCAAGGGAGACACTTCATAATTTGCATCAGATCATCTGTGAACACAGATTCAACTAAAATCAGAACCAGCAGTATCAAAGTTGGCAGTCAATAAAGGTGGTATTGATCATTTGTGTGAAATTGAACATGTCAAGGAGTAACAAAGAATATTACAGGTATGTCACAGTATGGGATTTGAGCTGCACCGATACTGCATCTCTGATAGTGATGTTAATGTATGAAAGTTTTTTTAAAAAGTCAACAATATATTTTTAATACTTTTTTTTCTTTTTTTACATAAACACAAGCGTTTTTGATTAGGATCTATGTTTTAAATTGGTTATTAATGAACCAATAAATGTACTGAACTGAACAAGTTGAAAAAATATTCAATAAACAGTAGAGTTATAACTATAAGAAACAATACAAATAAAATAACATATTAAAGTTAAATGAAAGAAAAATGAGGATCTAATACAGTGGCGAACCATGGCCCTGAAACCCAGGCCTTCAATAGGACCACATGTGGCAATAAAACATCAAACATAGCGATAAAAATAATAGCCAGAGCCCTGTCACATGGAAGTTCAGCATATTAAAGGTTTGTTTTGCCCTAACAGGCTTCACAACACACAAAGGTGATTCTGGAAAGCCAGTCACATTAAGCTAATCATAACGTCCCTAAATTTAAATGACATGTAAACAAGTAGACCAATATTATTGTGTGAAAATAAATGAAACAAGCAAATCACATTGACTTATTTCAGACAGTATACTTGTTTAGCTTGAATGAAAGTGAAATATCTAGAATAATCATTACAACTAAAGATGGATCCAATACTAATCCAGTGTTTTTGTGTTTGTTTAAGCTTAGACATACTTGAATTGCAGTGTAGATTTAATATCTCTCTGCCAGAAGTAAAGGCAGCAATGCCATACGAACAAGTTAAATGTAGATATCAGATGATTCATACAGACCAGCCAACATCTTCTCAGCTGAAATAGGAAAAGGCACTTGTTCAGCCAGCCATCTCAGATTTGTAGGTTTACAGTATAATTCTTACAATTGCATAGAAAACTGTGATTGTCAAATGATAAAAATGATAAACAAATTTATTTATTTGTCACTGAAATGTGTCTTGACTGCAAGCTAGTTATAGGAAAATTAATGACAAAATTATCCGTTTAATACTGACTTCTGTGCCTGAACACTGCAATACCCAACATAAATTCAAACAACAAAAATTATGACACAAAAATGAACAGAAGTCAACCCAAAATCAGAGTTACAGTTTTAACAATACAAATGAGATTGACAATGCTCACAATGAGACCAGTTAACAAACGGCAACTTGTGCCCATGAAGCAATCAACAATGACTTTCTGCTTCCTTATGGCAAGTAAAGCCATCATGGGAAGTTTGGAATTAGCATATATTTTCAGAAACATCTTCAACCACATATTCTGCAGTGTTCTTGTCAATTTTTGCCCACAATAAGGCACCAAGTAAATTCATGTTTCTCATTCAGCAGAGAAATGGAACTGGGAGTTACTGGGTTAGTGAGTTACTGTTCTGTGGTCTCTTTTTTTTTCCCTCGATCACTCGCTGACTACTTTCGTGGGTCATATCAGTATCCATGAATGCCTGGAAGATGTCGGGATATTGTCCCGCCCACAACTCAACAAAATATGATTGGCTAAGACAACTGTCAAAATCAAATTCATGCCCACATTGACTTGAATTACACAGGCATTTGTTACAGCTACTGAAGGTCCTGGCAGGGGCAAGTCACTGATTCACCCAGATACCATCAGAAGAAATATTGTGATTAGTCCGTTTCCTGTTCTGTTTTATTAACCCACTGTTTGCCAAGACATATTAGTCCAAGTTTATAATTATGGACTAGAAATGATTACATCATCATTTTGAATAAGAATAATTTAAAAACAAAATATTAGGAGTAAAAATATTCATTCAATATTTTTTCTTAGTCCTTCACTGAATACCTTGAAGGCCCAGAGGGTTCCCCTCTGATTTTCAAATGAAACTAAAAATCAAGCAGAACCATATTAAACTATAATAAAAATGCAAAAATAACATTAAATTTACATATTTTTTACTAGTTAAAATAATGAAGAGTTCATCTTTACTTGCCATTTTATTTACTAGTACTGTTTTGTTTCTGTCTCTGTGATGCAAGCTACAGGAAAGCTTTTTCCATCCGTTATTCATATTAACAAAGTAAACTTGAATGAAAAATGTCTTTTGAAATTTTATCTTTGGAATTTCTGTACTGCAATTTCTTGTGACTTATCGGCCAACATACACACATCTGTGATAAGCTAAAATTGGACAACAGTGTCAGCACAACAGACGTATCGGCCAGGCTGTAGTGAAAATGGGATAACCTTGAATATTTCATTGGTGAAACCCTAGAAATGTTATTCTTGAAATAGACAGAATAGCAAAGGCCTTTGTTGCATAATGCCGATAGCAAAGCATGACGTCAGCCTCAACTCATGCGTTTGTGTTGGAAAACGCACAAGTAAACACCTTCATCTTCAGAAACTGCAGCGGTGGAGTGGAGTGGTGGACCTGTGCTTCAAAATCAATTGTTTTTGTCTTCTCATCACAGTGCAGAGAGAATTAGGAGCAGGGGAACTTTGATGACAGTCTGCACTCTTTCTCTCTGTCCTTATTCACCCCTATGAAGCTCTGCATTATTGATAAAACTCAGGCTGAATTCACAGGGCTTTCCCCTCCCCCAAAGCTGAATTTTCTCACAGCCAAGTCTTAGGAATAGAAGGCTTGAAGTAATACACTGATAAATGTTAGGAGCAGGTTTTCATGTCGTCCAACATCTGAATCATACACTAGGCACACATAATTTCTTTCTTGTCTTAGTTGAAACTGTTGTGAGAATGGCATTATTTTTGGACATTTCTTTGTTTAATCTACCCGCCACAGGTATTTATCTGTAGCATATTCTAATGAGAGCGCCCTCAGCTTTTTTTAAAACCTTATTTTCCTTTTTGTGGTGTGGAAAGCGAATATTAAAGGTAATGCACACTTTGAGAGAAAAGCTGAAATTCAAAGACGAGCAGTCACAAAGTCTGTCAGATTGCCATTGAATTATGGATGAACAGTGGAGTATTGATATGCAGGTTCTGAACTTTCCTCTGGAGAAAAGAAAAGAGGCTGTCTAGAAACAAACAGGAGTCACTATGCATTGGTTGCCTAAAAAAAAGGCCTAGAAATATACACAAGATTTACCATGATAGGAGGACTGAGATTTCTGTGTGTTGCAGCACAGGATTATATAGAAACACAAAGCATATACATTGCCTGTAATGTGGCTACCAGCAGTGACTTCAGCCCATAATAGACATCCTCATTTTTCTTTAAATTTGCTGTGTTCAGCAGAGAGGAAGGTGATATGTTGCCCTCTTGGAGATAAATAGATTTAATGATCAGCATGGAGGTCCAGTGTTATAATGCAGTTTTCCTTCTCAGTAGAAATAATTTCCCATGTCACAAGCTGAAAGGCAGCTTAATTCTGCAAACGGCGCAGATACACATCTTAACAAAAAGCTCCAGCTCATGGGAGAACACGTGTGTTTGTGTACGTATCCCTCTGTTGCTATCAGGCCAGCTGGCGTGTTGCTGCTGTGTTTTGCCTTTCACAGCGCCGCGAGGGAAGCCGACCGTATAGAAGCCACATATGTGCATAGTTCTGCCACTCTGGGCCAAGCTAATTTAACATGAGCGCACTTTGTTTTAATTTTCTTAAATGAACATCAGCCGTTGACCCTTAATCTGTCTTTCTGCCACAGCACCAGATGCAGGGATGAACATGTGGACGCAGCATTTTCTCTAAGAGGGCCTGTGAAATGACTCACATGCTAATTACTAGAAGGTAATTGCAGCTCTGATAGGAATCTTTCACCTTACTTGTCATACTTGTTTGTGTTATGTATGCACCTGTTGTGGAAAAGAATTTCCTCAGTAGGTGCATTTCCTCAAATCTATCTATCTAATTGGATGCAGAGAGGTGAGAAAAATACTATAAGTGAAGGTTTCTGTTTTATGAACCATGTAGGTTAATACCATTTTTCTTTTTCTTAATATAGTTGTGTATGCCTTGCAGCATTTTAACTCAACCCTACATGGCATTACAAGGCTTTTGTAACATAACAGGGGTGTATATCTAATAACTTACTCCTGAATTTTGTGACTTGATTCACATTTGTGGCCATGATGAGCCAGGTATTGAAAGTCACTTTCCTAATCAATTCAGTTCATTTCATCTGAGATGTTTGGTATTATAGACTTGAAGCCAGTGCGAATAATTCAAACCTGTAGCAGCATAAGACCCAATGTGCATAATCTTTCTGATTTGCTCTTTATTGAGCTCACTATTCTTCTTTGCATCTGAATGAGATAGTTCACAATCATTACAATCTATACAGTACCACGTGGAAGCTTCAGCTTGTGAACATAAAGTGATAATGAATTTCAGTGTAAGCGCTATTCTTCTTCATCTGCTGCCTTCTTTTCATTAAGTCCAGCGTTTGTTCCACAAATACCACCGCAGCTCGGGCACTGCAATAATCGCCATTACTCACTCTCTAATGCATCTCATTTCCCTTTTCTCTTTCCACTTTGTGCGGTGTGAAATTATTTGTCTCTGTCACCCTTTCCAGGAACAGAATAACACCTCCTGACAGATTTTTTTGTCACCATTATGAGCGTCCTTTTCCAAGGTTCATGTCAGATTAAGTAATTGGTGACACAGTGTCATCGAGAATGCACATTCTGGGCCTCCACACTTGCAGATGACAAGGTGGACCTCTGAAAGTTTGGAGGAGCTAAGAATGCACTTGAAATCAAGTGTTATGGCTGTATGAGTATTTTATATGCTGTTTCACAGAATCACGGCACAGATGAGTAGAGATTATGTTTTTACCTTGTGGAAAAAGTATTTTTTTAATTCATTAATTTCATCAGTAATGTATCCAAATGCTAACTACCATCTCCAGAGGGTTGGAGCCATGGGACCATGTTGCTGTCTCCTCAACCTGAAAATGTTTGAATGTGACTAATGATGGCCCCGCTCCCTCTTGGGAAATAAAACGATGTTGTATGTTATGTCACCTAATATGTGCATGACCCTAGCACAGCAAACTACTGAAGGCAAGCAATTTTCATGCAATTTGATTTGTTATATAGATGTAGTTTACAATCTTGTTCCTTTTGGCGTGCAATTTTTAATGTACTCGTTTTATATTTTTGCCAATTTTCAATTTTTTGTTCATTGTGTACATTACATATATAACTGTGTGAGTCTATGAGTATACAGAGGTGAGAAGAGAAAAACAAGCATTTGGATGGAAGTGAATTTGAGTAGCTAATACCTCTGTAATTCAGACATACATATGTTAGTTTTGAAGGGGGAATGTATGACCTCATTTTAGTAACAGAGGTTTTATAAGTGTATTGCCTTTGACCAAAATTGTTCAAAGTTAGTATTTGCTGTAATTTAAAAAAAAAAAAAAAAAAAAAAAAAGAGTCAAATTTCAAACTACGGTCCTTGTAAAATAAGATTAAGGTCATTCTTCAGTCTGTGCATAAAAGAAACAAGATCTCTTTTCTATTGAACCATAAAGTTGAGAAAGATGAAACCATAATTGTACGTCAGTAGTGAAATAACGCATTGCATGCTTGCATATATTGTTTCATTTCCTGTCAACTTTTATACACAGGAGATGAACTGCTGTGACCTCAGCTGTAAAATGGCTGTCTAATGAGAAACTTTTCCTGAATGTGCTAATCGTTTATCATATTTTTGATGAAGCCATGGGGGAGGGGCCGGCGCCATCCCTGATTTACACCTTTTGATGTCTTCCTGGTCGTAAAAATTCACCCTCTACCACAGTGTTTTAAAGAACTAATGATTTAGATGAATCAGAGACAAACTGCTGAAGGTCTCCTTTCTACTGGGATACTGCCATAAAGTGGCCTGCTGAGTCAGGACTGTGAATAGGCAAACAAATAATTTACGAAGCTCATCACAAACTGCACGAGATGCAGGCCTCGAGATGGATGTCCGGCTCTGATCAAGCAGTCCGGAGTGAGATGGATTTGATGTTGCATTGTTTTCTATCCCGCTTTTACATTCATACGGATTCCCTAAATGTGGAAAAATAAGCCTTCCATAAGAGCCCACAAAGGAAAGGAGCTTTAAAGTGGGAATAATTAGACCGTAGGTGCTTATCATTATCACAGTGGCAGTCAGATATGTGGCATCACACAGAGGAACAAAATGAGGTTTTATTCTGCACCCGTTCAGTTTACGTCAAATCATGTAATAGCTTTAAGGAAGTGAGAGAGACTGTAAGTGGAGAGATGTAATTGGAAATGTCAGACATTTCTGTTTTTACAATACAAGACCAAACACGACAATCTTAACTGTCAATTTTCAGAAGGGGGGGAGGGGAGCACAAAGTTGATTCAATCTTAAATGATTGAAAGGCAAACTCTGCAAATGTGGCAATCACACTAAGTAAACGGTAACGGAGAGCAGATAGACTAAAAGGCTTAAGCCACATAAAAGAAATATGAAAACATTTTCATCAAATCGCTCAGCCATTAATTTCCACTACAAGGTTTCCTCATTTCATCAGATGTGTACACCTGTGTGTTTGCATGTGTGTTTTACTTCTTTATTACGCACTTGAAGTCTGAGTGCTTTTGCTCACACATTTGTCTTAGTTGGGAGTGTTATTACCTTCGAGAAAATCCATCACACTGCTTAATTCAGCCAAGTAATCACCTGCTCAGTCATTTCTTGTGCTTTCCTAAACTGCAAACCGAACGACCTGGCATATTCAGCACAATGGGCCTCATGCAAGAAGCACTCATACGAACAGATTTGTTTTTAAAATGCACGTACAAGTGATTTAAGAACATTTGTGGCATTCTTCAATTTTCTCGTACTTTCTCTTAGGTATTAACTAAGTTTTATCCAGACCTGTCGTACATATCATGAATAGATCATCTCTGCATTTCTTCGCAGGGGAGAAACACTTGTTTGACTTACAATTATAATGCCCTAATCTGAATTAAGTTTAAATATGATACAGAAATTAACAAAATTTAATATGTAAACAAACTACCATTACCATATTTTGGCATAGCAACTTCTACATTTCAGTAGTTGTTGGAAACTTCTCTCACTCTGACAGCTGCCTCTTTGTCTCCCTGCAGGTCTCTGTCCAGTATCATCATGTGTTACAGCTGACAGTGTAACATCTCCTATAGACTTTAACATTCTCCTCTAACATCTCACATGACTGTCACATGACTGCCTCCCATCATGGGGCGCTTTGCTTTAGAAAGATGTTTTTAAGCATTTAATTTCACATCAAATCTTTATTTCTGTCAATGCAGAGCTGTTCTGATGAGATGTTAGCTGGATTCATATTTTCTAATTATTTCGGGTCTCCTACTGTCACTCTTAAATTTGTTATGTGTTTGTCTTCTAATTCCTGAAAGCAGGACTTGAAGTTGTGCAGTGTTTTTACTCTTGGGGAACTTTTGTGAATGAAATTTGCCCACAAACGGAGCAGAACACAGAACCTTATATGGCAATTTTAGGGGAGTGGATTATGCTAATGATCACTTCTCACAAACGTGCATTCATCAGGCTGAAACAAGCAATTTATGACAAGTTCAGGCAGTTCAGAGAGTTTGGTGAAACCCACATAGGATTTTCTTGTTTAAAAAAAAAACATTCATGCATGAGGCCATTGTTTTTCTCAGAGCCTAACCAGGTGTCATTCATCAGGCCCTGTGCTGACCCAGTCAATGCACAGGTGGCTGGGGATATGAATGAGGGAGTGACATGAAAAATACATGTGGCGAGGACTTCCGGCGCACCTCTAACATGTCAGCAGCATAGAAAGGGAGGTCAGCGACATTGGGATACAAAAGCCCTGTATACTCAATAGTTTAAAAAGTGTTGGACATAGTAGAATCTTGGGAGAAAGGGTGTCGACTGTGACAAGAGGAAAACCAAGGAAACTGGCTAAAAAAGTGGACTCTAACATCGAGACAGTAAACAAACTAAGTTAGCGGAAGAGCCTGTCGTGTTAGCGGGAGAGCCAGCCATGCTAGCTGTACCTGTTCCAGAGTCTACCAGTGGAGGTAACAGACTTCAAAATGTCAAGATTTGGCAAGGAAAGAGACCGATGACCAGGTACAGAAGTTTCCAGATACCCAAAATTAAGGGAGGGTCAGCTCTCCCTTGTTTAAAGAGCTATTGTCAAGCTGCACAAATAAAAATTGAATCTGTGCAATCCCTCCTACTCAACGAGATGGAAATAAATTGAAGGTAGTACAACAGATGGTGTTCCTATACAGGCTATAACAGGTGATAATGAGCTGAGAAAACACCTCAGAGAGATGAATCCATGGTTGGACCTATCTCTTAAGATCTGGTTCAAAATAATTACAATGAATAGCCTGAAAGCATATAGTACGGTCTTATGATGGATTGTATATGACTCTGAGTTTACACCAAATAGAACAGACCAGAGGTTTAAAACCTGGGAAAGGAGACCCACGATATACTGGGATCTCTTAAAGAAGAAGGAAATCAAAAACTTTCAAGAATTAAAGGATAAATATGGCTTAACCAATCATGACTTTTATAGATATTTGCAACTGAGAGATTATTTAGAACAAACAATATGAAGGGAGAATCTAGATGGGTTGGAGTTAGAAATGATCAAAATGTTCAAATCAGATTCGAGTAGGTAGTTTATCTCAAATATATATAGGAGTGGAACATTTAAAAGGAAATGATATATTATGTATGAAAGAGAAGTGGGAGGAATAGAGTTAATATTATCAGTGGACGAATGAGAAGAGATTAATGAGCAACAGTGGAAAACAACTTGCTCCTTATCTTGGAGAGAATATGGATGGAAAAATATTACAAGATTTTTTATAACACCAGCACAGAAAAAAAAAATAAAGATAGAAGGTGTTGGAGATTATGTAGAGCAAATAAAGCTGTTCACTTCCATGTCTTCTGGGATTGCCCCTCTATTAGCCTTTACTGGCAGGAGCTGAAGAAATGTATGGAGAAAACATTGAGGGTAGAATTTCCACTTATATTTGAGGTATTATACTTGGGGAAAACGAACATAGGACTTACAAGATTTGGAGACAGACATATGTTCAGGATAATGTTGAAACTAGAAAATATATAAGAGGCAACATAATGTTTGGACATGTGAATATTTATGTCAATAAAAAGAGAATTTAAAAAAAAAAAAGGTCATATAATACTCTTTGCGGTAACCCTCCTCATAGCCTGAGGATGTTGTGAATATGACAGAACCCTCTAGAGGAGGCCTCAGTCCATCAAAAATGCTTACGTCTCATACAACTGCTGAAAATCATTCAGACACACTGTGGCTGCTTTATTCCCCAGAGTGGTACGACTAGCTGAGATGTGGATCGATGCACCGCACTGTAATGTAGTGGGTTGTGAGGTTTTCCTGTGTGAGAAATCCTTGTGAATACTGTGGGCGATATCACCTTGAACAACTGCAGCTGTGTTTAGCAATAGGCTCGGTGGTTACATAACGCACGCATACACACCATTTACACAAACCACAAACAAAACGTAACGGCAAATGAGATCAGAGAGAGCAGATAAACTAGGGGAGCCATTATCCCAGCAGCAAGCAGAAACAGATATGCCAGGAATACAGACACACTATTAAATTAACTCAGGATTTGATTTGTCTGATAGACTTGGATATTTCCTCTTGGATACATTTAATGTCACAGTGGTTTAGCAGTTTTTACATTACGCAGTACCACATACTACTACCACTGACATCATACAGTATGTTAAAGTAATGTATGTGTGTTGGCTTGGTTTGTTTTGGATGTTGGACTTTGATGTAAAACAGCATCTAGGTATTGAAATGTATTGCTGATGAACTCTAAATGTTGAATTTGTTGTTGCCTCTGGCAGGTAAACAGGCTGTTCAGATGTATTGAATAGGAGAAATATTAGAGATGTCTTGATGAAGAGGTGAATACGGGTAAAACGCCATCTTACTTTAAAGGAGCACTCCGCTTATTCTTCATGTCAAAGTCAATTTACTGTTCACAGGAAGCACTACGCAGCCTGTGAAGACAGTTCTGTCCTCTGTGGCTCTGAAGGAGCTTTAACAAGTCTGAGAAATTATAAAAATGACATCACTTGAGTATCTCAGCTTAGGCTTGGAGACTAGAAATTTATAACAGAAAGCCTAGCAAGGAGCTGGAACACCAGGCAGGGACGGTGTAACTCAAGATGCTATCAAGTGGCATTACGGGAGGTGTAGGATCCAGGCTTTTGGAGCTTGACCTATGCTGGGGTTTAAGAGTCAGGATGTCTGAGTCAGTTTTAACTCCTCTTTTTAAGAAATGGCAATGTGTAGAGCCACCATGACATAGACATTCATGGTCACGGGAACAAATGCAAATGTCTTTGACTTTTCCACCAGCATGAGGTTGACATTTGTGGTTTTGAGTGAAATGTCTCAACAACGATTGGATGCCATGACATTTATGTCCCCCTCATGATGAATTGTTATAACTTTGGTGATCCTTTAACTCTCCTCTCATGCCATCTAGTCAAACTTAAAATACTATACAAAGTCTCCCTCCACTCAAAAAAATGTTTTTCTTATTCCTTCAGTTGGATGTTACAGTTGCAGGCTTTTTTATGAAGTGTTTTATGTGTGTTTATGTGGCTTATTTTGTTTGGATTGTGTTTGTTTGAGTTTAAAACACCATTAACCAACCAAGTTAAAGACATTTCACATCAAAACACATAGATTTTTTTAGTTTTGTCAGCATTGTTTAGCCAGGACAAGTAAATAATCAAAATTTCATAACAGCAAAGTGAAAGCATCCCCAATCATACAATGATCATTTGAGTTTTTTACTACATAGATGTGATAATGATAATGAATAAATAATAATGATGTGTTAAATTAACAAAAAAACCCACAAATATCACACATTTACTATACAGATGCAGATAAGATGGGAGTGAGACTTATTTTTGACAAAGTTGAGATGTGGATTGTGTAAAACCAGCAAGATGTTTCCCATATCTTGATGCTCTGTGTATAAACTGTATTTTCTGAAATACAAAAATTATTTAAAATTAAGAAAAAAGTTCCAATCTTTTTAAAAAATTTCTCTGTCCCTCCAAGTATGATAAACTGAACAGTGAGCGGGCCCCATGGCGTTTGTAATGTGTATCATTAAGTGATGACAAACTGCTCAGAGTACATCAGTCCAACACAACAAGACAGGTGAGACGTGTCTCCTTATTTAGCCAAAGTCATTGGAGAGCAATGATAAGGCCGGCTGGTGAATGACTAGAATGAATAGTTAGCAGTCGCTGCAACCTCATTACAAGGACAAACTGCATACAGCAGGAGGCTGATATCTCTGGCACAGCCCCACTTTACTGTTTCCAATTTGAATGGAGAAGGGAATAATGCTTAATGCCTTCCCCTGCGTGGATATTGGCTTGTATGGGACAGCGACCCGTGAAATGAATATTTTTGTGAGATGAGATTTGTTACACACAAAGAGAACGGCCTGCTTTTCCAACCGACCGAGAAACACCCGACACAGAAGAGTAGCTGTGTTGTATGTTCAGGACTTGGAGAGCTCAGAGAATGATAATGCCTGAGAAAAAAGAAGGGGAGAAATAGAAAAGAGATGAGGAAAGAGGGCAGGATAAAGAAGATGAAGAGGATTGGAAGGATGACAGAAGATAGATGTGGCAAGGATAAAGATATTTTGAAACAAGGCTTACATAGGACTACTTGGGGAATTTGAAAGTGTACGCTTAAATTTTTAATTTGATTGAAAATATTAGACTCTCGGCACTGAGAAACTACATTTAAAAGTTTGAAATCCGTATCACAACTCTCAGTTGTATAATAATCCTGCAAATGTGCATTAGGTGTTGTGACACTCCTTAATTGGTATACATTTTTCTCTTAAAGCTCCAATGCATGATTTATATGTCATGCTTTAATTTAGAAGTGTTGTGGTAGAAGGTGTCATGAGTAGATAAATTAGATACTCAGTAGTAGTAGTACTGAATTATACATTTTTTGCTTCTATCTTTTTACAGCTTGAAAGTACAGATGTTTTACTTATGGTGATGAAGCTGGATAGGCTGGGTGAAGTTACTTTCTGGCCATGGATGTACTGAGAGAAGTAGATACCATCTTCCAATATGGGCCACAGTCATCAAAGTTAATAGGATTCATTGTCTGGGAAGCATGGATAGCAATCCATTTAATAGGTGCTGAGATATTTAACTAAAAACCAAAAATGTCAACCTCATGGTGGCTCTAGGGGAAAAGTCCTGAATGTCTACAAAATGGCAATCTGTTCAGTATTTGTTGGAATATTTCAGTCTGGACCAAAGTGGATGACTGAACAACCAATCAACAGCCATTACCAGCCGAGTAGTAGTGAAAACTGATGCAGCAGATGCAGAAATAGCTTGTCTCTCACACTGTGTCTACACAGAAAGCGTTTCAGCCATGTTTTTCAATTGTCAGTCTCACACACATCTGACAGAACAGATTGGCTTCTGTTATAATAAATACAGCTGTCTACGCAGGCTACGTAACAGTGCTATATGCCTGTAAATGTGTGTTTTTTATTAGTGTTTGGCCTCTGAGTGCCTACAAATTGTGGGGGACCTACACTCTACACTGTGCCTGAATGCATCCTGTGTAGACAAACAAGCTGAGAACTAGCTGATGCTGTTTTTCTGTGGTGCTTTTAGTTAAAGGAGATAAATGAGATAAAAATATAATACAGACAATTAGTTACACCAGGGATAAAATCTCCATCTGATTTGAATAAGCTACCTGCAAATATTTGATCCATATCATCTTTCCACTCATTCAGAAATGGCCTGTCTTCTTTTTATGGGATCAGTTGCACATGTTCATAATACCACCTCTATAATTATTAACTTTTTAACTTAATGCTATCACTGACATAAATGCTTTTTTTTGTGAATGAATGAGCCCTGTTTGGAGTATGATCTCCTGATTTGTATGTCTTATTATTTGATATGTACTGTTTTGTTTTTTTGTCTGTCACATTTGGTATCATTTAATTATCTTGTAGTAATTTTTGTTTTCTGTTAAATATTTTGTCTAATTGTCCTTATATTGTTTTATTGTTTAGGACCCCCTCGAAAATGATATGGTAGATCTCAAGGGGTTATCCCTTATAAAGAATTTCCAAAAAAACTGTACATCAAAATGAAAATTACCTAAAGAAGACAAGAGTATCTTGACAAGTGATTTAAAGCATAAGAGCAAAAACTGTAGTGTAAATATTATTCCATTAAGTTTCATCCTATCAACCCATCCGACTGAGACACAGCCTCATTATGAATCCCAGACGGCCCATCCCCTCCTTCAACTCATCCCCTGCTCCCTTTCATTTTTTTTTACCTGAGCAGGGCAGGAAACAATATCAATATTATGCATGTGCCCACCTTTCAGGTGAAGGGGGGAATTAATTTTTTCAATAGGCTCATATATCCCCCCTCTACCTGGTTGAGCTCCGTTAGAATGTACGGTGGTCGACCGGCCCACTCTCTTGGCCGACACTATAGATCTAGATTGACAGCTGCTCCATCCTGTCTGCCGCTGTTAATCATTGAAGGATTTGGGCTGCCGGCAAGCAGCTCTGCCAAGCGACCTTGAGCCCTGCTGGGGCTGAAGGACTCTAACTAAAAGCCCGCTCCCCTGTTACAGCAAGTAAGAGGCACTTCAGTCAGGCGCTCCGATTGCTCCATAACAGAGATTGATAGATGGCTAAATGTGCCACATTGTTGGAGTGTATTCCCTTTAAAATTCAACATGCTTTTAATATGCATATCCACCTAGGTGTCTGGTATTCATGCTCTATATAGATAATTATGACAGTTATGTAACTAAAATGCACTAGTGCTTTATAAATACATTTTTAGATGATATGCCTTTTACTTAAAATTCTAAAGATGGGGGTGAACAAACAATGCTCTGCTTGCACTTAGTCATATGTTAATATTGCCAAAGACAGCACAAGAAAAGAATAAGACAACTATTGTTAGTGGTGATGATGGCATCACACTGGAGGAAAAAAAGACTTCTCCATGTTTGGAAAGAGCTCTATATGTGATGTCAGTTTAATAGCTTATCAGCAAGTCCTCTTTATCCACAGCAACCACTGTAGATGAGGACACGGAAGAAGCTGGAGAATAGTGGTGAAAATATACAGTAGGAGAGCGAGGAAGGGAAAAATATTAGATGTCATACGAGTAGAAGAGTCTGCTTGGTGCCTCTCGGTATCTCCTGCTCTTTTTCTCTCATCCATCTCTCTCCCATTCTCTCCATAACTCTCCATCTGTTCGGATAAACGCTCAGTTACGAAGTCCAGGATCCGCACTCCACTCCCACATTTTTGCTCCAGCCATGCTGTTGGAACCAGCAGCAGCAGCAAATGCCTGTTTTGCCTGCCTCTCCTCTCTCCTCTCTCCTCTCCCTCTCTCGCTGCGCGCTACTCTGCTCTGCTGCAGTGGATGGTCCTCACGGTGCGCTCGCAACTCGTCTCAGTGGAGGAGATCTGAGCATCTCACTGTCATTTTCCCACCCTTCTTTCCCTTTTAACCCTCGTTCTTTTGCCCCCACCACCCACACACCCACCTATCGTCAGAGGGCCTGGATAAATGTAAGGGAAAAGTCATATGAAAGACGAGAGAGAAGGGAAGAGCTCAGGAAGTCTTTAATCCAACATCTCTTGCACATATGACTGTGTGATCTTCTGCTGTCTCCGGGTGACAGAGAAGCTTGTGCTCTTAAATGCCTCCTGCTTTCAGACTCTGTGCCAGGTAAGTTTTCTCTCTGGCTTGATCTTTTATTCTGCATTTGATGTAGTGGGTGACAGAGGAGCGCCTTTCGCTTGTTTCCCTTGGGGAGGGGTGGAAGGGGGGGGGGGGGCGGGGGTTGACATGCTCTAAGGAGGAGATGCTATTTTGGCAGAAGTTGTATGCAAACAGGTCCAACGCAGGGTAGAGTTGACATATGGCATGCAGTGATGTGTGTGTGTGTGTGCTTTATGATAGACCACTTGCTGTTGGGCTCTCTGAGCTTCCATCATATTGCCAAAGAGCTCTGCAATAAATTCTGTTCTACTGCAGCAACTTGAAATCGTTAGCTCTTCTAAAATATCAAGGCAGGATTGTACTTGAACTCTAACTACTACTGTTCCACATGCTGATCTTTTGTAATCTGATCTTAATTTGGGGGGGGTGGTAAAAAAGTACAGCATAATTTTTTTTCTTTTCAGGCAAACCCTGAAGAGGTACTGTATGTGGAGTGCAGTGCAGCAAAGATAACAAGGAGACTCTATGACAGTATTGTTGAGGGAGACTACTACACTGTGTGTATGTGTGTAAGTGCCTACTGTACATGCGGGTGTGTGGGCAGCTGTATGCGTCTAATGTGAACTCTCTCATGGAAGGGTAAGCTTTGCGTGGGCTGCTTGTGCGTCGTTTTGTGAATGAAGTGCTTTTTGTCTGCATTCAAGGAGAAAGAGTGCGTGTGTGCACGCCTGTTTCCACTGTGTGTGTTTCCCTCAACACTATCAACTGCCTCTCATCCCCTGCCTGCTTTTGAGCTCAGACGTCAGCAGCACACGCTCACTTTTGGGAAATACTCGTCTACAGTACAGTGCCGTCTGTTCATCAGGTATTGGGTGGCATTGGACTGTGGGTGGTGACCTGCTGACGATTTACACCCTGGGTTCCCGGGTTCTCGGCTGCTTTGTGGAGCACAGAGCCACCGCAGCCAGTTAGAGGAGATGCTGTGGATGTTCATGTCCACTGCTGCACTGCAGACAGAATCTCTCCCACCAAAGCAGCTAAGTGTGTTACTCAGCCACAGACAGCGTAGGCTTGGTTAGAGAGACTCTTCATCTATCGGCCCATATTTGAACAGATGCTTGTAATCCGAAGTATCTTTCAGCAGTCTGTGTGGTGGTGTATTTACAGGTGCAGGTGGACCTCTCTGATGGGAATTAAAGTCTAGCATTATCATTTGCGTGCTTGAACAACTGTGTCACTATGCCACTGTACTGAAAAATCAGGGATTTCGAGGTATTAACTGTTTTCCAGCAACAAGCATATTTTTGGACGCACCAACAATCAACCCCCAGCGGTTCCCCGCAGTCCTTCCGTCCTTCCCAAGTGGTGCTCATTAATGAAAATTGCAGGGCTTAATTTCAATGGAACTTCCCCCTACATGCATCCTGCACTGTACTGAGTATCATACTGTCAGCTCTACATGTAGGCAGCCAGATTGTGTAGTTAAAAGGCAAGCTGTTGTTCAAATCACAGTGACAGCAATCATCTGCCCTGTTGAAGTGTCTTTGAGCCAGGACACTGAATCCCCACCAGCTCGAAGGGTGTAATATCGCAGCGCTACCTGTGAGTATTTTCACATGACAAATGTTTAGCTGCCTTCATATGCACGTGTGAGGAAAAACATGGCTATTGTATTACTGAGAAAAAATCAAGGGACAAGAGGCATAGCACCACTCTAATGTCACGGCTCTGGGTAAGTGGTGAATTTCAATCCCTGTTCCATAGTCATATTTCTCCTGATTAATTCAGTTATAAGTCAGGAGGTGAAAGTGTTCATAAATTTGTACATGGATCTATGGAGCACTCATATGAACACATACTGTATGGAGGGGCTTGAAACTTTTTGGAAGACTGGGCCAAATGGGTACTAGACTATAAAGTTAGTAGCTACTCTGACTGTCTTTTAGCATAAACAGCTGTAATTAAACACATTGACTCATTGCATCCATTTCACCATATTTATTTGTATAAAATTGAAACAGATTTTTTAAAATGTAATATTATTAATGTCCAGAAATAGTGTAATTTACTGATTAATTTTTAGTTACTAGAGTGTAAATGTTAGATACTTTATCAATAATGTTGTAAAATTAAAAACAGCTGACAAAACAATCTATACAATCTGTACATATATTTTTAACCTATTACAGTAACCACAGATATGATTACCTTGAACATGAAACTGCATACTAACATTAAACATCCTGACCAAATTTTCAACCTCTAGAGCACACAAACACAAATTCAACTTACTATGCCACATCACATGCTGCTTAGTTGTGTCTTGTGTGGTTTCATTCAAACCTTCAATCTAAAAATCATTTCAACTTCTTAGAGAAGGTTATCAGCACTTCCATCGCATTTGGTTGAGCCATTTGTGTAACGTGCTACTGTGATTGGCACATCTGTTAAAAAGGTATTAAACCAGCAGTACTACTGAGATTCATCACCACCCTAATTTCACAACTATTTTTCACCTAGCATGCTGCAAGTATAATTAAGACACTTGGTGCACTTGGACACTGTCATTGCCTTTGCACACATGACCTTTGCTCTGGTCATTGCAGCTATACTTTTGTATTAGAATTAGATTAAACTCTCACCAACCAAGCTGGTAGTTTGATGACACCACCAACCAATTTTTTTTCCACATTTAGTGGGTTGGTGTTCATTTTAAGTCCTGCAACAATTAATCGATTAGTCGATCGACAGAAAATTAGATGTAAAAAATGTAAATATTTTCTTTAGTCCTGTGTGATAGTTAACTGAATATTTTTGGGTTGTGGATTGTTGGTCAGGTCAAAACAAGACATTTTAGGTTGAATCTTGTGCTATGGGAACAGAGATCAACATTTTTTTCACCAGTTTCTGACATGCACAACTAATCTATTAATCAAGAAAATAGGCAACAGATTAATCAATAATGAAACTAATTATTAGTTTCAGCCCTAAACCTGTTATCTCTTATCCTCTTATCTACAATACCATTACTTATCTTTGTAGTCACCTGCCGAATAAGTTGTAGTTGAGCGCCAAACTTTAGCAATCTAGATATACAGAGTCTATTAACCTGGCTGACAATGACAGGATATAGATTGTCTTGTCAGGCACCTGCTCTGTTGGGCTTGTCCCTTTTACCAGCCTGACAGAGAATCAGGATGAAACAGGAGTGCAACAGATACAGCTGTTGGCCCGTTGAAATGCTGCTGTCACATTTACTTTCAAGCAAGATGAATTACTCTTGAGTGGCAGCTGTATTTGATTGCACAAACAGCTTGCTCACATAATGTTTTCCTTAGGTTGATTAACAGGGTGTGTGCGTTTCATGTTTCATTTGGTCGAGGCCTTGCTACATTTAAGTGGACTAACCACAAAACTTGTTTGTTCCATATCCGTTTAATGCAGACTTCTAATGTGCCTCTTGAATTAAGCAGGTGTTTCTCAGAAGAAGCAAATGAGAAATTGACAAATTGGTATGGCATTGACGTGCACACACAGGGATCAGTTCTTCGAAGAATGCACGGATGGAAGAACCGTTGCGAGCGTTCTCGGCGGCTCACATTGGATATCTGGGACAATGATCTCACAGCAGCTTTTGACAGCAACAGTCATGGACGGTCACGCTCAACACTGAAGCTCACAAACATTGAAAACAGCCGTCAGCGATAAACAAATCAGAGGGAACAAGAAACAGCATTGAAGGAATTCCACAGCCCATCATCGCTCTGTATCTTGACATGAAGACTGTGAGACAATGAATGTAATATTGCCATCAGCATATTGCAAAACCAATCTGTATAACTGCACATAATTTATATGTATGATGGAAAAATCTATAAAAACTATGATAATTATGCCAACGTTTGCAAGAGGTTTCACATCTTAAAGTGGGTAAAAAGAAGGCCAGTCATCTTAAAGATGCTAGCCTGTGAAAGTTTGCAGAAGTGAAGTTGTTTTTGAAGAGCTGGATGACATTGATTCAAACTCTCTCTCTCTCTGCAACAATGATCAAATCATGTTTGCAGAACTCAAATTTCATGGTTTGCGGGCCACTCATGTAGATGTGCACAGCTTAAGGAAGCATATTGTCACAGTCCAACGGGGAGCAGCTACTGGAACCATACTGAAAAATGGTTACATATATACAGTAAAAAGACACTATGTCTTTATTTCTGATTTATTAAAATGCAGCCCCAGGAACTTTACTGCAAAGAAATGTGCTTGAAATGGAAAAGAATGAGCTAGAAATGGGAGATAGCTTAATTAGTTTTGTCATGGGTCATTGTTTCTCCAGCTGACATGAATGGAAGCTGTGGCAGGGGTACGTTCTGTTCACAGGTCTGGGTGAATGCATGAACTGTTGGGGGGGGACACAGGTGGTGGCCCTGGCTTGTTACGTTAAGTCACCGGTCTGTTGTTCAAAAGTGGGATGAAGCGAACCCACTCACTGTAGATCAGCCGCTGGTGTCAGATGTGTCAGTTTGTAACGTGCATGTGTGTATCTGTGCGAAACGTAGAGCAACTGTCAGTGCACAATTTGTCTGCTGGGATAATGTTTTTGACTCCAATCAGTGTCCAACTGACTCCATCAGCCTCTCTCTCTTTGGAAAACACACACATACACACACACACACACACACACACACACACACACACACACACAAGCAAACATGCGGGATGCCATTGAGGTTCTGAACAGTCGCCTCTTCAGAGCAGGCTTCTCTCCCGACGGGGAATCTTGAACTGAACCCAAAAGAAAAACAAGAGAAGAAAGCCCTCTCTTCTTTTTGCTTCAGCATCTTTCTCCCCTTCTCTCTCTCTCTCTCTGTGAATCTGTCACTCACCAGCACACCCTCTCTAGCCCTCCTTTTCTCCCTCTTTCTCTCTGCTTCATCTCCTTTTTTTTTATTCTCTCTCTCTCTCTGGGCAGTCAATAGGTTGCACTGCAGCCTCAGCCAGTGCCAGAGCTCACTGAGCCACAGGTAAAGTATTATAGCCAAATGACTCATGCACTGAAACAGAACAACCTCTTTGCTACTTGAAAGCACTGCTCGGGCCCACTTCTTAAAAGTTACACTCGAATAAGCTGCTCCAGCTGGGATGCTTTTTCTCTTTACCTCCACCAGCAGTTTGCTGACACACCTTAACGCCTCTGATAGACACCAGGTCACAGGATGATAAGCCGTGGTGTGCTTTGGCAGACTGCCTTCCCTTCCTTGTGTTGTGTTGTCATCGGCATATGTGTGTACGGAAATGCGCTTTTTCTCTGCAGTATAGCTGTGTCCATGTAATGAATGTGGAATGTTTTGTATGTGAAAGGTGCTAGGATACATACAATAAGGATGCTAATATTATTACTGTGAACAATTATGACTTTTTTAAAGCCAAAAGTGTTCAGAAATATCGAACATGCATACATTACAAGTACAACTCCTGAATAGACCTTATGATGAGATTACTTTGTCAACGGTTTCCATGTCAAGAAGGAATTCACAATCTCAGATTTTCTGGACATACTGTACGTCATTTTCTTTCGAGTCCTGATAAGTCATCACATTTCACAAACTATTCTGTAATGTAGTTTGCAGTTCACATACAGAAAAGGCAGAAGACAATAGAATTAAAAGAGCAGAGTCAGTTAGTTCTGACTAATTCATACTCTGATAAATGTTCTAATAAAATTAAGCAAACCAAGCAACCCAAAGAACTTTGAATTCTAGAGAGATTCCAGTTACCAAAGTTACCAAATATATAGAGGAAACAGGTGTGCTTCTTCTGCATCAGTAAAAAGAATCACCTTGTGTATTGGTCTTTTAGATTAAATTGTTTATTTTGTTCTGGAGAATATAGGCATGATATGTGATATACATATATGATTTAGGGGAAAATGTGTAGAAAATGATGCACAAGCCTTATAGAATGTTTCCATTGGATGACAATTGCAGCTATTAAAACATGTGTGTGTTTGAATATTTCACTCATTGTTAACACCGTATAGGTGCATTGAAGAGTTGGAACAGGCTGATGCAGAATATAATAATGCCAGACAGTGTCGAAAACAATGATTTTAACAACCTCAGAGCTACTTAAATGGAAGCCAAAGGGGAAAACTGGATGTTAAAAGGGATTAATGTGAAAGTAGCACTGTATGTAGCACAAACTGCATTCACTGAATGTGGTAAAAATGTGGACTAAGCTTATTCCTGCTTTTTAACTGACCCCATCCCACCATCACCACCACCACACACAGCTCATTTCTTTGCTACTGTAAGGTTTAAAATCCTTTTTTGTTTGACACCGCATCACAGGGCCTTGCTCCCTTAGTTGCCATGGAGACACCATTAGGCAGTGGTGCCGCACCGATTTTTGTATTTCTTTGCATAACCCCACGCCAAACCGCGCTGCTTGTTGGGGACTCGCCCGTGCCAACTGCGTGTGTGGGTGGATAGATGGATGCACGTGCATGTGCATGTTTTTTTGTGACTGAGAGCGAGTGGGAGCAAAAAGAAGAAAGAGATCAAAACAAGGTGGGAGGGATTGAGAGAATAAACGAAGAGGGGGGAGATAACGACAAAGAGAGGAATGAATGATGGAGACACGCACGTATACAGTACATACACAGACTCCAGCAGAGACGACTAGAGTGCGTACGCGTGAGTGAGTGAGCAGGGTGAGTGTGTGGGTGGAGGGATGCCGCAACAGTGCAGCTTATTTTGCCTTCAGTTTGATCCCTGCAACCCTCTCTCAGGGGCTTCTCACTGCATTACTTCAAGCCTCTGCTGAAGCCAATTGAAGCCAGTACGATGCCAAATCCAGATTCACTCATTATTATCACACATGAGAGTTTGATAATGAGTCTAATGATTTTTACATCCCTGCAAAGGAGGATTAGACATATATTGATGCATTATACAGTGCAGTATAAATAAATTGGGACTTATTTAGTCACTCATCAATAGAAAATTAACTTCTTGTCACCTGAACGCTTGCTGAACTAATCTCTATAACATACTATATATAAATCTGGTGAGTGACCTAATTTATCTTAATTCACCACACCTGTTTGTGCTCCTGTTCATTTTTTCTGTCTTATTTCTGTAGGAGTTGGCTCAAAGTGGTAGTGACTGACGAATCCAAATGTATTTACATATCAACATACGTAACACTCACCAAGAGATTTCTGACATCTCTGCTTATTATGCAACAGTACAGTATGCTACAATGACTCACCAAGTTTGAATGTAGTTTGAAAACATTGTGATATTACAGCTTTAACGTCTAAAGTTGTACAGATCCACTGATACAGTGAGATGCTCGATTGGTTGCACTGTTGCTTTTGGTCAGCAGATGTCACAGTTGGACACTGCTCACGACTGATTTCAATTAAAAATATGCATGATTAATGCTGTAATATTTAAAGTTAAGAAGCTTTTGTGCTTTATACAGTAAATAGCCTTCTGATTACTCAGGTTTGACAAGCTCAGGTACATTTTAGGAAAGCTGACTGATTTGGCTGGATCATGATGGAATGTAGAGGTGAACATCTTTGGCCACTGAGTGTGTGGACGGAGTCAGTAACAAAGACAATAAAGGCCCACAGTGTGAGTGTTCAGTGATTTCACTGATTATTTTACCATCATCATCATTCAAGCAGTTCTCTCTGCAGGTTTTATCTGTCTTTACCACTCACTTCTATATCAATGATAGTCACATATCTTCACTCTGTCCTAGGTTTAATCAGTGATGGATATTTGCTTTATGCTGTATTTATAGGTTACATTGTTGTACAAAACAATCCACATGATGAAAGGTGCATATTTGAAAAAAAAAAACTGCAACTGCTATTTAGATTTAGTGCAGAAGAATAATTTTACTGCTCAGTGTTCTACTCTACTATCCAGATATAACAATCCTTCCTCCCTCTAGTGCTTCAGAATCATAACTCCATCCATACACTACTTTAAAGTAAAATGACACAAAATGATATGTGATTGCCTTAAAAGTGTTTTCCTACCATAATCATTTATGTTATCCTTTGCTTCATGTCACTCTGATTTCTGTTTCTAAGGCCAGGAGTTCTTGAAAATTGTGCTGTGGCTCTGCATGAGAATTCAAATCCATCACTCTGGGACCTTTAAATATGTATCATGTCTTCAGTGAATTTTAGGGGGCGCCCAACTCATTACGGATGCTAGTGAAAATTTTATGAGGCATGCTTGGCTATCACAAAGGGTCATGGTGTAGAGTGAGCGGAGATGCCGATATCTGTGACAGACGGACATGACCTCTGATGTAGAGTGGACACACTGTTCTCCCTCAAGGCAAGTAGCCAGGGCAGAAAGGTCAAAGGTGAGACTGCATAGTCATGGCAAAAAAATTGAGTCATCAGAGCTAGATTTTGAGAATTATACAGACAGAGAGAATGATGAAGTGGGACCATGTCAAATGGCAATAATGGCCAAGTGAAGAAGGTTGCAGCTGTTTGGATGCTTTTCTTTTATTGACACAACATAATAGAATTTAAGCTCATTGCTATATCGTGAATCCTTTTGATTTGCTGTTTCAAGTATCTGGTAATTTTTGGTAGTCTGGTAGTTTTTTTTTTCCTGAGAATAATCCTCTGGACATGATGTGCCTTACATTTCCAGCAGCAGTAAGTTCTGAATAAATGGGAGACAAATTGGATGGTTCACATGAGCAGCAAAAGACATTGTTTGTTCCTACATAAACCGAAAGAATAACCCGAAATCGATTATTGGCAAGAGACCACAGAGAGGCAGCCTGTGTGTTTCTTGGTACAGGGGTATTCAGGTGCAGATTTTAAGCTACTTAAATCACAAATGAGTTGAGAGAGCTAGTATCCAAAATACTGTGTACATAATGAACAGTGTGCTTCTGAATCTGGACTGTAGCATGGCCAAGAGGCTAGCGTGGCAGCATACCAAACACAAGAGGACCTTTTCTACTTCCTCCCTCCCTAGAACACTCTCTTTTCCTTCCAAATTAAGTTTGTACTCGCTTTGTATCTCTCTCTTATCCACCCACACTCACAAAGGTACACACAAATTCTCTCATCCGAGTCCTGAGTCTCTTTCCTTTGTTTACTCAGTGTGTTTTCCTGCAGAATAAGCACAAGCAAAGTTTAATATTGCTCTGGACATTTTGAAAGAAGTGTGGATTCACTGCTGTAAATTCTCTCTCAGCGTCTCCCACTTACCCTCTTTCCGTCTGATTTCTGCGCAGAGACGAGTCCGTTTGCTGCAAGTGTGCAGTTTCAACAGCACCAGAAACCAAATTGCACAAACAAATCATCCAGATCACTTCAATGGTATTAATGTATTCTCTCACAAGTCTCGCTGGTGTCTCTCTGCCCGTGTCTTCACAAACCCTACGTTAAAAACTCAGCCAGTGCTTTAGAGACCTTCTGAGGACTGTTTGAAGTGCCAGGTTTTGGACTAGACCTATTGCTTGCTAATGAGAACAATGGGTGCTGCGGTCACATCACTTAGCTGAGACACAGTGTGAAACACTGGCCTGTCCCAACAATTGCAGGTTCATTGTGGAAGGCAAAACATGATCTGCCATGCTGTAGTTGCGTTCAAGGGCAATATGCATTGGCAACATTTTCCTGGGGTCAAAAATGTTTATCTGCATTAGCCTTGTATTATTTCTGTATTTAATGCTTGGTGATCTTTTATAGCACTGAAAGTAAATCCAAAAGCTTGTTCCTCTTACAAACTGTACAGAATATGAATGTATTATGTCATAATGCTATGACGAATAAGTGTTATCAACTGTGATTGCTATTAAGACGTTATAGATGACCCTTTGTGTGAGGATATGAGAAATGTCAATACTGTGCCAACAAACTCGTCAGAGCTGCATCATCAGATGTGTTGCACAGCTAACAAACCTCACTGAGCACTGAGGTGTAACAATCACCAATATACAGGACCTGATGTCACCATTCCTAATGCTTTTTCTGGGTAGGTTACTTGGATGAATGTGGTAAGTTTGTGCCAGAGGGCTTCACAAAGTGGTCACGACTGTGGCTCCCACAAGCCCTGCAACATGTTTGTTGCACTGGGTTTTTTTCCAGGGCATTGGTAGTCACATTGTAATGCACAGTCACTGGGCAGGCTGGATAGCCTCGTGTTTTGTGCTCTGTAGCTCGCACCACATGCACCAAACTACTGTTTGGCTACAGTTGGTAAATAGTTAATGTCTTTGTCACAGTCAAGATGGAATTAATGGGAGTCTTTTTATAGAGCTTTTCATTCAGGACTCAAAAGTTATTTGGGGAAACATGATGGTTAACTGTAACAGAGTAGAGATGCAGGCTGAGCTCTTTATGGCTTTATGGATTGCAGGGAGAGGCAGGTGCAGTAGACAGTACAGCAGGTGCGGGCAGTTGCGTCACAAAAAGCGAGAGGAGCCCAGATGTGGTCTTAAAATAAACAGACCGATTTTGTCACTGTGATTATCAAGTTGTGTACCTTCTTTCATGGACACTTTGCTTAAGTACTATAAGCCCTCAATACAACCCGAAGGCTCAACAGTAACTTCTGATGTGGCAGACCCCCTCCCCTCTACACTATCAGAACTTCTGTAGAGATCAGATAACCAAAAGAGTGATTATTGCTGATCATTTTGTCTATGAAATGGCCAAATGTCCTGCCATGAGCTACAGTAGCGTAGAATATGTGTCACTTCGCTGCCATCTACTTATTTTGCTCACCACATTACACAGTCAGTCATCACAAGAATGCAATTACACCCACTCCCCCACTGCTCCTATTAATAGCTACAGATAAATCATCAATGTGACACGTTCATGACACACTGCCAAATTTTAATCAAATAGCTTTGGCATGAGTGTGGTTTCAAACATAATGTGTCCAAAAGGGTTTATTCAGATGGGGAATAACGGCAGTCCCACCAATATGAAAAACATAAAATAAACACAATTATGCTGCTTGTAAGAAACATGCTTCAAAAAACACATGGCTCCCTTTTAACCGCAATTTTCACATTTACACCTTCACAGTGTGGGCTCAGTAGTAATGTGTGACACCTGTGGGATGATGTGATGGCGATCTAACACCTTCATCTCCAGGTCCGTGTGTGTTAAAGCAACACACATCCACAATCAGCATCACAACTCCCTCCCACCCACTCCCTCCTCACAGCTGATCTGAAGCAGGCCGAGCCAGAGACCTGCTGACTGGTAAGAAGCAGGGTCATTAGGCCAGGTGGTGCCGCTGTGATACCCACTGAGCAGCACATGTTTGGCATTAACACCTACAGTCAGAACTATAGATTAGCACACTCAGATCATTAATCATTGTTCCAGTATAATACAGTCGAGATGTCACCTGTTATCACGTGTACTGTCACTGGCACTGGAAATGGTATCTTCTTGGAGGCCAGTGTTGGCTTAAAGGTTAGAGAGGTGGGCGTATGACTGGTTTTTAGTTTGAATCTCACTATTTGTTGCTGTGGCACTGAGGAAAATACTTCAGTTGTCCTAGTTGACTGCTTCGTAGCTGTAAGAGTCGTGGGTACTGTCTGTACAGCTATTAAATGTGAAGGTATTGTATCTACCCTTCTGAAAGCCAAGCAGGTTGATGGTGTAAAAAAAAAAAAAAAAAAAACATTCTTTCACTGGCTTAATTGGCCCCAGTTTTTGCCTTTCATGTGTTACCACTACAGTCAAATCACAGAGCTAAGCATCCGTTTTTCTGAAAAATGGATTCCCAAAGATCTTTAAAAAATCCAGGTCATTTAACAACACAGATTCAAGAGAGATTCAAGAGCTTTTATTGTCACAGAGAAGATATACTTCTACTTGTGCACCAGTGTGCAAGTGCGGTATCGCACATAAGTGGTATGTGATAAATACTTCTCATAAATAAAAATATTGCCTAGTAGGGAAGAGTGTGGGGGAGGTTGGGTAGGAGAGGAAGAGAGAGAGAGTGAGAGAGGGAGACTGTGTGTGCCTACTTTCGGGGACAAATTTCAGACTAAAGACAAGTTAATTGGGGACGGCTTGTCCGACTGGGGACAAAATCCATGTCTCCAATTGGGAAAAAGCTGATTTTTGGGTCAGTGGTTATGGTTAGGGTAAGTCTCCAGGAAATGAATGTAAGTCTATGTGATGTCCCCAAAAGTGACCTAAGACAACGTGTGTGTGTGTGTGTGTGTGTTTGTGTTAAGTGTGTTCCCAGAGTCCCAGAGTTCAACAGTCTAATGGCTTGCAGATAGAAGCTGTTTCTGGATCTGGCTCTGATGCTTATATACCACTTTCCTGATGGCAGCAGTGAAAACAGTCTGTTGCTGGAGTGGTCGGGGTCCTCCATGATTTTTCCAGCTTTCCTCTGGATGTAGAGGTCCTGCATGGATGGTAGTTCAGACCTGGTGATGCGCTGAGCAGCTTTGATGACTCTCTGCAGGACCGCAAAGCCCTGCAGAGAGTCATGAAAGCTTCTCACCGCATCATTTATTGCCGTTCTGAAGATGTTTCCATAATCTTGAAAGACTCTACTAACCATTTGGATGAAAATATATTTTGTCTTCTGCATCATTAAGTATTTTAAACCAGTTTTCCACGTTGCAGTTCTACTTCCTGTTCTGTTAGCAGGTCTCGTCTACTTTGTTTTGCACAACACATGAAAAATATAAACAGTTTTACTTTAACTAAAAAATGAAAGAATAGGAAAGTAGCATCAATGTAGACAAATATAACTGATTAAACTTCAATTTTGGCATGTTGAACAAAGTACAGACTTTCATTAATGGCTACCATCTTTGTTTGGGTTAGGAAATGGAGTCTCAATATATGAAACGGTAAAAAACTTTAACTCATGCAGCTGACAAGATTTTTTCTTCCAGATGATTAATATCTTTGAGAATTGTGGAAATATCTTCAGAAAAGTTGCAAGTGTTTGGGTTTTTCAAAGATCATGTGTTTATTATATAAATTGATGCTGAGCTCTGTAACTTGAGTGGAATGGCAATACATTAGAGGCACAAGATGATGCTACGCTTCAAGAAAGTTGACAAATTCTATAGAAGTAGTTCAGGTTTAAAACTTGGCAGGTATACAGTTCTGCTTTTTAGCGCTGACTCACCTCTTAAGTCCCCAGACCTCTATGTCCTACTCCTCCTGCGTGCCAGTTTGGCTATTGCGTGACACCAGGTGGGTGTTGATGGAGACAGCCTCCCCCAAACATGCACTCAAACTTTATCTGGATCCTCTAGGGACAAATAGGACAACTCTTAGTGTGATCTAAGAGTCGTGAGACGAAGACAGCTCTTTGGCTACATCTCGATTTGCCTGCCAAATGCAAGACTAAACCAGCTCTGTGAGTGACAATGGGGAGCGCCGTGTCAGCTTTCTGAACTGTCTATGAGTGATTTCAGGGAACAGATGCACTGTACAGATGGGCATTGGTCTTTTTTTCATTAGCAGGCATATGAAGCCAGCTCTCAATGTGTCCACCGGGTTTTTTTTTAGAAAGCTTGCATTTATGATATCATTCAGACTGGCAACTAGAAGGCCTGACACATCTTCTCTATAACACTCAGGCATTGTTCTGGCATGTACAGTATATTGAACAATTTCAAATGATAATATTCACTGCTACATACTAGAGAATCACCATGAAGACTTTAGAGAGTTCAGAGAGTTCGAGCACTTACACACAGTAGAAAGTTCTCTCACTGGGCATTAGTTCAGCTTTTCTTAATGAATAGAAGGGAGACAAGATTGATTTTCATTACGCTGTGCCAATCTGAATAATTTGGTCATCCATAAGGTTGTGATCTCACCACCAGGATGCAATCTACATTGTTGGTCTGTTTCAAAGCCCAAAGTAGCTGGCTATTACCAGTGGGTACAAAAGGGCTTTATTTCTGAACCATCTCAGCCATGCTATATTACATTTTTTATTCTCACCATTATCCTGTGGTGTTTCATGTGTGACCTGGGTATAATTTAAGAGCAGACCAAAGTGCACACATCAGTTTCCCCCACCTCTTACTGCCCCATGGTCTCCAATGCTTGTATTATTTACGCTTACAACAAAGGCATTTTTATTATTCATGTGTAAGCCGTCTCGTCCAGCGCATTGGTAAACACTATTCAATTCTTAGAATAGAAACATCCTTGATCAGATTACCAGATTGGTTTAGACCCATAAAAACGGAAATAATTCCCCATGACTATACATAAACACGCGCACATACACTCAAATGTTTTGGCTCCTGCCAGGCTGATTAGGTCCAGGGCCTCTGAGCCATTGCAGGATTGACTGGAATCATATTTTGTTGCAGGGGGCGGCAGATGCTGATTGACAACCAAACTCCCAGGCATGTTCCACATATGGGAGTTGATGTGCTCGCCATTAATTAAATCACACTGAGCAAGAGGCTGCTAGTGGATGATGGCTTTTATTTAAGGAACGTAAATCACCAGCATTGTGGGGAAAATTGGAGATGACGCCTAAGCGAAGTGCGCCTGTCCCCTGAGTATTCTTTGATTGGATGGAGAGCTGTCACAATGATTTACACCTCATGTCTCTTTGCCACAGAACAATATTCACGTCTGTATTTTATGTCGTCAACCAGCTCCTTGGTTTGTTGCCATGCACTTTCACACATATCAGTGCACATCAATGTGTCATTTGTTTTGCATTCAAATGAATTGCATTTAAATGATTGTCATTTTGAAATAACTACCCATCACCTTAGCCAGTTATCCTAAAGTTAATATTCCATCCCAGAGTCGCTCTGCAAATCAGACGACAAACCCATGTATCACTACACGTTTTTGGCCTTAACAAGCCACGTCGTGACTCGACTTTTATCCTTGGGAATTCAAGGCTCGTCCTGACACAGACAGACCGCTCCCATAAGTTCCAGCTGTTTATTCTCACCATGCCATCAATCTCTTTCTGCTGTCTCCAAAGGGATGACTGACTAATGGAGATGAGACTCAACATTTTTTATCTCTTTCTCCCAGTGAAATTGATGTCTGAGCCACTAAACGTGAACCCAAAAGCGAACCATCTGTGAAACACTGATGCAAATCCATTTTTTGCCAGATTCTCCACCTGTTATCAGGGACCCTAAATCGTGTTAGAGATGTGAGTCTGGCGGTTCTCTCTGATTCGCTCTTGTTTCAAGCACAAAGAGGACAATTACTCTGACTCTTTGCTCTTTTTCTATACTTTCATAAACTCATTTATAATCCTCTCATCACCTTAACCTCTAGTCAGATGTAGCCCTCGTTAATAACCATAACTCGAATCCTGGCCTCATTTTCTCTTAAATAGGACTTAATTTAGATACAAAGTAACATCATGAAGTGGAGACGTATTATCTCTAGATACATTCTGCATTCTTACTGCATTATCTTTTTATGTAAGTCATTCAGTGACTCAGTCATGGGATTCGATTGTGTTCACACCATAATACTTTGTATTTGTGGAAACACAATGCATTTTTTACTGATATTAGTGAAATTGGTTGTATTATGTGCATTCTGCCTCAACTTTATCTTATGCTCTGTTCATTATGTTTTGACATTTATCTCAATCTAAATTGTTTAATATAGTATTTAGTCTATAAGATATTAGGAAACAAAGATGTTAATTTTAAATATTGTTATAAAAGCACAAAAGCACAAAATCCTTACGTTTGAGAAAGTAGAACCAGCAACTGTTTGTTTTCTTGATAAATGACTGAAAAGATTAATCATATTTTCGGACAATTCGTCGATCAGTTAATCAACTGTTTGGTCATTTTAGTTAACGATGGCAAACACAAGCTCTGTGATCACCTGACTTAAGCAACAGGCTAATCACTTACCTGTCATCAGTCAAACCCATCAACTGTGTCGTGACTCCTCGCCTCTTATTGCAACAATTCACCGACTCACTAAGTTGCTTTCAGGTGTCTTCATACAGAAAGTTTAAAGTTAAAATTTTGCACAAATTTTGGAAGTGCAGTGCTCCACTTTGCTTTGAAAAGAAGGCACAATTCTTTTCTTTGTTTTGTTTTTAATCATCTCTCCTCTCCTCATCAGCTTACGGCCACTCCCTATTGACTTGTAAGTGAAAAAAATGGCAGTGGCATTTTAAAATAAATCAGAATAGTGTGAACACACCCTCAGGTGGTCACAGTTGCCAGCTTATCCACCTATAAAAGCCAGAGCAGGGCAGTAAGTGATGCTGCACTGACTATAGCTTATTTTAATCAACGAATGCAAGTGCAGCATGATAGCTTACTGTTATTCATGTGAGGTATGTGTGACGAGTGTTCAGGGTGCATGACAGAGACCCTTTTTTTTAGGTAATTTCTCATGGGAATGGTATGCCTTTAGCAGCTCTTTGTGCTATGATGCTTTACCTCAAGTGCCGGTGCGTCATATTCCATTTAAAACCAAATCACCTACTCTTCCTGATTCCAACTCATGCACATCACAACTCATTTGGCAAAGATGTTGACGTGCCTGTGCTTTTTTTAAGTGCTTGATTCACTACAGGGTGTCAGCAGTTCTCAGCCTCTTTAGAGTAGAGAGTGCAGAGTCCCCTAAAACCTGAGCTGGCCCCATTTGGAGCCAGCTACCACTTAGTCATGGCTACTTAAAGACAGCTCTGATGTACTCTTGTGCTGTCAGCCAGCTAGTTAGAGCTTGTTAACCCAGGCACTTTTGAATACAAGGTCAGGGCTAATATACCCCAGAAGTCATTTCAGAGTGCTCTCGGTCTATTAAGGAGCAGAGCTGCTACAATGGACCGCCACTATTTAAATGTATGCATCAAATAAATTTGTGTGGGGGGTGGGGGGGTTGTTAAAGTGCCTGAATGTTTATATGTTTGCATGCGTACTGTAAGCTTGCTTTGGTATGTGGGTGGACACATGCTAATATGTGTTAGTATATCACTGTGTATCAAGAATGTCTAAGTGGTGATGTTGTGTGGGCGGGTGGGATTCATCTGTGAATCCACTCCTTTGCACACCACTGCCCATCTATCCACAGGGCCTTCTGATCAATGCACAGAGAACGTCTGAGGGAACTGTGGGAACTTTCACAGGGCAGACTGCACATCGGCGTACTATTCCCACATTTATCACTAGCCTACCACTGCTCCGGAGGAGCACACGCTTTGTTCAAATCAAGGAGATTAAACTAAATAGATGACCGCATGAATAAGTCAATGATTTAAGCTCTTGCGGTTCTCGCGCCATCAGACTACAAATGGAATAACACGCTGTGATAGATGGCCAGGGCTATGAAGTTGTAAAGAGGACATAAAAGAGGCCATCGATGTAATATTTATCGCATTTGCAAATACAGTTCTGCTATGACTCCATGACTCATAAGCATATCTATTGAGGATGACCTCACATCATGTAATATTCATCTTTCTGTCAGAGATAAACCCTTCCTCATGCTTCAACCCCTGACTCCAAGCATAATCACCAGATCCTAGAGAGGGCCACAGGTTGAATAGAGTAAAGAGCGTTAGCATCCTCCCTCCGTGGCGCCTTCCTATCTGCAATGGAAGTGGGCCACATTAAATCAGCCTTGGTGGAGACGGCAGATTAGCTTTATGCTTATGCATCTGCTCTAAGTGAGAGAGTGAGAGGGAAAACACTCTGCACAGGAAGGAGACTCCGCAAACACCTCGCTCGCCTCCTCCTCCTCGCCCATCGTCATGGCAACGGGATGTCTTCAAACATGGGAGAGCTAAGGTTCGGTTATGTCTCTGTATTCACTTAACTACGTTAGCTTTGTGTGTGTGTCATAAAGGCCTGTGTGAAAGGATTTGCAAGTCTCCAAGATTTTGTGTTTTGGGATCATCTGTTGTTTTTAGTAATTGTGAGTCCTTTCAATCCCTCTTTTCTCTCCTTTCATCCCTCACTGCTTTTGTGTCACTTTCTGTTACACATATGCACCCTGACTTGTTTGTGAGAAAAAATAGTCTCTCTCATCTCTCAGGCATGTTGCCGTTGTTTTTCTCATTCCGTGACTGTGTAGTGTTGCCTTCCTTGTAACATACAACACTGCAGAGCAAAAAAGAGCTGTATTGTGGTTGCTAGGCTACAGAGGGACAAGGAGCACCTCTGAAGAATTCCTCTGTTATGAATTGTCACAATGTATGGTCTTTAGCATTATGGAGCTTTTGAAGCCATCACATTGTGATCCATATTTTAAAAAAGGAAAAAAACTCTTCTGCTTCTTGCTGTCCTGCAGTTGCCAGGTATTCCCCATCTGACTCTGATTTCGAAGCGGATGCAGATGAACAGAGCCAAGCCTGTGTCAGCTTTCTTTTAGCCCTTTGGCTTTTGCAGTGTAAGCATTTACCCCTGTAAGCCACCCCTGCAGCATCTATTGGGTATATCCCATGGAGAACGGTAGTTATATTGTTTTTCTGTCAAGCTGCTGTGACACAGATTCAAGCTCCACTGACAGTGTGGGACAGAAGGAGGGAGGTGGTATCAAGCAGTGTGTTGATAATAGGTCAGTGGAACTAACGTCACACTGTAGGGAAGGCCCAGCAAATAGTGTGCATGACAGTGTTTACATTCATTCACCAGGCTTCAGTGCGTGGAAACACATTCTTATGCATTCAAGATGGTTTAAGCAAAGACCTCTCTGGACCATCAAGTATGATTTATGTGTGGGTGTTAGGCTCCTTTTTCCTTTTCCCTGCCTTCCTTAGGTCAATTTTATGTTGATCTTGTGCAGGTGTGTATATATTATATTATTTGTGATCTGTTTAGTGGTGTAGTGGAAGAAGTTCTTAAGACTGAAACATCATGCTTTCATAATTTGAATGAATTTGTTATTTATGACCTTAAGAGAGCGTCCCGCCCTGTCTTTATCACATTATTTGAGTGGTACTTCTCTGTTGCTCTGTGTCTTTGTTCAACTCCCTGTCACAGATTTACCTTATGTCAGTATTTCACCACGTGTCTCGGTGTGTAAAGTTTAAAGCTGCTCTAATCAATAATTTTGTGTCAACAATGGATCAAATTTATTATATTATAAATTTATTATATGAAAAGCATCGCTGGTAGGGACCATAGTGAATTGTTACTTGACTCTGCAGCTACCCTCAACTCTGTAGAGCGTTTTAACTCATTGTTTTGATTTCACACCCTGCAACTTCACTGTTTGGATTCACTCTCGCTGCTCTCATAAACATTGCTTCCAGCCACTGCAGGCCCCTATTTTCAGCAAAAACAAGCTCTAAAAACCTACTGTAGGCTACTTGCTAGGGCCAAATAGCATATAGACAAAGTGAGCTACTAGCTAGTGGAGTAGATAGCTTCTAAAGAGCCAGATATTTGGAATTGTCGTAAATAGGCAAATGTTTGCTAACATGTTCGCTGTATCAACTTTATAAGATGTCAGTGTTGTGTCTACAGCTCGTTGTGTTGCCCTTTAGTGGCCCAAAAAAGAGATGGAAGAAAAAATGAGAAAAAGAAAAGACAAGAAAAAGCACAATATAATGTATATAACTAATTAACAACAACAGCATCAAACTGAAATAACATTTTGGAAAGACCTACCAGTCACACCAAGCTTAAGGCCTTTGTATCTTAAGGAAAATATGTTTGTCATCTTGCATAACAGTTTATCTCTCTGTAGGCACGTCATTTGGATTAAGAATTTGCCATTTGCCAGTACTCCATGGCTATTCCTAGTTAACACAGAGACAGAAGGACCCGGCACAGATCCAATATGGCCATCCAGTGACATGGCTGACCAGGTGTTAGACACATTGTACGCTGCCTCAGGGCCTGCTTCGTCTGCTTTCTCCTCACGGCCCATTAGACCCATTCCAGGAGATGGAGCATAATGCAATACTCTGGACAGTACTCCTAAAGTACACATGCATATACACACAAACACATGCACTACTACATCTGCATCGTGTACCAGTCCCAGGTGGAGCAGTCTGCGCCAACGGCAGCAGGTGTGTGGCTGCTGAAATCTGCGGCTGCAGGGATGCCGGGTGCCAATCTTTCATCGTTACACAGACAACCAATCACGTGGAACAATGTTGTGACATTATGGTGACATGGAGAGCGAGACAGGGGGAGTTTGGAGGAGGGAGAGGGGATAGCTATGCCAAGAACTCAGTTACATCTGCATCCAACACACAGAGAGAGTTTGGCTGTTTGAAGATCTTTTTTGATATGATGGAATTTGGCGAGACGTTGGGTTTGTGAGCAAGGGAATGGATAAGTGTGTAAGAGTGTGTTTGTTTACCGTACGGGATGACTCACAACTCATCTGCACAGGTGTGCCTCTGTAAGTCGTGTGTGAGAAAGGGAGAAATAAACAGAAATCAAATAGCATGTCATTACCTCGGATGTCTCCACTGTGTGAAGTTTTACAAAGTGAATTGTGTCTGTAGTGCTAGCATATGGTGCCTAAAGAGGAACACACACACACACACACACACACTATTAGATATCTAATGCTGCTGAGAGTGCTGATAGCCAGAAGAGTTTTCTTTAAAGAGTGAATAGTCAGGCGGGGTGATTAATCAGTGAATGCTCTCAGTCGCTCCCACTTTCTCCGTCTCTCCATCTTTCTCCCTCCCTCCCCACCGTCCCTCTGTCCCCTCAGTGTCCCTCAGTGTAAAATACGAGCACGGCAGCCCTATTAATCTGGACGGGAGATAATGAGAGTTGGTCCCCCCAGTCCAGTGGGCCACCAGCCAGGTCCGGTGCCAATGACATCATCCTTAGGGAGAGCGAGTAGATTGAGCGTGGTGACACTGTGTCGTTGCTTCTGAGTCAGACACACACTCTCATACATATTTGCACAAACCCCAGCTCCATTCTCAGGTCTTGGCACAATGAGAAAGTGTATGTGTGTGTGTGTGTGGGACGTTGAGGGCTGTTGATGTGGAAGGGCATTGTGTTTGGCTTTAAAGTAGTTACTCTGTGTATTTATATTGTGATGACAGTAGATATGTCTGAGTGGGCAGACTTAGACTGGGTGAAATAAACAGTGAATAGAGATTTTCTTTGGTGTCTAAATATCTTCTGAGTCATCCCTGCATCACATCACATTAGAGTATGTATGTAACTTTTAAGAAAGAAATAACACTTTCTTCCTCATACAAAGGAAAAGTTGAATCCATGAGCAAATAAATGCAGCTTTGTTCAATTCAATACACTCAGGTGTTTTACCACCACAGCCTTACTTGATGTGGTGTGACCACTAGCTTATGGTGGCTACTGTCAGCTAACCTTAGCAAATGTTAGAAATTGCTGTATAACAGACATTACTGCATAATTATACTGACCTTATGATTCTTCTCTACTTGTGCTACTGTTATACTACATTTTAACATTCACCGTTATCCACTAATTGTTGCTCATGGCCACAGTTTTCAGTAAAACCTACATAGGCTAGCTTAAAATTGATATACTGTATATCACTATGGAGGTATTTGGTCAAATATATTGTGATTAGGGCTGTGTAGTGTTTGAAATGTTTGTGTTGATAGGATACCTGTGTTTGTGTACCAATACCGAAAGCTTTTTTTTTTTCAATAATTCTACACAGAGAAATATAAACACATTTTAACAACGGGGTGGAAATTATGATACAGTCGATGAAGTGCGAACTGCAAAAAACATCCGTCTTAATGAGTCAGTTCTAGTATTGCACCTGAAAATCTGATTTTTCTAAAAACAGATGACAAATTCTGAGTTTGAAATTCAAACCAAATGATTCACTTCATTCAAGTCTCATTTTCTTATGCAAATGCAGGTGATTTGTATTACTCTGCCTTGTTCCATAATTGAAATTTGTATTTAAACAAATATTTTTCACTAGTTTCAGAAGGGAAAAAAAAGACATGCCTGCAGAGAACTCCATGCAAACACACACACACACACACTGCACTTCCCTGTCTCTGTGTTTTTCCCCCTTCTCCCACTTTGTCCTTTCTGTGTGTCTAGATTGCTTTGTATCTACAAAACTAAAATGTCTGAATGCATAAGAATAATAGACAGTAGCCCCAGTACCACTGTCACTGACCTTGCTGATTACTTTCATGCTTGACAGAATCTCTTTTCTGCTTCTTCGTACACTGTTATTGAGCACAATGCCATACACACGTAGGAGGCAATGAGCTGCAATAGATCTTGACAGTGATTACATACAGTATACTAATTAAAAGCGATAACATATAATAGACATCAACCCCTGATTTTTGACTTGTGTAATTCATTACATTTGTAGTAAAGCAAGTCGTAATGATTTGTTTGTGGAAGAGGGAATTGTAGCAAAAAATGCTTCTCATGAATGGAGTGATTTTCAAATGATCCTCTTCTTAATCCTTCTTGATTATTTACGTTCTGATGAGCTTTTGCTACAGAAAACAATCCTCATATCAGTTATATAGATAATACAGTGCATGCTGATACACTGCATTGCAACAACAATACAACACTGTGAAATTAATTATAATGCTTAATGCGATAATAATACCATAGAGCATCTTCACATCTGTATTAAAACGTTCTCTTTTCTCCTCATTCTGCCATCTGTTAAAAAGCTTTTCTCTGTTTGCTGTTTGCTTTTTTCCCTTGTTGTCTTTTGTGATTTGTCATCATGTAACACAGTTCCTGTAAAATGTTTACCTAGTAGCAATGTAATAAAAGGTGAAGAGATGGGTGCAGGTTCCCATCACTTCATCTGAGATTTATGTTTGAATTTTACACCGAGTAGTGGGTTAAATGTAATTAAAAATGTAAATTGACTGCGGCTCAAACATGACTGATTCCCATGTGTCACACTCAGTTTAGTCTAATTTACACTTGGATGAACTCTCTGATTATAAGTGAAAGGCTTTAAACCTGTGCAAACCCACAAGGAATTTCAGTTGTAAGACCCTGAGCCCACTTCAACTCCCACATGCGCACGTTCGTCACAATCTGCTGACCTTGGCTGCACTGTGGACTGTTATAAATAACCAGCTGGGATCATGTTGTCGTTTCCCACAAATACAAAGACACAGACAAAGAGTTGTCAGCTCTGACCTGAGAGAGAGAGTTGAGAAGAAATGATAAGTGAGAGGGAGATGAGAGGATGGGGTGACGAAGGAGGACGTGCACTTGTAGGAGAAGGAGAAGTGAGGGACGTGTCATTGATGGCTACACCCTCTCCATCAGCAGGTGTCAATATGGTCATCTACACCCCGAGCGCTCCTGATAGATGCCCCAGTAAAACAGAGGGCTGCTGGGGCGTGAAGGAGGCCATCAATATCCTTTCTGCACAAGTCTCTCTGTCTGTACACATCTCTCTTTCTCTTTGGCCTTCTGTCGTTTTCCATCTGTCCATTCCTGCTTGTCCTTCTCTCTTTCACACATCCACCTCTCTTCTCCTATCATCCACACTTCAGCACCGTTTAGAAGCAGCAAATCACTCAAATACAGTCTCAGACTTATACGTTCAATCCTCTTCCATTGCCTAAAATATTTATCTCCCTCCTCCTCTCAACTCCTATTGCCTCCCAGGAGGTGAGAGAAGCCACCTATAAATCTGACCTCGGGCCCTTGGGGTTGATGGAAAAACGGTGGGACATTTTACCTCCTCCTCTTTCTACAGACCTTCTCTTCCCCTCATCCACCCAAATCCATCCTTCCCATCCTCCCCCCTGTCTGCTTTTCTCCTTTTTATCGTGACAGTCAGTCGCACAGTCATGTGTGAGGCTCAGGGACTAACATGGGAAACAAACTGCTAAACGAAATGTTGCTTCATATGTGCAAACCCCCATAGTGTGAACACGGTGTGTCCATTCACACACTCTACTACAGTGCAGTGTGCATGTGTGTTTACACAGAGCTGCAGACACAAACTCACACAATGTGTATATATGCATACACATGTACATGCGTATTATATGTCCATATATGTATGTACTGTATATGCAATTTCACATCCATATACTGCACTTTACTTACTTATAGATGAAGTGCTGTGAAAAACAAATATAAAGGATTTAACTCACTACATGGCTGTTCCACACCCACTCAAACATACCAGAAAGCTGAAAAAGGTATATTCAGCTATGCACTTATTAAGGTCAACTTTGAAGTTAATAAAGACTGTCAATTAAAAAATATTAGATCATGACATCAGCTCTAACATATTTTGAGAGTTACATTTTACATTTTTATATACACACTATTTCTACTCTTATTCTAATTATTATTCATTACACACCAGTCTTATAAAATACAGGGATGTATTCTAATAGGTATTTTCATGTTTAATCTGGTTCCAGGCAGGTAAACTACCTGAATTTTCTCAACTCTGAGATGAACAAATCCCTTATCAAATCTTTTATCCATCCTTTTTTATAAGCAATGAGAAATGTAATTTAGGCAGCAAGCTTCTCATTTTTTACTGATGCTGACATTCACTTTCACTAGTTGAAATGACAAATGTCGTCAATTGCTGATTATATCAGCTGTAGAGAATTACTGTTTGTTCCTTAAGTAATTTTCCTAAATGCCAAAGTGAAACTTTTTGAATATTATGCTCTCTGCAAGCCTGTTCCTTGTTTGTTAGACAAAAAAAGCACCACCGTTTTTGAAGTTAAAAAATACCAACCAAGAGTGGTGAGTCTTCTCTCCTGAAACACTCTCACTAGTTGTCTCATGTCAGTTTCAGTCATCAGAAATTCCCAGTTAATCTGTAATGCATGTCACATGAATAGTGCTGAATCAGCACCTCTGGTATATGGAGCAAGTGGCTTGTATAAAATATGGTGTGCAAATGTAAGAAGGCTACGTTATTTCAGTGTGTCAGACACATTTAATGGACATTTTGTATCTTCAGGTGCTCATGTAATTTTCAGGTTGAAAGGTAGCTGACAAAACCCAACATAACAAAACTCTTTGAATTTCAGTTAAGATATTTATAATTTACAAATATTGAAAGATTAAACAAGATGTGAAAAGTGGATTAGACTAAACCACAACCTTTGAGGGCACCGTGAGAAAAACAAAAAATCACACTAGCAAGGATGCTATGCACAGAACGCAGGGGCGCCATGATGATTGCCTCTAAACAATTTTCATTCAGAGTAAATTATGTCACTGTTTCTATTTCAGGCACCCATTACCAATGTGGTTTCTGCCTAGTGCACCATGATCACATGATGAAAACACTCACATAGATGTGAGAGAGGGGTGATTTCCTTATCCACAGGGGGGGCTACTTTAGTCCCAAAGCAGACATGGTCCCCAGTCCCTATTACCTAACCATCTGCAGACCCCTAGAGTAGCTACACAGGGCCACAGGGGAAAATAATATTCACTCGTAAAGACACGCACAGTATTTACTAGCGAACGCAAAATAAACTCTCAGAAATCCTCAGCAGCTTCAGTAATCCAAGGAGCAGTGTTATAAATCTCTCATGTGCTTTCCTCAAGCATCAACGGCCTCACAGCCACACATGTACCCACCGCACAGATTTCCTGAATAGACAGGGGATGCATCTTGACGTTTGATGACTTTTTACTCGCCACAGAATGACAGTGTTTGTCTGTAACTGAAGGTCATGCTTAGATCCCTGCACTTGCATCACAAAAAGCCGCCCACCGCTTCTTCTATACACAGTCGCAGGAGCCCTCTAAAAGCCTTTTTTTTTAACCATTTGTTCTGATGCACCTTGTTGTGGAGCTCCACACATCGGTAAAGCTGTTTGTAGTGTTCTCATGGCATCTACATCTACAACAGCTGGCGTGATTTCACACACTTTCTGTTTGATGTCAGATGCCTGCTGTTTCCCATCTAAGGAGGGCATATTATGAATATTTTTTGACAAGGAGCTCCTTGTTATGGCAGTACATCGAGGTGCTGACTCACTGTCTGCTCTTATGAAGTGATTTGTAGTTTTCTGATCTGTAATATGCTATCCTAATATTTTTATTGTGTTTTTCTTTTACTGATTCAGAGTTTTTTTAACCTATGGTAATCTGAAATTTGAATAAATGCACTGATTGAATGAACAATCAAACTTTCAAATGATCATTTAGTGTAATGTTTTACACCATAATGCAGTAAATCTAGTGGCATTCAGAGCTGGGTACATGTAGTACATTATCTGAATTATACAATATTTCATCATGACTCTGCCTCCTCACCTTCATGGTATAAATGTTAAATTAAAGGAATAGTTTGACATTTTGGGAAATAAGCTTAGGCTGTTGGCTTTCTTGTCATGAGTTAGATAAGAAGATCAAAAGCATTATCATATCGAGCCATTCATTATGAAGCTACCACCAGGATACAGTTAGCTTAGCTTAGCATAAAGACTTGAAACAGGGTGAAACAGCTGTCCTAGCTTTGTTCAACATTCCAAAGGTGAAAATATCCGCCTACAAGCACTCTAAAGTTCACATATTAATACAATATATCTCCTTTGTTTAATCTGTACAAAGTCTTAAGTGTAAAAATGACAAGTTGTGATTTTATGAGCAACTGGTGGAGACTAACCCCTCCAATACAACCGCAAATTCTTGTTGTTATATAACATGTTAATTAGTGAGCTTTAGAATATCGTGCTGGTAGGCAGATTTATTTATTTTTGGACAGGACCAGGCTAGGCTTTCCCCCTGCTTCCAGCTATGCTAAGCTAGGCTAACCATCACCCAGCTGTAACTTCATATTTAATGGACAGATATGAGAGTGGTATTGATCTTCTCATCTAATTCTCAGCAAGAAAGCAGTTTCTCCAAAATGTCAAATAATTCCTTTCATTTAAGCAACAGACCCTAGTGATTCATAAATATTGACCCCATGAAGTATTACTGGCATGGTGTACATTCATATTTACACCCGGGGGCGTGAGCTTCTTCTTGTACAATGTATAATGTGTGTGTCTGCAGTAAACCCAGTGAATGTGTGTGACAATGCAGTGTTATTAGCCCCTGAAGAGGCAAGGCAGGAGCTTATACTGCCAGGCTGATGAGTTCTCCTCCAGCCCTGCGCTCAGCACAGCGTCTCTTCCTGAGAAGTGCTAGATCAGCTCCAAGGGGAGGCTACATATACGCAGGGGACCCAGCTGAAGATGGATTGTGCCAGTCAAAGGGAACGTAAACTGAAATTGGTGTTCGTCCACATAGATGAGGCTAGAAGCTGAGGGCATGTGAGCCTGTCGTTGTTGTTGTGATTTGTTTGAGTATAATTGTGTGAGTCAGTTTATGTGTTAGTGGGGTCATGGTTGTGAGTACACAAACGTGTTGGTGTCAGCGCACATCTATATGAGCTGTACATTACCGTGTACTTCCTTTTATTGACCGCCTATTGACCCTGCCCCAATAAACAAGCCTTTATTCGACTTGTCTCTCACAAGCTGTGTGCTGACCAGCTCAGACCAAACAAACAGAGCTTATGGGCCATTCCTTGAATTAAATTCCAAGTCACTGAGAAATGCACCAACTCCCTGAACAAAGTTGTTATGCCCTCACACCTGTGGTATCACACCACACAGTTTTCATGCCCCAACTCACCTTGCTTTATATAACCTTGTGTGTTTTCTCAGGGATGCAGCATTCTTGCGAAAAAAACCAAGAACAGCCTTAGCACTAGCTAATTATCACCTGTATCACTCACACCTCAAACGAAGCAGAGAAGGAGGGAGTGAGTGAGAAAGTGTGAGGGTAAAAGAGAGATCAGCCAACGGGAAAGGTGTGAGTAAGCCGCGCTCATATGGAAATGAAGGCTTTAATTATGGATGAATACATTATCAGATCAAGGCTAAGGATTTGCTCTCCTTGTATGTTATGTTTGGAGATGGGCTGATACCAGCGTGCACCGCACACCCTTGTGAATTTCTGTGTTCGTTTACTCACATGCAGCCTCGGGTTTTGCTCCAATTTCGAAGCATGCTAACTGAGGCTAGCATGCTAAAGTAGACTGATGTTTGATTTTAAGCCATCTCATGTGTGTTTGGATTTAAATTAAGATAAATATGATACTGATATGATACTGTTTTTATCAGAGCAAGGCTTACATCCATCATTAAACAGTGTTACATAGATGATTATTGATATGCTTTTGTGGTTCTCCTCCCATGAAGAATGATAAAGGCAGTATTGATAAGAAAAATTCAGTGCTTGGCCTGATGTAAACACACCAATTCTGTCACTGTTTCTTTCTTATTCTTTAAGTCTGTCATTTTCCTGCTCTTTTCTGTCCCTCTTATCTATTTTCTCCTTATAAGAGATGATTGTGCAGTCTAGGCAGTTGCTTGGAAACCTTTTGTAGTGTCTTAGGATGCATAAATAGAGAGACCTTTCATTTGACCATGCTTTCACATCCTACAGTAACAAGGCCATAGGATGAATCCTTTGTTATTGTTTTGCTTTTCAGTTGCATTTAATTCCCAGCATTACATTTGGACTGCTGTTGATGTCTCTTATTGTAATTCAAAGACCCTGAAAAACTGGTTTAAAGTATTGAGTAAGTAAGTATGAAGTCTCTCTTTTAAAGGGGAAGATCAGAGATTTAGTATGCACTTCCATAAAGTTAGGGGACTCACAAGAATAGTCAAAATCGAGGCAGCAGAGACTTAGATATCTGAACTTTTAGTGTGGGTGATGACATCATCAGGGTTACAATACAAGGACTGTGACTCAGATTCTGATTCCCATATTGTTCAATTCTGATTTGTAAGTAGAAATATCAGTAAAATACCATCCACCCACTTCAAATCAATGACCAAAGCACAGACAAACAACAAAAACAGACATATGTCATGTGAAATAACCAGTATTGTTTTAACTTTGGCAGATAATTATGAATCTTCCATTAATAGGACAAAAATCTGATTGAGAAATAGGTTTTCAGAGCCTTCAAGGTCTGTTTAGATTACAGGTAGAGATGAAAGGATACCAAATGAATAACTTTCTGACTTTATAGTACATAGTGACTCAAATTAGCATCACATTTTTCTTATCTTCAAAAGCAGTGATGCAATAAGTTTAGCTGAGGACTAAGAGCTGGCAGCTACTTTACACCTTCAGTTGGAAAGCAAATGAGAATTACCCAAGAGCACTTCACATACTGTAAAAACAGTCTGACCAAGATCAATATGAGCTCCACACAGGGAAATTCAAGACCGTTTAAATTTAAACAGGCAGGACCAACTAATAGAGCCAATTGCTTTGACTCTGTGGAATTATACTGTAGGGAGAGGGAAGTATAAAGGACTAATTAAACCAGTAAATTCTCTCCATGCTTCAGCTGTCCACCACTGCGCTGCCGGCCATACTGTTTGTGTGTGGTTCAACCCCACAGACCTCAAACGCCATCTCCCTGAAAAAGCACTGCGATAATAACAGGGATCCAAACAAAGGTACAACACAACGCAATTTACTTCTGCAAAGTGACAACAACAACTCGGTTATCTCATTGGAATTGTCTGTACAGTCCTTAGACACTCTTATGATGTTTGCACTGTGCGATATTATCTCATTGGATATACAGGCAAATGTTAAAGAAAAAGATCCTAATTAAAAGACAAATGCAGTAAAGCATTTAGGAGAAGGAAGGGACATTCTGAAAAAGCAATGACAAGACAAGACTTTTGAGCCAAATGCAGCTGGTGCGCAGGCAAGATCCAGCAGGCAGTTTTGTGATGAGAAGGCCACAAGGCTGTGACACTTTACAACCTGCCCAGACTGACAGCGACAACAAACCTTTAAAAGTGCTCTTTGATTCATCCACTGGTCTGCCAAGCTGTCCCCAGTGCACTCTGCCCATGAGCAAGGTCATCTGGGGGAAGAGAGAGAGAGAGAGAGAGAGAGAGAGAGAGAGAGGGAGGGAAGAAATGGTAGCACTTTGGTGGTTTGAGCATTTATGGACACGTTTATTTGTATGTGTGTGTGTGTGTGTGTGTGTGTGTGTGTGTATCCCCCTGACTATAGGGATTCAAACTATCCAAAGAGCCGCCTCACTGTTTTTCGCCAAAATACAACAAGCCATGAGTCCAAGGTTGCTGCTGATCTAATTAAGCCACTAATTAGCAGTGATTAGATGAGGGAGAGCCTCGCCATCAAAATAACATGGTCTCTTTTGGCCACTGCTATGTCACAGAAAAGAAGAGACAGACACTGACACACCACAGCTGTTTTGGGGCCGTCTGTGGAAAGCAATGCCTAAGGACATAACGCTCATTTTTATCATCATTCTGTTCATTATGCCCAGTGTCTTGTCTCTGCAAAACAAACCCATTTAATAATCGTGTTTGTTTTAAAATAATCTCAGAGCACTTCTTGGAGGCTGCCTACACTCTGCTGGCTCCTGGGAAAGGCTGATACTTCGTTAACAGTAATGCCAATATATTGATTTAGATTCCGAGGCTTACAGTACACTTTGCTGTTATGTTTGCATGGAAATAAGAGCTGATTAACAAAGGAAAATAGCAACTTTTCATCCATGTTTTACATTAAAGGCCATGATGCATGTGAAGCTTGGTATATCTGTAAAACTTTAATTAAAGGACCATTCCTAATGTGAGTAATAAACATGATGGATAGCGTGCAATCGTGAATCAATGTCCCTCTCTCTTTCATTTGAATTTTGAGTCCAGCCCAGGTTTGCCTGTTTGTTTTTTGGCACGCTGTATCTATTGCACATGGCAGTGATGAATTGAAGCAATATGATTTCTCATTTATTTATTTTTTTGCCTTTTGACGCCTGTCTCTGCATCATTTTGTCTTTTTATGCAGCCGCATGTGGCTGATGGTCATATTATGCATGGTGGCTGGCTTTCTATTATGTTGCACATGGGTACCGCTCTGCAAGGACATTAGGAGCGAAAAAGCGTTGTTGCTTTCCGTGTTGTTTGTTCTGTTTTATTTTGTTTTTATTTAGTTCTGACAGAAAGAAAGAGAGATAGAGAGAGAGAGGGATGCTGAATCTTGCATAGCGGTTGTTAACAACTTCACAGAAAGGACCGTGATGCTAACATTTGTCCCCACACATACATGCACAAATATAGACTTTCACATATGTGTTGCCTCTTTTAATCAATCTCCTGTTGTCTCTCTTTGGTCCTTGTTTAGAATCACAGTGCACACTGTGTGGTGAACCAGAAGGTGAGTGGGCCTCGCCATTCCCCAAAAGCTCTTGTCATCGTCATCTTCCGGCTTGTTGTCTGCTGTTTTGGGGAGGGTGGGAAGAAGTGCAGCGGGGGCGACGCTTTGCTGCAGGCACAATGTTCTTCAGTCTTCATCTAAGCAAAGCAATGTTGCGCTGCAGGTTTTAGGCTCAAAAAAAAAAAAAAACACCACATAAAGATGGCGTCCTCCTGGTTTCGATTCCATTTAATGTCCCACTGACTGCCCTGCACGTTTCAAACATTAACAGTATAATTCCAGAAGGCAGCTATCTTTATGCACTTGAGGTTACTCTTAACTGGCTGATTGACAGCATGAAGGCTGAAGGACAAATCTTCAGCGTGCTGACTAACTGCATTTGCTTCTGCTTCACATCTCATTAAATGTTACATTTTGTGTGCACATGTGATTTCATGAGTGTCCATGCACACCATACGCATGTCTATTTGTTTGTGTGTGTGTGTACAACATGCTTCAGATGTATTTGAATGACTGAAAGCTGCTTAGCGCTCACTACTGTTTATTCAGGCATCTTCTCATGCTACAGACACAGTCTCATCCTCCATCTCCAAATGCAAATCATTCCCATAAGTCTCTGTCTATTTCATTCTTAAACTAGAGTCCTTCTCTTTGCATGAATTATATTTTAAAGGGTGATCAATCCTTTTTGATCCTTCTCCACAGTTATAGCTGGTAATCATTGCTCTGGCATTTCAGCTGTTGTATCTGTTGTTGGATTTTGAATGGAAGTCTGCTGTTACTGACAATCCTGTCCAATGACCTGTGAATACACCAGGATCTGACAGCTTTGTTTGCATTTTTCAGTAAGAAGGGCGAAGCTAGAAAAAAGAAAACCATAAACATGTTCAGTGACAAGCTCAGTGGCAGATATGATATTTCTTCCTGGACTTAACCTTGTCCAGGACTTAGCCATGTACCTCTAAGCCCAATAAGCATTATTCTGTGTCTCAAAAATCAATGGCGCTCTCTCTGCTTTGCTTGATTGGATTAAGACGTAATCAAATCAAGCACGATAACTGTGTGCCTGTGACCTTCCCACTGAGGCAGGAAGAAAGAGGAGGGAGGAGAAGCCTGAGGGAAGGACGGGGAATATGTGTTTGTGTATAGTATTTCATATGTGCAAACGTGTGTGTGTGTAGATGGGTAGAAGGGAACTCCCGAGGGACCTCCATGTTGCACAGGGCATCAAGGCCACAGAACCACAGGGAGACCAGCCCAGGAGAGAGAGTTGTTTGTGCGTATGCTGTGGTTGACTCAGAATGGTTGTGTAAAGAAATACAGATAGAGAATAGTGTAGTTGGGTTACCAACCTCAATAATTTGTGTACTGACCAAAATGTGTTCATAGCACTGACTATCTAAAAGTCAGTCACAAAATGCTTGCATTCAGTGCATGCCTGGTTAGACTCTTAGCATTGTTAGCATTCTTCCATTAGCTGTTTCCTGATTTTAATCACAACTTTGCTGAATTTAGACGGTAATTAGATTTACGTGAAGTTCTTTTACAGTATGTTTTGTGTCAGGACAACATTAAACAAGCAGCATTAGTTGATATTTGGCCATTCGGGCAGCAGAACAAGCTGTAAATGCTGACATTTTATCAGCTCATAAAGTTGATATGGCAAGCATATTAGCAAACAGTTGCATGTGAACACATCCAGCAGACACAGAGCAATATTAGCATTCCTTTTAGTGCCGTTTTTGTCTCTGCTATCTTTTAAGGGTAATATCTGGCTCTTTAGCTACTAAATGCTCCACCGTGTTGACCAGCTAGTCAGTAACTTTGCAGTTTGGTGCTGGGTTGGAAGTGTACAGTAGGTTAATAGGAGTTTTTTGGGCTGAAAACTGCTGCTGCTGCTGCTGCTGCTGCTGCTACTGGAAACTTGATAACAATGTTGAGACAGAACCAAAACACAAACATTACAAGGCATAAAACCAAAACAGTGAGCTGAAAGGCACTAAAATGCCCTGTAGAGCTAAGAGGAACTGAAGTCCAACCCCTGACATTTCAGCCATAGTTAATATTAAAGTATTGGTTGTGCAGCTTTAAATTCCTCAGTATGATTGTATTCTTATTGGTATGGAAACTCAAATACTAGCAAAGAAAAGGTACATACAACTCCCAGCCCTAATCTCTGTATTTGAGTGTTTGCTCTTTAGATCATCAGAGAAGAATGGAGTGCATTTACAAGGCCAACAAGGCCTTATTGCCCGCAGGTAATTTTTGTCCTGTGAGAGAGACAGACAGACGGAGAGAGATTGAAGTGCAAACATGCACATTTGCACATCTTGTCTCCTTGTCTTTGTGTGAATGCTGAGCCAGGGGCAACATGCCCTGCTGGGACCTCATAATATCCCACATAATACAAAAACACATAAAAAAGATCATTGGACACAATCTTAGATGGTAGAACTATATGTATTGTTACCTGCTTTTGTTCAGTAAGTGATTGTTACTAGTCTTTTTTCTAGTTTGTTTCTTTTAATGCTTTTACTGAGTAAGAGTAATTTGTAGCGCTTGGAAGTAATTGGTCATGCAGCAGCATCTTCCTTTGGTCTTTTCCAAGCAGGTGCTTATCATACAGTGCACAATCTGCATAAAAAGCTTGAAATGCTGAAATGCATGGCAATGCATAGTTGCTCAATGAAGATACTGAATAACTTTTGAAGAGTATTTGTGTTTATATGTTTCTATCCATCCAGGAAAGCTAAAGGTATTGTACTGTATACTTTTAAAGAACCACCAATTATCATTTTTCCTTGGGTTGTTGGGTGAAACCGTGCCCCAAATTTGCAATGAAATACAAGAAGACACAGCTCACAAACAGTGGAGAGGAAAAAGCTACCCAAACAGGAAAGCTTTGTGACATAAAATAAGACTTTTTTTGAAACACAGGCAAAAAATGAGAAGACATTACTCAGCTGTGTCTGTAGCTATTCTTGCTGTCAAGAGAGAAATCAAAGGTCTGTGTGAGAGCTATTAAAGAACAAGGACAGGGTGACACTTTCATAGATGGGGTGGTCTTAAACATAAACATTATTGGAAAGTCTAAGTCACTGGATTCACCTTGAGAGACACTCCATGACTTCAAATCCCAAGTTGAACTTATTAGGAAGAGCCACACGTAGCATACATAATATCCTTAATGAGCTTTCAAATAAGTTCAGTAAAGGTCTGACATATGGTGTCAGTCTCATTTTGCATTACTCATGTGAGGACAAGGAAGTCACAGCTGTTTTTGAGTCAAAATAAGAGCCTCGTCCTTCAGCTGGTGCATGGACAGTTTACTCACCTACAGCAGGCGTAAATGTGAGCGGGAGCATTTCATCATTAACCAAACCGTCACCGAAACCCTGAACTTCACTGCAAAGGAGGGAGAGAAAAAAAAGGGAATAAATTGAGAGAGAGGCGGGGTAGATGGAGGTGAAGGCTATGGGATACGTCAGGGAGGATGGATAAGGAGAAAGACAAAAGTTAAGGGTGAGTGGGAGGAAGAAATTTGCTAAATGAGAGAAGATCCTGTCTGAGACAAAAGGCAACTGCTCAGGTCAGTGTATGGGCCATCTTTTGCTGTTTGTGTTTACATTTTTTCCTAGTGCCCCCTCCCAAAACCCTACTGGACATACTACTGGCAACTAAGCATCTACATGTTACATAGGTCAATGCACTGAACTGTAACAATTAAGCACTAAGCTCTTTGGTGTTGTATATATCCAGCCTGTGCCACAAATGGTACTATTGACCCTATTTTCATGGAGGTGCAACAACCAGCGCAAGCAGCGCTCCGACTGTTTGGTATTTTCCTGACCTTGAAACTGGCTTTACCTGTCTGTGTGGTATTTTGGTGACCAGTGCAGAGAGCATAGTGCACAGGTGGGAGGAGAGCTGCAAACAGGTGGGAAGTTCATTCAAATGAAGCAGCGCAAAGTGAGTTGTTGTATTTTGGTTGATACTTGGTCCTAGACATTGCTCTGAAAACAGACGTCTCAGAACCACGTCTGTTTCTGGCGCAATGTCAATCTGCTGCTGCTTTGGTGATTTTATCAACAACAGCAAACGAAATACTTGCTGCAAACATGCTGCAATAATAGATTAATGCTTGAAATATAAATGTTATTTCAATTAAACACTCCAAAATCCACAACCAAAATCAGCACGAAAATAACACTTAATGTGTTTAAAGCAGGAACATCAGAAAATCAGTCTGCATTGATCTATAATGAATGTGGGTGATTCTTACTGTATCCGTTGTACACAGCTGCTTTATACTGTATGAAAATCTTCTCCTTCAGTTCATTAAATCTCTGCAGCATCTGACGCCAGCAGGACTGATATGTTGATAAATCTGCAGCCTCTAAGAAGTGCTGCGCCAGACCACAGTGCCGTTACACACAGCCCTTCACTGTGTTCACCTTCATTAAATCGCCTGAAAACGACATCAGGCTGCTACAGAATAACCACATACACCTCTACACATATCAGACTGATAGGTTAAAACTTGATTTTCTGCCTTTTTATGAAGGAGACGTCAGATTACCAGGGGTCATCATCTCTCTCTTCTCTCTGCCTCTTCCATCTTTCTTTTAAGCAAAAGTAGCACTTTATGTTTTATTCTAGAAATACATTAATATATATATAAACAACTTCACCAAAATAAATTTTGATTCTTTTTGAAATTTTATTTCTATCATTATCAAAGTAACTGGTCTGATGAAAAAATCCTACTCCATCTGTCTTTGGGTGCAGATTTGTGGTGATGTGTATTCATGCCGTGGCGCTCTGAACCATCCAGACATTTGTTTGTTGAGCTGTCATCATGCACCACTGTGATTATCACAGCTGTTTCAGAGTTATGAGATCCGTGATGATACTGGCTGAGAGAGTATTTAATAATCACCACACCCGCTGATCTATATTCACCTTCACCCAGCCCTTTTGCAGTTTGCGCTGCTGCACATACATGAACCAAAATAGCAGGTGCGACACCCACATTGTCACACATTGCGCCCAAGACCCATCACTTTGCGCTTGTCATTGCACTTGCATGGTTAAAATAGGGCCCATATATCAGCACTGAATATGGCTTATGGTAATGTTGTGGTGTTGCACAACTCCTCCATATTCAAGTATTGTATGTATTCAGGGCCCCTGTTATTTCCTCAGAGGGAGGTGGGTGGGCATCTTGGACTCATAGGTAATATCATTACACCCTAATATCCCCCTTGTGCCCAGAAACTGTCCTATATTGAATTGGGCAGCATGGATTTTTAATTTTCAGAAAACCATTTACATTGTATGTTGGCTAGACAAATAGGATGCATGCCAGACCACTGGCCAAGGTCAGTGTTCAATATAGAAGAGGCTTGTCGGTAGGCGTGAGGGGAGTTAGTACTGATGCTGTGCATTATATGACAGAGAGGCTCCACAGCCTTAATAATGCAGTCTCCATATGCACTCTGTCTGTTTAATACAAAATGAAAGGTGCTTTTTAATGCTTTTTAAGTCATATCCTCTAGAAGCTGGATTTATAGGAACTGTAATAGCTTCGGTAGCTTTGACTCTACTTGTTTTGCTTTTGATGTTTGAGTTGGCATATTCTGAGACCTTTGGCCTTCAGCTTGACAAATCATGTCTCTCATCTTAGATCTTAATTGGGCTGCAGCTTTACTGGCCTTTGCCAGCAGATCTGGCTGTGTTCCAAACACAGTACTGTACACAGTCAAGGAGCCAAGCATCCTGACGGCCAACAGTGCAACATTGGATTGCAGCGCCGCTCACAACCCTAGGAAGCCCGCACAACATTTCAGGGGCTTAGTGTTTGAGAGGATGGCAAAGCAGCAGCTTTATGTCACTAACAGCCATCTGAAGGAGAGAGGGAGAGAGCAGAGAGAGTAAGAAGAAAATATAACATCTAAAGGTTGCCTGCAGCTGCCCAGTGAAGTGGGATTAAGAAAACATCCTATTTAAACTGCAAGCAATTTTTCTCCCTTCACCAGGCGGCAAGGAAAAGTGCAGCAGGCAGTCAATCTTTTGAGCTTATCATCAAGTAGCCAAAGTTGCTCCCTCAGCTTTCTCAACCCTTCTTTCTCTTTCTGTCTCTCCGTCTCTCACTCGCGCACACATAGAGAACCACCAAACCACCACTTATTGTCACTCAACACACACTTTCCTGAAGCTTTCCTTCCCCCCTTTGATATTTTTACACTTAATATTACCGTCCAGTACATTTTAAAATGAATTTTAATGGCTCAAGGAGAGAGCCTTCCAGTTTGAGACATATAAAATATTATCAGGCAAAATAATGGAGGCTGCAAGGAGAAAGTTTTGGCAGATAGCTGGCACTGCCTCCGATATTACATGCCATCTACTCTAGCTTCAATTTGAGCACTGGCATGACAAATGTGTGGGGATGTATCTGTTCTGGAGATTGAAATGGAACACCTCTTTTTTTTCCACACTCTGCTGCCATTGATCTGTCTGCCTCTGAGTCACCAGGAACGCCAAAATCAGCAGCTAGAGTAATGAGAAGGCAAAGATAGAGAAACCGTACCAGAGAGAGCTGGTGAGAGGCCTTCAGCAGTTAACAAAAGTTCCAATCAGAGGTACTTTCCGTCTTTCTCTCTCCACCAGCATCAATATTCTGTTTCGGCAATGTTACATGAGAAACTCTACTCCCAAACCAGGCTTCAGGTGATAGTTGACTGTGTGTAGGTGTGTGTTTGTGTCTCCCAGGTGAGCAGCTGTCCGGGTTTGGCTGTAATGGCTGCAGGGGACTGCATACGGAACAGCCTTGCTCAGAGAGTCCTGGGAAAAGTGAGAGGAAAGCTTGATATCACTCCAGGCAAAACACTGATGAGCAGCAGACACATCAGGGGAAATTTTGAACCAATTCAGTAGGAATGCCTTGGATGAGCATTTTGTGAATGCTCCCATTTATGATTCATTTTAAAAAATAAAAAAAACCTAGCGAGAGATTGTTGGCAACATTGCAATACTCTTTTTTTTTTCAGGGAGATGACTCACAGATGAATATATCTCCAAATATTTGTATCGTTATCGCCCATAAGCATCATGTTCCGAAGCAGAATAGAGTCAATAAAATGAGAGTGATACTTTTGAATTCATTGCTGCCTCTAACCTCACTGTAGCTCATGTGGTTTTATTGGGCTCTGAGGGTGATGACAAGAGCAACTGACCGTCAGCATGGAAATAGTCTCATTACTAGGAAAGCATCCAGGGCCCGGGGTATAACTTGGCCGGGGGAGGTGTGATCACTGTTCTCCTAGTGCAGACATCATTCAGCTCCCATTTGATGATGGGGGCTAAATGCCAAACACTGCACTTGATCATTTGGATAGGCATATGCAATAGTAGGAACAAAATAAGACATGATGTCACTATTGGTTTGTCAACAATATTGGTATCAAAAACAGCCCACAATTTGCTCATTCTACAAGGCTCAAGAGGCATCTGCTTGAGACATCATTCTGCATAGTTCTGCACAGTCCATGATTGATTCTCCTTCACTCAGACATCAACGTGAATGTGTCTTGCACCACATTGGGCAAACACACGAGATGTTTTCAAACATTTTTCCTAAACTGTACATGAAGAACAGTTTCTGAATAAATTTGACATGCATTTGCACGGAAACACATAGTTTATCTATTAGCGTAGTTTAAATTGTTGCTTCTAGTTTGAGAGTTTCAAGAGGTGGCGAGTCACGTCATTGTTTAAACACTCCTCGTAGTGTGCCGACTGGTATAAAACATACCCAGAAAACCCCGGAATTGTTAAAAAAAATTGTCATTATTAATCTTTCAGTAGAACCCCTCTGTAGGGACATGCAGAGGATGTTAGAGGGGCAGGGGCCCACATTCATAAAGTGATTTTTGCAAATAATTAAATAAATATATGCCTGGAATGACTACTTTTGTGACACTGTTAAAGGAATATTATTACAGTGTATATATTTAAAACAAACCCATGACTGAGGTTGGTTCAAACACTGCTACATGACAGTTAATTAATAATACATGCAAAGAAATGAAGTGTATTTCAGTAAATTCTCCTCACATGTTAACCAGCCCAACTCTTACCTACTGTAGCCCTCTGACTGACACCCTCACTTACACTCTCTCTGGCTGCCTCTCTTGCCTCTATATTCGTCTCTTACCACCTCTCCATAAAAGGCATAATTGCTTCAATAATAACATAATAATTGTATGGCTAAGATATTATTACTATGTGCCAACAAATTGTTTAATATGGATGGATGGATGGATAATTCACATATCATAATACTAAGGTTTAGGAGACATCATGCATTTAAGTCACAGTTCTAAAAAGCAATACATAAGCTTATAAAAGATTTTAACAGTTAACATTCCTTCATCTTTTCCCTCCCTCCCTCCAAAAATACTGAAAAAATTGCTTGAACTTCTCTATTTGCCTAAATATATAAAGACATTTAGTAAACAGTTAAAATTCAACATTCATGTAAATGTAGCTGCATTCACTGTCCTTATACACATAAACACCTGTTGAGCAAACATAACACATAAAATACAAAGAAAGGAAATATGTATGGTTACTGTACATATAATTGTACATTAGGCATTACTTTAATGTCTGGCATTAATAACACAAACACATTGACAACATCACTGCTGATTATAGTTCATGCAAATCAATTTGACGTTAGAAAGTCAGATTAATTTAGCTGACATTGAACGCACCTCAATGGCTGCTTGTTACAGAAGGGAGGAAAACATCCTTAATTTTGTCATATTTCTTAAGTGTATCATATCATCCTTATCTTGTAGCTTGTGGGGGTTAAAGATGCAAACCTTTTTCACAACTGTTTAATTAACTTAAATAACTTAGAGAAACATGGCAGTATCAATACCCGCTTTGCATCACTTTACCTTGCGGTAAACTATTAACACTAACATATACTAATATAAATTCTCTGTCAGCTACACTCAGAAACAAGATGAGGTACTGAGTATATTGTTGTGTCACGCTGGATGTAGCAGTAATATGGGAATTTATTTATTAAAAAAACACCCCAGAAATGGGGCACTTTCTCTCTATCTATGTTTATCTATGCATCTGCCTACTTCTAATCCCCCTCAAAGTACTCTCCTTGAGATGCGATGCACTTCTACAGGCACCTCTCCCATTCCTGTAAACATTTCCTGTAGTCATGATTTGTCATCGTGTCCAGAGCCTCCTGTGATTCTTCCTAAATTTCTTCCATGGTGGCAAATCTTCTCTCTTTCAGTCCCAATTTCAGTTTCACCAAACTGTAGGTTTATGCTACCTAGTTGCAAATCCGATAACTTCACCCTAATCCCATGCTATTGATGGTTTTGGGGAATTTTTGGATCCCCCGTCATATTTTCTAGGCTCAGTGGATTCTCAACAGATGTTTTCTGTGATTTAAATCTCAGTGATAATTGAGCTTGAGTAGTGTTGTCTGGGTTTGCCAGGCTAAACATTTTATCATCAAGCTGAAGTTATAGATTGATTGGGGAAAATGTCAAAACGTTGCATATTCTATAGGTTAGCCATTTGGTCAGCATTGAGAACTGACATCAGAGCATCACTACAGTGGAAAAAGGTGAAAATAATGGTGATACATGCAGTACAAAAGGGGACTCTCAAGGTCAAGGAAATTGTTGACATTTTCAGTTTGTTGGAAGACCTTTGTTACAAATTGTTGGAACAGTTCAATTCTGGTGGTAATGAAATTGATTGGTAAAAATTGATCAAAATCACCAGATTATATTTGTTTCCTGTTTTTTTTAGATTAGCAAACAGACCAATCAGCAAGGCAGTTGATAACAAAGCAGATATATTATATGATACCATAAAGGTCCATTATATTAATGCTAGGCTAATGGACAGGATGGACACAGAAAACTGACTATGATTTAAATATTATGGCCAATATAAAAACATTAATTCAAAGATTGTAAAAATGGGGCAAAGGGTCAAAATTTAGTGTCAACTCTAATTGACTGTTAACATTTAGATTCAGGAAGGAAAATCATCTTTAATGGAGCACCAGTCCTTCATGATTATGATACCTTGAACGCTGTCATACTTTCTCACTTCTCCTCTCCTCCTCCTGTTCTTTCACTTTCTTGTACTCTAATATTCTCTAAAAAGCACATCACAGAGTACACAGCAATATATGAAAGCTTGCATTTTGACATACAACAGTTATATCATCATTTCAACATGTATTCAAATCATATTGATTTGCCTGTAGAGCCGTATTTGTGGTTCCATTTTTCTTGTTTTCTACAGTCTGTTAATTTTATCACCACATTATATGACACAAGATGGCAGTTTAAATATCTAATTGCTGGCAAATATCTCACCATTGTCTACTTATTCAAACTAGGAAAACAAAGTAACACCCACTGATGTTTTCAGTATACTGAAACTGGTAAAAACAAATACAGCAGATCTTAAAAATCATTTTAAAGTAAGTACATAGACTATGGATGGGAGGATAAAAGATTTATTGCGATTTAGGATAAAAAACACTCAGGATAAGTTGCTCGTGGTGAATTTCCATTATCATGATATCCATTATCATGAATTTGGATAATTGTGAATATCCTCACATGAATGATTTGAAAAAGCTGTCTAACATACAGTCCTATGTTGATTTCTTGATTTATTTTGAATTGCCACAAGGAGGAGCCTGAATCTTTCCAGTCACTGTTTGTTTGTTTTTCACCAAATGTTAACTAAAAAATGACGTTTCCTATCTGTGATGCAATAAAAAATATTAGTTTCTTAAAAAAACATAAGGAAATATGATTCCAGTATGTTTTACTGCCGATTATCGGGGTAATATCGTGAATCGCAATTATTTTGGCCAGGATAATCGTGACGTGAAATTTTCATATCATCCCATGCCCAATATAGACACAGCAGCCTTCTGTTGAGCAGGTATTCTCTATCATTCTCTTCCATCTGTGCTGCCTTTGTCCTCCTCTTTCTGTGAGTGTGTCCACTGCCTGCACTGCTGTGGTCATCAGTGCAGAGGTCTTCTCCCTCCAGGCACTGCTTCTTTCTTCAGAGCTCCTTATTAAAACCCCCAACCTGGCCTCTGGGAGCCTCTCTTTCTCCTTCACCACCTCTGTCTCTTTCTCTCTCTATTTCCCTTCCTCTTTAAACACACACACAGGGGCATAGGTGGGTATTTCTTTCCAGTTTGTTCCACCCAGTCAGGCATGAGCTCTTCAGATTTTTCAGCAACAAGAACCAATTACGGTAATAAGAATAATTCCCTAGCCGAAACCACCAATGTCATCATTTCACATTTTTTCCCTGCTGGCTCTCTCTCTCTTTAGTCAGCCCTGGCCTACAGTATATGATCAAGGGCCTCGTGTGGATGGAGCCCCAAAGAAATTAATCATTACTCTCTGAAATGATGGCACCTTAGAGATGCTTGTGATTACAGAGCACCGCAAACTCGCCGTATTTAAGCCCTGCATCGGTTTTTGATTATAATCAAAGTGTATTGCCGCACTTTTATTCATGAGAGCTCCTCAGATGCATTGCTTTGCTAGCCAAGCGTCAGACGGGGCCAGAGATATCAGATGATGCACTGGCTTGCTACTGAATCTCGAGCACACTGTTGCTATGTATAGGCTTAGTGCACTCAGAAGAATGGATTGGGAGAGTATAAGACTGATGGCTACTGTCAGGCTGCAGCATGGGTGAATCATGAACACCCATCTGAATTTCCACATAATGTTCCACCTCTTGAACATTTCCTGCTGGAACAGTTGTCTCTTTTTCACCACCGTTTTATTTTCTGTATTATTTTCCAAGTTAGGAATGAAAGGTTGAGTCTTTTCGTTTTCAACCGACGTCATTGTTGTTTGACATTGTGCCACCAGAGCAGCTCATAAAACAAGGAGCTTGATGTCATTGTGCTCATCAGTCTATTGTGGTGCATTGTTTACTACTTGATAAGCTCAAACAGCTTGAGGTCACAGAAGCACAATCCCTTTACCTAGCAGGGAGACTGAGTCCTCTGTGCCCTATGACAGACTGTAAGTCTTTCAGTGACACTGAATCACCATGACATGGGAGATAATGAATACAACACAGACATCCTACAGTAGAACACTGGGGTTGTTGTTTTTTTTTTCACTCGATTCAAGGATGTGCTGGTTTCATTGCCAAACACTACTTCTCACTTTGTGTTGTTTCTCTCTACTTCATGTGCTTGCACCAAAATCACATTACCATGCTCTGCAGCCTCTTCATTTAGCCAGATATTTGGCTCAGTGGTGCTGAGGAAAAAAATTGGCTTCTTGAAAGCATGTCAGCCAGCAGGAAATAAGGGTTATTTTTTGCCCTGCTTTTCCTAATGTCAGTAGGCATACCTCGCAGCTTGTGTGAAAACTCATTACAATGTAAATATCTGATGTTGCCATCACCTGTAATGTACAAAATATTATTTTTCACCTTTTTCATAATGATGTTTGGGTACATGCACATCCACTATGTAGGAAATTGGAAATTGATATAGTACTTCAGTGACCACTCTATCTGCAGCTCTTTTAGTTATTAACCTCAGTGCAATTCAGGTGAACACAGCAGTCAGAAAGATTTCCCACTGGCCCAAGATTCATTGGCTCCAGTTGGTCAAAGACTTAGTAGCAACATAAGAAGAGGACCAAAAAGTTTAGTTTGGAAAATTAAATGATACTGAGGAATTGGCATCATCATTATCACTCAACAAAACTGGATCCTGCAGTATTAAACCTTATGTAATAATTCAGGCCAGTAACAGACAGTGGTCTCTAATTTTCTTGTCATTATGGCGCTTGAGCTGATAAGCTGCATTGTGCCTGCTTTTGAGTAACTTTTAATTCACATTATATTCCCTCTTTTTATGTCATTAAATACTGTCCCCTATTAATTACACAGAGCAGTTTAAACACAAATATTTAACGCTCCGGCTCATTCCTATTCGTGACAGACGTGTCTGCGTGCCTCGGAGGTGCAGCCCTAGTGCTGGAGACACACTTTTTGTTGCTAAAAATAAACACATCCAACGCTCCCCCATCCTGGATTTCAAGAGGGAACACATACCCAAACAGCATAAATAAGGGAAAAAGGAGGAACAGTGCTCACAGCATGAACTGCTGGAGGGGACTGTCATTATTTTCAGCAACAATTATGACAAAACTGCACTTCTGTCAGTTTTGGGCTAGCCCCCTCCTCCCCACTCCCCTCCCCATCAAGGAACATTTGAATCATCCATGAGTGAGGTTGATTCACACACAAATGATTTCTCCTCCCACACAAGTTTTGAAGAAGTGTTATTTGGAAGTCTTCGTTCAGAAATGATTTATTGGTGATACTGCGTAGACATCCTCCTGGTAACTACCAGGGTTGGTTTTAGGACTGAATGCGAGCCTCTGATGATGATGTGAATCATGTCAAAAGTGTCGTAGCTGTGCAATTGCCTCAAATTTAGCTTCTTTGTCCAGGAAATTCACTCTGTGCGTCTGAAAAGAAGAATGTGTGAGCCTTTTGTTGTCGCTGGCTGTGTTCAATCACAGTCCCTCCTGTGGCAAACTAACCTCGGGACATAATAGCCAACCCTGTTGGTCCGGTCTGTGTGTGATAACTAGCACTCGTCTGACGTGGCAATAATCCAAGATCAGAGGGGTTAATAGTGTGTACTGTGTCCTCACCCTAAAGGCCCCCACTTCCCTGAGGGGTCCTCATAACGTCTCAATGCCTGAGCCTGATGTGGGCCCTAGGAAACATTAATTCCTCACCCAGCCTTAGTGGAGGTCACTTTGGGTTAATCTTTATGGCAGGAAGCTGGGCTGTGGAGCTGTGGATGATGGATGCATGCCATGGCTCATGGCCCTCAATCAGATGTGTTTTACTGAAATGTAATACACCCTGTTGCTTACTTACACATTAGTCACATAAGTTGTGGCCAAGAGGTCTCGGATTATGGGTCAAGAATCATACAGAGGTGGAATGAAGTGTGTTTTTTGCATTTTTTGTGAATTAAAAATTATACAGGCAGCAGTGACAATCTTATAGTATGCACATTTTGTAGCAGCGGGGTCACTACCTTTGAGCTCAGCTGAAGTGCTCTCAAAGAGCACACAAGATACTTAATTTGGGTTCATTCTAAAACACTGCACACTCTGACAGCCAGCGCCACTTAACGCTCATTCTAAAAACCAAACAATCCATTACTGTCGGCTGCACAGGACCTTCTCTACAGGTTAAGCAATCTGCGGTATTTCCTCCTGGCACCTAGAAGACCTTTCTAAACTGTTAAAATCTCTTTCACGCTGCCACTTACCTGCCCAACTTCCGAGCTGCAACCACTGAGCACCAGCCGACAACTGAGTACTTTTTAACAAACATGTCGATGGCTAAACAAGATGTTCTGTCTGGATGGAGGAGAGCTCTATTATGCTCCCTCTCGTTCTCCAGTTCTAGCATTTATCTCTTTCTATCTCTCCTCTCTAGATGCTGTCTTTCTTCTTTGAATCATGTTTTTTTAGGTGTGGGGTGACACAAGCTGCAAGGTTGCAGTGACAGCAGCTTGATGGAAGCTGATTTGGTTTTTTGTTCTAATCAACACTGAGGTAAAGAGACGGGTGGATGGTATTGTGGTACTGCCATACAGTGAGAGTTCAATGGATGCTCGAACATCTACTTTGCTTTCTCTGTACTCTTGCGCTTAAAGAATAGTTTCATGATCAATTCATCCATGGATGTCTTGTTTTATTTATCGATCAACCATTTATCTATAAAATGTCTGGAAAATAAAGTCCATCAGTTTCCCAGAGCCCAAGATTACAACTTCAAATGTCTTGTTTTGTCCGACCAACACTCCAAAATTTACACAAACCTAAATAACACTAATATAAAACAAAGTAAAACAGCAAATCCCTACACTGGAGAAGCTGTAACTACAGAATGTTGGTGTTTAATTTGTTTCAGCACTAATGTGTTTGTGTGTATTGTGCATGTAAATGTGGTAGTAGTAGTGCATGGACCATTTCAAGTAGTGTGTATAACTTTGACATTTGCTAAGGCACTACTCTGTTAGTAAGTGGAAGATATTCCACACCGCAACATTGATTTCATGAGTTTCACCTCCCACTGAATAGTTTTTGCAAATGAGGAGATGAGGAACACAAACGCGAGCGTGCCGGCGGTCATGTAGCATTCTACTGATGATCCATTACTAATTGCAAAATTGTGCTGACAATTTTAAGAGAGTTCAGAGCATTCTCTCAGGCTGAAAAATCTGCTACAACATTTGATTTGATTTCAAACCTTCCTTTTAATACAAAATCTCATGTTGTGAACTGCGCTGTCGAGAGAAACTGCAGCAGCTGAGGTCAAGACATACTGACCTTTCATTATTGACTCCTCGCTAATCAGGCGACCCCAGAGTATCTCTTCAGTCTCATGGGAAAAACATAAACACTTCCATTAGTCCCGGTACCATTTAACTTTATATCCTCATATACTGTGAACCTCCCTCCTGTTAATGTAATGGAGCCATAGCCAGCGTTTACGTATTCATCCCTCCATCCCTCATAATCTGTTTGTGATCAAGTTTTGTACTAAGCAGTCCAATAGGACTTAGTGAGTGATGCCCTGTGCTCAGTGAGAGTACACAACATTAATAACTCAAGGTAATGATTTATTATCTATAGCCTTTATCAGATTGACAAAACCCATTGCATTATCAGTGTTGAACGAGGGGACCAGCATCAATTAAATCACCATCTCTCATTGTTCACGTTCAGGCGGCATTAAAGTATGACAAGCGAAACATAATTAGGTATTAAATTGACCATTGGGTGAAACGGATTCACAGCATGTTTCATATATTCCCTGTTAATTCATGCAAAACAGCATTAATCCATCATAAGCATGCTTCGCTGCATGCGTCGCCTTCTCTCACTTGGTTCTATGTTAATTCATCCTCTTCTTTGGCTCCCGTTCTTCTTCACCTATCCTCCGTGTCTTCCTCTGCGAACACAAAATGATCTGAGAGAACGCAGCACTCGTTCTTATTTACAGTAGGATCACATACTCTAGCGCAGACTTCACTGAACAGTTTGTTGATTCTGAATCACACCTGCAAATATTGAACACTTGGTAATTTGTGTTTTCGCAGATTTGTGTAATCTCTCTGAGGAGCAGCAGGCAAAAAAAAAAGGTTGTACCTGCTACATTGCCCAAACTGTTTTGTACTTCTTTTTTCGATTGTGATCGTGCTCATGGTGAAGTAATTGTTGTGGGCTCATTTATTTGCTATGTGCATACACATCGCATAGGGGAGTTTTTTCAAAGCTCAGGCCTCAAGGACATGCATTAAAGGGCCAATCAGGAAGCAGTGTGATGCAACGATGCGGTCGTTACCCTCAGGGGCTCGCCTTGTTGGATATGGAGATGAGAGTGGGAGGGATATCACAGGCGCTTTAATTGATTTCTGTAGAGGAACAGACCACCCAGATGTCGTGCAATTTCAATATCCATACTAATAAATACTGAAAAATCGCACGACACAATTTGTTGGGAGAATGTTTTCCTGCATAATTGAAAAATGATGGTAACAGTAAGGCTTGTCATTAATGATCTACAGTGATGTAATTGCCAGAGAAGGGACAAGGACATATTAAATTGCTCTCCTCTGCTCGTGATACAAAGCATGCACATCCAGCATTTGTTCCGCCTTTTCTTCTTGATTAGATTTTTCAACAGTGTATGTTGACGGATATTTTGCAACATGGAACCAGTGTAAAGCAGCGATGTTACATTCTTTTTAAAGCATGGCACAATTTTTATACAGTAAGACTTTTATCTAACATGTTCAAATCTGTTTTCATTGTATTGGCACAATATTCATTGTTTTAGGCACAACATGAACACTTAATTAACACAAATATGGAATTTTGTTTTGTCATCTTCCACCTCTGTGACAGCCATGGCCTATTAGCAGACCCGAAGGCTACGCTGAACCTGTGTTTCCTCCCCAAATGAAACTAGGGCTTCAACTAACAAGAATTTTCAGTATCAATTAAACTATTATTTTCTCAATTAATTGATGAATAGTTTGTGTTCTGTTTGACCAATATACCAAAGATATTCAGTTCAATATCATAGAAGAAATGATTGACCAATTATCAAAATATAGTGGATGATTCATTTTCTGTCAATTGACTAATCGCATAATTGACTAGTTGATCATTTCCTCTCTAAATGAGACAGTCGAGCCTCAAGGAGACCAAAGCTAATGGAGCATCCAGACTTTCCTTGTTAGTCCTTTATTAACATTTTCAAGTTCATCACTGGGAGGTTGCCCTCACACTGCCAACAAAATGTAAATATTAAACTGAGACAAAGTTTTAGATAATCCACTTTACAGTGTGTGTTATATTTATAATTGTAAGTATATCCAAATAAGTTACCTGAGGTATAACATTTCTTTTGTTACACCATGCTAACAAGAACAAATTTGATCTCTAGTTTATGTTACTTAAACCCTGCTATTCAGGCTTTTTCATTGGTCTTGTTGATGTGATATACAGTACATTAACCTCGTAAATTTGATGAGGTTGTGTGATATTTCCAGACTTTACGAGTTAATGATCTCCTGAACACACCATTAAACAAGTGGCAGGTACACATTGGATTATGGGGTACTGATACATGAGATGTGTAATTTCTCAGCCATATTTGGAAGAGTCTTTTGAAATGGGAATGGCCTTTCCAGAATGTTATGACATATTAAGTCTAGAAACACAAAATTCAGAGAGTCAGGCCCCTGAATTGGGACACAGCTAGTGACTGCTGTGACTGTCACATCTCTCCATGCACTGTATGTTGCCCCAGGCAAAGACTAACACCCTGGTCCTGGCTGTGCTGTGCTCAATATTTGTTTCTCAGCAACTTCCAGCTCAAAGCTTGAAGGGATTGAACAAGGAGAGTTGCTGTAGAGTTCTTATGAGGTGGGTGGATGGAGGGATTTGATGTTTGTCATGGTAGTGGTTCCACTTAAGGGGTTTGCTTTAGAGGCAGTGATGACAGGTTTCTTCAAGAGCAGTGTTAAAATTCAGCAGAAGTTGGGTTGTTTAGCTCCCCACCTATGACATAATTCTAAACATCTTTATCAGACGCTCATAAATTTATATTTTGAGGCTCCCAATAAGAATGAATGATATACTAAAAAGTATATTTTTTCCGGAAAGCTATACTAGCTATATATCCCACTGAAGGATTATTTGCATTGCTCACTGTCAGTTATTTCTCACATCGCTGTGATATATTGTATTCCAACAGCATAAAGCATTCCCACGAGTACAGTCATACTGTACCTCCGAGTCAAATTGCATTTTCACCTCCATTTACTACACCAAGTGAGTATTCCTGACAAAAATTTTTGCACTGGTGTAACTGCATAGCAGCCTGTCTTTCACCCTCTTTCTCTCCCCTATGCCTGCCACTCTTCTTCACATACTTTCTCGATCTGACAGCACACAGATTCCCATACGCAAATACATGTGTGCTAACCAGTCTGACATTATAAATTACTTCTGCTCACCTAACAGAGGCTCAAAAATGGCTTTTAGACGAGATTCAGTTGAAGAGGCTGCGGTCAGACCCCTGGGAATGAGAATGAAAGGCTTGTGAAGCAGGGATGTCAACTGGCAGTCGGCTACAAGTTTAGCCCGTCACCGATCAATTTCAACACTTGCTGTCAATATGTTTTCTCTGTTCCTGTATGTTTCTTTGAGTCCTCCTTTCTGTTGTACATTTCAGCATCAAACAGGTGACAGCTGCCTTAAATCTGATCCAGTCTGACTGTTCTCAGAGCCTGTATCCATGTTTTCCACACCGCCTTTTATCCCATTACAGCTACTTGTGTTGGATCTTGGGGGGAAACTAAATCAGCCCTCTCACTCCATTGAATTATTACCAGAATCATGTGGTTTGAGTGACTGCCTGGGGAAGCAAATGAATGCTAGACTGCCCCCATAAGAGTGCCTTGGCACAGATGTTGACTATGAAAGCAGCGTGAGTGCACATATCTGATCTACATTACGCTTTTAACTCAGACTGTGTAACACAGCGTCATGTGATGAGTGTACTGTGGATGGAAGAGCTCCTGTGCAACAGGTGTCATTAGTTACTTTTGCCAAATCTGCCACATCAGCCTTACCCATATCACATACCCATAGCATAGCCCTCATATATGACTTACTGTAGAAGTGTGAAATTAAAGACATGTTGAAAATTAAAATATTTAAGAAAATTGTAAATTAGCATCCAAAATGCAAAATGTAAGACAGCTCTGAGTTATGTGACCTTTCTGCGCTGGAACCTTGCTCATCCCACAAAGGTCATTTTTGGACCTCCTCTGGTCATTTATTGACTGGTGCTCAATTTACTGGGGGTAATTTTGAGCATCAGCTTGCACTTTAAGGAGGCATTTGATGGGCTGAAACCTGCCAGACACGATCAATCTATGTAAATCCAAAAGAACTATATTTATTTAAAATAGTTGTCATACATTTTGTGTATCTTTACATACACTGTAACTTTACTGTTACACATTTTATCAACAGTTTATTCGTGTTCATTACTGTCTGTCTTCATGTTATATATGTCAAATATTGAACAGCTTACACTTTTACCAGTGCCATAAATGCTTTTGAAATAAAATTTAAAGGTGCAGTGTGTAGAATTTAGTGGCATCTAGCAGAATGGACTTGGCATAAATAGAATATGATATTCACAAGTATGTTTTAATTAATGTATAATCACATGAAAATAAGAATCGTTGTGTTTTTGTTACCTTGGCATGAGCCCTTTATATCTACATAGGTAGTGGGTTCTCTTCCATGGAGCCCGGCATGTTGCACCGCCATATTTCTACAGTAGCCCAGAATGGACAAACCAAACACTGGCTCTGAGAGGGCCTTTTGTGTTTTTGCACGTTTTGCGGCCACCGTAGGTTCTCCTACACACTTGGAAGGGGAGAGGGAGGGGAAGGGTATTCAGTTGGGTGCAACCTCACTGCTAGATGCAACTAAATCTTACACACTGGTCCTTTAGAAGTATCTAGAGTTTGATTAGTTGATTGATAGAAAATGAAAATCCAAGCATTTTGGTGTTTTATTAATCTATTAAATTATCTTCAGTCATTTTTGAAGCAAAAATGGTTCCAGCTTGTCAAATGTGAATATTTGCTGGTTTTCTTAGTCTTCTATGATAATAAGCTAAATATCTTTTGGTTTTGGGTTGTTGGTCGGACAAAAAAAGTGATTTGAAGATGTGACCTTGGCCTCAGGGAACTTATATTGGGCATTTAGCACTATTTTCTGAGGTTTGTAGACTAATCAATTGATTAATAAAGACAATAATCTGCAGACTAATCAATAATAAAAAAAATAATCATTAGTTGCACCCCAAATATAGTATCTAATGTTATTAACATAACATGTAACATTATCAGTGGGACTGAGGAAAATGTAATGTAGCAATCACCACACATGCTGTACAGTCATATTAGTGATAATAGTGGCAGCTGTTTGCAGCACATCACTCAGCAAGGTTATCAGCACAAGCCTTGTGGAGTGGCTAAATCTGCTGTTTGGCTTCCCCAGCACTGGCTGGTAAATAGTTATTGTATGATGTGTTTAGAGTGCACCCGGGGCTTTGTCAATAGCACTTCTTTCATTTCACTGCTGTGAAATTATGTCAGTAAAACAATGGGGCAGGCACTTACACTAATTACATTTTACTGTCAGATGTGTCCAGGATCACCTCCACTCCCTAGAGCGACATGCAACCTTCCTCCATCCAAATCAACAGAGGGTGCCGCTGTGGTGTGTAGCACTGTGGTTCAGTCTTTTAATTCTTCCAATCACATATCATGTGATCTTTACAGTAACAAAGACTTTGCATATCAGTATCGCTTGTTTCCACCCTCTAATGTTGTCAGTACACTTAATGTTTCTGATCGGATTTTGTCCCGATTAACATCACAGCAAATCATTTAACACGCTGATTGACTTTGTAGCTCTAATGTTCTGGCTGACTTTGGGGGAAAAGGCGAGTGAGAGACAAGGATCTGAACCGGACTGTCGGTATCACTTCCATCTCCAAAAAGTCATTAAGGCCGGCCCCCACCCTCCACTACCTGGGCTGCTGTGGTCTGCAGAGAGACTGCTGGAGCCAGGAGGAAAATTACATTAGAGGTTAAAGGATTTCAATTGTCTTCTTCTGAGGAGTGTGGACGTCTGCAAGCCCTGGGGACATGTCGTGTTTTTAAAATCACATCCGTGATGGGATTGTGTCTGTGGACTGATGGCTGGTCTGGACCTTCTCATCTGCCAGGAAACATGAGCTGGGTCTTGAATAGTTGATACAGTGTTAATGAATGACAAGGTCTTGCTGTCATGAACTTGCTGTTTACTTGAGCATCGCAGAACATTTGATGCAACTCGTGGATTCTTGGTCAACAGGATGCCTTTGACGTGTGTTTATTCGTCATCCCTGCAAATAATAACAGTGTGGCATTATCAAATTATATCTCATTTTCAGCTGAAGTCCTCAGTGGCTGCAACGACAGCAAAGGATGGGAACTTCAGAGCGTGTTGCTACAGCAACCAGGAACTGTTCTGAGGCTTCCTTTAACAAGTTGCCTGGGAATGCAGTCCTGGCTGTTACATAAGATGTGACTTACTCTTTCTCCCTCTCTCTCTCTCCCACACTCACAGGGCTTTTCCTGTGGCAGAATTTCACATTCAGCATGATTTATTCATAGCTGGATAGCTGCGCTGGATTTATGATTCCACCATGTAAATGCAAGCCCATGCAATCTACCACACTTGGCAAGAGTTTGCGCAGGGGCATTGTTGGACTCAAAGTCAATTTCTGTGGCTGTTGTAAATGAAAAAGGGGTGTTTTGAAAAGATTTAGATTTAGAAAATCAGTGCTTGATTAAGGAATGATTCAAAGATAGCAAGATAATTTGACAACGTTGCCACTGTTGTGATGTTGTGTGGGATGAAATTACCACGGCTGAATATGAGAGCGGCTTTGCGTTTTCGGCGTAACCATTAACAATTGACATTACAGTCTTTTGTGTTCAATTCCAAGATACAAAAGAGTAATCAGAAAGTTGGGGAGCACAAAAGCTTCAAGTATTGTCATACTGGGAGGAGCAAGGAACGCTGATCCTGACACTTGAATTCCTTTCTGTCACCTATCGTTTGACTGGCAGAGAGAGAGGGGGGGGGGGACTGAGGAGGAGCGCTGAGCGCAGCACAGATAACACACTTCATCATTAGCGGGCTCACGATAAGTATTCAGACATTCAGCAGCTTCTCTTTATCTGGCCACCATAATCTCTCTGCACCTAAATACTATGGCTGCCTTCAGCTTGCCACTCTATTGGTGAAATTGGGTGTTAGGGAGGAGAAATTGCCATTTTGCCATTTTGTTGGGACAGCCTGCCAATAGCCTAATCATTTCTGAAGAGATTAGTATTGAAGCTGATATACTTGTGTGCAGAGCTCTTTGGGGGTTTACAGGAATATGCGTATCTGCTGTTATGGTTCATGTTCACACTGTATCAGTATCATTTTACAGTCTCCTGTATCTCTTATCTCCCCAGATTCTCCCAAAACATATCGCCACACACAAACTGTCTTCTTGTAATCATTACTGTTGTTTACAGAGGCTCAATGGACAATATACCCCCTCATCTCCGCTAGCTTCTCCTTGCTCTAATCTATCCTTCCATGCTCGCAGGCAAACCTCCACCCTGCTGGGAGAGAGATAGTGGTGTGTCAGCTTTGATTACTGTGGGGGGTCTCTCACTGTGTCATCTCTCACATCCAGACAGCACTCTCAGGTGTGTAAGTATAACCACATGCAGCTCGGTGCAACAGCTAGAGGCTGAAGTGGAAGACACCAAACATACACATCTGTGCAATTGTATACAAGTATGTGCACCAGTGGGTGCAGGTTAGGATTGGATATTTACCTGTAAATATATAACTCTTTCCAGGATTTCTCAGCATAAATGTAATTTTAAATTGTAGATAATAAATCATGAAATGCTTATTGAAATGTTCGGTGTTACTTTTACAAATTGTACCACTTTTTTGTAGAATATTAAATTCATATATATCCTACATTATATTGCTGTAATAATGGTAATTCAAAGTTGGACATGCTATTTAGCTACAGCAGTTGCGTGGTAGCGTTAATGAAGTTTGGAGAAGGCGTCTTTGATCCAGTACATATAATAGTCTGGTATAATAGTGACACTATAGTAACACACAGGTGCACATAGAAAGGCAGGCGCACACAAGCTAAAAAAAATCCCAGGTCAATGCAGGTAATTTTCCAAAAAAAAAGCAGTAGATTTTGACAACATTTTCCAGTAAATATCAGGATTTTAATCCCTGTCATGCAAACCCCAGTGCATGTTCTTAGATATGCACCCACGTCTGGAAGAACAACAACACTTCACTATGACATCTTTCCTGCTGCTATGGGACCCTTAGTCAGATGTTTCCAAAATAATGACAGTCACTGTGACAGTTTCAGGTGTCGACTGAGAGAAACAGATGTTGTGTAATACATTGTTTTCACACTGGTGACAAAGTTCATGATAGCTTCCACAGCAGCATGTCACTTGGTATTTCTCAGGAGCGGGCGCGTGGACTGCTGATCTTTTTTAATAGCCTGAGTCATTATTGTGATATATGTTCATCTGACCCCTCTATAAATCACCCCAGTGTGAATTCCTAGTTTGATTTAAAGCCAGTTGGGAGAGCAGGTCCTCCCCTGCTGTGTGAGTTTGTGAGAGCAACCATGTGTCCACATGTGACGCATGCAGTGTGGACTCAGCACACATTAATGTAACCGACTCTTTTTTTTATCTCATGTCTCAGCATTAAGTATCAGTCATAGCAGCGAACATGAAAGGAACAGTGTTTTTTTCTGGCATTTTAGGTGTCATGCTCAGCCAGAGACAGATGGTTTATGAAGAAAAATATCAGTGACAAGTGATTGGCTTCCAATTTCTGCAGCAGTTTGAAACAGTTCAGTTAGTTTGCATTTGCACACTAAAATGCTGTGGATTCAGCTCACACTTGAAATGTATGCATGAATCGTCCTGTGCTGTCACTTAGATGGACAAGTGAGCAGGATGTATGCCAAAGCTGTAAGCTGGAGCCTTATTTTGATCAGAGCCGCTATGGTGGATATCATGAGGCTTGCGAAGCTGACAGATTTGCTACTTTGCCTCTTTTCCCATTGGCTCCTTCTCAAATCTAATAGCTCAGACCATTGCTAATTTGCCCCGAGGGTTGAGGACACAATTCTCCTTCCTTTGATTTTCTAAAGAAAGGCCAGAATTCTGGGGAGACTGCATTTAACCTTTGGGAGATGGGCAAGAAAGCAGCTCTATCGATTTGTTTTGCTCAGAAAATAAGGGGTGTGCCTTTACTATGGCCATTTGGAAGGGATTCTGCCAGAGTAGCTTGACCAGGCTGTTTTGCTTTTTGTTCTTGCTACTAAAATGCAAAAGCTTCTTCCTTTCTTTGACATTTATTGGACACTACAGATATTGTAACTTTTTTAAAAAAAAAAAAAAGATGTATAGATTGAGTACAAACTGTGATTGCAGAAATACAAGACGCCAGATATTTGTGTAGTCCACCAGACCTTTCAAAGAAACCACTGACATTATTGCATGCATGTAGTTCATACATGGTATATGAGTGTTAGAATTAAACATCTGATATATACATGCTTGTTTAAATATTGTTGACATTGTCATCTTTCTGTGGTATGGATACGTATTGAACAGTAGACCAGTAGTTTAAATAAGCAACCAAATTAAAGTACTGAAGCAGTTTGGGGCTTTTAAGCCAAACCATTCAGAAATGACAGATTCTTTTTCTGATAAAAAAAAACATTAAACACTGCAACTACAGGTCTGTCATGTGTTGCCTCAACACTGGAGAGCTTCCACACAGTTGCCTTCATCCCAATCCTCTCTTAAATAGTGCTGTGACTACTAGCCATGATGCTAACCACTGCCAAGTCTGAAGGTCGTATGCCTTTGATCTCTCAGTCTAGTCCGGCGCTTTATTATCTTTTAACTTTGTTTTCAACTCCGGTTAGGGTCTGAGCCAGTGGAAGAGTGGGAGCTGTCAGTGATACTCAGTGCAGATATAATGCTATTTAAATGCTAATGTGTTAAGAGGAGCAAAACGACCTTTACTCACACTCTGCACGCAGGCGGAGCAGCAGCACAAAACAGAAGCCCTTAATAAATGAGCCTCTTCCTCCGACTCCATTTCCCTTCCCTCCACACCTCATGTCAGATATAAGGTGTGTTTAACGCCGTCAAGAAGAAGGTTTGACAACATTATAGAGCTGGGTATTGTTTCAGGTGTTAAGTCAGACATGATTGGATGATTGCAGAATGTGATTGGTTTATTTTTCTCAGGAAATGTCTTAGCCCATAACAATAAGATGCCACATCTCTTATATGTCTTCATCTGCATAATCATTACGATCACCCATCAACATTTTAAAGTGATAGCCTAACATTCGAGGAAAATGCTGTCTTGCTACTGTATGTTGCGCTGACATTAAATTCCCATCCGTTTTCTAAATTCACCCTCCATCCTAGCAGTCATTCTATGCAGTTGGCACACTTGCCAGGAAGCCGATAATGCGATGGCAGTTGCTGATATCAGTGTAAAAACAACAAGCCCTCTCCCTGTCCACAGATGTCACAGATACTTGTCTCCCTGTTGGCAGAGCACTTGCCAGTAGGATGCACACTCACCGAAAGGGCTGCTTTCCCTCAATCCACCTTGTGTAAATAACCTTCTGAATGTTTTGTAAGACTTACTTTTTGACCCCTTTTTTTCTTTCCTTTAGATAAACTTAAATTCTGTATCAGCAGAGGAAGAGGTGAAAAGGAGAAAGAGAGATGGAGGGCGGATGTCATCTGTCTTACTATATAATGCCAGGAAATGCTACAACTCTGCCAGTAGATAATGTATTCAGCGCAGCTCCCTGAGATACCTCAAGGAATACGCAGCAATCAGAGAAAGGCCTCAGAGTAAGGCAGTGACATAACTTCAGACAGAAATGTAACATCACATTAATCAATAATGCACCATCATCCTCCTGCTGCAATTACTAGCTTGCAGTGAACCGGACTGACTCAGACCAAGCAAGTTCACCTGATTTAGCCTAGCTGTTGAATTATATTCTAGTAACGTTTTTGATAGGCATTTTCTGCTCCGTTATGTGCAGCCTTACAAAAACAGTTGCTCCCGAGGGAAAATGTCTTATCTTTTTTCCCCCCCTCTCATGCATGCTTAGAGTAGCCTGGATTAATTTTACATCAGGCTGCCAAGTAGACATCCTCATGTAAGACTGGTAAACAACGAGAATTTGTTTTCATCTCGACAGATGGAGGACGACAGCAACAGAAGAGCAGGGCTGCACCTCAGGGGTTGACATCTTAGACCTCATTAAAAATAAGTTTGAAAGGAATAAATTTGATGCAATTTGAAAGATGAAAAGGAACATCCACCCTTAGTCACAATTCACTAACAGCACAGTAAGTCATTCTCATGATCTTGGACAGGTTTTTGAGAGATTCTGTGAGCTGTTGATGAAATAATCAAGAGGAAAATCCTCAATATACCCAATGACAAACATCTTCTGGATGCAGTGACAGAACCCAGAGGTCTTTTACAGAGCACACTGTCTGCTTTCTAGCCTTTATATTACAATGATGTGAAGTTTCTACAGTAGTATTGAAATACAGACGCTTCAAATAAATATTTTGAAACATCAAAAATTAGTTTTAAATTCATCACGGATTTTTATACTGCTACTGCAGTAGCTAATCCTCAAATATCAGGTTGGTTTAGGCCATTGTAGGCAATGTTTCAACTCAGTGAGCAGGACTGCTTTATGGCAATATTGGATAGATGATTTTTGTATCTATGCAATAAAATTACCTGATTTGTTTAGTATTTAATTTGCAGAATTAAGCAGAAACAGATATTCCTTATTGTTTTATCCATATCCAAATTCCTCCACTTATTTCCTAGGAAATGAACTTCATTATAATATACACTCACCAAGCACTTTATTAGGAACACCTGTGCAATCTAATGCAACCCATTACAACAGCTCTGCCATACTTTCTACTTTTAAAAGCTTATACATTTACAGTTTTTGTTGACATTGTCTGAAAGCTGATAATTTATATGTATAATAATATGTTTATTATTTAGGTCATAGTGGGTGGTGGTGTACTGGAGGGCATTATATGAAGAAGTGTTCCTAATATTTTGCCACCCCATTAACATACATGAGGGGGGCCAAACCCAGGGTTCTTATGTCCCCATTGTCCTTGTGTTTTGTTTTGTTTGTTTGTTTGTTTGTTTTCAACGAATTGGAATTAAGTTTATGCAAATATTGTAAAAAAAATATTGATTTGATAATATATTGGTACACTTAAAAGTGCTACTGTTTGGCCTAAAACTCCCCTCTTCTCACTCTCTCTTCTATCACAGTAGCTCGTAAAAACTCTCCTTCATTTTATGGGGTTATAGTGGGAGTGAAAGTGCAGGGGTTTATGAGGCGTATCATTGGCAGGCAAGCAAGCTTAGATATGGTTATTCTTCGTTTTGTTTGTTTGTTTCCTATTTCACAAGACAGGGTGCAGATAAGTTTGAAATATAACCTGGGCAAGCTTTTCTGCTACAATATTCAGCTTTTCATGGAGAACTAGGTAATGAGGAAAACCAAAAAAAAGGGGTGGCAAAAGAAATATAATTTTATGAAATACAGCATACTTATAATACATATGATTCATAAAATGTACACTTTTAAGTTTTATAGCGTAACTTCATTAGCATTCATTCAAACCTCATAAACTAAAAAAAAAGGTACTGATATGAAGACCTTCAGACTGCATTGGGATATATTAGACTTTAATTGTTTCCTAAATAAAGTCACATTAGGGAAAACGATCATGGTGTCATTCATGACATGGCACTCTTGCTATATGGAATTTTAATCCTCATCATGATGTGATTCAAAGGAAGGGCATTGTAATTACAGTGAGAGCAGACAATGGTGAGGCATAAAGATAAAGTAAACCTTCCCTCTGATTAAGTTAAATACATTGGAATAGAGTGCAGGGACGTCTGCCCTTGGTGACTGATCACACAGAATTGGGTTTTAATCTAAGGCTACATGGCCAACAGAAAGAGAGGGAGGGAGGGAGGGTGCGTTTGGTGATCGCCTCCCAAGGACGCCTATCAGGCCATACGCCTCGCAAGCGCTCTCCTCAGGGCTTTGACGGATGACACCAGAACCACAGAGTGATAGGCTATTATTTCACTTTGCATTGGATAAATGGCAATGCGGGCTCCTACCTGTCGCCTGCCCTTCTCTTCCTTTTCTGTCTTTTTTCCCTTGTCTCTCTAGCAGTATACCATCACACACCTGAATGGAAGGGAAAAGTAGGAGGGCTGAGATTTTGTCTGTGCAATGTGTTAATTTCTTTTTTGCATCTCAGATGAGCTACTTTTTGAGCTTTTCGTGTCCTTTTGTACTGGATATCGAGAGTGAGAGTATGGTGGATAATGACCAACCTGTTTAGGTCATGTCATTTAGTAATAGGCTTTTTTCCTCCTCATTAAGTGTGAAATGCATTTCTTTTTCTGGGAAAAAGTTTTTTTTACCCTGGGTGGGATCTAATACTCTCCTTCTCTTGCTTTCAGACCAGCAGTATTCATGGTCGCCCTCGCAGTACTTCGATGAGGACAGCCACTCCCCTCCACCCAGGAACATGAAGGGTCTCTCCGGCGGCCGCCCTGCCCAGCTCCAGCTCACCTCTCCCACCTCAGCCCACACCTGCGGCCTGGCTGAATGTGACCATTCCCTGGACCACCACCTCCACTATGGCGACTCACGCCCCCCCTCCTACCTCCTCAGCCCCACTGAGAGCTGCCCCCTTGAGGGTCACCACCGCTGCTCCCCACGCAGCTCCATCCACTCCGACTGCATGGTGATGCCGGTGTCCATGTCGGCCACCGACCACTCCATCTCAAGTAGCACTTTCCCCCGCATGCACTATGGCAGCGCTTCGCGGGACAGCGGTGGCAACACCTCTGGCGGCAGGGAATCCCGAGATGACGGTGGTTCATCCTCGCATGGTGGTAGCAGCAAAATGAACCGAATCCCAGCAAACCTTCTGGACCAATTTGAGAAGCAGATGCCTCTGCACAGGGATGGCTTCCACACATTGCAGTACCAACGCACCTCCACTACAACCACAACTACAGAGCAGCGCAACGAAAGCCCCGGGCGAATACGTCACTTAGTCCACTCGGTACAGAAGCTCTTCACAAAGTCACACTCTCTAGAAGGTTCCTCCAAGATGAATGGTACCAAAAGCGACTCACACCGGGACAGCTCACACCACCATCATCACCACCATCAAGGCCACCACAAACACAGCAAACGCAGCAAGAGCAAAGAACGCAAAGCCGACAGTAGTGGGAAGCAACGCTCTGGAGGTTGGTGGAGTTCGGATGACAACCTGGATAGTGACAGCACATACCGAACACCAAGTGTCATGTCACGACATCCTGTGGACCACATCAGCCACTGTTACCCTGACTCAGTGCATGCACACCTTGCCGGAGACCTGTCTCTAAAGACATCTAAGAGTAATAACGACGTCAAGTGCTCAGCCTGCGAGAGCATAAGCATGGCACCAGAAGGCAAGTTCATGAAAAGGAGCTCCTGGTCCACGTTAACGGTCAGCCAAGCCAAGGAGGCCTACAGGAAGTCCTCACTCAACCTAGAGAAACCCATGACGCCAACTGACCTCAAGCCCAACCTCAGGCCCTGTCACTATCTACAGGTGAGTTTGTCTTATTCTTATTGTGAATATGCTGTTTTTCCAACCAAACACTGCAGCTACTAATTTCACTGATCACACAAACCTTCATGCACATTAGGTTTGATGCACTTGATTGGAGAAATTGACATACTGATAAACATTGTGTTCATTTGAATGCATGGATCTCTGGATGGATAGATGAAGGGTATTTGGAGGGTTTGGTAAAAGGAGAAGATGATGATTTGGATGGAGCCATGTCTGACTTGATAGCGACGAGCAATTGAAGTGGTGATCAAAACATTCTTTTTATCTCTCAGTCACTACAGGGATTGAATGTGTTTTCATAATTTCATAAATTCATGAGTCCCAAAACTAAAGTCTGCATTGTACAACACAAAGCATTCTTTTTCTGTAGACATCACTGGCCAATAGAATAAAAGTTGCTCATCTCAGCTGGATTTGTGATTGATCTAAAAGACGGTTTTTGTTGCTGCCTTGGATATTACAATATGAACCTGTCCTATGGCTCAGCATGTGGCTGGCAACAGAAAGGACAAGCACAGCGGGACGAATCAATTAACTCCATAAATGATCTGCACCGGAGGGGAAGAGTCGGCAGTATGAGAATGAAAGACCAGAGATCAATGTTGATTTCTACTTTGTTGTTTGCTTCGATTCCGCATAGGTTTCAGGTCTGAAAAGGTTAGCGTTTTGCACTGAGCCATGATTGGCTCTGCAGGAGACCCCATAGTGCCTCGGGGATCAATAAAGTTTGAGTCAGCACTTTTCGCAGAAGTACCACATGGGTTATATATGCAAGCTGAAGGGAATATAAAAAAGAGAGCATGCTTATATATCCCAAATTGCAAATCCAAGCAAGGAAAAATAGATTATGTAACAACGCTGCTCAATATACAACAATGTGATATCTGATAGCATCATGTAAGTACCACCTGCAGCCAAAAATAAAGCGAGCACTTCAGCACATTGGGGGGAGAAGACTTGGAGACTCAGAGCTCTAAGCAGAGCGTGTTGTATGGATTAGAGACTGTTGTAAACAGAAAGCCAATACATTACTCAAATCAGCCAGTGGAGCCAAAGAACCCACTCAATCTAATCTGACGTCAACAGAAAATGGTTTTTAGGGCTAACTCTAACTAGCATATTTTTAAACATAACTGATGATCATTTTGAACTGGACAGACAGTGCATTCATCCACTCAAATTTTTTACAATTCCACTAAGTGCAGCAATCTGCAGTGTTTAGTGCCCCCATCCCTTTCTTCCGATTGGCCATTCAGCTGAGGTAGTGTCCGAGTCGTGGCACCATAAACACTTCTAAAAATATACTCTTCTCCTGCTTCCTGCCGCAGGGCTATATTTAGCCTAGCGTTATCAATCCAATCCGTGCAGGGTGACACATCTTCCCTCCCCAGAGGAAAATCAATGCCCTCTCAGAGAGCTGGGAGATCCATCGAAGAAGAGCAGGAGCGAAGGTTGAAGATACACACCAGCGAAGTGTGTGAGAGATGCTCCAGGAATCAGAGGGGAGGAAACAGCAAAAAAAGATGGCTGTTTTCGCTCCCCATGGCTACTGTTGTTGCTCATCACCAGGAGCAGTCAGGCAGAGACAGAGCCAATAGTCAGGAATGATACCCTGCACACACCGAGGGGTCACATTGAGAAGCTCTCATTTCCTGCTGCCGCTGAATTGGTATCACCCTCAACTGTCTGCACTGTAACAACATAAACTGTGTCCAGGGAGTGTGTGTACTGATTACCTGTCCATGTGTGAGTGAGAATGTGTGCGGAGGGATGTTTATCACACACCAGATGGTTTGATGATGCGCTAGACACCTTGTTTGCGTCCTTGGTTGGAGCCAGAGTGAAGGAAAAACTTCTAAAGTGGTGCTAAAGTATAAGACAGTAAACAGAAAGATGTGCAGGACTTGTCTTACAGAAGAGTCTGTATGTTAAAGGAAAAGGCTGGTGATATTCTATATTTTTCTTACTTTTTCTAAGTACTTTATTTAACTTCATAACAGTATTTTATCTGAACCAGTGTTACCATGTTAACTGCAACTGTGGCATAAAATGGTCTTAAAATGAAATAATATTGTTTATTGCAATTATTTCTGGGACAATATTTCATCCAACAAAGTAGATATCATGACAGGCCTAAGCAAGACAGAAAAATGACATTCAGCTATGTATCAAATTATATTGAAAACTAATGCTTTTGTTTTTGACCCATGTTGTGCAAAGGTTTTGAATATGTTGTGCATCAGAGGGTTAATAGTTTTTGGACAACGGAGGTCTATGGCACAGAGGGATACAATTTATCAGATTTTGGATACACACACAATACTTGTAAGTAGCATGAGTTCATTGTTGGTTTTGCTCTGCACATTGAAATTTGTTGACAATGAGAAAAATATAGAAAATCAACCAGCCTTATCCTCTGTGTGTGCATGCAGCAGGTGTGTGTGAATGTTTGTGTGAGTGGGTTAGCACATGTGTATGTATGAGAGATCGATTAACTGGACACTGGGGAGGACAGAGATAGATTCATATTGGCTGCTCTTTCTCTGAAATGACAAATGCTGGGAAATCAGACCTGGCATTAGCCATTGCTCTCTGTCTTTGGCTAAGTCATTTCACAAATTAGCCCCAATTAGCCCTCCCCTCACACACACACATACACACACACACTCACACACACACACACACACACCTTATTATTCCTTCATGAGTTTGACTGTGAGCTTGAAATAAATGAAAGGAGGTGATTGTGGCAAAACATCCATCTACTGTTGGCGACAGGATCACCTGGATGCATTTCAAGTTGTGCATAATATGCATCTACTGTAGGTTTTAGGGCCACCATCCCTCCCTTGCTCTCTCTCACACACACACACTCTACAAATTAGATATGTAAATAAACCTGGGCTGCAGTAACAGCTGTAATCTGTGCCTCCAGCTCATAGGTTCACAGCACAATAACTTTGTCTTACTGACAACTCTCAGCCTTGATGAAGTCAGCTGCTTCAGCAAACGAAAGTCTGTTCTCTTCCTGCATACAGTACTGTAATACAAAGGGAGGATTAGTCTTTGATAGTTTTGCTGATAGGGCATTGCAGAGGGATTTAATAAGCCAATTAATTGGCATGTTGGCTTGCCAAAGGTGGAGCTTGAGAGGCAGAAAGGCCGCTGATTAAAATACAAAAGGGAAGTGCAAAGCAGCAGAAACAAAACTGGCACTGTGACTGAAAGCTTCACAGTGCACCGCCTACACATAGACAGACAGGGGTTCCCTAACTTTTTTATTACGGGGCCTCCCAGATAGCTATCAGGCCATGAACTACTACTTAGTAAGATTTTGTCCTAGGAACCCAGGGATCAGACAGTAGTTTGTAGCTAAATGTTACTCATCTCTGTTGCCTGAGGCGACAGGGTGGATTCGCGGTTACCACCGTGTCGGCAAGCATCTGCTCGTATTTGTGTTTTACTGTCTCAAGCCTGAAGTTTCCTTTGATTCTACAAGAAGGTTAACAAGCTGTAACTTTTTAATTGTCAATTGTTAAGCACATTTACTCGTATCCTTTTTGTATCTGACACTGTTCTTCCAAGCCAAAGCAATAGCGTACTAATTCTCCAAGGGTTTAATATCAATATTTGCTGCTTTCGTAGCATTTTTTTGCCAGGAATTCTTCTTTGCAGTAGTCTTTTAACAGAACAGTTCATGCCACATGCTCCACAGACAGTCACATATATAAGTTTGACCTTGTAGTGTCTCATGGTCTAAGTTTGGAGAATGTGTTGAATAGAGGGAATTCTGTGCAGTCATGTATTAACCTTGATGCGTTATTTCTTTCTTGTGATGTGTTCTCTTGCTGCGTCATACCTGAACCACTTTCCATACAGCTCAAACATCCAGCAAGCTAAGGCACTAGATATTTTTCTCAAGAGTTCATATTGACCAAAACAGAGTTCAATTGGCAATTAGCAATAGGCAATTGTTTGACAACACATTGGCTGTAACAGCATTATAACCTATTACTATGGTCAGCTTATTTTGATGTTTTCCTCCCACCTAGTTGCCAAAAATGGAGTAAAGAAGCTTGAAATAAAAAATGCTGGGTATAGCAATCCTGATGTGGCTGTGTTTTGGGTGTGAATTAATCTGACACTATTCAACTTTGACTTCTCCTTTATTTGGAAAGCAAAATATATAAATGCAGTACTGAGCAATAGGGAAATTTCATGAGCTACTGTAAAAATATTTTTAAAATATTTGTGACTTAAGGTTCTAGTAACTCCAGGCACTGCTTGGCCTGCTGGGAGATCTGTTCCCTCGAGTGGGTTTGCCCCTGGAGTCATCCTCCAGGTTTCTTTATCTTTCGGGGAAAGTTTTTTTTTTTTTTTTTGGATGTTCCTTGGCCTTTTGAGGCAGCTCTCCTTAACAATACTAGGGTGAAGGGCTTGAAGTGACTTGAGTGAATTAGTTTCTCCTGGCCTATCATTATTTTATAATAAATTTGAACTCTGTTGAATAAAAGTGCCTTACAAATTAAGTTCATCATCATGATTATTTAGTAATTATTGTGTGATAAAGTGTAGAACTGCCCTTTTATTGTATTCACTTTACCTCAGCCTGCTTCATCTACTTATAATTCTTTTGTGACTTCCTGCATTTGTCAGTTTGACTTTTGATAACCCAGAGAGAACATTTTTATATTTCAGCTGTGAGTTTTAAATGTAGTCAGAAATAGCAAGATTGACAGTGATAGTAAGACTGAGAAGACAGGAAGAATTTCAAGTCAAGGGAAAGTCAGCTCTTTTACTAAGCACTGGAAATATCCCACAGCCATGTCACAATATCTACTTTTGCCCAGCTATCGACAGGAATAGGACAAGATGAGCAAATATTACTGGGACCACTATCGAAAATTGTAGATGAGCATTTAATATCCAGGAATTCACATTACAGACACTACCACTGACTAACCCTGTACCACAATGGCCACAATTCCACACATGGAGTATACACAATCCAACCATATACTAGGTTTTGACCTAGCCTTGTGCTCTTGTAGATGGCCGAGGCAACTGGTTTCATTTCTGGTTCTCAACCTCCACTTCTTTTACTCTATTTATTACAGCTATGTATAACTTAGCCTATACCGTCAAGTTCTGACAAAACTATGCTTTGCATAGCCTAGTTTATTTGCTCCAAACAAGCTGATGGAAACAGGCCTAATTGGCCTGATTTTTTCTTTTTTGCGACGTCTCAAAAGTTTGCTTAAAATTCGCTTGACAATTAGATGGAAACACGGCTACTGACATTAGATATTTTGCCTTTTCTCAGCTATTTAAAGAACAAGTTTAGTGTTACGCTTAGTTTCAGCATTAGTTTTAGTTCATAGTAATGCTGCAAGAATACTGGTTTACATGATCAGAAGCATAAGATTGTAGAGGAAAGAAAGTTGTACACTGTTGGATGTTTTACAAAACTTTTAGTGCATGCCTGTCTCCTTTTCCATTTTTCATTAGGCATGTCTACTTACATGTCCATGCAAAACATCAGTTAGAATGTGGCATCAGTAAATAAACAGCATAAAGACAAAGTAAATATGCAGATTTTGAATGAATTTTGTGCACAGTTCCATGTGTGGGCTTACGTGTGGCATGAGAAAAAAGAGTTGGCAGTGGACATGTGGTAGTTGTTCAGGTAAGTAATCACTCATCATTTGTTCTCCCTTCAAGAAGGGAAAAGGAGAGAGAGAGAGAGGAAAAAAAACAGCACCTGTTCTAACACACACAGCGTATCCATGCAATCTTGTGGGAGGAAATGAGGGGCTGGAGGCTGGTGGATGGGATTACCAATGATTGGACCTTTAAGAACTCTCTAACTCTCTCCTTTCCTTCCTCTCTCTCCTCTATTTCTCCATCTTTCTAGACTTTACCCGTCCCATCCTGCCACCCTCTCTCTGTCTGTGTCTATCTCACTCTATTTCTTTACTTAATGGCAATGACTTATGTTTCTTAGTGGGGGAGGCGCTGTGTATAGATAGAGCCGCAGAGTTAATCAATGAAATGTACTGCTGCACTGCAGGAGCATTGGCTGAGGCCTACCTAGCCCCACCACCACCCCGGTACACACTCATACACACACACACACACACACACACACACACACACACACACACACCACACTCCCTGTGGCCTCCTACAGAGCCAAAGATCAAAGCACTGAAAGAAAAGGTAGACACTCACAGCTATATGCCAATGTCTGCACAATCCTGTTAGATCCATTTCATCAATGCTATTTACTGGCAGTCGAAATGCCAAAACAGTATGTGTGAGAGGATTTGGTCACAGGACATCAAAAAGCATTTTATCATATTTGGCGGTACATGAAAAAAACAATTTTACACAAGGCATGTCTGTTCCTTATTGAGCAGAATCCAATTAATTAAAGGAGGTAAAAGTTCTGTTTTTTGTGATAATGTAACTTAAAATATGAATCTTCACACCTGAGCTGTGAATTTTCACACAGTTCTCACAAACCTTGGTTCACATATTCACAAAGAACTCCACATCATCACCATAAATGTGACATGTTTATTTAGGAAAAGAATCATCAAAACTTTCATGAAAATATCATAGTTAGAAACTGTCTACTTCACAGCGTATGAGTGGGTTTGTGAATGCACACTAACCTTTGAATCCCATGTCTTCCCTTAGTGGGATCTTTAGGTCAAGATGAATGTCTGTGTTGACAAGCATCCATATTTCAGCTCCACTAAGCATGCTGGGGATGCCACGTGTGTTTTTCACAGCAGTCAATACGAGCACACTGCTGCCTAGTCTGTTTTTTATCTTCACAGGGAGACACCCTACAATCTATTCAGTTTATCAGCGAATCCAAATTAAACAAATCTCACCACAGCTTGTGCCCGTCCTCTGGCGTTCCCTTCATTAATTAGACGTCTAAAAATATCAAACCCCTCCAAGACTTAATTAACCCATCGACTCCATTTGGTAGCTTGTGCATGCCTGTCTTTGGAGGGGAGACGAATGACTTTTATCAGAGTGTGTGTGAGTGTGTGTCTGTGCGTGCATGACTGTGTCTGTGCATATTTTGGCTAAAAGGCATTAAAGTAAGCCTATAAATTCTATATGTCCTTTTCTGCATCTGTGTGTCTCTGTGTGTCTTTTTGCACTGCATTTACATCCGCCTGTACCTTTTTTTTTCTGTAACACCACATACTTACAATGAAATGCTCTACCGAGCTTTAAAAACCTAGAAGACACACCGCTCTCAATCCATAATCCCCATCAATCACACCATCCCCCATGCTGACTTGACACATAAGAGTCAAAGGCTGCTTTGATCCAGCATTCGCTGTGATTAACAAAGAGTGGGACTTAATAAAGCCATAATTGATCAATTATTCAAGCCGTTTTGATTTGATGTGACACTTGTTAGAATGGTAATCATGGGTGGGCGTGCATTGATGCCAGAGGTTAGTTGAATTAGTGTCATAGGGAAGTCATTTAATTCCAGGACATAAACAAAATGAATGGATACCTTCATAGCTGTCTCATAAAGGTCTGCATATTCACTGTTAAGAAGTCCAGGTGCTTTTAATGCTTTTTCCAATATTACTAAAAATGTTTTTATTTTTGACATTCCATTGTTGGCAAAGATTTGTTTTTATTTCCATATGAAATGTAATAGTATTTCAATTGTTATTTTCCAATAGATAACATTTGCATCAGAAAACGATGAGAGTCATGCATCTGACGCATTAGTGACATTTGGATGCAGCCTATCTCCTCCTGACATTTGCCATAGCCAGTCAGCTATCTCACAGTTCATTGTGAACCTGTGAGTAGTGACTTAGTCATTTTCTTTTGGCAGATGAAAGTTTCATGTCATCCCTGAAAAAACACACAATCTGTATTATCAGTACGATCACACATGAATCCAATATTTTAATCATTACTAGTGGTTGGGAGAGGACTTATCTTTACAAAAGGCTATTTTAAAACTCTTCTTCACTGCAGCTCAGGTTCGGCATTACTGTAAAGTCAAAGAAATATGGATCCAAGTCAGATTTAACCTAATGAAATGTAGAGCTGGGTGGACTGGCACTCCGCCGAGGCTGATCCGACTGCCAGGATGTTAAAGTGACAGATGGATACAGCATCGGAGAAGCCTTCATCTTCCACATAGGATTTAATGATTACTGACAACGTCATATTTTATGAGCGCAAATCATTGACTGTGTAAAAGCATGTCCAGCTAAAGATTCTGACCGTCGCATACTGTCAGCAGAGTGCAACATGGTAAAACTGAAAGGAAAACAGAAAACATGGAAAGCCTACAAAGAGAAAGAGGCAAAATAGGTTTTTGCTTTGGAGGGTCTTGTGTGTGTGTGTGTGTGTGTGTGTGTGTGTGCATTTTTGTGTGTTTGTTTGTAGAATAGTCAAAGACTCTGACTCAGCTGCTACTGTTACAGTAATTGAACTGTTGTACTGTTTAAAGCAAAATGAGAGTGTGTGTTTGTGTGTGCGGGTGTGAGCAAGAAAGTGAGAGAGAGGTATTGTGTGTAATGAGCTTGTGAACAATCATCATCAGTTCATTACATGAGTGGGTGAGGTTAGCCCAGCAGATTTTAATAAGTTACACAACCATCTTCAATACAGAAACCCATTAGGATCATACAGTATAATAATATTTCTACATGCTGTGTAATGGCATGTACCGTAATGGAGTTGAAAATGTTTTAGCTCCACATAAAATCTGTATTCACAAATGTTCTGACCAAGTCTCTTATAACTATTACATGAGTTACATGTGCTCTGAGCAAAGCAGGCAAGACTAATGTCAAGTGCAATAACCTCCACTTAGTATGGTGCTGCTTGTTCGGAGCAAGCGCTACTGAGACACCCTGTTCTCACTTGAAATGGAATAATACTGATGCCGTCGTCTGGATACTCAATTACCTGGTTTAACGAGTGGAAGAAAATTGCAACACGTAAACTGCCTGGCTTGTTTTGATGGCATGTCTCCAGATGCGATAGCTACAACAACCACAAAAATAGCTCCTTTTCTCTGTTTCCAAGGTTTCTTTTTTCCAATAATTATGATTAACATCACAGCCAAATTTATAACAGTCTCTCAGTCAAGGTTTTTAGCAGTTTGTAACCTGGCCAAACTGAAGAAAAGCAAAAAAAAAACAAAAAACTTAGCAGCTGTGGAAGCTCCGTGAAGGCTTTAATGTGTGTTGACTCATCATGAAAATGGTCCTGTGTAGCTAAATGGATGGAACTAACTGTACCAGAGGTAGGGGTTCAATTCAAGTGTCCATCATTGCATTGCTTCATGAGGTGAAAATGTTATAATGCTGGTTTTTATGGTTTAATGCTTTAATATCACTCCATTTAGATCTACATTGTCCTCTAGGAGTTAAGAAAAATCTCAGTACTTTAATAACCCTGACAATTGTATGGTTAAGGTCTATAGGTGGCTTTTACCCACAATAATGATGATGGAACAATATAGGCAACATGCAATATATTGTAGTACAATACCAGAAGAAAAAGCCCTCTTGTTGAATGTTCTTACTTTATAATAAAGAGCTATACGTTTTACAAAAGCATTAAAGCTGCTGTAATCAATACCTTTATATTAAAGGACGGGTTCACAATTTTTCAAGTCTTTATTAAAACAATAGTCAGGTGCCTAAATGAAAGTGGAATATAGATGAAATAGGTTTTTCTTGTCATAATCATTCATCCTGTTCACACTGGCCACTAGAAGATCCCTTTGTAATGCACTTACAGTGTAAGTGATGGGGGGCAAAATCCACAGTCCTCCTGTGCAAAAATGTATTTAAAAGTTTATCTATATAAGAAGAAGCTTCAGCCATCCAAATGAGTCAAATCAAGTATATGTCTTTCAATGTTACAGTCTTTTTAGTGCTGAAGTCCCTCTTTTTGTTATTATACTTCCACCGCAGCTCAACAGGGAAACACTGTCCACGGAAACACAAAGAGGGAATTTGATGCTAAAAAGACTGTAAATGTGGCAGATATCCACTTGATATGACTGATATGATGAGTGATGAAGCCTCATATAAGCTTCAGATAAACATTTAAATATGTTTTTGCACAAAATGACTCTGGATACACTGTGAATTTCTATCACATATACTGAAATCACATTCGAATGGGATCTTTTAGCCAGTATGAATGGGAGGAATGATTACAGTGAGCAAAACTTCTTTTGGTGTTTAAATGGGCACTGACTGACTGTTGCTTTAAGACAGACTTGAAAAACTATGAACCTATCCTTTTACAATGGATTAAATTACTAAGTACAGTATACTGTGAAATGTGTCACTCATAGAGACAAATCCAGAGTATTTTTACTTGACTCTGCAGTTCCTTTTAGCTCTGCATTTTAGAGTCTTTGTTCATTGTTTTGGTTTTTCTACCAGCAACTTAAATGTTTTGGTTAACTGTCACAGCTCTCATCAGCATAATTTCCAGACTCAGTAAAAAAAACTCTGATAAACCCACTGTATGCTACCTGCCCACAACGAATGGCAAGTTAGTGACTAGCTGGTGAATATAGTGGAGTATTTAGCTACTGAGGAGCCAAATATTTCCCTCAGGAGTCAGTGGGGACAAAAACAGCTACATGGAGAGTTAATATTAGCCTGACATTCTTCAGGTGGCCAGAAACATGATCCCAAATGAAACAAAGCTTGCTCCAAATGTTTCCTAACATGTTGACCATAACTTTATTTGTTAATATGTCAAAGTTGTGTCTACAATTTGTTGTGCTGCCCCCTAGTGAACAATCAACAATTATTACAGATTCAAACTATAATTGACTATTTTCTTTGTCTGTGGATTAGGCTTATATTTTGTCTAAGAATGCATCCACTATGTCAGCAAAGCACACCGTCAGACTCATATCAGATTCAGAGTGATTACCTATATATCCATAAACCAACCATTATGTGTGCCCTTGCCACCCAGGTGCCCCAGGATGAGTGGGGGGGTTACCCTGGCGGCGGGAAGGATGACGAGATTCCTTGTCGTCGTATGCGGAGCAGCAGCTACGTTAAAGCCATGGGGGACGAGGAGAGTGGAGATTCGGACTCCAGCCCCAAAACATCGCCTCAGAAGATGGTGCGGCCGGATGCCCTGGTCAAGGCCATCATCAGACCCAGGGATCTGCTGGACTCTCAGAGGTAAAACACATGCAACTTAAAGGTTTCAGTAGTTCATAGTTCTTTCTTTTTCTGCATGATCCTGTTAATATCTTCACTTTGAATTTGGTGTCAATTTCAAAAGGCAAAGAATGTCCATCTTAACAGCTTGCAATCTCATATTTTGTCTTTTGTTCTTAAAGCCACTATGTGTAGGATATTTATGTGTGGTCCACCTCTTTGGTCCAGACTGAAATATCTCAACAACTACTCTATGGATTGCCATGACATTTGGTACATGAGGTTGATATTTTTATTTTTAGGGAAATGTCTGAACAACTATTGGATGGACTGCTATGAGGATAAGTTTTAATAACTGTGGTGATACCTTAATTTTTCATCTGGTGTCATCAGGGGATCATTTCAATTTGTCAAATTCTTTGGTTTATGACTTAATACCTGCAAAAATTATGCCATTCCCATAATGGCATAATTTTTATGTACTTTATGTTTAGTGGTATTTGGCAAATCTTGGCATGCTAACATGCTAAATTAAGATGGTGAAAATGGTAAACATGATACCTACTCAAAATTAGCATGTTAGCATGACAATGTTAGCATTTAGCTCAGAGCACCTCTGTGCCTTAGAGGGATAGTTTGGGTTTTTTGAAGTGGGGTTGTATGAGGTAGTTATCCAAAGTCAGTGTATTAACTGCAGTAGATTTGGGTCGGCACGCTCCAAGTTTGGAGAAGCAGACGGGAGTACTGGGATGGAAGCTAAGCAATATACTGCTGTGGACATAGCCAGCAGCAAAACATATTTTAACCACCTAAATGGAGGCCCTCTTAAAAAAAAATCAATATCAGTATTAGTGTATGCTATATTTAGAATACTTTCACTGCTTCACCTTGCCTTTTTCAGACAGCCCTTTCCTTTGGCACTACATTTTCTCAACTGTAGAACTCCCGTATTCCTACACATCCTGCACACTGTCTTTTTGAAACTGCCACTGGGGGGTGCCAAAAGCAAAGTTTCAAATTCTATGTATTGTTGATTTAAGTACATAAATCTCCCGGTAGAGTGAGGTAATTCTCTGAACTTCCCATGCAGTTCAGTCTGTTCCAGAAAATACAGTGGAAACCACTTATAGTGATCATGTCTGTCCGGGTCACATTGATCACTATAAGTGGATGATTGTTATAACCAATTTTTTTTCTTTTACTTTATTTCTCATGCAGATTACCATCTAATTGACATTTGTATATTAATTACATGAATATAAAGTAATGAAGTGGACAGCTTCACTATTTACTGAATTTTATTGACTGTTTCAAAATACAGTGCAGCTGTTTCAAATGCTTGTTGTTTCACTACTGCATCTCACAACAGTTTTGCTACTGCATCTCGTTGGCTCGTTTTTGGCACTTTGTCATAAGCTTCAAGGAGACTACATTTTTCATTGAGAGAAAATTACTTTCTTTTTCCTGTCATGATTTCAGTGTGCACACAGCACCAGCCTCAGGTAGCCAGCTGGAAGCAGACGGATTACCACAAGGCAATAATGGTGCCACAGCCGCAAATTATATATCATACATGTATCATGGGAGTAAAATTAAATTTAAAAACAGCATTTGTATAGAAATGATTCTGTCCCGAGCTTTTTGATATTTATAAGCAATTGACCACTGTAACCGTGATCATTATATGTGGTTTCCACTGTATATAGAAATGTTACAATAAAATCAATGTCAATACCCTCTGAAAATCCTTGAAACACTGTGATTTGGTGGAATGAAATGCACTGGATTATTTTCCAAATGTGCCTCTTTCTTCGTTCCTATTTTCAGATATGTAGTTTATGTGTCATTTTAGAATTTGCATTTCAATTCAATTCAATTCAATTTTATTTATATAGCGCCAAATCACAACAAAAGTCATCTCAGGGCACTTTTCACATAGAGCAGATCTAGACTGTACTCTTTAATTTACAAAGACCTAACAATTCCCCCATAAGCAAGCACTTGGCGACAGCAGTGAGGAAAAAACTCCCCTTTAACGAGAAGAAACCTCAAGCAGAACCCAGCTCTAGGTGGGCGGCCATCTGCTTTGACCGGTTGGGTTGGATTTGACTAGCAGTGTTGGCAGTTTTCTTGTGGTGGTGCCCCACTACTACGTCAGTGTCAAGCACTCGATAGCTGAACCCTGTGCTCATTAAAATCTCTTTATGGGTATTCATATCAGGGTCTTCAACTGAAGGAAAGTGTTCAGTATGTTGTTCTGGGATGTGTCCTAGTAAATGGTGGGGAAACAGAGGGCTTTTGCTTTGGTAACTCGGCGGCAGAAGAAAGTACTCATAAGAGGATTACATGATGAGACAAGCTGGAGACAATGTCACAGGAAAATAAACTCTATAAACTATGTTATGGAGAGATACAAAGAGAATTACTAATATTGTATTTGATTACTCACACCAAATAAAAAGAGTAATGAAGCCTTACCCGCAGTAATGCTATTACCAAGAAGTCAGGTTTTCCACCATGGTATTTGTGTTATACTGACATTAATATTAAAATCATCTACCTCTCAATATTTATGTGTACAAGGCCAGTTATAGTAAAGATGTTAAAGCAATGATATACTGCAGAAATTACTCTGAAGCTGTTTTAAGTCAATTGTCTGTGTTATGTGTCTTGACTGCCTCTGTTTTCTTCACTTTCTGTGGTACCTCATATCCTGTCTCCATCTTTATTTCCCTCATTTCCATCCCAGTTCACTTACAGCTGGGTAAACACCAACCACGTATACAGAAAATGTTGCCTTCACCTACTCACAACTCAGAGGTTGTAAAAAAGCCTTTTCTCTCCTTATTTCCAGCAGTTTTTACATGTGCACTTTTCAATTACAAATCCATAAGTTAAACTATTCAAATGTTACTTATCATCTTATTTTATTGTCTATTGTGGTTTTAAATTTCATTGTTATTGTTGTAATTCAGACAGCAAATTATTGCATTCTGTGTGGCAGATTCATCTTTTCCAGAGTCATTTTTAAAAGCTGGCAATACAAGAGAGCAAATTCACTTTCGTTCCTCCTTCAAAAGGAACCCGTTCCTCTTTGTTCAAAACAGAATGTGGAAGCAGTAATTACAGCATGGATTCATGAGTCTATTTTAATATAAGAATATCCCAGACTTGCTCTTTCAAAACCCAATCTTTTTATCTGCTTCTGACTTGCTTCTGCCTTGTACAGTGAGTACTTTAACCAGTCATGGTTTTAGTTCAGTATGGTCTCCATTAAAGGCCTTCAGCTGCAACTTAAAGGGCAGGGTTTATGTTCTCACTTTTTAGATAGTTAAACATAGTCTTTCCCTTTATTTTCCATTTCTTTTTGAGAAAACTCACACTGTGCTTGAATTGACACCCAGAGCCTCTATTTGTGTTTGATAACGGTGCATTCAAGATGAGAGACAATTGTTTTCTGGTAACTGTGTGACCAGAGTCATGCAGAGGTAACTGTGGTGTGGTTTTAAGTAAAGTTTGGTTTAAGAGGAATACACTTTTAAAATTTGCTGTGGGCCTCACTTAATTTATGACTGATTAGATCTTGTGTTTTCCTTCCACTTCTGTTTTCCTTAAAATCACTGTGCTTTATGTCACAGCACTTTGGCACTTATATCAGGACCGATACTGATCTTATTGAGCAGAATGGGTATCAGCCATGACGTGAATGCTCCACACTAAATACAGTGTCTTTCATTGCAAAAATTCAAAAATAAGTTACATTCATTCAGTCAAGGCGGGTAACAAACTCAATATTTAGTGCCACAGCAATTCCTGGCCTTGTGTTAAACAAAAATTATTCTAATGACTCATTAAGCTTTTTTTTTATTTAGGAAATCTCATTGAATCAAAAGAGACTTGAGTTCAGTTTAGGGTTAGGAAATTAATTGGAATTTGGGAAAAAGAAAGCACTGACATTGATGCTTGATATTAGCAAACACTCTGAGTTGAGGGATTAGAATCATTACTGGAAGAAGAAAAAGTTGGATAAGTGCATCACTAAAGATAATAGTCTGGGTATGCCACAAAACTTTCACCAAAAACTTAACTAATGCCTTGTGTTGAAGATGCTATCTTTATCACATTGAATATTAATAAGACACTGAAGGTAGATAATGAAAAAGGTAAAGTGGGATGTAATCAACCCTTTTTACAAACCCAAATTATTCAATAGTTAGTTAAGCTTTATTTATTTAGGAAATCTAATTGAGATCAAGAGTGTAAACTTTTTAAAAACAAAAAATTACAGAAATGTTTCAATCAATCCAAATCTGTTTTTTCATTGATAAATTGGTTATGATGGACAAAGTCTCCAGTGTTTCAACTGTCAGTTTCATATTACTGTAGGAAGGGAAATATAGGGCTCATACAACTCTGGATATCCTGACACTATTTTAATTAAAGTCATTCTTGGATAGCTGACATTACTTTAAGATAATGCTGAAGTGGCTAAAGCGGGAAGCAGCATTATTCAGTCTACATCAGCTATTGAAATATCAGTAGGATTAAACATTAAGTACATGTTTGGGCAATAGGCTGAGGGGGAGAAAGAAATTAATGACTAGATATATACTGTGATTGTCCAATTAAAGTCACAACTGTGCCTGAAAATAATTTATATTAATATAATTTATGATTTATTAATAAATCCATGTAATTGCAAAACTTGATAATATAAAGGGGGAAACTACAGGAAGCACTGACTGTTATAATTGTTTCTCTAAAGACAACACGCTTCAACTGTTGTACAATGTGTATTGGTATAGCCTATTTCATTTCTCTTCTATGCAGTGTCTTTTACTCATGAAGGTTTGCTGGACTACAGAAATACACATCCCCACTGCAATTTCTGAATAAATCAAGCTGTGTCTCTGTTCTGCTCCTGGTCTGCATGAGCTCAATTGTAGACATTATGCAAAGATAACCTTGTGTCTGACCTCAGTGTAGAGTGTGGCCTGTGACAGACACATAGCTGCAGTATGTAATGACAGACAGTCGCAGTGATATAAAGTACGTACTGACTAACATTGATAATTCTCTCACTCTTATCATAATAGCCTTGCCTTTCACTCCTTGTCTCTGACGCCTCCAGCCCTGCTCATTGCCATTCAGCAGTGATTTTTCAAATGTTACTCTCATACACAGCGGCTTCTTTTCCTGGAAGGACGGAAACCGCGGTGGGCAACACCCACAGAATCTGCTAATACACATCGCCGCTGTCAACCTGACCCTGCTGAAAACACGTACACACAAACAGAATTAATGATGAGTATCTCTGGCAGAGTCTTTGTGACATCTCTCTGCAGGATGACAGGAGAAGGGAGCGTGGCAGCAGAGATCCAGATCCAGCTTTTACAGTCAAGGGCAACAAGTAGCACCCCTGCATGCTTACATAATAAACCAGATATTCATCACAGGGGATATATAATGACAAATCGAATGTTATGGATTGTGAACAGGCAGGGTCATAATGATATCTGTTACAGAAGATGCAGTCATTTAGCCTTTCCAACAGCTCTTTCAGAATAAGATATAATGTATGAGGCAGCCACGGTGAGGTATTCTCCCTTTTTCCACATCTTGCGAAACTTCCCCTGACTATCCATTTTGAATGGCTGTAAATGGTGAATGATTTATAAGGATGCAAGAGCAGCAAGGGCTATCAGTTGCAGTTATTGTACTCCAAGGCCCCTCTGAATAATGGCTCTCTCAGTGGTTACACTGAGAGTGTACTGGGCTCTGCTGAAAGGAAGATATTGACCAGCATGGATCAGGCTGTGTGGCCCATCTCTGAGTCCACTGACAGCAGCGGCAGCGTTATTGGGTCTGGTGGAGCAGGTTTGTTGTTGCATTCATTTCAAACACCAGGAGTGTCCCCAAGGGTGTCATTACCGAAGAGTCCTGATACTCCCCTGAACCCACTCTAAGAATGCCATAATGTGGTATCTTTCCTCCTGGATTGAAATGGAGATCAGTTTTCTGTTCTGTATCTGTGCTCTTGTGCAACCTCTGAAATATCCTGCTTCTCTGATGGTAACAAATTGAGACTGTATTTTGTTAGAAGTTTGGTCTCAGTAGACAGAGCTTTATGTGGAATACTGTTCAAGCTGGAAATGTTTTTAGCTTTAACCTCAATTGAAGCCCTGTCCCCCTTAATTAGCTTTCCTTACTAGTATGGCATGAATAGAGTTTTTTTTTACAATGATAATGGTGGCAGATTTATAAGATTTAAACAATATGTCCTCAATTTAAGACAGAAGCGGACAAATGCAAGTTTCTCATTTCAAGCTGGCGACCATCAGTTTTGCCGGCTGCAATGACAACTGACACTGGCAGATTTTATCAGCTGTAGCTTATTAGCTCCATGAATTGGTTGGAGCTAAACTTATGAGTGTCTCCATGACACTCAAAAAAAAGGAGCAACATTGGTCTTGCATTGCACAATAGCTAGATAGCCCTAGATTTATGGATCAGTATGATAGGTAAAAATGTAAGATCAGACTGTTATATCATTCTAACACGACCCTTTGTGAACACTTACTAAAGAAAAACAAAAATAACAATGAATTTCACTTTTACACTTTGGACGCTTTGAGAATGACTAACCAACAAGTTTGGCAAATGTCACACTATCTCAGGTAATGTTGGCTGGGGTTTGCCCAAGTGAAAACTTCTCTAAATTCAATAAAGAGCAGTATAGAGCTGCTAACATTACCCAAGCTTTGATATAGTATCATTCAGCTTTCAGCTTCCACACAGTGGATGCGTCCATCCTGAACAGGGCTCTTTGTAGCATAACCTATAAACAACATAATAATGTAGTTAGCTGATGATAGGCTCCTTGGCCTTGCAATTAACGTTATGTTTGTCGCACATAAATACACAGTTTAATATATATATAATAATTCCTTACACTTTTGCTCTTGTTTTTGGTTTGGAAAGGCAATTTGAAAAGATAGAACCCTGGCCTGCCATGCCTACAGTTGCTCAACACTGATTGGACAATCACTGTTTGGTTGATGAGTTTAGCAAACAGTTTAAATCACCCATACGGACAAAGTTATTCTTGACTTTATATAAACCTGACATGGATTTATTTTGGGCACAGTTTGCATAAAAATCATGTCCAGTTTGGATTTTATTGTGTATTATTAGATTTTTCAGAAGTGAGATTATATTCATTTCTTATTACCACGGTGCTGTGGTCCATATTTGTTACTGTTTTGATTCCAAACACAAGAGGCACCGCCGATGCGAGTGCCACCTGACATGAGAGTTCTCATGCTATTACGGTTCATTGGGCTTGTTGGGATGGAATTAGATTGGATTCAAGACAGACATGGCGTAGGTAGGATTTCCTCTGCACTTGTAGCAATTTGATGTCTCACGGGGGCATTCAGATGGGCCAAATACAAATTTGACAGCAGCGGCTCCCTGAAGCAAATCATGTTAAAGTGAGAACAGGCTGTCAGGTTGTGTCACCGCCCTCCATCTTTCCCTCTTTCAAGCTCTCTGTCGCTCTTGCGGTTGACGGGGTCGCCTCTTTGATTGTCTCAGCAATAAAGAATACATCACAGTCACAGGCCCACTCAGCTGGAACAGCCTGTGCACTGGAAGTTAGATGTCATTGATTGTTTTAATTAATAATCATTTACATCCCCCCAGCCCCCAACCCCATTACAACTTCACCCTCAGGTCCTGTATGTCCTGTACGCTGCAGAGCCGACGGCTATGATAAATTAAATATGAATCAGCTTTTTTGTGCCATAGTAGGACCTGCCAAAGACGTTTAAATAATGTATTTATGATGATGGGAACTGAATGACGTTGCAAATTGTGCTATGTGCCATTAGCATAATGAGCCACTGCATCAATCAGTAATGATATGTCACATCTGATGGCAGGTCACAGTGACACATGCACATAAGAATACCAACAGCTAACATCTGTCTCCAGCAACTTAACTTCTCTTTAAATGTCCGCGGCCCTGTGTCTAAACATCACAAGCCAATCAATCCCTCCCAATAACTAACATTTATTTGCCCCCAGTCCATGATTAGCTTCTTTAGCCACTACAGTTAATCAAAGTTAACACTGGCAAAGCATTTGATAATTCCTGATTCAACATAAAGTAATTACTCATTCAGAGAGCATTGGGTATGAGCTATTCTCCCTCAGATCTCAAGGTCAAAGCAGAATTCCAATCCATTGATTTGTGCCTGCATGGGACGTGTCATGCATAGGAGTTAGCCTACTTTCTGTTTCAAGCCCTTTTTCTCAACATTTTTTTTCATCACTGTGAATATAACACAACACTATGGCAAAGACAGATCACTTTGGTCTCCTGTTACCTGATTTCTCGTTCAAAAAGTTTGCAACCAATTTATGCAGCTCTTGATCTTTTGGCACATGGCTCACATAGAGAAAATAGTGCATGTTGTGTGTTAGAGAGAGAGAATGTAAATACAGTGATTGCAATGTATTAAACACATCTGCTTTTCAAATATTCACCTCTTCCATGTTTCCTGTTCAAGATAATATTCAGTCTCACTCCTCTTGTTATCCTCCACCCCACTGACAAAACCATTGAGTGGATGTGATTGTTCTCCCCGGGGCTTTGAGATGCAGTTTGTTTATCAAGAGGGGAACATTTCTGTTGATTTCCACACTTTGGACTAGAAGACACGATTCCCCTGAGCCTGGTTGTGTGGTCTCATCCTCTTGCTCTCAAGATTGTATTTTCGTTTCTACATATGTTAACACCGTTCTTACAAAATCTTCTCTCCTGCAGCAACGTTTTCTCATGCTTCAGAATTGTCCTCAGTCCTTGTTTTTTCTGTGCATACTGTTCAATCAAATGCTTTACATTGAACCTTTCCCCACACACAACAGCTTTTGTCAATGCTGGACTTTATTTAACCACAAAACAAAATGTTCACTCACTGAAAGGAAAAGACAGGAAGTGCGAGATTCCCATCAACCCTTAGCTTAATATTGGCCAACAATGGAAGTGCATTAGCACCAATCAGAGACATTAGAGGAAATATGCTCTGGCATGATTTGATAAAGGGCCAACGCATTCTCAAAACAGCCTCCCTTCACTCAACTGATGATAACAGACATCTCTACAGAAAACTATGGGTGAAGCACAGCCTCAGCTTATGCACTTACATCTGATCTTGTCAGCTAAAAGCTTGACTAAGTTTCATTGCTCAGGGAAGGATGCTAGGTAGTTGGTTTTTTATCCTCATTTGGCTCAATTAATCTAGTCTAATTTGCCACAGAGGGAAAGAATCTGTGGTTTATGATGAAGATGAAATGCTGCACACAAAAAACAATTACACTCCAAGTGCTTAGTTAGACTTTTTTGGTTAGTGCTGGTGGACAGTGTGTGTGTGCAACTATTGTGCAACTAAACTCATAATACACTCTTCATTGCGTGGCTTGTGTGTCTGTACATGTTTAATTTAGAGGACATTGCCTTGACCAGGCAATATTTTCTGCCAACTAAGTGCAACTATAACATTCTCCCACTTTTATCATCACACAAAGGCCATATTTTATCGGTCATATTTTATCACCCTAATGTTTGCAGCACTTTGGTGAAAACCCCCAAGCAAACATTCAATGCACCACAAATCCCATATAGAGCCAGTTCCATTGGACTTGTGCACAGTGACGTCGCATCCATCCAACTCCCACTTGTGGGACCCAGTAACTCTGTTTTCTTCTCTACCCACAGCTCTTACCGCCTGGATAAAATCAACAGTGACATGCGTAACTACATCACCAATTTTGCTGCAGACTTAAGGTGAATACAGGCTCAGTGCCTCCCCCTCCCCTTACCTCTCTGTTGCTGCCATGTTGCAGTGGTCCAACGTCAGAGCCAGCTGGCATGCTGCCCTGCTGACATACTCAATATGGTCGCCTCACGGAGCAAACACTCAAAACCAGTCAATGAGAGGTCACCTGGGGCAATTTGCTCATACTACCACAGCATAAGGCACAGTTAAACACAATATAGATATGATTTGATTGATAGTCCTATATGACTTTCTTATATAAAAAATGAAAGCAGCATAGTAACATAGTATGTTTTAAGAGATATGACCTCTTCCGATTTACAGCTTCTTCACTTTTACCACTTCATTCAGACTTAATAACTACATATTTCTGCTCTACGATGTCTTTTTTAGAAGATTGCTATTACTTTGCAAATGCATGAGGCCTCGCTAGAGCATGACAAGATAGATTGGTAGACTTTTAATCACACTGGCATTTTCCTCACCGCCAAACACAAGCATTTATGTCTATAAAAAGCCCAGAAACTGCTTACTCATCCCTGCCTGCCACTAGAAATAGATCTGGCAGAGGGAGCCTCACTTTTGTATTCCTAATGTGACTCACATAGTATTCTTTGGTTTATTTGAAACGCCTTTCTTCCTTTATGTCTTTATGTCTCTCCAGCATATTTCTAACCAGGCATTTCTCTTGCCCTGCTGGGTTTGCACATTTAATTGACCTGTTGGACACCGGGGTGCTCCCTGAAGTGCTTGCTCACTAATTAGCTCCTTATTTGCATTTCCCTTATTTCCAAGCATTGATTGGATGTTTCAGCACAACAGAAATCGAACTGTTATTTTAAGGACACTGGTGTGCACGTCAATGTAATTGGGGAGAGTAACAGACAGAGACAGAGAGAAGGTCTCTTCTCTGGAGGAGCGATGTCATAACCAGTCTCCCTCTCAAGTTCAGGTGGTCCAGAGGAAGCCCAGTGCCCTAACTAGCATTTAAATTTTTTTGTCACCTGTAGCCACTAGTCATCCTGCGTGATAATTAGTTAAATTATATTTAATTTACTTGCTTAAAAAATCATCACAAAGGCTGTAGTCCCACTCCTTGTCTGCTTGTCTTTTTCTCTCTCTGTTCAGTCAGAGCTACCACTTGCAAGCCACCAGGGACATGCACCCAAGCATTGCACTGGATCCCTCTGCCAACTACAACTCTCCCAAGTTTCGCTCCAGGAACCAGAGCTATATGCGAGCAGTCAGCACCCTCAGTCAGGCTAGCTGTGTTAGCCAAGTGAGCCAGGTGAGTCTGCACCTTTCCAGTTAGGAAAGATTTTCAAATCCTACCTTGTACTGGATGGAAGTAGTTCCTACACTGCAGGCTGATAAGATACCTTGAGGAGATCCCAGGGAGTCTCCAGCAAAATTAGAAAGAGACTAATATCACTACAGCATTCTTCATTTAAAACCCAGATAGAGAGCATGACTCTTTTATTCATGGGTTTTAACTCTCACTGTGACTGTTTTACCATACAGCATTTAGATATTGTTTTGTTTTTTTTAATCACAAAAAAAATCCTTTATTGACTTTAATGTACCCAACGTTTATTGACTCCATTTTACTTGTAACCTACTTTTTTTCTTATGACAGTTCATTGCATACTGTTTATCTAAATAGAGTAAAGGACCACAACCGGCGCGTTGCTGAGATATTTATCTCTCTCTTAAAAGAGACGCATATTGATTTGTTCAGAGTCTTAAAAGCTCAAGTAAACTCCTGCTAATTCTAAATCCCAATAGAACAAGATGCTTATCTTTGATTCTTGATATTGCCAAATGGGAGTGGAGTAATAATCATCAAACAATTTCTACTTGCTAAACAACCATTTGTTACAAGTCGATATGAAAGACATTACAAGATACATCTGGAACATAAAGCAGAAATAGTTCTTGTCTACACTCGGACACAATATGACCTTGGCTTCATGAAAATTGTATTCACACAAAATAGGATCTACTGCAGCAAAAAGAAAAAAAAGGAACCAGTCCACAGATCATCTAATAGTGTGGAAAAATTACAAAGATTTCCAAAACAGTTTTTGTGGCATTACAAGAACAAATTTTCATTGATCTCTTTGCTGTCTTTTGCCCTTTTGCCTATTAAAACATATACAGTCCATTTAATTTCAGCAGCAAACCTTGTTTTTATTCTGAGAAAATGACAGAGAACACAATATCAGGTTTTACAATCAAACAATTTATTTCTCCAAAATAACAAAGAATATCCTCACTTGTTTAACGATGGAGAAAGTATGTTCATGGCTTTTGTTTCTCACAGATGAGTGAAACGGAAATAAATGGCCAGTTTGAATCGGTTTGCGAGTCAGTGTTCAGTGAGGTGGAATCACAGGCCATGGAGGCTTTGGACTTGCCCGGTTGCTTCCGAACCCGGAGCCACAGCTACCTGCGAGCCATCCAAGCTGGCTACTCCCAAGATGATGACTGCATCCCGCCTATGGCTTCCACTGTCACCTCCACCATCAGATCCACCACAGGTAAGGGCAAATGGAGATTAGTTTAATTTGCACAGTACAATATGTAACATCCTGGATGTTGGTCTTTTTGTTTGCTTATGTACTGACAAACTGACACCAGAAGTTAACATTTGGCATTGACGTGTGGTAATGGATGGATATAAAACAGTTGGTGTAAACTGGTTGTACTGTCAAACAGCTTCATATCCTTGCATGAATCACTCTTGTATGTTTCCATTGTTTTTTATGGACGTATGATTACCGTAGCTACAACTTGTGAGCTGTGCCAGTTCATCCTACTGTATTTTGGATACAGTGCCTCATCTGCTCATCCAGTGGATGCATCAAAGAGTAAAGCTATGAACCCTATTGAAAATCATGAAAGGAAATTGTCTTACAAAAAAAAAATCCTGTCAGAATGAGGACATAACTGCTTTTTTCCACTACATTTTGGATATCTGACTTTCTTTATGATGCCACATGGTGACACGTATGAACACACAGCTTTAAAAATGCCATATGGATTTTTTTACTTGTAAACCCAATTTACACAGTGCTGCAGACATTTAAATGTCACGCCATACACTATGAAATTTCTTCGCCAACAGATTGTTCTCTTAACAAATTATTTTGTCTCATTGCAAAGCCCATGTTTACACACAATGAGATGACATTACAGAACTGCACACAATTGTGTCTAGACCTGGATAGTGTAAAGCTGACAATGAATATACCCATATCTGAACTGTCACACTGGTTAGTTGCATATGTCACATATGCACACTTGCTACAATAAATCTAAACCTACTCAGCTGACACGTGCGTTTATTTCTGATACTGAGCCTTGATTATAAATTGAAAGCTGCTGGTGGTTTCAACAATTCCCATGATTGCTGGATTCACGCAGGAAATGATACGTCCATGTACAGATGAAGAATGGGGGAACAAAAGAAGAAAAAGTGTCTGGACAAGAAGTCTGAGTGGATTCCACATCTTTCCACAGTACATTCATGAACAAACATGAGTTGGACTATAATAGGGAGGGTTAGAGGTGTGGACATCTGGAGATGTGCTTATGATCAATTCTTCATAACTATAAATGTTTGCTTACACTGCTTTCTCAGTAAACTCGAGTATTTTTGCATTTTTAGGATTTTTAGTATGTGATGGATTTTGCCAATATTTTGGACATGGGGCAAATTGTACTTGGAATGAATCGGTCAAACTGGACCTCACATTTTCAATAGGGTTCATACTATACTTCCTGATTGAAAAGGTTTGGAAGCTTTGCTCATCTTTGCCTCTTTTCATTGCACAAAGTACACATTTCTCTATCTCGACTGAAAGCAGAAAAGCATGCAAGGATTGTCCTTACACCTCATTTATTAGAAATATTATCCATTCTCTGTGATGTGTTCCAGGAGCTAGGAGTTTCAGCTTTGTGCATTGAAAAGATGTTAAGAATGCATGCTACAAATTAAGGTTGAGAAGGCAGTGTAAACCATCAACAGAAATGAGTCAAAATGGGAGTGCTTTGTCAGTGTTATGCTGGTATTAAACAGACACTGGTAATTTATCATATTACAGAGTGTTAAAATTCTAATATGAAAATTCTTGAATTTACATCACAATACAGATGAGCAAATTGCAGTAATAATTATAACGTTAGCACCTAATTGATGTAGATTTCTGCCATTATCTTATTTTGACTCATGGCATTCAGTGCATGACTTGATGTTACTGCTTTGTGGCAATCAAAAGCACATTCTCTCCAGCTGCTCACACCTGTGGCCATATTACAAATACATATTTACATTTGTCTTCCAGACAGAAATTATGTGCAGGAAGACTGTTGTTTACCCGACCAGGCCAGTTTACATGAGGATTTGGCAGACACGGCCCCTTTGGCTCATGATGATCTAGGCTGCCCCATCAGAAGAGACAGGCTTTACCATCAAGATAACATGGGGGCTACAGCCAAACCTCTGTCTGGACCACCTGTGTCTCCAAGCCTCTTCAGATCCCCCAGATCTAGTGCTCCAGAACGGCCATCACCAAAAGCCATCCAGGCCAGTATCAAAGAGTCAGCTACCTTGGCTGCAGCTATCAGTATGCAGTGGAAAGAAGAGGTCTCAGCCATGCGTCGAGAGCTGGCTGAACTCAGGAGGGACCTCTGTAAAGAGCTTCGTGCTTTCAACAGTAATTTCAACACTTTTACACAGCATTACAACACATGGTCTCCCCAAGGTGGTAACATGGCAGCTGGAGCTGGGGTAGGTTTAGGTGGAGGGGTTGGGGTGGGGGTAGACACAGAAGCAAGGGCAGAGACAGGGGTAGGTGCAGGAGGACTTGGGACCTCTGGGACAGATACAGGCACTAGGGGAGCTAGAGAGAAAAAACCCCAAGTATCTAAAGTGTCTGTGGGGACCCAGGCCAGAAGCAAGCTCCTGGTTCGACAAAGCACTGCAGATGCAGCTGTCAATTGTCCAGAAGAAAAGGATGACAAGAAAGGGTCCCGCCGAAATCTGCCAAAGCAGCTCTCTATGGACCCAAGCATTCTTGCCTGTCCACAGTCAATGTATGTGGAAAGTGCTATACCACTTTCTTTGGATCCAATACTTCCAGGCTCTGCTAGAACACTTCAACCAGAGGAATTGGAACTGACTGCTGTGCCCTCCAGAGCTAAACCAGAAGCGGAGCTGCCTGACCATGATGTGGCGAGTTCATGTGATATGGTAACTAATGAGCCAGTCACCTCTCATGGCACAGTGCCACTTTCATTAGAAACAGCACCTGAGAGTCCTCAAGATTCAGTGACAGTGGAACAAGAAATGATAATCACTCCACAGTTAATAAATGTAGAACCAGTTAATGAAGACCATTTGAATACTGAACCACCTCACCCCAATGATGTGAAATCCTCAGACTCAGGACTCATTGAAAGAGATGAAATGCACCTACCATATCCTGTCCCTGTAGTTACTGTGTCTCCACCAGAGGAACATGATTATGACATTACATCAGATTCAGAGTCTGCAGATCCTGTCATTAAGGACAAGCCAGATCCAGTGTCTCAAGACCCTACAACTGTGTATTTACCATATTCAGGATTAGAGGATACAGATTCCACAGAACTAACAGAATTAGAAAGTAAACCATCAGACTTACCCATGGTGTCTTCATCTGACCACATTGATAAAGGCTGTGATGCACCCACACCTGATCTTGATACTGTTCCACCATGTAATATGGAGACAGACAACAGATGTCCGTCCATTGTGGTGTCAGAGTACCTTGACACAGACCCCCCTGCAAGTCCAACTGACAGCGACACAAATGCAGATCCCATTATCACCCTTCCAGATTATCCCTCTGATCCTCTCCCTGAGCAAATGACATCAGACCCAACTTTTGCTCCCACTCAACCAAACACTGAACCAGATATCCAAGACTCAGAGTGGCCACCCCTTCCAGAACCACTTGATACCACCCCTATATATCATGCCGATCTGGTCCACTTTGACTTAGTTATGCTGACTTCCCTAGATCAAGATGATCTTGACTCAGTGTTCATGGACCCTGAACCGGAGCCATTTGACCTGAGTGTTGACTCTCCATCTAATACAGAGGATTTAGATCCACCTCTCTACCAATCAGATTGTTCAGCTTCACCACCACCCACTGTTGACCCTGCTGCAGTGTGCCCCATGGGCCCTTCACAGTCGATGGAAGCTGTCTGTTTGGATCAAGCTCAGGGTGGAGCCTCAGAATTACATGGAGTCCAACTACCACAGGTCACTGTCACAATATCCCCTCCTAGTTCAGTATCTCCTGATACATCACTGGAAATGGACTTTGGACCCACAAGTCCAGAACCAGATCCTCTTCCACCAGATACAGATCCCTTGCCACCTGATCTCGAAGACCCAATACCATCACTGGATCTGGCACACGTGGAGCCAGATGATATAATAGCAGAACAATTTGAATGTATCTCCTTATCCCAGGAGTATGGGGGGCTTATGGGAGAAGAGATCCCAGGTGGTTTGGAAAGATCATCAAGTGAGGAGGCCTTTCTGTGGTACAGATGGCAAAGGAGAGGTCAGAGAAAAGAATCGATGCACAGGAGTGCCAGTGTGGAACTGTGGAGTGGAAGATACGAGTACAACAGTGCAGAAATCACATACGTATCTCTCACTTTGTGAACTCATACCTCATTCTCAGCAGACAAAATGTAGCTCAAAGTATATTTATAGCTCATGGTTTGTAGCTGCCAGTGTACTGTAGAGCAATGCGCAGATCTAAATGTCATGTGATCATTGGCATTCAGAGCAAGCACTTCCTCATACACAAACCTGCAGTAATATTCCAGGAAAAAAGACATTGGTATTAGTAGCAGCAAGAATCATGTGTAATGGATTGCACCATACTGCAAGAATCTTATGAACCTTCAGTGGTGACAAATTTATAGAACAATAATGCATCAAAAGCATTAACTGAAAACAGTATGAACTTCTCCAAAGCGGTTCTCACCACTGATGTGAATTATCTTCCAGGAAAGTACTGCTCATTTCAAGTAAAGTGTACCATTTTTAATCATTGGATACACTAGTAATGAATGTTCTTGTTCAGTCAGTGGATAAATACAAGACATTTTACACAACTGTTTTCAGAGACTCTTTTGGACCACTGTTAAGACTACAGACAAGATTGTCCAACGTATTCGAGGTCTTGATAATCCTTGCAGTGATGATTGAAACTTTCCTTCCCTCGACTTGTTTTGAGCTCTCTGTGTATTGTCACTTCAGAGTGGAGTGAAATAAATCTTGGCAGTTATCATATAACTATAAATCCCAAGGACATACTGTTTACTATGTGAGCTGTTAGATGGACTCTGCAGTTATAAAGAAAAAAGAAAAATGATGCTGTGGAATGATGTTTGCACAATCTTAGACATAGCTAGAATACTGTACTATTAATTTGTTCAGAAAATGACTTGCATCATTCACACTCATGCTCAAATATAATTACAAACCAGTAAAGTAATTATATGTAGCCTCTATGTACACACAACCATGTTACCTACATTCAGACATTTTGCTACAAACCATACAGCACATATACACACACATATCTTTGCTGGACAATAAATATATGAATAAGTCTATTTAAAAATACACAATAAATTGTGATTAAATGTGTCTGATAATCTGACTACAGTAATAAAAGGCCTTGTTGAGAGGTGATATTGTATTTTCTACAGTAAGATATCATCTTAATGCTCAGGAATCAAAGACTGAGAATGTAATACCACTGGGACAAAAGTGTAATGACGTTGAACTGTGTTTTTTCCTGAAAAGAGGTGTACATCATAATTGTGTGGCTATTTTTTTAATACGTGTGACACTGGATGATGACAATTATGTTGTAATAGTGCATGACTGATGGGTTCAATATTTTGTGCATTTCATATGCAGTACCTCACTGTAGACATTTTATTCTATTCATAGTTTCATTTTGATATTCAGAGCAATGAAAGGAGCCTACATACCACCGAAGACGCAGAATTCTGTTACCAGCAATGAACAGCTAAAAAGCCAGGCGAATCACAAGATATATCTGTGCTATCTGTCCAATTAACAGGCTCTATATGGAATCGCCCACTGAAGTCGGTGCTCCAATAAAGTGCAGTGGAACAAAAAAGAATCTTTCAGCCGAACATCAGTAACCAGCCAGAAAAGGATTTTCCCGTGTGTTATTTTGAATTGAATATGTGCAGAGCACTTTATGAAAGTTTGCTAAATTGGCTGAATCAGAAAGGTTTTCAAAAGGGTGGAAAGTTAATTAGGTTGTATTCATTTTGCTCATTTCACTGGCATAAAACACACCACCCTTTTCTTCCTTGAGCCTTTTCCATATTTAACTTTTAATTTGCAAAATTGTTATCCAAAAAGCAACATCAAGAATTAGTCAAGCAATTACAGATGTTAGTGTATAATAATAGGCCTTTCTTTTTTTTTGATTGATTTTGCAGAGAAAACAGAGACATGCTGGCTGACCTTGTGTTTGTCATATCATAGGATATCCTGTGTTAAAAATAGGCAAATAAACCAATAATCTAAATGGCATGTGAAAGAAGTGAACTGCCCAAGTTTACGTAATTGCTTGAATTGCCTTTTTAATACATCCACTTTGATCTTTTGTGATCTTTCTATATCTTAATGGGAGTCTAGTAGGGTGGTAACCTTTGCAGAAATCTCCTCTGATTACTGAATTAAAAAAGACCATGACCACTTTCACCAAGCACCTGCTACATACATTATATATAGATGTCAGGTGACAGGATCTTGTAACTCAAACCAACCAGGATCAGTCGTTTCTATTGTTAAAATGCTTTGAGAGATTTTTTTGTCTTGATTTCAGACAAAATCTGGGCAAGTGAAGAGATCACTGTACCTCTTAATCAATGGCAAAATTATTAAAAGCCAGAAAAAGGATGTCCAAAGTGCTGCTTAAGTTAATAGGGGGTAGAGTATTTAAAAGAATATTAAGTGTTTTGAATACAAATAGAATAGAAAAAAACAATTCACTCTTAGCCTTTTAAAAAAAGAAAATTTAGTCACATTTGTAACGTGCTTGCACAATCATTACTTTCAATCACAAACAGCATGTATGACATAAAATAATGAACATGCATTCAACCTCTTTCATACCAGACTGCTATGGATCTTCTTTATTTGGTCAGCTTGTAAAAAGTTGAGCAGTTTTAGGTGAGTGGTAAAACCATGTTGGGGGCAGGGTCATGAAGCCAGGTCAGATGGTTTGTGTCGACCCATTCATATCAACACAGGTCATTGCATATGTCTGAAAACGGTATACAGTAAACATCAGTAAAGTATAAGCCTAATAAAGATTCAAAGATTTAAAAAACTTGAATTCTGATTACTGATGTCAATAATGTATATCCTATCCAAAATGCTGTGGTCACACTCTGCTGAAACATGGTGCATTTAATACTTTGTTTTTAAACCAGTCCGTGTGCTTCCCTTGTGAAGGCTTTTTTTGGTTTCTTTGCAGTGTTTTTGCTAAAATGATTGATTTTTGCTGTACATCCCACTGTGCAGGTGGATCCTCATAGCCTGCAGTCCCTCCCTGGATCCGCTCTTGAGTATGCCTTGTGTAAAGTTAATGGATTATACTGTATGTTTGGGCAGATATGCCCACTCCTCTGAATATCCACCCCACTCCCTTGTTTTCAGGGATCCAGTTCTGCCTCCCCTCCACCTGCAGCATTGATCGGACTCCCCAGCAAACCCCAGGTAAACCTGCTACCTGGGGCATCCCTCCATTACTCCATATTAATGTGCAAGGTAGTATTTTAATGAAACATGAGTTGTCCTGTGGCAAGTTGCTGTTGAGTACATGTGGATAAAACAGACAAAATGGATTTACCCTGAAAATCCACTTTGCATAATAGTATACTAATAGAGTATCTGCAGTTATTCACTTGTTCACAGCCAAAGACGACACGTGTGGACCTCATCAAAGCCTACCATATGTATTATGAACTACAAGTTACATACATTTAATGGATAAAACAACTAATCACAAGTAAGAAGAATCACAATTAACTTTAGAGCAGTTTTTCTGTTTTGATTAAAACTTGACCAGTATTATCAATAAGCTATTTGAGCACAATTATCTGTTATTTATTCATCAAAGACTAATATCAGTGGAAATTGCAGGTTCTCTACTACATCTGCACCACACCCCTACTGTAAACTATCCTCCTATGATTGAGAGAAACTGCAGTCTTAACACACTCTCAATTGTTGGGAGTGCTTTCTCTGCAGTCATTTGACATATTTATGATTTCATCACTTTCTGTAACCTGCCTTGCAACGTTCCTTCTATCCCAAAGTGTGCAATATCACACAAGCAAACAGCCACATGCAAACACACCACCCTCTGAATGTTTCTATTATTAGCTTTCATTGTATATAATAATGCATCTCGTTGGCAAGAAGATTTGTACCGAAGGCAGAGTTAAGACCACAGTGTTCATGCATTTAACTGCCGACATGCACATGCTGTTCAGTATGCCTCCAGGAGCAAGGGAGTGTCTCCATCACAGATTGCAGCAGCCATTAAATTAGAATTAAAGACAGAACAAACTGTGTGACTTGAACAGCAGGACAACATCTGAGGCATCAGGCAAGCAACAGAACGCCCTTGATCCACAGATCAAGAGGACCATGCCATGAAATGACTAAATTTGCTGCCACAGGGGGGGGGTTGCAGTGTTTTTGTTCTCAGTTATCCATCATAATATTCAGGACACTTTTGAACTTTCACAAACCATCTAAGGTTGATGAAGTTCAAATAATGATTCACTCAATCTGGTTTTTGTTATCTATTGTTAGCTATTTTTATATGAATTTCTTTATTGTTTCTGTCAGCAACACTTGTGACAGGGCCAATAATGGAGCTTACCATCCATCTCCTCCTCTCTCCCTCCAGATCATTTACATATCCTTAAAAGCCCACTGCAAAACAAACTGCTGCATTTTCCTTTACAGTGAAAATCCAATCGAAGAGAAAGACTCTTAATGACGTGTCACTCAACCCACAGCCCCATGCTAGCATACAAGCCAGTCATGATAGATAGAGAGGTCCTAACAGAGATGGAGTGGTTGAATCACTGCTTTTGTGTCTCACGTTAATCAGCCTCACTGGCACAGTGGTGGTTGTTTGTGCTTGTGTGTTTGAGAGAGAGGGGGAGATTAAATTGAGTGTTCATACTGAATACATTTAGCTGACTCTGACGGCAATGTTCCTCTATCATTGATATACCTTTTTTTGCACTGTACTTACCATAAATGCTGGGGTTTTTTTTCAAACCTTACCTAACATGCAAAGAAATGGAGAGCTGTCATGGAGATGTTTAGAAAGTTGGAAAGGCATATTTACAATTGTGAAGATCCTGAATGGTTTAATATCCAAACTGATGTTTATCTATATTCTTGCATACTACATAATAAGTTATTCTGTGGTTGGCACAGTGTACACAGAGACCCAGAAACTAACTAGTAATCGCCCCAAGTTGTAGGCTATTTTATTAAACACAACTTTATATAGATATATTATTCATGTGAGCATGATATAAACCAGTAGTTCTCCCCACTAGGCTGTTACTGCTGCCATCAGTGCAGCTGTTCATATAACATTTACAGTAGAAATGAAAACTAGAAATCTGACAAGCCAAGTTGAATTTTATTGAAATACCAGAACATGAACTGCAATTCTCTTGTCAAGCATGTTTGTCATGATTTGGTTGTGCAAATAAAAGACCCAAGCCTGAGAGAAAGATGTTGTCATATTTCAGATTTAAGTGACGTGTTTGTTGGATGAACATCATTTGTTTTTCTTTTCTTTCTTATCTTGACCATCTTTTACTTTGCATGTGGTTTTACTGTCTGAGTGAATCTGAATGAATCGTTCCTTCATAAGTCTGACTCACTCCACATTTTTACCCACAAGTCATGTGCAAACTAGATTTTATTCTACAAGATAGAGACACAAGATTAGATTATGATGCAGGCCCCACTTTAGTTCTACTGTAGTGGTGCAAATTCTGAAATTAAAGATTAGAAATTAAATTGCATACAACCACAGTGAACCTGCAGCATTTGGGGGTCTAGGGCCCTGAGACAGTAGCCCGCTTTGCCCGGTTGATAATCTAGCCTTGGTTGACCATTGCATTGTTTTACTAATAGTCTAGCTTGGTACAAGCCACGATGTTCTGCTAAACATTACAGTGATGTAAAAAGGCTTTTATTAAAATTGATGAGCTTCATTTGTAGCCCACACACCTCTCGTGGTTATGCTTTCAGCCTTCCACACTCTGCTTCATTTTCATATTTCAACATAATTATAGTGAATAATTTTGTTGATGTTACAGTGGTGTACAAGGCACATAATATTGCTGATGGCTTTGTTCAATGCATTTGCTGCAAGCAGGGTAGAGAGTGAGCGAGTGAGTGAGTGAGGGAGTGAGTGACTGAGTGAGTGTACTGGCTGTGTTCACGTCAAATGAGATCTAAATGCTGAGTAATACTGCCACTGCCGAGATGGGAGCAAGAATTATGACTCCCCTTTGCACGACTGGCTGGCTAATAATGGCTCTATTTTGGTCCTCCTGCTGAATCATGCCCCCTGAATGGGTCATCTCTTTCCTCCCTTGATCTCTCCTCACTCCCTGATTTATCCTTGCTCCCTATCTCACACGCGCACACACAAAACCTCTCTCTAACCTCCCTGCCGCTTCCTCTCTTACCTCTACATCTCTATTTTATTCTCTCCCCATTTTTCTCGTTCTTCACTAATGCATCTCTCCAGCCGTGAGGAGTTTATTTTGTGAATGGACAGCAGCATGAGTCATTAAGCCCCCGGAGCAGAACGCTCTTCACAGACTAGACGTCTCCAGCTATTTATAAACACACAGGAAATATGGGTGAGAAAGAGGTGAAGAGGTGGTGTAGCAGGTTTGAGGTGAAGCCCTGGGTTTTCTTCTCATCATAAATGATGCTTTCTGCAAAAGTGGCTACAAACATAAAGAGAATCTTCCCCTTGTTTTTTAGACGACAATGTGTTAGTTGGGTAATTGTGTTGTTCAGGCTATAATGTAATTAGAGGGAAATGCTATTAATTTTGCGGCAGAACTTTTGGGGGCCTGTGTTGAGGGTGCAGCTCATTATAACTCAAAATAGATCAGATTTTAGTCTCATAAGGACTTCCTTAATTGCTTTGTGTGATGTAAGCATTTGTAAGACAGAAACAGAAACACAGAGTTCAACACAGTTTGCCTCCTTGAAAAGGAAAACGATGACCCATAACTTAACCTGCTGCCTGACTCGCTGTTCTTCCTCTTTGCTGTCTTACTTCTGTTCTTGGCTCTGAGGTACCTCTCAGCTTTGATCAGAACGTGCTAAACACAGCTGCTTGTGCTTCAGATGTTTCAGCCTGTAACTTCACTGAGCGAGCTTTTCTCTCGAAGACTTGCTTGAAAATAAAGGCACTTCAAAACCCACAAGGCATTCATGACCCACTCCTCAGTCCATCTCTCTGTGGATTAAGTCCATATTCTCATTTGCACTTGAAAGAAAGTAATCCCCCCTCTTTCTGTCATGACATGGACAGAATAAGAAGATGAGAGTTGTCAGACTTCTTTGAGCAGTACCTACTCACCAGGATCTTCCACACACGAGAACTGTTGATTACCTCTGGTTTTTCCACTATCATCCATGGAATGATGAGTGTCTCATGTCACGTAGGCTTTGATGTTCCCTCTTACTCTATCAACTTATTCATTATTAAAAATATATATATATATATTCGTAAGTTTTAAATCATGCCCACATTTTCAACCTTTCTCTGCTGCTTTATCTGAGCGCTGAGGGTGAACAAAAGAGCACACTGCTCTCGAACAGACTTGTCAGTCAGCCAGGAGCTTAGATCAATAAGCTGACCAGCAACAACAGAAAAGTACCGAAAAATAAAACCCACTATCTAAAAATTCTAAGTTTAACCCATTAATGTTTGCCATACATGTAAGTTATGCGCATACATGTTGAACAACCAGCCACAGTAACAAGAGAGTTGAGAGAGATGTTAAAAGCAAAAGTCTGGTGATATTCCATAATTTTCTTATTGTCAAGAAATTCAGTGAAAAGACCAAATGCAACAATGATTTGATCCTATTGCCTGCAGAGACAAAAGTCTGATACAGTGTGTTCCTCTGTGACATTGTTGTCCAAAAACGATTTGAAAAACACACCAGTGTTCCTTCATTACAATAAACATGGCAATTGTTTATTTTGAGTCAAGCCCACATACACCATCCTAAAATAAATAAATACTCACTAGAGCTTTAAATGTGGATTAATCCATGGCTGAAAATAGTCCCCAACAAATGCACTATTTACTCCTGTTTGAGTCATGTTTGTTCAAAACCCAGCTGTGCCCAGCTGTTTTAGGAAACTGTTTATACTTTTTTAAATAAAAAATTTGTGACCTGTTTTTTTAAAGATTTTATGTCTTCAGTAGACACAAATGGGCTTGGAGCTGCGTGCCACAGACAGGGTATAGGAGTCAGAAAGTTTTTGTTGTTTCATTGAATTTGTTGACAGTAATTAAGGTATACAATGTGGCCAGCCTGCACTCTTTAAAAGGAAAGTTTAAGATTTTGGGTTATACGCTTATTTGACTTTCTTGTTAAGAGTTAGATGAGAAGATTGACATCACACTCATGTTTGTATGCTAAATGTGAAGCTACCACCAGCAGCTGGCTAACTTAGCACTAAGACTGGGAAGAGGGGGAAACATATAGCTCTGTCCAAAGGTAACGACATTTAGAACCACCTCTGAAGCCCACTAATTAACACATATCTTGTTTGTTTCATCTGCACAAAAACAACAATGTAAAAATGACAAATCACTGTTACAGGGGATTATATACCAGACTATTTTGTGGTTGAGACCAGTAACTTCCTGGATTCTCCACAGGTTGCCTAGCAACTGGTCCCTACCACAAAGTAGTCAGGCACATAACCCCCCATCAGTGCACAAATAAGTCCTCTGGAATATAATTATGAAAGCTTGGAAAAATGAAATTTTGTTGAGCTTAATGTTTGTGGGATATAATTAGCATGAAAAATCTACTCCTACAGTACATACAGAATTTTATAATGGGAATAACCCATAATAATATAGATGTTGCATGTAAATATTTTGAAAAAATATTTAAAATATTATGTCCTACTACCTTTTCCAGCCATCACCTACACACCCAACTACAAGAAGACCCCTCCTCCAGTCCCGCCCCGCACCACCTCCAAACCCCTCATCTCTATCACGGCCCAGAGCAGCACCGAGTCCACCCAGGATGCCTACCACGAGGGGAGGCATCCTCATGGTGGGATGTGGGCCCCTGACGGCCTCAGCCTGGGTATGAACTCCGGCAGGGCCCTCTATAACTCCGTCGACAGCCTGGACAGCGCCAAGGCCGTGACTATAGCCATGGAGGCAGCCGGAGTCATTGCTGGAAAAAGACACCCATCCACAGACAGCCACAGCTCAGTGCTCACCTGCGACAAGGCCATCCTGGTGTCCAAGGCTGAGGAGTACTTGAAGACGCCTCGATCCTCCATAGGGATACAGGTTAGTCATGACTTTGAGTGTGTATGATAAAAACATCTCACTAGAACCTCATTTAATGCTAAAAGTTTTACAGCCCTTATATGCATGGTTGCATAATACTAAGATACTCGCATGCATACATCAACTCAGAAACAGTGCTCTCGTTTCAGCAGCTAAAAATAGCAAGAGTGAGTCATCTTACTGCAATCCATCAATTAAGATTCATCTCTTGCTATAGTAGGTTTTAGTGAATGGCGGTTCACTCCATGGCTCAATCACTGCCTCTCCACTTGCTGTATACATTTTACACCCCCTCTCTCCTTCTCTACCTTTCTCTTTCTTTCTCTCTCCACCTCCCATTGCCTTACACTGGATTTGACTCCCTCTTTCTCTGATACTAGCTGAGGTTCTGCTGTTGTAGATTCTCAGTTGCAGTCTTAAGATCACAAGTCTGCTGCACAGGAGTGAGGAATCTGTGGTGACTCACATGATCACCTCAGGGCCATTCATAGTATTTTTTGTCAAAACAGAAAATCAGTTACTGGGTGAATTTGAGGTTTTGCTCTGTGTATGGAGAGTATTAAGTTTGCTTTTCTGTAATCTTATCGCCTTAAATACTTCAGTTCTTTACCCCTCACACCCCTCTTTATCATCATTATTTCCCCTAAGCTACATTATATTTGTCTGTCCTCTATTAATATTTCCCCAGTGTACTTTTTAGTGTACTTTTTTGCCATTCACTGACTCTTTATTCTCTTTTCCACACATAAATCTATGCATTCACAAGCTCACTCCCTTCTCTGCAGACTGTCCAATTTGTTTAGGCCAATGCAAAGTTGAACTTGAAAACCTTTCAAATATTTGAAAGAAAAAAGCAGATCGACCACATCATTAATCTCATTTTGAAGGTGTTTGAATGACATTGGGTGTTGCTCAAGTTTCTCACGAATTAAATCAAGCACACCTTAAAGGGTAATTGCTGTGCTTTTTTCAGGTGATATTAGGAAAGTCCTTTGGCTGGAGATTAGTCTAACTCCCAAATTACACTGAAGCCATCGACTGTCAGATGTTGCCATTGGGGAGTCAGCCAGCGAATAAATGATCCCTTCAAAGTCAATTGATCCTGCTACACTCGCTGCGTTGTATCACATCCAAATCCTTAGCGTATCCAGCTGCAAGTTTTGCCCAGACAATACATTTCATTGTTATGTGTAAATGGGAGCAATTAAAAATAGCCTCCAACACATTAGTTCTAGCAGCCTATTAAAATGATGTACTGTAATTTAAACTGTATTCTGTGTGTTAAAGTAACCTAGTTACTGTCCCCCTCCTGCAGTAACCTGATTCTTTAAACTTCATGTAAACAAGGAAATTGATTTTCTTAATTAGGGTAAGGAATTAGTAAAACACAACCAAATTTCTGGAAACTTGAACCTGCTGGTCAGGTAAACACATAAAGACATTATATCTCCAAAAGGAATTTTTGTGTGCATGTGCATGAATAAAGACTTAAGGCAATGTGTATCCGTGGCAGCATTGTGATAGAATTTGTATTGCCCTTCCCAAAATATATAAAAATATTAAAGGCACTAAAAACCTTTTTTAAGATCAGCCTTTTACTATGAGCCGATGGACACACAATTTTCCTCTAGAGCAGTTTGGGTTATTTCACAGAGAGAGATTTCTGTTTTTCTGTTTGTTTTTCTTTTTTTCCTGTGCTTTTCTCACTGGTTTGAAGTTTGTGTGTGTCACCTACCTCAGTGCACCAGTCAGAACGTAACAATATTTCAATCAGAATCTGATCACAGTTGATGGGCCGTTCTCAGAAAAATGTATTCACCATTTTACAGTCGCTCCTTTTATAGTGATTATGTATTGGAAAGTATTCTTTGGCCATTGTGCGTCACGTGATCCTACAATACCAAGTGTCACCATTACAGTACAATCTGTTCACATCCATAGACTGTAAAAAAAATATGGACGTCGTCAACATGACGTCACCCATTGGTTTGTGGACTGCAGTTTTGAAGCTTCGAGTTTAACGATTTGACCATCGCCATCTTGGATTTGACCATCACCATGTTTGATTTTTGGAGCCAGAAGTGACCATATTTGGATGAGAGGCTGGAGCTGACCATAGCGCTGGCTGCTAGCTTGGTTAGCACAGTGAATTAACAATCTATGGTTAACAGTGATAATGCTAATGCTAGTTTCCACTTGCAAAAAACAGGCCTAAAACCATAAAAACAAAATGTACTCACCGGAAAAACTGAACATCCAGTTCCCTAGAGGGTCTTTTATCACAACCAAACGTTGAACAAGACTTTTTTCGGCGACCAAAATGTTACAACTTGAACTGAGAACACACTGTGAAATAGCAGCAGCTACACCTATACTCTGTGAATCTGGGGTTACGCCATGGTTACGTTACATAATCAACGTTGTCGCCGTGGTAGCAACTTGTCAATCACAACGTAGCCACACACTGAAGCATACACTGCTTTATCGTCTATTTCACTCTAAATGGGACCATAATTTACAATGAACATCATGCTGTATTGAAGAAAACTTGATACCAGCGGTTGGGACCATAAACTCATTAGGAAAGTGTTTACTGAGGTAATAAATTACGTGAGAAGTAGGGGCATTTTCTCATAGACTTCCATACAATCGGAATTCTTTTTGCATCCAGCGGAGTTGCCCCCTCCTGGCCATTAGAAAGAATGCAGGACTAAGGCACTTTCGCATTGGCTTCACTTTTCAGACCGGTAGCTACCCACTTGTTCACATCTCAGCACTATTGCTGGGGGCTTAGTTCACTCCCTGACTCTCTCACTTGTGTGATTACTTTTTCATTCACATCCTCACTCACTCATTCACTCACTCGCATGCTTGACTCTAATCTCTCACTCATAAAAAATTATAGAAACCCCCCTCCTCCTCCCCTACCTGCTCTCTGGCAGGGTTGCGTTTGCATAGACCAACAAATTGGTCATACAGGGATCATCGAGCCACCTAACCACACTTATGAGTGCTAATTTTAAATAGCTGAACTCCAACATCAAAATCACATCATCATGCCTCACCAAACTTCCTGGTGGGCAATACACAGTCAGTTTCCACACACACACAGTCTTTCCACATCAGCACACATGCGGCACTGATTTAGCTCATTTGTTATTAACAGAGGGGATACAGATCAAATACTGTAGACAGATAAGATAAGGACTAAAAAGATCAAGACACCATTAGTCATAACTGTTTGAAAGGATGAGATGAAGTGAAGGTGAATTTAAGGACAGAGTAGCCAAGTTGTGTGTATGTGAGAGAGTGACAGAGAGTTATACTGGCTTTCAAATGGGCTCCAGTGATGTGAGGAAAGTCCATAAGCACTTTCAATTAGCAATACAGGTGCTGTAAAGGTTTACATTTACAGAAACATCTACAATGCAGAGGAAGGCAGCTTTTGTCTGGTAACAACATTTAGTTAAAAACTGTCCCAGAAACTCCCTTTCAATGCAAGCCAACCCCTTGACCTCAAACCACCACCCATTTAAATGTCTATTAAAGTGCCAGAACATCAAGGAGTTATTGTCTCACATGTTCACACACGCAGAGTCATAGCTAATGTTTAGGACACTGAGGTCATGATTGCAGTAGTTTTTTGGGGTTTTTTTTCTGGGAATTTGGTGTTTTATCAACCTGGAGAGTTCTAGTCAAAAACCTACAGATGTTGGCTATTTTCAGGCTCGGTATATCAAAATTTGACTACTTTTAGATCAACAAAAATAAAATCTCCCCCAGATTTTTTCTCCTGGCAGTGTGGAGAAGATATGTAAAGAGCATTAAGGCCTTCATATTGGGAAATATTATGTTTTACAGAGCTAGACGATGTTGTGAGTCTTTTATTTTAATTAGTTTACTTTCTTGAGTTTGTAAGCAATTATTTATTTCAAGAGGAAATTGCTTGAAAGAGCTACTCCATTGAAATGCAACAGAAAATATAATTGAATTTCTAACTAAATAAATAAAACATCAAAAATCCAAATAATTAAAACATTTTAGAAAGTTTCTTCTTGGTGTCTTGGGTGTGTGTTTTGGGGACCTCAACTCATGTCCTCAGTGTTCCTAAAATACCTCCCTGCACACATGTAATTAACATTCATACAGTCACCTGAATTGGCTTTAGATTTACCTTTGCTCCCCATTCATAGACTGTTCTAACTACAAGACCACATTGTTTGTTATTAGCTACCTTTTCAGTGGCTACATCAGATGGCAATTATGTTTTTTGCAGCAGGTAACTGGGATTTAAAATTGATTTCATCATATTCCTGACCGCTTCAGTTGACCTCAACATCATATCATATTACCAATCAGTCTACTATTGGGAGTATAATTAACCTGAATTAGCCTTCCTCTGTATTGATTTGCCGTTTGCTTTTTTTACACCCTTATCTTAGAGAATGACAATGATTTGTAGTCTTTGACCTTGTGGACGTGGTATTGTCTTGACGTCCTGTAGTCCTTAATGACCGCTTTTTTGCTGCAGTAGCTACACATTTGCTATCTGAAAGCTTAGACATGCTTGTGTTCTAAAGCGCTGATTGATTTATTTACAAAAATAGTTTTAATTGGAGCCATAATGAGGTTGTTTAAAGAGGAGGTGAAAAGCTTTTAACCTTAAGCACAATCACAGGCAGGGAAGAGTCACCAGGTGGTGTTTGTGTGTTTTAGATGGAAGGCAAAGTGGCTCTGTGCAACTTTTCGCTGATGCTCACAGTTTCCACACCTGTGCTGACATTGTCACTATGATTACCAATGCAGTGTGTGTGTGTGTGTGTGTGTATGTGCGTGTGCGCCTGCGTATCTCTACATACGTATACCAAAGCATCTTCAGAGTAAGCCTAGTGGACATAAATCTCACAGCCTCCTAGATGTTTTGTCTTCCTTCAGCCCTCATCCATCACAGACATGAAACTCATTCTCTTTTCATGAGGTGGACTTTGCTCTGTTTCTAACACAAAGTAATGGAGGTCACATCGGCAAGCTGCTCCACACTCATTTCCTCCCTGCTAACAGCTTCTCCCAAATGGCCTAACAGAATGCAAAATGGCTTTCCAAAAATGTCACTCCCTAGCTTTAATACTGACCACTTCTCACCAAAGGTGGGGTTGACATTTCTCTGCAACAGAAGAACACCCCATTTTCAACAGTGCCTTTGACTTATTCTCATAGTAATAATACTGCATTGAGTTGAAGATTTTTGACTGTCACACACTCTAAAGACCTAGTATGGACATCATTCTAATGGCAAAGGCAGGGATGATCATCTAATCATAGTATTATACACATATTTTCTTATTACACAGACAAAGCAACAGACATGGAAAAGTGAATTCTGGTGGGCAAAGAGACAAAATGGCACATTGCCAAAATTGGCCACTCTGTACTATCAAACTTCTGATTTGCAGACCATTTCTGGTACAGTCACAAGGAAATAAGTCTCAGTGGGCACTGAGGAACAGAGACATGAGACAAAGAGACAAAGAGGCTTAAGACAGCAAAGAAAGAAAAAGACAGTAAGCCAGCAGGAAATTGTGAACGCTACACAATGAGAGAAGTGAAAGCAAAGAAATTAGATAAGAAAGAGATGAGCAAATGGAACAACAAGAGGAAAGTGACAGACAGGAAAGTGCAGATAAAGTGGTGAGCACTGACAGGGTTGCCATAAAGCCACTAAAACATGGGGCTACTGGGAGTGGTGCAGGCAGCAAGAGTCTCTAAAGCCGGTCTCCTGGATCAGGATCACAGCCATGCAGGGGCAGGCTGGATCATCATCAGTCATTTTTCATTCCCATCCCATAATATCCACTAATGTTGCCCTATCTGTCACTATGTAACTGTGGTCACTCAGGTCATACTTGACAAAAGCCAATCCATACTTTTCATTCAGTTTAACTTTTCTAAATTTGTCCTGTGGATTTTTCCAGTTATTTGTTTTACTGAAATAGGAAGTCAATAGATACAACTTGATTTCTTTCTTTTTTTTTTGGCCTTTGGGAACAGTGCAAAAAGCTGCAAACACAACACTGATATATTATCACCTGATGAAGTTGATGTGGTGAACATGTTAACAAACAGTTAACAATTAACACATTCAGCAGACACAGAGCAACATTTGCATTCATTTCACTGTTTGTCTTCACCTAATGAATATAAGTCAACTATTCACTCCTCATTTAGCTTTTGCTCGGTCTAAACCAACTTTTGAAAAAAAAAAAAAAAAAGGTCTGTTCTTTTCCACTATGCTACCCAGCTAGTCGCTAACTTTGTCGGTCTACCGTTTGGTGCTGGGCAGGTAGTGTACAGTGGGTTTATCAGAGCTTCATCACTAAAAACAGCTAAGTCTGGAAACGACACTGATAAGAGCAGTGAGAGTGAACCAAAACAGTAAAGTTGCAGGCCATATAACTAGAACAATGAGCTTAAAGATGCTAAAATGTTCTGTAGAGCTGAAGGGGAAGTGCAGAGTCGGGTGATAATTCTTTTTCAAATTAAATCAAATCAAATTTATTTATAAAGCACATTTAAAAACAACCACAGTTGACCAAAGTGCTGTACAATCATGATAACAAAGACCATGAAAACACAATTAAGACGCAAAGACCGGTTTAACAGACAAAGAGACATTTCTTGGTTTTAACACACTGAGTTAAAAGCCAAGGAATAAAAATGAGTTTTAATATAGGACATGATATAGTGTGCCTTATAATATCCCACCTTCATTTTAAGAATTCAACTTCCACAGAAGTCCAAAAACCTCTCCAGAAAACCTCCTCAGTCTTGTTGCCTTTGCAACCTCCATAAATTATACAATGTTTACTTTCTGACAGGCCGTGTACAGTTAAGTTGCTCTGTCTAGTCCCAAACCAATAAATCCAGAAGCACTGGGGAATGTTAGCTCACATGATAAGAAGCACTGATGTTTGGTATCATTTCTTTGCATTAGGTGGAGGCAGCCACAGACTCTGAATCTGAAAGCAAAGGCTCGCGGGAATACCACTCTGTTGGTATCCAGGTGGAGGATGACAAGAAAGGGTAAGATAATGATTTTAACCTCAGTAGAAAAGCTCAATCTTTGCTCCCGCTATTATAAACAAGAGCACCATTGTCACTGCTTTTATATGTCATTTTAGCCTGTTTGTATGAATGTATGTGTACATTCATCTGTGCATTTCTACTACCTTGCCTCTCAGACAGGGCAGGTTCAAACGCTCCAACAGTGTGACTGCAGCTGTGCAGGCTGACATGGAGTTGGAGGGCTTCCCTACCATGGAGGACAAAGGCCTGCAGTTCGGAGGGGGCTTCCAGCGTCACTCAGAGCCCAGCACGCCGACCCAGTATGGAGCTGTGCGAACCGTTCGCACCCAGGGGCTTTTCAGCTACCGCGAGGATTACCGTACCCCTGCTGAACCCCCCAGCCCCAGGGAGACCACCAGCGAGACCACCTGGCAGCTGGAACCCCCCTCTCCACGGAAGAGTGCGGTCTCATCAGGCGAGTCAGGCAGGGCCTCCCCCTCCCTGAGGAGAGATGGGAGCTGGTTCATGCAACTGCTTCACACAGAGACCAAGAGGATGGAGGGATGGTGTAAGGAGATGGAGGCAGAAGCGGAAGAGAATGACCTGTCAGAAGAAAGTGAGTGTTTGCTGAAAACTACACATATATTTGATCTAAGGTTGCTTTTGTACAGACAGCACTGAAACATAACATTTGGGTTTTTTTACTGTACTGAATGTTTTGGATTGTGGTGGTACAAATTAGGACTTGGCACTGTATGCTGCATGTGTTTCAGTCCTTGGCAAAATCCGAAGTGCAGTGGGAAGCGCTCAGCTGCTCATGTCTCAGAAATTCCAGCAATTCTACTGGCTCTGTCAGCAAAATCTGGTAAGCAACCTATGAAGAAGCAGGTGTATGGGTGTGTGTGTGTGTGTGTGTGTGTGTGTGTGTGTTGCCTGAATTGATTCGTCTTTCCAACTACCCTTCAATAATACTGTTTGCATTCTTTCCATTGATGTTTTTCATTGTCCTTCATGTAAACTTACCTCAGCCAAGTTATGGTGTAGTCAAAAGTACTGTGACTATGCCATATCAATGTCTTCCAGCAGTTAATACTTGATTGGAACTTTGGTATGAGAGGAGTAGTTGGCCAGAAGTGCATTCACTTATTGATTGACAGCCGTGAGCTCACAGTCTCTGTACTGCTGCCAGGCTGTTCAATGAGCCTGAGTCACAGAAGCCTTTGACAACACCTCTCCATGTTAAAATATACTTGGGAGCATATTTCAACTAAAAAATATGAGTAAAAATGTATTACTGCTTTTATAAATGTCAGTAACAACAAAATAAACAGCAACACTGTTGCCAGGTTCCATCATATCACATTGATTTAAAACTAGGGAGAACAAATCTATATCCAGCTCTACATAATTTGCATATTCTTATTAATGAATGGTAAAGCATCCAAGAAAAAGAAAAGGGTGGAAAGAAGTTTAAAAAGGTTTAACCAGTTCAACCAGACCAATATATCATCCATTTGTCAATATTGCAATGTATAAATCATTTAGTAGAAAAGTCAGATTTAATTATTTTTATGGTAACACATAAATGTATCATTCAGGTCATATGTAGGTCCCATCCTGTTTTATAGCCCATATTTGTCCATATCAGAATTTAAATAATATGACTTTATGCAACTTTTTATAAGAGAACATTACATTTGAACACGTCCAGGCAGGATGAAATAGTACGGGCACACAGCTGCAGTGTGAACAAAGCATAATCAAGATCATGATATACTTTATTTGTCCCCATGAGCAAATTTGTTTTGGACTCCACACATAAAGGAAAACAGAAACATCTGCGCTATAAAATTAACTTTTGCCACTGGAAACAGTTCCACACACCTATATGTGCCTTTGCAACCTTCAATTGTTCAACCTTTGTTCACCAACCTTCAGTACACATTTAATGCTTTAGCCGGCACTAACAGACTGAATCAAAATTCCCTGAATGTCATTGATTGTGTGAAGCTACAACACTCAGAATCAATAGGTGTCTAGCACATTTATGTGACCTAAACGTTTTGAATTGAACAATACATGAGCATGGTTGGATGTATTCTGGTGATGCAGCTCTGGCCTGAGAAGAGAAGAACAGAAGGCTGAGCCAAACCTGGGTTTAAATAGACCTAAATACCCAGACAGCAGCCGCTCTATTGCTCATCCAGTGTAGGAACACACAGAGGTCAGGGATTTCTGCCTCGTTTTTTCTTGCTATGCTCACAACTCGTTATATTGATCTGAGCCAAGAACCCAATATTTCAAATAAAGTTGGTGCAGAGTTATGAGAGATAGTGTTGCTGTTTTTGCAATGTGCAGCAGAAACTACTCATTCAGGGGGGAATGGTAATTGCACTGGGATTAGATACAGTAAACCAGCGTTTTAGACCAAGGGCCAAATCCACAAAGAATGGATTGCACCCACTAATAGCACTGTGAATTTGCATACCATTTGCACCGACAATCTGCCCCGTTTTAAGGTCCTATTCACAAAAGATTTTGCACTAATGATATGATGGCGCAAACATGCCCACAAAGTTTTGCAGCTGAGTGAAATTTTCCCTCTTTTTGCGTCTGATTGAATGAGCAGAGCAGAGAGAGCAGAGAGAGGTTTCCAGTATTTCAGGCTTTTCTCCACATTTCAGCACACAGATTAGTCCATAATGAAAACTGCAGAGAGCACAAAAGCCTCAAATTGCATATCTTTAATTAGCAGAGGTGCACACAAACAGAGCTCTCCACAATCACAAACTGAAATTCATGCATCTTGCTTCTTTTACTTCTCTAGTATTTCACATCTATAATATAATCCACTGAAATGTCAAAATACAGCTATTAATGTTAGTCAGGCTCAGTCTGAAATGTGTTAGATTAATGTCTGAATCTTACAATAATGTTGTTCAGGTGTCACTGTATCCGGGATTTTTCAGGAACATCAGTACTGATGTTCTGTTTGTTGCCCACAGCTGGCTGTGTGTCACAGCTGGCTGCAGCATCACACAGCAGCTGAAACAATAAGTGCATCTCCAAATTGAGAAAGAGGCTGTGCGCATTTACGCACGCGGCACAGCAGCAGTAACTTCATTAACACCGGATTGGTCAGGATCTGATGGTAATTAATGTTCTGTCTTCTGCTACACATCTACACAGGTCAGCTGTTACACACAGATTCCAGGTTTATATGGTGGAAATGCTTGTAATAAAGTAGCCCCTCACTGTATGGATGAATCCTGAGCTCTGTCAGAGCTGTTATTTTTATTTTTAAATCAGAGATAAGCTCACAACCCCACTTGATCCCCCCATGTCTGACCGTAGATTTCACCATTAATATCATTCTATATCAATTCAATATCATTCAAGCCTCACAAGATTGAAGATTAGAAGAGACAGAGAGACAGAGAGGGAGTGAGGAGTGAGTATGCATGCAGTTAACACCAACTGTCTGAAGATGCTAATAACTCCACCCTAATTGTTGCAATTAGCGCTGGTCTTTGTGAATTAGACTGTTTTTGCAACAAGGCTTATTTGCACAGAAAGGGGCCCGTTTTGCACCAAATGTATGAATAATACCTAATTTACATACATGCAAATGGCACAGGTGCACCATGACGCTATTTGCTTGGCAGCGTAGTTTGCAGGTGCTTTGTGAATTACTCGCTATTTGTCTCATTTGCGCAGGTTTAGCAGCTGCAAAAGCTGAGCAATCGTTTTGTAGATTTGGCCCCAAGTCTTTTCCCTCTGAAGGGGACAGTATTTTGCCAGTTCACTCAATAACCTTTTAATTACAAAAAGCTGCAACATTTCTCCACATGACTAATGCATTTGGAAAACATTCACTTCATACTTTCTTTGTGAAATAAATACCCACAAATTAGAAGCTTAAAGAGTTATCTAATTGTGTTTTATCAGCCTGCTTCTCTCTACCTCCTGGATCAACTTTCATAAAGCTTGACTTATAAATTCTCTAAAAAGAGACTAACAGTGCGCACAGCACTTCTCTGGGAGGAGCTCCAGGATTAAAAGCACACACTGACACACTGGGCTTAAAAAACTCCCTGACTCCTCCTAAATCTGCCAGCTCGAGATTTTTGAAGCCTTAAAGACTTCTTCAAGACAGTTTGAAGAACATCACAAGTTCGGAGTTCAAAATAAAGCTGATGAATTGCTGAAACAGTCCCTCAGTAATTAGAGATCAGCTTACCTAATATGCTAGATGCTATATTTAAAATCCAAAGTAATTTTGATAATGTATTTTTCTTTAGAGGAATGATACTAATCTCATACTACTTAATACAAACCTACACATCTTTATTTGGATATTATGCAGATGTATCTAGTGTTTTAGTCGCACCTTCAATCATGAGATTTTTTTAAAACACCATAAAGTAAAATATGATTACTGTAAAATTTAAACTCTTATTGCCACTGACACAGATTAATTAAGTGATGCATAACTTGGCTAAAGTTATCTGATAAACTAATTTGTATAGAAATCTCATCTTGTGATGCCATAACATCTTGCTTTTATAAGATCATGAATGTTTAATGTCATACTTACGATGTATTTCTTATTAAAACAAGATACCTAATGAGGACATAAGGACATAATGCCAAATTGTAATGCAGGAAGGAAAACAAAACAATCAAAGAATCATATAATAAGTCACCTACAGTCTAGAGAATACCTGGCACCACCACCGCACTGTAAATCTACTATATCATCAGACAGCTGCACCCTTCACCAGCCACCGAATCTAAATGTCACAGGGCTTAGAGTGTGAGTGTGCGAATGTCTCTGGGGTTATTACAGTAAGTCGACACGTCCCATCACAGATGTGTTATCAAATAGGTACGTGATTTGTGGGATCTCAGAGCTGTCACAGCAAAAACTGCCTCCACGACCCTGTATTAGCACTTCAGCTTATTGCTAGTGCCTAACATTAATTAAAATTGCATAAATGTATTCTAATTTCAGCATATGTCTAACACTGCTGGCTTAAGAAAACCAAACTGTATTAATAATAAACTAAAGGAACTGCCAATTCTGCTGGTTTATAGACTGCTCAGGAGATCAGGAACCAAACTCATACAGTTGCCTTAAATATAAACCAATAGCCAACCATGCTACCAGCGAACAGTAAGTCAGATGGCTGAATCTGTATAATCTGAAAGCCTTGCAAGTCCAGCATTGCTTGTAATTTTGAAGTACAATTTTCAGCAGGCTGGCAGATCTGTTGCATTTATAATCAAAGCATTACCGGGATTATGAGCAAAAACAATTTATGGTAGGTACATAGGAAAAGATCTTTGTAAATTTGGCAGATGCTTAGCTTAACTGAAATACACCCAGAGATCTGAAATGGGTTTTAATAACATTAATCCGGAACATTTGACCAGCTTTGCAGGCTAATGCACAGCTTTCTCAATACTCTGTTTCTTAATCACAGTGAAAAAATTGCAGTCATTCACATATTCATTGTTGCTTCTTAAATGTTCTTTGTTCATACAGAAAGCAAGCAGATGACCTTGGTATTTTTAGCACCATGTTATATTAAAAGTCCTGAATAAAATGTACAGGATGTTGTGTAAGGAGCTCCTTGTATGATGAGACCACTGTCAAGAAAAATGTCTCCTTAGGACCAGTGGCGTAGATCAGATTTTTTTAGACCAATTGAGAAGTGGTGATCAATGGTTATGTGTATATTTTATTATAGGTAATTAATTTCCACAAATCAACATTAATTTTGCCATGTTACAGCCATACATGCAATAAACAGAAAGCTTAAATTGTACACTTTTAATGTTTAATGGTGAGACATTAATGGGTGTAATTTATGTCGTAGAACAAAATGTGAATCAAAGACCTTATTTTCTGTGAGATAGAAAATCCTGTGGGGAAAATTATTTGGAAATGTGGCACGGAAGTCCAGAGCTTAAATAGTTTTAGGGCTATATATGTTCACATTGTAGTAGCGTTTTCTTTACATTATGACAGTTACCTGTAAACTTTATATGAGAGCATGAAGCATGAGCATGAAGTGTAGTTTTTCTGAGTTTCATAGTGACATCTTTATATCGACTCATTACAGTCAACATCTACTGAGAGTGTTCTCAGGTGTTAGTGTATTATAGTTCAAAAACACCTCATGTGTTTTCTGCTTTTTCCGATCATATCTGTACTACTATGCAAGCAGTAAGGTTGATTGTGTTACATATTGTTTTGGCTTTTAAAGTATGAACATACAGAGCAGGGTTGTTTTACAGCAGGGCTGTAACACAGACCCTCAACTAATGGAAGAAAAGACCAAAGCTAAGACGAAGACGTGGACTATATATTAACATCAAGTCTTGGCACAAACCCTCATGACTCAGAAAATCTGCAGTAACTGTAGGCCAGCTACTAAACAATTAGTCGCCCCTCAATTTTATGCTCCTTTCATTTCAGGATTGGAGTGATGAATGGGACTAAACCGACAGGGGCAGTTCATTATTTCTGAGCTCATTCATGGAAATCTGACAAGATTGGTCCACATCACAAGTTGTTATCCATTATTTCAAATGAAAGCCGAAAAATGGTGTTGATGCCTGTTTTCATGAGTCTGATGAGGACATCTAGTGGATCTTGGCTGAAGTGCAATAACCAGTGTGGTCATGACTGACCTATGTCCTGTATGTGTGCCATCATTGTATATTTTGTGTTTGTACTTGAATGACAGGCACTAAACCAACTATCTGACCAATAACTTACACCAGAGTAACTCCTCTCACCTCTGCCTTTCCTAGGATCCCAGTGCCATGCCGCGGCCCACCTCTCAGGACCTGGCTGGGTTCTGGGACCTACTGCAGCTCTCCATTGACGATGTCACCATGAAGTTTGACCAGCTGCAGCAGATCAAGAACAACAACTGGAGGCCCATAGATAGCCCTGAGAAGAAGGTGAGGGGTCCCTCTGGCACTGCCCTCTCTTGCTCAGGCCCAGACAGCCTCAGGGCTCCATCTAGCAGTCCAAAAGCCAGCAACAGGGCAAATGCAGGTTTTATGCAATTCTCTGGTGCTAGTCTAGTGGCAGAAATTACATACTGTGTGTATGAGGCCGTTTTTATCTCCTGACCACAGTCCTGCACAGGACTGGAAACCTGTAACCCGCATCCACAAAGCTCACCACAAACTGATCCAATACCTGCAATTATCTGTAAATGAATTCCACACCCAAGCCATTGCTGGGTTTGTTTCTTTGTTTGTTTGCTTCACTTTTGTTTGTTGTTTGTGGTTGTAAAACCACCTTTTAATAATTGTCCCTTCTTCTTAAAGCCACCAGCTCCCGTACCAAAGAAGACAGTTCGACAGAAGAGTATGATGACAAGGGAGAAATCCCTGGACCTCCCAGACAGGCACCGGCAGGAGGCTCGGCGGCGGCTCATGGCAGCCAAGCGGGCAGCCTCCTTTCGGCAGAACTCAGCCTCGGAGCGAGCGGACAGCATTGAGATCTATATCCCTGAGGCTCAGACTAGACTTTGAGAAGATAGGGTCAGGGGCCAACGTGTCACCCTGCTCTCACATTCAAACTACTTTAAAACTAGCCTTTTTCTAGACTGCTATTCTCTCTACTCTTCCTTTATCCATCTGTTGTCTGATCTCGATAGCCATCCTCAGCGCCCATCACCAACACCATTGGTCTGTAGGATGTGCCAAACCTCTTCTCCCATTGCCAGAATAAGTGTTAGCAGTAATGTATGCCTGACATGGGTTGGTTGGGATTCTTGTTGGTTTGCTGGTCATCATGACACCCAGCCTACACGCACCTCATCCAAAGTCCTGGATGGGTGCGTCCGTAGTTTTTCAGCATTTGCAAAGTGCCATTTAAAAAGTGCAGCTTTGAAAAACCTACCAGCAACCAGGCCTTTGAGCTAAAAAAGAGTAAATGGGAGATGTATTTATTTCAAGTTGTTCAAAAATGTTCAAAGTTAGTAACCCTTCAGTATTTTTCAATAATTTAGGTTACATTATGACTTAGATTCACTTTTGCTCTTTTTGTTTCTTTTTCGGGATAAATGTTGATTATGAGCTAAAAATCACAAAATTGTTGTAAGTTCAAACTATGAAAAGTGCCAATGCTTGAAATACCTCAACTATGTGCATGTGGCACTGATCACCCATTCAAGGTTATTCAGGCAGCCCTCATAAGCTCTGGACTGGTCAGTGTTGAAAAATGCAGCTTTCTACCCAATCTGGTTGTAGTAAGTGAAACATTTTTCATGATCTGGATTGGTGGAAGAATGACATCTGTCAGCTCATCAACATGCACATTTCACACAACTTTTCCTATATATCTCATGTTCCTGTTGCCAACTTTCAAATATTGACATTTACTTGAAGCTGAATACATGCAAGTCTTGTGCCAACATTTTTCATTATGTCAATGCAGTAGAGAAAAAAACTATGAAGGTTTGTGTAACTCCTTAGATCAAAATGTGTAGACAAATGCACTTATGCACTTATTACAATTCTCTCTATTTCCAAGGGAAGTGTATATACCCAAGTTCACAATAGTACTGCTGTATTTTTGAATTGTGAGCAGAAAGAATATTCATTGTGTATTTTTTCCCCATGTCCACTGCCTGCCTGCCCTCTCTATTGCTTTTGGCAAATCTGGTTTTGTTGCATACATACAGTGGCTTGTTCACACACACAAAATCATACTGCTGTGTTTTCATCTGATATACTTCTCTCAGGCCCTTTCAAGTAGCGCCCTCGGCCACCGTTAATGAGGAGTGACAGAAAAACCTCCAAAACATAAACAAAATATCTGCATACTAGTTACTTTAATCCAAGAAATGCTTTGTGATTATCATATTTCTTGAAACGTTCTGTGTTGCTGAAAGTCTCCCTAAGCAGTATCATAAGTGCACTGACTCCCTCTAGGAAAAGCTCAGAAATTATGAAAAATTGGGGCAAAGGCATTCCAAATGGATACAAGCAGCAAGTCCCACATAACTAGTCTCTGGTTGAAAGGCAGTACATGAGGAATAGGATATTTACATGATGTGGCTATGCAGGCCTATGTGGTATTTTCTCACAAAACAATGTAGCTAGATATATATTAGCTTGAGATGCACTGGTTGCACCAGATCTTCATAAATTCAAGTAGTCTAGTTATACATTATGTGTTCACTAAGTGGAAGTAGATAGATATCACTAAATTAAAATGGGTTTATGCCATGTCATTACCAGATATTTATACACACTAACTGCCAGGTGTAACTGTTTTGTAGCTGACTGAACCAACTGACAAAGCTAACGTTAGCTTGCTAATATATGACCCATTTAGAAGAGTAAGAGTTATGAAATATGGTACTTCTTTAAAATGCTGTTTCATAATCATGTCAAGTGGCATAATTTTCATTTCATTTCCTGAAAGTAATGCAATATGCCTCAAAGTACAAAATGTTATGCCAATAACAACTGAATGACTTGGTTAGGTTAGCATAGATAGATATGTCCAACTCACTCTAAACTGCATGCTAACTCTGCATCAACTCTGAAACCATAAAAAGTAATTTTTGGCCACTGTGTTTTAGCTTGTGATGCTACAGTGATGTGATATACTGTTTTCATAATTGATTGCTTTTGATTGGACAGTGCTAATTTACACATTGCTAAAGGTTTTACCAGCTTAAGATACTACTTAAATGTTAATGGTGCAACCAGATTTAGTATATCTCTTTTGAAACTAGCTATTAGATACTAAGTACTTCACTTTACACACAAATTTTAAGGAATTAAGGAATAGCTGGTGCTGTGATGTGAAAGTGGAAAACCAACAGTACAGTTATGGTGGCCTTGGATAAGAGTTTTCCCGTCACTATAGAATTGAATTGCAGGCGATTATAAGTAAATCATAAAGATAAACCAGAGCAAAAGCTAAAATCCTGCTGCTCAAACTTTGGTTGAGGTTACTTGGAAGTTGAGTCTTCATTGCGTTGCCAGTGAATCAACTGTAGGACTAAAGTCTATTGGTAAAACTTTGGATAATCAACCATCTAAAAATGGTGCTGCTTTTTATTTAATCAATACAGTACTAGACAAACAATCAATGCAACACAATGCGCTGTCAGCTGATCGATACTTTATTTAAAAATCTATTTTTATGACTTGAAATTTTTTGGTTGAGTAATTGTGCTAGTGTGCCTGGCCTCATAATGGAGAGGGCCAGGGTGATTTCTCATATGGCAGTAACAAAAAAAGTATTTTGCTGAGTTTTGTTGATGCTTGTGTATCTTGTTTTTGTACCTCAATGCTGACATATTCGAAATGAGAGTGGAAATATTGGGTCAGTGTCTGTCTGAGTCGACTTGATTTCTCCATTACTACCCAACTGTGGCCTGACCTGCATCTCACACACACACACACACACACACACGTTCCCTGTGTCATCAGCATTCTGTTGAAATATATTTTAGATACCAATGTGATAGCGTGTCATAAAATTTCTTTTACAATCCTTTTTTTTTGACAAAATGCAATCCAATTTTTTTAAATGAACTGAATCTCAGTTGCTGCTGTATCAGAATGCGTGAGACATTGTTTAACTATTAATTATTTTCACAAAGTTCAGACAATAATTAGTATAAAGTAACTATCTTAAGTGCATCAAATCACTATGTAGCCAAAGTCAGCCGTAGGGTGTGTATTTCAAACATGTAGTTCCACACTTCAACTACAGACTGGGCTTATAGTAGCCTATGGCTGAGTGTTACATTGCACTTTTTAAGAAAACACACCCATGTATAATTCTGCTGTTTTTTCATTGCCGTGGCAGGGACCTGTAACTGTACAACAGTAGGTTTCTGGAAATCGTCTGGGCTTGTGATGCCAGGCATTTGGCAGAGCAGAGACGATCCCCTGCTGTTGCCACAGTGGCAGGCAGACAGGAGAGAGAGAGAGACAGACTCAGCCTGACATATGCTGGCTTAGAGGAGACGAGAGCTCCGCATAGAGCCCCAAACTGCTGGTGTTGTATGCTGTTGTGTAGCTGGGAGGCTGTTCTGTGAGGATCGTGAGTCACTGCGCTGGGTATTTTTCAGTCTGCCTTTGACTAAGCAAAGCAGCTTATGTAAGATTTTGGGTCCTTGGTGAGATCAAGCAAACAGCCTCCAAGGCCCTTCAAAGCTTGTGTTGATAAATGTATTGCTGAATAGTGGCCTATACTGTAGAACTTAAGCATCAGCACTACATGTATTTGCTTCTATCAAAGTCTACTCAGCTAGTTTCACTGAAAGCTGTCATTGAAACAACAGAGGTGTTTTTCCCTTATGCAAATTGATCTCGTCTGTGAACAAAATGAAGTGTATCCACCGCATTATTTCAGTTTAAAGCATATCTCTTGCTCCTCCAAGAGGCATTCACATAATTAGGAGACCATTTTTCTATTTGGCCATGAATGGACCATCTCAAATAGCAAAGACAAAAGAGTGCCAGAAGTCACAAAGGATTTGTGTAATACAGGCACAGACTTCTTTTACAGCTTCAGTTAGAAGTGAGAACTGTGCTTGCAAAAATCATACATTTATTTTGAGAGTCATTCCCCTTCTGGAAAAATATATTACCTTGATACCCCTGAGACTCTCTGAGCCATTTTATAAACTATAAAGTTAATCTGTCCGCTGTAATGGCTGGGTCAAGTTTGTCTCCCAGAAAAAAATCATTTCCCATCTATTAAAAGTTTTTTAACCTTTTCAGTGGTTTTTGTCCAAATAGGTATGTACAGACTTTGAGATGAGCAGCTGTGGGCTGTTTGTAAAGGCCTGTTACATACAAAATGTTCTTGTATTGAAGCCTTGAAGCGTTTCCAGTGAGTATTTTATGTTGGATCCTTTTGGCTGATGCACCCTTGTGTGGTGTGTGTGTGTGTGTGTGTGTGTGTGTGTGTGTGTGTGTGATACTGTGATCACTGGAGGATTCTCCACTTGTCAGGAAGTCACTGGGGTGATTTTCTTTTTAAAAAAATAAGGTAATTTAACAGTCACCCACCAAAACCGTGTGAAACCCCAAGTGTCACAATCAGTGTCACATTTAATGTCATGAGGGCAGCAATTAACTACAAGTGCCATCTTTCTGACTTATCCAGCATACTGTAAAATCATTACTCTATACAGCCACACATCCTTCATCGGTTTTGTGTTAGCAATTCTGCCATTGCCTACTGTACCTTTCCCCATTTCCAGTCACACATTTCTATCATTTCAGTTCCTTGACATCTGTGGCCTCACTTCTGCTACGACTGTCTATCCGCTTTTAACTCTAGAACCCATGATGTGAAATATTTCAAGGGGACTTTTTTCGTAAACCATGCCGTGGAAAGAGTGTCAGACTCACTGAGATACACTGATACAACACTTCCTTGAACTTGGAATGTGAAACAACTCTATAATTACTAGACAAAATGAAAAAGGTAGTTGTTTAGCTAAAACTATTTTCATCTCTTGTATATCATATCTATAGTGAGGATGAATATAATGCCAAATATTCATTATTTGTAAAGAAATATATATAGATATATAAATATATAATATATGCTTCATTGAAACATAACTATTTTCTGCTCTTGCTCATGTTTTGTTGTCATTTTTACTTTGTTATGGTTATTTTATAAGCTGATATGATGGCATGCGAAATACTGATTCTGAATGTAGGCTTATTTATTATTTTTTTGTTACTATTATGACACTGTCCCACTGATGTACATTTGTTATGTATTTATTTAAGTTGATCACATATGCATTTCTCAATGTGTGTTATTTCAGTGCTATATTTCCAGAAGTTATTGTATCATTGGGTTATTTTTTGTATTATTTGAGTAGTTTGCAACAACATATGCATTTTCCTCTGTTCTTTCCTAGCTGAGCTATTGAAAGATTTTGCCTCTTTGAGTAGTTTGGTCATTGCTGAGGTCATCCAGTGTAAATAATTCTGCAATTAAATTTTTGGAGAAAAAGTTTGGAAAAGTTTGTCTGTGTCGTGCCTGTTAACTTTGAAAATATAATCCAAATGTAAACTTGGTAATTCAGCCTCTGCTGCAGTGCCAATTATTTTTAAATGTTAATATTAGTAAAGTGTTCTGAATTTATACATAAATTTACAATATTTTATTTCATATTGTCAGACAGAAAACTACATTATATCCATCAAAGTAGGAAAGCAAAAACAACTATTCAATGCTTCTCCTAATAACAGTATTCCCATTGGCAGGATGTTAGCTCACAGGAGGAAAGCTCAATAAATGTATCAAACCTTTCTTGACATTTCATGCATTTTATATATGTATGCCTGCCTACCAAAATAGCAATGGATAGATACAGATCAGGGGAAGCTCTGAATCATCTGTCAAAGAAAATGGCGCATTTACTTTTAACTGTTCTTGGTCAAGTGAGTCGAGAAGGTCACCAGTAACTTGAAATTTACATTATGGTTAGAATATAATGTCACTTATGAATAGTTTGTTTTTGCTGCTTCTATAAAAAAAAAAACCCTATGTGAATCCACTCATCTTCGTCTGTGATTCTTATAAACAGACCAAAATAGTGGCTTTAAAAACCACTAATTAGTGTGTTCTGTGTTGTGATAGCTTTTGTACTTTTGGAGCAATTTAAGTCCAGCAGTTTTCAGATCTTATCAGTGTTTGGCGTCATCAGTCAGAGGCTGAAGCTGCCATTTTTTTTAGACCAGAAAAAAATTCTAAACACATCTGACTCCCACAGTTTTAACAAATTGTTGCTACAAGCCTCCTCTCTCTCAAAATGGAAATACATTTCCCATATGAGTTACACTGTTTGAGATCTAAACCTTAATTGATAGGGAGAGCACTGTCTGTCCCTCATTGACTGCAATACAAACTGCAGGTGGTCCCAAACACTGTGTACATATATTATATATTTTCATCCTCAGCTAGTCCTGCTTCCACTAATGATGCACAAATCTCCGGGCTACAAGCTTTAGTTTTAGGTAAATCAATTTCTCCTCAACAAAGTGGGAACTTTTTCTTCACATGTCAGAGTTAGTCTGCCAGCTCAGTGGTTTAAGCCCTGTTCTCATGGTCAGCTTCCCTATGAGATTCCAAGGCTGTGGGTTTGATCCCTGCTCCTGGCAACACATGCAGACACAGACACACAGCTGGTTCCACTCAGCTGATTGAACCTATCTCTATCTCTTCCTTTTAACTGTTCTGTTTTAACTCTCATGTCCCTATGTTTACTGTTTGCTGTGTCACATATTTGCTACGTGCATAGCATTGCTGTCTTACAAACATGTATGTAAGCATGTATGTAGTGTGTCTCTCTATCTATTGTTCTGGTGTGTGTGTGTGTGTGTGTGTGTGTGTGTGTGTGTGTGTGTGTGTGTGTGTGTGTGTGTGTGTGTGTGTGTGTGTGTGTGTGTGTGTGTGTGTGTGTGTGTGTGGGTGCATGAGACTGAAACAGTTTTGGATTGTGATTGAAACCTGAAACCACTGAAGGCTTGAATGTACTAACACTTAAAAGGAAGACAGAGAGAATCTCAATAGATTGATTGGAACCAGCTGTGTCTGTGTCTACATTTCCTTAAAAAGAACAGTCTTGCCAGGAGCAGGGATCAAACCCACAACCTTGGAATCTCATAGGGAAACTGACCATGAGAACAGAGCTTAAACCACTGAGCAAGCAAACTAGACCTGGCATGTGAAGAAAAAGTTCCCATTTTGTTGAGGAGAAATTGATTTGCCTAAAACTAAAGCTTGTAGCTCAGAGACTTGTACATCATTAGTGGCAGCAGGATTAGCTGAGAATGAGGATAATGTCTGGAGGGACCACTTGCAGTTTGTATTGCAGTCAATGAGAGCCAGACAGCGCTCTCTCTATCAATTAAGATTTAGATCTCAAACACTATAACTCCTCTGGGAAATATATTTACATTTTGAGAGGAGGCTTGTGGCAACATTTTGAGGTATGATATGTGCTTAGAGAGTTAAAACTGTGGGAGTGAGATGTGTTTGCATTTTTTTTCCTGGTGAGAAAATATCTCTGCTCTCCCCTGTGCTTGATGATGTCACACACTGAGGTCTGAAAACTGCTTTAAATTGCTCCAAAAGTACAGAAGGTATCATAAGTAATCAGATTACATCCGCAGTTTGTCAAACTTCAATCCGTCCGTCCAGTCGTCCCTCAGCCTGCAGACTATAAGCACGTTTTCACTGATTAACAAAGAAAAAACACTTTTATTCTGTTTTTACTCAGCTGCAGCCTCACTAATCCATCTCTCACCAGACTCTATACAAACAGTTTTATCTTTTTAGAGTTCACTGTAAAACACTGCTGCAGGACTCATGTCATGATATGTAGAGATTTCACTAGTTTGGAATTGTCTGGAGAAGGTTTGGATAGTTTTGGAGAATGTTTTTGATAGTTTGGGGGACGTTTGGAACAGTTTTGGAGTTTCACAGTGTAGCAGCGTCAACGTCCCTACAGGGGTTTAAGGAGACAGTTTTACTTTTGACCTGAACATTTAGACCCTTTCTCAGAGTTTTTAATGTAAGTCCATGTTTTGTTTTTGTTTTTTGTTTTTTTAAATCAGACAAAAGTAATGTTTGTTTTTGTTCTAAGGTTCATTCTGATGGAACTGAAGCTCAAAGCCTGAAGACACCTCCAATTATTATTAGTAGTAGTAATAGTAAGTGTAAGACTGTAACACTGTAACAGCTGAGAGGAGATAAAACTATTTTGTTATTGTAATTATTAATAATAAGTGAACATTGTAACAACTGACAGGAGATACAACATGAACCATCAGTGTTGGAAAATCTTCTGTTGTTTTCATGTGTTTGTGTATCCAAATAGTCCAGTGGCTAAAGATGTTGTCACTTTGGTGTCCTTTTTAGATTCCAAAGTTGTGAGTTTGATCCCTGCTAAGGGCAACACTCAGTAGAGTTGAAGGTGACAAAAATGCAGATGCAGACAGATGCTTTCAGTCTGTTGATTACTGGCACGCACTGGGACAAACACAAACATTCCACCTTGTGTCCTCTTCTCTTCAAATGAAGCTCTTTAGAAACTTAAATTGTCAGCTTATTTGAATATACTTCCCAGCATGCATTCTGGACAACAACAATGGAGGCCATTGTGTGTCTTTGTAAACATGTGTGTCAGAGGAGTCAGATGGCTTTCTCTCAGATCAACATTAAAACAATTCAAACCATGATGAAAATACAATATATACAATATTCAAAGATTTTGGTGCAAGAGCAGCAGCTTGCAGCAGCAGCTGGCAGTCTAATCAGCTAGCAGTAATCACACACGTTTTCCTCAGGAAATGCACATTATAGTCTTCATATAATATTCAGATCTGATTTTCCAAAAACTATGTTGTTCAAAAATATCTTTTAGGTGGACTACACTATAGAATGATTAATATCTGATGTGTGAATTCTTAAGAGCAGACTGCACATGAAATTTTGGCCTGAGTGGCAACATTGTTAAAGTTCAAGTCAAGACAGAGAGTTGGTTGTGAACAGAATTTATGACATTTTTTTCATTGTGACCATATGCAGATGTTGGGCAACTTACTATTGTAATGTTAATCTAATTTAATCTCATGACAAAACAGCAGGTTCCATGCACTATAGGCATAATTGGCACCATTGCCACATTTGGTATAGCTGACAAACAATCATGTCTGACATTAATTTAAATAGAGATTACATCTATTTACGTGTCCTATGATCAAATATCTGTTCTAAAAATTATATCCAATTTAGAATTGAGAATTACTTGACTGAGTTCTGCTGTATTATGACTACTTTCAAATTTCATCATCAAACATCCACATTATTGTTAGTCATAAACAATAATATTAACAACATAATAATATTCTGGCTGTTTAGACTTCTTCTCAGAGTGTAGCCTTTAAATATAGGATCATGCAACATATGTATTACTTTTTTTCTGATCTGATTGTTTTTACATGTTCTTGTACATAATATGTATATTTTCTGGACATGTAGAAAAACTCATCCATTCAGCAGCCATTCATTAACTAGGATTAGGGCTAGGTTACTTCTATATATATATATATTTAAAAAAAAAAAAAAAAAACCTTTTAGAACTCAATTTAAGCTCCTTGTCCTGTCCTGTCATATCATCTAAAATCTATGAGGTGAGGTCACCCCCTGTTGGACAAGGAAATAAATTCATGGGTTCAGTTGCAGTTGTATTTGTCTGAGCTTCACTTTCCCAGTTGCCAATAAAACAAGTTATACATTTTTAGATAATTGCTCAGATTATTATGGCATGATATATCACAGGATGCTTCATCATTTCCGACTTGTGGGGAAGTCACCATCTCTCCAGTTAGTAATGTATTCAGGGCTATACACGAGGCTCAACTTCATGAGAGACATGAAGACTTTAAATAACCCTGAATATAACTGTTACTGTTGTTGTGGGAGAATATGTAGTTGGTAGCTCGTTTCAGTGGACAGCTGATCACCTATTCATTGCAGGTACGGTCTAAGAAGTAGCATACTCTCTCCTGCCAGCAGCCCATATACTTTTGTTGGATGGTATGTGTGTGGAGTTGTTGATCATAGCATGCACCTAGCCCCTGACCTAATCAGAATTTGTTTATTAGCCAAGTATGCAAGCTTATAAAGAATCTGTCTTGGTGTTTGCTCTCATAAACACAACATAGAAGAATAAAATTATAACGAGAGTAAGGTAATAATAATAATGAAATGAAATTAAGTGATACTCAAATTAAATGAAAAATTAAAATTTAAAATCTATTTACAGAATGGAATAGTAATAGCTTCGAAATGAGATATAAAACTTGACTGCGCTACGGACCAAGAAATGGTGAAAAGTGCAAAAATTAAATGTGACATGATGATGTTAAGAGTGGAGGCTGAGTGCAATGTACAATTTTAAGTCCAGTTTGATGAACCATATGAAAGTGGCCAGTGCAGGGATTAAAAGAGGTGTGTGAAATGTAAAGTCCAGTTTGATAACAGTTCCTGTGTCTGCTGGCAGAGGTTTTTATGGACCTCAGTCTTTTTTTTCCTAAGGGAAGAAGTTCAAAGAGTCACGCTGTGTAGGGCTGCACTTACTCCTGTGACATTGCACAGGATAAGCAGGTATACATGGAATTTTAATCTAATGAAAGTTTTTGCACAACGTGTTATCAATGAAATTTTCCATGTTATCAAATATACTGTATCACTAATATTAAATCATAATACTTTTAAATTCTCCACTGACACGTCTTTACAGTGTATGTCTATTGTGGTAGCTATATCTAATCATATGTTTGAGACATATTTGGCAACGCAGCATTTATTACATTTAGTAACGTTGTGTTTCATATATGTCTGCATACATCTGACAATAACCAATAGGATGGGATGCTAACACAAATGTGAGCGGCGCCGACCAATGGAATATCCAGAAATTTAAAATGGGCGTTACTTCCTGTTTTAGGGTCACATGACCAAATTGAAGTCGTATGATGTGAATTTTCCTGTTGAAGCTTCACAGCTCAGCACAGTGTTCCTAAAACTGGACAGTATGTACTAAAGGGCTGTTAGCTAGTTTGTGGTAAGTTATAATTACTGCTTTTGACTTTTTACCATTGTGTTAGTTTTAGTCGGTCTCACATTTCGTCGTCGTAGTGTTTTTTTGGTGCTAATTTTACAACACAGCTAACTTGAGTTTCACACTGACTCATCACGTTTTTGGAGGACTTGACAATAAAAGTTTTGGCTTAAATCGATATTTTGGTTCTGTGTCGAGCTTTTTTTTGTACTTAACATGAGTTACAAGTTGTCTTAACGCTATTAACCCGAGACGCTGACAAATACTCTTAAAGCGACACAACTTAAAACAATAGGCTGTATATTTTAAGTTAAACATGTTAACGAGGTATACTTGTAAATTAATGGAGTTTGGGTAAACTGTACATGTGAATATAGCCAGAGTAATATGTTCGGGGATGGTGTGCAGTGGAGCTTGTCAGTACTTTTGTTTTGTTTTTTCTCTTCAGCAGCTTTCATTTGTTTTGCAGGTGACCCACAGGCATGTGCCTGGCGCTGCTCAGGGCCACCCCTGCAGCTGAGACTCCCCTCAGCTTGAGCTCCACTAACCTCCCTCAAACACCATGGATCCTGAGCAGCAGACCAGCCATCTGCCTCCTGCTGGTGCCCCATCCCAGCCCAGTGCAGAATACTTCTCATGGGATCATCGCCTCCAGCTTATTGGCCTCGGCTTTACCTTCTATACAGCAATATTTCTCCTCTCCCACCTCCTGTCTGTGGCACTGTCCGGCACCTACAGGTCCCTGCTAGCTAAAGAGAAGGTTTTCTGGAACCTTGCAGCAACTCGGGCAGCATTCGGCATCCAGAGTACTGTAGCTGGTCTCAGGGCATTGACTGAGGACTCTGCATTAACCAGAGACAAAGTGAGGGGACAAGAGGACTGGTCATGGTTCAATGTCCTCACAGCCACGGGTTTCTTTTTGTTTGAGAATGTAGCATTGCATGCCTCCAGTGTGGTATTTTGGTCATTTGACCTCCCACTGGCAACGCACCATTTCTTCGCCCTGTCAGGATACGCAGGGGCGGTGGTGTGGGATTCCCTGGGCCACTTCTTGCCAATGGTTACGCTGCTGCTGGAGATGAGCACACCATTCACATGTATATCCTGGATGTTACTGAAGGTAGGGACTTCATAGTGCTATTGTTTAGAGTGAAACGACTTGTCCCCACATGTTTCTATACATATCTTACAAATGGTTTCTTTCAATCTACCCTTACCACATTTGAGCAGTAACTGCAGTCACCAAATCTTTGTTTGTTTACCAAAGTCTCAGGGCTTTACTAATAGCATCTGATGCTGCTGGTTGATCATCTATTTGTTTACAGGTTCTTGTCATCTATCATGAAAATTTCTCAAAGTGTCAACATGTTTCAGTTCCTCTTTGGTCTTGTGCACCTTATGATTGCCAACAGCTACACTTTGGTATTCTTTGAAAGAGGAAGTTCTATTAAAAAAAGACTGAACCAGAACCTAAACTTTCTTTGTTCCTCCTACCCACGGATTTGAATGCACAGAAAATGCAAAGATGTTGACTGCTTAAATGATGATATAGTTTAAAATAATAGCTTTATGTAATGTTATAAAACACTTATATGTCACATTAAGATCTTCACACTAATAAAGATGATTGCTGTTTACTGAACGTTATTTAAAAATTGCTTTCAAAAACCTCAGTCGTCATTGTCTCAATCTATCTTTCTTCCTTCCTGATAGGCCGGCTGGGCCCGCAGCCTGTTTTGGCGAACCAACCAGTGGGTGATGATCCACATGTTCCACTGTCGCATGGTGCTCACCTACTACATGTGGTGGGTAAGTTTGACCCACTGGAGAGAGCTCATTACTCATGTGGCCCTACCCCAAATCCTGCTTTTCTTCTCCGGCCTGGCTCTGCTCACATTTATCATCAACCCCATCTGGACGCACAAAAAGACCATGCAGCTGCTCAACCCTGTGGATTGGAACTTTGGAAACAAACCGGCACCCGTCAATGGATCCACACAGGGCCAGTCCGAGGTTTCTGTCAAACCCCATGCTAACTGAAGAATACCAAGGAGATCATTCCCTGCCTGAATGATGCTATGTTTTTTATTTGTTTTCCTTGAGTGTTTTAAGATTTATTTTATCAGATTCAGACTTTTTTTTTTTTTTTTTTTTACACATTTGGACCCTAAGTCCTTGTGGTATTGGGACTTAACTTATTTAAAAAGCTCTTAAAAGTTGTCTGGTATGACCTAGACAAAAAGAGATTACATTGTCTTCCATCAGGCTTTCAGACAGTTATCATGCCGATAAGTATTTGACAGTCCAGAGGAAAGAATATTAATTTTCCGTCTGGGTAGCTTTTAATAGGTAGATGTGGTTGTTTATGTATGAATGGGAAGCTGCTTGTTTGCATCATTTTGAGGACGCTGCGATTGGTTATTTATTCACAATAAGGAAAAATACATGTGAGCAGTTCTTGCAAGAACCATTCAGAAGCAAAAACACAAATTAAAACATTGTTTTAGCAAAAATAAGCTTGTGGACATAAATATTTTGAATTTTAAGTTGAAAGCAACACAACAAAATGTGAGGCCACTATACACCTACCTTATGTAGAGATTTACATCCTGTCCCGATTAAAGAAGCATTGCATTGTCTGCCCACAGCTTCTTCTGTTAATCTGTTGCTATTGATAGATTGTTTCTATTTATGTTGCAGGTAAAAGAAACCTTGTAGTAACATGTTGTTTGCTTGAGGATACGATATGAGTGAAACAGAGGAGGTTATGTTTTCAGTGATCATAGAACAACTCTGAAGTGAAGCAACATCGAGAATGTGACTTTGGTCATGCACAGCTCCATTGTTGCAACATAGTTAATCAGCAATGATTGGGCAGCGTAGGCTAGAAAATTGGGTCAAGACTGAGGTTCTACAGGTTAGTAGTTGTAGCTATTAAATGCTAAGTGGACAATTCGATAAGTCAGTTCATGAGTCACACTGGTAGTTTTTTGGACCATGAATCCTCTTTAAGCACAGAGGGAAATGTTTATCATGGTTGTTTTCATGAAAGAAATTTCTAAACAGAAGAACACTGAGGACTGGTCAACTTTACAAAGGCTCTATTGTCCAAAATGGAGATGCAATGTGATGAAACTGTGGCAGTGTTACACAGTATTACCATGCAACATTTCGATCATGATTTATTTGATATTATGAATCAAGTTACTTTAAATTAGAAGTGTTTAATAGTGTTTAGTAGATGTTTATTTCTACTCATGTCAGATCAAAATGTCTTAAGTTTGTTTTTTTCACACACTGACCACATTGTTCTGGAAATGAGGGTTGGATTTGTTCATTGTCATATAACTAGCATAAGATGTTTTTGTTTGCTTGGATGAGTATGTTGGAAGCATTGTCTGAATCTGATTGTCACTCAGCTGCAAACTTTCAGATTCTTTTTAATTTCTCCCATTTCTCACTGTGTGGGTTTTAACATTGCAGAATTAACATTGCTACTGTAGCCCTCATCTAATTGTGTTTATAAACTCTACAATTTTAGATGTTTCCATTTTAAACATTAGTATTAATCTAGATTAATCTTTTGCATCTGTAGGATACATTTCAACTCCTGGAATTGGGGCTGAGGGAAGTTATCTGGCGTAGTAAATAAATGAGTTCACTGCTAAGGTTAATGAACAGTTGAAGATATTCAAAAAGGCCTTTGCAGGGCCATTTTATTACTCACTGTTTATTCTAAGAAGCAGATTTCCTGAGTTATCTGTATAACTTTGCTGAGTAAAATCTAGATGCCCCTCGAATCTGAAACCTGGACTGATAAAGAACTTTGTCGAGTTTGACTCAGCAGCATAATCAAGATAACTCTAAACCTGCCTCATGAAACAGGTCTTGGGACGACTAAGATGAAACCACACATTGTCTGGTGCATTGTACATTAAGTGTATTTACACTAGAAGTATTTTCATTATTTTAGTAACAGTTTAACATTTATTACAAAAATTACTAATATCAGATTGTGTTAGATTTTCCTATAGCTTTCATTTGTCATGACCACATTGAAGTAACTTTATGAGATGGGTGGAGGTTTCCCTTTTTAGTTTTATGTCTTAGGCCAAAATATTCAACGTCATGTTTTTGTTGGGAAATGTGTTCATTTGAGTTTATTTGACTTTGAGACTTTGACATAAAATAAAATGTTTGTTGACATATTGTGTCCCTTGTTTTTGTTCATACTTCATCTTAAGCCTGCGCAATAGAACATCCGCCTGTAGGTGGCAGAATAGGAATAATTATTTCTTAAGTATGTTTACTCAGTTTTTCCCATTTGGCGAAACATTGATTTAGTTTTCCAAAAGGATTAACACCACCTCCTTACAGATTTATTTTACACAGCATTTCAAAATGTGCTGAAGTGTGAATGTCAGAGATGTTATGTAAGGTCTTAAATTTAAAAATGCTATTCAGTCTAACTGTGATTGAAGGAGTTTAAACTACAAGTTCCTAGTTGTCTTATAATATGCCCAATTTTTTTTTTTTTGCTCAAACACAAGCCTGAAGAAACAAAAGTTTCAAAGCCACTATGTGTACATCGATCAATAATTTGATTTAACGTTTGTTTAGAATGTGTTACTATTTCAATAAAGTGTAATAAAGAGAAACTGGTGCAGTTTATGAGCATATTACCATTAAAAATTAATAAATTATAAGGGATAATACACAGGGTACTGTGCAAAACAGCAAAACTGGAAGTTTATTTACTAGCAACATGCTCCGTACAGTTAGACAAACTTTCCTCCAACATCATCTCCGGACAGCTGTTGAGATGGGGAGCCACCTCACACGTCACGTGGGCAGATTGGAACCGCTCTGTCCGATCCTACCGGAGAAGACGTTGGATACTTGATTGACGTTTCTCGCAGCCAATCAGAGCTTCTCCGAGTCCACCCGCCGGCCAATCAGTTGCTAACAGGAGGTAGAGGGTTTTCCAGGGATGGAGTCAGCTTGCATAGCAGAGAGTGAAGTTAAAAGAAGGACAGTAGACGAAAACTGGATGTGTTTTGATGTATTTAAAGTTGTGTTGAAGTCAGAAATGCATGACGTTTAACACTTAAACAGTATTACTGCGAAGGGGTAAAGAAATTCACTTGGTAAAAGTCGTAAAATGGTAAGTTGAGGACTTTTTTCATTGTTTCTGACAAAGTTTTAAATATCCCTAACTGGTTTGCTAACTGTTAGTTCAGGTGAGCAGTAACGCTAGGCTACTTTATTTGATAAGAAACATGTAATATATTTCTCTTTTTGTGTTATAGTGGCTTAAGTATGTTTTTATTTTTAAAACAGTGTATTGGGTGATGGCTATAACGTGGCGCCTCAGTTAACTTTGCCAAGTTGCCAACACAGTCAACTAGCTAACGTATAACATCCTCAAATATTAAGTTAGACATTTACTCCTTTTTTCTGCACATGTATGCTAATTAATGCATCCTAATCTCGAAATCAACTGTTATAAAAACAGAAGTTTCTCTGTTCAACTTTTTCTGCGTCATTTTGTTTGACATACTAACGAGACAGGACAATAATCTGTATCCACTGGCTTTGACCCTGTAAAATTTTGAAGGATATGTCAATGTTGAGCACAACTTCATACTTTCTGACCTCTCTGTCCCTCTTCAAGGATGCAGTTGCAGGTGCAAGATAGCCTTTTACTTTAATAACACTGAATTAACAGCATGCCAAGTTTGCAACCTTGATAATAACCATAACGTAATTCATACAACACATAAAAAGAAAACATAAGAGTCAATGTGGTCTTCCCATGCATCTAAAATCATTTATAAGTGTGGAAGTCTTCCTGAGCTGGAGCAGTCAGCCCAACTACAAATTCAAGTAGTCATGCATAGCATTCCTCAGTGAAAGGGCTGCTTAGCTCCAGTCAACTGGAAGATCAGTCTAAACAGGTAGTAAAACCATAATTTAATTAAAATGTTTCCTTAGTAGTTCCCTTTCCGCACAGCAAAAGGCAAGAGCTTCTAAGAATCTATAAAGTTTAACCAATCCTCTAAAATATGGTTTAAATGCAAAGACCACTTTGATCTTCATCTGTATTGTCTGGTGCCATGCGTGTCCAGTTCACTCGGCCAGTACAAGTGTGAGTTGGAACATTGAGGAGGTCACACACACATGCATGTACACAAAAGTCTCCACTGGTAATTTGTTTAGCAAATAGCCAGGGTGGCCTGGCTGCGAATACAGATGCTTAATTCCTCACCTCACTGTAATAACACTTAGTGAAGGCTGTCCAGGGAGCACAAATCATTTTTTCCTTGCTCAAATTCACTGTAGTTTCCTTCTGTTAGCACTCACGTGAGTACACAGGTTCCCTTCTGTGTGACACGTCCTTCTAATCAAGCCACAGCTGCTTTCCCTGCAGATGTTTTCAGACACCGCTTTGACAAAACTGTTATTGTAGCTAATTTAAGCCAATGAACGACAGCTGTCATTGGTATACTGAAGAAAGGGATGCTGGCAATCAATGCTAATGCTGTTTGTCATGACTGTTGAGTAGATGCATCTAAAAAACCCTTTTATCATCAGCATGAAAACATGACCAAACTGCAGTATCTTCTCCTGTCACAGATGTAGTTTAGTGGAGGCCAGAAATCGCTAATTGCTAAAGTAATTGTGACGAGGCACGTACTCTACTTTGCCAATAGCGGCTCATGGAAATGCCTTCTGTTTACCATGACTAAGCTTGGGGTGCCAGAGTACACAGTGGTTGAGCTGAGGAGCATACCATTCATTTTTAGAAAGGCAGTTATGAACTCACTGTCCACCCACAACCCCACCGAGGATCAACTGAGATAGGACATGGATTAGCAACTTAGAAAGTTTAGCAGCAGCTGGGAAAGAAAGACCGCATCTCTTGTGCAGGTGGATGTGTGAAATTGCTTGCATACCACGCACTTGTTTAGCATCTGGGAACATGTGTCAGATAAATTTAGTGCATTGTCAAAGTCAGTGGGGTTTGATACAATGATACATTGCAGTCTTTCAAAGATTATTTTTATGGCATTTTTGCCCTTATTTGACAGTAGAAAGTATAGACAGACAGGAAATTAGTGGGGAGGGGGAGAGAGGGTGATGGCATGTGATAAAGGTCCCTTGCCACAACTGAGCCCCCTATTCAAATGTAAGCACCATGCTGTATGCATTGAACTATAGATGAGAACTCCGCAGAGGGTCACTGACAATCTTGGCTTCAGAAACCGTCTCCACTCTTTGAAGTCAGTGCAATGGCCAGTTACTCCGATGATCAAGATTATTGCAGCTTCCTGCGGTCATTCGTTGTAATCTGACTGAGTTGCTCTATTCATATTAAAATGCCTTCAGAGCTTACACCCAACCACTCCACAAAAGCTCTTTGAAGCAGCCGCTTATCCACTGCTCACCACACACTAAATAGTGTTCTTCTGGTGACATGTTGGGCTCTCACAGTGCTTTGGTGTGGCTCACTGGGTGGGTGGGGACCAGTCAGGAGTGACAGCCAAGACTGCGGCTGCCTCTGTTTTCAAATGGACATCACATTTAAAATATTACATTTTTTCATTTTGGTTAGTGATTCCTAAGCCGGGAGAGCCCTATCAGAATTTTGTTGTTTATTGCCTCTAAGTTAAGGTCAATATAAGAAGTAAACATAAACTAGTAGGGACGTTACTAGGAGTATAATGTTACTCTTTGTGGTGGGCAAAGCTTCTGTGTAATGTATCATGCCTAACTGATGCATCATAATGGTTACATCACACATTGTTATGTGGTGGATAATGCCATGCAGTTCTGAATCATTGAGGTAGTTTAGCTTTGACCACATTCACTTTAGAAACATGGCTTCAGAGCTTGTGGCTAAATCCAGTCATGCAATCCCCTCATAGGTCCAATAGATCACACCTCTGGCATCAAATAAAAATACTGCAGCCCCACAGGCACTATTGAAGTGTATTCCCTAATATCCACACCTGTTAAGCTTATAATTATAACTAGTAGCTGATGTGAAATACCACGCTAATCTTTTGGTCTTCAGACTATGTTGATAGATTGTTCAGCATGTTATATTACAACATTTGATATTACTCTGAGTGGGGGATTGGTGGAGGCATAAACTCTACCATGGATGAGAAGACTTTTGCTGCTACAAGAACAAAAAGAGATGTAATTATGAGGAGAATTGCTTAGCTGTAATTCATTATGATATTTATGTCTAAGAATATAAGAATATTTGCCCAATTTGTCCTTTGCTGATCTAATCTGCAGTTTCCACTTATCAAGAGTCAGGATTCACTTTTTAAAGTGAGCTAGCCTACGTCTGTTTTTGCTCTGCTGAACTCCACAAGCTTCCCCTCCCCTTTTGAGGTCAGGGTGGGTGGTGATGGGTGGTATGATGTCAAAGCTGGTTGGCCCAGATACTGTGATACTTTATGGTTGATCCCTTTATGTGCCTCAGAGCTTTTGAGTTGAGAACAGGTTGAACTAAAGGCTGTCGTTGTTGCTGCTCAGGCTGCACTACCTGGCATAATGGACCAGTGGATAAATACCACATAGTTGGCATGTTGTTCACAATACACAACTTGGCTATTCCACAGTAAACCATCTGAGAGTGTGATAATCTCTGTTTGAAATGCCCAACAAACATTGATTCTCCCTCCATAATTCCACCAGCTCCGCTTCAACTTAATTGTCAAAGCGTTGCTGGATTTTTAAAACAAATATGGATGCTTGTATTTGTTGGAGCTGTACTGTCTGAGTTTATGAATTGATTCCTGTTTTGTGTGTCTCTGTCGTCACCATACAGCCCTCTCCACTTTCTCCCACTACTGTTCAGGTCAGGCCAAGGAAGGAGAACAGTCAGAGTCATGGGTTATTTGGGCTGGTTAGCTCAGTTGGTTTGATTGCGTTGTTATTGCTGCAACTAATAATTGATTTCATTATTGATTAATCTGTTGATTATTTTCTTGATTAATCATTTTCAGCAATTTAGAAGCTGGAATTGGAGAATGTTTTGCATCTTTGCTTGAAAAGTGACTTTAATGAATAATTTATTATCAAAACAGTTGCCGATTCTTTTTTTGTTGATTGATTGATCATTTAGGCTCTTGTTGTAAGTAATGCCAAAGATGAGGGTCAGCAGTGCCAACAAATGAAACAAACTATAAAGGCTAATAAACAATATGTAATGACGCAATAGTGAAACAATCTTCACTTATTTGACACTTATTTTTCAACTTTTGAATGCTGATTGTGAAGAGGCGAGAGTAAGCTACCTTTTTTTCCTTTTTAGTATGCTGCAGGGTACTGTCCTGTCCTCTCCTGAACCTTCCCACAAATACATTACTTTGTTAAGCCTGTCCATCCACTCTTTGTAGGCCTGGGATCTGCTGTTTCGGTTGAGGTCTGATTACTGTAATCCTGGCAGAAGGAAAAGATTGGGACACACTAAACAGCCAGCCAAAGAGCTGTGAAGCCAAAGACAGATACTCACAGCAGACTACAAGTCTCTCTCTTCATACCACCCTCTCCTCCAGGCTTTTGTTTATGACTTTCAGCCCATGTGTGGAATGCCACTTGTCATTAAGTGCGCTCCAGAAAACTCTACAGAAGAATCAAAACCCCTTACCAATGCAGATATTTTGATGTAGGATAGCTCTCAGCAACACACACAACTAATTTTCGACTGACTTCTCATTGGTTAAAGTGACAGGCCAGCAGTTACAGTATGTGCTAAGGAAATTTACAAAAGCTCAGATTTTTTAAAATCTCGATTAGAAACTGTATGGAAATTACATGAAATATGTGCTTAAAAGCACAGAGAAAAGTAAGTATATCTACTTTTTTAAATGACCAGAAACGAAAAAGTAATTATTTAGGTGTTGGTGGTTTTCTTTCTGGTCATCATATGCTGTGCATGTAGGTTTCATTGTTCCTTGATTTCTTTGATTTGGAATTTGAATTATGTGTTAGCCTGAAGATGTAATATAGAGTAGTGATATGGAGAAATGTGCAAAAACCTTAAAAGCACTTTACATTCAAAGTGCCATCCCAAAGGCAATTGTTGAATTATCTGTTTGAGTGAACATAAGTGTGAATTCATCCTCTACACTATGGAATATGTACCATACCTATTGTTGACATGTTTTTTGATCCTTGTCATTGCCTGCTCTTTAACATAGGTTATTAGGAATACACATGTTAGCAAATTGTTTGCATTATACCAGTAGAGCAGATGACTGTTTTCCTGTCTGCGGAGCACAGCTCAGCCTTCCCCAACATGTAATGACATGCTCAGTTGAGTCTGTCATCAACTACGAGGCTGAATTTACCTTTCTGTTGTCTTCCGCTCTGTCCTCAACAACTGCTCCCGCATTTGAGTGTTAGACAGTACCTGTTTATTTAGTCTAAACACTGATCAGATTAGTGGGGTGGAGTGATTATAAATAAATCAGGGGGAATATTTTCTTTCCTTTCTATGCTGGTTTGTAAACCACACTCTACTCACCTGCCTGCTTTTGTCGCACATTGTAAATGTATTACTATTTACAGTGTTGCAGTATAGACAGGTTGCTGACAGATGCTACATATGTAGGGAGTGCTTTTATTGAGTTGGTCATCTCCATGGGGTAGCCAGGTGCTTGAATGGTGCAAAGCACATTTGAAGTCAAACCACACCACAGGCCAGGCAGGATGTAATTTTGTGGAAAGGTGTGTTTAGTTTTTTTCTAAGAAGCAAGTAAAAAGACGAAAAGCAGAGTAATTACAAGAGAGAATAGCTATTGAGGAATCTGCAGATTGGTTTCAAAGCAGGAGTGAGAAAGGCTATCTACGTTTCTTGACTTAGTGCTGTAACGTGTGACATTGCGATCAAATACTGACCCTGCTGTTCTTGAAGACAATGAGGTTCATCATTTTGGCTTAATTTGTATTACAAATTCATGAGAAGACAAAGAAAAGAAGCAGACAGTGTAACTTCTCTCTTCTCTGCCGCTGCATCATAAAGAGCACACTTGAATATTTTGCGTCTTTTCCCTTCCTTCCTTTTACCTCTGTCCTAGACCTTGAACCTTGCATTCGAAGGGAGAGATGAGTCACTCTTCAAAGATCTTGTCAGAGCCGGGCTGTTACTTCTCACGCCACAGTATGCCAGTCACTTTACAGCTGTGTGTGCCTTGTAACTACCTGTTTCGTATTCATACATCACTTTTTGTCAAACTGCGCAGTATAATACCTAAAGAAGGCCTCATCGTCAGTTTGGCCGTGTAACATCATAGCTGCTTCTGTCCGCCTCTTTAGTTTCCTCTCCATTGTGCCGACTATTTTTCCTCAGGCTATGCATACTCTACCTGCCTCTGTTAGCGCTAGCATTATCTGTCAGCAGCGCTGCATTCAGCAGACACTGGCTCAGTGTGTTCACATCCACTGTTCTGGCCTTGTGCCCTGTGAATAGGGTGGAGGACAAAGAAGCAGAGGATTTCACATTATTTGTAGACAAAACAAGCTTTGAGGCTCAGAATGAGTTATCCTTTGGTTCTTGGTTGCTGCAAGACTGTGGTGTAGGTTTGTCTTAGTCAGAAGTGGATGGTTGTGAACTTCTGTTGTGGTTTGTATTGAACTATAGTGATTTCATGAATAGAATATGGAGCATACATACCACGACAATGGCTGCTTTATGCTACACCATGATGTCATGGCTCTGTCATCTGCTCTTGAGGATACTAGGAAGCTGTAGAAGTCTGCTAATAGAACTTTTTTTTTAGAGGAGGCCTTTTGACAGAAACTGTCACCTCTGGATACGAATTGTACATCAGCAAACAAAGGCTGTGCTGGTGAGGAATGCAATGTCTTTCATGCCCATGCAGGTCCATAGGTCTCTCCTGCCTCAGCATGCTAATGACATTTCCCTGGGCCAAAATGTGTGGCTGCTACTAAAATGTCACAGTGACCCTTGAACCCTAAATGTTTATATTGTTTTTCATTTCATTTTAGTCAAGTCTGGCAGTAAAACATAAACCTATAGACATGATAACATGCTTGGGTGTTTGTTAATATTAAATATGTTTTGTAGCCTGTGGCACACTGTAACCTTTTATATAATGAAGCTGCAGATTCTGCAAATTTTTTTCTGGCCCTGAACAAACATGCTTTTAAGTGGTAGAAGTAGTGGTGCCTTTTAGCTGTGTTGTTGTCTAATCTACATTTGATTGTATTTGATCTCTTTGAAGAAAGTGTGCACAACTTTTTAATGCCTGTAGTAAATTTGCTTAATTTGATAAAGCCGGCTGAGTAAACTAAAGGAGGGGTGCATTTTTACTATTGATTCACGTTGTATCTATTACGTAGTACCCAGATCACCACAATAAACATAAGTAATCTGAACACAAACCTGCTTTGAATAACTTTGATTTAGCCAAAGAAACCCCCCGCCACCCTTCTTTTCAAGAAGGCTACTCCACGGAGTCAACCTGTTTATATCCATGACATTACACACGCCCACAATTAGCATATGAGAACGTTGTGTAAACTGCAACATGTGGTAGAGTCAATACTCCTCAGGAGCACTACAAGAGTTTCTTTTGTTTTCATTCATGCCTTTATTTGTCTGAATTAGCTTTGGTTTAGATTCTGAGGTTGACACAAAAGGTTCCAGACTGTGACCACAACATAGCCATTTTCCTCAGCTGGAGAAGTGCTGCTGTGATTGAGTAATATGGAATAACAGGTGTATAACTGGACTTTTGGAGACTGGCTTACATACACAAAGTCAGCAGTGCTTACATCATTATGTATGGAAACATTCCTCAGTGTTGAATTAATTTGGAAATACTGTGTGGATCCACCCACGTTTTTTGCCACATTATGATGTATGTGTTTTTTCCTTTAGGAATGTGTGTCGGCGTAGTTGATCCCCTGCATGCTGCCGTCTGAAGAGCTTGTGCAGGAGAAGAGCGCCAAGCATGGACGTGGAAGACTTTCCTCCCCCGCCTCCTGAAAGTAAAGTCAACAAATCTTTGTCCTTCACACATGCTATGCACTTTGGCCTCTACTTCAACTTTCTTTTTAGGGTTATGTTTCTGAGAGAAAACAGTCAAAAAATCTGAGACTTCTCAGCTCACAGTAGCAGCTGCAGAAGAACAGTTGGACATGCATGCATATGGATGTGTGTCCACATGGCCGGTTAGCTCAGTTGGTTAGAGCGTGGTGCTAATAACGCCAAGGTCGCGGGTTCGATCCCCGTACGGGCCACAGTTTTGAGTGGAGATTTGAGAGACAGAATAACTTAAAGGTCACTTTATATAGGGTATTAGAGGATATTTATTGATCTCACTTCATGTCATAACACCTGAGGCACCTGAGCAACAGGTGATGGCAATGAAAGGATGGATTAGCACACAAGGAGGGAAAGTATCTAGCTCATTTCTAATATTCTAAAGGTCAACACAGTTCCATGTTAAGATTCAAGACATCCCTGTAACTCCAGACAGCTTTGTGTTGACAGTGTAACTTTGTCACATATCTTTTGATTGTCTGTTTCAAGAGAAAGATAAGATATCACTTGGTAGCTTCTGTAGGTCATCTTGTGGTTGGATCACTTCCTGCAGTGCTAGTGAAGCTAGACAGCATGAGTAAACAACACAGATTCCTCTCCTCTGCTCCTCCTCTGCTCCTCCTCTGCTCCTCCACCACTGCGTGGAGTGTGTGGGCAGAGGAGCGAGGGAGTAAGGAGAGTGAAATGTGCTGTGCTGCTGTGAATACCAGACAATGTGCCTCAGTATTAGGCTGAATACTGCTGCAGCAGCACGCACACACATGCACACGCACACACAGCCTCCGGGGATAGACACAGGCCAGAGAAATGCTTCGTCTCCAGCTGGCCAGTCGCTTGCTTTGTTGCCAGGGCGATGCTGGAGCGGATCGTAACCCGGTGACTCATTTGAGCAGACCATTATGCAGCAGAGTAGAGATAGGCCCACAGAACAGAATCCATATTGTGATTATGAATTGACAATGGGTACCTCAGCTAGGTCATGTGTGTCAGTGTGCATGTGTGTGCACACACTTGCATGTTTATTTTTCCATGATCTTGTACTTTTCATCATTATGAGGATAATAAGTTAAGAAAAAGTGGAGATATTTTGGTAATGTGAGTTAAGGGCTGGGGTATAAATGTAGTTGAGAGGGGTTAGACGATTCTCACATGAATGGTTTGTGTGTATGTGTGTGTGTGCTGTTAAGTTCAGGACAACATGCAGCATAGTCTCTATAATTAAGCTGCAGGCATGCAAACCCACACAGCCAACTATCAATGGTCTCATCTAGACATAGTTGCAGATGTACTATTGAATGGCCAATTGGGACTCATCATCTGGCCAAATCCAATTAAATCAAGTCCTGTTCTATTTCAGAACAGCCAAGTATTTCACATTGAAGCCAGAGAGAGAGGATCAGAGGGCACGTTAGAGCAATTATTGACACATGAATATACATCCCACAGTCCTGGAGTACCACAGAATATTAGCTAGCTGTGCCTTATCTCTGTGTCCCACACCATTTATTATTGCACAGATGGGAAAGACAGATAGTATCTCTGTTTCCAGGTTTGCTCTTTGCACCTCTTTTCTTATGCACCTTTAGTCACCGGTGCAGATGGACATGGGGTCACAGTGTTGACCTGCAACATTAGTCACAGAACGTTCCTTAACACACTGACTACAGGGTGGAACAACCACCTGTCAAAGCCCGAGGGAATGGCACTGGTGATTTAGAGCTGTGTACGTTGCCGTGAGGGACTTCAAAGTTGTTCAGTTTGCTGAGGGGAGTTTCAGTTTCAGTTAAGATTTACTTGGTCACTATCAGTAGACCGCTCAGGCATGGAGGCACAGCATGTTGCAACACTGAACGTGGTTCAATTTGTGGTAATTGTGTGTACAGACTAACGTTATCACCTAGACTTCAAAGGACTACATAAATGTCTCAGCTGACTGAGTCAGACAGTGACTAGTAAAGCATTACAGATATTCATTTGTGTCAGAAGGAAAAGGTGTAGTCTCGGTGTTAAAGGAAAGTGTTGTGGAGGAATGTTACAAAGACCTAGCTGGGGGAGGGAAGAGGTCAAAATGCCGAAACCCGGGATCGAACCAGGGACCTTTAGATCTTCAGTCTAACGCTCTCCCAACTGAGCTATTTCGGCAACTGACATTGTAGAGGTACATGTCACGGACTTGTGGTGGAAATGGCTCACACAATCTTGGAGTTTTGTGTTTTCCTTAGGAGTCACAGCTAGGATATGAGAGTAAGACATTAGACTGTAAGCTAATACAATGAAGCTGTGACTACTGACAAAATTGTTCACAAAGAATCTGTGGTATGCTCGCGAGCAAAGCTATGACAAAGATAGGATATCATTCTCAGAAGTTAGAGGGACCTCCCACATGTTGGCTCTCTATAGGAAAATCAGCATCACTGCAGGAGAGGTGAAGGGTTCAGTCGTTGGAGTCAGAGTTCCCTCCATTCACCCTTTGTGGTTCTGGCCCAGTTTATCCATCCAGTTTATTATCTGTGAACGCTGTTTTTTTGATTACCTAATATTTTCCTCAGCATTGAATTCAGGTTGAATTCTTTTTTTCCTTTCACTACACAACCGAATGAAACTTAAAATACTGTCATACCAGTTTTTAAACATTCAGGTCTTTGGGCCAAACATGACTGCTGATGAAAGCTGAGCCTGTGCATTCCTAATCCTTTTTCTCTCTCTTGCTCTGTTTTGAGCTTCGCTGACTGAGCCCCACAGTGATCAGAAATAATGCATAAACTCAGGCTGTACTACTCACTGGAGGGAGTAACAGCTCTCTTTCCTGCTGGCCTAATTGCAGTGTGGAAACTGGAAAGACATTTGTTGTTCCCTTCCTGTCTGCTGCCAAGTGTGTGCTCTGATGTGAACGTGACGCCTTTGAACGTTAACTATATATCTTGTAGCTTTGCCCCAGTTTGTTTTTTGCCATAAAGTAGAGCAGATGATGTGCTGTTTTGGTGTAAAACCTTAATGTAAAAATGTCTGTGAGAAAACATACTGCTGTAGTAGACCCCACCCTTAATTATAAGTCTGTATGTGGCTCAGTGCTTTAACTTATAACAGCCCAAGGACTACTAGTGCCACCCACAGTGCAACTGTAAATGGCTTTGAGTGAAATAATATGATTATTGTGTTAAATCTTACCTAAATTTAACTTGTGTTTTGCTAAAGCCTCGATGGAATACAGTGTGAAATCATGATTTTTTTTATTTATTTATTTAGCGTGTGTAGGCATTGCGAAGATGCATGCATGTATATAACATCGCCATAGCCCCGCACAGACATAATGGTGGCAGCAACAAGTCTCTTTTTGGCCTCGAAGGAAAAGCCAGACTTATCCTGCCTGTCATCTCTGAAACTTTTAATTAACTTTTAATTTAACTTAATTTTATTACTTTTTGCTGATCTGTTCGGTCTTCAACAGGTGACTTCTTCTTTATCATAACACCTAACACTTTGCCATTGCAGTGGTTCAGAAGTTTAGACATTACTGCTTTGTGTAGCTAAACAACAACCTGTTTGATGGCACGTAGTGATCAACAGGAACCCAAAGACGCAATATAACTGAGAGATTCAGTTGTAATCGTCTTTTAGTTAGCACCCCAATGTCACAAATAATCCTCCTGGATTCATCTGCCCATTGAAAAAGTAATTGGCATTTGACACAAGGCCAGTGCTACATTTGGTTCTGCTGTAATCCCACTATTTACCATTATTCCAGCAATTGAAATGGTGTTTGTTTTTTTTTCATTTTATCTACGAGGGGTAGGTGATATGAATACAATCTTCTCTGGTATGACCTAAATGTTGTTTCTATGATAGCAATGTATATCTTGATATTGTAACTTTTCTGGAATTCTTCCGTAAATCTGATATTCTTGGGATAATATTTAATAGAGCTCCAACAATTACTGGATTAATTGATCAGTTGGTTGACAGAAAACTAATGGGCAACTATTTTGATCAGTTAATTGTTAAAGTAGTTTTTTTAAGCAAAAATTTCAAGGATTTGATGGTTTCAGGTTCTTAAATGAGAGAATTTGCTCCCTCTCCTGCTTACATCATTGTAAATTTAATATGTCGGTACTCGGACTGTTTAATGGACAAAACAAGATATTTAATGATGCCACCTTCTGCTCTAGAATATTGTGATGGACATTTTCCACTGTTTTCTGATGTTTTATAGACCTGGTGAATAATAGATAGAATAAATTCATTGAGAAATTAATTGTCAGATGAATCGATAATGAAAATAATTGTTACTTGCAGCCCTAATATCTAATATCTCTGTTTCCAGTGTTGGCAGACAACGTCGCCTTTGCAGATGAAGATGAGGGGGAAGCCTTCGACTTTGATGAGAGTGGTGATGACATCCCCGAGGCTGACCGCCCACCCCCTGCACCTCCAGTTCCTCCAGCCCCTAGCAGCAAGGATCAGAGCCAGAACAACACTGTGTCCAGTCACCCCGAGGGTCATCTCCCCAGCCCAGACCCCCCAGCACCTTCCACCACATCCGACACAGCTCCATCATCAGCAGACACAACAGTTGCCACGAGCAGATCCTCCACAGCAGGTGAAGCAACAACAGAAGGAGAGGAGACATCTGCTGCTGAGGGGACTGATGACAAGGAGACAGATTTACCTCCACCTCCACCCCCTCCTCTTGATGATGATGCGGAGACAGATCCTGGAAGAACAGGTTTGCAGCCTAAAAGTGTTGACGCTTAATTGTCGGCTCAACGGGAGTGAGAGCCAATTTTTCCCTTTCCGTAGGGCACAAGCTCCTCTGCACTAAGGTCATGCATGGATATTGATTGACCGTAAATAATCCTTTGAATATGTCAGATATTTTCTGGCAGTGATCAAAAATTCTCCACATTCTCCTTTTGTGTAGATTGTCTGGCTCAAACCCAGCTGCTTCAACTCAGGCTAAAGTGAGGCAGTAAAGTGGGGCAGTCTGTCTCTCTCATGGCACCTTGTATGTCAGGCTGCCTGGTGCTGGAGGTTGTCTGGTTTTTATCACTGACAGTCGTGACAGCAGCAACAGGCAGCAGGCTAGGCTCTGCTTATTCTCTCTCAGTCACTCATTCTGTAGTACTCTGGTGAAGGGATGTCCACACTGCATTGATACTTCAGCTTTGGCCCTTTTAAAGCATGCACATAATATGTCTTATATTTCATCATGAGGATCCCTCATTAGCTACATTCATTACATGTTCCCTAATTCTAGCTTCTCAAATTCACTAATTACCACTACATGTATAATCTTACTTAACCTAACTTTGTAGTCTTAACCAAAGCTCCTTTAAAGAAATGAGGCTCATCCAGAATAACCCCACGCTGGAAAAGTTTCTCCACTCAGGAAAACATTATCAGTATATAATTAAGGAAAATAAGGAAATAAATTAACAACTCTCTTAGGAATCACAACAAATAAAGTGTACTAATGAAAACTGACATAACTATCAGCTTGCAGTTTTGTCAGCAAACAGCTGGCAGATGACATTGCCCAGACATTGTTTGTTCGACTTAAGTACATGGAAGTGACAGTAGTAGAAATGTGCTCCGCTGGCAACCATGCTGTCTAATCTAAATTTGAAAATGATATGATAATAACATGTTGACAAAATACATCATAAGTGATTGTTTTATTGACACGTTAGATAGCATACAATTTTGCGTTAATAGAAGTCCATAGAGTCAGAGAAGGAAGGATGATGATAAAATTGTAAGACTCAGTCACAGGGATTCATCTTTTGTAATCTGCATAAAGCATGTTTGCTCAGGTCTTTAACTCTGACCATATCTGTAACTGTATAAGTTAATTCTATCTGCTTGCTCTCACCAGGGAGTGAAGGCCAGGAGGTGTCCAGCAATGACTTGCACCCCCCACAAGCTGTCCCCAGGACCTCCCCCCAGGGAAAGGTCAACCCCTACTCTGTGATTGACATCACTCCCTTCCAGCTGCAGCAACTTGAGCAGCAGCATGGACCCTCCTCTTCCGCTTCCTCCCCAGGGGAGCCCAAGGAGCGAGAGGGAGAGGCCCAAGATTTCCACAACAGCCCTGGCGGCATCACCGCAGGCTACTCAGTGCCGGTGCCCTGTGGCTATGCAACCCCCTCTGGTGTACCGCTGATCACACCAACTTACACCACACCCGTCATCATTCGACACCTATCCGTGGATGAGGACGGTAAAATAGAGCCTGCAGCAGGGGGAAATCCTAGAGAAATGCTTTTCTAAATTATTATCTAGATCGATAATTAAATTAATACCCAAACCAACATAAAATTCTGTGGATATCTGGGTTGCCCTGGTGGCCTAAGGGTTTAAGGTGCTGACCATGAATTGCAAAGTCCCCAGCTTGTGTCCAGACACAGACCTTTGTTGCACGTCATTCCCCACCTCTATCTCCCCTCATTTCCTGTCATCTCTCTACTGTCAAGCTTCTGTTTATTCTAAACTTCAAGTGAAATTCTCCGTCTCCTCTCCCAACACACAAGCCTAGAAATACAGTGCTGTGACACATGAATGCTGTCTCAGCTCGTCTATCCTGTCTCCTTTCTTCTTTCTCTTGTTTTTCCTAAAGCCTTGCCACGAGGAAGTAAGGACTAAATTTAGTCCTCCCCAAAGATCTGTGTTGGCTGTGAGGATTTTCCGGTTTCCCTAAAATCTTGCAGTAGCTCAGCCCCAGCCTGTGGCCTGGCACGCTGAGGAGTCTGATTACACTGTAATTATCTAACCAAGGTTGCACCAGGCTGAAATACCCAGATGTTTAAGTAAAAGGGTTTGGAAAGTCATATGTGTGATGATGTAGAAAATTATTTATCCTTTTGCAGTGTTTTCATTTTGAGTGTCATTAGCCATGGTATGCTTAGCAAGGACATTTTACTGCAGCATTCACTTTTGCCTAGACATTTGCCAAGGAAAACACAAGATTTATCTTATCATAGAATTTTAAAATAGCTACATGTGTCAAGTGACATTCAACTTAATCATACTGTAGGGGACATGGAGTCATCAGTGACATCTGGTGGCGTATTAAGAAATTACAGCAGTCTCAATCTTAAGACTGGGAGGTCTTGAGGAGTTGCTTGACATGCTGCCTGCATATTTCTAAGACTGATGTATTGATTTTTGTTTCTTTTTCAGTTAAAATATATCAGTGTTTTTAAGTATATCATCTACCAATCTTGAACATCCTCCATGCTGTTAGAAATAGTCTTTAATAGTATGCCATACTCAAATTCACAGCTCATGAACCATATTAACTCATGGGTCATGAGAATTTTGGGACTTAAAAATGAGATCACAGACAAGCAAATGTTTAGAAACCATGTGTTAGAGGTTTTCATTGTGTAATGTTTTCTCTCTCCTTCTCTCCTCAGTCACAGTGGTTGGGACTGGCAGCACTTCTGTTGACAGGTGTGTGACATACTACATAGCTAGAGCATCCCTATTTAGTACATTTATTATAGTATCTTAAGGAAGCATAACTCTCACTCCCCACTTACCCCCACACCAGTTACAGGACATAATAAAATTCTTTATCTGATCCTCATCAATATATTATGAGAGATTACTATCCTCACATCTGTGATAATACTTCGATCAATATCACTGTATTAAGATATACACAAAACGTATAATTAATTTGAATGTTTTTCTTAAATTATACTGACAGTCAAATATGTTTAAAGTTACAATGTTGTTTATTTACATGGGTTTTTTGTTTGTTTTTGTTTTTATTGTTGAAGTGTTTTCAGTGAAGAGTATCCACCTATTAGAGAAGAGGATGCTTTGGCTAAATGGGCCTCTGATCCTGCAAACACTGCATGGATGGAAAGTAAGGAGTGAAATTCACAACAAATGCTCATCTAATAGAGACACATGTAATTTCCATGGAAAGATCACTATCATTGTTTCAACTCACTGTACTCAACACACACAGTGCCTGCCTTCAGGGTACTATTATCTGGTTTGTCTTTTTTTTTTCTTTACATAACTGAATTCCCAGACATTTCCTTCCCTATTCTTTTGAGGAAGCAGACCCTTGTGTGCAGCCTCTCTTTTAGATCTCTCTTACATTGCATCCTGTTTGTTGTGTGAACAACTTGTCTGTATGAAGTAAGAATTTTTGCATTAGCTGTTGTAAATGTTCCTTTTGTGGTTCAGATCCAGACGAGGTGATTTACGATGACGTGCCCAGAGAGAACTCTGACTCCAACACAGGTGAGTAAACTTTCTTTTTCATTCCTTCATGTCATAGATTCAGTATTTTAGTTCCTGTCAGTAGCCTAAAGCCTGTCTGCTCCGCTCACTTTTATTTCTTGTTTCCTGTTTTGTTCTGTTTTCGTTTTTTCAAAAGCTGGAATGCTGAATTGTATTGTTAAGATTGTTGCATGAAAAAGTGTCATTAATCGTTATGTGTCTAGATTTACAGTGTTTGCCTTGTTTTACCGGTTTACTGGATGTCTTTTATTTTGCAATCCAATGTAATAGCCATCCAAATACTACTACCCTTGGTGAAGCTTGGGGAAAAAAAGTTAGATTTTTGTTGTTGTTAACAAGATAAAAGGCACACTTTATGATATAATGCTGTCTTATACAACAACACCACAAGTTATGGCATCAAAAATCAACTGATCATTTATTTCAGGGTTATTGTATTGGGTTACTCTTTAATGTTATTGTGTTTATCTGCATATCCATTATACAAGTTAAGGTATATTCTGCAATTTTTTTAATGGAATAACCCTATACAGTGTTTAGTTTGCTCCATTATTTATATAAGGGTATAGTCAAACTATTTTATTTACACTTCTATGTCTGTCCTGTCTATTCATACAGAGCCAGATGAGATGATCTATGATGATGTGGAGCTTGGCGAGGAGGGTGGCTGCAACAGTTCCCTCGACAATGGCTGGAGCTCCAGCGAGTTTGAAAGCTACGATGAGGCCAGCGACGGGGAAGGTCGCCCTGAGAATGGCCTGCCCCACGCCTTCATGAGAGGGAAGCCGCCCCAGAGGAAGACCCATGTGTGTATTACAATTAATTCTCATCCCTCTGTCAGCATTACGGCCAGCAACCAACTTCTTTACTATGCTTTACCACTATCATGGTAGTAGTGGATGAAACAGGAATTCATGTTTGTTGTTTTATTTTAGAGGTTTTGGAAGGTGGAAGTTGTATTTTCTGCCAGGATTTCCACAAACCCTTTTTGAAGCTCATGACACCGGAGATTATATCATTGTTTATATAAAATTGTATTGTTGGTTAGAAGAATTCCTTTTACTGCACTAATTCTTAACTTCTGGAAAAAATATTGATGGATCAAGATTTCAATGATACACAGTCCATTTGTATGTTTGATTTGAAATCAGCTGTCTATTTCCTTCTACAGACCTGAGAGGGAGGTCCTGCTCTGTATGTAATGGTTTGGTTTGTGGTTTTGAGAATTCAGCTTCACTTTATTTTGCTGTATACAAAGGTCAGAAAGTAATTATTGCCAATGAAATGGTCATTGCTTCAGTATTTGAGGAACAGTATTCCAATAGTTATTTTTTAAAATTTATCACTGCGTTTGTACTATTAACATGTAATGCGTACAGGTGAGACAAATATGGATGCAACTATTGTCAAATTTTCTTCAAACACACTTCTGCAGTGAATAAAACAAAAACAGACAATATTGAGAAACTGGCACCGTGATGATATTTCAATTTAATCATCTATCATCTTAGTGATACAATTTAAGTATTAATTTTCCAATTGTGGTGCAAGTGTATGGTTCCACTCTTCATTGGCCACCAAAAACAAAAAAATATGCCCATGAACATCAGATCAAGGGAACAAGGCATTGTGCTATGAAATAGTTAATTTCTTGCCCTGATTCCCAGTTTAAACTTTTAAGCAAAACAAATATCCGGAAAGATAGAGTCAGTAAACCAGCAAAACACATATTAATTTGAAGTAGGTTTGCTGTGGCTGTCACTCCAAACTCTCACTCCAAAACCATAACCAATAATGCTTGCTTTGCTTTTGTTTAGCTCTCTCAAGATCTGACTCGCTTGAAAGAACACTATGAGAAAAAGATGAAAGATCTAATGGCAAATACAGTGGGAACGGTAGAGCTGCAGCAGCTAAAACAGAAACACGAGCAGAAGGTAAACTACCTCACCTGCCTGTGCTAGACAAAGTAGTCCCAACCCTTTACCCTCAGTCTAGCTAACTTCACTCTGGGTGTCTCTTACTGACTCAGTACCCTCATCCTGCTATGATGTGAATGACTTGTGGTGGTGGTACTGGTGATGGGTTTGCATACAATTCATTTGTCTCCTTGTCTGTTGCACTGACCTGTCTCATTATATGTTCATGCATTGGAGGTTGTAAAGATTAGGACATATTCCTAAGTAACATTTGTTTATTCTACAGTTACTGTAACTGAGACACCAGCAATACAGCTCTTATTAGATGGATAATAGCCATTGATTTAAGATGTTTCGAAAGTAGCTGAAAACAATAGCATTCTATGTTTGTACAAAGAATATAACACCATCTATACAGTGCAGAGACACCTGTTAAAATTATATCAACAGAAAAAAATTGGAAGTATAGTGGAAGCACATTTAGCTGATGTCCCAGTTACTATCTCATTCTCTGCTCAGCTCTGCTCTTACATGATCTGCCATTTGTCTTCATCCCTACTCTAACACTGCTCTTGTCCTGCGTAGCTCAGTTCAGTAGCATTTTAGTCATAGGCTTAGACTAAGTATACTAAACTTCACCTTGGAGGGAAATTCTCAAGTGGAGAGAAAAGATAGCAGTTAATGCTACTTTTGTAATATGGATTATAGTGTATTTTGTCTCTTCAAAGATGCAAAAGCTGGTGAAAGCAGCTAAGGAAGGGACCAAAGATGGCCTTGAGAAAACCAAAGCTGCAGTGAAGAAGGGACGCTCTTTCATCAAAACCAAGTCATTCTGTCATGGTATGTAAATCCTTCAAAGGACCCTGTAGCTATACACATTGTCTTCTGAACTCTTCTGTTAAATACAGCATTTTTTTCTGTGTATTTCTTCAAATACAATCCTTTTTAAATACCTTACTTTGTCTTACATCTTTATGATTTAGAGAGGAAGTCAGCCTGCTTTGAGGATGAAGAGTCTGAACTCTTCATTGAGGTGGACTGTTTCAATGTTGAGCCAGTCCTGGGTCCAGTCCCAGAGGGCCTTTCACAGCAACAAGTAATGAATATACTCTTCAACTTTTATTTCGATTCTTTGACTCTTAACTTTATCAATTTGCTCATAAAGAAAACAAACAATTGGTCTGGAGTCAACTGCATTAACATTTTTGCTCTACAGCTGGTGAGAAGATGTATATTGGGGTCTATACTGGAGAGTGAGAAGAACTATCTCGAGGCGCTAAAGAGGATATTAGAGGTATGCAAGTACAGCTGCAGTAATTACCAAATCCACTTTGAAGTGTTTGTTATTGCAGTTCACATTGTCTGCTTTATCAGCAATATGAGAAGCCCCTATCCCAGATTGAGCCAAGGCTACTGAGTGACAGGAAACTGAAGATGACCTTCTACCGAGTGCGTGAGATCCTGCAGTGCCACTTCCTGTTCCAGATCGCTCTGGCGAGCCGTGTGGCCGAGTGGGACAGCCTGGAGATGATTGGTGACGTCTTTGTGGCATCGGTGAGCTGGGCCTGTAATTTGAAAACCTTTTTCAAGAACTGTACCAATATGTTAAAGATAAATATGTGGTACCTCAGACAAAAGTATCCCTGAATCCACCTGTTATTTGAATCTGTTTATCATTTATGGTATTTATGATGATTGTATGCAGCACAGCCAGACTTCACCCATTCCTACCTTATTACTTATTGTCAAAGACACGTGCTCTGCTCTCTCTATAGTATGCACTCCACCCTCCTCTTGTCTTTGGCTGACTAGCAACTCATACACAAGGATCTTCAAAACAAAAGACTAATTCTCCCACAGTCCTGCTCACTACTAAACACTTCCTTGTTTTTGTGAGAAAATCAAAGTGGCAACCTCTGGCATGATATCAGAGAAACAAGGAGACCCATGTCACACCCACATAAAATCTGCTCACTGCCCTCCCTGACCTCACAATTCTCATCTCATCATAAAACAACAGTACTTAAAAACAGTTTATTTGGGGATCAGGAAAGTCCCTTCACCTTAAAATGGTTCCATAATAATCTGATTTACTAAACCTTGTATTTTTTCCACATGTGCATGTAGTTTATGTTACTGCATGTGGGCATTGTGTTTATACATCTGTGTTTCTCAACAGTTTTCAAAATCCATGGTGCTGGATGCCTACAGTGAGTATGTGAACAACTTTAGCACAGCAATGGCAGTGGTGAGGAAGACCTGCACATCTAAACCCGGCTTCCTGGAGTTCCTGAAGGTTAGAGAGAGAATGTACAAATGCAAAATGTTAAACTGACTTTGGAAATACAGTGCAATGTCAGGAATATTGTTCTTGGGATCTATTTTATTTTATAGACCAGGAGGCATTTTTTTATTTTGTTACAGGAAAAGTTTGACTGCATTTGTTCACAGTTCCATAATTTTTATTTTCAGTAGGAAAATGATTACACCTAATCATTTTTTATATTCATAGAGTAAAATATTTTTAAGCTGGCTACTTATGCTGCAAATGCAACATGAAGAAAGGATAGGTAACATAATTGCATTAATTCAGAAACTCAGAAGTACATGAATTTTCCAGGTAAATACATATCTGTATCCCGCTGGCATGCTTTATTGTCCTGCCTGACTATTGTTTGCATCCTAACCTGAATATTGTTTGCACTCTACACTCTGAAGACAGGTCCCTTAACTGTGGATAATTGTTTGTTTTTACATCCCAGCACCGTCAGGAGACCAGCAGTGACAGAATGACTTTGTATGGCCTGATGATGAAACCTATCCAGAGATTCCCACAGTTCATTCTGCTCCTGCAGGTATAATGAATTGTGATTTTCAGCTCCATGTGCATTTTATAGAAGTGTGGTATATACATTCACCAGCAGAGGGAGTCCCATACACATGAATCAAGGTACTTTGTTTTTCAAAGTGCTAACCTCCAGGGGAGGCAAGGGCAATGCACTGAGGGGAAATGGTTTCCTCTGATCTCTTTTAATCCTGCTTTAATTTGCCCTGACATATTTACATTTACTGTCTCTCTTGCAGCAAAGCTCAGATATAATATGACACACTTTTTAAAAAATATGATATAAAACATGTAGAACAGCAGTATATTAGAAAAGACCATAAGTATTAAACTCAGAAATACTCAAAATAGCTTGACTATCCAAGATACCTGTCAGTTTACTGTACATTTATTCTGCTATTAAATCCTCATCAGTAGAAAAATAGATGACTTGGAGACATGAGTTTTTGTGATAGTGCACAACTAACAGGTAGAATAACAGAAAAACATAAATATAAGAGTTAATCACAATTTACTATTAAAACACACTGGTGGCTCAATTCTCAGTTTGAATTATGAACAATTGACCAATAAATGTACGACTTCTGTGTGCATCCTCACCAGGACATGCTGAAAAACACTCCTGTGGGTCATGCAGACCGTCTGCCCCTGCAGATGGCCCTGACTGAACTTGAGACGCTGGCTGAGAAGCTCAATGAAAAGAAAAGGGAAGCCGACCAGCGCTGCGAGATCCGTCACATTGCAAAGGCCATGAACGAACGCTACCTCAACAAGGTCTGTTCACTGCTCAGAGTGTGTACTTATTTGTAGTAGAATCATGTGATATCATAGCCATTGCTTGTTGGAATATGTGTTCCCTAATACATTGGATTTTTTTTCGCCAGTTTTTTAATGGATTTTTTTACATCATTTTTACATGCTGATTGAGAAAATGGTTAGAGTTCGTTTTTACTTAACTCAGTGCTCAGTCAATGTTCAAATTATTGGCTAATGTTCAAATTTTTTTAGCATATGCTGTGGCATTTCTCTCTGTCCCAGTGTGGGTGGCCATCAAGCACTTGAGCTTCACATTTTCTACCAAGTATTCTCTTGACTGAATAGAATATTTTTAGCACATGGCTTAGCACGACATTTGCACACAACACCAGCTTTCCCCAAGGTATAATTATTTGTCTATCTACAGCCACCCACTGTGGCATCTGTGTAGAGACATGTGTTTACAATATTCCCTGCATGAGACAGAGTTTTGTTCCTCGTAGCCTTTAATTGCTCAGATTCACATATGATAGCCATATATTATATACTGTACCCACAGAGGACAGTTTTACAGAAGAGACAGAGACTGACAGGAAACAAGGAAAGAATAGTGAGATGATGTGACAATGGGTCCCAGCCAGACTCCGTTTGCGTTGTATAGACTGAAATATATCAGTAATATTTTCTTGCCAATAAAGCCTAGTGACATGTCTTTGTCTCTGGTATTGTTAATTAAGTACTTAATTACATTTATTAGAGATCCATACTCCTACTTTCACTTAATATCACTCTGACTTATCATCCTCATCCCTTAGCTTCTGAGTAATGGCAGCCGCTACCTGATCCGCTCAGACGACATGGTGGAGACGGTCTACAATGAGCGCGGTGAAATCATCAAAACAAAGGAGCGACGACTCTTCCTGCTCAATGATGTTCTCATGTGTGCCACGCCCAACATCCGGTAAGAGTGACCGCAAACAAGACCTGTTCTTAACCTCTCCCTTAATTGGCACCTTCTCCTGTCCTTGGTTACAATATCCTGTATTCTCTTTCCATTTTATAATTTTAGAAACTAATTGTTGCTTGTATGTTTTTGCAGTGTTCTTGTTTTGTATAATTCTCTCCGCCTACAGTAAAGTAGATATTGGGTATTTATTTATTTTTCATTGTATTTTATTGTTCTATGGACCCCTCATGAACTGTTTCCTTAAAGTCTGAGTTGAATTGAATTGAATAAAGGAATAATAATGCAACTAGTGTTTCTCACTAGTCTGTCTCAGAGTGAACTAAACTGAAGAGAGATTGTGAACACGGTGTGTAACTGCTGTCCTTGGGGTCACTTCTGACAACACTGGGTATCTGGGTTTGGATTCATATGCATCCACTGTGCCTTGGAGTTTAACCAAGAATGATAGAGAGCACTATTCCTGGGATTTTCAGCTTCTGTGCTGTAATTGTAACATTTGCTGTTCACCATGCACTGCCTCTGGGAAACATGCACTGGCTTGTGCAAAACATTTTTGTTCTAGATGAGTAGCATTCACCTCCTCTTTCAAACATGACATCCTTCTCCAGACCTTCTCCACTGACAACATTAAGTTTTCTCTTTTCCCACCTTCACATTTTTTTCGCTATAACTATTCATCACACAGTACAGAAGGTACTTGTATGTTGTTTAGTGGGATGACAAATAACCTTCGACTCTTTCTGCTCCGTCCAGATGTCAGGATGGCAGTGGGAGCGGCAGTGGCAGTGCCCCGCTCGACCAGAGGTTCCTTCTAAAGTGGAGCGTGCCTCTGAGCTTCGTGGAAGTGCTGGAGTTCGGATCCAGTGAGGACATGGCTGACAACACCCGTTACCAGGCACCCCATTCTGGGGAGAAGGTGGTCATCAACGCTAAACCAAGTATGGACCACAGTGTCACTTTCTGTTATTTTGAATCAGCAGTCTGCCTGTCTGTCTATCTGTGCCTCTACTCTTCTCTATGTAAACTGAGGGCAAAAGGTCTGAGAGAAAGGTAACAAATTTCACTTAGCTGAGTTGGTTAGAGAGTGCCGAGGAGTTGAGTGTTGATCAGGGACCAGAACCAACAACTACTGGTCAGTTAACTGCTTGTGCTTGATAACTGCTTAATGACATTCTTAGTGGGAGCTAAAGATAAACACATCTCTGTTTGTGCTGATTTGATTGAACATAACTAGTTATAGACCTACACAATTTTAATAAGCTAAAATAATTATATGTCTCCTACATAATATATAGAGAATGAATAGATAGTTGTCTCATTCTGGACATTTAAAGACATTTCTAAAATGGTCAATCAGTCTTGCACAGCACATCTAGCCACTGAGTGCATATTTTTTCCTTCTGCAATCCTCTGGTCTGCTGGCTGCCTCATCCAATGATTTCAGTTTTTCCACTGGGTTCTTCCCTGTCACAGACAGCTGCTCAGCCACTTTAAAAGGCCCAGATCAGACAAACATGAGGCATAACAAGACTTTATGGTTTTTTTGGTTGCAGCACTGCAGTTTTTATTCAAGGACCTTGATTTTTTTTGTATATGTGTATGTGTTTGCGCCGAGCCAATGGTCAGCATTGCTGGGCCGGTTGAGTGCTTTGATACTGTATTATCCCTGATCTGTCAAAGGTTATATGTACTCAAGCTGAGGTGAAAGGCTCACTCTTTCAGTTGCCAATGGTAGTGGGCTGGAATTACTACCACTGAATTACACACTGCACTCTCTCGCCCCCTCTCTCTCCTTCTCTCTTACACACACTCCCACACTTTTTTTCTATTCTACTGCATTTCAACATTTCACTCTTTCCTTTATCTGCTTTTTACTATACTCTCTTTATTTTACCTCCACTTAAGCCACATGTGGTGAGCTCACCATTGCACTCATCTCCTGCAAGGCCACCTGTCTGCCTCTGATACTTCACTAATCTACATTATATGAACTATCCAGCCATTGCATAAGTGTATATGTAACAGATGGCAAAGACAGACCTGCGTAACATCTGGTCTGGCTGTAGGGTGCTGGTAGGGCTGTAACTGACAGGCAGGTTCACAGCCTTTTCTTAACCTGATGTGACACTTTCCTTCAAGCCTGGAGGAAGGCCATATGGGTCTCATTGTATTGGTTTATTCTCATTAATAGTACTTAATTGATTTGGATGTGTTGGAAGTTAATTTTCAGAGGATGATTTGGCTCCAGCTCTTCTTGCAGGCATCAAAAAAGTATCAATGAATGGAATTCACACTCACTTTACAGAACTGAATTAATGCACTGTTTTAGTCACTAATAATTTACTGACATTACATCAGTTCCCCCATTCTGATGTAGTTATTCCTTAACCAACGTCAATTCTGTGTGTGCCTTTAGGAATGTGTATGTGTACATGGTCTAGGAACATTTAACAAGTGGAAACAATTCTTTTTTCAGTCCACTGTGTTCAGCAAAAAGCAGCTCATTGACCAGCCTGCTAGAAGGCAATGAAAAGGCTCTCCAGCATATGATGTCACCTCTTTGCATGTCTCTCTGCTCAGTTCATCTCTTCTCTAGACTGCATAGCAATCAGACCACCATGCAGACTTTTCATCTCAAGTTATGTTTTCCTGCTGTTCTTACAGTCAATATGTAATTTGTTGACATATTGTAATTGCTGGGATTACTGGCCTGCTTTTGAAGATTGTCCCAGGGCCTGTTTTGTTAGAAAATCCGTAGTGTTTGGCACTCTCACAAAGAGCCATTCAGGAGTTGGACCAGGGTTACACAGTGGCAGTCTAGTCTATAGGAACGGTCAATTTAGTGATTGTAGAATGCTGTTCTTCCTTGAGTCCTATGGTTTATACTATTGTTTATTGATAATATTGAAAACAAAGGATATTGTACCAATATGGATTTATATGATGACATTTCAGCTTTTGTTTTATGTTTGTTTTATTTTGGTAATATACTGCAAGGCTAACGCAGCACAATATTGCCTGTTTGATTTAAAGTCAAATCATTTCTGTTTATCAACAATGCCAGTATTATTTAGTGACTTTTAAAATGACAGTATACTGTGATGCTGGCTGTAAATGAACTGTCATAGTTGCACTTGCTTCTAACATGACACACCGCAGGCCAAGCAAGGGACGTCTACTCAGCATTTCTGCCCTGACCTGAATTCGACCCCCTGTGTCTCAGCCTTTGCTGTAGACAGATGAGCCATGAAAATTGCATACAGGTCCTTTACACAAGGCAGTTAGTTCAGATGAACACACACAGTGACAAAAGTACATAACACACTCCAACAATTGATGTCTCATTCGATCTTATTAATGGTTAACCTATTGATGTATTACGGTGGCTATGGTTTGATCCTGTGAAATGAATGAAATACAACAGGGGGTCAATGAAACCCAAAACCCACACACACTGCTGTAGGCCTGCTGTGTCCTGCCTGTGCTTTTATTTGTAGGGGTGCCCATGAATGTGTAAGGATGACAAATAATTTCTCAGTCTGTGAGCAGCCTCTTGTACACAAACTCAGAGGGAGACATTTTAGAGGCATTCTCTCAGAGACCACCTACGGCTGCGAAGTTTGGCAATGCACAAACAGGGTAAAATCTCCCCCGAATGCCTAGTCAGCAAGACCTTCAGTAGAGGACTGGCCTGGGTTGCCATGGAGTTTGAGCACCAGGCAGACTTGGTAGCTATTGTAGAAGAAGACGAAGAGGAGGAGAAAGAAGGAAAGGGAAAGAAAGCAGAATGGCAGAAGCAAACGAAGCACGAAGCATTTCTGTGCCAGAGACTGATGCAGTTTAACTCTTTGTTCCCCGGTATACACTCTCAACGTGGTGAAAAGGATGTTGTGCCCAGGATAAAATCTGATCCTCTAAGATGTTGTTGTTGGGGGTCTATCAAATTAAAATCTATCAGCACTGTACTCATTAATTTAGCCATCGGATCAAATGACCTCAATAATTTGTCGGTTGGAAATTTTGGCCAACTGACAAGCATTCCCACTGTGCTCTGTACAGGCTATTCTTCATGATTATCTTCATGATTTTATGTGTGAGTGAGAGAGAGTGGGAGAGACTCGCAGGCTGTCAGACCTTTTGATGAGCTCTGCGCTCCTGTTCTGTGCAGCAGTGCTTTGTTTACACACAAAGCGAGCCGTTGTTTCCTTTTTTATACCGAACAACAGCACAGTAACCACTTTCATCACATCACATCCAGTAGCATCATCGCATTTGATATGTTGAGCACAAGACAAGTGCAAAAATGATGAAAGGAAAATACTTACAACCATACATACATACATAGGTGGACAAGTGAAGAACAGAAAAAAATATTTATATTGACATGCTGCATAAACATATTTGTGCGGCCTCTGAACACTAACATTAGATAATAGAGCTTTTGTGAGCGAACAAACACAGGGGTGAGAACCACGGCCAAGTTTGCTGAGCTGTCACCGCTCCCTGTGGGAACTTGACTGATTGCCCTTTATTGATCTTTGACGTTGTTAGTACAATTTTAACTGCTTCTCTCATCAGACTGGCTTCACTCTTGTCTGCTTTTTGTACTGAATGTACAGGGAATTTGGAAACATCAGCTGTTAAGGTCTCAGCTTTCTTTGCTGCCTGTCAGTTTAGTATGCCTTTACCCTTTTTTCCATACATGAGGACATCCCTTTTTATAAAAACAGGGATGTAATTCACTGCATCAGTATTTGTTAATTAAAGATTTGTAATTAAAAAAAAAAAACATCATATCTTAAAGTTGGGTTTTGGACAGTCAATAAAGTTTTTTTCTTTTCTTTTCTTTTTTTTTTTTTTGAACATTTTGCCCCTGTGTGTTTCTGTGTAGACAAGCTATACATGGGCCCGGGTCAGCTGTACCAAGATCTGCAAAATCTAATCCATGACCTTAGCCTGGTCAACCAGATTGCCAGCATGATCAGCAGCCTCAAAGGCAACTACCAGGTATTGTATGACTGCACTGATCACAAGCACTGAGTTCAAGTTATACCAACTCAATTCAATACATTTATGTTATTCACTTTCCATTTGAAGCGATTTTGCTTTAAAATGAATGTAAAAATAAAAATCAACCACAAAAGCATCAGCTGATTATGTGGGAAAGGATATTGATAAGGAGTCAAAGCAAAGAAGCAATATTACTGTTATTTGCAAATGTATAAATTGAATTCTGTTATGAATAATTGATTACTTGTTTTTTTAATATCAGTTTAATTATATTGTTTGGCTAAATATATGGTACTTTCAAATATCATATGGTTAATATTCTTGAAAGTTAAACATAAAGTTGTCATAGACTGTACCTCAAGGTTTTTACACACCTCCATCTTCAGATTTCCGTAAGGGCTGGGTTGTCTTGAAGGCATGTAATGTTTAAGCTGTGGAATGTGCCAACGTGGGCAATTTGTACAGGGGAGACTTGGAGTCTCTTATGTCTTGATTTGCACCATGCAAACCTGTCATAATGTCATAATGTGGCAACACACACACACACACACACAGGCTTGTCTGTGCTGTTAGGATAGAGGTTTAGGTTGCAGAGCACAGCATGAGTGTGTGAAGCTGTGTTTGTGCTGTGCTGGTAGGTCTGTCAGAAGCAGTGAGGGAGGCAGAGTAACAGAGAAGCTCTCAGAGAGACATGTGTCCCAGGGAAGGAGGAAAGGGGGGAGGGATTGATGGAAAGAGGAAAGGAAAGAAAGAGGCACTGCAGGTTATCCACACAGCCAAGCATTTCCCTCATCGATAAATTTCATTACCAAAATGATACTGACAGTATTCTAACTATAGATATATCCTGAAAGTTTTGCGAGGTTTTGCGAGTTGTTAAATTAAGACCACATTTCCCATAAATTCTATTGCTTTCTCTTGCAAAAAAAAGTTAGATTTGACTGCATTTGGTAGCACTTGTTACTGGACTTTTATCTGACAGTATCAACTGTGTGGCATTTTACTTAAATGTCTCGCCATGAATGTAGTTATGATTTATTATATAATATTGAAATGCTCTCTCTATATATATATATGTGTGTGAACGTTATTTTCTCTCTTCTCCTCTTCTTTGTTCTGTCTGATCCCTGAACCTCTCTTTCTCTCTATTTTTTATGTTCATCATTCCAACTATCCTTGTGTATATAGAATGTAAACCCCACAGTGGCCCAGGACTGGGTATCGGGTCTCCAGAGGCTAATTCTGAAGAAGGAGGAGGAGATCAGGGCAGCTGACCGATGTAGGATCCAGCTTCAGCTGCCTGGCAAACAAGACAAGTCTGTATTTTACACCTATGTACAATATATACACACCTCTTTAGCTTCATTGGTCTTTCATTCAGGCAGCACACACAACATTTTCACCATCTCCGTCCTTGCCCTCCACCTCCAGCTTTTACCCTGTTTTCTACTTCCATTCTCCCAGGCTTCCTGTATGACTATAGCTTTAGGAGAGAATATTAGCGCACATTTGGATAAACAAGTTTTTCCACCAGCCCTTTTCTGAGGCATGAATCACAAGGGAGGAAATGTGCATCAGTGTTTGCAAGCAAAGTCTACCCAGTACTGCAGCTGCTGAACACAAATGCTCATGTCACACATTTACACACACACTATTATAGTCTGCACGTGGTGCCCCAAGGGTGCACCTTGTTTTTTCTCTTTCACATTCTCACTCTCCCTCTCTCTGTCTCTCTCTCTCTCCCTGTCTTTTAATACCTCATTTCATTTCTCATCACTGCTGCACTTAGCTGGTAAGATTATCCACGGGTATGTTTGGAAACACAGCTGTGCCTCTGTCATTCCTTCCCTGATCCCGTGATCGCAAAACACACAAAACACAACACTGGAGTGCACCGACAGGACAGACACTGACAGGAGTGCACCCTACCGCACACACAAACACACACACACAAACACTCACTCACACAAGCTGCTGCTACATGAGCTGCTGCTAAAAGCGATAATTGTCAGCGACTGCATTTCTGCCACAGTCTGTCTACTCAGTCAGCACTGAATTGACTTCTGTGCCCCCTCGGCTGGGATTCAACCCAGACAGATTATTTTCCTTTGATTGGATATCTAAAAAGATTCTAATCAGTCGACTGGTGTCTATGCAAGAATATTCAAACATTATCATGACTGCTTAGAGAAATGCTAATGCTAGTTCAGTCCCTATGGTTGCAAAAGCATCAACACATCATTCAGTACATTCATCATTCAGCATGATGAGATCTTGTTAAAAACATCTCTGATGTTTGGCTCATATGTTTTTCCAAAAATGTCACAACTAGTTAAATAACTCATTCTGCAGTTTGATATTTTCCAAACTGTATGTAACAACTTTTATATAGTAATTAACTTTCAACTTTAACCAGTGTCATTGTTGATTCCTACAGGAATTACTGAAACATTTAGCTTAGATCACACAAAATTTCCTATTCTTATCTGTGACACACTGGTGTTAAATTGTAGCCGTGTTCAGGAAGTGAGTTTATGTCTTGTGTTTATAATAAACAGAAATTGCCTGTGTTTCTTGGTTTGCTGTGATCTACAAGCACAGGGCAGCACACGGTTTGTCTACTGTCATCAAAAGTGCAGCATTCTGCAGTTAAGAATTGAGATACAACAATATCCAAGGTAGGAATCTTCTTTTAACTTTCTCATCATTAGTGTATTTTTCTGTTCTCTCTATTGGCAGGTCGGGTAAACCCACTTACTTCAGTGCAGTGTTCAATACCCTCAACCCAGCCATCAAACAGTCATGGATCAGTAACTTGCAGATGGCCAAGCTGGCTCTAGGTACAGTTCACTGCTTGGCTATAGACTTGCACTGTCTCAGCTGCACAATTATTGTTCATGTTGATTGTGTGCGCATGCCTGCATTTGTACAGTATGATCGTTGTTTGTAACAACTCATTGTCGATATATCTATCTGTGGAAAACATTGCTCGTGATTAACCAATTCACTGCTGTTTGAGATTTACAAAGTTACCTCTGGAGTCTCTTGTTCTGACAAACAGAAACAGAGCACTTCTGGTTTAAAACTGCATACTGTACATTATTGATTCAAGTGGTATTTACTGTGTGTGTGTGTGCTCTATAACAGAGGAGGACAACCTGCAGGGCTGGTTCTTTGCAGAGGATGATGGGAATCAGATCAAAAAGCAGAAACACCCACTCTTGCTTCGACAAATGCCTGTGGTCATGTCAAAACTGCAGGAGTTCAAGGTGAGACTTGACCTGTTCCTAAACCTTTCTTAACTGAAGGCAAATTCTCAGAGTTCTGAGTTCATACATGCTGTGTGGTTTTTAGAGAGTTTATGTCAACATTATAGCGCTGACAGTTGACCAATTTAACTTACTAGTGCAGTGCCTGTTCAAAATGTGCCTGTTCGGAACAGACGGATTGCTTATTATTTCTCAAGAACCACATGTATATGTAAGCATGTGAGCTGTTCATCCATCCATCACCCAGAATCCAATTCTAAACTTAACCATTATGTATTCCACTGTAATTCACTGTAATAAGGACTGCCTGAGTTTGGATACAGTTACAATGTGCCTAACAACAGACATATACTGAACCAACAGGCCTTCACTCCAGGAAAAATACATTTATCAGTAGAAATGTTATCTTAAATAAAATGAGTGTCTCCTCTATCTCCAAAATTCACATTCTTTTCTGTATGTCATACTACACTATTCCATGTCTGCCAGCATTGATCAACTGCTGCAAAAACTTGTTCTTATGAATATGTGTATGGCCGGTTAGCTCAGTTGGTTAGAGCGTGGTGCTAATAACGCCAAGGTCGCGGGTTCGATCCCCGTACGGGCCATGTGTGTTTTAAGACGCTGGGTTCTCATCAAACTGACACATGGCCAGTTTAACTTGGGTTAATGTACTAATTCTGACAATGTTATGTCAAATATAATATATGCAATTGTATTCAGTGTATCCTTTCTCCTCTGATAAACATGTAAACAAGCAAAGCACAACCAGCAATTTCTAATGTTTCTATGTATTCAAATGTTTATTTACTTTGGCTGGAAACCATGGACTTGGTAGAAAACAATCACAATGAAAATGTAGTTTATATACATTTGTATTTTTTAGGATTTATACTGAGTTTGGCCTTGGTGAATTTCTGGTGAATTTAGAGGTTAGTTTGACTTTAGATACAATTTTCAGCTAGTTAGTCGGCATTGACTAATCAACTGAGTCAACAAAAAACAGCTCTTATGTGTAAATGTGGGGCCGGTTAGCTCAGTTGGTTAGAGCGTGGTGCTAATAACGCCAAGGTCGTGAGTTTGTTTTTTTGTTGGCTTAACACCATTAAATGATGCTGATTTGTGGACTGGAGTTAGACTATACTATGTAAGCATGTGACCTGTTGATTCATCCATCACCCAGAATCCAATTCTAAACCTTACCATTGTCTATTCCACCTCTATTTCACTGTAATAAGGACTGCCTGAGCATGGATACAGTTACAGTTTGCCTAACAACAGACATATACTCAACCAACAGGCCTTCACTCCAGGAAAAATACACTGTATGTCATACTACACCAGTCCATGTCTGCCAGCATTGGTCAACTGCTGCAAAAACTCGTTCTTATCGATGTGTGTATGGCCGGTTAGCTCAGTTGGTTAGAGCGTGGTGCTAATAACGCCAAGGTCGCGGGTTCGATCCCCGTACGGGCCATGGAGCTTTTAGAGAGAGTTTGAGCGGTGATCACAGTGGTAACACTTGACTTGAGTCGTACTAACTGAGTGGGACTTAACAAATGAGATGCTATCACTGCAAATGATTTGCTGCTGATGTGAAAGGTCAGAGGACTTGAGCAAGCATCCTTTCCCCACTGATAAACAAGCAAATTGCAGACAGCAATATCAAATGTTTCTGTGTGTGTGTGTCGACTTTTTTGGGGGCTTGAAATGTTGGGTTCAGATTACACTATGTAAACATGTAACCTTCTCATTCATCTATGCGTATTTACGTCACCAATAATGCTTTCCTAAACCTTGCCGTTGTCTATTCCACTTCAAGTTCACTCTAATAGCGAAAGACAGACCAAAAATTCCTTCTTTCATTTTTCGTCTGTACAGATAGGAATGAGCACAAGATAAATAGTTGTTTGGTTTAATTAGTTTGTGTGTGAGTGTGTTACCTCAAATCAACTGTCTGAGTGTACCTATTTTTGTGTGTGTGTGTGTGTGTGTGTGTGTGTGTGTGTTTGTGTGTGTGTGTGTGTGTGTGTGTGTGTGTGTGTGTGTGTGACCACTGGTGAGTCTCACAAATGCCACATTCTTCCCTGTCATACTACACTTAGTGGGTGCAAAAAATACCTCTGTTGTGCTCATGCAGGGCCGGTTAGCTCAGTTGGTTAGAGCGTGGTGCTAATAACGCCAAGGTCGCGGGTTCGATCCCCGTACGGGCCATGTGTGTTTTAAGACATTAGGTTCTCATCAAACTGACACGTGGCCAGTTTAACTTGGGTTAATGTACTAATTCTGACAATGTTATGTCAGATATAACATATGCAATTGTGTTCAGTCGTCAGCTCTGTATATGAAAGAGATATCATTTCTCCAATGATAAACATCTAAACAAGCAAATCAGAGCTAGCAGTTTTTATGTATTCAAATGTTTATTTATTTTGGCTGAAAACCATGGACTGGGTAGAAAATGATCACAATGAAAATGTAGTTTATATATATATTTGTATTTTTTAGGATTTATACTCGGTTTGGCCTCGTGTCCATCTGGTGAACTTAGAGGGTAGTTTGACTTTAGATACAATTTTCAGTTAGTTAGTCGGCATTGACTTATCAATTGAGTCAGCAAAAAACAGCTCTTATATGTAAATGTGGGGCCGGTTAGCTCAGTTGGTTAGAGCGTGGTGCTAATAACGCCAAGGTCGCGGGTTCGATCCCCGTACGGGCCATGGAGCTTTTAGAGAGAGTTTGAGTGGTGATCATAGTGGTAACACTTGACTTGAGTGGGACTTAACAAATGAGATGCTATCACTGCAAATGATTTGCTGCTGATGTGAAAGGTCAGAGGACTTGAGCAAGCATCCTTTCCCCACTGATAAACAAGGAAACAAGCAAATTGCGGGCAGCAATATCAAATGTTTCTGTGTGTGTGTCGACTTTTTTGGGGGTTTGAAATGTTGGGCTCAGATTACACTATGTAAACATGTAACCTCCTCATTCATCTATGCATACTTACGTCACCAATAATCCTTTCCTAAACCTTGCCGTTGTCTATTCCACTTCAAGTTCACTCTAATAGTGAAAGACAGACCAAAACGCTCTTCTTTCATTTTTCGTCTGTACAGATAGGAATAAGCACAAGATAAATAGTTGTTTGGTTTAGTTAGTTTGTGTGTGACTTTGGTATCTCAAATCAACTGTCTAAGTGTACATTTTTTGTGTATGTGTGTGACCACTGGTGAGTCTCACAAATGCCACATTCTTCCCTGTCATACTACACTTAGTGGGTGCAAAAAATACCTCTGTTGTGCTCATGCAGGGCCGGTTAGCTCAGTTGGTTAGAGCGTGGTGCTAATAACGCCAAGGTCGCGGGTTCGATCCCCGTACGGGCCACGTGTGTTTTAAGACGCTGGGTTCTCATCAAACTGACACATGGCCAGTTGAACTTGGGTTAATGTACTAATTCTGACAATGTTATGTCAGATATAATATATGCAATTGTATTCAGTGATCAGCTCTGCATATAAAAGAGATATCCTTTCTCCTCTGATAAACATGTAAACAAGCAATGCACAACCAGCAATTTCTAATGTTTCTATGTATTCAAATGTTTATTTATTTTGGCTGGAAACCATGGACTGGGTAGAAAATGATCACAATGAAAATGTAGTTTATATACATTTGTATTTTTTAGGATTTATACTTGGTTTGGCCTTGTGTCCATCTGGTGAACTTAGAGGTTAGTTTGACTTTAGATACAATTTTCAGTTAGTTAGTCAGCATTGACTAATCAACTGAGTCAACAAAAAACAGCTCTTATGTGTAAATGTGGGGCCGGTTAGCTCAGTTGGTTAGAGCGTGGTGCTAATAACGCTACGGTCGTGAGTTTGTTTTTTTGTTGGCTTAACACCATTAAATGATGCTGATTTGTGGACTGGAGTTAGACTATACTATGTAAGCATGTGACCTGTTGATTCTTCCATTACCCAGAATCCAATTCTAAACCTTACCATTGTCTATTCCACCTCTATTTCACTGTAATAAGGGCTGCCTGAGCATGGATACAGTTACAATGTGCCTAACAATAGACATATACTCAACCAACAGGCCTTCACTCCAAGAAAAATACACTGTATGTCATACTACACTATTCCATGTCTGCCAGCATTGGTCAACTGCTGCAAAAACTCGTTCTTATCAATGTATGTATGGCCGGTTAGCTCAGTTGGTTAGAGCGTGGTGCTAATAACGCCAAGGTCGCGGGTTCGATCCCCGTACGGGCCATGAAGCTTTTAGAGAGAGTTTGAGCGGTGATCGCAGTGGTAACACTTGACTTGAGTCGTACTAACTGAGTGGGACTTAACATATGAGATGCTATCACTGCAAATGATTTGCTGCTGATGTGAAAGGTCAGAGGACTTGAGCAAGCATCCTTTCCCCACTGATAAACAAGCAAATTGCAGACAACAATATCAAATGTTTCTGTGTGTGTGTCGACTTTTTTGGGGGCTTGAAATGTTGGGTTCAGATTACACTATGTAAACATGTAACCTTCTCATTCATCTATGCGTATTTACGTCACTTTCCTAAACCTTGCCGTTGTCTATTCCACTTCAAGTTCACTCTAGTAGTGAAAGACAGACCAAAAAGTTCTACACTTAGTGGCTGCAAAAAATAGCTCTGTTTTGTGTACACAGGGCCGGTTAGCTCAGTTGGTTAGAGCGTGGTGCTAATAACGCCAAGGTCGCGGGTTCGATCCCCGTACGGGCCACGTGTGTTTTAAGACATTAGGTTCTCATCAAACTGACACATGGCCAGTTTAACTTGGGTTAATGTACTAATTCTGACAATGTTATGTCAGATATAATAGATGCAATTGTGTTCAGTGATCAGCTCATGGATATAGAAGAGATATCTTTTCTCCTTTGATTAGCAGCCACACATTTCTCTGTTCTCTATTTCTTTGTTTAGTTTCATTAGGTTAGGCTAACCCATTGTTGCTAACTTGGGGACTAACCCGCAAGCTGCAGCATTTATTAACTGACACACTGTAGTCTGTATTGTAAAAATGACAAGAGAAAGAGAGAGAGAGCACCAGTGAGAGAGAGAAAGTGTGAGAGAGAGAGAGAGAGCAGCAGTGATCAATCGAGCTAGAGAGTGAATGAAGAGAGGGAGTGCTGGTAGCGAGAATGTCGATGAATCAGATAAAAAAAAGTTATTATCTGATTGTTTCACATCAGTTATGTTCCGGAGGTCAAATAAACACGCCCACATGCCCACACACCTTCACTCGATCCTGCGGCTAAAGGCCGCAATGCCTGATTTGGTCTGAATACAGCCTTTTACTGCTAACCTCTGCTCTGCTCACATTCACCGTCACTTTTCTGACGCTCACTCTCTCGTTTAACCACTCACTCGCTTATGTACTTCCCTATTCCTTAAAAGGAGCTACGCTACCTGCATTTTCCCAGGCAACGACACAGATGTTGACTGGCGTTTCGAAACAGCGCTGCTCAGAGGCTCCCAAACGCTATTGATTTCCAATTGAATGGATATTTGGCGTTATTTTTGCCATTTAAAAAATATTTTTTGACCTGGCAACCTGCCAGGCCTGTACTATTATAGGGGAAACACTGGTCTATTCCACCTCTAGTTCACTGTTATAAGGACTACCTGAGCTTAGATACAATTACAATGTGCCTAACAACAGACATATACTCAACCAACAGGCCTTCACTCCAGGAAAAATACACTGTATGTCATACTACACTATTCCATGTCTGCCAGCATTGATCAACGGCTGCAAAAACTAGTTCATGTGATTGTTTTTTTGGCGGGTTAGCTCAGTTGGTTAGAGCGTGGTGCTAATAACACCAAGGTCGTGGGTTCAATCCCCGTACGGGCCATGGAGCTTTTAGAGAGAGTTTGAGTGGTGATCATAGTGGTAACACTTGACTTGAGTCGTACTAACTGAGTGGGACTTAACATATGAGATGCTATCACTGCAAAAGATTTACTGCTGATGTGAAAGGTCAGAGGACTTGAGCAAGCATCCTTTCCCCACTGATAAACAAGGAAACAAGCAAATTGCAGACAACAATATCAAATGTTTTTGTGTGTGTGTGTCGACTTTTTTGGGGGCTTTAAATGTTGGGTTCAGATTAAACATGTAACCTCCTCATTCATCTATGCGTATTTACGTCACCAATAATCCTTTCCTAAACCTTGCCGTTGTCTATTCCACTTCAAGTTCACTCTAATAGCATAAAACAGACCAAAAAGTTCTTATTTCATTTTTTTGTCTCTGCAGAGAGGAATGAGCACAAGATAAATAGTTGTTTGTTTTAATTGGTTTGTGTGAGTGTGTTACCTCAAATCAACTGTCTGAGTGTGGGTGGGTGTGTGTGTGTGATCACCAGTAAGTCTCACAAATGCCACGTTCTTCCCTGTCATACAACACAGACGCCAAAAAAGTAGCTCTGTTGTGTACATACAGGGCCGGTTAGCTCAGTTGGTTAGAGCGTGGTGCTAATAACGCCAAGGTCGCGGGTTCGATCCCCGTACGGGCCACGTGTGTTTTAAGACATTAGGTTCTCATCAAACTGACACATGGCCAGTTTAACTTGGGTTAATGTACTAATTCTGACAATGTTATGTCAGATATAACATATGCAATTGTGTTCAGTGGTCTGCTCTGTATATGAAAGAGATATCATTTCTCCAATGATAAACATGTAAACAAACAAATCAGAACCAGCATTTTTTGTGTATTCAAATGTTTATTTATTTTGGCTGAAAACCATGGACTGGGTAGAAAACGATCACAATGAAAATGTAGTTTATATATATTTGTATTTTTTAGGATTTATACTGGGTTTGGCCTCGTGTCCATCTGGTGAACTTAGAGGATAGTTTGACTTTAGATACAATTTTCAGTTAGTTAGTTGGCATTGACTAATCAACTGAGTCAACAAAAAACAGCTCTTATGTGTAAATGTGGGGCCGGTTAGCTCAGTTGGTTAGAGCGTGGTGCTAATAACGCCAAGGTCGCGGGTTCGATCCCCGTACGGGCCACGTGTGTTTTAAGACGCTGGGTTCTCATCAAACTGACACATGGCCAGTTTAACTTGGGTTAATGTACTAATTCTGAAATTGTTATGTCAGATATAATATATGCAATTGTATTCAGTGTGTTTTAAAAAGACATTGGGTTCTCATTAAACTGACACATGGCCAATGTAATCTGGGTTAATGTACTAATTCTAACAGCACTGCTCAGAGGCTCCCAAACGCTATTGGTTTGCGAATGAATGGATATTTGGCATTATTTTAGCATTTGAAAAAATATCTTTTGGCCTGGTGGAGGTTCTCGTTGGCCTGGTAGCCTGCCAGGCCTGTACTATTATAGGGGAAACACTGAGCTGCTGTACCAACAGTGTTAAACAGACTTGGCAGCAAATCAGGTGGTAGTGAAAGGTCGGCACTTTTATTGCTTATGTAAGCCGAAACTCAGAATATAACCTGCTCCAGACCAAGTTAAGTTTGCAGTATAAGTTTCCATGGTGATCTAGCCAGGTTAAGAGAGACACCTTCGTGATGTTGAAAACCCTGGTTTAAGGCTCAACATACCTCACTAACCCACTAATCTTGCTTCGTATTACACCACTCTGCTCTCATTATAAAAGAGATATCCTTTCTCCACTGATCACTCCTCTGAGAAAATGATCACAATGAAAATGTAGTTTGTATACATTTGTATTTTTTAGGATTTATACTGGGTTTGTCCTTGTGTCCATCTGGTGAATTTGTAGGATAGTTTGACTTCAGATACAATTTTCAGTTGGTTAGTCAGCATTGACTAATCAACTGAGTCAAGAAAAAACAGCTTTTATGTTTAAATGTGGGGCCGGTTAGCTCAGTTGGTTAGAGCGTGGTGCTAATAACGCCAAGGTCGCGGGTTCGATCCCCGTACGGGCCACGTGCTTTTAAGAATATACACCCACATTAGATTACATTACTGCCACTCAGCAGTAGTCTGTTGGTCTGAGTAAAAATGTCTCATCATAGATTTGAGCGGACTTCTTGGATGCTAGGAATATGACAGTAATGTGTACTCTTTCTCTCTGACTGTCCCCTCCTCCATACCTGTTGACTAGCAAAAGCTGTGTTTCCACACCAGGAACTTTCTCCAGTGTTATAGTACTTTGCAAAAGTACAGAGACTTCTGGGCGGTATTTGCAGGGATGATCGTTGTTCCTCATGGGTCTAATTTGCATGGTCTACCTGCTTCCTCAGATGCGGTGGAAACACAAACAGGATTGCACAACAGGGACTCTTAGTCCCAAGTTTAGTTCCTGAGATTAGTTCTTCTGGTTCCAAAGTGCCTGGAACTGTTGGTCAAAACGGAGCTAAAGTAGAAAACTTGTGTCAAAGGGCATTGGGGCTGATTAGCTCATTTGGGCTGGTTATTTCAGGAGGACTGAACCTCATTGTTCTGGCTTTCGACGTTGCTTTCAACTAAAGCCGGTCAGACGCCATAGACTTCCAACACGCATATTTATCTTTTTACTGTCAAATAATTTTGTTTGTAGGCCTCTCTTTGTACAGATGAGGTGAATGGATGTTTGAATATGTTATGTAAATGTGTATCCATACGTCAAGTTCAAATCAAAGTAAGTGAGTTAAAGAAAATTATTCATACCAATTCAAAGTATCAAAACAACAAAACGTTAATAAAAGATAATCGACAAACTAAGAAGCATGCGGTTGAAAAACTGTTTCTCTGCAGCGTCTCTTTCCTTTGTCACACCTGGTTCAATTAACCGCATGTACACTACGTCTTGGCTGGTATCAGTCTCAGCCAATCAACTACGGCCAAAATATGCTCAAAAAAAAAAAAGGCTCCAATACTCATAGAGATTTCTACGATTCTAGTCTTCACACTAATAAAAAACTAATAGGTCACTAGAGATGTGTTTTATGTACTCTGTGAAATCCATCATAATGGCTTAATCCGAGTACTCATCTGACCTATTTCTTTTATAACCTTCTCCGATTTCCTCCTATTCTGTGGCAGGTGGAGTGCGCTGTTCATAACCCAGAACCCCACATCAACACGGAGAGCACAGCAGACACCCCCATCGTGGGCCACGGCTGTGTCTGGGTGAGACATTTTCCTCAGCAGTTACACAAAAAAAGTATCTATCAGGTGTCTTTAAGCATCTAGAGTCCAATATGTCCGTTTTATTTTTAGGAGCAACAGTATTTAAGCTTAACCACTTTTTTGTAAGTGAGCCTTAGAGGACTGTTTTTCATTATACTTTCTTAGCAGAGCTGTGTAGCTCCCAGATGCTAAGTTTCTGTTGGTTATTTATTAAAATGCCCAATTTCTCCTCGAGAAAGATAATCAGGGTTTGAAAGTTAATGTCTGAGTACTTGAGTTTTTTCTCAAAATAAACAGTGACAGTGATAACCATGGTAATCTCTGCTAATGCAGTGTTTTGACCATTAGGGAAAACCTTGTAACTGTTAAAGATATAAACACCACTCTAGCGGGTTATTTTCATAGTGAGGTAATATATAAACTGCCGCTAAATTATGTTGAACTGAAATAGGAGAATTAAAATAGTTAGATGTTAGTTGTTTTAACATAATTGAATGTCTCAGGAGTTAAATATTGTTTTATAGTTTTTTGTATACAGTTTTGACATGATTTTGATGTGCACTTATGTAATTATACTTAACACTGTTACTGTTAGGAACATTTCTCTTCTCATAAGTAATGTCTTGAGGGCTCAGCTTTTTTGCTTTCTTACTTTCATAGTCTGCTTTCTTGGCTGGGTATCTTAATTGTGTCTTAACTGTGCTATTTAATATATACACAGAATAAATAACAATAAATCTACATCAATTAATTAAAATATCCACAGAACACTAAGGTTTCTTAACTCTGTTCAGGTTGCAAGTTGTACCAACCAAATGGGCCAGATAGCCATAGTGGCCATGCAGAACTGCAACCCTAAGGTGACAGAGTGTTTCAATGTGGAGTCCCGTATCCTCTGCATGACCTACGTCCCCGCTGAAGTACCCCAGGAGAATGGCGAGAAGGTCCCTGAAAATAACAACGTCCCTCCAGCGAAGGCCAGCGATACGCCCACTGTCTGTCTGGGCATGGAGGAGGGCAGGTACAGATGGTTACATACAGTGTACCCACGCCATGCAATATGTTACTTTTTAAAGGGAGACAGTCTTCTAATTATTTCATCCATAAATATCAGATCATATAATGATGGTATCTGTCCAGCTACACTAATCTCAGTAGACCAAAATGCAGTGTAGCATTCATGAGTGCCATTGCTGTGTGCATCTGTATGTACTGCATGCAAAATGCCTGCATGTTCTCTTACAAGTTGTCAAAAATCATTGTATTAATTGTAGGAAGTCAGTGAATGCAGTGCACAATTTTCCTCTGTTGAGAAGTCAGCCATCACACATTTCACTTGTTGCAGCTACAAAATACTGTATATTCATTTAAATTGAATTGGCATCAGAAAAGTATAATAGACTTTAATTTAAAACTTGCAGATATCATACATAGTGTCAAATGATTCACACTGTTATGACAATATTGTAATGACTAAAGTCATTCTTCTTTTTACCTGTCTCTACTGCTAAATGTTGTTTGATAACATGCGTATAGGAGTGCATATAAAAGTAGCACTCTGTATTATGTGAAGTTCTAATTTCCAATTTAATAATCTCTCGTCCTATTTAGCATCATTGTGTATAAAAGTAGCCAGCGGTCCAAAAAAGTACGCCTGCAGCATTTCTTCACCCCAGACAAATCCACCGTCACCAGCCTGGTCTATAAGAAACACTGTCTGTACGCCGGCCTGGTCAGCGGCTCTGTGGCGATCTACTCCAGATCACAAGGTATGTGTTTCAGTAGGGGAGGGGCTTGTAAAATATGTGTGTCTCTTTTTGTTATATTCTCAGAATTCTACCTTTGTACTGTTTGTTGATGCTCTTAAATGACTATAATTGAGGCAATCATGAGGTTAAATCACTGTTATTGTGCAAAACAGAAATGCATTCATTGGGTTAATTAGATTTGGTTTTTAAACTGTGCAGGCTAACAGTGTTTTCTCAAATATTTAGTCTGCACTAGCCCTGAATTTGGTAACCTTAACCATAATTAGCCATGTACATGAATAAGAGCTCTGTTGCTGACTTGGTGACTTTGTTGTTAGATTTAGCAACTTCCTTCTACAGATCTACAGATCTTTCTGCCAACAGCCAACATTACTTACTAAAAGCAACTAGCAACATGACTTTTACCAACTATAGACATCAAATTTAATCTATTCCTTTAAGTTTTTGATGATAAATTGGCGTGGCTACCTGTTCGTCTATAACAAACTGGGCTCATACAAAGCATGGCCCAGCTTCCTCTATTAAGTGTTGGAACTGGAGAGATAACTATAGATTATATATGGTGATAATAATATGTGGTTTAAAAATTGCTGTATGATGTCATGTGGTGACTTCCTAGTCTACAAAAACATTTGGCAATGAATGAAAAAGGTTTTTCCTGGTAGAGTGCGCTCAGAGATGTTGTTGTTTTGCGGTCCATCGGTCCAACTGCTATTTTCTTTCCCTTAGTCACTTGGTTGCCGTTAGTAAGTCAGAGGCTCACTCTGTAGCTCGGGGTCAGGGGATCTCCTTCGCTCTGTGTTGAGGTGCTGTTTCCGTTTGCTCGGTTGTCTAGGAGAAGCCAATGTGCACTGACCTATTTAATCTCTTCCCTCCCAAACGAGCACAGGGAAAGAGGAAATGATCTAGGTTGCACACTCTTCTCACAGTCTTTCACATTCTGTGTTTTGTTCCATCTCATACTGGCTTTCATAGCAGTGCAAACAGAGGGTCTCAGAGCTTCCCTCTGTCTGTGCCTCTTTGTTTTTTCTCTTCTTTTGTCTGCTTTTTCACCATCTCATGTAAATTGGGTAAAGATAAACACATATTTCAGAACACGAGTAAACAGAATCCTTGCGATTCTTGGCTTTCAAATATAAGTATGCGTATCACTATCTTCTGATGCCACAGTTGCTAGAGGCTTGTTTTATTAACCGCAGTCACACGTATTCATTTCGCTGCATTTCTTCATGTGATTCAAATCTGATTTCTGGCCTCTAAGAAACTATTTCTGTTCTGTTAAACTGGTCTATCTAGAAAGAGAGAAATAGAAACAGAGACAGGAGGAATATGGATGATGGCCTGGGGACAGAAACACAGAGGGGAAAATATTCTTGCTCCTCCCTCAGTCAAGCTACATTTTGCCTGGTTTGGAAAAAACATACCATCCATATGCAACTGTTCAGGAATGTTTTTTAGGCTATTCATTATACCTTGTTTTGATGCACATGTCACATATTTCCCCCCTTCATTCTCCGCTCACTAATTGTTAGACAATTAGTTGCAGTGAACGCCAGCCTTTGGTGTAACTGAATGTGCCAACAGTTGCAATAGCTTTTCATCATTCATCACCACAAGTGTGTCAAATTAACTCCCAGAAGGAAATCCTGGTCCTGGATATTTTCAGTCTGGTTTGTATGATTTTTTCCCATCAACAGCTCTTGTCACCGTCACTGGAACATGATGCTTGATGCTAAAATGATGACTCATCCTGCATAATTTGTTAGGGAAACTGTTCCCTGCATCACCATTGTAATGCCACTCAAGTACTTTGCCACAGTGACTGGCTTTGGCCATTAACATTTAAAGCAGACCCATGGTTGACATTGTAAAGAGCAAGCAGGCAGAACTAGGAGAAATGATCAGCTTATATTCTTTGATGAACTGTCAGCTGATCAAAGGGGACAGTGAATAGTGACGAGACATCAAAAACTATTGGAACAAACAGCAAAGTTTCTTTGTCTTTAAAGCCTTCGGTGCTGAGTTATCCTGCTTGGAAATGCTTCTCTGCAGTACATGCAGTGTGTCTGAAGCTGGCCAGTCAGCCTCATTCTGCCATGCTTGCTTTTTTTCCTCTGTGACAGACTGTGCGAGAGATGGAGGGAGGCAATGATTCGGCAAAGGTCGCACGTCATAGCCAGGGAGACAGAACATAAACTCTATTGTGCTCCATTCTGCCATCCTGTATCACTTACTTTTTCCTCTTACGAGTATTGTACATCATGTCACAATAAGAAATAAGAGGCTTGTTTAATCAGCTCTCACTGTCAGGTTTATATGCTTGTTTGCACACACGCACGTTATGATGAAAAGTTTGTTGCACTGACATGAAAGAATGCTGCAGTTTAAGAAGTGAGAGATGTGGGCAGACTCACCTCAGCAGTGAAGACTTACATAAGACTGCAAGTTGGCAGTCCTGTCTTTTTTTTCTTTTTGCTTTTCCTCCACTGCTCCTCTCCTTTTTCCTTTTCTCTTCTTTTCATGCACATACACCTACACAGTGTGATTATTACAATAATATACACAGGGCATTGCTGGAATGCTAATCCCACCTAGCTCCTTTAGTGTGGAGATTACACCTACTTCCCCAGTCATTACTGTACCTCTGAAAGAACATCTCTCCCTGCGTGGCACCTCTCTCTTCAATAGCCGCCTTTGTGCCTCCTCTTAAACAAACACTATTGGTGAGGCCTCATTCACTTCCTGGCCTAGATTAGCTAAGGGAATGTGGTATCTGGAGGAAATGAACTTCATATTGAACACTGGGCCCTTCTAGTATAAACCTGTGAGCTAGTACATAACTGTGAGTTAGTTTTTAACATTTTATTGAGAGTGGAATCCAGTATGCATAAATCATTAGTGAATATACAAATATGTGTGTAATCGGTGAATATACATCTGCAAAATAAAGGTAATTAGTGCATATACAAATCTAATACAATCAACATTATCGTTTTAAGACATTTAGAAAATAACACAGTAGAAGAAAAGTAGGAAAGGGAAAAAAACCCAAAACAAAGCACTCTTTGGATTAAAGTGTGCCAGGCTGATTCCTCAAGGATGTGAACGAGAAAACATGAAACGTTCAGTCTCTCATCCCAACTTAACCTAACTGAACTTGTAAGTATAAATGCCATCGTATACTGTTATGCACATTCCCATCTTGGTGTGCAAAATATATCAAATGCACAACGTATTTCTTTCCAATAAACCTACATTTCCCCCCATTTTATGACCAAAGTAATTTACATCTAAACAAGTGGATGTAACTGTTGCAGAAATCTAATGTGTTGATATGTATAAAGTCACTGCATGGGGTGTTGGATTGCTGCAGAGCTGGCACTGTAGGTGCCAGCACATGTAGAACAGAGTGTGTAGGAGGTGTGTGTGGGACAGAGCTCAGCTCTGACTAATGCCTCATAGCCCATCTATATTCATAGTGAAGGCTGTGAAAACCATCAATGGCCACTCCACCAGTAATAGCAGAGTTATAAATGCAGATGACCTTTACAGATGACATTTACACTACCACAATATCTTCCACACAAACCATTCTTCTTTAACAATTACAGGAAAATTGCTAGAGGTTTACATTGTACAGAAGAATGCAATAATACCAGTGCAGAGGCTGTAACAAAGCTATTTCTCATTTTAAAAAGATGTACAGTACTGTTCTACTTGGTATGTTGCTTTGTTTTAGTCAGTGTCTCATCCTACTGTATGCAATTTACTGAAGTTTGCATTAGAGATTTGATCCTGACCAGACATGCATTCTTTGTTGGCATATAAACTGCATTTTGTAAATCACATTATATCATGAGTTCTGTCTAGTCCAATACTGAGCTGTCAGTGTTGTGTCTGTTACTACAGATGGTTTGTGGAGCTGTGACAAGCCCACGGTGCTGAAGCTGGGAGTCCTCCCAGTCAAGTCCATGCTGGCTGTGGAGGAGCACCTCTGGGCTTCATCAGGTGGACAAGTCTTCATCATCAGCACCCACACACACTGTGTGGAGGTATGTAACCCACCTCTGATACCGTAATGCTACTATTACATACCAAGTCTATATCCTAAAAGGACCAGTGTAGCATGTCATTGTCTGTGTGTGGAGTGAATAACCCTCAGCACATCTCTTGTTATCTGTGTATCTGTCCCAGTTTGCCTGTGTAATTCACACAGGAAACAAGCTCTAATGAAAAGGATGATGACAAAGTTAATTTCCCTCCTATTTGTTTGTGAAGTCTGTAGGAAAATCTTTGTTTCTCTTAAGAGTTAGTCAGACTAGGAAAAAAAAAATAAAGTCATAGTTTGGAGAGGCCAACTTCAAGGTAAGAGTATGTTGTAATGAGTATTATGTGTTACTGTTTGTTTGAATTTTTCTAAGAGGGAGCAAGTGTGAAGTCAGTAAAGTTTAAAGTCCCTCATAAAGTCCCTTATTTTACCCTCCTCCCACTTCTTCTTTCCATATCCTGGAATATGGATGGTATTCTCTGTGTGTGTGTACTGGTCTGGTTTAGGGAATGGAAGCACCTGCCATGGGGCCAGGAATAGTAACCTTCCTCTGTCATGCACTCACTCATAATCTTTTTAGCCTCATTAAGCTCATTACGTTGGACCACCTGCCTGTCTTGCTCTTTCTCTCACTGAAGACTTACAGTTAGTCCATAGTAGTGACTGTAAGTCAGACAGAGAGGAAGGAATGTTGAGACAGTTACAAATTAATGGGATACTTAACACATAATATAGTAATAATTAACAGTAGATACATTATAAATTACAAGGGTTTACACTTTCAGGACATTACATTTATGTTTCATGCTTGTTATTGCCACATTTTACCAGAGCCCTGTACTAAGACACTTGTGAATGGACTCTCCTCGGCCAAATATAACTCCACCTACACATAGAGCAATGTGTGGTGAGATTATGTAACTTGTGGTGATGGAGAAAGCCCAGTTTATCGGTCTCTGTGCAGAGAGATTTCAAACTTACACTCTGCAGAGATTTGAAACTACTGTCTCTCACACTAATCAACGAAAAGGAAATCTAGAGTTAAAAAAGAGCTTATAAAGTTGATGTAATTTGAGATTTATAAACCAAATTTTAGTAAACAGTGGTAAATACTGCCTTCCTTTTGCTCCCCGTTTTGACCACATCTGACAAGCTCATTATGTTTAGAAATATTGGCATTGTTTATGAATAATCATCTTTCATACATTTTGCCAAAAAAATCTATTTTATAATACACTGTATTGTCTGTTGTGGAAATGTGATTCTTCATTTCATTGGGAAAGCATAATCACAGGGTTCCAGGCATAACAATCAGTGACAATGCCTGGGCTGCTGTAGTCTAAACAGACAATGAAACCAACTTTCTGTGTTGAAATATATTTTCTCCAGTTTGAAGTCACACACAACCAACACAGGACAATCAAAAACACTGTTAAGATTTCGCATATCAATGCAACAAACCGATGTCATAGATGTACAGACAAATAGACTAGAAATGGTGGCAGACATTGCATGTGTAGCAAAAATTTGTTCTTGGTAAATTAGCTGCTAAATTGGAATCACATAGCTGAGTTTCTATATGTCCTATAAAAGTCTTATACTCTTTCAAATGTGTTTAAGTTCCTAAACTCTCAGTTTTCATATCATAAACCTTAAAAGTCTTAAAAAGTTGATATGCTGTTACTGGTAGGAGATTATTTCTGTCATGCATACTGTTGTCAAAGGTCTCATGTTCACTCTTGCAAAACTAGTCTTCTATTTCAGTCTATTCACTTAAATCAGCTCTTAATAAAGGTTATTCTAACATTGGCAATATAATGTACATCCTCCCTTAGACTTAAATTATTGTGAATGTGCAGTAACTAATGCCAAAGTCCTGTCACCCTTCCCCCATCTCCTCCATCCAGAGGCAGCTGGAGGCCCACCAGGAGGAGGGTATGGTGGTGTCCCACATGGTGGTGGCTGGCGTGGGCATTTGGATTGCCTTCAGCTCTGGTTCCACTCTTCGCCTTTTCCACACCGAGACCCTGGAGCACCTGCAAGACATTAACATTGCCACACCTGTCCACAATATACTGCCTGGTAAGATATCATTCCATTTTCTAGCTTAATCTTGAGTTTAGGTGTTAATTGTCTATTCATGTAGGTGGTGAAAAACAAGTCAAATTTAAAAACTGTAATTTGTAACTAATAACAAAACATACTATACTGCAGTACTGTAGACATGTTCAGAGGTTTTTGTCATCTGAAGTGAAGTTCTTGTTCTGTGCACAACCTTGTGGTTTAAGATTAAGTCATGGTGATCCTGCAGTCGTACCACCTTTATCACTTCACCAACCACCAGCTTTCAGTTCCCTTTTCCCACCCTTGAATGTCACTCAGTAATGTGATCAGTATAACCGACCGAGACTGGAAACCTTTTAGAGAGTGTCAAACTGTCTGACAAAGAACAGCAAAGCATAGTTGTTCTCTCTTTTGATATCTGATCTTGTGATCATCCAGTCACATATACAGTACTTATTCAAATACAGCCCTGCATTCGTGGACTGGTGTGCAGGTCCTATGACCTCATGTTTTCAAAGTGCTGTCTTACTTGGTGCCTGTCAGTAATTAGGTAACATCAGTCCAGGTGCTCATCCAGACAGCTCTTGTTATGGCAGGTTTGTCACACCCTCGTCCTCTTTCAAAGGCTCCTCCAGTCTAAACAGTGAATTAGGAACCCCTCATTTTGTCTCTATTTATAGTGTTACATAAAAACATTTGACCTCATCAAGTCAAGTTTTAAGGTAACTGTGTGTGCTTTGGAATGGGCTGTGTTGAAGGAGAATTCAGGCCAGATTGAACAGTTATTTAAAAACATATAAAGGGACGTGCTCTTGATAGACTGGCCAAAGACAGACAACAGTAGTTATGACACATTAAGATATGGATACTTGCAGCTGAGCTAGAAATAACAATATCTCCACTGACAAGCAACCTCAATTGACCAGAATGAGGTTCATACTAACTATAATGACACGATCCTCACAGTTTTTATATGAACTACTCTCTACTGAAGAAATGCTCCCAAACAAAACTGTTAATATTGTCTGTCGTCAGTCTGTGTTTATCTGAGCGATGGGGACATTTTCTTCTAGAAACAGATTGGAAACAGTTGCTGTTGAAATTTTTAAGTGTAATTTTTCAATTCTGTGAGCATCACAAATGGAAATTCCATTCACCTTTATTGTTATTGGGATGAATGCAGAAATCTTCTGACACCATGAAGTGTGAGTGAGGAAATATTGTTTTATTAATTTATGTTAACTTTAATGCACAGACTGAATATAAACAACAATGTAGAAGTATCTGAAGCTTGATTTTTCCCTTCTACAAACATAATATAGCATCACTAGTAAGTACTTTCTACCTGTTTTGAGGAGCAATTCACTTTACTTACATCATTCCTCCGTAATGGCAGTGGCTCACCTTTGATCTGTGATTGTGTAAGGCATTGTAGATGTACAGTAAACTTGTCATTAGTTGGTCGTAGTATCTGCAGAACCATGTCAGAGGTGAAATAAATGAGCCATAGATCACAGATGATTTGACATCAGATGAGTTATTGTAGAGAGCAAATATTTGTTTTAGAGGTGCAGAAGAAGAATTCTAAAGTTTAACTTTATTCATCATCATTTGACACACAATGTGTGCCCAAAACTAGTGTGTTTACATCATACCTAACTCTGCTTCTGCATTCCTGCATGTGTCCTTTAGCACTGGTGACACTTATTTTGTTACTACGGCGATTGTTGTCAACACAGTAGATGATACTGTATTTAGCGCGTAGCAGTGGGTAGTGAAACAAGGACAGTTTCCTCTTATGTGGGTTTAAGCCAAACATTGTCGCTGAGGATGTTCAAGTCAAATCAAATGACTGTGAAGGCTGAAGTCATCAGAGCAGCGTGCTGCTTTGGATCTTGTAATCTGCTGTGTTACATCAGCCTTGACCCAAAAACGCACTGCCTAAAAGGATGATTGTAGTTTTTTGTTGAGGGGAGATTGCTTATGTTGGTCGGAAGTCTGTATTTGTGTAGTCCATCGCTGCTGTTTTTAATCTCTTTTTCCTCCATGCTGAGTGATAAGGACAGCTGTGGTTTGGCGTGCATTGCATGAAACATTCTTTGTAATATTGTCTTGAAGTTTTATATAAATGTCTTTTGCCAATATACTCTTTGCCTTCCACTTGAAACCAGATCGTACAGTATTTGGATACTTAAATGGGGTTTGAGTTTTGATATTTGCATATGTGTTTTGTGATGACAGCTGTGGTTTAATCTATACGAAATGCAGTTAATGACTAACCTGCATCTCAGCTTCAGCATCATTAGTACAATACAGTCATTTGGCCAGCTCAGCCTTCATTTGTACAGTACACTCTTCAGGGCAGTTGCTCTGTTATTGCCAGAAAAGTATTAATAACATCCAGAAATCAGAAATACTTGGCAAACAGATGATAAAAGAAGATGTGTGGATGTTTTGTGAAGTCAGAGCCGGGTAGCTTTTTTCAATCAGGCATTTCTTTCTACTTCAGGCATTAATCAGCAGAATGTCAGATCTCATGTAATGAGCTCTCCAGAAATTATTGTAAATGTTATTCAGTTGTTGGAGCTGCTACAAAGACAGGATCTGATGCTGTGGAGGGAGCAAAACAAACTGCAACAAAGAGCCATCCACACATCACAGCTATTTGTATCCATGGCTACAAGTTGTTAACTGGAGCACAGTGATAAACAGCATTTATGAAGCGTCACGCTTATGAATGCAGGAAAATCAGATTAAGGACTGTTCTCAATTTACACATTGTCTTAAGAGTATCCCTTATTGCAAGTAAAAGTGTGAGAGACGACCAACTGCTTGGAGTACTGTACCCACTTTCACTTGATATTGTTTGAGAATCTCACTCTGATACCCAGTGTTTAGAGTTACAAAGTGGAAGGCCTCTTTGTCAGACAGATGTGAATGATAAAAGCAGTCTGCTTTGGGACCTCACTGCCCATATTAGCTAATAGGATCCATGCAACCACAGAGGAAGCTGGTTCTGGGACAGACCACCACACATAAAAGCTTTCCTTCTCCAGGCCTCGCCGTTAAGAGCTCACTTCCTCTGATAACAACAGTGGATGCCTAGTCTGTCACTCAGCATGGAAATCAAAAGTTTTTATCCAAGTTTGAACTACCAACCAATCTTTCTAGCTGTGGTTTGTTAAGACGTTGCACGCTTGCTTTTCACAGTGGATACTTTAATAGGACAGTGGTATGAAGTCCACCTGTCTGGCGCTCTTTCTCTGGTCTGTTGTTATCTTCACTTTTCCAGAATGCTCCACAGTATCATTTATCAGCACTGGTTGCTGCCGTGGAACAGAATGAGGCCAAAAAAAATTGCTGTTTCTTCACAAACTCTGATGTAATTGGAGCTGCCAGCCAAACTGATTGGACATAAGGCACTGTCTGCAATGGATGTGTTAGAGGCAAAGAGTGACGGGTCTTCCATCTGCAATCCCTTCCTCCAAAAATGTTTATTTACTGAGATAGAAGCTAAAAGTAATGACGGCTTATCAGAAAATGGCAAGAAATTACATTATTGTGGTATTTGATGTAGAGAGATGAGTTCTGCATTACTCTGTTATCCAGGAAGTCCACATTATTATGAAGCAATATTAGATTACTGATCCTAATGCAGTTTTGGCTTATATACAGAACACACAGTCAGACACAGGATTGTTCTAGCGAACAATATCAGCGCAGGGGAAAGAGACGTGGGGCGTTGTCTTCGGGTGTGAATGCTTCTGTGAATGGTGCCGTGTTGAATGCAGGAGGTGCTCTAGGTGGGGTTCTTCTTCTCATGTTCATGCATGTTGGAGCAATTCTGCTAACTCCCTTCATTTCAGACAGGAGTTTCTTATCCAAGCACTAAACACACAGTGGTTTAATATGCTGTAATAACAGTCATTTTCATTGTAACTCACAGCTAGTGTTACTATAAGAATCCTGCACAGTTCATGTTTAAAAGTAATTTAGGGTTATTAGTAGTTGATTGGGCTGACCTGGTTTGTCCTACTGAATCTCTTTTTAAAGTAAACTAGGACAAGGAATCCACATCACGACCAGCACAACAGCTGTAATGTACAATCTATAAAGTCACATTAAATAAAATATGTGTGTAAATGTGAGGCAGAACACTGTGTAAAGCAGTTAAACATTCATTAAAATTAGCATATTTAAAAAAAAAACACCCTTAATAAGGACTTCAAAAGGCAGTGGTCCTTAATCAAAGCAGACTGGTGGCTGCTGCGCTGAGGGTCTAGTCTGCCTTATGTCTGCTGCTCTGTGACCTAAATAAGCAGCCATGCACGGCCTAATGGGAGACAAACATCAGGGGGGGGGTCGGTAAATAACACCTCCAGCTCGTCTTTGTTTGTACGCTACTATTGTTGCACACCTCCCAACATGGATAACACACTTATTCCTGAATGAGCATGCAATCCCTCAGAGATTCAAGGACTGGATAGACAGGATAAGCCTGGATAATATATTGTAGCCGCACTATGAAGTAGCTCCAGTTAAAACTTGCCTTCTGCTGTGAAAGGTGAAAGATTCATGTGGGAATGAAAGAGGATTCCTCATGATTAATGAGGTATACCATATGATAATAGAAATTATATGTGTGACAGGGTCTTTAATTTACTCTCTGGCTCACTTGCCATACATATCAGCCACAATGGTATTTAGCTATATTTTATAGAAATATAACACCCCGGTCATCAAGTGAGAATTCTGATCTGAATTTAGACGTTGAACACTTAATCAGCTTTATAATTAGAGTAATAAAGGGGGAGTTAGCCTCCATCCATAAAGACTGAAACCATGATTAGTCACATTGTGCTGATATGAGTTATTTCTAGACTGATTGAATGACTGATATAGTGTATTATTGTAATGTATGGGATTTGCTCCTCCCTCCTGCCGTTGGTTGTCAGGACTAAGTGCAGATCAAAGTGGTGCTCTGGTGTAGGATCAGGGCCAAAGCTGGTCAGTGTAGACATTCACTCTGGGTTTATTTTAGTTCACCCTCTGGGTGGGGAACTCCAAATATTATGAAAGGAGGAAGTTGAGCAAGGCCCCCAACCAGCAGTCTGTGTGTTTCTGCTCACTCTGGACCCTCATTAGAAGCACATGTGGGCAAGACTCAGGGCCCTGTCTTCAACTGTGGTTTGGAAGGAGAGGAGTGTACCTGGCTGCCTATCTGGCAGGATTCCTGGAAGTATGGCAGTATGGCGTGTGTGCCCCATGCAAAGGGTCACCTCTATTGAGGGGGGGGGTCAGGCAGAGAGACTGGCAGTAATTTTTCCCTAAAGCCCAAGAGGATTACTTTGAGGGAGGAAATTCAAGTCAAGCTGTTATAGCAGTAATGACTCATGACAGTCCTGCCTCCCACATAGCAGGACTGAAAAGACTGTTTTTGCAAAGCCCCAGATTCTTATTACAATCGTAAAAAATGATGATAAAAATGTCTGACCAGATACCATTTGTTGCATAGTTTATTCCCGACAAAGCTCGTGTTGGGGGACGGTCTGAGATGAGTGCCAAATTCCACATAATAAGTCACCTAACACGATCTGTCAGCAAGCCTGACTTTATTGCCTTCTCTGCTGAAAGGTGCTGTTAACTTAACAATCACCACTTTTACTGTCCGAAGTGCACTGCAGTGATGTTTCTGACCAGGAGGGAAACTAAAAGGTCAGGTCAGATTGTCCTGTTGTAGCTGCCACAAGCTGCTGAATAGAGGCAAAGCTCCTTGCTTAATTACAGCATTACGCTTCACTCACTCTTACATAACACTTTTGTATTTGTTTGTTTGTTTGACTCAAAGCGGACTATAATGGTGCATTTTTCTGTGTTCAGACACTTGAAAAGAGCCGCTTTCATCCAGGCTCCTCTTTACGTTGCCCTGGAGACAAATAACCGTTAAAAATCATCGCTGCTGAAATGCTCCGACTCGCTGAAAAGATACAACTCCCTCCTTCGCACCGTGCTGTATTCAAGCGTGGTGAAGTGGCCCATTAACTGCGCAGTTTTCTAATTTTCCAGGAGACACAAGTGTGCATAAGCACAGTGCGTCTATGTGAGGTCCAATAGATCATACTTCATACTGTAAATCACTTAGGGTGGGAGGATGTGTTTACATTCATTAGCTGTGTCTTTCTACATTTTAATAAAATGTTGATAGATTTACTTTAGAAAGACATTCAATTTATGTAAGATTAAACCAATGTTATGCTTATGTTTTTCCATAGGGAACCAGAGAGTGTCAGTGAGCAGTCTGCTGGTTTGCCATGGTCTACTTCTTGTAGGAACCAACCTGGGGGTGACTGTGGCCCTCTCTGTCCCCAGGCTGCAGGGCATCCCCAAGGTCACAGGTAACACTGAAACATCACCACAATCACATATCCAGATGTTTTTCCATGTGTACATTAGCAAGAGTATTGCAGTTTGTATTCAGTCAACCTTTGTAGTTAATCACTATTTTAGTATTTCTCATTCCTAAGAGTTTCAACAAAAGTTTTTTATAATATTATTCTTTTCAGTTAGTATATATTAACACTCGAAACACCCAATGAAAAGACTTCATAAACCGATTAAAGGGTGATTTATTATTGTACGGTTATGGGCAAAAAACAGCAACAAATCAGACATTTGAAAAAGTTGCTGTTTATTACTTTCAAAACTCAGATATATACATCTGCAAATACACAACAAATATGTAAAATATAAATGACTGTTTAAGTGGCTGTACTTGTTCTCAGGTCGGGGTATGGTGTCCCTGCACGCTCACAGCGGTCCAGTCAAGTTCCTCAGCGTGGCAGCTGCTGTGTGTAACCGTCTCTCCAGCCTTCCATCCTCCACCCCTCCCACCTCGGTCCAGCCAACAGAGGCAGAGGATGGAGAGAGCATTCAGCCCTCTTCAGATATAGCTCTGACTCCCCCTCGGGGACGAGGCGTGTGGTTGGGAGAGGCGGGTTGCACCACTATGGCTCTCCAGGACTCCCTGTCCTCCTCTTCCTGCGGCTCCCTAGCACAGTCCCAGGGCTCTTTGGAGCACGGACCTGAGGACGGGGCGCTTTATGACGTGCTCCATGACCCAGTCCACCACCAAAGGGGCCGCCGGGCCAGCAAGGTTGACGTTAGCTCTCTGCTGGTGGTATCTGGAGGTTCAGGCCACCGCAGGGTCAACAAAAAGACCAAACAGTCACGCCATGAGGACACCACCTCTACCATCATGATCTGGCAGATCCCCTTACTCAATATGTGACACACCACCACCTCGGTAATTTAGTAAAAAAAAACAACTTTTTTACTACTCACCTATAGAAAATATAATTGCACAACATATAAGGATCTTACCTACTGTATGTCTCTTGTCTCTTTTCAGGTTGAAACTGTCACAAGGAGATCTGGTGTTCCACTTTACTGAATATTTTGCATCAATCAAAACAACTAAATGTCTTATTTAAACCAGACCTGCATCAGGCACTCCACAGTATTCCCAAGATGTTTCTGATGATGTCTCTTACCATTTAAAAAAAAAACAAAACAAAACAAAGGATCAACATAACCACTCAATAATGATGCTTGACAGTGCGAAAGACCAGCCTACAGACCAGTCAAAAAGACTTAAGGATGAAAACACTGAAATGTCTTTAATTTCACCCTCCGATAAAGTTGGTTGTTGTTCTTTAACTAATACATTACTCTCCAGTGTTTGTGTCACACAAGTTGACTGTACAGGACTGCAGTATTTAAATCAGTGTTGAAAATAATTATTTTAGGGTGTAAGGGATGACTGCTTGAAAGGAGTGTAAGGTAACGATGGGGCTTTGAATCTGTTACATAAATGTTTTATTCAGATTAGGATTAGGTTTTGGGCAGATTTTTATATCATCTGTCACGGCCAGAGTTGTAAATATGAAGTATGACAACTCAGGATTACATGTGTATGTGTTTTGGGCTCGGACAAAGGATGTTTATATGGAACTATCCTTTTATCACTGGACCACTGAAACTAGTCCTAGCATTCTGTTAACAGAGAAAAGGGATAAAAGGTGAATTATTGATGACTGAATTAGTTTGGAAAGGTTTGATGAGATCCCTGGCTGGCCAGGTTTCTATATATATGAAAGGTATGAAAGAGATGTTATCACCTGGAGGGATTTTTTTTTTTTGTTTAGCCCTAATGCATCTTCGTTTCCCACTTAAGGATGTTTAAAAAAAGATAAAAAGCTTTATACTGTCACAATTTATATGTACTGTACTTCTGCTATGTATATTAACAAATCCATAAACATTGTTTTATTGAGCAACCGTGTGTACTTCATGTGATTTTAAAAGCATTTTTCATTAGAATATCCACTTATTTTGAGTTATTATCTACCAGTAGTCTTCTTTGGTAAAAACACTTCAACCATGTGGCAACTTTTCTGCAGTGTTGGCAAGTTTCCAGCTCAAGAAATTAATGCAGAGGATTTGACATGTTGGTTAAACACCAAAAGCTAACAGATATTCAAAACAAGTAGCGGTTTCAGAAGATAAAGGAAGGGAGGAACAGAGTCAGTGTGTCAGTTTTTCTTGACTCAAACTAACCTTGTACTTCTACTCTGCTGCGATTGTGTGCAGCCATCAGTACATGCCGGGACTAGCAATGTGCCTGAGGGGGCCGCAGGAACTGAGCCTGATACAGCTCTTCCTGGATTTCACTGCTCATTTCTCTTACTGCTGAATAGAGGGTCAAGGCATTTTCTCTCTTGTAACGCCCACGTCCACTGTTGCACAACCATGTTTCACTACATTATCAGTTCTAACAAAAATAGACGAGTTCAGGTTGGAGTTGTTCCCATGCTACAGTCCACGGCACCCTGGGCTGATCCCAAATATTATCAGATCAGATTTTTTGGGGTTGTATATAATATGCTGACCTAAGATAATATTTAACTCCTGTAACTGAATACATACTTGTATTTATTAACCAGAAGTAGAATGCGACAACGCCTCAGTCTCACCTTAAGATCTTACAAAAAGTAACCCAGTTATGAGTTTGTCTGGCTGGGGGTTGCCAAGACAGCTTTGCAACTGGAAGTCTTTGTTTTCTTTCTGACCCAGAGGTTTCCATGGACACATTCATTTTGTGTGTGTGTATCAGTCCTCAGCAAGTCTTTGTTCTCAGAATATCTGGCATTAAAACCTCCCAGCTGAATGTCCTCTAATCTCACGGGGCTGATGGTTGTGTGATGCCCTAGCGCTGGCGCCCCTTTATTTTTATATCTGAAGGCCAGCTGTTAAGACGCACAGTCTCCACAGAGGAGAGGTTACGGACCCTGGATAAGACCGTCTACTGCTACTGCTGCTGCTCTCTGAGGTTGTGTTATTTTCTAATCAAGCCTTTTCACATGTTGAGTGTGTACATAGCTGACATGTCTCTTTGTGTGTGTGTTACTGGAGTAACACACACACAGACATTTCCACTTCAAAGGTCATTTTCCATACGAGTTATACAAGTTATACTGGATACACACATACATACGAGTGTTGCAGCAGCCTGATTTTTTTTAATGCTGTATCTGTAATAGAAGGAGAAGTGTTGGATTATTTCCAAAAGGAACGTGTGAGTCATATTTTCAGAGCATTGTGAAGCTGTTTTTGGGTTAAACTTGCTTCAAGGAAACACACAAATTACTGCAGAGGGCAGCTGTACAGATAGTGTGATGTACTGTCTCATGTACAAACAGGTGGAGTGTACTAATGGAACATTAATTGATTTTTAAATAGTTTTACTGTAATATAAAATCCCAATGGAGACTTACAGAATGCCTGGTATTTTAATCTATATTTTAAACTTAAATAGTATTATCCTATATAACCTTTTACATAAAGGGTCACTTTTTTTTACAACAAAATGAGATGAAATTATAGATTGGGGTTGATATATACAGTATGTATAAATTGGGAGAGGAGGGGGATTTCCCATATATACAATCCCCTGACCCCCAGCCGTCGTGGTACCCAGGAAAAGGATGATGCGTAAAGGATGCGTAAAGGAATGTCGCATATCTGGGATGCGTCCAGCGCGCGCCCAACAGATGGAGCCTCGTGCTGTTGAGTGTAGGGTTAATACCGACTGAAGGGGGCGTGGTTTAGATCAATAATAACCGCCTCACTGTAGTCAACTGTAAAAAATAAAAAAAAAAAGACAACAAAAATCAGCCCCGCTGCCAATGCTGGACAGTTCCAGATCCTGCAGGGACGGCGCTGGGTGTGCGCAGCAGCTCTCCACACGTCCACAAGGAGGAAATGACTTGGCCACGATCTGAAGGAGGTGCGACCTGAGGTGACTGTTTGATCGTCCCTCTGCCTCGCCTCCGCCTCGGAAACCGGAGACATTTCAGCTCAGGAGCGGATGAAACGGGACTTCAGAGGGTCGATGGATAAAAGGTGAACGGATGGGAGAAAGCTGATGGTATTGTCGGTGAAGTAAACTCAGCCCGGCTGCTTCGTCAGGATTGCGCTTGCCTTACGTAACGGAGCTTTGTGGAAGGGACCGGCAGGGAAACTGCTGCTGCCGAGCTGTTTAACCACAACGAGGACACGCAAGTAGGTCAAAATAAACTGATAATGGAAGTAAATATTCATTTGTGCATTCAAATGTGGTTATAATTATATTAAAACACAAATATATCTTCTTAATTTGACTGAATGATAGTTTTCTCATCGTTTGACCGGCATGTAATGAAATGCGTTAGATAAGAGGGTTTTTTTTTTTAAATGATCAAAAACGCCCTTTCCCCGTCATATTAGAGATTAATTCCTCCATGAACGCAACACCTTGCGCATGCGCTCGGAATGCCTCCAGATTAACAAATAATGGACAGGCAGAGTGATTATTGCAGTAGGTCATGCAGTTTACAGCCACGAGAAGCTGCATGTGCCGTTTCTTTGTTACAGATGTTGCACATGCAGTTAAACGTCAGTGTCGCTTCTATAGTTTTGACTGAAATGATGACACATCAATACAGGAGTATACACAGCATAGTTGGCAATGGAAGCAAAGAGTAATTTGCTCAATCTGTTTGTAATTAGAGAAAGGGCGCCCCTCAGAGAATAGATAAGTCTTTGCAGCTTCAAGGTTCATTTTTTTCCCTCCTCCGTTTGGTCTTGATTTAAATTCCCTCCTTGTTTTCCCGCCATGTAGGTGAAAACAGAGAGTTCGAGGCACAAGTTCATCCATCGACTCAGCATGATCAGTGAAGAGGCTGTCTTCCGACACCAGTGAGCACGTCAAGATGAACGAGGGCCGCAGGCAAGGAGGAGGAGCCGTCACTGTTGAGGCTACTGTCATCCTCCACGCCGTGAACCCTGAGCTCGACAAAGATGAGAATTCATGTCCACGTTACGTCCAGGGATTCCTGCAGGACGACCAGGATTTCAACCCTCCTACTGTGTTCGAGAAGGAATACCTCCTGGATGGAAGACTGATGGATAATAACCATATCGATCACCAGAAAGGTAACGGCTCGTACATCTCGAGAGCTGACCAGTTTCATCTCTCTGATGACAAGGGTGATCTGGACCTCCTTCCTCATGCTGACTCCACTGTGTCCAACCACATTGCTGGCATGCAGCCAAGTTGTGCGAGCGGTGAAATCCACAATGGTGCCAGAGCTAAAGTGTCTTACAGTGCAGATTCCTCTGTGTGCTTGTCTGGCCAAGCCAAACAGGAAACTGATCGGTCAGTCCTAAAATCGAACCTCGAGCGCAGGGACAGCAGCCAGGAAGCTGAAAATACACAGTCTGAAAAAAAGCCTGATTTAGTCATCGAAGTCGGCGGGCAGACGATCAACGCTCACAAGTCTGTCCTGGCAGAGAAGAGTGACTACTTCAAAGCCCGGCTGTCACGAGACATCCTGAAAGTGAAGGGGGTGAGCTACAAGACTCTGTCTACGTTGATAGACTATGTTTACACTTGTCAGATGAATGTTTCTAAGGACAATGTTGTAGATGTCATCACGGGGGCTAAAATCCTGCAGATCCCCTGTGCGGTCCAGGCGGCCATGGACTCCATGTCGGAACAAATCACTGCAGAGAACTGCTACGAGATTCTGAGCATCGCAAAGAAGCAGCGACTTAGTGAACTGAAGGAGACCGCCTATGGATTCATGAGCGACAACTTCCTCCAGATCCTCAAAGACCCCTCAGTGTACGGGCGTCTGACCGGATCGGAGCGGGATCTGATCCTGAAGAAGAGAATGGAGGGGAGGAAGACTCTGATGGTTTCAGAGATAAACGATGTGTTTGATCGTGTTGGGAGCCGGCCGCCAAGCCGCTGTGGCAGCCGGCCACAGAGCCCCTTGTCTGTGGGGTCTTTTGAGGAGAACCACATGATTTACTACTTCAACGAAACAGCAAATGACTGGAGACCTTTGACTGTGATGCCTGAGGACGTAAACACTAAAGGGTGTGGTATCTGCACAATGTATAATTACCTGTTTGTGGCAGGGGGGATAAAGGGCTACGGGGACAAGGGCAAGGTTTCAGACAAGGTCTTCTGTTACAACCCCATAACCAACCGCTGGGCCGAGGTCCGCCCTCTGAACCAGGCTCGTGCCCAGCTAAAACTCGTGTCTATGGATGGCTACCTGTACGCCATCGGAGGGGAGTGTTTGTTTACAGTGGAAAAATATGACCCTCGTATGGACCGCTGGACCACAGTGGCCCCCTTGCCCAAAGGAGCCTTTGCAGTGGCCCACGAAGCCACCACCTGCAGCGGAGAGCTGTACGTTTCCGGGGGCTCTCTCTTCTACCGCCTTCTCAAGTACGACCCTAAGAGGGACGAGTGGCAGGAGTGCCCCTACAACAACAGCAGGAAGAAGTCTACAGACATGGTGGCTTTGAAAAGCTTCATCTACCGCTTTGACGTCAACCGCGAGCAGGGGATCAACGTGTTCAAGTACAACACAATAGTGAAAATGTGGCACGATTGCGCATCGCAGAGGCTTGGAAGCCATTTACCATTTAGGTGTGCAGTTATTGGCAATTGCATCTACTGTGTGAACAAAACCCAGACTCTTCAGTTTATAGTGGAGGAGGAGAATGCTTACTTTGTTGAGGAGACACTGAGGGCGCCTTTGGAGGCAAAAGGCATTCTTTTTCCTTTTGTTCTCACTTTGCCTGAAAAGCCTGAAAAAGTCACATAGGGGGTGTGATCCAGGGTGAAATGATGTGTCATAGCAAAACTGGAAATAAGCAGAAGACCTTAAATACACTCTTCAATGTCAGCTTTCTATCTCAGTGTCTCATTGCCTGCTTGCAATGGAATGTGTGTATTTGCATGGCAATTCAATGTGTCTACAGGGTTAAGCCTTAAAAGGAAAACTTTTTCAGTGCTGAATGAATGCAACAATATTTGTATCCGACTATAGATAATGACATGATGAAAGTGACAGTAGATTATTTTGTGCAGTTCCTGTATTCAGTTTTGTTTGGTGCACTTTTGTAGTTAGAAACAGATGTTATTTAGAACATATTAACTAGTTGACTGGTGACTTTGGTAACAAAACAAGTGTTTTGTTGAAAATGGTGTAAAGTATGGATGGAAGCAGTTATTGTGCGCTCTATGAACGATGCAACACAGGTTCTATGCAAATGAAACAGAAAATACAGGTGGGTCTGCTGTAATGCTGCGCTATTTCAATTTGACCGGAAAGAGTACCATACTCTTCAAAACCTCATTTACACTGCCTTTGAATTGACCCTGTAAAACAAGGTCACATAACCATTAGTGGAAAAAGCTGCTGTATTGTCCTCTAAACCACACTGATATTCCCCTCGCAATGCATTTGAGGAGCGTATTGTTATTAATGTAATTCAGGGGACCTTTTCAGTCCAAGCAAATTCATCATTTTCAGAATATATATTAATATTAATATATATTAATAATAGATTCAGAGTATAATATTTTGCTACGCTGTCCCAGTTCTTACATTTAGCACATTTGCCAAAGAGAAATAACTAGTCAGTCAGGCTATAGTGCAGCTATCAAACTGACAAATATTTTTCACATCTTTTGTAGATTAAGTTCTTCATAAACAGCAATCCTGTGCAGCACCACAGTCATGTCAAAAAACTAAAGCAATAGCTGTTTTTGTAGGAGAAGGGCATCACGTTTGCTGCTAACAGGCACTTTCTGGGACGTTAAGGAAAGCCAGCCATTCAGAATACACAAAGATGCTTCTCTTATGTTTCCCTGTTAGGTTACTTCACTGGCTAGAGCCCCTTCTTCAGGTCAAAGGTCAAATTAGATGCTGCAGTGCTTCAATATGGTTAGTCCATGGGCTTCACTGCTGACAAAAACAAGAATCGTTGGTCTTATAACACTAATAAACCATGTTCTTCTTGCATCAGTGCACATCAATACCAACCGTGTTCTTTTTGTGTCAGTGCACATCAATACCAATTCTGCTCAAAATTTTTCTTATTTTAGACATTTCAAAATCCAGTATTTGTTTGTTTGCTGCAATAACACAGTGGGAGTTTTGTATGGAAGCTGATACTGATATATTCTTGGAACAAATTGCTTTTGATAATGTTTGTATGAGTGTCTCCAAGCAGTTGATGTGGTTCGGACAAACTGGATGTGGTTTTGATATTTCGCTGGCTGGCATCTGTATTTTTGTGAATTTTTGTATGGATTTGGTTAGTGTAGGATCTGCTGCTGTGATGGACAGTAAAGTAATGCAATGCTAGACAAAAGCTTCCCATTCAAGGCATTTGGAGTGAGCTAACAAATTAGTTGTTGGATAATGTATATCAGTCAAAACTAAGTGCTTCAAATAAAATATTTTGTGTCTGAAAAGGATCTGGTCTCCTGTCCACGTGTTCTGCATTTTGGCTTGTTGTGCCAAACCTGGATCAGAGCCGCCATCTAGTGGATAATGACTGGAACAGCTCCCAGTGATACTGCCATGCAGATGTTAGCTCATGCCCTACAAAACATTTATGACTTCACTGTATTTACCTTGCCAGTAAATGTTCAGGATTAGTAATTGTTATAGTAGTACTTAGGTGAAACTCAAGGTCAGAAGGCTTATACTGCATGAATGAAGACTTATGTAATTACCCATGTAGCAAATCTTTCTTTTAATGTATTTGATTTATCTTTCATTTATGCCAAAACCCCTTTAATCAGGTTTTCTTGCAGTCCATCAACATGTATCACAAAGCTGGTTGCTCATTTAACTGCCAGCCCGGCAATGAGTGCATTCATATGATGAAGGACTCTTTAATTAAGCCAATCACATGCACCATCACTAGATCAACAGCCAAGTATTTAATATGAGAGAAATATGAAACCAATGGAAGCCCATTTTTTTTACTTATTATGACTTATTATTGTATAATTATGTTTTTCTATCGGCACTTTTTTTATTTTTCAATATCTCTGCATGTCATACAGTATGTCATAATTATCTCTTAGTTTTGATACGATCACAGTGTTCCCACAATACAGATAGTATGTCACAATTAGGAGAAACTTTCTGAAAACTTCTTCGTAAGTATGACTTATAGTCATGAGATAATTATATAAAATAAGTCATAATTATGAGAAATTATTGAGAGATTATTAATCATGAAACAATGATTATGACAGGTAGTCTAACTGTGGCAAAAAGGTTTAAGAAAAAATTATTACTAAACTGTTGCATTATAATTTACTGGGAGCTGGTTTTTTTTGAGTCAAGGCATATCTAATGTGCAAATCCATAATTATTCAAGCCCACATCTTCTCATTTAAAAGCTGAACTACTACAAATTCAGTGACAAGACTTTAATGCAACTTCAATCACTGACGGGTGATATTTTCCTGCTTTATGAAAGGTATCAGTGACAGTAAAGCCTACACAGTCTAGAACCACGTGTGTTAAGGTGGAAATGAAGGTCTACCACTGTGTTTACAGGAAGTCAGAGACAGTCGATATCTGAAACATTTGCTGTTAGGCTAAGATGTCAGGATAGCAAGTGAATATATTTAATGATATTGATGATATTGATATTGAGTGAGAAGTCACAGGTTACAGCAAAACACTGAAAACAAAACAACAGATCATAACTTAGAGTAAAAGATGTGGCTGCAGAATTATTAACAGCTGTATTTATACTTTGTCTGTATTCACAAAGACAAAAACAGGCAGGTACATTGAGTATTGTCTGTTGTTATCCTGAAACTATAAATGGTTTTGTAGTTAGACTTTGATCAATCCATCAATCAAACTTTATTGGTATAGCACCTTTCATAGAGGTTAATGCGATTCAAATTGCTTTTCACTATGACTGACATGCTGATAATAAGACAGTACAAAACTAAAACAATTCGATACACATGACAAATAAAATACAATAAAAATGTAGTAATAAGAAAACCAATAAAATAGATAAAAAATAGATTGAAAAAAATTAAAACATGAATACAATAAAATAAAGGATAAAATAAAATAAATAAGGCCATAAAACATTCAAATTAAAAGCCAGGCTTAAGAGTTTGATACTACTTTTAAAGATCTATCATATCATATCAAGGCACTCAGATGGAAAAGGACTCCAGATTCTTTATCCCTGCATCCATGAAAGGCTCGAGTGAAAGAAGAACCCAAACTATACTTTAAAGCAAGACCATGCTCTGTAAGCTTTACTGAACAGTGGCCACTGTGGGGGCACAGGTGGCAATGTCAGGATAATTGTTTTTGCCTTCATTTCCCAATATTCTCTTGGTTCAGTTGCTTTTAAGGCATCATCATTGGGTGACCTGATTGACAGCAATTGGAATGGGACCAGTGACAAGAAACAACAGACGTGTCTCCAGGTGAGAAACAAAGGTCCAAACTCCATTAATGTATATATTAACCTTTTTGTGTGTTTGCACATACACATACGCACTTTCCTTTAGGTATCACTTTTGCTACATTTGCTGCTTTTTCCAAGTACTGTGCCTACTGTTGGTTCCCTGTAACAACTAAATCATTGTGAGCATACATATAATAATGTGCAGGATTGTGCAAAGTTGCACATGTATGTAATTCATAAGAGACAGGCTTGTACAGGTGACACGTTTCCTCATTTTTACATCTATTCCTGAGTGAATATGTAAGTTTTGACGCTGCTCTGTCGCTGGAGGGCTGAATACAGGCTCAATATTGTGGTGTATTTTCAAAAAAAAAAAACAAACGAAAAAGAAACCCACTTTTCCAATACAGCATACCAAATCATAACTTCACACCTACATTTATTTTGTGGTGAAAAGAAAGAGGTTTTTCATTCACACCACAACTGCTGTAATATTCTCCCTGGTCAGACATCAAAAAAACCTCATCAAAACTCCAACCTTGTCGTATCTCTGAAGTGATGAAATGTCAGGTGATGTCCTTGCTGAAAAAAAACCACAAAACCCTCATGTGCATTGAGTAATGATAAAAGCGAATGTGGTGGAAATACATCTGCATATTTTCACACAGTGAATGAGCCAACACAGCAAAAACAGATTTTTCTTAAACTGAAGTTGCGGTGCTCTGCATTTATAATGCTTAAAAAAAATAAATAAATAAAAAAATCAGCAACGTCTTTTCAGAGACAATGCACCTGTTACCTTGAATAATCCACAGACCTCACTGTGAACAGTTTCCCTCTGAATTTATTGATCCAGTTTTTGAGGGTGGTTGTGTGGTGTGGAATGTGCTAGATAGATTAATTATTTCATTTATTAATTTACAAATATAATACAAAACCACCACAGCCTCAAAACTTACCATGGAAGTGTACATTTTCTTCACAAAAGGAGTGTGTATTGCAGGGTTGTTATATTGAACTGGTTTACATTGCAGACACAGTGTATGCTGTTGTGTCCACTCACTGTATTTCTCATTATATTCACTCTTCCAACACTGGAGGGCAGTGTGAGCATGATGTAAAGAACAAATATGACACTGCTGCAACTGTTTCCATCCAGGTACACTGTAGTATAGAATTCATACTGGACTGTATTTTTCCATACAACAAACAGATATGGGCCATAGCTGGCCCTCATACAGTTTCAGTTGTGGCCCAGTTGGTTTGTGCTTCTTATGGGTCAAATGATAGTGTACATGTCTGTCATTTCACAAAAAAAATGCAGGCCACAGCATTCAAAATGAACTTGACTTTAATTCTCTTAAGCCCATTTAAAGCACAACAGTGCATACACAATAAAGTTACAATTAGGTGCTAGAGTCAGCTATTATATCAAGGTGTCATTGATTCAGTTGTGAATTTGCATCAGAATATTTTTGTTTGAGGTGGAAAATCCAATATGCATTTTTTTTTAAATAATACAAAATATATGAAAAAAACATTTGCATTTATTTTGTTTGTTGAACCATTTTTGGATAATTATTTAGGCTTAAATGCACTTCATATTCCATTTTGGATGGATTAAGCAGTTGCCAGGAATGTTTCTGTTCTGCGCTGCCTATCATTTACTGCACCTAATGATTAATTAAATGGCACACAGGGAAATTGTCATTTATGAAGCTGTTGTACTCTGTCAGACAAATTGGTATATCACTTAATTCAAAAGAATATGCTCTACAAAATTGTCAGTTATTTGTGTTCTTGGTCGTTTTCATTAAATCTATAAATATAGATTTTTCTTCATTATGATTGGCAGCTGATTCAAACACAGAGCCTAATCTTTAGAGGTGTTTCTCCCCCCTCAAAATTAAAATGAGTTTATCTTATAAACTTATATCTTATATATGCTCAATTGAGTAGTTCAATTTAGATTTAAATATACTTTAAATACAGGTCTGTTCAGATTAAACAATATATCAAGCTGACTGATGCAACTTTAAATCAACATTAAATCAAGTGAACTCCAAAGTACGTCAGCCTGTTGCCATGGAGCCAGGATGATTGACAGCCCCATGCTCATTGACTCAGTGCATCTGAAGTTCATCCCCGCGGTTTTCACACAAATTAGCATTAGCTAACAAGTAGCTTTAGGTAGCCTATTACCAGTTTACGACGCACTTAAATAGCTTAATAACTTTTTAAACAGACACAGAAAACACCAGAAGCCATACTCCATTGCCAGGAAGACCAGGTAGACATGTTTGTGACTGTGAATACAAGCAAAACCAGTTAGCTAGTTAACCTGATGAAGACCTTGAGATACAGTTGAAAGCTCTGAAAAACATAGTTAATGGTAGGTTATGTTAGCATTAGAGGTAAGCTAAATTGTTAAAATTGTGCCAAAACCCTTAACTTGTTTAAATATAAATAGCAGATAATAACTAGGTAGCAGCTAAAATGCAGCTAGTCACCACAGTTTCATATTGTTACAAGTGACCAAAATGCTATTTCCTTTATATTTGGGATGGCTGTTTTTTTTCCACAGTGAAGTGAGGGAGACATTTTCATCTTATTAGTTGCTGTCCAAATGCTGACAAATTTTGACATGTCAAAGCAGGAAAAGCACAGGTGGAATTAATAACACAATATACTGGATCATATCGGTGGATGTGGTGGGGTCTAGTTTGCATTTCACTCTCTGTGACTTGGTATACTAAATTATTTGTCATGTTGTAAATGGTTCTGGGCATTAACTCCAACTGCTGCATAAATTTCTTTTTAGGCATAAGTCTCTTCAGTGGGTTATCATGACCTACCATTTCAGTGAATGTTGTCTCACATCAGTTTTTCCACTGTCTCCCTTTTGTCTTGCTCACAACTATCTACAGGAGGTGTGAAGTTGGAAATGATTATCTGGTGTCCAGCTTATTAGTGTTTCTTACAGTCTTCTGGACGTGAAAAAATTTGAAAAGATTAGACTGAGGGGATGTGATCATCTGGTGTGACCAATGAGGCAAGACCATGTATTGCATTTGCTATGGAACAGTTATACAAACAGACGGATACATCCACCAAGATCTTGTCTGATGGGGCCTACTCTGGAGGTAAGCAGCCAGCCCCATACTGCAGTTGTCTTTAGTTTTCTCACGGAATACTAATTACAGTATGTTTGCATAATTGCTTTTAGTCATTTAAATGGGGAGCGTGTTAAATCTTTTCCCCCTATTTTCACCTACAGCTAAATTTAGCTAACAAGGTCTGTCTCAATCTGAACTGCTTTGTTCAAAAAAAAAAAAAAAAAAAAAAAGAGGCATTAGTGGTTTAGACTTCAGAGTGCGGTGTCAATTGATCTTACATCTTGAAAGAATGAAGATAAAATTTTAAATGAGTTACAACTGGTTGTGTGATAAGCTGTTGGAATGTTTTTGTGCTTAGCTGCTGAATAGCTTTGAGCAGCCTCTTTTTGTGTAATGGCAAAGAGATGTAAAAAAAAAAATGTGACATTTTGTTTGAATTTCCAGTTGATTATCTGTGATTATGTACTAAAACAGCAAACTTGCACCCCTTTAGAGAGACAGAGTGAGAATGTAAAAAGCTGGAAATTAGAATCACCAGAGAAAAGTATGGCCTGGGGAAAAGCATCATGTAATGTGCTTTTCCATATCCACCCCGCACTCCCTCATTTTTGCCATTTGAATATACACAGAATTATTTACACCTTCAAGGCAACTCGACTGAACTGCACATCAGTCAATTAGTAAATCAGAAATTTTCTGTGATTCCAGTTTAGCGTGGAGTCCTTGGCTCCCTCTGGTCCCCCCCTTTTAGTCTCCCATCCTGACAGTGACAAATTACTCCTCTGCTTGGCGAGATTGAAAATTAAAAGCATTTAAAGTTGCTCATGCATTTATGCTAATGAGAAATTCAGATATGATTTGCATGCGAAAGAGGCTAGTCTGAGAACTCATCATTGCCCCCACCACCTCCCAGCCCTGCATTTCTTTAGGCTCTGTTTTTTTTTTTTCTTTATATGTGAGGAAAGAAGAAAATGTAGTGTGTAAACACTCTCAAAATATGACATTTTATATGGCTGTGTTTCATTACATAAAAGAAATTGTATTATTGCCTCTAAGAGGGTCTTTGTACATGTATTTATGGTGCAACCTACCATTGGCACCCCCCTATAGCCACTCAGCCAAATTGGGTCATTGTGTCTGGCGTTGTCACATCACACCACAGGAGGGAACACTACGAACATAATGACATTGTGCAGTTACTGCTCATGCCGTCTCATGTCAGCATTTGGAAAGGGACTATTAAATACAGGACATACTTACTAGTATAACATTGGCAAGGCAAAGTTTAAATTATGAGCATTATTCTCTGGGCATAAGCTTCTAAAGTCTAATATTAAAATGTTTGTTCAGATGAAAAAGGCTTTGTTTTGTGATAAACATGTGCAGAACACTTTGGAGCTGGAGGATTAAAACTCGGTGCTGATTTGTTTTCCCAGTAAGCTCCATCCACGTCTTCCTCTCAAAATATCAAAGCGCACGCTTCTTTGAATTTGTTTGTTCCACAGTTACTAAATGATTGTAACCTTGGAAACAAGATGCATTAATGAAGGTGGAAAATGAAATGGGACTTTAATTTGTTTCAGTGTTCATAGCTGAGGTGAAATGGATTAGCTTTGATTGAGGTGTGAGATGAAGAAGGAAAGCGCTGACATGACACTTGTATTTGTCATCATGTCATTTCAAGGAGGATGCTGCAGCAATTATGAATATGGGTACACAGCAATTAAAAGCGGTAGTATTCATTAATAATTTTTATATTAATTTTTCAGTGGCCGCAGAAATGATTGCCACTGCACACAGGCTTTCCAATTATGTTGCTTAATTAGATATGTCAATATTAAGAAATAATTAAACTTGGGAATACATTAAGGTTGTCAGAAATACTTAAAAAGTTATGACCATCACTCAAATGATGTTTTCTCTAATATGTTTTGCAATGAGACGTAAATTAAAGATGAGACTTTGATCAATGTGTGGGAAACTAAACTGGATAGTTAGGGAGTTACATGATCACCTATGTTTTTTTATTATTATTATTATGGGATGCACTGCAGCATCCATGTAGAGTTTGCAGTCGTGAGGACCTAACCTCTGTGTTTTAACACCCGTCTCTTTCAGAGCATTTGATGGGCAAAAGCTGCTGCAAGCTCTACTTCTTAAAAAAGACCAGAGTTCAAGAGATGGCGAGAGGAGCCACAGGTCCATGAATCCACAGGTACCCCAATTTATTGGCTTCTTCTTTTCTCTGCAGTGTTTGTACCAACACATTGTGTTCGCGAGATACATCTTTGAAGTAGCATGTGTATTCTGTATGTTTAAAGTGAGATATATCATGTTTTTTTAAATGTCTGGGACAAACCAGAACAGTCACAGTGTTGATAGACTTTGCCTTTTTTAGCAGGTGACTGACTACCTGATATATCTCAGTTCATCAGTCCAATTGTAGCCTAATTATTATTTTTATTTATTTTTCATTTACACAGTTTCAGAAACAAATGAGATATATGTACATGTATTTGTGTTTATGTTTAGTGGTATTTAAATTTAGTGTGTTACTGTAAATAATCCACAATATTTTCAATTTGATAGTTTGATATACAGTATATACATATTAAATGCATACTTGTGCTAGTGTTTCTATCGCCCTTTCATTATCAGAAGATAAAAATCAGACTAACCAAGTTATATTGTCGGGTCATAAACTTCTTTCAGTAACTTATTTCCAAAGAAGCTTTTTTTTTTGTGTTGTAGCTCTAAGTCATGTTGTACTGACACTGCCTGAGGAATTGTCCTATTTGTCTCTCGATATTAAAAGCATCAGGAGCACCTTGACTTACTTGTTTTTATCTTTAGAGACAAACCAATTTTGAACCGCCTTTGATCATAGGAATACATTTTCATTCCAATATAGATCTCACAGGTAACTGCATATTGATATTGTAGATTTAAGACAGACAGAATAATCAAGTAGAGCCATCACCTGTTGACTGCAGCGGAAGCTGACTGAAAGAAAGACTTGAAAGTATTTGTACCTCAAAGCGATGGCAGCCTCTAATGATAGGATTGGTTGTGGCACAGCACGTTGGCCACGTTTCCCTCAAAGCCTTGTGTGACAGCTCTTTAATTGGACTGCTCCGTTCCCTCAGCGCTGCAAAATGTTACTAGCCAGTATTGGCTGTTACGGTATAATTATTTCACAATATACTGTAATAAAATCAAGCAAGACAAAGTTGATATCAAGGAATTCTGTACATCTATTTATGAATACAGGCAATTTTATGTTCATTTGGACCTTGATATCCCTCTCTGAGACTCACTGAATCATTCCTCCTCCTAATCAAGTGCTAACTGAGCGCTCATGCATGTAAGCGAATGAGGAACTGAGACTCCTCGGTGTTACAGTTAGAGCAATGTTTTTTGCCTCCATCAGAGGATAATTACTAGAACCATGTCCAATTACTTTTGTGTGCTGTTTGCAGTTCCTCAAGTCAACAGCGAAAAAGGATTTTGCAGCGGTTGTGAGAATATAATCTCATCATCATCCAGCCTGTGTAAATAACGTGTATATCACAAACGGAGCTCCATGAGAGATTTTATCCTTGACCTCGAAACCATTGACATCTCTCTCTTTCCGTCTCCTCCTTGTTTTCCCCCCGCTGAACGGAAAGAGTAAAAAGACCCTTGTGAACCAAAGCCTGTATCAGTCAGATGAGAGAAGTGAGTGTATGTTTGTACGTCTCCGCTAGCCTGCAGCTGCATATTAGCCATGAGAGCCAGAGGATTGCCCCTGCTCTCTGACAAATGAGAAAAGCCACAGTGGCCCTGGCCAAAGTGACAGGCCAAATGGAAGCAATTCTTCCCGAGGCGGGGGAGAGCAGCTGTGACCAGGGCCTGCTATGCCACTCTAGACAGGACCCTGCGTATGTGCGTGTACGTGTATGTCTGTGTATTGGCTATAGAGACTTAACCCACGAGACAACTGGCATTTCTCTCCTGGCGGTTCCCATGAAGCGGTGTGTGTCACTAACCTTTGGGAAACCCCATCAGTCTTGATGACCGTGCACCTTTACCTGGGGGAATTTTGCCTTGTGTATTTGTTTTACTCTGCTCCATTCTGCCCTGTACTTCCAAGGATGTATTTGTGGGCATTGCTGGTCTGGGCTGGCATTTTGGATGTTTGACTTTTTAGATAATAATTTTTGCCAAGGTAAGGAGACAAGCACTCTGCTCGTGGTTGTGGGATCATTCCCTTGAAAGAGCGGTGCCAGGGTACGTCAACCCAGCCTCACTTCACAGCCCTGTGGTTGTGTGAGTAATTAACACTGAGCCCTGATGGATTAAATACTAGCCTGCTGAGATCGACCCTGTCTGCTGCTGTTAGCATAGTGACCTGCTACCAACAAGACACTTTCAGGGGCAAAGTTAGCAAGAGTGGCGAAGAGAGTGATATCAGTAACATGGATGGAAAGAAATGTAGAGAGAGTTTATCAGTTCTAAACCATCTGAATAAACAAGACCGGTGGACATAAAGCATTTAAGTGACTAGGCCTAAAAAAATGAGGATTGCAAGATGGGTAGCACAGGGTTGGAGGCTATATTCCCACCAGTGTGTTGTATTCTGCCTCCAGTTAAGTCTGGCTGTCTGTCAAGAGATATATCCAAACCTGAGTCTCCGCGCTGTCTTTCCTCCTCGTCTCTAAATCTCTCTGTTCTCCCCTCGCTTTCTCTCCCATCACCCAGGGCCAAGTGGATCAGGCTTCACTTCAACACAGCCATCATAATTACTCCACGCCGGAAGAATCAATTACAGCTAAGCACCATTGTTTCCAGAATGGAGCTAAACATTAAAGTTTAAAAATTCCGAATTATTAAAAAGTCATGCTCTCAGGGACACATACAGAATATTTACTGTTAACAAATAACTTAATAACTTCACTCTGAATTATTAATTCATGGCTCACATTGGCTCAGCAAGACTTGTCTCGTGGTTAATTTCTCTGCCTTTATACATTGTTAAATATGCATCACTTCTTGACTATACTATATGAGCACTTGGCAAATCTGTCAGAGCTTTATTAGAAAATCTGAGCTGCAGTTTTGTCTGTTGACATACTGATTTAAATATTCTAGTCTCAACAAATGTTTTGTTTATAGCTAGAGAAATGGATGCGCTTTCTTCTGTGCATTATGCCGATGTGGGCTACAGGGAATAGCTTGATGCAGTAGACTACTTATGGGAGGGGATGTCATTTAGGCAAAAAGGTCCTCAACTGCCTCCTTCGACTCACGTTTGAGTTAATGAGGTGGTTTTCTGATTGGAGCCCCTCGCAATCCAGCAATCATAGGTTATGTTTTTGATGTTTCTTTCTACATCAATCCCCTGCTGGGTGCTAACTGTTTGAAGGTGAAATTATCAACTAATCAGTCATTCCACTTGAATTTGAAGTTGAAAACGATTGTCATAAGACAAAGCAGAAAAACCCAGAAAGAGTTTGGATATTACATTTGGCCTATCAAGGTGAAGGTAATGCGGGGGGAAAGATTTTTCGAATGCAATTGTTATTTTTAGTCTATTTGCTTCCCTGTTCATAAAATCAATATGGCCATTCCAGATTGTCCTGGATATCTTGGTTTTGATGCTGATTTGCAAAAATCTATAGGCTATATCCAGCCCTTAGGCCAATTGCTGCTGATGACACTTTTCATTCATTAACTCAGGGTATGCGTACAGAATATTACCAATGGGATTTATTTCCCTATTGGCGTTTTATGCTCAATTCAAAGTTGTTGGGCTTCCATGAGATTAATGTCATTGCTGACTTCTTCTAATAGCCATTGCAGAAAGCACAAAATCCATTATAGGTTATACATACAATGGTCCATGAAATGCAAATACCACTCTGTATGCCCTCCTGTTACAGGAGGTATGAATGGAATTTAATGGGCTGGGGGATGATTGAGAATAAGAAAAGAGAAGGTGCTTGTTCTTTTAGCCCCTTCCAGCTGAGTGAGTCAAAAACAATGTGGCAGAACCTGAAATAGTTTGCAGCTTTTAAAAAAAATCCCCGAGGGCTGTAAATTGGCTCTCAGAAGAGGGAAAAAGAAACAATTGCCCTTTACCTCTGAGGTTGCATGTCATCTCTCTGAAACTCACTACTGGGCAGATTAAGGTCAAGTAGACCATTCCCCCCCCCTTCTTTTTTTCCCTTCTCCTCTGAAGGCAGCTGAGAGAGGGCGAATAAAATGATGACAGGGAGGGATTGAGAGAGAGAGCGAGGGTAGAAACTGGGATTTTGAAGGTCTTTGAAAGAGGTTTTACATCCATCCCCGGTGGTTTTCCTCTCTCACTCCAAGAACTGTGCTGATAATGGCTGCTTGTCAAGGAGGATGAGCCCACCTGCTCTTTCTAACCTAGTCCTGCTGGTTCAGCTCATAGCCTTGACATAAATATGAAAGGAACACAATTGAGGGTTAGTAGTGGTCCTGCATTGTGGTTGTCACTGGCCCTTTTAAAACATCTGTAAAGGGTACCTTATTCTATGAAAGGGCACTCAAGGAATACATTTTACTTAGAAGACATAAACACTACCTGGTGTGTTTCTGCCCCTTAACTCCCTGTTCACCAAACTGTAGGCCTATTGAAATACAGTAGGTCAGCTTCCTAAACTACAGTAACCACATATTTTTGGAGGTAAGACTACTACTAAGCTAACACCGTATTATATCATTAGGTACTGTCACAGATGAGAAATCAGAGAAGCTGAAGTGGCAAGCCTGCCAATTGTAATTACAGAATCAATTGACATACAATTAAGTCTTTTGTTTCAGTGGATTGTCCTGTCAATCAGGAAAGGGCTCCTGCAGGTTCACTAATGTGTGAGTGAATGGCATAACATTTTGCCTTTCCATGTCAAGGGCATAGTTACAAAGTCTGCCAGCAATTAAGAACTATAATGTGCTGAGTCGAGCACGGCAACAAAATAGGCAGCAATTTCTTCTGCTCCTGTTGAAATTATGCTTATCAGGTACCTCGCCTCAGTAAAGGTTAAGGGTCGGCCCGAGCAGGCAGGCAGCATTTCTCCACATAATTGAGAGAAGTTTGGATTTAATTGTATAATTAATCTTGTCGAATTAAGTTACACAGAAGTCCGACCCCTAAATTAGGCAGTCTAGAATATTTTAAATTGCCTTAATGTGAAATCTGGCTCCAGAATGCACTTTGTTCTCTCCTGATGGTATGAGGTAAGTTTTTAGCCATGATGAACACGGTATGCTGTAATAACCTGTTAGCAGTTCTTATCACGTTGTTCCTTTTATATGATTAATTTCCTCAGAAAGTAATTGCAATTTCAAAAAGAAGCTCATTTTATTGTATAGCTTATTGTTGGCCAGTGAAGTGAAAATATAAAGACAGAATTCATGATGATGTTCATCAAACAAAATTTTGAAAATATGAAAGTCTTTGATTAGTGATCTTTTTGAAGGTTAGAGGTTCATTTCTCTAAGCTGTTGTTTAGTTCATTTTTCTTAATGTATTGCAAAGACAATCAAATGCTATTAGGGCACAGAGCATTGAGCGGTGATACATTCACTACTCAATCTTCTGTACCCTAATAGCACTGGCACCCTGAGGTTAGTGGATGACCTGCTCTACCTCCTGAGCCACATCCGCCCCTAATATCAAAGATGATATCATTAAAACCTTGTTTTAATTGTCTTCTTGTTTTATCGTATATCTACCCATGACTCCCTTAAAGCAGTTTTGATATCAGGTGGATTATCCTGGTGAAATGAACTGACCAGCATTGAATTGAATTGAATTGAAGGAAAATGCCAGATGTTATTTGGTTCTAACCTCAAATTTTTTTTTTGTTGAGAAATGCATATCTCACAATTTTCTTACATTTAAAAGTTGATAAATCATTGATAAATTAATTGTTAATGAAAATAATCCTTAGATGCAAGTCTAAAAGGGACCCAGGCCTCTTAACTGGGATTCAAACTTAGTTTATTGCTGAAGGGTAGAGATTTGTTGGAAGCCACCAGTGAATAGACATGTTTTCAAGAGCACATTAAGCTGTAATGTATGTATAGCAGATCCATACACTCAGTCCTTGAATGTGTGCATATGGATCTACATATGCCTGTCTATCTGTACATGACACATTTATTACATAAACCCTAAGTGATTTTCAGCACTTTGAGTCACTCATACATGTAATTATGCCCTGTTGACTGAATAGTACACTGTCAGTGCAGCTCACCCCAGCAGTTCTTAATAATACCTGCTGAGATCTGCCCTATAGAAGGTCAGTAAGCCTTTCTCCAATTGAGCTTCATCGTATCGTTGTATGATAGTATAACCTTTTCATAAATCTAGAAGCTCAAACTCCATCACTAAAACAAATGAATGCACCTCACCATATCTCAGCCATATAATCTTGTTTCAAGTCACAGTTAAGAGTGCATCTCACAACACTCTCTCTCAACAGAGATTAGAAACACTTGAGTGGAGATTGGTTTAGGAGAGAAAAAAGCCAGTTGAGGGTGTCACATGGGAAGGGATAAAAAGTCAACAGTATCAATGAACTGACAATAATCTGAGATGTTGATAATGCAAATGTAGCACCCCTTTGGCTTTTCTTCATCATGAGGAAAGGGTTTATTTTTCTTGAACAATGCATATGGTAATGTTTAGCACTCATCTAAAAATGATCTCAAGATATATGTGCTAATCTATGGCAAAACAAAAATCTGAGATTCTATTTTGTTTGTTTCATGCACAGCTGTCGCCTGTTTGGTTTGCAGCAGATACTTTATGTATATTTTCTACACGTTATTTTGCATCTGTGTAGTTGACTCACGCCTAATGACAATTTTTCTATTTACTGCAGTATGGAGATGAGAACGCACGTCCGATCGTCTACTGCCTAGAAAGCGGGAGGCCCCTGGGGTATTTGCCAGCATAATTCTCTTCTTAAACCAACGACCTTACTCTGCTGTTGTTGTCAGATTTAGTAACAGCAGACGCATGAGAGAAGCTGGTAGGAAAAAGTCTTGTTCGAATGCCAACTGTGTGTATGAGCTTTCAAAGGGGCCTCTTTCATGTCTGTGACGTATGACTGTTTCTGTGTAGACGGCATCTCGGGGAGAGAAACGCTACCCCAGCACAACGCTCCTGTCACCCAGAATACAGATGGAGCATCTGCCCTTGTGCACTTTCCCTGAAGTATGTACTCGCATAGATGGCTCTATTCTGCACCGGTGTGTGTGTGTGTGTGTTTCTGTGTAGTGTACTTTCTGCAAGTGGGGAGATGTAGGGTTGCTGCAGTTGAGTATTCTGGAGTGTGATTATTTTTAGTGTCTGAGTTTCTCTCTGTCCCTTTCTCATTCTTTTACCAAATTGAGGCAGGCATCTCTGCGATAAAACCATTTCTGGTTCCTGGTAGAATGTAAAGACTAAGACTTAGGGGGTTGAAGAAGTGGTTTTGTACTGGTTAGGATTATTATGGTGTATCTATTTTTTTTGTCTAATGGGGCGTACCTTCCTGTCCCAACAGAGAACATCAGGATAGCATTAATGCTGTATGGGAAAGTGATCTCAGACTACAATTTTGGCTACTGAGACTCAACATGTTTAACCTTTATCCTTGATACTCCCATGGTGTTCTGCTAAAAGGCATTTTTTCCTTTGCAACAAACTGTTGCAGCATACTGTTGTGAAACTGAATCTAGCTGCTTTTTTAAGACTTCCATGCTTTATTTGGCTTCATCCTTTTTTTTTCCCAATCCGTCTTTGATTGTTCAGGGAAATCTTGTGAAATGCAAATGGGGCCAAACAGAATGTAATTGCTGCTGTGTGATGATTACGAGGGAGAACTAATGATGTCCCAACACCGGGGTCAGGTAGGGTTTAATTAGAGGAGGCACAATCAGTGTCACTCCACTCTTGCGCTCTCCTGTTCCCGGTGCCTTCCTGGTCCTGTGCCAGCTCGCTCTCCAAGAGAGTTTAAAGAAAATGGGCTGCTGATGTGTGAAGAGAAAGGGGGCAGAAATTAATGCAGCTAAGTTCCTTTGTTCAGAAGCGGGCTGTTTTGGAAATGGAGCCCTATAAGAAGCATTGGCCTGTCTGCAGATAAAGGTGGAGGTTAATGAACAGAGCAGAATAGAAAAGGTCGCCATTCGTGCTCCTGAAAACATTGGCCCATTGTGAGAAAGGCCATGTGATGTGGGAAAAACTCGATGCCTAAACCTATGCACAGTGGCACATACTCTCATGGTAACCTCACTATCAAAATGAAACATCTCCCATGCTTTTCACTGGGATCATAAATTATTGTTCAGCAGGAATATGTTGTGCAACTGAGCAGATTACTGAAACAAGGAGACCAGATTGGACAGATGAGTGAGACCAGCCAAGGAGAATAACTGTGGCCAACATTCCTGATTATCCAATCAGCGCTCCAAAAACATCAATTCCATCTCGTCAATAGATAATTAAGAGGGATAATTGGCCGGCTGTGCTCTGGGCAGACAAGCACTGCTGGTAAAGTTCCATCCCTTACCTCAGCATCATACACACACACACACACACACACACACAACAAACAAATCTGTCCACTGAAGGTCAACAATATATCTGATGAAAGAGGATGGGGTAAGACTGAAAGCTAGTAATAATATAGTCTTTTAGTGATTCAAATGTGTTTTGAAATTGAGGATGTTTTCGAAATCCATGCTTTTATTGTACAGTAAAAATTTCAATGCATTTATAGAGCATTCACCATTGAAGAGTGAGTTAGAGTCCAGTAAGGTTATCTTTTAAGGTTTGAGTGGATGGACCAGTCAGCTGTTCCACATTAGGATCATTTTCGTGTGGCCTCTGTTGTTTTCAAACCACTTCTAAGGATTATCTTACTTGGCAATTAAAGACCCATTTTGACTAGGGCACCACCTCACCCTTTCCTAGACCGGTGTTTTTTATTCCCAACCATCTTGCTCAGAGCTATTCATCCCTTTTAGATCCATGTGTGTCTGTGAAGTACAGGCCAACAGATTTAACCGGACAGGGCCAGAGATTTAAAACATTGACCTGCCCAGTCTCAACAGCTGTGTGCTAATCCATTCCATTGCTCTGACTGTCCTCCCCCTTTTTTCCTGCTCTGGTGAATAGCAAGGTCCTTAATGTGTGAGATCAAGAGGAAAATAAGGCTCTCCAAATGGAATCAAATCACACGGAGGGGCTACCCGGCTCGCAGCAAAAGGCCTCGGCAGCATTAGGGCCAGAATAAGACAGAGCAATTGGACTGTAATTCCTTTCCCAGCTATTAGCCGTCACAGCTTGCCGTTCACTCGTTTGCTCGGTTCGCTTCTCGTCTACCCCTAGCCCCCCACCCCTGACCAACCGCTCTTTGATTAATTCATTAATTCACAAACAGAAGCTGAATCACATCTCAGTGCTCGGTTTACTCAAATTGGACGCAGGGTAACAATCAGTCCCTCCCACCTCAGACTGATCTGACAAATAAAAAATACAGCATTACTGAGTAAATAGATCTCTGTCCATTCGGCCTGATAATTTGTTGCATTTTCATGTTTTATTTATGCTCAAGAAGCCGCCTGCTCTCATATATCACAAATCCAACGAGGCAAAGCGGGTAGGGGTGTATTGATTTGGGTCGACTGTGCACCCCTCCACTCAGCCCTACCTCTACAACCTCTGCTACGCCCCATGCAGTTTGTATTCGTCTCAAGCTTTTAGCCCTCTAGCCCTTGTGCATTGGCTCTCATTCAATGGTCCCCCTTCTTGGCTCACACAAGGCCCAATCCCATTCCCATGCATTCAATATTCCCATTATAAGCTCATTAGTCTAGTCATTGTTTTGGGCTCATTAATAGGATATCCATCGCCTTAGACACCTCTGAATTACCATGTCACAGTGTGGCCCCTTTCACAGCATCAACAGTGGGCGGATTTGCAGAGTTGTGAGAGTGTGTGTGTCTGTGTGCGTCCATGCTTGTGTGCACCATGTCGACCTTGAGTTTGCTGACATGCCAGCCCCTCTAGAAACCTGCTGACACACTTCATGTAGATACACATGCACCCACACATATACACACTGAAGTCCTCCCACTTCAGCCTCAGTTCCCCGCCCACTCGCTCCCAAAGGCTTGTCCGTCAGTGATGCAGGAGACAGCGGAGCGTGCGGGTAGGGGGGCTGGGGCTGGATCAGGGTTTTTAACATGCGAAGCAGGTCCTCCTGTGCGTACGTATTGATCCTCGGAGGGCTCCCAGACCCCCTTTTCTTTTCTTTCCCCGGCAGCGGAGGCCATTCATCACTGAGGCCATGACTGGAGAGCTCAAACAGCCGTCTCTGTCAGAAAATGGGCTGCACCGGGCTGTGCCGTGCCATACCAAACTGGCCTCTCTCATCAGGAGGGATGAAGCCTTGACACAGTGGCTCATGGTGTGATCTGTTCCACTCACTCACAGGAGTCATCCATAGCTTGCTGGTCAATGTCAATGCACAGTCATGCCTCTATAAAGCCAAGTTTCCCTTAACTGCTCTATTGGATTGCAGTGTTCTACTCTCACCTAACATGTTTTTTATTGATTTGCTGGGAATAAAAAAAAAAGAAATCATAAAAAAGGGATAGCAAGCATGCTGTTATGCTCCTCGGTAGAAGTAACTTGTCTTGCTGACAAAAAAACAATTGAGTTTTAAATGGTGTTTCCTCTGTGGGGCCATTTTTTAATCTGTGCTCAAAGAGGAAATATGAATAAGAATATCCAGGTCATGTTTATCTCTGACATCTTTCCCCTGGCTGGTGATTTATGCAAGTCTCCTGCAGTCTCCCTTCCTTCCTGCCTCCTGCCACACCTAGGTCCTCCCCCGCACCCTCATGTTTGATTGATAGTGACTTTCGACGCCATGGGGAGATGTGTATCCCAGCTGAGCTGCCGAGGCTGGAGCTCCAGCCTTAGCCTAAGTTTGGGCCACGACAAGGACAAACACGGAAAAAGAAAGATGGTGGGAGGGAGCAGAAGGGAGCACGGCCTCAGCGTCAGATGTGTTTTAAATAACTTTGACAGAGGAGTTTTAACCGTCTCTCTGGGCTGGAGCTAATCTGATGTGAGAGGATGCCACACTGAGGCTGATAGGACAAAGAGATAGAAGAAGGCAGAGGGAGGCATGGAGAGAGAGAGGAAGGGTAATAGAGGTGCTCACTCAGCTGGTGGGAAATCTGCCCTCTTCATCTTTTCATCTCTCCAGCCTTTCTCTTTCTCACTTTGCCCCTGCCTCCCTCACCCAGTTATATCCATTTACCACCAAACCCCGGCTCTCCTTCTTCCCTCTCTTCTTTCTCTTTCACACTTTGCGTCACGCTCCCTCTTGCCTCCTTCCATCTCTCTCCCTGTCGTCCCCTTCACTCACCATCTCCCCCGCCTCACCACTCCCTCCCTCTGTCTTTCACAGACGATTTAGGAAGTCACAGCCTCTCCCTTCCATTTATGAAATTGCTCATGTTATTTCCTGCCCCCTCCCCAACCCTCATCCCCCGTGCCCAGCTCTCCCTTATAAGTCTTAGTGGATGGATGCATCCTCTCTCCGCAGATAGTCCGCACATGGCCCAATCCTCCATCCAGAAAGCACACAGCTCAGTGGCCAGTACTCTAAAAAAAACCAAAAAGACAAAAATTCATCCGGAGGGTAATATTCTCAGACAGCACGACTAGCCCCTGACACCACGACCCCACCATAACACTGAGTGTCCATTCTTAATCCCCACCCATGGCCTCTTGTTTACTTCATCGCCCTCTGGCCACTGTGAAAAGGCACATGCTGCCCCATTTTTCCTGCGGCTGTGTCTTTTTTTTATGGCTTACTGCTCTGAGGCCATCGCTGTTATGAGCATTGTCCAAGTGCTGGTGTAGACAGAGAGATTTACAGGACCTTGAAATATATATTTTTTCACGTAATGGTGAAGCATGGTACCTGTTCCAGGGCTTTGGAGGAGTCTGGCAGCAACACTATGGAATTATAAGAGAAGGATATATATATTTTTGAATGACAGCGTATTCTTGCTTGTTTACATTTTAGACGGAAGGAGTGAGGAAATTATGAACTTCATTAATTTGAAGACACTTGATCAAGATAAGGATTTGGGTTAAGTTAAATTTGACTCTCAGGAAGTGGATGCAGGATTAAAAACAAGACAAATATAATTTTGAACTTCCATTTTTCTTTTCTTTCAGCTTACAGTCTTTATGCTAGGCTAGGCTTAAGTATTAACTCTTGGTAAGACAGCAAACATGCAAATTATCCTTTTTAAAATACATTGCTGTGTTATTAGTGAAATCAGGTTATTTTGAATCATTTGAATGCTTTAACCACCTAATTGAACTGCTACTTTATTCACAGTAATTGGGTCGTAGTGTGCATTGTGTCATGAAACCTTATACAATGAAAAGGCCCCATATGAATAGAAATGCAAGGATATGTGTGTGTGTGCCTAACCTGAGACTGTGTGCATGCAAGCACATACAAATGTATTTTCCAAGTTAGAGTGTGATGTAGAGCAGAACAGACAGAGAGCCAGACAGAAGGAAGTAGGGAATGAGTGTCAAATTGTGAAAGAGAAAAAAAATCCAGGGGAACCTTGATGGTGCTTGGCTTGCTGTGGGTTGGTGAGGGACAGCAGGGTAAGGGAAGGAGAGAGATTGAGTGAAGGGTGTGTGTGTGTGAGGTGGGGAGGGAAGGTGGGGAGGGAGGGTGGGGGGGGGTAGAATGTGGCAGCCTGTCCTTGTGCCTCCTCCACTCCTCTCCTCTCCAGCCTTCTCCTCTCTCCTCTCAGCCTGTTTCTGGCTCATTACCCCCTCCGCCAGCAGACTTCTCCCTGGGCGGCAGTGAAAAGAACTGTCCTCTCTCGCTCTCTCTTTCTCCCCGACAGCCGCAGCCTGAGCACTGCCCTGCCCTCCTGATATTAATCAACACACACACACACGTACACTCTCCTTCAAGTGCGCACACACTCTCCCCAGTGAGCTCCTCTGACGGACAGGCTGGTGGGCAGCCGTCTCTTCTCCTGGCCCTCACTTGCAAATGAGACATCCAACCTCTTAGAGAAGCAGGCGAGGGACAGGATATTAGAAAAGTTTTATGGGGAGCAAACTTTGTTTTCATTATATGGTGAGTGACTAGGTGCTGCTAAGTTATTTTGTATGTTGAATGTTTTAAAAGTAATTCTTAAATAAAGCTCTCTGTATCAAATATATTGTGGAGAATAGGGTAAGAATATAATTGACAGATATTGGCTTTATATTTTCAGGCTTAATTCATGCTCCAAATATAAACATAACGGTCAACTCACAACCATAAAACCCAAAAACAAAACACAAGAAATGACTCTGTTGTCACTCTTATTTGATACAAACTAAGTTATTAATGTTTTCTGATGTTGTTATAGCCCGGTTCCAAACCATGAATTACCGCATCATAGATTTTTTTTCTCAGAGATTCAAAAAGAATAATGATGTGAAGTAGAAATGGCAAATTAGACTGAATATCAAACTAATTATGTTAAAGGTTTGTACAGGAATGTTTGTAAACACAACAGGAAAACTGCCCTATTTTTGATTGATTGAGAAATTAGTTATTGAAAATCAACTGATTTGAGACAATCAACTGAAAGGCAGATTTTTCACGACCTAAAGTCAAGCTGTGAAATTATGTTTATGAATATACTGCACATTCATGTGGTCAGAAAACTGTGGATTGTGGCTTTAAAGTCAAACATCAGCCATTCACTACCATCCTTTGCCAATAGGACTATTTAACTCAAGTGATAATTAACTGAGCATGTGCAGAATGTGTATGTTATGTTTTGTATTCGTTTTTTTGCATAAAAATATATGTTTAAGCATGTTGAATATCAGTCGGTGTCTGAAACTTCAGTCAGTATCTCTATCAGTCTTAAAAATCAGTCAAAGGCTAGTAGAGGCGGCTGACTGGCTCTCCAATTGCTGTTGTGTGTTTATAACCCACTGTCGTGTATTGCCTGAAGATATCCCAGTACACCAACCCCTCCCTGTCTTACCCTCTTTGCCCTCTCTTAAAACCTGTGCCCGCTGACAGTCTGCCAGGTGTGCCCATACCCAGGAGACATGCCCGGTGTCACCAAGCAAAGCGGGCTCACGCTGGCCGTGAAGAGAGGCGAGATGCCAGCTCGGTTGCAGAATAACTTTAGCGGGGGACAGAGAGGATCCCTGATGCTGGTATGTGTGACATTAGCTGGCTGCCTTCCCTCTCATCTCTGCAAAGCTCACGGCCCCAGCTCTGCCTTCACATGCTGACTGGGTATGTGACCCGGTGTCCAAGTGACATATTCCCTGGCAGGGAGTCAGAATATGAAATTATCGTATTATTCACGTCCTACCTTTGACATTGTCTGTTAGCTGTGCACCAGGCAACACAGATAGCGCCACAATCTGGCAGTACTATCCACCTGAGTTAGTGTGTCTAAACATCAAGTGAAGAAGAGCGTTGGCCACACATGTCTCTCATATCCAGTATCCAATGTGTCTCTCTCCTGGTTTTGACGCTGTGCTAATAGCTTAGCTTCCACTTTAGTGGTGCTGTCTCCTGGGTGTTCCTTGAGTCTTCCTGTTCTGATGAGAGCAGCTGGACACTGGGGAGTCTTTGTCTCCTTTCTCAGGCAGACTATGCAATTTAAACCTGCCTCGGGCATGTAGATATTACTCCCTGACGAGATGGCTGAAAATTAATGGAAATTGTTTTAGAGGAATCATTATTAACATTCTCCTTTGGATGCCCTTTTGTCATCTCAGCCGCGTCGCCTCTCCTGTTTTATTCTCACGCTAATTTATGCAGCCGTTGACATTCCTGTCGGTGTGTGAATGTGCTGGGAAATGTGAATAATCAGACTAATAATTAGTAATTGTTCCGTCACTTCAGTGGGCATAGATTTTGGCATTGGAAGAATATCAATCATGAATGTATTATCTTATTTAGCTGTTGCTTTCCCTCTTATGTTCACTGCCATTTTTTTCTGTTTTTTAGCATCCAGTATGCGATGCTTGTGATTGTCTGTTGAAAACTGTAGACACCACTAATGCACAAGGAAGAAGGTATTACAGTTTTTCTCCTCATGTTTTTCCTCTGGTGAAGAAGACTTGGTTGTAGTGTAGTACATTGCAGACTCGCTCATCTCTGGAACCAGGAAATCACATTCCCTCACACATACGACTCAATTTCACACCCCAAGCTGGATTAAGAGGACTCTTTGCTCCGGGCCTGCGCAGGAAAAAGGGTAAATATCACCCTTGTTCCTGGTGCCGGAAAATCCGCTATTTAAATGGGGAGTAATATAACTGACATTTTCCAGTTCATTATGCAGCCCCTGACCTTCACGATGTACGACTTGGATACTTGTCTGGCAAAAGGCAAGGCCTGGTTCTCCCTAATGGGAGACGTTTGACCTTGTCAGGAAGTAAGGGGAGGTCAGGGATGAAGGAGGTTGTAATCGGCCAAGAGAGATGGGACGCAGTAGAGGGAACACCTACAACAATGACTGGGGACGCAGTAACATGCTAAACAGCAGTGAAGACAGCAGTGAGACAGAAGGGGACTTACTAAAAACTTAAAAATCAGTTTTTGATAGGAATGAGTAAATAATCTATTCGTATATTTTGGAAAGCGATAATGCCTTTGATACATTATGTACATTTCCGATCTGCAGGGATAATCTATAGCTGTCGAATGTGTATTACATCATCTGGTCGTCAGATTTGTGTTTATCTGTGTTTGTGGCCAAACTGCTGAAGCTTATCACAGATGGATTCAACTAATCTTCAACTGGCTCATTGCCTTTATGTCCAACTGTACTTTAAAGACTCCTCAGGATTCAAGATAAATCCATTGCACTCAGTCACCAAACGTAATAGAAAGTAATCATATCGGGAGTCTTTCACGGATTAGGCTGTTTTGAATGTGACTTATAATCTCTTCCATTTGTGTGAACTACAATGATGTGCACTGGGCGCCTGGCAGAGATAATCTTATTACCCAGTTGGCTTTTGTTTTCTGCTGCCTTGCTTTTATTCTTTATTAAAACATTTTGCTGCATTAAACATGCTAATTTGTGGCTGGGCATAATTGGGGTCTTGCTTTAAAAAAACCTCTTCCCTGTTTGGTAGAAGATTAGGAATTTCATCTTCAGGATTATGTATAGAGTACAGTGAAAGCCCATGAAATAGACTTGCTTTCCATTATGGTTAAAGCCACTCAAGCTTATTAATGTGAAAGGAAAATGTATTATTCTGAAAAAGACCATTGTCATATGACAAAAAGATGTCAGATGGCAGCTATTTTGATTGATGGGATTGGTCGGCTGATTAGTTCTTGTCCAATCAGTATGCTTCGGGGATCAAATTCATCAAGCCAGTCAGCTTTCAAACAGACAGAAAAATCCTGGTAATTCTAGTTCAGGATTGTTAGAAATAGCCCAACATTTGCTGTCAGAGCTGCAACAGCAAAGCTGTCAATCTTCTATATTACAACCATCAGAAATGGGACAGCGGCAAGCCTAGCTTTGGACACCAGAAGGGAGAATGTGAGGCAGAGAAAACCCAGGAACTCACACAGGAATCCTCATTGATCATCGGTGGCTTTCCATGAGCCTCAGATGTTGAGAGATCAGAGCTTCAATCTCACTATGAAATGATATCTTACAATGTGAAATGGTTCCCAGATGTGCTAAAAAAAATGTCAAAGAAAGTGCAAAGAGAATATTCAGGTGTCAGTATTTCTGCCTAGTTCACCTAGGGGTCTAATAAGTGATCACACAGAAAACGGGGAATCTCTCCCCCATAATGGTGAGCAACTTTTGATTTTGTGTCAAAACATATTTAAAATTTGAACAGTGCCGTCATTCCTGCGGCGTGCCGCTCTCTCCGTGGGGCTTGTCACAGGAGGCGTCACGGCATGCAGCTCCAATACACGAGGCTCCTTTCATTTTTCTGTCTGACATGTTAAGTGTGATGGTACAAAGAGGTTCCATTTTAATTGTTTGGACAGATCACTCAAGGGAGAGGCGCTTTGATTTTGGGTGTTGACAGAATAGGCACAGGCTTGCTGAGTTGCTTTGGTGTCTGCCTGCCAGTTCTGGCACTGCACTGTATTGATTGTTACAGGCTGTTTACCTCAGGCCGCACTTAAGCTAAAGGCCAACCTTTGTCCAACCTTTCACAGTAGCTATTGTTGGGGGAATTAAGTTACTAGAAAGCTCTGTTATGCTGGGATGACTTCTTGTTGCTCCACCCATTTGGATTTGTAAGCAAAACTCCATTCAATCACATCTTGACTGTCAATCAATTTTTATTGGATAATGTTTCAGGTAGACATGAGGACATCTATACAGCGTGCTTAGTGACAAACAAGCCATTGATCTATAAGCATGGTTCTACTGTATGTATAATATCTGTATTAAATAAGATGAATGGGCACTTGAGCCGTGCCGTGCAGGCACTTTATGAAATAGGAGTATACTTCGATGAAGCCTAGTGAGCGGTGAGAAATCACCTGTTGATGGCCCATAATGTAATAGAACATTCCTTTTGAATAGGCGGGAACCATAATGTCACACAGTCCATTAATATTCTCCTGCTGTGCCCACGTCTTGGCTCTCTGCTCTGGGGGAATGATTAGGGTGACGGACGATGGGGCGATGACACAAGAAAACAACTTCCCCACCTCCCTTCTTCTCTTCACCACCCCCTCCCTTTTTCTTCGCCTCCCCTCAACCCTTCAACACAACAGCCACAAATTACCCACTTTGCTAGCAATATTATCAGGGCTGATCGTTGGTGTCCATAATTAGAGTCTTAGTGTCGTCTAGCCTCCATTAGGCTAACAATAGAGCCTTGGAACAAGGCCACTTTGGGCAAATAACATGTTGAGAACACTTGACTTTTGTGAAGAGATAGTGAAAAGCATCTGAGGCCATTACTGATCCAAACAGCCTTGAATGGTTCTGTGGTGGCTGGCTCTGTGAAAGCCACGGATAGGCAGACTGTGGAATCATCTCCATTGCAGAAAACACGCATATACATGGGCAAAGATGCATAGGATGCAATCACAAGCAGAAACCACACTCATGCGTCTTTCTGCTCAAACAGTGACAGTGTTTTCCCTCTCTGTGCCTATTCCTTTGACAGAGACACAAATACAAATATCATCACACTGCACGCTGCAGCCTAGTGGAGCTTGTATTTCAATCACACAGCGTTAGATAGCTTGCTGCTGAGTTTCCTCCCAGGCTACGCAGAGAGAGAGCGCGCTCTGTATTCTGAGCCCAAGCCCCGTTTGATCTCCGTCATAGTCCCTCTAAGACATCATTGTGTAACACTGTAAAAGCGGACGGCTTCATGGTGCGAAGGAAATATCAAGGAAGTTATTCATAAATATTAGATAAGATCAAAACAGCCGGTTGCTCTCAGACTCTGAGCTCCTGGGTCAAGCCATCCACATCCCTTTGATTTTTCTTCTTCCACTCAGGCTGAGCAGAGAGGATGGAGCATGCATTGAAATTGAAGACCCCCCTTTAAAGAGCTAGAAAACAGGAAAAAGTGGGGGGGAGGCGGCGGGGAGGGGGACATGTAAAGTCCAATCCTGTTACTAATAAGCCACTAATAAAGCACAAATCTACTGTTTTGTTTCATTTCTGATCAACACTTTTCATTATTCATAATTCTCTTGTTTTGATTACCATCCCTAACGCACAGTGCGCCAAACCTGAGGAGATTAATAGGCAGCATTCTCCAAACTCTTCCTCCTCTCCTCCGGAGCTGACACAAATTGGTGAAATATCACTTTGATCATGCCTCCTGAACAACAAACAAAACACAAACCTAATTAGCCTAATTCAAAATCGTTCCAAATGCCTCTGTTTGTTATGAAAGCCTTCCTTCTCAGTGCCGTTGTTAAAGATAAAACTAAGTTGGACAAGAGTCAGTGTTTTACCTCCGCTATTTGCCTTTGTGTGTGTGTGTGTGTGTGCGTGAAAGAGAGAGAGTTTGTGCTTTTACAAATAAGTCCCTAAATGTGTCATGTGACCTTTGACCTTGCTGTTGAGAGTAAGCAGGAGGTGCAAGTTGCTCTGATGCATCAGTCCTCATTGCCTCAAGACCACATATACCTGGAACCAGACTGAGCATAACTGCTTTAAGCAAACTTACAGGCTGGGAAAGCTCAGTCAGCTGACTTTTTTCTTGATATTACTCATCCCATCTGGGTAGAAATGTCAAATGGCAGGGGAATCAAAAAGCTTTTGGATTTATTGCACCAAATTTTAGTCTAAGTAAAGAATGAGTGTAGGATCTGCTAATGTACTTACTGTATACTAGATAAATCATCATATCACCAGTTTTACATTTTGCATATGTCATGGAGTTTTGATTATAGTCTCGATGATCACATCAGAAGGCTTCTGTATATCAACTCATGAATATGCTAACTCCACCATGAAATAAGTAAAGTGCTCGTCTTTTGCTGCTGGTGCCACTAATTTGCTGTAAAAGTTGACGCATCGTGTCAGCGTCTGTTTGCCAACGGGGATTTTTCCAAGGGCAGCAATGCACCAAAGCTATACAGCATTTGAAGTGTTCACTTACTGCAAGCAGCATGAAGTGTACCTTGCAATGCTAGCGGATTAGCTCACGTTGCCTCGCTAACATATGCAATGACTGCCGGCGAGCTCTTCCCCATTAGGTTGGCACATCAAAGGCGGCGGGAGAAGTTCTTCACAGGCAGTTAAAAGTGGGCTCAGTGTGGATCTTGTAAATACCGTCTTTGAGTCTGTGCCTCTCGGGGGACACTTCACACACTCCTCCAGTCAGGAGAAGGGAGGGAGGGAAGGAGAGGAGCAGTGACAGGCATCAGAGGGGAGGAGGGGATGGAGATATTCGGGGTGGGGGGTGGGGGTGTAGGGGTTCTGAGAGCCCAGTCCCCTGTCACCATCAGGATAGGATCTGTGGATGAAGAAAATCACTCTCCTCTCGCTGTCTGTGTCTTGCTCTCATCCTCTTCCTCCTCTTCACACTTCACATGATAGCTGACAGTGAAAGTAGAGCATAGCTGTTTTCCGTTTTCTTTTGAGTCATGTTTTTCATAACACATAAATAGAGCATGAGGCGTCCTGGGAATTCTGTGATTCTGTGTTTCAGTATACAGGCGGACACAATAGCATCCACTCTTCTCAAGTGTTGTTGAAAACATTTTATCCATCATAGCCGTTTGTAGGGCTCTGGTGAGGCCCTCGTCTCCGCAAGGAGCAGAAAGGAATAAGAGATGTGTTTTGTTACGCACATACCGTACGCTCCCAAGCCCATTGTTGCCTGGTTTTGCAGACTGATCAATGCAAATGCTGTTATTTACCCAAGCCTGAAATGAAAAGACTATGGATCAATTTGATGCACTTCCATAGGGTGTGCTCACAATGGATGGCTGTTTTTTGTTTTTTTTTCTCCTCCTCCTTAGCCCTACACTCCTCTTCTTAAACAAGACCCCCCTCCTTCAACATCGCTAATGCAAATTATACTACCATGCTCTCTCTCACGTACACAAACCATCATGGATGCCTTCTCTCTCTGCACGCTCTTTCTCTCTTTTTCTTTCAAACAGTGTAACACCAGGGCTGCATCCGTCTGAGCTGAGTGTGTGTGTGTGTCTCTCTCTGTGTGTGCATGTGTGTGTTTGTGTGTGTTTTGGGCTGACCCACTTTCTGTGCTTGGCCAGGCTTGTGCTGCTGCTGCTGTCTGCTGTGCTGTTCTGTGCTGTGCTGCTAGGGGGAGATCCCTGCAGACTCCCCTGGAACAGACTCCAGCTCTCCTCCTGACAGACACTCACCGTGGCATGTTATCCCCCCGTGGATTGGAGACCTCTGCCTCTCTGTCAGTGTGTGTGTGTGTGTGTGTGTGTGTATGTGTGTGTGTTTCAGATACACCTTGATGCAGATGCTTGAATGACTACTCAGAAAAATGCATGCACATGGGTGCACATGCAGTAACACCATCCTTACCAACACACACACTCTCACACACACATATTCAAAGCACATACCATCCCAGATCTGTATATTTTTAATTCCATCCACCTCCTCCGGCTCCTCCTCCTCTCTTCCCCGTGTTTGTCTGGAGTTATTGTTTCAATCTTGCTGCATCAGGGGGCCCCTGAAGGTTATAAATTAAACATAAATGCAAATGCGCTGAGCCATTGCCCTCCTCCACCTCCCTCCTCCCGCACACACACCCGTCCTCGCCATTCAAACAGATCAGTGTGTCTGCGAATTAATAGGAGAACAGTGGGCTTTTTTTAATGAGCGAGAGAGGCAAATTAGAGTTGCAAAGCCACAGCGCGGCACACCCAGAGCTGCAGCCGAGGCAACGGCTTGAAAAGCCGGGCGCCATCATAGAATATGCTAATGCCCCAGGTCCTCTCACTGTCAGCCTTAGTGTTGCTCTAGATGAGATCAGAGCCGAGGCTTTGATCTGGGACGCTGATGGGAGCCAGAATCGTCATGTGCGCAAAGTACAGAGAGCAGGAAGGGTGTGGATGAGGCTTGTTCTAATTAGAAAAGGTGCACATAACCAGTGATGAATCTCCAGTTTGACACTTAACATGTAGAAATTTAAGGATGTATAGTTTCGTCTGCACTCGTACACACACCAACAGCGTCACTTTCTGTCACCTACACATTTTCTATCTCTCACACTCACATACACAGATGATGTAAATGCGATGTCTTCGTGGGGTGTCCTATAGATAAATAGCCATCTGGTCCTGTTGATGCTATAGGCTGGGCCTGAGCATAGAGAATGGTAAACACCATGGAGACTTTGTAGTTGGACCATAACAATGTTATGGCTTTTATTCTCTGCCATATGGGCTCATAAAGGCAAATGGCTGGGAAAGGTTTCCAGGGATGTCGTCGCTTTTATTTGTCTCCAATGAGTGAGCTTTCATTTGGAAATTAAGCCTCTTGCTGTCAATGTTGAATATTTGAATTTGTTTTTTCTATGTATGTTATGTGACACAGTAGTTAAGCAAAATATATCTTTTGTCTATCTAGAGATTATCTTACATGAGAATTTCTTACCTTTTTGCTCGGCACTGTCCTGCTGAAACATAAGGCTGATTATATTTCTGCTTGTATTTCTATAGATTTATTTATTTGAGGCTCTAACTTGTACTAACAACATATCTCCAGCAGGGGTCTTCCCATTGTCATGGACATGGCTTCATGGTGAAATTACACACTACATAAAGTATCAGGCAGGGTGAACTGTACCTCCTTGTTTGGCCTGTGTGACCAAAAGCAGCAATTAGTTCTAAGAAAAACGTGGTCATCAGTACCCCTACAGTCATCACTGTTACTACGGCCATCGTAAACTCCACCACTGACCTCACCATCATCATCGTCATCACATTTGTTCCCACCACCACCAGTCATCATCATTATCATGGCCATCCTCAGCACAACTCTCATCCCCAAATCCTTCCCTTCCCACCCTCCCTTCTCCCCTCCACCCCTCTTTCATCCACAGCTCCCTCTGTTGATCAAATGCATCTGATCTCATCAAAGCGGACCCTCTGCTCATTCAAGTCCCAACAGACATCCCGGCTTCTTTACTAAGCACTATTTTACATTCATGTTTGAATACCACTGATGGGATAGCATATCTTGTAGACTTTGGTTTTGTGTGGTCCTACACTGCAGCCTGGGGTTGATTTTTTTTTCTTTTTTTTTAATTGTCATTATCAGTTCAGAGAAGTTCCTCTCTGACAAAGTAAATCCAAGGAAGGAAATTAAAGGATGTAGCCTTTTATTCAAATAAGATCTTAATGAAGAATGGCTTTAATATTCATAATATTCATATTACATTCCTATGGAGACTTGCAGTGAGTTTATAGTGACCTTAATGGTAATTTTAATGTATTACACAGAATAGTCCTGTAGTAATTATATATTTTATAGTATGTTATATGTCTATGGTTTCCCTTTCATCACAGGATTGCTATGGTTCTTTTGTTGAAGGAGAACATTACTCTTTTTCTGGCTGAAAAGAACTGATTGGAGCGTTTAGGGGATAAACTCAGTGGATATTACAACATTATAGCTGCTATGAAGTGTGATTACATTCTTATTCCGATGGCAACATTATTGCGCACAGCTTGTGGTTGCGTGTCCGACTCCTGTCAGAGCTGCAGAGAACTGGCTTGAGCCGAGGGACAGAGATGATGGAAAAAGGGAAAATCAGATCTGGATAACTGAGTAGAAACTCGTTCGGGCAAAGTTAACATGTGCTGGTGTGTTTATTTGATGGTTCTGCGCAGATTGGAGGAGCAATGATTTCGTGTACTTTGGAGATGCACAATTTCTCCGGTTATTAATTGTATAAAAATAATGTGCACTTGAAACTGAAGGGAAGGAGTCATTCCTCGACCATGTGAGGTGTAATTATGCAAGAAATCTTGTTTTAATGGTGTCAGTATGGGACTGTGTGGCAAGTCAAATCACTGCCACATTAATGTTTATTATTTTGTTGTAAAATCAACCTATAAAGCGTCGATAAACACAGAAACATCAAAATGCAGCTTGCGTAATGGCTCTCTACTCCAGTCCGGATTTTCCATGTGAGGCGCGTCGGAGCCCTGGAGGTGGATAAGCTGGTAGAGCCCGCTCTCTCTCATGCCATGCTGGGCCACAAGGGCTCCGGGAGACGCTGCTACATATTACCGAGAACCGGGATGGAGGAGAGGCGGAGGGGGGAAGAAAAAAAAGTTTCGTTTAAACCTGGCAGAGAAACTTTCAACATGAAGCCTTACAGACGCACCATTTCAACACCACCACAACAACACCAGCGCTAGAACAAAGCTTGCTTTTCCACTGAATATATTTTTCACCTCCCAGCTTGTGTTTTTCTTCCCCTCTTGTTTTATTTTCTGTGTGCAAGGCTGGTCGGGGCTCGCTGTCACTGCGCGCTGAGATGTTGGAGTGACCATGGCTGCGCAAGTGGCATCGGCTCCGACCAGAACTAATAATAAAAATAAGAAATTATCCAGCGGTTTGGGTCCGGAGCTCAATTCGGGGAAATCCGGAGGAGGAGTAGGAGGAGGAGGAGGGAACGCACAGCGAACTGGACCGATGTTGGGTGCCGGAGATGGGACTCTGAATAATGTAGACCATCAACGCCGAAACGAGCTCAACATGGTCCATTCAACTTCCACGACCCACAACGCTCCGGACGGTCACGATAAGGATGGGAATAACCTCACGTCCGCCTCGGCGTCGACTAATTCAACCACTTCCTCGATGGAAACGGGTCTGATCGCGAACCACAAGCTGAAATGTGTGGGGAGCGGAGATCCCCCTCAGTCTCAGCCGCCGCCGCAGCAGCAGCCGCCGCCGCAATTCGGACAATTTGCGCCACATCAGCAACGACAGATCCAAAGTAACAACATCGCCAACAACAACGGCCAGGGACCCCGTGGGGACAGAAGTATGGATCACCAACACCACGGTGGCAAAGAGAACCTGTTGGGGAGCCAGGGGGAGCCACAGCAGCAGCACATGCCAGGAAAAGGTGAGGGGGACCTCACCTGTAAACCCGCGGAGAGGATGATGGGTACCAGGTATGAACACTCTAACTTGGGGCCAACTAGTAACAACTCCGAGTTTAGTAACAACTATTACACTCCAAGGCCCTGTTATGAGCAACATGGCGGACAGCAGCAACAAAGCGGTGGGATGGGGATAACGCACTCCTCGGCACATAACAGCATGGAGAACTCCCACGAAGCAGGGTACCACAACAGCCAGTACAACCAGTACCCGGCATACCGGGCGGGCTACGGCGGCGGTGCCTACGGGATGATGGGTCCCTCGGGGTGCCGGCAACCAGGGAACATGATGATGAGCAGCAACTCCTCAGCAAGCCACGGCAAGTCCACATTGGGAGCTGCTTCGGGTGGCTTTCAAAGGTTCCCGGGGCAAACTCAGCAGCAGCATCCTTCAGGGGCCACCCCGACCCTAAACCAGCTGCTGACGTCCCCAAGCCCGATGATGCGGGGTTATGGTGGTGCCTATCAAGACTACAGCGGACCCGCGGCGCAGCAGCAAGCGGGCATGGGCCTGGGGAAAGACGTGGGGCCCCAGTATGGAGCCACCTCGGCCCACGGCTGGGGAGGGCAGCAGAGGAACCACCCGCATTCAATGAGTCCAGGCAACGGAGGGCAAGGCCTCGGCAGGACTCAGGTAAGTTTAGGAAACTTAAGTCAGATGCTGCGGTGTGCATCAGTCAACTTTAGTTTCTCAGCGCTGGTGTGTCACTCATAATTATCAGGTGTTGTGTGCGGTGAGCACAAATACAGGCTCTGTGTGCGTCGGACAAGGTATATGTAGACGTGTGTTGTGAAGTTTGGGAGGAAATATAGGAATTATAGGAATATTATGGGGTGATATTTTAATGCAGAGCAACTGCCATGACGCGAATAATTCTGACTTGTGTAAACGTTTTAAATATTATGTGTACTTGAGCTTTAATATGACAGAAAAAGGGAAGAAAATGTTGGCTATTTATTTTTAAAAAATGGACCATGGACTGTTTTAATTACACGGATTAATATGCTAAATCGGAAACTGTTCTTATCCACAGCTTTCAACAGTTTACATTCCAGTCGTGTATTCTCCTTATTATTTAGTTTTTAGTTTTATTCGCTAGATAAAAGGCAACATTCATGTTGAGATTCACCTCTGCCGACGTGGTCTCAGACACGTTGCGAAACGCCCTATTTAGAGGACGTGTTGTGTTCGAGGCGCTCGTCGAGCAAAGTAAAATATCCCCCTCGAAAACGTATATAAATACTAATAATAAACGCCAATAATATAAAATACTTCCCATCCTCTCTCATGTAACCGGTTTGAAAAGTCAAACGGACACTGCGGCCGTCGAAAGACCGCCTGTCCGTCTCCGCGCGCTCTGCATTGAGCTGGAGCGCTTCTGTGCGCCTCGTTTATTCCCGTGCAGCTCTGTTAGGAATTTGAATAGTGGAGGTAAACTGCCTAAAAGCTCTCCGTACTCCTGGCTCACAGTTGACATCCAGTCTGCCATCTGATTGGCTCCCTGTGGCCCCGCTGGGCAGACTGCATTCAAAAAAAAGGAGGATTCTTACAGGGATTTTTGGCCATGGCGATGTAGTGATGCTGCATTCATGTCTTATGGGAATACTCCTCTTATTTGGAGGCCGTCCAATGCAATAATTGTTTAATGAAGGTTTAGCCTACTCCTGATAATTATTCTCATATTTTTCCATACCGAACAGACATACAAAAACACTGCAATGCCAGCCCAACGTGGTGAAGAGTAGATTAATTATATATTCTAGTGTCATATGAGTTTTAATCTTAAATTTCTTATTATATGTAGATAATTTTCCAGTTTTGTTTTTTTTTCTATCTGAGATAAAAGTATCATCCTTGCAGCATTCAGAGAAAATGCCCCAAACATTTGTTTTTCCATGTGACATGAATGCATCGTAAAACATAGGCTTGTTTGTTTGTAATTTAAGGAAACACACAAATGCTCTTTTCCAGAGAAAAACATATTCATGTCCACAGTTCTAGACAACAGCCCCTGAAAGCTGACTTCTCCTCTGCTGCAGCTGGGTGTGGAATGCCTTGCTCTAGGTCTAACAGTGGTGGGAGGGGAGCAAGTGTTACTAATTATTCAAGTATTCCTCCTTCTGTTTCTGGGGACTGCAGTCAAGGATCGCTGGGTGTCCCTGAATCCCACACTCTTTGGGAATCCCCGTGTTGAAACACTGCTGGTGTAAACAGCGTGGAGACCTACAGCCAGGGAAAGTAGGAGCTGCCAGCTCAGAACTCAGCCACAAAACATCACAGGGTTTCTCTAGAAGAGCCGTTATTCTGTGGTTGTTTTTTGATGCACTAAATTATGCGCACTGCTGGATGGCACATCTGGACGACTGGAGGGCAAGGTGGTTGAGCATAGTTTATACTGTCTGTCTCTCGCAAAACAAAAGCAGTTCATTAGCCTACATTGTTTCAATCAAAGGCAATTTGCGTTGGATGCTGGGGAAATGAAATGAAGGCTTTAGTGTGGGAGGGTTTACTGTGGTATTGATTGTAGCAAATTATGCACCGGTAAGAATGGTCACCAGAAACCTACAATAATCTCACTCCTTGCTACAATTATCAGTGCTAATTATGCATGGATTGGGTATTATATATATACATATATACATATATATATATATATATATATGTATGTGTATATATATATATATATATAATAACCTCAAACAGTTTATTAGTCGTTCTATTCTATGCTATTCTATTCTCTTACATTTAACATTATTATTTCTCAGTATTCTACTTTAGGAGTAAGTGCATGTGCTACTGTGTTTTTTTTCTCTACCAGCATTTCAGCAGCAGTATATTCACGCTACAAAAGCTATGTTTCTATGTTTAATTCATATTTGGAGCGGCAGCACCGCTCTCCTGTGCACTGACAGGCCGTGTGAGAAAGGCGAGCTGGTGTAGTGCATAATACTGCCTCCAAATTGGCCCCGTGATATGACTGCGCTTCACTTCAGAGCGCGTTTGGTCGGAGCACGCCTCTGTCACCTGTTGGCACAGTTTCCCCTCTTTCAAATTCAATTTCCCTCCCCACTGCCTCTCTTCAGGAGCAAGCTGTGAGCGAAACGAGTGCACCTCATTTACACCGCTGTCCCCCCCCCCCCCCCCCCCCCCCCCACCCTCCCTCACACTCACTTGTCTGGCCACTCACCAAAATGAAGACAGAGCTCCACCACTGTGTGTGTATGTGTTGTGTATTTGTGCACACACATCAGAGATATGGAGGATATGTTATTTAGAGGTGTTTGTCAAACCTGCTCTCTCACCAAAATGACGTTGTCCCAGTTTTTCAAATTACTCTGGCCTATTTGACTGAGGGAAAACAGAACTATATTCAGTGTTCAATTTGTGACCTTCTGTCTGAATGTGTGTCTGCCTGTTTGTCTGCACATCAACAGCTTCAAATCCAGACTGTTACAGTATGTACCTATAGCAGCAGTACAACAACATATGTGCAATCCTAATGACTTATTTAAGTGTACATCATGAATGATACAGCATTTTCTGTGTCATGCTATATGTGTAACAAGGATCCGTCTGTTATCCACTAATCAGAACAGACATAAGACACACAGAGAACAATAAAAGTAATTAGTAGATAATAATGGGGACCTAGTACGCTGGAAATAGTGTTGTTGTTTATATAATTACAGCAGCAACTCATTTAAAATCTGACCTAATAAAACAAGAATGAATGGATATCTACAGTATCCACTAATTTATCACTATTATGCTCTGTGTTTTGCCTTTGTTTTTTTTAGAATTGAAATCAAAGCTCAGTAGTTCTACATATCAAAGACTAGACCCAATCCCATCCTTGGTAATGTGCTTACCTTGAAATGATCCCTGCTCGCAGTGCTCTCCAGTGCATACTGTTTACATTTCTCTCTTATGAATTATTAGTGTGATACGAACAAAGACTTTATAATGGGAGCAATGCATCAATGTCACATTGTATTATGCGGCTATCTCAGGGAGCCTTGTGCATAGTGATGGGCCTGACTGTGGCTGCTGGAATTTAATTTATGGTACATGTTCTGCATCGGACCGACAGCCCATGGGGTCTGATCAGGAAATGGGCACACAGGTGTGTGTTTAGGTGCTTCACTATATGCTGGGATGTGCATTTATGATGTCTGTTTATCTGAGTTCATCCTTTAGTATGTGTCTTTCTCTCTGTCTCTCTCTGTTTGTGTGTGGGTGCAGGCAGGAACAGGCTAAAGCCCCTTCGTCAGCACTAAGCAGTCCAAACTCAACCCCGCCCCTCTCACAATGTCTCTCTTTCTCTCCATCTCTCGCTCTCTGCCCCGCCCGTCAGGCGTTTGTTTATGTTGTTTTGTTTACATCTCTGTCTTGGCCAGCCAGCGCAGTGCTGATTAGCAACACTAGAGTGAAATTTTAATTTGCTCTGTTGCGTCCGATAAGGGCCCCGCGCAGCGTTTTTCATCTTCCGTGGATGAAACACAGAGCCTGCTTAGGTAATTGGCAGGCCGGGGTTATCCCTGGTCTGCATGTGGTTTCCACAAAATGCCAATTAATTCTGATTTAAAAAAAATAAGAATAATAGAAAAAAAAACTGTCCAGTTGCATCATTGGGTGCGAGCTCATGTATTATTAGCCGGCTAATAAAATAATTGTAGTTTTTTGTTTTGCCCACTGTGCACTCATAACATCCCCTGGAGTCAAAGGTTGATGTTTAAACGCCCTGAAGAAAGGATTTAATTACTGCGAGCAGGCGTTGATTTGGTGTCAGCTGTTTCTCAGCTCTGTCTTATCCGAGCTGCTGGTGTCAGGAGGGAGCAGAGAAAACAAAACCATAGCAATTTTGGGGAAGAAAGTTAATTGTCCATATGGGAGAATTTGACTTCTCCGTGTGGATGGAGGTAGTATGAGGGGTTTTGGATTTGACTTGATAGTCATTTCAATTTCATTTATCCACCTTATTTAGCCCCTTCTCGGCAGTGGTGACTTCTTCTCATGATCACCCTGTATGAAGAGCTTGAACTGTTCACTGGCATTCTGGGATTTGTAGGAGTTATCAGAGTATGTATGGTGTAAGATACAACTATACATGGATGTAATGGACCTTATAGGCCATGTGCCAAGCGAAGAAAACCATAAATTACTCTTTCACTCTCAGCTGACTTAAAGTGGAGAAACAGGCTTCTTTAATTTTGCACTCAATACACACACACACACACACACACACACACACACACACACACACACACACACAGACACACACACACACACACACACACACACACACACACACACACACACTAAGTTTTTCTTCAAGTAGCTTTGTGTGACATTTCTGGGAGGTTTTGCAGCAGCAGTGTTGCTTTGGTCATGATTTATCTAACAAATACACTCACATTGATATTTATCACAGACATATTTATCTAAGAAAAAAAAAATCAACCACAAGCAAGTGTAATTTGATCAGTTTCCCATTTTTTTGTGATAATTTTATTGAATTTTCATTTGTCTTTTCCATCTCAATAGGTCATAATTTACATAAACATACTTGGATGGAGATCTGGCTGCTGTCTTTTCAGTTAGCAGAGAGAGAGAGAGAGAGAATATAGGAAGGCCAGAGATGTATAAATGTAGGCGATATTTGAAGTGAGTCACATGGAGGGCTGCTGACTTCTGAGAAATGGGCCTGGCCGAGTTCAGAGAGAGAGAGAGAGAGAGAGCATCAGTATCTGAACTCTGGCAAATGTCAGCATAGTTAATATCCTCTCCCTCTGGATCTCACCCTGCTTCAGCTTTGTGAACGATGCGAGGAAAAAGAAGTATTTACGAGTTGTTGGCCTCACACACACATGCACGCACACGCACACACACACATATATTGGGTTTCCTCCCTCTTTCAGTGTGTGTGTGTGTGTGTGTGTGGCTGGCAGGGTGCCAGGTCTCATGGTGGTGGGTGCTGCGGTGGCGCCCCATACCCCCTCCCACCCCGCCATCGCCACCACCCTGACCTTCACATATGCTAATTAGCCATGTGGAGCTGCTGAATGAAAGGACCACCCCTCCTCCTCCTCCTCTATCCCAGAGGAGGGGTGGTCTTTCTTACTCAGGTGGTCCACTCTCACTCAGTTGTTTCCCTACGTGGGTTTATTTTTCTGTGTATTTGCAAAGGAAATGTACGGCACATAACTATATACTTTCTAAACAGATGGTCCTCTACACAGATAGCTTTCACTTTGTCTCTGTTTGTGTTTTCCATGTCTTTCATCTGCCTCTCTGTCCCTGGCTGTCAGTAGCAAGCTAGGTCTCCCAAGGGACCTGCAGTCAGTTCAGAGGTATTTAGACAGCCAGCATATCCTATCGAATATTTATACACCATACTGAACAGATCTGTGGGCCACTAGACTGAAACCCTGTCCTGCTTTAATGTTGCCTTCCCTGCAACAAGAGGGAATGTGAATCATTCAGGTCAGTCTCTCCAGAAATTAGCATTTTTGTGATTGCAGCAAATAATCCAAATTCAAAAAGTCAGCATGATATTCTCAAGTACCAACTGATCTCCTTCCTCTCTGTATAATACAGCTAATGGCCTGACAGTTCAGCTCTACAAAAAGAGAAGACAGCAGGATAATTGGCAGATTACCCTGGGAGTTTTATCTATTTAAGAATTTAGAAGATTTGTGATGCACATTCTTTTTTATATTATTAACACTGTATAATTTTAGAATTTCTTTTACCTTGAGCTTTTGGTTTAGCCTCGCTGACAAAATACTCTGCTTATTAAAAAAATGAGCACAGTAGAAATAAAACTTGAAGTTAGGTGATGAAGAGTTAGAGGTGAAAGCATTTTTAAGAATTTGAAGACAGAAGTTTTTTCTTCTTTGTTAATTCAGGCTCTTGTATTTTTATATTTTTATATTTTGTTCAGGAAATAAAAAAAGGATGTTAGAAGAATTTTTCAGTAGTTTTTGATTCATTAGCTATATGTTTTATATCACAGAAAGTAAAAATGTGTGACTCTCAGATGGAGGTAGTCATGTTTTGGTAACACTTAAGTCCTTTTTGTTTCATTGGTTCTTACAGTGTCACTGCACAACATCAAAACACTGAGACAACCTGCTGCATAATCATGTGTTTTTTGTCAAATTAGTTGTAAAAATATAAATGTCTGTTCACCTAGACTTCATGTATGAACTGCCAATCGCTGCCATCCTACACTCCTCTTACCAGCCTGTGAGAAAATCATCATTATCATCAACATCATCATCACCATCATCCGTCACTTTACACATCAAAGCCTCTGCACTCCTCTCTGTTTCCAGACTGTAGACTGTGCACTCCAGTCACACGTCTTGCTGTTTGGTTTGAGTTGATCCTAATCAGCGCTGGCACGGTGGGACCATTTGCTCAGTAGAAAAAAAAAAAAAAGAAAAAGAAAAAAAACGAATACAACCAAACAGCACCAGCAAGGCGCTGTCTGTCGTTTGTGAAGCACAGAGAGACAAAAATAGAAAAACGATGGGACACGGACAACGCACCGAGTTTCTGTTAATGAGTTTTGTCTGTTTCTTCAGGTCGTTTGGTTTTCTCTCAGAGTCACGCTTTCTTTTTTTTTTTTTTCTTCATCCTTTTCTGTCACACAAATATAGACAACACAAACACGCACATACATGCACACACTCTTAAACATGCACTTATGTGTGCACATCTCTCTCTCTTGTCTATAGTGCTGACTGGTCAACCATGTATTTTCCCAGCCACAACACGTTCCTGTCATCTTTTTCCTTTCCTACCAAACACAAGATTGTCCATTACAGTTTACTGCGAGTGTGTGTGTGTGTGTGAGAGAGAGAGAGAGAGTGAAAACAAAACTTGTGTGAGGATATATTGGTGATTTATAGACACCGGTCACAACAGGACACTAGTGGTCACTCCTGGCTAAGCGCTGCCTCATTTAGATCAATTTTATTTTAGCAATTTAGGAAAAAACTTCACACCACTTCCCCCTCTAAACACATATACGGAGTGGATACACACACGCAAGATGTTATGTTAGAAATGTGGTTGTGATGTGTCGCACTGGGTGAAGGCATATTTAGCCCTCGTATTTGTCTCTTTTTCTCGCATTAAGCACATCTCTGATATGGCCAGACTTGTGTGCCACATTCCAACCACTCCTCTGAAACAAACCGGATGAACTGGATTAGATATCGACAACACAAGTGAACTTTATTTTAGAGTTTAAATGTCTTATTTCTTTAAGATGTTAATTCCTCCAAAGGATATCAATACATCTGGAAGCGCAGATGTACGCTGTGCACACTTAATTTCCCTGCGCCTGTGTGCCTGTGTGTTTCCAAGTGCATGCACGCGTGTGTGTGTCTCCCTACTCAATGAACATCCATAGTTACTGTTGGCTAAACATGCAAAGGTTACTGTAATGTCAGACACATGCCAGAGGGGAGTGTGGAATACCACATTAACATAATCCATAGACAACTGTCCCATTTACAAACATTGCCATGCCAGGCTGATCGCCACAGCACCGCAGGAGCACATGACTGCTCGTGCTTCTGCCACGCTGCATAAGTACTGAATGGAGTAACTACAACAAGATCCTCTAACAGAAATACATTCACAAGGGAGACGGCTAGTTGTCAAATTTTGGCATGACTCGTCAGGACAAATTATGACGCTGTAGAAAATGCGAAGACGTCGTTGTTTTGCCAGGGTGCACGTGTGAACACTTTGTTGTGTATTGTGAGAACACCTACTAAATGAGTGGATAGAGACTTTATTAGATTCAGCATGAAAGTATTGGAATCAGACCAACATAGAGCCTTATGCGGAGGTTCACTCCTGAGCGATTCCAGTGTCAAAAAAAAATATTGAGAATGGCTCTCCAGGGCATTTTCTTATCCAAATATCCGCAATTCAGGAGGAAATGTAGTTGTAATTTTTATTAATTTTTTTAACCACTAAGGCCAAATGATTTATTTTCTAAGCAAAGTCTTGCTTGCTTTTGGGAATCACAACTGTAATGAATACAAAGTAAGTAACCACTGAACTAATATTTGAAGCATTCAGTGTTAATTAGATGTTTTATGGTAGTGGAGGCGGCTAACATGTTGCCCTCTCACCCACTGGGGCTGGAGTCTGTGCTGACAGTCGGAGTGATTGTTTTGATAATTATGTGTGCATAAGCTGGAGAAGAGGCTCTTACCGCATTATGAAAAATACATTTTATATTTACAGCTTGGTTTGACTGTGCGAGACTGCGCTTTCAGCATTGTTTTGAGGGATTCATTGTTTTCACTCGCATAACGGGTATTTTAATTAGTCTGTCTTTGGAAATTCCCTGTGTGTGTTGTGGTTTGTGTTGGACACTGCAGACTCCCACAGCTCCCAGACATTTCTCAACTTTTTACACATTGGCCACATTCCAAAAAGCGGAGTCATGCGGAAACTTCTGCCTATTCACATTTTCTCCTCTGTATTTCAGAGGATAAACAACCTCTCCATCCCTCTGTACTGTTCTATCCTTTCTCTTTTCCCCAATTGTTTCCAAGTCTCTGTCTTTTTTGTCTTTTGGATGCTAGTTGCGGGTGACCTTGGCTGGTGACTACAGTGCCTACTCATTAAGTAGTAAAGATGAATGGTTCCATTATAGCAGGGGGAAAAAACGAGCGGGGCCAATTAGCGGTAATTAACAGCGGAGAGGGCGAGGCGCTCTGGAGGGCACCCTGACCCGGACTCTGGAGGGGGCAGAGGGGAGCAGGGAGCACGTGTATGTGTGGAAAAGATTTAGGTATATGTTCGTAAAAAAAAGTGCGCGTGTGTGTATTTGGGGAGGTGTGCGTTTGTACATAAACGTATACATGATTATAGGTGTATGTGTATCGATGTAATGGGAAGGTTTGTATTTTTGTGTGTTGGAGGGGACAGTTATAGGTGTGTGACGATCAATGTGAGAATGTGTGGGGGTTGAATTTAGATGTACATACATGATATCAATATAATAGGAGTGTGTAGTTGTGAATGTAAGAGGTTTTAAGTGTTTAAGTGTGTGTTTATGTGTAATCAATACCATGGGAATGTGGTTATATGTGTGTGAATATGAGTATTAAGGTTACAGGTGGGTTTCAGTGGTGTTTATGGAGTGTTTAAATAAATGGTATTTATATAGCACCTTTCTAGTCTTCTGACCACTCAAAGCGCTTTACACTACATGCCAACATTCACCCATTCACACACACTTTCATACACTGATGGCAGAGACTGCCATGTAAGGTGCCAACCTGCTCATCGGGAGGAGTTTCTAATCATTCACACACACACACACTCACACACCCATGGCACAGCCTTCGGGAGCAATTTGGGGTTCAGTATCTGGAGGATCCAGGGATGGAATCGACCCACTCTACCTCTGAGCCACAGCTGCTCCTTAAGGTGTATATCTGTATCTTTGCATGTACATTATAAGACAAAGCTGGAGGTGTATACCATTGCAGACATTCCTGTGTGCTGACAGATGGGAAAATCACCAGGGGATTCGGCACATTTGAGCATTTGGAGGTGACAGGGTCAACAGCCGGCAACACCTCTCTTAGACTCTTGACCCCTGATGTGATGTCACTCCCCCTCCTGGAGCCCTTTGGTGCGGCCAGGGAGCTTGTTAGGCTTGAGAATAAAAGGTCTGAGAAGAAAAGGCCCTGAAATGCCAAGCCAATATACCATCAGCGCTAATGAACATTTTGTGATGATTTTTGTTCTTAATTGGGGATTTTTTTTTTTTGTGCTGATCTGCAGTATTTTAGCATCTCAGCATCAAGGTGAAACTCAAGGTTGTTCAGAGAGAGACTCTCTTACTCTCCCACTGTCTTCCTCTTTCTCAGTGGCTGCGCTTGATTTATTCACCCCACCTACTTCCCGTTTTTTTTATCAGTTCTTGGGTGAAATTGTCACAGACGTGTAATCCTTTGGGTGCCACTAGCTGGGAGACCTACACGTGAGCCACGTACTTGGAGAGATGGGTGTGTGTTTGTAATGGTTGGCGGTGGGGCGTCTAAACAGTAGGTAGCACTAGGTCTTGTGTCCAACATGGAAGACCTGGCAAGTTAATAAAGCGATGTACAATACACCAGGAGACAAGGCTGTGTTGTCACTTTAACAGACATGTTAGAATTGGCAGTTAGTGTGAGAGAGCATTTGTAAAGGCTGAGGATTTTTTAAGGTATTTTGCAAAGTGCTGGCAAAGTGCTGCTTTCAGGGCCCCTGAAATTGCAATGCCTGGTAAATGGATGGTTTGAGGAGTATACAATGTATTAGAAGTCAATTGTGCATGGGAGGGCCTATTTTCCATATCGCTAGTCGAACAAGTGTGTCATTCTGTGTGTGTGTGTGTGTGTGTGTGTGTGTGTGTGTAGCTGTTGCATCTCTGCCTTCGTGGCACATACACACGCACATACAGACTATACATGCCCCTGCTACATCTATTCCCCTGTTGGTTCAATGTGTCTCGGCTCCGTCATGTGCAGGTTTGTCTGTATGGTAGGGTTGGGGGGGGGGTTACACTGTGGGGGCCGCGGCATACATCAGAAACCATTACCCATAATGGCCTCTTTCCCCACACCCCGCATATCCATTCCCTTTCCCTCTTCTGACATTTATTTTATGACTGCTTACATATCAAATATTTAAATAAACAGAAATAGGGGCTTCGGCTGCGGTTTGCCTGGGGGTGACGGGGGGAGTTGCGGCGGAGAGAGGAAGGGGATGGATGATGACATTCATTTCCGAAACTAGGAAAGAAAAAAGCAGGGTTGGGTGGGTGGGTTGGTGGTGGTGTAGGGTGGGAGGAAAAGCAGGAGCAGCGGAGAGGAAGGGGGAGAAAAAAAATGCTTCGCTTGGCTCCAATCAAAGCAGGCGGCGTGTTTTTTCGCTTACGCCTGGCAGCAGCAGTGACAGACGGTTGTGTATGCGCATGTGTGCATGGGTGTGAATGTTTATGTGCGTGTGTGCACACTGTCGTGGGGCTCATCCGTCAGCGTTTCCTGGGGACGCAGGAGGACGTGGGAGAAGGCCCTTGTGGCTCATAAAAAGCAGCCCGCTGTACTGAAGCAATATCAACTGCAACCGCCAAGGAGATCAGAGCACGACGCAAAGTAACGAAGGGAAAAAAAAACAACAACAAGAAAAGAAACAAAGTGAAACACAGCAATGAGAGGAGGTGGAAAAAAGAAAGGACAGAGGGAGGGATGCGAAGGTGAGGTGGAGGAAGATTTATCTCGTTTCCTCAGGAGAGGATGATGGAGAAAAGGTGGGGAGGAATGTGAAGGGAGAGGTAGAAAATAAAGGGGAAGAAAAGAGAAAGGTGTGTATATATATATATACATATATGTGTGTAGAGAGACAGAGTGGTCCTGGGGTGCAGGCGGCTAGTCTTGCGCTGGCTGGCGTCGGTGGGAGGCCCATTACTGTCAGGCTAATCTTAAAATAATTAATTGCGAAGTCGACGCTTTTTAAAGAGTATTGTAATTGAATCCTAAATTAGGCTTGGGAAAGGGGACGCGTCCTGCTTTGCTGCAAGTCTGTTCCCATTCTCCAGTCATACACACACGCACACATTAGTGGGTCATGCGCACAGGCGGGCAGAAGGAAAAAAAAGACAACAGGCGAAGGAAATGCTAATGAAATGCATATTTGGGGAGAAAGGGGCCATCTATAATTTAGCTGTGCTCTTTGAATGTGAATGATGTGTGTGCAAGCGCTGTGATTTATTTTTGTTGTGCAGAGGGATAATTCTGTCAGAGTAGGCTTTTATTCTTGTAAACAAATGTGGGGAAAAGAGCAGAATAAAAGTGGAGTAATAAAGTAAACAGAATGGTATGAATACATTTAGCTGCTGGCATGAATAATTTGTATAGGGGACGGAGGGGTTTGATGAAAGAGAGATGACAGATATGGGAGCCTTGATATTGCCTGATGAAATTTTGGGTTGGCCTCCGATTCGCTGTTTTCTGGCACTTGTTTTCATTTCTGTGTGTTTTTTTTTTTCTCGCTGATTAGTGCTGTGTATCTCTTCCTTTCCCACACCCGCGCAAGTAGGTAGAACATAGCCTTCACAGACACATGCACACACCCAACATTCACTTTATAACCCCTCAAATCCTCCAAGGCCCTTTCGTACTAGCCTCCTCAACGAGGCTCTGCTTAAAACAAGCAGCTCAATGTGCTTTCACTTACACACACTGCTGCCCACATGGCTCCTCCTGGATGACCCCTGCAAAAACTATAGGCTATAGAACTTTCTGGATCAAAGCTCTGGGAAAAGGGTCTGCCCTCCATAAACGTCGGCCCTGCTCCATAACTCTGGCAGGAGCCAGGGAAGAAAGATGGCACAGGGTGCAGGGTCAGGGAGACAGTTTAGGAAGGCAATAATGGAAACTAAGCAGTCAACAGATGCCTTTGGTAAAGGCTAAAAAGTAGAGGAACTGGGATTATCTGCAGGATAATTTAAGCCCTTGCTTCAAGGTATAGGCTATAAACTCTTATTGTCATAGTCATGTTGTTCATTGAGATCAATATTGGCAAATTTACTTCATTTTACAGTATGTTTGTATATAACTATGATAAAGGCTTCAGATATTTAAAGTATTTGATTTTATTGATGTGCTCAGTGTTGACCTTTTACTGTATCAGCTTCAGAAGCACAAAGAGATTCCAGGATTATGTATACATGGAGTTGCAGTCATTCAAATAGCTTGAAGTATTTTCTGTTACAGTGCACTGTGCCTCAATCTCACCTCCACAAACACTACAGGAACCAGTCTAACCACTCCGCCAACATGTTGGCCCATGCTGCCGTCTGCCCCGATGCACTGGGCTGTGCACTCCAGGTTCAGCTTTCTTGTCGTCTGTATTAAAATCCTTGTCAGAATTGAAATACAATGAAATTCTTTAGCTCTGGCACAAGAATCTGGCTGCATCTGTATGACAAATCAAACGTTCCTCATGCTGTTTTCCAAATGTTTGAACCGTATTCAACTCCTATTTGGCCCAGATCTGACAGCTATAAACTTGGCTCAGAACATCCCATTTTCTCCTGGCTGACTGGGATGAATAACAGCAGAGAGGACAATATTGTGGTCGAGCTGAGCACGGCTGACTCTTCTGTCTCTGTGATCCCTCTATCAATAAGGAACACAGGCCTGTCAGAAGACCTGCCAACTGTCTGGCTGTCCACGCAGCCTGCTCTCTACACAACATCTGGACACAGATGGTACACACTAAACACACACACACACACATACTCACACACAATACAAATACACATGTTTTACTGATACTGGCAGACGTTCATAGACATGCTGTACCTATACAGTTGGTAAATATAGTGATGTGTAACTATACATGCATCCTCATGCACATTCATATCCACAAACATAATTAACTCACATATTGATCAAGGTCTTTCACATTATCTCTCAAGTCCAAACAAGTCCAACAGAAAAAGAAACTTAACCAAATCTTTAACCCCCCAAATACCAGAAATACACATACAAACACTATAAATAACCAGACATCTGTGAAAGGAAATAAATAACAAAAATAAAATGAAATGACAGAAAAATTTGTTACATTGTCATGCTGTCAGCTACCATATCCTCAACAAAGGTTAGAAAAGGCTGCCAAATAGTATGAAATTTCCTAGTAGACCCTCTGACAGTATATCTAATCTTCTCCAATTTAAGATGGTACATGACTTCCCTGATTCAATGACTATATGTTCGTGGAATAGGGTCTTTCCATTTAAACAATATCAGGCTCCTGGCTAGAAGAGAGCAGAAGGCCAACATGCTGATTTCCCACCTACTAAGAGGGACTCCCACCGGGGCCACACCAAACAGTGCAATGAATGGAGACGGCTCTACTGCTTTTCCAAATATCCTAGAGAGAAGGAGAGAAGGTCTCAAAGATGGATTGCCAGAATGTGTAAAGCTTTGGACATGTCCAAAACATGTGCAGCAGAGTGGCTGCAGCTTGCCTGCATTGATCACATGTGGGATCTATGTTGGCTTTGATCTTAGAAAGTCTGACTGTAGACCAGTGCAAACGGTGCACAATTTTGAATTGAATAACAGCATGCCTAAGACATATGGATGAGGAGAAAATTCCCTGTATTATTTTGTGCCAAGTTTCTTCTGAAATTGGTTCGTCTAAATCTGTTTCCCATTTATTTTTAAGGAGGTCTAAAGGCGTCAAATTGTAAGTGTTGAGTAGTTCGTAAATTATGCTTATAGCCTGTTTTTGGACCGATTTACGGTAAAAAATTGACAGAGAAGTGGGAGAGCATGATGGAAAGCAACCCGGGTTCGAGGCTACAATGTTCCGGAGCTGCAAGTACCAATAAAAGTGTGATCTGGGAATCACATTTCTGCACTAAATGTTTGAAGGAGGCAAAATTGCAGTCAATATAGAGATCAAACACAAGACCATACCCCTTCTAGACCAGGTACCAAAAACCTCATCCATCACTTATGGGACAAACATGTGGTCTTTTGCAATTGGCGCAGCCTGCGATAGGCCATAAAGGGAGAAGAGAGAAGGATCTTCTAAAATGATTCCAGGTTTTGATTGAAAATGATTTTGATTTTGTGTGAATGGCGGTTTAGAACACAATAAGGCTGCTAGAGAAATGGTCCCAATAGACACCCCCTCCAGAATTGCCTAATCAGGGACAGTGACATCGTTCCTCACCCAGCATAGCAATGCTCTTATGTTGTGTTTGGGAGCACCTGGTTAGGATGCCTCCTGGACACCTCCTTCTTGGAGGTGTTCCAGGCACGTCCAACTGGTAGGAGACCCCAGGGCAAACCCAGAACACACTGGAGGGACTACATATCTCTTCTGGCCTGAGAACACCTGGGGATCCCCCAGGAGGAGCTGGAGGGCAGTGCGGGGTGAAGGATGTCTGGGCTTCCTTACTTAGTCTGATGTCACCGTGACCCGGTCCCGGATAAGCAGTGGAAAATGGATGCATGGATGGATCTGATTATTTAGTTTGGAAAAGAGTGATTTTGTTAAAAAGACCAGAAGACACTGGAATATATACAAAAATTTAGGCAGTACGTTCATCTTTACTGTATTAATTCTTCCACCCAGAGAGAGACGCAGGGCATCCCAGCGCTCAATATCTTGCCTCAGATTAGATAATAGAGGCTGATAGTTAGCTGCATATAGATCTTTATGTTTATGTGTAACCCATATCCATAAGTACCTGAATTTCTTACCTAACTAGACCCTGACTAGTCCCAGCTCCAACAGACATCAGCTCATTTTTCTGAATGTTAACTTTGTAGCCAGATATTTTGCCAAATTCTGTAAGTAAAACTATTAACTTAGGGACACTTAAGGGGTTACAATATGTACAATTGCATATCGTCCGCATAAAGTAAAACTTTATGTTCAAATCCTGTACACTGAATTCCCTTGATATCAGCATTTTGCCTCAGAGCTAGAGCAAGTGGTTCCATTGCAACCGCAAATAGAAGTGGGGACAAAAGACACCCCTGTCTCATGCTGCTTTGGAGCTCAAAGCAGGTGGACAGATTATTGTTAGTGTGCATGGCAGCCATCAAAGATGTATATAAATTCGATCCGTGACATGAACTTATGGCCAAATCCAAACCTCTTCAGTGTACTGAAAAGATAGCCCCACTCCACCCAGTCGAAGGCCTTTTCAGCATCAAGTGAGAGCACTACCTCTGGTGCACCGGGTGGAGAGGGGCTATAAAGGATATTCAAAAGGCGTCTAATGTTAAAAAAAAGATTCTTAAAGAACCCATTTGGTCAGGTAATATGACGGAAGGATGAACCTCCTGCAAGCAGCGCCCCAGAACTTTAGCAAGGATTTAAGCATCAGTGTTTAGAAGAGAAATTGGACGGAATGAGCTGCACTTAAGAGGATTTTTGTCTTTCTTGAGTATTAAAGAAATAACCTGACACATGGTTGGAGGAAGGGATTTTAATGAAAGTGATTCTTCAAAGACTGTCAGTAATAAAGGTGAGAGTTGGTCTGAGAATTTTTTGAACAAGTTTGTTGGGTAACCGTCTGGTCCCCAAGATTTGTGACTTTGCATAGACCTGATTGCTGATGCTATCTCTGCGGTCGAGATGTCCTCCGCCAATCCAGTAGCCATCCCAGGGTCTATAGAAGGGACACGCAGGGTATTAGAAAAAATCTTCAAGTGCACCAGGGCTTACTAATGAATCAGAGGTGTATGACTGATTGTGACTGTTTGAAAACAGAAGTTAATTTTTAGGCTATCTGTGCTTTCTGAGCCTTGCTCATCGTTTATTATAGGAATGGTCTGATTGGCAGTTCTTTGCTCAGCTGATGAACGAGTTTCCATCCAGCCTTTTCCCCATGTTCATAGCACCCATTTTGCGATTTAGAGATAAGGTATTCAGCCTGTCGTGCTGACAGGAGATCAAACTCAGCCTGCAATGACATAGGCTTTGTCATCGTGTCTGCAGAGGGCAGATGTCTATATACCTATCCAGCTCCAGTATCTCTGAATAGGTCTTACGAACTGGTGCAATGTCATGTTTGGTAAATGAGAGAAAAGATTGGAGAAGAATACAGAGTTATCCCAGTTTGGTGCATAACTATTGGCCAAGATGACCGGACCTACCACAATAATGTAGCGCCTTGTGGGGTCAGACTTACTCCTGTCATTGTGAATGGTGTGTTTTTATCAATTAATATGGCTGCCCCTCTAGTCCTTGAGTGGAACTTGGAGTGATATATCTGTCCTGCCCATCCCCCTCTTATTCGAAAATGATCTGTTATACATAAATGGGTCTCCTGAAGGAAAGCAATATCTATATTAGCTGTTTTAAATGTGTAAATACCTTTTTACGCTTCATTGGATGGTTAAGTGATTTAACGTTCCAACTCAAAGTTGAGATTAACTCACATATTGATTTAAAAATCCTTTTTACTCGCACTCGTAGTGTGTAAAAATCACATACACTACACTTTGCCATGTGGCTGAATACATACAGTAAATACACACACTCACACACCCTCTCCCACAGAATCGGACACATGGTGAAATCTGTGTTGCAGCCAAAAGATCTGTCGCCTCTCCTGGGAAATATGTGCTTCCCTTTAATATGTCTGGCCTTTAATAAAAACCTGAACATAAAAGGTCGGTCAGGGGTTGGTGTGTAAAACAACTCATGATCAGGGTACTTATTCTGGCCACATACTGACTGCTGTGATATAGATTCAGTATGTGTTTACACTGTTACTAAATGCTTAACTAATAATAGTAAGTATCAGCAATTGTTTCTTTTTTTTCATTGAGTGAAAACATATAAGGCTGATGGAAACTCATGTTGCATTTATACCTGAAATAGATGAAAAAGAATACTGGAGATGATACAGGAGATGTACATACTATAGACACTCACACATTTTCAGTGTGATCATGTCCAAATCAAATTAAGTACCTTTAATTGCAAATATCACTCAATTTTCTCAGTCATATGTTATTCATATGGTCTGGCATAGCCTGTCCACCATAAACATAGCTGCCCTGGGGCTTAGCAATAATGGGAGTGAATGCTGGAGTTCAGTGTGCGTCAAATCTGTGTATGTGCAGTCAGGCCATGCATCAGGGCTCCCACAGGCCTGGAGCCTCTCATTGATCGACCCAGCTCCCCCACCTCATGTTCCCCAGCCAGCTTCAGTGATTGATTCCCAGTCAGGGCCCAGGAGATGGGAGGCCTGGCTCGGGCTCACAGAGCCTGGGGCCTCCCAGAGGGTGACCTAAAGGGGCTGCGGGGGGAGGGAAGCCTATTTCCAGGGCCTCTAACCCAGGTCGAGGAGCCCATTTCTGGGGAAGCCTTCACAGCGGGGTGGAAGAGTGGAGGCTCACATTCATTACAGCGCTGCTGCTGCCGTGACCGATATATGGAGGTGTGGGGAACAACAAGGTGGGGTGATGGTGGAGTGTGCGTTTGAGTGTATGCATGCAAGAGGTGAAGAGGTTAAGAGATATTGGTGCATGGGGGTTTGGGGGGAAAGAACACTGCCTTAACATGCTATTACACAATCTATCATAGCCATACACACACACACACACACTCACACACGAAAGCTGGAATACATTTTATGACTCCACTTACAATGTTCAAGCCTCTAACCTGCTGTTCCCATCCACACTGAACATTACCGCTGCCGTGCATCAACAAGCCTCTCTCCATGTCACTTTACGACGGTTGAGCGGAGGGGGAAAAAATTATATGAAAATCAATTTTTTTCTAATTAACTTTGTAAATTTCCCGCTGAGCTATCAGACATGGGGGCCTTGTGTGTCGTGCCGAGTCCGATAATGAAATCAATTTGGTTCAAATTGTTTCAGGTGACTTTTAATGAGTATCTAATATCCGCCTGAGGAAGGAAGGTCAGGATATCTGTTGGTTATTTGTGTTTTTGTGAGTTTTTTTTTTTTTTTTTTTTAAGTGATGGATCACCTGCAGGAGAAATATGGATGCTTCCACCCTGGAGGACTGGGCAGTGCTCCAAAACAAACTGCCTGAATGTAAATCCTTTTTTTTAGTTGGGAGCCTCTTTAACTGCACCACGGGTGTGACCTAGTTTGACAACTTGCTTTTTATAGATACAGTACATTTTCTATTTATTAATTCCTTGATGAAAGATATTTTTTATTAGGATACTACACCTGCATTTCTGGCACACCAAACAAAATCAAGGAGGACAGGTGGAAAAAGGCTTAATAACTGGAAGGGGGACCTATTGTGGTCTTGCTTTAGATAGTGCTTTCGCATTCATAATTTACTCTTCTCCCTCTCCTTCAATGGCCAGCCTCCCAGCCTGAGGAGCTCGTTAAGCTTTGCCTTACAGGGAAGACTAATGGATGGCAGAGAAAGCCCCCTCAGGACCTTTTAGTATCATTTCTGTTGGTCTGCTCGCTTAGTATTCACTTATGTATTTTCACCCTACTCTGAGCACAATATCATGAATAACCATTGCTAATTCATAAACACACTTGGCGATACGGGACATCGTTCATAATTATCCAAGCTGTAGAAATGCAGTTCCTCTCCAATACCATTCCATTAGCAAAGGTGGTGATTTCCATGAATAAGGGGGGAATCTAGCCTGCATATTTAATACCAGTATTTCGGCTCGGCTGCACGAGATGTGGGAAGCAAAAGGGCAGCACATTTACTCAAATAGCCTGTTCTCTCTCTTTGGGGCAGATGGAGTTATTGTTATTTTTCTCCCTCCTGCCCCTTTTTCCTCTCTTTCATTTGGTTGTATAACAGCATCTCTCCATGGGGTTCTGTGGGCTGGGGAAGTTAGAGAGGAGCACATTCCTCTCGTTCCACCACGGCCCTTAGATGAAATGGGCTTTTTCGGCGGCCCTCCTCTGTCCCAGGGTCGCGGCAGGCAGGAAGCACACAGGACTGCGAGACAAGAAAAGACTGGGAATGTAGCAAGACTCTCACTCCCCCACATCAGTAACAGATTCCATGGAAATAGGCAGACAGTGCTGCAAGAGGTGCCTCCACTATTTCCTGAAAGCATTTCATTTGCATTAGTTTCAAAGCAATAGTTAGCAATAGCACAGTCTTAGCTAAAGGCTTTTCAATGGATTTTCTACCCAGTGAGAAACTTTTGCAAGGGTAGACACTGCTGATCTGTAGCAAAGTTTGTACGATGATTTAAAAACACGCTCAGCACATGTAAAAACAGCAACCTGACAGAAGAGAAGAGTACGGAGAATTTTGATCTTGGACCAGATATGAAAAACACTACAGAATGTGCTCCACTCGCTCTAACTAGAACCTTTTTATCTTTTTTATCCATGAGGCTATCATCACTTGTAATACAGTGGAAATCTGTATGAATTCAGTCTTAGGAAACTGCATCCAGGAAGGAGATTTTACTGGCAAATTCGAGGTCCGTGCTCTTCCACACGTGTTTCCTCTACACTGTTTGGAGACGATTGCATTTTATTTGTTTTCATTCTTTAATGGCGTGTCGCAGGCATGTCAGCCGCATCTCGTTTTGTCATTGAGGTTTTTCCTCTCTCTCTCTCTTTTTTTTTGTCCCTGCTGCTTCTCTAGCTCTCAGCCTCGGTGAAGGAAAAGGGCTCCGGCGACCCTGCGACCCCAATCTCACTTGAGACAGATGAAGCAGCCTCTCTCCTTCTCTCTCTCCCCCCCCCTCCACACCCCCACCTCCTATCCTCCTCCCTCCTCTCTCCCCTCTTCTTCTCCACCCCCCCTCCTCCCTCTCTCTTAATGACGTCTTTGTGCTGGCCGTGACGAACCGAACGCTCGGCAACTTTTCCTGATGCACATGGGAGGGAAGGGGGGGGGGGGGGGTTGGAAGGGGCGGGTGTATTTCTAAGCACCCTTATCAGTGTGTGTGAGCATGTGTTTGTGTGTGGTGTAAATATTGGTGTCAAACGCAGAGGGCAACACCGATCACCAGCTCCGAGGACGACGCAGAAGAGAGAGCAATTATGTGCATTGCGCCAAACACAAAAGCACGCCGGTTGTCCGCGTTACAATAGCCTCTTCTCTGTGTCCGCCTTTCGTTCTCAACTCACCACATCATTGCCAAACATCTGCCGTGTACGTATACATTTCCACCCGTCTCTCCTCTGTGGCCGTCATTCACTGCACTTCTCTTTCCTCAGATAATTTCATGCTGCTCATTGCTAGCCAGCCTTCATGCCTAGATGCCTGTGCCATCCAGGCATATTGGGCTAAGGAAAGGCAATTTGGCTCTACCCAGCTCCCTGCGGACCAGTGCTACTCTTCACACTGTCATTCGTTACGAGACTTTTTACTAACAAGGCATGCATGCTGAGATGTAGGATGAGATTGTGTTTCAAGACATAATTCACTGAATTCGGTCCTTTGCGATGCAGCAGTCACATGGGAACACCATCATGCACACAGCTGAGCTACTTCACTGCGAGACGGCGTCAAGTTTTTTTTTTTTTAAATTGGAATAAATTGATAGAACTGTGAGGGCTTAGTGTTGTGTGTTGTTGTCAGTATTTAGTTAACTAGCTTGATTCCTGGCAGTGAAAGTGAAGTGATAGACCGTTACTGAAGAGTGATCTATTCCTCACGGAGGCCGGGCAGGGAGGAGTTAACAACGTGCTGCTCCTCTCCTCTCCGCTTGATGACATCAGTATTGTCTCTGCATCCATGAAATTAATTTTTCTAATCTTAGTCAGCAGGAGCGGGGGAATTTGCACACATTAATATGGAACTCGATCTGTACTCGCCCACTGCTGCAGTCTCTCTTCTCCTCTTTCTCCCTCCTCCTCTCCTCCTCTCCCATATTTTCTCTTTCCATCCTTTCTATTTTTTTTTCTCCCCCCCCTGTTTGAAACAGTAGGCCCAAATGCACAGGGTTTCAAGCCTGAAATGCAGAGCTTTGTTCTGGAGGCCGAGGCATCGCCGGGCCCCGCAGTGTAATAGGAATTGGAGAGTGCTCTGCTGCATGGTATAAATAAATAACATAAAAGACAAGGCTGATTGTCCCAGCAGACCAACCAGCTCTGGCTGCAGCATGTTGATTCTCCAGAGACAGATGCGGCACAGAGGATAAAGAGGATCCGTTGACAATAATTATCCTTATTTGTTTCTCCTCAGAAATTCACACAGGCTAAAATGGTTTCATTACACAGGAATAAAAGCTGGATTTCTGCAGTAGTCTTTCCAGGAAAAAGAGAAAATAATCAATACCAAAAAAGCATCATGGGGCTAATCAATTTTGGTGTATCTTGTTAAAGGTGATATTTAGAACTATTTTACCATGGCACTAATTTGCGCGTTGCGAGCGCCAAATAGGTCTTTACACCTCATAGCGGAAAAATATTGTTGTAGTGTTTTTGTCATACATCACATTAAAGACTCAACAGATCTAAGTAGCGAACTGTACAGCTCAGAGCTGCAAAGCACCAACACTAGCTACTAGTTCATTGAGCCTGAAATGGTTCTATAGAAAGTGCAACAATAAAAATCTTGTTGTAGACAATATTTAACCTCCAGGTGATATAAGGAATCATAATCGTTCATTGAATTTCTCTTTTGAAGTTCAAACAATTTCTGAAGTAGCTGTCGCTCAATAATGCGGCTTGTAGCCTATAAAGAACATATGAAGGAACATTTTATTACAGTATTGGTTATGTGAAGACCACAATGCTTTTAGAGTCAGAAAAAACAGAGGATTTTCGTGGAAACACTAAAGCCCTGAAGACTGATATCTACAAAATAGCAACACTAATCTGACAGTATTGTTACCTGTCAAGTGTCTGAGCCTGTCTCTGTGCGGTCCTTCACTGTTGCCTCTGTGTTTGTGTGTGTGTGTGTGTGTGTGTGTGTGTGTGTGTGTGTGGATAGTAAATAACTGAAATGAAGGGCTGATGCAGACAGGTGATGATTTGGTCATCTAGTGTGAAGGACAAGGGTAGCAATAGCCACAGGGACATGTGTATGTATGTGTGTGTGTGTGTGTGTGTGTGTGTCTTCTCCAACATGTTCAGCGACCACGGCTGATAAAACAAAAGATTCTTTAAAATAATTCCCCGCGTTCAAAATGAAATTGGAATAATAACCATTTACCAATATTGTTTTATGTTTGTTTGATCCCAGTGTGTGTCTCATAATCCACAAAACCGAGCCTTTTGTGTCTAGCATTTTGTCTCTTTCTGATTAACAACTTAGCACATTAAAGCGAGAAGGAGTAAAATCATTTTCGCAACATAAAAATGTTGTCGATTGAGCTCAGAAAAGCAATTTAGCAGGTTTCACCCCACAGTAATTTCACCCATGTTTTGTTTTAATGGCTTTGTTTTGCAAAAAAAAAAAAAAAAAAAAAAAAAAAAAAAAGGAGAAAAAAAAAAGCTCACGAGAGTCAGAACGCTGGAGAGGAGTTCATAAATTGAATTTTAAATTTAGCAGTTGAATTACTCTTGTCTCCCATGCCCCCCCCTCCCCTTCCCTCCCCACCCCACCCCCCCTCCTCCCCTCCCTCCTTCATTGAATGGCATGCCCAGATGAACAAAAGTGAAAAACACATTTGAAGAAAATAAAAAACAATTTCTGTGTATTCCCACTAGTATTTTATCTGCTGTCCCTCCTGGCACAAACACAATTCACTTCGTGTCATATTCATAATTTTTTTCCTAAGTACAGCCATTTCTCTGAGGGGAGAGAAAAAAAATAATGTTTCAATTTGTCAAGAATTGTTGTCGTTTTTTTTTTTGTTTTTTTTTGTGCCTGGTGGTGTGAGGGAAATGGCGGGCATATCTCAAGGAAAAAGGCTGCAGTGGGCTGAAATCTCATTTAGTGGAACTTGTCATGAGAGCAGATATGAGGCTCTGTGAGGGGAGGCGGAGAATACTCTTTTTTTTTTTTCTTTTTTTTTTTTTTTTGCCTCTATGGACAGGTGTGGATAATGTCATGTGTGGAGGAAGATAGGACCAATGTATCTGATAGCTTTATGTAATTTTATTGCTGCAGTTTTCATTTAAGAATTTCCCTCAAGTGTGTGAGGGAGTGGGAGAGATGAGAGAGATCAGTGAGAGCCAGAACAAGATTCTACTAATACAAATGTATCTGTGTGTGTGTGTATGTGTGTGTGTGTGTGTGTGTGTGTTTAATCGAGCATCCACTTCTCCATTCTGAAAACTCTGAAGTTGTTTTCTGTGTCCAGTGCCTTTCTAAGTGCAGCAGTTAACGTTTTTTTTTTTTTTTTTTTCGCAAGCGCGTGTGTACACTTGGCAGCCGTGTGAGGGGATTTACTTATGTTGCACTCAGCATTTTTGGCAAACGGAGGACCTCTTGAGATGGACTGGTGAACTGGATGGAGTTGGGGAGGGGGTGTGTGTGTGTATGTGTGTGTGTGTGTGTGTGTGTGTGTGTGTGTGTGTGTGTCCCATATCACGAGTGGCACAGTGCCCTGGATTTTCAGAAACTCGAGAGCGTCGCCCTTTCAAGGCAGATACTGCTTAGTAGACCTGTGTATGTGTGTGTGTGTGTGTGTGTGTGTGTGCAAGTGGCTCGTGTTGTGTTCTGAGTGTACAAACATTTAAGCAGGTCATGTGTTGCACTCCACTCAAGAGAAAACACCATTATCGCTACATTAGAAACATATGACCAGCGTCAAATTTAGCACATCAAAAAGTACTCTAAAATAAATCTGTCCTTTGAGGTTCAGTTGCTTTAACTCTGTATATTACACAGTCCAGATGCACTTAAGGACTAAATCTATTTTAGTTGCATTCTGAATTGAAGTTATTAGATCTCTTGTTCTTGTTCAGTCAAGCACTTTGTCAGTTTTTCATCCACAGGCCACTAAGAAGCAAAGGTGAATTATACGATGAATCGAGGTTTTCTCTCCACGAAGATCCAATCGGCGACAAATTATGCTCCTCGAGCTTGAAGTTCATCTGTCAGTATTTCAAAAATACAAATGATTTTTCTATCAGTAACATTTTTTTGAACAGCTTTACTCCACGATGGCTCATAACTTTAATTATTCCCTAATGTGCTTTACTCTTATGATTCTAGCAATCATTGTGTCATATTAGATGTCCATTTTGTCTGGTGGTTAAATATTTAATTTTAGGATCTGTACTGCTGGTGCACTGTGTGACTTTAGCCTCTGCAGTGTAGGGAATGATGGACTTATTAGTAGCTTCATGCATGAAGGAGGGCAAAGTAAAGAACAATGAGTGGTTACAGTACATGAGCAGGACTACAAACACGCATTAACACACATGGCAAAAAGGCTTTTTTTCTTCCCCTCTCCTCTTTCTCAGTGTTAGACTCTTGAAATCCTTGTGAAGCGGACCTTTGCAGGATAACCCCCCTCTCTCACACACACACACACTCGCATCCACCTCCATGCTGTGAAATAACTTTTAGACCCCCAAGAGCACTCATCATTCTCTCTCTAGCTTTCTTTCTCCATCTCTCTCACTACCCAAACACACTTTTTTTTCTCTCTCTCTCTCTCTGTCTCTCTCCTCCCCGCTCTGTGGAATAGTCCAAACTACTCACGCACATGCCTCAGTAGACAAAACCACTTTAAAGCCAGACCGCCGTAACCGTCTGCACGTAACCTGCTGAATAAAGTGCTCCCATCCCCTGACATGTCTTCTTGATATTAGCCTGGCAATATGAGGCAGCGGCAATTTCTCCTCTACACTAGACGAGGTGATATTGAGTTGGGGAGAAGAGAGGAAACTGAGGAGGGAGTTGGTGGTGGTGGTGGTGGTGGAGGAGGAGGAGGAGGAGGAGGTGGAGGGGGTGTGGGGGGGGGGTTAGTTGGAGATGAGAGAGAAGTGAAAGTGTGTGTGTGTGTATGAAACAGTAGGAACAAAATGTCATAAATCACACATGATCCTACACGGCGGAGACAAAGGGAGAAAGCATGAGAGGAGAGAGGGAAGATAGAAGAACTCCACATTATCTGCCGGGCAGACAGACAAACACGCCGCTACGGGTGACGGATTAGCATTAGCCCGACGCACTGTACCGGAATTTTCCAGTGGCTCACCGAGACCCCAAACAACCCCTAAAAAGGCTCTGAAATACTTACAATGGAATAAATCGCCCTTGACACCTTCTCTTTCTTCTCTTTGATTTTTATTTTTGTGCCCCTTTAAGAAGCTAACTCCCAAGGTGTGGCTTTAGAGACTACTTTGACTACTCGACTGCCCTGAATTCCCTCCTGGGATTCAAACTTGCAAACCTGAATAGCTTTGCCATACGCCTCGTCACTTGGAGCCAGCCCTTACCTGTTCCCTTATTTGAATTTATAAGAGAATTAACTCAAATGTAATAATCAGTATTTTTGCCATTTTGCTGTAAGCAACAATAAGCGAGAGGGAGTGCTGTACGGTGATTATTGGCACCGTTGGGCTGTGGTTGTGGGAACAAGGCCATCGAGTTTTTATTGCTATTGCTTCTCACCGCTTTAAACAACATTTACAACACTTTAAAAACCCTTTCAGACATTAAAACAAAGATACAAGCTTTAGGTTTTAATTAAATCATTTTATTTTGGCCCTCCTCCAGCAAAGTTTGCTCCCAATAGCTGTGCAATAAACATCTTAGCTTACTTAATTCCATTTGTAGTTCATTTATGACCTGTGCGCATTCATTTGAAGCTTCCACTCGCTGTGCAATTAAAAAATAAATCAATGGTGGCTGCGGTTTAGAGTGTGTGCACTAAATGGACTTCTGTCAGGGGTTCCAACTTGGCAGATGGTGGATGAATTCATTTACATGTCTCTCAGCCAATCACAATCCACTAACGAATGGATGTTAAGTCAAGAAACATGCAGGAGATATGTCATTGATCCCTCTTTTTCTTCCACAGGTGTCCTCCATGGATTTCATGGCTATGAAGCGCTCACAGCTGTACGGCATGGCCAATAATCCCTACTCTGCTCCACAGCAGCCAGGGGGCGGACCTTACCCTCCTAGCCAGCCATACACTTCGCCTCCTCCACACAGATATCCAATGAGCATGCAGGGGAGGGGCCAAATGGGCATGGGCGGGATGCAGTATCCTCAACAGCAGGTATGTCAACAAACCAAAACACAGCATCTGTGTGTGTCTGTGTGTGTGTGTGTGTGTATGTACGTGCGAGTGTGTGTCTCAGAGTGATTCGTGAATGAGTCAGCTCCCTCTGCAGTGCCATTCCAGATATTGTAGCTGGTATTAGAAGCTGATATTGCGGTGGGACATTTGCCTCTCGTCATGAATGTTCTCCAGCGATTTTCCCCTGAAGGTTTGGTATGTTCAATTTGAGACGGTGCCTAAAATACCAGGCAGCACATCTCACACCCTGGCATGTGGTGGTGTCACTCCTGTTCATCACTCAGTTCCCCTCAGACTCCCACTGGAGCGGTTTGATGCTGTGTGTGTGTATGTGGTATGTGCGGTATGTGTGGTCGTTCTTTATGCTTGTTTGATGAAGCGCTTGTATGCTTGATTATGTATTTCTATATGTTTCCGTATATGTGTGTGTGCATGCATTACCGTCTTGCTTTTTGATTTTTTTTTTGTACACGTCTCTGTTTGTGCCTGTGTATGTGTATGGGTGTGTGTGTGTGTGTACTGCAATGCTCTCTGCGTAGTAAACATAGACAGCACAGCCAACCCATGTCACAGTCTCTCTGTGCTACACAATAGGCCTGTGTTGAAGACAATGGTGCTTCTGTCTGCTTTATTGAGTCTTAAATAAATCCCATTTGGTCTTGAAGCATGTGTGTGTGTGTGAGAGAAAGAGGGAGAGATAGAGAGAAAGTTTGCATGTGTATTAATCTGTGTCTACTGTATATGTGTGTTTGTGTGCATGATGCGTGTGTCCCACATTTCTGGCAGACACGAACTTCGTCTGTGTGTGTGTGTGTGTGTGTGTGTGTGTGTGTGTGTGTGTGTGTGTGTGTGTGTGTGTGTGTGTGTGTGTGTGTTGATGACAGTGTAGTTCCATCAGTGTAGTTTGTAGTGAAACAGCAGTACTAAGCGCCACAGCGAGAGAGAGAGAGGGGAGCACAGTCTCCCCTGCTGTCACTGCCTGCTATATTTAGTCAGCCTGGCCTGTTGCTCTGGACTTGGATACCTCTCACTGGGGCGAGCGAGCTTCCACACATAGCAAGGCCACAGAGAGAGAGAGAGAGAGAAAGAGAGAGATGGAAAGAGGAGGGAAACACAGATGGACTGACAGACAGACTTCCTGTAATGTCTAAAAATATTACGTGCGTACATGCAGTAGCGGAGAAAATCAGTGTGTAAAGCTTGTGTATGTACGCGTATAGAGGCTCACACACACTCTTTCACATTATACAGTGACGACATAAGTTGTATCATCTAGAGGTAAACTAAGAAATGCGCAAATAATTAAAGGGACATGCCACTGATTTTACACATGAAGATTACTCATCATGGACAGTAAAGCCTGTGAAAAAAGTTTTGACTACTGTAGAGCCGGAGAAAATAACTAATGATTCATCAGAGTTATCTCAGATTGGGTTTGATGTTTAAAATATTAAAGACGTTAAATATTAAAGTTAAAAAATAAAGGGAAAGCCTGCGTTACATGCATGGGGTGTGGAGAAAAATTTGATTGTTTACCAGTCAGTGGGGGTCCAATAAAAATGTCTGCGTGCAATACGTTTTGGATATTTTGGTTTTGTGGTGTGCAGGCAATGTGTGTTAATAATAGTGAAATAATAATAATAATAATAATGATACGCTCAACCGCTAACGTACTCAAATATTCATTTTTGTCTCACTGTGACCAGTGAGACTTCATTTGAGACTTCATTACCCAAACTGCAGGTCTAAACCTCCTCTGACGCGCTCTGATGATGTCAACACACTCCCAAACTGAGCATTATGGAGCCTGCTCAGGGGGTTAGCGGTACGAAAGACACACAGCTGGGAGCAAGCGGGGGAGTGTATGCTAAGACATGCTGTGCATAGAGAGTAATGCCAACGCATAATGACGTACAGTCACTCACACACAAAAATACATCCCTGGTACTGTTTAGTGATGAAATCCTCGGGCGTATTACATAGGGGAGGCTGAGCGTCAGGGTAGCAATCACAGCGTAGCGCTATGGAACGTAATTAGTTCAAATAGAATTAGTTGTTCACTCTGGCTATAGCCATGGGAACTGTGCTTCTAAAGTTTCTAATTATCTGGCTCTGGCTTTAAAAGCAGCACCACCGCATTGCCTATCTGTAACCGGTGAAATCTAGCTCACAGTAATGAGTTCGGAGGAGGTTTAATTCCACACTCTCAGATGAGGGTAATGAGCCTCACCTACAGAAACGCGGTCAGGGGTCTGATCAGGGAGAAACAGGGAGGGCTAGAAAAAAAAAGCCAATGCTCCAGATGTGTATGCTGTATATCGAGTCTTAAAGTGACTATTAATTACATTTCAAAAGATGCACCACACACAGTTAAGATAGGCATGATTGCAGCTGTGTCTGGAGGAGGAGAAATCAGCCACCCCGCCCTCTTTCTTAACCTCAGATGATGCAAAACCGTCCCAGGATCAGCTTGCAAAGAACAATCTCACCGTCTCGACCGGGGCTGCATCAGCAAGGAGGATTGTGGGTGATGTAAGACGCGGCACACACACACACACACACACACACAATATCCCCCATGATGCATTGCGCTTCAGGGCTGAGACCTCAGCTTGTGACAACCAAACATGCTGGGATGTTGCCAGGCAACGTGACGTCTACAAAGATATACGTCTATCTCTGTGATTTCCCCGGGACTGAGCGAGTGTATGTGTGTTTGAGAGTGAGTGAGTGTGTGTAGGGAGTTTTAGCAGAGGAAGAAAAGGTCCTTTTTGTCTGCTTTTCATTATAATTAAATCCTGCTAAAATTGAGCCTCACTTCTCACAAATAAGAAGTCCACAGCTATATGTACATTTCATCCAGTGGAGGGATGAGATATGTGTAGGGACTCACCTTTGTCCTTTATGTAAGAACTAAACCTGGCATCAAAACTCATCTTTAACATCTTGGACATACTGCACATTAGGTAGGTACTTCAATTTTAACCTGATTAGAGCAGCAGTTAAACACCATAACCTGGTTCTGTAACTTGAGTGAACAGAATAGTTATAACTTTGCTATCAGAGCTTGATTCTTTAGCATTTTTTAAAAATTCTGTGGCACGTGTGCACCTAAAAATCATGTCAACGGTTATTTTAATTTACTATTATTTATTTGTTTGCCAATTAAATATACAGATATGTAAATATATAATCTCTATGCACATTCACATGCATGTATACAATCACACTTAGATCTACAGTACATATAGACACATATACAAGAGAGGTGGGAAGCTATAATTTATGTAAACACCTTGACTGAGCCGGTATCTTAATCAGGTTGTTCACAGTGGAAGGATTATTGGTGTACGTGTAAACGTATTCACTGTGTGTGTAACCTGGAGGCTACGGTTGACCCTTTACACCAGGTCGAGTCATCGTTTCTGGGGAACCTTTTTTACCTGTTCAGGCCCTCGAGCTTAATGTCTGGAGGTCTTTTTTTGTCTCTTCTACACACGTACAATTACATACATGCTTGCACAGACAGTAGACCTACGCACATCATCAACGTGATCGCACATGAACTCTCACACACGCTCCGACACATTCTTAACACAGCAGTTCACTAGCAATTAAATACTACGCTCGTGGCTCCTTTTTCCTTAATCCAGCCATAAGAGGCAAGCACAGACACCGATCTCACCGTCGATGTCTTCTCCCACCAGCCTCTAGCAAATAAGCCTAGAACTTGCATTAGGTGTTGTTAGCATCATGCTGAGTCTGCATGCCTGCGTGTGAGAGACAGTTTTGTGTGTCAGAGAGGGGGAGAGACAGAGAGTGCGTGTGAAAGAGTGTAAGAGACTGTGTGTGGAATGAAGAGAGCCAGAACAAACATATCAGCAGAAGAAAAAAAAAAAAAAGAAGAAGAAGAGGAAGAGGAGGAAGTAGAAGAAGGAGGCGGGTGTCTCGGGGATGACAGGCCACATGAGAGGAGCGTCTGTTTGGGAAGTGGAATGAAGTTGAAAGCGGAAAAAAAAAAAAACGCCGCCAATTCTGAGCGTAATTTCCTGTGATGTCAAAGTTGGCAGACAGAGAGGAAAAGGAATTTGAAGGAAACATTAGTGTTTGATGTGAAAAGAGGGGAGGGGTGATGGAGTGGGAGAAAGAGCAGGAGGAAAAAAAAAAAAAAAGATATCTTGGGAAATGAAAGAGGGAGGGAGAGAGAGAAAAAGGAAGGAGTATGTGTGTGTGTGTGTGTGTGTGTGTGTGTGTGTGTGTGTGTAGGGGGTTGGATGTGTCAATGAGTCAGGCAGAAACCATTACCAGTGTTGGCTGTTTGTTCCTTACACACCGGGCCAACTTAATAGAAGCCAAGCATTTAAAGTTAAGTGGAAATGTGGCTGACCTGCTGCCTGTTCAGTCCATACAAACCACAACACCCGTTCACAAGCCCTCTGTCTCTGGCAGGTTTGTCTACCTTTTATCAAGTCCTACTCCTTTTAAAGACATCATGGGCAACAGCTGTGTATATTCCTAATTAATAAGCAGTATACTAAGATGGCTCTTCTTTGTTTATTCACTTCGTGTGTTTAATTTATAAAATGAAACAACATGTTTTACGGTGGTTTTCAGAACAGCTGAAACTGCTAAAATGAAACCAGTGTGAAGCAGTTGACAACTAAGCATTTTATTGCTCGTAGAAAATAGTAATCCATAAGGACCAGTATGAATTATGATTTTTGGCTATTGCTTTCATATTTGCACTGCCCTCTATATCAGTGTTTTTTCTATTATAAACATCTTATCGTAAATAACTAAGGAATAAGCGTAAGCCTCTTGACAAATGTTGTAAATGTTGTAAACATTAACTGGCAAGTTCTGATGTCCTGATTGAACTCTTAATTAGTGCTTTATTAAAAGCAGGTGTGCTGAAGTTCAGTTCAGTTTAACTTATAAACACACAGACAGTAACATCATCAACTGTGAGTATATATACTGTATTTTGTCCTCAGGTGACTAATTAGAGAGATTGGGATCTAGACCAATCAGAACAGAGAACTTAAACATCTGTTTCACAGTTGTTTTGAGAAGCCCACGTGTTCTTTCTTGATAGTAAGCAGATTGTATTCTTCTATTGAATAACTGATAACAAAAAGAAAAGAGGTAGCAGAAGAGAGGAGGGGATGGGAGGAGAGTTGTTGAAGGGCTTGAGGGCTTAGTTCAGAAATGTGTCTTTAAAACTTTACCACGGCTCTTTTACTTTACTCTCCTCATCTTTACCATGAAGCTACTGTAGAAACTCCCTTTTTAAATTAAAGCTACTGTTCATGATCCAAATATAAACAAAGGGTAGTCCCACCACAGAGTCCGTTATCACTCCCAGGTCTTTTAATACAAGGATCAAGTCTGAGGTGTTTTCTCATGGTGGAAAACATTCGGTTTCATACGCATGTGTTTGTAAACACAGGAAAAAAAACTTTCATTATTAGTAGAGAAACACACAACATGCAGGTTTTTAAAAACTCTTCAACATTGTCTAAGAATATACCTGTAGTATATATGTTCAAATACTGATTGGACTTTTAATTTTCCATTAAAACAAAGAGCTGTAAAAATCCTTGTCTGTCCAAACATCATCTTGTCGGCTATCGACTTTAGGGAGTTAGATGGGTAATTTACGACATTGATTGAGCTTGGGCAGGGGGCTTCCTCACCGGTGGGGAGAGCGAGGGCCACTTGGAAGCACTTAGGGGCCCCGGGTGCTGGGGTTGTCTCTGGGGTTAATGCAGCCAGCGCTGCTGGCTCTGACGGATGGCTGGGAAGCCCCAATAAATCAGCCCCTCTGCCAGGAAAGATGGAGGGAGAGGAGGGGTGGAGGTACAAAGGGGACTACTCCAGCCTCGTCACGCCCCTCATTTTTTGAAAGGCTCTTGAAAACTCAGAGGCTCGCTGTTCAAAGTACACACCTCATCCCCGCAGATACAATCCCACACAACACACACTTCTATCCACACTATTTCCCTCACAACTCCAGGACCTGCACTCCGTGTCAACACATGGGACCCTGGGCGTTTTCACCTCACATTTAAAGAAGACATTAGGGGAGAGAGAGAGAGAGAAGGTGGGGTTAGAAGAGGAGAGAGAAAAGGACTGAAAGAAAGGAGGACAATGATATGGAAAGGCTGATTAATTAAGGGTTCCTCTCTGGCTACAGAATAGATGAAGTTTCAGGATCAATTAATTAGCAAGCTAGCCTACGCATGTCAATGGCTCTAATAGCCTGCTCTCATTTGTAACTTTTATTACCCTGCTGCTGTGGAGTGGCTCTCAGCCAATCAGACGCCACGGGGAGACGATGCTACGTGGCCATTAACTGGAAAGGGGGGAGAAAACCCCTCCCATTTCACAGACTGTTTGAAGTGATGCTATCAATTATATCAATGCACATCGTGTATACACTAGACCTAACATACGGGAAGATAACAAAACACAGAGGGGACCTGTATTTTTTTTTGCCCACTCAGGACAGGAAGGGCATCCACTCTCACACTCTCATTTATAAAACTACATGGTGATATACAGCGGGGCCCGAAAGTCTGAGAACATGAATGGGAAAGTGGTCTCAGACTTTTGGACCCCACTATATATGATAGGACCCAGTGGATTATGAGTTTTCATGTGAAACCATTAGTTAAATTACAAACCCAGCTGTCTGCTCTGCCTTGCTGTTGCATTAGTCGTATGAGCTGCAAACTCCATCATTCTCACTCACTCAGGCAGGTGAATTGATGTTGGAATTTAATATAATTTAGTGTTGAATGCAGGCAAGCGGTGTAAAACGTCACAAACGGCATGTTTTTGAAAGATCCAGGCTCGGCGCTCTGTGTCTGCAGCGCTTCTGTCTATTGATAAGATAAAAGAGCAGCGAGATGAAAGAGAAGCGAAACGGAGGGAGCGAGGAAGAGAGAGGAAAGAAAGGGATGCTTTACGTCTTCGCCGAGTTACAAGGGGATTAGTCGCTGCTCTAATTGGCTCACCGAGAATTCATCTGAGTTTTCATCCAGATTACAGATAGATTCTTTTTTTTTTTTCTCTCTCTTTTTTTTTTTTTTTACGCAGGTCAAGTCTGCTCCCGCATCTTAGTTTCTGGGCTTCATTTGTAGAAAAGGAGAAGTGAAGAGACGTGACACACCATCAACATTTGAAAACAGATCTGAGAAGGCTTTGGATTGGTACGATCAAGGTGTTACCCAGTGCTGTGTATATTCCTCACATCCATCTAGTTGCTGTTAGATTAGTATGAAGAGAGAAGATGAAGTCAGAGCTCAGTTATATAGACTATCCAACTTCAAAGTCTGTCTAACATACAGTATTGACTTGAATATAGGTTGACTTGAATTTTAAGATCACCCTTCATTTTGCGATACTTGTTTTTGAAGATTAAAGTTCAAAACAGGCAGATAAATACAGTAAATATGAGTAAATTCTTTTTAAAAGAATTGAACAAACTTTATCCAACAAATATTTTAAATTCCATTTCAAGAAAATCCGGATTAATCAGTGGATTAGTATCAACCAAGTGTCATCTATAGTCTTGGAAGCTGTTGTGCAGTTACTTTCAGGTTTTTTTTATGGAGAAAGAAATGAAGACAGAGAGTGAAAGAGTTGAATTTTTCAGTGTAAAACATCATCTTATATTCAGGCCAATAGATACAGATTTATAGATCTTACAGGTCAAGATGATGCCATATCACAGATGAGATGATTGTGCTGTTGTTCAGTGATCGTACTGTTATCTCTTTAAACTCGACGCACATCGCAAATTCTACTCATGTCGGGTTACACGGCGTTGAATAAATATCAATTATAAATATTTCACTTGAATCAGAAGTAACCCAAAGCTGCAGAAAAGCTTGTAGAATACAGAGGTTTGCTCACGAGCACTTCAGCATCGATTCACGTCACCTAGGTGATGACTCAGGAAAAGGCACGGTACAAAGACGTGTGAGGTGCTGATCCTTCCAAAGGTGTCATGGACAACATAAGCCTACCTGCCTGTAACCGTTTTACTCCATCATCCTCACATCGCCAACATCCCATTCATCTCTGACACACTGTACAGTATCTGCACTGACCTGAAGCAACTTGACAATTCATCGTGTCAATGTCATTTAACACAGCGCCAGCCAACGAGAAAGACAGCCTCGCAGCAGGGGGATGTAAAATATGAGTAAAAATCTCCTGTGCTGATGTCAACCGCTAATGGTGAACAAGCATGTTTCAACTAGAAGCCTCCCCCTGCTACACCCCCTCTACCCCCCCCCCTCCCCTCCCCGTTCAGATGTAATTGACATGACTCCTACACAAGTTCGAGCCTGTCATCACAGCGTGAAAAAATGAGCCAATCCGCCATGTTCCAAAATGATTGATCTGAAAGATGTTTTAGGGCTATTTTGTGCTGAATTGTGATGTTTACATGTGTCACAAGCCTTCTTTCCCTCTTTGTTAATTTAATAATGATCATTTTCTATCCGTCTACTTTTGATCCAGCATTAGGTGGCCTTTTTCCCACTAAATTTTCTTTGTGAACACCATGTATAACGTTGACGTGTTCCGTGTTAAGAAAAATTTCAGGTGATCATTGATCTATTTACCAGTCTTTCTTACATTCTCTCTCTGGGAAAGCCTGCTAAAACTCCTTCAGTATCAGCAGCTGAAACCCTTTTCATCCCCTCCCTCCCTCCCTCCCTTCTCTCATTCAGATCCATTTTTGACCCCTCAATGAATCACATTTGCTTTTTTTTTTCTCTCCCTCTTTCTCAATTTCCCCTCTCTCTTCTGTCTGTCTTGGCCTCAGATTGGGGTCAGGAGTTTAGTAGGGGAAAAACATTTGGAGCCGGTGGCACGGGGCCCAGAGCCTCTCACACAAAAAAAATAAAATAAAATAAATAAATCGCTGTTCACACACACATTACAGAGAGCATTAACCTGCCCTGCTCTGCCTCTCCAAATGTCTCCATTATAGCTCTGCCTGGAAACACACAGCCACCGCTCATCGCAGCCAGCCGGCAATAAAACGCCTGAGATGAGCGGCCTCTTTGTTTTGTTTTTTTTTGTTTTTTTTTTCTATTCTCCATCAATTGATGTGAGCAGAAACAGAGAATTAGAGAGAGGGAGAAATAAAGAAAGACAGACAGGGGGCCAGAGTGCAACATTTGGCAGTCTTCAGAAAGGGATCTGTGATGAAAGTATAGAAAAACAGGCCTGTGTGTCTATCAGTCGATGGCTGCCGATGTGCTCGCTTTCACTTGCCATCAGTGCAATGTTGATGTTATCACCGGGTCGATAAGTCACCATCTTTGAATAGACAGGCTTGTGTTTTCATTTTGGGATAAAAACCTGCAGTATATGAAGTTGTGTGGGGGAAAAAAAAAACTGGATCATAACACGCTTCACCAGCAAATTCAGCTGTTTTTCTTCGCTGCCTGCATGGGACTGCGTTACCTATATTTTTTCTATTAGGCTTTGGATTGATAACCTCTGCCTCGTGTCCGTTAACAGCATGTAGGCTCAGGCTACTCTCATGCCACGGCCGAGAGTCCTGTATATCACTCCTCCTGTCCCTCACTCTTTCTGCACCGCTCTCATTCTCTCACTCCTCCAAGGGCAGCTCATTCCTTGAGGTGTCAAGGGCCTCCCGATGTATGAGGAGGGGGAGGAGCGAAAGAGAGATCAAAGAGAGGTATAGTGCGTCGAGAGCGCCGTCACCTTGGGGTAAGAGATTCGAGGACAATGACGAGTACGGTGATGCATCCCCTCTTCCTTTCCTCTTCTCCTTATGTTTAATCATGAGCCTGTTGATGCTGATCCTTCTCCTCAGATGCCTCGCATTTCATTAAGGGACTCACCTTCGCCTGCAGTTCACAAGCCAGCAACGGTGTTCCCATCTAGTTCTCTATACAAGAGATGAGCAGACGTGGTATTGGCTGCTGTATGAGCGACTGATCTTATCACCACACTGAGTTGAAGAAGCTGGTTGTGTTTGTTTTGTTCCTGAGTGTAATGATAACCTCTTGTCAGCTGTGTCAGTACAAAAAAAACTAATGTGTATGTTTACTTTATGTGTTGTAAAAAGTGAGAGAACAGATATTTCATATTACCAGTGACCCCAACAATGGCACACATGCCCTGTGTTATTAGATCGGAACAATTGTCCCTTTTTTAGCTGTCGTCAATGCAGTTGCAGCGTGTTGCTGCAAAGTGTCTGCAGGGTTTTTAACAGTAATCCTGTGGTTCAAACATCTTGATGTGAACTACATTAGAAAGCTTATTGAATGTAGTGTGCAACACATTTTTTGATTCATTAACATGGTTTTATGGTGGTTAAATGGTTAAAAAGTTAACAAAAGAGACAACTCTTTAAGTACATCAATCCTCAAGCTGTCTGTTATATTCAAAGACTTATATATGTCATGATTACTATCAGAAAGGGTGAATGTACATACATGCTTACCTTGGCCTGGAAATGTGTGTGCGTGTGTGTCTTTGTCCACATTAGTTTCACAGTTATGGCTAAGAAAACAATAATTGACAATAAGTCACAGATAGTCACGATTGAATGCAATTTTCCCACAAAATTTATCTGATTTTTTTTTTTTTTTTTTCTTGTTCTGCTGAAAAACAGAACAACTTGAACAGATAGGTTATTCATGAATGAAAGCTTTGTCCTCAACAATGAAAACAAGGAACAATGAAAAATGTCCCTGTTGCATGATAATCATACATCATTGATTTCATCCAGTAAGCCTGGAAACGTTTCATCGGCAAGGAATGTAGGAATTAATCAGACATTGTAGTGGACGTTTATAGGATCCTTCAAATTAATTTTAAAAAAAAATGTAATTGTTGGTTTTGTGTCACTTTGTAAGTGTTTTTTTCTCACTTTTTTTTTTTTACAGGCAGAGATTGTAAGTTGTGATAGATCATACAGCAATAAGGAGCTGAGAAGGAGCAGGTCAACTAAAAAACATTATGGCTGGATCATTTTAAATTAAAAGGCTTCAATCACATATGGCAAATAAGCTCAAGAAAAAAAAAAAAGATGAGCCAACTGCCACAGCTGTCAGAGTTATTTTGATAGCGGTATACTTTTTTATTCTTTTGACTGACAGATCTGTCAACACTGCCATTTCTACCTTACTGTTTCCCTGCTGTGCTCCCTTGCTGAAATTTCCTTTGATTATCTGCCTTTAAGTTCGCTGTTATTTACTGAACTGCAAGAGTCTGAATGTGAAAATAATCTAGGTTTCATTTTTGCACTCATATTTACAAATCTAAATAATGTAAATAATGTAATGTGTCCGGCTTTTGCATATTCACACCCATCCTTCCAGCAATGCTGCAATTAACCTTTGTCACTGTAACTCTATATTAAAGTGCAGTAGTCTGTCAGTAAGCATTTTAGAAGGTACAGTATGTAAGTCTACAGTTATATGCTGTCAACATCTTGGCCTCTCACTGCCCCTAAATCACCTTACATCCTTAATTGTCGCACCCAAAATGGCTAGAGGGATGTTGAAGAAGAGTTATTGCTGCTTGCAAAAAATACAGAAGAGAAATGGCTGCCAACAGGACAAACACACCTAACTTAACTACAACAAGTTCTTGATCAATATCTGTCCTTGTATGATTAAATCAAAGCAGTAAGATAAAATTGAGATATGTTCATCTCGGTGCCAAGTTGCTTAATGAAATTTGGAGGGGATTACATATAAAAAATGTCAGTTTGAATCCGTTACATTGGACGTTTAGTGTAATGTATGCTAATGTTAGCATTGCGGGTATATGGTCCCACCATCAGTTACTATGCAGAATATAAATATGTAGTGCAAACAGTGTTTTCTATCCTTCCTTATCATCAATGTGCCTTCCAGTCATTGCAGAGATGTTGGATTATTTCTTGTTATTATTATTATTAACTGCCTGTTTGGTGATTTACAGCTGTATCAGGGGTGTCAAACCGTGTGCTATAGAGGGACAACAGCTATGTATTCTTTCATTCTAGCCAAAGATTACAACAGTGCTGTGTCCTACTTGTATACTACATACTAACTGGAAAAAAATAAAACAAATTTGCTGATGATGGTGGCAAAGGACACTGTGTACTATTATTACTGTATGTAGTATGGAAATGGGACACAGAACAGGTGATTTCAGTGATAAGCTATACTTTCTGATTGGAGACACACTAGACTTATGACTTGACATCACTGGTATGTTATAATTAAGTTAGGTGTAAATCTATTGGTATGTCCCTAAATCCATACTACTGTCACTGTCCTTTCATTCCTGTCTTTATTGTGTTATTTTCTTCTAGTCCCTTTTCTCTCCACACCTGCCCTGCATCAGCCTCGTCAGCCCTGCCCTGCTCGCATTGCCCCCCCCCCTCCCCAACCCCCAGCCAATCAGCTCCTTGCCTGTTCTCATGTCTAGTCACCTGTTCCCTATTCCCTCAGTAGTTCAGTTTGTATTTAAGTCCTGTTGTTCACTTCATTCTTTGTCGGATCATCTGTTTTGTTGAGTTTTGTCTGTCTGTATTCCTGAGTCCTGTTTCCGGGTGCTGAAATAAATATTAATTCTTCATTTCCTGTTGTTTGCTGTTTCCTGCATTTGGTTCCACCTCCTCTGCTCCATGTAACTACATACTAATTTTATACAGTATGTACTAAATACTAATCTTTATATTAACTATTTTTTCTAGTCAGTATACAAGAAATCTAAATACTTGATACCAACAAAAATGATCCGACACGTACACTGTTGGACATCAATTGAACAGCAACTTAATAAAAACAAATAGTTCTCTCTGGAGCTGTCTCACAGCCTTCTGCAATGTATTTAAATGTTTTGCAGCTTTGAGTACCACCTCGATTTCCTCTGTGTATTGCATTGTGGGACAATAGTGCGCATCAACATCACACTGAATAATCAACCATTTTTTAGTATGCATACTTTTAAGGTTACTTAGATTTCTTATGTGAACACACTACATGCTCAAAACCTGCTTAGTATTATGCAGAATGGAATTGGGACACAGCCAATGATTCTCATTTCTGGTCATCGGGACCATACTGCTGCTGCTCCATCCAACCAGCTCGTTAACGGTCATTAATTAATGACCTTCATCTGGTGTTCCAGTTGTCAATCTGTAGTACAGGACAAGTCTGTACAGTATGTACCTGTTTATTTTTCTCAGCCTCTCTATCCTGCCTCTATTTGTTCCTCAAATGATGTCAGTATAATAGTAGCCTAATTTATGATCCACTTAAAAAATCTGACTCTTCACACTTTCTTCCTCTCTCTATTCTTCCTCATCACTATTTCACAGTATCCCCGTCTCTCCTCTAAGGCTCTTGCTTCCTCTGCTTCTCTTTTACACTTGTCTCGCCCCTTTTCTCTTCACATATCTCTCGGTCTACACCACCATCTTTATCTGTCTCTCTCTGTCTTTATCATGTGAGACATCGCTTTATCCATCCCTTTAAGTATCTCCGTCACTCTGTAACACCCTTCCTCTATCTCCCTTCTGCCTATCTCTCCATCTCTGTCTCTCTAAACATCTTTGTTTGCCATTGACTCGGTATCTCTTACCATGAATGTAGCATGCTTTTTTAATGTCGCCTCTCTTCTGTTTCTCTTTTTTTGTCAACTCATTTGACTTCCTGTTACTTATAACCCTTTCTATCTCTTTTTCTTTATTTCAAGCTGGCACCTCTGTGGTTTGGAGTGGCCATCTAGCATGATAACTCGCTAATGTGGTGCCTGTGTATGTGCGCCTGTCATGCCTGTCAGTGTGTGTGTGCGTATGTGTGTGTGTGTGTTTAGGGTCAGTGGGCTGGCTCTGCTTAGCACTCTGGTTGGCTGAGCCCATCTGTCACTCAAAATGGGCGACCTGTATCGCCACTTTGACAGAATTATGAAAATTCCTGTCTATTGCTCATTGGCCCAATTGAATTACAAGCAGTGCCTTGTTCCGTGCAAGGCTTTTAAACGGCTGATTTGAGGAACACACACATGTGCGCGTACATACACACACACACACACACACCCCACTGCCTTGGATTGGGGTTAGTATAGCCATTTATTTCCTCCATTTGCAGAGCAGGAAGATACTGTCTGCCTTTTCACACGGCTCTTGTTTTGATAGATTTTTGATTGAGTTCTTCCCAGTGTTTGTGTGTGTTTGTGTGTGTGTGTGTGTGTGTGTCTTTGTATCTTAATATGCCGCCAAGGCTTTTGTTTTCATCACACTGTTTCTGCAGTTTATGGTGAATTATTTGCTTCACAGGATGTCTATTCTGCGTCATTTCTCCCTACAGCACTTCACATCTGTTGTCATTTCATTAGACATTTATTTGACACTGTGTGCCTGCCAAGACACTCTGGATAAATCACACTGTTATTTTGTCTGCTTCCACACACCTGAGTGGAAGGAAAAGGTGGTCTTATTTTCTACTTCCAGCAGTTATTTTTATTGGTATAAGCAGCAGCACAGCAAGTCTGTTTATCACTGAACATTTTCTCAGTCAAAGAGAATCAGGTTTCAGTGAGCTGGTGTGTACTCAGTAGGTACAGTACATGCATACAGTCTGCCACAGTGATCAAACAGTAGCTGCATATGAATGACTCTTTCCTCCTTCCCAAAGCCACTGTGACAGGTTTACACTTGTTAGACCTTTAGTCTGCCTGCTGTCTCTGTACCTATTTGACTGGCGGTCTTTTTTTTTTGTTTGTTTCTGTGTCTGTCTTTTCTGCTTACTTACCTGATTGCCTGTCATCAGTCAGAGTGAGTACACTAAAGATGGACATTCTTCAAGGGTCCCATGTGATAGCCGTTCATCACAAAGTAGCTAGAGGCAGCTTGAAAAAGAGCTAGATGTGATCAATCCGGAGAAAATAAAGTAAAATTCAGGACTACACTGAATCACGTTTGACCAAAATAACAGCTACCTCATGTTGTACTGTAGAAGGCGTATGTATCATTCTCCTATAAAAACGTACCTGTGGAGTTCTGCGTGTGCTAAATGTTCCTTGAACTGTTATCGGACAGTTTTTGCAGGAAGAGTAATGTTAAGTGATCTACTGTAGGCTGGTCATTATTTGTTATTAGCCACCCGCTGCCTCCCTCTGTCACCCATCAAGGGTCACCTCCCATGTTTTGAGGAGGTGTCTTATGTTCCGGTCCATTTCATGATCATGCACCAGCACCAAGTGCGCAAACAGATTCGCTGTTGCATGCACTTGTACATATAGTAGTGCATATGTATGGTAATGGAAAGGCGATGTTTTTGTCTTCATTTAAATGTATATTGATGCTGGGGGAGGAAGAGGGAGGTATATGGAAAAAGAACAGCCTGTAATCATAGACCTCCTCGGATCAGACGAGAAAGAGAAGTTAAAATCATCTTGTTGAACAATACTAATTATAATCTGTGAAAAAATAAAACTACGTGCAGGGGAAATTTGCTCATCAGTGGCCCCAGATCGTAGCAAGAGTTACTGGATTTTGTGACCTTGAAAATTTAGGAAAGGGAATAATATAACATGACATTATACAATAAGCTCTACACAATTATTTTTACCCATCCAGTCAGTCCTCATATCCTCATAGAAAGCAAAGAAAGACAACAAACATAACATTGGTGTGTTCAAGCTTTTTTTGTTCCAGCACAGTTGCCGTGTCCCAGGTGTATTTTCACATATGAAATCTCAGCAAATGAAACCAGCAATTTTAAAGACAACAGAAACTAGTGTAGTTTATTATTTATTCATTAGCCTTTCATGCTTTGTAACACAGTTATTTATAGCACCAAGAAGATTTTTTTTTTTTTGGAGGCACAAACCTAAAGAGCCATTCTCCTTTTTTGTGTGTTTTGTCTGAGTCTCTTGCCTACATCTATCTATTCCTCTGTCTATCCGTCACTGTCTGCCCATATCTGTCTGTCTGCCTGTCATTGTATTTGTCTGAGAAAGGAACCCACCCACGGTTGTCTGGTCTCGATCTCCATGGCGACCTAATCCTCACCAATCCCAGAACAGTAGTGTTCCAGTTGAGACCCACTGTGTTACACCAGCCTGCCATCACTGATCACTGGATAGAGTTGCTTCTGTTTTATCGGAGCAGCTTTGATCCACATCTAATGTTGTGTATGTGTGTGTGTGTGTGTGAGAGAGAGAGAAAGAGAGAGCATTTGTTTGTCTTTCTTACTTTAACAAATCCCTACACACAGACAACTTGAATTCATGCGCATTCATTTGAGTGTGTTGGTATGTAAGTATATGTGTGTGTGTGTGTGTGTGTGTGTGTGTGTGTGTGTGTGTGTGCGTGTTGCCCTGGCTTGCAGTAATGAATCCAGTGGTGATGTTGGCATGAGCAGGGCCATGCTATTAACCTCTCTGCCAGCTAGACTGATCTCACCCCGTCTGTCTGTCTCATTGGCCTAATGACACACTCTCACACTCTGAGCATAACACACACACACAAACCTGTCCTTTCTAATCAAATTTCCATTGAAGTGAAAACTATTCTACATCGTCCAATCATCTCTATTCAGAGCATCAAAAAGCTTCTGCCGGTATCGAGAGAAGATTTCTTTCTTTTTTTTTTTCTTTTTTTTTTTACCACCCACTCAAAGAAAGTTACTCTTCAAAACTGTTTCAAATGTATTAATCTCCACTGGCCCTCTACGACCAGATCAGATTTCACTATATTTTACACCAGAGTAGACATCACTTTCAACAGGGCTTTTATGAGTGGGTTTTCTTGCTATTAACAGTCACAGTAAAAACTCTGGATGTGTGCTCTTTGCTTTTGATCTGACAAGGCCGTAGTGTAGTAACTACGTCATGCCGGAGTCCCCTATAACACAGTCATTCCAGATATAAATCACTCTCAGTTTGTGAGATTTTTTTCCTCTTTGCCAAAACTGCCAAAGAAGATTTAAAGGGGCATTTCAAAGTTTAACTCGGGGCGAAAGCAGGTGGACAAACTGAACTATGAGCTTTGCACGTGCCGCAAATGACAGCCTTAGTGCCATGTATAATGAGTTTGTGGCAGGGCTGTTGGCTGTCATCGCGAACGATGGAATAAAAAAAGCAACGTGACATGAAGGGGAAAAAAATATGACATGAAAAGTGCTGTCGTATTGCTTCACCAGCAGTCGTAAATGTTGTTTAATAGTCTGTCTAGTACTTGGCTTTTGTGTGCGTGCGTGTGTGTGTGTGTGTGTGTGTGAGTGTGTATGTGCGTGTCTGTGAGAAAACCCCAGCCTCCATAGGAAATCCTTGGAGGAGTGAGAAGCACCTGGCGCTGTCTGTAGTCATAACAAACGACAAGGAGGGATTAAGACTACATTTGTATTGGTGCCAGCTTGTTACACACACTCCCTGTTCACATTCTCTCTCATAACCACCGTGTAATGCAGCAACGGCACTTGGCGTGGCTTCGCCTTGCGAGTTAGTTTTTAACTGTACTGCTCTGGAATGCCCCGGCTCATCCATGTGTCCCTCATTAGGGTTACGACCTGGGACGGGCTTGCAGTAATATCCAACACACCTCATCCCATCTGTGAGCTGACCGAGACGGAGATAATGTAGAGAGGAGGATGCATTTGGCAAGCCAGAGGACATAAAGTTAGAGTTCTCCGCAGTGTGAGTTCATTAGGCAGAGGACTGCTGTGAGATGGGTGTCAGCCTGGTCTGAGCTAAATTAAGATGCTTTAGCTGAGGGACGATCAGATTAATTGGAAAATGGATAAAAGCTCGTTTGTGTAGGCCCATGTGGGTTGCTGTCGTTCATGTTTTTCTAAATCGTTCCAGAAGAATGGTGGGTTTTGAGGACTCTCTGACTTTTATGGGATTGACTGCTACAGTACGTCAACTGGCACCTGCTGTGATTGGCTACTAATTGCACCTGACAGCCTCTCTGCATTGCCTTTAACTGAAAATGAAAGTTTTGCTTCAACCTCAGCCTTGACCTTAATAGTCACCCCGTTAACCATTGTGTGATTGGTTGTTTCAGCAGGTGGCGCCGTATGGCCAGCAGGGGATGGGGGGCTACAGCCAGCAGCAGCAGCAGCAACAGCAGCAGCAGCAGCAGCAGCAGCAGCAGCAGCAGCAGACGGGGCAGCAGGGAACCCCTCCGTATTTCAGCCCCCCTCAGCAGACCCCTCCAGGCCCAACCCAGCCCTACCTGCAGCCACGACCACCGCCGCAACAGGTACCAACACACACGCTCATGTACTCATCACACTCAGACCCAGACGCACACTGTGCTGTTTCCTGTGTGGAAAAAAAAACTGGCTTCAGCTGTAACCAATGCTGGAAATTAAATTTCTTATTAAGACCCCTTTACATGCCGTGAGCAAAAATGGAAATAATTAGCATAACTCAATATAGAAATATGAATAAATAAATCAGTTAGATATAGATATGCAGATGTCACTTATCAGACATAACATCAAGAATAAAATTTTGAATATCAGCAGGAAAGGTATCTCATTGAAATCTTTTCCAAGGATTGTATCTCAATATTCTTGTGGTGCTGACATTGGAGAGTGCATTTTAAGGGATAAACTGTGTGTGTGTGTGTGTGTTTGTGTGTGTAAACGATAGTGTGGTGTGCCTCTGGTCCAACATGCCTGGTCTACGGGTCGCATTATTCATGAGAGGTAATTTAGGTGAATCTCAACCTCTGTGTTTCTGGATATTTTCATGTTCCTCAAAGTCAAATTTGCTTTATTGGCATGAATGTCACAACACAAACACACACACACACACACTTTACAGAAACAGGACATGTGAATGCAATACAAGCTCACAGGTTGGACAGTCATAGCGTATAAACACATACTGTACATTTCCTGTGCACACAAACCTGCCAGTGTAAACCCAATCCTCAGCACAACAAAGGGCCTGTTCCAAACATATGGATTGAGACTTGTCCTGCCAAGTTTCAGCCTGATGTTCTGTAGAAGTTTTCCATTGGGAAACTGGGTTCAAGCAGTTGTTTTTGAGTTGAGTGAAGGCTGCCCATGTGTTTCCCATCCACTCTGCAGCCAGAGAGATCTATCAGCCTGCGCTGAGTGACTCTGGCTAACAGCCCTGCCTGGACCAGAACAGAACAGAACAAAATGGAGCGGGAGAAAGAACAGAATGAGACGGGAGAGATTACAGCAGAAACTAGACAGGAAAGAATAGATCAGACAGGACAGGGAAGGTAAGGAGAAGACAGGATGAAGCCAAGTAGGACAAGACAGATGATTGAAGTAGGAATGCCCTGAGCCATTATGCTACATCTGTATCGCAGCTGATGAAAGCATGTTTTAATTCATCAATATAGCCTATACTAGTCCATATCCAAACTGTATGCACAGCATTGCAAAACAACTGCAGTTTGGAGCAGAGAAGTAAAGTAACAATTCTATTCTATTCCTCTACTTTTCAGACTGAAAAGTTGTACTTCTTACTCCACTACATTTCATGTATTTGACATTTGTCGTTCATAGTCACTTTGCAGAAGCAAAAAAAAATCCAAACAATATAAGCAGTTCATAAAATATGGTGTATTGACATGGATTACCTAGATGCACTTCAACACTTACCTATACTGTTTCATTAAAGATTTCCACATTGACAGCTCACACATGCAGGACATAACTGTACAGAATATTACCTATAATGCAGCACAAATCAGTGCACCTGCCCAAAATGATTTCCTTCCTTTTTTGCAATCCTTTTCTCTAACAATTAAAGAAACATTCATGCAAGGAACAGAACCATGCCATATGGACAAATGCTTTTTTTGGCCCAGACACTGTATTGGCCATTAGTAGTTCACAAATGTGAACAGACTTATTTAGCATCTGCATAAGTTGATGTCATTTGGCAGTGATGTAGTTGTGTCTGTGGAAGTAGTTATACTGTGATTTACTGAGATGTAGTTAAACCTTTCCTTTAGACAGCCTTGAATATTGAGCACAACAAGACAAACAGCCAAGCAAAAAGCCATTGTGAACACAAAAGCAGGTTGTCAAAAAAAGGAAATCGTTAGTCTTAGCATAGTAATTTTCATATTGAGTGAACATTTCAGCCAGCATGCCTTTTGTCTCACACAGAAAAAAAAACACACACTCTTATTTCCTCACTTAACATGCTCACACACACAGACTCTGCAGCCTACTGAACAAACATTATTCACTCTAACTAGGAGAGGCTGAGATCCATGGCCAGGTTGACATTTTGTGACAGTAATGGTGTGTTTTCATCATCGCTGATGATGTGACGGCAATTGACCCACGCTGACATTTATACACCAGGTAGTTCCGCCTGAGCCTTTTGATTGGCCAAAGCCTTGTTTCACCTGTGTTGATTGGTCTCACACTGGTTGCTATGCCAACTGCTGTGGTGACCAGGGAGCCGGTTTCCTTCTGTTTGTCATTGTTATGCATGCACGCTACTTTAAGCGAAAATGTTTCAATCAGCACACATGCTTGTTAACTGCGCATAAAAGCCACAATACCTTCACTATCCTTTGCATCAACGTTGCATCCCGCTGTCCTTGCCTGTAATCAAGAAAGCCTTCCTATGTGTTAGAGCTTTATGCAGTAGCGTTTTATGTCCCAGCAACACAGCAGGCTATATGTTGACACCTCCCTGTTCCAGTGTACTCGCCATCAAAACTATAGATCCAACTAAGTCCAGTCTTTTCTACCGACTAACAAGCTCTCACCTCCTGTTCTTTTACATTACATTTTTACATTTTTGGCTCTCTATGGGAAATGAGTTTTGTCAGGAAACCCAGCTATGGACAGGTACAGTAGCAGCCCAATTCATGTGAAACATAACAGGGTTGATATAACATATACTATGTGTTAGTGGAGATGTAACAGGCTACTATTCCTTGAAACAGAGGTGGGTTTTTTGCATATATGTCAGTGCACTTTGCACTCAGCTACACCGTGTGACATATGCAAAATCCCGCTCCAAGCGCTCACTTTATTTCAACAGTTTATGTTCAAGTAATTGCCGAAAAAACGCAATATTGATCATTAAAAAACATGACATTTTACACATAACAAAAACAAGGCTGTGCATTGGCATTAAGACAAAGTTAATTGTCCATCGATTGAGTGAGAGAGAAATTTAGAGGAGAAATAATTCTAGAAAATACCAGAATAAATTTGAATAACAAAGAAAAAAGGTCCCTCTCTTTGATTTCGGATCCAAGAGTAAACATGCTTGGATATTGAACTTACGTAGTACACTTGGCCAAGATTACAAATAGAGGATTTGGTGTGCTTTCAGCTTAGTGCTGTATTACTTTCATTTTTCTTTTGTGAGTGAGTGTGCGTCTTTGTATCAGTTTTTTTTTTTGTGTGTGCGCGCGTGTGTGTGTCTGTGTGTACACTAATCAGCCGAGTGTGCTGCAGCAATTCTGAGCTGTGAAAAGGTCAAATGGTGACCTTTGTCTGTGATTCTGGGCTGAAATGAGACATGATGTGAGCCGCACGGAACGGATTACACGCACACACATACACACAATTGCAAGCACACGCCAGATTAGGATGTCATTGTGGTTTTGACCCCTGTTTTTTGACCCTGCATTACTCGGAGAAATCCAAGCTGAAAAGTTCTTTATTTTGTTCTTCCGGCTCTCTCCGCAGTTCCTTTCCCCCCACTCCACTCCCATTAACCCTAGCCAGAGGACATCCTCCAGTTGATGGAACCATTCCAGCTGCCTTTGACACAGAATTTGCTCTGCAACCGACCGCTATTAGCTGGTTTTGTAACAAATCGAAGTGAAAATGCCGTCTTTCTTTGAGTCTATTGCACTGCTGTGACCTCATCTGATTGCAAGCAGCAGAACAGGCTAAAAAGACATTTCTAAGACATTAAGGCTGATACGAAAAAATAAAAAAACTATAATATCGCAACAGAGAAGAAGTAGGTTTTGAAAAAATAAATGTGCGTATTGTGCCGGTGGTTTTTGAGCACTGCGGGTTTTTGAGAACGCTATATATTTTAAAATTGATGATTGTGAGTTGTAGTTCTCAGATATTCTTTAACTTAATTGATTGAGAAGACTTTTCGACCTCATACACTACCGGGTTTAATAGTTGTATTTGAACATGTCACTTTCCTCCAAATTCTCTCGACTCAAGCTCACTACTGTTGCTGTGTCAAATTGCTTTCCTGTATGTGGAAGCCATAGAATATGGGCCCCTTTCTCTGGAAATATATTTTCAACAGACCCTATAAATATCATGACCCTAATGTATTTGGTCTGATTGTTGGCTTCAGTTCCAAGCGTGAGACAAATCGCTTAAAAGGATAAAATTGGTGCCCTTTCATCCTCTTCCTGACCATATTACACTTGATGCATAACAGATGAAGTGCATGATATTTTGTTACTGTCTTAATACTTTCTACCTCATAAAAAAGCAAGAGAGAGCTGTAATTTCAAGAATTTGCAGATTATTTTTTATGGCATGTTTGCTTTATTGGGTAGTATACAGTGGAGTGTGACAGGTTAGACTGAGGGGAGAGAGAAAAGGAGGTGAAACGCAACATTGGCCAGCTGCCAGACTTAAACTCATAACGTTGTCAGAACATGGTACCGGCTTTGATCAGCAATTCCATGGAGCACCCACTATTTAATTTTCCACCAAGAAACAGTGTGTTAAATTTATGTTTGTAGAGTAATTACATGTAACATAATAGAGCCCAGCCCTCTTTTAGTATAATATAAACTGTATGGTGAATATGCCACAGAGTGGTATTGGGTTGTGTAGTAGAGTTGTCGGGTTTTGACTCGTGGTCTTTGAAGAAGGAAGTCATTCCTTGTGACATTTACTCTCTGTAGTAAAACCCACCTTTCCACTCTCCTCTGTGAAACTGATCCCACCGCTTGTTTCCTCTATTGGCCTAAACTATTTCCTCTTCCTGTCCGAGAGTAGGCTCTTGGGAGCAGTGCTTTGGCACACGGGAGCTCTCAGCTGATTGGAGGAGACAAGCTCACTTTACAGGGACCTACATGGAAGGAAGCCGACTCATTGGTTTAGATGTAGCTTAGTTGGTGCTCATGAGCAGAATATTACATGTCCACCATGTGGTGCCCACTAAATAACTAGGATGAGCGTTATCAGACTGGCAGGGCAATGCTTTTAATACTGTTGATGGTAACTGCTGCATGCATGTCTTCCACTCATACTGTAGCAAGCAGTGCTGCTTGACAGAGGGAAATGCTCAGAGCGCTGGAAGATTTTGCTGGGAAACTCTGGCAGGTTATTACTGTCCTGTGTGAAAAACATGTATCTCCAAAATGTAAGCTAAGACACACAGCCCTTTTTTTAGCTTCAGCTAGTCCAGTGGTTTTTTAAAAATGTGTTTTTTTTAAGATGCAGGGGCATCATCTCAGTCCATAAAGGAAAATTTAGTCTTTTAGTCAAAATGAAAAATTCAAAACCACCTAATTTTAAGACGCATGGTTTTCACTGGACAGCGATGATACACAAATATTATACACCGAATATAACGGTCTGCATGTACAACAAACATTTCTCATAAAGGAAATTAATTTTAACAAAACAAGGTCTATTTAGTAGCTGCTCTGGAGCTTTTGATCATATTATATGATCGTCAGCTGATGGAGTTGCCCAGTTGTCATGAAATTGTAGATATTCAAATCTCAGGTTTCTGTACGCTTTAAGGACATTTTGGTAATGTCACTGAGGAAAGTTAAGATTGACAATTCATTCTTGATGTGAAAGCTAAAGGACAGCTATTAAATGGACTTTGTGGTGAGAATGTTTTCCAAGGCCAGGAAGTAACTTTCAATCTCAAAATGAATTAAGTTTATTTATCCCTCCCATTCTGTATTCTAGTTGCTGTAAGTGTGAAATCATTTTCTTTGAGTAAATAATTCTTTGTCGTTCACTAGAGGTAACTTTATGAACCACGAGTTCTCACATACATCACCTGGGTCCTTACCCTTTCACTACTTCCAGTGTGTCATTTCCTTTTTCCTGTCTGTCACCCCTCCGGCCCCAAACGACTGCAGCAGCAGGCCCTTTCCCCCACCCTCCACCACCCCCGCTTTTAATCACACCAGGTTAATTAAAAGGCCGTGGAGCCTTTCTGCGGCCTGCCCCCCTGGCTTTATTACCCCCTCGCTGTATACTTGCTCTGCTGCCTCAATCACCATGCCTTTCCCTTCACGTGCACGCGCACGCACACACACACACACACACTCTCACACGGAAATTGGAGCTCACCTTGGTGAGGAGGAGGTGGGATGGAGGGGAGGTTGAGGGGACGAGACAGAGGAAATGAAAGGCAGGAAGGAGTGCGTGTGAAGAGAGAGAGTGAAAAGCATGTGGTGAAAGTAGAGGGAAAGATGTGTGTGTGTGTGTGTGTGTGTGTGCGGAGGGGGCACGGCGTGTGGGTGGGTGGGGCACCCAAAGTTCAATGTCATTAATTGGTCACCATTTGAATATTAAGTGAAGAACTCTGTTAATTAACGGGATAATAAAAGTGCTGTTGGCTGGAAGGGGGCGGACAGAAAGAGGGAGGGAGCGAGGGATGGAGGGAGGACAGGCTACGGAAATGGAGGGCATATGGCAAGAGAGAGAGAGAGAGAAGGAGCAGGAGAGGGAGAGAGTGGCTGGGCGCGGGGTGATAAGAGGGAGAGAGAGACGTCCGTGGGTAAAGGTCTGGCAGTGGTAATTTGCGGAGAGCCGCGTTAATTGTCATAACCTTTTAAATGGCAGAGTTTATCGGAGTCCTCTAAATGTCCCCGCGTATCGCCACGGCAACCCTAGGCCTGCCACACTCCGATTGGCTGCCGCTGACAAGCACTTAAGCTTGATGAGTTTTCAAGCAAAACCTAAACGATAAAATTAAAAAAAAAATCATACATACATATATACATATATATATATATAGGTTTGTGTGTATGAGTGTATGTGTGTGTGTGTGTGTGTGTGTGTGTGTGTGTATGAAAGTGTGTCTGCATGTGTTTCAGACAATGTTTTTAATTTAGTGTGTTTCTTACCTCCACATTGACTGACACTCGCTAATTGCTCGACCAGAATCCGCCATTGTTTTTTTTTTCTTCTTTTTTCCCTTTTTTGATTTATGTTTGTTTTTGTACAACCCTGCTGCAATTCAAATGCAAATGAACGAGAACGGGAGAGGTGTTTTTGGAACGGTTAGGACAATCATAATGGCTCAGAAAAAAAGAGGGCCGGTAGTTAGCGGCACAGCACCCTAGGGGCCTCATTTAGCTGCCATTTGTTAGGAAATGCCGCTACATTTGTTCCTGGATACAGACTTCACAGACAGAGAGAAAAAGAAAAAACACCCCAAAAAAAAAAAAAATGTCACAGTCAAAGTCGAGCTCGCCAACACACCGCTATTGTTCCTCCGTGCTTTAGCAAAAGTCATGTGGGTGTACACCAGTTTGGGTGGATGTCCTCTTTAACTGTGAGCCAAAGCAATTGAAGTGAATGGGCGGATGGGGGTGGTGGTGACAGGGACTTGCAAAGAGTGTGTGAAGTGAAGATGGTACAAAGACTCGCTCTTATTTGATTAGCCTGTGTAGAGGAATGAGAATGAAAGCCCTGGCAACGGTATCTGCAGCTAACACTGTTAGCTACATCTGACATCATCCCTAAGGGAAGGCCTGCACACATACTGGTGTGCGTGTGTGTGTATGGATATGTATTTGTCCATATCTTTCTATGTCTGCTTATGTGTTTGTCTGTGTGTGTGTGTGTCTCTGTTTATATTGGCAAGAATAAATACTTGTGTGTGTGTGTGTGTGTATACAAGCTGTGTGAGTGTATATGTGTGTCCTGTGTCAGAGCTCTGGTCCTCTCTTGTAGTCTCTTTGTGCTAAAGGTCAGGGGGATTGCTGAGATAGAATCCAATCTGAAGGACACGGCACTAGAACAGGCCCTGCTACAAATGGACCTATTAAGATAGGCTGGACACACACACACACACACACACACACACATGCAGACACACATACCGCTCACAGATATATAGGCATACACACACAGGCATCCTCACACACAAATATGCACATACAACAGCTATTTCCATTCTAATGGTCACCTTTCTCGTGATGATAATAATAGGCTATATCCTAGAATAAATGGCCATCATTTACATGTAGTCCAACCAGCACACTGTTTTAAAAAGCAGTCGCAGCAGATGAAAGTAGGTCTGCCCTATAATACACAGTATATACAGCATCTGAAATAATCAGAATGTAACCGCAATGTTTTCCTAAAATGGATCAAAAGTGTCAAGAACACACAAAAAGACAAGCATATCATAACCAAGTGTTGATTTGTCACATTTTTCAGAACAGTGTAGCACGCTCTCACTGCTGATTGTTGCTTCAATTATGGTTCAGTTGCTCTGATTGGTGTGAGCACATGTACATTTCTGCAAGTCTGAACCACCGTGCGTGTGTGTGTGTGTGTGTGTGTCTGTGTGTGAACGCGGGGTGTTGAATATGGATGTCCTGCCCCCATCACCACCACCACCACCACTGCCTCTCTCTGATGCGTAGAAGCTTTGTGTGCATGTGCTGGTGTTTTCTCTTTAAAAGCCGTTTTTTCTTGCAGCTTGGTGGCCTAATGAAAGTTAAAAACACGGCTTTCAACAGTAATTATTGGCAGAGAGCAGGGCATACACTTTTAACACACATAAATAAAGACAAAGAGATACTGCAGCTACGGCGCTGAGGAAAAACACTACCTCAGTTTTTTACTTCTGTAAGACCCTTCCATCACAACATCTTTTCCCAGTGACTGACACAGTGTATGTATGTGTGTGTGTGTGTGTGTAAGAAAGACAGAGTGTGTACATGCTTCTCAGGGTCTTGCCCAATGGACATCAGAGTGTCCCTGTCCTTGGGGAAATGGGGCAGTGGGAGGTGGCCAAATGCACTGGTTTTCATGCTCTGTGTGCGTGTGTGTGTGTGTATGGTTAAGGAGTGTGTGTGTGGGGGTGGGGGTGGGGGGGTTATGGGTCCCTCTCCTAAAGACACGCAATTAAGCTTAATTTTTAATGAATATTAATGGCATTAGCGTCAGATTTTGTGGAGATGTGCATCTGCCAAGGTGCAGGGGAAAAAGGGGGATGACTAATTCATTTGGTAGTCATGAGGATAGCAAGGGGAGACAGGGAGGGATTGAGGGAGAGAGGGGTGGAGGTGGTATTGATGAAGAAGAGGAGCAGGGTGGAGAAAGGGATGGAGGTGGGACGGAGAGGGTGATAGGAAAAAAAGAGGAAGAGTGATGGATGGAGACAAAGGGATTGGGATGAGGGATGTGAGAGGTGTGGAGAGAGCAAGAAAAATAACGGGAAGAGGGAAGAGGTGAGTGAGAGAGGTGGAAGGAAGGAGAGCGAGGGAGCAGTCAGGACTGAGAGGAGAGAGCGGATGCTGAGGGACTGTTGGAGCAAAAAATATACGGACACATAACGAGGACAAAAGGGATGAAAAGCACAGAAAAGACAAAAAAAAACAGTAAAGGTTTGTTCAATTGACTTTGTAAACTGAGAGCCAATCAGATTCAAGCAGGACACCTACTCTATCAGGGATGTGTGACAAAAACTCTGCACGCAAAGTTTATAAAAGCAAGACAGCCCAGAGCAGACAATGGCAGTGGAAAAAAGGATTAAAATGCAAGCATGTTAAATTAAAAAAAATGCTGTATAGTGTGAAGTAACCCACATTTTTTTTTCCCTCACTGTTGAGAAAAAAAAAAAAAAGAGATCAAGACACATGTCAGCCAAAATCAGCTTAACTTAACGGCTGTGAATTTAGCTCTGGCTGCTTTCTGTTGTGTCAAGTGGTGGCATCAAATGTGCTTGCTTGCTGTCATGCTAGCTTCATTGCTTATTTTCAAAGACAGCCAATCAAACTCATACGAGCAAAAGCGAGGCAACATTTCACCTTGTTCCCTGCTTGAATATAGAGTTAGAAAGTGTGCAGTGCAACCAACCAAGAAAGCCTTAGAACAACCTTCTTAAATTAGGTGTGAGCTAAAAAAAATAAATAAAAAAAAAGACACTGTGTGTGATTGTTGGAATTGCTATTTGAGGCAGAATTCTGCTTTTCACCATTTTTAAAGCAGATTAAAGCAGAAGACTGAAATGCCAGACAGCTCCAGGAGGCGCTGTTCTGCAACACAATCTGACCTTTGACCTCTCCTGTGAGGAAATGAAAATTTCTCTTCTGGGATTAACAAAATCTAACATCATACTGACACAGCACGAAAGATCAAATCACCAGGTGGACTTTTGAAAGCGGGTACGTACGAGTTTCATATTCCAAACGATCGTCTGAGCGCAACATCGCCGCGTTTCTGCTTTCCCGATGTTTCCCGCTTACTGACAGACTCCCATTGTTGAGTGGCTGGGATTGACGTTGTACTGCATTATTGATTTACGTCTGCATAAAGCCTCTCCAGCTCTATATATTACACCACATTCAGCAGTCATCTATTCAATCAAATCTAATATTACACTGCCTCTCCACACAGCTGTCTAATAGCATTTAACTCACAGTTTGATTCCTGCATTCCCTCATGTACTTCAAACGCTTGCCTTCAATATCCTTCATTCGTTTCTACTATGCCAAGATGAAGTCTTTTGAAAAGCAAGGAGGATGAATGAGCGTGTCTCTGTGCGTGTGTGCGCGTATGTGATGTGTGTGTGTGTGTGTGTGTGTGTGGAGACAGGATTAGCTGTGGCCTTAGGCTTAAGGTATGGAGTGGAGTGTATTTTAGAAGCTTCTAAATTAGCTGGGAAATGGGATTTTGAGACAATGGACTGGAAAAAAACTCAAATGAAAGGATGCACTCGCAGCACTTCTTCATTTGCCTCTGATGTTCTCTTGCGCTCGCCTTTCCATTTTTTTTAATTTTATTTTTTACCGTTGTTCCTCTCTCTCTTCATCTTCTTTCTCTCTTTCTGCTCTCCTGCTTCTCTCTATCCCTTTTGCACCTCACCTTCTGTATTTCTCTCTCAGCCTCCTGCCCTCCCCCCCTCCCCGTCTCTGTTTCTATCTCACCCTCTCCGTCCATATTATAGTTGACAGTGATGATGTAAGAACGTGAGTGTAAACAGTAGTATGAGGCTAACCTCACTTTGACCCACTTAAAACAGAAATCCCCTCAAGTATGCACACACACACACACACACACACACACTAACACAGACACACACTACAGACTCATATGCCTGAGTAAATATTGGACTTGGGTCAGCAGCCACTCCTCTGTTCTCAATTCACTGTGTGAGCAACTGTCTGTCTATGTGTGCATTTTTGTCTGCGAACTGAACTGTGCTCGTGTGTGTGTGTGTGTGTGTGTGTGTCCTCTCACTCCTCCACCTATTTTCAGAACACACACACACCTCCTCCTTCTCCCCCCTTCTCAGGCCTTTATTTACCTGTGGAGGTGTATTTGTATGTAAGCCGGGTTTCTGCTTCAAACGAAGCATTTCCGACCATGTAATAAAAACCTGACGTTTGGCGTGCATCCAGGCTCCCATTGATAAACATGGGGGTGAGGTAGGGGGGTGGGGAGGGGGGTAGGCTGTGTATACAAACACAGGGCTTGCCCAGGACCCTGACGAGGAAACTACCATGGCTTTGTTTTTAAAAATAGCACGGCCTTATGAGATGATATGTGATCCAGTGATTGAACCACATCTGGATGAACGGGGTTTTCCCTCCGGCTTTTAGATGTGGTAAGGGGGGGGGATGTTGGTGGTTTTTATATTTTAAGTTAGGATTAGAATAAAGAAGCTTTTGTGGTGTGATTATGGCTTGATGTTTCATTTATTTGGCTGACTGTTTTCATTGTGCTTATTATTTGCAGGCAAAAATGACATACGTAGTTAAGCTTTATTTATTCAGGAAGTCTAATTGAGATCAAGATCTCTTTTAAAAGAGAGACCTGAGAACAAATTATATACTTTATAAACAACATCACGATAAGACAATTCAGTCACACAAAGCAGTTATCACTCACAGACAAACTAATTAAAACAATCAAAATATTATTCAAAATATCAGAAAGTGGAACTTTAAAGTTCCCTGCAGGAATGAGTATCTTCTAACTACTTATTTGTACAAAGTTAATCAAAAATGATTAGTATGTACTTTTCTCACATCTTATATGTACTTCTTTTTTCTTCTTTTTGTTCACTTACTGCACTGTGAAGATTTGAACTAAAATTTAACAGCCTGATTCATAAATTTCAAATTTTAAATCTGTTTAAAAACAACGGGCCTCGTGCGAGAAGCTCTCATACTCACAGATTCATTCTTAAGATGTACGTATGAGTGATTTAAGAACATTTGTGGCATTCATCTGTTTTCTTGTCCTTAGAATTTTCTCTTAGGCACGAACAAGATTTACGAGTAGTCTAGACCTGTCATACGTGTCAGGAATAAATCATCTCTGCCTTTCTTTATTGGGAAGAAACACTTGTTTTATTTACAATTATAATGCCCTAATGTGAATTAATTTGGAGTTTAAATATGATACCTAAATGAACAAAAATTAAATATCACCAAAACAAACTTAAAGCAAAATTAATATTCTGTTTACCATATTTTCATCATCATGGCAGCCAATGAACTGAAATGTTTTTTAGATTTTATGATTTATTGGCATATTTTGACACAGCAACTTCTACATTTCAGTAGTCGTTGGAAACTTCTCTCACTCTGACAGCTGCCTCTGTGTCTCCCTGCAGGTCTCTGTCCAGTATCATCATGTGTTAGAGCTGACAGTGTAACGTCACCTGTAGACTATAATATTCTCCTCTAATATCTCTGTGACTGTCACATGACCGCTTCCCATCACGGCCGCTTTGCTTTAGAAAGACATATTTTAGCATCTTTAAAACTTTAAATGAAAGCATTCCCTCTTTATTTCTGTCACAGTGCAGAGCTGTTCTGATGACATGTTAGCTGGATTCATATTTTCCATTTGTTTTGGGTCTCCTACTACTGACACTTCTAGTTTTTGTCTAATGATTTCTGAAAGCAGGACTTGAAGTTGTGCAGTGTTTTTACTCTTTGAGAACATTTTGTGAATGAAACTCGCCCACAAACAGAGCAGAACACAGAGCCTTATATGGCAATTTTATGGGCGTGGATTATGCTAATGATCACATCTGATGAACATGTACTTTTTTATGAACAGGTGGTTTTCATCAGGCTGAAACGAGCGATTTACAACATGTTCAGGCAGTTAAGAGAGTTTGTTGAATCCGACTTGGAACACTCGTACCAGCAAATGTAAGAGAGTTTTAGGATAAAAATATGAAAATGTTCTTGCAGGAGGCCTATTGATCATAAAAACACATCATTAAATGTGTGTTGTAAAATTTTAAACTTACAGTTACCTACAGAAAAACTCCATACATTGGATACAAGAATACAAGGACTTTTATTGTCATCCTGCCACAGTTATATTTATACTTTTCAGTTCAATGCTACATATAGATATATATATATTTGGCTAATATACTATAATACAGAAATACAGAATATACATAAGTTCAGTTGTGCAAGTGGATCAGATGATCCAGTAATTGTAAACTGTGACTATGCTATGTTGCAGTAATACATTTGGATGTGTATGGGACAGAGAGTAGTTACTTCATAGTGTAACAGTAGAATTTCGATCCATCGATAACATCACACATTTCAGAACAATCAACTGTTTTTCTCTCTCTCTCTATATATATATATCATGTTTTTCTCCATGTGTCAATCATAAATATGTCAGACTGTGCAAGCAAGACACCAACAAAATGCAAAATTTGCAAAAGATTTTATATGTTGCTGACATGCCCCTTTTTCTCCTTCAACTAAGAAAACTAAAATCACGATTAATTAATGCTAAGTTAATTGAAAGACCTTTTAGCAGAGGGCTCAGTGACAAAAAGTAATAATCCATATTGGAACATGTGAAACAGATAAACATATGAAGACACACCAGATTTAGGAGAATTGCACCAGCATTGCCACAAGCCACATGTTTTAGGAGTTCACTTGATGCTAAAAATGGTACTTTGAGTAACTGTGTTCCAAATACCTATTTAGAAAACATTTAACACCTTAACTGGCATTTTATGTAACATGTATATATTGTATTTAAAAGTAAGATATTTAAAATGTGCTGTATTTTTAGAAATTACTGCTTCAGCGATTTAATTGGCTGATAATTGAAATGTGGATTTGAAGGAACTACTCTAGGGCATTTAAGGTCATTACATTGACTTTTCTTAATAATGGATGAATGAATACATTAACTTTTTGTCTGTGTGTGTGTGTGTGTGTGTGTGTGCAGCTGTTGAAGCAGCATGCAAACTGTGTGTGCAGAGTAACTTTGCAGGTATATTCTTAAGAAATTAACTTTAGTAAGTACCAAATTTATATCATTCAGCTCTGATGCACACATTATGACACATTTAATGCTCTTATAATAGATACATTTCACATGATACATTTCTTGCTGTGAAGGATAATCTTCAGCTATAAAAATTATATCACCTGGCTGACAGTAATATTGCCCACCTTCTACAGTATAAGCACACAACAGATAAGAAATCAAACTCTGTGGGGGGAAAATTGATTTTGAAAGTAAAAATGTGAAGACTCCCGGTTTGTGTGTGCATAAATGTGTGGCTGTGCGTGTACGTATGTTGTGTATGGTCTGCAAGCACTCGTGTGTGATCTCTCGCCACGTCTCGCCGATCAGTTATCACTAATCCTTCCACTCAGAGCTCTTTTACAAGTTGCCATTGTGCTGCCGATGCTTAACATGATGGAGGAACAACCTCCGTGGTGAATGAAAAGAAGAGGGAGAGGGAAGGAGGGAGAGATACAGAGGGAGGGAGAGGGAGAGGGCAACACCTCCGACAATGGGGAGAAAATTGGTTTACACTAGATAGGCTTGTGATTACAGAGGGAAAGAAAATGACTTAGATTGAACAATAGGACTGAGTGTGTGTGTTGGTGTGTGTTTGCATGTGTGTGTATGTTTCAAGGATTAGTGGATGGTTAGGCTGGGATTTAGTTGAAATGAATTGGCTGGTATGGTGTGCTGATGGGTGCGTGTTTGGATGTTTTTCAGTCTACATGTACTGTATCAGAGTGTGTGTATTTCCTTGTGCAATGTGGCTCTTTGTGTTGTGACTTGATCTAAGTGGGAATCAGAGTGTTTATTACAGCGCCGCAAACCTGAGACACACTCAACAGTCCAACTCATTCCCTCATCTCTCTCACTCACATTTAGAACCTTTTCATCGTAATGCAAGAGTGTTGTTGAGACAATATGATAATAATGTTTTGCAGAAAAAGTAATTAAAAAAAATCTGAGCATTTGTGCCAGTGTCAAATGTCAGCATGTTTACTGTTTTTGTACAAATACATAAAAGCATTTCTTTTAGCAAGGAGCCTTCAAATTGGTAGAGTTGTAACAAATGTGTCCTTGAGGCCGGGTCTTTTACAGCTGAACCATGAACTAAATGTTCTTAACATATTCAGGGACAGAGCGCACTGTATCAACACTGTTTTGAATTTACCTCAAGCACTTTGACTGCATTATAGGCTGTAATTTTTTTAGTTCATAAAATAATATATATTTCTGATATCCCAATTAGACTTCACTTTTAGGGCTCTAAAATATTGGTAATATACATATTTACATATTGTATATATATAGGATTTTAATGTTTTTCATTTACTTATGTATTAGAGGGGTCTGTGAAATAGATCTGTTTTGCTGATCATAGATTCAAGTGGCAATCTCTCTCTTTCTTTCAAGGAGGCCCAGCAAGAGAGCTACAGCACCAGGGGTCCAGCCCAAGGGAATTCTGGGAAGGCCAACAATGAGGATGGTGTCTCCCAGGACCGCCCCTCCAGTCTGCCGGTGAGTTAGTGACAGTTATGTCCACCAATGAGTTAAATGCTAAATGTGACACAAACAATTAAATACACCATTGCACATTAGGGAAACTTTTTATATCACAGCTTGAAAATGCTTTCTGTGTGTGTGTGTGTGTGTGTGTGTGTGTGTGTGTGTGTGTGTGTGTGTGTGTGTGTGTGTGTGTGTTTGTGTGTGAGAGACAGACATAAAAACACAGCTTAAGGCCTGAAAGAAACATTTGCTTCCTTGTCTTCCTCCACTTCCTGTACTTCCAGCATGGTGTCTGATGCTCAGTTTTAAGCTTTTCTGTCCAATCACATGCCTCCATCCGTCCTCTCTATCTCATGTCACAGGGGAAACATGGATTTGACTGCTTACTTCATAGCTTATGTCTGTGTTTTGACTGGCATCCATACCGAAAAAAGGCCACATGCATCAGCTCCGTGGTCAAAGCATCATGCACTCACTTACACATACACCCACACGAACAGAAAAACATATGCGTGGACACACACATTCTTGCAAACCCACCCGCACTGCCTCTTGGCATTTGGGCGAGCTAAAAATCGTTAAGCAGGTTGACTGGAGGAGTAATTGAGAAGAAATGGTGAGAACAGGCTGATCTGAGAGGGGGGAGAGAAAGATGTGGGCTGCTTCAGTTTTTTGGCTAAACTAATCGGTTTTTACTCTCTATCATTTCTCCCCTTACAGCTCCTCAGCACTTTCAAGAATAGAATAAATAGACATTTGCAAATGGCCGCAAATATTGGCACTCCTTGAGGTGTGTGCCGTTTAATTTACCAGACACTTTGGAACAGGAGTGGAGGAATGAACTGCGAGAAAAGCTAAATTAAAGTGTACAAACTCTTAAAAGGGACCTATTATGTTCATTTCCAGCTTTATATTTTTATTCTAGGACTCCACTAGAGTAGCTTTGCATGATTCTCAGTTCAAAAAACTCCTTATTTATCTTATACTAGCCCGTTATGCAGTCCCTCAGTTCAACCTCTGTCTCTAACAGGCAGTCTTAGCTCCTGTCTCTTTAAGGCCCCCCTCCTAATGAGCCTTCTCTGTTCTGATTGGCCAGCTTTCTGGTAGCCTGCCGAGGTGCAGCAGTATCAGTATCATGTTAAGTTACCGCCGTTGCAAACCCAACATTTCCTGCTTTACTGCTTCATATTAAAAGCTTTTAATGACTAAATAACAGGAGACTTTTATTGTGAAGAATTTACAGGAAATTAAATGTGCTCATCACTGAATTAGCGGAGCTTCGTTAGCATCGCTAAAAACCAACAACATCAAAACAACAACATCTGGAGATATTTGGAGCTCTCTGCTCAGCAGATCAGTTAATAATACAGGGAGGAATAGTACAAGCAGAAATAACCACAGTGGTGATGATGTTTGATGAAGAGTTGCAGGTAAACAACAGGTAAACAACTTATTTTACTGCCGTGCTGTGTAATGGAAAAACGCTCACAGTGTGCCAGCTCAACTCGAGTCATGGCTCGGAGTGACTACCCCCAAAACAATGGAAAAATGCCAATGTTAGCGGAGCAGAGCAGTGAACTCGTGTGCTGAGCGTGGAGCAGATGACCATATAAAGAAATCTATCATGAGCGGACGTCAGCTCGGGCTGAAAGTAGAAAAAACTATTGGAAACCGAGCATTCAGAGCAGTCTGAAGCTTGAGCTTTTTGCTCACAGGGATTACTTCTACATATGTTTACCTCATAATTTGACACTTTTCCCACGTTTAATATGACCATCCGACATTGTAACATTATATATATATGACTGAATAGGTCATTATATATATGGCGTAATAGGTCCCCTTTAATGAAGCCATGATATTTTTCATAAACTGATACATTTCTAGTCTGTGTTCATTGGTTGTCCTCTGTCTTTCAACACACACTGATGTTTGACTTTGCTTTGCTTAAAATCAGCTGCTGTGTGTCAGTTTTCCAAGTGATTCCTATAACTTCACTTCCTCATACACACATACACACAGTCACACTCACACATCCTCTCCTTCTCTGTTCTTTCCTCTGTAACATACTAATAGTATGTCATCTGCTTTATCTTGGTATTTCTCCTTTTTCTTTCACTTTTATTCTCCCATACTCTTTATCCCCTCAACCCCCCCTTCCCTTTTCCTCTCTGTCTTTTTCTCTAAAGTAGCATCATGAAAGCTTTTTTCCCCCTCGTGCTATAATGAGAAATGGCCTTGATGTATCAGTGTGTGAATCCAGAGCGAGAGAGCAAGGCGAGGCGAGGAGCCACTGCAGTCGCGGGGGCCGATCTATTTGAACCACCGCCACTATCACCCCATATTCCCTCACCACTTTAATCCTGGCGTTTTACCCCTTGGGTTCTCCGTGTGTTTTCACATCCCATCCAAAGCGCATGGCTTGCCGCGATCCTAATCGGCGGCAAGTTTTGATGAGAGAGAGACACAGAGGGAGAGATGGATAGATAGAAAGAGAGAAGGAGAGAGAAATTGCTCTGCGTTTGCCAGGCTCTTCCAGCAAGCTGTCACGCCAGAGATGTAACCGTTTTTTTTTCTCCCCCCTCTCTCTTTCTCACTCTCTCGCCGGCGTTTGATGTCAGATCTAAAGCTGCTGTCATCTTTTTTTTTTCTTTCTCTCTGTCAGGAGGGAGGGAGTGCGGGTCGGCAAAGTGTCATGTTGTTGTTTTGGGACGAGTCTGCTGTGTGATGTGGCGGGATTTTTGAAGGGAGACCAAAGGGAAAAGTGCTTTAGTAACTTATCACAAATGCAAGTCACAGTGCCCCTTGGGTCTTTTAAAATGTAATGTATCAGAGGTACAGCATGCCTTGTATTCCATATCATTATACAGTATTTCTATTGTGAACACTGCTGTTAAAATAAAATCACTAAAATACTTCAGTTGGAATAAGACAAAGTAAGTGCCCACCATTAGCTTTTCAGTGTAGCATTGTTGTTGGTGTCAGCCATCTATACTTCATGTTACGCGTTTAAGCTAGGGCTGCACGATCCTGGTCAAAATGAGAATCACGATTTTCTCCCTGATTCTTAGGGGCACCATTTCTTCAATGAAATTATTGCAATCCATATTGTCTTCATCCAAACATGACAATGATTCCGTAGTTTAGCTAGATCATAAATCCAGCATGGCTTCAAAATGATATTTTTTTCAATTTCTGCCTTGACTTCTGCTTGACATTTAAATTAGGTGGCACAACATAAACAAAGCAGTTGCAGGAAAGCATTGAGTAGCGTTTGTTTACCAAAGCATTAATCTCTTGTTTCACGGTGTTGACCAGAGCCATATCTTTGGTTAACTTAGGTAAAGCATTACCTCTGTAGTCTTTTAATGTTCTGCAAGTAGTTGTATGAATTTACTTTTGAAAAGTAGCACAGGCAATATTGACTGTCATCATCATCTTTGAAAGCAGTTCCACACAGCTATTTTACAGTACAAGCACAGCGTTTATAGATATATTTGTTCTTCCTAACCATTGCTGGGGCAGTGGATTTTCCCGCTGATACAAACATTGCAGAATTATTGTCACATAAAAATCTAATCGCATAGAGCCTTGAATCAAGATCAAGATTGTGTATTTTGATTGATTGTGCAGCCCTAGTTTAAGCCTTGCATTAGTGTTGATTTTTGTTGCTTTTCTGTCACAGTGCTCTTCATGAATGAATCAATGATTGAACGGTGTTTTCATTGTATACCTTTGAGTTTTAACATTTTGTCATTTCTTATCTGTTCAAAGAAGCCTTGCTTCTTCTCGTCAGCAGTCTGCATTTACTTTAATGTTTACCAGCATCTTTTTCAGGGTATCATTTTTAAAATGACATCAGCATTCACCACCTGGTTTTCAGTACAGGGTTAGCATTAACACCACAGTATTCCTCTTACAACGTTTTCAGCCTCTTCAGATTTGCACTGGTCTAGCTGAGCCTGTTCCTCCAGTTCTACACAATAGTGAAGTCAGGAGTTAGAGCAAAGATCTTCTATTGAGAAGCTGAACCACTCAATAGCGAAACATTTTTGGAAAAAGTTGGCAGCAGCCTCCATCTATTTTCTCCCTCTTGCTGTTGCACGTTACAGTCAAATACATAACAACCATCATCAGTTCTTGTTTGCCATTGGTTTGCATGTAAAAGTAAATTTAGATACTATTTGCATCTGTAACAGAAGGGCATAACTTTTGGCATAACCTTTCCATCCTCTGTTCATTCACCACATGTAATATCTGAAATATCAATGAATAGATTGTGTGAAAACTTGAAGGAATGAGTTGTGCCATTTTTGAAAGTACCCTGATTTCCACAGGGGAGATGCGTCAATTATAGGTCAGCAAAAGGTGACATGTTGGTTACAGACGGAGTGTTACAGAGCTGGACTGCATGACTGCCACAGGATGACATGTTGACTGCTGCCTTGTTATTCCCTGCTGCGTGTGGCAGTGATGTTTCTGGTGCGTGGAAATAGAATAGGAGTGAGAGCTCTGTGTTTTTCTCCTCTCTGTAGCCCCCTCAGCTCTTTGCATCTTTTGCCTAACGTCGCTAAGCCGAGCCAGTTCTTCCAGGTTCACAGTGAGGTGAGGAGCCAGGGCTTTCATACCCACCGGCACCCCCCCTCCCCAACATAGCCGCCACCCCCGTTCCAGTCACTACATGTTCCCTGCTCTCCGGCGCTCCCCTGACAGCCTGCCAAGCTGCCGCACAGCCTCCCATCCTCTGGGACATGGGAGAGGATGGCCAGCCATGTGGAAAGACAGAGAGAGAGCTGGGGGTGGGAGGGTGAGGTGAGGAGAGGGGCGGAGGGAAGAGGGGGGGGGGAGGTGGGGGGTGGAAGAACAGGATGAGAAAGAGAATGAGTAAGAGAGAGAGAGAGAGGGAGAGAGAGAGAAAGAGAGAGAGAGGGCGTGAAGCGGTGAAGTGAAACGTGGTTATCTTTTTGTCACTTGTTCAGGGTGAGGGATGTTGAATTCAGGCTATGGGGTTCCGGCAGCGGCATGTTATTCACACTAACACACATACACACAGACACACACACAAACACACACGCACACTAACATGGACAAAAATATTCTTGTATGTCTTTCAGTGCTCATTTGCCCCTCCTTGACTTATTTTCCATCAGACAAAAGGGAAAATTCAGAAACACTATCTCTCCCTCGCTGTCTATTCGCTCTCACTCCTGTCCACCTTGCCCTCCTCTGTTTTTCTGAGTGTTAGGTCATGAATGATTGACAGGGCACAGCTGGAGAGGCCTGCTCCCCTCCCTTCTCCCTCACTACAACCACACACTCACACACACACACGGACCACTTTGCTCGCAAACACACGGTCATGCGCGCTTTGATACACATTCTGTCCTCTGCGTGCCGTTTTCACACACCGAGTGTGTGCGTGTGCTCTATCAGAGCATGTCAGTCAGGCTGCCTATACAGTATGTGCTCTCACTCTGGCTCTCTCCACTGCTGTGTTTTATTTTAGAGTCCCCAGGCAGGCAGACAGGCCAGCAGGCAGCACAGAGTAATGTCATCCAGCAGGGTTAGATTCAGCCTCCACATTAGTGCACACAGGGGGGAGGAGAGGAGAGCAGAAAAGGAGGCAGAGGGAGTCAAGAAACCAAAGAAAATGCAGGGGAGATGAAGAGGGATGGAATAGAGGGGTGGGGTGGAGGGGGGGGAGAGGCGAGGAGGAAAAGGACACGAAAGGAAAAATGGAAAGACCCATGTGGAAAGAAAAACACATCTCCCATTTATATCTGAATATATATTTTGGGAAACCATTCAAATTACACTGACTAAATGTATTATCACTTATATCAGTAGGACTTTAACTGCTGCCTATATTTTCTGTATGTTTTATGTGACACATACTTCAAATATATATATATATATTTTATATGTTTTGCAGTATGTGAGGGAGAGAGGGAGGCAGGGAGACTCGGAGACTAGATGTTCTCTGGACCCTGCTAGCCTATTCTTAGAACAGGCAGCAGCACTGAAGGCCACAGCAGCTCCCTGCCACTGCTATGAACACATAGCGGCTCTGAGAATAGGACAGCTAATCTGAAGCCAGTTTCACACTCTGAGGTATAGTGGAATGCTCATGGTCATGCCAAATAACCAGACAGTCTTAAACTTGTAGACCTAAGTTATTAATTCATATCTGCTCCATATGATTTTATAACTTGCCGTATAATTTGAGATGTTTGTACGTATTAAATACTTACACTACTCCCTAATGTTCACACTGCTACACACCGAACTCCTCCTCAAATTTTCTACTGCACACATAATCCATGTTTCCACCTCTGCCCTGTTTCACCGCAAGACCCAGATATCATGACACAGCGGGTCTGAGGACACCGCCTTCATCTCAAATGCAGACGGGCTATTTTTCCGCGTGTAAGCCGGCCTGTTTTCGTTTGCTCCTCATGAATCATTTAGCACGCACACACAGTTTCATGTACACGCATAGTTTTTTGATCCTCAAGAGCCAGGAACACGTGTTTTTGCTGGGGCCGTACTATTTGTTCCCCCACGGCTCTAAAACGCAGACACGCAGGAAGCGGAATTGATCTGTGGAGAAATTTCTCTGCGCCTTTCATCTGTACACATCATCACCATCCCTTTAAACCTAGAGAATTCACCTGTGATCATGTCTGAAATATAATTAGATTCATAGGCATTCTGCTGCAATTTCACAGCTGTGTCTCCAGTTATATTTAGCTTCTTTAGAATGTTATTTCTAACAGCTGAAATATCAGCAAATCCTTGAGATGAATAGTGACATGAGAAATCACTTTGAATTTTAAACATATGTCTTCACATTTGTCTTTAAGCAAATGTCTTAGCATTTGTCTTGAAGCAAGGCTACAGTGATACATGTCAGGTTTGAAATGATGACTACTGAAGTCACCTGAAAAGAGGCCAGCCATTAGTTGGAAGACCAAAGTTTGAACCTCCTTGCTGTCAAGCATCTGCACTACTTAAGTGTCCTTTAGCAGGACACTGAGTCCCCACCAGCACTCCTCCTCAGCTGACACTGCACTCTATCCCCTGCCAAGAAGAGACACACCAAAAGAGAATTTCCCAATGGGGATCAATAAAGTATTTTTTGCCTGAAGGCTTTTAGTTGTATCTTGTGGCCAAATTTGATGGCTACACACTGTTCTACCTACTGGGAACTATGCTGCCCAGTGTAGGTTGTTAAAGCAAACTGGTAACACAAGGCTGAGCAGCAGTGGTGGAGAGACGGGGGAGAAGCTCCTCAGCTGCAGAGGAGGCCATGTTTATACCCAACCACCCCTGACAGGCTGGCTGACTGAAGCCTAGCGCAACAGAGTGAAGGGTAGATAAATGTGTGTGTGCACGTGCATGTGACTATTACACACTCACCTACCTCTATGCTTACACATGCGTACACCCCCAGTGTGTGACAGGCTTTATGATTTGAGAGTGAGGGGAAATGGAGAGGGATGAACTTGGTTAAGAAAACACCAGTCCAGTTCCACTGGCGCCTCTCCACCAGCCTCTCCTACAGAGGAGGAGAGACGGAGGGGGAGATAAGGGAGGAGGAGAAGGAGGGGGAGAGGGAGAGAGGACTGACCCTAGAAGGAGAGAAATGTTCCTGTCTGCATCTTTTTTTATCCTTTGCCCATCAGTTCTTTTCCTCTGGCTGGTGTCTTTTGTCAAAGCTTATTTCTTCCTCGTGTCTCTAACAGATTAGGAAGACTAGTTCAAATTTAGGACAAAAGAGGACAGAGAAGGAGAGGCAGCTCATGGCTGTAGGTTTCCATTAATACAGCTGAACACACACACACACACACACATACACACTCATACACACACACAACACATCTGTAGTTCAGTGAAAAGCAGGATTCTGCATAAACACCTTGTAAAAAGTAGATGATGTAAATGGAAAGTGGATGACTATATGTGTTTGGATAAGTGTGTGCATGTGTTGATATGTGTTTTTGTGTTTGCCTGTGTGTGTCTGTTTCCGCGTGTGGCAGAGAAACAGTGTGTACGTATGTATTACCTTTTCTTTCTTTTTCATGGGACACAAAACACACATCAACACCTTCCTAACTGTCTTCCCTGCTCTACCACAGGACAGTCAAGAGGGTGACAGTGTGTGAAAGCTGAGGCTGCTATATCGGGATGTTGGATATACAGAGTAAATGAACATGACACACTGCGTGTTTTACCAGTTTGTCTTGTCCTTTCGAGGTGTTACATTGTGTGTCGTTCTTAAAGTGTGATTAGGGTATTGGCCTGACATCACCTTCATTCAGTTCAAAGTGCAGTTTGGATTTGCTTTGATAAAACACGCATTCATGTTGATTCCAGAAAAGTTAAGAACCAAATAGATCTCATGTGCATATTTGATATAAATAGATTTCATTTTCACCAATCATTAATGCCTGATATGCCCTTCTGGCACTAAGCTTTCCATTGTAAATGATGATTTTCTGTTACTACATATACTATTTAAATTAACTGTTAAAATGGCTTCATATTAGGGCTGGACAGTATATCGATATAATATGATATTGTGATATGAGACTACATATTGTCTTAGATTTAAGATATTGTAATATTGTTATATGGCAAAGTGTTGTCTTTTCCTGGTTTAAAGGCTGCATTACATTAAAGTGATGTCATTGTCTGAACTTACCGGATTGTTCTAGCTGTTCTATTGTTTGCATTTACCCACTTAGTCATTATATCCACATTACTGACGATTATTTATCAAAAATCTCCTTGTGGAAATATTTTGTGAAAGCACCAATAGTCATCCCTACAATATTGTTGCAACGATATCAAGGTATCTGTTCAAAAATATCATGGTTTTGTCCATATCGCCCAGCCCTACTTCAAATGTTATTGAGTTGATATGAAGTGAAGGTTGGGAACATGAATAGTTTTGATGTGGGAACCGTCTTTTTGTCGATTCAATTTTCAGTACATGAATCCGGAGATATTTCACTTCCTCGGTGGGATTACCATAACAAATGAGTAACATTTGCAGCTGATATTGTAGTTTCACAGTCCACCTTTTGGATTGCTGTAGACCACATCACCCTCCTTCCTTTTACGCCTTATCTCCCTCCCACTTTCCTTCCCTTCTCCCCGACTCCTTCCTTTGCCCTTCCTCCGTCTGTTTTAGCTTCCCCCCTTCTCCTCTCACTCCCTCTTTCCTTAGCTTCAGTCATCCACTTCTAACCTTTCTGGGTTTATTTTTAAGTCTGGTCGTGGATGCCTGGCCTCTGAGCAGGCTGGCTAGGCAGGGGAGGAATGAAGGAAGGAGCCAGCAGAGGAATGGAGGAGAAGAAAAGTGGAGGAATGGAGGAGGGATGGAGGGAGGAAGGAGCCATTAGAGGAGGAATATTCTGTCATCACCATGGCTCCCTCTGGCTGCTGGGAGGCTGAAATTACATCTGACTTTGAAGTTAGGGACAGCAACACCACCGGCGTTGCTATAGTGACAGAAAGTGTGTGTGCATGTGTGTGTGTGTGTGTGTGTAAACTCCTTGGGAGGTTTATTATGCATGATCCACACTGTGACTAGTCCTGATGGCATTACAGTGCTGTTATTAATCTACTCTCATAAGATACCTGTGCTTTAAACACATCCACACGCACACACACACACACACACACACACACATATCTGTGAATTCATGCTAAGATGCATTCACACACATACACACGACCCATTTCACAGCTGGATTCAAACTTCATGTTGTGCCTTTTAAAGATTAAGATAAAGTTTTTCCTCTTATTATCTTTGAGAAGGTTTAGCTGGTTGCACACTGCGCTCACAGGCAAATGCAAGTGCACGTTCAAAAACACACACACACACACACATACACACACACAGAGTTGTTCAGATTGTAGATAGCTGTGTTTGGGTTGTTTGAGCTGCTAATATTCCACTGAGTCCTGGAATATGTATGGCTTTTGTTTCATCAAACTCTGAGAGAGCGAGGAGAAGAGCCTTTTAAAAGTCAGTGTAGCTAGATAGATAGATAGATGGATAGATAGATAGATAGATAGATAGATAGATAGATAGATAGATAGATAGATAGATGGATGGATGGATAGCATTCCTCGTTCTCATTCCTACAGCCAACTATAAGGTTATTCTGTTTCAGCATAAGACAGTATAGCTAAAAAGAAGAAGGGAGGGAGAGAAAAGATGGAGATGGAGGGATGGAGAGGTTGAAAATAATGTTCCATTAATGCAGAGCCAGACTCTTGCTGCGGGCCCAGCGCCAATCTGCATCTCCCCACAGTCTGCCTGCTATACATTTTTCATGAACGCTGAGCGAGAATTAGCGACGGATTGCTGCTGCAAATCGCTTCTCCTTGGTCGGGGGCCGATGGAGAGAGAGAGAGAGAGAGAAGGGTGAAAGTTAAAGAGGAAGAGAACAATGCAGAAATGAGGAGAGGTGAAATACAGAAGGATGATTGAAAGGGATGTAGGGAATACAGGGGATAAAAGCAGTGGTTTTGGCTCCATTGTAGTTCACAGGTGTGGTGTTCTTCCACAATATGAACAGTTATTATGACCAGAATATTGTCAATTAATTTCCTTGTTCTATACTGTATATACATGTATGCGGTAATGCAGTTCTGGCATTGTTTTTAATGTAATTTGCTACTGATGCTTTACATGGGTGGATTGGTATCTACAGTAATATTTGAATGCCTGTTACACTTACTGTAAACTGTCCAACTGGCTGCCAACAAGATATATGACATATATTCATTTTGCCATTCTATAGTCAACATTTTCACACTTTATGTCAGGTGCTGCTGTCCATATAAAAAGCCTACCTGTACAAAAAGTGAGGTTTTTATGTGTCTGTTATGCTTGGAGTGGCTACCTCAGCTCAACAGAGAAAGGAAAAGTGCCACCTATGGAATCTGAAACTTTATCAACAGAAAAATAAAAAGATATTAAAAACAGTAATGTGTGGTAGAATTAGTTAGCAGGCTGATTTGTGATATTTTTTACTATTTTTTTTATTCATGTAGTTTATTCCAATGACTTTCGTAGCTCTCCTATCTTTCTTCTCCTCTCCTCTCCTCTCCTCTCCTCCTTCTCCTCCTCCTCCTCCTCCTCCTCCTCCTGATATTTCCTCTCCTTGGCCTGTGCACCATATAGGTCTGACCCCAATCTTAGCCCACTCCAATATAGCGCACTTTCATTTTCCACCGGTGGCCTTGCACTGCCATTACAGACCCTTACTGACTGACTGGCTTACTTATACGGTGACTGGTTTACTGCCTGGTTTTCCACTTGCTCCTTGTTTCTGTGAAGAATGATCTTCCTGTCTAAGTCTGGCTTGAGATTGAATGGCATTTGAAGGTGTGTACATGCATTGAAAACACTCAATGCAACCGCACGAGTGCACATTTTTAAAATCAGTCATCTAATACTTTAGCAGACTGCATATGGCGTTTAATTAGTTTCAAATCCTGCACACAGATTTTATACATCCATGGCGTGTCAATGATCAAACCGAACAGCCAATCAAAGGTCATGGTCAGTATTCTAAGTAACCAATCAAAGAGCGGACTGTCTATTCCATCCCCGCCTCCAAAGTCTCAAAAGTCAATTGTGACAAGTGAGTGAGTGTTGAGCAGTTGTGAGCACGTAGGAAGGGTCGAGTTCGTGCTCATCACAGCCTCATGCTCACTGGACCGCATTAGTGCACGCGGACCAGAAATGCTCCCTCGCGAGGACGGTTTTCTGCTCCATACATTATTCTGTGCGCTTATATCAAATGCACACGCCTGGTTTTTACATGCACTGGTTCTTAAACTAATTAACTGCACTTTACAGCAGAATTTAGCATTGTCACAATTAGTCGGAATATCTGACGTTAAATGATTGCATCTGCAGTTCTGTAAAAATAAAAAAATCCAGATATAATTTAAAATATGATGAAAGATTCAGCATGTCATCTCAAAAGATTTTTAGACACAAACAACTTATATTTTCCACTGTTGTGGCTTTCAAAGTGTGTTTAATGGTCGTATGGCAATGTCCCTGCATGGCCCTGACTGACTGTGTGTCTTTGTGTAGGTTGCAGTGTTAGTGGAGCTGAGACTGAGCTTTACAGACTGTAGGATGGAACCAGAAATGTGTGTATCTGTACCATTGATGAAAAGAAACAGGTCTTTGACAGAGGGAAGATGTGTCTGTGTGTGTGTGTGTTTGCGTGTCTGTGTGTGTGTGTGTGTGTGTGTGTGTACATGCAGGGCCTATGATTGCTGCTGTAATCTGCTCTCTCCTGCCAGCCACAGTTATTACAGTTGTCGATATGGTGCTCAGGGCTTTATAGACACAAGCAACAAGACTCAGTCTGGACGCCAGCCAGTGTGTGTGCTTGTGTGTGTGTGTGTGTGTGTGTGCGCCAAATTGCTTTATATTTGTTTGCACCCTTGTGTGTTCCCATTTGTGCATGATCCTTTCCTCTATCTGTATGTAATCTGTATGTAATTATCATGTCAAGACCAGTTCAATATTGTGTTAATTGCTTATGTTACAAAGTGTTTTTCCCAGCATGCGTGCATTATATGTACAGTGTTTAATTTATTCTTGCATGCATGCATGTGTGTGTGTATGCGGGTGAGTTTTCTGTGCTTGCGCAGGCCCACGTTTGGCTCGGCCAAGTTTACATCGTTAAAAACTTGGTTGCTTTACTATTAATGGTATGAAGAGGGGGGAAAAAGGAGAGGTAGGGAAGAAAGTAAAAAAAACGGCTCGGAAGAGAGGAAAAGGCTTCGGTGTCTTGGAAGGTTTTGCAGGGGAGTCAAAGAGGGTATAGAAGAAGAAAGAGACAGAATGAGGGAGAAAGAGGGAGGCGGGGAGAAGGGTTTTGGCTGGGAAGGAAAAGGGGGAAGGAAGGAGGCAGTGAGGTGCGGAGGGGTTTTCAGCCCTGACTGATGCCTGTTGTTTAGTCCATTTTAGCTGTTTACTGTCCTGCCAGCTTGATTACTATCAGGGCTTGGCAGTGGGTTACAGTGGCACTGAAACAATACTTGTGTAACATTCGCTTTTGTAACGCTGTCATACATGCATAAGCACACACACAGACACACACCGTGAGGGTCACTAAAGGCCCATTTTCACAGTCGCACTGCTCTTTTGGAAGTGTACGACCATCTGTCAGACTTGGCCAAACGATTAAACAAGTCCTCCCTCTCGCTTTCTCTTTTTCTGTGTGTGTGTGTGCGTGTGTATGTATGTGTGTGGTCTGTCATAGGCTACTTTCAGGACAAATTTGAGACTAAGGACTAGTTGATTGGGGACGGCTTGTCCAATTGGGGACAGAGGATGTGTCCCCAGTTTGGAAAAAGCTGTGTGTGTGTGTGTGTGTGTGATGCATCTCCACACATATCAGAAACCTGTGACCTCCAAGACACATGAAAACTCACCTTGTGTGTGTGTGTGTGTGTGTGTGATGGTGTGTTTGTCCGTTCTGTTGTTTTGCTGAAACAAAACTCCCATCACTAGACGGATGTACCGAACTGGATATTAAGAAACAATATCCCTTCTGTTCAGTGAAAATAATCTTGTTTTTAATGGATTCTTTATGAGCTCTAATTCTTAGAAATGTTTCTGTTTGTACTGAGTAGGGTTTGGTTGTTATAATTGATTCTTATTAAGTTTTAATTGTTGTTTCTCTATGGACTGAGTATGTTTAAAGTGTTTTAATTATTTCATTGTGTATTAAGACCCCCTGAGACCACATCACCCCTAAAAACCCAGTTGAAAGTTTGAAAAATACTGTATGTAGTAGTCCATCTAAAACAAATAACACATGACTATTTGGAGGTAAGGGTATATGGTGATTTTTTTTAAAAGGTGCACATGTCTATGTGTGAGGATGACTGTGAAAGAAAATGCTGTTTGTAACTCTTTTTTTATATGTCAGTATTTACATTCAATCTTACTTTATGCTTCTTCTCTGCTGCCTTTCAGAGGGGAATGTGCTTGTTATATCCTATTCTCCATAATAATAACTTAAGTGCCATGATACTTACTGCATTTTGATGTTAATATTTCTTTAAAAAAATTTGAACACAGGATTTTTTACTTGTATTGGAGTATTTTTATACATTACATTCCTGGTAGATGTTTTTGTCCAGATCAACTTACTCCCCCCCTACATATACACACATGGGGAGCAATTTGGGGTTTAGTTTCTTGCTAAAGGACACTTTGACATGTGGACACGAGGTGACAGGCATCAAACCGCCAACCCTATAATAAACGGAAGACCCACTCAATCACTTAGCTGCCCCTGCCCCAGTATTATACTATTATTTTTAAAAAAAGACATAAATACTTTTTGACCACTGTCCGATAGACAGATATCCATTCATCCAACCAAACACCAAACATCAAAAGTCAGAACCGATCAGTCCCGTTTAGACAGCGCAGGTTTCTCACACACAACCTAACACATGCATACACACTCCTCAGTCGGGGTAATTTTGAAGTCTTGTGATAGCTTTGCATAGCATTTGTGCTAATGGCGTGCCGTGTGCTTCCTCCCAGGTCGGCGCATCCATTAGCAGCCATATTACTGCCACATAATGGCTTATTGGTCGGTGGGAAAAAATTACCAAGGAGCCAGGATGAAAGAGAGAGAGAAAGACAGAGAGAGAAAGAGATGAAGAAAGCTGTCTCTGGCAGGGCCTCCGAATTGAGTTACAGCTGTTATGATTTGTCGTCTCTCAAGTCTTTGTCTTTCTCTTCTTTTTCATTTCTGGTTTGCAGCCCCTTCTCTTTCACCCTCAGGGCTTTGGGAGGTTTTTGTCTTTCTAATGAGCCGTTGATTCTTTTTCCTTTTTTTTTTGTCGTTACCTCATTCGTTCTGGATGGAAGGCAATATTTGTCATACTGTCAAGCCCGTGTTTGCGTCTAGAGCACGTGTGTGTGTGTGTGTGTGTGTTAACTGCGGCAGAGCTAAGTGGTGTAAAGTGTTTACGCCGTGGTTTTGGTTGGCGTCGGTGGAAGTGGACACACGGGTCAGAGTAGTTTGGCACGGTGGCCCAGGTTGCCTTGTTGTACTCCCAGCCTTATCAATATGCAGCAAGGTAGGCGGATTGCACTTGACTTGATTGCTTTAATTGGGCGGACATATTCGCAACACACACACACACACACACACACAAGTTCAAACACACTTACACACAGGGTTAAAGCAGTTTATGTCGTGCAATGGTTGCTCCAAAATGTACTGTTGTTGTGTTATTTTGTCCAGCAAATGTGGGACTCTACACCGCTCAGTTCAACTTTGCATGAGTCATTCTGCTCCTACACAATCATATGCATATTCTGTAAACACACACGCATGCACACACACACACACACACTCATGTATACATATACAAACAGACAGTTCGGAGAAGGGAAAAGTTTAAAGGTGATCCTCCGTTATGAGCAACATTCATAAATATGTATAAGACAGAGATTGTAATGTGCGCGCTCACACATCCACACACACCCAAATGAACTGTCTAGTGTGTGTCGGTGTGTGTGTGTGTGTGTGAGTCAGTCACTGTATGTTTGTATACGAGTGGCTGCTCGGAGGTAACTCAGCAAGCATGTGCTTACTTGCAGGCTTGGCTTGGGTAGCACATGTGTGTGCGTGTGTGTGTGTGTGTTAGGGATGTGTGTATGTGTGGGTTAAAATGATGTGGAAATCAAATTCACCTTGAAGTGTCCTTCTCGCTCCCCTCGCCACCCCCGTATTTTTGCCTTCGTCTTTGCTTTGAACGCACTGCAGCAGTCAGTTCAAAGAGAAATGCCTGCTTGTGTGTGTGTGTCTGTGTGTGTGTGTGTGTAAGTGTGTGTGTGTGTGTTTGTTAGGAATGACAGCAGGGTTTGAGATGGAAAGAGGGAGAAAGAGAGAAAGACCCGCCGCTGCACTCCTCTAACATCGCGCCACCCCCTTATCCTTCCCCATCAAAGAGCAGCCAGGCTTAGAGGAGCACTCGTCCTTCTCCCATCACCCCCCCTCCCCCAATTAAAAACAACCTGGGACAGAGGAGAAGGAGCAGGGAGGGAGAGGGTGAGACAAGGTCAACAGAGAGAAGGAAATGGAAGGAAAAGAGGGAGTGACAGAAGGAGAAGTGATGGAGTGAATCAACTTAGATAGAGAAGAGGGGGGGGAGACAGAAGTATGGTGATGTCAGAGACAGACAGAGAAGAGTTCTCATTGGGGCCTTAGTGACCTTTCACCTCCTTGTTACTATTCAGGATGGGAGGAATAGCAGGACAGGCAAACAACAGAGGTGGGAACCTTTGAACAGTGCTCCATTTTCCACGGGGGAATTTTAATCAAGGGACACTCATTGCCTCCCACTTTGAGCTGGAGTGGAACATTTTGTGACTAGTGTTATTTTAGAAGCCTTTTATCGTTAGGTCTTTTGTATTATCATGAAGTGGCTGTGTGTGTGTGTGTGTGTGTGTGTGTGTGTGTGTGTGTGTGTGTGTGTGTGTGTGTGTGTGCGTGCATGGATGTGTGTTTTTGAGTTATTTGATGTTTAATTTTTTGTATGTCTTTATTATTCTTTTAATTTAATACTATAAAGAGTGTATTTGTGTGTGTGTGTGACAGAATAAGTGCACATCCTGTGTGTGTGCATTGGTTGTGTATGTTACCGTGTGTGCATGCATTTGAATTTGAGCTTGTGTATGTATATTTGTACACACACAGTGACACACACACACACACAAACACTCCTACACCAGGACATTAGGGATCTTATTGGAGCATTTGACCTAAAGGTCACCTTTTGGTAGCATTTGACAGCTTTTGATTAGCGTTCAATATCTGATATTCGCAGTTGACTTTTGTACGGGATAATCAAACGTGATTAATTTTTCCTGCACGTCTCGTTCGACTCTGTTTCAGTCAAGACCGGAGAAAGGAAATAAAAGAGAGGAAAAGATGAACTGCAAAAAAAGAAGCAAGGAAGGATAGATGAAAGCAATAAGAAATAAAATAAATATGTTTTTCTAGGGCATCAAAAAAGGAGCTTTAAAGTGCTCTTTTTAGAAGGAAGGATAGAATGAAATGGGAAAGGAAATGATGTAAGAAATACCGAGATTTAAGGATCTTGGGAAATAAAGAGGAGAGGATACACAGAAAAGGAGCCAGACAAGAGACATTTGGACTGCATAGAAGAAATATTCACATCCTCGTCACTGAGCCAGATGGAGAGAGAGTGTTCCCCGATCTCTCTCTCTCTCTCTTTCTCTCTCTATCCAATGCTTGCTCGCTCCTCCTGGGTCCCACAGAGGCTGGTTTAAGGCAAGGAAGCGGCAGGGCAGCAGACAGTAAAGGTCACCTCATCTTTCTCTTCCTCCATCCTTCCTTCCATCTCTGAAATGATTTCCACTCAAACTCCTCAGGCCAACTTAATTCTGGCTCCCTTATGGGGAGAAATGTTGCAGCTTGGCGTCAGAATAGAGAGAGATTGTTGAATCGAGACAAGGAAAGTCCTGAATCTTTACTCTGAAGATGCATCCGCATCACTTTTTACAGTGTAATTACCACTCAAAAGCACAGCAGTTATTACATTAATTTACTTGTAGCCTCCTTTATTATCACAGCTTCTGTCTGAAATAATAAAAAAAAAAGATTTGGGTTTAAAGTAATGCTCTCAGACCTCTTACTTTACACTTTGTCTCTACAAAATGCTTTCAGAATAAGATCAAATAAATCCTTAGAATAATTAACTTTAAATAAAGTAAATAAAATATAGAACATAAAAAATCATAATGAAAATAATATATTGTACATTTTAAATGATTACATTTTATAATTGTTTATATTCAGTTTATAAAAACTAAAAAATTGTCAATAAAGAACTCAGTAGGCTTTTTCTACCTCTTTTATTGCCTCTAGTCAAGATTTTTCTTCCATCTCTATCGTTTCTGTACCGCACCCTTCCTTTCCCTTTCCTCTCTCTCTCTCTCACCTCTGTCCCATTTCATTTTCTACTTATCCCTCCCTCCACACTATCTTTCATCCTGATCTCTTCTCTCCTTTTCAACCTCATCCCCTCTTATTTCTTGTCTTCCCCTTCCTCCTCCTCTTCCTCCTCTCTCTCACTCAGGAGGCTGTAGCCTCCAAAAAGGTCAGTCCCGACTGACATTTTCTGCAGAACCTCATTGATTTCCGCGCCGCGGGTTGCGATTGGCTAACCAGAGCTGCCTTCATTTCCCACCAATCCCCTTTAACCAGGAAACCAGCCAGCCAGCTGACCCCCGGGTCAACCAGCTCCAAATAGCTTTTTCTGGAACGCTACAGTGTTTGCTCTATTTTTCTTTCCTTTCTACCTGCACATCTACCTCCTTAGCTCCAAGCTAAGGAAATAGGGAGAGGATGGATGAAGGACAAGGATTAAAATGGAAGTTTACAAGGCCAATGGTTCTCATACTGTGGTTCAGGGTCTCCCATGAGTCCTTCATGTGGCTCCAGAGGGCCCTTGGCAAAACAAGGAATCATTTAATTTTACTGTATTTCACCAGAAATTCCATGTTTTGTAAGAATGACTATTTTATAAAGATTTTACTCTCTACTATTATACTCCTTGCCTTCATACAGTGTAGACAGCTGAACCCTTCTGAAATAAATGTCAGGTATCTCTCTCTGTGGGTTTCTTGAACAGGCAAGCAGCCCCTCAGGCGGAGAAATCCTGACTACGAACAGTGACTACACTAATATTCCACTACAGCATTTTCCATTTGGATATTCCAAATTAAGCCTTATCCCGAATGTAGCATTTTCTGATTAAGACATGTGGGATATGCCGATATTATTCAGGTTTTATAAGCATTCTTTGGACATGATGACAGCACATTCGGAATATGCGTCTCAACTGGGGTTTTTGCCACAGTTTTTGCGACCCATGGCCTCTTGCCTGTTTACGGTCAGCCCTGCGTGTTGTAAACAAACCAACTAGCCAACAGTTTGCAAGGCTGGGATAGAGATGCATGACGGGCTGGTTGTGTAACGCACCCCTGCGCAGGCAAAATGACATACACTGGAGCAGGAAGGCAGACAGAGCAGAGGAATGAGAGGAGAGTGGAGCGCTGTACAGAGCAGGCCGGAACAACAGAGCGTGCCTTCTCCACGACGGGGACGGAGGGGATTGCTTATTATCCTGACATGCAGCCATGGACCGACGGTGACGACTCGGTGTGATGCACCAAAAACACTCAGCATTGTAGTTAACATCATGGGACAACCAAGGTACTGGATGTGCCTGTAACCATAAATTTATAATATCAATCATATCAAAAATCACTTATAAATATCAGGCAGCAGATCACAAATGTTTTTCACTTCGCTGGTTTACCTCACTGCCTGTGGAGATCTTGTGATTCCTGTTCCCACTGGAGCAGAGGGAAACCCTGAAAACCCTCCGCATGTAAACGGGAATATTAGTGGAATATTCATTTTCATTAGCCATGTAAACAGCTTAGTTGGAATATTGGAATGTAATATAGGGCAAAACCCGGAATATTTTGTGAATGTAAACATAGTCAGTGTACCTGTAATTATTATTAACTCTCTGCAGTGAATACAGTGATGTCAGAATACTATTAAGATACTGCCAGCTGATATATCTTAAAGCATACGTACAGTAGTTTAAATGTAAATCCCCATACATGACACACACATCAACAGTGCAAAGTAATCAATGGAACTGCCAGATATACACTCTCCTGCAATGTGACGTGACATGAATTCATTTGCATACAATATGAGAGAAGGATTAAAGGAGTTGTGTGGGAAATAATCACACCTGAGATTTGAAAAAGGATTATGTTGACCATGATGCTGTACTGTAACAAAAAATCTTTTAAATGGCGTGTGTGTTTTTTGCGCGGCGACCTCTACGTTTCCGGTTTTTGCTTCTCTACTGACGTCCGCGAGAAATGTTAGTGCACGTAATGTGGATTAAAAAACTGAAGTGTTGGCTGACCACATTTTAAAGCAACAGTGTTTATAGCTGTTCTGAATGGCCACACTCTTAAGTGGGATGAAAAGCTGTCATATAGAGGGCAAATCATAAAAAATTGGGATAGCGGTGCACACGGTCAGACAGTTGATTTTCAAAGGCCTGCGTGACGTGCACTTGTTTGTACACATGAGGAAGTAGTTAAGAGAAGAATTAAAAAAAGAGAACTTGAGATATAAGTTCAACTTTCTCACCTCCACACACACCTGAGTGAAGTGGATGTACTTGTCGGATTTTTTTTAATAAAAATTGTTGGAGGCAACTCTGCCGATTCCAGTGTTGCAAAGGTGTGAGGAGAGACCCTGTCTGACCAACAAGGACTTTGTTTGGAGCATATTGATGCCTTTAGTGTTAAGGACACTTCAGCAGGGTTGACAGAGTAAGATATTCTTGACATGCATATTTGCAAAAAGAACATTTTAACAGTTTTGGCACATTTTGTTTTCTTTATCGCTAGAACTATAATACTATAAATCAAGCCACTTTGTGCTTAGTTGATGATATAACAAAGTTTCAACTGTTCAGGAATGAACAGCAGATGATACGTACACCATGACTGATGCACGCACTTGGTTTTGCATAAGACATATCACAGTATTATACCTCTATCTCTGTCTGCCTCTTTATCCGTTGGTGTTTTCTTCTATGCATCCTCCTGCCCCTCCCGGCTGCTTCCTCCTGCACAAACGCCGTCCTCGTGAGACAGCAGTGGCGGCGCTGGGAGAAAATGTCCAAAACGATACGGCGTAAACAAACGGGCAGACAGCTCTCGGTCTTTCTCTGTGAAGTGATAATGTGTTCCCCACGCTGTTTTTGTTCTCATGCAAATGAAGTGGACCGCATTGGTAATCACTTTCAAACCCTCAGCCAGGGAAAAAGTAGAAACGGCGAAACAAAGGCTCAAACAAAAGGATGCTGTGCTGTTGTTAGTGTGTGTGTGTGTGTGTATGTGTATGTGTGTGTGTGTGTGTGTGCAGGAGTGGAATTAGAAATAGTGGAAAAAGTGGATGTATGTTTGAAGTGGGCGTGTTTGTGTTTCAGTTTGAGCTTTCTTCTGTATTTGTACAATCCCACAAACCCGCCAGCACACTGCAGACCACCGCGGCTGGCTGCAGGGGAGGGCCAAATGTCACTGAGCTGATGAGAGAAGAAACACTCAATTAGACCAGAACAGCATCCTTGTTTATCAATCTCAGTGGATTAAAAAGTGATCGTATGTGATAATATATGGGATGAAAACTTATCCATCTGACCTCTTGTTTCCCAGCATGCATTTCACGCTGCTGCAGCGGTTGTCCACTCACAAACCGTCTTTAGAAAACCCCTTCTCTTTGACATGTGCTGACAGACGTGGCAGGTGTAGACATATCTGACTCAAATCGATCTTTTCTGCCGTAAGTCTTCATCTTGCAGTGAATGGTGGACAGCTGCTGTAGACACAGCCTCGCTTTACCTTGTTTACTGCAAAGATATAAACTTATAAGTCCAGTCAGAGCAGCAGAGTCGCTCAGCATCTGCTGTTATGGGAGAAAACTCACTTTAACTGCTCCCAAAAACACCACAATGCTGTCAGGATTTCTGAAGTTTGTATGTCTTATCTCAGCACTGCTTGATCATTCAATGATTACAGCAATATTATAAAAAGATTTTGACCTCTGACCTTTTTACAACAAGCTATTAAATTAAGGAACTGGAGGTTTTCTGCTCTTGCGCTGTCTGTAAACACGTCCTCTGAATGCCATTTAAGGTAAAATACAAAAAGAAATCATTGAATCAGTTTAGCACGATCTCTCCAGCACCATAAAAATAAAATGACAGATCCAATTGCTATAACAGGTTTTAGCCATAAAGCCCATCTCGGCAGATGAAAGAAGGAATCTAAACTTTCATTTCCTGCTTGGTTTCTCTCTATATATTAATGGCTCCTCTCCTCCTCCTCCTCCTCCTCTCCTCTCATCGTGACTTTTTCTTTTTTTTTTGAAACCTGGTCTTGTTCTCCTCTGGGCTGACAGTTTAGGCTGTATAGTTGAAATGCTGCCTCTTGAGAGCTATTTGTTTACTGGAGACTTGGAGATTAGCATGTTTCACAAGGCGAGGTAGACAACTCATTGTCAAAGGTTTAGTTTTTATGTTTTAAGTGCTTTAATGTGTGTGTGTGTGTGTGTGTGTCCATTCCTCTGCTCCAATGCATGTTGATAGATGTGTTTGGCCTGTGTGCATGTTAATTTATGCTTGTGCACTGGTGTTCATCTGCCTGTGTGTGTGTGTCTGCTCTCTTGGTGGAAGACATTAGGCTGCAGTAACAAGCTATTGATTGGACTGGGCGGGATGCTGCTGCTGATCTCCCATGGAAACGCTGAAACAGGGGAACAAGACACACACACACACACAGAAACATGAAGCAGCGCATACAAAATACATTAATAACACTCCAACACAGTAACCTGCAAGGGATGGGGGGGGTTTTTTTTTTTTTTTTTTTTTTTGGACATCTTCCTTGTTGTGGTGTTTCTGCACTGCACTTCCCAGAGATCTCTTGGGAAATCAAACTGCGTGTTGTTGTGATGCTTCTCTTCCTTGGCTTTTCTCCCTTCGTCTCTGTTTTGGCTATTACTGCTGTTAACCGCTAAGCTACAACACATCACTTTTAGAGAGCTGAGAGCTTTTCACAAGAAGGAACTAACCATCAGTAGCTCTTGGTGTGTCCAACAGCAAACCTTTGACCAGCTCGGTATCAGTGAGCAGTTATAAAAGGGTCCCACAGTGGACATGTATTTATAATAAAGTGCCACATCAGGAAGCTACTGTCAGAAATATTCCCTGCATTTTTACCTTTGGGTACAAACTGGAGAAGCTGTTAACAAGAAAATCAGCTGTGGTTTGTGAAATATTGATCAAAGTTTTTTATTAACATTTCTCTCTCAAAATACATTTCAATTTGGAGCGCCTACAGAGACAAATACACATTCATGATTCTCACTTTCTCTCTTTTTCTCTCTTGCGCACACACACACACACACACACACACACACACCTGCTTTGCTACTGGCGTGATGTTGGCGTCCCAGAGGTAATTACACTGAGGCTGTTGCTGGCTGTGCTACAACAGCTCAAATACCTGGACTGACTCTACTACACTTGTCTGGAGGGAAAAACTTTGCGTATGTGTGTGTGTGTGTGTGTGTGTGTGTGCGCGGGTGCCTCGTCTTCTTAAAAAATGTACCGTACGTGTCTGTGAATAAGCGTGTGTCCTCGCCGATGACATGCGGTTGTACTCGGTTGCGTTTTTCCGACTAGAGGTGTGTGTGTGTCCTCATGATGTGCGCACGTGTGAATCCTTTCAGTGATTATACGGTTGTGTATGCGCGCATGTTTGTGCGCGGTGTTGTGCACCTGTGTGTATGTGTCATCACCTGCCAGCACACAGTTGTTTTGACATCACTCTGATCTCTGTGATAAGCCTTAACAACAGGAGCATATATGATCATCCTCACTCTGACTCTCTCTCTCTCTCTCTCTCTCACACACTAACGCACACGCACACAAACACACTGGTGCAGATGAAAGGCTAGACGTCTGGATTATGGAGGAGCTAACATGACAAGGCTGTTATCTGCTATGCTCTTTATGAATATCACTAGATGGTCTTTAGGATAGATGGCGCGGGCTTTGATGATCGTTGTGTTACTGGAATGACATTTTGGCAGTTGTGTACACTCAAAAACACACCACAACATAATGCTCTAAGCTCAAACACACACATACACACGCACAATCGCAAATGTAGGGATTTTCATGCAAGCTGTCGTCTTCTCTCTCGCACACATTTTCGGGGAGAGCACGTACAAGCATGCTGCTACATCTCCTTTTCTCTCGTTTCCTTCTTCTAACACAAACACACACGCTATCCGGCTCGGAGTTGTGTTCCAGGCTGTTATGAGCCGTGTGAAGCCAACAAAGGTTAGTTAGTTCGACCTCTTCCCGCTGCATTAACCCCCCCCCCTTTTCCGATCTATTGGAAAGGTAAAAACACACAAACGCACGGCAAACTGGAGGCTAAAATTAGCTCCGTCATTGGGGTGATTTTTGGAGAAGAGTAATAAAGAGATTCAGAGCGAGCAGTGAGAGAAAGAGAGAGAGAAAGGGAGAGAGAATGCCTTTTTCCCCCCATCACACACAGCATTTCATTTTAAATTGAGCTTTCTTCTCTCTGTTTATTTCTGATGGCTTTATGCCACTAGACACATGCTAATAGGATTTTTGCTCATAAATTAACTTGACTCTCTCTTCCTGTAGGGCCGATTCTGCTCTTTGACCATTCACTGTTCAATTATATTTTTTTAGTTTGTTTTATTATTAAATGCAGCATGTCCCAGAGTTAATCCACACAGTCCAAATGTAATTTTCTAAGAGGCTTCTCCACTTTGCCAGGAATAAAATTCTGGTGGGAAAATACTGAATTGCTTTATTTATCTATCTATCTATCTCCTTATATCTTTATCTATCCATCTATCTATCTATCTATACCTCTATCTATTTATCCAATCTCTTTAATTCCACTCTATTGTTGGTTTTGAAAAGTCAAATCTAAAAACACCTGCTGTATCTCTTTTACTAGTGCAAAGTCTGGCACAAGCAATGCTATGACATGTTGCTATTTTCCTGACCTTGAAAAAGTGCTTTTCTCTCTGTACTGTAGCGCAGCGTGTGTGGCGCAAAGCGGAGAGAGGTGCAAACAAACGGGGAGTTTCAAGCAAATGAGGCCACACAATCCACACTGTTGGTATTTTTAGTGAAAAGAGAGTACATGTTGAGAGTAGATGTCCAAGGACCAGATCTATTTTCAACTCAGTCTCATGCAGTTGATTATTTGTTGATTCCATTAGCTGCACAGTCTTACTGAATGTAAAGAAACACTTGAGTGTAACAGTGTGTAATTAGTAGATCAGTGTGAGAAAGGCAAAATTAAAGTGAAATTCCTGTAGCGTATAACCTTGGTCTTCTTGTAATGTTTAGCCATGCTGTCAGGAATACAATTCTACTCACCAAGTTAATTGCTGAGATCTGAGAGTGCAGAGAGATTACTAAAAAAAGATGGGTTAAGGAACATACCTGGAAGTTTAAAACAAACCTGCAGTATGTAAAACTTAACAGGAAGGGAAAAGGAAGGTGAACAGTAGTTAGTAATTACCATATAACAGATGGAATTAATGGCCAAACCTTCAATAAAAAGACCAATTGTTAATAAACCAGAAGTTTCCTTTAATGTGATTTGCAACAAAGCTGCATTTTTGCTAAGGTCTGTTATTCACAATTGCTTACAGACCACATAAAAACAAATAAAATCCCTGCCATGATCTGAAAGCAGTAAGACAGACATATGTGTTACATCTTCACCCTCTAATAAATAATTACATAAATAAATAATCTAAATAAACAGGTGCCGCGTCAAAGCAAAGTGCCTTTACACACAGTGATCCACTGTGGTTACATTATGCACAACCATGTTGGTTCAAAGTAACCACAAACACTGTCATGCCCGTGTGCACGGCTTCATCTAGGCAGTTCTAGGAAAATAACAGGTGCGCCAGGATAAACACTCACTATCCACTAGCCTTTAAAAACCCACTCACAAACTCATCTTTAACTTTCTATTTGAGATTTTAATTGTACTTCAGTTTGATGATATCCCACATTTCCTAGAGGAAATATCAAGGTCGCGACCTTGGTGTCCTCGGTGGATGCTACGGCTCAGATATGCAACACGTCTGTCGATATTTGCAGTAAAATTGTGTCTGAGTTTGTGTGCGTTTCACATATATGACTGTGTGTGACTCAGTGTTTATGTGATTAAATATGTTTTAATCACATTATTTGTTTGTGAAGCAAGATATCTATGTACAGTAGATCAAATCCATGAGGCTGTGTGTTTGTGTGTGTGTAAAAAATATGCTAAACCTGACTTCCCTCCTTCAAAATGGTAGATCAAACATTTCTCTCAGCTCAATTTGGAGAAACAGAGAGATAGAGAGAGAGGGATAGAGAAGAAAACAAGAAAGTGGATAAAAAGGAAAGGGAAAACTGCCAGGCTGTTTGCTCCCACCTGTCTTGACTTGAAAGAAGAAAGCGAGAAAAAGACAAAGACTCACAGACGCCTGGGAAGACTTGAAAAGGGAAACAAAAAGAGGGAAAGAGAGGAAGAGGAGGAGAGGAAGAGGAAGAGAGCAGATATGTGCGCGGCCCCAAAAGGCACATCAGCTTTTGAAGCCGAAGCGCTGGAACAAGCAGTAGCATCGACTTCATAGAGAATCAGTCCCCGGGTAAACGACCGGAGTGGAAGGAGACGTTTGATACTGGGAGCGCTGGAAGGGAAGGATTGCTCATTAGACACATCCACCAGCGCAGAGACACACCAAACCTCAGCCGCACCGCCTGCTATATCTAAAGGATTAGGATATGTAAACAAGACGAAAGTTTTTTTTTTTTAAAGTTATTTTTAAAAAAATCCATTGGAATAAATTTGTCTTCAGCTGATGTATTTTCTGGTGTTTGGAAATTACTTGTTATATATTCTGTAAACTTTGTTTTAGAACATTCTATAAAAAATATTACTAGTTATAAATAATGCTAGTTAAGGTCCTCTTTGACAGGTGGAAAGTAGGAGGTAAAGGTGTATAGGAGGAGACACACGGCTACCTATGTCCTCCTCAAGCTAACTGTTAGCAGCAAAACTCCAAAACTGAGAGAAATAGGGAGAAAATTTTTTTAAAAAAAAGAACAAGAGTTCAACCTAAAGCTAAACCTGAATCATGGGAAGGGTGACAGGTGCACAGTCAGTTTTTTTATAATAGCTCTCCATTTATTATGGAAGGTTTACTTCTTTATAAAGTCAAGCAGCACGAATGCTACCAACACGCCTGCAGCAAGTAAATAGTGTCAGCAGGCAGGTCCAGTCAGAGGTCTTTTTATTTAGAAAGAGTCTTTGAGTTGTCTGGAAGGTGAGCAGTGTTACAGCAGGTAAACCAGATGAATGGAGGCTCTATAGGTTTCCATATTCTGTGGTGTACGTCTTTCTTAAATTGTCCCTTCTTTGCAGTCATGCGCATAAGCATAGATGTGTTTGATCTTGTGTTTCGTCATGTACATGTGTGTGTGTATATCCATATGTGCCGTGTCGTGTGAGCACCACCTTTCCCTGCCCCACCTCCTACTATAAAAATCCACGTGTCATGTCATGAGTTGATCGTCACGTTCGTGTGTGTGTGTGTGTGTGTGTGTGTGTGTGTGGTTTGTGTGTGTTTGTCGGCATAGCGCAGGCGTGTAAGCATCCGTTTATTCTTCTTCATCTTGCTATTAGCTCCTTGGGAAATGATCCGTGAATTTGAAGACAAAAAGATCCGTCACTGTTGAAGTAGACGCGGCTCAGGCTCAGACGTACACATGTTTACCATAATCAGCTTTATTAGAAGAAATGCATGGTCTTTGCATTACGCCGTGCTGCCCTTCCTAATGATGTCTGACCCCTTCTTTGCAATAGCGGCTTTCTGTCTGGTTTTCCAACATGCAGTCTCTCTTTCTCCCTCTCTTCCTTTCATTCATTGGCTCATTCTGTCTTTTTTTCTCTCCCTCTAATTAAAGAAACAAAGAATGAAAGAAAATGTATCAGTGATGTCGCAGCTGTCTTTACTATGAGATTTAATTCTGCATACTTAAGTGTGTGTGTGTGTGTGTATACGTGTGTGTATTTGAGTTCAGGTCTTAGTGTGTGTGTGTAGATGTAAACACAATACGAGTGTTTATGTGCACATCTACTCATACTAGGAATGCATAGGTTGTGTTCTCCGGTGGTCAGTTGTACATGTGAGCACCTGTGTGTGTGCGGCTTGCTGTCTTGGAATGTGCGTGTGACTCACAGAAAGTGTGTGTGTGTGTGTGTGTTTATGTGTGTGTCAGGCGGTATGACACAAGTCGAGTATGCGTTTTGGTTTAGCTGTTTAAACAGGCAGCTCCTTAGTCAGCCGTGCCTGACCTGCATAATGAAGGACCCCAGTCCATTGAGTTTCCTGCTGCGTTCAGACAGAGCAACCAACACACTGCAGCCCGCACATACATACACACTCGCTCGCTTTCTCTGTCTCTCTCTCTCTCTCTCTCGTATTATTCCTCTGTTTGTCTCCGTCTCTTCCTGATTGTCATTGATTGTCATTGTGGACTCTTGGAAGATTAGCCAATGAGCTAAAAGAGATCCAAATAAACTCAATTTGAATCTCCCTCTTACATTTTCTGTCTCCTTCTTCATCACCTTTTGATGCTCAAAATTCTATAATTGTGACTTCTTTCTCTGTCTCTTCATCATCATCATACTCAGTCTGACATTGTTGATACCGAACAGAACATCAACGTTCAGTGAAGGTAGAATAATATGGTTAATGTTATCTGTTTTCTGTTCAGGAGACAGGGTTGCTTTGCACTAACCAATCAGTATTGATTAACGTTTCTGTCATTTTTCAGTAGACACAGAATCGGTTAGTGGTAGCGGTTACCAAGCAGATGCTAACTTACATTTTTTTCCATCAATTGGACAAATAGGCCAGTTATTTATGCAAGTTGACGGCTCGTACAGCTGCATCAATCTCATCCACGCTTGTCAACATTTTTCACAGAAAGACGACGTCCTCGTTCTTAATCCCTCCTCGAAAGCTCTGATCGGCTCCTGTCCCTCTATCTTGTTCTTCTCTGACTTTTTTATTTTCATTTCTGTATACATCACTGTCTCTCTGTCTCTCATTTCCTCTCTCTTGTTCTCACTCTGGATCAACTTTACTCTTTATTTATATCCTTCTATCACTCATTATCTCTGTCTTTGTCACACACACACACAGACACAAATAGGCAGGAGGGAGGACGGGGGAAATGAGAGGAAGCAGGGAAAGAGAATCTGACTATAATAACTTTGTCCTTGCACTTAAATAAGGCAAAAATATTTAAATTACAAACCAATGAAGGAGGGAAAGCAGCCCACAAAGTGAAAGAAATGAAGGATCAGGAGGGGGGAAAAAGGAGGAACGAATGACTAGAGAGAAGGAGAAAGAGGAAAAGAAAGAGGGAGTGAGGAACGGCAAGTGAGAGAATTATTAAAATGTCTTTAGGGGGACAAGAGCGGCGAATCATTTTCCAACAAGAGGAAGAGGACCAACTGAAAAAAAAGTATTAGCTGAACAGAGTTTCCAAACGGGAAGACGCAGTACTGATGGCGGAGTTTTTACCTTCCAAAAAACTAAGGCACGGGCGATGTTTTGTGTGTTAAAAAAGCTCAAAAAGAGAGCGACTGCGCTTTCATCTCTCTCTTTTTCAGTGTTTCTGTGATCTCAACTCTGGAGGATTTCGTTTCAGCGCTTTTGAAATCATGTCCCTGTTCCCCTCTCTGCTTTGCTTTCCTTCCTTCCTGTCGCTGTGTGTGTTTGTGTGCGTGTGTGTGTGTGTGTGTGTGTGTGCATGTGTGTGTGTGTGTGTGTGTGTGTGTGTTACACTCCTGGCTAGCGGTGGCAGCAACACAGATGTGCCGATAGAAATCCAAAGGCTAGCAGCAAAGCTCTGAGGGACAAACACAAACACACACACACACACACACATACACACATACACACAGTGTGACAGCAGGGACACATTCACCCTGGGAGACTGAAAAAGGACACGTTACTGCGTTACTGCATCCCTTTGAGACACAGCAAAGGGACATGCACTCTTATACTACACACAGACACACAGATATACACACACACACTCTAGAGAAATAGAATTTAGAAGCAAATGTCAAAATGTATAAATGTATCTCTGTGGTTCCTCAACACCCATAAGGGATATCTCCAGTTGAGAGGTGTGTGTGTGTGTGTGTGTGTGTGTGTGTGTGTGTGTGTGTGTGTGTGTGTGTGTGTGTGTGTGTGTGTGTGTGTGTGTGTGTGTGTGTAGAGGAGATAGAGGAAGAATTGACACTTGCATTGACTGTTGCATCCCACTTCACTAGCTTTCAACCTCATTGACCTCGTGGTGTTTTTTTGCTGCCATCGTGATAAAAATCACCCTTCCCTCCTCATCCATTTGAAACCCCCCCACTCCAATTCTAATTCACTTAAAGGAATAGATTGTTTATCATCCCATCTGAAGCTACAAAACCTCCCCCCTCCTTCCATTCTTTACCTTTCACTCCCTCCCTCTCTCCCTCCCTCCCTCCCTCCCTCCCTTCCTCGCTGCTCTCCATTTTCCTTTTTAATTTCTCGCGCAGGCTCCTCGCTGTTGTTCTGGGTAATTAAAATGAGAGCAGGGAGATTGAAAACAGGAGGATGAGAGAATGGGAGGGAGAGGGGAGCAAAAGGGGGGAGCCGAAGAGAGAAAGGGAGAGTTTGAGAGGCAGGAGACAGGAGAGAAAAGGCGTGCGTGTTCATATGTATGCATGCTGAGGTAGTGGTATAGGGCCTCTGTCGCACCATTGGCCAAGATCGATGCCTGTCATCACAACAGCCAATCAGTATGCTTCCTTTCCTTTCCTCTCCTCTCCTCTCCTCTCCTCTCCTTTCCTGTCCCCTCTCTCATGTTTAAGTACTCATTATACAGTTCAAGTTCTCAGTGTGTGTTTGTATATTGCTCCGTTTTATTCACTATCACTCCGTTCATCCCTCCATTTCTATGGTAATAACACTAATTCTCTCCCTCTCTTTCTCGCTCTGTCATGCGCAAACACAGTCATTATAAGACTGTGAAATCTACTGTGAATCTTAAAAGCACTAATGATCCAACAACCACTTAAGTAGAGCGCATCTCACACACACACACACACACAATCAGACACACACAGACACACACACAGACACACACACTCACAAAGTAAAGTGTCACCAGTGTCGGGAAACATTCCTGGGAATATATGTAATTATATGCCAAACGCCTGTTGTAATGCAGCCATGTAAAATTAATGAATTGCATGTTTTTGCATGGAAATAATTATATGCAAATGCTATGGAATGTATGAGTAATTACAGTGATATCATAGTGCTGATCGCATTATAATCATGGCCTTCTCTCCTCCTCTATGTCTTTGTCGCTGTTGGTTGTGCTGCGTCTTCATCATGTAGGTAAGTGATTTTTAAAAAAATAAGTTTATTGATTAAGAAACGAGAAAAATAGTCCATCCTATTTACATCAAGACATAGAACCTCAATGTTAACTCAGTTAGCTGCATTATAATTAATATTTCCTTCATCTTAGCTGTAAAAACAGCAAACACTTGAGGAAATAAATCTCAGAAAGTACATACATGAAGATATCATACAGCGCTTTCAGCCCTGAAAAGACTGGAGGCTTAAGAATAAAATAAAATAAATTGTAGAAGTAAGAATAACACGTCAAAAAGGTTGGGGTAAAAAGAAAGTGAGCAGAAAAAGAAAGTGAGAAGGGGCTGGAGAGAGAGAGAGAGTGATCCAGACGGCTGTGTTGAATGAGACTTTCTCTGATTGCCACAGAAGAAGAATGTGCCTTTTCAGATGTTCTTTCCCCCGCTCTGCTTGTCCCTCTGAGGGTCCCGTAACAGGCCTTATCTAAGAGCCGTGCATGGCTACTCATCTCTGACACACTGAATGTTCACCACGTGCTGGGACACACACACACACACACACACACACACACACACAGTTACTTAAGAGAGTGCGTCTCCACATTATTCACACTAAATGCCTAAATGCTTCCGTCTCTGTGCTCTTCAGAGGCGTACGGTTGAATGGCTCTGCGATTTGACATTGAGAACGCATTGTGAGAATGTAAGAGTGGCTGTAAGGGACATTTGTGGGAGCTGCATTCGAGATAGGGATGTCATGTGCCACCGTGGATTAAGAATGCTTTTTGGCCACTTGTGGAAGAGTGAGATGTGAATGTGCTCATGTGTCACAAAGCGGCGACTGCTAGGTCCTCATTTTGATGTTGAGATGTTTCAAAGAGCTCTCCACAACGCCAGGATACAAATGACTTCATTTTAATGAATGCATTGCCCTAAAAACAGTCATATTTAAGAATATTGACTCAAAAAATGTATAAAATGTAATGTATGTGTAAGCCTTAAGTTTCGAATAAAACCTCGGATTTGGTTTGGAAGACTCCAAATTCTTAGTGTCACCTAAGACATGCCCCGGGGTCCCGACCCCCAGTGGCCCCAGAAGCCGCAGGTTCACTGCGTATCAGCTGGATATTAGTGTTTGAGTAATTGCAAAATTTGTTAAGCAATTTGCAAGTACAATATCAGCTGGTTCCTGCATTATTATGTAATGAGGCCCCATCTCGTAGAGGGGCCATGTATCAAAATCTACTTTTATCAACTTAATTATTTTACTTTACTAGGTGCATTTTCTAAACAATGTTTTGATCAATTGCCACAAGCTATACAAGGGCCCAACAGCAAATTGTTGCCCCAGGGCCCCCTAGCAGGTTAATCCGTCCGTGTCCAAAAGTAAACAAAAACTTACCATCTTGTGCATGAACAAATTGCACTTATTAATTTAGAGACTCAAATTCCATGATAGAGGCAGCCACACACGGCTCTCTGCTGTCAAACTTGTCAAAAACCTGTCTGAAAAAAAGGGTAAATAAAAACACTAAACAGCTCTGGTAAACAACAGAAATATTTGCTCATGTAATAGTTTTTTTTTTTGTCCCTGCTGCTCACTGAATCTTCATTTGATGGGCGACTATAATGCAGGATGCTCTGCTGGTGTTTGAAGTCAGCAACGTGAGAAGATATTTGTTTGTTTGTATTTCTGGAAAGTTAAGGATTTTGGTCTACCCACTTTTCCAAAAATGGAGAAAAAAAAGTCCTTTCTTTTGTGTTTTTAGTGAAGCCGCCTGTGTTCTATGAAAGAGACACGCTGTCACTCTCTCTCATTCATAGTCAGTGATGAAGTAACTTTAAAAAAGACGCCTTTGTGTGAAAGATTCCATTTCAATTTCGAGCAATTCAAGGTGGATTTTGCATAAATGATAAGACCGAAGCTTCCCTTGCATCTTGTCTGACAGATAAAATAGGCATTTATTTATATGAACATTGTGTGAATTATGTCTTTAAGTCCAAAAATATGAGAAATCATGTGTGTGTGTTTGTTTTGTTTTTTTTAACTCAGTGCATTGCTGACCTTGTCTTTTGAGCCATCCCCCGCAGAGAGATCGTGCCCTAAACCCTCTCTCTCCCAAAATCAATAAGCTAATGGAGAATGCAGGACTGTGGCTGTGGCTGTGTGTGTGGGTGTAGGTATATGTGTGTGTGTCAGTTTGTTAGGTATTAGTGTCTCAAAGCAAGGGGCTTGCCATACTGGATATTGCCCCGCGGTGAAAGAGGGATTTGGGAAGTCTTAATAGCTGAATTTCCCCATTGCTTCCAAGTCTTTTTTTACCCTGTGAGGTGTGAAAAGAGCAAATAGCTAACCTTAGCTTTGCTGCAGTGGGAGTCACCAAACAGGACCACAGCTGCTGCTCTTTCAGACTCGGAAACACACACACACACAAACATACACAAACACACACAGGGAGAAACACACATATTTTTGCTTTACAGTCAGCGTGTTCCTGTGGTGGTGTGAAAAATTTGTGATTTGGTGCTTTTCTGTGGAGTCTTGGTCCTCTTTCGCAAACACACACACACACACACACATACACGTCAACACCTTTCGGAGGATTTACTGCGCTGTATTAGATATTTGCTTTGTCCAACATCCTGGCAATAATACACAAGCTTTGGGAATATCTCTCTCCCATTTCTGGAATTGGTTCTATTGCTCTTTTTCACCAGAGCTGACACATTATTTTGCCCTTCTCGCACTTGCTCTCTCTCTCTCTCTCTCCACCTCCCTCTCTCTAGCTCCTCTCCCTCCTTGGTTCATCTCCCTCAGGCTAGCAGAGAAGTTTGGTGCCCTTTCCCTGTGTCTGGGGTCCTGGTTTAGGACAGAGAATCAGTCACAGTTACACATATTAGATTAGAGAAGAGCGGAAACCAAATTGCCCTATCCTCCTCTTCCTCCTCTCCTTCCCAACCTCCTCTCCTCATCTTCCTCTCAGCTGCCTCCCCTCCTTTTCCCAAAGGAGGTAGAGTGTCATTGTGCTTTTTTTTTTTTTTTTTTCCTCCCTCTGTCTTTATATTTCTTCATCCGCCTGTGTCCTTTGCCTTATCTCCATGTGTTGTGGTTCCAGGGACGGACACATTAATGGAGGGAAAGCTTGCTGTTGGTTAAGGCATTTTGAGGTCAACAGTATTTTTTTTTTTTTCTTGGCTTGTCTGTGTGTGTTTGTGTATGTATGTGTCCTTTGCTGATTCAAGGTTTTCCACAGGTCCAACACACACACACACACACACACACACACACACACACACACACACACACACACACATACAGAAATATTCTTAAAATGCATAAGTAGTAGGAAAAATGGGACATTTTTTTTAAATTAATCTTATCTTAAACTTTTTCATGTCTGTTTTATTTCAGTTAATTTCCTGGTTGGCTTTACCTTGTGCTGCTACTTTAAAAGAATATTAATTAGCTAACTCCAGTCAGAAATTGGCTTATTTTACCAGCTTTGCTTTTTTTTTTTTGTTTTTTTTTTTCAGTTGGCTTCAAAATCAGCTTCAGGTTTATGATAAAATAGTTTGAAAATGTCTTAAATGTGTGTCCATGTATTGTTTTGCACCAGGATACTAGCATTTAACCGTGGCCTCCATCACTTCATCTATCTCTCCATTCTGCCATTTTTCTTCCTCCTGCCAATCAGCCCATCATACCAGGGAAATGGGAAGCTTGACTTTGACTTTTACCTTCGGATGGCTGTTCCTGACACAAGGGCAGCGAGTCAGGATATTAACTCGGATAAATGTGCTTTTTTCTTTGATCTACTGCCTCCGCGTATATATTATCTGGCTCACATTTGTGTTGTGAATCTGTCATATTTAGAGCGCTTCCTCTGAAATCTTGTTTTGATTAAAGCCATATTTTAACCTAATAAACTATAAATATCGGAAACGAGAATGAGTAGAGAGAGAGAGAGAGAGAGAGAGAGAGAGAGAGAGACAGAACAGCAAGTCCTCTGGGTGACTCCCAGCGCTCTTCTTCCTCCACAAAGACAACTAATCCTGTCATTAATCTATCATAGGGATGAGAAGGGGATCAGTAGGAGCAACAAACAGAGGAGGGATCCCTCTTCCAGGACGGACAGACGTGCAATAGATGTCATATGTGTAGTATAATTATAATATGGAGAAAGAGAATGACAGTATTAGGTAATTAGATGGCAAACATTTATGAGGAAAAAAAAAAAGAGGTTATATAATCAAAATGTATTCAAGGTAAACAAAAGTTCAAATTTAATTCATGCTCTGATGTTCCTGCTTTACTTAAGCTGCATATTTTGCCATATTGCTGTCAAAGTAGGATGTCTGGAAACTCATCTGGTAGATATTGTACTTTGCCAACATATGCTTAGTTTTTAAAGTCTTTTTCAGTTCTTCTGGAGGAGTAACTCATGCTCTGAGTGTTTGCAGCACTCACCTTATGAGAATATTTGATGTGTTCTTCAGCTTACGGAGCCCAGGCCTGTCTGTGTCTGTTTTTCTGTATTTAGTGTCTAACTAAGTTTCAGATTTTCCGCTGTTGTCTTGTTATGTGACACAGTATCATTTCCAGTTCAGCTACAGAACGCATCCAAACAGATTTTTTTTTTTTGTTGTGGTTTTCCTACCGGGTGACGTAATTTTCCTTTATTTGTGTAGTTCTAATTTTGTAAGGCCAAGGGCAGTGTTGTACCGTCTGAGGGTTGTCCTGAGGCAATGTGGGCTTTGGCCTGAGGATTCCTCCTGTTTGCTATATTTTCCTTGTACTGCTTCAAAGCTCTGTGGTGATAGGATCGACGGGGGTTGCACTGGATTTCAAGTGATAATGGAATTTGGTGTCTCTTTATTTGGATGTGAATTAGAGGGGAACAGTGGCCTAATCCTGATCTGCACACATTACCAGGGATTTTTCTGTGTGTTTTGATAATACTCTTACAGATGTCAGCGTGTCGGTTCTCATTTTGAAAAATCTTGTTATGCTCCGTCCTTTCCGGCTTGTGTTTCCTAACATTTTGACAGTTTAAGTTAAACTCAATGTGTGTGTCTTTCATGCTTCAGAACAATATGTTTAAGCAAATTCTGACTCTGCCGTGCGGACTGAACACCGATGTGGTTTCATATAGAGGGAGCCTATGGTTGTGTGATGTTTCTTAAAGACTAATTGAACAGGTTCTTATAAGACATAGATTTACTCTGAAGGGGAGGACCAGGCGTTGAGCCATGCCAGAGGCCCCCGAGAGAAACACCAGAGGAGGGGTACAACACTCCTCTCCACCCCATACTGTGTTTCATTGATCACTAGAAGATAGAGAGAAAAATAAGAAATGAGAGAGGGAGAGAGTGATATGAGAGGCCTAATTATGGGGGTCTGATCATTTTCATCAAAGATAATGAAAGTCTTGGACAGTCTCCCAAATCTCTCTTGAGCATTTGTAACCACCCTCCGCCTCCCCTTCCTCCTCTCTCGCCGCCGCTTTCTTTTTCTCTCCTTCTTTTCTTTTAATTTCATCGAGCATATTCCCTGAGCCCCCCTCTGCAACCTCGCGTCAGAATTGAAATGCCAATACATCATTTTAAAGTAACACCTCAAAATGAAGTCATATTTCAGCATTTAGCCCCAGCTATGAAAAGTGAACTTCTCGAATGTCCTTCCCTGGCCTAATGGACCTAGAAATCATTCAGCCATGAACATTATGCTAATACTCGCTAAGCTCGCTCTCTCTGCCTCCTTTTGTGAGTGTCTGTCATTCTATTTAGCCTGATAAACAAGTCTGATTTTCAATTATCTCTATTCAAATGAGGCCTGCGGCGGTATTTGCTTAGAGACGTCCAATTTGTGTGTGTGTGTGTGTGCGCACGTGTGTGCATACATCCAATTGACAGGAGTGGTTCTCAGCTCTGTCTTTCTCTTTCCAAATTACTTATTTATGCTGTTTGTGTGTGTGCTAGTGTGTGTGTGTGTGTGTGTGTGTGTGTCCAGTGAAGTATGAGCGTTTATGCATATGTGTAAACATTGTATCCAGCTGTGTCTACCTGTGAGAGGATGCATCCAGGGCTTCCCTCGCTCACTTTAATGGAGATGCTGTAAAGTAAAGTGGCACCCTCTTTTTACTACCCACTTATACTCATGGGACTTCTCTCTTCAAAACACACACACACACACACACATTCTGGTGGAGAGAGTCCAAGCACAGGCTGAAATAGTCAGACAAACAAACTAATAAACTGGTTATTGATCATGTGTCATTACTGTGAGTCGGTCAGAGAGACAGTCTGACCCAAAGCAAACAGTAAGATAAGAGAAGGACAATTAAGGCAGAACATGATTCATCTTCCTTCCTCTCCCTCTCCCTCCTTCCTGTTTCTGAGAACCTCTCTCATCTGTCCTCCTTTACCCCCACCCCCTCCCCTCCCCTCCCCCCCATCCTCTCCCCCCTTCCCCTGTCCTCTGTTTATGAATTCCCCTTGCTTGGCACAGCGGCCGATGGAGAAGTTTTTAGTATGCAGCCTCTCTCAAGGACAGAGCCTTGTTAGAAAGCCTATTGAGCTGTGGAGCAATAGCTCGCTATAGCCTGGCAGTGGACTCAGTGCATCTCTCTTTCCCTCCATCCCTCTCTCCTTCCCTCCCTCGCTCTCATTAATGATGTATTAGTTTATTAGGCGTTGGATATTGGGTCGGGGACCCTGCGACGGACTTCATCATGGCAGAGCTGTATGGAGAGGAAACACAGGGAGGAGGAATAGGAATAGGGGGAGCAGGGACGCATACAGATGTTCAAAGACTCACCCGCACACAACACATGCTACACACACATAAAATAAACATGCTCAAACATAATAACGCGTGCACACTTCTCTGTCAGTATTCATGAACACGATCTACTTACTCCAGTGTGATTTTGTTGGAGTGGCTGGATTAGTAACTGGGCTCGTGTTACTGTTGATGACGGCGTAAGCAGAAAACAATGTCGTCCATACATACATAGCGGTCCCCGGTCACACAGAGACATGAGGTGATTTCCCATAATGCCACTGCTCTCCGTATAGGCTATCTGTCATGCAAAGAGATGAGTTTCAAGCACAGAGGGGCGGTGATTGTGGTTTTGTTGTATTTGGTTGCAAATGCATAATGGAGCAGTGTCCTGTATAATTTATACAGTGTGATAGTGAATTGTTACAAGCCTCTACTTTATGTTGAATACTTTTTTAAAAAATCCTCTTTTTTTCTTTCTTTCTTGCTGCCCTTCCATCATTATTCTTTTCTTTCTTCATCAAGGCATTTTGGCTTTCCTTCCATCCTTTCTTCTTCCTTTCCATTTTTCTTTTTTGCTCTTTTTTTCCAGTTTCAGTTTATTTTTCAAACCCATATCCATAGTAGTGAAGGACATTTTTAAAAAATTAGCCCCCCTGCAGTATTTGCATAGACGTTAAATCCCGTCATTTGCTTTTCTCTCATTTTTTACAGTGTTCCCCTATTAATATTTTCATTCTTTCCCTGTTTCTAATTTCCTGCATCTCACTTCTCTCTTTTCCCCATCCTTCATGATTTCCTTCCCCTTACATGTCTGTCATACATCCTCTCCTTTCATCCTTCCTTCTTATAAATTCCATCCTTCCTCCTTGTTTCCTTATCTTCCCTCTTCAGTGGTCCATCTCTGTCTCTCTTTTTTCTGCATGGATGATTTTGTTTACCTACTTGTCATTGCTGAAGTGCTCACTCTCTCCATTCGGCTGTGAGGGGCGTATAGGTAGACGCGCACGCAGACACACACACACACACACACACACACACACACACACACACACACACAAGTGCGTGGTATATACAGAAACACACACATACACATTAGCACAGATCCCAGCCTCAGCTCACTGGGTACAAAGTAGGCCTTGAAAGCCAGCCAGCCCATCACATCTTACCGTCTTTACCCTGTGCTCCTTCTTGCTCTTTCTCTCTCTCTCACAAACACACACACACACACACACACACACACACACACACACACTACCTCACCAGATTTTTTTTTTTCTCTGTGCACTATCGTTGCTACAGTGCTGTCCTCCCTCGCGGGGAAAAGAAGAGTCGTATTTTAGACCTAAATGGAAAGCTGTGCACTTAGAGTTTGGCTTTGGCCTTCATCCTGATGCCAAGAGACGAGAGAAGCACTCACTAAGTGAAGAGAGTTGACTGTTTGTGTATGCATGCGTGTGTGTGTGTGTGTGTGTGTGTGTGTATCCAGATAATGCTGAGGGGTATAAATGTTGCTCTAATGCTAGAAAGGAGCATGTGATGCTCACTGTAAATAATACAGTTTGCAGATATGTATAACATCACAAGACCTCCTTTTCACATTTAAAGCATCAGATTTCACCTTTCTGCATGATAAGATTATTCATTTTTTCACTGAATTCAGTCACATTTTCGTCTGAAGTCTTCTAAGAGGCAGCAGTATCCTCTAGGTGTAACAGGAAGGTCACAAATTTGAATCCTGGAAAATCTGAGGGGAGAGTTGATGAATAAAGCTCTCTGTTTGCTCAACAACTCCTGTTGAGGTGCCCTTGATCAAAGTTTATAGTTTTTAATGTCTAATTTGCAATATATCAAAAACAATGCCACCAATAAAAAACAAAAGACAAATATCCAATATGTCGATCATTTCATAGCATCTGTAGTTGACATTGTAGACAAGGATTCATTCAAAGCTCCAAGAATCTTTGCTAAGAAGCACAATGTCGAAACTATCTGACAAAAATAATGGAAGCAGAAACCTCAGAGACTGATATCTTAAACCTGGATAGATAAAACCAAAATTTTCTGCATGGCTTGTTACTACTAGAGGTAAGTGAGAAAAAATCCCTGCACACCTGCACAGACACCTGCTCATTTTAAAGCTGGGTGGAGCTATACTGGGAATTATGTGAGGTCAACAAGATAAGATAATGGTGCCTACAGACTGTGAGATTTCAACAATCTTATAAGTTTATTGCAAGCCACAATGTGAGACATGGAACTTGGTGCAACATCAAGTTTGATGTATGTAGACTACGATGATCACACCTACTGAATCGTAGGCTATGACGCAAGTCAATATACAAGAAAATGTCATCAGAGTGCCTCATCTGTCTGCATCTGGTAAACAATGAAGCTAAGCAAGAATCAAGCTTTCCATGCTACATCCTTCTTGGCACAGTCATGATAACAGCTGGAGGACACATCATACAAACAAGGCTTCTGCTGCCACAACTCAACAAGATTTTCTTCTTTGTTGGAATCCCAAACATTTCGTTTTGCTCGTTTTACCTCCAGCGTTGGGTTTAGCGCCAGTGTTGCATTGCTAAGTGCATCATTTCATGCTGCATTCCTAATGGTTGCTTAGTAGACATAGGTTGTAGCAGCAGTCACATTGTCAGATGGTTATGCTAAATTTCTGACACTGTCAGAATTTTGTCCCAGGCTGTCTTTGAACCTTTCTCACAGTGCGACCTAGGACCATCGACCAAAGACATCACCACGTTTCTTTCATATTGGTCATCTGTTGTCTGGGACAGCCCAAAATTGCACAGTGTATACCTGGCTGAACAGAGTGTGAGGGAAATGTCAGACAAGCCCAGTCTGTAAACGCCCACTCAAACCTGAGAACAGGTCTAATCAGGCACAGTAAGTGAAAACACCTGTGTGGCTGTGTAGAGCCTTCAGTCTGGATGAACCAGCCCTTTAAACTGCAAACATTAAGTCTGTTCAGTATCCCTTTTTAACTGAGGACATTCTGATGTATGTCACAGTGAGGAAAGCACAGGTGTAAATAATAACATTAATGAAGGCTGAATTTTATTTAGCTGCTTTAGTTTCAGGGTCCTGGTATCGTGCATGCTGGCCCACTGTCATTGTTACTTGTTAATGTCATTAGTCACACCTGTGCTTTTCCTACTATGACATATCAAAAATATCTTGATCTTGTGTTCTAAAACAACTTTGGAAGTAATAATCTAACAATTGAAAACGCTCCCCTTACATGCTTCAGTGTGCACCTATACACCTGCTGCTAGTCTTCCTATTGAGTTGCCCCAAGCTAGCATTTAGCTAATTTCATGCATAGCAGAGCATTCAACTGCCAAGCAGGATGTTGCTGAAAAAAAAAGAATGCACAGCTACCTGTTCAAGAAGGGTCTCTCAGTGAAAAAAAAATGAAGAAAGAAAAGTTTGGATTCATAGCAGCAGTGTAAAGTGCAAGTTAGTCAGTTGGTCAGTCAGTCAAGCCAAGTTTGAAAAGAAATTATGTGTTATGGTCTGCTGTCAGCTACTCTTTCACTCTCTCTGTCTCAGTAGCTTTCTCTCTCTCTCTCTCTCTCTCTCTCTCTCTCTCTCTCTCTGACACTCACTCACACAGAAACTGTCTGTCGACCCTTGTGCAACAAGGTATTACTCTCCTTTCTACCTCCTGTCTGGAGAAAGAAGATTTTTACGGCAGCACGGCTCATGTTTGCCAATGAGCCAGCGTAGCTAGCTACCCAGCGGTACGCCACAGAGACGCCTCACTGACAACAGACTGGAAGAGACAGAGAAAGAGCACGCATACACAAACCCGCTCTCACACTCTAATATACAGTCAAACATGGACTCCGCGTGGTGTGCACACATATACTTAACACGTCTTTAATTACACGACAGCAGTTGCTACATTCACTGATCTACTGTGTGGTAGTGAACCACTTATTTCACACGCTGAAACAATAAGGCGCGTGTGTGTTATGCCGTTGAGCCATGCACTGCTGCTGCTAGATTTGCACGCATCGCTCTCATCAAGTATTTACCGTCTATTCTTTAGAGAGGATGAATTGTAAATTGCTTTTCTTATTAAGGCGACAGTGTCTCTATTTTAGCTACGGAGGTTTCTCTATTTCCTGTCTCTTTTTTTTTTTTTTTCTTTCATCAGACAAACTGGGGGTGTGAGGATGTGTGGCTCTTCTGCCAGAGTTTATTGTGTCTTAAATTGTCCCTCTACACACACACACACACACACACACACACACACACACTCAGTCTCTCTTTTTTTAATCTATTAGTATCCGGAGTGTGTCGTTCCAGCCCCCCCCCCAAATATACAATGAAAGCTGTGGGGCCACCTCATTTTCATAATCTGGTGTACAGAGGCAGAGAGGGACGGACAGAGAGAGAGAAGGCCAGAGAGGAGAGTTTGTCCTCTTTCCGTCTTCTTTTTTTCTTTTAGCGAGGATGCTGTTGCTCGCTGTCCCTCTCTAAGGAGAAGAGGCTGGTGGGAGACAGGAAAAATGGCTTCTTTTCAAATTAGAGTCATTCGTTTGTTTTCCTCTAACTTCACTCTATTCCTGCGTCTCAGTGTTTTTACACATTTCCAATTAAGGCTTGTTTGATGGGTTTTTGCAAGACTAATAGCTGAAGTGTTACTTTTACTGCTATTAGAAGTTTCCAATAGCTGATACCTTTTATGTAGTATTGAGTGTTTTTGATGAAGAATTTTTAAAATTTTAAGTGTTGTCCTGTTATTACTGCTAACATTTTATCAATGACACTTTTCACCTACTACTACCATTCAAAGGTAAAAAAAAAAAATAGCAGTATTAATCACAATATGCACATAACTGACCACATTTGCATCTAATTTTAACATTCGATCTGCACTCGGATAATGACATCTGATTACAAGACTTTGCATTTACACCTTGTTTTTATAAGTGTTCTTGTTATCTCGATTCTGCCCGCATTGTGATCAGATCTCAACATGCAAATATTGAGGCGGGAGGAGCTGGTCGACAAACACGGCACGTCCTAGGTCAAAGGAATCAATGCTGCTGTATGGGCAGGAAGACGTAGAGTTAAGGGACCTTTAAACTTATTAGGTGCGTTGTTCCTTATCCATATACAGTTCACATGTTAATATTACATGTAAATTGATGCGTTAATTAATGTAAACATGCACTCAGGTAGCGTGGGTCATATCTGACATGTATTTTTTGTATTATTTTATGCCCATATTTTGGTATAAACTAATTAAAATAACGACAAAGTGTATCATTCTAATGCAGAAGTGTGAGATCATTGACTTACTCATATTAAACTCCCTTTTCCGCAGGTGACATGTTGTGACCTGTTTAAGCTAAGTAGGCTATAGTTAGCAACCTGACCCTCTATGATCATAACGATTACCGGTCTGATATGTCTTACAATGCCTCAAACGTCTCATTTATTCATGTGTGCACCATATTGTTTTTCATCACTTCTGTTGTTTACTTGCATGGCCAGAGGTGGCAAATGACACACACACACACACTTTACCCCCTTTTCCCTCACCGTCTCTTTATCTCTTGGTCTATCTATCCATCTCTAATTCTTTTATTCCCTCACAGCCTCCTCTTCTTTCTGTCTCTGTTTCACTGGCTTCATCACGCTTCCTTTCATTCTTTTTTTTCTCTCTCTTTTTACTTTCTCTCCTTTGTCTTCCCACCCCTGTATCATCCATTCTCTCTCACATTTTCAGTGCAATCTATCTAGCTTCTCTCTCTATTCTGTCCTTCCCTGGGAGACCACGAAGGCAATAACAAGAGCTGTGAGAGGGTCAGGCTGTGTAACCTGTGTAACCCGTGCAAGTGTGCGTGCGTGCGTGCACGTGTGTGTGTGTATTTGTTTGTGTGTGTGTGTGTGTGTGTGAGTGTGTGTGTGTTTAAACTGCTGAAATAACCAAAGGCAGGCATATACAGGCTTCTTACGTTCCAGGGTCAAAGAATTAACTCAAGTCCCCAAAGACTCATAAAATGTCAATGCAAATAAAAGCAGAGGGATTGAGAAAAATAGTTTTCACACACCTGTTAGCCAATGCCGCTCGCTTTCTTTGTATTCATGCGTTGCGGCAGCCTTGGATTCCACTTAAAGTCTAAGTATTAAATCAGTAATGGTATGTAGAATTGGTATTCGCTTGACTGTGGAAGGAGGTTTGGGGAAAAACAGGCTGAGATTGAAAATGAATGTGAACTGCATGATAGTCTGCCTCCTTCCTCTCTCCTCTTGTTCCCTATTCTTCTGCCAGCCTCCGTTCCCATGTCACCATCTCTCTTCCTTCTCTCTCTTTCCTCCCCTCTCTCTCTCTCTCTCTCTCTCTTTCTTTCTCTCTCTCCAGAGGGATTTGACTCTAACTGGCCTTGGCGCCCGTAATGAAACCAAATCTATTTAAAGCCAAAAGCGATGCAAGTTTTAATTTCCTATTCCAGACTTAACCTTTTTGGCTGCGCTGCATTTTCACATCCACTTAATAACTTTTTACCCTCCACTCCCCCCACTCCTACTCCTCCCTCCTCTCTCTCTCCCCCCCCCCCTTTCATTCTCCCCATCACTCTCACTCTCTGTCGCTTCCTCTCCTCCATCACCCCCCCTAGATTCTCCTCCTCCCACCTCCCCACAACCCTCAACCCCCCATTGCTCTCAGTGGCGAGGCACAGGCTGCCTCTTCAAGGGCAATATCTGTCAAATGATTCCCCTGTGAAATTAAGACTGAGGCCATGAGAGAGGAGAGAGAGTGGAGAGGGGGTAGCAAGGAGGAGAAGGAGGGCTTGGTGGGGAGGGGAGGGGGGGGGGGGGGGGGGGTCTGGATGCAGGAGGTGGAGGGTGAGGAGTAACAGAAAGAGATGTGATGGCGTGTGTGTGAGAGAAGGGGAGTTATACAGTCAGGTGGAAGCTTTCCTCTTCTTCTCTCTTGTCACCGAACTCAATCTCATCTGACAGAAAATAATTAAAGCAGTTTAAAGATAGATCTGGCAGCGAGTCCCTTTGTCGCCTCTTTACATTTAAAAAAAACAAAAAAAGAAACCGGGAGAATCCCAGAAATGAAAGGCTTGGGGAACAAGGAAGAGAGACAGAGAAGGAGAGGGAGACTCCTAAAAAAGGAGATTTTCTCTTGTCTTATAATGACCGTGGACTTGCGCTTGTGTGAAGATGCCTTTTTTTGTGATGTGCGGGGTTGTGTTTACACAAATGGGTGAATTGAAACAGTGTTCATGTGAAGTGATTTACTACAAGCGTCATATAATCCCCTGTCAAAGAAAAATATCCCATTATAAAATGTTGGACACATGCTACATACACATTCTACAACAAAAAGAGAATATTTTAGGAAGACTGTAGTGCTATTATATGACATAAAACATCCATAAAGTGTATGATAATAATATGTTAATGATTTTCTTGCCTTTTTTTAGTTTTTCTAAATGTTATATGTTGCAGTAATTGCCCATTTAAAATACAGTTATGTCAGCTAGAATGAATCACTTTAGGAAACAGTCAGCAATGTTGCCTGATCCTGAACGCACCCCTCCTCTGTTGTTTATAGTTTGATCACATGCTCTCCTGTGCTCACAGCAAGCACAGCGCCATCTCCTGTCCAAACCCGCTATTACACCCCAGGCAACAATGGCCCTCTCTCTCCAGCCAACCAAACACTCTGTAAACTAGCAGCTCACGTGAACGCAGGCACTTTTCTCTCACTCTTCTCAAATAAAGTTTCAACTTTTTTTTTTTTTTTCTTTTTTTTTTACACCTGCTTTGCATTTTTTCGGGTAATGAATTGCTTACATCTAATTATTCAACATCTCAATTATCAGAGCTGATAGCCTCACGGCACACCTCGAGAGCTTAAATTTACAGCCCTATTCTGTAAATGTCTAAAATGAAATTAACTTTTTACAAGGTGTCATCTGTGGCTTTTAAGTGGTGAAATTGAAGCCTCCCCCTCCCCCTCTACACACACACGCACACACACACACACACACACACACACACACACACACACACACACACACACACACACACCTCATAATGAGAAGCCATTATTAGGCCGTGATTGGAGCCAGGGTGCCGATATTAAAAGTGGCAGGAGAGGCAATATCACCACAGTGTCTAATACCCTAGTAGATATGTCATATATTTTGAGACAGCTGCTCCGCTATTTATAATTAATAGCAATTTAGTCCCAGCAAAAATTGGAAGACAGCTAACAGAGGGATCTTGTTCTATTAAGTGCAGATTCAGAATCTATGTCAAAGTGACATTGTGCAGTTTTTGAGTGGGTGGTCTGGACTCAACAGGGCTTATATAAATACCACAAAGCCCATATGGTGTTATGTGTATTTTGCACAGAACACGATTTGCCTTTGATTCAGTACAAAAATAAGTGCAGTACAAACAAAAAAGAAATGAAGTTGGCCTCTAAAGACACATGAATAAAAATAATCTGTCTTTATTCTCGTGCCTCACAGTCATAAATCACTCCTTCCCAAATGACAGTCTTATACACGGCGTATTAGTGTGGCAAATGGCTCTATCTTATAATAGCAATGTAGCACATAGCAATATTATCTGCTGGGGAGTATTGTAGTGCATGTGTCTCAGCGCTGTGCCCTGGAGCGCTAGCCAGATTACACTGGCCCAGCGACAGTCTTATAATAAGACTCGCCCATTAAATCATATCAGCACTGCTTTTTATAGGCCAACACCTCAGCTACGACACTATGAAACTGTCTATCACACAGAAATGTGCGTGTCTGAATGTGTGTGTGTGTGTGTGTGTGAGGGAGAGATAGTGTGAGTGAAGGAGACTGTCTGGGAGGAGACGCGTGTGTGTTTTACCAAACGTTGCTGGCGTTTGAGCTGCTCGCCGCGGCATCTGACAGCGTTTCATCTTCTCCTTTTATTAGATCAGCCTCGCGCCGCTGTCACCTCTCCTTTCCCTGTGCTTACATCACACGCGCACGCACGCCCTTGCACACACACACAGCCCAGGCGACCATTGGCTCATGAGCTCCGCGAGGATGTTCTGGTTGGTTAGCCGGTCTCTGTTCCGTCAGGCCGGGTAGGGAGAGGGCATCCAGGACGACTTTCCAGCTCAAATCACAGTGTGAATATGCAAACTGGATAGTTGACTGATATGAAAGGTGCATCAAAATGAGTGTATGTTGTTGGCTTATTCATAAATGGTATTAAGATGCATTCTTTAGATTTTATTTGGTGTTCCAGCTGCCATGTGCTGCAATTCTCTCATCCTCCTCCTCATCACAGGAGGATGAGAGTTCACTCGGGGATGCCAAATGTTTCAACTCACAGATCACATGTTGTTGCATTAGGACAAAACATACAGTACAGCAGGATAAACCGGCCTATTAAAATGCTCAGACAGGTTTCTGGGTTTCTAAGAGAAAACATGACATTTCATCAAGCAGAACTCTGCTGTCTGTGGTGAAGGGGAATGCAGCAAAAGGGTATCTGTGGAAAAAAAAGTTTCACATGTCCTCAGGGCCTAGTGTGTGAATTTTGCAATTTGTATAATGAGTCACTGCTAAAATATTGAATTATATATTACAATGCCGACATATTTCTAAGATCAAAATGTCCCACATTAGAATCTTTGGATTCCATCCAAAATTGAGTTACTAAAATCAAATAAAAAGCAGTTAATCGTCAGTGTTGAAGATGTTTTAGCTGGCAGATCTTTTTCTCGGGACATCGTGGACACAACAAGAACAGAAGATTCAAATATCTGGTTTTGTCTTGACAAGCTTCCCCCATAAGTAGTTCTCTGTCTTGTCACCGCTGCTTCCCAAGCAGAGCTGTCATGTCACATTTGTCATCTCTGATGGATGACATTGGTATCTAGCATGGAAGAGTTAAAGAAACGGTCCCCACAGAAGATACAGCAGAGCAGCTCAAATTCTTTTGGACAAAGCAGATTGACGTGTTTTTGTTCATCATACTTTATTCGCTGCCTTCTGAGGGACGGTTTTGTGTTGGGTTGCATGTTTGAAGTGGCTTGCTCAATTGCAGCAGTGCAACAGTGAAGTTAATTCAGAAGACGCATGTGTGGGTTTGCTCTTCTTCTCTGACAGCTTTGTGATTTCTTTCCATATCCTCAATTTTTGATTTGCCTGTGTTGTCACTTTTCATGACACTTCGCTGTGTCTCGGTTTGTTATTTCTTTCAAATGTACTATCCGGATTATTCTGCAAATTACAGCACTTGCAACAAAAATGTGAATGGAAAGGAATTCTTGGAGCTGTATTATTTAGCAGAATCATACTCAAGCGTACTCTTTAATTGTCAATAATTGTTAGGTTGCTGGTGAAATCGCATATGAATATCTATCAGCCTTCGAAAGTCACGTGCCTCCCCTAAAATAATCAGTTGATGATACATTTCCCAAATCCAGCCAACGGAATCAAATGATCCACGCGGTGGGATTTAATTGAAATGCGTAATTGCATTGTTATTCACGCTCGTTTTCATGCTAATGCACCACTCCATACATACTCCTTCCCTGTCATTTAGATGCACCGCCATACAGCGCACGTTTACACCGACACAGGCTGCGCACACATACAAATACACAGACAAAATCAACTGATAGACAGGAAGAGACACAGAAACACACATCCGCACTGACACTGGAACATGCTGCACATACAAAGCAATGTAGTGTACACACATAGACGGACAGGAAAACTGGCTGACAGGCAGGGAGACACACACACACACACACATACACACACACAGCATCCCAAGGCCTCTCCACATCTCGGTTAATCCAAGCCGTCAGTCAGTGCTTCAGGGCCTGGATGCTGCCGTTTGATTGTAATTGCAAAAACCGGAGGCGGACGAGTGAGAGCCAGGGATGTCGATAGACTGGTGGAGGGACGGAGGGATAGATTCCTCCTGCCTACCCACAAGCCCCTGCTCAGCACGCTGTGTGACTTTGTGTCAGCAGTTTGTCTTGTGCATACCTAATGATGGCTCGTCGGAGGGGCGGGCTGGAGTCTGCTGCTGCTGCTGCTGCTGCTGCTCTCGTTCGATCTCTTTTTTCCCTATATCCTCTGGTCTTCCGCTGAATCCCAAACAAATGAGATTTTGCTTGAGGTGGTATGCGGAGCAAGGCCTCTGTCTGTTTGTTAAGAAATCTCACAAGCCGTAAAGGACCCAAAGGTTTTTTTTTTTCTTTCCCCTCCTAAACTCCCCATTCTTCTCTTGCCCCCTCTCCCTTCATTCTGTCTCTTCCTGCAGCTCCGTCTGTCTTCTAATTTAAGTTGGAGGCCAGAATAACTCACGGTGAATTCTTTTAATGAAGAAACAGGGGGAGAGGGGGTGAGGGAGGGAGCGGGAAGAGGGAAAAAAAGAGGAGAGAGGGAGACTGAGGAGGAGGAGGAGAGGGCAAGGGCATCCAGGCAGACTGAGCAGCAAGAAATTGGAGGAAAAAAAAAAAAAAAACAATAGACAAAGTGGGTTTGAAATGGAAAAAAAAAACAAACACAACAGCTTCTCCAATTAAGGAGAAGTTTTTTTGTTTTGTTTTGTTTCTTTGGTCATGGACAGTCAGTCACACTTGCTTTTGTTGAGTGTGTGATGAATTACACCCCTCCACTCCTTCTCTTCTGCCTTTGTTGTGGTGGAGCTCCAGCCGTTTGTACCTCCTACAATATCTTGCGCTGTGAATTCTCCATGCCTGTTTACCAACCAGGGTTCTTTTGAACTGGCATAGAGAAATGGCTTTTTGAAAAGTCTCTTTGATGGTGAGCCCAATTTGTTTTCACCGCTAAAAAGTTTGTTTGAACGCTCTGAAATGTGGGCTGACGTTGAAGCTAGGGCCTGTCCTGAGAGGGCTGCTGCCTCCCTGTGTGACTCTTTCAGTGTGTGAGCCTGTATGTGTGTGTGTGTGTGTGTCAATCCAGCTTGTGTGATTTGATTTAACGTCAAATGAAAATCACATTTATTGTTTATTATTCCATCAGTCCATTCTCTCTCTAATTGTCTACGTGTCTGTTGGTCTAAGTAAATACAAATCAATTTAATGGCGCCCATAAATGTGTGGAATAATAATGTAATTCTTAAATATAAATACTTATTTATGAATGTGTAAGGAAATTATCTTTTCTATTACACTTCTCTGCTGAAAGGTCTGTGGTCAGGGTGACAGATGATAGTGTTGCCAGCATATTTCAATGGAAAGTAGGTAACACATCCTCAGCAATTTGGCTGCCAATTTATGTAATACATTTTTTTTTTTTTTTTTTTTGCATAATGATTCATCGTAAATATTTGCATATCAAAACAATTTGTGTGAAGGATGGGAAAGAAAACAAATAGAGCAGAACACAATATAATTCTTTATACTTTCACAAGTCATTTGGAATGTAACATCCTGCCAAAACTGAAGCAGTGATGACAAAATATATACATGCATGTAATCTTTAATGTTGTATATTAATGACGTGTGTGTGTGTTTTCAGACGGTGGACAGGAAGAAGACGGGTTAGAAATGAATTATTACAATTAATATTATGATAATATGCCTTTTGTTACTTGTGAACATAACATAAACATTGGTGCTGGTGTACAGTTTTTTCCTGTGAGTTGTAGTCACTTCTCTTCATCTTGAAACATGAATTTGCCATGTAAATGAAAAACTGGGGTCATCTGATAGGCTCCTATTAGTCCTGTGTGGCTCAGCATCTACTAACATCTGTAATTTGGGGTAATCATCTAATAACTTAACACGTAGATCAAACACATTGCTGCCGGAGACATTTAGCCAAACACAAATTGCATAAATCACATAAGTGTGCAGAAAGTTGGGGGGGGGGGGGGCTAACAATGCTGATCAGCGATCAGGCTTTCAGATTTTCCACATCCTCCAGCTGAAGGACACATTCAGAGTCAGACGTTAATTTTACAGGGGCAGTAATTCTTAGGATACACAGATCACAGCCAGATATCTCTCAGAATTCAACCAATCACATTATTGATCAGCGGCAAGGGGTTGATGGATTACTGAGGCAGACACACTGACAGGCGGCACGTCCAATGGGGGAAGAGTTTTGCATCGCACCGATCAAACCAGACCCTCAAACCAGACTCCCCCCCCCTCCTCCTCCCCCCCCACTCACTCACCTCCCCTCCCTTCTTTTGATCAGATTCATTTTGACAGTGATGCATACGTCTCTGCAGCACGGGGCTGGCTGGCTGACAGGAAATGCCACAGATCCCCCGAGAATAGAGGAATGGGGGATTAAACAGAGAAAGACGACCCCTTTAAAAAAGGAGTAAAAAGGAAATCAATGTTTCCTCCCTTTGCGGACAGCGAGAGCTGTTTAAGGATGCTGCCACTCGTGTGTTTTCTGTAGTCTTTTGACTTCAAAAGAGGATTCTTTTGTTTGTGTTTTTGTTTTGTGCTTGGTCTCAGGTTAGTCTGGTCTTCCCCTTTCCTGCAACAGACAGAAGTCCTATGTGGAGGTTAAATCGAAACAAATCATTATTATCATCCCCTGCGCTGTCCTTGCTTCCCTCCTCATCCCCTCCCTCCAATGCTTTACCTTCCTTTCTTTATTTCTTCCCACTTCTATCAAGGAGAAAGTGAATGGCACGCGTTTCATCTCTCCAAAGCGACAGTGGGCCTGAAACACCACAGAGGCAGCTCTGGCTAACACTAAACTGGATTGGGTAGAGTAAATACAAAGGCAAGAGAGAAAAGAAAGCAGCTAGGGAAACACAAAAGGATGGAGCTGCAGATGGGAACTAACCTTGCCTGGGTTTCTCTGATGTTCCTTTACACACACACACACACATACACACACCTCCACCGCACCCATTACTGTCAACCCCTCTTTCTCTCTCTCTGTTTCTCTCTCAAGTCACCCTTTTATTTGTCATGTTCAGAGGACAGCACCAAAGCATCTGAGGAATGGGAGGTTACAGTGTATTAAAGGAAATGTTTCACAAAAATGGCCATTCCCCTTTCAGCTGGAAATACAGAGGCTATGCAGCTACCGTACTTCAAAGCTGCCCAGAAAACTTCCCATGAAACGACTTTGATTGTCTGCATCTAAAGGGGGCAAGCAGTGGATTTTCCCCCTGGTGTCCAGGCAGCTTTTCTCATGTTGTTCTTGGCTGTTCTTAATGTTGTGCTTTGTTGCTATGTAAAAAGAACGGAATATGAATTTAATAGCTCTAACAGAAGAGTTGCAGGCAGACAAAGAAAAACATGTTGCTCCACAGTCATGTTTGTTGATAGGAAATAAACAAATTCGGGGGGAAATCGGAACATCGCATTGCATGTGAAGAATTCGTTCCTACATTTACCAGAAAATCTGATACTTTTAGCAGATGTACAGAGTGATTTCTGGCATTAAAAATAAAATTCATTATTGACATTAGTGATCTTGAACCCTTGAATCTCGCTTACAAAGCAGCAACACTGAAGAGGATGTCATTATTCATGTTTTTTTTTAAATGGCGAGCAATTAACATTTGATAACGTTTGAGAATGAATGTCACTCTGGAATGAAACCCGTCATTCATGTATCACTTTGTATGCTATTAAAAGTCCCTTACTGACCCATTTTGATGAAAGAAAATAGAAATAATGTGTCTGAGGCGAATAGAGTGAGGAAGCCAGTACGTGCAAATTAGTGAGCAGAAGGGGCAGCAGAAAGGAGGAGGACAGAGCATTAGAGGAAGACCAGAGAGAAGTTAGACTGGTTGTTTGGATGTGTTAGTTTGAAGTGAAGAGGCTGCAGTCGGGTGGACTGTCTCCCTGACACGTGCACACATACACTCACACGCATACATCCAACCCCACACACAACCTCTCCCCCCCCCCTCCCCTCGCTCCTCCGATGGCCCTGTCGGTGTGCCAGGGCGGGTGATTACTGACGCTCTCCACCAATTATGGGCTGATTATTCCGCCGCGCTCTAATTGACTGGGGAGATATGCAAATGGCTGTCATTTGGGATGATAAAGGATGCGGGTGCTGGATGCCCCCTGCATTATTTAGCCTCGGCTGTACGCAGCGTGAAGGATGTGGCGTGCGCTTTAATTGCTGAGGAGAGAGAGGTTAAGCTGAACGAGCAGCTGAATTAGAAATGAGGAATTTGGGCCCTTTATTTATTTCTTTATTTTGCTCCTCTCCTTCCGTCTCGCTCTCTCTCACACACACCCACATTATACACACTATCGCGCACTTTATGTCATGCGTTGTTTTTTCACTTCTCTCTTGGGTGAGTGGAGAGGTGAGGAGGGGGTGGGTGGATGGCAGGATGTCATGCTGGAATGCCATAAATAAAAACATTAGCGGAACCAATACGTGCAGAACAAATAGGGTGAGTGTGAGTGTGTGTGTGTGAGTTGGCGTAAGGGGAGGCAGTGAGTGGTCGGCTTGTGCATTAAAAACTAAAGTGTGAAGAACCTTTGCGGACTAATGAAAAAAAGTTTCAACAGCTCAGACAATAAGCGGGCTCGGCCTGTCTCCCATGCCTCGGAAAAGCTGCCACTTTAAATGAAAGCAAATTTAAATACACACTTCTATGCAGAATACCAATGACCTAACTCGCCAAGTGAGGGGTTGGACTCGTGGGCGGGTGGAGATGGAGTTTGCAGCATCTTCAACTTCAATACCTGTGGGTACAAAGAGGGCCAACCTCCATGTTTATGTAGACTAGGTTGGTTGTTCGAGTCACTTTACTGTCATTGTTGTTGGTGCAGAAAACAGTAAGGGGGGGGGGGGGGGGGGGGGCATTAAGTGAATAGAGCCTGCTGGCTAAGAACTCCTAGCTGATACAGCTTGGCATATTATCAAGGGGAATCGGAGTGAAACTCCAACACTAATCCCTCTCGTTTGGAGACAAGCAGCGCCAGATTTGGGCGTCTTTAACAGCTTAGGGGTAATAGGGCCTCCAATGTCCCTTTCAAAGTGGCCCGCCCCATATCTCCACATTACGAGAGGCTTAAGAGCCGGGGCAGTTATCACTCAGTGAGCCCCCTATCTTACAACAAGCAATAATTGCTAATACGGTGGAGTTACTGTTAGTATTATCACCAGATTTACTGAATTTATTGGAATCCTTAGTCAGGTGTCCACACGACTGTTTGACCCTCTCGCCTGACAACAGGACCACTCTGAGTTATTCCACCAAGTGCTGGTGGTGAAAAATGAAGAGTGCTTTCTTTTCCTCTTATCGAGATACTGCGGTATTATCAAGAGATTGTCTGGGCTTTGTGAAGTGTGCAGAAGCAGAATTGAAAAGAAAAGCACAATTGCTTTTCTGTGCCACTGTGGCTGTCCTCCTCACAACTTTGGGAAGCCCTGAACAGTTTGTTCTTAGGCTGCTTTTGTTCCAGATAACAAAACAGAGAGCAAAAATACAATCTAAAAGAATGTAACCTTCCAGAAAGTGTAGAGTTTTTCAAATAATTCCTCTCTAATCATAAACTGCTGTCGGTTCAAACCAACATTTGTGCCCATTTGTGTCCTTTGAATTCCTGTCTACATGCTATTATATTTCTCTGCGCAGAAACTACAGCAACTGTTCATTTTTACACTTTTTCAAGTGCGTTGAATTTGAAAAAAAGCACAAAGGTGGTCTTGTGTAGCTCAGTTGACACATCATGGAAGTAGCACTAACACTTACAGTACTATAAAGGCCTCAGCATGCTTCAAACAAAGTACTTGTGGGATCATCAAAAAGCATCTGAAACCCCCTTTCTGACCGCAGAACCAAGGGCGCTGTGTCCAACAATTTTTGTAACTTTCTGAAACAGATAATCCGACAATCACGCCTACTGTACCCAACGATTAGACCAATGTGTGCAAGCAAGAAAGAAAGACGGCGTTTGAAATTATCTCTCAAACTCAAAATCAAACTTGTCATCCTTCACACAACTACCTCCATCACTTTTGGTGTGTACAAGTGAGTGCAACACCATGAATTCCTTGGAGAGACTGTCTACATGTGCACACCATTATCCCCATTTGTAGGATTGCTTGCAACAGGAGGACAAAGACACCGAATTTGGTCACTGAACCGGTGGTCAACATCCTGCTGAATTAGATAAACCTACACTTAAACCTGCTTGGAGAATGGTATTATGTAATCTAACCTAATGTACTGACATAACATTCTTTATAGTGTTGATATGTCCTGACTGCTGCCAGTGCAAGGTCACCCTGTTGCATGTCTGAGTTGTTGCACACATGAATATAGTGCGTACAAGCAAGTGCAACACCATGAATGGCTTCGAGGAGAGACTGGCTAAAAGTGCACACCATTGCATTGACAGACAGCCTGAGACTTCCATAATGTCTCCTACATTGACAACCTTAACCTTTTCTGGGAATACAGGCAACTGTTCAGAGATGATGGCCTATATCCAAATGTTCCAGGAGCTAAAATGCTGTCTGCAGACTTACTGCCCACCCACATGTAGCTCCGTCGGGCAGCCAAAACACTCAAACTCCCTCTTCAATCACTTAGTAATAAGTCTTTTATTGTTAATTAATTTTATTGTTTCTAATAATCTGGACTTCTTCATGATTACTGAGACTTGGCTGTCACCAGGGGACACTGTTCCCCTGATTGAGGCCACGCCCCCTGATTTAGCATATTCTCGCATTCCCAGGTCTTCTGGAAGAGGGGCTGGTCTAGCTGTATTTTATAAGTTAGTTTTAAGTGCCATCCTGTTACTTTTGGTAATTTCCTTTGAAGTCTTTCTTAACCACTGGCCCTGCCACCTTACTCTGCACCTTAATTTATAGGCCTCCTAAATCTGCTTTTATCTATTGTTATGCCTAAATATGACAGGGTGCTTATTCTTGGTGATTTTAATATTCATGTATGTTATCTTTCCCATTCCCTCACATCATTTTTTAGATCTTATTGACTCTTTTAACCTTAGTCAATCTGTTAAAGGGGCCACACATTCTAAAGGTCACACGACCAGATTTGGTTCTCTCATCAGGTCTCTCTCTCGAGTGTCTTAATTTGGTGGACATGCTGGTAACTCACCATAAAGCTGTTATTTTTAAAGTTCCACTACAGTTCTCTATTCTTAGTCTCTACCTTACAACACATTTCTCAATGATGGTTCTGCAGCTAAATTCTGTAATGCTTTTAATTCATCTTCCTTTAATTCCACTTTATTTCCTCTCAATCCAGATGCTCTGTTAAATTCATTTAACGATCAGTGCCTATCCATCCTCGACCTAATTGCACCGTTTAAGACGAGAAAACAAAAATCAAATAACCTTCCCTGGTTGAACGATCACACTCGAGCACTAAAAAGACTCTGTAGAAAATCTGAACATCATTGGAAGGTAAACATGTCTGAAATAGCTCACAACACCCTTAAAAACCAAATGTTAACTTATCAGAAAGCAGTTAAGGATGCGAGATTGGCCTATTTCTCTGAATTATTATCCAGAGATCACCACAATCCTAAAGTTCTATTTAGGGTAATTGATTCAGTTATTAACGGTCCCTCCACTTCTCTTTCTGTACCTGACTGTGAGCTGTCCGACAAATTTCTCACTCATTTTATTAATGAGGTGGAGAGTATCGGGTCTTAAATCCAGCCTGATCCTTGTATTCTTTCTGCAATTTACAATTTACAATTTACAATCTCATTTAGCAGACACTTTTATCCAAAGCGACGTACATCTGAGAGCTCCTTCAGCCCATCAAGTGCGGAGGTTTTAGTAATTCACTACCATCTTTTAAATCTCCTCTTAAAACTTTTCTCTTTGTAAAAACTTGGAAATGTTTGATATTTGCTTTTATTTCTTTGATGCTATTCATTTTATTGTCTCTGCTTTCTTTTTATCTACCTTGTCTGGTTTTATTTTCTTTTTGTAAAGCACTTTGTAACATTGTTAAGAAAAGTGCTATATAAATAAAGTTTATAATTATTATTATAACAGTGCATTTTTAAAGAGGAGGAGGCAGTGCGATACAGTCAAAAGGAGGCCTTGATGGCAGCCTTTTGGCCCCTCCTTCAAGTATTGTCAGTTGGAACAGGTGTGAACAGGTTTACCTTTAAACATGGATGGAAGACGCATTATATAACATTATGTTTGTTTCAAGTATACAGAACCCATAAGCTGCTTTTGGTGGCAGCAGTTTGGAGCAGTTTGAGCCTGTATAGTTAGTGGTCAGTATCCTGCTGAAGTAGATAAACCTACACTCAGACCTGCTTAGAGCTTGGTGTTATGTAATGTAACCTAATGTACTTACATATCATTCTCAGTACTGTTGATATATGCTGACTGCTGCCGGTGCAAGGTCACTCTATTACATGCCTGACTTGTTGCACACATGAAAATAGTGTGCTACCTGTGGTAGTCATGGGCAGACTTAAATAAGAGACAGTTGAAGACTTTAGGGTACTTGAGACAGGAACATTTAGCATCCAAGCTCATGGCAGAAGACAGTGGTCCATGGGTTGCATGCTAAGATATATTTGAGTGCCTGGCTGGGTGCTAGTCTAAAGCCCACGTGGGTTTTTGGTGAGCCGGAAGCATGCCAAACATCTCCCCTTGGTTTGCAAAGAGTGCCCTTGTCTGTATTTGGAGTCTCTCTGTCTTGTGCCTCTTCTCCTCACTAAAGATTTCACTCAAAGACCCTCAGGAGGTGGCAGAGACTCTGCTTGAGAATTCTTATCTCCACACACATACTCTCATGCATACACATATGCCACTTTGCGCACAAACACACACATTATCTAGCAAAGACATACCCTGTCAAGGCATGTTCGTGCAGTCCTTCACACACTAAACAAAACCAAAGGAGTTGTGTGGATGAAATGTGTGTTAACAAGGACATTTTGATCAGCATTTCATAGTTGAGCAGTTAAATCATCATATTTTCTATCAATTCTCATCATCATCACCAATTATCATCATCATTCCAGCCTTGGTAGACATTGCAGCTGATTGACATCAAAGAAGGAAATTATGGTGTGGGAGTTGTGTTAAATCTCCCTCCACTAAGTCTCTCTCTTTCTCTCATTTCTCTTCTTTCTGTACTTAATAGCACTTATTGAAGGGTATTACAGTTGCTGCTCTACATGGGGCATCGTATTAAAACCCTCTTTTACACATACACACACACACACATTCAGCAGTCCATTTGGAATCATTTGCATGGCATTTCATTTGGATTTTGCCTCAATCGACGGTTTGGGGGGAGGATAAAAAAAAAAAAACATCTTTGTGTAATAGCATTTCCTCTTAGTCTCCAGTGCGCCATAAAGATAGAAAGCACAGCGGCCGGAGCCGATAAATGAGTGTAATGCTGCCATGAGCAGACCTGTCCCTCAGGCCTACAAACGATAGCTATTGGAGTTAATTACAGTTTACATCATCATATTTACCCAGAGAAGAGAAACAGAGAATAAAACTCGCCTCTGAGCCCACTGATGTGTTATTTCTGTATACACTGTACCACAGTGAAGTGGAGCATTATCGTCGCTATGTGTAACATTATACTGGATTTTATTCTTGACCCATGAAAACACAGGTCTGTGGAGACATATAAGCATCATTAAAAACATAAATACCGTAAGAAAAGTACGTACGAAAATAGCAGTAGTAGCCAATACATCGTACCCATATATTTTCATGCTATACATGCACTGTAAATGAGCACATGTGGCAACTTGCACACATTCAGGACAACAAGACACCCGTACAGCCTCCTGACATTAACCACTGCTGTGCCCACTTGTGGGTGCTCAGGTGGAGTCTGGGAGGGATAACGAGCACGGGGGCATGTTTGAACCAGAGGGTAGATCCTGAGAATACAGGATGTTCTAGTTTCTCTTGGGCAAGCTTGTCTGTGATATTTCCACTTCCACCCTAATACAATGAGAGTGAATAGAATTCCATCTGTGTTGCTCACAGCATTGAAAAATGACATTTAAAAAATTCAACAGCAACATCTCTTTTCCAGAAACAGAAATAGTCCCCATAAAAAAACAGTTGACAGCTGTTCTGCGGGTTATCCCGAGTAAAAAGGGACACAGTTTCGAAGGAAATGTTGCTGCTGAATTTTTTAAATGTCATTGTTCAATGCTGCAAGCACCAGAAATAAAATTCCATTTACATCCACTATATTAGGGTGGATGTATTTTTACTTTGTGGTAAAAAAAAGTGACATTATTATGTGATGAAGTGACATTACTCCTCTCAGAGAGAATTTTATATGGTCAGAATCAAATAAATGAAACCTGTCAGTCAAATGTCAAGGTGAATAATTGCTGCTGAGTTTATAAAATCTGTGAAGCAAAGTCCATATTTTAGTTCTCTGCTGTTTCAAACCAGATGGGAGGTTGTTTGAGTGTCACCGCTCACAGTGCTCCGTTGCTGTGTTTGAGTTTGTGTTTCAGGCTCTAGTTAGCTTGCTAACCATCTGGTGCAGAGCCCTCAGCCATACTATCCCTCTGACTGGGGCAGACAGAGAGAGACAGAAAAATAGATATGTGGGTGTGTGGGTGGGTGTGTGTGTGTGTGCGTGTGTGTGTGTGCATGTGTGAGAGAGACAAGGAGAGAGAGAGAAGTAGCCAGTTTCTCCAGTCGTTCTCTTTTCCTGTAGCCCACAAGGAGCTGCAGCCATTGGCTCCTCCCTGTCTAGACAGAGCACCACTTTCACACACACACACACTCTCTCTCACACACACGCTTGGTGCCTTCTACCATAGCAACTTTGATTAATTCCCTGTGTGTGGTAAGAGGAGACAACATCAGCACCATGGTCAGGGGAAAAAGGCCCACAGTTTGCTGGATGTGACAGCTCCCTGCTTCACACTGATGCCGTATATCCTGCTGGTGTGTGCATGTGTGTGTGTGTGTGTGTGTGTGTGTGCGTGAGTGTGTGGGTGTGTGAGAGTTAGAGCAGGTCAGTAGTATGAGTGAGGGATGGGATGGGGAGTGTGTAGCCTCATCTGTCCCCTCGGCCACATCAGTACTCAAGCATGTCTCGCTGTGACAGCCCAGCAGCCTGTCTGCCTGTCACACAAACACACACCCACACACACACACATACACAGACACACTAAAGGAGAGAGTGCAGGCAGGCGCCAACACCAGCGAGGTGAAGGGTCACGAGCGACTGCCTCTCCAATGTTGTGTGAAATGTGTAGACGGCAGTCTCGGCCCATTATGTGCGTATATGCGACTGTATGTGTGTGTGTCTTGAGGCGGGCGGGGGGCATCTCAAAGTAACTGGTTATTATCACCTCAATATTTTTCTTATTATGACAATTACATGCTCCAGGAGCGAATTAAGCGATACAGGACGCCAAGCGGGAGTGGTTGACAGCTATTTGGAGACTCAATGCACAGAGCAATTTGCAGCCCTGAGCCAAACAAATTGGATTTGGGCCACTTTGGATTGGGGCCCCAGATTGTTGGGCGTTTGGATCCTCCAACCGCATGCCTGCCTGGCTGGTTAGCTGGCTGGCTGGCTTCGATTCTTTACACATGACTATATAGTAGACAGTTAGCCAGGTAACACAACGCTCTGTGGCCCTTGACAAGGATTAAGTGTACATGCGGAGGAAGGGCGTATGTGTTCATAAATGAATTATGCCGATTGTGAAATGACTTTTTTACGGTAGTGTTTCAGCAACCATAATGGGGTATTTACAAATGACATTTAGTCTACGGGTGTTAAGGTTTACCACCCTTTCATGTTATATAGTGCTGCTACTATTTTGGTCTTGGGCCACACAGCTGTGCTCAAGTGTGTGTATAATCCAAATGAGCCTAACAGCCTCTAAACGAATTACTGGTACGCATTTTCCCACCCTTAAACTGCCACTGGAAGAGCTGGCAACTGCACCCAATTAGGTGAAATGCAATTATTCCCATCCATTCACACGATTAGCCTGTGGGTTAACAACCTAGCTGTGCGTCAGGCTAGCTCTCGGTATTTCGGAAAAGCCATCGCCATGGTTACACCAGCTCTCATGGTAACCCCGGTGTGTCAAATGGCACGCAGCCGGTCGGTTGAAAATAACATTCAGCCCTATTGGTGGAGGCAGCGTATTACATCACTCAGCTCAGACTACTGGGGGAAACGATTGGCTGAGACAGGGAATGGTACCAGGGGTGAGAAAGAGAGACAGGAAAGCGAGTGGCCCATGTGCTCAGTGGAGCGAGGGTAGATAATGCCAGGCAACAGACTGGCAGGCTGGCAGAGTGGGTGGGCACTCGCAGCAGCATGATGGAAAACAAAGGCTTTGTGTGTCACCGTTGAGAGCGCATTAAGCAAAACAAGCAGCCATGGATCAACTGTTCCACATGGGGGACACATAGCAGGGAGATGGAAGATGCTTGTCTGACTTTTTATGTGGTGTAACGCGGTGCTAGGGTAATGAGAAAAAGTACAGTGTTTGCCTGCTGTTGACATAGAAGTGACAGTATGACAGAGCTGAATCAATTCAAAACAAATCCTTTGTTTTGAGTCACAGCCAGTGCATTCAAGAATTGCAGGGTTTGACAAATATTTCTTGTGTTGATTCCACTAGTTTTAGATTGAATTTTTTTTTTTTTTTTGCAATATTCAATATCTTATATATATATTCTTATATATTTAACCATTCCTGTATGAAAGAGATTCCAAACTCTGTGTTGTAGAATCTACATATTGAAGCCTGAAGCCTGAATTATTGTGTTTCTGTTAAACAACATGTTTCATACGTTAGAATTAAAATAGAGTTAGAATTACATAGAAGTTAACACTATAACAAAAAAAGTGAAAAAAAGTCATATACTATGGGTATACATGTGTACATATGCACACACCATTGTAACAGCATTTGTTTGATACTTATGGAAGTGTACAGTCGGTGTAATTTAGATTTTGAGACCCTATAGTAAAAGCTCTAGGTGACTCACAAACAGACACATAGCTGTCTGAGGTGACAGTAATGGGTGCACAAGGCTCAGGTGGGACTGGCGCGAAGGGTCAACAGGCCTGGTATAGAAGGTAGGATCAGCCGGCATACACCCGCAACTCTTCCCCTTCTTCCCCAAGTGGGCACCAGCCAGGAAACCAGGGTTACTCACAGGTGACTTCCTCCATATTCAGCTACAGCTGGGGCACAGCCGCTAGTCTGAGAATGTGTGTGTGTGTGTGTGTGTGTGTTTGTGTGTAATGTGTGGTTACAGGGCAGCCATCACTTCGCATCACATCTGGCCTTCTCTTTACTTCTACCACTGCCTCTCTTCCATCTTTCGTACTCCTCTCACTCACTCCCACACTCAACACTTTTATGCAGTGAGTATTCTGTCAGCAGTATTGGTGGGGATTCCCTGGAATCAGTTCAGAAGGGGGAGGACACACACACACACACACACACACACACACATACACACAAATACACAGTCGTCCTCTCACCACAGGGAATGAAAACTGTAATGTGAACTCACCCTTGGTCTGAATGAAAGCCCATTACAATTCATTTTCACCACAGCAGCAAGTGTACGGTTGTGGCTTCTTCTGTGTGTAATGTTCTTGCTCCTCTGCTGTATTAACCGCTGTCACTAAGACTGTGGAAACTTTATCTCAGTCATTACAGAAGGTCACAGAAAAGTCAAACACTGTGCACGCGCAGAATAATTGTTTAAACTACTAACCAGTAATGCGTGTAGTGATAGCATTGGTAATATATTGAAACTTTGCTTTCACTTTTATATATTATACAATCAGTTGTTTCAGCCAAACAATCATATTTCAACCATGTTGAAATGTTTGCAGTAGTATACTGTTTTATCATGATATATTTAGCGGTAAAATTTTGTGCTTGCTTGAGCTTACATTTGAATTCGCCACCTGCTGCACGTCGCCTCTCATCCAATGCTTGGTTGAGCTTCATAAATACTCACTGTAAATCCTTCTGTTCCAGGATCTGTCTGGCTCGATTGATGACCTCCCCACAGGGACAGAGTCTGGTCTGGGCTCAACCGTCAACACCGGCGGCTCCTCCAGCAGCAGCAGTAGTAGCCAAGGGGAGCAAGGAGGTGCCAGTAACCAGGGACAGTCCCCCTTCTCCCCCCACGCCTCCCCACACCTCCACAGCCAGAGGAGCGGGCCCTCTCCCTCCCCCGTGGGCTCGCCTGCAGGCTCCACTCAGTCCCAGCAGTCCCGATCAGGCTCTGGGCCCATCTCTCCTGCCAGTGGACCCTCTGCCAACACCACCGCACCAGGTAGAGTTCCCATCAGTTCCTCTAAAAGTATGCTCACATGCATCATGATAATCTGATTTCAGCTTGATGAAAGGTGCAACTTGTAGCGTTCTAACTTTATTAGTTTAATCACCACAAACAAACAAGACAAGCACTGAGAAGATTTGCAGCCTGAACCAGACACTACACTGCATTTTACATCGTGTACCACCATGTTGTATTCCCTGGGAAATTGGCAAAATTGCTTTACAGCTTAAAGGGAAATTGCTTTGTGCCATCAAACAAGGAGCTGCTGTTTGAAAGCAAATTAGACAGTCAGTGATGTCACATCAGGTGTATTACCTTTGACAGCTACTGAAAAATAGCTTCTGTGACATCACAGATTGGGGCGTGGCCAGACTCATGTGATTCCGTGTTGATAACCTCTTTGAAAATAATATTTTATGTGTCTTTGAGGGAGCACCATTAGTAAACTTGTTGCTGCTGTAAGCATTTTGCAGTTATCACACCTATATTTCTGCTTGACCTTTCCATTTATTTTGCTATTTAAAGACCCAAGCCTGATTTCATTTGTTTTTTAAATATGTGCATTTAAAGAGGATTTTAAAAAGGTCATGAGAAAAACTTACCCTGAAGCAGAATAGGTATACTAGTTTCCTCAAATAACAACATGCAGACATTTACATGTGTGCATGTTTTGCCCCGTCTATTGCTAGGCTGAAGCATTCTGTAAACAAATAAACCAGACCAGGAAAAAATAGGGTCACAGAGGGGAACCTAATTTTTTTCTTTCTTAATCAGCGTTTTAATTAAATATGATTGCCCAGCATATTATACATATGTATAAGCTGAGCTTGGTATGACCTCTTTGGAGCCAACCAGATGACCCAAAACATAAAGGTGGCAACATCCTGCTTTAATAGCATCTCTTTTTTTTCTTATCTCCAACTCACCGTATAATCCATCCAGATCAATTTTCATTCTGCCAGTTTAGACAGAGGATGAGGCTGAGTGCACACTGCAGCAGAAGACCAAATAATATCAATCCAGCATGTCTAGACTTTGATATCTCTGGTCCTTGTCAAAAACTAATTTAGACTGCTGAAGAATATTACAGCTTAGTGCAGAGCACTTCATGGAATATGTCTCATTCATTTTCTTGACACAGTTTTTTGTCCTTGCATAGTAGGGATTTGTTAAGTCTTTGATCACAGTATTGTAGAAGCACATCACTACATTGCAGTGGAATTTTAATGAAGTCCATCTCCCTTCTACCTGTGGATCGCACAAGTATTTCCAACATTTATATATCCGGACAGTATTTCCTCTCCACTTTGAGTGTTAATGAATTGAGACTGTCTGGTAGTGGAGGACCTCCCATCTGATTTGTAGCCTTATCCAAGATATGGCAGACCAAACAAGACACCAACAGGATTATCAGACAATGCACGGTGTGTCTGTCTGTCTCCCGAGGCCATAGCAGAGCACGTAACCATTTAGATAAACACTGAGCATAATAAAAGAGTGTGGATTTGATTTGCCTCCGACAGGCATATGAATGTGTGTGTGCGTGTGCACGCCGTTCCCGCCTGGCCTCCCCGTCATCCAGCCACCTCTCTGCCCGACTGAGCGTTTGACCGGCGTATCAGCATGTCTCAGACCTGTCAGTCACTCTGACGAGGTGGGGCAAAATGTCTTGAGCGAGATCCTGATGGGTCGCATCTAGCTGGTAACCCTAGATTTTTTAAATTTTGTGAGATTTGTCTGCATTGTTCCTTCATTGTGCGAGTTGTTTGTCATTGTACAAAATAATTATATTTTATGATGTGACAACGCTGTAGTTAGGGTCTGGTTAGGTTTAGGCCAAAAAAAAAAACACTTGGTTAGGGTTAGGGAAAGATCATGGTTTGGGTTAAAATGGTCACTCTCGTGAGATCTTTCGCAAATCTAGGGTTACCATCCCGATGCCAGCTCCTCCACCTCCTCTCCCTCTCCTCGCAGCCGCTTACCAGAGTGATTGACACTAATGAAAAACTAGGACGGTGGTTTTCCAGATGCTCGTGCCAAGAATCATGACGAGAATCCGGAATGAGGCGGCAAAGATGGGAAGCGAAACCGATCGCTGGGACGTGATTAATAAGAAAATATTTAAAAATATTCCCCATGCCAAATAAATGGTGATAAAGCGTGGAGCAGTGAGTAACATCTGGCATGTTTTAGCGGCTGTACTACAATCAGTTTGAATTAGATCAAGGAGCATCCAGCCTAAGAGAGACACAGGAGAACTAATGTGGTTAGCACACATCTGATTACTAACGCTCCGCTTTCTAACACTTCATCACAAGTTAGGACACTTTAGTTAATGTTGTCGTTTTAGTTCGGTACAAGTCAGTGAGGAGAGGAGGGAGCCAAAGAGTAAGCAAGCAACACTGTGTGTGTGTTTGTGTGTGTGTTTGTGCGTGTGTGTTGTTTCTTACTCCCGCCAATGTTACCTCTGCGTCTGCGTGAACCACCTTCTTCATTATTCAAACCAGTTTTTGAACAACAGTGTCCACTAAATCAACAAAACAAGCCAAACATTAATAAGCTAATTAATTAGTGTGAAAAATAAAACAAGTTTTTATCCACACTACTTTGAGCTTCAGTCAAGAAACAGTCAAAACATAACAAATTGCATTCTGGTCCATTAATAAGACTGTCAGTGGAGAAAGTGGTATCACTGGCTCTGCTACGAAGGATCCTGCCCTGTGACTGAAGTAAATATCTATTGTTTACATTGATGTTTTAGGTAATGACATTTTTTCTCCTGTTAAACTCAATTGTAGCTGTGCCATAATGTGTTGTCATATTGTCTTTATGGTTAATTATACACATAAAAACCAAAGAAATACAACAAAATGACCCAGTAAAGTAAAATGTAAGGTCGTAGCAGCAAAAGTTTTAAAGTTTATCAAGATGGATAATTCCTTTAAATACAAACTAAAATCCATCTTTTTGATGGCAAAATGTGTGCACACGTATGTTTATGTGTGTACCTGTATGTGTGTGTGTGTAAATATGTGTGTCACCGGTCAGCCTCACTTGGTGGAGTGATGCGACATGTCACACGGCTGAGCACTCACAGGACACACGCTACCCTTGACAGCGGTCAGAGAGGAGCAATTTCATCATGTCATCCTTTCACCTGGCTGTCAAACACACACACACACACACACACACACGCACGCACGCACACACACCAAAAAAATGACATCGAAGGCGTGTAAAGCATACATAACAGCACATGAGCACACATACTTACAAACTGCGTATTTCATGGTTTCACACTACACTTATATGGTTGCACATATAAATCACCTATATATGCTCTCTTGCTTTGATGAGTGACAGTGTCGTCTGTGTGTCTTTGTGTGTGTTTGTGTGTGTGTGTGTGTGTGTGTGTGTGTGTGTGTGTGTGTGCATGAAAGAGCCAGACAGAATGAGAGAGAGGGGAAGACTGACAGATTTTGCCAGCCTATCATACACCCATGCACTTGCACAAATCTATCTTGTCGGAGCTGCACGGCACGCCTGTGATTCCCTCGTCTCCACACTTCTTTTCGTCTTTTCTCCCTCCCTCTCTCTTTCTCTCTCAGTCCTTCTCTCTCTGTCTCTCCATGAAGCAAATCCAATACACTGTAACATTATCCGGGCCTCGCCTTGCTATTTGGATTCTCTCCCGGAGCCAAAAAGGCACACACAGGGCCAAATTGATTTTCCTGTTGCGCTAGATTTGTGACAGTCGAGCAGAAATCACATTGCTCAACCGCCAACCTCCCCCTCCTCTTCCTCCACCTCGTATGCACACACACACACACACACACACACACACGCAAAAACAAGCTCTCTCTCTCTCACACACACACACACACACACATCCTTCCTCCCAGTGTCTCTGAAGCAATTCAGTGCATCCTCAGAATATTTGTCTCCTTCCATGAGACATCTGGGACAAGGCAAGCAGACATTCGTCTCTCATCCGGATGGATGTGGGGCGGAACAGAGCGCTGGCATTCGAGTTTCCATCACAGACTGTGAACTGTGGGAGAGAGAGTCAAACTGCCGAACACAAGGTCTTGAAAAAGTTCAGCTTTTAGAGTCTCCGGGTCTTAATGGCAGGAGACACAGAATCCATAAAAAATGCAGATTTATATGAGTGTGTTTGGAATTCCAAACTCTGCATTTCCTGGATATTTCTAGGTGGAGATAACATGGTGTTTGTGGAGTTTGGAGTGTGTACATAGGCAGGTTTGACAAGTTGTCGCCAGGTTGACAACCTGTCAGTATGGCGTCACATACTAAATGAAACTTCACACAAACAGAGCACAGAAAACCCAGTTGTCATCGGCTCGGTTCACCGTCGCTGATAGGACAGAGTTGATGAGGCACAGAGACGCGCACCCAGCCTGCTGCCGTGCGACGGAAAATCCCTCAACAAATCTCAGCGTCGACAAAATATACTGCTCTTCAGTGCCTCTCCGATAGATGTTCAACTAGGGCGAAATCTTGTAACTGTCAACGCCATAGCATATGATTCACATCATTTTCATAATCACCAAACCATTAGTGACCTGTCGTGCCCTTTCCGGAGGCATTTGCTTTTGTTTCTCCACTCAGTTACTCAGGTTTTTCTTTTAATTTGCCATCTGTCTGTGCATACAATGAGAAACTGTTGAACTGAGTAAGAGGAGCAGGATATTTTATCAGAACTAATTTTCTCCAATCAAGCTTTGTTTTGTAAAAAAATAAGACAGGTTTAACGACTTAGAAAATAAGTAGTAACCTTATGTCCCTGTCACCATGGCGATGTGCTTGTTTTAGACTCGAAGGCTGTAACAGAAACAAAGTAAACTAGATTGGCACTGTCTGTGTTTGTGCTCATTTTCAGATCTGCTCCGTGTTTGGTGGTATTTTCGTCTGTGTCTGTGTGCCCGCCTGTGTTTACACATTTGTGTCTGCGTGCCAGCCTTTGAAGGCCAAACTGCAATACTTTTCCACATTTTGCAGCTACTAATTGACACAGAGCACATCCACACCCCTCCGTGGCCCAGCTCGCTCTATCTGCTGCAGAAAATCACAAATACTCATCTCTCTCTCTCTCTTCTATTTTTCTCTCTCTTCTTCTCTCTCCGCTGAGGCCCTCCGAGGTCCGGTTAATAGCGCCTGTCTGCCCTCCCTCCTTCCCCTCTCCTCTCTCTCCCCTCCCTCCTCCCTCATCTCTCCTCACCCCTCCAAGTTTTTATTTTCTTCTAAAGAGGTGATTGGAGCTCGCGGGCGAGCGCTCGGGAGAGTTTAAGCTGTTTATCTGCGCTTCGCTTCAAGTGCTTCCAGGGCCTAGAAAAGGACAGAGAGGTCAGGGCGAGTGGAGGAGGGAGAGGGGAAGGAGGGATAGATAGAGGGTGGGAGACAGAGAGGGAGAGAAGGCCAGGTCCTGTCCAGTTTGTTCGCTCAAGGGGTCCTTCCCTATGAATCTCCACCAACCCGCTTTACATCTGCTCTTGTCCTTTACATCATCCCCCAGCCTAGCCTGTGGTTTGCATTAAGTTTTTCATTTAAGAAAATACATTTCTCTCTCAAATTATGGTAATGAGAACCACAGAAGTTTGCAATGGTATTGGTCTTTTTCTACAACAAGGTCAAAGTTCAAGCACAGACGCCTGGAAGGAACCACAGCGATGACCTCAGATCAGATTTGCATGCTTAAAAGTGTCCATTTTTAAAAAACAATGTCAGTAAACGACTTTCCCGACGAGAGAGAGGAACTCATTTGCAAGCAGCGAAATATCGGACCAGAAAAGATGCCGCGGGGATGCTCAACCAAAACTTATATTTTTCCTCTGTTAGTGGTAAAAGTTATTACAAGAAAGCTGTGGGAGAGGGTATGGGGGTTGAGTTTTTATGCAAGTGTGTTTTGCAGTGTAGAGTGTGTGGAACCAGGCGAGTTTTCTAGTCACACCACTCCCTGAGAGGCTGCGTGGTGGGAACACTGCCTGTGGCTGTCCCTGTCCCTCTCTCTTTCTCTCATTATTTTTATCGTGCTCGCTTTCTCTTATGTTCTCTCTTGTGTCTCACGTTCCCTCGTCCCCACCCTTTCCTCCCTATCTCTGTTTGTCTCCGCTGCTTTCTTCGCTCAGAGCGTTGCTGTGGTACAGGCCTCCCACTGAGGAACAAGGCTGAATTTTCCATCCACATTCTTGCCTCTGTTCCTCCCTCTTTATTTCTCCACATCTCTCCTCCAGCTCTCTTTCTCCACTTCTGTCCTCCTTTTTTTTTTTTTTTTTTTTTTACTTCTCTTTCCCATCCCCATCCACACATCAACACCCCCCCCTATCCCCTCCACCACCACCACCACCACCACTACCCCATTCTTTTTCCCCGCTCCCACATGCTTCTGTCTCTCCTCCTGATGGCTGCTCGTGTTCGAAGTGAAACAGCAAAATGCCCTCCCCGCAGGCATTATATTCACAAAGCACACTGTCGGCCAAAACAGAAAAAAAAAAGAAAGAAAAACAAGCCTGCTTGCTGCGTTAGCCATTTAGAGAAATCCCATTCTAACTCCGTCCGACTGGAAAACCCTAACCGGAGCACAGTGCACAATTATTTTCCCTCCCCAACACCTATTTTCTTGCTTTCTCTCACTCCATCGCTCTCTCTCCCCCGCATCCCGCTCGCTGTTTTTTAGCTTAAGCTGCAGTTTTGCTTTACTTACAGTTGCTACTCAGCGCTTGAAGTAATGAGGATCTTGGGAGAGCGCTTGTTTTGCGGGCCACTGCAGGCCCGCGCTCCTCCCCTACAGGGAGAGTTAACTGGCATTAGCCCCCGGCTTGGAGAGGCATTGACTCGCACCCATTGAAATCTAAACCACCATTATTGGAGCCCGCTGTTTATCTGCCTCTTCCCCCTAAAGACACGGCAAGAAGGGGATATTACCTTGGTGTGTGTGTGTGTGTGTTGGATGGTGCAGGTGTGTGTGCATTTACAGCCTAAGGGTTGTATTAAGAGATGGTGCTGAAGCAGCCCTTTCTCTGTATTCTACGCTGGTTTATTAGTGCTCGCTGCTGTTACCTCACTTTAGCAAAAATGGCCCCCGCTGCTCCAGGGGGGTCTGTGTTTGTGAGAAACACTTAGAGAGAGAGAGTGTGTGTGTTTGTGTGTATGTGAGTGTGCACTTAGACAAGCAGAGGCATCGCTGCATCTTTGTGTGTACAGTATATCTGCGCACACTCACACACATGTCCGCTAATGCACACCCAAACCTCCCTTTCATCTGCAATTAATAAAAGTCTCTTCATTGACTCTCTGGTTGGCTTTTCTTCATCGACATTACACACCCAATCACACACTCACACACACACACACATACAGTTTCTCCTAAGCTTAATATTACCAGGCCCCTGAAACAAAACAGAAATATGGCCACAAGTACTCTCCCTCGGCTTTGAACTTCCCCGGCATTTGCGTTTGAAACCCTGATGAAAAAAAGCTTCAAAGACCACACTCCCTCTCTTCAAAGGAGACTCAGGGTTGCCTCGACAGTCCTTGCGGAAGAGAAATTTAAAAATGTGTATTGGGTTTTTAGCGAGGAGCATTATCTCCAAAAACGCAATGAACTCCCATTACTTTTGGCCCTGCTGCCTTGTATCATGGGGAAGAGTAGAAAATGGATGTGCTCGCTAAGTGCCTTTTTACAAAGAGGAAATTACAGTTATTTGACTCTTCAGTGGCATTCCAAAGAGCATCGTCGTTCTAGATATCTTCCTGTTCAACTCTTGGTCTTCACACAGCAAGTTCTATCTTTGTAAAACTCCATCAACAAGCCTCCATCAAAGCCTAATGAACTCTGACGGGTCGATGTTAAAAGACAAACATGTGCACTTTAAAAAACATCCCACCAAAAATCACAAAATATGCTGGTACTGAATCTAAATTGCTGAAAGAAAGTAAGCATACAACTGTTACAATTAATTAGAAATAAAAGGACTTTGCTTCTTAGATGCTCGGAAACCATCACTCCCATTAAAATTGAACGTGTACGGATGCAAGTGACAGGGATTGGTTTTTTGTTTCTTTTATAAAGTCATTTTCATTTGTGTGTTATTTGTGTATGTTTATATGTGAGTGCTCAGCTGGGCGCTCATGGAGGTGTAAATTGCAGACGGTGGATGAAGATGCGGGCTGAGGGAACGGGACAGCAAGATATTGCCATGCCACTGATTGCCACATGTGCTAATTGTGTTATAGAGCACCTATGGGAACACTAGCACTATAAGGAATACACACTGATGAACAAAGACACACACACACGCACGAAAAGCAGACAAGCTTACACACAAAGACACTTAAACATCCAGCACATACATATGCAAACGTGCACAGTTCGTGATTAAAAGCACAAACGGCGACGAGTATTTACAAAAAGACACGCGCATGCTTATAAAACGCACACATGTACACAGAGAAAGTTACATAGTTACAGCCAGACAAGCTTACAAATGGATCGACACAAACATTGAATTGCACACACACGACCAGTCAGAGGAGGACGACATGGATGGCAGAAGCATTTCCATACCATTTATTTGTTATAGATTGCCATTCATAGCCTTTTTTTTGTGGACAAGGAAAGAAATACAGTCAGTTCCTGCTGACATTTAGCTCTCTCTCCTTCTCAGCAGCACGCGGAGGAGAACTGCACGTCAAAGATTCAGCATATGAATTATTAATGGTACAGATTAAACGTGCCAGGACTCACTGTGGAGCCTGTTTGTTTTATTTGGACGTAATTATTTAATGGCACCTTGTTAAAAATGATAGTGAGGAGAGGAGAGGAGAGGAGAGGAGAGGAGAGGAGAGGAGAGGAGAAAGGAAGGCTAGGGAAGATTTGAGAAGAGGCTTTGTTTGGACAGTAATTGGTAGTGAAATAATTACAAAGTGCTCGAAGCTTCACTCGTTCATGGGAGAGAAACAGGGAGGGAGGGGTGAGGCCTTGTCAAAATCAACTATACTACTCCTCCTCTCTCATTTGTTTTTCAATTTCCTCTTTCTCATCAAGGCTCTCTGTTTCTTGTCTTTCTTCCTTTCCCCTCTTTGTCCTCTCTCTCTCTCCCTCTCTCTCTCTCTCACACACACACACACTCACGTTATTGCGTTAATCTCATCTCTGGTGACAATTTACACGGGTATGTGGAGAGAGTAGTGGAGCATGGAGGGCACTGTTTCCTATTTATACCTTCATAGTGGCACGCACTCGCACAAAGGCACACTCTCACACAAACAAACGCACTCACATACACACACACACATACAGTACAAGCTGCTGCCACCACCACTCTGCCATCCAAACAAACAGGGTCTGACAGCATAGCCGGTGCCTGGCATGCATCCCTGCACACACACAAACACACACACAAAGGCTAGCCTTTATCATGAGCTTGACTTTCATAATTTAAGGGTTCAGTAAACTCCTGCTAGCATACTCAGTCCTTACTACCCACCCACCCTAAACTGTATTGCAGCAAAATCTTTCCCTCGGGCAACAAGTGGCCACGACCCTCGCCAAGAAGCTTTAGGCTCCTCGAGTCAGACACATAAACACATACTGTATAAACAGCACAATGAAGTGTTAATATTCATACAGTACCAGTCAAAAGTTTGGACACACTTTCTCATTTAAGAGGATGGTAAGATGTGTCCAAACTTTTGAGTGGTACTGTAGTAAAGCAGAAACAAGCACACACAAGAGTGTAGACACACAGCGGAGGAAGTATTTTCCTTTAAATGACGCACACACATACACGCCAGTGATAGAAAGTAACTAAAAACATTTACACAAAAATACCTCAGTACAAATTTGAGGTACTTGTAAGTACTATTTCCATTGTTTGCCGATTTAGATTGTACATACAAAAATATGAAAGAAAAAAAAAATATGATCAGCTCATAAAACATGATGCATTGCATAATTGCACAGTTTTGCTCCATTGTTGACACACATTTCTTAAAATAAAGCCCAGATTACCGACTGCATTAACATTTTATAAACCCTTTTTAACTAAACCTCACATTTCAACACCAAAATGAACTTAGGTAATGTAATGGTATATCTTTTCAACTTCTAAAAATGTATGTGGGAAGTTTGTGGTGGATACACATTTAAAGTCAGCAACATTTGTGTTTTGAAACCTAAAAATACAAATTGAAGTAGAAAACATACAAAAACAGGGGGGGAAAAACAAGTGCTCTGCCACACTCTTCTCTTTCACACTACAATTGTTAGATTTCATCTGTGAGGCCAACATTTATCTTCCCAAAAGGAAGTATATCATATATCAAAATGCTGTGGAGACATTAGAGCCGGCGGTAAATCACCAAAGAGCTGCACAGATCAGTTCATCAGATCATTTTTTTTCCCCAGGATGACGACGCAGGAGCCGGGCTGCTGCTGCGTGATGACCGGCTGGTCTCACCCAGCCAGCGGCTCCAAAAATGAAAAAAAATAAGATAATAGGATTGTAATTTTTTTTAATGGCAATGTTTTATTTTTCAGTGGAACTTTTTTCAGTGCCAGTCCTTGTTTCAGTGCCAGTACAACTTTTTCCAATACTAGTGTTTCAATGCCAATGTTTCCTTTTTCAGTTCAGGTTTTGTTTTCAATGCCAAATTTTATTTTCAATGCCAAAATTTAACTGTCACTGTCTAGCTTCATAGAAAGTCGTTCTGGAGTGCAAGTACAATCGACCTATGTGGTCCTTTCATTATGAGGATGTGTCGTATTTGTAACATTTCACAGGTAAAGAATGTGAAAGAACTACTACTGAATTCAGTTGATACACACGAGTACTACAAAGCAGCATGATTTGGGAACAGAAAACATGCTGTAGATATCCTCACTTTCTGTAACATTTACAGAACAGACACGAGGGCACCAGCAGGATCACTGTGGCGTCGGTGTGTTGAGAGTTTAACTAGATGAGTTATTGATTTTAAACACATGTAAATAACTGATCAAAACTGTGCCAAGAAATGTGACACATTGTGTTTAGCATTTGACAAACAGGACTTTTGAGTTTTGCAGTGAGAGCGCCATGTGGATGAAATGTGCTTAGTGTTGTGCAGAACTGGTTTACAGATGAGACACATGAGGTACTATATGTGTTTTGACAATTGTGCTTATAATTAGAAAAATGTAATGCGTAAGTAATGGAGAAAAACTGTAAACTCCCAACACTATGTAAAGTAGTTAAGATTTGCTCCCACTTGACCAGCTACAACATTAAAATTCCTCTTACAAGCTAATGCATCATTAATAATAACACAATAATAATATACTATATGTATCATCACAAACAGTCTGACATGGGTTGTTGTGCGTGATGAATACTTTTACATTTAACACTTTCCTGTCACTGCTTGTATGTTTTTTTACTCACTTGGTACTTTTAGTTGTAATTGTGTATTTTTACATTTTGGCATTGCACTCTTTTATATACAGTTTTGAACCTTAGTATTTTTTTAACCATTAGCACATAAACACATAGAGGCATGTAGGTAGTGTTTCTAGTGTTATCTCAGAGTTGCTTCAACGTTTGCACACTGACGTTTCCCCTTCCCTCCCACCACATGTTGACAGACTAACTAATCGAATATTCTCTCTTTGAAGCAGCACCGCTGGATCTATTCATGTGTGAGGCAGGGGGTCTGTCTGTGTGTGTATGTGTGTGTCTGTGTGTGTCTGTGTGCCTGTGAGAGAGGGAGAATATTTGAATATTTCAGCACATATCCTATCCTATCCTGTGCCTTTGTGCTCTTACGTGTTTTTCCTTGTGTACTTGAGAGTGTTTATTTACACTTGTTTGTGCAATTACTTTTACGTCTTTGTGTGTGTGTGTGTGTGTGTGTGTGTGTGTGTGTGTGTGTGTGTGTGTTCGTGCGTGAGTGCGTGCATGTGTGTAGGCGGCCTGGTGGATGGAAATGTTGTTTATGCAGTTTTATGCAAAGCAATTATGTTGACTTAATTGGGTTTGTTTATGTGGAGAGTGTGCCACCTCCAGTCATGTATTACTGCTACCGTGGACAGACACATCACACATACACACACACACACATGTCCAGACACATGCACACACATGCTTGCACAGCACACTTTTTACTGCATGATTGAATAATGTGAAGTGTTTACTCTATAATCAAGGGATTTATATTCATTGTGAGTTTTAAGGACATTGTAGCAACAAAATTGTGTTAATACAGAACCTCAACTGTACTTCATAATGTATCAGTCTGAGTGAATGAGTTCTCTTGGCACATACTGTGTCCCTATTTCTTAAGAAGCAAGTCAAATCATATACTGTTACTGTAAAAATATGCGCTGACGATCATCACTGAACACGTACAGTTGAATAGCGTCATGTTTCCCACATGTTTGGTCATGCTGTGTTCCACCTACGTTCAATTCAAACACTGAATTATTCACCTCATCCACAGAAACGTACCACCAGTTTTGCACTTTTTAAAAAAAAAAAACAACCCAAAAAACTGTTTTCCCCTTGTCTCTCCCTCTCCTCATTGTCTCAGGTCTGAATGCAAAGATAAAAGGTTAATTTGCCATCTCTCTCCTTGCTCTGGGCCAAATCAATTCACCATAGTCTCTGTCTGCCATTGTCCTAATCAGACCCTCAGCTCACTATTGGATTTCAATGGAACAGGCGCAGCCCAAAGACCACAACCACCTAATCAATGATCCTCAAATGGCTCTGGTTTTCTATAGGGGATTGCTCTGGTTTTTAATGCGTATACAAGGAAGTGGCAAAGGGTCGAATGACTTGATATGTCCTCTGGAAGTGCATTTGTCGTTTTGCTAATAGTGAATCACAAACACCTTCATGTGTAGAGACTGTGCTGAGCTCTCATTGTGTCTGTAAAAGGTTACATTTGGCGTCAAACCCTCTAACCCTATCACTCGCTGCTCAAGAAACAAAGGCAGGGCAGCCTCAGTCAAAATAAAACCTTCAGCTTAATCCTGATTTCTTATTGTATTTATGTCATCAGTCAAATGGTAAAAAGCTTTTTGAACCATATAACCTTTGTGCCATTGAAAGAAAAGCAGAGAGAAAGACAAAAGTGGGTCCTTCAGTTCTTTATTGTTGCGATAGCTCCTGCAGTTTCCTTCAATTTTCAGGCAAGCCAGTTGAGAAGAAAATATAAATCCATTTTCTACTGACCTCACTTTCATGCAAAGAAGAGAATTCAGTTCACACAACACACTTTCTGCTTTTAATGTGACAGCTTTTGTTGCAAAGACAATTTTGTAACCCTGCAATGTGTTGAGTCATTGTGGTGGCACATGAATCTCTGGATTTTCTTTCTGCAGGTTCCACCATGGCCCCACAGAGCTCTGGGAACGGACCGGATGGATCCCACCCGCCAATCACACGCTCACCTATGGCTCAGGAGAGAGGTACGTACAGCATGTACTGTATATACTCTATGTGTTAGAGGGGAAACTGTGTGTACATGCATATGTGTTTTTATGGCGGGATCTTTATTTTAGTAAATCAAAATGTTTAGCACACATGTCCTTAAGAGACCCCACGCATACACCGTAGACTCTGTGTGTGTGTGTCGTAAACAACTTCTATAAAAAAAACTCCAAATTGTACATCACAGTCAGATTAAAGAAGAACTTCTTCGAACGCTTCTGAAATGGAAACACAGTTGAATATGTCTAGTTGTTTATTTACATTCCAGACCAGTGAGGGGTGCATGAAGATTACAGACCATAATAAAGAGAAAACAGAAATGGTATGTTAGCAAAGCTCAGAGAATTGGAGCAACAGTTGTCGTAATGAAAGATTTTCTGAGGGAACTCAGAGGACTCGGAGCACAGAGAGATGTAAACAAAGATTTTTTACTCGACTGGCTCAATGCATGACTTTGGTTTTCCTCCAAACATTTTCAGTTGTCTGTAAAAACCTTCTGTTCCAAAATGAGTTCCTTTAGCTAGTCTACTGCTTCACACCTTGCATATTTCTCTACATTCTCGACAGCGCCAGACGCTAAATCAACTTTTTAAACACATACTAGATCAAAGGACGACGATGTTGTAGTGTGAGCTGAGCAGGTGCGCATACACGCACACACACACAAACACACAGACGCAAGGTATGCAGGGTTATGCTTCATTGTTGGCCAACTTGGGTTATGGGAAAAACATGGTTTGGTAGAAATATAACCAGTAAACATTCAGTCACCTTATCCTGGGCTTTGTTCAAGTCAGGGTGCATGTTCTTTCGATAGAGCCACTTCAGGTTTGGCAACAACTTATTGCCAAAGGCTTGTAACATGAATGCTAACCCACAAGCCGTATGTGCTGGCCAAACAGGAAATAGTTTCCAGCAATTATGGCCACTTCTCGAGTATCACTAAAAACAGCAGAATTGCTCATTTAAAAAAAATCAGCATCCACACAACATTGCAAAAAAAAAAAAAAAAAAAAAAAAAAAAGACTGGGATGTAACCTTAATGGAATGACTCCCTCTCTATCACCCACCAAAGAGCAGTTAACATCAGAGAGAGACAGAGGGAGTGGATGGATGAAGACAGAGAGAGAGAGGGAGGCACTGTAAAAGGTTATTTCCCAACATGATGAAATCAAGCCGGAGATTTAATGCTGCTCTCTAATGCCTATAAACCCTGAGCCCTCCCCAGCCCAGTCCAGGAAAACATAGCACCGGTTAACAGGGCTGGCTGTTGTTTTTGCTGTTTTCCTAGCTAGGATTAACCCCCACCCCACCCCCACCCCCCCCTCACCCCCACCTCCGAACACACACGCCCCACTTTGCTCAAGTGCCTGCTTCCCTAAGAGCTTCTCCTCTCTTCATTTCCATAAATCCGCTGAATGTCCCTTTTTTCCCCCCACTTTCTCTCGCGTGCTTCGCTGGCTGCCTGTTGTTGTTGTCCGGCTGAGAGCTTCATTCGCTTTGCCAGCAAGAGAAAAAGGTTTGTGTGTGTCTGTGTGTTTATGTGTGTGTGCACAGGGGGAGCGAACAAAGCAGAGAGAGAGAAATCCTTGAATGTGTTATTTGCTTTTAGCACTGTCTGCACAATGTTCCTCTCCCCATCCATTTTCCAGGCAATTTAAAGTACGGTATTACACACTGTATTTTTTTTCTCCTCCTCTCCCAGAATCCCCTTACCCTAATGGAAGCAAAACATTACAATAATGTCCTCACTCCTTAAACCCAGCACTCGCAGCCTAAGCACTTTCAGGCCCCAATCGCTCTTTCCCTCCATTGCACTGTCTTTCCCTCCCACACACACTTTCTCTCTCTCTTTGCCTCTCTTTCTGTCTTGGCCTCTGTCTCTTTCCTGCGCACACACACAGAGTGTTTATTGCTCTCTTTCTCCGTTATCTCCCCCCACACACTCAGAAACACAAATATGTACACGCATGTATGTGCACGCAAGCATATAGCGAATACGCACGTGGCTTTTTTAAACCTTTATCTCCCTCCTCTCCCCGCACATTTTCTCTTGCTCTCTTAGCAGAAACAAGGAATTATACAAGTGTCAACTTGCACTTTCCAACTCCGTCGTTTCCCTAAACCCCAAAACTCACTAAAGAGTCGGTCTGTGCACGCTCATTCAACAAAGCGGATAGCTATCAAAGTTTACAGTCGAGCGGGCCCAATCCATTTACACCTAATCTGCAATACTGAATCCCCCCCACCAACACACACAATCACACATACACACAGAGACCTCTCTTTCTCCCTCAATGGCCATCCAGCGACCTTTCCCCATTCGTGGTGGATTGGGAGACCTTTCTGTGGGTTTTAAAAACGAGCGGGGTGGCTTGAAAGAATGAAGCCCAGACGAGAATCGCTCCAAATGTCAATTTGAATGGTGGAGGCGAGTTTGGGCCTGAGAGGCTTTGACACATCTATTGACAGAACAGCTTAGAATAACATAGTAGCCATGGTCAAATCACCGGCTTATTCTGTGGAGAGTGGAGCACATGGTTGGCTTTTTTTTTTTTCCCCCTTTTACTGAAGCAGGCCCATTCTTTCACATATACACAGACACATATATCGACCTGTGCGGCTTGTGCAGATACATACATCTTTCAGGCCAGGTATACACATGACCTGTGCTTTCGCCAGTGATAAAGTCGACTAAATGTTCTCTGCGTGTGTTTATTTGTGCTCAGGGTTCTTTTTACATGTCAGCCTGTCCTTTTTGTGCATGGTTTGTCTAATACCCAGTCCATGCTGTGTAACTCAGTGATGTGTATCTACGAGTAACAGGAGCCAGTGCCAAGGTAAAAGATTAAGGCTTTCATCAAAGGGAAGGGTCTCTTTACACGACTAAATTGAATTGATATCCTGATTTGCTGAGCGAGAGAGTGATCACACCTGCCCTTGCTCAGTCCCTCAGTTGACATTTGATTTCACCGAGCAAGTGCAGCCACTACTGAAGGACTCTCTGACTTTTAGGTATTTTATAAGCACAGTGTTGACATTTCTTTCTCATTTTTTATTTGTGTTTGTCCGTGTGTGTTTTCAGGGTTCATGTCCAACATGCAGAGGAACCAGGCAGGCTCCCAGTTTGCCTCTCCTCAGTCTGGACCTCCCATGTCCCCTCATCCCTCACCTGGGGGCCCATTGTATTCTGGGATGGGTCCATACTCCCAGAGTGGACCCACAGGCCCTTATGGACCTCAAGGATCACAGTATGGACACCAAGGTGAGAGCATGTGAACAAATGTTACTTAAACACCCACTAAAACATGTCTTTGTTTGTCCAGTTACACTTAAAGGAGTGAAGTAACATTAGTTTTTGGACAGTTTTCAAGTGAGCAAATATACATTCATCCCCAGAAGTCTTAAATAGTTAATTTATTTCTTAGAGATTTATATCATAATTCCCAATCTTCTACACAAAAGTGCCAGATTTTCACTTTTGAGGTAATGCTTTTATACTGTGTATACTGAGCTATGAGCTTTGAGCACCAGAGCCAAATGTTCTACTGCTTGTGAAAGTGCTGATATAGGAGTCTAGTTTTGTAATTTGACCAAAAAGTCAGTCCACCCCTTAATTCAATGTATTCCTTAAAGCGCTAGTGTGTCATTATGTATGGGATCTAATTAGAAATTGAGTCCTTGGAGCCAGGCTCAATAAACAAGTCCTGTCCCCTTTTTTGTCAGAAACTGAGGATGTTTAAGAAAGACTATTTAAAACAAAAGTGATAGAATTCGATTTTCCACAAGCTATGACTCCTTTCAAGGTTTCAGATGAATTATTAATCATGAAAACCACTAACAGGCCCTGTGTTGACTTCCTGTGTTGACTTTCTGGCTTTCTGACTAGTCTTATTGGAGCAATGAATACCTTGTGTATCATTCATTCACATTCAGGTTATAGAGGAGTTTGGCCTCAGACGGGAAAGCCACATTTGTCTTTTCTGATGACTGTTGGCCCCCATTTCGCAGTCACACTGGGCCTTGACATCAGTGGCATTGATTTAAAAGAGAGTTTGCTAATGAGGAATACTAAAAGACTCATTTTGAAAGACATATCCACCCTCTGTGTCTGTCTCTTACTCTCTTACGTCTCTTTCTTTAACTCCCATACACACACACACACACGTACGCACACACAGATACAGTCTCATCCTGTATGGTGGGTCTCACTGCGGGCATTAAAAACCGGGTGTGGCTCTCAGAATATTCATGAGACGCTTGAACCCTGGACAGACCTCTTGGCCCTCCTCATGATAAGATTATGAGGTAGCTCCAGACTGACAAGGCAGACTGACACATCGTGAGGTTTATCTACTGAATGATGATGTCCAATCCTATCATCAGGCTTAATGTTTAAATGTTAGCCTTACAGAAAATGGGCCAGTGTTTCAAAGTCCTCAGTTTGTTATTCGCGACCAGTATTATACGATTGTCTATGTCATAGCTCTTCATTTGTTGTTTGGCATGTTGAAATTCATCAGTCCATCATGTATCATGGACTGAAAGATTACCCTAAAGATTCACCAGAGAGTCCTTCTGTCCTGAGACACAAAGCATACAAGCAAAAGGTATCAAACATTTGCCATTTCACAGATTCACAACGACTATATGTTATAAACAGATGTATCTCAGGAATCTAGAAGCATATTGCTTCATATTTTATTGTAATTGTCCCACTGTAGCTAACTTGACTGAATGTAGCCTCGGTACTCAGTCGATATAATAGATTTTATGCCCAGCTAACCTGTCCTGCTTATTTAAGAGGCCATTGTAGTTGTTCCAAATAGTGGTAGCTAATTTGAAAACTGTTAGGTTAAAGTCCTCACAATGAGCCTCATTTACAAACAGTACATACTCACAAATCTGTGCTTAAACCATGCGTACTAACGTTTTAAGCACAAATCTGGGATTCATCAATATGTTCTTTGTTCTTACTCTGCGAACAAATTCAGAATTGCCTTAGACCATGCGTACACACAAATCATAAATGTCCCATGGTCTTAAAACATGATATAGTCAATATTTATTCAATGTAAACAGTATATTAGAACCACAATTATCTACAAAATGATGGGGCCTAAATATTCAACGTTTAGAAGTGTGAAATTGCTAATAATGCACAGTTTATTTACTAATTATGAAATTAATAGCTAAAACGTTGTAATCCATAAATCATCATCATAAATGTAATGAAATTATTCATATATTAAAATTGTCCTGTTCCCACTTTTAGATGACAATAGCTTATATATCAGAATTTCCATATTGGAATGTGACAGTGATTAATTTCCTCCATCAGATTTGGCTGTGATATATGCAGCTGTTTAACCAGCAGCCTGTTCAATGTCCTCACAGCCCGACAGTTCAGTAGTGGCACAGGGAGGGACGCTCTGCTTTCACTACAGAGACGAAAACATGATGCACACCTAGCGCAGCAGTAGAGATTTATTCAGATCAATTCCACGGATCTACACATTTAAAAACTTTTTATTTTATTAGGGACATAATGCATGGTAGTGATGCAACAGGTATGCAGACTGTATACAGGATTTTTCAATTAGGCTCTAAACAGGTGTGCCAACGACATGTTTACCAGCCAACTCTGCCTTATCTGGCTTCTATTTCTGAAACTATTGTTTGCATTTCACTAACAGTAAAGTTTTTCTACAGTTTTACCATCACGGCCCTCTTTGCAGTGAGTGACAGCTCTCTTTACTGCTGCACCGCTTTCCTTATATAGAGAAATGTGGGTGTGGTAGTATGCTAATTACCTATAGTGGGCACTGTCTGTCAATTTAGAATGATTCTGATTCACTAATATACACACAGTGGTAAGAACAGTGGTCATGTGTGATCATATGGCTGTTGGGAATAACATCTATTAGTTCTTGATATTTTGAAACTATTGACACAAAGGTTTACTACATAATAAAATAAAAATTTTATTAGCCTGTTTGCAAATCAGTCTCATCAACCATGGTCAGCAAGCTGTGTCGAAAGCTCAAGAAAAAAAACTTTTCAAAAAGTCAGAAGACAGATTCCAGGAATTTCTGGAAAAAATAAGTTTGGATCAAATTCTATAATTAAGCATTTTGCGCTTGCTTGTTTTCTCCCTCGACTCCTGGCCATCCAACAAACGTTGACATCTGCTGTTGTACTTCGTTTTCTGCCTTTGGCGACACACCAGACGAAACATTATGGTATTTTTTGGTAAATGTGTGTTTTAATATGTCACCTTGATAAATGTGCCCATCCGTGCATGTGTTTTCCCAAAATTGTGGCCTCTCCCTCACATTTGTTAATGTTGATTAATAGCCCTAATGCATTTGGTATTTGGTCTCCCTTCTCCACCCACTCTTATCTCTTAATGTGACTTTGGCTGGGCTGACAGCCCAGTAAGCAGAGAGAAAAAGAGAAATAAAGTAAGCAGAGAGCGACAGCGAGGCGGACTAGCCTGGAAGAAGCTCTGAAGGCAGATGAGCGTGAAATCTCACTCGGATGACAGGAGAGATGTTCCCATCAGAAACAGAAAGAACAGCTCAGGCCCGCTGTCTTCTCATCACACACAAATACAGTATCTATATATATATATATATATATATATATATATACATATATGTGTGTGTGTGTGTGTGTGTGTGTGTGTGTGTGTGTGTGTGTATATACTCTCATTTAAATTTAATACACTTGCAACTGACCTGTATCTGTCTGTATTAGTACTCTGTGATATTTTCAGACAGCAGTGCAGCCAGTACCTAGAAAGTGGCACTTGAGTGGCTGCTTCTGTATCTGCACACAGCATTTTCAAGAACAAAAAAAACATGACCTCTCTCTCTTTTACTCCCTATTGTATCTTTATTCACCTACATTGCTACACACACACGCACAAACACACACCAACACATTTTACACATTTAGTTTTTTAATACTTTAACCTTCACCTAATCAGAACCTACTTTAACCCATTGTGAGCCTTCAGGCAGAAAACAGCACTGCTTTAAAAACAAAAAACAAAACAAAAAAATGCAAGGAGTGCTAGTCGGGCATTTTGCCACATGTTCCATGAAGATGAAACACTCTCAGTTTGAATAATCCATAATCCAAAACACCACACAGCACACCAGTATTACTATGAGATAAGATTTGCCATTTACAGTAAAAGTGATATATAACGTATTTGATTGACCAATGCAATGTGTTGCCGGCTGACATATTTTGTTGCAGCAAAAGTTGAGAAAGGTTCAACTTTTTTGACCTACGTTTTTCTAGCCGGAGCTGTCTGGTCTCTGGTCAGCAACCCCCTCTGTGCCAACACAGTGGTTTAACTGAAATGAATGAGATGGGTTTTTTCAGTCAGAACACAACCTTACCCTAATATAAACTTATTCGTAGCTCTAATCTTAAACCTAAACTGCAATAAGGTCCTCACTGTGGATAATGATCCTCATGTTTCAATCCTTACAAGAACATGTCATCCACATATAGAAATTCTTCATACACAAACAGACACTTCTGACTCAGAAATATGGAAACATTACACTCAACACTACATTCACCCAGACATACTGGAGAACATGCATATGGCCTCCAGGACATAGCCAAGGCCTCAGTTCTTAGAGGGCTCATCAGGGGCCTGTTTAGGGTGAACAGGGCAGACAGATGCTGGTCATTGTTCTTAATGAAAGCTCCATCTGCTTCCCTTCCCTCTCCCCAGCGCACTAACAAATTAGCCAGCCATTAGCCAACACAGAAACGCACTCCAAGTTCCTGAACCCTGCTTTCTGTTTTTCTTGGCCTGTCTGCCTACGCTGGGAGAACCCAATCCTTGGGCCTTTAAGTTGTGTCTGTGTGTGTGTGTGATGTGCGATACAAAATTTTCAGCAATAATCCTTGCCACACACATCAACATTAGTAGTTCATAGAACACCAAAGAACATAAAAACTGCCTGGTGTTCTGCTGTTGGGTTACTTATAATGCAGCACTGTTCTTTTATCAGGGGCCAATGACTATTGTGCAGTTTGTGTAGTCAACTACATAAGCTCCATCCAGCATACATGTCCGGTGATACATGAGAATACAGGAGGATATGGCCTTTCTACAAACGATGCTAAAATATTTAGTAGTTATTTCCAGAGATCTTGATTAGATAAATCTGCTTCCTAGACTGTAACCAAACATTTTCTTCCAGATTGCTGTACAGTTGAATCCTGTTCAAAGCTTTTCTGCTTTGGCGTTTTAAAACTCTTACAGCGAGTGGACTCCCCAGTATTTCCCAAAGAAATATTTAAACTGCTAAATGTTTATGGCTGTCCTTTGAAAGCCCTATTTATCCAAAGTTAAACTGATCTCACTGTGTGTTGATATCAGGCTCTCATCGGAACTCAAATGACTCCAACAGCTGTTTTCAAGACATGCACTTGGACATGGTTCCAGCCAGCATGTTGAGAACAGTGGACGCACAGACAGACGGGGGAGGAGGATATCATACCATTACAGGAAAGAGATTTGGAGTCTGTCTCAGCTCTGCTCTCTCTCCCACCCATCACATAGCTCCCTCCACCACACTCCCCCCCCCCCCCCCCTCGAGGGGTTAAGCACTCCGCTGGTAATGACCATGCTTCAGACAGCACTTTTAAGCCTTGGTGCCTTGCCGGAGCCGCGGTGTAATTCGGCCAAAAAAGAAAAAAAGCCATGACTCAAACCAGCGCCTGGGGGAGGGAGTGGAGTTTTTTGGAGGAAATTGACAGTGTGTGGAGCTCGGCAGCCTCAAGGCGCACCCCAGCCCTGCTTAGTCTCAGACACCCTGCCAGGGAAGGTGCTGAGGTGGCTGGGAGAGGATGTAGGGGCCTAAGGCAAGAGAAGACGCTGCAAAAAAACATCCATCCCAGCAAGTCATACATGTATACTACAGTCTAATACTGACTCATAAAAGCATATAAAGCAAGTGAAGAAGTTTTTTCAATGTAAATGATCTGCATTGTTATTATATCAACATTTGTGAGCTGGTGTGCCTAATCTCATTATATTGATTCTATTAAAAAAAGATGGAACTGCTTCAGAAACAGTTAAAATTAAGTTTTAAGTAAAATAATGTGATACTTATTTTTACTGAATAACACATTAAGTTGCATCAGAAGGGAAAATATATACAGGAGATGCTGTCTTACAGCACCCATACTGAGGTGTCCAAAATGTAAGTAAGATGGAATATGTATTCTTCTCAACATGCTATATTTCCTTAATGCCCACTTCTCTAACTGAAACCATTCCCTGGACCCCTACTACATCTCCCAAAAAAGCTTAAAATAAAAGCTTTTGTTCATTTCTTTTATTTGTGTTCGGCCTCATGTGGACATAGACAGCCTGCCCGCGTTCCTGTCCTTGGCAGCTCAAGCATGCAGCCATGTAATCTGTGTTCCACTCCTTATTGATGGAGTTCACAGATCCGGAGGGTGCGTTGGTGCACCATCATACCTTACCCTACCGTAGCCGGGAGAATGACGGCTTCGGCTGTTAGACTTTGCCGGTCCAGTCTGCTGAGGAAGCAGTAGACGGTAATCTGCTTGGTCACACTCTAGCTCTCCCGCAGGACTGCAGGGATTAAACCCGGCGCAGAATATAGCGTCCGTCGAATGCGTGACCGTGCTGGGAATTTCCATGTAATTGTGAACGAAGCACCATGAGCTCTTCTTCTTCTTCTCCTCCCCTCCATCGCGCTATAAATACCACCAAAACTCCCCAAAGGCAGCAAGTGTCCGAGAAGCAGGCAGGAAACCAGCACTGAGCCACAAGGACAGAAGAAGGGACAAATAAGAAAAGACATCCTCCTTGTCCTCTTTTCATCCTCTCCCTCCTTGACTGATTTCCGGATTAGAATGAGCAGCATACAAAGTAGATAAGGTAGATGCCACCCTTCTGTACATATATGTTAATGCCAACATCTGCATAACAGCTAACAAACAGAGTAGGTATTTCTGGCACAACTTCACCTACCTCCAAGGTGCATGGAGGAGGAAAAAGTCTGAATACAGTAGGTCAAAGCTCCAGCAACACGTGTAATATAAAGAACAACTTCATTGTGAGACCTCACAATGAGGTTCTTTATATTACAAGTGTTGCTGGAGTTCTGACCTCTAACAGCTAACAACTCATATTTTCTTTTCTCCTGGCCTGTTTGAATGCCAGAAGGTGGGATTTCTGAGCACTTACATTGTGTTTTTTAAAGGCAGGGTTTGTACAATAAAACCACCAACTGCTCTCAACTCATAACACCTTATGTGAACCAACTGTCACGGCTAAGAACCAACATGCAACTTTTTCTCCATTTATTAAGAGTTATCTAAAAGATCAGACTGGGAAAAGTGGGACTGGGAATTTTTTTTGATTCAAATGTCATTAACTATTGTGAATTCCCATGATAACTATATGAAAAAGTTTGTTTTTTGAACAAAAATAACTCACTGAAGTCTCAAGAACTGCTGACTTCCAAATTTAGAACCAAAGACACCTTTGGCCCCCCAGGTCTGGATGCACATTATAACACTATTAGTGCCTTTAGTACATTTGAATTTGTCTTATGGAATGTTATAATTTTTTGTTATTGTAATTTAAACATGATATAGTAATATCCTGGAGTTATATGTGTTTTGTGTTTTGTTTCTGCAATAATCCAACTTCCTCATCTCATGTATTCTGAATGGCACTTACAAAGCCTTAGAAAGCATGAATGGCTCTTATGAAAACACCTAGAATTTCAGGGTTTAACTCTCAGTCATTATAAAAAAGTGGGTTAGTGCGCTATCTGTCCTTGAAAAAGCACTTTGGCACAGCACCAATCCTTCAGCAAGTGAATCATTCTTGTCAGGACGGAGCAAGTCTCTCATAGGAAAGCTTAGCATTAACCCAGTCCCACAGCTACTCTGTCTTTCTTTTGTCAGCCGAAGCAAACATAGCCTGCAACCAAAACATTTTGAATGGCAGTACATCAAGACTGATATGTTCTCTCAACACGCGACTTAATGACACTTTTTTCAGTAAGATTTGGCTTTGCGTCTCACCCCCAAATAAAGTCTTATGGAAACTTTTAGACACTGACTCCCACTTTTGGGACTTTTGTTCCATTCGCCAAAAATTGGGGGGAAAAATGCAGATCGTCCAAATGGGACTGTGATATAAACAACTCCCTGGGAGGTGTCCTGGAGCCTCAGTCTGTCATAGGGGCCAAAAACCACAAAGTGTCCACCCAGCCTATTGAGAATATATGGCAGGCAGCCATGACATGGGGCTCAGCTGTCCAAAGACAGCTGAGAGAGGTCGCTGACTGGGGCCTTGTTCATCTGCAGCAAACCGTCTACCCAACCTGAGAAGAAGTAGGCTGCAGGGCACTGTTCCCAGGATTTTCTACAGTGTTATAGGTGGTTGATTATGAGTGGAAGAAACATGGAATTGTGACTTTTACTGGTTGCAAGGTCTCAGAAGTATTATATATGCATTCACACAGACAAGCAGATGGACACACACACACACACACACACACACACTCATGTACTGTGCACCATACGTATCCTCCTGTGTTCGTTAGCAGACATCCTTTCTTCCTGAACGCTTCCCTATTATAGCCCCAAAACCCTTGACAGGTGTCAGCCGTACTCAGCTCACCGACTCACCAAAGCCTCCCCAGAAATAATCCGCTTCTTCTTTTCCCATCTCCCACAGTAGATTTCATCACAATTTCTGGACAAATTCAACCGGAGCTGCCGACTTTTATGGGAAAGACTTTTATTTTGATTCAATATAAATCCTATCTCGGGGGTTGGGGGGCAGGGGATCCCCCCTCCCTCCCTTTCTGTCTGTCTCTCTTTCCGCCCCCACCCTCTGCTGCTTCCTCTCGCTCTTTCCCTCTGTCGGACTTGTAGGCTTATGTCATGTGGAAAGTGTCTTCACTGAAGCAGCTCGAGGACACTGAGAAGCCATTTCCATTTTCGGAGTCGTTTTTTTCCCCCCCGTGTGGAATATTGTCATTCAACTTTCCCTCATTTGAGTGTGCGGAAAAGCCTTCAGGTTTTAAAGGGACTTGATCCCCTTTTCCAGACATATTCTCAGAGGATTAAGCAGTGAGGCCCAACTAAAGCACCCTTAATCAAATCAAAATAAATAGCCTCCTTCACAATGGAGGATGCCACATTTTCCATTTCTATTTTGCAGGGGATTTGTCCCAGGGAGGGAATATCACAGTGGAAAAGGCCCAATGCCTGCAGAGTGAATACAATGTGATGTGCTCTGTGTGTGTGTGTGTGTGTGGGTGTGTATTGCACTTACATGTACAGGAGGTGTGTTTTCAGTGTGCCTGAATATATGTACATGTTGTCTTTGACAGCATGGTGATTCTCTTTCAGCTCTTATTGCAGCTGGTGCTGGAGTCAAGCCGGGCTTTTAGAGCCAAAATGGAGGGGTTTAAGTGTGCCTTAGGAAAGCTTCTGGCATCGCAGACGTGTGGCACTCCAGGGCAGCAAGAAAGCGTTTACTGCAGATTAAAGCTCCTCTCAAGTGTTTCACAAAGTCAGCCTTAAGCTTGGCAATTGTTCTCAGGGCCATCCAGCAACCTGCAGCTGTGAAAGTGTCAGCAGACCACACCCTGTATACTTATCCCAGCCTCTACTAGATGTTGTGGAGGTCATGAATCAAAATTAAGTTCTGCATTTTACATTTTTCATTCCTCATCTGTCACAGGAGTATTTTCTTGATGGATGAAACAGTTGTGTGTCACTGCTGTAGGTATAAGGGTATCAGCTGGCAAGCACTTTATAAACACTCCGTTTCGCTCAAATGAAGTGAATCATAGCACCCATCTGCGACTACAGTATTTCACAACAGCCATTTTGCGTCATTCTTTTAAGCAATGCATTGACTTCAAGTGGGAAGTTAAGTACCTCAAGTGACAGCAATCCATGTTTTACCTTTTGAGTGACATTGTTAAAAAAAACTTACATTTCAGATGACTTTAGATATCTGTCAGTTCACTCCCACGTCGTCTTGTTCCAGGGAACTACCCTCGGACCTCCAACTACAGTGGGGCTGCCAGTACCAGCTACAGCGGCCCCGGCCCCGGCATGACCAACAGTCTGGGGATGAACGCTAGCAGCCCCATGCACGGCCAAGGACCCGGCCAACCCATACCCATAGGACGCAGCCATGGACCAGCCAACCAGAACAGGGTTTACCCCCCCATGGGCCCCAGCTCCCCCAGTATGCCCCAGCCAGCGGGACCAGGAATGGGCCCTCCTTCTTTGGGTACCTCTAACCGAAAGACCCAGGAGACAGCAGCAGCCACTATGCCAGGCTCTGCTAACTCAACACACAACAGGTAAGTGCGTGAATGTGTGTGTGTGTATAAGCATGTTATTGTAACTCTCTGATAACGATCCTAAAAGTGATCTCGACAAAGAAAGAAGATGAATGGTGTAAAAGTGTATACAGCTCTCCAAAAGAAATGACCCTAATTCATTTTAGGGACTGAGACATTTCTTTACTTCATGTGGAAATAGTGATAGGCTAATATTAGGGGCCAGCAAGCAACTCTATCTTACATCACTCTCTATCTGATTACTGACTCCTCTCTGCAGGGTCATATGTGGGGAGCTTTGCTGAAAAGCACCACAGAGGATTTCTGTGTCACAGACTTTCTTTTTTTCGGAGGGTTTTTTCAGATGTGCAGACAAGAGTTCATTCTCAGGGGTTCCACGCTTCTATGAGCCATTTGTGGAACTATCCCTATTTTCACACATCTCATAAAGTGCCTGACATTTTGATAGCTGGCACTATACACCAAGTGCCATTTGTTGCAGAAAAAGAGATATTGGCTTGTGAGAAGCTTGTATGGGTTGAACAGTGTACTGTCAAAACATAAAAAGAAGGAAAAGCAAACCACAGGTTTAACTGTGAGACAGAAGTGACACCAAGTACCTTAACACAAATACAAAGCACTTTGATGCCATAACGGTATATGAGTTAAGAGATATTATTTTTTTCATCAGGGTTGTAGCTTTGAATATATGAGTGTTTGTAGCGTTGGAGACCGGGGCTGTTGTGGGATTGCGTGGGCAGTAAACTTTTGCTGAACCCTGCCGGGGGAACTTGTGAAAACATGGCCGTCTTCAGAGAGGAAGGGTGGATTTCTGTGCTTCCTCCAATCAGTGTGGGTTTTGCCTAACAATGCATCATGGGAGCAGGCTCACCAGCATTCTGCAGGCTGAAGTGGCAGATTAACATTTGTCAGTGTTCATTCCCATTTCTGGTGATGCATGAGTCAGACTGAAGACTGTGAGCCAGTGATGATATTTCAGATGAAGTTTCTCTTTTTGTCGGGGGCGTCTGTTGACGCCGATCTGCAGGCGGCCTCCGTATGTGAGGTCCCCAGCCCAGATGCAGCCACCCCAACCCACCTCCACCCGCTGGCCCACACCCCACCCTGCCTCCACCCGTCCACCACCCTCACCTCCACCCAGACCTCACCATTCACCCATCCTGCCACCCTCACATTCACAGCACCATAGGTAGGTCCACCGCCCTCAAAACATTTGTGTCTGTTTTTAGATATTATACACTGCATATATGTGAATGTGTTTGTATGTCATATGACTGGCAGTCATTCAAGCTAAACGGAACTGAAAGTGATCGTGATGACATTTCTCACAAGCACCCTCTGAGAGCAAAACAAGGAGAGTCATTGTAATTGCTATCATCACCTTCATCATCGTCGCTGTAGTCATCATTATCATCGGCATCTCTGAGTCACTGTAATGGCAACAAGAAGTGAGCACATACTGTATAAGATGCACACACACACACACTCACACTGAGTTTCAGACTATTGTGTGCTGGGGAGTGTGTGGGGGGGGGGGCTGAGGCATGTCTGACAGTATGTGTGATTAATTATGTGCATCAGGGGGCCCAGTGCTGTACACACACACACACTTACACACACAGACAAAACACACGCAGCAATGCAAATGCTGGTCAAGCCATTAAGAGATGGCTGGGCTGTCAATAAGAAGTGGCATGACATGATCCCCACTGCTGGGACCAATCAGACTGCCTGTCACTCTCTCCTCACATTCACTAAGACACCACAGAGGTGTCGCTCGCCATGGTGCCACTGGAGAGGACACTCTCTCTCTTTCCCTCTTTTTCTTTGTTGGTTTGTTTACGAATCTGTGTAAACATGTGTTTGTATCTTCATCTGTTTCTCCATCTTTACAGTGATCCATTTTGATTCACTATTGGCGGTGAAAGTATATGTTCCTTGTTTTTGTTTTGTTTTTTCCTTTATCTTTAACATAAAACATTAAAAAATATGATTCTTTTACTTTAGTTCTCAGAGATTGCATTTCAACCCAACTGTGTGTCCAGTGATGTCTTTTTTTATTTTCTGTTAGAAATTGGTGTTTTCTTTCTCTGTTGTTCAGCCATGATGGCTGTTATCACAAATGCTAACTTCCCAATTGTTACCCTGTTTATTCAAAACAAAGCATCCCCCCCACCGTGCTGGAGGAAAAACTGAGCAGACACCGGATGTTCAGAACAACAAAAGACTTTTATCAACTAACTGGTGTAAAAAATCTACCAGCTGGGTGACTATTTGCTTCCAAGCAGAGTGGTGTTCACATATTTTGAATCGTTTGTTATATTTCTGGTTTCTTCTTTATCCAGAATATTGGATATTAATATTTTTTTAATCTATTTATTAGGTTTTGCAGTTTTTTTTCAACATGACACAGACAGTTGTACATATGCAACCCCTCCCTCCCGTCCCCACAGCAGACATAAACAGGAAGAAGTGTTGACATGAGGAGACCATCAAATACAAAATAGGTAATGGGAAAGTTCAGAAGACAGTTACAAAACATACAAAAATAAAGCTGCAAGCAGCAATACACAAAATCACTGTATGTCACATGTCGCACAGATGGCATAATCAGATCAAAGAAAAAATTGTCATTGTGTAAAGAAGATGTATACAGAATTTCAACACCATTGGGCAAAAGCTGGATTTGATGGCAAATAAGTCTGTTATGCCGCTGGCAGGACCTGAACCCCGGTCACCACAAAGTACTGGGTCCCAATTAAAAGCAGGTGCTTATATCGATGAGCTACAAGGCCACACATAAGTATCAAATTTTGGCAAGATAAGGCATACAGCTCTGTGTAAACCCCCAAGTCATGCCATTACAATAACAATAGGGTTCCTGCACTACGTACACAGATCCCTGTGTGTGGGAAACATTCTATATAACATCCCATGGCTTTAGTTGTCCCCATCCTCTGTTACAACTGTTAAGGTCTTTACAATAGTCCAGAAAAGGTGTCCAGGTGTTTTTTTTTTGTCCAAGTTTCTCAGTGAAACTTTCAGGGAAAATCTAATCTTCTCTATCCTGATGTAATATAATACATCCTGTTTCCATTCAAGAAGTATGAGACGTCCAGCTAAAAAAGAGGTAAAATACATCATTCGATTAAGTTACAGGGGAATGTTAGGGTCGGGGGAGGGGGTTCACGAAACTGGGCTGATGTCTTTCCAGAATTCAAATAAGCGAGGACAGTTCCAGAACATGTGGAGCAGGTCGGCAGGTGATTGTCTACAACGGTTACATGCGTCATTTGTGCCAGGAAATAATCCTTGCTAGTCTAGAGTTAGTGTAAAAAATGCGTTATAGAATCTTATATTGTATAAAACTGTGTCTGACACATATTGAGGAGGTGTGAATTAGCCCCAATACAGTCTCCCACATCCTGTCCATCAGCTCCTTCCCCAAATCCTGCTCGAAAACAACTTTAAGATAGTTAAGAGTTTCAAGCTTAATGGAGTCTATTTCAGTGTGTTAAGGAAATGATAGCAACTTTGTTCAACAAAAAGGGATTACAATGGAGATTTTTGTAGAATGACTCCTGTCTCTGTGCTGCCTGTCTCACCCTCACTGTTGTTCTTGTCTGCTGTCGCTCATTCTCCCTCTTTCATCTCTTCCTGTCTGCTTCTGTTCTCTCTCCTCCCACCTGTTTCAGTCTTTTACCCAACTCTCTCAACTGTATCGCCCTCTCTCTTTCTGTGCAGCTCTGTTATCCTACCCAGACTGTGTTATCTCTCTCAGTCTTTCTTCCTCCCAATCTGCTTTTTGTTCTCCGCTGTCTCCAGCACAGCCTTGTTATGTTTTTCCTCCTCAGATCCCACTTTAGAACATCTGACGGAGATCAGGAGAAAATTGGCCTCCGAAAACCTGTAGTTAAAAGCTCCAGTACCCCGTTTGCTCTCCAGATCTCATTCAAACATTCAGACCTAGTTCCCCTCCGTCTGAGAAACAAGTTGTTAGTCGTAGCACATGTCTAGTTTCGCCCTTTGATGCATCAACCCTGAGTGAACTGCCACAGCCACCCGCTCCCTACCTTCCAAATCAGGGCTAGTTAGCAGCAATGTCGTCGCTTGGTCTATTTGTCTTTTGCTCTTTTTCTTGAACGTGCCCCTTCACTACAGCCCCACCGATAATCCCTCTACGTCTCCACCTTTCATCCCCCATCTCAATCCTCCCCTGACTCACACACCAGTAGACACCCTCCAGCGTCATTATGCTGACTGAAAAGAATGCCAAATGAACAGAGGAGGACCACTTCTGGTGTCCCATGGCTGCAGGCGAGGGTCGTGATTAAATCTTCATAAAGTGTGGCCTGAGTGATTTTTTTCCCCCCCGAGCCCTCTAAGAATTTCTCCTCCACTGACTGACTGGAATCGGAAACAATTGTCCTGTTTTGTTTTTTTTATCAGATAATCAGTTTGATTGGTGGTTGAGGGGGAACAGTGTCAGTGTGGTAGAGAGTAAAGTAGGGGTTAGCCTAAAGACTTACATAAGAACCCTGTTGCTCTACTAAAAGTCAAACGTGCCCTAAAAGCAGTGAAATATGGCTTTTATTTTATTAACAAAGTCACACATAAGTTTTGTAATCTAGAAATTGAAGATCATCCTGATGTTGTATTTACTCCACATCAATTTGAAAAATTCAAATATTAATGTCACTTGCACAATTTCAAAAATAGATGCTTGTCAATCCGAAAATGAAATCAGTCTCATGAAAAGTTGACTTTTTGTGGTGCTAAGCTGTCAGTTGTCAGTATGATGAATTGCAGTGTAATGTCAAGCCTGTCAGTGTGGGGGAGGTACAAGTTTGTTTGTAAGAAAGGTGAGTTATACATTTTTTTTAGGGGCTGTGGATTGATGTTGGGGATTTTTTGGAAAAGAGAAGAGAACAGAAAGTATTAAAAGGTATAAGCTTTTCTTGGCAGCAGCTTCAGAGGACAGAATTGGCTTTTCAAATGACTTTCCAGCGCTGCCGGCGACACTCTACAAAAAGTTCCTGGAGCTATAGGAACGGGCTGTGTCGAAAAAATAAGCACTTAGTAGAAGAAGAGCAAAGCTCAGAAAAAAAAAAGAGCCGTAAATCAAAGGGAAATTGAAGGGAGAAAAATGTTGGAAGAGGGAAGAAGAGAGGAGAGGAGAGTGCTCCCAGGCAAATCCTCGCCAAATAATTCATTTCTGACCTCCTTAGTAAGTAAATTTGCTAAATAAATAAGAGCAGCGCTTGAATGTCAAGAACGGGGGATGCTGCCTGTGGCGCTTTGTCGCTCGCAGTCTTGGCAGTGCTGCGGAGCGCTCTGCTTTCATTAGATGGGCAAAATAAATGGCTTCTCCTCCATCCATCCTGAGCTGTTTGATGTTTGGGAAGGAGGGGAGGGAGAAGCGAAGAGTAGCTTTTCTCTGGATTTAATATGTTAAAAGCTGTCCTTATTTTTTGTGGGGGGTTTATTCTGGTCTCCCCTCTGTGTGTGTGTGTGAGTGTATGTGTTTGTGTGTGTGTATGTGTGTGTAAGAGTGTGTGTGCTGAGTTGAGTCAGGACTTTTGGAGTAGCTATGAGCCCAAGCTGCCCTGAGAACAGATTGGGTCCATATATAATTCATGGCCTCCAGCCGATCCACTCCATCCTTCCATCCAGCAACCTCTCCCTGGCTCTTTTTCTTTTGCTTTCTTCTACACACTCTCTCACACACACACACACACACACACACACACACACAAAGCAGGGGGATCGATAGGGAGGGACGCTCAGCCATCACACACTTGTGCAGTCCCGGCGCTTGTGCTGTCTCGTCCAGTTAGCAGCGCTGGGAGGCATCAGCGCGGCCTGTCACCACGAATGAAGGACAAAGGCGCTGCCACTTCTAGAGAGACACCGTCAGCTGGTTGGCTGGCACCTCGTAACCATGGCATCCCCTTGGCAACGGCGCCCACCCTGCGCATGAACACAAGGATATGCTCAAACACACACTGACACACACACTCTGCCCACAGTGTGAAAGTGGCCTTCTCCGATGCCCTTCACACATGTGGACTGAATAGCAACAGAAACGTGTGTGTACGTGTGTGTGCGTGCGTGCGTACGTGCGCGTGTGTGTTCGTGCATACGTGCGTGCGTGTGTGTGTGTGTGACTGACTGAATTAGGGAAAAAACAAGGGGGAGAGTGAAGGACAGCGAGGGCAGAACATTTAGATAGAATGAATAGAAAAACAATAGAGTAGCAGTTATCACTTTGAAGTGACTGGGGTAAATAAAAGAATGTGTGTTTTCTATTGATGCATTTCAAAGGCCTTTAATTTGACTCTCATTGTATGAGATGATGACTTGTAACTCAGGCTTGGCTGCCGTAATGGTGTCTGGACAGGCCGAACAAAAGAAGCTTTCTAATATTATGTTAAAACTCTAATGCTCTCCTCAGGCCTCTGCTAGACAACATACTGAGAATGCACTGGCCTGACAATGTTAGGATAGATGTTTCTATGTTTTTTACTGAGAGACAGTGTGTGTGTGTGTGTGTGTGTGTGTGTGTTCCCCCGACTCAATCTCATGGAACAGCGAGTACCTCCAGCTCTAGGGCCCTGAGCTGAAAATACGCCCCCCATCGGTCCACCAGGGACTCATCCGCACACTAGTCAGGCTTCTTCATGCCTTAATTTCCCTCCCTCCTTCTCTCTTTTCTCTCCACCTCCTTTCTTCTTCTCTTCCTCTCCCTCCATTTCCATCTCTCCATCCCTTCTCTTTCCCCCTGTGTTGCTGCTTTCTCTCTTTTCCTTCACTCACTCTTTCTCTCTCTGCGGCAACAGGATGCTTTTTTTTTTTTTTCCCGGCACAAAGGTGCCCGAGAGCAAGAAGAATGCGTTGTGCCTTTTTTTTTTTTTTTTTTTTTTTTTTTTTCCCCGATAGCGGCACATGCATATATTAAGTGTGATTAAACGCTGTGCGGTGCCTCCATCAAGTGCTTTCTAATGGGCTTTTTTATGACATGAATTAGTCATAATGGGAGAGCGCCACAGTCGAAAACCTCCAACCACTGTTGTTGTTGTTGTTGATTTGGATATTTCACTATTCACAAGAGAGCTTGTCCTTATATTGCTTAAGGTGGGTGAGGGGCGTTTTACAGTTTGGATAAATGAGGTTCGCAGGCATTTGGCATCTCTAAACTTATTTTTCATTGTTGGCTTATCAGCGCTCTCTTTTGTGGGAGTTTGTATGCAGAATACATTTTTGCTTGCGAGAGAAGGTGCAACGATCAAAAGGTAATTTTATTTCTGTGTCTTGACTCACACAGAGCTTTTTAGAGAACACGTAGGCAGGAAACGAAGGAGTCTATATTTCCCCCATTATGGAGAAATGGGGCCAGATAAGCGTGGATTTGGTGTACGCTTGTTTCTTTGCCATGGAGCTCCCCTGTGCACCTCGGCCCCCATAGAGGGATTACATATGTATCATCAGCCGTGCTCTATGACTAATTACATCTGTGAGATGAGATTATGGGGAGGTTTACCAAGCCGATCCCTCCTCTTAGGCTATGTGTATCGGTTCCAGCATGAGGTATTGCATGGGTTTATGTGCGGGTGTGTGAAAGAGAGGAAGATGCCAGTTAGGAGGGAATTTGAATGACATGAATCCAGATAGCATTTTTCTTTTCGACCACATAAAAAAGTGCTGCATTTTGGGACAAATACTCCTCCTTGTGGTCTGCCCCCCACCCCCCCACCCCCCTTCCTTCCTGCATTCCTCCCATTTCTCCCTTTACTTCACCCTTACTACCATCTGACTTTCTCAGTTCTCCACCCCTTCCTCCCTCTCCACCTCCTGCCTTCTTTCCTAAATTTATTTCATCCTGCACTCTGAGTCTTCCACTTCTCTTCTCTTGCTCCTTTCAGTCTTTTAGGCCTCTCTCTCTCTTCACCTCACATCTCTTTTCTCCTCCTAAGTGTGCGCGTCTCTCTCTCTCTCTCTCTCTCTTTCACAGCTTTTTTATATGGTTGTCCAGGAGATAATCTTGAGTCAGCAGGAGATAGACCAAATTGTTCCTAACATGGTGTTCCCTTTCAGACCCCATGTCACTGGCTTTGGCCTGCCTGGCATGCAATGATAGACGCTGCCTTCAATCAGGCACTCTCTCTCACACACACACACACACACACACAGACACACACACAGACAGACATGCATTCAGCAGGTTGCAGATAAGCCCCTCTGATGTCACTTGCAACACCATGTGATGAGCCGCCTGAGAGAGAGAGAGAAGGGAGGCTGAGGGAGGGAGATTGAGCGGGATTGATTTTTGCTGTCACCATGGCAACAAATAACATGATCCTCTCCAAAAGCACACCTTAATTAGTTAAATTATGGCTTGTGGGAGAGGGAGAGGGAGGGAGAGGGGGATTTGTAGAAGAGCAGATAAGGGAGGATAGAAGAGTTTTTCTTTTCTGATGCTGCGCGCTCATCTCCAATCTTTTGGAAGGGCTGTTTGTTTGATCAGGGATATGTTGTGTACTACGCTTTTATACTGTGACTTACAGATATAGTACATGCTGCTTGGTTTTTAATACAAGAATAAAGGAGCACGGCAGTAACAGACTGCCAAATATCATCTATATACCATTTTGTGACTTCTGCTCTTCTGCAGCTTTCTCTGTTACCCACTTATCTCTCTCCACAGCCTGTCATTACGTCATAAATTTAAACTGGATTCATCTCTACCAAGCCGACTTACATTTTTCTCCTCTCTCTGTGGTAGGCAGGGCAGCTATCAAGGCCCTGGCATCAGCCAGACAAGCTCCATGGCCACCACTGTCCCCTACAGCCAGCCAGCGGGCAACAACGGTTCAGCCATGGGCAACGCACAAGGTCCAGCCTACAATATGCTGCCTTCAGGTATACTAGCGAAATACAAACTGGTATATATTGTCTAAGAGTATGATTTATTTGAGAAAGGCATATAGGGAAAGCAGGTGCTGACATTAGCAATACAAATGTCAGCATTTTAACCACACAGAACTTCATAAAACACACATACTGTATCTGACAAGGGAGATAACTTGAGTGAATTATCTCAATTTCCCCTCAAGCCCATTCATGCAAGCTGTCACCCCTAAACCACCAACCATCAACAGATATACAAAGATTTAAAATGATGTTATGACCCCCATCTGCTCCCCTCGCTTATCTTGCATTGCAATGTACAGAATACAAGTTGGTAAAATGAAAAGAACCTGTTGTCGAAGCAGCCCCCCAGGTTAATGTCAGGAACTGTCTGGCAATTCACTGAGCCACTCAAGATTAACCTATGTGTTTATGTTGACTGTATATTAGAATAAACTCAGTATTGTTCCCATTCAGAGAAAGAGAAAGAGGAGTAGAGGGGGGCAAAAGCAAGGGCTGAGAAATAAAATAAATAAAATAAAGGGCTAAGAAATCAAGAGAGTTCTTTCTACTACGCTACTTACTTTCTCAGTGCTCTTACTTTCCCTGTCGAGCTGGCCCTCCAGTGAGCAAAGATTAATGTGGTACATCCCTTTTTTTTTCTTTCAGCCCTTCACCCCGATGCATTGTTGCTAAACGCACCTCGGAGAGCACTGTGGCTCCCAAAATGAAAGGCACCTTTTATTCAAAACCAAATATCAGAATGCGTGACATTTGGAAAACTTCAAACGAATTAGAGCACCAAGGTTCCTCAAAACTCATCTGGTTTGCCCCTGGGCACGGTAAAAAGCCATTAGTTTTCCCACCGCGCTGCAGCACACAAGGGAAAAATAAAGAGGGAGCCTTGTATCCAAGGATTTCAGCCCACACAAGCACCATTCATTTTAGACGAGTTATAACACGTTGAATCGACCGTGACACAAAAACATGCCAAGTATACCTTTTCATTCTACCTTGGTGAAAGCATACCTATTGTGGGAGTTCAACATCAGTTTACTTGAGACAATGTTAATTACTGTATTATGGCCATGGAACAAAGCTCATCTGCCTGACATGGCTCTTATTCTGTATTCTCAGAATGTTTTCGCGAAAACTTTTGAGCAATTTACTTTTGAATGAAATGTTTTGTCATTGTTTGTTAAGGAGCCATAGGAATGTCAGGAGATGGGATGATGAGCCCAGATGGGAAACTGAAAACCGACGTAAAAGACGACAGTGGCCCCGCCAACGAGCCTCACAAACCAAAGGTACCCCCTTGACCTTTTTCCTATTCCCATCTTTCTTTGCACATCCCTCTCTCTCTCTCTCTCTCTCTCTCTCTCTCTCATTTCTTTGTTTTGTTTTTTTGTTTTTTGATCTCGCTCCCCTAATGAAGCAAACCAAATCTGATCAGCATATGCTGCCTCAGCACAGTGGGCTGTTTCTCTGTTGTTTTCTCGCCATATTTAATGATTTGTTTAACATTTACCATTCCTAATGTTTTCCTCACTTTGTTTTTGCCCCCAGCACTCTCTTCTTGCTGATGTTTTGGCAGTCTGAGCTGCAAAAAAAAAGAGAGGCACAGAGCGAAAGAGAGGGCTCGGCATCTGCAGTACACACATGCATGTACACACATTCAAACACACCAACACAGATCATATACACACACACAAAAACATAAAGACGAGAAGCCACACATTGGCCTTTCCACTCACTCACAAACACACACATTCTCTTAAACACTACTTCTTCAGATCCTCCTCTCTCCACACACACACACACACACACACACACACACACACACACATACACACACACACAACACGTCCCAATACACAATGCTGACTTCTCATTTTGCCCTGCAATTGCAGCTCGGCTTGGCTCAGCTCAGCAACAACAGAACTCTGCTCTTTGCTCTTTTCTACCCCCCTCCCCTTGTTTTTGCTTAACAACCCTCCACACACACACACACACACACACACATACACACACGCCTCCATCACATCCACTACACGTCTTTTCCCTCCAAATCCCTGTCTTTTCTTTTGCTGATTACGGTAGTAGGGCCTTTTGAATTATTTAAGGCAGTCAGAGCAGCCAGAAAGACCCCCAGTGCTCCCAAAAGAGATGATCTGTCTGCCGAGAGACAGCGCGAGAGAGAGAAGGAGATGGAGAAAGAGAGAGCGATACAGAAAGAGAGACAGGGGAAGAGAGAGGGAGAAAGATAAGGTTTTGCTGACATGAGCATTCTGTTCACAGACCAGAAGCACTTGTCAAGCTGTTGTTCCCTTTTTCACAGTTTCTCTCACACACACACATATACACACACACACACACGTATGTACACATGCACTGAAGGACTCATGTATCTAGACACAGACGCACACACACACACACACACACTGATGTCAGCTAACATGGAGTGATTTACACAAAGTGGAGCTTGTATTCAGATTCAGGCACATGCATACTGTTCATAGACAAACTATGTAGACTAATACATACTGATCTGCATGCATTTTAAACACACACACACACACACACACACACATATATTTGTAGACTAAGACACAATAACAGTAATGCATGGAAAACCTCAAATACACACTACTGCTATATGGCTATGTATAGTACACAAAGAAATTCTAGAGCCACTCATAGACAAACAGAGGTTGGAATAGTATCCGGTTCCTTAAGTAAAAGTTAAACACAAAACAGAATCATTAAGAATTTAAAAGTAAAGTACAGAAGTCTAATTAGTAAAATTAGAAATGGGCCCTTTCACAGTGTTATGTTATATAACACTCTATATGTCATTATTAAACTGCTATTTCTGATGCGTTAATATAAAAGTTAGTTAGTAGTAGGTGGTTAAATCTGTAACAACACAACATATTTTATTATATTTTTATTTAATTGCTCATAGGTGTTGGATGAAAATTACACAAGTACTTGGCCTTCAACACTGGACAAAAATGTATGCATGCTTACACAAATGCACACACACACACACACACATACAGTCTTATGTCTTATACATCATTTAGGTTGCCTACTGTTACTATCTTTGAGCTACGACTCACCGCAGTACGTTATACCGAGGAGGTGTGTGAAAGCAGTCATAGATGCTTTTGTCCACAGAAAATTAAAGTCCTGTGCCCTCTCTCTCTCTCTTTACCAGCTACAGGATGGCTACAGCAACAATAACAGCACCAGTGGCTCCCAGCAGTATGTGTCCCAGCCAGCCACACCAGGCGGTGCCCTGCCCGTGCCCTCCCCCCTCTCTCCCAGCCCGGCCAGCCTGTCCTCCTACCATGGAGATGATAGTGACAGCATCAGCAGCCCCCCTTGGCCCCTCAAGACCCCTTCCAGCCCCGTAAGTGCTACAAATTCAAACAATGTTGGATGAATGGATGTGTGCATTTACTTAATAGGAACAAGAATTACATTAACATATAGACACCAAATCAAGCAACTTAAAGATCAATGAAGTAAAGTCAATTTCCCTTTATGGACACTTGTGTTATTACAAGCTGTTAGTTTGATTGATCTAATTATGACTGAAGGATTATTGTGTTATTAATTGATCAAAAGCTGGTTCCTAGACAACAAAAGTGTTTCTAAACCTGGACTGAAGCCAGCCAAGACTGTGTGGGATTAAACTTTGTCCACCGATTTTGAACTTGAGGTATATGAATGTGTTGTGAATGAACACCGAAGTAAACACAGGCTGAACACTAAACAAAATGCACTAAAGAAGTGTTTATTTTAGCTTGGTCATTCAACCAAGGGCCTACTTCAGAATGTGTAAATATGGCATGAAACTTTAATGATCCCCATGGGGAGAGTGGGCTGTTGTAGCAGAAAATAGCAAAAGGATACTGCAATGAGAAATAGACTCAAATAGACTCTATATAATGGAATATATAGAAAGGAACTGGTATAAATGATGTGTCAACACATGTCTGGTATAAGGTATGAATAAAAATAGTTTATATGATAACATTATCTACCCATTTATACATCTACCATTTTATCTTACAATAAAAAGGTTGATACTGGTGATATTATTTGTATGTAGAGTATAAAAGGTCATATTCTTATGTTTAATCCAATGTTTTCTGCTCTCCTCAATTTCTTTTCTTGCCAGAAAGCCAACCCTAACTCCTCATCCCTCAGTGGGGAGCGAATCACACGGCTGTATGAGCTGGGTGTGGAGCCAGAGAGGCGGAGCTGGGTGGAGCGCTATCTGTCCTTCATGGAGGAGAGGGGAACACCTGTAGCCCAGCTGCCAATAGTGGGCAAGAAGCCACTAGACCTCTGGAAGCTCTACATGGCTGTTCGAGAGATAGGAGGCCTCGCTATGGTAACGCATAAGGAACACATTTAATGTTATTATGTTTGGGGTAATGTTAAAGATAACAGGTGAACAAGACTAGGTCAAAACCTAGTACAGTATATGGCTGGACCATGTATGGTCAATGTGTCAAACTGTGGCCAATTTCTTACAGGGATAGTCAGTGGTAGTGTCTATAATGTGAATTCCTAGATATTAAATGTTCATCTGCAATTTTCTTTAGTGGTCCCAGTAATATTTGCTGTGTATTACTGTATTGCTGTGCTTGTAAAGTGTACTGAAGTAGCATCACATGAAATGGTTAAGCTACTTTTGAGTAAAAAAAAAAAAAAAAAAGGTTATAAACGCAGTTGCAAGAACAATACTGTCCACTCATATCTTGCGATGTTTGATTTGAAAGAGAACTTATTTTAATTCTAATTATAACTATTCTAATTACCTATCTGTTAACTCCCCCTGCTCTTTCATCTGTTTCACTCCATGAATGTCTCTTGTTTTTCACTCTATACTGAGTGTTTTGTCAGAGTGATTGTTATTTAGGGTGCTTTAACTGTTCTCTCTCCCTCATGCCATGTGTCTTTTTTTCTGCCTCTTTCTTGGTTGATGATCATGGAGGCTGCAGTGGAAATTGTAAATGAAAGTTTTGACAGCAATTTGGGTGCAAATTCAGGAGGCTTATCTCCTCCCAGTTACAGCAGTTACAGTCAAATCAAGCGCACCTGCAGAGCAGCCGCCCCACACTAAACTGATATAACAGCTACATGAGTCGCATGTTTTGCCTGCAAGACTCGTGTTTTAATGCTGTCATTCATTGCTTGTGATGTGAAAACGTCAGAGAAATAAAAAGCTTGCGTCCTGATATTTAGTTCAGTTATAAAATCCAAACGCACTGCGGCGCGTCTCTCCTGCCGGCTGCTAAAAGTGCTGTCAGCCAAAGAGTCCATCACACTGGACAGTAGAGACACTGAGTCATTTTAAAAGAATAACGGCCAATGGGAAAACTCCAACCTCGGCCGGCCAACCAATGGTGTAACTTCATCACTCACTCAGTCTGTCAGTCACTCACTCACTCACACACGGACAACTGCGGTTATAGTTCGGGTCCGTGGCCGGTCCAGCCAAAAAGTATTCTGAGCAGAACATAACTTCACACAAAGCGAACTCAATTCACTCTGCTCCTGTGCGTCGGCTGTTTAATATTCTCCAGCAATGTGCACTCAAGCACCATGACATATGGTGTGCTTCTAAATGTTGAGAGATGTACTCAAGAGAATGCGATACATGAAATATGTCTTAGAGGGCCCACAGTATATTCCAGAAAATATCACAATACGCAAGTTCTGAGGTCAGATTTACAGGAAGCTCAGAGAAATCAGGAAATGACATACACTACATGGCCCAAATATGTCGATATGATCCCTCGAACATTACATTATTCCAAAGGTTTGGACATCTATCATGATCTGCTGCAAAACAGCCTCCACTCCTTTCAGCAAAATTATAGAACATGACTGCAGGGATTTGCTCCCATTCAGTCACAAGAGAATGCCTGGCCAGAAGTCACTGCTCATCTCAAAGGTGTTTGATGGGGTTGCGGTCAGGACACAGTGCAGGCCAGTTAAGTTCTTCAGTGCCAAACTGGGAAAACCATTTCTTTATAGACTTGCCCCGTGGTCAAAGGCACTATCATGCTTGATAACACCAGCCTTCCCTCAAGCTGTTGCCACAAAGTTTGAAGAACACTATTGTTTAAAATATTGTTGTATGCTGCGACATCAAGATTTCACATAATTAGAATCCAGAGGCCTAGCCCAAACACCTCTGTCCACACACTTTTGGCAATAGTGTAGTCTTAAATGCTTTTTTTTTCTTTTTTTTTACTATTAGATTAAAAACAGCAGTGTGAAAATACTGTGCAATACTTTTGAGTGACCTACAACTCTGTGGTTACACTAAGTACAAAACCATTAAGTGTTCGGCCATGGAATTGATTATTTTGATTGAATTCAGCCGGCTGTGGTTTACCATAATACAGGCAAAATGACAAGTGTGTGGCTGATATACCACTGGGATACATTACTTTTTATAGAGAGAACATGAGCACAAAGAAAGGATTCTTAACGGTAAAATATCATTGTCGTCACTGCGTGGAATACCCATCATTTAACTTCTTAACATCTTGTTATCCTCCCAACCCCACAACACCAATCAGGTAAACAAGAACAAGAAGTGGCGCGAGCTGTCCACCAACCTGAACGTGGGCACGTCCAGCAGCTCCGCCAGCTCACTCAAGAAGCAGTACATCCAGTATCTGTTTGCCTATGAGTGTAAGATGGAGCGGGGAGAAGAGCCGCCAGCAGACAGCAGCAGCAGCAGTGGCAGCATGGCTGGAGGGGACAACAGGAAGCAGGTCAAGATCCAACCACCCTCACCTGGTAAGGACTGATAACAGACCGCTTCGCTGGGGTTTTCACAACTCCACTCTCCCATCTGTCAGCAGCCAAACAACAGGTGTTACTGATCAAACTACAGGTGTCAGGAACCATCAGAGAAACAGTGATCTGTATTCATGTGTCATACAACATCACCACAATAACAGCATTGCAGCTGTGTTTGAAACCTTCCAGTGAACTGTTATTCTATGGAGGACAGGGAACCAGGAGAAATCGTATTTATATATGTATTTAGTTAATGCAGCATGTGTACTGTATATATGTAGTATGTGCGGATTCATTGATTAGCAGGCTGTGTAAATTTGTCCCCTTGTGTCGGTTTTAGTTAAAGCCTGAGTTGCAGTTTGAAAAGACTATTTCGATTTGCGCGAGGTTGTAGCTGATCATATATCAAGTTGATTTAATGCAGAAATAAAAAGTAATGTCCATAGTGAAGCAATTAATTCCCAGCCAAAAACACCATAATCTAATTACGTCTGTCAGTTCATAGAGCTGTGGACCGCCAGAGAGTGTGTTACAACAGCAGAAACAGGCCTCATCTGCTTAGATATTTAACAAAATATGACAAGGGAGGAGGTGTCACAAGAGTGCAATTACTCATTTTTATTTGGTTCTTGATGTCTCATGTCTTTAAATCAATTTGCAGTTGTAACATTGCGTTGAAATCTAGATGAGGTGTAAAATACAACATACTGCAAATGTAACACTACAACGTGTTTAGCTAAAGAAAAGCACTATACTCCAAACAGTGATAACTCCATCAACCCTCTTACGAAAAAAAAAACGCTGACAACAAGCCACCATGAACAGTCAATGAGTATTATTATTAAATTATCCTAGTAGAGTGCAACATGAACACATGGACACACCTTAAAACCCACGAGAGATGAGCAAACATTAACGTTGTTTTGATTAGATGATTCTTCCTTTAATGAAGGTGAGCTAGGATACGATCACCACTTAAACCTGAGACTTGCCTTTATTTGATTACAGTGCGATTGAGGTTAAGTAATGCTGTTTTGATGCAGCACTGTAACACAAAGGGTACTTTTTGTTTGTGTTTATTACCTGTTCACACCACACGTCTCTCTATGCACAATTATGACGTGAGGATCAGGAGAGGAGAGAGAAAGAGTTGGAGCGATGTAGAGCGGTAAGGTCACGTCTCTAATTTGCAGCGGAGATGAGAAAAGTGACCCTGGCTTTTAAATAGAACATCGGAGCACTTCACCTGCCTGAGACACTACAGATTGCTTTTCCTGGTGGGTGGAAAGGAGCATCTGCCTTCATTTGCATACACATAGATGTATACAGTACACATGAACCGCACACACATACATAAACACATATGAATGAATGCATGTTCTGCTCATAACACTTTATAATTCATAATTCAGCCCCGTCTCATCTTGTCAAGGGGATCTAACCTCCTCAATTTTATAGAATCTCATTTTGCCCATATGAGCTGATGGGACCATTGTACAGAGTTAACATAATCGTAAATAGCATCTATATTGTGAAATATAAAAAGGTCAGTACTTGTGATGTTTGGACCGTCTTTTTGATATGCAAACTGTAAATTGCTTATGCTACAAAACTTGATTGAATTAATATCTCTTGCATATTTTTCATATCATCTGCACATGTAAAAATTGGTGGTTCTTATGAACAGCTTGTACTGAAATACCAGTGCCATGTTAGACATGAGTTGTCTCCATAAAGTATTCTGTAAATGTTACACATACCTATTTTAAAGAGTATTTCAGGTTTATTATAACCTATTTTCGTAGTTTGGGCCACTCAGCAATTTAAGTGCTGAGATCAGGGAACACGGTGACATTGCTCAGAAGTAGTCCAGTGTGGCAAGAAACACAAACACTCAAACAGGTTTTTAATAAACCCCCAGGTTAGCCAAATCTTTCTGAGGCAAACTCTTAGACAAGCGTTTCTACTTAGACACACAGTACTTTCGAGCTATGTTAGTAATTGGCAGAAAGTGAGATATCCTGTGCAGTAAGGGATTATTACTTAGGCTGAATTAATAAATGATTCTGTAGGGTTGGTGTTGTGATTGGCTCAGTTTTACCCCCAATTAAAGTTGTTTAGAAAAACTGGCTACTGTTGCTTGTTATAGTAGGAAAAGCACAGGTGTTACTAATAAGGTTAAAAATGACCATGTGACAGTGAGCCAGCATGCACGATCCCAAGACCCTCAAACCAAAGTAGCTAAATGAAACTCAGTTATCAATAATTTTATTAATTACACCTGTGCTTTCCCTACTGTGACATGTCAAAATGTCTTTGGTGAAAAAGGCCCATTGTCTGACCACTCATGTTTCTTGCCCCATCTGACTTTGTTGTAGTAATGTTGCCTGGTTCTCAGTTCTCAGCAATCACTTTGTTGAGTACAATGTTATCAGAACTGATAGAAATTATGGCCAAAACTAAAAGAATAAGACCTAAGTTGTAAAAAAAAAAAAAAAAAAAAAAAAATTCCTTCAAGATTACATTTAAAATACTTCAAAAGAAAAAATTCAACAGGTTAAAAAATCTGCCTTTAGGGTAAAATGTTTTTCTCCCATATACTTAAACTTGCTCCGTGTGTTGAAATGTATGATTTTCTTGTGACACTTGTGATCATCAGTGTCATTAAAGTGATTACATTTCAGTTAACTTCAAAGATCCCCCGCAGACATATTTTAAGACAAATCATGCTTGTATGTACACGTTTTATCTTGAGGTTTAAGGTGAGCGCAGAGAAACTTTCCCCCTTCAGCTGATGAATGTGGAAACAGTCTTCTAACATCAAACCCTGAACATACATCATTCTGCACACAGAAGGTCAAACATCCAAGTGAAGTAACAATAAGTACGCATTTTACATAATATATAGGATTTTAAGACCACATACACTGGCAGGTAACACAAAGTTCTTGCGGTCCAGAAAATCTTGTAGGCAGCTGCATCGAATCATAAAATGCGACTGCGAGAGAACCATCCCTTTGAAGACCACATATACAAAATTACTTCAAAACTGACACTTAGTGTAATGTCATAAATGGGGATAAATACCACAGGTTCACAATCTAGAAAAAAATCCTTTCTTCTTCATACCTCTGTCCTGATCTACTATGTATTCTTGCCTGCTCTGAAGTGAAAATTGTCCTACTGACACCCTGCCAGCCTATATATAGACTGACAGCGCAATGATGTCACAGAGGGAGCTTGTCCAGCGGGCTAGAGGGGGTGGTGGGGTGGAGAGGGTGTGTGTGTATGTGTGTGTGTGTAGTGGTGGTGGTGGGGTGTGGGGAGTGATTAATGAGGACTGGAATGTAGAATGTAAACAAACTCGGCCTCGCCGTCACCTTTCATTCACAAAACTGGCTCGGCTGACTGACTCCCCCCAACCCCTTAACCACTACTACCCCTCTGGATTATGTCATCCACTGACACACACACACATACAGGCTCTTGTGCACACACACATCATACATCAGCCACATGCCTCTTGTACACACACACTTTTTTTTGCATTGGCTCCTCTGTCATTCTTTTCTCCCTGTAAATGTGGAGCAGAGGGCACTTGAGTTCACGCTCTCCTCCACCTCCCTCCGTCATCGTGCCCCGTCGCTCAGTATTATGTATCTGCCTGTCTGCCCGCCTGCTCTTGAAGAATGGCAAACCTCTTAACCTTGGCTAACCCCCACCATTGTTTGCACTTCTTCACATGTGCATGTGTGTGTGCACATGTTCGTCTGAGGCGGGGATATCCCAGGAAGTGAAGAATCCCTAATGCTCACTGCCCCTTTTTGCCCTCTCTCCTACCTCTGCTCATCGCATCCCATCATCATGGGATAACCATCTCTCCCTGTCTCTCTCTCTCTCTCTCTCTCTCTTTCTCTTTCTCTCTGTCTCCTGTGATGTAGAGGCAGGGGGTATCGTTGAATAATTCAGAATTAGCATGAATTTTTAAAGCTTAAGTCTTTCTTTTTTTTTCCTGTGGAAACGTGTGGTGCAGGGAAAGGCCACTCAGGCTGTTCCAGAGGAAGGCTTCTTACGCTAAATGCTCATTAGGATACTTTCACATTCTCTCTTTCTCTGTCTTTGTCATCTTTTAACCGGAACAGTCCACATTTTCCATTAAGCCTGCTTCAGGGAATTTGTATCCCTTGGTTTTATCTAGTTGGGGTTCTTTGTGTGGCGGGCTCTTGTAGCTCTGCACTGCTATAATTTTCTAGTCATCTGAACTGAGAAATTCACAGAAATATGGTGTCATAACAAGAGAGCACACTAACCCAGTTTTAACCCCAGTTTGATTCACTGTGTGAAGAGATGAATTTTTCCTAGGAGGCGGTCATCAGCACAGGCTTTCTCAATCTCCTCCCTCATATTTAAAGGATATTTTTTGAAGCAAAAAGCACAGACTTTTTTCCCCAATGCACAAATGGTAGAGACACAGTTATATATACACTATATTTTATTCAAATACACTATGTCCCCCAGCTCAGCCCTCCACATGAACCCCTCATCAAGTCCGTGGCACACCTAAAAAAGCTAGCTAAACCATCTTCAAACAGCTTCCAAATAAAGAGCTGTGCTGCCACCGCCTGAGTGGGCAATTCCCTCAGACAAATCCTTCCCTTCTCTCTGCTGTGTCCTCTCCTCCTGCTCCTGCCTCCTTTCCCTTCTCCTCTTCCTCCACCGGCCCCCTTTACTGCCCTCATGTAGGCTGTTTGCTTGAGCTCAGTTCTCATGTAGGGCATCACTGTGAGTGCCTTAGCCTTAAGTCCAAAGTTATCTCCCTAATACAGCACCTTGCTGCAGCCAAAGCCCACTATGGCCGTTTTAAAACTCAAACCAGTCTTCATATCTGAAGACTCGGGGGAGCTCAGCGGTCTGAATGTGTTACCATTTTTGCTGTGAATTTTGTGAATCGTCTAGCTACAATAATAAGGCTATTTCTGTCTCCCAGCCAATTCAGGCGGCTCCCTCCAAGGCCCTCAGACACCCCAGTCCTCTGGCAGCAGCTCTACAGCAGAGGCAGCAGGGGATCTGAAACCTCCTACTCCCACCACCACCCCTCTGGGACAGGTCACACCACTGCCTCCCAACAGGTACCACACAGACATACAGTACTATACTGCCACTGCTCCTCTAAATTCTGTTCCTTTTAATACTGTTTTACTGCTTTAACTAGCATCACAGCTACTATTATTACTGCTTTTGCTGCTATCAGCAGCAAAGTGAACACAGCGAACATCTAAGTTATTAATGACAATGTTATTAATAGTGAAATACTGCTTAGTTGCTCTTAGTTTGTATGATCAATTAACTTTTTATTCTTTGCAGTAGGTTTCAGTTTAATATTGGGACACTCATGTATGTAGAAAGAAAGATGTTGATGTACAAACCTAAATTGCACAATCTTACGTGAAGCAGAATTTGATCAAAATGATCTTTATGTACATATGTAATTATGTTCAGATACATTAACATTATTCATAGAAACAGGTAGGTTTAATAGTTTCCCTAATGAGAAAAGGCTTTGTTCGTTATGAGATTGAAGATTAAGTACATTTTGTGTTTTATTCCTCTTCACTATTTATGATTTTAGTCCTATACTTTTTAGCAAAATATACTTCTTCTCTGCTGACTTCTTAATGATTGATAATGAAGACTTGAGTTGTGTTTTAGACAAGTCTTTTTCTAGCAGATTTTATTTTTAGAGCTTTAGAGCTTTGAGAGGAGACAAAGTTATATGTTTGCAATATAATTTTATACTGTATGAAAGAAGTATTCATACTGCAGCAGATTTGGTTATTTTTAAGCCCACAATGGCAAAACATACTCCTACTACAACTACTACTATTAAATCTGCTGCCACCTTTTCTACTGTATCATTACTAGTACGATTCTATGGCCTTATTCTTATATGGAGTATCTGAAGAATTTAATATCAAAATTAGACATCATTTAAAAAATTAAAAATTACAAAATGAAAACACTTTTTAAAAAATTAAGGAATTCTTTCACAGCACATGGTATCCATATTTTCAGTGTGTCCAGTCCTCGGTCTCCACCTCTCTCATACAGCTCCCTCTTTCTCCCGTTTTCTCTCCTCTCTGTCCCTCCCTTCTTACCCTCCTCGTCTGGTCCAGGAGCAGTGTGAGTGTACAGGACCCCTTCTCAGAGGTGAGCGACCCGGCCTTCCAGAAGCGTGCTACCTCCCTGCCCCCCTCAGCCCCTTACCAGCAGGGCCTCAGCATGCCTGACATGATGATGAGGATGCAGTATGATGCCAAGGATCCCTTCGCTGGGATGAGGAAGAGTAAGTGAGGAACATGCTGTGGCATCCGTTCACCAAAACACCAAGCCCTGAGCCAATTTTCCAAATTTCCCAGACTTTTTTGCTGTGTTGCAAAAAAACAGGAAATTGATTTGAATCAAGTATTTTATTTATTATGTTATATATATTTAAAGGACCTCAAGTTACATTTTCAAATTATAAATACATATTGTCAATATTGACTATATAGGACATTTCATTCATGTTTTACTTACAGTAGACATCCAGGAAACCTGAAACTTCATCTTAAAACATAATATAAACTTACTTGGTTCTTTGTCAAAATTACTCATGTATGGAAAGCCTTTCGTCTGTCTCATTGATTTAATTCATTGTCTAGTCACCATGTCGCCTCAGATCAGGACAGATGTGTCTGTTATACTACTAGAACTATGAAAGGAGATGGGAACTGTTTGTTACACCACTCACCCCTTTATCGAAAACACCAGCTCTTCTGATGTTCTTGTAGCTTAGCCTCCGTCTCATCCTAACTTTGTTCATCCTTTTCATCCTCCTCGTTTAAACCTTTCATCCTTTCCACCCTGCTGAGAAGCACCTGTTTTTGGCCAACTCATGTGGTTTAGTTTTCAGAACAAACAGTAGTTTTAGAAAGGATGGCGGCTCCTCTGAAACCTGAGGAGAATGGAGTCTGAATGAATAATATGGTGGATGTTAGCTGCATAACATCAGTTACAGCCTCAGAACAATGGGTTTAATAGTGTAAAGTGGTGAATATTCATAGAGGAATGCTGCCACCTGCTGGTTAACAGAAGACATGACTCATAAACAAAATCCTTAAAATGATGAGCATATTTAGGCCTCTGTTGCATGTTTCTAGGACAATCATAATCACACTGTTTTTCACATCAATGCCTGTTAAAATTAGGATTCCCTTCTCCATTTTTTTTCTTTTTTTCTACATTCAATCACTGTTAAATGAGATATTTTCAGATGTATTTACCTCCTTTGCTTTCTTCCTCCTCAGTGGCAGGAGGTGATCCTTACATGCCGGGGCAGATGCCCAGCAGTGGTATACAGGACATGTATGGTCGGCCCCCGTCAGCCCTGAGTATGAGCCAACGGTCGCAGTACCCATACGGGCCCGGCTTTGACAGAAGGTAAGCAATGAAGCCAGAAGAAGAGGGTGGTGAACCTCTGGAAATTTTCCCAACATAAGCACAAAGAACCACTGTAGTGTTTTTACTTAATGTACCCACCTACCTGTTTATAATGGAAGTTGTGTCAGTGGCATGTGTCAGAAGCATTAAGACTTTCCTGTTGTGTGGTCCTCAGACCGGACCATGTGATGGGGATGGAGGGGAGCATGGGCCCCCCCGGGAGTCAGAACAACATGGGACCTTCAAACAGTGAGGGTAGCATGTATTCTCCCAGCAGATACCCTTCACAGCAGAGGTCAGCACCTGTTTGTGTGTGTGTGTGTGTGTGTGTGTGTGTGTGTGTGTGTGTGTGTGCGCGTGTGTGAGCGTATTCAGACCAATACATAAATATTGTGTAGTTTTGCTAGTCTTTTTTTAATATTCCTTCTTCTGTTCCAGACATGACGGCTACGGTCAGCAGTATCCCGGCATGCCATACGGGATGCATCCGTCTGGGATGTTTCCACAGCAACAGGTGAGAGACATTATCTTTATATACTCAGTACTGTTAATCTATTACTATAAGATGGAAATACAGTCCTTTTACAATAGTCAGCCCTAAGAATATCACAGTTCAACGCACCGATAATGGATAAATAAACTATGAAATAAGTTTTGTTTGTTCTGGTAATAGTGGCCATTGCTGCATTATTATTGTATTGTTTTGATCATTTTTGTCGTCATTCCTCTCTAACATAAGTACATTTTATTTCTTTTATAACTAATAAAATAGAGTAGACCTGAATTTGCTCAGTTCATGCAGTCACTAACAGCATTGTTCATGAATGAGCTTAATCAGTAGTTCAGACTAAACTGTATATCAGCAAATGTTATCAAACAGAAGATTAACTGATGATAACTACAGATATTGTATCACTGCCTCCTGCATCTCTGAATGCACACTGAAAGTTTTGGAACAATTGTAAGCAAATGAAGACATTTCTTCAGCTCACATGCATAATTCATAACTCCTACTCCTCTTCAGCAACATTAAAACACAGAGATAACATATATACATATAAAACGTAGAAATATACACATGAAACAATGTATAGTGTTAAAACACAAACTGGCCACTACTGCAGCTTTATGGAACTGATGACAAAGTGAGTTGATTTACTGCAACTGGGATAAAAGAACTCTTGAAGACATGTAAATTTGTTATTGAATAATTAATTGCAACCAGAGCAAAATAGCCATGCGTGTTGTTTTGTCTTGTTTTGTCTTTTTTTCAACATAATTCTTAGTTTTACTGTTTTCTTTTTTGTCATTGGTTATCATTTTTAAAAAATCTTTATTGTAATATTCACTTTTCTGTTGTTTCTTCAATACTCTTTGAGTACTTTGGGCTGCACTTCTGCTTAATTACATATAATTAAGCAAATGCTTATATAATTACACATTTATTACATATAATAATGGAATGATAAGAATTTATCTGGCTGCGTGTGATTGTACAATAACTGGCATAAATTCATCACTAACTATCCACACCTTTGCTTTAGCAGGGCTACAAACGGCCCATGGATGGTATGTATGGGCCCCCACCCAAGAGACACGAGAGTGACATTTATGCCATGCAGTACCCCAACCAGCAGCCGGACATGTACAACCACTATGGTGGTGGGTACTCAGGTCCTGAACACAGACCCATCCAGGGACAGTTCCCCTACCCCTACCCCCGTGACCGTATGGCCCCCTCGGGGCAGAGCCAGCACAGTATGATGGGTGGGGGACCCACACCTAACCACGCTGCTGATGGCCCCAACATGTGGCCTTCCAGGACAGACCTTGGCTATCCCTACCCCAACCGACAGGGGCCGCCATCACAAATGCCCCCTTATGGCTCACTTGGTAGAGATGACATGGATGGGCGGCCCGGACAGGAGCAGTGGCACCGTCAGTCTCCCTACATATCATCATCAGGCGGCATGGCTCCCCTGTCGTCACGCCAGCCCCCGTCATCTTATTCTAACTCCCCATCCATGGCAAACCACCTGCCCAGAGCACCCAGCCCAGGGGCCTTCCAGCGCTCCATGGACTCCCGGATGTCACCCAGCAAAGTACCGTTCATGTCACCCATGAAGATGCCTAAACCTGGGATGGCCATGATGGGCTCACAGGGCCCTGGGCCACTGGGTCAGTTTCCTCCGAACCTGAGGAAGGACCTCAACTACCCGCCAGGATCAGTGGAGGCTGCCATACCAACTCTCAAGCCTCGACGCAAGCTTACCTCCAAGGACACTGGTGAGATAGAGCATTCATTTGTAGTCCTATTATTTCATCAATCAATATTTTAAAAAGTGCTGTCAGTAAGGTGAGAAGTTGTAAACATGTTGGTTGGTAAATAGATTGCTGATATTTCCTGGTCATTTATAGGCTGTTCAATTCTAGCTGAATATTTAGCTTGCAAATTATTTTTATGCTCTAAAACAACAACATTACTTCCCTCCTTTAGCTGTACAACTAAACCAAATTTTCAGGTAGAACTACCACAACACGAGGTACATTTTATTACAAAAGTCTTTTTATCATTTGGGCAAAGTCTGATCACCATTTTTTTTCCCTTCCTGGTCTCAAAACTCCCACTGTTTTAATCCCAGGAACGCCTGAGGCCTGGCGTGTGATGATGTCTCTGAAGTCTGGACTCCTAGCAGAGAGCACATGGGCTCTAGACACCATCAACATCCTGCTGTACGATGACAGCACTGTGGCCTCCTTTAACCTCTCCCAGGTAAAACTAATTTTACTACAGCTCACTGATGACTGACAGAACAGATTCATTTAGCCCACTAGAGCATGCTGTGACAGTCTGAGTTAAAGCATTCTGAATCTCTTTAAACCTGATAATCTAGACTAACCTTTTCTATTGTTGTAAGAATCTGTAAGAGGATTTGCTTTGCTATTCTCACTTGTTGTTATTGACTTGAAGGATTCTAGATATCCAAGAATGTTCAAAAAGAAAGTGATTATAATGTGAAAATAGTTAGTAGACAGTAAGTCTAAGCTTTCCTCTAAAGATGCATTCACCATGTGGGACCCCTTGTCAATTTATGTCTGATTGATTTCTGCTTACATTGTTGACACTGATATTTTATGTTTGTCTGACCAGTTGCCTGGCTTCCTGGAGCTCATTGTAGAATACTTCCGTCGTTGTCTGATTGAGATGTTTGGCATCCTGGAAGAGTATGAAGTCGGGACTGTGGCTCACAAAAGCCTCTTGGGCCCCACTAGTAACCAGAAAGAAGAACCCATCCCTGACCAGGAAACAGACTGTACGGTCCAACCTGAACCTGAGTCAGCCCCGGCTCCAGAGATGCCGGTAGAGCAAGCAGAGGGCAGCACGGAGGAAGCTCCACCTGTCACCGCAGAGCCAGTGTTATCTGAGGTGAATGGCGAGAGGGAGGAGTCTGAGGGGAGCATAAAGAAGGAGGACAAGAACAAAGAAGACAGAGAAAAGGGGGGAGAGGAAGAGGAGAGTGAAAAGGGAGCGGAGAGTAAAAAGGAATGTGCTGACCAGCCTGTCGCAGCGCTAGAACCCAGACCTAAACAAGCCAGCAAGTATGATAAGCTCCCCATCAAGATTGTCCACAAAGAGGATCCAATTGAAGACATGACAGGTTACGTCACTGAGTTCACCAGCGGGCTGCTGCACTGGCAGGCTGGTGGAGGTGACTCCACTGCTCACATTCAGACACACTTTGAACCCCGCAGCGAACCACCTGCCAGGGCAGACGAAAAGATGAGGAAAGAAAACAAACAGGAAAACAAGACGGATGACGTGAAGAATCAACCAAGGAAACATATCACTGCTACTATTGATGATGTTCTGTGTGCTAGGGTTGATGCCCTCTCTTACGCCCACCCTGCACGTTCCTTGCCATCCTACCCATTCAGGGTGCATCCTGATGGGGAGCAGGACCACATCACTTTGCTGGAGGATGAGCCCCGCTGCCTGGACGAGGCACCGCTCTCCACAACCTCTGCCTGGCAGGACTCTCTGACCAAGCGGTGCCTCTGCGTCTCCAACATCATCCGGAGCCTGTCCTTTCTCCCGGGGAACGACTCGGATATGTCACGCCACCCTGCTCTGGTTCTTCTTCTGGGAAGGCTCCTCCTGCTGCACCACCAGCACCCAGAGAGAAACAGGTCGCCCCCTAGCTATCAGAGAGATGAACAGCAGGAGCAGGGGCTGTCGAGCAGTAAAGAGGAGTGGTGGTGGGAGTGTCTGAGTGTGCTCAGGGAGAACGCCATGGTCACTCTGGCCAACATCTCAGGCCAGCTAGATCTCTCCACCTATCCAGACACAATCTGTCTCCCCATCTTGGATGGGCTTCTCCACTGGATGGTGTGTCCTTCAGCTGAAGCCCAGGACCCCTTCCCATCTGCACCTCCCTACTCCCAGCTCACTCCTCAGAGGCTGGTGCTGGAGTGCCTCTGCAAGCTGAGCATCCAGGAGGGCAACGTCGACCTCCTGCTAGCTACGCCGCCTTTCAGCCGACAGGAGAAACTCTTCACCGTCTTGGTCCGCTATGTGGGTCAGAGGAAGGCCCAGGTGTACAGGGAGATGGCAGTGGCAGTCCTCTCCCACCTGGCACAAGGAGACCCCACAGCGGCACGTGCCATAGCCATGCAGAAGGGCAGCGTGGGTAATTTGGTGGGCTTCTTGGAGGACGGTGTTAGCATGTCGCAGTACCAGCAGAACCCTCATAGCTTGCTGCACATGGGACATCCACCTATGGACCCACCTAGTATAAACATGATGTGCAGAGCAGCTAAAGGCCTGTTAGCCATGGCTAAAGTAGAGGAGAACAAGACAGAGTTTGTGCTGTACGAAAGCAGATTATTAGACATCTCCATTTCCTCAGTGCTCAACGTGGGAGTGGTGGCCATTATTTGCCAAGTTCTCTTTCACTTAGGGAAATTATGACAGGAGGAGAGGCAGGACTCGCACGGCAGACATTAAGGCGGACAACATATTTCTGTGGTTTTTCTATTTTTATTTATCAAAATGACAGAAAATGTTTGTTTTTTTTAAAAAAGAAATATCCACATAAACAAAATATCTCTATATATGTATAGCTTCTAGGCACTGTTAAAAAAGTGAGTTTGGGATTTGAAAGCTCATTTTAATACAAATATTTAATACCTGCTGGTGTTGGATTGCTACGTTTGATATTTTGTTTGGCATTTGTTTGTTTTTTTTGTTTGTTTACTTTTTTCAGCCAAAGCTGCCACCAGATCTCGGTGCTGAATTACGTGGTTCCTTTTGAGTCGATGAGTTGTTGAGATGTTTTTCAGTTTTATAAATGCTATAATATACTCATCAACATTTTGTTAATGGAGAGTATTTATTTAAAATGTGACACTGTACAGTAGTTTGAACTTTTTTGCCAGCAGTTATGGGGGAAAAAAAACACTGACTTTTTAAATTGAAATATATATGTCTCCATCGCTGGAAGATAAATTGTGCAATAGGACTAGAGCAAGTTGTCCCTTTTTGAGAACAACGAGAAGATGTAAATCTTTAAAGACACCTGCAGTGTGTGCTTTAGGCCATCATGAGGCAGCATTGCACCAGCCAATCAACATGAGAAAAGCGCATCTGTCAAAAGAAGTGTCTAATTTATCAATCATAGCCTCAACGACTTTCACAGATGAACTTTGTGTTTCCTAAGCACTTGTGTTATGTCTGTATTTTTTCATCACTGTGTATATAAACCGTTGTACAATGGACGCACATGATTCTTTCAGTCTCAATCAAGCATAGCAAGAGATGGGACTTTCTGACTATTATAACAAAATGCTTTTATTGTTGGTAAAATTTGTTATTGTTATTATACATATTTTGTTAATGGGGTCAAATATTTGAACATGGCAGATGTAACTGATGTTTCAATGTAAAAATTCCTGTATGCATTGTATTATAGCTGAGAAAACAATCGCTTTGGTAATCAAACGTGGAAGTGCCAGGGTGAGAGGATAACTAGGCGAGGTTACACAAGAAAACTGAACACATTTCTGTTCATTACTGTCCTCCATTCATGTCAATGGGCATATTTTTGAATCTGAAGCTCTAAAAGAAACATGTGAAAAGAACCTTCAAAATGTCCTGAAAGCTCATTGTAAAATTTGCCTTTTTTCGTATGACTCCATGTCTCTCTTTTATTCAGTATACACATTTATACTCTGTGCTGCACATGTCACAAATAAATGTACGATGAACATCGTTAAGCACCAGAGACGTTGCATTATGTCCAGACAATCTTAGGCCAATAAAACAAACATCAACTGCTTACTCGGGCTGCTTCTCATTGACTTCATTCTAAATGATTTGACCACAGCCGGAGGACACGTGATAAGATGACCTGATTGTTTTCTGTCTGATCACACTTGAGTTCAGATAAAGATGCTGCTGTTCTAGTATGACCTCAGAGGTCTCTGATGCATATTAAAAATGCCTCCCATCTATAAATACCAGTTTTATATTTGATCTCTAATGACCACTAGAACATTAACAGGGTTATTTAACAGCTTGTGCATAATTTTACTAGTGTTGATAACTGCTGCTTTAAATACAACATATTTAATCAGCATCATCATGTGTCCAGGAATATTTCCTATGTGGGTATAATAACAGGACAAAGGTGATGTAAGCTGTAAGTTACTGAAAAGGTCAGTCCTCCCTCAACACTGGGTGATGTATTGACTGTAATGTGTGGCTGTTCCACATCACAAACAACTGAATGAAATCTTATGAAAAGGAAAACTAAAATATTATGACATTCCTTTGTTAAAAGACATTTGAATGAACTTGAAATACTGAAATTAAGAGTTACAGCACATCATTAAGAAGCCAGCTGATCTTTACCAACCTACCACTAATGATTTTTGCAAAAAAAGTGATATTGCGGTTATTCTCTAGTATTCTTTATGAAACTAGCATTGTTCCCAGGACTACGTCACTCTTATAGTCACTCGTGCTTGTTGATGAATTTCTGCATATAAACTTCCTCTTTTTAGTAACTATGTTGAAGTGAAGATTAAACTCAACAACCCTGTCGTTATCAGTTGTCTCACTTTAGTCAGTTTTGAATCAATCTATACATATATATATTCTTTTCAAGAGAGGCATAAAATACTGCCTCCTTGTACAGTATAGTTTGTATTGTAGGAAGACTTCAAAAGGAAAGTAAAAATGAATTAGTTATCCATTTATTGGTCACATGATACTGCTATACTGATGTGTCCATGTTACAGTCTGGCTCTGATAAAGAATGGCAACAATTTCATTATTGTACTCATGGGACCCCAGAGTCAGATTCACAGAGCATCTGTTTTTGTGTAATCCTCATTAGGAAAGAGGTCAATGACATCACCATTCTCAGCACATACAGTGATCAGTACACTTCCTCTTCACATCCCCACCTGAATCCGAAGGTGCTTGTGTTCTTGTATTTGGGAAATAACCAAAGCACATCAGACAAAATCCAGATTTTTTAGAGGGATTTATAGTGACAAAAGTAGAGAGAGATTCTTATTACCAGGCTCCATTGTCAGATTTGGCCCAGATGAAGACCCATCTGCAGCCAAGATTAAAACTGCATGCCTTGTCTGCACATTTGACACCATTCACCCTTATCCAATAAGGGAAAAGTACATGCAGACATCTACAATCATTGCCTCTGCAGTCCTCCTATATCTGCCTTCAGTGCTGCCTGAGGATAAGCAACAGGTTACTTATCTGTAAGTTAAGTCATAACAGGTACAGTATCACCTGCTCCTTATGCACATAAGTCTTTCCTCACACACCCTTTTTAAAACTTTTGATTCAAAGGTGTGCAATTATAACTACAACAATTACAATTGGCAGTGCTACCAATCCCCAGTGAGTGTTTTCCCAATATCAAAATATTTTATGAGGAATGGGTTGGATACTTACAGTTTCAATCAGTCTTACAATTTACTACACTTTCATCTCACCAATTTCATTATCTGCTAGCATGACACATCAGAGGCTAATCTAGATACTCTCAACTTCCCTCTTTCTTTCTAATTATGCTCATCTGGCCCCCATTTATCCTTTATTTTTTGTGTTTGAATAGCATCCTCCAGTTTGTTTTCCCCCCGAATTGTTATTTCCTCTTTAGCTGGAATTTCCTTCCTTTACCAGGGGAAATGTGGGCATAATATCAAGTCCTATTTCAAGCTGCCTTTAATAATAACATTCCTCAGGATGACAACACAGGCAATAAACAGTCTCATGGCAGGTTGGGCTTCAAAGAATGATTGTTAGCTGGGTTGCTTGGCTGCAGAGAGCTGTAATCACTCATCTTCATCTTATTAAAATCTTACTGACACCTTAAAACTAATTACAGCATTCCAAAGAGGTGGATAGGTGGTGATTGATTTCTAACTAAAGCTTGTTTCTGTGGTGAGAGAAATGGATATGTCACTGCATCTTGGGCTTTTTAACTGTAGGTGCATTTGTGTTACATCTACAGGTATGCACCTGCACATTATAAACAGAGTCTTAGGCTGCATACCTCTGAGTGCTTTCAATTTCAGCCTGTCACTTAGAGTTTGGATGGAAGGTGGGTTGCTGTACTTTTTTGGTGATGGAGGATGCGTTTCACGTAGGCAGCCAACCGCAGGAGAAAGCCTCCCACACTCCTGTGCCTCTGAGAACCTGAGTCATCGAGCTCTGACAGGATGGATGTAGTGGCTGTGAGGAAGTCAGGCCCGTCATTGGTTACTGCTGGCCTAGGTACCCTGCCCTGCTGCCTCTCACCGCTAACGTAGGTAGATGAATGAGTATTGGGTAAAAACACGACTGCTCTGACCTTTCTAGTCATGCATTACAACACATGTGTGGTAGTGGTGGTGTGAACAGTGGGTTTCCCAAATCAGGCTGCATCCATTAATTGTGGCCTCTTGAAATGGCTTTGATCTCAGTCTGTTCTTTCATCCTGTCCAGCTTTCTAAATGAAACAATATTGCTTATGAGGCCTTGGCAGGATGTGATTGAGTCCAATGTTGTTCTTGGATTCTGACTCAAAGGCCCTATCATGTCCGCCCATTTCCCAAAACAAACACGGCCTCAGCCATATGACACGCAGATCATTAGCAGCCACTGAAAACATCCACAGCTTTAAGACAGATTTAAGTGTAACGTGCTGCTTGATAGCTTCACATAACCGGCAGTCGCAGCCAGTTGTGAAGGCGTCTCAGTCAGCTGGCAGATGCATGCCACAAGTTTTGGGTGGGACGACTTACAGTTCATGACCACTTCCTGAGTAATACTATGTCAGCCAATTTTGCAAATGAAGAAATGTAGTTTGTATGTGTGTGTCAGCAGGCTGATAATGTTTCATTTCTACTAAAGTGAAATCAATTTGCTATGATTGCTGATTTTTTTTTCCATCCAACTATCAAACAACAAATGCATTGGCAGCACATAAAAGTACAGTGAGAATAAGTGTTGTCCTCTCTGCATGGTGTTTGAGTCTGAACAATGGAGTCCTCTCACATTACATGAAATGCAGCCAGACTTGTGGTTCTTTTCAGAGAAAGTGGATAATTGTATGGCTGTGGGAGTGAATGAGCTAAACCGCTTGGGTGACTTCAGAGTGAGATGAGGAGGTGTATGTATTTGTGTGTGAGTGTGTGTGAGTGTGTTTGTGCATGTGTAGGTGTTAAGAGGAGGACAGATGACAGAGGAATGGTAGGCTCATGATGCAATCATTTGTATTAATGCAGGCTGAACAGGAAATTGCATCATAACTGTATGTTGTGTGGGAGCGAGGCACGAGCCATGTGGTAACATCACTGCATGTCTGTTTTCAGGAGAGACAACGTTAATATGACTAATAGTGTCTCCATTTACTGGATGATTTACTGTCAATGATGTTCGTTATGTCAGCCTTCAGACGTTATATCATCTTCCTGAATCAAGTTGATTCATTTAATAATTGTCCTTCCTGTTTCACTGACTTTTACTTAGTGTAAAAAAATTATCCATCTTTCATTTTTCTGGGGACCCCTGCGGATCAAGGGATCAGGACATGTCCAGACTAGTTTTTTAGAAGGGCCCAAATCATGGATGTTTGATAAGAACTGGATACCCAACTTTAAGGACTTGGCTCTGGGAAAGTTAAAGTTGAAGTGCAGGACTTTTGTCTCCCCCTTCTGGCAGTGGGAGTAATTACAAAACACTATCAACACAGGCTTACGTCATAGGCCGTAGCCTGCTCAGTCGCTAGTGTTGCGGCTGTAAATAAATAGTATTTACAGTATAAATAAATAGCTTTGGGTAAATAGGTTTGAGCATCACACAACAACAATTTGGTCCGATAACATGTGGAAAGCCTAGAAGAGCCGCATGATTAAATTATTTTTTCCCCATTCAAGTTAGCAGAGAGCTAACCGCAAGTTTGCCGGTGGAAGTCTCTAGTGCACATGCTCTACCCATAAAGCATGCACATTCATCCGGGCTGGATTGGGAATATCAAACCTGACACCAGATCAAAAACTTAAGTTAAAATTATGCCTTTTGCAAATGTGAGGGTCCGCTGGGGTCCATGTGACACAAATCTCGTCATCAGTGGGTGTATGTGTAGGCTCTGTGCGGACATCCGCATACGTCCAATTTGTTGCGCCAAACTTGTCCGCGCCGGTCCATGTGGTCACAATGCTATCTTCCTGTAGACGCCGATCTATTGCGCACATGTGGAACATGTCCCCCAAGCGGACACTAGAAGGTAGTGTAAACAGAGCTGTCCGTGGTGTCCGCAGCTGTCCATGTATGTGTCCACTCCGGAGTATCTGTGGCTTTAATCAGCATTGTGTGAACTCATTTGGCAAGGGCTTGAATTTAATGGGCGTTCATTTATATGTAAAAGTTCCAAACTGCAGGTTTATATGAGCCCAAATATTCACGTCATAAATCTGTCAGTTTTCTAATCCCCTTCTAAGTACTCTCCTTGAGATGTGATGCACTTGTCCCAGGTGCTTCTAACATTCCTGGAAACATTTCCTGTAGTCATCATCTGTCACGGTGTCCAGACCTTCCTGCGGTTCTTCCTGGATTTCTTCCACAATGGTGAATCCTCCCCCTTTCTGTCCCAATTTTAGTTTCTGATAACTACACCCCACCCATGCTGTGGGTCCTGTCAACAGTTTTACAGACATCTTGCTTATTTTAGCAGTCTATGAGGAAAAAAAGCACTTGGGCTGAGGGATATTTCTGTCATAGTACCCCTACAACAATTAATGAATTGCTCTGTAATTACAGCCATGGCCCAGATGGGACTTACGGTCATACTGATGTATTATATGGGGTTGTCTTGGTGGCCTCAGGATTTAAAACACTGACCATGTAATTCTAACATCCCTAGTTTGAGTCTGGCCAGGGACTTTTCTGCATTTGATTTCCCGTCTCTCTCCTTATCTCCATTAACCTTGCTCCACTATCTATTAACGGTGTGAAATACCTCTAAAACCCTTGTGGAGGGAGGGTGGGGTGTATATTTTATTCCCCTTGTCACCTTACACCCATCGTTGGACACGCCCCTGCTACAAGGACCCCATTTTATGGACGCCTGGAGGTCCCCGGACTACGGTTTGGGAACCCCTTCAGCAGCAGCAGCAGCCCGTCCTCCCTTCACGCTCCCCCTCAGGAGTGAGCTCAGCCTCGGTTGGAGGGGGAGGAGCAGGCTGCGAGGCTCCGCTCTGCTCCCATGTTGATGTTTGTTGTTTGCGAGGGTGGCAGCACTGTGTGTGGTGAGGGGACATCATGTGAACGGAGGGCTGTCGACGCTTCTTGGGGAATGTCGCAACTTTTTTTCCGGAATACGTGTCTGAATGGTGAAGATTTCTGATGACTAGTCGCCGATTGTTGTTGTGAAACACTTGGACATATGGCTGTAGGGTCCTGCTCGGTGCGTATTGTACGACGGCCAGTCATGATGCTGGAGCTCGTCTGAGAGCACCCTGCTGTGTGGTCTTTCTCTGGGTTTGCCCCCCCCCCCCTTTTTTTTTAGACGAACTTCTTCCTCGGCGACGAGCTGCAAATTTCAAACTCATTTTTTTTTTACCCTTTAAACTTCTCCAAAAAAATGGTGTTCTTCCCTTTGTCCTCGGCTCGCAACAAACCTGGATAACGAAAAGGAGTAGCTACGACGTGACAACACCCCGACACGACAACCAGCGTTTACTTTCCTTCGGTAATGTTAAAGGCAGCGCTTCAACTGTCGCTTCAGCCGGCGAAGCAGACACACACAACACCGGGATGTGAAGCTATGGTGTCTGTAATGTTATGCGGTTGACAGCACACTCAAACCTTCGTCTTAACTCCTCTTGTGTGGGAGAGTTTAAAGTAAAATAGCCAAGTCAAAACGTGTTAGTTATGTAGGTGATGTGAGTAGTAAGCAAGCTAGCTCTTAATTGCATAAGTTGGTCAACATGCTAACATTAAGTCATTTTTTTTATCAACTTGCTAGCCGTGTTAGCCTTAGCAGCACTTTAGCCAGGTTGCCTGCTAACAAAGGCGCTATTAATGTTAAGCTATGGTATAAGTGAGCTGCTAGTGAAGTTATTTGCCAAGTTAGCTAACGTTAGGTTAGCTAAACTTCCTGTATGGTTTTATATGTTGCTTTACCAAACTCACTTGAGGGTCTTTAGAATAGCTATACAAATGTAGTGTGCGCGTTTACTAGATATTATTAATAACAGGAAGTGTGTCTGTGCACTTTTCACAAACTTTTTTTCCACCTACAGTCGCCCCAAGCATTGGTCTGAAAACTTGTGAATCCTGGAAGCCTGTCTGCTCAACTGAACTGGTTTCTTCTCTTCGCAGAGGCACGTCTGCCCGGGGATTTATTCAGCTGTGGGGATTTTAATCAGCAATTGATGCATCTCGGCGTGTCTGAGTCCATGAGAGAGTGCGAGTATAGCCAAATAAGCACTCGCAGCTCCACACCAATGGAGACCCCTTATAAGAAAAGGACCCCAAAGAAGAAGAAGTGGGAGTCCTTCCCAGGTCGGAATAAATTTTACTGCGATGGGAGGATTATGATGGCCAAGCAGACGGGGGTTTTCTACCTCACCCTTGTCCTCATACTAGTGACATGTGGACTTTTCTTCACCTTTGAGTAAGTATTGTTGGAAGTATGTTCAGTCTCTTTGTGCTTCAATCTGCTATTTACTTGTGCACATTGACATTGTAGATTAGGGATTTCATGGGCTCAGCTGTCAGAGGAAAAAGTTTAGATATAGGTCAGTTATGTCACCAGCATCATTCTGGAGTGGGTGTATTTCCTACGATCTCCCCAGGGCTCAGGGAGATGTCAGGACAAACTGGTTGGGGATTAGGCAGAGCTGTCTCTGATTTTTGGAAGTGTTGGAAATACATATATATGTTTAGTAGAAACAGTGTGTTTTGCAGGGTCTGTTGCTGATGGGAACTGCTCAGTGGTTGCTTTGAATTGGTGTGGGTTTCCTGTTTCATTTCATGTATGGCTTACACATGCCCTTGCATGATGTACACAGTTTACTGAAGTGTTCTTGAGCAAGGTACTGTATGCGGAACACTATGGTAATTTACCTTACACTTTGTTTATAATTTGGTCTCAAATAAGTAAGCAAAATAAGAAAACCAGTTCTCCAATGAAAGGTCAGTTTTGGCATGTTTGACAAGTTGCCCATGACTTATGGAGTAGACTAAATAGTGTCTGTCCACTTACTGTATGTGTGCCACTTGCACTCCCTTAATCACAGTCCCATTATCCCCCCCAGGAGCATTCTGTCTTCTTCCTACTGGCAGAACAACCTGTAATCATCAGACAGCATGTAGTTCTCGATACTGTCTCATCCAGCTCTTCACCTCATCCTGGATGTCCTGTGTGTCCACTGTGACTGAAGTACATGGTACAGCGTGTAGACACAGACACTGACCTGAGCACTGTCAGGGCACGAGTGTACCACGGGAGATAGTACATTGTCTTTCTCCTCATTAGTCCTGCGTAATCACTCTGTCATCTGTCATCTCAGAAACCCCATCTATACCAGATAAGAATCCTGCTCCATCATGAGATTTGTTGCTCAATCGCACAGTCTTTATCAGGGTAAAGTGCTTTATAGCCAGAGACCGCTAACAGGCCGCTGTTCGGTATCTACACTATAAATGTGGTCTTTGCTCCACGGTTTGGAAAGTAAATCAAAATCATATCAAATATGCTTTATTAGGTAGTGCTTAAAACAATGAGCTGATTAAGCGATTAGACAATTGACGTAGTAATAATCCTCAGAAATTTTGATAACCGACTAATTTAAGTCATTTGTGAAACAAGAAAGCCAAACATTCCCTAGTTCCAACTTCTCCGATGGGAGGATTTGCTACTTTTCTCTGTTTTATATCGTTGTAAATTAAATATGCCTGGATTTATTTCTGTTGGTCTGACAAAACAAGACATTTAAAGATGTCACCTTTAACTGTGGGAAAATGTGATGACCATTTCCCACTGTTTTCTGTCATTTTTTAGACTTAATAATTAATCAATTAATTGCAAAATCGTGAGATTAATTGATAAAGAAAATAATTGTTAGTTACAGTCACGTTTTATTTCTTGTGTGTCCTGTTCCAAACCATTGCCAGTTGGCTTCCCTGTGTCTGAAATCCATCACAGGTGCATCACCACATGTTTCACATCTATCAACAGTGACCTCTGGACCACTTAATCTTTCAATACATTGTCACCACAGCAGAGAAACTGACATAACCCATGACCAAAGGCCAGACCGCTAGAGAGAGGACCCCACAGACTACAACGTCCAACCCTATTTACCATGGAACAGTTGATAATAATACTGAGATGGAAGTTGAACATACTGCAGTGTCCATTTGAACCTGGATGTTCCCCAGCACCCACATGGAGGATGCCAGATGCTTCCTGATGATACCTCTCCCCCCACTCAGATAACTTCATTTCCTACACTGGTCTGTCAGTTGAGCTGGGCCCAGTATAGCGTCCTCTGTTTGTTGTGACTACAGGGGACATTTTTCAGGAACACCATGAAACCACAAAGCCACTTTTCAGCTTTGCACTGTCCTCCCTGCTCAACTGTCCATGGCCCCAGGCTGGCTGAGTCCTCCTGACTTTCCTTTCTCTCTATTTTCCCCCCACCCTACACCCATCAGCTGAGAGGAGACATTTATTGGACAGGGCGATAGTCAGCAGACCTGCACATTGGCTTCTGTTGTCATTAACTGTAATGTGTTTCGATTAGATGTGTTTTTCTAACCCTACTCGCCAGTTGTCAGCATAGTGGAGAACAACTGCTCATTCAGTCCGTGAGAGCTTCTTCTGTATTTTGAATTGCGTGTGTATCCTGTTACGGTATTTTAAATTAGGCTGTGGTATGATGACACCTGGTCCATATCTGTTGCAAGATGATGGCGCTTCAGGCCGATGTTCTGATTTGTGCGGTCCAGACAGAGTCAACAGATGGCGAGTGTTTAGAGATGCAGAGATGCACAGAACGTTTACCAGAGCTCTTTCTACATCTCCGTATTTCTTTTTGCTTGGTTTTTTTTTTTTTTTTTTGTCTTTGTCTGAGGGGTGCTCAGCCATGCACAATAAACCCTGTTAGTGACCGGCAGACTTTGGTCTGTTTATTATTCCGTTGCTGGCTCCCCCCAGACGCCCATGTGTGCTGTTGTTGCACATGTTGCCTACTCTCCCTTATGCCTCGTAAAAGTTCACTCAGGCAGATGTTTGAAGTGGAGTTCTGTTATGCTGTTTTATTTGATGAGAAAATTGATCTCAAGAACCACAGTGGATTGTGTTGGGCAGAGAGAAGGCCAGACACTTTCTCTTTAGTAGTATTTGAGATGGACAAATCCATGAAGTGCCATGCACTAACCATCAGTGTTGATGACTGAAGGACCTTTTGTCATTAAAAAAAAAAACATAGATTAAAGGGAAGCCGCATGGATCTGCAGTCAGCATCTGCAGGAAACTAATCATGTCAACAAACCAACACATGGAGCCGACTAGCTCCACTCGAGATGTTAACGATAAAATGATCAATTAAGCCAGGAATTTGATCACTCAAAGACTATCTTCACTTACATGCACAAAGCTGATACAGCAGTATTTGTGCCTCCCTGTGAGATTGGTTCCATCCATGAGGGTGTTGTAGATGGCTGGATTTACGTCTAATTTCCATACATTTGGGTTAACTGCACCCTGTGTACTGTGAGCAGCTGTGATAAGAGCATGCTGCAAGTTATTTTCCATACAACAGGAACTGCACTGTAAAGGTTGTTGTGTACATTGATGACACGTTGGAGGTCTGAGTTCACTCTGAAGTAAGTGCGTGTCGCTTGCAGCTCTTTTTTTTCACAATTCTTCCTTTAGCATTTCTCCCCTGTACAATTCTTCGCAAAACTGAACTGCTACCTTATCATCAAGGAGTTACAGTGACACTTACAATTCACTTGTTACCATATAAATATGCTTATTTTCTTGAATGAATGCCACTAAAATTAAACTGTTGTCAGGAGATTGGGACAGCGTGTCCACTTGATATCAGAATATGTAGGCTGCAGCTCATTTCATGGATACAAGAAGGGGTTAAGCTTTGATTTAAGTGTCCTGCACGTTTCGTTTAATCTAATTTATGCTCTCCATTAAGTCCTGTAACTATTTTATTTATGGTGTTTGTTGGGAGCAGTACACCGCCTGGGAGTGTGTGCTGCCTGACAGGCGTAATTCAGGGCAAAAAAATTCCCTGTTGTCTGTACAGAAAGAGTACAGCAAGAATGCTCAGGGACCCGTCACATTTACCTACCAAAACAAAAGTTTCTGCTTTAAAACATATTTCCTGCTTGCTGGTATTTTTTAAAAATGTTTTCAGAAAAGCCACAGTCTGCTATGTTTTGACATTGACTAAAGCAATGTCAGCAGTTTTTGAAAGCGTGATTAAGCTTTTCTGTGAAATATGGGAGACATGGTAAAGGTTAGCTATGAGAAAATAATAGTTTGATAGTCATAGTTTTATTTATGTATTTTGTTTGCACCTAAAAATACACAAGAGAAACACAACACACAAAGAAAAACTGAAAAAGATAGCCGAGAACGGACAGAAAATTGTTTTGTGGAATTTAAAGTTGAGGGCAAAAAATCTGTTTCCACTGTCAAATTTATAATTCTAACAAAACATTAAAAAATTACCTTACATGTAACTCCGTATAGAGAGATTTAAACACAAGCAAGGCAAATAATCACAAACTTCTGTCCAGGCCTGATATGAAACATCCTCAAGTAATTTCCATAGTCTCCCCAGTGTTTCCCCTAGGCTGACTGCTCTGGGGCGGTGGAAGCGGCGGTGGTATGCTCCTAAACATTTCTCTATTTGGGAGCGACTGAGATTGTCACTAAAATAAGAATAGCTGATCCACCTTAAAGGTCAGCCCACCTTAAGTGAGCTATTGTCGCTAATGTTTTTTCAGGCGTTGCGGTGCACCGCCGCAGGCTTGAGCAGAGGTGTGTGGGGGTTTGGGCGTGTTTGTGCTTTAGAACGCAACTGCCGTGAAACAATCAGAAAATAACGTATTGATCTAATTCACTGGCTTTCTCGCCACCACTGCTCCCTCTCTTCATTCACTCTCTAGCTCGCACAGCCACAGCTGATCTCTCTCTCGTCTTTTTTTATAATGAGTTGGGAAGCCGACAGCGAAGCCTAACTTTACTTTTAACGTTATCAAACGAAGAGAAATGTTCTCCCCTCCTCCTAGTAACGTCTTTCTCCTCCCTCGTGGCAGGGTTTTACAGCTCTGATCAGTCTGATCGCCGGGCTGTGATTGATCAGCACAGTGTGACGTCGGGTTGCGTTTCTCCAAAAGTTGACCCTGGATCAACTTTCCCACCACAAGCTGCTCCAGCACCGCTGTGGCCAAAACCCCTGAAGCCTAAACGCACTACGCCCATTCAAATGAATGGGAGGACTGGTGTTTTTGCTGCACCGCCTGATTTGGTCTGAATATGGCCTAAGTTGACATAATCTTGTTTATTCACTGGTTTGATAAAGTGGCCTGTAAAAGGACAAGTAGGTCGAGGTCAAGTTCCTTGAGTGGTCTTTGGTCATCTCTTCCTGTGAATAGAAAGAAAACCATAAAACCCCTTTTATGAATAACCCAGGCATTGTAAGCATACTTCAGTCAGACAATACAATAGCTCTCAAGTCCCCTAAGCAACCATGTCATCTTTTGGCTGCGCTGGTGGTGCAAATTTAATGCAGTGAAATCAGTGCAATGGTGACCTTTTCTGTCTAGTACTGTTTCTTCTGCACAGTATTCCAGAGGGAAAATAAATATGTTTGCTGCATGCTTGGGCAAAATAATAAGACAGCTTTTGGAGTGTCATAAGGCAAGCAATTGCGAAAGAGTCTTTGTCCACATGATTTGAACAGTCACACCCATGGTAGACGTGGTTTCCCAAGACAAGAAAAGCATTCCTCTTAAACCAAGCTATCAAATAAAAAAACTGGAGTGCAGTGTGGTTCCTGGTATAGTTCCACTGACATATAATGCTTTTATTTTACTACAATATGTGGTTTTCATTTCAGGGCAGGTGAAGAAAAACAATGTACATCTTGTACTTTTTATCCATGTATGAATATCAGCCAACCAGATCTAGGTCATTTTAAAAGTGAATATGTTTTGGATGTGACTCTTAATTCCTCGCAGGACATTCTGTCACAGACTTTACTGTTGCTGTCTGTTTTGCTGTGGACACAAAAGGCAGATCTGTCACGTTGGCTCATTGAAACCAGGAATCATGTCCAGCTGTTTGCTTTTGTGTAGTGTGATTCCTCCCCCTGACTAGCTCCAAGCCTTCAATCGACCCTGCACCTTCTGTTTGTCACACAGCTTTCCTGTGCTAGCACATCCACTCCCTGAGCCAGGGGTAATTGAGTGCATTGCAAATGTTGGAAGGTTATGCTAACTGTTGTGGAGAGTTCTCAAATGCATACATAATCACGACGGTCCTCTGAAACTGCGCTGTGCTCTACTGACATCAGTCTGAAAGATGGCAAATCATGATTCCATGAAGTGGTCTGGGCAAAAATGTAACCATTTGCAAAAGCATGTCATGTTCACTTGTTTTATTGACAAATGATTTGGCCTACAGCTAAGAGGAGGTTCATGTTCTGCCCTTGCTTGCCATCAAAAGCAATCAAAATGTAATAAAAGGCAAAGCTGACAAGGCCTTGTATCCACGGTGCTTAGATGAGTAATGAGACTTTAAATGAAAGACCACAAAGTGCTTCATATACATTTTTAGCATAGTTTTAAACATTTTTAAATGGATGCACATCTTTTGTTCAGCATCACTTTTGAGTAAAACCTCCTGAATAAATTATATCTCTCATCAAGCTCCAGGTACTGAGGAGAATTGCATGCCAAGATGCCGTGTGTCAGAGGATCGATGATCTGTGGTTGGCAGAACTTTTTGTAGATCATAGGATATTGATTGCATTCAAAGCTGCAGTATAATGGCTGAAGGAAAAAAAATAAACGGGTGTGATTTATCTTAGGTGACACGGAAAGGACACTCAGTGAACAGGGCTGAGCGAGTGTCAGGTGGTTGCATCAAGCGGAGATGAAAGTCACCAAGCTTACCTCCCAGCTGAGTTTTGAAAAACTGGTTGGCATCATAAAAGGATTTAGTGGGAAATGTGATAACGGTAATCTGGATAGGATTATTGTTGAGATTAGCGTACCCTTTGGGAGGCAAATGAGTAGGAAAACCTCCAGAGACCCTATTCAGGTAGAAAGATTACCTTTTGATATTCTGTGGAAATAATGAATATATCCCACTGTTGCACTGAGGACGTGCTGAAAAAAGACCAAAAATACCATAATTTATCAGTGTGACAGTACTAGTAGAATTTATTTTCAGTTATTTCTATCATGATATTATCTTGCATAGAAGTTACATTTATTTATTTACATTTATACCTGAAATCATGTTTACAAGTTGAAATAATTGAATTATGTGTTTTGTTCTTATTGCCATACTATTTGCTGCAAGTATATGAACTGATAGGAAAGTTGTGAAAAAATTCAATTTGGGACACAGTTGTGTAATACAAATGTCCATTCCTTTCTGCCACAGCTGTCTTGATCACAAAGAGATTGAATGGACACTCAAACAGACTAGTTTTATTAAATTGTTCCAATACTAAACATTTATTGACCTTTACTGTACTTTCTCCTATTTCCTGTTCAAGAAGTGCAATGCCTCCTGCTCTGAGTGAAGCTTATTGTTTAAAGTTGGCTGAAAGATAAGCTACCTGATTCTGAACCAACATCTCCAAACTGTCTTGGTGACCTTTGATCTTTCGGTTTAGTAAAATTGCAAAGTTCCAAGGGCTGTGTTTGTTTGGCTTTCTTCAGCAAAGAGAGTAAAGTTCATATGTGTTGTTTTTTTGGATTGTGCATGGGTTAACTTGGTCTTTCCTCTTAATGCTGTTTGATATTAAGTTGGATTACTTTTTTCTAGTTTTTCATTTGATGTATTGGTTTAATTTGAAAAAACTTGAGTTTATATAGATTTTGTCAAAGGTGAGCTGCATCCCACTTAACAGTAAATAGATAAATAAAAAGCAATCCCCAACTCCAGAGTCGTCTTCATATGGTGCACAGCAGCAACATATGTGCTAAATAGCTTAATAATGTGCCAGTGTATGTCGCTCTGAAGCCATTAATTAAAGCATTATACACACAGAACTTGGCTGTCACATTTCAGGAAACACTGCTGATGCACAGTAATGGCTGACTGAGAGAACAGTATGTCACTACCCCAAGTGGGAACTTCTAACACTAGTTCCTTTTTTCACTCAGAGGAATCTGGAGGAACCCAGGATACTAAAAAGTTGAGGATCTCTAAAAGTTAAAGTAAAAACTTCTTGAAAAGGAATGAGGGAAAAGCTTCAGATTGCACAAGACTGAAATGTGGAATATAAATGTTTCTCTTTAAAGCTGAACTGAAAGGCCAGACAACCTGATGATCTGTTGCAACTATTCAAGCAGCTACTGCAAAGGCCAATTTAATGATGCTTGAAATCACTTGTTCTTTCTCTAAATAGAGATATTCCTTCTAGTTAGCTAAATTTTCTTTTTGGACGAAATGATATGCTTGTACAAATAAGTAAGAAAGTATATTGTTTACATTTTGTCACAGAAATCTAAAAGGAAAACTATTATAAAAATTAAGAAACTGTGTACATTGTGATCCCCTTGCTGTGCTCTGCACAGACAGGGGATGCTTGCTGTTTAAACAAGTAAAGTCAAGGTAAGAAGACAACACTGCCAGTTTTGGTCCCTCATCACTCAATTTGTCCTTGGGATTCAAAAGTTGGGATTTGTACCATGTACACATTGTAGTTGTCGGCTACTCTTCTTCAGTGTTTTAACAGTGATATCTCTCCACTGGAATGAACAGATGAAACAATGAGGATTCCTTATTTAAATACAAAGCAAACATTAGGTTTTCCTTATGTCAACGTAATGTGTGATGCTGCTGCTTATTGCAACCATCCTCTGATTAAAGTCATAACACATTGTGCATTATGCTGCTCTGCTCTGCATTGACATGCTCTAGTATCTCTTGCAGATGCATTAACCATATATCATTATGGTGTCGGCCCTAGCAATTAGCCTTCATAGGTTTATTGCCCTGCCTTCAGCTGTCAATAATTCACACAGTCTTCAACAATCAAGCTGTTCAGTTTTATAAATAGGTACCTTTTGGGGAGTAATTTATTAGTACAAGCTGTCAAATAGCTGTCTTCTCAGACACTGACTTCAGTTTCTTGCATCTTAAACTCGACTTGTTTCATCAGTACTATTAGGTAGTATAATATACTACTATAAGTAAGTAGTGCATGGCTCCGGCCTTTATTGCTTTAATTGACCAGATAACCTGTCGCTCTAGGCATTTCAGGAGAATGGTTCAACAACTGTTTTCTTGCCATCATTTGTTCCAATAGGAGTTTTATTCTGATATTTTCTTTACTGAATGTTTGGTTAACTTTATTTTAGATGATACCATGGTAACAAAAAATAGATTTGGCTTCCCATGAGATTCTCTGTGTTGTAATCTGTATATTGATTCTTTGGGGACAATTTGCAAGTCGTAAGAGCCTAAATTTCTGTTTTGTTATAAAAGAGATTATTAGCCTTAGTCTCTACAGTTTAACAAATTAAATGTGAATTTAGCTATTTGTTGTTTTAGGATTTGTTACTCCCAGAGTTGAATGAGCAGATATGAAAATAAATTCTTTCTATCAAGTTTAGCCCAGATACGCATACAGGCTGACCCGAACTTATTTTTGCCAGAGAGAATTTCAAACCCTGTCTTGGAGATCGAAAACTTTGAAATATCAAACCATGCCAGGACCTAATAAAATGTAAGGACATTACCCACCTGAGTCCTCAAATCAAATTTCTTCTGTGGTCAGTACGCAGCAACGAAGTCAGTCTTGGTTTGCTGCCATTATTTCTGGATCAAATCCACCAATAATTTAGTCTTCACACTCCTCAACCAAATGGTTTGTTGAGACATTTAAAATGATTGTAATGAATGTCATCATGCTGTCTCTTTTTTTGTTGAATGTCTTTGTTTCTTTTTTTTTTCCCTTAGAGGCTTCAGCTGGCTGTTTCCAGGGTAACCACATTCCCTTTCGAAATTTACCATGTCTGACATTGGATACTGTCCGTCTCCATAGCAACAAAGCCCCTAAAGTCCAAGTTAAATATAAGATTTGGTATCAAACTAAAAGGGAAATGATGGTGTAATTTTGGAAAAAGTCCAGTTCCTTGTCAATATCTCCTCTTTACAGAAAGAAAGGTTGTAGAAATGGCTCATAGTCTTTGCCACTCATGTTCAGTGACTTATAAAAATTGATTTCTGTTCACATTGTCTTGAGGGGGATCTTAACCCAGGCAAGATGTTGCCTACCTGCAGCTTGTCCACGTATCTCCATTGATCCATGTCTATAGGAGAAGCAGGCTTAATGTTGCATCTATCCTCCCCCCCTCTAATGGCTTCAGTGTTTAATCTCTGTCTGTTTCTACCAACCTGTCACTTACTATTGCACATGACTGCCTTTTCATTATGTTACTGATGTCCGACACATTGAGACATGGCTTCTGAGGACAGAGGCAGTCGTGTGTGCTTTTCTCTCAGCCATTTCCATTACCACTTGCCAGATGACAAGTTTTGAAACATATTAATATTTTCATGGAAGAGATCACAAATCCACATGTTCTGGGTTTCCCTGCAGAGAGAGAGAACACAATTCTGTGGTTTTGTAACTCTAAATGACCTTTGCTAATATTTGGCATTTCAGTGCTTGACTTTCTGATTGATTACCTCAAAACTATTTATGTCTTGGCTTTGGGTTAATTGTTACAGATGTAGCATCTGCACTCAAGGTCTGCCAAGCTTTTTACAACTGTAGTGATTTCTCATTAGCAGCTCTAATTGGTGGATTCATTAATGTGATGTGTGACCAATCAGACAGAATAGAGGACACTTTGATTGGGCAGCTGAAAAAATGTTGGGTAATGACATCAGAAAATTTCTGCTTTCCTGAGGCAGATGCAGGCAGACAGTCACAAGTTGAGGCTGACTGACTGGTGGCAGCATTGGTGTTTTAACTGTTACTTCAGTGTTTTGAAATGCATTAAAACATTAACCATGTGGTTCTGCTGTTTCTCATTTCATGAACTGTTCACCACAGTTTCCCTCTAGGCCCCTAAAGTGTCCAGTGTGGCTGTGCAGTCTAGATATGCATGTGTATCATGAATACTGGATATAGCTGCCTTAATAAAAGGGTTGGACAGGAGCAACCTAACCATAGTAGAGCTGGGGGGTTTGTTGAGAAAGGATGGAAAGATTGTTTCACATTGAACTTTTTAAAAGAGAGGGGGAATCTTGAAGGCTGTAATGTGGATATTCGCATTTAACTTTTGTATTACTAACAGCAGGGTGGTTTGTTTTTGCTATGTGATGATGATGATGATGATGCATGTTTCATGCACTTAACCCACCAGACAGGAAACAAAGAGCTGAGCTCTTTCCCTGTGTGACTAGGGTAGTCATTTATTTTCAGCATGTCTTAAGGAATTGTCCTCTCAGCACTGCCTAAATGGTCTGAAATCTGCAGGCACTGTCTTGTTATTTGTTTCCTCTGTGGCAGTTGAAGCAAACTAGTCTTTCCCAAAACATAAGTTTTGTTCCTTCCTTGGCAGTAGAGCAAGAAGGTGCAACAGCAATGTGCTCAGTCCTTTTCTTTGTTTTGTTTTTTCAAGTCTTTGCAAGGTGAATCGCAGTGGTAACTGTTGAATTATTTCTGTTGCACTTTCTTCCACTCTAGGATGCACCTGAAGAGAATATTGACTGATACAAATATATTGAGAAATGCCAAAGTTAACTGCAAGCCTATCATGATGTGACATTAATGTAATGTGATATTGCACCTCATTGTCTAAAGCAGGTGAAATAAGCAACAAATGACTCAATGAGACAGGGTGCGATATAAAATGTTTTTTACAGTGTGGTAAAGTGCAACAGTCAAGGCAGAGAACTGTAGTGACCAAGGAGTAAAACCAGAATACACCGTCATCTACTTATAATATGCTCAGTAATGTAGTGTAGGAACTGAAGAGGTATTGAACACAGCTGTTGAAGACCCCTAAAGCCTTATTTTCTTATTTGTATAACCTAAAATACTATAAATGATTATTACAATAGAGATATGCAAAAATAAGAATATGATAGTGTAGCTTATGCATATGAATTTGAGGTCAAAGAGCAGTGTAATGTTTGCAGTGATAGTATTTCAGTTGTAAAGAGCAACAGAGCTGCTTTCTGTTGAAACAGTTACAATCAGATCTAAGATTATATGCCAAAAGATGGACTGCAGCACTGCCCCAGCCAGAGATGGCAAAATATGCTGTATTAGGTTACAGTCGCAGGACACAGTGTTGGATGGTGTGTCCCTACCATGCCCAGGCTGGGGAAGAATCACAAAGTACTGAGGGCTGTTAAATGCTAGTGAGTGTCTACCATGAGTTTGTATATTGTACGTGAACACAGTCGGCGTCCAGTACAATGACCTTGGGAACTCCAGGCAAGTGTTTAACTGGAGAAATTTTTGTTCTGCACCCTGTTGTCCTGCCTGGAGCCTCCTGCTGATGTTCCAAACAACCCAGTGTTTTTTTGCTTAGTGCAGTCTCACTCCAGATGTAGAGAGCAGCAGGACTGGCTAGTTTCCACTAAGACAGCGTAATGGCATGGATGGTAGACAGTGAGTTTGTCACAGCTTAAACCTTCTGCAAAACGGCACGAACACTGAATGTTTCTGATTCAGATTTGTTTATGTGTTGAATATTAGCTTGAAAAGGAATGTATTATTTGCTTTGAGTCTCACCCAGAGAGCCTCTCCATCTGGTTGTGCTAGATAAGTATTGGATTTATTTTACAGACAAATCACACCACAGCTTACTCGGTTTATAGGTAAGGTGTATCTTTAAAGCACCTGAGGATGATAATGCCACCTCCTCCTTCTGTTTTCTGCTAGGGAGTCACATGTTGGCTGACCTTTTCCTCTCAATACAGGGTATCTCCAGCAGCTCAGGTAAAAGCATGGTGGGTTTGCAGATGATGCTGGAACCCCAATTAGCACAGATCAGCAAATCCAGGTCCATATTCATATCCTCCCTATCTACTATCATTGGTGGAACCCAACATGGCAAGCCTAAATATAGTTTGGCTTGGTTTGTGAGATTAACTGGTGTTGGCATAGATCAGCGGATGTAACTGCCCCCCCAAGGTGTTACCATCTGAAGGCAAGATGGTGTGATAGTGATATAATGTCCATCAGTGACCTATCATACATTACTACGAAAAATAGCTCAAACTACCTTTTGTAAATTTAAAGCAGTTTTACCGTGTGAAATATTTGTAAATAAACATGTAGCTTTTGTGGTGCGTTTGCTGCAGAAATGTTGCAACATTAGCCTAATACAATGCTATTGTGGTTGACAAACAGGGAGACCACAATGGCTAACCTCTGTCACTTTATTATAGCCATCAGTGGCGCTTTAGCATCCTCAGTTTGTTTATGATCTATAGTAATTGTTTCTCTGCATTGATTTTTTTCTTTTTCTTTTTGCCATGTTAGCACCATGACTCTAGGAATGGTAATGTCAGCCTGTCAGTCGGGTTGCCACTTTGGTCCAGACTTAAATGTCTTAAAAGCTATTAGCTGTATTAAGATGAAATTTGGTACAGACATTCATGGTCCCCAGCGGATAAATACTGATGACTTTGGTGATCCCCTGACTATTCCTCTAGTGCCACCATAAGGTTTTGTGTGAAATGGCTTGACAACTATTGGATGGATTGCTATGACATTTGATTCACACATCATGTCCCCCTGAGGATAACTTTGATCCTTTATCCACTCCTTCAGGGCCATTATCAGCTTGAAATTTTAATTTGTCAGATATTTTGGTTTATAACCAAATACTTGCAAAACTAACGACATTCCCATCAACCTCAGCATTTTGTGTTTACTTCTAATTAGGAAAATGATAGCAGGCTAGCACGCTAAACTAAGATGTGTGAGTTTTTAGCTCCCAGGACCACTGTGATTAAGTAGCATGGCAGTAGTCTCTTAATCTTGTTAAATAGCAGTCAACCATGGAGTGCAGTCAATTGCACTTAGTGAATGGTGGTAATACCTGTCCTCCCAACCAGCTTTTTATTCATCATTCAATGTAATTTAGCCTCTTTGCTACAAATGGTGCTTCCACTGCAAGAGTCAATAATGAACTACATATAGGCTAATAACTAATCACCTGTTCCTGCTCTAAAAGGAGACATTTTGGGGATGGTTCAATGTTCAAGTTGGCAATTTTATTTTTACTTGTGTTCTCGAATCTATTCTAATGAACATCAGTTGATAGGAGCATTTGTTACATATATTTTCAGCAAATAAGAAAAAAAAGTCAAACTTCAAGGTGTGATACAAATTGTTTGCATTGGGTACCTTTATTTAAATAGATGAAACTGAAAAACAAGCTACTTTTTGTAAACACATATATTAGCGTGAACCTTGGCTCACCCCAAAGTATTGTTTTTCATTCCTCAACAGTCTCCCTCAAATTATATGGTTGCCACATGTTCAGTCAGTTCCTCTCGTCTGGAATGACACCTCTTTGCTGGCCCCAACTTCCCCAGATCCAATCCAATAGACAGAATAACAAATTAAATGGGATGTGGTAACCTGGGTCCAACCCCTGTAGGACTAAATGTGATTACTGTAATAATCACCTGTGCTGTTGGACATTTAATGGGATTACACTAAAATAGCTGATTAGAACAGATTACAACATGGGACTGACCCTTATATCCCCTTACTGGTCATTAAGCAACAAGTCGCTGGTATCACCTCTTCCTAAACTTTATGGCTTGTCCTAGTGGCGTTCAGTGTTTTTCTATGAATTCATGTTTACACTAAGAAGAGCAGTTTGTATTTGGGCAGACACCCGGCCCTCAGGCCATCAGCTGATGTTTGTCCAGTAATCTCCAAGGATATTAGACATTCAGGTTTTTACTACCCAGCAAAGCATCACTATTCAGGCAGAACTATGTGTCTGTTGCTTTCTTGTTTGCTTATTTATCTTTCTCTCTCCATCTTTTCCTGTCCTCCCAGTTGTCCATTCTTGGCACAGCAGTTGACCCCGGCCATCCCAGTGATAGGAGGTGTGCTGTTCATGTTTGTGCTGGGGACACTGCTGAGAACCAGCTTCAGTGACCCAGGGGTTCTGCCTAGGGCCACCTCAGATGAAGCTGCTGACCTGGAGAGGCAGATAGGTAAGACAACACTGTCAGTAAATTATTTAAAATGTGAAATATGGGTGTGAAAACCCATTATTGAACTTAAGTTTCTCTGCATAAGCTTTTTTGTGATTCTTTTTCTCACCTTTTTTTTAATCCCATCACTAACAATTTTCAGTTGTTTCTTTTTTTTTATATCTCAAAGAGGAATCCTTTTTCGATATCATTCATTTATAACCCTTCCATCTAGCCCTGTCTCCTCCTCTCTGTCTGAGAGCATGGTTCTTCTTTGCATGGTCCTGATCCAGGAGAGCTAGTATGTGATCAGAGTGCTGGATTATCTGGCTGATGTGTCTGGAGATGGTGTAGCCAGAGAAATAGGGCTCATGCTTCCACCAACTCTAAAGACACTGCATTTAGGCTGAGGTGAAGCATCGGTGCTACTTTGACCAAATAGCTTTTGATCTGTTTACTTCACTCCATCTCCTCCATTGGCCCCCCATCTGATGTATTACCTGACTCATAAATTCCATTTTAATAACTTCTGAATCTAATTTATGATGTGAAAGGTAGAACTTTTGGTGCATTAGGAACCACTTGATATGGTGCAACTGAATTATTGGCATCACAGCACTGACGATGCCTGGACTGCAGTTTGTGATGTGGATTTTGCCTCACTGTTTACATTTCATCACATCACATAGAGAAAAGAAATTAGTGTCTTATTTATTTTAACTGAATGCAGGCAACACAGTATCTGAATGGTAGGCACTGTTCGGATGTTGCTGATTGTTTTATTAACAAAGATAAACACTCATTTAAGGCTTCCTATGTAGAGTATATTTGAGGTACTATTTGCACATACTGTATGTTGCATTCAGCATTGGAGTCAATGGTAGACTCTGAAGTATTTTGAATTTGTTTAAACGCCTTTCTTTCTTTTTTAATTAGTAGTGCTTGCTAATTCTTGTCATCAAAACAAATGTTAAGACATTTCTCAAGCACTGAAAAAAGATACTTGTTCAGAAATGTATGAGGCTGCATCAGCGATGACAGAAGTAACTAAGTGTTGGTTAGAGTGTGGTCACTCTACACAGAGCCTCCTAGACTGGAATTTATACTGGAAATTAAGTCCAATTGTGACCAGCCAGTAAGTTGCAGGACTTTCTTGCCAACCTCCAAAAGTGTCCTCCTGCTCTGTAGTTAAATGGATTATCACCACTTTCCTCAAATATTTAACTAAAACCCCCTTTAAAGTTTTGGTCCTTTTTATTTGGAATGCAAAGCGCCGATTTCCCAGCGATGGTCCTTTCCGTGCTTCAGGCCACTGGGGCCTCATTAAACAAACTCTGGACTGGCTTAATTAATCTCATTAGGAGACTTAAAAGCTTTTGGAGGGAAGGTAAGTACAGAGAGCTGGGAAGTGGGCCGAAACAGCACTATGCAAAAGTACCATGTTATATTGGCACACATTTTTTTCGGAGGATAAACAAATTAAAGACTGAAAATATGAACAATGTTGACCCAAGTACCACACTGCCCCCCTCACTACCGTCATTTCATCCTCATTGGCTTTTGGGCTGTGCATTTCTTATTACAGAGCACTTCTTATTAAAAGAGCAAAACATTTACAAAAATGCATTAAATTTAAATATATTACAAAGCTAAATTTGCCACAGGTGTGGAGTGTGACTTTAAAGAAAAATCAAGTAATTTCTGCTGGGGCATTTTGCTGACCCAAAGCAGCATGCAGACAGAAATTGAGGTTAAAAACAAATTATGTATTACAAGCTAAAACACAAGTTACAAACATATTTAAAACACAGGTTAAAAGTTTAAGTCTCTTAGAAGAAATAAAACATCACTAAAGGAAAATAAATTGTCTGTGTTAAAAGAGTCCAGTGTCCAGTCCAGTTAAGAGCAGTCCTGTTTTAGCTTTGGCTGCAGCGCGTGGATGGTCTGCAGTCCCTGGCCACCTCGTGGCATCTTCAACTGGCAAATACAGAGGGTGAAAACAAATCAACAGACTTGTCTGTCTCAGTCTCCTACTGCATCAAGAGTTCATATGATATAAGGTGGAGTTTTCCAGCTGTATTAACTAATAGGGGTGACAAAATAATCTGTTAACTAAATACACTGCAACCAAAACAAGCCAAATATCAATGCAAAAAAACCAAAACAAAGGAAGGGCTCTGTCCTATTCAGTATATAGCTTCTATCAATTTCTTCAGTGCCTTTGGAGTTAATGTATAGATCTGTGCTGAAACTGTACCTTGTAGTCATCCACCAGATTTCAGAATGCAAGTGTCCAGTAAATGCCCAGTGTTCATAAATATATGAAATTCATGCATCTCATATATTTCCTAATATGTACACATTTCCTAATTCCTATTATGTGTGCGTGTGTTTGTGTGTGCATTAAAAGCTTACACAGGCGCATTTGCATAGGTGTCATCTTTTTAGACTTCAGAGAATTGAATACATTAGTGCAGTGCCTGTTCAAAACAGTGCCCATCCCCTAAACGCCTCTCATGCAGACAATTAGTACATGCAACCATTTACCGATGTTCCCTAAACATCTCACATGCAGACTGTCGGTAGACACTACAATTTACCCATGTTCCCTAAATGCCTCACATGCAGACTATCAGGAAACTACAATTTTAAGGTGAGCTGAAGTACAGTTGAACTGTAGTGCCTGTTCAAAACATGACATCCTGCACTATGTCTTGAACATCCATACCAAGTTCCCACATGCGAGGAACAGGAATAGTAGAGCTTAACTCACTGAACTTTTTCACTTCATTCTCTATGGTAGTTCTTATCACAACTGATTTAATTGCCCTTCCGACCACCATGTGGGTTGCAATGGCAGAATGGCGCTGTCTGTATTTCTGCTTGTTGACTCCATGTACAGAAGAAGAAGCAGAAGCAACGTGGTTTATGAGGTATTTTTATATATTTCTCGAGAACCCCTCATCCAAACAACTTCACATTCCACACTGCACTTCCTTGGGTCCTCAACAATACATCTGCCAAGTGTGAAGTTGATCGGATGAACGGTTGTTGAGATGCGCAAAGGACACACCTACATAGAGAGAGAGAGAGACCTTCCTTTGATAGAGAGATTGCATGTTCACAGTTTTCATCGTGTTCACTTTGATTTTCACTCGCAAGAAAATGTTTACATGGTTCTTTAGATTTAATTAGGACAAGCTTGACTCATTTAATCGTAGTTTGTATTTGCAATGCCCCTCTCTGTAGTCTTTCCCTGAAATATCCGCATTCAATCGTGATTCTGCCAGCAGACTTAAAGACTGCTTTAGTGTTAATGCCATTAATGGGTACCATTACCTTCCATTTGAAAGAACCCGGATTGTAATAATCTGAAGAATAGTAATAGTCTGAGGATTTTGCACACACACACACACACACACACACACACACACACACACACACACACACACACACACACACACACAGGTAATACTTCATTCTGGTGGTTTGTATATTCAGCTACATATAAAAGGAAAAGGTCATAGCCTTTTCCCACTGCTAGTAAAAAGGAGAAAAGCTGTGTTAAAATGTAGTTGCTTTGTACAGTTGCTCATTGCTCTTGTCCGCTCATTTTTTCCTGTTTTCTCTTTCTATTTGTCAGTATCTGTCAGTATTTATAGTGTTTGCCTCTCCCTCCCCGACTCCCTTCTCTCTTCATCTGTCTGCCTGTCTCTATACTCAACTTTCTGTTGCTCTGCCTTTCCATTCAAACACTTTTTATGCTTCTACTCCATTCTCTGGCTCCCTTGTCCAGACCTGTGCAGTGCAGTGCTATTTGGCTCTAGCCATGGCGTGGCAGCTTGACATGCAAAACATTACTGGCACATCTGTTAGCTCTTAGTGTGATCATCCAACCCCATCCCAAACCCCAACACCAACCAGCCCACAATGTCTTGCAGGAGAAAACACTTCTGCCTGTTTTTTGTGTCTCTCTTCATTCCTTATTTTTCACCGCTTGTATTCACCCTGCAGTACGCTCCTCTATCCTGAAGCAGTGATTGAAATGCATTTTGGAGTTGCAAAGTAGTTTACAATATCTGCTTTCAGTGCTGATGTTTACTCTTTTATTTATTCATGTTGTGTGTGTGTTTGCACATAGATTCTCTTGTGGGTGCTCCTTATTTCTCTTCTTCATTGCCTCCTCTCTTACTAACAGGACTCATTCCTAGCATTTTCCTTCTCTTCTGACCAAGACAGCAAGCATCCATTTTTATTCACAACTTCTTTTTTTAACCAATATGTCCTTTTGTAACTGTGCAGACGCTGATGATAACAAAGCAGCTGACAGGCTTAATGAGGATGGGTAACTTTTTCCTGTCAGTACTGCCATAATGTAATGGCTCCCTACCACTTCAGGCTTTGTTTTCCATATGCTCATTTGCTGCTTTTCTGATTTGTAGTTGGATGTACAGCACTTGGTCAGTACATTACATTAGCTGAACTATCATATTTTCCTCTAGTAACATTTTCCATACGAAATCCTAATCAATAAGAAGGAATAGCTAGCATTTCTTAATTGTTGAAAATGGAAAAACTACCTATTGATTACTCTTTTAATGATATTTTGCATCCATCGTGTGTATATGTATTCTATGTAGCTGTCTTAATTAAAATGAAAATTCCTGAATAGTCTGGCCACCAGTAACCCAAGCAGCCTCATAAACAGATGATGTTTTCAAGTCAAAGTGCTACAGTGCTCAAATTGGACACCCCTACTATTGATTTGTTGACTAAACAACAGAGGAGCTAATGTCTGTACAATATGTGGCATCAAGGTCTCTCGTCCTCCCTGTACTTTACGAGGGTAAGCTGATAGCTCGACATTGTGAGCAGATGTCTCTGCTGTAGCCTTCAGTCTGTGAAAGGGATTGATTAGAGTGGGTGGCCTGAAACAAAATCAAATATGGCATGTTTGTACAGGTACAAGTATGTGTGAAACAAATGAAACATAGAATATATCTTACTTGTTCTCAGTTTGTTGTCAGTCTATCTGTTATATCTGTCATGGAATGCCACCAATAACATAAAGACCTATAAAAAAAAGTTGGAGGGGAAAGTGTGCAAGGTTGGGAAAGGTAGCACAGCTTGTTGTTTATTCCTGCTTGAAATGGGAGACAACATTTGATTTCTCTTCAATGTGCCGTGTATGATGTCTATGCATGTCTGCCTGCCTGCCCAATATGTCAGGACTAGACAGGCTGGCATCAGTTCAGCTACTGCATGCCAAATCTAAAAGACTCTCTGAAGCATTAATCAGAGTGAGAGATGGTCAGAGCTGCCTGTTTCCATCCTTCCACCTAATATGGTCCAAGCTAGCTGGTGAATGTCAGGGCAGCCACACTGTTTTTTCCAAAGCTGCCAGCCAGACTCAAGGCTAGTGGAGGAAATAGATTTTGGAAGGCTTAGAGCTCAGGCTGCTGGAGGATGGTTTGGCACATCAGTGGAAGATGCAATGACATTTAAGCTATTTATGACCACAGGAGCAGTCGATACAGTTGTTTGAAGGTGGGGATGTCGGTGTTCTGAAGCACATATTTGTTTGAAAATGTACTTGTTTTTTTGTACATGTTGGTGTATATGTTCCCCATGTGAGTATATCTGAATAGAAGCTCAGGCATGCTAAGTAAAGCCAGGAATAAGTATGTGTGGGATGAAAAGCGTGGTATTGTCAAAGTATGGTTTGCTTTACAGGGTATTATACCCTGACAAAGACCTTGTGCTTGAAATGTTTGATTAATTAAATAGTTTTACCTTTGGGACTAGAAGTGCAACCCACCTTTTTCTTTGTTGGCACCCCACCACTGTTGGTAGTGCGCCCTGACTCTTTCCACTCTGCCAAACTGTATAATGTCAAAACAAACTGAAAATTGCTTTAAGAGGTGTGGTGTGTGTACGAAGCTTGAGCCTCGCTGAGGGGACAAAAGCCCGGGTCCATGCCTCTGATGCAGTTGGAGATATTTGTCTGAGTGATGCAATGATACTGTATGCCTGTCTCTACTGTATGTAAGTTTACTATTGTAATCAATATAAAATGGTAATATTGATAGATTAAATGGGATTTTTTAATATAATGCATACTTCATACTATTTCATTTATTTCATATATATTGTCTCTGTTCTTGCCTCTCTAAAGGCTCGTTCAGACAATGACAGACTGACAAACAACAGAGGTATTGTTGAGAAACCAGGGTTATGCACTAAACTCTCTCTCACTCGCTCTCTTTTCTTTCTCTCTTTCAGATGAAATTCCTTTCCATGGTTTCATCTATTGTAGTTAGCAAGTTTACTTTTGTCAGATAGGCGAGAAATTGAAACATTGTGTAAAACACACTGTACAGTACATGCTATTTGAACAATCATTTATTCCCACAACCAAACTACATCTTGTAATGTGCCACCTCATCTGAAGTCATCTTTCAGTCTGCCCACTGTCACAACATGAAGCTGGAAAGTATGCACAGAAAAATGAGACAACACATGGCTTTAGACAAAACATTGGATAGTCAGTGTAATCTTCAGAGGCCTGAGGAAGGGATCCAGCCCCAGTGAAGTCTGTTGATATTTATCCTGTTCTTTTTATATTGTACATATCAGTCAATTCTTTTTTCCGTAGCTACCAAAGTAAACCTCTCATGATTCCTGAAATGAATGAGTGACCTAGGAAATGGACTCAGCTGAACGATACCAGTTATAAGCCATGTGAATTTGGTTTTAAACAGAATTTGTCTAATCACTTTAGATACAGCTTTCTTTTATTTTGAGGGGTGAGGCAATTATATTAAAATATTCCTTATCACCAAACCCACATAATGCTCTTCTCTAACTTACCCTGTGTTCTTACTTTTTGTTGAAATATTTTGTGCGGCTGCATTTGCCTGCATCCTTGCCAGAAACTTAATTTAGATGCCCAACTCAAACACACATCCCATTACCAGAGAGAGCACCTTGAGCCATTCTGTAAGATGAGAGCTAGCTTAATCACATTAGATACAGCTTCCTCTCCCTGCAGCGATAAGACACAGCAAACATGCTCGTTGGATTTTAACACCTTGTAGGTCTGCTTGTAGCCTTGAACTCGCTTTGGCTGGAGGCAAATTTGAGACTGTACCATGAATAAACTGTGGCTCCTTTGATCAACAGTCATGTCATGAACATCACAAGATGTGAGGGATGGCTGCTTAATACCATTTTGATATTTGTATCCCTTCAATGCTGACCATCGCTGTGTTAAATGCCACTAAATTCCCAAAAGCTGGCACCAGTTTAAATGTATCATCATTGCAGTTCTCCTTACAGTTCACAGGGTTTTGTTGATTCTGACCTACTGATGATCTCCAACTCTAGAAATTGTTCTCATATGCAAGTTAACAAAGTGCCACAGCACACTGGTGATACATTTGGTTCAGGGATACTCACAATGACTGTTTAACTCATGTAAAAGCCCCTTTTACCCTTAACATGACAATATCTTGTATGTCTGTTTGACATAGTGCTGAAATGCCCGTCCCATTGCAGTAAAGACTGAATAAATACCTTGTTCTGAATGACAGTCTGATCATAATTCATGCTGGTACTTAAACGGCCACCGTGACTCGCTTCCTTACTCTCCTCCCCTTTCAGAGTATCCAGCTGCCCTAGGTCACATTCACATTTGACTTCATTGTTATTGGCTGAATAATAAGTAATAGATGTGCAGCTAGTGGAAAGAGTCTCTATTACTAAGCCACTTGACATCTCAACTTCACATATGTGGGATGCTTTTATGTGGACCTCAGCCTATCCTCTCTTGTAATGAATGACACAGGGTGGCTGAGTTTAACAGTTCAGCATGACACACAGAGAGAAACTACCTGGCATGAGGTAACAGATGGGGAGAAGGAGTGTAGACGACTGGATAAAACTAGTAGAATGATAAACGTTTAAAGTAGAAACCTAATCTTGCTGTATTTTTAATACCCCATGTGCAATTAAAAGGTGTAAGTGTGAGGTATTGTGTGTGTTATCCAATAGGAAACTGGATCTTGATTTCCCTTATGAAATTAAGGTTTCTTCATTAGCATCTTCTTGTAGAGTCCCCCAACATCCAGGGCAGTGTTATGTAAAATATTAACAGGTTTATCCACACCCCCTACAACTTAATGCCTCTCCTACAATCTGCCATCAATGTCCTTTTTATCACGTGTGCTGTAAAGAGTCATTTCCCACTCTTTAAAGTGCCTGAGGCAAAACAACTGTCTTTTCTATTTTTTCATCTCCATCCTCCTTCATTCCTGGCTAGTCCCCAGACTTACAGTGACATGGACATGAAAAAGACTGATTAAGGGAATGATAGTCATTAGATGATAGAGCTGCAGGGGACTGGAACAGGAATGAAGAGGAATTGACTTGTCACTGTAGAGCAGTTTTATTGGAGCACACAAGAGAAAAGACAAAAAAAGACAATGAAAAACAAACTTGTAGTGGAGTAATTAGACTGGCCTAGATTGACCCAATACGCTGATCATTCACTCTCTCTTGTTCCATCCATTATGCTTTCTCTATCTCTATCTCACACACACACATAAACACACACAGACTATTCTATCTTAATGCACCTCAATTGAAAAAATCTATTTGCAGGATTATAGGTAATAGTAAGAACAATAACACATGACTAATAATGGCTTTAGTAATAACGTTCTATCACTTCTCTTTCTCTCTGTCTCTGCTCCCCCATCCCGTCTGCCTGTGGACCTCATCAGGCTTTGTCATCCGTTTGTCCAGGGTGAAGCAGCAGCTGTGTTGTGTTTCCCTGTATTCTCCTGGAATATTCTAGCCTTGTTCAATACTTCACCATGTCTTCTTTGTTGTTCAGCGTCTGTCTTCACTCAGACAGATGTCATATCCCGGCCAAGGCCTTTCTCAGCTCAGCCACAATGTGCAAGCCCAGAGTGAAAAAGTACACAGTCTGAAACAGAGGACACTGGCATTCAGCCCAAGATTGCCTTTTTCTGGATAGTACAATGCAGAGATGTTGTGGATTTTCATTTCATCCTCTCATGTTTTTTTTTTTTAAAAAGGAGCACAGAATACAGTTCAGGGTTTAATCTCATGTTTCATTATGACATGACATTGCCTGAGGAAGACCTGTAGTTGGTCAAAACGTTGCAAACAAAGTAAAGGGAACTTCAATGTGTTGGTACTCTTCGTATCTAGTTCAGCTGTTTTTTGTGTCCAGCACCTATCCTGAAGTGATTTGGTGGATGTGCACATGACTACCTGGTTTCATTTCATTATGACATGTCACATCATTTGTGAATTATGTTAGCACTGGATTTCTAATGATTGTTTGTATCTAACACCTCCCTACATCTGCCTGATGATCATCACTTTGAATATTAACCTTTGTTCCCTACCCTTCATTAAATATGCACTATACAGTTTGATTCAGCAGTATTTTATTACCACTCTATTGTGTGTTTTGGTGCGGTTATTTGCCTCTAAGTGGTATCTAGTTAAGGCGGGCCCCAGTGCAGACAGGTTGCTTCACGTATTAAACACTACGTTGGATTTTTATAGGCCAAGCTTTGACTTAAAAGGAAGTTGAAAAAACTTAATTAAAATTAGTAAATTATTAAAAGATATTTATACAATTTTAGGCTACTCAACATATTAACGGAGCAGCACATCAGAAAAAAAAAGAATGAAAACAGTGCAGTTTCACACAAATTGTAATCCTACATTAATGCTGCTGCTTTGCATTGCGGCCACATCAGAAGTTACACTTAGTTGGTTCACACAGCAACTGATATAGATCCCATATTTCTCTGAAGAAGAAATACATTTATTTGAATGGCATCCAACAAACTTTGCATTGTGCAAAATCCTCAGCAGCATCCTATAGGTTCAGGTCTGGACCTCTAATGCTATATAGGAAATGCCTGATCACTCAGTTCTTTCCATAGTGCTCCACACAAAGTTTTTGAGTAGTTTTAACTTGAAGATTCATTCTGCTGTTTCGACTGTGTGACAGGTTTTACTTTTCTTAGCTTGCTTAAGGCCGAGGGCAGACAGGAAGTTCCTCTGCAGTACTTTCCCCAAGCCAAAGTGTTTTTGCTTAGCTAAATTGACTGAAGCTACACTAGTTGAAAATTGCTCAACTCCAACTTCAGCAGCAGCAGGACAATGCAAACATAAGACTGATCGCCATGGGGACATAGATGTTTCTGCCTGATCCATCTGTAAAAGCATCTCTGCAAGTCTGGAGATTTCTTATGACTGTTGCACTTCTCTTCATATCTCTCACCTTCTCTCTTGTTCTCTGTCTGTTGTTTAAAAGCACCTGCTGAAACACCTCAGTATATTGTGGCCATATTATCCGTTATATTTAATAAGTGAATAAAAGCATTGAAATCATGTATAAATGGTAAAAATGTGATGTTTTTGATTGCATTTTCTTATTTACTCTCAAAGGACTGTTCTACGATGCTAGACTTTGAATTTGGCAGTTTAGTGTCATTGTTTTGATGTGCCATTGATGAGAATATGACGTTAGAAACACACCTTACAGCTTTTGTGCATACATCAGCAACGTATGAGGCTTCACATAGTGAGAGCCTGTCCCTTGAAAATATCTTTCACAGCACAAAATAACTCACCTTTAACTTTCCACTGTGGCTTTTTGAGAGACGTCACATGGGCATATGACCATCTAAATGGTTTGTAAAAACTTTCTCTTTAACACAACTTTATGCTGCTATACCTATGTGCTGTCAAACATAGTCTTTTCATGTTTAGAAAGAGCTCATCATTTTATCAGTATTCGTCATTGGGGAAAAATTGTTTGAAATAGTTCATTTACCTCAGACTAAAGGTGTAAGATCATATTTCTTTTTGTGATTCATATTCACACCTTATAGTGTTTTGTTTGTTCAAACTGAAACTGTTATTTTGTTATTTAGTCAGCTGTTGTGAAGCAAGACCTTGAAACCGTTACTCGACTGAACAGAATATGCTCATCCCTCTCTGGTTTTGATCAGGTTAAAATCAATACGACTTTATGTCAGCCATCATCATTGTATTCTTGTATGCTTTTCCATCTGTGAAGGAAAAAACTCCAGTTATCTCTCCTTCACATACACAGCAGGATAGCAATTAGCTTCCCTTTATACCCCACCAGGCAACACCTAGCAAAGTTTGGCTGACATTGAACCCTCATTTAGCTTTATGTATGAGGGTGTGAGTGGGTGCTGAGTCTATTGTGTGTGTGTGTGTGTGTGTGTGTGTGTGTGTGTGTGTGTGTGTGTGTGTGTGTGTGTGTGTGTGTGTGTGTGTGTGTGTGTGTGTTCTGTTACATCACTTTCCAGTCTACCTGGCCTTATTTTCTAGCATCAAGCTCTTAGGTCTGTCCTGTCTCCCTGAGGGATCTCCCACTAGACACTGATGTAAAGGTGTACACATGGTTTTGTTTATCTACCTTAATATCCCTGCTTACACATTATTTTACTGCAGGTGTTTGTGAACAATTGTAGGGAATGTTGATGGGCTGGTTAAGTGTACTTAAGGTGTGACCAAAGTTGACTTACAGGACAGTGTATGAAAATACAGGTGTTTAGTCAGGCATTTAAGGTTGGGCTAAAAGTAGACTGTTGTTTTTGTACATAGAATACATTCCTGATGGACCAGCAAATTTCATACCACCAATTTCTGTTCTCTTTGAGACGGGTAGAGACTGTAGAGCACTCTCTATACTAGTTAAAAAATAAAATCTAAACCTGTGAAAACTTACACTGCTCTTTAAAAGTTGCTACTTTATGTTTGCATTGGTTTTGATTCTGTTTTCACTTAGAATATTAGTGGGTGGAAAAAGTTAATAATCCTTATATGAGACATGATCTTTGTCCAAGTGTGGACTTCATGCTTCATGGATTTACAGGAATTGGACATTAACCACAAAAAATGTTTAATATAATGCAAATTAATACTTTTACCTTTGAGAATATTATAATGTTTAATTGTTGTTGACCTTGTAATGTTTCTGTCCAATAATATTACATACATACACTTAATTATATTGTATATTGTTGTATTGATATTATTTTAGTCCACCTGGGAGTGGTCAAAATGGAACATTATCAAATTTGCAAAGTGTTTAGTGTGTTGCATTATATGGTACGAGTGTTTCTTTAGCCATTCTACTTCATTTTGGGGGGTTTTTTCTACAATTTTGGCAGTATTTTATTCTACAGTAAGGAAAGCAGGGGTGATTCTCCTGTATCATTACAATTAAACATATTTTGTGAAGAATGTTTTGAGGCTCGTTTGGCCAGCATGCAAGTACTTATGGTCGACTACCATCTCACTGAGATGATCTCTTTGCTGCCAAATATCTGCCTTCAGCCTGCAGCATAAGGCAACACATGGCTTATGCTGCATTTATGCCATGTCAGCAAATTGGAAAGAATGGTAAAACCTCCCATTATTCTGACGTGGAAACATTAACACGTTAATTCCAAGATAGTCACTCCTGTTGTTAGCCTTATACTCACAACATAATAGATGGAAATTAAGTTAGTCAATTTTATTGTGTCACAATCAATGTTCATTAACAAGTGAAGCCAGATACAAACAAAACCATGTATAGCTGCTTTTAATGAGCTGAAAGGATTATATTAATGTTAATACTACTTTTTATTTAGATATAACTGGCAGAGGCGGCAGGAAATATTGCAGCTGTTAAAAATTCCTAACATCTCCATTTTGGAAGTACAACTAGGAGGCTGACATGAACGATTTTTCCAACTCACTGGCCTCTAAGTACAGTCTGCACGATATGTTGTAAACACAGCATTATGTATTGTTACCAGTGTTATGTAAGAGATCTTCCAAAATGCTTCAAAGATGTTTCCTTTAATACTTCAGAAGGTCCCTTTATTTCCCCTGACAGTAGCTAATATTACTGTAACTTTGACTGCGCTATTAATACCAAAACCACTGTATGGGGTTACACTGGTAGCTGAAATGTGCTACGAATTGTTCACACACTCCCCTCATTTGTTGTCTCCCTCAGTGGAGTCTGCTGAGAGGGCAGAGGAGCAGAGGGAGTATGGAGGAGAGAGAAGAGCGCTCTGTAGGCATTGATCGCAATAGAGACGAATTCAATAGAACAGAACTCACTTGCTGCATTTCCTCTGCTCTTCTTTAGAAATGTCAAACACCCACACAAGCCTCTCGCTCCCTAGATATCCCCCCCCCCCCAGACTGATATACATTCACATACCACGTTAGCAATGCTACGGGCTCCTGTGTAAATGATCTTCCTACACACGCTATCTCCTGCTCTCAGGGTGCGTGAGAGTGCTTGAAGCGAGCTGAGTAATAATGGGATGCGGGCTCTACCTTTTATGGCTTGAAAATCACTATCATCGCTCTCATCCTTACCGTTTAGCCTGTCATCACTGCTGTCTTACTCCACCAAAATCCCTTCAGAGCAGTTTGCCACCATTTTCATTTTTTGTATTATAGTCTGAGGATCATGGTGTTAAGTGTATGTTGAATTTCAGACTGATGTTCATATTATTTGAACTACGTTGCAATTTTAGTCACTGAATACATAATGATGTGTGTTATGTAGAAAAGTATGGGGCCCCTAGTTTGAGGGTGACAGTGTAAATCGGTTAACAGCAGGACAGATGCTTTGTTCTGGGTAGCAAATTTGACTCACGGCATCAGGCTCTGTATAGAAAGTGCTCAAAGAGCTAAAATGGTGGGGTAATTTAAAAATAATGAGCTGTGTAGGTTGTCCATGTTCCATGATGTCTTGAACATTATTTCAGGTTAGTGAAGATTTTCCAAGGTCTCATTAAAAAATCAGAAAATCTGACAGTACTGCTCCTACACAGTAAAATATGGGTCCAGTTTCAACTCACAAATGAAGAAATGTGTCATTTACACCCTTTTAAAGTGGCTGAATTTTACAATTTCCATTTTCTAATGTAAATGTAAATTTTCCAGCCATTAGTAACCTTGTAGCCTTCATGTGTAGCCTACTGCGTCTGCTGTTTGGGCTGCATTAACCAGTATGTAAAGTACAGGTTGTTATAGAAACAGAGTAATGCTACACTTCATAAAAAAAAAATATAAAGACTAAATGTTTAGTAGGCAAAAAAAGTCTATTGGATCAGTTGTTGTGTTGTTTACAAAATGCTTTGGTTTTGCAGTATTTCTATCCCTGTATAATAATCTGAAGTATTTAGTAGGTTATGTTGAGTTGACCAGTGTTTAACTTTGAATCGAACTTTAACCTTTCATATATTACATCTGTATAATACTTGTAATTAAGTGGTATTTTTCTTGTTTCACTGCTATGTTGCATTTTACTTGCAGTCTTTACGTTCAATCCAGATCTTCTCCTTATAAAGAGGTAGTATTTTTGTGCACTTGAAAGTTTCCGTCATAGGTAGAATATTTATAATTCTCCCACATCATCAATGCTGCACACAACACAATAGTACTGCACTTGGGAGTCCATTAGTGCCAATGTGTAGCCCAGAAAGTAAAGGCCAAGGTATTTAAGTCTTACAGTATACATCTCTTTTTTTCTCTCTTCTCTCCTTTCCCCAAGATGTGGCTAATGGCAGTACAGGCTACAGGCCTCCTCCAAGGACCAAGGAGGTGGTCATCAACGGCCAAACAGTCAAGCTGAAGTACTGCTTCACCTGCAAAATCTTCAGACCACCACGTGCCTCACACTGCAGCCTCTGTGACAACTGTGTGGGTGAGTGAAAGATTCTCTGGGTGTGAGTTTACGTAGATGAAATTTGGGTTCTATTTGGCTTATAGTGTCTGTCAGTACTTTGTATTCTTAATTTTTTACCACATTTATTTTGATACATTAGTATAATAATCACAAACAGTCCAGACCATCCTCTATCCTTTCTGTTCACATGTATTTCAATAAGATGTCAATAAACAGGTAAACTTCTGCTTCTGACACAAAATATACAAACACACATGCTGTCACATAATTCATGTTTCATCTGTTTTTTATATAAAAAATACATTTATATTTGAGAACACAAGCCAAGCTAAATATTTAGTTTGTGATGCAAACCTACAGAGAATATACAGTACATACGCTGGAGGAATTCACTCATACAGAGGAGACTGAGAGAGGAGTTACAATGGAAAAGACAGAAAGACCAAAATGAGCAGCAGTTTAATGGTTGAGGTTTTTTCTCACAACCACATACTCTGTCTCAGGAAACACAATGAAGAGCGGCGACAGACAGTTACTAAAAGACACAGAGAGAGATAAACAGAGACGAATGTGTCTGAGTCTCTCTCATCGGGGCTTTTGTCACCATCAAAGGCAGCTCTTTCTTTCAGTGACCATTTCATAATCAGAAGTGGATCTGACAGAAAACCTGGGAGACAAAGATGAGGAAGTAGTAAACACAGGGAAGAAAGATGCGGAGGTGGTAATCAGATGCAGCAGATGCACACTGGCAGAAAGAAAGACAGGCTGGCAGAGCAACAGAATGATGGGAGAGCAGTCAGTCTCATAAACAGGCCATGCATGTCGATACAAATTTTAAGTGAATGGACAAATTCCGATATGAAACTGGTCAGGCTCATTTTGTGATGAAAATACCCTGCCTCAATGCATATAGTTATGTGTAGAGATGACAGGATAAAGTGATCAAGAGTTAAACCAGTACAACTGAAGGAGATGCTTGGCAGACATTTTCATTCCAAACATGAACACAGTGAAGTGTTGTGATCTAATAAATCCAAATCCTTTAGTGTGAGGTTTAAAAATATGTTTGGATCATAGGTGTGAGTGTATACTCAAGCAGATGGGAGGAATTGAAGAATGAGAAACACAGTTTGACTATCCATACTGCAGGTGGGTGGGAGTGATGAGTGTGAGTTGTAACTCATGTCTCTTTAATAAGAACTACTATCCAGCACGCTCCAACATGGTTTCAGTCCCTACAGTGAAATCTGGAGTCGAAGTCATTCCAGGGTATCATTGTGAAGATTCAGAGATAAACTATATGAATCACACCAGAGAACCGGTCTTTTTCAAACATCGTTTTGTTTCAAACACCATGTTTTAGATGTGTGTGTTTGTTCAGTTACTAGGCATGGTTTCTAAGTCTTCAGAGATCAGTATTAGTAACTGTTTGGACTGACACTTGCTCTTAAACTGGAAACTGGGGATCACATTGGCAGTGAAAAGGTGCTACTGTATGAGTGCTTCCTCTGTTTCTCTCTCTCTCTCTCTCTCTCTACCTCTGGCGCTGTAAATGCCAGGGAACTAACAAGCTCTTAAATAAGCTAGCAGCCAGAATGGATAGGGCCTCCCTGGTGGATGTGGAGGATAGGAATATGGCAGTCACTTCTTTTTAAGAGGGTTATCCACCTGGGAGTGATGGGAGAGGCTTATAAGAGCACAGAATTATTATACACACACACACACACACACACGCTCAACGCTTCCCTTTCCTTGCAGTCCTGCTGCAGTCCCCTTCCTATTTTTTTTCTTTTTACAGTGTGTATACAGTGGGCTAAGATAATCTGTCTGTTTATGTTTAAATTCCAGTTTTATTGAGACACCAGCATCATAAATATTGGTGCTTATTTATGTGTGGGCAGAGTGTTGTGATTTTTAGAGGGGTCTTAGGTCCGTCATAATTATTTTTTTTCTGTGCTTAATTAGAGGACATCAGATGAAGCTTTGATGATGCTCTTGGGTATATGATGTTGTATAATCAGACAATAAAATACATCAAAAGAAGACTGGCACATAAATAAGAGTATATCAGATAAAACTGTTGAGAGTTGCTGTTTCAAGCTTTTGGCTTAATTTTAAAATCACTGTCAGAGGGAAGATACTACTGAGCAGTCAGCTGCCAACTTAACCCTTATAGTTGTTCAATATCAATATAACTCGAGGTATAGTGGAAAAACACATCCTCAAGTCCCAAGTCTCTATTGTCCTCTCCTAGCATTGCTGATCACTAAATATTAGTGACCGTTGACCAGGCTGTGGCGATAATCATATTTGACCAGTAGTAGCTGTCCCCTTTCATCCTCTGACTAGAGGCTGCGTTACCCAGACACATGTCAACCAGGCATTGATTAATGAAGACAAAAGCAGGTCATTTCACCTCACTAAACAAATAATGGCTCTGATTAATTAGTTAAGTAACTGCCACTGTGCACAGCTAGAAGCCCACACTCACAGATAGGACTGTGGAGGAAGGGCTGACTAAATAACCACACTAACAATAAGCCCTCCACTCTTGGAGCAATCAGTGAAATGATAAGTGTTCACTCACTAATTTGAATCTGAAAGCATTTCCCATATATTTGTCAAGTAGCTGAACACTGCGTTCAGATACATATTTAGTGCTGTGAATACATTGCAGCACAAGTATTTCTGAATTCCAGACATTTCCAGACACAATTATTCACTTATTCACTCCTCTGTGCTACACAATGATGCTTTGTTCACTTCCACAAAGTTGCACACTCTGCACCAAGGTAGCTGACAGGCTCTTGTCAGTGTTAAAATATTGGAAAACCCCAGTCGTTCTCAGCTGCATGATCTCTGTGGATAGCCCACGGCAGTCTGGACAGCACTTATTTTTTTACTTCAACACCTCCTGTTTGTCTTCATTTACAATTCCTCAAACATTCTCAAATTGTGTTCTCACTGGAGGCACTTCATCTGTTGACCCAGTATTTGTTTGACCCTTGCAACCCCACACAGTCCCACAGTGACACTGAGAGCTTTTCAGCCATACACAGTCATGTTGGCCAGCCAGTAACTTTTATTAGCTAGTTGTTATAAATAGCCAGTTTGCACTATGTGAAAAATGTGTATATTATGCCAAGACCCAGAGGGACAATTCACTTCTCCCCTAATTTCCCACAGATCTGGACTTGCACTGTGTGTTTACATGCACTGAAGTAACCTGGTTATTTGATATAAATGAGAAACCTGATTTCCTTAATTGGACATCAAGAAAACCTTGATGTCTTTTAAGTACTACATACTAGGGCTGCAACTAATGACTATTTTTATAACCAATTAAGCTGCAGATCATTTTTTCAATTGATCGGTTGGTCTATAAAACATAAGAAAACAGTTAAAAATATCTATCACAATATCCTAGAGCACAAGGTGATGTCTTCAAATTTTGTTTAGTTGGACATACAGTCCAAAACCCAAAAAGATTCAGTTAACTATAATTTAAGACCAGGAAAATCAGCTAATTCTCACATTTAAGAACCTGGAACCATCAAATGTTTTGCATTTTAGCTTAAAAAAGGACAATAAGTTGATTAATCAACTAATCATTGCAGCTCTACTACATAATCTTTCTGATGGGATTTCCACTAGAGCACATGTACATGACCTGCTGTGGGAGCAGTGTAGTGAGATGAAAGGAAAGACTCGTAACTGTGCGTCCTTGTATCTAAAATTATCTTACTCTCCCTCCGTCTGTCTCTCCCTGTCCATGCAGAGCGTTTTGACCACCACTGTCCATGGGTGGGGAACTGCGTGGGAAGGAGGAACTACCGTTTCTTCTACATGTTCATCCTCTCGCTCTCCTTCCTCACCATCTTCATCTTCGCCTTTGTCATCACACACATCATTTTAAGTAAGTAGCTGAGGGGAGGCGGGGGGAAAAGGACATGTGCTCTCATGCATGACACACACACACACACACACACACACACACACACACACACACACATAAATAGACACACCCTCTCCTGGCTGTGTTCTTGGTGTGTTTCGAGCCAGCAGGTTGTAAGTGGGCGTTGTGAAAACTGCAGCGTTCTGGCTTGTTACCATCTTTCCAGCTGGGAGCAGGCAGTGGATTGTTGGGCACCCCAGCAGTGCATGTGTGTGTCTATTTGTGTGCATAAATGACAGTCAGTGTATCAATGTTGCACCGGGAAAGAAACATGGGCTCAGATTACCTGCTGTAAGACTGTAGTGATAATTAATGCTTATCTGTTTTGAACCTTTCCTGTCCTGTTTTTGATTTAAACTATGCAGCGTTGCTTTTATTGAGTCTGAACGCTGTCAGATGTGGTAAAAAGACATCACATCAATTTGAATTCTTTGATTTAAAGTTTGTTCTCTCAGCGAGGAGCAGAACAAATTAAAGAACATTAGTTACTGATTGTGGTAAAACCTGCTTGACATTTCCAGTGCTTCAAATCAAAAGGTGATTACAGTGCTAACTTCAAGTTCTTAAATCTCACCTTTTCTATCTCATAGCACATTTCATTTATTCTGTTGAACATTCATTTTTAAAACTCTGCACTCTGAATCCATCTGATTTTGCACAGCTGTAATTAAAACAAATGTGATCAATCTGGCTGATTGGAGCCACAGAGATGTCTCCTACAATCGCAAAGCTGGCCAACATTTATTTTTTGGTCTTTCCCCTGGCTCCGTCCTCCTACTCATCACAGATAGAAGTTAAATTGGAATGTCAATTTAAGTGGGCACCCTCTGCCTAGCTCACTTTGTCTTGTTTTGACACTTAAACTTTAAGTAAGAAAGTGTCTGCAGCAGGTAATGGCTCCAGAGTGTGTAGTACCCAATGTTTGATACAAGCTTCTACACTCAAAGTTTTTTTTAATGCTTTTATGCACTATTTTGTGAGATAGTATGTATGCCATGGTGAACACAACTGCACAGTTGCTCTAGTGGAAACCCTGCCTTTCTTTTTCCACAGGCTCCCATCAAAATGGGTTCCTCAACGCACTTAAAGATAGTCCTGCCAGATATCCTTTCACCTAAATCTGACGTTTGGTATTTACTGTAGACTCTTTTTTAAGTGTGATTGTCTGATTGTTGCTGCTTATTGTCCGTGTTTTTTCTTTACATAATTCTGTGTCCATAATTTTTCTGTCACCCTGCTTTGCCTTGATTGCAATGTTTCACTCTCAACTTCACACAGACTAACTTGCCCAGTGATGGTGCACATAGGTCATTCTGTAGGCCAGAATTCGTTCGCATGACATGCCTTTGCAAACCATTTCCATTCATTGCACTTGCCATTTTCTGCAGAGTTACAGTACTTGCATGACTAGTGCACATCTGATTAGTCCTGTTCCATCGGGCTAACGTAGCACGCAAAGGCAGATCCTCTCTCCGTCTCTGTCGATTGATTCACTCTTTCTTTGATTTCATCTGGCTCTGACACTCCCCCCCTCCCTCTTCAGAGATGTTGTGTGAATGAGATTGGATAGGAGTGCGTGCATGTGCGAGATGTCTTAAGCCACAGCTGTTACAAATACTCTTTAAGTCAGCTTATTGTCTCAACACAACATCATTGAAAATCATGTGGCCTGCGGTAAATCCACACCAGGCAAACTGTTATAATTTGTCATCGCAGTAAAGTTTTGGTTGCACGCCATTTGAACTCAGATTTTAGCTGTAAATCCAGCCAGTAAAGGTAGGAAGCAGTCACCTCACATCATAATTTAAATTTAATGTCTTTTCCCCCAACAGACCTATTGGTTCTGAAATGTTTTTGACCTTTTAACAAAAAGAATCCCAAAACATTTTTTGAATATTTATGGCAGCCTAAAACTACTGAAAATAAAGGTGTTTTGTGCTCTCTGCATATTTGGGGTCTGTCACTTACATAATACAACAAGAATCAAAATCACAATCCAATAACAGCAGGAATCAATAAGCAGGTGCGTAATCAGTATTGATCTAATCTAAATGATACCCAACAGTATTTCTGAGTCACAAGTAAAGTGGAGAGCACAGGACTATGACACTGTCTCTCTCTCTCTCTCTCTGTCTCTCTCTCTCTCTCTCTTTCTCTCTGTCTCTCTCTCTCTCTCTCTGTCTCTCTCTCTGTCTCTCTCTCTCTCTCTCTCTCTCTCTCTCTCTCTCTCTCTCTCTCTCTCTCTCTGTCTCTCTCTCTTTCTCTCTCTCTCTCTCTCTCTCTCTGTCTCTCTCTCTCTGTCTCTCTCTCTTTCTCTCTGTCTCTCTCTCTGTCTCTCTCTCTTTCTCTCTCTCTCTCTCTCTCTCTCTCTCTCTCTCTCTCTCTCTCTCTCTCTCTCTCTCTCTCTCTATGGCTGAGTGCAATAAATGTTATTCTGGCAGAGAAATATGTGCCAAGCATAGCTGATAACGGCCTCTGTCCTACAGGACTTTAGTAAAGGGGAACTGCAGTCGATAGTATCGTAGCAGTCCTTTGTCCTTAGTGAATGGTGACATGTTTTGTCCTTGCGAAGAAGGGAGACACTGGGAAGAGAAGAAGTAGATGAAGAGAGAGAAAGGGGAAGAGTGAGGGTATTCAGTTTATTTTTCCACTGATGTATGGTGTTTGTACAGATCATGTAATATTATGCTGACTAGTCATTTCTTTATTTGTTAAAATGCCCACAGGGACTTCTCTGTGTTGCTAAACAATGAGTTTGTAGTGGTTTTATTGTGCTTTATGGCTTATCTGAGGAGTTACATATTCTTCTGAAGACAGTATCCATGGGTTTAGTTAGGGGTTACTGTAGTTCATTTTTATGAAGGCAGAAGCATTCATCTTATTATTTGTGATCTCAGTGCTTTATGTAGAGCAGAGAAAGTGAGCAGTGTTCTGCAGTCCCAGCCAAATGAACTGGTAACGAGGAACTATTGGCAAGAGGACAGAAGTCCCCAGGCTATAGGTCAATATGCTAGCTGTTACAGCTCATACCATTTTGTGTCCAAGCTGGCTCTTTGTGGGTCTGTGATGTGTGTGTTTTCTGTTTCTGCATGAGCTTTCACATTGCTGTCTGTTTCACTGAATGAAAGGATAGATGAAATAGAAACTGTGGGAGTCACTTATTCCTTGACTTCATTGTGTCACCGTGCTGGAAGTGGTGGTGTGTTTCTTCTCTGTCTGGTCTATAGTGGGCCTCTCAGGCTTCCATACTTACCTGATCAGCTCCAACCAGACCACCAACGAAGATGTGAGTATGAATGTCAGATAGACATCGATATGCCAGACAGACTGACACATACATGACAAGTGACCTGACTAAGTTTAGTAAGGTTTTCTTATCTGCTATACACCAACTATATTTTTGTATTGTTCATACTTAATCATTTGAAATGTATATTTAATTCTCATTCTCATAATTGCGTGATTTTTCAACAGGTATTGTGTCATATAAACATGAAATATTTTTGCAGTTGATTGATTTAAAATAGCTAAATGATTTGAAAGTATACATTATCTTCTGGCACATTCATATAAAAATCATTTGACAGATCTTTCAGCTATTTTGTGGGGTTTACAAATAGTCACAAGGCTTTTAATTCAAGTATTTACTTTTTGCAATTTCTTGTTTTTATGTTATTTTTTAGTTTGCAACTTTTCAACACCTTTTTAATGTGGGTTTTAGCAATTATATTGATAGAGATACTAAAAGGAAGGACTGCCCACTCATGTGCTCACAGCTCTAGCTTTGAACTCCTTTTACATCACTGAAACTGACGAGAGCAGGGTGTCAGTGACGCCGGTAAGCTCAGTTGGTTAGAGAGTGGTGCTATTAACACCATGGTCGCAAGTTGGCTTCCTGTATGGGCTAGGAACATTTTTAGCTCTAGACTAGACACAATACACAAACACAATCTCTGTGTCACCAGAATCTTGATTTGTCTCGTAGTGAAACTTTAGATACTTATTTTCCTACTGAAGCTGTGACTGATGATGTTGTATGGTCTTCTCCAGATAAAAGGTTCGTGGTCTTCTAAAAGAGGGAAGGACAATTATAACCCCTACAGCCATGGCAATATATTCACCAACTGCTGTGCAGCGCTGTGTGGACCGCTGCCACCGAGGTATGATGTCTGTCAGTGAGCATGAGTGTATTCATGAGGTGATTTACGCATTCCCAGATGCCCCGATAATGACGTATAAGCCCGATAATTCGCTGCTCTGAGAAAGCACATTCAGTCATTTTTTACCTTCACTGTAATAGGTCACAGCACCTGTTTTTTTTTGTTGTTTTTTTTTTTCTTCCCTCATTGTAATTTTCCATTTTGTCCAAGGGTTAAAATAGAACTGTTAGTCAAGAGTCTTTTTGATCTGAGGAGCTGCTTTGAAATGCCTGCAGCCTTTTCTCTATACATAGCTACTGAGATACTGCAAGAGCGGAAAGGATTTCAAGCCCATTTTAACCAAATCCAAGATCAAAGTTGGCTAGATACTATTAGATTTCACACTTTTGCTGTTCATGTGATTTAACAAAAATACAGGCCAACTGTCACAGCTACGTTCTCATTTCCATGTGACTGTAAATACCAGTAAACGTTGCACATTCCCTCCCAGCTTCTTTCACTTCACAGTTTTTCCCAACAATTCTCATTATTCATTTGTGAAACTTTGATTCCTCCGACTTAAAACTGGCTTTTCTTTTCTTCCATCATGGTGTCTTTTTGGTTAGAAATGTGTTGTCCTCTGTTTACTGACCACTGTACCCACTTTAAAAATAGAACACTCATGCTGATGCTGTCAAGACTTCATGGACGTTTCTCAGCCTTTGGAAGTCGTAGCCTTTAACTTTTGCTTTTCACTCGTTTAACCATCAAGTACAAACAGAAAGTTAGAGACACACACAGTCTCTAGTTTAGCAAATGCATACAGTGTATTTTCAAGTTACTAAACATATCCACAGATGCACACACACTTAAAGTAAAAGAAGAACAGTGATGGAAGATTTTAGCAACATTCTTGGTCGCACCCTGCTCTGACCATCACAAAACTCACCAACAGTGACTCTGGTAGGTGGCAAAGGAGAGTCCTCGGTGCACAGGTGGCTGCCATCTGGGCATGTTTGTTTTTGTGTATTTGTGGCCGGCCACAGGCATTGCACAGCTGGGTCTACCAGCGAGAGAGGAATGTTTCACTTCAGCCTTGGACTATGCAGGCAATGCTGTCTCTCACACATCCAAACACACACAGACAAAAAGCCTCTTGCATTTCATTCCCTGCTGAGAGCTTGACTCACATTTTCTAATGCATCAGCCTACATGTTTTTGTGCTCGTTTCCTCCTAACCGCATTTGCAGACATTCCGGTATTCATTACCAGCAACACAAGCGGCTGCAGTGGATTCCTAGTGTTTGTCTCTGTGATTCTAGCGGAGCTTTTCCACCTAAATCCAGCTCAGTCCCACTGGAACCCACAGTCAACACACTTTCTGTTAAATGATTACCCTGCTGGCACTGTTTAACACACGCACGCACACACACACAGCCAGCTGAGGTGTTAGAGACTCTTCTGTGTCCGATTAACCTTTATCTAGCTGATGAACAGCCATTATCACATCCATGTGGCCCATGACCACACACACACACACACACACGTGCATATGCATGTGAAGAGTTTAGCAGGTTGTTGTCAGAGCTCTGCAACAATAGTGATAGAAGAGAAATAATGATTCACTCCACTGCAGGACATCAGTGATTTATTACCAAGTTGTGATTTTATGTGCATGTGAATGTGTGTGAGTTAAAGAATGAGTGTATAGATTCAAATGTTCACATCCACTTGTCTCTCTTTAACAGTGTGGTATCACTGACACACAAGGTCACTTGCACTCCACTAATGCTATGTAATATTTGTGAATGAATGGCTACCAACAATGCTTTTCTCTTTCCTTTGTTTCTTTGTTTGAGTAGTCTCATTGACAGACGGGGCTTTATCCAATCAGACACACCGCAGCTGGCACCACCAACCAATGGCATCACTATGTATGGCGCCACCCAGTCTCAGCAGAGCCACATGGTAAGACACTGACCCGACTCTCTGTCTTTTCTCAAACATACAACTTTTAGGTTTATAACAAGTAAAAAGACAGGCTGAGTCGTCAAGAGTAGTCCAGATGTTTATAGTGTTGTTCACTTTGTTTGAAGAGACCAGGAGCAGGCAGAGCATTTTGGGGGGGGGGGGGGCGTTTAGGAGGAATAGAATAGTCGCTGATTAAAGGGAGTGGCTGCTTTTATCTTAGACTCTCCTCTATTGGCAAAAACATACTAGTGTTAACTGACAACCGTCTTTTTAAAGAAACAGTTTGAGTCTTCTACATATAAATTTACTTGTCCTTAGTGCCTTGGCTGCAGTATTTTTTTGTCCCAGTCTCACCCAGGCCATAACGTGGGATTCACTGGGCCAGACCTTGTCAGCATATAACGACACAAAGCGTCTTTCACAGCAGTCTGTATCTCCAGCTGTTGTCTTTTCCTCATTTGCCAGAAACCAAAACTCTCACAAACTGAGTATTTTTTTTATTTTGTGTCTAATTGTTCGTGATTGTAATGATAAACATTACCTATTGGTGTATGTACTGGCCAAAATAACATGGCCTAGGCAAGGGGAGTAAAGGCCAGATGAGGTCAAACTATTCCTAACAGCAGCTTCACTTAATCCTTTACCCTTTTCTCTGACACAACATACCGCAGAATCCAGACATGGGAAAGCAAATCCAGTTAGTCTTTTTCATTCCAAAAGATTGAAACAGATGAAATGCTCTGGATTACAAAGAGCGAGTCAGTGATGTTTTCAATTTTGCATGTGTCACTTCATGTTGTCTGTAAATTAGGTCAACTGTAGCACGGAAAGGTCCTTTTTGTGTGTGTGTGTGTGTGTGTGTGTGTGTGTGTGTGTGTGTGTGTGTGTCTATGCTGAGGTGGCATTGCAGACTGAGCCATATGATTTCTCCAGCCCTGATTTCAGTCATTCTCAAGTCTTCAAGGGTTTGCTCATCAATCAGGATATCTAAGATTAATGGTTCTGTGTGTGTTGCTTTTTCTTATTATACTGACAATCCAAGTCTTGAAGAAAAGAAATGCCAGAAAGAGAAAATAAAGGATGAAAAGTAAGTCTCCCAAACCGAAAGTACACCAGAGTTAGTAAACAGATATTTTCTGTAGTGTTAAACTGTCTCCTACAGTCTTAGAGACAATAACTGATGCTGTGAAGAGGACATTGTATCGTCCAGTTTTCCTCTGGTGCCTGAATCGCAGGAACAAGTCTTCTGTTGTTCAGTTTAGCTGTTTACCTCACACATTACATGCTAGATTTAAGACCTATTCACACACAGCCACTAAATGTCTTTCACTGGTGCCCTCCCTGCCAGTGGCCACAGTCATCGTGTTATTCTCATCCAAACTCGACCTCATCCTTCAAGTTCTCATAGAGATGTCAAACATGAATGTCGTCTGTCTTCAGGTCCTCCTTAATGTGTGGACTACTTGTAACGGGCTGAGGGCCAGCGGAACATTCTCTTACATTAGCACACACAGAAATAAACGCCATCTGTTTTCTGTAGCTGTCATGATTAGCAGCTAACATCGTCGTATTGGCTGCTCTACATTTATCTGCACACTGATACACAGTCAGCTGTGTGTTTATATCCATTTGTTAAATTCTACAACATGCCACACTGACAACACATAAAACACATTAAGACTGAGGGACTATTTTTGAATATTCCCGTCATCACCCCATTTGTCAAATTCCTAACGACACAACTCACTTCATTAATGTAAAAATATTTGTTTGCCTTAAAAGGCCATCGCACACTTGACCACTCCTTTCAGTCCCACATTATGAATGTTGTGTCATTGTTCATTTTTTAGAGAGGTCTCTGGTTTGATTTTGTTACTTTTTTCAAGCCACGATGAGTAAAAGTCTCCAATCCTTTTTGTCTGTTTACTACAGAGGTGTGTGGGTGGGTGTTATTTTGGAAAAAGTGTGAGATTGTACATCATGTCAGTGTGTGTGTGTGTGCGCATGTGTGAGAGAGAGATGGAGACAAAGTGACAACAGAGTGTTTGACTTACAAAATGGAAGAAAGTGTATCACATTTACTTCATATGTTTTGGTCATTTTAATTAGATTTTATTATTCTCCTTATTTTATCATTTCAATATAAGGTTACACTGATTGTGTGGAAAATACCGTACAGTAGGTCAGCCATTTATATCTTGGAATTTGCCTGCCGTCAACTGAAGACAAGGAGAGTCCTCATCAATAGACAGTGAATTGAACATGTTACATACAATAAATTGTGCATGGCAACATTTTTAAACCTACAGATGACAGGAGAAATAGTCTTTTTTTCATAGTGGTCATTTCCTTTTTTTTTTTTTTCTCAACAAGAAACTGATAAGTACTCACACAAAGATAAAAATGTAAGGAATGACTGATGCCTGCCGCACATAAAAACTGTTTTAAGAACTGTGTTGGTAAATTTGTGGAGGTCGCAATTGAATTAATAATCAATGAAGGGCCCGGTTCTTTGTGAGGCACAAAGCTTAAAGCTTAAAACGACGAAGGTATGTAGAAGCCTTGTAAGTGGTTGCCATGGTAACAGTGTGTAATATGGTGTCACATTATACCTCAATACTATAAAACCTGCACTCGGGGTTTGATTCAGGGGGGAAAGAAGACACAATGTGATCCAGAGCAGTCATCATATCCTTCAGTTAAAGGGTCGGTTCAACCAAATTACAAAAAATGGATTTGCTCACTTGCCTCTATAAGTATTTATTTGTTTGTTTGTTTTTGTCCTGATTTTTCAGATTACACCGGAATTATTTATCAATTTCAAATGATCGATCTTTAGAAAATAGGCAACCATTCTAATAGTCATCATTTATATGCTAATAGTCATTTATAAAGCAAAAATGTCAAATATTCTCTGGTTTCCAGCTTTGATCTTGTTTCTTAACAATTATATGTGGACTGTTGGTTGGACAAAACATTTTTAGACTAAACAATTAATCAATTAATTGAATAGAATAATTGACAGATTAATCATTAGTAATAATGATGATCAGTAGATATCTAGGTGCACTGCAAACAAAATTCCATTAAATGCCATTATAAATAAAACAAACACTATAAACATGGCTGGATATGAGAAAATATCTTCTGTTATAATTTGTCCTTTAACCTCATGGTACACAATTTGCATATGGCCTTGTACATATTTCTATTTTACGTCTTCTTTCTTCCTTCCTCTGTTTTTGTTATTTTCCTTTTGTGAGCTGTCAGCTATTTTTATACAATACACAGACGCACGCAGCACAACTTCATCAACCACCACTTCCTTGTTGATAATTGCACAGTGAGTGATGAGGGACTGACAACCCACAGCCTGGTTTACAGTTTCACCACTAAGTCAACTCACTTCAGTCATGACTGATGGTGTTACTCTCACCCAGAATCCCCAACATGCTTTTTTCTGCCCCTCTTACAGATGGGGACAATCAATATTTAGAGCTTGTTAATTTATTTTTTATTAATGATGATATAATGAACTAAAGGTGGTAGTTTCTTGTTTGTGTTGCTCAGGCCAGTTTAAATTCTTGGATCACTGAATCTAAAGTTCTGATGTTTTAACAACCTTGTACAAACTCATATATAAGATACATATAAGACTTATTACCAGTCGTCCACTCGGTGACAGCAGACAGTGGTATGTTGTCAGGAATAACACAGATGGTTGTAATCTCCCATTTTGTGGCTGGATTTAATCTCATCTCAAGGGTTGTTTAAAAATGCAACATAAATGGTGGCAGCTTTGGGAAATATTTCACTTTATTTGTACAAGATTGTGTTTATGATCTACATGACCTTGCAATTATTGAATTAAACAGATCTATAATTGTTCTGTAAGCTGTGAAGGACAATCTTACACAAACTGATTTGAATTACTCAAAGTGACTGGAGAGAAGGGCTTTAACTAATGATTATTTTTATTATCAAAATACTATTTGGTCTGTAAAATGTTAGAAAATAGTGAAAACTGTTTTGTCCAACTGACACTTCCAGACCTTAAGATATTCACATTATACAAAAAAAGGATCAAATACTTATAATTGAGAGGCTGGAACAAGATAATATTTGATATTTTTGCCTGGAAAATGACTTAAATGATTAATCATCAAATAGTTGGCAATTATCTTTCTGTCAATTAACTAATTAATTAACAATCGCCAATTATTTTCATAAACCTGCTGATTGTTTTTTTTCAATTAATTGATTATTCATTTTGTCTATACAATGTCAGAAAATATTGAAAATTGTCCATCACATGTTCACTATATCCTAGATGATGGCTTCAAATGTCTTGTTTTATTAACAGTCCAGAAACCAAAAATATCACATTTACAATGATTTAAAAAAAAACAATGAAAAGCAGCAAATCTTCACATTGAACAAGCTGGAATCAGAGAATTTTGCTTAAAAATTGACTAAACGATTAATCAATTATCAAAATAGTTGCAGATTGTTGCAGCTTTACAGGAGAATGTAGTATTTCTGTCCCTCCACACATTTATATGGGTTGTGTTTGTTGACCCACTGTCTTATGTCATGTTGACTACTGCACACAGCTCAGTCACGAAATTGAGGTATGAGCCAAGTATAAAATGTAAATGTAAGATAACAGTTTTTAGGAGAGATAAGAAAATCTCCTATCCTTGTTGTGTCATCACCGCCACGTGTGAAAGCCAACCAAAACAAGGCCTTATGCTGCTGCACTTGCTACCTGCTATCCAAGGTTAGTCTATCAACAGTCCATGTACATATTGTTCCTTGTAGTTGTGTGTGTGTGTGTGTGTGTGTGTATCTGTCTGCTATGGGGGGATGGACAGTGCTGAGTCAGTCTGGCTATGACTGTTTATAAAACATGAGTGGGCCAGAAAGAAGAAATAGAAGGACAGAGCTGTATCTCTCTTTCTCTATCCCCCTATTTTTTTTTTTTAAATATCCAACACAGTGTCAGTAAAGTAGCTCGGTGCTAACGTGGCGGTGAGTGTTAGTCCAATAAACCTACATCAAATTAGTCTTTTCAACAACCTGGACAGAAGCCAAACCCGTAAAGGTGATAAGTGGAGAGCAGTTGATACGTACAGCTGATAAGAGGATTGGTAATACATCTCTTTTACTGTCAAAGGCAGCTCAACTTCTGTTAAAATCACATCTGTAATCTGCTCTTTTTAGGTCAGTGAGATTGAGACAGGAAGGTGAGATATCCAGGACAAATCTTTGCGCTGTAATTTTCTTGTCAGTCAGACTTTGGGAGTGGTGTGGGATGGAGGGAGGCTTTTAAATTACTGTCACCTCTGCACGACTAGAGCTCTTTCATCTGTAACTGGTCTCTAATACACAGTCGCTCTGTGGTGATAAAGGGTTAAAACTAACCTCCCTGTAGTTAATGTATGGTATTGATAACGGGTCGCGTCCTAACCCAGTTGCCCTGCTCCGGTTTTAGACATGTGATTTCCATTCTAAAGCAATGCAATAGAGATCAATAAGCCATGAGGCAGTGACTTAATAACCCTGTGTTTTCAACTTTGCCTATTGACTTCAGCTCTGGGGTGGATGCACTAGCTGGTGCAGGTTCTTAGTGTGGCTCTGCATTCTAACAGGGGTACTAACATCTACATCTTTTTCTCTCCCTTATCCAATCACCTATCCCCTCCTCTGTTGTCTTTTCATATATTCTATTTTCCTTGATCCTTCTCTACTCCTCTATCTAATTCTCCACGCTTCCTCTCCTCTTATTTGTTTCTATTTCTGTCCTTCACTCTGACACCTGATCTATCTCATCCCCTCCCATATCGTTCTCCTGTTCCTCTCTGCTTTCTGCTGCTTTCTCTCAGTGTGACCAAGACCAGTGCATTCAGAGCACCAAATTCGTTTTGCAGGCCGCCGCCACACCTCTCCTCCAGCAGCAGAGCAGCGAACCAGTCATCCTGACGACCTCCCCGGAAAACGGAGGCTCTCTACCCGGCCGCACCTCCCTTGCCCTGGGCGGCCCGTGCACTTCGCTCCCTCTCGGTCAGCCCACCCCTCCAACCTCCACGCCCAGCCTCAGCTGCCACGAGACCACCGACATGCTGCCAATCCATGGACACAGCCACACACACAACCACAGCCACCCCCTCCAGGACCCGGTGGCCCACCACCACTTTCTTACCCCAGAGGAAGTGCCCTCGCCGCCGGGTATGCTTCCCTGCGGCAGCCCCCTAGGCCACAGCCATACCATGCAGGCTGGCTTCTACAACCCAGCCAGCCAGGACTCGTTACACGAGGACTCTGTCAGAGGACTGGTAAAGCTCAGCTCCGTCTGACAATAGGATGTACCACCTCCTCCCTTCTGAAAACATGCATTCAATTCCTGAAACCCTCCTGAGGCACATTTGGACCAGCTAGCTCTCATGCTGAGTTAAAGCATTTCTTTCTCTCCTCAGCAGGACTGGAGAACTGAAAAAGGCTGTGGTTTAAATTCAGCTGCTAGAAACTGAATGGAATTTAACAGAACCGAAGTGAAACCAGTTGTCCTTAGCCAATGTCTTGCCAAACCTCTCCGCTGGAATTGGGAGAGATGGTTCCTGATGTGGTGGTGTGTATGACAACTCAGACATACATTTCTCTTTTTTTCTTTTTTACTTCAAGGGAAGCAAAGTCCATTAGCTCCTGGAAACCACACAGGGAAGTTAGTTTTTCAATGTGGCGTATGTCTGTGAGTCTCAGATATTTCAAGCAAAAAAAGAGTGTATGTTTTGACAGTACATGACATTTTTGGTCAAAAAGCTGTTTTTTCTGTCAGTGGATCACAGGTCTGACAGGTTTTTTTTGTAAAACAAACTTTAGCCTATTTGCCTGTTGCTGATTGGACAGTGTCTTTTGCCTTTTTTTCTTGGACATTCTCAGCAGTGCAATGGTTGATGTCATGTTGCATATCATCCTGCTTTTTCTATGTTAAAAAATAAGAGACTGTTGTCTTGTGCCATGGTTATTACAAATCTTACAAATGATTATATTTCCTGTGGATATTAATAAAAACGCCTACTTTTTATCAGATATCATTGCAATAATATTGAGGTTTAGACGACATAATGTGTGCTAATATGAGAGTCATGTGGTGATAACATATCCTTAAAGGTTTATCTTGTGACTGACGCCTGTGGTCATTGGATCTAAACGAGACAGATTTAAAACAAGCGTTTCTGATGAATATTGTCAAAGTTGAGGCTTGTTTTAGGCAATTTAGTCTCCCATTCATTGCCCTCCTGCTGAGACCTCAAGCACTAACCTTTGAGGAGATGTACAGACTGAAACAAGAGGCCTGTTTCCAGTTATTTTTATGTGCCTTTAAAGAGGGAATTAAGCTTTCTTAAGCCACAAAGAACACATTTCCCTGTACTGGCAGGCTGTGGTTTGTTGAGGGTGTCTTTTTAGTATAAGGTGGTCAACCAGTATTTAATCCTCTTCTGGCACCTTGTGGTTGAGCAGGAGAACTGCTGTTAATGGTGCAGTTTTTTCATTACATTAAACCACTAAAGAAAAGTTATGGCAGCTTTAATTTCATACAGTATCTGAACGAAACATAAAATGATCAGACACAAATACAGTCACCTGGTTTCTAAGTTAAATACAAACCATCCACACTCAAACAATGGATACAAAAGCGATAATGGGAACACATTTATTTGTTATTAAATAATTTATGATACACAGGGAAGATTTTTCATACATATTTTACAACAATTACAACAAACAATTCAAAAAACAATGACATTGAAAAAGAAAAGTTTTTTTTTTTTTTTCTCAACCTGGAATTTTCTTTTCATTTGGGAGCAGGATGGATCATTGCAGCACTGAGCAGGAGAGCAGCAAGACAGGAGACGGTCATGGTTTCTATGTTCTATAGCTTGCATAAAGGTTGCAAAATGTCATTTATTACAGTAGATAATTGAAATAGTTTCTTCTTAACCCTGTACTGCACTGTGCTTGATCTCAGTTGCACCATTACATATTGAATTGATTTAACCGTCAGATGCATGAGATGTTATCATGGAGATGTTCCTGAGGATTACGACCTTGATAAAAGATTGATTAAAATAATAATAATAATGTGGGCATGTCCTAAAGAGGCACATCCAATGAAATTACAATTTTATTTATAAAATTTGTAGATGAAAACTGCACTTTAAGAATCTTAAAATTTTCTAAATAAATCAATGATAACCACTACTAATTATTCATGAGAAATATTTAGAAGTGTTTTTAAATTAACTGTACAGTAAATTAGTCTGAGTTTGGCCTCGCTAAAAAAATGGAAACCTTCCGTTTCATTCTTTATTTAATATTTGCTGACAATCTTGGCATTTAAGCAAAGCCAGAGCTAAAATGCTTATTGACATTTAGACATATTCTCCATTTTAATTGTACAGTGCACTAAACAGGGTGTATCACAGCAGAGATGCACAAGAGACAGTATAAGAAATGAACCAAGGCAATCCTAACTTGTAGCTGTAAACAGTCATGGTGGCTCACAGCCTGACGCTCCAACACAGCTAACTCTCATGCATCAGTCCTCTAGCCAGAGCTGGAAACATGGACCTTTTCAGTCCATGGCAGGACCTACAGTATCCCTGGTCCTCTATCACCAAAAATGCTAGACTAGCTTAACGTCAGTGACCTGCGGTTGCTGTAAGACTAAAAGCTGTATTCAGCATTCATCATCTGGGTCATTGTGGCTAAGCTAATATAGCATCAATTACCAGAACACAACTGTGTAACGCTGGCTTCTGTGCAAGTCTGGAGCCCCGAGTCACCACAGTTTGACGTCGGTGAGCTCCAGGTCTCCCATGATCTCCAGCTGGTCGATGCTGCTCAGGTCCTGCACCCGATGTCTGAACTCAAACAAGTGTGAGCCGTTCACTGCCAGCTTGAACTGATGGGGCTGACAGAGGATAAGAATCTGACAAAAAAAACAACCACTTAGCAATCAGACAACTTTATATTACACACATAAAGAGATCAACATCCAATATAGTTGACAGCAGAAAACAACAGAATTAGTTGTATGTTTTTTGGGGTTTTTTTTACCTCAAAGTAATCCCCTGAAGAGAAGGGGAAGAAGGGCAGTTCCCGCTCCTCCTGACCCCAGGATTCACTCAGGTACGAGTTCCTGATGAACAAGCCCGACTTCATGCGGGGGTTCAGATGGAGAGCAATGTTTTCCGTCCTGCTGTTGCGGAGGTTGACTGTAAAACTGGAAGAGACAGATAAAAAGGTAAATCTTTTTCTTTTTAAAAAAAAAAATATTTCTTGGCCTGATTTTGCAAGACATGCACATCAGATTGTTTTTATGTCAAGGCAAATTTCATCAGTTCTCACTTTACCTGTGAGGATACGTGCTGACCTGTCCTTTGATTGTGATGTGCTGTCCATGGTTCAGTCCTTTGAGTATACTGCCTTTGTAAGGGAGGCTCTGAAATGTCAGAGAATATAACTGTAACATCCTCTTAAAATGTACATTTAAAGTGATTTTTAGCAACACCTCTGATGTCATTGCTCTGATGTTCGGCGCTCAGTGCAGGGCAGGCACAGCCCAACATACTATAAACTTTTTCTGTTTATTCCAAACCAGTTGCAGATGTTCACACAAGTGTAAAATGCATTGTTTCTGGTGCAGCAGGGAAAGAGTAAGCCCCCTTACAGCAAGGAAAAAATAGTTTGCATGCAGTGAGGTTAGAGTACTATATTATGTGTACACTATCAATAACAGAGACAAAGGGAATATTTACTGGTATGAAAATAATAAAAGTAGTTCCAGTTTATTACAAGCTTTGCCACATTCTGGAAACAGCATCATCGTTTAAAAAGAAGTCATACGGTGCAAGAAACATGAGCAGTCAGATGTTGTTTTCTGTTCCTAAATCTCAGCAATTACTTCAGTGAGTACAATGTTATCACAAAAATGAGACTCAAGTTGTAATAAACCAGAATGATCTTTTAAGTCCAGAATGCTGAAAATGTACCGTCAGCACCGCACAGACAAAGGAATAATTCAGGAAGTGTGATCCAGGCTTAGTGGCATCACAAGACACTGGGCACAATTATGCAAAGAGATTTTATGTAGATGATGCAAAGGGGAAAAACTCACCAGGTCACCTGATTCTGAATATATTGCCTATAAGGGAGAAAAGTCAAATTTAGAAATTATTAAAGAGATACATCTATAAAAGGAACACAGATTTAGATCTAACCAGCATGTGAGAAACAAATAAAGGAAACAAGGGATGTGAATGTACTTACTGAGTTTGGGATATAGCCAATAGCATGCACCCTGACTTTCCCAGAAATAGAAAACGTGTCGACCCTGTTTAGCGGGATTCTGTGCTTGTATTCCAGCAGGTGGGTACCATTTACTGCCACCTGTGGGTGAAGATAAGTATTTTAGTATCCTATTATGCCATTACTTCAGTTTGCAGGTGCAGATGACTTCATCCTTCTTTCACCTTAAAGATGTCTTCATGTACCAAGATGATGGTCTCGAAGGGTGCCCCACGTTTGTAGGGCAGCTGATGCAGCGTCTCCTCTTTGCCCCAGCTCTCCTCCAGCAGAGAGTTACATACCACGCAGGGTGAGCCTCTGAAGCGAGGGCTGAAGTGGAGGGCGACGTCAGAGCGCGGTTTGGTGCTGCAGCCGCTCGACAGGTCGATCTGAAACCTGCAGAAAGAGCACAACCGGACAGAGTGGGCAACTGTTCCCTGGCCCCAAAAGATCCAGGGTGACTACATGTTGTAGGGTTTTGGTAATTTGATTAACTGCAGGGAGTGAGAACCCATGAAATACAATACTAACATTATGCATTATTACCTCACTGTGTCAAAATCTAGTTTCCATTCATTATTATTTTAGTTTGACAAATAAAATCATGACTTAAGTAGCTTTAAAGCTCTAGAAAAAGCTTCAGTCAAACTGCTGTTTCCAAAGTCAAGAATGAACCTCCAAATTGGTGATTTTAGTTTATATTGTTCTCACATGGTGCATATTCTTAAATAGGGTTGTGTTAAATTAATTTACAACAACTGACACACAAAAAGCAGTCAGTGTTACTCCAGGAGAGGAGCACTGGTTGGTCTTGGGGCAAATAGTAAAGCTGTCATGTGTCGCCTGCTGTGTTCAATGTACTTTATGGTGACAGGATACAAATACAATAACACAGGTGGTAGGTGGAGGGTCAACAGGGGCCCAGCGGCAAATATTGGCTCTGGAGAACTCTCGAAAGGTCCTGATAATGCTTAAGTTTCTTTGAGGGAGATATTGAGGTCCTGTTCTGTAGCCAAACCTACTGACCTCTGACCTCCAGCTGGAGGACAGCAAGCAAAAATGGAAAGTCATAGCTGAGCTGAAATTAATCTAAACTAATGAAAAATCCCTATAAAGGGCTGCCGTCGTTTAAAAAAAACTACCTGTCAGCATCTGGGGCCACTGTGCCCTGGATGATGATGATCTCCCCAGGGTGCAGGCCTCCAGGTATGGGCCCTGTGTATGGGATCACCTGAGGTGGAGAGTTGACGTTAAATCACTGAACACTGACTGTGACAGCAACTGAAGACGTGCTGCCGAACATGAGGAGCCAAAATGAAACGTACTTTCTTTACCAGCTAGAATAAACATTTGTCGTCTGATACAACCTGATTAGTTAGACTGTGTGCAGGCCACATACACACATACTGACAATTCAGCTGTATTTTAAGCTGCATGAGGGTCTATTGATCATTGCATGATGGCATCAGAGGACTGGTGTAGATAATAATAATAATAATAATGATAATAATAATAACAATAATAATAAGCCGCTTACCGGATTCAGGACAGTGTGTTTCGCATTTGCCACAGACATCGAGCTTCTTGTATCACACTACTAACATGCAGCTGAGTCTGTGATATCTGCGGTAAATATGACCGGTTTGCAGCTGTCCTGCGCTACACAGGGATGATGGCAGTGGGCATCTTCTCTCCATCAGCCCCCCAGCACATCACGCATGCGCAAAAACTACCATGTGATCAGGTCCGCTGAACGTCTGGACGCCCGGAGGCCCGCTTTTTTTTTTTTTTCTTTTTACAGTTTGTTCAATATAGATAAAACTTTATCTTCCCAGCAAGGGCAAAAATGATTAAACCATCCATGAGGTAAATATTCTATTCATAAATACAACTACTGTTCATTGACTGTATAATAATTCTGTATATATAGTCAATGCTTGAAAATAAATATATGACTTTTATGTCACACGATCTGTTTTGTTTGAATAAAACCAAACGCTATAATTTATTAATAGGCATAACATAACAACAACAATAGTAATAATAATAATAATAATAATAATAATAATAATAATAATAATAATAATGATAATAATAATAATAATAATAATAATAATAATAATAATAATAATAATAATATGAAACAGAATGGAAAGACAATTATTAGTAATTCCACATAATGTCAAAGATTTCAATCAATTTTCAACTTTTATTGCTGAACTGTTGTTATACATGAACATAATGGCTAAGATATTTTATTCTCAAAGCAGATCCTGCATGCTGGAATAATTTGCCTTATAAACATAAATACATTATATAATTTGTACCCAAGAAGTAACAATTACTTTTTTATCAGAGCCAGCCACTGACTTAGTGAAGATGAAAGTTTGTCTTGAATGCAGTTTTAAAGGAATCAGAACTAAAGTGATTTAGCAGCTCTTTAAAAAAATCTGTCTTTTGTTTACTTTAGTTCAGAAATAATTATGAATTTCACTGTTTTCAACTTTTGGGTTAAATTGAGAAAGTGACTCTCTTACGCCTTCTTTTTAGAGATGCCCTCGGAAATCAGGAAAATCTGGAAAGTAACTCAGTATATTTATTCAAGTACTGTACTTAAGTACAGGTTTGAGGTACTTGTACTTTACTTGAGTATTTCCATTTGATGCTACTTTATACTTCTACTCCATTTGATGCTACTTTCAGAGGGAAATATTGTAATTTCTACTCCACTACATTTATTTGACAGCTTTAGTTACTTTTCAGATGAAGATTTGACACAATGGATAATAAAACAAGCTTTTGAAATACAACACATTGTTAAAGATGAAACCAGTCGTTTCCAACATTTTTGGCTCTTGAGGTCTTACAAAAAGCAGTGTGTAGTCCGGGTCACATTTCAGATGTCTATGAGCTGTTAACAGCTCCACCAAATAGTGATTTTTCCCTCTAAACTTCTCACATGGCTTCATTTCAATAAATGTTCAAATGATCCAATATTTCACCAAAAATCAAAGATTAGAGAAAAAGTCCAAAAACTGAAAACAGATTTGTGTATCAGAACTTTGTTTTTGCTTCTTTCCTCTCCCATCAATCATCTCACGACCCCTCAGATTTATCTGTTGACCCTTTGGAGGGGCCCGACCCCTAGTTTGTATACTGTATATAAAGTAGTTCAAACTAACTCCACCTCCAGCAGCTACAACAGTAACATGCTGTTTACACACTACTGATGCTTCAGTATTAATAATGTAGTGATGTCATATATAATAATATATCAGTCAGGATTGTTCATGCAAGACATTTACCTGTAATGGAGTATTCATACATTGTTGTACTGGTACTTTTACTGAAGTGAAGGATCTGAGTAGGCCTACTTCTTCTACCACTGTTGGAAATTAGACGATATAAACTTGGACTTAAACACTTGATGACAATAAAAAAGATATTTCCAGCAACAACTAACAAACAGCAGAGGGCAGCAGTGCGCCTTGAAGTCTGCCTGATCAAAAGAAGAAGAAGAAGAATTTATAGTTTCATTTCTCGAGAAATCACAAGTGAACTGACTTAACCTGAAACGTCAGACCAGAGGTAAACAAGGAAAACATGGCTACTCGTAAGTACCACTGTTCCTCACAATAATGATACATTTCTCTGAAAATACTGATACTTTTGCTCATCTGTTTTTCCAATCAAATGTCTTTAATCAAGACAGCTGTAAATGTTGATCTTGTGTGGTGTGTGTGTGTTTCAGGGACAGCTATCGCCATTGCAGTGGGTGCAGGTAAGACTATTTCAACTGATTTTTGGACACAATATGATGTAGCTTGTGTAATCAGCACTGTGTTCTCTCATCCATGTACAGTCGGAGCTGTGGTCGGGACCCCTGTTGTTCTGGGGGCCGTAGGTTTCACCTCAGCAGGAATAGCAGCAGGATCCGTTGCTGCTAAGATGATGTCGGCCGCAGCGGTTGCAAACGGAGGAGGAGTAGCAGCAGGAAGCACGGTGGCTGTTCTGCAGTCAGCAGGTTACAGGCCTTGACATTTTTATTGTACTGATGACTGTTATATCTTCATGTGCATGACGAGTGGAACAAAAACAACATAAAACTATATGGTGTCTGGCATGCCTGCAGCTGTTGCAACAATGAGTTATTTTCTTTAAAGAAAAATGCTCTGGTTTCAGCCTCTTACATGTGAATATTTGATATGTGATAAACTGAATATCTTTGGGTTGTGGACTGTTGATGGGGACAAAACAAGATTTTATAGGTTGCATCTTGGGCTTGTGATCAGCATTGTGATCAACTAATAACGAGAATAGTCATTTGTTGAAGCCCTAGTTTTGGTACAATTTAGTGTTACTACTGTATATACTGCAATGACAATAGTGGCTTGAGAAGGAGCCAGTATCTCACCCACTCTGACACATCTGATTCTAATTCTTAGCTTGTTATAAAGATCTTGACAAGCTTCAGCTGCTTGATAACAAGTTAATAATTAGAATCAGGTGTGTTAGCGTGGGGGAGATAACTTAAACATGTAGGGCAGGGTTGGTGACCACTGCTGTTGTGTGACAGCTTGATAAAATCCACTAATGCTCTGATGGGAATCATCTAACGTGTGATGTCTGTCTTGCTGCAGCTGCGGCTGGTCTGTCAGGAGCTACCACTGCCATTGTGGCCGGCGCTGGAGGAGCAGTGGGGTGGCTGGCTAGCTTCATCCGCTGAAAATCATGAAGGAATATGCATCTAAAATTGTTTAGACTTTCAAAAAAAAAAAAAAACAGTGATTCACTAACTAAACAGTATTTCTCATAATTAAGTTTGGATGATTGTGTAATAAACTTATACAGCCTATGACAGGTTTAATGTGTTATCTGCAAATATTTCCCTATGATGTCAATCACTGTGCAGGAAGGACTGAGAGTGAATGAGCCGTAAGCTTATGCAACTTTTAATCAGACTGCTCAGGAAATAGGGACATTTTTCACATGTTTGTGTGCACATTCCTGCCATTCTCCACCTGTCTACCACATGCCACTAGACTGTCTCACCTGATTCCTCCACTCACCTTTTCTTCATTCCCTAATCATCTCTGCCTTTTCACATGTCTCTCATTCTGCCACATCACCCAGACTGTGTTATATACCCGCCCACTTTCCACTGTCCTCTGCCATTTCGACATGTTGTCCTGTATTCCAGCCACCTGTTATTGATGCTGTTTCCGCTTATCCTTACCTGCTCTGCTGCCTGTGGTTGTGACCTGCCGTCCTGCTCTCCGCACTCGTTTGCTTGTTTGAATTGTCTTTTTGTTGTTGACCTGTGAGGTTTTTTGTTTTTTTTAAGCATTTATTTGTCAAAGCCCCTTTACAGTCACCCGGTCCTGCCCTGGTGTTTGCATTTAGTACATCTGCTATCTTGTACCTACATCTATGACACCTGCCTGATTTTTTTATGACATAAAGCTTTTATCTTGTGTGTGCCAAAGTATCATTTTACAGATTTTTTTCAAGATGTTGAGACAATTTTAATAAAACTCAAGTGTTTTTTTAAATTAAAGTATCATTAATTGACTTTGTGGCCACAGTAGAGTTGTTGTAATTAAACCAAAACAAAAAGCTGAAAAATGCTAACATGGTGTGTTGAGCTGAGGGGGGACTGCAGAGTCCTCAACTATAAAATATAACCAGACTGTCTGCAAATCTATGATTTAAACATATTTTAGATTTGTTGAATTCATTTATGTATATGAGGAGCTGTACTGTGATGGGAGAATCAACACTAACAATGATGTTGAAGTGTAATTCTCAATGCTGGACTGATGGCACATGGTGGATATTGGATAATTTCACCACTTTATGCATTAAACAATTATTTAAATGAAACTGAAAAGTTTAGAGGGAAAATGTCTCATTTGTCAACCTGCCAAAAACTTGGATATCTGAAACCTGACAAGGTGCTTTCTGCTTTTTTTATATAAAGAATCAAAAAAGGGAGGAAAGATGACTAACTTTAATCTGAAAATAAGCCTTCATTTTCACCTCAATATAACATGAGGGACTCATAACAGTGTGTTGTGTAAAATATCACCCTCCACTGATAAAAGTTTAGTATTCCATCAAGGTGGTTTCACAGATTTACTGTAAATGAGACGATTATAATTGCAAATTAGATACACTTTTGGTCAAAATGGTAGATTTGAATCTATCTTTAACTGTTGGTAGACATGAACGTGGATGGTGAAGACATTTTAAAGTCACTGCAGGTCCTGCATGCTGGAATAAAACATTATGATCTCTTAAATGTTTGTTTGCTTTTCCTCTGATGTTTACGATTACGATGATGATTTAGCATCTCAGAAATATTGTTTATTTGGGTGACGTAAATGGAGGGCGTGAAGCTGTAACGCCCTCTGTTGCTCAGATTCTTAAGTTTCGTTTCTCGAGAATTTTCAGGCTCCTAACCCTACAAGAAGCACAACTCTCTCCCACACTCCCAATCACACTCTCAGACTCCACAGAGCAACGATGGGCCTCCGTGAGTATAAATGTTCCTTTGACAATACCGATATATTCTCTTAATAGATAGGCTACACTTGTTTTTCATACTAACCTTTTAATGATGATAGTCACGACAGAAAATGCATTTTATTATTGGCCAGCTGAGCTGTAATTACATATCATTTTTTGTTATCATCTTGTTTTTCAGTAACAATCGCTGCTGCGGCCACATTGGGCGCAGGTAAGACGTTGGGGAAAGCATTTATGAATCACCTTAAAATTTAACACACAAAGTCATGCTAATATATAGTGTATGAGCCATGTTAAATTGGCCTGACTATTTAGTGTGGTGAAGAAAGTTTCCTCGGATGTGTTTTTTGACTGTGTTTTTTTTTTTCTCCAGGAACTACGGTGGTTGCGGCTCCTCTTGTTCTGGGAGCCATAGGTTTCACCTCAGTTGGCATTGCAGGCGGCTCCATTGCAGCGAGCATGATGTCCACCGCTGCTGTCGCTAACGGAGGTGGAGTGGCAGCGGGAGGTCTGGTGGCCCTTTTACAATCAGCCGGTAAAGGACATAATCGCTGATGAAATTTGAATCAAATCAGTTTATTTCTCAAGTGGAAAGGTTACACAAAATCCCAGTGTCTGATCAACCTGGAACTCAAAGAAACAATAATAGAGGCTAACTCTCAAAAGTGTGTTTCTCACTGTAGGGATGGCCGGTCTGTCAGGAGGCGCCACTGCAGCCGTAAGCGGCGCTGGAGGAGTAGTGGGAGGACTGGTGGCTGCACTCATCTGAGACCAGACTGAAAATCATGAAGGAATAATAATTTCTCCAAAAAGAAATTCACATTGTCGAATAGTCCAACTGTCATCACATAAATAAAATGAATCTGAAGTGTTTATGTCCTGGTGAGTTTTTTTCTGCTCTTGCTGCTCACACACTACATAGTCGTTGTATACAGGAAAGTGACTCTCTGCCGCCCTATGTTGTTCAGATCGTAACATAGTTTTGTTTCTCAGTAATCAAAACCATCAGTCAGTGTTTAAACCTCAGTCCAGTTTAAGGCTCGTCAAAGCAGATAAAGAGATGGACCCTGATCAGCGACACTGATCCCATGACAATACTGATACATATCTTTGAAAGATAACATTAAAAAGATAACTTATATGTAACATATTTCAGTTAATTAATAATAGCATCATAAATAGCTTTAAGGCCAGCTGAGATGTAAGAGCAGCGAATCATTCAGATGCTGGATTAACTCAGTCGTTTCCTAAAATACCCTTCATTGTCTGGGATTTTGAACCCTGTGGTGAATGTAATAACTGTAGATGCAGAGCAGGGGTATCTGGCACAACTTCACCTACTTCCAAGGTGCACAGAGAAAGGAAAGACGTTTTTAAGAGGTTAAAACTGCAGCAACACTTATAGTATATAGAACAACTTTATTGTTAGATCAACGTGTTTCATCAGGGTCATCATAAAACACATTACAAACATTTAAATAGAGTGGGTTAGGTATGACAAAAAAAGGTAGCTAGCATTAGCAGCTAACTTAAACTAAGCAGTTAGCGATGGCTTCTCTCTCACCCTCTCGTTCTCCTGTCCTCTCTTGCTCGGTGTGTCAAATGTTAAGTTATTCCTCTGCCTCCTTTAGTGATAATGGTACGTGTAATAAGTGTAGTTTATTTGCAATGCTGGAGGCGAGGCTCAGTGAATTGGAAGCGCGGCTCCGCACCGTGGAAATACAATCAGTAGCTAATGTAGTTAGCCAGCCAGAGCCGCCTATTACTCAGCATTAATAGAAGAGAATAAAACATCCCTAGGCTCCTTTTCAGCACTTTGGCCAGGCTGACAAAGAGTCATAACTCTATTGATCCATGTATTCCTATAGCTCTCAGTAGTGATGACTTTATTAGCTTCTTTAATGATAAAATTGTAACTATTAGAGATAAAATTAACCACCTCCTGCCTTCAACAGGCACCGATTTCTCCCCAAACACAGGCACCTTAGAAACAGCTGTAAATCCTGACATACATTTGGACTGTTTTTCTCCAGTTGACTTTTCTGAACTAACTTCAATGATTTGCTCAGTTAAACCATCAACCTATCTCTTAGACCCCATCCCAGCTGGGGTTGCTTAAGGAAGCCTTGCCCTTAGTTAGCGCTTCCTTACTAGATATGATCAATCTGTGTTTAGTAACAGGCTATGTACCACAGTCCTTTAAAGTAGCTGTAATTAAACCTCTTCTCAAGAGGCCTTCTCTTGATTCAGGCATTTTAGCCAATTATAAACCTTATCTAACCTTCCATTTCTCTCTAAGATCCTTGAGAAAGCAGTCTCTAATCAGTTATGTGACTTTCTACATAACAATAGTTTATTTGAGGATTTTCAGTCAGGATTTAGAGTGCATCATAGCACAGAGACAGCACTGGTGAAAGTCACAAATGACCTCCTTACTGCATCAGACAAAGGATTTGTCTCCATACTTGTCCTGTTAGATCTTAGTGCCACATTCGACACAATTGACCATTAAATCATTTTGCAGAGACTGGAACATTTAATTGGCATTAAAGGAACTGCATTAAGCTGGTTTCAGACATGGGTGGCACCATATTTAGTCCATTATCTGGAGAAGTGCAACTAAAAGGTGGTACTAAGGTACTTGGGTTTGTACGGAAGACATTGTAATCCAAAGTGTGCCTATTTTGATATGGCATATTTTAAAAACACTAATTAAAAATAATAATAATAACAATAGTATAAATAAATAACTTTATGTAAATAACTTTTAAGTGCTATGTAAAGAAAAGAGTAGGAAGAGCAAAAAGATACATCATAAAAAGTATAAAATAATACATAATAAAAAACACTACAAAACCACATAAATTAGAGATATTTAAGAACCACTATAGAAACTCATTAATTGAGAAATCCTCATACATGACCCGTGGAGATGAAGTTTTGAAATAGAAAATCCAATGTAATGAATGTAATCACTGCCTGGATTATGTTCACTGATTGAAATGTTATATTTATGTAGGGGAGAACAGGCTTGGTTGTCACTTTCAATAGATGTCGCTACCTAGAAGGTGCTGTTAAAAAAAATATGTTGGTACTGAAGTTTTCAGAATTGGGGTCAGAGGTCACCTAAAAGGTCATTTCAGGAGTAAGACACCTGACATTGAAGTGAGAGAACTTCTAGTGTTTTTCAGTCAGGCACTATTTTTTTATTATTTATTTTTATTTAAAAGGGACAGTTTACAGCTCAAACATATATGTCACCATTTGATGCACTGTTCCAGATTATAGCTTCAAGCTAATTCACATCTGTAGTCCCTAGTATCTAGGGATTGTTCTGTGTACCTGCCCAGGGGCTGCAGATAAAAATGAGCTAATAGCTAAATCTGTCATAAATCATTTCTTCTCAGTTGAGAGTATTTTTTTTGTGCATGGTCCTTGTTTAATAAAGACTAATAATAATAATAATAACAGTGACATAGATATATAAACCACTAATTTGTACACACACACATGCCTTACTGTTCTGGGTCAGACAAAGCGTCTTCACTTCTCTGTACTCTGAGCTCATTAGACAGCCATTCTGTGAAGAACTGGACAAACATAACAAAAGTTGATGTTTTTTTGTTGTGCATAATATCAAATGATGAATGAACGTTCCAGAGCTACTGACTGCTTTGTAAGTGCAACTGGATTGTACAAACACTCTCTAAGCCAATACTTGATCCACAACAGGGAAGGAGTTAAGGAAACTCCATCGTACCTGATATTGTGGTATGTGACAGAAAGCAGGGTGTCTCCACAGACACCAAGCAGTCTTCTTCCAGGTGCTGCTGTTGCTGTGTGTGGCGTGAGAGTTGACTTGTTCTCAAAATCAGCTAAATATTCAGCCATGACTTTGAAAATCTTTCAGATAACACTAAGCTACGCTTTCTGTACTCCAACACAACAAACTCTTCCTGGCACCCCTCTCTCCAACTCTGTCACGGCTGAAAATTCAGCTGATTTCTACAATAACTTAACTCTTGATTTCAGATTGAGACTTCCCAGTGAGCGAGACTTGGTTAAACACAATAACAAACAGACCGGATCAAGCAAAAGGTAAAGAAAAATGTTTTATTTCTCTGTATATTCCTTTCAATATTGTTGTCAGACACTTATACACAATAACAATTGGAGCCTGTCAGTGGCAAAAACAAGCACTTTTAGTGGACATACATTGACGGTGTGCTAGAGAGTGTGAAGACAACGCTGTGTTGAATTTTGGGTATGCGCCATGTTGTAAGGATCGTGAGGATCCGGCTGCCTTTCTGTTGGTGAGTTGGTGCGATGAATTGTGAAGAACACTTGACTTTGTGGTAGCTTGGTTATTTAAAGAGCCTCTGCATTGGCACACCAGTTAAAGTATGAGGATTAGAGATGAGAGCCATTCAGCAGTTTATTGTCTTGTCCACAGGATTTCCACTTAAATAGTTGACTGTCATAAAGGATTTAATGGCTGATGGGCAAATGAAAACAAAGGTACTCTAATAAATCTTAATCAAATCAAAGCATTCATTTGGTCATTAGACAGAGAAAAAGCAATTTCCTTAACTTACTAACAGGCCACACCTGAACTATCAGTTCAGCCCGTTAGGTTGAGGCTAAGTCCCGCCCACCTAAGACTGGGCAGGAAGGAGGATTTTCTACAGCTGCCCCTCAAATATGGTAACACATTTGAAAATCATCATACATTGTCTGGGGAGGGGATCCTGCCACCTCATGAGGAGCAGATTTTGGGTCACAGTGTCAGGATCAACCAGGTCTGATGACACAAATCCAAGGGGTTTTGAATTGAGGATGCCTTTCATTTCTGTCAAAACTGTGTTTAGCAGGGCATGAGGACTCAGGCGGACAACCTGAGGACAGAACAGGGGCCGAGCAAGGACCCTCAGGTGGACAGCCCGGGAGCTGGAAATCATGAACGGAAGACACAGGGCAGATAAATGTAGTCACCCCAGAGGGCGACCAGAAGACAGGACAGATGGGTGGAGCCGCTCTGGAGGTCAACAGAGAAGCTCAGGACAGAGACCTTGAGACCTGAGGCTTCAGCGATGGCACTTAGAGGGGTGGCAAATAGACTCGCGGACAGCAGAGACAGCCAACTGCTGCTGTCTGGCTGGATGTTGGCAAGGGCAGCTGACTGCTCGGGACCAGGCAACTCTGTGGCGCTGGGCAGTGGAGACTCTGAGGAGCTGAGGAGCTCTCTCGTGCATGAGAGAACCGGCCATGTTTGGATCCTTTCACCTTGTTTCACCTATTGATCCACAGTCAGTGGTGTGGGTGGGGCTGAGGCTGCTGCAAGGGGCAAGGCCTCACTGGACAATTTCCATATTTTCTAAATATTTAGCTTTACACTTGGTGACACATTTAGATTTAACATTTAGATTAAGATTCAGATTTAACAGGGCGTTAGGACGACTCTAAGGCCCTGTGGCTGACTAATTTTTTTTCAATATTAAATTATTAACCTATTGTCATAAATAGATTTTTTTATTTACAATGTACTAATAAAACCAACAGTTTCTTTTTCTTTTCTTGTTTTTGGCAAAAAGTAAACATCCAGTCCATCCATGTCGACCACTGTGCAGAAAGGACTGAGAGTGAGTGAGTGAATGAATTGGTGTGAGCTATAAACCTATGCAACGTTGTCAATCATAAATTACTGCTGTCACAATAATTGCCTGGCTCAGTCCCTGCCATTCTCCACCTGTCTACCACATGCCACTAGACTATCTCACCTGATTCCTCCACCCACCTGTTCACCTGTTCCTCATCCCCTAATCATCCCTGCCTTCTCACCTGCCTCTCATTCTGCCACATCACCCAGTCTGTGTATAATACACCCACCCACTTTCCACTGTCCTCTGCCATTTCGTCATGTTGTCCTGCGTTCCAGCCACCTGTTATTGATCCTGTTTCTGATTATCCTTACCTGCTCTGCCCTGCTCTGGTGTCTGCATTTAGTTCCTCCTCCTGTTTGCTCTGCTATTTTGTACCCACATCCATGACACCTGCCCAATTTCTTTGACATAAAGCTTTTAACTTATGTGTGCCGAAGCATCATTTTAGATCTTTCAAGATGTTGAGGCTGTGCAAATATCTGTCCCTAATTAAATTGTCCAATTTTAATAAAACTCAAATGTTTTTTTGTTTTTTTTTTAAATCTTTGTAATATTTTTAATTAAAGTATCACTAATTTCACTTTGTGGCCACAGTAAAGTTGTGGGCATTAAACCAAAACAAAAAGCTGAAAAATGCTAAAATGGTCTTGTCAAAACCTGATATACGGCTGGACCTCATATGGTCAATGTGTGAAATTGTGGCCAATTTATTACAGTGATAGTCAGTGGTAGTGTCTATAATGAGAATTCCTGGATATTAAAATTTTATCTGCAATTTTCTGTAGTGGTCCTAGCAATATTTACTGGTAAAGTGTACTGAAGTAGCATATCACATGACTTGGTTAAACTACATTTGAGTAAAAAAAAATAAAAATAAAAAAAGGTTATATGCATTTGCAAGAACAATACTTTCCACTCATATCTTGGGATGTTTGATTTGAAAGAGAACTTATTTGAATTATAATTATAACTATTCTAATAACCTATCTGTTAACTTCACCTGCTCTTCCATGTGTTTCACTAAATCCTTGTGTCTGATCAACCTTGAACTGAAAGAAACATTAATGTAATATTGAGAACAAGGCTTTGGTTGCTTGATAAAGTCCACTGATGACCTGCTGGGAACTGCCACTACAGCCGTGGGCAGTGCCGGAGGAGTAATAATAGGGGGAATAATAGAAAAAGAACATTACATTTACTATTACCAAATAGTAACATCATTATATCACATCACATTATATCAGTGAAGTTGATAACTTAATGAAACAGAACCATCTGAGGGCAATTGAGATAATGTTTTGGTGTTTCTCCAAAAACACATTCACATTGTCGAATAGTCCAACTTTCATAACATAAAAAAATAAAAAGAATTTGATTGAAGTGTTTATGTTCTGCTGAGTTTCATTTTCTTCTCTTGCTGCTCAAATTACTCAGTTGCATCGAGGAAAGTGACTCTCTGCCGCCCTCTTTTGTTCAGACGGTAACATAGTTTTGTTTCACATATGAACTCCGGATAATGGAAATGCCCTTTCACACATGTAGCACATAGCAGGAAATTTTCTGTGTCCGACGTGTTTTCACCCACTGGAAATACTCCGTTTGCTTTAGGCGAGGGGTGCAGGCTTTTATTTTGTGAGAGATCACAGGAAGTCCTCTCTACCATTAGTCCTAACTTCACAGCGGAGCGTTCAGGTCCAATCAAAGCAATACAGCTCGCATGCTGCGGCTATCCTCCGCCTACTGCATGTGTAAAATAGCGGCTGTGCATGACTCCTGGAAGTCAAAGACGTCGTATTTAAGTTTATGTTCTGTTTGTTCAACAGTTGTTTGATAAATGGCTCGTACCGTCTCCCTTACTGCCGGATACTGTTGCACTTAAAGCAGATGTTATCCACTCGCTTTATTCACACTTGGCCACATTGGACCATGACACGGACTTTGTACTAGGACTCTGGCAGGGTATGTATATGTTATGTCATATGCTTCAAGACAAAGTGCTACCAACCTACATGAAAAGTATTTTTGTTCAGTACATTTCTGCTGTCAGCCAGCCTGGTGAAGAGAGGTGCTAGGACAGCTGTTGATAACTGCAGGAATAACCAGCGAGATTACACGTCCAAGATTGACCAACATGTATAACATGTCCACACAGACAAGGAGCAAAAGGAAAGATGAGGTACGGAAGAGCACACAAACACCTGTAATAAACATTTGAATAATCATTTGTTATGAAGAAGGTTTATTTTCACAATTCACTTTAAATAATTAAAGGATTTGTGGAAAATAAGCATTAAAAATAACCTGAAATTGTTGAAAAAAAGCAACCTAATGTTATTCAGACTGAGTAAGTCAAAATGTTGTTAAGAATAACTGTTAGAACAAGTCTTTCCAATGTGAGATTTTTGTTAAAGTATCAAACATTTGTTCCCTCTGATCCTCCAGTCCGAGCCAGAGATTCCCATCACCATCGCAATGTCATCAGAAGTCCTCTTCAACATGGAGAAGGAGCAGCAGAGCAGCAGATCGATGAGCCATGGCCCTGCATTCTACTTTGTCAAGGTCAGATGCTATGTCAGGAAAAAGCTGAGAAACATACTCGGACATAGGCAAACACATGTGTAGTTAAACACATACGCAGAGATAAATAGATACACTTTCAAACCCAACAGCTAGTACTTATTTAGTATGAAATCTTACTGATTGTATTCTGAGTATTTAGGTATATACTGTACAATACACACAAAACACCAACACAAACGTTTATTCACACACAAACACACATAGTCACAAACCAGGGAGTGCCATAGACATATACACCACTAATTTGTACATAGACACACACACACACACACAAACTTTCATTCCAACTTCAGTTAAGTATTCAGTCAGTTGGGAATTTTGTTGTGTTTTCAGGCTCTGCAGGTGGTGAATGCTGAACTTAAAGTGCATTATCCTGAGAGTCAGGAGCTCTTTAAGGTCTTACTCATCAACCACCATTCATCAGACTCAGACAGACTCAACGAGACTATCAAAATCCAAGGTGAGTCACTCATACATCCAAACAAGAACAACTTCAGGGATGATGGAGTTTTGTCAGCAAACCTCAAATACATTTCAAATACAGATGTCTGATTAGTGACCTACTTACTTGAATAGTAATTTAAATAGGATTTGCCTTACTCAAGCTTGCTGTTTGTTCAGTTCTGCCAGAAAGACATGCAGCAGTAAGATTTAAATGAAATTCATCCTGTCACTTTGTAGGGGTCTCACAAAGAGCACCCAATGAAAAGAACCATGGCAGAGGGAAACATTCACACTGAGACAACCTCAGGCACTTTTCTTTCAAGTTGTTCTTGGTTCACTCTCCTTTTCACTCTGCCTCCTTTTCTCACATCAACCTGGTGCATGATATCTATCATATCTATCAAGTTGTCTGCTAGTACTTGGACGTCATAGTATTGCAAAGTACACACACACACACACACACAGACAATTCAGTTTTGGCACAGCAGTATTTCCAACAAAGTCTCATTCCTAATGTAAATCTTTCTTTGATTAATTAACAGTACTGGAAGATAAATAGTGCATCTTTCACATGTCTCAGCAATGCATGCATGCAATGATGCATCTGTAATGTAACTGTACCAGCTAAAATACAGAACATTTTTTGGCCAATTGATTGTGGGCTTGTCATTCATTCTTGTTTGCAGAGTTGGAAGAACTAATTACTCCCTTAGTTATGGAGAGAGAGCGTCTTGTAAGTGAATTAAAGAAGAACAAAACCCATCTGTACCTGTCTGCTAAACCAGGGTTCGGGGTTCAAGAAGCGCTGAAGGAAGGTAAGTGTAAAGAGAGTACTAAACAAATGAGGCCAATGTTACAGAGTGACAACATACACAACTATCTTTAAACTCTAATAACTTTAACAGTGAAGTGTACTCTGTATAGTTGTACATCATACATGACTGCGTGTTAATGTGAATTAATGTCTCTGCATCAGGTATAGCAGCAGCTATCATGGGCAATCCAGAGACAATCGCGAAAGTGTCAGAGACTCAGCTGCGTGTTGTCTTTGATGGTGATGCCGTCCTCTTCTCTGATGAGTCTCAGCGTGTTTTCAGTGAAAAGAAACTGATGGGGTACTTGGAGCACGAGAAGAAAAACGTTGACGTGCCAATGAACCAAGTATGGATAGTGACAAATTCAGTTATCAGTCACTTTTTCACATAATTACTTCTTCAATGAATGACATACCTCAACAGCAGTCTGTAATTATCTGCATCTATACATACAAGGCAGGTTTATTTATTCAGCAAATTTTAGAACAAAAGGCAACTTTAAGTGCTTTATAAAGGCACCAGCTATGGAACCGGTGCAATAATATACCGACTATTGACACGGAACAGGATTCCATGATAGTAGTCCACAGGCCGGACTGGTTTTCCATGCCAATAGTAGTTTGTTCTATTGGTATGGAGTGAGTTTCCAGAATTTATTGCTGGACCTCTTGGAGGTCCACTACAACCACTAACCACACATTTTGACCATGACATTGGGTATTTTAGTGCCACTCAACAGGACATTTTTACAGCATTTTACAGTTTTGACCCAAACTATGATCTTTCTCTAACCTTAACCAAGTGGGTTTTGTGCCTTAACCTAACTATTTTAACCCAAACCATGGGAAGGACTGGCGTTTTCACCTGCAAGTGGAAATGTTCCTCCGTTTTGAAACAATCTGAATTTGATCATGTGATCTTGCGCAATCAACACCAATATGCATGTGTAACAATTCCATACTAACAATAAACAGATTATTGTACTATATTGACCAGTAGCCACTTCCCTTTATATAATGCAAAAATGTATTAAGAAGTACGGCAAAAATATTTATTTTAAAAGAAAATAAAAACAGGAAAAACTAAGAAATACCCAGAAGGTAGTTCAGGATGTAAGTCCAAGGCAGATAATCATATACTTTCAGTTCAAAGGCAGTGGAGAATTTACAGTTTACATTTTTAATCCAGACTTGAAAGTTGCCAGAGTTGGGGCAAGTCTTGTACAGTATCTTTGTAGTGCAAATGTTTCATGTGGACTCTAAGAACAAACAAGAATCTCACAACAATCAAGTCAGTTTAATAACGCAGTTAGTATTGGGCTACAACACTACAACAGATACATATACAGTATATTCTGTATACATAGATAATATAGCATATATAATATATTGCAACTTGCTCTTTTCATTGTTATCTTGCTTTCCGTCTGTGTCCTTGTGATCATGAATGTAACACTGAGATTGTCATGGCTCATGGTATACCATGTATTAGTTTTAGAAGAGAATCTGTTAGGATACTTAAAAAATACAGAAATATAATTTATATTATCTTAAAGTATGACTACTCTCAACTTATCTGTTTTGAGAAAAAAAAGTAGTACATGTCATTGCTCCTCTTCTCCCTTCTGTCCTTAGGGGCCATTCAAGGGACTCCTGGAGGTTTTAGAAAGACTGCAGAGGAAGTTGCACAATAAAGGCCTGATCAAAAACTGCCCCATTCGTACCTACCTGGTGACATCCCGTGATGCAGGCTGTGCCGGGTACAGAGCCTTAAACACTCTGCACTCATGGGGTCTGGAGATTGATGAGGCTGTCTTTCTTGGGGGGTCTCCCAAAGGCCCCGTGCTGGAGAAGATCAGGCCCCACATCTTCTTTGATGACCAGGACTGCCATATTAAAAACGTATTGAAGTTTGGCATAGTGGCATGTCATGTGCAATATAGCTCAGAGTAACCAACAGGTGAATTAATGTCATTATAAGAGGCAACAGTTGATTATAACTGATAGAAAAATGTAAACTCGAATAATATGTCCCCATAATGCATCAAAGATGTAACAAAAACATGTAAGCTGATTTAAAGATAATTTTCTTTACACTATTACTTATAAGTAATATGTGTATAATGTGATGATGAATATGAAGATGCTTTTGTGTTCTTGGAATACTTCTATCTCATTATACTGTCTAATTCTAATTAAATGCATGCAAAATAGTCATTTTCTGCCTTTTGTGTTTTGTGTGTCTGAATCAGTGGTCAAGACAGGCATAGGACAGTGAAAGGGAAGAAGCCATTTTGTGAAGGCGTGTTGATTAAAAAACTAGCTGTAGCTTCTCCAACATATAGCTACCCTGCCACAGCACTGTGTCATATGATCATAAACATATTGTGCATTAATGATTTATGTTCAATGCCAATATAAAAAGTAATGTGACCTTTATATAGCAGAGCAAAAAGTTTGAGCAGTGGATGGGTGCCTCTGTCGAAACTTTTAAGGTGTGCAAACAGCATAACAAAGTGCCACGTTTGCCAGATAAGCGTCTCCTGCTCAGATGTGTCCACAGGGGTTTTCACTGTATCGTTAAACGTTACAGTTACGGCTGAAAATGACAACAGAGAAAAACAAGTTTGCTAAGTTCATGTGTCTCCACAATTAAAATCAACCACCAGTCATCTACTCAGAAATGACTGTTGTTAGCGCAACGTCAGTCTGTAGTTCTAAAGAATGGCGGAATAATATTTTTAGTGATGAGGCTTTTTTTATTTGAGCACTGCTAGGTGTGCTGTCATGCTGATTTGAGCATGTTCTAAATGTCTAGTTGACCAATCAGATTGCTTGGTCGGAACTACATGTTGTATAATTTAGGTATGGCTGTAGTCAACCAAAGAAAATCTTGGTCGACTGAAATCGTACATAATCTTCAACTAATCGATTAATTGCAGGGTGGGTTGGATGTAATGGGACAGAGTGCACAGTGAACTCAGCTGTCACACATTTCTCCGTTCTTTATTTCTCTGTTTTGTGTCTTCAGGTTAGGCTAACCCATTGATGCTAACTTTGGAGCTAACCCCTTCACTTTTCCAGCACTTGGGGAAACAACAGACGTGACTTTTTAGCATTTATTGCAACTGTTACACTGGAGTCTCTACTGTACATTTACTGCCATACTGACAACTTACTACTAACCTTTACCTCTGCTCCGCTCGCATCCTCCGTCACTTTCCTGCCGCTCACTCTTTTCCCACTTGCTACGCCAACATACTACGCAATGCCGTATTCCCTATTTTCGCCATTTTACGGGTAACCCCCGGCCCTTACTCGTTTTATCCATTTTTCGGCCGAAACCGACTCTTACTAATTTTAACCATTTCTCTAAAACACCTACCCCGTATTCATTTAATCAGGTTTTCTTGAAGATCCGACGTTCTTTTCATTTTCGCACTTTTCGGCCGTGTTTCGGGAAACCCCTGCCCTTACTCGTTTTATTCATTTTTCGGCTGACACCCAATCTTATTAATTTTACCCATTTCTCCATGAACACCCACCCCATATTCGTTTTATCAGGTTTTCGGGAAGATCCGACGCTCTTTTCATTTTCGCCCTTTTTCGAGTAACCCCCGGCCCTTACTCGTTTTACCCATTTTTCTGCCAACACCCAATCTTACCAATTTCACCAAAATGTGTGTAAATGTGTAATATGTAAATATAAACACCTTCCACAAATACAAAAAAAGATTTGTAAACTCACAAAAATATTTTGCAAATATAAAGCGGATCTGCAAATACACAAACAAATTTCACAAATAAAAAAATATCTGTGAATACATTAATTTAATTTACAAATACATGAAAAGCATTTGTGAATATCTTTGTAACATGTACAACTTTCCAACAGGCATTTGTGAACTCAGTTTTTATCTGTGAATCAAAAAAACATTTGTGAATCTCAGTTCTACACGTGTGGATTTGCTTTTTAGACACACAGTTTTGAAACAAAGTTTCCCGCCGGTCCGAACGGTCATTTTCGGATAGCGCGTGATCGCCTGGTGAGGACGTCATTTCCGCATTTGAAAGTAAGAGCACGCAGTCTTTCTATTTTATTTATTTTTTTTTTTTTTAAAATAATCAACGATAAGTAATGTGCATTCATTGTTTTGTGTTAATGTCATACAGTGAGTATTAGTGTGTGTTTATTTGTTCTATGTCTGCTGAGTGACCATCCTCATTAGGTGAGCTTTTCTTGTTCCTGTTGGACCTGGAAGTTGTGATAACATGGTTTGGCCACTATGTCAAATTGCCTTCAAAGCCTGGTGCACTTCTTGGAGGTTTGGTGCATACCCACACATGGCCGTCTGTTCTGTAGCCTTGGTTGCTATGGTTGTTGCCAAGGATTTCCCATATGTTGTTTGCGTTGTCCAGTCTCATATTTCGGATCGGATTTTGACTCAAACATGAATAGATGTATTTGAGACAATAGCGAAATCCTACCACTATAGTTTGTTTCATGGTTTGTTGACATAGGCTCTGGAGCTGGCAAAAGTCATCCGTGACGCAGCTTTTGGAAGCTAATCAATCAGAAGAGTAGGCTCCTCGGGTGGGGGGCCTTAAAGAGACAGGAGCTGAAACAGCCTATTTCAGACAGAGGCTGAACTGAAGGGCTGCATAAACGGTCAGTAAAAGATAAATAAGGAGTTTTTTGAACTGTAAATCATGCAAAGAGATTCCAGTAGACTTGTGTGTTTTGTGTGTTTATTTTTATGCTTCTTCTTCTCTCTTGGTTTGAATTGAGTGATGCATTTTATGGACTCAATGAAAACGTTTCAAATTGTTACTACTACTGCACCAACAATAACAGAAGAATGATGTTTTTTTCATGCATTTTATTTTGACTTGATTAGAATTGGACAGTATGAGAAGATAAAAGTATCCAAAGAGCACAAAAGCATTTTAACTGCCTCCAGAGTCAGTTAAATTGGGTTCAAACATATTAGACTTGCTTCTTGAAGGTGAGTGTGTGGCACACACATGAAAACAAATTTAATTCAGGTGAATCAGATTTATCACACTGCAGAAAAACATCATTTGTAGTTGTCTCCCTTTGGTAAAGAGTAAATCAAGTAAATATTTATATTGTAAATCTTTAGGTGGTTACAGTTGTATTACAAATGGCTGATATCAGCCATCCTGCAACTCCTCCAGCACCAGCCATAAGTGCAGTTCCTGATCCTGTCAGACCAGCTGCACCTAGAATGAGATCAAATTACATATGAGGAATACCAAGAGATCATCAGCTCCCTGTTTATTCATTAAACTTTTATTTATTACAGGATGTCTAATGAGAGCAGTTCAAAGCAAAAGCAAATATCAAACATTTAAACATACAAAACTGCAAAAAAAAAAATCATGGATAAAATAGCAAAAGGACAAAGAGGACATCATTTTAGACTGCTCCTTTCTTCTGTGAAGAAATACTTATTTGTGTCAGTCCATCGTTTCCCATGTATTTGTAATGCCTGGAGAGACTTTCATTAAGATGAAAAATAAAATAAATAAAATATCATAATAGTTTACCCAATGACTGCACGATTGCCACCAGACCCCCAGCAGCAGGAGCCAGGAGCACAGCCGCGGCCCCACCTGGACAAGAACACAGCAGAAAAAACTTTCTTTCTATTGATGAGAACATAACATTTGGGGGATTTTTTTCCTCAATTACTTAAAATTTTCTAAAATAGCAATTACTGCATCATTTATTACTGTGAAGCACAGCATTTGTACAAACTGCTGCAACCCTGCCAAAAAAATGACATCCCTTTATTAATTCTTAGGTCAAGACAGTCAAATGTGTTGTATTTAAACATTTGAATTGTGTTGTCAGAATGATGAACTATGGATTTAAGAAAGTGCACACACTGTTTTGAGAAACATGATTTTCATTTGACATTATGCCAAAGCAACTGAGATGAGATTAATGGGTTCAAAAACTTTCATTAATCATTGAAAATCATTGAAGTCTAAGAACTTTGCAAATGTCTTACCTCCGCCAATAACAAGGGCCTTACCTGTCAATAAAACACACACAAAAAAAAACAAAATCAAAAATGATTGTTATTCACCTGAGCAGGCCCTGTCCTACATATGAGGACAACCAAATTATCCGGGTTAGAATAATGGCGAATTGACATGAATCTGGATTTTTCTGTTTCTTTGAAGCAGTCTTAAAATTAATCTGGAACTGTTGTCATAGCAACAAGTCCTTATGCCCAAATCTGCTACAGTGCAGTTTATTGACAGTTTGCTGGATCATGACCAATACATTTTACGGTGAACACACACATATATATATATGGAAAAATGGAAAAACGGTAGTACAAAGAGGCCCAAATTACAAGGTGAGACCAACATGAAAGTTTTAAAATGTACTTACTTCGCTTACACTACTACAGTTTTATTATTATAAGGATATTAAAATGCATATTTGCTTTTTTTTCTTTTTAGATTAGCATTTTCCCACCATGGAAGTAAGGTAACATTAGCTTGCATAGGTGAGCTAACAGTTAGCCAGGTTGCTACCAGCCAAAACTGATAAGCATTGCTAGCTTTCTGGCTCAAACTGAAACAATCTGAAAGTAATATAGCACTAATTATCCCGGAGCGCTCAATTTACCCCATCCCCATGCTCATTTTACCCCTACCTTGGGGTAAGTTGTGCCTTAGGACTAACTTTTTTTAATAGGTCATTGCTCAAAAAACATAATGATTCATGATGAAACATGATCATTGTTTTAGATCCTGACTGCTCGGCGTGTCGGGAGATTTAAGTAATCAAGTTACACTGCTGTGCCTCGTGCGTAAATGCGCACAGCGTCTCTCTCAATGGGGACACGCACTTATCGTTTCGGCTGCGGTGGGATCACTGCAAGTATTTAATAAACTCAAACATTTTTTGCTCGTGGGGGTGTTTAATAGTCAGCACCCCCAACTGAAATCATGTCCTTGGGTTCACCCGCCGGTTTATGTACAATTTATGAACCACATTCACAGCTAAGTTTGTATGTATTTCCCTGCACAGCCAAGAATGGAAAATCAAGGTGATTCTCATCACAGTGGCATCGACAGTTTTCTTGATTCAAGAATAGAGTGTAAGTCTAAAATATAAAGATTTGGTTTTTCGTGAGCTGACCGGTAAGCAACCCTATCAATGCCTATCATAACCCAAACAAGGGTTGTAGGCTGTAATGAATGACGTTTGTTCTTTTTTCTTCTTCTAACTCTTCATCAGTCAGTTTTTCTAGGAAAATATGGCCCACCCATTTTTGTATTAGCCCACCCAAAATACAATTTCTGCCAACACCACTGATCCAGAGTTTGACTTGCCTCTCTTCCTGAAACGGAAAAAAACAGTTTCCCCTCATCTCAGGGTTAACAAACTTTTTTTTTCTAAACCTACTTTCTAGAACAGACCACATATGTTTTCTATGCTGACTAAAAAACAGTGTGGTCAAAGGAACATTTATACTCACAAAATTCTTCTGTGTCCATGTCAATGTCCTTGTCAATTAGGAGTGATCAGCATTCCTTGAGGTTAAAGTATGTAATCTACCCACAGCATCCAGTCCATAAGGGGCCCCGCCCCCACCTTTCGACAACTGTTACATAATATTAGGGTGCACGTCATGATATTGACTATTTTAAGAGGCAACATTGGCGTAAAAATGAAACCACTATTTAAAAAAAAACTTTGCTGGTCCATATTTTTCTCTGAGCACTTCAAAGTGTCTGTATTTTACGCAGCTGTAGACACTGACATTGCGCAGGTGACCGTTCTGTGGTGTGAGAGATGTTGGCAAGGAAGTTTGAGTTTTTACGCCACAAGAACTTTTGTCAAAACCCAATGAGGAAATGTATAAATCAGCAAGTGCCCTAGCTGACCAATACAAAGATGACTTACCCACCTGCTCTCATTGAAACGCGCATTAGTGTTCGCAATAAAGAAAAGGAGCTCTGTATGAGTGCACAATAAATGTCTATGATCAGAAGACACAGTGCTGTGGCAGGCTAACTAGCTTCCAAAAGCTACAGATAACACAGGTTTATCCAGGCATTTGGAAACAGTGGGATTGCTGTCTGCATTCATCTGAGACAAAGCTGAAAATCATGAAGGAATAATCTAAAAAGAACAATACATTCACTTTTTTCCAAATGGTAAAAGTTATATCAGTTAAGTAGATAACTTAATGAAACATAACTTATAGGCATTTAAGTGGAATCTGAGGGCAAATGAGATCATGTTTGGGTGTTTCTGCAAAGCAAGTTTATATTTGACAAATTTATGCTCATGTGAGTTTCTTTTCCTGCTCTTGCTGCTTACACATTACACAGATGCATTGAGGAAAGTGACTCTCTGACGCCCTCTTTTGTTCAGATGGTAACATAGTTTTGTTTCTCAGTAAATGAAACCATCATCCAGTGTTTAAACCTCAGCCCAGTTTAAGGCTCATCAGAGCAGAGAAAGACATGGACCCTGGTGAGTGTATCTGTTCCTTTGACAATACTGATAGATGTCCTTGAACTTTAACACTTATATGTAACATATTTCAGTCGATTAATGAGAGCATCATAAATATCTTTGATAAGTCCAGCTGTGCTGTTATTAGATCTTAATTCTTGTTTTTAATCTTGTGTCCCAGTCACAGCTGGTGCTGCTGCAGCAGGAGCAGGTAAGCCTTTATGAGTCAGCTACTTTTTCAAGTTTAAAGATCTTTAATGTGGAAAAGTCATTGGATATGCTTACATTTTACAGTGTAACTTCCCGCTACTTACCATGTTATTTCCCGGAACTTATGGTGTAACTTCCTTGTTATGCATGGGTGTTTGGCAGACAAGCTTCACCCACACTCCAGAGATTTATTATGCTTATATTTTCTACTGCATTGTATGAATTTGATTCAGAACAAGTTGAGAAATGGATCTATACTTTTGAAAACTGGCTCCTAACAATGTTGGTCCAGCACTGCAGCAGCTCGTGACGGGCAAACTTACCACTCTCAAGTGCGTAGAACAAAAAAGCAAACAAAAAACAGGAAATGATTTCTTATGTTCTAAATCACCACCTCAGCGAGAGGAGGTGTTTATCACTTATTCAGCCTGTTTCAGTATAGTGAAGTCTAAAACACACATTTTGTTTACTATATATGGTGATGATTATTCTCTGAGTCTTCTTTCTTTGTCTGCAAAATCTGATATTATAAGATGTTTTCTGTTTCCTGTGTGTGTTCTTGTGCAGACTGCTGCATAAAAACTAGGCCAAATAGAGAGATATTATACCCATATTTCTGTAACAATTGCGTGCATGTGTGTCTTAGACTTCACTATACTGTAATACACTTAAATAATTGTGATAACAGGTGGATATAGCTTCAGGAGGGGAAAACGTTGGTGCCCCCCTCCCCCACTACACTGAAGGGACAACCCTAAAAGATTTTGCATAGCAGCTCAAAAGATTTGTGGACTCCTGCCCTGAGCTGCAGGACAAAATAAACAGACTGAAAAGAAGTGATAAACTCCTCCCACTGAAGTGGTGATTTAGAGCATAAGCACTAAGTTCCTGAATTTCTTTGTTTGTTTGTTTGTTTTGTCACATTTACAATTTAAACATTGTTTCCTCTTTTTTTGTTTTTGTGGGGTTTTTTTTTTACTATAATTAATCATTTTATAACTATATTTTGATTTTGATTAGTCAAGATGTTTTGTTTTTTAAGCTTTACATAGTACAATTTATATAGAACATTTCTATTGTATAATAGTAGTTTATATAGATAAGATGATATAAATAGAATACATTCTATTTAATCTTGTTCAATAATGTTTTCTCATTGTCTGTTCAAAATGAGCTAAACCAAACAGCTATTCTTGGGTCCCTCATTGTAACATCAGATGTGCAAGATCCTGTTATGTTTGACAGTGTTTACTGTGATCATTTGTTTTACGTGGTAATTATACAGTAAGAACAGGAGAACAGCATATACTTTGTTGGTTCTGTGTAATTAAAGAATAAAGTCTTTTTTATACGTTCTTATTGTGTAATTAAAGATATACTATGTATATTAATAAATGACTGTATTGTTAGTTTTTCATCCTCGGATGACAAAACAAGCCTTCCATAGCTGTGCACTTGAGAGAGGCAAGTTTGAGCTACTGCAGTGCTGGACCAACATGCCTGCTAGCAGCTAAATTTCAAAAGTACAGACCCATTTCTCGACTTGTTCTTATTCAAATTCATACAATGAAGTAGAAGACATAAGCTTAAGTTTGCATTTCAATGTTGTCCAGCAGAGAGCAGCACAAACCTGCCAATACTAAATAGCCTAAGAAACACTGTGATTATTTTTCATGAGAAGGTGCAGGGGAGCTTTTTCTTTTTTTGATCAAAATCGAAGGTAAAACTGCTCAGCCTTTGCATCCTACAGGTAAAATATTGTATTGCTCTTCAATGGAAACAATCTTAAGCACCAGCTACCTGTAATCAATGGTTGAACAGCCTCTCAAGTTGTCTAGTCATGGAAAAGCTGACATATGCTACCAAAGGCCACTTACAGACATTCTAAAAAAAAATCAAGACACTTCATGCTCTGCCTGGAAACAAATCACCCAACCAGCTCTGCACTTTTTGATGAAGAAATGTAGCTTATGTATGGCAGTATGATGAACTAATGAACTATGTGCATTTACTATTTTTCTTAATGTTTTCTGTGTGTGTGTTTATATGTGTTTATATATACTCATGTTGTGGGGTTACAAATCTGATGATATGGCTATCTTTTTAAGGAATTTAAGGGATGAAAAAGAGGTTGATGAAGTTATAAATTGCCTTAATGTACTCTCTAACGTATCAGGGCTAGCTCTTTTTCCATTTAACTGTATACATACAACAGAAATCAAAGGTATTCTAGTTAAAGATGAAGAAACATAATTTAGGCATTAATATCTGTAGAACTCAACCAGAGAGAGTACAGTTCAATTTCTGTCCCCTACTTCCAGAAATTAATGGATATGTAACTCATGAAGGATTTATCACACAAGGATTGGATACTTTTACTCATGACTGAAGGTTTGTTATATTTAGTTTATCATGCAAAGGTATTAGAAATCCCCCAATTGATTTATTGAACAAATAGACTCAGTATTTAAATAAAAATATTTTACATGATACTTATAATCAATGAGATATTAAATACCTGGTCTTTTAAAATAGTGATGATTGATAACCAACTTAACCTGTTCTTATAATAATGAGAGATTTATCTTGTAATTATGAGATATCAAGACGAGGCTTCCTTTTCTTTGGTAAATACACTGCCTTTCCTTACATTCAAAGCTGCCTGATTACTCAGTACACTGCTTTGTTCTTGTCCATGTGCAGTAGGAGCTATTGTCGCGGCTCCTGCCGTTCTGGGGGCGGCAGGTTTCACCTCAGCTGGAATAGCAGCAGGCTCCGTCGCTGCTAAAATGATGTCGGTTGCTGCAGTTGCAAACGGAGGAGGAGTGGCAGCAGGGAGTGTGGTGGCTGCTTTGCAGTCAGCAGGTAAAAGCTATGAGTGGACATTTTGTTGTGGATTTAGCTGTTGTATCTTAATGGTGATGTGATCATTGATGGAACAGTAATCTCAGGGTCATTAAATGCCCTTTAACTTTCATAACTGCAACAACATCAGCATAACATCCTATTCAAGTGTCTGGCAAACCTAAAACAACAATAATGTCACATCACAAAAGAAATAAGTATACTACAGTGTGTAGGTACAATATAATGTAACAATATATTAATGTAATATAACAATATACTACTGTATATACTGTGATGACAGTAGTACCATTGTTAAATTTACTTCTTTATCTTTATCTTTATCTTTATCTCACTGCAGGTGCGGCTGGTATATCAGGAGCTGCCTCTGCAGTTGTGGGCGGCGCTGGAGCAGCAGTGGGATGGCTGGCTAGCTTCATTGGCTGAAAATCAGGAAGGAATAATATATGAGAAATAATAGATGCACTTGCTTGATGGAAACAATTGGAAATTCTATCAATGAAGCAGAGCGTTTGTGTTTTGAAAAGTTTCCTTGTATGCATTTAAATGAATTATGAGATTATGTTTTGGCATTTCTGCAAAACATGTATTGGACTTTCACAAAATAAAATGCAATTGAAAAGTATTTAGTTCATTATCTTTTTTTTTTTTTTTTTAAATTGAGGTAATAATCTATCATTAATAATTAGGGGGTTTAACTCTGTGTGTATGACCTGTATGAATAAATACCTAATATTGTACTTTAGCACTTGAGTACAATTACTTAAATCCTTATTAGAGCCATGATGACCTCCAGGGCCAAAACATTATGTTCCTCAATAACATAGTAAAGATGAACGTTTGTTGTTTATGCAGGTTTAAAGGAGCAGTCAGAACTAAACTGGTTGAGCAACTCTTCAGTATCTATCTTTTATTTATCCTCTGATTCTTCTATTAAAGTGAGAAATGTTAAATATTTAAGTTTAATTTTCTATTATTGTTGATCAGACACCTTTTTGGTTACACCTTTCCTCAATTGTCTTTCACCCCATTTCTGAAACACTGTTGCAGTTGTCAAATCATCAAGTGCAATCACCACATCAGAGAGCAAACAACTAGCACACACATTCCTGGTTCAATGAACTAGTGCATAAACCCTACATTATCTTTTGTACTGACTCCCCTAAAATGAATTATTCTATGAAATAATTAACATCTGTACCTGTAAGTAAAAGTATTAATAGTTTTACATTTAGAATTAACTGAAAGACATGAAGTAGACTGACAGACACTATTAATAACTACTTTTTGGTCATTTTTGTACCCAATGATGCAGTCGGTGCCTCAAGGACAAATGAAGTTTTCTGTAGATGAGAAATGCACATCTGGTTCTTTCTGATGATTGTGACACGGAGGATGGATGCACTATGATCATATCGTTTTTCTAACTCCCAGGACCATGTAGACTTACACCACTGAGTGTTGAAATTAAAAACCCACCCACTGCCCAAACTTCCTCACACTTACATTTCTTTTTTCTACTGTATATGAAAGTTACTTTCTACATTGGTGTACTAGTGTACAGATCCCCCAAAGTCCCAAAAAATAAAAAATATCGTCTTTCAGGATTTTGGGAGCTCTGTACAAGTGCACAATAGATGTCCATGATCATAAGACAGAGTGCTGTGCAGGCCAACTACCCAGCTTCTGTTGCCCCCCCTGGCCTGATGGGTGTCAGGGAGGGATGTTGTGGTAGCCACGTTATGTTTATGTATGTTTAGTTCAGTAAATAAGTGCAGTCTGTATTTTGTTGGGCAGTTTATGTAAATTAAGATACATAAGTAATTGTTATATATAAGTCATTGAATAAGTTAATTAATAGTAATTTGTTAAAGGTAAAGCTACAGCAAGCACAGGTTTAGCCAGGCTAGCGGCATGGCTCTAGAGATTGCAATGTCAGTCGCTTTTATAAATATTCATAGTCCTCACATGATTAATCCTACTAACTTTGGTGATCCCCTGAATTTTTATATAGCACCACTGTTTAACATTTTATTTTAAAGTGAAACATTTCATCAACTATTGGATGGATTGCCATGGAATGTGGTCAAAGGGTTAATTTGTGGTTGCATGATTACTTTTGTTTATGGTTACATAGATAAAGGGGGTGGTTCATTTTACCCGCTGGCTCTATTTACCCCGTTCTCCCCTACAGGCTACAGGTTACAGTATCTGCTAAATCAGGTGTTAAAAGGGGATATATTATGCTTTTTGTGTTTTTCTGTTATTTATATACTGTTATAATGTCGAATTTATGTTGGTAACATGGTCAAAGTTCTAAAACTTGAGGTTAACCTATGTAGAAATGCTGCCTGCAAGTCAAAAGCCAGGGCTTCAACCTACTCTGAACGCTTTGTTTGTTATATTTATTTCTACCTTGCAGATGAGCTGACATCAGCTCATCTCACTTACCTACAAATGGCTGTCTGTTCCATAGCCTTGGTTACTAAGGTTTTTCCATGTGTTGTTTGCGTTGTCCACCCTCATATTTCAGGTCAGGTTTTGGCTCAAACATGTACTGAGAAGTTTCCATTTTGAGTAAAGAACAAGAAGAAGTAGCAAAATACTACCGCTATAGTTTGTTTCATGCTTTGATGATATAGCCTCCAGAGTTACTGTAAGTCTGCTGAGGGGCAACTTCTGAAAGCTGGCCAATCAGAACAGAGTGGAATCTTCGGAGACGGCCTGTTTCAGTACTGAGGGGCTGTGTAAAGGGTCAGTATGAGTTAAATAGGGAGCTTTTTGAACTGATATTGCAAAGACATTCCGGTAGAGTCCCAGAATAAAAAAGGAGACATGTAAATGTGCATAATATTTCCCTTTTAACTTGTGTTTTGTGTATTAATTTGTATGCTTCTTCTCTCTTGGCTCCATAAAATATGATATATATAATATATGAAAATGTTTCAAATTGTTACTACTGCAGCACCAACAATAACAGAAGAATGGTGGCTTTTTTCATGCATTTTATTTTGACTTGATCAGAATTGGACATTATGAGAAGATAAATATATCCCAAGAGCACAAAAGCATTTTAGCTGCCTCCAGAGTCAGTTAAATGGTGTCAAAACATATTATATATACTTGCTTCTTGAAAGATGTTTTAAGCTAAGTGTGTGGCACACACGGAAACATTTAATTCAGGTGAATCAGATTTATCACACTACAGCAAAAACATCATTTGTAGTTGTCTCCCTTTGCTAAAGAGTAAATCAGGTGAATATTTATACTGTAAATCTTTAGTTGGTTTCAGTCGTGTTACAGATGGATGATATCAGCCAGCCTGCAACTCCTCCAGCGCCGGATGTAAATACAGTTCCTGCTCCTGAAAGACCAGGCACACCCACAGTGAGATCACATTACATATGAGGAATACCAAGAGATCATCAGCTCCCTGTTATACTCGTCTGTCCATAAGTAAAGCTTTTACTCTAGAGTGTAAAATAACTTACAACTTTATTTGCAGGGGATTAACAGGATTTTTATCTTCCTCCAGTAATGCTACAAGCATCATTCTATTTTATTCTCCACCCTTTTCGCTATTATGGAGCAAACACTTCTCACCCACTGACACTCCCAATGCTTCCTCCACCCACTTTGATTACCAGCACATATTACGTTTTAATCCACTCAGTCATTCATTCATTCATTCATTTATTCAGCTGTACATGTCCTGCATATGTACAAAGGACAGTAAAAGCAAAAGCAAAGATCAAACATTTTGACATGAAAATCTGCAAATAAAACACAAGGATAAAATAGCAAAAGGTTGGGGCATTAGCCTAGACTGCTCCTCTTTACTATGAAAAGATACATGTTCATTGAGGTGAAAATTAATATAAATAAAATGTCTAGTTTACCCAATGACAGCAAGGTTTCCACCAGACTCCCAAATGTCATGCCTCCTCCAAAAGTACTTGCATAATATATTATGGAAGCAATGGTGCTTGCTGCTATTCCACCTGAGGTGAAACCCAGGGCAGCCAGAAGAACAGGCAGAACAGCAGCCAGAGCAGAACGAGTCAGGAACACATTCCAGGCACCAGCTAGACAAGAACACAGCAGAAGACACTTTGTTTCTATTGATGAGAGTATAACATTTGAGGGATTGTTTTTCCTCAATTGTTTAAGCACATCTTCTAAAACACACTTCACCACCTCATTTTATACTGAGAGGCACAACACTTCATTTGTCCTGCATAAAGACGTCACGCTCTCAAAACATTTAACTCATCTGTCAACGTAAACCGTGACATAACGTAAACCGATCAACTGCTGCATAGCTGCCAACAAAATTACATGTCCTTTCATCATTATTTCGGCATTACTTCTGTGTGAAAGCAACAGGACATAAATATAATGTGAGAAAATGAACTATGGTTTTCAGAAAGTGCAGACAGTGTTTTGAGTATCAGGATTTTCATTTGACATTCTGCAAAAGCAACTGAGAAAAACTGTAAAAGATGTACGTGCTCAAAGACTTTTTAACAAGTTGTGTTGATTCTGATTGATTTCCAAAGACTTTGCTAATATCTTACCTCCACCGGTAAGGAGGATCTTACCTGTCAATAAAGCACAAAAAGAAAACACAAGTTACCATGTTATCCATGCTGAGCAGATATGTTTGCTATGCTGGTTAATATTAAGAAACAGTGTTGTCAAAGGAACATTTATACTCACAAAGTTCTTCCATGTCAGCTTTAGGAGTGATCAGCCTGCGATGAGATGTTGCATGTAATGTACAACCTGATGCATGGGTAAGGCTATATATACCCTGTTGTTGTCATTTCTGAGAAACTGAAACTAAAGAGCAACAATGATGTAAATAAAAACAAATTTTCATTTTTAACCAGAATACCCCTTCAATTCAGAATAAATGGATATAAAAGATATTTATTGTGCACTTGTGATCTACTCTCTGTTTAACTGTACCACCTTTTTCAAGATCTCTTTATGTTTGTTTCCCTTTATGTCCTTTATGTTTGTTATATGATTCATTGTTTGTTTGTTTGTTTGTTTGTTCCCTTTTGCCTTAGATTTTATTACACTATTGTTTTGCATTATGATGTAATATTTACTTGTGTGGACCTCAAGAAGAGTAGTTGCTACCTTGGGATCGGCTAATAGGAATCCAAGATTTAAAAAAACTAAACAGTAAACTTGTCTTTTGTTACAGTTCTGTTATTTGTAACATTTATTTCTCAATATTGAGTTCACTTTTTCAAAACTCTTCACGCAGTCAGCACAACAGAAGTCAATGTGAGCTAAACTGTGGATTGTTTTTCATTGCTTTGACACAAAATGACCCCATCTTTGACTATAGGGCATTCCTTGAAATTCACATTCAGTCAAGTTACATAAAATCGTCTTCCTGTCAAGTTAGAATCAGCTGACAAATGCAACTAAATGCTTGTTGGTCTCTGTCTCCCCCTGCTGTGGAGAGGAATGATCATTCTGTATTATTGGATCTGGCTTTTAATTTTTTATTTTAATTCTTGATTTGTTTGCGAAAGACAGGAAACAGATATTAATACAGTCAGTTTTACTTCAGATCTGAAGCAATAAAAACTTCATTGCATAACAGTCCATGGCGAGTTTGGCCTTACTCAGTTACAACTTGCTTCACATGCATACAGAACAGCAGAGCAACAGTACGAATAACAACACACCTACAGTAAATGACACAATAAGACAGACAGGGAGGTGACGACAAGAGAGACACTGAATTTGCGGCACTTTAGTGACAACTAGCAGAAATGAAAGTTACTCTCAATGGATGTCAGTAAGGGCTGCATATGTTATTTTTATTATCTTCTACAAGAATAATAATAAATAATTATGAAGTTAGATATTAAAAATGTTACCATCATACTAAGTTTGTTTGTAAATTTATTAAAATACATTCATATACAATAATCAAACAACCACATGTACCAACATGCATGACTGACGCCAAAAAATCCATAAAACAATAGTGAGAAAAAGGCACCAGTTTATAACACAGACAAGCGGTAAAATGATAAAACTGTATAAATCCAAACGATGACTCTGCATAAAGTGATATGCTGCTTTTAATCACATTAGCACATCCAAGCTGCATTCAGACTCACTCTTTATCAAAAATAGTCTTGACAAGTCACTTGATGTTTGATTTGTAACCCAGCTGACATATAAATAAATTATGTTTAGCACTTTCTAATATTTGGTTCTGTTTGATTTAAAATATACTTAATTTTACAGGTTAATACAACAGATTGCTGGTATGAGTGGAAAATTTCCGACTGCAAATGGAGATTTTAAACACAACTAGTTTTGAGCACCACTCTCTAAGAAGACACTTCTTATAAAGGGTTTAAAAGATGTAACCAATGGCTTTATTAATGGTTAATAAATGATTTACTAATGCTTTAAAGAGTAGTTATAAGCCATTAATTAACAGATTTAAGGTGAATGGCTTGTGAATAATTCTTTGGCTGGTCTTTATCCTTTCTGTTTAGTAATAATACCATTAATAAAGCCTAAATGCCTAATTAGTGGTCCAATTAGTCAAATTGGTCCAACTAGTCAAACATATTTTTGACAACATGGCAAGATGAATTCTGTTCCAATTAATAGCTTAGAATTAATCTATAAACATTATGACCTAATAATCTATTAACCATTAATCCATTAGTTACAATTTATAAACCCTTTATAAAGAGTGTTGTAGGTGGGACCACTTTATAAACTTATAATAACCAGAATAGGTAAAAATTACCCTCTGAATGAATTGAAATGTCATAAACTGTTAATATAAGAACTTGTGAATTACTGTAATGACATCACATTATTATTATATATAAGTTATACTGCATCAACTGGATTTTATTACATTTTCAACCCATTTCAATCATAGTTTTGGTAACTTATAACATTTTCCGTCAGCTCCAACATCTTAAGCTGCCGAATGCCAAAATGAAGTGTCCCTTTAGTCTCCTTTGCTTCTGCACAGTGATGTCCTCTTTAAAAAGGTTACTTGAGTGCTGAAGACGTCTCTTTGTCTTTAATTCCTTTCTTAGCAACTCTCTGAGCAATCCCGTAGGGCACATGGCACGCCACTGTCCCCAGCTCTGCTGCCCCTTCCACATGAAACATCTGGTCATCAAAGAAAATGTGTGGCCTGATCTTCTCCAGCATGGGGCCCTTGGGTGCCCCTGCCAGAAAGAGAGCCTCATCGATCTCTAGACCCCATGAGCGCAGAGTTTTTAGGGCTCTGGTACCAGAACTGGCTGCACTGCGAGCTGTCACCAGGTAGGTACGGATAGGGCAGTCCATACGCTGGCCTTTGCCATAAAACTTCTTCTGCAGCTTTCCTAAAGCCTCCAGGAAGCCCTTCAATGGCCCCTGCAGACAGAAGGGAGAATAACGGACAGTCAGCTCACAGTGCATTTGGAAGTTTTCTGTGTTTATATTTGGTTTAGGAGACATAAAATTCATATAATTGTTAGAATCTCAGCCAAGAGAGCAAACTATGCCCCATAAGTAGTTTACCAATTTAAATGATAATTTTGGCTTATGATAATTTGGGTCTAATTTCATACTTTCTTCATAGTTTCATAGCCATCGCTCGTCCATTCAGGCCTAATTACATCATACTCGCCAAGTTATTCTGGCAACAAACGTAAAACTATCTGTTGTAAACCAATGAAATGAATGAAGTTATGCATGCACACTGTTTTCCTGCTCAATTAAAGATTATTGCAGACAACTCAGTGTGCTCACTTTGTCTGATCACTTGTTTCTTGCCATGTCAAACTTTGTTATAGCGATGTCACCATGTTTGCAGATCACACAAATTATTTTGGTGATTGAAATGATGGTCAGAAGTAATAAGACCCAGATTGTAGTAACCCAGAATTGGGTGTACTACATTTTAAATAGCTGTGTGGTACTGATAATTGTCACTCTGTGTATACTGTACATGGTCCAGAGGCTTGTTCTCATGTGCCTTCTCATGCTCAAAGAACTTGTCAAGTCCGTGGGCCTTGAAAATGCGTTCAGACTCATCAGAGAAGAGGACAGCGTCACCATCAAATGCAACCCGCAGCTGAGTCTCCGATACTTCCTTCATCTTCTCTGGGGTGAACATTGTGGCTGCTGCTATACCTGATTCATACACAATATTTTAAACACACATCGTACAGTACATGTACACAGACAGAGTTTAACAGTTGTTTCTGTTGAAAATCAGTTACACATCACCAGATCTTAGCAGCACATATCAGACACTATAATTAACTTCTGCCTCTGTCTAGTGCTACAGCTTCTCAGTGAAATGAGACTCTGAACTGACCTTCCTCCAGAGCTTCCCGAACCTTGGCTGCATCAGCAGACAAGTATAAGTTAGTGTGGTAGGCCTTCAGGTAGCCGATGGGGCTGTTTCCACCAGTCATACAGAAGCGCTCGATGAACAGCTCTGTAGACAGGAGGAAGCAAAAGTTCAGTAAACATCAGTGTACATAGAATTGAAGATGTGCAGAAATCAACTGATCACAATGTTCACACAAAAAGGTCAACTTTTTGATAAAGACATTTATATGGGCCACATATGTTAGTTATTGTTTCACTGTAGAGTTTGTACACCACTCACAGTTGAATTTCCTGACAAAGGGGGGGGGGGGGGGGGGGGGGGGGGTTGTATCCAGTGGTCAGGACACTGGTCCTGTAAATGCTGTTATTACAATTTTGATGAATAAAACTTAAATACCAGGAATGCTTCCAACTTGAGATAGATAATGTTTCTGCAATTTCAGAAAATGACAACAAAGAATAAAGAATCAGGGGCAACTGGGGCATAACCACCTATTTTTACATTCATCACAGTAATGTCAAATACTGGTTGTCAGCAGTGTGTTGCTTTAGGCAGCAGAGCAGGGAAAGGAACAACGAACCCGGTGTGACGTGAAAGCAGAGAGCCTGAGATCTTGTCTCGGGCAGTGCAGATTTTTCCGCTTGGCTTGACTACATCAGTGGGTGCTGGGTGTGGGATCCCCGACTCCCATCACTTCCCTTGGGGGACATAATGTGGTGTGTGGACCATGAGAAAGATCCCACAATAACCAACAGCAGTCCCTGTTCATCCACAGGGAGGAGGGCGACCCCTTAAACTGAATGGGAATCAGTAGACACGTGGGGCTTCACAAAGGAAATAAACAAAATAGCTTCAGTTGAACAGTGTAGCATCACAGAACAAGAGATTCTTAGAGTACAGGCCAGTTCATTTTCCTTTCCTTTTCCTCTCTGTCTTTGTCTTATTCTCTCTCTTCCGTTCGCTGAGTCAACGGAGGATACTTGTACTTGTACATGTATTGAGTAGACTTCATGTACACACTTGTATGTCTGTGCGACCTGGAGAGGGACACTGGGTCATAAAGTCACTCACAGTGTGGGAATAGAGAGGACCAGCTGTGCAGAGTCTACAGCAGTGACCGCACACTGTAGTCCAGCCAACACATGGATCTGTGCTAGGTCTTGCTCTGTTTCAGGAGATCACACAATGGAAACCCACAAGTTTTTTGGAATTGATACCTGCAAACTGTCCAAGTAAGCACACTATACACATACAGAGTGCTTACATCCAGTTCACTTTACAGCCTTGTTATTGATCTTGAAGGTGATGAAAAGGGGCAACCCTGCTGACTTTAAAAAAAAATAACTCAGCAGGACAGCCTTGAAGTTGTATCAACAGTTAATTGACCCTCCAGCATGAAAAAAATAACTGAACTGTGTCAACAATCATTGGCTGAAGTGATGGCTTGACACAAGCAGAGCACAGGTCAGAAAATGAACTGCATCAGCAAAAAGTAGCTCAGTTCATTCAGAGGCAACTATAAGGCAGGGAATGTTTCATATTTTCCTAATCATCAACAAATCCCAATACTTTCCGACTGCCAAAGCCTTTCTATGGCTCTGAGCCCCAAGCCCATTTGTTCAAACGTAAAACAGAAATCATTAAAAAAGGGTCATGAATATGTAGTTAATTTTTTTTGTAAAGAAAAAAAGTCTTAATACTTTCCAAAATTTCTGGGTAAAGTAGTTTTTAGCAAATGTGTCTCAAATAGGAGCCACGGACTGGCTCAGAGTCAGTGACAAAAAAGGGAATCACACATGAATAAGGTTTCTAAAATTGCTAAAATTGACATTTATTGTCAACTTGAGCTAAAATAATATAATAATAATGTTAGTAAGCTAAGTCAATGAATGCATGTGGATGAGTGTAGTGTGTGATGCATGGAAACAAAACACAAAGCCCTAACCAAACTGGCTAACGAAGGCCTAGGTGGAAGAAAAGAGAAAGATGTTAGTAGGCTGAGGCCTAATAATTCAGGTGTAGGCAGTTTCTTGATGTCCTCTCCAACTCTGCCTATTGGCTCCTGAGCCAGGAATCCAAACCAACCACACAAGCAGCAGGCAGAGAGGGAGGAATGTCACAGATTATATAACACATTTGTTGGAGATTGCTTTCAGCTGTGGATTTGTCACACTACTAGTATTTACAGTAGCAGGATCGTATATGATGGATTGACTATAAATACGATAAACCACAGTGACCATGTTCATTGAAATGAAAGAGAAAAGTCACCTGCACAACACTGTCGCTCATTCATGTGTTTTTAATTTTTTTCTTTAACATATACACTAGTGCTGTCTAGCACAGAGAAATAATCTGAATACTTGTTAGTAGAATCAATTCATTGTTGGTTTTGGTCTTTTCTGGGATATAATGACAAAAAGAAACATGTAGCACCACACTTATCCTTTAAATCTCATGTAATTTGGTAAAAAAAAAAACAAAATCCTAACAATGCTTGACAAGCATCTATTATTATCTCTGGTATCCATCCATTTCTAATAAGGTACTTCATCAGGTGTCACTACCTGACCCAAGTATGAAGCTTCACCAACTCTTCACCAACGGATGTTGATGGCCTCATTGATCTTTATCCTGCGGATATCATAGATTATTGTAAAGTGATAAAAGCATCACCCTTTATTAAGACTTAACAACCATTTATAACTGCAGATATGATGCCTTAATTATAAGAGAGGCAGATTTAATAAAGAGTCAGGAGTCGTTCACATTTTAAGTCTTATGGTCTGCAATAATAAATGTTAGTAACTCATTAATCAAGGGTTCTTCCACTACAGTACAGTCTTCGTTTAAGTGTGCAGTTTCATCAATGTCCTGTGAAAACCACACATCTCCAAAATGTGATCGAGAGAGAAGTCTCATTTATTTAGCTTAAAGATTCTATATGTAAGAATCAGAAATTCCCTCTCATTAGTGACACCGGTGGCCGTTAAGTGAGCTGCAGTCAGCATCCTGTTGCTTGCACTCTGTGATTTATGTACACGTAACCCTTCAGTTTTGAAAAATTCTAAGTGGATGAACACCATCCATCAAAAGGGATTTTTCACAGGTATCAAAAAGGGAAAGACAAGCACATCTGTACATCGTCCCTGCGTATCAGTAACTCACGGTGATGATTGATGGTATTGATGAGTCGCAGGCCGACGTATGCATGGTTGTTGGTCATGAGCACAACATCAAAGAGCTCCTCGCTCTCGGGGTAAAGCTCCCTCAGGCGAGTGTTCACAGCCTCCAGAGCCTGGGAACACAGCCAAACACAGATTTGAGTTATAAAAAAAGATAATACTGAACCCCTGCAGTGGGAATGGCAGTGCATGTGTTTGTTCGAGTGGGTTGGTGTTTAACGCATATTATGCATTCACCTCCTCCAGAAACACGACCTAACACATAACACTGACACCAGGGAATCATTCTACATTTGGTTTGATATAGTATGTATGTATATAAGTTTTTGAGAGTGTGCTCGGGTGTGATTGTGTGTTTCTCCACCTCTTCTTTTCTCTGACCTTGACAAAGGAGAAGGCAGGGCCGGGGCTAAAAGGCTCCGTTTCATGCTCCACCTGATACTTAATGTACTCCTCCATGCCTTGCTGCTCGTAAATCTGCTGCTCCTTCTCCATGTTGAAGAGGACTCTTGACGACACAGCGATGGTGATGGCATTCTCCGGCTTGGGCTGGAGGATCAGAGATTAAATGTGTCTCATTTTCATCCAGCTCAAGAAGAGTTGATGTCATATAATCAGGTTTCAGAGTTGCAACTGTTCTTCAAATTCATTTATTCCTTTTTTTTTTACCAAGCAAAGCCTTGTGGAGTACATTATTCATATTCTGCAGCAGTTGAATAAGGGTATTGAAACTTTTGCTTATTCGCTGACTCTGACAGTTCCCAGTAGACAGGACTAATTTAATAAAGGCTTTAATGCCACTGCCTGACCTACAACAGCGGGTAAAGTGAGTGATCTGATGTGACAGAATACAAGTGACAGTGTGATATGAAATACTTTCCTCTGCAAGACTCTGATAGTGCACACACATACCAGAACTGGCTGACACTTGTTAACTCTTTGGAGGCACAAAATGTAACACATTGTAATTGTTACTGTAATCTTGAACTTTTTGATCATATTTTGACAGATAACCATAAGAAAATAGTGCTATTTGAGAATTTTCATGTTTTATGAACAACAATCATTGAGTTATGTTCAGAAATTTTAGATACAAGATTAATCTATTTAAATTGTCTGCCATTTTAACATTAAACCTGGGAGTGAGAATAATTATTATTTACAGAACTTGACTAATTACTTCAATTACTTAAGAAGTATTACATATTTGTGGCAGACTTACAACAGAGACAACTCCATGCATCCTGCCAGGACCTGAAGTTGCCGTTGTTGTGTCTGTTTTTGTGTTTGGATGCATTTTCTTCAGGTAAGAAATCCAATCGAGTCTTTAGGGAGAGCTATCCACCTGATCTGAAACAAGATCCCTCTATGCTTTGCTCAGTTTCCAGCTGACACAATAAAGCCTCCCTGAGACTCTGTATCCTGTTTCACACAAATATATTTCCACATAACCCTCTATTCACTAACTAAACTGAAGGCTGCAACACACACAATTAAACTCTATTAGACAGCAACCTGCTGTGTTATACCAGACCAGGACTTTGATAAAGTTGAGAGGTCAGTGTGTCTGTCTTCTCTCATCTGTCATTTATCATGTGACATCAGTCTTGGCCACTGTGAAATAAGCCACCTCAAATAGTGAAAGCAAGTGTGTTTGCAGGGTTTTCACTGCCAAGAAAGAGCATCACAATTCAGCTCCAAAGTGATGACAACAAGATTAAATTTGACTTTAATTTATCCCAAATAACAATAAAATAACTGATATTCATAATTCAGTCTTCATGGCAACAACTCAGATAAAGACAAGACAAACTGTAACTTTAAATGGATGCTGTGTAAGGCTCTGGGGATACTCACTGGTTTAGGTTTCTTGGTAGGGGTGGAGGGCTTCAGAACCGTCCTAGCATCTTCCCAGGGGGCTCGATTGCTACTGCTGCTGCCATTCCTGGTCAAGTCCTGTCCACCAACGATCAGAGTTTGACCGTTGTTAACATTCATCTTACCTCTTTGGCTCACCACTATCCTAACTCTCTCAGGTCCACACTGAGTCCCAGTGTGCCCCCCGATAGCTCTCCCTGTAGTCTCCCTCTCTCTGGCAGGAGTTCCCAACAAAGTCCTTACTCACTCTAGCACATTAGCAATTTGAATTCAGTCGTGGTGCACTCAGGAGATGGATCAATCTGACTGTAGCTGCAGAGCCACTCAGCTAAATGCTCTGAAAAAAAGCAGAGCAGGAACGAGATGTTGCAGAATAAAAGAGGGATGAGAGTAATTCAGTTAAAGATACAATTCAAGCTGTTAATAGTTCTTCTAATCCCTGACATCTTACGTATTATATTCCTCGTTCAGCTTCTCTGTGCTTGTCTTTCTCTGTGTCACTCTCTCATGCACACAACTGACTTAAAGCCATTTTGCATCCTCCCCCTTTTTAACCCTTTCTGTGTGTTATTCCCTGGAGCAGCAGCAGAGCATGTGATTGAATCTATGTGACAACTGCTCGTTGCACCCTTTGGACAGAACAGACCGGTGTGTCAAAGCACCACTGTGTCATGATGCTTGTAATGTATTTATGCTTCCCTTCTCCTAATACAAAGGTGGAGTTTGAAATCGTAGAAGCAAAGCTATTTTCTCACACAGTGCATTTTTAGGTCATTTAAAAAGAAGATTGTTGTTGTTTTTCTTTTAGATTTTATAACTACAAAAGCAGTTGAGGTACATTTTATCCCATATGATCTCTACTCCCAATGTACAATACCATTTCATGTCCCGGCTCAGCAGTGTGGGAAATGGAGTCCATCCTTGGTCATTTGTGTCCCACTGTGCATCTAATGATAATTTCTTCTTGCCTCTTCTCATGTAAACCCCTGCAGGATCTTTCCATGGATTGAATTACAGAGCAGCAGTCCCAGTTGCCAGGCAACGGCTAGGGAGTCAGGCTGGCTGGGACACCAAGATCTGATTGGCTGTGGAGACACCAGACTGCATATATAACCCTCCAAATATGGCATCAGTCAGAGAGACAGGTAATGCAATGAGCAAAGATGAAAGTGTAGATGTTGCTTTGAGGGTTACACGTTATAAATGATATTAGCAAATGCTTTTATCACAACAAACGGGCAATTTACCAACTGCAGATGGTTTCTGGGAAGAGGATATTGAGCAGGCATCCATGGAGGGACTCAAGGAACAAAAGGATATTAAAGACTCAGCCTGCTGCTGGACACATCCATTACGGTCATCATCTTTATATACTCGTCAGCATTACAAAGGTAGCAAATCAATCTGTTGACATCAGACGAGACTATATATGTAAAAACATTTTTGCTAAAACCTGTAGAAACCAACATTTAAAAAAAATGAGTTAAATATTTCTTTTCACTACTTTTCAGTGTAAATCTACAGTGATGCTTCATATATTTTACATGCATTAACATCAAAATTGTACCAAATTACAGTCAGGATTGATACTATTATCTGTTCAATACCTCTAGAGACAGCACACATGAAACCAACAGTGCCAAGTGCCATTTGCGATTGTGTTGATGTAACCAACATAATATAATATTTGTCGGGCTGTGACCACACACTCTCCCACAGGCTCTCCAGAGACCAGATGCAGAGTTTTTATTGATTGGCTGGAAGAAGGATTATTTGGCTTGAATTGTCTGGCACTAGACCAACTGTAGAGGCATACAATATATCTGTTCTCTTAAGTATAAGATATGTTAAAAATTAAATATGCAAACCCATAAGTGTGTACCAACATGTAGGTATGCATTAGAGTAAGACCTGTGGATTTTTCCAAAACATTTAGATTAAATCTGAAAAACACTTGGGTTGCTTTGTTATTTAAAGTCTCCTAGAAGTGTGGTGGTATTACAGTTCCTCTCGAATGCTAAAACACATTTCTTGAAATTATGCCCCATTTCCCAAAACTCTAAACACAAGTGCATAACTGCACACTCATGTTGCATGTCAAAACCAAACTCTCCACTCAAAACTATGTAATCTTACATCTAAACCAAACTTTACCTTTAGACATCACACAAAAGCCATCAAATATATAGTGTACTGTAACGTACTGTAAAAATATGCAACTGATAAAGAGGAGAGAAATACAGCAAAATAATTTCCATGTATTTACCAATATAAACCAATGAATAAAAAGAAAAACAGTTTGTACATAAAGAAAGAAATCACATTTATTCTGCCTCAAGTCTTTGTGGATCCATTGTTCCACAACAAATGAACTGACCCACAGCCCTGCTATCTATCTATCCTGAGGTTCTGATTGGTGTGTGAACAATTTTGACTCTTAGTGTTTCTACCTGGGGAATTATGTGTTAATTGGGCTCCACCTGTGACTTGAGTTAATGATTTTGAATCCCAATGCTTTCTAAATGAGCACATGAGTGAAAACAGGGGAGTATTGTTTATAGTTTTGAGAAATGGGTCTGTCTTTTCGTAAATGCCACCATGGTTTGGGATGTTTAGTTAATAGGCCCAGTTATAGTATGTAAGTAATAATGAAAGACTGTAAAAGTTCAGTCATTTCTTGCATTTCATGCTCACAGCCACTAGAGTGTAGTAGAGGATAAGTAAGCCTTTCAACCCTCTGGCGTGGTTGTATTAGTTCATTCATTCCTCTGAGCCCTGTAGACAAAGAGGATATGAAAGAGAAACTCTGCTTGTTTGAGAAAGGAAGTTGATCTGAAATCCTGAATATTATATTTTGACTCTGGAATAGTAAATAATACTCTTTTTACAAGGACTTTCGGTGTGTCAGTGATAATCAATTTGGATTATTATGAGCCAAAAACTTAATGTTTCAGTAGAATAGACTGAATATTTCCAACATTCAGTACAGAATGACAAGCATTTTGTTTCATAAAAGAAAATAATGATAATATAAAGCTTCACATAATGTACAAATATTTCATCTAAAATAAGCCTCTAGACTAGCAAAGAAACCCTTAAAAAAACCTTTAACATTATTAAATGTTAAAATTATTATTTAATCTTTCTCTGCAGTAGAAAGTAAAGACTTCACATTCTGCTGTTCCTTTGAAACGTCAGTGAAACATTTGCTATTTCTGAAACAAAGCTCCTAGCCCACACTTGTCTCTGCCTTTGTGTTCTGCTTGCTTGCATGAAGCTCTGAGGGGGTTAACAGGACATAGAGACAGTTGGGCCGCACCCACTGAGCTGATTTGAATAACGCCGGCATTTGGCGCGAGGCTCAGAGGAGCCAGCCTTTCTTCATACCGGCTGTGACACCACTCCCCTCCCCGTGCACCCTGGAGTGGCGGGAAATGCTAGACACTGAAATATAGAGAAATATATCTGCGCTGGCTGGACTCAATGAGCTTTTGAACACCTACTCTTGTAATTGCAGTCACTGGGTTGCCCTAGAAAGGTGTCAGATACAAAGTGTACTTTAGAATAGGGACAGAGAAACAGAAAGTAGGAAGAAAAAGCAACACGCCCCCCTCCCTGTTTTGGCGCGAGACGGATAGAGAGATAATGCTCTCTCAGTGGTAGACTGTGGGTGGAGACAAAAGCAGGCATGAGTGGAGCAGGCCAGAACAAAGAGGGTAGCAGCCTGGACTACCCCCTACTTCTTATCAAGGCCCCACCCCCCAAACACACAGCCTGGAGGCTGGAAGCAAGACGGATGACTATAACCTTAATCAGTCCTTCAAAGCGACCACTCAGGCTTGTTTTCCACCACCAGATTCTTTGTTCTATGGGGTTCTACTCGGTTTTGGCTTGAACCCTTCCCCAGTTTCCATGCACAGCTACACACACACACACACACACACACACACATATGCTGTTACACACAAGTAGAGGCCTACTCCGGAATAAGAGTTGGCAATCGTCCACCGCCATGGTAAAGGACCCCATATGAAGGTCATTTGCTGAAGTGGCATCACAGACCATTAACGGCATCCACACAGCACTCAAGTGACATAATTGGATTTGTTGTTATTGGCTTTCAGAGAGGCAACAGTCTAGATCCACCCCACCCTCCTAAATCTTTAGTGTAAGTGGGTGGCAGCTGACTGAGCACTAGTTTCTTTTCGTCAGGCAACATTCACTCATCAGAGAGCATAAAAGGCAGAGCAGTGGTTCCTCTCACTTCCTGCCTCCAATGGGTTCGACACAAAAACAGGAAGTGTGTGCTGCCTGTGTGTTTCCTAGGCCTTATAACAGTGTCTGTCTTTCTGTGATTCACACACAGGCCCATAGTGGGGAAGGGGAAAGCAGGGCACCAATTCTTACATAAGCTTCACAGTGGTGGTCACTCAGGCCTTGACGACAACAGCAGTTACATTCAGACGCGGACTGAAAAGAAGGAATTGTAACCATGCAGGACAAACAGAGGCATCTATACACTATACATCCACCATCTGATATCAGATGATCTGATAACACACATTGCATGGGTGTGTGTGTGTGTGTGTGTGTGTGTGTGTGTATCTGCATTTTAAGCATTTAAATGTATATTGATGCAAATGCATTCTCCATATACACTCTCACACTGCAGTAATTGGTCAATAAATTGGCTTTTGATGTGTGTGTGTGTGTGTGTGGTGGGGGCTGCTGATTAGTCAAGGCCCGACTGAGGGGGAGACAAAGAGCACAAGCACTAAAGTAGAGAGATCTAGAGGGGGTTATAGTGGTGGTGGGGCGACAACGATGAGGTCTGCAGGGGGTTAAAGGGGACGGGGGGAGGGGTAAAGCCCCTCTCTCAGTAGCTTGAGGGGGCAGAAGGAGGTGGGGGTTGGTGGTGACGGAACTTAATGGGACTAAATTCAAAAGATGCAGCAAGTGTCCCAACTTCAACTGAAGCAACCTTACACCGCCGGGCCAAACAATGGAACATCTGCTGGCTGACAAAGCTGGCAGTTCACTGTGAGAGCAACAGTGGCTGCGTGTTAAACTGCTACTTGGTGGATAAAAACCCCAACATTAGCAACAGGTTTCAACATATTCCGAGATCATAGATACTTGGCTTCGAATCACTTCCTTTGGCACGTCTGAATAGATTGCTTCACCTCATTTTGAAAGCATAAAATACTTTTTAAATGTGCTGTTGAGTGTAAGTTGATTCTATTCAAAAACAATTTAGGAACATGCTGAATTGTATCCCAGTTTGTTCATCTAAACATCATGTCCTGGATTCAGACACCTGGATAAGCTTTTTTTCCCCAGTTTTGAGAATGATACTCATCTCAGATGATAGCCAAGATACTTTGACATACAAACATCTTTGTCCAGACTTCTGAGCACTATCTGCTGTGTGTGCAGGAGCATATAATGAGATAAGGAATAGTTATTCAGCAGTGCAACAAGATGTAAACACAACATTAACATATTATCACTTCAAATGCTTGGCTAACGTGTTAGCAAACAGTGGCTTATTGACACATCAAGCAGACGTGGAGCAACATTATTATTCATATAGGATTGTTTCCACTTGAAGTATGTATGTCCACTATTCTCTTTTAAGCTCTGTTATGGCCAACACCAACACGTGATAATGGGGTGATACTTAACTTTTTAGATGCTCCAGCTTGTTGCTAGCCTTGCCTGTCTACCATTGACTGACTACGAGAGTTGTGAAAGTGGACCAAAACAGAAAAGTTGTGGGCCGGAAAAAAAAAAAAAGCTCTACAACTCCCCTCGGCTCTACAGAGCCAGTATTAATTCTTTTGTGAATTTGCCATTACACAACTCCTTTCACATGACATATAGTGATTTGATCCACTGTTAATATGAAAATGTTGTTTAAAGCAGCTTTAAGCATATTTTTATTTGAATTTTATTGCTTGTTGTTCTTTTCTTACAGTACTGGTGATACAGAGAAGCCGAAGCCAAACCCAACAAGGAGATTAACGCAGCAAGTCCAGGCTGCCAGACACCAAGTGGCTTCATCCCCACCTGCTGAAGTAATTCAGATGGCACAGAACGGACAGAGAGAAGCCGAAAACAGAGGAGTCAAAGACATGTCTGCAAAGATCCAGACAAAAACTGGATGCTGTTAGAATCATGTATACAGGCATATCAATAAACATGTTTCATGTTTAATGTGACCACAATATCCCGAATATGATTAAAACAAGAACACTAGTGTGCATCTAAATATATATTGTGAGATACTGTCAGCTTAAGTCATTTACTCACAAGTGATCTCACCCTCTCTCACCCATTCTGTGTGTGTGTGTGTGTGTGTGTGTGTGTGTGTGTTGGGAAGGGTGGGGGGTTGCCAGGGTGAGTGCAGCACACCAGTTGTCACTACTGAGGCCCCCCCCCCCTCTCTCTCCTCCTGCTTATCCATTAACCAGCACTATGGTTACATCACCAAAGCTCCCTCTTACATCTCCAGTGGCCAAAGACCCTATAGATACAAATTACTCATGTTTGTTTCCATAGATCCCAACACAAAATGTATGTGTCCTATTTTTGTCTTGTCACCCATCCTAATTGCCTACTTTATTATCACCAGCTCATGCACAGTGTTGGCTGTTTATTTGTTTGTTTATCCTGCAACTGTTTGCCTGTCCGTCTTTAGCGTGGTTGTGTCATAAGCTCAGGTCAGAGAGTTTAGTGTGAGACACTGACAGCTCACGCACTGTGATGGTTTGAAGACCTTTTGATGGGTTCATTATAATCAGAGCTGCAGTGTGTCTGGGCCCAGATGGCAGCGGTGTTTACACTAACGGGATTAGGATTAGCTCCAGATTAGACAGGCGAGTTGAAAGGCCTGCTCCACTGACACGACATGGCCGCCTGGCCCCACGCTAACCCTTCTGAATTTATCTAAGATACTGCTAACTAACAGCTAAGAACAGACAAGATAGCTGTCAGCTGTGAAGGGTAAGGAAGGGGCTCTCAGAAAGTGACAACCACAAAAAAAATCAAAAACAATGCCTGGGAAACCTTTGTGCTGCACCTGTTGTGCAGCACAGGAAGTGACACCTAGTGTGTTTATTTGGTTTTAAGGCAGACCAATTTGTTGGACTGGCTGAGGTTTAAAGCAAAACACTGGTTTCAGCTGGGGCCAGATGTATCCAGAGAGAGAAGAACATATACAGCCTGTTCCCACTGAATCATCACTGTTATGTAACACTGGCCTTAGGATGGGGAGGGTGAGCAACACAGACAGTGAGAGAAACTGAGCTCAGAAGACTGACCTAGATCAGCAAATGGTGGAGATAAGTACCTGAGGGGAGGGCAAGAGCCAGCAAACCGTTTCTGAGGGGGACTGTCAGGGAAGAGGGAATGTATAGAGAAAGATAGGGAAATATGAGATTAGTAGCAAAGACAGAAGAACAGGAAGTCAGGGGGTTAAAAAAATGCAACTTCTTGCATGCCGGCATATTCGTGGGTTTTTTCAGTGGTAGGCTCACAGCCTCATTAGGTTCAGATGGACAGTAGCCGCACAAGCCCGGCTGAGTTCCAGTGACACAATCAAGCTGGAATGTGGGTCAGTAGGCAGAGAGATGGAGGACTGCGATGAGGGAAAGTTTCTGTAAGCGTGTTTGTGTGTGTGCCTTCACAAGCAGATGTGTGTCCTTTCTGTATCTGCATCCCTTCGCTCTTGTGTTTTCCCCATCTTCCTTGACCGTCAGCTACTTGAAAATAGAAGAAGGGGAAGGGTGTGTGCTCACTGTTGAGTAAGACTAGGATGACAGTGAGTGCACTTCTCTCCAGCTGACTATACGATTCCCTCTGAGTATGTAGCTGAATAAAATCTTTTCACACAACCTGAACCAAGCCTGCTAATGGGAGATTATTCAATTCCACTACAGCTCATTCTTACACAGGAGATCACAAGTTATCATAAGATAAGCCTGTCTCTCTTCCGCCTATATTATATGTCCTATATTCATCCACATGTAGGTCAGAGATAAGCAGCCAGTTCAACCATGCTCTTAGAATCACAAACCAGTGCAGTGTGTTTATGGTCCGTTTCCTCCTCTGCCGCACTGTGTAAACATGCAATGTATACACGCCATACAAGCCAGGCCAGTCAGAACCCAACCAGTTAACATGGTGGAAATATTGCTCAATGTGCCTGTGTGTCTGTGTGTTTTTTTCTCTTTTAAAGTGCAGAGGTAAGAGATTCATCACAGCGACAGCTAGGGGATGTTAACAGTTGCAACAGTTTATCCTCCCTCTTTCCAGGAACACAGATGTACTTCATAAGTTGCTCAATTACATGCCTGCAAAGGTAAGTTGCAGTTTTCACACACACTTTTCAAACTGCAGATTTGCACTTGTGTGACCTGATTGGTGCTTTATCAGCAAGAAATGCCGGAGCGGCAAGTATGACTGGTAGTGTTCCTTGCTCATCCGCTTTTATTGTCAGTTTTTGCAGGTCGAGTCACTGTTCTGAGGTGATGCAGTGTGTGCCAAAGGTAATGCATGCATAAACACATTGAATATACACTCTCATGTTAGGTCATAGGAATATAAGGGTGAAATTATCACACAGCTGTATGTGATGAAGTAAATTAGGGAGGGTTACACACCATCATACATACATGACTGTATAGTCAGTGTTGTAGTAGCCTTCCAGGGAATATTCCTGTCTTATCTCGTAGTTACACAGCTACGATCTGCTCTGTTAAACACAATTTGAATAAATTAGCCCATTAATCGTACAAGCTAAATATTCAATCAAAACAATTCCTGGGCAGCATTACATGCTAATGCAGCATGCTCCTTTATAGCTAGTTAAGAGTGAGCTATAAGGCCTTAATTCTAACAGGTAACTGCACTTTAAATGCTATCGCACCTTCCCAAGTGTTACAGCCAAGGAAAGTATAATCTCAAAAACAAAAGGAAAGATCAATGTGATTGCTTTTTACGTGTGTGTGTGTGTTTAGACAGAGGTAGTATAAATCAGAGAGAGGCAGCGCTCCACCCAGCCAAATCATCAATTCTCCACAGTCCCACCCTGATCGCACACATCTAACTGGCCACCAGTAAAGCTCTCACATGCCGTCCTGCCGTCTTGGGAATATGTATGACACAGCCATGCACGGATCTCCTCTTACATAGCGGATATATACTATAGTGGAAAGCAAGATTGCAGCTGTTTGGGACTAACTTTATAGTGGAAAAGAAATGTAGCCCACAGATGTGAGAGAATAAAACACATGTGGGGTAAAAGGAGACACCCACGCTGTCAATATGTGTGTGAAAGTGATCACACATACATTTCAGAAGTTGCTCTGTGTGGGCGTGACGTGAACTTGAGAGCAGAAAATCTGGTTTGGCAAGTTAGTGGAGTTTAACCGTCAGAGCAGAGCAGAGCATCCCACAGGACAAAGAGATCCTCTTACCTCATTGTTTCCTTCAGGAAAAAACTTCCCTGTTTTTTGAAACTTAGGATCATCATGACCACTGAGTGTTTTTGGTCAACATTAACACAAACACAGCTGCTGTTTAGAACCTCATACCAGTTTTGGTTATTTTTATCTTTTAACTCCAAATGAACAATTGCAATCTATGAGTCGAGAAAATTGTTCGACCATATCTTTAGAAATCTCTCTGGGCATTTTGAAAGCAAACCTGTTTATTTTAGTTCCCGAAAAACTGACAATGTAGAGATATGATCTTTCCCCAAACACCAGCAATATTCTCATTTGTATCCCCAGAAACACACTATGGACTGAATATTTTGCATATTGGTGTTGGATAATTTTATTGTCCCAATGTGAACCAGCAACTAATAGTGTATCTCCTGGAGAAAGTCTTTGAACCTTGACTGCATTATTAAGTTAATTATTGATTTCCTACTGTTGTGTGGCATCACTTCAGATGAATTTTGCGGTTGGTTGGTTACAGGAAACATATCAGACAGGTTGCTCCTATCTGGTCCAGGACCTGATATCTGATTGCATTTTGCTTTCACTTCCTGATGTAGTATACAGTGCAAACAGCCCGGCATCTGCAGCTAAAGTCAATCGAAGGAGTTGTCTCACTCGTTTACTATGACTAGACATGAATCCATGAAAGTCTGTGCTACTTGATATGCTGGATGAACTCCTCTCAATTCACCAAGAGAATATAAGGATGACAAAACACTGAATTCTGCAGGAATATAATAAAGATTTCTTAATAAGAATTTACCAAACTCAAAGTTGTTGTGCTCGTGTGTTGCAGAGTTTCTATAATCTAATTATAATCTATTGTTGTTAGGCCTCCTGAGACGAAAAAGCTGATTTTGTAAAGGAAATATACAACTATGCCAGGAAATAGTGCCCTAAGGGCTGAAAATGGGGCCCTGAGAGTGAACACATGCAGGCAGGTCAAACACCAACCAATCCCAGCCATAACAAACACCAGCGAGGTGTGAGACGGTTGGAGTTCAGGGTGTGCCTGGCTCCTCTGTCAGGCTTTACTTGAACGAAATGGTTGCTTTGAGTTTATTATACAAACCAGGACTCAAAGTTGAATCATCCAGGCTTGCAGAGACTCGTCGGTGAGGTCATCAATAGGGCAGCATCATGCAGGAACTCACTTTCTTATATAAGGAATTACAAATGCAAGAAGTTAGTAGATGCCAGGCCGTTCAGTTCAGTTTTATCCAGAGTGAATTCCACAAGGGGAGCAGACAGGGGCTTTGTGTCTTACTTACAGACTCAAAATGCTGTGAAGCCAGGTTAGTGTTAGTTTTAGGGTGTTGGCATGCCTGTAAAGGTAACCACAGTATACAGTATGTCTGTGTGGGGATCTTGTCATGACAGTTATAAATTCCACAGGGAATGAAACAAGGAAATCTTCTGTCAGATTGTCATCACCAAGACCGTTTTTCTGTGTACTCTTGGATTACTGTTAAAAGTCCGCGTCTGCTAAAAAAATGTGCTTTTCTTTTTGTTTCTTCACTTGGATGTTCGACCTTCACTGCGCAGAATGATGTACAGTATGTGCAGAGTTTGACACTAGAAGGCTGATTTCACATTCATCTGCTGAAAGGGGGAAAGTTACTTTGTGCTTACCTGATATCTCAGTTTAACATGTGTACGTAGAAATTTTGATTTTGTGACATCACAACCAGTTTGGAAGCCAATTGCGGTCCAATATGCAACTCACATAAGTGTGATGTGGAAACCTCCAGTGCACACAAACAGAGAAAGGACTTTACAGTGAAGTAGGAAGCATCTTGTGTCCAGCATTTAAACTTTTGAAATGAAAAATATCTGCAAATTTATAGATTCTGAATTTTTCAATAATACAAAAACAGTAGACATTTTAAGAAATTTTAAGTAGGTAAATTGAACTTTTTTGTGGAAATACCATATATATCAGACTCCAATTATTATTCAAAGAAGTGTATTTTAATATGTCTTAAAATATGCTTGGAGGGGAGTTTTAAACGTTGAACCTAAGCATCTTTATATTAACACAAAAGTTCATTTATCAAAAATGAAATCTGCCTTTACTAGACACCGTTACACAAGTCGCTCTTTGGGGGAGCTGCATCTAACTGGCACGCAAACCCACAAAGCAGCAGAGTATACAACAAATGCTAGTAAAAGACACGTCACATAATAAATATAAGTGAGTATAAGGGCAGTCCCGTCCAATAATGTAAAAATCACTAAGAGATTTTCACTTTTTTTGTCATTTACAGGCCATTTTACAGCCACTTTATGCTTCACAGGCATGCAGCAGTGCTCCTCTCTGACTGCATACCTGTGTGAATAGCACTGCACTGGATCCAGGTAGCAGTCCACACAACCTCTGTCTCAAGACCCAGGGGACTGTTCTAAAGATACCGATTGTGGTGTATGTGTGTGTGAGTGTAACCTAATTCAAAGCACATCAGGTGCCCAGCATGCAGCAGCCACTGCAGAGGGGAGGATCTACGACAGTATCACACACTCACACTTCAAGGGCAAGTTTCAAGGACAAGCTTTGTCTAACCTTCTTCAAACAAGCAGCTGGCGCATAAGAGACACTAGTTTATACGACAGATACCGCAAAGTGACACAGAGAGGTGATATCAACCAGTTGGCTCATTTTTTATGATCTTCCCTCATTTACAGCTGGTTTGGGTGACAGAGAGGCCCTACCACATCAGCGTGTGGTGGATCTTCCCCACGTTGTCAGTGTGAGGTGTGATTACATCTGCTTGGAACATTTATATCAGGGTTTCACTTTGGTGTGAATTTTCTTTAGGTTGACACAGAAACAACTAGACACTTGTAGTTTTGCAATGAGCTCAAATGCAATCTGATGGCAAGGCCAAAATGTTCTGATGTTTATTTCAGAAAAAAAATGCAGGAACTTATTTCCAACAGTGTAATGTGTTTTATTTAAATAAAAAACAAAGAAGGTTTGTATGCAAATGTGGTATAAAATTTAATGTTGCTATTAGCATGCTTTAAAATCAACCAAAATCAGAAGAAGCATTGAAATCACAAAGTGACGTGTGAATATAAAGTACAGCAGTGCTACTTATTACTTTTTTTTTGTCAATTTTTCTTATTTTCTTAACAAAATAGATGCTCCTTGATGCCTGGTGGCACGTCATCCAGGAGGAGAAAAGCTCGGTGCCAACTCTTGATTTTTGCCTCCTTCACCAGGAGTGATAAGCTCTAATTTACAGAACAATTTGTACATCAAACAGTCAGTCATAAAAAAAAAAAAAACAAACAAACCTACAACTGACTCACTCACCCATATGTACACAGCAAGGCCTTTACACTTCACTCCAATGTAAGTGTGCAATGATGAAATGAAGACATCTCAAACAACCTCCACACCCATTCTCAAGGCTACAAATTCACTACCACACTGGTAAACTATTAACACACTCTGCTCTCATTTCCCATCACAGCATACCAGGAAATATCTTGGTCATAGCTATTTAAAAAAATCAATTCAATTTAACCCCTGTCCATGACTAAAACACTGTGCAAATTAAAAAAAACCAACACAACACACTGAGATTTAACTGCTCCTCCCCAATAACAGGTTCATAGGCCAGCACAGTCAATTCATAGGAAGCCCACAGCATTTTAAATGTATTCCAAACAAAACAAAAAAAATCACAGCTATTTACATGAGGCATGTTGTTATATAAAAACGGTAGCTTTTCAAAAGTGACAGGTAACTTGAGAATAAAGTTCTGGACTGTGTAAAGGAGTTTATTTTGGAAGCACACTCGTTTGCGCCTCAAGAGCGCTTCAGCTCAGATAACCTGCGGAGAAGCTGCTGCTGTCGGGCTTTGAGGCGTTTCCTCTCCTGGAGCTGCCGTTTCTCCCTGGTGTGCAGCTCTGTGAGGTACTCTGTTGCCTGAGTCAGGATGGCCACCTTTGGAGTCTTGGCCGACTCCAGACCGGGGATCTGATCCCGCAGGGCGAGGAAGCGGGACCTGAGGTCGTTCCTCCTCTTCCTCTCCAGGAAGTTGTGGTTCCTCCTGCGGTCAGTGTCCTCTGTGTCTGAGTTCTGAGGAGTCTCCGAGGGGGAGGATAGGTGGGAGACACAAGACAATGAGCCCAGATGCTGACTGGATGCTGTGCATGTACGTTTGCTTTGGGGCTCTTCCTCGTACTCTTCCTCTTCCTCCTCCTCCTCCTCCTCCTCTTCCTCCTCTTCCTCTTCAGGTTCTGGCTCACTGTCTGGGGAGCGGGCGGCGTAGTTGTGCTGCTGCCGGTGCACAGACATGTGGAAGCGTTTTGGGCAGGGGTCTGCACGGACCGTGATGGTCACTGGTTTTCGGACGTTCACCAGCCGCACCCGGTTCTGCTTGCTCTCAACAGTGACCACATCAATTTCCTCTTCATCATCTGTGATCACATATAGAAAAACAACCATATACCCATCAATACACATACAGAAGAAGGTTTTACGTGAACTTTTTTTTACAAAATATTTCACAATCTTCACATGTCTGCATTAGAAAGAGCAAAGTCAAGCTAAATCAAAATTTAACTAAAAGAAGCTATAAGGAAGTGCATTTCAGAGCCAAGCATGCAAATCACTATTGCCCAGTCTGAGGAGGGCAGAGCAGGAACTGAGGTGTTAACAGCAGTGGTCATCCATGCCAAAGCCTGCAGGAATTCAAGCTTTTGTCATGGAGCACAGAGCATTCATCAACAATTTAAATGAGGAGATCTGCGGGCAGGGGGCATTCCCTAATTTGGGAAATCTGAAAGAGTTGCTCTCATGGTGTAGTAGTAATAAATCAGCAAGACGCGGTCACCCCGCCCCTCTACCGCACTCTGAATGTAATACAGAGCCAACGGAAGATATCGAAAGGGGGAAATTCAAGCAAAAGTGATGGGGGCGCGGTTTTTAAAAGACTGCATGGGCACTCAGAATAAGCATGTCCTTGGCAAAGCGAGGGTAACATTCTGCCTTGAGGTGACTGTGCTGCACTTGATAACCCCAATGCACCACAGACCACAGTTATTATGCAACAGCAGAGCAGCTTTCCAAATTACGCATTGTTAGAGGGCAATATGATCCTGAGGCAGGGGCAGGGTGGGGCAATTTAGAGCATGACTGCTTCCTTACCAGAGGAATCAGAGCGAGACTCGGAGCCAGACGACGCCGGCTTCCTGCAGCTGTTTGCCGGGAAGGTGAGAACAGCCGCGGGGTCGACGCAGTCTGTCGCCGAGGTGGCGAGCGGGCCACCGGGCGAGACGCACTGCGCTTTGCTCGGTCTCATGGAGATCTGTGCCACCGGAGGGACGCTGGTCTGTGCCGCAGCTGACAGCCTCCCGTTGACCTTCTCAAGCTGCTTACTTGCAGAGAAACTACTCCACATGCAGTCCTGGATGATGATAGAGCTGAGGTTGCCGAACAGCTCCTCCGTGTCCGGAATGAACTGACCCTCGCACTCCTCGTCCTGACCCAGGACCTTGGACAGCCAGCTCCGCTTGTCTCCCGACGAGGGGTGCAGAGCAGCACCGCTCAGAGTCCGGGTGGGAGACATGGGAGGGGTGGGCAGCAGCTCGAACTTTTTCCAAATGTCCTCGCTTGGTGCGGTTGATTTGTAAAAATCCTCCTCAGTGTCAAAATCATCGAGAAAATAGTGCTGGAACCAGTCTAACTCCATTTTCAAGCTGATAAAATCCTCGAGAGTTTATCCCCAGAAATGATCAAATGACACCAGTGGCCTCTGAAGAACAACCTGAGGGGAAATATCACAGTAATTAGCCATGATCTCTTTTCAATTAGTTTCTATCAGATATGATCACATTTCTAGTATCCATCTAATGGGCTATTAAGATATCATCCCTCTAACAGCATACTTTCTACAAATGGGACCACATTAATAATTGATTGCATCTTGCGGATGCTCTCTTTGCAGTGATGGACTCAAACTGTCCAGGCACACAAGGTTATTATATAATCTAGTTATATATATAGGCGTCAACTATAATTCATAGACAGGAGAGGACATGGGCTGTCTGCAGACTTAGTTTTGCAGGACTATCCTGCGTAAAACTCACATGGCTTCATCTCCTGAAATGTAGGTTGCGCTTTGTTCCATATATGAACAAGCAAAAGCAGAAAAGTGCCTCACAGTCACAAGGAGAGTTCAGCCTCCATTTCCTCAATTGAAACTTTCCTAGGCATACACTAGAATAAAACTACTCACCGGCTCTCCGCAAAATCCTAATGCGAAATTCAGGGCATGGAAAATCCCTCAGCAGCCAAAGAGCAAAGTGTCCACTGGTGGAGATCAAGCGGATAAAAGCTGTCTGAGTTGTTGCTGGATCCAGAGATGCGGTGTTTCGACGCAGTCTGTACTTTTGCCTTAGTTTAGCAGAAAAAAAGCAAAAAAAAAACGCCGGGGCTCCAACAACAGGCACTAGTTCCGCCCCACAATGTGTAATAGAAAGCCACACAGTGCGTTTTTCGCGCCAGTGAGATATCCTGTTATAAGGCGATAAAAAAAAAGTGCAGGGAGGAGCCTCGGAAATATCTGCAGCGGTAGATCCGGGTAAGCCCCTTCATTTGCATCAGAGGCGGGGGGAGGCGCTCAGCCCCGCCCCGTCTACAACACCAATTATGGTCACAATAACTGACATATTGTGAGGATCAATATTACTGTTATTGCTCCACATAGCAGCAGCAGTAGTAGTTACTGAATAATAAAGCCATTAACCATGTACACAACTAGGCCTAGTTGTACTTTATAGGCCTACTTGAATCGGCGATTACCATTATATGTTACTTTATACTTTAAGGGGGAAATGTACTATTTTAACTTTTACTCCACTAAATTTTCTTTGACAGCTTTGGTTGCAAAATTACTTTGTATACGAAGATTTTACACACAAAGGTACGTATTATACTGAATATATATATATATATATATATATATATATATATATATATATATATATATATATATATAGCTCCATCTCTGCCAGCTACAGCAGTAAAACACTACTTACATATAAATGCATCAGGAATAATGATCCAATAATATAAATTGGAGAGCTGAAACAATTAATCGATCAATCGATTTGCCTAGTTGATCAACAGAAAACTAAACAAGCAGCAATTTTGAGAAATCTATTAAGAGAAAATGCCAAATATATTCCCAACTTCCCAAATATCAGGGTTTGCTGCTTTTCTTTGTTTTCAAGTGATAGTGAACTTTTTCTTTTTTTTTCTTTTTTTTTACTATTTTCTGACATTTTATAGATAAAACACTGAATAAATAATTCAAGAAAATAATCACCAGATTTATCAATATTAAAAAATAATTACTTGCAGCCCTTATAACATGTGATACTATAAACAGTCCATTTTTTGCACAATAAGTACTTTTACTTGTAACAGAATGTTTCTGAGATGGTCAGGTTGCTACTTTTACCCACGTAAAGTATCTAATTACATCCACACATTAACAAATGATACAACACATAGCATTAAATTCATACTTTGATTTACAACAGTATGCATTTCAGATTGTCTTCAGGTTCAGCATTTGACAAAGTGATTTTGTCCCGATGTCTTCATCGTTAAGTCTCTGCACTGAGAGACATCACTGTGATCCTCATCCTGGGGTAAAGCTGTCATGTCTCAACCTTGCCGCCAAACATTAGTTTTTAGCTGATCCTCTTTCCCCTAATCCTGTTAAAATCAGCAGACCTATGAGCTCTAAAAGAGGGTCCAAACCTCCTTTTTTTGCTAATATCTCCAGCTGATAATATGCCCTTTTCTGTTGATTCAGGCTGTTTTTGACTAATTGAAATAGTTCCTGATGTTTACGTTGATCTGGCTGGGTTTTAAACATTATTGTAATAACCAGCTGTAGGCAGATATTTTCAAACCAACAGTAGAAGAAGCAGCTGTAGAGCAGTTTCACAAAGTTCTATTGGTGTACAAAGTTGCTGATTTGCAGTAGCATGTCTCCCGATGTGTATTACAAATGACAGGAATTCAATGCAGATAGACCTTCATTTCCATATTCAACATCTTGACAGAGAAAAGGTAATGGTAATTAAAGGTCGCTCTGCCTTCATTGCAAAACATTTCCACAGTGAAGGGTGGAGTGTGTGGTACATCTTTGAATGATGTGCATTTTAACACAAAAGTGCACACAGCAGTCGAGATTCAGCTGCTGAAACATCTGCAGGTGGTGCTGAAGTGAGTAATCTTCTTCTTCCATAGCAAACAAGTTAATGTCCCAAACAAACACTAGTGTATTTGGTCTGTTTACAGGCCACAGTAACAGCTTTGCCAGAGAAAAAGGGGGAAGAAAAGACCACCCTGGTAAAACCCCCTTGCACTCCATGGCCTGAAACATTTAATTATTTGAACACTAAACATGACATAACCATCTTGAACCAGGCAATGATTAAGTAGAGACATGATTTGTCTACGTGTTGCCTGGCGTGAACAAATGCTTTATGTTCACTCGCAAGCAAAAGGTCAAAGTTCACCAACGTCTCATGACCAGACAATGCCAGGTCAAAATCATACACCACCTCTGGCCTAAGCCTCTCCCTGTCTAACATATTGATCAGTTTGCTCCACAGTGTGCACATCTTCTCTTTAATTAAGCTTCTCAGTGGACAAGACAAAACCTTCAGCATCCCTGGTTGTACTCAGGCCGAGTTAATGACACTGATTAGTGATGGACATCTGTTGTCAGCGACTGGCCTGAGGTCAGACACATGTCCCTGATTGCATGGCCACTCAAGGTTTGAAGTGTGCTGAAAGCGACATCAATCAATTTGTTCAGTATCATATCAGACATAGCAAAAGATGAAAATAAAAGAACGTGCAGGGGAATCAAGTCTGTGTTCTCCTGACAGCAACTTTACTCTGACTCACCTCCACAGTGGCCAATTATATTGCACAAGCAGGAGTGAAAGGTTTATTTGGCAGCACGCCTGAATGTGACAAAACAATCTGACAATAAGGTCCATTCAGCAGCATTTCTGGAGCTTTTGATCATAACACATCATCTTCTTTTATAGGTAGAGTTTGCCCAGAAATGTTAACATGGAAACGTGTAAATTTCCATTTTTCTTGAAAGTTGAAAGTTGGTTTAAAAGTCGAGATTGAGATTGAAAGTCATACTTTGAAAAATAATAGTTGACAAAACAGTCTTACCATAAGGTTAGTGTAGTAGCTGTTCTGGAGCTTTTGAGCATATTATAAGATCTTCCTCCATGGATGAAGTCTGTTTACCATAAATTTATATGTATTCACATTTCCTTTTTTTCAATCTCAAACTACAATCTAAAGTAAAAACACAATGTTTACAAGGACTCAGACTTATCTTGGAACTGACCTATTTTGACCTGGGACTCAAGACTTACTTTTGACTTGCAAAACTTTAATTTCGTCCCACCTCTGGCAAGATAAACCCACATTTTATTTTAAAAAAAATAGTAGTATTGCTGGAAGACTCATGGTATGAACTCAGTTCTAAAACATGCAAACCTCGAGATGTGAGGTTTTAAAGAGTATGATATTATGTTTTGAAACTGAAATGAATCTAACATTTAAAAAAAGAGATATTTGAGCTAACTTAAAACTTCACCAAATGTGATTGTGAGTTCTTTTGCCCACAGAGCGATGATCACAGCCTGTAACTTCACATCCCATAATTACACAGTGGCCCAACCCTCAATCTGCTATGTTAGGAATATTTCATCCCTGCCAAAGAGAAGAAAGAAGAAACGTTGGTCCCATAAAACTCAGATGCGGGCCCTCCTCCTTCTCCTCTCTTATGTTCCCTCATTAAAACTCTGAGATCTTTACCTCAGCAGGGACATTGTTGGGGTAACAATGCTTAACACTAACAATGGCCTGCTCCCCAAGTCATCTCCCAGCTTAACTTCAAGTACCCGCCATTGTCCTTTATTGCTATGGTAGCATATGTGTGAGAATGGTGCGGGGGGTCAGGATCCACCTCAGCAGAGTACTCATGTAGTCTCCAACACCCACTCAGGCGCCTGAAGAATATTGGACACAATGAAGTGAAGGAATTTGGATGATTTTTGGGGGGACTGTCTGTGGAATCATCACCATGTGCTATACAAGGGGTGTCCTCCTTTTCCCCACGACCTCCATGACACAGGAACCCCTAACCCTGATCTCTGACCTTTTCCTCCCATCTAAAAGAAAAAAAAAGATACAATCTGGAGCAGGTTTTAAAATGGGACCAGTCAACCAGAGCTCAGAGAAAAGCAATGCAGATTAGAAAGACAATAAGACATAAATAATTCACACAAGTGTTATTGCTCCTTGGGGATGTAAAACACCATATTCAGACACACCCACCCAAATACCATGAGAGTCCGACCAGCAGGGTTCCAGCTTTACCTGCTAACAGCTTTCACATACCAAACATCTATATCTGCAATGCATTACATCAGGCTTTTACTGTTCATGTTATGACTTGTCTTTTCATTTTCTCTTCAGCAAAGTCCGTGCTATGAAAGATTATTAGCAGAGGTGGAAAGTAACTAAGTACTCAAGTACTGTACCTAAAAACAATTTTGTGGTACTTGTACTTTACTTGAGTATTTCCATTTGATGCTACTTTATACTTCTACTCCACTACATTTCAGAGGGAAATATTCTACTTTCTACTCCACTACATTTATTTGACAGCTTCAATTACTCTTCAGATGAAGATTTGACAAAATGGATAATATGTAACAAGTTTTTAAAATACAACACATTGTTAAAGATGAAACTTTTGACTTTTGGCATGTGATGACTTACAAAAAGCAGTGTGTAGTCGGGGTCACATTTCAGATGTTGAGTTGTTAACAGTTCCACCAAATAGTGACTTTTCCCTCTAAACCTCTCACATGGTTTCATTTCAATAAATATTCAGATGATCCAATCTTTCATCAAAAATCAAAGATTAGAGAAAAGTCCAAAAACTGAAAACAGATTTTTGTATCAGAACTTTTTTTTTCTTTTCTCTACCATTAATCATCTCACAACCCCACAGATTTATCTGCTGACTCTTTGGACAGTCCTGACCCCTAGATTGGGAACCACTGGACTAAACCAGCTGACTGTACATAAAGTAGTTGAAACTAGCTCCACCTCCAGCAGCTACAACAGTAACATGCTGCTTACATACTGATGCTTCAGTATTAATAATCTAATGATGTCATATATAATAATAAACCAGTCAGAGGGACCAAACCACTGCTTTTACTGCAATACTTTAACTACATAAAGCTCATAATACTTTTGTACTTCTACTTTCATGCAGGGCTTTTATGTGGGGTATTTTTACATTGCTGTATTGGTAGGCCACTTTCACTTAAATAAAGGATCTGAGTACTTCTTCCACCACTGATTATCAAACATGATTACGGTCTAAGTTCCTGACTTGACCTTAGTATCAACTTACAAATTATTAGAGGCCATGCACATGCCATGAATATATTGGTTTCTTACACTAGTCCAATGAAAGAGTGAATTTTACAACACATTACAGTAGTGCAACTCAAAGCACACTGGGAATAAAAAAAGTACATGTTTTTAAAAGGTTAGGAGAAGTGAGAACTTTATGTGAAGTACTAACATGATTGTAACAGCTGAATCACAGACACATTCCACTGCACGGACTGCTGAATACAACCATTGGTTCACTGCAGCATATGGGCTGAGGGAGGCTGCCACCTGGTGTTTGCTTTGTGTAAAAACCTGATTTACTCAGACTACTAACTGTGGGACTGCCCAGTGGTGGAAGAAGTGCTCAGAATCACGACAATGTAAAGTAAGTATACGTATTGCATTCAAAATGTTAAGTAAAAGTACTGAAGTAAACTAAACTAAAACTAATTGTTTTAGTTATGTAGTAGTTGTGCTGTGTAAAAACAGCTTTTGTGAGTTTTATATTATTATATATTACATTACTAAATTATTTTTTCTTATGTATTAGTATGAGTAAGTAGCATTTTAATGGTGTAGCTGGTTGGTGTGGAACTAATTTCATCTACTTGTCAAATGTTTTAATCTATGAAATGCACTATATTTTGTAAGCTAATCATATGTTTTTTATGCACAGTCTTAATCAGTAAAGTAACTAGTAGCTAATTGTAGCTATCTAATAAGTGTGGTAGCATAAAAGAGCATATGAAAAGTATAAAGTAGCGTATAATAAAAAAAAAAATCAAATAAAGTACATATACCTCAAAATTGTACTTGAATAAATGTGCTTAGTTGCTTTCCACCATTGCCTACCTAGTGTTGGGGATGTTCAAGAGGCTGCAAGATAAATCTGAGGAGGTCATGAGATGAATAACAAGATAAGAAAAATAAAAAATCTTTCCCTGCTATACAAATTATTTACTTTTTCTGACTTTTTGAATTTGTGAAATATGGATGATTTTTACCTATTAAGACCATTAAAATGAAACAATCTGAGAAGGGAAAATCGCTTTGGTTAAACTGCTCCCAACTTATAAACACATGCAATCTGGTCTGAGAGGTCAAAAGACAACATGGTTCCACTTCAAAGGGTCACAGGCCAAGGAGCCCTCATGGATCAGGGGATAAGATTTTGACCATGGCCTACACATCTCTGGTTTTAATACAGCTTTGATTTGTTTCATCTCTCTCTTTCTCATTTTCTGTCATTTATACTGTCTAAAAAATACATGCCTAAAAAATACTTTTAAAGATGGATCCAGGGAAGCCTGAAAAGTCCCTGGGATAAAATCTGGTGATGTCCTGAATTAGCAGACTTTCTATAATGATGAGTTATTTATTGTAATTGTAATTGTAAATGTTATTGTTAATTATCTTTAAATGCTACTGCTTGTGTGTTCTTTACACATTTTTATACTGTTTCAGAAAAGACAACACACAGCTTATAGGTTTTCCTCTTTAAATCTCACTATCAGAGAACTGGCTTCACCCAGACTCAGCCTTAGTTTCTAGCTCATCTTGTGTTAACATGATATGAACAGCAGAGAGGCCCAGGATTAAAATTGATGTGAATCACACAGGTATTTATCTAATAAGACACTGAAGTTACACACAGTCAGTTGTTTTTATTCCTATGGCAAAGTATTTGGTTATGTTGCACTGATGGTGCCAGTAGATGGCGCCATGATGAAAGTTTTAACATCAGGTTACTTGAAGGTTACAGACTACAGATATTCTTCAGGTGCAAATTGTGGAAAGTAACTAAGCACATTTACTCAAGTACATTTTTGTGGTATTTTATAATTCTACACTACTTTTCGAATGCTAACATTGTACTTTTACTCTACTTCATTTATCTGACAGCTAAAGTCATTTCTTATTTTGCAGATACATTTTATATGCAAAACACATGATGGTCTGATGAGATATGAGCAGCACTTAAGTAATGCCCAAACCCATAAATATCTGCATCAGCTCCCAGCAGGACACTTCGCCCTGTGGCCACAGCTTTCCTCTGACTCTCAAAAAGAAGAGACTTGTTCTCCTAGTTTGACTGAGGAAAAAGATGAAAAATGTACATCTACACACGTGTGTTTCAGATTCAGGTGCTCAGACAAACCAGCATCAACCATATCAAATACTTCATACAAGTATGAAAAGACCAGAAAAATTTGTCATCCAGACTATCATCTATAAGTAACTACTTCCTCCATCACTGTCAGCCTCAAGGTGCCACATCACACCTTGTCCATTTTTGGTGAAATTAAAACAAGCATAAATCACATCCATCCACGATTATCAGTGAATACAGATACCATCAATCACTGAGAAACCAGTGAAGAGCCAGGGGAGGGTGTGTGAGTGCAGACTGAGAGACACAGCATCCAGCCGAGCAATCAAGCAAGAGCTAGAAGTCTGGCTAGTTGCAGTGGACAAGTCAGGCCTACCTGGCAAGTTTAAGGCCTGGATATACCAACATGGCATCCTCCCACTGATTCTCTGGCCACTCTTGGTCTATGAAGTCCTGATCTCCACAGTTGAGGGCTTTGAGAGGAAGTTCAGCAGGTTCCTAATGATGTGTCTGGGACTACTTCAGAGCCTGAGCAGCATCACCCTGTACAGCGGAGCAGCAAGCTCAAGCTCCTCATCAGCAGCCTGAATGAAGAATTTATGGTGACCAGTACTTGGAAGGTGCTGCAATACTGAGAGTCCTGCAACCTAAGTCTCTCAGGCTGGCATCGAGGTCAGGACAGGATGGAAGTGGAGAGCAGCAGAGGCCGTGGATGTTGTTTAGTCTCAGCTAAGGCACAGGGTGCGGGTGGGTGCAGTGTCTCATGGAAGGGCTGGCCTGGGTAGTAGCTTAACACCTCGCTACGACAAGGCACAGGGGAAGGACAAGAGTTCACTGATCCAGGCTGAGGTGTGAGTGTCAGTCGAGGAGGAGCGAGCCAACAGAATGGTCTGAATGCAACAGCAGTGAGTCTGGACAAGATGGGAGCAAGCAGTGGAGAGCAAAGCCTCATGGGCCAAGCTAGGGAAAGCCGAGCCCCATTGAATAAAATTCTTAATCCAAGTGGTTTATAACGTTCTACCAAGCCCATCCAGCTTGTTTTGATGGGGAAAGGTGGAGCCACCAGATTGCCCTCTGTGCCTGAAGAGAGGGACCCTAAGCACATCCTCAGCTGCTGTTGGAAATCCCTGAGCTAGGGGCACTAACGCCGGCGCCATGACCAAGTCCTGAAGGCCATAGCGCCTCTGCCCAGTGAAGAAGTACATTGCTTTCGTCAGCAACGACACAAGACTGAGAGCTGAAAGTTGACCTGGTTAAGCAACTGAGGTTCCCAGAAACTGTTGCCACAACAACGCTAAAGCCAGACATGGTGCTGATCTTGGAAACATCCAAGCAGGTCATTCTTTTAGAGCTCACCAGTCCCTGGGAGGACCACACTGAGGTGGTCAATGAGAGGAAGAGGGCAAAGTACACTGGTTGAAGAATGCTAAAGCAATGGGTGGCAAGCAAGGTGCAAGCCCATGAGGCAGGATGCAGAGGGTTCACAGGCCAGTCCCTCTGCAGGGCCTACAACATGCTGGGTATCACAGGGGCCAGTAAGTGAAGGGCCATCAAATTGGCCACCAAGGCAGCAGAAGAAAAATATTATTCCACCAATAAAAAACAAAAAAAGTAGATTTAACTCCTTTTTACACAGCTGAGCAGTGTGAATGTGTGTGTGAGGGTTTTGCCATTTAATACAAGTCAAATATCCCCAGGGAAAGAGAGAAAAAAGGTTAAGTGGTTATTTGCTAGTACAAAGCCTATTCATGTATGTACTGTAAACAGCTGAGTAAGGTTATTCAAAAATGCATCTGACTCAACTGCGTTTTGGTAGAAGTTACAGGTGTAACACCTCCCTGCTTGAATTTGAATGAATATAAAATTTTAAATGTAATGAAAGTCAAACTTATGGTGGACTTCATGTGAGCTGTGATTCAACTGAAAAAGGATGAATGGGACTGAGATCAAACTAGATTTTAATTGGAAAAATAAATGAAGTAAAGACAGATGCTCTTACTTATTTAGTGCCTACAGAGTATGTACTCTGCCATAAATGGGATTTAAAAGAGTGATATAAGTAGACCTATCCTCCAAAACAGCTTAAAACTTTTAAAGGAGCAGACTTTTATTAGTGTCTTTTGAGAATGTTGTTCAGGATCAGTCCAGTCAGATGGTAATTGAGATGGCCAAGAGAGGGTATAACCAGAAATTGTCATTTGTGATGCACTTGTGTTGTTTCGTGCCTTGTGGCACTTGTGGAGCTTCGAGTGTTGAGTCAATTATTCTCAGGGGTTCTCCTTGATCTACTATAGCTTGGATTGGTCCTAATTTGTATGTCGCTCTGGACAAAAGCAAATGAATAAATGTAAATGTTTTATCAAAACCTTTACTCACACTTCCTCTGGATTCCCCCTTTTCTTTGTTTTTAACAGAGGAAATCTGGATAAGTTAGATTCACTCTCTTTCACCTGGATAGCATTTTCCTCCTACAGTCAAGTTTTACAGGACAGAGTGGGAACTGCAGTATGTCTCTCCATCAGTGGAAAAGCAGCACAGAGGCTCAGTACAAGAGAAGATTTTTTAGTTTACCTCTGGCTAGCAGTGCTGTGTAAATAATAGAGGTGTGTTGGATGTTTGGGTGTGTACAAATTGTTAGAGGGTGTTTGTGTATGTGTTAAGACATGGAAAGTGGAAGAACAATGAGTCATATTTAAAAAGGAGGCTATAAACAAATAAAATACAACAGTAAATAGCCAGGGGACACAAGGCTCAGTGTTCAAGCTGAGAGACAACATGAGAAATGCTCCATCACCACATTTTGCTGGAAAAGAAATAACGATGGTACAAGTAAAAACTACAAAGTACAAATCAAATGCAGTGCTGTTCAAGGCAGTGGTATTAAAGCATTGTGCAACTTAATGACTGAATTCCTATTTAACCTCCTTACATTCACCGCTTTAAGTCCAGTATTGAAAGGGAAACCAAACACAGCTTTACTGAAATCTGTCATTACATAAAATGCTGTAATGTGACCCATTTTAAGCATTGCAGAAGTGAAAGCAAACAGGCGGCATCAGGTTTCAGGAAAAGCTTTGCGGTTGCACACACAAAGTGTTAAGTGCGAGTTATCTCTCTGGACTTGACTTGTCTTTTTATACAGTCTGTATTGTGACATCTACTGAAATCACATGAGCAAGAGAAGATTTTGTTACCACATGATACTTTTATTGCTTTTACTACTTCTACCTGCAAAATTGCTGAATTCAGTTATCAAGGCAGTGATGGTGTTCACATGTCATTCTTCCAATTGGAAAAATCCTATGTTGAGTCTATGATCTAACAACATAGCTGTACCAGATAGAATAGTTTTTTTTCACTGCTGGACCACAGAACCGAGTTGGAAAATAAGTAAATCAAGGAAGAGGAATGTTTTCTGACAGGAAGTTTTCATGCAGTCTGCCAAAATTGTGGATTTTAAAACTGATTTTCTGGCTGCAGTTGACCATAAGTAGTCAGTTTCTCTTGTATGGCAGCACACAGTTTAGGAATTCTGCTGCAGGATGGGGAAAAATCCTCGAAGAAACCTAACCATGTTTCAGAAATGTTTACGTCTATCATTCAGATGAATTGGTTCATTTACAGTATTCTGTGGCCTATTTCACAAATGTTATTCCCTTGCTTTATGCATAATGAATGATTATTAAATATTAGATTATTCTACATTGTGATACTGTGAATTTATTGTGAGAAAAGTGACTGTCAACCTCTGACACCCACTTTTCCTCTAACAGTGAAACAATTACATTATCAGAGAGGACAAAGACAGCTCTAACACCCTCCTACAGGTTGGAAGCTATGTCAAGGAGAAATCATGCTTGCTTTGAAAGCTTAAAACCTCTCATAATGTTCTTAGAAAGCCTTGAGAGTGAAAAGTAGACTATTTTTGACAACAACAACAAAAACCACAGCCACATCACACATTATGTTTCACCACTGTGGTGCACCCTCAGCTCTGCCAGCAGCTTGCTCCTTTGGGCCCCTAGTACTAAGCTCCGCACCATGCAGGGATCAGCCTTCCTAACCATCTGAGGGCAGCACAGACCCTAGACTCTTTTAAAACAAACTTTAAAAACCTTACTATTAAGGAAAGCTTTTTTTTATTATCTTAACTATTATTATTATTTTCTTTATGTTGTGTGTTCTATATTATTAACACTGTAGCACTTTGAGTTTCACAATGAATGAAAAGTGCGGTACAAATTATGTATGCATCTATTTATTATTTTTTTAATTTATATTATTTGCACCACAGGGTTTAATTGACAGCGTCTTTTTCCTTCAGCACATAACGAAGCAGCCCACGCCATGTTATACGTCATTCGTATAGTGGTGACGTAGCTGCGTAGTAGTAGAATGAATGGCCAGGGAAAGCACGAGACACTTGAACCTGAAATTCAGAGCACGACACAGCTGGATGATGTGAAGCGGGTTTTTTTCTGTCACTAAAAATATTACTGATTTTGAAAAGAAAAACAAAAACTAATTTCATCATCTTAAAAAGCACAATGGCACGAGGAGAGGGCGCGGAGCAGTACGCCGCGACTCTATTATCAGTTAAACCTATAAATACAGAGATAAAGGCAGCAAAGGTAAGTGAAAGGATTTATTTATTTGATTTTTTTTAGCTCATTGTAAAAATGTGTGTTTCTGTGATGCGCCTGTTTATTCAGGGGAGTGATAAGCCGCCTAAATTGGAGGTAACGTTAGATGAAGCGGGTTACTTCCTTTCGATGCCTGTTCTCGAGATTTGAATTTCACCCGGCTTGTCCATCTGTTCTCAGAGCAGCTGCTTGTGAGGCTCATACACCAGGTTTAAAGAGGCCACATCTTAATTAAAGTCTCCACTTTAAGTGTATAGTATTTTCAAACATAGCAGCCTTAATGCTGACAGATGTGCTGCTGCAGTAATGAGATGTGATGTAGCTGCTTCAGACCTGCATGATTCATTTGGTTTGGGAGACGACAGAGATTGAGTGTTTTTTCGTCAGTGGGATTGGTCATATTTAAAGGCATCTCAGCCAACCTCTTGGAGTGGCTGTGCAGTGAATTTTATGTGTATCAGAGCATTATGAGGATTCAAGTTGGCAACTGTGTGTGTGTCTAATAACCAACAGATAATTACCAGCTGTTAAATTTTTACATGAAAAACGGTTCTAGTCTCTTTTTTTGTTTCATAAAAGAAAAGGGACTCTACTGTATTTTATACATCTACAGCTGAAAATACATTCTCTGTCATCTCTACATCTATGATAACAGGTCACATGACATTTCAGCTTTAGATGTTATTTAGAACATGGAAAAATATAAGCTTGGCAAGACTAGTTTTCTTCATCATTACAGTCATTTTTCAGGCAAAAGTGCAAACAGTCACTGAATCCAGTTTCTCTACTGTGAGAATTTGAAGCTTTTCCCTGTCATTTTCTGTCAGTTTTAATAAACTGTATGTATTTTTGTTTGGGGCAGGGATTTGAATACATGACCTTGGGCTTTGGGATTTTTTATCACAATTTTGTGACATTTAGACAAAACACATAATCATTTAACTGAGAAAAAAGTCAGGAGGCTCATCAATAATAAAGATAATATCCTATTTCAGCCCTAATATGTCTTCTTGAAAGTTGCTTGTAAGTTTTTCCTTGAATCTTGAGTCATGTAGTTGTGACCATTGAGCTTGTCTGTCCAGTCCTGTAAAATCCATTTTACCCTGTGTGGGATTTCCATTACCACAGGGTGCATTCCTTCATGTAACTTTACCCTTATTTTATTTTTAGTTTCACATGATAATTGCCAGCATAATTCTGGATTTGTGACAAGGCAGCATTTTACTCCCACCATCGGGTGATGCTGCTTTTGTGTCTTTGGCGGATGTGAATCGGGGTCTATAAACCCCTGCGGGCTGACATCATCAGACAGGTGTTTAGCCGTAGCCACACGATGTGACAGGACTGCTGTCTATCAGTCTGTCTGCTGGCTATTGGCTACTCAGCATGAAATGTCAGACTACCTCTAACATCCTATCGCTAGAGCCAATGGCTGAGCTGGATTCTTTATGATGTGGCATGTGTGTGAACTACAGTAACCTCACCGTTTCACATCACTTTCTGACTGTGGTGTATAGGCCCAGACTGCATCATTACTGGGGATTTATCTCTAATCTGACATTCTGAGCAGTGGGGTGAGGGAATTTAGCCAATCTCAGTCCCTCACAGTAACAGGTTGTTTAACACGGCATTAATCTTGCCATGAGTTTCAGACTGAGGAATAGAAGTAAATAAACTCCAGAGTACAGAAGAGAGTTTTAGTGATCATGTAGCACACCACGGCTCACATCACTTTACCTAAATTCGTAGCGCCCCTGGGAATATGAGCATTTCATTGTTTACACAGACAGATGCACGACCTGTTTTAAAGCCAAACTAACAAGACGTCCTCCCCTCTCCTTGTCTTCCAGCAGACGCGCCATAGAAGTCGTCTGTCCGTGCTCAGCAAACTGTGCTATGCCATCGGTGGGGCTCCCTACCAGATCACAGGGAGCGCTCTCGGCTTTTTCCTCCAGATCTACCTGCTGGATGTTGCCCAGGTGATTGACAAGAGCTACACAAATGCTACACAAAGACACACGCTTTGGGACGTCATTTGTCAAAGCCAGAAAACAGGATTTTCTTGAAATTTTCGACACACTAACAAAAAAGACATTTTGTATAACCAGAAAACTACTCTTTCAAACAAAGGTTATCTGTGAATTCCACGAAGATAGTTGTAAACTTGTCCCCCTATCTTTGCATTATTCTAGTAGCTACACACACTGATAAGCTTCAAGGCGAAAGCTTGTATTTTTTTCTCAGCCAAGTATCAGTTTAACAGTCTCCATCCTGCAGTAGCTGGTCAAGCGCATTAACCTGAACTCCTACTGCTTTGCTTTGTTACTCAATTAGCAATTAATTAGAGATTTCCACTGTACACAGCAAGAACTTAAATAAAGGCCATTCAGCCCAGGGAATGAGATCATTAAAGCGGCACTGAATGCTACTTTGTTCTTAGATAAATGACAATGTTGTATAGTTCACTGCTGTTGTACTCTAAGCAGTTACAAAGCCTCAAAATGTCCCCATAACCTACTTGGTGTTCCGGCTCTTTTGAACCATTCACTGAAGCCAGTCAGCAGTGCCATATGAGGTAGTATTTGGCATCCTCTTTATTTTGGCTTCATGTCTCACTCTTTTTTCCTTATTGTCCCTCTAGTTGGATCCTTTCTATGCTTCTATCATCCTGTTTGTGGGCCGCGCTTGGGATGCAGTCACAGACCCAACAGTGGGTTTCCTGGTGAGCCGGAGTAGATGGACCAGCATTGGCCGCATGATGCCCTGGTAGGAGTCTCACACAAGCAGCACATGCATTTTATGACAGGTTCAAAGAGGAAATTAAGCAATAATAAGAAAATACTGAAAATGAGTGGGTAGCATATTGAGTGGAGAGAAAAATGTAAGGATGACCAGCTCATGAGCCATTAGCAGTAACCTTGGCAACAAGGTTGAAGTGGCTACTCAGGAAGAATAAGTGGTGCAATGTAGTCTGTATGAAATGGTGCATTTAATATGTGCATCAGAAATCCCTATGACGCATATTATAGCCGCAGCAGTAACCTTGCTAATGCACAAACAGCAGCTGATTGTTTTCACCTCATTCTGGTTGCTGATGTGTGATGAAATCTACCAGCTTTTTAAAATTTTTAGTTATGACTCATTATTCATATTTTGGAAGTGACTCTTAGGTTTAGCCATGTGTGCTGGAAGGCACATTTTAAAGGTGCCCTCTGGAGTTTTCTTGTAAGCAAATTGTAAGTAAATTTACAATGAGTCTTACTCACCAAAACTCATTATGTGTATCCTTGAAGCCTCAGGGTATCTGCAGGTCTTGAAAAGTCTTAAAAATCACTGAATACAGTTTCCTCAAAAAAGGAAAAGGTATTTAAAAGTCTTATATTTAATTTACAGAAGTCTAAATACTTTATCTTGTAATGTTAGTTATTTAAAAAATTGTATTCAATTGCAGGCTGTCTGGTTACATTATACACCTATAAACTAAAAGTGGAATAGTTGTCGATTTCAGCGAAAACTTAAGGGAATTAATCATTTTTCATTGGTTGATCCATTCATTCATTTTCTGCTATTTGTCTGGGTACAGATGACATTAATTAAATGAATTATATCATTATAATTATTGTTATATGCGTGTGGGAACTAGTAAAACAATGTGAAATAATAATAATAATATATCTTGGCCATATCGTCCCTACCATCATGATACCATCATACTTACATACTTTGGACAGTATGATTGTGATACAAATATTAAAAATAACTTGTGATATTAATAAGGTCTTTTAAAAGTTTTATATTTAAGTTGGTGAGCCTTGCAGAAACCATGAGTGTATTTATTGGTGCATTGCTGTGTTTCTTGGCGTGTTACCAGTACCTGTAGATGAGTGGAATAGTGTGAAACCATAGTGTCCTGTGTGGTTGTGCACATGTTTGTGCATCCGCCAGCGCGTGTGTAATACAAACAAAATGAGGACACATTCATAAAAACATTGCTCCGTAGCACTACTAGTCTCTACAGGGTACCTTCAGTTGCCTGGATGTGTGTATATTGATTGGCATAATGGATAAAATCTGCTATTATAGTACGTCACAATTATATCCAAAGTAGTTAATTTTGTGGAAATAGTTTATAGTTCAAATAACTGGAAGGCAATGTCTGTTTTTGGCTAATCTGGTGAATGATAATGATAAATAAATCATTATCAATTAATCGTTCAGTCTATTAAATGTCAGATATTAGTGAAAAATGTTTGTTATGATTTTCATATGTTCATATGTCTTGTTTTGTCTGACCAACAGTCCAAAACCCAAAAATATTACATTTACAATTATATAAAACAGAGAAAAACTGCAAAGCCTCACAATTAAAAAAAAAAAAACGAGAACCAGCAAATGTTTGGCATTTTTGCTTAAAGAAAGACTAATTGATTATCAAAATAGTTGCCAATTAATTTTCTGTTGATCGACTAATTGTCGCAGCTCCCAATAAATCCAAATATTAAGTCCCATTAAGACAAAAATCCTGTAAATCATTGCCACAAGTGTTCTGCTCATCAATGTTCTGCTCATTGATTTGATCTTACTACAAAGATCTAATAAAGATGTTTAACATAACGTAACTTGACATAAACAGTATAGCACAATCTTTCTGCTAACAAATTCCTATTGTCTCACAGGATGGAGTATATTGTCAATCTTACATAGTAGAAACTAGAAAGTAGAAATGTGGCTGTGCACATTAAGCTGCATGTTGTGGGGGGAGGGGAGATTTTACCGGCTTCTGCTGTGATTGGTCCAACCCACAACACACCATCAGCTCCAAACCAATAGGAGGGGTGTGTCAAGTGTAGATGTCTGTGTGTGTGTGTGTGTGTGTGTGTGTGTGTGTGTGTACGCGTTTGATGTCCTAAACTGTTTGGGGGGGGGGTTTAGCAAAAGCAGATAGAGGTTACCTTGGGTCAAGAGCATTGATGTGGCACATGGTTGAAATAATGGAAGTCATTCTTAAAAAGGCAACATGTACATGATCCTCTGTGGCCTGTTTAGCTTTACAAATGGAAGTGAGTCAACCAGCTGCCAGAACAACTGAGGTCATTAGACAGACGTCTATTCATGCTGAAAACATTTCACATGAAGATATTACTGCTGGACACCAGAACATTTTTGCTTTTTTTTTTTTTTTGGAAATGTATTTTTATTTGACAAAGAAACAGCAGTTCTTTTGTGAATGCACTCTGTTAATTTCTTATTGAGACATTTATAACATTATGTACATATACAAAATGTTAGTCAATGTTATTTCCTGTGTGTTACTGACCTCCAAATGTGACACATACAGAGTCTGTAATCGGTGTTCAATTAGACATGTCAGTGTGCGAAACTGTCAGTCAAAATACTCCCTGGCTTCTACTTCAAGATAAATTAGTTTCCATTAACCTAATTCAGTCAGACATTAGAAGGAACCAAGAGGGGCTTTCTTATTTCCTCTGTGTGTGTGTGTGTCACACAAGAAGGTGTGTTAGGTGGTTTCATATGACCAGGCATGAGTGAGGAAGTGTTACATTTAATAAAGAAACATCTCTCTGTGTTTGGTGGTATGGCCCCCAGTGAGAATCGTCATTTATCTCTACTGCATAACAACTCAAAAACAAAGTAAAGGCAAAAATATTGGTTTAGATGTTAGTTTTTCATTTCACAGCGCTGCAGAGGATGAATTTAAAAAGTGTAGCTCTTTACTTACGAGCTGCAACTAGTATGTTCTCAATTTATCGTTTCATCCATAAAACATCAGAAAACAGTTTTAAAAAGTCACACATTTCCACAGTTACATTAACCCTAGATGGCATCTTCAAATTGTGTGTTTTATTCGACCAACAGTCCAAAACCCAAAGATATTCAGTTTACTCTCACTCAGAAAGAAAAATGGCAAATCCTCAAGTTTGAGAAGCTGGAGTCAGAGAATGTGTGTAGCTTTTTTGCGTGAAAAATTACTTAAATGATTAATTAATCACCAAATAGTTGCTGATAAATTTTCTGTTGCCTACTTGATTAATCTACAAGTTGTTTCAGCTCTAGCACTTGTCGGGGTGTTTGCTATTGATGCAACTGCAAGCAAGAGACACGGTTTCCTGTTGGCACGGAAATATTTTTCAATTTTTCTCCTCACTGCTCTGCATCCATGCCCGAGTCCTAACGATAACATTTCAATTTTCTCATCTGCATTGTGGATTTTTAGCTGTACTGTTTGGGTGAAGTCCTGTGTATTGTCAGTTTCTCCACTGAGGTCTGGCATTGAGGTCAGCTGGAGGGCATACAAAGCAGAGGAAAAAGGCTTTTGAGACTCAGCCACAGAGCGGCTGTGACAGTGAGTGGGGTGAGAGCGAGGTGGGCCAGAGTGGCCCCACCAGCCCACCCTCATCTCCTTATGCAGCCCTTTCTCCACACACGAGCTCTAACAAGGCAGGATTAAGTGGATTATTCACAAAGCGGCAGGGATAGAGTGGAAAAAGAAGTGACTGTAAGGAAAGAAAAATGTAAAGGGGGGTCAGGGGGGTAAAGCTACAGTAGCAGTTGGCAGAATTCAGTAAACACACTCTTTAGTGGCGTGAAACAGCAGGCACACTTTTTGTTAACAGCACAGAATGCAATGCTTATAGTGACTCAAATTAGAAAAAACACACTTTTTGTTTGAGAACACTGCAAGTTGTAACATGTTTTCATCAGTCTGTGTCCTAAATAATCCTCCACTCCTTTATTTCCAGGATCCTCCTCTCTACTCCCTTTGCTGTGTTGACTTACTTCATGATCTGGTACGTGCCTCCATTTGAGGAAGGGAAGGTCATCTGGTACCTGATCTTTTACTGCCTCTTCCAGTCAATGCAGACGGTTAGTACCTAACCTACCATGTTGACCATTCCCCAGCACTTTGCTCCCCTTGGTCCCATTGTGTACGCTAACTGTGTGTTTGTGCACCTTTTTCAGTGCTTCCATGTGCCCTACTCAGCCCTCACCATGTTCATCAGCAGCGAGCAGAAAGAGAGAGATTCTGCCACCGCTTACCGTATGCCAGTTCTCCTATGTGATCAAATAGTTATACATGGCTTATGTTGTTCACGCGTTGACGCTCTGTTCCTCTGTTGCTCTCAGGTATGATGGTGGAGGTGCTCGGTTCGGTTTTGGGCACTGCCATCCAGGGACAGATAGTAGGTAGAACCCAAGATTGCCCCACTGAGCCTGATGCCCCAGACAGCAGAAACTCCTCAATCAACACATCCAGAGTTTCACTGGATGAGACGGTGAGACTTTTTTTAGTCATTGTGTCAGATAAATTATGATATTGGTAACTGTTTGATGCAGCGCGTACATGAGTGTTAGTCCAAGCTAATGTTGTCTCCTCTGTCCTCAGAAACAAGCTTACCTGATTGCTTCAGGGGTGATATGCATCATCTACATCCTCTGTGCTGCAATCTTGTTTTTGGGCGTCAAGGAGAAAAAAGGTATGAATCCATTAGAGAAGTTGTTATTTACCAAACACCACTGTGGAATATTTATAATATTCAGTGGAGACACATGAATCTGATGACTTTAAGTCTGACTTAATTTTAAAAAAACTTGTAACTTGTGACTTGCACTTTAACACCAGTGACTTGTGACTTCAATCAGACTTTAGCTTCAGCCTTTGACCTTGGAATGACTTCACATCATCCCCAAGCCCAAACATGGAATATTATGCTATAAAAAGATATCCATACCAGTCAAGTCTTTATTTTCCTGACAGCAGATGAACTTCAGATGATCACATTTGCACGTAATGATTCTGCGGTGGTCAACAAAACAGAAATATGCAAAACACCGAGCTCAGAAATGACAAATGATTGTAGTTTATTTGGAGTTTATTTGAAAGTAATGATTAAAGATAAAAATTTAAATGGCAATAAACTTCAGTGAAGAGTGCTTGATCAATTGTGTAGGACTCAAAACACAAAATTTAGGACTTGGTCTTGACCTGGGACAATGATTTTGTACCTCCTCTGATTTGAAGTTTGTATCAGTCTGTTATCTGTTGTCCTTACACTTGGCCTCCATCACTCCAATTGTTTGCAAAATATCATCATCATCATGTCTCTGCAAGATAAAAATGAGACAAAATCTGACTCCAACTCCTTAAGGGCAGCCAATAAGGACTTCAGTTAGATTAATCTATTATCATTAAACAAGCAGACAAAGGGGGTTCTACTGTGGTCATGAGTAATGTTGATTATGTAAATGAATGTCTAAGACAACTTTCTGATGAGATGTTTTACAATGAACTTTACAGGGGACCCAAAACAGTCTTTTAAGAACATTTCTCATGAAGCACTTGAGAATCTGTTACAGAATGGTGAAATTTCTAGAAAAGAATATGACTTTCTAAAAGTTGAACACATGTCATTCCGACTTTTTATGCATTACCAAAAATACATAGAAGTCTTGAACATCCTCCAGGCCAACTCATTGTTACCAGTATTGGCTCTCTTAACTCTAGTTTGTCTACCTTTGTAGATTACTTTATCAGTCCATTAGCTGAGAACCTTCCTTCCTTTACAAAGCACAAATAGTAAATATTATAGAATCCATCAACCCTCTCTTAGACAAGGAGGAACTTTATTTAGTGTCCTTTTGATGTGATGCTATGTATACATCCATACCACAAGATGGAGGTATTGAGGCCCTGCAATACTTACTTTCTTACCCTCATTTTCTATCTTGTATGTTTGAAGAGAAGTTTATTTACTCCTCATGGCTTCAAGAAAAATATAATCTTATGGAAGAGGTACTTGGATGACGTGTTTTGTCTAGTTTAAGGTTCCAACACCCAGCTAGAGTCATTTTTTACATACCTCAACTCATGTTCTGAATTTTTGTCATTTACTATGGATATGACTACAAATGCATCCGTTTTCTAGATTTATGAATCATTAGAGAGAAAACAGCTAGAAATACCTTACTATGGGCAGACTCTGATCATCCCTTACCGTTAAAAAATAGTCTCCCTTTTAGCAGATTAAAATGAACTTGCCAGAAAACTGATGATTTTGACAGGAACATGAATGAAATGAAAAACAACTTTCAACGAAGAGGATACAAGAAATCTGTCCTAAATGACACTGCTGCTAGAATAAAGACAGACCTATGTCTGATCTATTAAAAAATTAACCTACAGTGAAATCAAATGACCATATAATGTTTACAACAGAGTATTCTAAGGGTGCAGAACAGATAATGGGAATAATAGCAAAACATTGTTATATATATGATTCTGATTGTTAACTCAATGGTGTATTCAAAGAATGTCCTCTCATGGTATATAAAACAGGTAAAAACACACTCATATTTACCTCCCACTCAATCAATACCTACCCAAGATACTTTAACACCTATCCCTGAGGGCAACTGCCGCTGGAAGTAACCAAAGTATTGTAATGTAGAATTTAAATCTCTATATGTGTTATGAGAAGTAATGGTTCTTGTCACTTTGTTTAAAGTAATTTGATTGGCTGTAGTTCCTGTCATAGTTTGTTAAGAGTTTTGCTTCGCTGAAAGGCCTCTTGATTTTTTTTCTCACCCTGGTGGAACATGATTGTCTAATCACCATCAGATTTGTTACTATGGTGTGGCCTACATAACATACCATACCACTGATCTTGAAGAAGGCCTGAGGGCTGAAACATCATCTAAATAACAGATGATGCATATGGAGCCGGAGTGTGCAACACTTTTTTCCTACTTACCAATGACACAAATACCTGAACATTAATGGCTCCGTTTTGTGTATTAGATTCCTTACAGCAGAGATTTTCAGCTGTCTTAACTGTGTTTTCTTCTCCATGTCTGATTCTAGACACCGGCCAAAAAAAAACAGAGCCCCTCACCTTCCGTCAGGGCCTGTGGGTGGTGATGAGTCACGGACCGTATGTCAAACTGGTCATTGGCTTCCTCTTCACCTCTCTTGCCTTCATGGTAATACTGCATTTCATTATCTGCCTCATATTTGATGTTGAAGTTGTCATAATTAAAAGTAACTTTCTTCATTTGTCTTTTACAGCTACTGGAGGGAAACTTTGCCCTTTTCATCACATACGCCCTCGGCCATCGGAAAGACTATCAGAATATTCTCTTGGTAATCATGGTGAGTGTTTCTATTTTCCTCTGCTTGTAAAATCCATAATCAGCATGAGATTTGGAGGACATCTGTACAATCTGCGACCAATACTCAGAGGCCTTTCCTGACAAGAGGACAGGCATGGCACTGGGGCTGAAAGGGCAGATTTTCAGGGTGAGAGGAGATGTTGTTTGGGCCCCTGGGAACCTATCTCCCAGTCACACACTCACTCCGTGTTAGCAGCAGATCAAGGGAGAGACAGGCACACAGTGGAGCTTTTGTTGCCCTGGCAATCCTTCACTGCCACCATGGGAACTGCCACCATTGCTTGCACACTCCTTTCCATCCTCCTCCCGCTGTTTTCTGCTCTGTTGCCTTTCCCTCTGATTAGGAGTGGAAACATTTTTGGGCACCGTGTATCATATTTTGGAGAGGTGGGAGTGTAGGGGGAGAAAGGAATTATTTTCCACTGTATTTGCTCACAGTTGATTCTCATGTCCTTTCTCAGGCTGCTGAGGTTTCAGTGGCAAGCTTGTTCTTGTGTGGTCATTTGGCCAAGAGGTCAAAGGTTGTCTCTCCCCTGCAGGGTTAAGTCAAGACCCCACATGGCATATTGTGCCCTTTTCCCTTGAACTCCTCCTCCAGACTTCACTTTTTTCCTCTTCTGGTTCCCACATTTTCCACAATCTTTAATGAGGCTTAGTCAGAACTGCTTTCAGTGTAAAGTATGTTTCTTCATTATTTTTAGTTTTTTGCTTGTTTTTTTTTGTGATTTAATTGAAATATTACCAAGAACATACATACATGGGAACAAAGAAAGCAGGCTCCTTAAAATAAAGTTTACAGAATTGGAACATCTCTATCCTCTACTGTTTTAAAACACAGCAACACAAAGGATTTATTAATAATATATGAATAGCTATACAATAGAATATACCTATAATAATAGAATAGAATAATCTATATTGCTACAAACACACTAAACAGTCACATCTGAACATGGACAACCACATAGCAATATTTTCATTTTGAAAATAAAAAGCTAATCTGGCTATTGAGTCATTCCAGATGAATCAGATGTTTTAATTGTAATAATCAATCCTCAATTAACTGTGCACATCCCTTGTTCTTTTACTCTTCTGAACGCTTACAAAAGGACATCTAATGGAATAACAATACTGATAATTCTTTGTCACTATTTTTCAGGTGTCTGGCACTCTAACCATCCCGTTTTGGCAGTGGTTCCTGACACGGTTTGGGAAGAAGACAGCAGTTTACTTCGGCATGACGGTTAGTAGAGGATGCTTTTGATGTGTGACACCTGAATTGATGTTTTCAAATTGTTTGTTTTGTCCAACCAACAGTCTGAAACCCAAAGAAAATAAGCAAATCCTCATATTTGAGAAGCTGGGACCAGAGAATGTTTGCCCCTTTTTTGCCTTGAAAAATGACTGAACAATTAATTGTTGCTGAATAATTTTCTGTCAATGTGTTCTTATTGAATGATCCTTCTGTCTCTCCATAGTGGGCAGTACCCTTCATGATCCTGATCATCTCCATTAAGAGCAATCTGGTCATTTCCTACTTGGTCTCGGTGGCAGCAGGTGTGAGCGTGGCAGCAGCTTTCCTCCTGCCATGGTGAGCACGAGTTTGTCCTTCCCTGGATCCACACATAGATGTATCACTGGGGGAGTTTTGTTGATTGCATCTAATTTTTTCCTTCCAAATGTTGTGTTTTATGCTCACAGGTCAATGCTTCCTGATGTCGTGGATGACTTTAAGATCAAGAACCCAGACATTCATGGTCATGAAGCCCTCTTCTACTCCTTCTATGTCTTCTTTATCAAGTTTGCCTCTGGAGTATCCTTGGGTATCTCGACCCTCAGTTTAGAGTAAGTTAATCTTTTTTTTTTTTTTACTACCCATATTGTGTACTTTTTTGTTTTCACCCTCACTGTCATCCTTAAAATTTTGTTAATACTGAGTCTGCTGTGATCTTAGAGCAGAAGACAGGAATTTTAAGACTATTTTGCTCCAACAGTATATGAGATTAGCTCAACATTCATTCATCAGCCCACTGGTCATGTGTTTAACAATCACATAATCCTTCCACTAACAATCTTGCCAAACTGTATTCACATCAGCTCAACGTCTCTCCCTTTATCTGCATTTTTTTGAAGATTTGCAGGCTATGTGACCGGGGACTGCTCACAACCCGCGGCAGTCAGCTCAACCCTAAAGGTGCTGGTCTCTCCAGTGCCGGTGGTTCTTATCGCCGTTGGGCTGTTAATAATCAAGACCTACCCTATCGATGAGGAAAGGAGGCAGTACAACCAAAAAATACTGCAACGAATGCTGTAAGTGAGAGTGAAATGCACACACAAGCACCAAACAACAACATGGAAGTTTAAACTTGATCCAGGATGACATCTACTGTGTCTACTGTGCAGCAGGACTCTTGCATGACCACAGTAAACAAACCAATGCTTCACAGTAAGATGCTAAATTGAGTTTTGTTCTGTTTACCTGAGCTAAATTCAAATGAAACCCTGAAAAAAAAAAAACGTTTTGCCCCAGTATTGGCATATATTATGCACCCCAACAATTCAATAGCCTAATGTGCAAAAACTCATTTCTCTACAGTGCAGCAGTACAGCGGAATAATCTGCCCACGAATCTGAAAGTGTTTCACAGGACTCATTTAAAGTGGCCTCAAAGTACCATGCAGCATATTCAATTTTAATTCTAACTTTTTATGACCAAGAAAACATGAGCATATTGCCATAGCTACCCCGCTGCCAGCTGTTTACATGTTGATTGTATTGTCTTTGTTTGCTGTCCTGTTGTTTTTGCTTTTATCTCATGGTGTGTTATGTGTTATACCAGAGGATGATGGAAATAAGCCTTTGTGTTTTCATCCTCAAATCATCAAATTCATTCATTCATTCAGTTTGAACAAGCCGAGTCCTTTGGTTGTGACTACTGGCTGTTTTCTATCCAACAGGGACTCTGAAGCAGATTCTGAGTCTGAAACTTCAGCACTTGGGAGCAGCGTGTAGAAGCGGTAGCATCACTGTTTTATACGTTTGCACAGGCTGTGAAGAGGGACAAGACCACCAGCTATCTGAACCAACAGAGGGACCACAGACCACATTGCCGCCTTGCTGAGCCCACACGTTAGCCTTGGATCACACAGGTGTATTTCGCCCTCTACTGGCCAGGAAGTGTCATGTGTGGGGCTCAAGTATTTTCTGTTGTCCTCTCTAGCCATGTCCCAATTGAACTGTATTTCCTAAGTATGCACAATATATAAATCTTCACAGTTTATTATTGGGTCATTTAGTGTAGAGCCAAAGTCCTGGGCTAGCTTCTGTTCTTCTTGATTTCAGTTCGTCATGTATTTTTAATTTCCCAACAGAGGTTTTCTTCTTTCATTGTTCACTCTAAAAAGCTGAAACACACTACTGGGACCTGTCCATATTTTAACCTAATGGGTATCTACTACTGAACTGGACAGTAAAATCTTACCACCTCAACAATCTAACAAAGAAGAACATGTTTTTTGTTTGCATTTTCAACAGCCACAACTCTTGTAAAGACCCATGAAAAAGACTTGTGGGAGCAGTAGTCGAGGTGGAAACTCAACAAAGAAAGCAGACTGTTTTCCAAAGATTTGTTACTTTTTTTGTAAGCAGTCCTTTTCTTGTGTGCATTGTGTTGTGGGACAATGGTGTATCAATGACTTGGTTACACTACAAACTCAAAACCAGGTTAGAACAGGTTGCAATTGGGACACAGCTTTTGATTTGTGTTATTGTCTGTAAAGTGTTTATTTGCTGGTTTACAAGATCAGGCCTTCACTTGTGCCGACTTCATTGTAATGTTACCTTTGATGTTTACCATGTCCAGTTCAGCTGGGATTGACTTTCCATTCAGACAGTGCTGTGAAGGAGATATACTCTATCAGCCCTTATATATAACGGGCATACCAGCACTTTTCACTAATCGGAGTTGTATGGAGCTGTGCTACAATGTCTACATTTCTTAGGTGTTGTTGTTTCCTATAGATCACATTATGAAGACAAACAACTTTAAGTGTACTTGAATTTTCTGAAGGGGAAAAGGCACTTCATGGCATGATGTAGCCTACTGAATGTAGGTTATCTGAATTACTGCCTTACAAACACAGCTTATGTAATTATGTGCAATGAGATTTTCTGTTAAACTTGTTTGGTTTATCTTATTTTATTCTTTTTGCTACTGCGAGGGTTTTCCCATCACACCTTTTTGTGCTTTAACATTTCAGCCAGTCTCCATCAGGTTTAATATACACTTCTGAATGTGCTTTACAGTGAAGTCAACTCCATTATGAAGTCATTTCACCTAGCATGTTCTCACTTCCCAAGGGAGGAAAAAACGCTTTATTTAACTATTTATTTAAACAAACTATCTAAGGGATTCTAGTTTTCTTATGAAAGCACATGTGTATAATAATTTATTAACAGTTCAGAATGGTATACGGTTATTGGTGGCTGCAACCGAGTGATTCTCAAGTCCTGTGAAAAACATTTTGATCATCAGAATGATGGATTTTATACACCACAACGTGCTGTAATGTGATAAATGAGCTGCATTTACAGTATTATGCAGGAGACATTAGTCCTCACTTTAGATGACATGATATAATCTCAAATGATTTTAAATCCTTACTGGTTATTAAGATTTCAAAAATGACCTATAAATCTTACTACCAGTACATTCCTGCATAGTTTTCATTTTTAGGGCTTTGAAATTGCACTAAGTAAACTGAATGAAGCACACTGATGAAGCACACACACTCCTTGGTATTTATATGCTGCTGTATGTATAAATTGTAAATACTGTTTTCTATGTTTGACCATGATGAGCAATATATGAATCAGTGAAGAGATGATGTGCTGTAAATTTGTAATTTAAGTCTATGAATAAAGTTTGTCAAAACAGTAAAAATCTGTTTCATTTTGCTTTGTAAGACAGCAAAAGGTCAATACTGTAGGTAAAGACCAAAAACTCCACCTTACTACTTGTGTGTTTATTTTTCAGATATATTTAGCTGCATTAAATTCATGTAAGTTGGTATAAAGGTCAGCTTTCTGTTCCATAATGAACCATATTACTATGAAAGATAATTTATCTATCATTCAACCTCATTTTCTTCATTTTATTTAATTAATTTAAATATGAAAATGTCTGAAATCATTTCCTTTATATCAAGATATTATGACATGAATCAAGAAAATGTTTACACAAAGACATCTGTAGCCAAGGAAAACTACCAATGGTATCTTTTATAGGCTGAAATCAACTGAAACGAAGCTTAACTTCGCTCGTTTGACAGCAGGCTGCCAATTTATCATCGCCACTAATTACCTCCAGCTGTGACTGAGCGGTGGTTTTACGCGCAGATTGATAAGGAAAGATAGAAGGACAGCAGCAGTCTGTTGCGATGAAAACAAAGTGGCATCTCTATATTTCGTGGAGTGTTTTATCACTTGCCCTCCTTAGCTGCGCAGCGGACATTTATGAATCTACATCTGCTCTTAGAAAGAAAAAGATCATCAAACTTGGCACTCCGAAATCCAAACCTGACGCAATCAAACTGTCAACAACAGGCGAGAGAAAGTCCAGCCAGAGGTTATCTAGCAGCACCTCTCCATTGTCTCAACTCAACTTCCAAACGTCACCTGTAACGCCTCGATCCGTGCGTTCAGGAAAGCTTGATGCAAAGATCCAGTCGGACTTTGCTTCCCTTCCAGACGTTTCTGTGACCTGCTCCACATCTGACTTTGTCGTGCGGGTCAAACCAGCTTTCTACGGGCTGGGCGCAGATGCTGCGGAGTTGAAATTAGGCAGCACCTGCAAAAGCAACGGAGTTCTCAGACCATACGGCGACCTGCTCTTCACATATCCTCTGACAGCGTGCGATTCCCAGCGTGAGGTATTGTGTCCATGAGTGTTATTTGTTCCCAGAGTATGCCTGCTTCTTCCATTTTTAAATCTCAATTTCTCACCCCTCTTGACAGCTGACCCACGGTTATCTGGTCTACAAACTCTTGCTCCATTATGAGCCCTCGCCAAAACGATTCCCAAGCAGAGCGCATCGAGTTGATGTCGGGATTGAATGCCGTTATCAAAGGTTGGGTTTGTTTATTAGCCATGTTCAACATCTTGTGTGCTTTAAGGCTTGGCCCACTACTTAAAACCTCCACCTTGCTCAGGAACCATCATGTGTACCAACTGGCTGTGCAGCCTACCTGGCAAACTGCTGTTGTGCGTAAAAGGCTGAAAGGACGTCCCAATGACTTCCAGATTGAATTGATGAATGGTATGCGTAAAGAGACGTGGATTGTGGAGTTTTAAAGCTATTGCATTATTCATAGCAAATTCAGCATATTAAATTTTTGTCAAATGTCAATCAAGTGGCTCCATATGATGTTCCTATTTAATGAACTCTTAGATTCATGGAGCAGACCAGTCAAGTCTCAGGTGTACCAGCTTGGGCAGACAGTTAACTTCCAAGTGTCTGCTCCTCAACTTCCCACTGGTGGAAAACTGTACATCAGTAGCTGCTATGCCGCACCATCCAGTGGCTCTAAATCATCCCTCAAGTACACAATCATTGACAATTTTGGGTATGTATTGTGGACAAATTTATTGGTTTTGCCCTTGATGTTCTGACTTGCAATCAGCTGAGATCAGTGTGATCTTGTTGCCATCCATAGCTGTATGCTGGACAGCAAGAGGGACCCGGGGGCCTCTCAGTTCATCTCTCGCACAGACAAAACTGTGAGATTCTCCATGAAGGCCTTCCAGTTCATCTCTGACCCTGACACTGAGGTGAGTGTCGAGTAGCTATAGGATTCTCTGAATTCACACAATTTCAACTGTGGCTTAATCATGTCTCCATTTTTAGGTTGACCTTCACTGCAAATTATTTGCAACATCAGGGAAGGTGGGTCCTGCACAAAAGTCATGCACCTATAGAGGGAACAGGTGAGTCTTGACACTAAATTTACATACCAGGACTATAAGCAGAATATGACCAGACTGAGCATATTTCTACATCTGTCATGATACTAGGTGGGAGGCCCTAGCTGGTGACAACTCTATATGCGAATGCTGTGACTCACAATGCGTGACCTCTAAGCCCCGGAGAGCCATGATGGAAGGTCTATGAATTTCTTTTTTAGCCTTTATTACATTTTTATTTATGTACCCATTCCTACTCAGATTGGAGGTTTAGTGGTTTTAACTTAAGACTACAAGTGTCATATTTTTAGTAGCCAAAAAACGAGTTGCATCAATGCAAAGTGATTCAAAATCTTCTTATCACTAAAAATTACATCTGACATTAATTTTTCCAAGGCTCTGCCAGCAGTGGGTCATTGTTGGTCTCTGATCAGCCACACACAGCAGAAGATGGCTTTTTCCCAGTCAGTCCCTCCTTGGTCAGCATGAGAAGAGAGGGCAAGACCACAAGTCATGAGAACCTGTGGGAAAATGCAGATGTACTCGCGTATGACGACGGTGAAGAAGAACAAGGCTACATGGAGGAAGAAGAGGAGCTTAAAGATGAAGAAGAAAGCAGAGGAAGGCTTATCCTTGGAATGATGACAGAACCTGAACTAGAGAAATCTGTTTTCAGGGAGAGAGTCTTAGTGGAGGAAAGGAAAAAGTCTGAAGAGAAGGATTCAAGGGTGTTCAGAGAGGATGGGTCAGGGTATGAAGTAGAAGAGGATTTTTTAGAGAGTGGAGAGGAGGAAAGATTTGAGGGAGAGGAAGATAAGCAATTGGTCCACCTGAGTCATCAGAAGGAAGATGTAGTGTTGCATAATTGGGCACAGTTGGAGCAAATGTTACGATCACATGTCGGCTTACAGAGAGAGGTACAGCCACTGAACTCTGAAGGTGAGGGAGAACGCAAGAAGTACACAGGTAGAAGTGAAGAGGTTGAGAACACGAGAGCCTCTGAGGTAGAGAAGACGAACGATGATGATCTGGCAGATGTTGTGGATGATGGGCAGCTGACCTGGTATTTCACATGGAGATAGTATTAGTTTAATGAATCAATACTGTTCTAACTCTTCATAACAGAAGGCTTTTGTGACTTATTTCAATAAAAAGAAACATGAAAATGCAGTCAATGGACTTTGTCATAACTTGAGAGAAAACTAAGTCTTTTCTAAATGTTTAATTGTATGAATTTTTCAAAGATTGCTAATAGTAGCTGACAATGATCAACTAGGCCAGATCAAAATTATTCCTGAGAATAACAATGTCAAAAACAGAAATATCAGTGACTCAAACTACATACTTTGTATCATACTGTGCCATACAGACTCATCTTAGAATAGAAGGCTGAAATAAGAATATGCTTGTAAACATGTCAGGAAAAATGCAACACTGGATAAAACCGACAAGAAATTTTTGACAACAGGATCTTGCTCAGCCACTGACCCAATTTCATCTCTCCATAGATCTTTATTCTTTTATAAATGATCATTTATTACATTACAGTCTCTGAAACCAGTTTGAAATATATTAAAGTCAAACAGAAATATCCCACTGTTTGAGCCATAACTACAAGTAAAGGCAAAGCCTCCACTATCAGTAACTAAAAGCAGCAGAGAACATGCTCCAAGATAATGATTTTAGTATAACTTGACATGTCTGCTCATTATTTCTGTGACAGTGATTTACATTAATCGTTGTGCACATAGAAAGCCTTGAATAATAAAGAATGATGTGGGATTTTCTAGAAAACAACATAAATTTGGATATGATTAACTGATTAATTATCAACTTTGCAAAGAAGACATCACTGTATGTCTGTAGAGACCCTCCTCTGAACGTAACAGGAAAAATAACTTAAGATAATTAATATTTTTTAACAAACATAAATGGTGCTGAAACTCCTTTGGGAAAATACAGAGCAGAACTCGACATTACTGTTGAATTTACAAATGTATGCTATATTTACAGATGAGCACCCAAAAGTCCCATTGTCAAGAGTACTGACTACAAGCTCTGATTCAGCAGGACATAAGTGGTACAATCATTGTTAGACACTAGAGGGCAGTATATTCCCATCTTTTGCAACAGCAAAAGCTCAGTGGACCATCTGGCAAAGAAAATATACTGTATTTACTCTTAGTAAAATGTGTACTTGAGAAAATTAAGACCCACACCATTAACATCAGATTTAACTTTTCAAAATATTTTTGAAATAATCCAGTTCCTTGTCTCTCACACGAACACCAACTTGCAGCAAAGTCAATGTTACTGGAAGGTCCTTCCCAGGTCATCGTCTTCTTCAGTCTATATCATCATGTGTCTCCTCCTTCACCAGTACCTGCTGCTGTCCTGTTTGTTTTCTCTGAAGTATCTGTTTGGTAAGATAAGTTTGGAGAATATAGGCAGAGTTAGTTTGATGGAGTGCAGAGAGAACTGTACAATAAAAGAATGATTAGATTTTTCTAGGGATGGCATTGTCTGACAACAGGCTGCCACTTTGGTCCAGATTGAAATATCTCAATAATTATTAGATGGATTGCCATTTGGTGAGGTGGTCAAAATTTTAATTTGTGTAGTACTTAGTTTAGCAGGTGTTTGGTTATAAACCAAATTCCCATCAGCCTCAGATGTGTTTAGTGCCAATTAGCAAATGTTAGCATGCTAACACTCTAAACAAACATGGTGCACATGGTAAACATTACACCTGCTAAATGGCAACAAGCATGTTAACACTGAGCATGTTAGCATGCTGACATTAGCATTTAACTCAAAGAACTGCTGTGCCTAAGTACAGCCTCATAGAGCCACATGTGGCTCTTGACTCTTAGCCTTGTTCATGCTCTTGTTTAAACAAAACAAAACAAAACAAAAAAAAAATGAAGACATCACATCATTACCGTCTAAGTCTGATGTGTATTAATTGCAGTAGATTATTTCTCTTACCCCTGATGCTCTCTGGCTGTGCTTCCTGTCCTGCAGTTTGCTCTGTCCCTTCACTGGTCTCCGTCTCTTTGGCCTTTGTTTTGGGTTTCTTTGCGATGGGTGGTGGCATCTTGACTCCCTTTGTTACGGAGGAAACATCCAGGTTCTTCTCTGAGGTTTCCGTGGTCTCCACTGTAGGCTTGGTCTCTATTGCCACCTTGTTGTTGCTCTTAGAGAAGATAAAGCTCGCTGTGCTGGAGGGGGACTTTTGGGGGCCTACTGGAGATGTAGGTGAGTGCAGGCTGAGGCGAGATGCAGGGCTATCTTTTGATCTGGCTGCTGTCCTCAGGCGGATGGCCTCCTGTAGGTTCATGGAAGGAGAGGTGGTCATGGCAGGAGGTGACTTTTTCGTAGGTGAGAGGACTGTGGTTGAAGATGCAGATGAGACCACGGCAGACTGGGACTTGGGCAGAGCTGGTTCTGAAGTGATTATGACAGGTGGAGAAGTGGATGTGGGAGAGGTCATGATCAGAGATCTTCTGATGGGCTTCTGAGGAGCCTCACCACTGGCAGATGGACATGGCACCTGATTGCTGGGCTGCTGGGTCCTCATACTGACCTCAGCCTGGGCTGGCTCCTGAGCTTTGGGAGGCTCAGGGCTGCTATTAACAGATCGCAGCTTAACCATCTGAAGTAGGGAGGGGGTGACAATGGGAGTGGGTTCCTCTTGTACAGCAGGGGCAGAGGGTGGCTCTGGGCTTTGGTTTTCTGTGCTTGCAGGACTAGGCTGGTGCTCAATGCTTGCAAGACCCTGCACAGGGAGAGGTGGAGGTAAAGGAATGTTTGCCTCTGGAGAAGGAGTGGTTTCAAGAGCTGGTGGGATGGAGGCTTCATGTGGTAGTGAAGGAGAGGCCTCCTGGGTTTCCAGACCATCAGTGTTCGAGGGTGCAACCTGAGATGGAGAGAGAAACTCTAAGGGAGGCGGAGGTGGAATACTTTGAGGGGGAGTGAGAATACTGGTACAGGAAACAGGGTTAGTTTCAGATTTGGATGGGATGCTGTCAAGTGGAACATCAATCTCTTGCTCTGTTGACTGGGGTTGTGACTGCAGGGGTGGCACAGGTTCAATGGGCGGTGGAGGTGAAATAGTTTGTGGTGGACAGAGTTTGCTAACAGGTGCTGCTTCTTCAGAAGATTGAGGTGCATTTTCTTGACAAGATGGAGGAGCAACCTCTTCAGCAGGTAGAACAGAGCACTCAATAACCGGAGGAGGAGAGACCTCTTTAACTAGTGGAGGAGATACCACATTAACCAATGTGGGGGAGACGCCTGTAACAGGAGGAGGAAGGACTTGAACCAGGGGAGGAGAGGACTCTTCAGGCATCACAGGAGAAACTTCTTTGGGTGGTGGTGGAGGAGAAACCTCTTTAGGTGGCGGAGGAGAAAATTCTTGAGGTGGTGGAAGAATGACCTCTTTTGTCGTAGGAGGAGAGACTGCTTTAACTGGTGGAGGGGGAGCTGTATAGGGTGGCGGAGGAGGGATATCCAGGGATGAACTTGTCTTCAGTGTTTCAGCCTCTGTGGTCACTTTAACACCTTCTGTTTTCACAACTGAAACAACAGACCTAGTTTTGCAAGAGGAGTTAACCTGCTCAATGTTTGCTGTACCAGGAATTGACCTCTCTGGTGGCACCTGCACAGGTATAACTAACCTTTCCTCACAAAATAACGGGGGAGGTGGAATGGGGAAATCTATGTCATCATGCCCACTGAGACCCACTTGGTCCATTGCTGGAGGTGGTGGGGGCCAGGAGAACTCAGGGGATACAACAGCTTGTACTGTGTCAGAGGCAACCTCTGTGGTCTGTTGGGTGGGGGGCCGGGAAGGATGGTGCACCAGAGGAGAGGGAGTAGGAGAAATGCGTACTAATGAAATGGCAGGTAATGTATCCATGTTAGTCTTTACTTCTGTTGCTTGTGTGGATGTCTTCTTCACGTCTTCTTCCTTCATAACTGCCATCCTCTCTTCACGTTTCTCTACAGCCTTAACTAACATGCCACTTAATATCTCACTTACTCTTACGGTCTCATCTTTTTCTGTCACTTTGCTACTTCCTTTCAAATCATTCTGCTCAACCAGTCTTTCATTGTTCTCTTTGTGAATCTCTGCATTCAAAGGCCCACTTTCTTGAACTTTCTTTGTCTCCAGTACATGCGGGGATCCATTCATGTTCTCCACTGTTATAGTCCCATTCTTCTGCTTTCTTTCTCCCCCCAAGCTTTTCACAGAGCCTGCTGCAGATGCAGAGGGAGACTGCCTCTGTTGTCGCCTGTCCTTTGGGTTCTTCTTTATGATGGTGTAAGTGTTATCAGGGGCTGGAGGTCCCAGCAGCAACTCAAAGGTGCGCTTGTTGTGAGCCCATACCTCTGGGGGAGGAGGGGGAGGTGCATGAACTTTAGGTGGTGGAGGGATGTTAAAGAGTTCTCTCAAGGCCCTTACAGAGGGGCTGGCACTGGTAGTGTCGACTGAAGGATCATCAGTGGATTTTGTGTTTTCAGGGGCCTCTGGCTGTGTGAGAGGGGATGGAGCTGAACCAGCAGGAGTGGATCCAGGAAATAACCTTTGAAGCTTAGCTAAGATGCCTCTCTTGTGCCTCGGAGATGAGCTGTGGGTCTGCTTAGAAAGCTGTGGGGATGTGCCATCTTGACTTGAGTAGCCACTGGACGGGGAGATCATTTTGCTTAGCTTATTCTCCTGAAGTGGTTCCTGCTTCTCTTTTGTAGCATCTTTGGATTCCTCTACTTTTGCAGCCCCCTCTGTCTTCAGTGCCTGCAGCTGGGATTTAAATGGACTGAATGACACAGAGCCTATAGAGTCATCCAGAGAGCTGGTGTCAGCATTGTAGTCAGGGCTGTCTATGATCCTCAAAGACACAGGAGAAGATCCAGGTTTGTTTTTTTCATTTTCCTCACCTGAGGCTGAGATGTTACGAGGAGAAGATTCCCCTGAAATGATCCTAACCTCTGCCAGATCACGTGACCGTCGCTTCATCTTATTGTAAAGGGAATAGGAGCGGTTTGGAGGAGGAGGAGCCCGCTTTGGCTTCATGACAGAGTAACTACGCACAAAAGGCCCCTCATTCTTAGTCTTGTCTCCCTTACAAATGAGCTTGCCGTTGGAGGTGCATTTTGAAGCCTTGCTGATGGAGGAGTGTATACTGACTTTGTCTTCCTTAGCAGAGGCATCTCCATCTTGTGACCTCTTCTGTCTGGGGGTGCTGCTGCTGGAGATGGTTGAGGAGTCGGATACCAAGGTCTCTGAGGACTCAGAGTTGCTCCAACAAGAGCTGTCGGACAGATGGGAGGCATTGTAGCGGGAGGCGGAGGTGATGTTGGAGGCTCTGGAAGAAGTAGTTCTGGAGGAAGAGGCTCTAGAGGAAGCACGGGAGGGAGCCGGGCTGGACAGCAGCAGGCTAGTTTTGCTGACAGTGCGGAGGCTGCTGCGGCTCCGCCCACGACTGATTTCCACCACCTCGATGGAGGGTGGCAACACAGCATTGGGAATGATTTTGGACATGTAGGCGGCCTGGGGAGACATTGACATGACGGGGCTGGGCGGCTCCTGCTGGAGGCTGTTGGCAGTAGTCATCCAGGGAACGGCCAGGGACCGAGGCCTCTGCCCACCTGACAAGTCAGGGCCAAAGCGATGCAGCAGGGCCAGGTCATCCCTATGACCAGCATGGGTGGCACAGAGCTGCTCATCTTGGTGTTTTCTGAGGGGCTGGATGACTTTCATGTCCTGAAGGCTGGCACTTGCTCCTTTTTGTGACTCTGTTGCCATCTGTGGCCCATCAGTGGTCGTGCTGTCGTCAGTCTCACCATTAAAAAGCTGTTCCTCTTCTAACTTTGAAGACATTGTCCAGCCCGCTCTATCCAGCCCTGATGGAAGACAGGAGGACTAATTAACACAAGTTCAAATTAACAGTTAAAGGAATGGACTTGTAAAGAAACCATCCATCCATTGTCTACAACCATTTATCCTGTGTAGGGTCATTGGGATAAAACAATCACAATAAGACATTAATTTAAGAACAAAAGACAATAACTTAACCTTGTTTGATACCATTATATTCCTGAATATAGAATGTTCCCCACTCACATCATTTCATCCACAGATTTCTTTTGTAAGTCATACACTCACAAAACATAAGCTACTTACCCAGCTCTCTCTGGACATGGTGTGGGATACCCCCAACAGTCTTCCTGTGTCGTCTTCTTGTCTTGGCCTTTTCTGACTTTCTCCCAGAGTTTAAAGGCCTGAATGTTGATCCTGGGCAAACAGAAGCAGGGGAGAAAAGAGGATATTAGCTACAAACACAATCCTTTGGTAAATCCTTAAAACGCCAAATTTAAACTAAATCCAACCTGTACGTCTCACACTTTAAATCAGTCATTTTTGTATGTACGTCACCATTTGTTGTATAATGACCAAGAGTGGACATAAACAGCATTTTGCTTGTGATGAAGTTACCTTGCCTGGTGAGTCCAGAGCGGGAGGATCTTGTGGACACAGATGACTGTACCGAGACAACCGAAGATGTGTCAGGAATGGTGCTGTCTGTCATAAACCCTTCACCATTGCCATCTGTTTGGACTGTGATTGTGGACTGGCAGAAGCAGAAATACAATTACCTGTTAATCTTTCTGGAGATAAAAAAAAACACTCCAACTGTGCATTTGCAGTGTGTGCAAAAAACAGCAATTCTGGGTGTGATGTGTCACTTACAATTGTGCTTTCATTATCTTGGTACACCACTCCATTATTGGTTTCTGCAAAGAGAGCAACATTTAACTCTGCAGATTTACAATGCCATTTAAAATTCTTAGTAGTGTTTATACCCTCTGGTACACACCCTCTTAAAAATAAGCAGACAGTTATCAACATGTTGGCATGGGACACCTCTAATTTAGTGCTGAACTGCAAGATTGCGTCACTAGTGTTTTGTACCTTCTTGCTGCATCATTTTCAATCCTTCCAGGGCCTCTGTGTGAAGGTCCTCCAGGTACTTTGGCCTGCTGGCCTCAATGAACACATTCTCCTGCAACGATGGGGGTGCCGGGGTCTTGTCATCATCATTTCTCTTTGGGACGGCTTGAAGTAGAGAGAGGGGGGAGAGGGGATCAGCAGGGATCAACTCAAAGCTCTGGGTTACTGTAACAGTAGATAAGGAGGCCATATGGACACATCAAGAGCATTCAGGTGTCTGCTGGACACATTTAAGCCCAGAAACAATAAATAATGTTGGAGAGTTAATACATGAAAGTGTGAGTGCATGAAGATAAACAGAATATCCTTAAGACTGAATTCCAGTTGCACCCATGCAGGATTAAACTCTAGTGACTTTGACAATGACTTCCAAGAAGGGGTTATATCAAAAATCTAAAACTAGCAACGGTTGCTCAGTATTACAGGGGCCTATTATGTTGTTCCTTATTTTCAGTATTTATAATTTTCAGTATATATAATTTTACAATGTCAGATATTCATATTAAACCTGGCCAAAGTGTCAAATAATGAGGTAAACATATGTAGAAGTAATCCCAGTGAGCAAAAAGCACTTCAGACAGCTCTGAATGCTCGGTTTCCAATAGTTTTTTTGCTTTCAGCTTGAGCCGACGTCAGCTCATAATTTTCTTTATATGGTCATCTGCTCCACGCACAGTGCACGAGTTCAGTGCTCCACTCCGCTAACATTATGGCATTTTTCCATTGTTTTGGGGGAAGTCATGCTGAGCCATGACTCGAGTCGAGCTGGCACACTGTGAATGTTTTTCCATTACACAGCACAGCAAAGTAAAATAAGTAGTTGGCCTGTTGGAGGTGTGCTAGTTGCCTGCAGTGCTTCATCAAACATCATCATCACTGTGGCTGTTTCTGCTTGTACTATTCCTCCCTGCATTATTTCTGACTGATCCGCTGAACAAATAGCTCGAAATATCTCCATATCTTGTGTCGACCTTTTTTTAGTGTTGCTAATGAAGCTCTGCTAATTCAGTGAGGAACATGTTTGATTTCCTGTAAATTCTTCACAATGAAAGTCTCACACTGTTTATTTAAAAGCTTTTCATATGAAGCAATAAAGCAAGAAATGTTGGGTTTTCATCAACAGTAACTTAACATGACTCTGATACAGCTGCCCCTCAGCAGGCTTCCTGAAAGCTTGCCAATCAGAACAAAGTGGGCTCATCAGGAGGGGGGCCTGAAAGAGACAGGCACTAAAACTGCCTGTTTGAGACAGAGGCTGAACTGAGGGGCTGTATAAATGGCCAGTATAATATAAATAAGGAGCTTTTTGAACAGTGAATACTGCAAAGGTACTCTAGTGGAGTCCCAGAATAAAAATACAGAGCTGGAAATGAGCACAATAGGTTCCCTTTAATTAGACAGTGAGAAAGAAACTAAAATTGGTGTCACAACTACTTGCACTCAAAATACCTGAAGTAACATGTCATAACCATGAGCACCAGCCAAAAAAAAAAAAAATTGCTTTGAGATACAAATTGCATTCAGTCATGTGTGAAAACATGTGAAACATGACGAGAACCTGAATAACCTCTTGTTATGCCTTACTGTCATAAATAATCAAGTAAAGTTACTGGTTTCAATATTGCAGTGTTAGAACGTGCAAAACTCAGAAAGAATTATTGTAAATTTTGCATATTGGCTAAATTTTGAAAATACTTAATAACATCACATAAGAAATTCAATAAAACCTAACAAAATGCAATAAAAGATAACATTACAGTAACTTTATTTTTTGTGGCTGACTGACCACCTGGCATGTGATGCAACTCTGTAATGCATGTGGTGCCCTCACATTTCCAGGCCACAGTCTGGGATCATTGGGCTAACAACCTGCAAAGACACTTTTATGTAATGGTGACAGCTGCTCTACATTTAGCCACCTACTGTTCTCTACTGTCCACACTGTCGCTGTAAGACCATGCTGGAATTAGTCTTGACAGCCATGTGCTCAGTGATCGCTACTAATTATTACCACTGTCTCCTCTGTAACAGCATTAGAGCTGCTCTAGTATAGAAAATCCCAATAAGCAATTATCTATAAATATGCAATTCAAATTTTATTTTCCTGCATTTATTTATTTAGAGCAGGTATAATATGAATCACAGCACACTATATATCAGCAGAGTAAACACTACAAGTGGAAAGTGGTTTTTATGGTCAACACTTAAATTACTTTATTGCTCGTCTTAGGAGTGCCAGTTGATCCAGCCTGACCTGGTCACACTTTAATAGCAAAGAAATTTCAACAATCAGGACAGGAGCAATTAGTTTGAGTCATAAACCAATCAGATCTGTTGATTATCAGAAACTGCTGCTTTCACTCACCTTTCCTCTTGAAGACTGCTGGAAAGCAGTAGAAATTAGTACTGAGGTCATTAGTCAGAAGCACCACCATGACTTCTCTTATATCTCTTCAAGTAATCCAAAAGTGTACCAAAACTATGCTAAAGTTGTGTTAAGTGAAGTTGAAGAAAGTCTTGTCAGATCTACAGGTACAGTTTGTTGTCCGTCAGTTAAAAAAACAACAACATCCTGGACAGTTGAAGACAAGATGATAATCTTGCTTGTTTTTTTGATGAAGTTGTTTTTGCCTGTTCAGGTCCATGCGGAGAGGAGAGGTTCTCAACAGCCAATACACAATCAGAGCTCAGACACTAATCCTCAGAAGCCTAATTCCTGCCATCCCTCTTGCTCCCCATCTGCAAACATGCTCGCCCCGGGATTGGTCAGTCAGCACACAGATCAAACTGAGATCATACATGTAAACACTGAGAAGAGAAAGCTGTAGTCAAGGATTTCAGGGCGACACGGGTGGCTCCCTCTTTCTTGAGCCACAGCTTGAGTTGTGTTCATAGCTACTATACTGCTTTGTCACCATAGAAATCTAACAAAGCAAATGTATTAACTACCCCACATTCATTCATTAAGAGACATCTAGTTTTATCATTTAGCCACAAGGGGGAGTAAGTGAATTGAACTAATTCATTCCTAAAACAAGATTAAAAACATGTTTAAAAGGAGGCCTGCAGCTCCACAGCACATGGTCACACATGTGAAATATGTTCCCTATTGTTTCCAGCAGCAGTACGTTAGAACAGCTATTATGCAGTAAGAATACAGATGACAACAGGAGATTAATTTCTCAGTTCATCAAGAACTGACATCTAGAAATGTATTTTCTAAACTGTAAAAGCATCAAACATTTATTAAACTTGTTCTTGAGTCAAATTTGTGATGTTGGGACAGATTCTTTGTGGTAATTACTTCGTCTTTTTTTCACTTTCTATTTAGGACACCTCAAACTCATCTGCAGTGAAAGGGCTTTGTTCACTTCCTGGTGTGCTGAGCAGACATGACATGGAATGTATGACATCTGAACAAATGGAAAACATTCCCATGGTGATCAAACTGAGTGACTCAAACAAAAGCAGTTTACAAAGAGAGGAGGAGAAATTAATCTCATGTGTTACCAGTACCTAGTAACACACAGAAATACTGTAGAACAGAATTCACTACTAAAGTGGATACTTTAGCCTAAAGATATCGACAGAAAGTTGATATGTGTGTGTAGGGTAAAATCAGTCTGGGACAACACTTACAGTATCTAGTTACCATGACTGAACACACTTTACTGGAGAGGCATGGAGTGGTGGGTGGGACATGACTGCACGTTAATGAGGGGCTCAAATTATCACTGGTTCTGTGATCACATTGTAATTGTGTCCATATTAATCACTGACATATTAAAGACGCCATCTGTCACTGGTGGACTGCTGGCGGCATTAACGGGCTGGAAGTGATTATGTATGAACCCCAAACTAATGTTTACATCTCGGATTTGGATAAACACACTAAATCTAATGGATGTGATACCGCGTGACCAGTTTATTCAAGTTGCCGACTCCATCCTCCAGAGAAGAAAAACAAAGTGTAAAAGAAAATCCGCTCAAGGAATTATGATTAAATTTTATCAGATGTCCTGTAAATAATAGTGACTTTAAAGGAGAACATTTTAAATGAGTAAACAGCTGTTGGCAAGTTTCATTTTGATAAAATATGGATTCTTGGAAATAAACAGAGACAGAAGGAAATATGTTACTACTGTAAACAGCCAAACTGACAGCTGTGAGGAGTGTTTATAATTTGCAACAATGGCAATACTTATTAACTTGAAGCTATGTCTACCCATTTCAGATGAGCGATACTGTTCCGTGATTCATTAAGATTTTTAAAAAATATGTTGAAAAAAGACACAGAAATTATTCAGGAGGTATCAGAGCAGAAATTTAAGCTTAACTGGCACATGATGAAGGGCAGTCACCAGTGTAAATATATTTACATGTACAGGAGTAGTAGATTGAGATCAGGGGTCTCAAACTATCTGCCTTGGAGCCAGATCACATGTTTGAATTTGTTGTTGGATCTAGCCAATTATGTTTTTCCCCCCATTTAGATTTTTACTTTAGAGTAATTAATTTTCTAATAAGGCTGCAAATCAGAGCATCAGAGTACATATTTTGGCTTTTTATCTCATATTTGACATTTAGCAAGCTGTGACTAACTGTGCAACCAGTCTACATAAACACTGATTTTACCACAGTATGTCTTACACCAGAGCCAAGCCAGGACTGAAAAATATTTTCATTGTTTGGATTTTTCTTTTTTTTTTCCATTCAGTGAACTATTACATCTAGATTACATCTACTATAAAAATGTTATCTACATGAGGGTCTAAATGCAGTTTTCAAGCCATCATTCATTTATTTTTTTGTTGACCTAAAAGAGATTTTTTAAAAACTTTATTCCATCTATAGAAACACTGGCATGAGCCTACAAAATAGCAATGTATGTACCTCAATTTTAATCGTAGTAAATTAACTCCCCTAAAAGCCCCAGATTCCCAGAAAAAATAACAAAATGACAAATGACATATCATTGTCCTCAGTTGTAGCTACAGCCCTGCCTGAGACCAAAATGCCTCTTTCTAAACCCAAAAGTTAGGTGACGAGCACACACAGTTTCAAACAGTTTTTTTTTTCCTGAAGTTACTGTTCTCCAGCAACACAATCTCAAGTGGCATTACTCTACTAAACACAAAGGGCAGCATGCTGGTAACAAGGGAGACCCTTGCTTAAGATAGAGCACCATACACATACACATCAAAACAGACAACAAGGATGTGCAACTCTTCCTAGAACCACTTCATGGGAATCAAACAGATGCAAATACCCACCCGATTTGACTATTTGCCTGTTGAATAGGCATTATCATCACACACCTGTCCCAAATATATATGAAGCTATGTGATTTGCTGACCAGAGGACCTGCCCGGAAGTATTTTCGTCACAATTAACAATTAAGTATTTTTAATCTGATTAAACAAATGTGTTTACCATCCCCTTATACTCCCCAGTGTACTCTCAACTCAGTATTTAAAAATTCCAATTCTAAGAAAAACACTAATATTTTTTTAAAACTACAATTCCCTAGAGCTGCTTGATACAAATCAGCACCACAGTTGTAGTTCTTCCGGTTTGCAAAGTAGGGCTGTAAATAAAGAGTCGTAAAAAGATACACTCACCGGCCACTTTATTAGGAACACCTATGCAATCTCATGCAATAAAAATACAACAACGTAGTGCGTTATATTGAAAAGTGCTCCTATTATTTTGCCCCCCTCATGTATGTTAATGGAGTGGACAAAATATTAGGAACACCATTCATTATAATGCACCCAGGCACACCACCACCACCCAGTATGACCTCAATAATAAACATAAAGTAGAATTATCACCTTTCTGACAATGTAAACATAGCAACTAACTGACAAACTAAACATCATATACATTCATTGAACGAAGATTATGAAAATAAAACACACATTTCACGCTAGAAATGCTATCAAAATGCAATTTAATGCTGAAACTATCTTAAAATATTGCATTTTCCACTGAGAATAAAAGGAACGTCAGCCATTTTGTTTGTTTTTGCCGAGAAACTTGACAGTCATGTGACAGCACATGCCTGATAACAGGCCCTCTGCACCTACTGGGCTCCACCAACGTTGGCTCACTGAAATAAATGGGTGATAACAGCCTCCTGAACCTACTAGTAGATTTAGTAGGCTCCTACTAGCCCATATGTTTGGGACAGATGTGTGATGATAATGTCTATTCAATAGGTGGATAACAGTCAAATCAGGTGCAATACCCCACACACACCTCATGTCCCTGCCCTAACTTGCCCCTCTCTCTTGTTTTGCACCACCAGGCAGACAGCCATGCAGAAACATTCTCTCCAGCTCTGAGGGTGCTGTCTGCCAGGTGCTTAAGCCTCTCTAATCAGCACAAAACCAACTGAACACAGTGCAATGACAGTGGGAAAGAGCTGCAGGCTCACTGTGACTCTGTGAGTTAAAGTACATGTACATGTACAGTCAACACAGTGTATCCTGGTTAATGGTGTGCTCCATTGACTATTTTCACACCCTTGGATTTCAATATATTAAACATAAACGTCACAGCTGGACAAAAGGAAGGAAGAGGTGTGTTGTGACAAGGACAACAATCCAGGCAACACATATACCTGCATCACCTGGCACCCCCAGCTACACTCCAATTCAGTCAGACAACACAATCTGTATGCCAGCAAACCAGCATATATCATATACCTCCAGAAATATCCCCAGGACACACACATATAAATGCATATTTATGGTTATTATATATATATATCATATATACATCAACAGCCTTCATCTGTCACTTCACAGTTTAAAGGTCAGGAGTGAGGAAACTGGCCATATTGCCAGCTTCATAGCAATATGGCCTTTCTGGATAGGCTTAGCCATAAGCAACAAATCAAATCCCATCAAAAAACTGTGCAGGAGAAGGTAAAATATTCAGGCCTGCTAGTGCCTGTTTAATGTAAGCACAACTTTGCTACAGGCTTCTACTGTATGTTATTACAGACAACAAAACTGTGTTATGTGTGATCCCTTAACTGTGCATCTAACACTTGATGAAACCTTTAATTTGCCCAGTGTTTTAGTTTTGCAGGTATTTGGACATAAACCAAAGACATTTCCATCAACCTCAGCTATGTTAAGTGCTAATTAGCAAATGTTAGTATGCTAACATGTAAAACTAAAATGGTGAACATAGAAAACATACTTGCTAACCACCAGCATGTTAGCATTGTCATTGTCAGCTTTTTAGCATTACAGTAGCATTTAGCTCAAAGCACCTCTGTGCCATAGCATGTCTCACAGATATGTTAGTGTGGCTGTAAACTCTTGTTTAGCATTAATTCTACATCTTCTGAATAAATTAAATGGTAGATCACCACACTTTTGGGCATTAGAACAGCAGGTTGTGCAATGTAAAGTTGCTCTATTATATACAAAGGGAATGCAGCTTATCACTGCATGCTTCAGTCCTTGAATACAGAAAGAACAGTGTGTTCTGGGAGAGGAAAACTACATTAACGACCAGCACTGTGACCACCTTTGTTACTGAATCTTTCTGCACTAGTAGAGTACAAACTTATCTTTTGTAATAGTACCATGAATTTCTACTGTGAGTCTTATTTCCCCAAAACCAGCCTTGTTTGAGAGTACTGACTGGTGACTCACAAAACTTTCCAAGCACATATTTATCAGTCTCTCTGTAGACTTGCTACAATGTGTTGGCAAACATTTTCCTTTCGTGACAATCGTCTGTGCAGTTGGTGCGAAGCCACTGTAACATATCTGCATATCTTGACAGTGAAACAATGTATGAGTTCATAAGTAGTGACTGTTGCTGCTGGCTGTCCTGATAGGTTTGGTAACACTGACACCAAACATTAGAAGATTGCAAAGAATAAAAAGGAACTTGATGATATGAAACTCGAACACATTATTCAAATGGGACCAGAGGGCACACTGGCACTTAGTAAACCTCTCTTACCATATGAGTGACCTGAATATGATCTCCTCTGTCATTTGGGTGTGGTGACTCTTCACCTATTGAAACAAAATCCTCCTAAATGCCCATAAAACCCTGTTATTATAAACAAGTATTTGTGCAACTGTTTACTATACAGTCAAGTTTTAAACTATAAAAATTCCCACAATTTCGATTCTTACCCTCACAAAACACACATGTACCTGCAGTTTTGTTATGTACATGCTTGTGAGAGTTTTCAGCCTGAATTTACCTTTTAGATATTTCACATTTAAAGTGACAAAGCTCGCAATCATTTCCCCAGTACCACAAAACTGTAACTCATCCTTTCTACACAAAGGCCCTCTAATTTGCCAAAAAAGCACAAGATAGAATCAACATTGTGCTTTTCATGTAAAGGCAAAATAATGAGAACATCTCTCAGAGGAATAATCCTCCCCATGGTGACAGTGTATGAAAGGCAGTTGATTACTTCCCGCCATGAAAAGAAGAAAGTGAAACTCTGTTTTTATCGTTGGGCTTCTCAAACCTGTTCTCCTGCCCTTCATTCTTATTGTGTCATCATCTCAACACAATGACAATAAGACATCTTGTGTCCCGCAAAAGCAATAAACTACAGTGTTACAAACATTATTCAAGGTAAATTTTAAACATTTTTTGCTGCAATATAATTCCAATTCATTGGATTCACTTGTTAAAGAAACAAAACTAAGGTAAAGAATACTTTTGGGCTCTATTTCAGAAATTTGTTATGGCTAGTTAAAAAAAACAAACTACATTTCCCATGAGCCCCAAAGCTCCTTTGTAAAGGATGCTGTAACTTGTGCCTCATCCCCTTCCATACTGGTGTGATTGTTTTCCTCTCACTTTCCTAAAGATGGCAAATGTGTTGTAAGTTATTTTTTATCTGCCGTCCCAAAGTGAAAAACTTAAGCTTTACTTGCCATAAAAAAACACACCTCCTTCCTTTTTATGCTATAATGCATTCTGCCTTTGGGCCTTAATCTAGCAGATTTGATACAAAACAAACCTGGTGATGAACCAGATGATACCTGCATTAGTATCTAATCTGCAACTGTATCAAAACGTATGTGACAATGGTTTATCAGTGTCCACATGCAACACAAAGCCTCTTTAACTGACACAGATTTACACCACATGATATACAGACAGAAAATACAGTAAATCAGATAAAACAGATAAATACACTTAGGATTAACAATCCTGCGTGTCTATGACAAAGGAAGTCAAATGAAATGGCTCGTATGATCTGAACCTGGCATGCATGCCAAACACACACTCACGCATACAAAGGGCTCCCTATATCTAGCTTCCTCAAAGAAATATCTTTATAAAGCTCAGGAATGTGAGGAATCTCAAAGGGAGTGTTTTTCAAGCAAACAGGTGACCTTTCTAAAAGGGTACCTTGGTAGAACTGCATGACCTAATCCGTCTTCTCTTCACCTTATTTCCATTTAACCAAACTAAGGGAATTCCTCTTAAAGCCCATTATGAAGGTAAGAGGATCTGAAGGTTGCATAAGAAAGACCTGTCATCTAGTTTTACACAGGATCGAGTAAACTGACAGCACGGCGAGGATATAAATCACTGTCAGACAGGTACAGAAAGGCTCACATTAACTGCTAAAGGTATGAGACACATGAAACTAAATTAACATGTAAAGACAAATGACTTGTGTCTTTTTCGCTCATACTATCGCAATTATCAGAAGACAACAATGCAGAATTAGTAGGACAGTGGGTTTACCACACTGAAAGGTCCAGAAGGCCAAAGTTTATCGCTACAAACCTGCTACTGTGCAGTTCTCCCTCTGGTCAAACTCCATAAGCCTTGTTTACAAAATTACTACAAAACAAGCAAAGAGCGAAGGTTAAGGTAAACCTACACAGAGTTTGGATGTTCAATCTGAAACATAATCCAGATGTCATCCCTAAATGAAAATGAAAAGACACCATATGAAGAGATTCAATTATCTGATGTGTTATTAGCAGGTTACTTTGTTTGGTTTATTATATGATTGAAGACCTATCACATCAGTCTGATCGCATACTTGTTTGGCTTGGTATTCTTTGATCAATTTCAGTACTACTACTGATACCAAAACAATATTTGTTTGAGTACCTTACTTTGATAATTATGAAAATGGGTTTTCTACAAAAGAGGCCAAAGTTTTAAAAATCAGCAAGAACTTGGCCTAAATGAAAATAGTCTAAAATTCAGTCTAAAATCAGGAACAATCTGATTGAAGATAGAAGTAATCAAGATTTGGAATCTGACCAGACATTCAGTACCAGCTTTTGGCACTTGACAGTTTTAAATAAAGTGCTATAGACACATTATAGTCATTGCATTTGTTTTCTGAGAACATGCATTTGTTCTAAAAAGTAGGGAATATTTGAAAACAGTATGTACTTTTGTTGAAGGAGGGATGTTAAATTGAGATTGAACCTTTTTACTTATTGATACATTAAGATGAAATTTTGTATTCTGTAAAAGAGCCCATTGGGAGATGAAGATCTGTTGAGATGAAGAGTATTTTGAAAAGATGGTTGTAAAATGGCATATTGATAAATATGCAATATAAATTTCTCATGTAAATTTTAGTATTTTAGTATTTTATAAAAAATATTTTAAAAATTTGAAGGTAGTATTAATCAACTCAATGACTACAAACCAATCTCCAAACTCCCCTTTCTTTCTAAAATCCTTGAACAAGTAGTTTTTAACTGTTGTCCCACCTGGCTCAAAACTGCATTTTTGAAAAATACCAATCCGGTTTCAGAACACTTCACAGAACTGAATCTGCATTACTAAAAACAACTAATGACCTCCTTCTAGCTGCTGACTCAGATAACTGCTCCGTCCTCGTGCTCCTACACCTAACTGCAGCCTTTGACACAGTAGATCATTCGATTCTCGTTCACAGGTTAAACCAATGGACGGGAGTCTCTGGTTCTGCCTTAAACTGGTTCTCTTCATATTGGTCCAACAGATCTTTCAGCGTCTCTATTAGCAACTCGTCCTCTTTCTCTTCCCCCCATGTCCCCAAAACAACAAATCAATTAATTAAGACAGTAATTGGCAGATTAAGCAATAATGGAAATAATCATTAGGTGCAGCCCTACTTAGTATCTATGCTGATTTTAAGTCACATGACTGATAAACTATAGATTATATATCAGGAAACTGTAAACAACCACTGACACCACCCTGACGAAGGCACGTCAGCTGAAAACATTTGGAGAAGAGTTGTGTGATGTGTTTTAATTTTGATGGACTTTCATTGATGTTCTCACTAGCCTGCACCTCGCTGTGTGTGTGTGTTTCTCGAAGTCAGAACTTATTACATTTCATTATTGAGGTTCGATACCAAGGCCTACATACTAGTCACATAAATGGAGGAGGAGGAACAGCAGGAACAGTGTGAGCGGAGGGGTCAGGAAAAACAGAACCCCTTGTTCCTCCTGCACTGTAACGGTCCTGGCATGGCTTTTAATTAACTGGCACTGTGCCTGCCATACCAGGCATTTAGCAGGCAGGAGGCCCCTCTGGCATCAATACAGATCATCATCAGGGGCTCAGCTGGAGGTATTCAATTTTCTGGGCAAGTGTGTTACACTGCACCATGTTCCGTTCCTGTAATAAACCTCCTCTGATTGCATTTTGGGAATTGCTGAGCTTCTTCCTAATCAGAGGAAGCGTCTGGCGAAGAGTTTGCTGTGCTTGTTGCCAGCACCAACAATCTGCATGTCATACACAACACGTTCACTGCGTTCAGAGCTCAATAGCAGCACGTTAATACCTGGCACATAAATCACATTTAATAGCCAACACTTCCTGCTTTATACTGATATATTTCTGTAACCTTAAGGCCTGTTAAGGCAATTCATGTTCCATTTACAAGAATATTCAATGCGGCTGCCACCACAACGATGTTGAAATGTTGGTTACAACCTTTTGAAAAATCCAGAAATTTACACCTTGCAGTAATTCTAGTTGAGTGGACGTGTGAAAAAGTGAAGGAGAAGAATTCATGGCCTCTGCCCGATGTGGGAGGCAACCTCTAAGTTAACCTTGGCAGGGGAGAAATACCTTATCTCTCTTCACAGTTTACTTTTTCTTACAAAACTCTCAGCTTCACTGCTGTTGTAAATAACCATGGGTAGCTCAATATAGGGAAAAGATTGTGTAATGCAGTCTACATACGTATGCGCTAGCTGATGCTGACACACTGTCTATGCATTCATCATCTACCAAAGCCAGAGATATGACTGAGAATTTCAACATATTCATCTTCTGTTGTGGGTAGAGTTTGTCTATGTGAGACTGAATGTGTTTGGATCTTGTGGAAATCCCCAAGACACCCTTCCCGCTGAACTACAAGCTCTGGGCTTCCACTTGGAGAATCAGCAGCAAGAGAAACAGGCGGAGCCTCCTCTGTCTGTGAAGCAATTAGCGAAGACTGCACAAGCACTGCCAGACAAACACACATAAAACAGCCTTAACCAAACGCCATTGCTACTTTTGTGCTTTTGCATAAGCCGACTCTATAGGACAAGGTTTCATTTGTTTGTCAGATGTTTTTATGTTTGAGGTCTGACTGCATCAATGAGAAAAAGGTATGATTAATGAGGGTATAAAACTAAAGTTTGTACTCACAGTTGAAAACTGAACAGAAAAAAACATTGTGTTCACTCAACTTGTTGCACAGAGCAAAGACAAAACCGGATTGGAATTGTGCACTGCGCTGACATATGAGTGCACATGTGCAAGCTCTGACAAGATCTGCTGAGCACAACTCTGGGAAAAGTCAGAGTGTTGCTGCAATTTTCTTGGGACACTATGAATAAGTTTTTATGTGTTCACGATGTGTGTGAGTGGGGTTTTTGTTCAAGTGTATATAATGTGTGTGAATGTACAATAAGTAAAATAAAATCCCCTTCTTGTATGTCCCATGTGGATGGCAGCCACAGTGCAGCCCCTTACCCTCCATGTAACCTGAAGACCAGGTAAGTAAGTGATGGTGTCACAGAACAGGACGGACAGAGATTTTTTTCACAGCAAACAAAGCCAGCTGAGGGTCAGAGGGTGAGTAGGAAGTTAGTCTGTTCAAACATCCCTCGAGTGAACAAACACACATGCCTGGGAGCCAAGGAGCAGGATATTCAACTGGTTCCCAGCAACTTGTTCCTTCTCTTAGATGTCAGGTTACTAAACAAAACTGCTCTCTATGGAAATTCATTTTAATGTACCTACAAAGAGCTCACTGCTACACTGGTGGGTTTTAGACTGTTACAACAAATTGCTTCACTTGGCAAGTTTGTGCAGTTGATTATATTTTCCAACAGTGACCATATTCTAAACTCCCTGTGGTGATGCATTAAAGGGTGCTTTAACATCCAAAAACTGATGAAACTGCCTCACTGAGTTATGTTATGGGTGCAGACACAGAATTCATTAAGAGGTTAATATAAATTTGGTCAACCCAGTTTTAAATGCACCATCAGAGAGTGTTTTCAAAACCCTGCTTTCAACAGCTTAAACATAACTGACCAAAAAAAAAAAAAAATCAAATTTTTCATTAACTGTAGTGGATTAACTATCTCAAACAAGTTTCAAGACTGCAAGCGGATTTTAACTCTGCATTGAAATTAAAAATAAAGACGTTTTGGAAGGCGGGAAATAAATCTAGGTACTCCATGGTTTGCTTTGGGAAATTATTATTTTGTAATATGCAGGATATAGGCAAGTTAATAGTTAACTGCTGTTCTAACTGCTGTGGAGGCATCATTTCATTTCATTTTTTAAAAATAGTCTACTGTCTAAGTCATTCTTTAACAATGGATAACAACACTACAACTGAGAAGATGTAAACACCCTTAAAAAATATTAGAGGGGATAAAATGGCCATCGAGCATCCTGTGGGTTCTTACCATGACTGTTTCCCTGTGGATGGCCCTGCTTTCCTGACTTATGTCCTCCTTTGTGTCCACCCTGATGCCCAGCAGGGTGCCCATCCAAGGCCAAGTCAAGTGCAGGACCTAGGCCCAGGCTCTGCCCGTTAGCCCTAAGATCCTTCCTCTTCTTGCCCTTCAGCCAGCCCAAAGCCCTGCCCAGGGAGTGACTGCGCTTCTTCCGCCCCCTTTTGCTATGCTTCTCTTGGGCAAAAATCTCAACCACATCCTGGGGAATCAGGTCCCCAAACCCCAGCGAGTCACGGTTTGACATACCACCTCACCCTGGAGTTAAAACCTGAAGAAAAGAGAGAGAGAGAAGAAGAAATACAATTTTAGTCATCATCATCCAAGTACCACATGTGCTGGCACTCGAAGAAAGGTAATAATTGCCGTCTGCTAAAGGATCATAACAGATCCATTTGATTGATTTCTATCATTACTGTCATCCACTGGTTTCAATTAATGCCAGTGCAGTATTAAAATCAACTTGCAGAAACTTAAGACTAGCTTTAGGTAGTCCATCAAAGTGAAAAGTCAAAACAAGCAGCTGAAATGTTCACTTTGATTGTATTATTTGTCATTAAAAGTTATCCTGTCATGTGTCATGTGTGCAGCTGCAAGCAGGGCCTGGTATGAAAACCAAGCTTGCTGTTATGTTAAAGGAATCACAACATCCAATATTGGAGATTTGGTTGCTGCAAAGGAACCTTTTAAACTCAAGAAGCTGCCAAATTTGGCCAGGTGACGTTCATCTTAAAAGAAATTAGTTTTAAAGGTTTAAAACCAGTTTAAAGTATGTTACAGCAAATGCTTGGCCTTTAAATAAACACTGACAAATCTAGTTGTACTAATAAATACAGCGGTGCACGTATCCATAGTGTTGCTTATTCTACAGACCACTCCACTTGGTATGTGTGTCTATTTGTGTTTGTGCGTCTCCGTGGGCACTGCTCATTCAGCCTACACGCTCAGCCTACACAGACCCCCTCCTGCCTCTAAACCAAACTTCACAGTTCTGCAAAGAAAGACCTGGCACCGCTCCCTTCATTCCACAACATGGAGTCATAATTCACAAAGCCACACCCGTAGTCTCATGCACTTTTACACACAGGAAAAACAGCACACACTAGGAAGAGCTAAAGAACGGAAAAATAAATAGTCGTCAATGTGCTTTGAGGCTCTTTTAACGAATAGTGTCCATTCACATCAGTTTCTGTTTCATGTTCCTTGTTATGTTTAATTGTCTTCCTTTGTTTTTTTCATTCTAAGTGCAATGAGCTCATCGCCTTCCCTTTCCCTCCTTCCTCCGCCCTTCACCTTGCTAAAGTCCTCTACTTTGAGGCAGATTTCCAAGCCTTGCTCGAGGAGATCTGTGGCTTACACTGAGTGTCTTCCAGCTGCATGCTTTATTAGATACTTATCTTCAAATCAGAGGCTAAAAGTAGGAACCGGCTCTTGAGAGAATTATGATTCGCTGTCAAGAAAAGTTCATGAAAAGCTTTTGGCTGCTATGATGCTTCACAGTCATGCGTGAAAAACAATGCAGAGAAACTTTATCACAAGCAATACGCGAGCAACATAACAAACCATCTTTTAGCAACAGAGTTATAGGAATACTCTTCTGCCCCAGACAAGAATATGAAACTAAACCACAGAAACCTATGTCATGTACTGCGAGGATTACAAACATGACTTTTCCAAATTGCTTCCTGTCATCAAGGCGGGCAGGGATGAGAAGTAAGAGAAGCCTATTTTGGATGTATCATATGGAAGATGTTCAGACAGATGTGTACTTTTCAAAGCCAGGCGCCTGACATACATTAGTCATAAATTAACCTTTTATCAGTCAGAATGTCACTGCTGGAATTTGCAGAGTATCATTCCCAGACCAGGCGGTAGTCATCACTGTGTACATAAAGAAACATTAAATATGGTTCTGCCCTCTGCAGAAAGGGAGGTTTGCATCCAAACACATGTATGAAAGGCTTAAGATGAGTACTCTAAGTACTTGAATACTTTTCTAAATATTATACATATGTGGGCATTTTTGAAGTCGTTTGTTATATTCATGTAGCCAAGTTGAACTTGTTCTTCACTGCCGCACATCTGAAGTGGCACATCTTGTACAGAGTAGACACACTACAAGGAGTGAGTTGTAGTGAAAGGCCTTTAACAAGATGGAGCATCCATCTTCTTGAGAGAAAAGCACAAGGCCTCTCCCTGCACTAAGCCCTGTGTTTCTTCTGCTCCAAATTACAGTCATTTGGGCATGACTAAGATCTGTGCATCTGTATTGGCAACAGTCGCCAATAATCAGACGCCTCTCTTGGGAAAAGGGGGCTGTTTCATTCATTTATAGCCCACAGGCTGCCAGGAGTGTAGCAGTTCCCTGTATTATTTCCATCAGAGGGACCAGAGTAATGCTAAAACCTCTGTAACACGGCAGAGGACCACCCAGAGGACTGCCCTCTAGTCCAGTCACAAGGAGTTGACTCATACTACCACTTCCATGGTTACACATAACAACCTGCAATTTTCAGTTTTGCAAACAAATTTAATGACGTGACGCATGCAGATGAGTGCCCTTCTTTTATTTACAATTTGTCTGAAGCTTTACTCAAGTAAACTTCACATCTCTTAGGTTTCTTTAGGGTAAGAAGTTTCAAAGTTATAGCACCAACAACTTAATTACAGACTTGTTTCATTGTCCCAGCAATTACTTAACCCCTAACCACACCTCTCAATTCATAAAAGTTGATACACAATGTGCGCACAGAAGAAGGATTTCAAATCTGACCTTTTTTGGAGATTTGTAGCACAAACCTGATGAAAAACCTCAACCAGCATCGCCTACACCATACCACATCATAGTGTATCACGTTATCATAAAGAACATAATTCGGTCATGAGCTCTGAGCTGATTTACAAACAAAAAAGTTGCATGCTCTCTCTCTCTGTCTTTCTCACACACACTAAACCCACTGTGGTTTTCTAGCCTAGGCCCAGTCCTGCTGGAGCAAGCATGTGTTCCAACATGCTGTTTACTTATCCTTTACAAAAGACGTCAGGCTCTCACATTGGACAGGAGGTACAGCTCAAACAAAGTTAACCTCAACGCAGTGTCAATACCTGAAGCACTGATTATCTGACATTGACAGCTGTGTGTACACATCAACTTGAAGTAAACTGGAGCTGATAGCAGTTTACACACTGTCATGAAATAGATGTTGAGACTCCGGAAACGACAGGTATTGATTGTGTACTTTTGACAGTTATACTGTATGTCGTGGAGCTCTAGGACATAAATTCCAGCGCAAATCTGGGTCTCCTCTCCACTTTTACGCAGGCAGGTCAACAGAGTTAAATCAGCGCAAAGCACTGACACCTGCCTCGCCTAAAGCAAAGCACAGAAGCATGGGTTACTGCGCAGACTAAGCCAGAGCCCAAATCCAGGATTAAAAACCACAGATCTTCATCTCCCACTGGGCTCGACTGTACCTTTCTTTGACAAACTGGTGAGTAAATGAAAAGAGGGAAATCCAGTTGTTGTTATATTTGAAAACTATCTTAAGTCCAAGTGACTCAAGTGTCCACACCCTAAACTGAACTGTGTCAAAGATGAACTGCAAATACAGTCATTCTCTGTCATTATTTTTTAAACAGAATGCCTTTAAGGGGGGATTTACACCACGGTATAATTTAGAGAACTGTCCTGAAGTTGACTTTGAAATAGTTTCTTACCCACTTTAATGTTTTATGTGACAAGCTGCACCCACGTGGTAAGAAAGTAGGTTCAAATGTTGCATAAAACACTATCCTATCCTTTGAGTGGACTCTCACAATACTCATTTTGAAAATGAAGTGTAATCACACCCTTATCGACACCAGCAAATATAAATAATGTGAATTTTGCAGTTACAAGTAGGAAGGGACGGGGGGGGTGTCCAGGAACTGAATCTTGGACTGCACACAGGGAAGCTGACAGAGCAGACTCCACTGCCTCACAGGGATAAGGCAAAGCCAAGAGGGAGTGGCGGTGATACAGGCAGCCACCTTTGTTTGAATTAGGACCGGCTCAGTTTAACCAGGAGGTCGTTCACATCTACGTACGTCTGAGCTGCAGAGTTTGACATGGCATGACTTAGCTGTCAGCGAGCCAGGTTAAAGTCGGGCTGAATACAGTTAGTCTCTGCAACAAGGAAATAACAGATTAACAAGGTTAATATTCTCTTCTCTGGGGGGAAAAAAACGGGATGTTTTGGATCTGTTCTAGTCCTCCTGCAGAGACCAGCGGAAAAGTAGCGGCTTGTTTGGGTAATAAAAGTTTTTAAACTACTATAAGAATGAGCAAATGGCAAGTGTTTAAGCACTGTGAAAACTGGTGTTACTGTGCAGCACCTGCAGGCATCAATCAGGGCGTTGCCCCGTCTTCTTTGGGCATTATCAAACAAAGGAGAGCGCTGCTACTCAAGAGTAGACTTAAGGAACGTTGTCTGGGCTAGAACTCCTCACAATTATGAGCAAACACTTAATGTACAATAACTGTACTGTGATGGACGACGAGGCCACCAAGACACGAACTGTAAATACTTGAGGAGCTTCTACAATGAATACCAGCAACTCTGAGCCCTGCAGGAGTCAGGCATCAATGAAAGATTTCCGATCTTAAGGGAATTGGCCTCCTCTTTCACACTAAACTTATTTTTGCATTGGCAGGGAAGATGATGATGCTGAATAGCTCATGAAAATTTCATCTCAAGAGCCAGAGTCCAGGGTGGCCACAAGTTTCCTACAATTTGATTCTAAACCAACATATCAGCATAAATACACAGTGGTGAAGGAATTGGACTGAAAGACAACCCCTTACTGACATTATGTGGTTCCTTTGTTTGGTGCAGAGAGGATAAAGTTTCAGAAAAAGACCATGTAAGTAATGACAGTGATAAAAATAAACATAGCATAAACACAACAACACTGTAAGACAATAATGACACAAATAAACCAAAATGCTATGTAACTGAACTCACAGGGGGTTCAGGAGGTTGTGTGTGTGCATGCGCGGTGGTAGCATGCAGAGATCTGTGGACGAGGTAATGCAAATTGGCGTGCTGCGAGGCCACTGAAGCCATGCAGCAGCTTGTCTGGTAAGAGCAGCGGCTGCATTCCTGAGAGATTGATAATTACCAACTGAGGAACTCTTCTCTCCAAATCTGCTTTCACCCTCCCACCACCACCATCGCCGCCTCCATCCCCTCCTCTTGCCCCCCCCCCCCCCCCCCCCCCCAACTCCCCTGCCACACATCCCTAATTCAGTGGCCTAGGAGACCGAGCCATGAAAGAAAACGGATAATGGCTGGCGCATGAGAGTCATTTTGAGATAACATTATAATACGTGGTTGTGTGCACTGGCTGACATTATTGTTCACTGTGTATGCTTTTCACAGAGGAGTCACAAATATTTTAGCTCAGTGGAAATTATGTGCACACCAAAATATGGAAAATGATGGATTTTCACGTATAAATAAGAGTTTTTTCAATATATTTTGAGTGGCTGGTATACATTTTGACTATTTTGAGACATACTATATCTAAAATGTATTCTTAAGTCGATGGCAAAAATATGAGAAAATACTTCGACAATCAGTTTCTTAAAGCCAAAGGTGAGGTCTTCCAATTGTTTGCTCTGGAACAAGCTGGAACTAGCAAATGTTTGGCATTTTTGCCTGAAAATGACTATTATGAATAATCAATTATCAAATTTCAGTTCTAATATTATGAGTAACTGTAGTTGTGAAAGTACATGTTCCAGACATGTGATCTAAATGTACGAACACGTTTTGTGTAAAATGTCTATCATGATAAATATCTTAAATATATGTTCTGAAATAAATAAAATGCACAGTCAGGACCCTCAGATCATTCAATGTTTTTGTTTCAGTCCGTATGATCTTAGTTTCCATTGTTTACTCCTTTGTTTCTTTCCAAAAACAGGATGGAGACATAATGGAAATTTAAATTTGCTCTGGCAGTGTTCAGAGATGGCAGCCAACAGAGACTTTGCACAGTTTGCTTTGCTGCCAGAGGTTGCCAGGGGTCTAAGCCAGGACCACAGCCTCTGTGGAGCTTAAGACCCCTGAACTGACAGGTCAGACAAGGGTAAAAAAGAAACTGTTATGCGGCAGCAGTGACCGTCTCGCAGCGAAGGCAAACACAGCTGGACGCTGCGGTTTAAAAATACATCCTGGCATCTCAGTGTCTCTGCTCAGCCCCAGTCAAAACAAAAACTCTGTAGCTGCTTTGAAACCCTTTCAATCTGAAGCTCACTCAGTCTGACAGTCGCCTAAGTGGACGGCAGTCAAAGAAAAATGTAGTGTGGGGGGAAAAAAATCCTCAATTTGGACCAGAATTTATGTGAACTCTCACAATAAAAATAAATGTCTGTTTGCATTCACACTAAAGCCCAATTACAGATATTGATTACATTTTCAGAAGTGTTGATAAGAATAAACTGATGAGTTACTCATAAACTAATCCCACTGATTAACAGCCGACTCATCAGCCAGCAGTTTCCTCTCACTGCAGGTCTGCATGACAAACACACACCCACACACACATGCATCATTTAGCCTACTCAACATTCACACACATAATCACGAGTCTTTAACTGTTACAACATCAATTGTACTTCCTGTTGCTCTCTTGAGCAGCATCTTTCACCTCTCCAACACTTGAGCTGGCACTTCATCCCTGACAGCAAACATGTCCTGCAAAAAGTTTTAAAACTGTTTTACCTACTTGCCTGTCTCAGGTGGTGGATGCACCATATCCTTAGAACAGTCCTCTTTTCAGTGAAATCCTTATCCTGTTATATCCCTCATCTCTCAATACCTCTGTGTTATCATCCTGTCTCTACCTTGATGTCTGCCTGGATTGTCCTCTGAGTCTCAGGTATCTACCAGGTTCTGCTTTGCCTCTTGTGCTTACATAACACACCTGTAATCTCCATGGGTACAAGCCCTGGCATGGCGGGCCGGCGAAGACGGAGCACCAGTATGAGACACACCCTTTCTAAACAAATGGCTCTGTCTCAGGCTAACCTACCAGAGGGCACAAGAGATAAACTTGAAGCCATGGTGCTTAAAAAAAACGGCCCTCAACCCTTGATCGCTGGAAGAACTGCACAGTTGTCAGTAAAGTGTGGACCTCACTTCCGATTCCAAAGTTCAGGAGAGGCGGCAGACAAACAAAAGGGAAGGGGGACCCCCAGGAGGTCCTGAGATGGTCACGTTATCTCTGTCAGGTTAATAAACAAGCAGTGGGCTTAGCATTATGGAGGGCACACGAACTGTCATTGACTGGAATAGATTAAACCAGGTGTCAGAGTACCATGCTGTCAAGCAGACACTGGGTCAGTGATGGGAAATAACACAATAGTCTTCATTGTCATAAGCTCCATAGCTGAGAGGAGCACTACAGGTCTTAAATTACCTTCATTTAAGATCCCTCAAGGCCAAGCTAAGCAAATATCCCACACCTAGTTTTTCATGCATACCTATACTCAGTCTGAATCTCCTGCCATCCATTGGCAGCTCAGTTTATTTGATCAGGGGGTGGACTTTACCATTAGGCAAGGTAGGCAACTACCCCTACATCTAACTAAAAGGGCCCCAAACAGCTATGGATTTATTATGATGTTTAGATGTGAAAAATATTGAATTATGTTAGTATTCTAACTCATTGTACCCCAAAAATTTTTAATGCAGGACTTACTTTTACAGTATTTTTACTGTGTGATATATATAGTTTTCCTTAAGAAAACGTTTTGAGTACTTCTTTTACTATTGCCAATACCAACATTTAGTAAGAGAAAGGGTGAAAATAAAGCAAGACAGAGTTTTCCTGGGGCCCTCAAATCACTAAAACCGCCCATGTAGATTTGATAACGCTGGTTAAGACATGAGGCAACAATTTTCTTTATTCTGTAGTCTGATCTTATAGTTTAAAACCAAAGCAACTGGTAGACTAATCAGAAAACATGTACAAAAAAAAGTACTTTCTGTACATTTTGAAAAAGATGATTCATTCGACTCTATTGTCATTTTAAGATTATTTAAACTTTTTGCAAGAATACTAAACTATATTTTCAACCATTTAACATGTCTACGTATAGTTTAAGAAGTTATTAAGAGGAAATTACATAAGATGTGTTAAGACATTGACACTTGAAAAACTTCACATAACGACAAAACAATCTAAACAACTGGTGATCATACCTTGTTAAACTTAAATGATCCAGATGGGTTGATTTACCCTCAGCCTCTCTCCATTTGAAGCGTCTCCCTGCTGCGTCTTTCCTCTCCAACTCCAAACTTTCACCGTCCGGAGGAAAACTTCAGGTGAACCATTTCCGTGAAAAACACTTCAGGAAGCGACTGGAGTCTGGATTTGTTTGTACCCAGCCGGTACAGATCCGTTTGTTTGGATGTCAGCTAAACGGACTTCCCCGCTGTCTGTCTTTTTTTGTCTGCGGACGCTCCAGTGGAGCATTAAGGGGAAAATGAAGAGAAGTTGCGCTGCTGTCGACCTGTAGCTCCCACCTGGAGGCTGGGCGCGCGCGCTCAGGTGCGAGACGCGTGCTGCGCTGCGGTCAGTGCAGTGAGGACATCTAGTGGCGGGACGCAGGAACAACATGTTACATCTGAACAAGTGAGCGAGATAGGGAATTTCCTTTTTCCACGCTTAGTTTGCATGTCACTATTACCGTGACGTCAACACTTTTTCTGAAGAAGAAAATATTTTTACTTTTACTTGGAAGTTGCAAATCAAGATTCCCAACTTTTTCTGTATATGCACTTTTACATACACAAGATACAGTAGGTATATTATGAATAGCTATATCTGACAATAGAATAGATAGGCCTATACATTCATGTAAATTACAATTTGAATGTTAAATCAAAATGTTTTTCTTAGATCTGACCATTTTTTCCTTTATTTTTTATTAGATTAAATTTGATAATTTAATTAATCTCAAGAGGGCGGATTAGTCCTCCATGCAAAGTTACAAATAACAAAATATGCACAAGCCAGACAGGTCACAGCAGACAATATGTGAGCAAAATACTTCCAAACAGTAGTTTAAAACCTTTGAACAGTACAAAATCATGCAAAATATAGAAGATACACAACAGTAAATATGCACCAAATACATATATGTCTCTGTCCTGTGAAAACCATGTCTTCAAAACACCAATTTTTCATGAGTTAATAATAATAATAATAATTTAAAAAAATAAATAAGTTAATAAGGGCTGTTGGCTTTCCAGTTATTTTAAAAACTGTGTATTTATAGCTTAAGAACTGTTAGAATTGTCTCACCCCAAAAAGGAGCACATAGTCCTTTGCATACATTTTCATAAACTATGAGGTTTAGCTAACTGGGTGACAAGGGTCCAACGTTGCTGTGGACATAGCTGATACAGTCATGTTATCATAAAGGCAGTCTAGATAAACATACAGTGCCCATTCATAACAGAGCCATTATTGTTTGCATATGTTATTGTATTTTAGTGTATTTCTAATGTAAAATATGGGATATTATACAAAAATAAGCCTCACTCTTTGAAGATGCTCACATCTAATCTCCTTCATTACATTCCTTGTAAGTGTAGTTTTGTATGTGAGGAATGCAGAGCACTACAAACAAATACTGTATATAAACCATGCAAACTTTATGGGTAGGTGACCTTAATACTGCAGGAAGCTATTAAAAGAAAGGGCTGCACAGGCCTGTTAATAAAACCACCTCGGCCTGTAGTCTGGGGGAAAATGTCCAAGGTAGAAAGTTGAGGAAAGTTAATGCTCACACCATTTTCAACCATGATGTCACTACCTACTTAGATGCATGTAAAAACAAGCTGTATAAATATAACTCTCGCTGGCATCCAGGCTGATCCAAACATGTGTTAGCTAATGCATCCAAAGCATGTAGGCCAGTCTGCTCCCAGCACTGACAGTTTGTCTTCCCATGTGGGGGCATGTGAGTCTTCCTCTGAACTCAGAGATAGTATTTCCACCACGACTCCAGTTGTTATTAATAAACACAAAGTGTGCCTCTGTTTTCATGGAGACAGACACACAGCAGAGAGATCCTTAAAGCAGAAAGCAAACTGAGTTCATAGCCGGCTGTACCTGTTGGAGCTGCCACCTCCAAACAAAGTGAGTAGTAATAGGCTCTATGTGTTAATATCAGTTATTACTGATGAGTGTACGACTGAGGGATGTTAAGGTTGCCTGTGTGTGATCTTTGGATGGCTTTTTTGGGGGAACAGCGATCACAATTGTAAACTTGATTACATTTACATTAAGTTTCTCTGTTATGCAAAACAACCTGAAATGGATGACCTGAGTAGAGAGATTTTAAAACCCCAATCTAATCAATTGTTGATGTCGGTCCTTTGATAAATAACAGCTCTCTTGTTTTCTTCTTCTCTTTCCTTCTAGCTTCTTAACAGGTCATGGACAATCAAAGATTAACAGAGGACGGAAATGACACGTTATCTACTGAAGACTCAAACATGGAATTCAGCTTTGTTGAAAATGTCACAGAAAGTAGCCATACTGACTCTGAAGGGGACACAGTCATCGCCACAGAGGAGCGCACACAACTCCCCATGATACAAATAGACCAGAGGGACATGGACAGTTTAGGACAACTTTTCGAGTGCTGCATCCAGCATGTGTCCTATCTAGAGGTGCAGAGGGACGAGTTGATACAGGAGCTCATGCAACTGCAGGAACCCATGCTGCGAGTTGTGGAGCACCTGAGGGGAAAGCTGCTAGACACACGGAGGCTGTTCACTCTGGCTCAGCTGGATTATCTCGCTGTTTATGAGGAACTGCAGCAGGTGAAGAGGAAAATGTTTGCCACAGCCAGACATTGCATCCAGAGCCAGGTGACACTGACTGCACAAGAGTATGAGGTGGCTCAGTCTGCTGTTACACAGGTAACCCTCTTTGGATTCGTGATACCTGGATGATTAATTTACTGAGGCACATTCAGTGTGAGGCTTTCTGCAGTTTGAGAAGTATTTCCTTTCGAGAGCTATTTGTTTTGTTGTGGCTGTAAGTCAAGTTTTATCCTGATCTGCCCCAAGTGGACAGCATCGGGAATCTTCTTTTTTCTTTAAAATCAGTTTTACATCTGTCCGTAGGAGGAGCTCAAGGCCCATATTCAAAGTCTGACCCAGGAGTTGTCTCAGCTCCGGGAGGCCCACCAGAACCAGCTCAACTCCTTGAGGGACCAGGCCAGAAAGCCCTACAGACCAAGAGCCATGAGCGACATCAGCCAGTGCCGGCAGGCTTCTGTCAGATTACAGCGGCGGCTCAGCGGCAGCATGAGGGTACTGGAGGGCTGGTATGAGCCTCGGCTCATGGCCCTGCTGAAGAGGAGGCAGATTGTGGAGGATGCCTTGAGAATAAGCAGGGAGCAGGCGACAGACCTGAGGGCCAGCCTGGGGCCACTGAGAGAGAACATACAGAGAATGGAGGTGCAGAGGTCCTGTCTGGAGGAGAGGATCAGCCTGATGGAAAGGGAGAGGGAGGAGAGTATTGCTCAACACAAGGTACAGTGATCTAAGTAAGATATGGTATATCACATACGGAGTGTTTGATAAAACTGCCAACTCAGACCGTTATCCACTTTACCACAGGAGACTGTGGAGAAACTAGAAGAGACTCTGAGAGAGTTACAAGAAGAATTTGAAGTTCAAAGAAACTCTAAGAAAGATTTGGAGGTGCTTAGGGATGGCCTTTTAGCAGAGCTGACATTTCTCAGGTAGGGTTTTTTTTTACCGTTTTACTATAGACTGTAAGCAGCAGGATAAAAAATGAAATGACTAACAGATATCTTGTTCTATAGGGGCTGTGATGAACCCAGTGAAACCACTGCAGAGGAGGATCCCTAACTTTCTATTTTCAGTGGACACTCTTAAACCAGAATCTCCACCAGACCAAAGTACAGCATTGCATGTATATTTAATGTCAAAGATAAAATCTAATATATGTTGCACAATTCAAACCTGGTATTCATTCATTTAATTTCTCATCAACTCATATTGCATAAGAAATTAACATCTAACATGCTGTGCCAAGAAACCGAGCAGACAGATTTACTGTAAATATTTTATTATGAATATATTTAAGTACACAAGAGTTCAGATGCAGCACAGAATAACAAACAAAAAAATGCAGAGAAAAAGACATACAAGAGACGCAACACACAATCTGGAAAAGTCATACTACGTGTATCAAGCAAACCTATGTTATGTACAATTTTAATAAAAATGGATCTCGATAGAAATGTTTTGCAGAAAACTAATTCCAGAGGAGAGAAATAAAACCATGAAAATGCAAACCTGAATGATGATGGACACATCTTTGATGGTTTCATCACATGTCAGAGTTGAGTACTGGAAGTTTGGAAAACTAAAAAGACCTAAAAATCTGACGATAGACTTGTTTTAAATACTTCACAACATGATGACAGCTCAGCAATTTATTCTTTCATGTTCTACAAAAAACACTGCTGCCCAAAATGTTAATTAAAAAGACATCACTGCTTATGCACCCAGCACTGGAAAATATGTCCATCTTTAACAAGCAGGTCGAAGGAAGGGATGTGGATACGGGAATCATGCCTGGACCTCTGAATCTGTAGCACCTTCTGGGTCCTCGTCGTTGTAGATGTTTTCAGCCTGTAGAAGAAACAATTTTAAAGTATGTCTTATCTTTCTGTCTGCTTTACAAAAATTATGAGCCCATATAATTAAATAAAAACAATGTAGCAAACAAAGCTCTTACCATCTGCCAGACTTGCATGATATTGTCCTCTGATACAGAACAAATGACCCATGGCTCGTTGGGGTTCCAAGAGAAGTCTGAGATCTTAGCTGTGTGTCCGCCGTGGATGAACTAAAGAAGCAGAGAAAAAGGCATTTGTATGGCACTTAATATTAATACAACGCTTAATTTAAAATTAAGGCTGCAACTAACAAGTATTTTCATTATCGATTAATCTGTAAATTATTTTCTCGATTAGTTATTTGGTCTGTAAAATGTAAAAAAAAAAAAGAAAAAAAAAGGTGAATATATTTATATATTTAGTTTATTAGATATTCAGTTTATTATAATCGAAGACTAAAGAAACCAGAAAATATTCACATTTGACATTGACACACACAAACTTTAAGCATCAAATATTATCATGTTTGTCACAACTCACCAGCAGCTCAGGAGGGCCGTCCTCAGCATCTTCAGGAGACTGCTCCTCCCCGATCTTGCTGAGGTCCCAGACGTTGAGCCTCCTATCTGTGCCGCTGGAGGCCAGGATGGTTTCATTATGAGGAGACCACTGAACCTGTTAGGGAGACATGGGCCAGATGTTACACATTCGCTTCAGAGTGCTTCACAAACATAAAACTAAAAATGAATAACCACCATCATAAAGACTAAAATCTGTCCAGTCAGCCGACTGTTGTTTGTAGCTTGTTCTGTCAGTACTCTGGATTCATCATGATGCTACTGAGTTTGATTATATGGGTAACAATTATAGTATGCTGGGTTTCCTATTGCCACTAATTAGTGGTTATGCAAAAAGGTGAGTGTTTATATTATGACGTGCAGCGAAAGCCTGCTTTTTCAACTCATCATCTGTTTCCATTTATAACTACAGCCAACATTTAAAGGCCAGCATAACTCCAGATGGGCCAAACAATAACTATGCAACAAACCTAATTTTAAACAACTTTAACTGAACTGAGGTTCACTTCTTACCTGGAAGATCTCGTCTTTATGTGACTCGAAAGAGTGCAACTTCAGCTTCAGGTTCCTCAGGTCCCACAGAGCAACAGTCTAAAAATAAAAAGTAGTCAGCTTCCACTGATTCAACCCATTATACAAACAAGAGTAAATAAGAACAGATCCTTGGACGGTAATGTGCTGTGTAACAGATGTACAGAGAGCGGACCCACTTTATCTGCAGAGCCAGTGGCCAGTATGAACTCGCTGTAGGGATTGAAAGACAGGCAGTTGACCTCAGCGGTGTGGGCATCCACTGCATGGCTGGGCTTGGAGGTGTTGTTGGACCGCGTGTCCCAACTGTTCCAAAACAAAGGCACCATTGTTCAAGAGAAAGTCGAAACTGAGCAACAACTTTGTTTCTCACAAGTCATCTGTAAGATATTGTTGTCAAGTTGAAAACAGCTTACATCATGAGTTTCTGGTCATCAGCGACAGATCCAAAGAGTGACTCATGGAGCAGGTGCCAGGAGACATCCTCAACCACAGCAGTGTGGCCTGTGAAGATTGTCTTAGCGTCAACAATTTTTCCCTCCTTGGGTACTGTGCTGATGTCCCACAAGCAAATAGTCTGTAAAGAAAGCAGGAGACATGTCAACACATCAGTTAAGCTAGTTAAGTAAAATAGTAACAAACAGGTTAATTATCAAAGTAAAATAAAATAAGACATTTGTAAAACGGGAACAGAAACATAGGACAGAAAATTCAGGTATGCTTTGAAAGGTTGCTCACATGGTCATCAGAAGCACTGAGGAGGCAGCCGCTGAGGTTCGGGTTCCAGGAGAGGCCGTAGCCTTCTTTCTGGTGACCTCTCAACCGCAGGTCAGGGGTGCATTCTCCAGAAGGGTCTAGAATGGAAAAAAAAAAAAAGCATCAGTGCTGTAAAATGTTGCAGAAAAAGTACCTGTCATAGACTCAACAGAGAATGTGAAACACAGCATTAATCCCACCTGGTTTGGAGGGGTGCTTTGTATAATCAAAGACCAGCACGTCACTGGTGGGGGTCTTGGTGGCGATGATGCAAGGATTCTGGGGCATGTAGCGGGCTCTGTTCACTTCTCCCTCGTGGTTGATTTTGATTTCGATTTCGATCTTACCGCTTACTGATCCAAATCCTCCAAACTCTGAAATAATGCATGACAAACACATAACATTACTATTGCAACTTAACCTGTAATTCATCTTAATCTCATGAAGTTGCTAAACTGCATTTTAATCTCCTAAAATGTAACCATAACAAAAACACAAACCTATTATTGCAGCATTTAAGATCTAATTCTGTGACAGATTTTGATCCAATTTAACTTTTAGTAGAGGTGAGAACTGTAAGCCACAATATATGAACTTTGTGTTGATATGACTGCACTGAAATGAAATAGTTAATACTGAACTGTCACCCAGCCTTTATGAAATTGTTGCAATGATAATGACAAATGTGATATTGACAATATACTTTATCCATTGATTCATGTATTTTGTATAACAAATTGCTGGGCACAACTTTAAACATAAAAGTGCTAAAATGCATATATAATCTCTCACCTCCTTTTTCGCTGTCATAGTGTGAGGCATCAAACTGGGCATCATCATTTGGGAGCTGAACACTGGCAATCACAAGGTGATTCTGTTCATCGGAAGTGTGTGTCCCCAGAACCAGCCGGTGCACACTGTAGTCTTTCCCCTCTGGTCTGTGAAGAGGAACAAAACAAAAACACACATTTTCATTCATTCACTCATTCCCAAAAAAAAGGCAGGCACATATCACCTGGCATGTTTTGTGCGCATGTCAAGGTGCAGAAGATCTCCTCCTACCTGGTGACATCTGGCAGCCACTGGGCGGTTAGACTGGGCCACTCCAGGGCGTGAGTCATGACCAGGTCATAAAGAAAAGGCGTGTTCTTCTTCCAGATCTTGTACTCCTCATTGATCACCCTTTCCTCCACAGCATCATCAAATGCAGCTGTGTTCACATAATAATCACAAGCAACACAGAGCCATGTTATAATGATAGTCAGAACTTATGTCATGCAGCATCTAATTCAACCTGGACTGAACAGAATATATTAAAGGTGACATTAAAGTTATACTCCACCCAGCAAAGTCGTTTCCTTGTTAACTGGCACTATGGTTTATTTTCCTGATAAGCTGGCATTAGTACAAGTTACTAGAGTTAAAATACAATAACCCTAATCAATACCTCACTCCACATGGAACAATAAGTTCACCGGCACAAGTAAATTAATAATAACAATTAACTCGGGTTGTCTAGCTGCTAACGTCAGCTAACAGTTAGCTGGCAACAATGAAAGGAGATGCTGACTGGCGCGCCAACAGACACCGGTTCATCCTGACTCGTAGTTTTTATCTTTCTGGAGAACACACACGCAGTTTGAACCACCCAATTCAGACAGGTGAACACTCTTACCGTCTTTATCGGTCATTATGTCGCCGTTAAACAGCTAATACCGATGAAAAAGGGGAGTAATTTGGGGGAGAGCACTCTGGAAACAGCACAGCACGAGAGGCTCGCAATGGCGCCAACTCCATAGAAGGACGACCGGCCAATCAGCGTTGTCCAAAACAAACAGGAAGCCGTTACCGCTACATCCGGGACCTCCTCCTTTTCCTTCTTCTTTGGTGTTTATTGGCACATCCGGAACCACCTCCTCATTATTTTACTACCATGTTGTGACCAAACAACGACATGGTAAGGTAAAGTTTTCTTCATTTTTTCAAACGTTAAACAAACTTATAGCTCAAATGGACGACCGTGAGCTGGACCTGACTGAGGCGCAGAAAGCTACCAAGTCAAAATATCCGCCAATCAACAAGAAATATGAATGTGAGTCTGAAATTGTGATAAATAATATAGATAGCTTAGCTCTTTTGCTATTACTTTATGTGTGAAAAATGACTCTTTTTACAGCCGAGTTAACTATAAGTGACCCTCCTGGTTTATTCTTGAAATAAATTAAGCTGTTTATCTTATTAAATTAAACGACATATGCCTTACACAGACTCACCAATTCTACTTTGCTGCGGAGTTGGTCTAATAGCATGTGTCTGATTATCATTACAGACTTGGATCACACAGCAGATGTACAGTGAGTGTGGTTTGTTATCTTGGTAAAAGTGTCAGATGTCATGTTTCTCTGTTGTTCATTAGGGATCAAATATCATAACGTCTGATGTGATCTCTCTTGCTAGAATCCACTCCTGGGGAGACTCTCTGGAGGAAGCCTTTGAGCAGTGTGCCATGGGCATGTTTGGCTACATGACGGACACAGAGACTGTGGAGCCCTTAGATACTGTTGAAGTGGAGTCAGAGGGTGAGAGAACAGATGATGTGTCGCCTCAACTATACCTATTCATATCACTTTGTTACCAAATCACTGAAACTTAACTCCTTCTCAAAAGGTGAAGACATGGAGTCTCTTCTCTTCCACTTCCTAGATGACTGGTTATACAAATTTAGTGCAGATCTCTTCTTTATTCCCAGGGTGAGTATACTGGTCAGAAGTCAGTTACGGGGTGCTTAACATATTGCTTGCATTTAGTGATAAAAACATTCACAGGAGGCATGATGGGAGAGAGTTTTTGTACACTGCAGTGCATTTCTGCTTAAAACTTGTATAGGATTCTTGTTTGATGCAGACTGTGTAAAGATCTTCATTATATACTATATGTCTTAATTATTTAGTACTGATTTATTTTTTCTTGATGTTCTGTTGCAGGAGGTCAAAGTTTTGCATGTAGACAGAATGCACTTCAGAATCCGCTCCATTGGGTAAGTTTGGGTACCTCTTAGTAATAACATGAAGGTTATAGCAGATAGAGATCCTAAAATTATTCCTCAGATATGAAGTGGACATGTTTTGAAATACAGAAAATGTAATTTCCATTGGGACACACTGTGTCTTTTGTTTGTTTATTGACTGTCTTCATTAAATTTTTAGTGAGACTGTTAAATCCATACATATGCTGTGTTTCCAAAATGTCTCAGATCTTTGTAAAAAAAAAAAAAATCTTATTCTGTCTTTCTTATAGAAATACATACTCATGTAGCATATGTATCACCAAGTTGTAAATGGTTTGGGTTTCAGATGCCCTCCTGTAGCCTGAAAGAGTCTAAACCAGTTATACAATCTACTTGATTTGGTTTTTTTTAAAGCTACATCTGCTCTCTCATGTGGTAATTTTTCTTTTGTTTATTAAAGGTGGGGTGAAGAATTCTCTCTGGAAAAGCATCCGCAGGTAAGTCGGTTCAGGATGTCTATTTATGCAGCATGCATAAGAAGAATCTTGCTTAAAGATTGTTCAGGATATAATGCTGTACAGAATAAATAAAAGATTTATTTCTAACTGTTATGCACTGTGTTGTCATTCTAGGGTACAGAAGTGAAAGCCATTACATACTCCGCAATGCAGATCCACGATAAAGAAAAACCAGAGATATTTACCATCATTGATATCTGACAACACCTCCAGAGGGAGATCACAGTCCTGGTTCGATGGAGCTGGAATACCTGCATGGCCAATTTAAGTGGCCTTTTTATCTGAGGCAATGATTATAGAATTGTAAAATCTTGTTTCATACTTGTAGGTTAAACTGTCTACCAACAAGAGCATTTCTCTATATTTATAGTGATGTGGATGCACACGATGCAATGAAAGAGTTCCATGGCAGAATAATATGACATTGACATATACATAATTTACATGCGTTCAGAAGGCTTAAAATGCGTTGGATTCAGGGAAATAACTTTTCTTGGGTCATTATTGAATAGTAAACAAAACAAAACCATCACTTTAAAATGATGTGATGGTTTTTAACACATTTACTGACCCAGCTTTACTTGAAATGCTTTAGCAAATTCTTATTCTTATTTATCACAGAACTGAAATTGTGTTGATGCCTTATTAATCATTGTAAACAAATCAATATACATTTATTTTTTCAGTCGGATTGATTAAATGGGTACTAGTACTTTAAAAGAATGGTCTCTCTTAAGCATTTTTTGTAGGTGTGTGTTATGTCAGAAAAAAACACCAAAAATCATTCATAACTGACACATTTTTAAGTGTAACACATTATGAACTATCACATATTGCCATCAGATCTTTTATCTCCTTTTGTTTAAACCCATTCTCTAAGAGTAAACTGACACACTACTAATATACAATGCTAATACAACACAATACAGTACAAGCTTATACATAAATGTAGAGTATATATGTACTATTCTCTTGTTAATTCCATATAGAACTACCAGGCTTGTTTGAAGCTGTTAAACATAAAAATGATTGCAAAGACTGATCAACAGAGAGCCAACATTTCTACTCTTGAATTTCTCAGAAAGCTAAAGATACATTGTGTACTTGATGGTGCAGGTTCATGCCTGTTCAAAGGACTGTAATTGGAGAATATGTGACATAAAAACGAAGATTGCTTCCAGTGACTTGAGGCAGAGGGAGAGCAGGGCATTTTCTTTTGTGGGTTATTGGCTGAATGCCAAAGTGTAACAAACTGATTTCTACAATCAATTACAGGTTTGTGATCTTGGAAATATGCCATATTGTAAATCATACAGGTGGATTTGTCAGGGAGGGGTGCACTATATTGAGCCTGTATAGAGAGGAAATGGTTGATGTGATTCTGGTTCTTTTACAGTACTTTAAGTTGGAATGAATGATGTAGCCTATAGTCCTCTGGCTGGCCCTTGTATCCCAGCTGGACCTTGGTTTGTTGGGGCCTACAGGGCTCATGAATTCATGGATATACCACTAATACCCAGTGTGTCTTACTGCTTAAAGTTACAGTCCATGTGATCATCAGTCCAGAGGTCAGGAGTGAACTTGCAGCTCATTACATCAAGCCTCCCATCAAACCAGATCCACAAGCCCAGCTGGAGTTATAGTTTCAAAGACTGCCAGAGGAGAACAATGGCAGGGGTGGATCCAGAGACTTTAAGGAGTGGCAGAAATATATTTGAACCAGAATAAACCCAAATATTCACCAGTGCCTACAAGTGTCTCTGGACTGCCTGCAGCTACCAACATCTCTGGAACTGCTCATTCTGCAGACAAATGTCCAAATTTCAGATCAGTCATGCAAGTGCAACATGTAAAAGCACCCAGTCTAAAAAGCACTAAAATTACTTGCTATAGCCCCAAACAAAAAGCCATATTAGTCAACAATACAGTGACAGCTCATTCAAAGCTTACCTGGAAGTTTGCACTATATATATATATATATATCTGCCACACCTTAAAGTCTTCATTCCACCCTCTTGCTACCCCATGAATATTTCTCTAGATCCGCCCCTGGGTCGTGGCTTGTATGAATTTATGGTGTCTTGTAAGCCCATGTGGGCTGGGCATGCTATTGTGTGCACGACACAATAATGTACTCATTGTTCCATATAATAGTTGGGGGGAGAAATTGTGGACAGAAAATAATCTGCTTAGTATTTTTTTTTTATTAACAAAAGGATAATATACAAACACTAAGGTAAACAATATCAGCACATATAAATCAAATTTAAATGACACAGACACATATGAAGAACATAAAATGAAAATATTAAAAGACAATTACAAATACAAACATATATTTAGTCAGAGGTTTCAGTGAAAAAGGTTGCATCATGTTTCAATAGCTTATTACTTTTTTGTTGAGTGATTTAAGTAGAGAATTAAGGAGAAAATATGAGATCTTAGGCAGTGATTTAGAAAATCTGTTTGTGAATAAAAAACCTTACATATTAAAGAATAATGGAATTAATCAGATATTCAAGAGCGCCATCATCTGGATTATCATAGTAACAAATAATATATTTAAGATTAAAAGAGTAAACAGAGTTAGCAGCTTCAAAAAAGTGAGACTCTAGATCTGTCCAAAATTGTTTGAAATATTTCACATAAAAAATAGGTGAGAAATTGTTTATATATAATGTTTACGTTTATATCTGTACACTTGCTGCTCAGTATTTGGTGGACCCCGGTGCTCTCTGGTCGTGACGTCATTGCCTCCTACTGCGTCTCTTCCTCCCGTTGAGCTCAAATACAGCTGCGCCATCCCTCCTTTGTCCACTGAAGAGAGCCCGGCAGCCTGCGGCGGAAAGATACCGGTGGATTTTTCTGCGAATTTCACCCTTTACTACACTCCAGAAACTGCTGTTATCGAGTTAGCTGCAGTTTCGTTTAGGGAGAAGCTTTAATTTAATCTGGCCGTGCCAGCACATTATGAGCCAGGCGAATGCTAACAAGAACAAAACTGAGTACGCCGTAGAGTCAAGCCCCGCACAGAAGAAAAGCAAAATGGAAGACACTAAATACCTCCCGGAGCTCCTGGCTGAGAAGGACAGCTTGGATTCATCGTTCACCCACGCCATGAAACTTATTTCTGCAGGTACTGAGATTGTTTGCTATCTTCTCAAAGCTAACACAGATTAGTAAACCGTGGCACGGCGTGAGGCCTAAGTTAGCGTCTTTTTTCTTCCTCCTTGTCCGAGTCTTCAGCGGCAGACTGAGGCCTGAACAATGGCGCATTAAACACGTGGTTGTTAGCGATGTGGGTCAAAGCCTCTGGTTTTATAAGTGTCAGGTTTTGTTTATCTAACTCACCAGGCAGACAGCTTGTTCCATAAGATACGTAAATATTCAAGCTTTATGCATGAATCAGCCTTGTTATGTAACACCCAAGTTAATTGAATGGCTCATCGCGCCTCGCGGCACATTTACCTGTTGTAGCTCATTAAATGCACGAATGCAATGAAAAGTGGGTTGCATGTGGCACAAAATACAGTTTATATGGCGGGAAAATGGTTAAGATGCCGGGAATTCAGTTAAAAACTGCAGAACAGCTTTGTTATGGCTCTCTGCAGATTCCTGCAGGATGACCTGAGATGTTTCCTCTTTTCATTGACATTACAAATGCTGTTTATGTTAACCCGCAGCACTGCATGTGTGTGTAGGATCATGCTCTCAAACATTTTTCTCGCCTGCAGAGATTGAAAGGATCCAGAAAGGCGAAAACAAGAAAGAACCAGAGAAAGAGGCGTATCTGGACCTGTTTGCCACCAAGAATCTCAAACTCAAAGAACGAGTACTCATTCCCACCAAGCAGTACCCAAGGGTTAGTATTTCCTTTTTTCTACTTCTTGATTATGAGTCTGACCACAGTATGTGTTCCTCAAGAGCTGGCTCACCCTGGCAAATGAGGTCAACTTGCAAAACTGTTTAGTGACTCTTCAGTAATCTTCCTCAGTGCTGGACCTTAAATGTAAACAGCGTGTCGTACATTTCCAAATCTCTTCCGCCAGCTTTACTGTCCCAGAATTAAGTCATGCGTCCAGTGCCCCACTAAGCTTCTGCATGAGCAAGTCTGCAGTAGTTGTAACAATGCAGTGTGGGATGATGAGTGACTCTGGCACCTACTGTGGAGACAAGAAGGGAACTTGTGCTTAATATTACTGTCATAACCTGGTCTCATGTCTGAGCAGACATGAAACCAGGTTCTTCTATTCACTGTTATTCTACTCTTCTGTAATGGTAATGGAAAGAAGCAATACAATACTGACTCTTTTCACTTCACTTCTTTTTACAGGTCAACTTTGTCGGTAAGCTCTTAGGACCTCAGGGCAGCACAATCAAGAGGCTCCAAGAGGACACAGGTGCAAAGATTTCAGTCCTCGGTAAAGGTTCCATGAGGGACAAGAATAAGGTATGTGAGAGTTTGCATCGCTGCACAGTTCAAAGGATGTTACCCTGTATGGCAGACTATTATTATTTGCATTTAATGTTCTTTAGGAAGAAGAGCTGAGGAAGGGTGGTGAAGCTAAATATGCCCACCTTGCCATGGAGCTGCATGTGTTCATTGAGGTGACGGCACCCATTCCAGAAGCCTACTTGCGCATGGCTCATGCCATGGAGGAGGTCAAGAAGTTCCTGATCCCCGTATGTGTCCAACAGACTCTTATTTCTCATTCACAGACATGGATTGTGCTCTTTAAACGTAGCATTTGCATTGCAGATATTTAAGCAGTTTCCTCTCTAGCCACCCCAAAGGAAACCCCTACTTAACAGACTGTTTTTGTCTGAAGGAACCCGGTGAGCAGGACCCGTACATGGATCCTCACTTCCTGAACGGATCACAGGACGGTTCAGGCAGGGGACGTGGCGGTCACCTAGGAAGAGGCAGAGGTGTACCACCTGGTGCTGGAGGACCAAGGTAGGAGTCTTGGTGGTTCTGACTTAAACCATATTCATGCTGACATTGACTTCTGCCACGGCAAAATGTTTGAATAATAACTTTATCTATATAGCACTTTTCATACATTATTATCATGTAGCAAATTGCTTACACAACACAAACGCCATATGTCGCTGATCAGTTTTCTATGGTACCATTTTACAACCTGGCTAATTCCCCACAGGGGGCGAGGAATGCCACGTGGGGCCCCTCGCGGTGCAATGCGTGGTGGAGCTCCACGGGGAGGACTGGGACGGGGCAGCGCTCCCAGAGGTGCACCATCTGGTAGGGGTGGACCACCTTCAGTCCCTAACAGAGGTGGCTCGGCTTCCCGTGCTAGACCCCCTTCGGGAGGAGCACCAAGGATGCTCCCCTCCTCTGCCCTTTCCCACCAGCAGCTCCAGGTTCCCCCTTCAGCATCGCAGCCCAAAGCTGATGGCTATGACGATTATGTAAGTTTTTTTTTTTTTTTTTTTGAGCCTTGGTTTCTCCATTAGACATATTTGTCTCTCACTTAAGTGATTTCTTGGAGAGTGCTATGTAGTTTTTGTAGTTGACTGACAATCATTGATTTGTTTTCCTTCCAGCCCCCATATGAAGAATCCTACGCAGAGCCTGCCTATGAGGGATATGATAGTTATTATAGTCAGCAATCTGCACCTGCGTAAGTCAAAATGGATTTTATATTTCTATTTCTAGAGTGACTCAGTTTTCATTTATAGTTCTTAAATGTAAAGGGTGCTGTGTTGACATTTCTTTACAATCTATCCTCAGGGACACTGAATATTATGATTACGGACACGGAGAGGCTCAGGAAACCTCATATGTGCCATATGGTAAGACTTTGATTTTACATTTGTTGTTGTTGTTGTTTTTTTTTTTTTTTTTTTTTTTTTAACAATGTAACACACTCACTGAAGAGTCTTACAAGGCAGTGATTGGGCCTCATTTCTTCCTCACTCAGAATGATGACTTTTTTTTCCTATCTGTCCTTTTTGTTGTGTGTTTTTTGTTTTTGTTTTTTAAGCTCAAGATGATTGGGACAACTCATGGTCCGGCTCCGGGGCTGGAGGCAAATCCGCTCCAGCCAGGCAGACGAAGGGGTCCTATAGAGAGCATCCATATGGAAGATACTGAACGGCTACTGGTAGAGAGTTGCAATGGCAACTGTCTCCGATTGTAACTCACTTAACTTTTCAAAAGTAATTCCCGTCACGCTTGTTCCCTTTTTTTTATGCTTGATTTTATTTTTGTTTTTTTGGGTTGTTTTTTTTAAAACTCGGTAGAGACGTTTTGTTGGATGTATCATAGAGTGCCAGAGGAGAACATGAACGCAAGGTTTTTCATTGTTTATCTGTTTCCATTTAATGTTTGTTTTCAGTTGCGTAGTTGGCAGTCAAGGTCCTAATGACATAAACCGAACTAAGAAACAACATTGACATTTTAGTGATATTTGATGGTTATCTTTTCAGTTAGTTGTTCATTTACAAAATGTGATTGTGGCGATAAATTCTTCTCACTTAGGCTGCATTTTAAAGTCCTTCATGACTGGACAAAAATTATTCATAATGCCTCAATGTAACTTCACTATAACTAGAATAGATTTAGTTGCAAACTCAATACAGCCCTGAGCTGTTTTGATTTAAAACAAAAAGTATGTCTTATATACTTGTTTATATTACAATTCAAATCTAGTCTTGTGTCAAGTTACAGTCTCCTAAAATACTATTGAAATCCATTTGACAAAGAAAAATGCCTCTATTTTTGCCACCTTTACAATTGGTATATTTTGATCTGTCGTACCATTACTTTCAAAATCATCATTGATCGACTAATTCTTGTAAAGTTTGAAGGATTAACAATTCTTACTGTGTGTGAGCAGGGCTGCAGCCAACTCAATATTTTGTACATAACCGTAGGAAAACTGTGTATGCTTTTAAGCCGTGCCGTCTCCAAAATGCATAATGCTTGTGTACCTTTGGCTAAATAGGATACTAAATATATCCCAAAATGTTTTTCTGCAGTGCGTTGTTTCAATAAAGTTTCTAGTTTCTTTTTAATCAATCTAAACATGGTATTTTGCCTTTGTTGTACCAAAGGAATGCCTTCGGTTTGTGAAAGTGGTCCTCAGTGTTTCTCAAAGCTTGAAATAGCTGTATGTATATACGTCAGCGTTATTTATAAAAAAAAACAAACAGAAAAAGCGGTGTTTGACAAAGAGCTCATCCTCTTCGTCTGTCTTCAAAACGTTTCTAAATTACATTTGTAATGTCACCTTCCAAAAAAAAAAAATAAAGCTCATCATTCCTTGAAGTAATGTGCTGCCAAATACATGTTTGACTTGAGAATGATATAGTGCTTGAACATGTATTGTCATCAACCTTTAGTTAGTGTATCTCTTCAAGCTCTCAAGAGAGCAATGTATCTTCAGCCACTTGAAATAACTGAATTTCAACAGTATTTCAAATCAAGCTTGCAGGGATCTTACTTGACTTTGATGCAAAGTCATGCTGGCTGGTTTTTATAAAAGAAAAAAATCGCAGAGGAGAGGATTCTAAAAGCCTAAAGATCGCCACAAGAAGGTAAAACTAACCCAACACTCATTTGTTAGACTTTTTTGTTTTGTTTTATGTGGAAAAACATCAAGTAATGCAAGTCATCCAAAACATCCAAAACATTGAAGTACAAAATATGCTATCAGTAGTTATTCCGAGCAAAATAAGCCGTACAAAACAATCAGAAATGGTTGTGATGCAACTCTTGCTCAAATAAAAACAATGGTCCATCCATTTCACTCGATACTTAACCAATTTCCATCTTGATAATTTCTGTAGAATGTAGATTACTGAAAATTAGTAGTTGCACTCAAAGCGTTAAAACATCCCATTGGTGGACAAAACCCTTCAGCTTGAGTTGCATGATACTTTTGTAGTATAACGTTAGTTTTGCATGTGTGTTGTCCACTGTGTGCATGCAGGCTCTGGTGTGTCAGAGATCTCATTTCTTTTTCTCTTCGTAGGTTGTCAGAGAGTTGTGTAGGTGCAGTTGAGACAATGAACTCCAGCTTACCAGGCCTTTTACGGTCAGTTGAACAAAAATTTCAGATAATCACTTGAAATTCTTCTACCTGATGGGCTTTTTTTTTTTTTTTTTGACTCTGTATGAAATTTAAAGACTTAATGACCCTAAAATGTTTATCACCAGCTATTGATTGGAACATGAATTGAGTTTTTTTGTTTTTTTTAAGTGATACACAAACCTTGAATTTTGCTGCTAACATGAACTCTCGCTGTCTTTAACAGGTCATGTCCATTGAAAGTCCCTGGAAACAGCAGAGGCCTTGCAGTGTCTCTGAGACTGATGGCTTCTTGATCAATACTAATCCCTCAAGGGATTTGTCTGACCAAAACAGTGTAGAGGGAGCTTTCTCCATCACAGCTGAGAACATGCTCTGCTCTTCTGAAATATTGCTGTAATGATAAAAGAATCTTTTTTTTTTTTTCTTTATAAGAGGATGTTTTGTATCATTGATCATTTATCTTTTTATTGAATGTGTTCAGTTTTACGATATTTTTTTAAACAATACATCTTTAACTGGCTTTTTATGAAAAATAAAGTTTTGTACCTAAATTGTGTATTTTTTATTAAGATGTAAGAAGTCTGTCTGAACATGTGATAGCATCCCCAAAAGTGGATTCTCAGGATTAGCAGAATAATTTGTCTGATCTTGCAGTTTTTCATATTCCTGTTCAGTTCAGTCTTTGTAGATCTAATCATTCTTTATTTGATTTACCATATGTTGTCTTGTTTGCACTTATTTCTGTTACTCTTTATATGCAGCAATATGTATGAGGTCGCCAAAACAGACTACATCAGATGTGCCTGTCAACTACATGCTGCTGACTGAAGACAAGCAGGTTTCTGTGCAACAGCTAATTTCATTGAGAGATATGCAACACAGGTGAACTATGAAATGAGGTGTTGACCAGACCGTGTCATATTGAAGGCTACATACCTCCCTGTCTGAAGGCCCCATAGACACTGCAGGTGCTGATACACAGTTCTTTTGCCTCAATTTGATATTCTTGACTAGACTATCTTCTATCTGAGCCTGCAGTGGAGGTAGGATTTGGAGTCAACAAAAAGACCAAAGAATCCTTCAGTTAATGTGATTTGAATTAATGGGCTAAAACATTCACAGGCCTGGTGCTTTCAAGTAGATGTTGAAACTGAAACTAATGATTATTTTCATTATCAATTAAATCAATTATTTTCTCAATCTTAGGCGTTGGGTCTATAAAATTTCACTGTTTCACAAAGCCTAAGATGCAACCTTAAATGTCTTGTTTTGTCTCAGCAGTCCACAAACTAAAGATATTCAGTTTACTATCATAGAAGACTAAAACCACAACATATTCACATTTAAGAAGTTGGAACCAGGTCTTTTTCTTAAAAGAAAAAAAAAGACTCAAAACAATTAATCAGCCATCAAAATAGTTGATTAAATTTGGGTCTATCGACAAATTGATTAATCAACTAATCTTTGCAGCTCTGGTATTACATCCTCCCAGTAACTTTATTGATGGACAATAATGAAATTCCCCAAATAGAAGACCATTTCTAGTACAGAGGTTGCACCAAAGCTAGTTTCACATACACAACAAGCATTATTGTAAACACACAGTATTAGTAACCGCGGCACCACATCCTGTTATCAGGTCACTGTTATGATAACAAAGAAAGTGAAACGTCTGAATCTATTACATAACAGTTTCTTTACAGCACATTGTTTCCCTGTGCTTCATGGTTGAAATATCGGCGGAATGTCCCTTTAAAACGACTCTCCTCCCACAGGACGCTGACATATCTGCGCCCCTTGGTGGAGGTAAAGCACCTCGAAAGCTGGTTTGCCAACCACTAATAACCACTAGAGAAGAAGAAGAATATCCGCGCCCCTAGCAGCGGCTAGTTTCACATCAACAATGACTGTCTTCGTTGATTTCAGTGTATACACCGCCAGCATTTCAGTAACTATTCTGAAATTGTATTGCGTTTAGCGGATTATCTATGCACCAGAGTAACATCTGACACACACACACACTGAAGACACTGGCGCAGGTAAGCTCACATTTTCTTGTCTAACCTGTTTGATAGGTTGGTTGGGAGCTAACTTAGCTAGCTAGTCAAAATAGCCTGAGCTAGGCCTCAATCTTTGTATTTAATCAAGCATGGTCTTGGCAGACAGCTTGGGGTCCGTCCCTCATTGTACAGCTCCACGTTGTTTTCGCCTGCTGCCTCATGGCTCTAACACATAAGGCTCCCCAAAGAGATGTTTGACTCGATTAGAGATGAAGTGTTGTAGCTACTAAGCTAGCTTGTTATGTCAGCTTCCGCAAAAAACTTGCACTATATTAGGGGATGCTATGCAGCTAGAGAAAACATGTGTTGTAATACATGTTTATGAGGGAGAATCAGTGCAGGTCATTAGATTTATTTGGCATTGTACGCATTTTGACTGGCAGCAAAACAGCTTGAGGTTGTTTGATTTTTGCTGTTTGTTTTGACACCTTTCATAACACAGTTTCTAACCATAATCCAATCACTGACCAACACATCTTCATGCTGGGCCAGTAAATTCTATCCTATCTTATACATACCACATCTTGATTTGAATTATTTACATCCATCAGTCAATCAATATTATTTCATGTGAATGCACCAGATCAACCCTCACCGTCCCTCTCCCTGCATGTAAACAGGTCCCAGATCAAGGAGAGATATAAAATTAGACACGCAGCTGAGGGAAGTGAGCCGTGGGTGTGTCTGCAATGGCTGGTGGAAGGAGAGGGGCGAATCGTACCACGTACTGCAGACCTCCACTAAGCAATGAGCAGGGCTCGGTCAGCAACGGCAACCACTCAACCAGCTCCCCGGTCACTGGGGTGCGATCTCGTACAAGGTAAGAGAGTTTCCTTAGAGCTAAGGTTCAGTTATCATACACCCTATGAAAACAATATACATCACAATAAACTGTTTGAAAGTAGCTTTTTCTGCATAATCAGTGTCTTCTGCTTTGTCTGCAGGAATGGTTCAGGGACATGTATGTCCAGCCCCCCACTGGCTGCACAGACGGTGGTCCCTCTGAAGCACTGTAAGATCCCAGAGTTGTCCGTGGATCGTAACGTGCTGTTCGAGCTCCATCTGTTCTTCTGCCACCTCATTGCCCTCTTTGTGCACTATGTCAACATCTACAAGACTGTATGGTGGTACCCCCCGTCACACCCTCCTTCACACACATCACTGGTGAGTACTCAGCGATTAGCTGATAACTGATGATCCTATCAGTATCATGGTATCGGAGTCACTGTCTTTAAAGTCTCCTTACTGTGTCTGAGTTTTTATGTCTTGCTTTGTGGATGTTACAGTTAAACTATCTGCTTATTTATGTTTACAAAATAATAGAAGGTGACACATTTGAAAGTACTGTTGATTTAGTGTGTGTGGTGTGAGCGATAATCCTGAATCATTCTTATTATTTCCAGAACTTCCACCTGATTGATTATAACATGCTAGTGTTCACAATCATCATACTGGCAAGAAGGTTAATTGCAGCAATTGTTAAAGAGGTAAGAATTCTATTTTTGACTCCCACATTTTCAGCACTAAAGCACTCAACTAACTACCTACCTAAAACTCTCATTATACTCTTGCCTGTTTTTTTTTTTTTTTTTTTAAACATTCGAGTCCAAGGTAAGCTGAAACTGGATAATAACATAATCAAAGTGAATACACCATCCAAAAATATGTAAATATGCAATTACGCCTGCACAGGTCCAATTTTGCAAACCCACATCCACAAAGCTCAGTACTGAAATCGACCCGTTACCAGCGATTATCTCCATGTCAAACCCATCTGATTAAACACATAGCCTGCACAGTCACTCACTTTAAAGTGCTTTATTTTTACTTGTTGCACAATCATAATCTGTGTCCCTGCAAGAAGGGCAGTATTGCACATTCACTGACATTCACACGTCAGTACACACACAGATATGCAATCGCAGATACCGCAGCAGTTTGTCTCTCACACACACACGCAACAATGATTGCATACTGCTCACTTGTATGCCTCAGAACATTGTGCAACACACTCTGAAGTAGTAATCCACTGACATGCTCCACTTTACTTCCCAATAATAATAAAAAAAAAAAGTCTGGCAGCTAATTAGACTTGATAATATTAGCTGATTAAGATGTTAGATATACTGCAAATCATCTTTATTTCTGATTTCTCTTTTTTGTTCTCATTTCTGACTTCTCTTTTTTTTTTTTGCTCTCACTTGCTATCCGCCTGCATTTAGTTTATTTTTGCCCGTGAATTTATATAATTATATTTTTTACCCATTACACAACTTTTTTGCAGGTTACCTGTTGCGAACCTGCAAGTACCAGACCCAGTGCAAGACTGTGCTTTGACCTTGTTACTGTTTTGTTTCTCTCATACATCTTTTATTGTGTTTCTGTGTTTCCATGATGAATAAAGTTGGAAGGGTATAATAATTTTAATGCATATAACTCTTCCTGTCTGCCTCCCTCCTCTTATCTCCTGCAGGCATCACAGAGTGGGAAACTGTCCTTCCCTCATTCGATCTTTTTAGTGATGGCGCGGTTTGCTGTGCTAACACTGACAGGCTGGAGCCTGTGCCGCTCCCTCATTTACCTTTTCAGAACATATTCTGTCCTCAGCCTGCTTTTCCTCTGCTACCCGTAAGTATCCTCGGGGGAAACAAAGGGAGTTGCATTTGTACCACCTGCATGCGCTGCAGCCACAGTCTTGTTCCCCTGATTTTCTTAGCAACCCTAAAACATGAGACTGTCCTCCAAATCAACTTAAAATATATGTTCAATGTTTACTAGTGTTTCAATGTTGTTTGCTTATCTGTGTTATATCACTCCAACCTTATTGGTTTCTGCTGGCGTGTCTGATCTCGTGCTTTCTCTCATCGCTCAGCTGGATGTTTAATGTGTTGGAAAACAGTTGTTGCCACAGGATACGGTCGGCAAGAACTTGGCTCCTACCAAGAACTTGTCTGAACCAATTATCCTTTAAACTGAAGCATTCCTCAGTTGTAATAATTCAAATCTTATTAACTTGGTATGTTTGGTGTTTGTCTGCATTGTTGTGTAGTGCTTCAGTTCAAACACTGTTTTGTAACGTTTGCTTCATTAAATATTTATAATTTAATGCAGTTTGAAATTGGACTTACTTACTTACGACACCCATCATTTCCTAAGCTTGATAGCATTTTGCTTGGATACTGTTCTCAAGTGTCTGTGTTTGCAAACAGTTTCAGCATGGTTGGCCACAGTGGTAACACCTAGCAAGCAGTTGACGGACATTGAAGTGCAGACAGTGGTCAGGTTGAATGTTGATTCTAAAGAGGACAATGTTGTAATGATGTGGTAAATCATGGAATGATTTAGAACTGATAAGACAAAGGCACACAGTTGCTCAAAGCAATTTACATGCTCAACCAGTATTTGCTTTACTAATTTACATCAGTGAGAATATTTGCTTAACTATCCCGGCAGTGTCGATGCAGGACTTTAGGTCTAGTAAAATATGAATTCCTGCCCTTCTCTCACAGGTTTGGGATGTATATTCCTTTCTTTCGGCTGAGCTGTGACTTCCGGCGAGCAGGTCCGCTCTCCCCCATTGCCAGCATCGGCTCCAAGGAGGTGGGTAGCGTCAGCCGGGGAAGGGACTACCTGACCGTACTGAAGGAGACGTGGAAGCAGCACACCAGCCAGCTGTATGGCGTTCAGGCTATGCCAACGCACGCCTGCTGCCTCTCTCCAGACCTCATCCGCAAAGAGGTGGAGTATCTGAAGATGGACTTCAACTGGAGGATGAAGGAGGTGCTGGTCAGCTCAATGCTCAGTGCTTACTATGTGGCCTTTGTGCCTGTGTGGTTTGTCAAGGTGAGAAACCGTTGGGCCTGGATTGTCTCAGTATGGTATCACTAGTGTCTTTTTACGTACCACAATACAAGAAGAATGTTTTCTTCATCACCTAAATGCTTTACAACATCTAATCTTTTTTTTAATATTTCTTTTAGAGTACACAGTATGTAGACAAACGCTGGTCCTGTGAGCTGTTCATCCTTGTGTCAGTCAGTACATCAGTCATCCTCATGAGACACTTACTGCCACCTCGCTACTGTGACCTGCTCCACAAAGCTGCGGCTCACCTGGGCTGCTGGCAGAAAGTAGATCCCTCGCTCTGCTCCAACGTTCTTCAGCACATGTACGTACCACTCGCAGCTTATTATTGGTGTCAGGTGAACAAAATTAGTCACGTCACAGTAGTTCCAGTAAAATCAGATTAGATGAGTAACACATTTAGACCGTTTTAGTCAAATCTTCACCTTGCTCTGCTGCCTCTTTTTCCTCACAGATGGACAGAGGAGTACATGTGGCCACAGGGAGTCCTGGTCAAACATAATAAGAATGTCTACAAAGCCATGGGTCACTACAATGTTGCAGTGCCATCAGATGTGTCCCATTATCGCTTCTATGTGAGTATTCTTTGATGAGCAGGTCATGTAGAGCAAACATGACTAAAGAGATGGCAGCTTTTTTATTTGAGTCACTAAATAGCAAACATGGTATTTGTGGTATGTCAGTACTTAAAGAAGCAGTTATTTGCAAATATTTATCTGATGACTGACTGCTTCCGTCTCTTTCCATCCCCCTAGTTCTTCTTCAATAAGCCTTTACGAATATTGAACATACTCATCATCCTGGAAGGTGCCATGATATTCTACCAGCTCTACTCGTTGATATGCTCAGAAAAATGGCATCAGACGATATCGTTGGCTTTGATTCTCTTCAGTAACTACTACGCCTTCTTCAAGCTTCTAAGAGACAGAATAGTCCTAGGAAAGGCATACTCGTACTCAAACAGCTCATCAGACCAGAAAGTCAGTTAGACCCAAGTTATTATTGGTCATACTCACTTTGGAACAAGACAAACATGTCTAAGAGCTCTGTATTTTTTCTACAAACTGCATTTTGTGTCACATTTTTGTTCTGATCTGCCATAATAAAAAAAGAAATATTTTTGTATTACTTTAAATGTTTGTTTTCATTTGGTTCTAAATATGTGTCCTGTCTGACTACAAGGCCTCTAATTGGATCTTGGTTGTTAGGACATTTGTCATTTCATATATTGCGTTATTAATGGAGCTCTCCAGCAATTTTGTGTTGCACTCGCATAAAGCATGATAGACAGATTTATTAAAAAAACAAAAAAAAAACCCCAACAACAATGGTCAAAACTGATGCAGCGATATCTGAAATTGTAGAGAATAGGTGCTCCAATGATGCTACAATTCCCATAATACAACTCAATAGCATATTATGATGCGTTCATGTTATATTGAAATCAACAGTAATTTCAAGTTTCTGATGTCAACATCCAGGTCATGATTATGACTAGGAAATTGATTTAGCTGAATGTTAGCTAAAGTTTGTCATTTAAAGTAATTAAACACAAGTTTAATAGATAAAGGTGTATATTGTACCTGCACAGTATTTTTAACCTTCACATGACAAACTCTGCGACCATGCAGCCATCTTGAGTTGTGTAATACATGAATAACATCTATCCCTTATCATGTAAACGTGGCATTAGACTCCAGGCTTTGAAAACGTCCATTTCTTCTAAACTCCATGCATTAAGTTGTAAATGCGGCTTTTCTATAGGAAAATTGCAACCTGCCAACCCAAGCTGAGATAACCCTGCTGATGTCATCAGGGTTTACTCTGATAACTCCCTTTGAAACCAAAAGGACACCTCCTCTGCTGCTCTTCCTGAGATTTCTTCCTTTGATGGGAGTTTTTCAGTACCACTGGACACCCTTTATAAGTAATGATTAATGAATAATCTACTAATGCTTTATAAATCATTTATAAGCCATTAATACGCATAATTTTTGGGTTGCCAGGTGGTGAAAAATACCCCCTTTCTATACCCTCATAACATTTGCTTTATCTATTTCTTTGAGAAGATTTAGGAAGATGAAAATCCGTTTATTACATTTATACCTGCAGACTTTAATTATTTTCATTAATGACTAAAATAAATAATTAAATATAACTACAGACCTGATGACTTACACTCACCATTTATTAATAACTTTTAAGACCAGATGACTTATCAGAAAGTGTGAGTCAGTTGCGAATGGGTCTGTTATTAATAAAGAGTGTTTCACATGTCCTAAGTCAATGAGTCATTAATAAACAGATCATCTTCATTTGTGAAATCAGAGGAATATCCCTTCAACTTACAAGTAAAGTCACTCATCCGGGTGGAGGATTTCCCCTGTTTACCATCTAGAAACCCGGCAGTCACATAAACACATCAGTGAGATATCAGTGAGATGTTTATGAAGAACATTGGCGTCACCGTGTGGCCTGTTTGCAGCATCGTCAGCTCCAACTGTGTAACAGCAAACCTTCAACAACAGGGGATTAAAAGAATCACCTCATGCAAGAAGGACGTCTGCAAAGAGCTATCATCGGCTGTGTTGAGCAGGACACAGCATCTTTCTCACCGCACCTGTAGTAAACAGATAGTAAGCGGCAGCAGGTTTTCTGCAGGGCTGCTGTTCTCTGGCGCACAGCGGGGCGGACTGGCCCTTTAAGGGGGATAAAGACGACAGCTCCGCACAAGCCGAGCGCATCGATGCCGCGCTTTATATCCCACCAGGCATTTACACCGGTGCTGCAAGGATAATTCATCATCTTCGTGCTTTCTAAAGGCGAATTCCTCTGAAGTCAAACGTGTGTAAATCCCGGCAGGAGAAATGTGACACTGCGCCCAGCAGATGTGCTCTCCGGTGCGTAATTGATTCGGTAAGTCTTATTTGTGTCATCTGTAGACGATAAATCTGTTTACACGTATTTTTTTTACTGTTTATTTAACCATACGGTATAACAAACTCCCTGTTTGAATAGCGCTCATAAACTGGAGCTTCTACAGTGTTGATAAAACCCAAACAAAGACAGATTTTAGCGTATAAAGTTGGCATTGTGTACGTCTAGTGGCCATCTTTGGATCGTACTTTGAACGGAGGCTGGTGCAGTGTTGAGGAGGTAACAGCTATTATTACAGTCATTTCATCTATTGTAATGGGATAAAGCGTTATACGCCCAGTGCCCGAGATGATAATAGCATTAATGTGCTCACTTGGTCTAATAAAAACGCGCCATAATGATAAACAACCACTCTACTGCTGTAATAGTTGGAAGGTAGCAGTATCACTGCAAAACTGCGCTCCTTACTGGAATACTGTAGTCTACAATACCAAGTAAACAGCAGGTGAACACAGAAATTGTAATGCAATTTAATACAGTTCCTTTGTGAAGTTAATTTTATATTAAACATTATTTATGCTGCACTGTTTTGCACTGTATTGCATCATAGAAGTGTTTTTATAATGTAAATAGATAAGAGAAGGTATTTAAATCCTTCTATCTTACCACAGATAAGTCTCAGTAATAATGCAGTATATTGATTTTCTCATCCAGCCATTTGTCTGAGTGATAAACATTAGGTCCATCTGTATGACATAGGCTCCTCTGAGGAGGCATGTTGTGCATCTTGGTGCAGCAAACCAATCAAATGTCTGTCTATGCATTTCAGTTCTTCATGCAGTAAGAGATACAAACAAAATCTAGTGTGCTGTAGTTTTTTTCGTGGGGAATTTTAAAAAAAAGTATATTTAATTGGTTTGTTTGGAAGGAAACTGTCATGAAAACATTAATCCACACGGCTCCAGTTTAAGCTTGTCTAAAAATATTCTTTCTAGGTTACTGTTTCATTAAAAAAAAAAAGCCAGAAAATTGCTTCTATTAAAATCTGTCCTCTGGGTGCTATCCTATTTAATTAGATTAATGGTGTACTCTTCCCTCGTTGTTACTTGTTACTAAAATGTACTAACACTGGATGTTTGTTGCAGGTGTTCAGTTTGGGATGCTGTTTAACTAATGAAAGCATCAGCAAATGTTTATTTTTCTGCAGAGTGGAGAATCCTGAGCTGCAGGACTAATTTTGGCACAGTCCAAATCCTGCAGAGCTCTTCTTTGAAGGAGGGGGAAACCTGCTGGTTTTGAACTTCCTACCTTTGTTTCAGGATATCCTGGTCATCAGCGAAGGAATTGCCCCTTCATCTTACCCCAGAAAGCTTCACTTAAGGAAAACATCAGTAATAATGGAAGACAAACGCAAGAAGCGGAGCCCAAAGGTGTCTCTCCCTCAGCCCCCTCCTCCCCCCATCAACCCCCGCAAACTCTCCGTCCTGCCTGCCAGCAAAAGTGCCACCTTCTCTCTCGGCCTGCCGCAGCCTCCCTCTCCAAAGAACAGAGGCAAGTACAAAAGGTCCATAGGAGCACCAGGGCAGCCCAGAGAGGTGTTCACAGCCGTTGTAGCTCCACCAAAGACCACCAGGTTTGTGTTTTAAAGTAACAGGAAAATGCTCCTGAAAACATTTTCTGCATTTTTTTTTGGTTCCATCTAATTATTTTGTGGCTTATTTTTAATTTTCATGCAGATAACTGGTCAAATTAGATAATGTGAGATCACAAAATGCACTCAGCTGCATCTGAATATAGTAGCGAGCAATTACATGAGTAAAAATATGTAAACACCAAATTTTTGGAGTACCTCAGGATTAAAGACGCCACACTCACCATATTGCACTCACTTTAAAAAGTACATTATACTACATCAGACTTGTCTTTTACATGTTGTCAGAAGCCATTCTGGCAAGTTTTGCAAAACTATCAGAACAGAAGTAGACGAGGCAGTTTACACTACACCTTAAAATGTAATTAAAGAAATAATCAATAATTATTGACATAATACTTTGTATGCATGCAATGAAAAGACTGAAGGTTTGACTGTTTTTCTGGAATTTGTCATTGAGTTACAGAAGCAGGTTACACATGATTCTGATGTTTTCTGCCTGTTTTCTTATCTGTCAGGCCCCACAAGGAGAAGCCCCGGGCCCCCCAGCCAGCAGGGCCCAGTAAAGTAGTCCAGTCTTCCCCCCTGCAGCACTCCTTTCTCACAGATGTCTCAGACGTGAGAGAGATGGAGGGAGGGCTCTTAAACCTCCTTAACGACTTCCACTCAGGCAAACTGCAGGCTTTCGGTAAGACAACCTTGATTAGAAAGGCCACCGAGGGAATATTCTGTTACAGGCTTAAAGTAAAGCCAGTTGAAAAGTGGCTTTGTTACATGAAACAGACTGAAATCAATTACTGTGGTGCTATTTTTGCACATCTGCTGCCATGGAAATACTTTTGACTTTGCTATAATCCCCGACATAAGATACAACGCTTTGTACCATAGGAAACTCACAAACAGCTGTCTTGTATTCTAGGGAAGGTGTGCTCCTTCGAGCAGCTGGAGCACGTGCGTGAGATGCAGGAGAAACTCGCGCGACTGCACTTCAGCCTGGACAGCCATGTGGAGGAGCTTTCAGAGGACCAGAGGAAGTGTGCCTCTGACCACAACCTGGAGCACCTCCTTTGCAATGTAAGCACAAAGCAGCAGTCCTGGTCTGTGTTAGTCAAATGAAGTCGATATATTTCAAAGTTACCAAATTCCTTTTTCTGTTATGATCCTTCCGCTGCAGCTGAACAGGAAAACACTGTCAATCGAGACATAAAAAGGGAATTTAGTACTGTAAAAGATATCCACTTTATTTGATTTACTCAGACGGCTGAAGCCCCATGTTATCTTCAGATAAACCCAGATACCCAGCTTTTGACTAACACACATCAGTAAACTAGTATGTTATTTTAAACCATATGTCCCTTTTCTTAAATGAATCTTTGCCATTTGATGGATTGAATAAAGTGTATTTCAAACAAGGAACATTTTGGCATTTTACACCTGTCTACCAGAACACATTTTCCAACTTGTTCCACACACTGGTTGCATTCAGTTTTCTTTGTTTTTATCCACAGCATGTTCAGCAGCTCAAACTATCAATTTACCCTTTTAAAATGATATAAAACCAAGAGGAAATTAAATGATTGGGTCAGTAGTGAAACACTACAGTGTGCATTTATTTTAATCTTTTTAAATGCTCCATCGTTCAGCAGATTAAGATATTTATCACATGTATGCACTGTTAATGGTTCAAGCTCCTGATTTATTGAGTGCATGTGACCACTTTTTCCTCCCTCTCACTCTTAGCTGTGATAAAATAATATAAATACAATGCTGTATAACGAAGACTGAGATTAGATTTATCATACACTGATGTTAAAATTGTTATAAGGTACTGAGCATGTTTAAATGTTAAATATTATCCAGCACAAACAGTGACGTGTAGTCTAAGAATGCCTTGAAAGACTTTCTATTGTTAGCTGTAGTTGTTGTGTGGCTCCTAGTTACCCACGCCTGAGGCTGGTATGCTGGCTGTGGAAATCGCAGCGCTACAGTATGTGTGAGGGAGGCGAGAAAAAGCTGTCAGCTCATTACAGACACGAGTGCCAGGAATACTTGCGAGCTGCAGCAGCAGCAGCAGCGGTGGATAATTCTGCCACAGAGCAGACGGGCTGTGAAGTGAGTTTCCTTTGTGTGGACAAGAAGGGAAATTGAGAATTTGCCTTTGTAAACACTGTAGTCGGATGATGGGAGCTGAATTCAAATATTGACCGAACAAGCACACATACACACACACCCACAGGCTGTTATGTAATGTGATCAAATTTAGTGATTAGTCCCTTGTAGCACCACCGCATTTTCTTTTTCTGGCTGTTTCTATTTTCAACACACCTCTCATGCGACTGTGTCTTTCATTTGTTCCTGCAGCTGGAGGAGCTCAGCACATCAATGTATCCTTCTCTAATCAAATGACTGTTTATTTATCGGAAACACCGGATTTAAATAATCTGTTTTTAGTTCAAAGTCCGTCTGTGTGAATCCTTAACGTGTCCGTGTTCAGACAAAAGCTCCACTTGGCTGAGAACCAGGACCTGCCCAAGACATCTGGTCCCTGACAAAGTGAGGTGTGGAGGACGGCAACCGTGCACACTCATCTTCTCACAACATCCAACCAGTCCAGGTTGCCATGGCATTGATCCAGCTGCCTTAGTAACAGAATGGAAAGATCCACAGGAGGAGGGGCTATTTTTTTTTTTCCATTTGTTCAGTGAAGGCGAGGTAACAACACGGTGACTCAAAGCAGCAAAGCATTAAATGAACACGCCAACCAAAATCATAAACCCCCTCATTCATAGCACAAGAAATGACCGACGGGTTTACCGAACAGTTGTGTGAAAGGAAAACATTGTGTCAAAAGTCAAAGGATGTTGTTATCGTTGACTAACTTGGCTTCAGTTACTTGTTACATCATTGGGTAACAAATATCTGAATCCAGGTGAGTATAATCTTTGGTTTTCTATTTTCCATTACAAAAAGCACATCTCATGAAAGTTTAAGAATTTATATTGTGTTTTCTTATTTCATGTTATGCCTGGTAGTACATGTCTGTTAGGAAAGGTTCAGAAAATTTAGACATATTTAACGTAGCAAACATATTTGGCCCTTGTCGACAACACTGTGGTTAGCTTAGATGTTTTATGGGAGTTTTCACTTTTGCTATTATTCTGAATACACTCCCTCATTTTTATATCTTTGCTAAAAGTTTATTACTGGAACAAACTGGATTTAATAAAAGCTGGAGACTCATTCTTATAACTGCATTTAAAGGGACAATGTGGAGACCTTGTGTACAAAATATTTGATTAAGTTAAATGTAAAATGGTTGATATGATGTTTTGCTAATGTGCAGCTCAGCTACTGTATGTGATGGTTTAATATGGAACTCGAGTTGGAGGATTTTGTCAGTGCTTCTTCAGGACTATCTTTATTTTTGTGAATGAGGGCAGCAGCAGCATCCCTTCAAGCACAAGCTAGTCCACCCTGCTACTGAAATGCTGTAAAATCACCTACTGTAACACGTAGGTCGACGGGGACTCTGTCCAGTCTGACATCCGCTCCTCTCTCATGACACGGTGTTGAATAGCACGTTCATATAGAGATGCAGCAGGCACAAATCTGTACAATTTGATTTCAGAATGGCAGCTACTTTCATGTTTAAAAGTTCAGGGGGTGAGATAATGATTTGCATTTTAATTCCAAACTTGGCCGTAATATGTAATCCCAGACAAGCCTATTAAAGTGACATTACTGTTGAAATCAGAGGAATGAAAGCGTACCGTGTAATTTCTCAAAGCATCTTACATCCAGTTATTAAAAACGTAATACCAGTCTTTTGTTCTTTTGTACAGCTTGCTAAGCCTACCTCTTTTCCAAGGCCTCGGCCTGGATAGCCTCTGTAGTGACATGCTACATTTCTTGTCACTACATAAAAGATCCTACACAGCTATTTTCTGTTATTTTACATGTTAGGGGAAAGTTTGTCAGAAGACGAGTTTAGACGAAATGCCATAGGCACAACTGAAAGAGAAAACTAAAGATTCTCTCTTGTGTATTCATTGACTGCACCCATTAATAAATGCAAATTTGGCAACTTCAGAGGCAGACAATATGTGTTTTTTTGGACAGAAGTGAATTCCCCTTTCATCTTGAAAAGCAACATAATGTAACTGTCAAGATATAAAGGGGGATTCCACCAATTTTGCATATGAAGTTTCCGTGTCACATAGAGTACTACACAGCCTGTGAACACAATTGTATAATGTCTTCTGTGGCTCTGGAAAGTCTGAAAAACCGATGGAATCATCAGAGCTTTTTAGCAGAAAGCTTGCTTTAAAATTGGCTGCATGGAGTTTGAAATATGTGTTTTAAGGAAGTTCAATAAAATATGCTGCTGAATTTCATTAAAGGACAAAACTCCCTCCATCACAGTTCCACTAAATTTTGAAAGAGGCACACACACAAGTTAGTTTTACAGAAATAAAACACTTTAATATATATCAGTCTGTCTTTGCTCTTGTTCACAAACAAGTTCAATATAATTTAACAATAGGTGAGTTAAAAGGCTACTTGAAGACTGGCACTATACTGAGACAGAATCATCGATCTGGGCCTTCACTGTTTCTCAGGCAACCCCAGGAGTAAAGCTGAACTCCTTTTCCTTTCGAAACCAACCTTGATCTAGGCATCAGTGTACATAGATAGATATATATCTCCTTAACAAAAATATAAACAATTTTGATCCCGCCAGTAAATTTTGGTCATGCAAAAAAGAAAAAAAAAAAAAAAAGAAAACTCAGCACATCATTAACAGGATTTCAAACCATTACACAATAGATAAATTAACTGTACCATCATACAGCATACGATTACAGACCAAGCTAATACTGTGCAAATACACATTTGAGCTGTACAAAATTATTTTGTACTATTCTTGTTAATCTCAATTCACAAACCTTTTAAAACAACTACATAAGACATCTTAAAAATATCACATCACATATGATGAAACAGCAAAAATATACACCTTTCAGATCCCTGTCTTCTTCCTTCTTTTTGTGCATTTCAATTTTACATTCTGCAATAGTGTTTCTGATTTGTCTACAGTACATGTTTAGATTATGAAAAAAAAGGGATGACAATCATATGATGGTAAAATGTAAAACTCATGACGTCTATCATGATAATGAGCTACCTTTTCAAAGTGCAAAGAGAGCAGGTTGAGTACGTGTAAGACCTGATGTCAGTATGTTACAATTGTCCATGCTTTGTACCAGAGGAAATCTCACTGAGATAAGAATAAGAGCTCCTAATCTTTAAGGACTTTCTCTTTATTGATATAAAAGTGCAGGCACTGTAAGAAATGTAGAACATCTCTGTCTTCAAGTAAGGTCAGTGTTGTGTCAATGCTCTTTCTTCTCTTCCAACATTTGGTAGTGTTTGGATTCTGCTTTACCTTTAGGACAAAGTCCTCAGGACCTCATTTAAACCTTTGTGGACATTGGCAGGTTGGGAGGCAGCAAACTCAGTCAGGCTGGGACCCATCTGGACATAAAGGGCTTGGCACAGGTTGGCGGTAGCGCCGCGCACGCTGCCGCCCCGGCCATGAATGGTCCCACTGTGGGTAGAGGTGCCAAGGAGGTGCCACAGCAAGGGCAGCACTTTCTGCTCCACCATCTGGGGCTTGCGAGGGTAGAGCTCTGTCACGAGATCTGGATATAAAAAGTGAGAATTGATAAGAGGTGGTCAGATATACAAACCAGTTCAAAAGCTGAGGCTTAAACTTGCTACATGTTTCAGAATGATTACAACAGACATACCTGCAACCTTTTCAATAAGATCCACCTTTGCTTTGCCGCTTAAAAACTGAGCCTTGGCGCAGAAAGGCTGGAGAAGGAGTATGTTATCTGCCAAGGAAAGAAAACAAAGAAAAAGTCAAATACAATTTCTCAAATCAGACCAAGCATCAAATTTCACCTGTATCAAAAGTTCTGAATTCTGGAAATGAGTACCAAGATTTAAGATCAGTGCATTAATAGCTCCAATAGCAGCAGAGTAGATGGCGTTGTTCTTGGAGTTGAGGTGATTGTCCACAATCGCTGGGACAAGGATGTTGACCACTTGGGACAAGTTTTCCTTCATCAAGTGGATGATTTTCTGTAGAGACTCGAGGGCATACAGATTGACCTTGCTGTTGGATTCCTGCAGCCTTGACTTGAAAGCATCAAACACCTGAAAGAAGGGAGAGCAGAGAGAGAAGAAAAAAGGGTAAAAGGTGGAAGAGAGACAGTTTAGTGATGTTTTCCTGGTGATTTTTATGATTAAAATTAAGAACCATGATAAAAGGTACATAAAAATATTGATGTAATTAGAATAAAATTTCTACTAACTGGGAATATACTATTGATGACCATGTTGGGGTTGTGCTGGCAGTCAGTCACTAGCTGGTCGATTCCCTTGATCCTCTCTCTGAAGTCCTTTGAACCCAGTAGACCTGAGATCTGCTTGATGTATTCGGTCTTGTCTGCAATACTCTGTGTCTGAGATCTACAGCTGTAATGGCTATTGGTCTCCCTGTAGATGAAGCAAATTAAATGTTATATCTTTATAAACCTGTCAGTTAAATATTAGTAACTTACTTTCCATATATATTTATGCAGTTTATGTAAGCTACACCTCTACTACTGAGGCTGAATTCAGTGTTTACAGGTCTCTCTGCCGTACTGGTTGATAATTACACCCACCTGTTGGTCTGGTTGAGTGGCTCTCTGGTGAGAGACGAGGCCCTGACTGTGCCACTGCCTGGAAGGGAGCGTCTGCCTCTGGCTGATTGGGTGTCTTGGGGCATCTCACCAAGACCCTAAAATCACCCACAATCTCGAGGTAAGATGACAGTGTTTGACCTCTAGCAAAAACACCAACATTGTATTCACATGCAGTAGCAAAGACTGAACCTTTGTCTTGAGAGTGAAGACAGTGTCTCTGACAGTTGGCAGGTCTTTGGTGGGGATATATTTTTCCAGGATCTTGTCAAAGTCTGGGTGGGACGACAGGGACAGCAGCATTCGACGCCCGTAGTACCTATGGGTTGAACCAGTGTAAGAATATACAACCTGAGTGCCAGTATCAACAGTCTTTGTGAATTATTGTTTGTCTGCAGTATTGTTGTTTTTGGATTTGCAGGCCATAAGCAGCATTTAGTAAAGCAAGACAATCATTTTTGTTTTTTTCTTTTAGAGCTGTAGTCAACCAAAGAAAATCTTGGGTCAACTGAAATCGTACATAATAAGCATTTATAAACTGTTACACTGAAGTCTGTACTGTACATTTACTGTCAGACAGACAACTTACTGCTAACCTTTTCATCTGCTCAGCTTGCATCACTCATCTACCGCTCACTCTTTCTCGCTCGCTACGCAAACATACTACGCAATGCCGTATTCCTTAGAGTTACGCTACCAATAGTTTCCCAGGCAACGACACGGAGGTAGACTCACGTAACGGAACAGCGCTGCACAGACACTCCCAAACACTATTGATTTCCGAATGAATGGATATTTGGCGTTATTTTTTACATTAAAAAAATATTTTTTTGGCCTGGCGGGAGTTCTTGTTGTTATAATTATAGGAGAAATACTGATTCAGTAAACGCTTAGTAAACATTGGGTACAGTTAGACCTAGCAGTCTCCATTAGGTTGGGCGAGCTCAAAGTTGTGAAAACAACGGGGGTGTTTTGAATACACCCCCATTTTCAGGTAATTTGTTAGTCTGTCCCTCCTGCTGCAGGAAATAATGGATTAATCCTGGAAAGCTATTGATGTAGCACTTTTCTCCTTATGAAAGTAACACGGCAGTTATTTGACCAATGAGAATTTTGTCGGACAAGAGCCTATCGACCAACTAATCGACCAGGAGACCACAGCCCTATTTTATTTAACGTTTTTAATATTAATGTCAGTTATGGTGAGACACATATCAACTAGAACAAACTAAATAAAGGTTTGTTATATGCAGAATGTTGGGTTATACTGTTGTATTGCATTGTACTAAAGTTGGTTAGTTGGTTTATGTGGTATGCGTCTTAACCACTAAGCTACCAGTATGTCCCTTGTGTATTTTATGACGTATTCTCATATCAAGCAAATCTCTTGGCTATTTTTCTTTTAATCTGGACCGATGGGAAATGTTTAAAGCACAAAATCTAGTGGAATCATCTGTGTTTTATATATATTTTTAATGGGCTAGTAATACAGATTTCATGGTACCAATTTGTGGATCCAACTTCTCATAAATGTTGTTGAACATTTTGCTATTCAGAAAATATTAATGAATCTGAAGTTCTTAATTTGTGCAAAACACGAACACTTAGATTAAATCTGTGCATACAAGATTTGTAAAAACATAACTGAAATCCCTCTACATACCTGGCTTCCTGTGAGGAGTCTTGCGCAAGCTTGGTGACTGCAGGTAAGATTCTGTCAGTGAGATCTTTACCTCCAGAAAGGAGACGGGCAGCACCAACCTTCTCCACCAGATTGGCCAGATGCTGGGCGGTGCACTTCCTCACCACTGCATTGAGATGACTAACAGCAGAGGGAAAACCAATTCAGAAATTAAAGATTAAAAATGTTTAACGATTCCATTTTAGGATAGTGTGCAAGATAGATAGATTCTAAGTTTAGTGAAACAGCCCTTTACTGTGTGTGAATGTGGCCAGTGCATACTGACCTGAGTCCCCCGGAGAGTAGAGCATTGATTCCACGAGTGGGGGTACAGTGCTGTACCATGCAGTCCAGTGCTGCATCAACATCCTGCCTAATAAAGGCGTTAGTCTCCCCAGCCTTCTGCAGTAAGGCTTTCACTGTCCCCTCCAGCTCCTGGTCCATTGCCCTCTGCAGGTGGCTGTACAGGTCACCCAGTGTACACACTGCAACCCTGGACACACCTGACCGCAGGTTCTTCACCTGAATAAGAAAGACATTTTTGATGCGAGTGGACAACAGAACATTGGACATATACAGTAGATTAAAGACACAGCATTAAAGATAAACAAACAAAAACAGTAAGGAGTTTACACATGCACTTTGAAGTCAAGGCACCGCATAAATGCAAGACACTGACAAATGAAATTGTTCTGCAAAATCAGATATCAATATGTAAACCAGAAAAGAAGCAGTTCAATTTCAGAGAGAGTAATACGTGTCAAAAGTGATGTGGGCAGGTTATACAACAAGAATAGCTACCTCTTGAATGAGAGACAGACAGACATCATGAAGCCTGCCCTGGAGTGTGTCTGAGTGGTAGTGGGCCAGAGAACGTAGGAACGTCAGACCTTCGATCTTCTTCTCCCTTTACAAAAAAACAAGGTTGGTAATTAGTTAATTATTTTTTTCTTGTTCTACATTCTATTAACCTCTGTGGGACCCTTGGATTTGAGTTATCAATATGAGGATCAAAACTATTCTCCTCTGAAGCAGTGAAACTGGGGTACTGTAACATTGCAAATGTTTCTCACCAGTCCTCTGAGCTCAGCAGGTTGAAACTCTGTGTCAGTGCCAGCTCAGGCTTGGAAAAAGGACATAGCTCCGGAGGCTCAGAGAGATTTTTCTTGTGGCCTGTAGCGCCAGGAGACAGCTCATCTAAATGGCCCGTCAGATACCACACAACACACAGACACACAGATTCAGTCTCATGTTACATCTCTATCCGTCTGAAAACAAGCAGTGTGTGTGGGCAGCGGTGCATTAACAGCAGGTTGTCAAAACAAAGCATTGTTGCACATTATCCAAAGCAAACATCTTATTCAGCCATGCTCTGATGGCTTTGACAGTCTAATTAATGTTCCAACATTTTCTATTTCTATAAACAAAGACTTGTTAAAACTGTGGGTCATCTATTTATAATGCAGTGGAATATTGCTAAATATTCAAGACACAGAGCAACATAATAATGATACAGTGACATGAACACGCTTTGGTTGTTTAAAAAGTAGAAAATTAAGCTTGACATTTTGTGCACAAAGATGAAACATTGGGCTTTCAGATCCACTGACCTGAGCTGTGGGACAGTGAGGGTCGGGTCCTGCTGAGGCTAGGAGCCCTCCTAAGACGGGACATGTTTTTGGGGTTGGGGGGCACCGTAGGGGGGCTTGGCTGGTGGGGCGGAGTGAAGCACTTGATGGGGCTTTGGGGGCCAGGTGGGCTGACAGGACTGGTGGGGCTGATAGGCGACTCGTCAGAGGGAGGGTCTGCTTTGGTGGAAGTCAGTGTGTTGCCGTTCAGATGCAGATCTACAGCAGAGAAACAAACACTATGACACTTTAAAGACTATGACAAAAAACAAAATACATAAATACAAATACAGTAAATAAAGACAAATTTAAACATTTTTCTAAACTGAAAACATTTTTTCTTTTGCTATTGATTGTCTGAACATTTCACATATGAATAACTATTATAAATAACTATTATGTGTATTGAGCCACAAAAATGTACTGCATTTGTTAAATATAAAGGGTGGTAAGATATGTATTTATTTTATCATAAGGGGCAAAGAGGATCCTTGGAATAGCTTATTTCCAACCAACAGTAAAACTGGCTACAATTCGAACTTGAAACTCCACGTTATGATGAAATGAATTTATGCAAAACGCCTCTTGCCTTTGATGATTAACATGCTGTTCTCCTCTGTAGGTGAATCTGATAACATCTGTCTCACACGGTGGCGAATCTTGTCTCGTGTGTTGTCCCCGTGACCAAGCTGCCCCTCCGACTGATCCAGGCGCTGCAGCCGCATCTTATCCCGGCTAAACCTTGTGTTCTTCACCCTCTCCTGCACATGCATCAGTAGAAAACACACCAAGTGGTACTTGGTAACTGGAAACTTTCTATCATGTGCTATGATTTACCATTGGACAAAGTGTGACTAACCTTAACCTCATCTGGACGAGGGCTGTCATCACTGTCTGGGTGACTGGCAGAGAGAGCATGGCTGTAGATGCCTCCTGAGGGATCAGTAGGAGGTTTGGCCACTGAATCACCCTGCTCAAGTGACAAGGCCACTCCTGGACGACTGGAGGACACTGCAGTTTCAAACATGCCTATGAAACATGAGGGTGGTGTTTGCAGATAATTTAAATGTATGACCAGAGAGGTGGACACCATACTGTCTCAACTGCTGAATGAATTAGTAATAAGGTCTGCTTAAAATTTTAACAGTGCAATTTAACTGTGATCATGAAGGAAAGAATGTATTTATATTCAAGACCATTACTAAATGAGGGTTATTACAAACTGTATTTTGTAGTGTTTCTTTGAAACTCAAACAGGACATTGGGAAGCTTTGCCTTTCAGTCTGTTGTAAAACAACACTGAGCTAAAATACTAGTTCAGCCACAGAGCAAATTATTGGATAACTAAATAATGACTTATGACCACACTGACCTCTTCCAATGACGCCTTCAGGCATGTCCATGGCTGGTGAGTTCCTGCTGTTGTGGCTCTGAGATCCTAAAGGTCAAAGGAAAGGACTGATTTAATTATTTAAGCACAAAAAACATAATCACAAGATGAATCCAGGAGAAAGCCTTGTTCTGTTTGATGTTATCACTGGCTTACCTTTGGCAGGTTTCAGAGCTCTGACTGATTCCCGGAAAGCTGGTTTGACCAACGGAGGGGAGGGTCCTATGGTCTCTTCCTCAGTTTTGATTGTTCCGTTGGAGTAAGTGACTCTCTGTCCCACAACACCCACCTCAGGTGAAAGTTCGTTTCTCTGAGATAATCCTTTACAGAGCAAAAACAAAAATGAGAATTAGATGCAAACCAATACAACACAACAGCCAAGACTTTTTGATCCTTTTTATACCTTGAAGGCTGCTGAAGTCAATGGACACAGAAGATCTCAGTTTTGCAGAAGGATTTCTTGCAATGCGAGGCTTCATTCTTGAAGAGGTAGAGTTTCCGGGACTGTTGACAGATGTGACAAGTGAGAAATTATCCTGGAAAACTGCCTAGCACTGTTCAACACATCGTTATTAAACACCGGATGGTTACCACTGCTCAACATTGGCACCAGGTCTGTTATAACATTTACTCTGACTGAAATATATCAGGCTTTTGTTGACTAATGCCCCAACATATGGTGGTCCTCGTTACAAATGAAACATAAGCAAATTTAACTAATGAGTCCAAAAGTAACGGATCCTTTACCTGGTTTTGATGCCATTGAAGCTAGAGTTGGCAACTGAGCTCAGACTGAAAAGACCACTCTCACTGGCTGAACTAGTAGGCATGGGAGACGTGTGTGATGGTGAGTCCAGACCCAGGTCTAACTTCACAGCTGAGTCAGGGCTGTCTGGGTCTGAACTGCTAAGGCTCACTTTGGCCCTCTTCTTGGCAGCACTGTTGCGCAATGAGCGCAGTGAGTTCAGCATCTGTAAGCAAGACACATATTGGCACATATGAGCATAAAGAGGATTGTGATACCCTGGACTAGCAGATAAAACCCTCATTACAGTATTGATGATAAACAAAATTACAGGCAGTTTGCTGACCTCCTGCATGTCCAGAGGATCCTCCTCTTGAGGATCTTGCATTGAATTGATGCTAACAGGGTCTAGATGAAAGTCCCTTTCTAGCTGCTGGTTCTGAGGGCTGCCTGGAGCATTAGACCTCTGGCCGTTATGAGACTGGGCCTGTTCTGCTGGAGGGATGACTGGTGAGATAGAGAGGGTTGCCCTGGTGCTGCTCAGAGCCCGACGGAATGACGAAGTGGAAGAAGAACTCACAAGGGAGGCGCGAAGAGGCCTGGGAGAGCATCTGCTAGAGAGGTCTCCTGGAGGGGGTAGGGCAAGGAAGAAAGAAAGAAAAACTGATGACACAAAACACAACAACATTTTCACATCCAGCTGACAACCTTTCACATATACTGACATCTTTCTACTAGATTACCCTTTGCTGTGCCTGCTGTGTCTCTCCAGGGGCTGGTGTCTCTCTGATGAGGACTGTTCTCTTTCTTGTTGGGCCAGGTGTTCGACATAGAGAGGGAAGAGTCGGCATGACGGCGGGACAGTGTTGGAGTAAGCATGCCTCCCGGGAGTGTAGCAAGTGGGTAGGAGGGCAGTAGGAAGGAGCCGGGTGTAGTGGGGTTAGAGGGGAGAGAAAACGTGCGCTCAACACTGGGGTTCCTTTGGAGCACACGTCCCTTGGATGCCACTGTGAGACAAAGTGTTCACAAATCAACTGTCAATACAATTTTCACATACATGTAAAAACATCCAGACTACACTTTTTATGATTTTTGAAAAATTAGCAAATCATTTTGAGGTGATAACTCCTTACCATTTTCTGAGTCAGTGAAGTTGGTGGTTTTAAAGATGTCAGGGTCTAAGTTGAGGCTTCCACTTCTTCTGATGCGTGCAGGGGACTCCCTCCTAGTGGAAGATTGTGGCTTCTGTGGCTCTGCAGAACCTAGATGAAAAGTATATTTTTGCAATGTTAACAGGGTTGCACAATAGTCAACTAACATGGCAGTAACACAACCCGCCAGTGGTTAAATAATCTGTATGGTGCAATGGCTGGATAAAATTATCAGACCACTGTTACAACACATTTAATGACAAAAGAGAACAAACTCTGCACTATAGACTGTTCCAATGAATTAAGGAATTAATGTAATTCAGAGTTTGTACTTAATATGTTAATATAACAGAAAATTAATTTTTAAATGTTGAAAAAAAATCTCCTTGTGGTCAGTTCTACTCTTCCCAGGTCTTGGACGTGATGGTAAATAAATTGCAGCTGAAGTCAGTTTGAACCAGCTCCTCACAGGTGATTTTTTACTTGACTGCACTGACAGGCAGCTATAAACCTACGACCCCTTTCTATAGTTACAGCAACAGTAACACTGCACATTTCTCTATTGAAGCTGGATAATAGCAAAGACGTCTTGCCATAGGTATTCACCTTCTTTTTCTCTTTAGGGCAGGACATTTCTCTCACAATTAGCCTTTAATGAGGCATGGACTGAATCTGTTTACTAAATGCACTTGGGGAAAAGTTGCTCCATGGAGAGCATGCAATATTTATTTGTATTTACTAGTAAAATCTTAATCTTAACAATCAAATTCTTAAAGCCTTAACAAAGCCTTGCAAATACATTCATTTAGGCACTGAACAAATAACTTGAGAAAAAAGGAAACTGTCAAGATATGTTGTAAGATGCATGCTGCTGTCTTACTCATTGTAACTTAACAGATGCGAGAACAACAATGCCAGGTAAAATCTTAAAGAGTGTGGGGACAAATGTCTGTGAGTATTCACACCAGCAGGCTAGAATTTAGATAACTAAACATTTGGTGAGTGGAGTATGGTGGTATGGTGTAACGGTTTCTTCCGGCATGTTGTGAGACTGGTATGACACTCATCTGCCATGTAACCTTTCAACCTTGCTCATCTCTCAGGGCTTCTGGTGACATGTGGCACTGTGACTCCTTTGACTCAGCATGCTAATCCAATTTAAAGCTGCTCTAATTTGAGTTCAGCGTAAGTTGACCGTGGCAACCATTCAACTGTACTTGTCACCTCATATGGAATTTATGTGAGTATCGGAGAAGCAAAGTATTGACACTTACTAAAACTGGGTACGTAGGTCTCTGGACTCAGCTTCCTGGACAGGGGAAGGAAATCCTCATGGGCCACCTACAAGTAGACAGAAAATTATTTAATTCAATAGCAACAATAAAGGATGATGTTCAAATACCTAACATGAAACAAACCAGATATTTGAATAGCTCAGACAAGAGAAACTGGCCTTTGGATGGCAGTTCTGCTACTGTAAACAGACTTAACTTAATGTGCATGACGTCTACTGTTCTCATTAAAGTCTTACTGTCACAGTGCAACCTGTGAAACCTTAGTCTAAGATAAATACATGAAGTACAGAGAGAGTAACGAGAGATTTTTGGATCAGTGCTAACATCTCAACCTCTGAGAGAGTCTTAGGCTGAGGTTATTCCCACTGTCTCCAATCTGATCAACACTCACTGCGGAGCACTCGGTGTGATTGCAATCAACACTAGAGTTGTAAATAAGCCATGTTTTACAAGCATAACCCTGTGATATTAGCAATTATGTTTCACGCCCCCTACAATAAGTGTGCTGTGTGGTAATGGGGTTGCTGGGAGACAGACACTGCTGTAAACAGAAGGTTTTCAAATGGAAGCCTCTAAGCTGGGTAATAGTTCCCAGAACAAAATATGGTCAATTAATACCTCCTGAAACAAAGCCACTCATCACAATCCATGCACATTATTAGAACAAGGCTGACAGTAGCTTCATTTTAATTATTCTAGGGTGTTAGCTGATTAAGTATAATATAGTACATGTTCCACATTGCATCCTTTAACCCTACAAAGTGGTACGTTTACCCGACGTTTAAATACAAAGCTAATTCTCATGACAGCAAAAGCTTATCCTTGCAGCCAAAGTGTCACTGTTCAAGAAAATGAGTCACCTACTCTATTTCTTCCAGGAATAGTGTCAGTGATCCCTGAGTGTTCTGCAATGTTATTCATCTATCCTTCTCTTTTTTTATGATTCAAGAGCCGTATATTTCAGTGACACAACCTAGCACAGAGTTACTCTGCCAAAAGATACAGATTAATTTCAAATAATGTAAAATAAATAAATAAATAAATAAATAAAAAGTTATCAAGCATTATGGGCTGCATCATGCACACAAGACACTGGTTGACTGAAGAGGACATCATTGAACTCTGTGTAATAAGATGTGTAAGAACCTGTTCACACCGGGCATTAAAATGTAAAAAACTTGTGACTCGACCTTAAGGTCGCCAGCCTCACCGTCATACACCCACTCGCTCCCTTCCTTAAAGGTGGACTGACTTTTAAGATGGATCAGCTATTCTCATTTAGTGACAATCTTTCCTATCCCTATACAAATAACAGAGAAACGTTAGCTGCTGTGTCTCTCCCGAGCGAGGCCCAAATGATTTCCATTTGGGCTGAAGAGTCAGTACAAAAGAAAAAAAAGAACACATTTGGTCTTTGCAAACGGAAATGATGTAGCCTACGTGCTTATTTGCATTTTGAGCGGGGAAGTGATATACGATCACAAGCGGTCACTCAGACGCATCTGGAGACACATTCTAATGCCAGGTGTGAACTGACACACTGAGCTGTTATCGAATCATCCAAGACACATGTTAATGCTTGGTGTGAACAGGGCTTCTGGGACAACTGATCCTCTCTGCTGCACTCCTTCCATACTGCAGCATGTGAGATATAGCTATATTTAGGTTCCCACTCCCCCAAAACTGTCTCAAAGGAAGGTGCCTCTGTTGTCTCTGTGGACTGGTGCCTTCGGGTGTGACTCAGCCTGTTCAACCTGCAGGTCTAAAATGGCAAATTGTCAAGACTCCAGATTTATTCAAATGAATGAATTCTTACTGAGGTTGAGCTTTATCATTTCAATGGGGACTGAGCAAGAGTAAAAGGAAGCAGAGAAAGCAAGCGCAACTTCACATAACCACTCCTTCCATTCTCTTTGCAATGACTGCACTTGCTGAGTGATTGGGGGCAAATCAACATAACCGCCTCGCCACCGAGATGCACGGCAATTTCAAAGTCAATGAGAAAAACACTGGTGCTCCTAGAACCTCTGCGCAGGCAGTTAACAATTGACTGATTAAGTGCTAATTGCTTTGGATTTCAAAGAATATTTTTAGATGCCCTTTCAAACAAAAAGGAGAACACAGCTTGTTGAGTCAATAGCTGCTTCATTAATGTTGATCAATGACAACAAAAAGGACAAAATTTCCATCAGTTCTTTCGGGTAATCTAACCTTTCCCAGAGTATCCCTCTAAGCTGTATGTCTTACTTTGACTGAGAATCATAAAGCTGGTGAAAACATATATTGAATCCAGGAATGTTCCCAAATGGCATAATTGGCATGAGAGATAAGTGAGAATATAGCAAGTTAACAGTGGTGATGGGCCCCACCTGTTTAGAGTACTTTCCATTGGGGGTTCTGCGTTGCTGGTCATTTTCAGTGGATGGGAAGCTTGACATCTCCCAGGGTAGTTTGTTCTTCCCTTTACCTGCACTGACAATCCTCCTTTGAAGTGGGGGGTCATCAGTGAGGGAGCCTAAACTGCCATAGCCATACAAGCGCTCGCAGTCTGGTTCAGTTCTGTGGCTCCTAGCGCTGCTAATCCGTCCTCCATTCATCACCCAGTCCAGATCAGCTCCAGAACCATACTGTGGGGAGCACCTCTGCCCTGGTTTGGGCACCACCAGGCCATACTCCACTATCCCCTCAGAGGAGAGTTTTGGTAGGACGTGCCTTGCTCGTCTCGCCTGTACAGCTCCCATAAGACCCTCTGCATCTTCATTGAGTTCAACCATGTCTACAGCTTTCATTAGAGGCTGTTTTTTCCCCGTGTCAAGGCAATAGTCAAAAACAGCAAACAGCTCAAGAGCGGCATGGCGGACCTTCTTTTTGCTGTCTGTCAGATATGGTGCAACCTCAAAACAAAGCTTGGGGATGTTGAAATCTTTCCTTGGATGAGTGAGCATAGCTGCAATAATAATGTTAAGGACATCTTCCCGAACCCTGGAATTCTTGTGTTTCAAATTGCCGATGACAAGATCTAATACTTGTTGCGGAGAAACAGTTTTCATGATCTGTCGAAACACGTTCATATATTCATTCCTGGTGACGGTGCGAGTGTCCCCAAGGGCCTTGAGAGCCACTAAGACTATCTGTTTGATATATTTGTCTGCACTTGTATCTAACTTCTGAATAAGTAAGTTTAAAACTTGTAAGGTACCATACAAGACTTTAAAATTACTGTCATCCAGAAGTCGGGGAAGAAAATTTATGAACTCTTCAATACTGTCAGATGGGACTGATTTCATGTCCACTTCTGAGAGGATGTGTTTGAGCTCTTCCACCCCATTTGTGCGATTCTGGTAATTCTTCAGGTCCAGAAGCTGCTGGTGTAACTCCTGGGAGATTAATCCAAGTATCATTATTGATGGTCTTATGGATGTGGTCAAATTTGAGAATTCAAAAAAGCAAACACAATCCAGTGAGGACAATAATATTCCTCTTCTTTCCTATGTGCTTTCATCCTGAGTGGGTTGGTGATGGAGAACCACTCTCCTGTTAGTCAGACTGTGAATGCAAAAGACAGAAAATTAACAGTAGATACAGGATTTAGTATTCCCGTTTGCTTACAGTGAAGCAGAATGAACATAGTGAGGAGCAAAAAGACAGCTTCAGTAACAATGTATGTAAACATGTTACAGCAATGAATCACATAACATTACATATTTTAACTGAGAGAGTCTCTTGTTGAGTGCGCTTACATGTGCATAGTATCCTGGTTTTGAGCCTTATCCTGTTTTTGATTATATTCTAGATATGGCGTTTACATGGAACATTAAACATGGTTATTCATATCCCTGTATACATGATCGTAATAGTACCCAGGTTTCTGATCGTCTGCCTGTATGTGTCTTGATTTCTCACCATCTCAGTCACTATGAAGTGGTTCCGAAACCTGGATATGGTGTTTACATGCCACAGTATCCTGGTTTCTATCGGAAATAGTAGTTATTTCCAGGTTTCGCAAAACCGGGATAAGGACTTATCCAGGTTTCTGAATTCGGAATAAGCTGTTTACATGCGCAAAACATAACCAGGATACCAGTGTGCATGTAAACGCACTCATCTGTTCCCCAACATCATGATAAATCACCATGAACTTACCTTATAATGGAGCCTATAGATACTCAACCACTTGTGGCTCTCTGCCACTCCAGTTATCTCCAGTACGATTCAGATAACCTCTACTACTGTACGTTATTCCCTGCTAATGTAACATTACTTTCTATTAAATAACTGTCATAAATGTTGGTTACAGTCTTAGCCAGTTATACGATAGTATAATGCCTGCAAAGGGCTTACAATCAATCCCTTGCTACTGGTTACCGTTAAGAAGCCTAATTGGTTAACCTAGCTACATAGAACCTTGAGCAGCTATCATCGTTTAAACGTTGCTAAGCTAACTCTGCTAATTGTGTTAGTGGTTAGTGTTGGCTGACTGGGCTAGCAAAGTTGGAAAAACAGCAAGAAAATAGACCTTTCATTCCCCCTGGTCCTCTTCGGCGACGCTCGTCGAGTCTATCTAATGTTAACGTCGTCCAAGTTTCCATGTCATTCTGCGGCAGTTGCTATTCTCCGAGTGCAGACATTTTTCCTGGTTGTTTTAGCTGGTGTCTGGAGTGTTGAATGTTTGGGCGCTACAGAGGTATTCACATCGAGAGGCGCCCACACAAACACAGACATATACACACACACACACACCGAGGCAGCAAAATGGCGAATACATGTCGCAAACTGAGGAGCGCTTCCATGGTGACGCGAGTTCCAGGCTTCTGCAGGCGGCATCATCATCATCATAGAGCTGCTGACTGAGGGAAAGTAAAGGAGACAATGTGGACGAATTATCATATAACACGCTTTAAACTACATGTAACATGCATATCATGTTCCATTTATGCACTGTAGTCTGGGTTAGAACTCCCCACATGTATAAAATATCATAAATAGCATGAATATCAGTCAAAATACATAGTTTTCTGTTAGTTCATAATGCTTTTTGGGGTTTCTAATGTAGAAAAGTCAATATTTGCTCAAATATATTTTAGTATTGTATATTGTATATAGCTGCTATGTTCTAGTCATATACGTTATTAATATTTAAAGAGACCCTCCAGACATGTTTTAAGATGGATAAAATACTCTACTTTGAATAATAATTTGTCTGATACGGTTTTTCCACAAAAAAGTTAAATTGTCCTTGAAACTACATCTCCTCCTTCTCTCTCATTAAAAATTCCAGAATCTATAAATATGCATATATATTTTATTTTAGACGTTTAACTGCTGGACACAAGATGTCTCCTACTTCAGTGTAAAGTCCATTCTCAGTGTTTGTGCATTGGAAGCTTCAAGCTTCCACATCACACTTGTGTAAATTGAATATTGGATCAGGATTGGTTTCCAAACTATTTGTGGTGTCACAAATCATGCTTGTTAGACTCGCCCCTTAAAGGACCAGTGTGTAAGATTTAGGGGGCTATATTGGTAGAAATATTGGCAGAAATGGAATATAATACTCATGTGTATTTTTTAATTAGTGTATAATCATCTGAAAATAAGAATTGTTTTTTAGCTTAGAATGAGCCCTTTATATTGACATAGGGAGTGGGTCCTCTTCCACAGAGGCTGCCATGTTGCACCACCATGTTGCTATAGTAGCCCAGAACGGACAAACCAAACACTGGCTGTAGAGAGGGCCTTTCATGTGAAGTGACCATATTTGGACGAGAGGGTGGAGCTGACCCTAGCGCTAGCTGCTAGCTTGGTTAGTACTATTGTCTATTTTACTGTAAATGGGACCATAATTTACAAAATGAACATCATGCTGTATTGAGGAAGAGTTGAAACAAATGATTGAAACCATACACTCATTAGAGGATCATTTACTGAGATAATAAATCAAGTGAGAAGTAGGGTCATTTTCTCATACACTTCCATACAATTGGACTTCTTTTTGCATGCAGTGGAGTCGACGTTGTTGGCCTTTAGAAAGAATGCAGGTTTAAGGCATTTCTGCATTGGCTTCACTTTTAAGACTGTGAGCTACCCACTTGGTTCTCCTACACGCTTGGAAGAGGAGGGGTATTCAGTTGATTGCAGTCTGCAACCCACCACTAGATGCCACTAAATCCTACACACTGGTCCTTTAAAATCTTTTTTTTTAATGAACACAGAGAAATATTCCACTTTCAGTAGATGAATGTGAAAACAGCCTTTTAGAGTCAAACTCTGCATAGACATAATCTGCACAGTGAAGCTAAAATATTCAAGTGTAGGAACAAGAAGAAGAAAATATTTTTGAGTGGAGGGGGACTTTAACTAAAAAACATAGGTCACTGCCCGATGATTTATATCATTCTATCCAGGGTTGCACCCATGGGTTGGCTGTACAACACAAATGAGGCTCAGATTTATATTATTTGTTTTTCATGCTAAAAAGCATTTAACCGTAAAATTACTTAATAAACCAGTGGTAAAAATGAAGTACATTAACTCTAATACTGTATTTACTACTGTACTTTCAATTTATGCAACTGTATACTATTATTAAACTGCATTTCAGAAGCAAATATTGTTTTGTTGTTGTTGTTTTTTACTACATACTTTGCAGATTACGATTGTGCATACAAATCTTTGTGATGAGTCTATAAAATATTATGTATGCCGTTAATGGTTAAACCCAATAGTATATACATTTGTTAAAATTAGCTCCATCTGGACAAGCTACAGTAAAATTCTGGCTACACATTAATACATTAGTAATAATTTAATGCAAAATATAACATTGCATGGGCCAATAAATCTCTGTCACACACACACAGAAAAATAGAGAAATACAGAAGAGTCCATCTTAATATAGCACATAGTGAGACAGACAAAAAAATCCTGACCTATATATTTTGCTGATTTTACTTTTGCACTTTTACTGAAGCTAAGTAGTTCATGCAGGATTTTATTTGTTCTGGGGTATGTTTACCTTGTTGTATTGCTTTACTTGATAAAATAATCTGAATACTCCACCACTGTAATCAACTATTGATAAGAGTAAGATGTATTCATTTGTTTTATGCAAGTGATATATAAATAAGGATTCATATAGGTATTTTTAGTTTTAATTTGATCTTTCAGAATGTTGTATACAACATTACACCACTTATTCCACAATACTGTGGTGCATGTACTTTGTTATTATCCCAAAGATCTACAGGGCAATGTTTTTATTTGGTCTAAAAATACTGGCGAAGTTCACTATCATTTGCATTTTGCTTATTGACATGAATGTGGCATGACTCTTCTGACTGACTCAGACTGAGGGCCCCCAGATCCAGGACCACCCGCTACCTTCACAGCTTCTTTCCCCAGGCAAGAGCCATCTTTAACAAGGACATTAAAAGACTGTAAACCACTTCACCTCCATATCTCATTCAAATTCATATTGCGTATACTGTGTCTTTGTCTGTCCTGCACTGTGTAGATGCATCTAGATATTTTTTCATTGCTAAGGCATTATATATATATATATATATATATATATATATATATATATATATATATTCTGTTAATATATACACACACACAGTTTATTTACACTCAAATGTAAACTTTATTTAAATTTCTGCTTTTTAGCACACAGTTTTTTTTGTAGTTTTTTATCATGTCAATATGCATGAACATAGTCTTTATACTTCTATTTATATAATCTTTTTTTGCACACAGTTTTTTTTAATCATGTCAACATGCATGCAAATGTCCACCCCCTCTACACAAAACCTTTGTAAATTACTGCCCCTCTCTGTCTTGCACTGTTATATTTGTTTTTATGGTTATTGTTTAATGTTCATGTTTATTGCTTTTTTCTCTGTTGACATCTGGTCAGCATTGAATTCCTTGTACTTGCTACTTGGCGAATAAATCAGACTCTGACTCTTCCTAGTAAATAGTTGTGAAAACCCTTTTACTTTGACGACAGCGGACGTGGGTGTGCTGCTCTGCTGGCTCGTGCTGGCTCTGTGCTTATAAGAGCTCATCTGTAGCTTTGTGGCTGGGTTGGTTGGCAGTAGGTTGTTTTCCTGATAGTCGTCCGGGGTTCCCACTCGTCTCCGCTGAACTCGGCCACTGCAAAATTGGTCATTACAGCGGCGCATCGGACGGACTATAAGTTACAGGTTTGTTTTCCACGTTTAAAGATATAAATATGTTATCTGAAAGCCAGCTATAACGTCACGTTTTGTACCTGTCAGCCATGTTACTGTATATCAATCAATGATGCAGCTAGCCACAGTAACCGTGTTTATTTTTAGCAGCTAACCTGCGCTTGACTGCAGTGCAATGACACAGAAATAGGTGGTGAGTATTTGCTGGAAACGAACGATTGTTTGACGATACAACGGTGTCATGTACGTTAAAACAGATGTAAATGTTAATAGGTTCATCAGTGGAGAGGATGTTTATGCAAAATGCAAGCTGCTGGTGGGTATTGCAGTGTGCTAGCTAGCACAGTAGCTATCTGCTGATGTGAAGCTAAAGAGGTAGCTAGCGAGTTTTTGATCTGGCCATGTCCTCCGTTCACAAATCAATCCGAGGCCCCTGTCAACAAACTAACAATTACTGCTATTGTGAGTGAATGTCATAAAGCACCGCCGCGCCGCAGCAGTCGGGCAATCAGCTTGAGGCTAACCTAAAAATGTGTATGCTTTGTAGCTGGTACGGTTGGTTAACTTTATGCAGCGTTAGCAGTGGATTAAGAAGATCATGATTCTGTAGCTTGCCTTGTTGTAGACTGCTAACAGAACGGCTCTGCATAATTGCTGGATTAACACCAAAATAGCTTTTAACCCACTACTACTGCCCAGGCATATTTCCGTACGCTTCCTGTGTTTACGTAATGTTGCATAGACCTACTGTGTGTTTAGTTTACTTTACAGGCTTGTTGTCTCAGGGTAGAGATGACAGGTCGTTTATTTCCTCGATTTACAGTATTTCCATTGGTTGTTGGTCACATGTCAGTTAATAAGAGACTTTGACTGATGCTGCAGCCTTTACAAAATGTCAACATGGCACTGATCTGTGTATTCTTGCTCTCAGATGGACCAGCAGGACCAGTCCTATATGTTTGCCAGTCTCACACGGCCTCACTCTGAGCAGCTGCTGCAAGGCCTCCAGCTCTTGCGGCAGGATCACGAACTATGTGACATTGTCCTTCGTGTGGGTGATGCCAAGATCCATGCCCACAAAGTAGTGCTGGCCAGCATCAGTCCATACTTCAAGGCCATGTTCACAGGTAACCTGTCAGAAAAGGAGACCTCTGAGGTTGAATTCCAGTGCATCGACGAGACTGCCTTGCAGGTAAGGCATGGAGCCAGCAGACATTAAGTGCACCCATTAACTGCTGTACCACAGTTTTTGTTTATATGACATTACTTTTTCTCTTCTAGGCCATCGTTGAGTATGCCTACACGGGCACAGTGTTTATTTCCCAGGAAACAGTGGAATCTCTGCTACCTGCTGCCAACTTACTCCAGGTCAAGCTAGTACTTAAGGAGTGCTGCTCCTTCTTAGAGAGCCAGCTGGATGCTGGGAACTGTATAGGCATCTCCCGCTTTGCAGAGACATATGGCTGTCATGATCTGTGCCTGGCTGCAACTAAGTTCATCTGTGAGAACTTTGAGGAAGTTTGTCAGACAGAGGAGTTTTTTGAACTGACAAGGGCCGAGTTGGATGAAATTGTGTCCAATGACTGCCTTAAGGTGGTCACAGAGGAGACTGTATTTTACGCCCTGGAATCATGGATCAAATATGATGTAACTGAGAGACAGCAGCATCTAGCTCAGCTGCTGCACTGTGTGCGCCTTCCACTCCTCAGCGTCAAATTTCTCACTCGCCTATATGAAGCCAACCACCTTATACGAGATGACCACGCGTGCAAGCACCTGCTCAATGAGGCCCTGAAATATCATTTTATGCCTGAACACCGGCTCTCCTATCAGACTGTGTTGTCTGCACGGCCCAGGTGTGCCCCGAAGGTGCTGCTTGCAGTAGGAGGCAAGGCTGGACTGTTTGCCACATTAGAAAGGTAATGCCAAAATTATGTAGATAATAGTTTAAAGCAACACTCAAAACTTCTGTATTGTCTTTGTCTTCTTCATGTTCTGTATTTAAAAACAAACAGACTTATTGGGTATCATTCCTCTTTCTCTTGCAGCATGGAAATGTATTTCCCTCAGACAGATTCATGGATAGGACTGGCCCCGCTCAGTGTACCCAGATATGAGTTTGGAGTGGCAGTGCTAGACCACAAGGTGTATGTGGTGGGAGGCATCGCTACACACATGAGACAGGGCATTAGCTATAGGAGACACGAGAGCACAGTGGAAAGCTGGGACCCCGAAAGCAACACCTGGTCCTCGGTGGAGCGTATGGCAGAGTGCCGCAGCACACTTGGCGTGGTGGTCTTGGCTGGAGAGCTGTACGCCCTGGGAGGCTATGACGGCCAGTATTACCTCCAGTCGGTGGAGAAATACGTCCCCAAGTTGAAGGAGTGGCAGCCTGTGGCACCCATGACAAAGTCCCGCAGTTGCTTTGCCACCGCTGTGCTGGATGGCATGGTGTACGCTATTGGAGGCTATGGCCCAGCCCATATGAACAGGTACTACCACTGAATTGTTTTATCTAGTATCTAGTATGTTATCTGCTAGTGGGTTTTTATAATATGAGGTGCTCAAAATTAAGGATGGGTAATTTTTCCATTACTTATATATCTAAGATACTAATAGCCTTATATGAAAGTGCCAAAACTTGAAGGACATAATTTGACACTTCTAATGTGTGTGTGTGTGTGTGTGTGTGTGTGTGTGTGTGTGTAATTTATAAAATAGTGAAAACATGCATCTCAAACATACAGTAAATATTGTATGCTGTTCAGTTTATGACCTGATAATTAACTACTCACTGTTCATTCATATACCTCCTCTGTAGCTGGTCTGTTTATTTGTCCATGTATGTTATAGTACTCCACTTTTACTTCACCTGTAACCACTCCCTCTGATGTTTCTCTATAATGTGAAGACTGCAGAAAGCCACATAGGATCAAAACATGCACCTAACCTTTCTTTGTTCCTACAGATGACATTTGACATCAGTAACATAAGGTTGTGGTGCTCTACCACACCTTTTTTTTTTTTTTAAAAAAAAAAAAAAAAAAAAAGAAAAAGTCTTTGATATCCCAGTGAAAAGCTTCTAGCCCTTCAGACCTCCTAACCAGGCCGTGTCTCTCAAGGTTCTGTTAGTTATTTAATAGAACTGGCAATCAAGTGAAGGATGTCAAATGTTGCTGAGAAAATGGCCAAGGGCCTGTTAATGAGTGAAGAGGAGTCATAACAGAAGTGCTAGCTGAAGTTTCGTAGAGCCTGTGTGCTGCTGGTTAGACCTCTGTTGTTGCTGTGGATCTCTAGAGAGCAGCGTCTCTGTTGCTTGTTTCCTTGACTCCCGAAACCCCTCAGGAGAATGTGTTTGGACAGAGAATCTTCAGGGACTGATTTCTCCCCCCCTCCCCTCCTCCCCAATGGCTTATGGCTCATTTGTCCTTGCGTGCTGCAAAACAAATTGCTGGTTTTCCAGTGACTGTTAGGGGTTTCATTTGACCCATTTCACAGCAGGTTTTCTATCCCTGAAATTGATATGTTGAAGGAGCACACAGATGGTTTTGCATGTTGTATACAAGTTGAATACACTTAACATTACTTCTGAAATTCTCCAGACAGACATTGGTTTCAGTTTATTCCAGCAGTACATTATAAAAATCTACTTTTAGAGGCTTGAATTCGAATGTAGTGTGAAGCTGGAGGTTCGCAAAGGGATTGCAGTTTAAAGTACTTTAGTATTAAACTGGTAGTAAACAGACCGCAGTACTTCATTACCTCCCAAACTTTTTAGTTTGGCAGCAGTAAGGTAGCTGCTCAATTATCATGTATATCCATATGATATATATTCATTCTCTGACTGCAAAATCGATGACTTAGAATACGGACATGGTTTTTTGGCATGTGGTTATGGAGTTGTGAGAAGGAACTATTTGAAAAACTCTCGTTGGTGCATTCAAGGACATCTGAGATCAGTCACAAGCCGTTTCAGAATCAAACATAAATCAACAAATCAACAAATCTCAGGATTTTGTACAACCAGTGTTGACTGAGAACATTTTTTATGGATGGCAGTGTTGGCCTGTCGGTTTGTCCACCACTTTGGAACATCTCAACAATTATTTGATGGATTGGCATACAATTTTGTACAGACATTCATGGTCCCCAAAGTAGGAATCCTAATGTCTTTGGTGATCCCCTTAATTTTCCTGTATGTCACCATGAGGTTCACATTTGTGGTTTAGAGTGAACGTCTCAACATCTGCTGAATAGATAATCATGATATTTGGCACACACGTCTCCCTCAGGATGAATTGTTATAACTTTGGTGACTCCTTAACTTAATCTAGCACCATCATCAGATCAACATTTAAATTTGTTCAATACTTTGATTTATAACTAAATAATATAACTAATGACATTCCCATCAACCTTGGCTGTACTTTTTCTTTATTGCTAATTAGCAAATGTTACCATACTAACACACTAATTGATGAACATAGTCTAAGATAACAGCAGCATGTTAGGATTTAGCACAAAGCATTGCTGTGTCTTAAGTACAGCCTCACAGAGCCGCTAGCATGGCTGTAAACTCTTAAGTCTTGTTAACTTTTATGCGTTCATGTTAATTATGCTGCATCTGTTCTACACAGTGTGGAGCGGTACGACCCCAGCAAGGATGCCTGGGAAATGGTAGCCCCCATGGCAGATAAGAGGATCAACTTTGGAGTCGGCGTCATGCTCGGCTTCATATTTGTGGTGGGCGGACACAACGGAGTTTCTCACCTCTCCAGCATTGAGAGGTACGACCCACATCAGAACCAGTGGACTGCCTGCCGACCGATGAACGAACCGCGCACTGGTGAGTTTACATTGTGCCTGGAAATTATGTGATTTTTAAAATTTTTATTAAAGCCCCTATTGGTAGGGTTTAAAATTTTGACACTGGCAATCTTTGGTGGTTGTATCCAAAAAGGTACTGTAGTGCAGACAGCAATGCAGGCTGATTACTCTTTGAGAATGAGGGGCTGACGGCGACCAATACTACAGCTTTCACTTAGATCATCAATTTTTCTACAAACAAAAACCATTGTCATCAGAGTAATTTGAAAGACAAAAGGCTATAATCACTTAAAAGTTGCACATGGGGACTTCAGAAGGTGGAAGTTGCCTGTGTATGCAGATTCTATAGTAGGGATGCAATTTCAAGAAATTTCCTTAATTACTTATTGGATGTGTAAACAAACCTTAGTTGGTTAGTTATGTAAAAAATGATGGCAGCACACGTTATTCCATAATCATGGTGTATTTAAACTACTGATGTGGCCCTTAATCGTCGTGAAATCCAAGTACATCAGACACTTGAGCAGTGAATAATCAGTCTCTTAATATTATTCTGCCAACTCAGGCTTTATTTAATGGTTCTGTATAATAATTTGTATATTGTGCTGTAGTATAAATAACTTATCTTATACTCCATCCATGCTCAGGATAGCTAGTCAAATGGGCAGCTTGTCAAACAACTTGTTGAAGTTTCCATTGTTTGTTTTATATATTGGAGGAGTCACGATAAATTCCAACTGGGGAGTTAGCTAGCTCACTGGCACAGTGAACAGCATGAAGCAATTATATTTTCATCTATGGAGAACAGTTTATTCCGTGTGTGCAGTCCTTAGAGACAGTTAGGACACACATCTGTAACTCTTATCTCATTAATCAGAGGCCCCACCTAGTGATTTAATCCAGTACTACACCCAAACCACAGTGCATTTATGGAAAGTTGACACCACAAGCCCCTCATCTCCTGTGTTGTCAGTTAATAATTTTAATCTATTCAATAATTTAACAGTGACAATCTAATAATCACTGACATATTTTGACTCTGTTATTTGAACCTATTGTTGGTATTGCATGTAGAAAACAGTTAGTGAAGCTTGTAATTGGTCACATGACTGTGATGTTTGTCTTGCAGGTGTGGGCTCTGCCATTGTGGACAACTACCTCTACGTGGTGGGAGGTCACTCCGGGTCATCCTACCTGAACACTGTCCAGCGTTATGACCCTATTTCAGACAGCTGGTTGGACTCGAGCGGCATGATGTATTGCCGTTGTAATTTTGGTCTGACTGCCCTTTGACCCATGGCCCAGCCAGCTAGAACCCAATAAGAGAACTTAGACACAAAGACTTTTCTTTTTTGTTGTCTCCTCCTCCCCCACATTCGTCCTCCAGGTGCAAAGGAGCACTTGCACACTGACGCGAACACCAGAGGAGAAGTAGCCTGCTGGGTGGATGGATGTGCTGGGCTAGCTGGCTGGCAGAGGGGACCACAGACATGGCTGCAGAGATGAGGAAGAGCTGCACGTTTGTGCAGAAAAGAGAGGAAGATGATTGGACAGCTGTTGTCACGGGCACGAGGAGACGACCGCTCTACTGCTGCTGGACCACAATGAGGACTCTGAGCCATTTCCCAGAGGATTGTGGGAGAAAATTGTCACTTTTGTTTCAAAATTCTGTGTTATGTTAGCAGACATAGTTTTTTGTTTTCCGTCATGCCATTAATTGTGTTTAACACTTAAATCTTTTTTTTTTATTTCCCTGCTGCAACTAGAACCGTGTTCAGATTTTGTAGAACACTGCAGTTTGCTTGTGTATTTGTATGAATATGTGGTTGTTGGCCATGTAGTGTGTATGTCCGTGTGTATGCTCGAGGGTTATGTGCATGTCGAATAGGATTGTTTGTTTTGTTTCGTGTCTGCGTGCAGAACTGATGCTCGGGCTCAGCGACACAGGAGTTCTGCATCAAAATCAGTGCTTCACAAAAAAGAGAAAAGTTGAAATCTTTATATTTTCTCAAAAAGGGCTGCCTTTTTCTCTCTTGTAAATAGTCTAAAAGAAATATATAGATATGAATATATCTTGTAGTGCATTGCCTGTAAATGTTTTACTGCACTGGGTCACTAGTGTGTGTGTGTGTGTGTGTGTGTGTGTGTGTGCGTATGTATGTATGTATGTATGTGTGTGTGCGCGGATGTGGATGTGTGTGTAGTTTGATTCCAAGGGACAACGTAAAGGTGAATGACAAATTCTCCTGAGATTGTTTGCCACTAGTCTCTGCTTCATTCTAGGAGCCATTAAAAAAAAAAACAAACATGTTATAGCTTCTGTTACATCTACCTAAGGTCAGGTCATGCACTTGCTACTTTTCACAATTGTTGAAATCGACCTTGGCCCTCTTTTCACCCTTTGGTCTGTACAAAATACCAACTGGTGCTATATTTAGGAATCAGGATTCGGCTGTTTGTCTGTGTTGCCTCACACAATTAGGTCAACCTCTGTTTAGTCTCTGCTACATTACAGCGTTAGATGTTAATTGTTTGATTTATGTGCATAAAATGCGTAAAATCGAAAAGCCCCCCAAGCATGCAATAAAATAAAGTCCTACTGAAAGGGAAGCCTGTGGTTGGACAACCACAAATTTCTGTCCTCATAATTTTGTAAAAGGCTAAATTAGCACTTTTCTTGGTTTTTAGTTAACTTTCCCCTTTTTGAAGAGATACCAAGAGCACTGGCTCCTCTGACACATTGGCCGTGTTGCAGGATATGAGTATGCTTTGTCATTGTCTCAGTGCCTGTTGCCCCTAAGGTGTCACTCATGGCTATGAACAAGTGAGTGCGTCTGACACTTGCTCTTTGGCTTGCCACCAAACATTTAATCCTCATGTGGCCAAGGTCTTGCTTGCAAAATCAGGTGAACTGTTCACAGCTTCATGTGAAGTGCCAAAACATAACCTCTTTTTTCCCTCCGCATCTTTCCCACCCCCCCACAGTGCTAGAAAAAAGCATCGCTCTTGTGCCACAATTTAAAGATTCTCTTCTCATCCTTATTGCTAATGGACTAGCATTACATTCTTCCATGCTTTCGTATGGAGATGGACGATAAAGCACCAAGGGCTCGGCTAGCCAACTCAGGCCAAGTTGCCACTGTCACCAGTCCTGTGTCCTGGGAAAGAAACCAGACCTACAGACTGTTGAGAGCCCCCCTGGGTGCATTTGACTCCAGGATGGGTGAGGGCATCCGCTGCCTGGGGCTAAGCAACGCACAGCAATAGAGGGGGCACTAGACTAGGAAAGGCTAGGTGTGGTGTGTCTGGTTGAGTCACTGTTCATGTTCCAAGTCTAGTTTGAGTTGCTTTGTGCACTGATGTTTGCACACAAGTGGAAACTTTAACCAAGCTCTGCATTGAAGTTACCAAACTATTTGATACATACTGTAAGTTGTACATATATTTTAATTTAGGCTAATAGCATTTAGATAATGCAATAAGACTTACGTTCCCTCTGTGGATTACTATGTTTTGTGTTTGTCTCTTTAAAAAGCCAAGGCATCTCATATTGCTGTAACAGAACCCCACATGGCATGTCTGTTGATTCACACTGTTGGCCGGTAACGTCGTCGTCTAATGAAACATCAAATGGTACCATTGACTTTGCCTCATCCTACAAGGCATCTTGTGTTGTCATTTTGTTGTGCATGTTTGTTTGATTTTACAAAGCATATGTTTATTTAGGGCAGATTTAAATGGATGGTTCACAATTTATTCAAGAATGGCCAAATTTGGGGTGTACCCCCCTTTTTTTCACCACATAGAAGTCTTGTACTTAAAACACTAGACATTATCTTTGTAGTCTGAGCTTGATGTGCTTGTAAAATGATTACTGAGCATTACTTCTCCTGAACCATTACTAATGATGGGAACTTTAATAACATTTGCCTTGCAAATTGGTCAGGGTGTCACCGGTGAGACATCTAATTTGTTGCACATTGTTTGCATTAACATACTTTTCCTGTTTGATTTCCTGTTTGATTTCCTGTTCATTTTGAATGAGTAACACACAAATGATAGGAACTCAAAGCGTTTCTGCAAATATGTAATTTTGTTTTAGAAAGATGTGAATGAATTGTTTTGTATTTATAATTCTAATTTGTATTTTTCATGTTCTGTAACCTGATTTTTTTTTTGTTGTTGGCTAATTCCTGTTTTCTGTTTTGAGTCTATTGTGATAGATTTTGTTGGTCACTTTACTACAGCCACAGCACAAATCACGCAGGCGTAATTATGTGCTGCCGCCATGTTTCACCTAGCACCAATGTTACATACAATGTCATGATTTCTGATGTGTATACTAACTACTACTTTAATGAATTTTGGAGAGAGGCTGATGAAAATCTGCAAACGTGAATCTGCAAAAAGAAGGGATGCTGAAACTGAGTTTGTACGCATTTTTATTATGGCCTAACCAACGTCATGTTTTGCCACCACTCTCACCAAAGTGCTTGTTCAAAGAAAGCCGATGGCTGACTACCACCTGGTCTGGAATGGACTGCCACTCTAATGTTTGTGTCTGAAAGAAAATCCTTTGAAACTGATGTCAATGTTAGCCAAATTACCACTCTGCTTCTTTTACATTTCCCATCGTGTGTCTGGAGTAAGGTAATGATCTTGAATTTTATATCTTGTGGATTAATACTGGAAGTACAAGATAACCTTAGGTGTAGAAACAGTAGCTTTTCACATTTTATCATGTTTTGATTGAAGACATTTTACATACATTTTAGTCAGTTTGTGTGGTGCAGTTGTACCCAGTTTAAAATAAATGCCTGCCTTAAAAGGTACCGTCTGCTCTTATGTGGCTCTTGTTATACCCGTCCATGCAATGCACAATTGCAACAAAATAAATCAGTACAAGTGTACTTTACAATGTATTTGTATTTGCATTTAAAGACAGTGTCTGCATAGAAAACAGCATTTGGAAACTTGACCAAGGACTCAACAGGATTCACTTTGAAACTTTCCTTGGCAGAGGCACTGTGTGATATTCTTTGAGTTAAAAACTGCTACAACATCACCTGTAGATTTACATATTTCCTGTGTCGGAGTATGCTGAGCTGTGTGGACATAGTGCCAGCTTAGTGTCCTGAAAGCCAAAGAGGTAATATTTATACTACTTGTGTAAGAAAAGACATATTCCAGACTGCATTAAACATTTATATAATTTAAGGATTTTGTATTTTAACATTCACTCATTGGATTAAATGCTTGCCTACAATTAAACAAAAAAAAACAGTTACCTGACATGGATTTAGACATTTTATGGTTGTATCTTGTCCTCAAACCACAGTGTAAATAGAAAAAGCACCAGTTCAATTTTAGGAAAGGGTTGATATGCAGAAATGTTTTTCATTTGGATAGAAATGTGACTTACATGTCAATATTAAGCCCCAACAACCGTTTATAAAAGGCTGCTTTATAGCAAATGCACCAGATGTATGTGCTTATACTGAGAGTTATTCACTGGTATTGTCATCTATGCATATCAACCCAGAACTATTATAGTCCATTATATTCTTGGATTCCAAGCATGCCTAGAAATAAGTAATTTTCATTTTGCATCGTAAGCTTTCTGCAAGCGTTTCGGGTGGAATGGAGCATGTGTCACTCAGCACACTTAAAGCTAGCGGAGGAAGCAACTGCTGACACATATTAATTAAAAATCCTAATAGGAAGAGTAACATGATTACATTAAGGTAATGCCATCTATAGGGTCATGACAAAATAACAAAAGAAGGAAGGAAGGAAGGAAGGAAGGGATGAATGCTTTCACTCTTGTGCTTGTTGTGACTCCTGCTCATCTGTATGTCCAGTTAAGATAAGACGAGTTCACTTGTCGGAGGCACGGATGTAGACCAGAGAGGACAGCAGCAGGAGCTCTGGTGGCTTGTGTAACAGGATCAGATTGTCACTTCTCAGGCCGTCATAGTGCATCCAGCAGCCGTCTATCTGGAAGGCTGCAGAGTAGTGATGCTCCTCCCTGTTGAAGAGTGTGGCGCCCTCTAGTAAGTACCTGTGGAGAAGAAAGTTATAAATACCATTTTCATTATACTTTCCAGAAAACTGCAAGCAGGAGTGTAAATACTAGTGAGAAAAACATTTAATATTGAAAATAAGTTCATCAATAACAGCCACTTTGCAGATAATTGAGTTTAGATATCAGAATTTTTTTTACAGCATAATGAATAAAAAAAACTTTTCACTACATACTTCATGTTGCTGGTATAAAGTCTGCAAAAACAAACTCTTAGCTCCCTTTTCCTTGACTGATATAGAGAAAGTCATCTTGCTTTTATCTTGTGTTGCTTAGACTACCAACATTGTTTTCCTGCCTCAGTTATGTCTCTCTTATTCAATTTGTACATGCAAAACACAGCAGCTGAGATTCTGTCTGTTTCAAAACAGGCAGTCAGTTCATTGCCATCATGGATAGACTCTAAACTTCATTTCTACAATTTTTTCTAGAAAATTTTAATGATATTCTTTAATATAATGACTATTTATTATTGTTTTTGCCCTCCCTTTTATGACTCTGGAATTGTTTTTATATCTCGGCTTGATTTATGGAGACAAGACCCTTGCCATAATACTACTAGTCAGTGCAGAGATGATTGTGACTTTCACCCCTGTGTGGCCAAAACGTGCTACTGTGTACTAAACCAAAGAAAACATACTGGGTTCATCCCTTGCGTCTTAGTTCCTCCCACTAAAGATGCAAGGAGAGAGGCAAGGCAAAGATGCAAGTGAGGGAAACTAGTAAATACGTTTCTAGAGAAATGAAATGTAATTTCCTCTGAAGAGTCATGTGAAGCAACTTCCGTTTCTGATGACGGCAGCAGCTGATCACAGCTGGGTCAGCTGTTAGTTGGCTTTAACAGCTGTAGCGACTTTTGATGGAGTTTGTGTCTGCACATATGCACTGTGATAATACTAATAAAGGCTCACAGTTATCACAGCCGGAGCAGCAGTGTTTTCTCTCCGCAGCCTGTTACCTGTTCAACAAACACCTGCACATGCATTCAGTATTTATACTATGTTCTGCTCAGAGGCACTTGAACCATTTCTACTGGCATAATGCATTTGTTTTATTTGCTAATTATTTGCATCTGTATTTACTGATATTCTACTTGTGAATTCATTATTTAATAACCCAAAATATGATTTGGGTGTCTTTTGAACACTGGAAATGATTTATTTCACTAAATGTTTCAGGGAAATTGGAAATTATGTGACTCATATCAAACCTGATGCTCAGGAATTTTCAGCCTCACATGTGACTGAATAGAAATGATGATAAATTATGTAAAATATAAATGTGTTTAAAATGTTTTTCTTGCTGACAGACAGACTCTCCTACTCTCCCTAACTTTAATTTTATCCATAGTAAAAGTTAATGGGGGAAATAACAGATCATGAAAAGAAAACTTTTTATGGTTCAATATACATTCAATATATGGTTACAATTAACACAGATACACTGTTGAACTAGATGGTGAATCAGAAAACAAAATATAAAACTTGGGAGTGATACACTTGAGTTTATCTGTTGTTTGTCTGTCCACTCTGGTATAAAACTGTAGTGATGTTGTGATGTATCAGAGCAGTCTGATCGGCTACAACATCCAATCAATGACTGATATCCAATAACTGGGCGCGTTGATGGCTCCTCTGAGATCCCTCCTTGTTGCTCAGAGCAGAAATAAGCACTTTGGGACGGCCTTTGTAATGGTGAACTGAAACGGCTTCCGGGTCAAGCAACGATCCGGGAGGGAGGAACAATCAAAAAAGGAAATTGGGATGTATCCACTACGGAAGCTTCTCACCTGTGCTGGCAGAGGGCTAGATGGTAGGGGACATAGGACAGCTCCTCTGATTTCCACTGCTGCATGTTGAGAATGACAAAGGGTGGGGGTCCATTGCAGAAAACCCTCTGAGAGAACTCTCTTAGACCATCACACCTGTTACAAAAACAATCCATTTGTCAAGGAAGTGGAATGACACTGAACTGAATTAAACGTTGATAACCATCATCTTTACGTCTCACCCCAGTTCTGCGCAGAGCAGGAGCTTGGGGCAGAAGAACCCATCCACAGCCGACTGAATAGGGTCTCTGTGAGGCAGCTCATGAGGAGGGCTGGAGAAAAAAATGAAATTAAAAAATAAGTCAATTTGTTTTCACAATTAGTGAAAAGGAGTGAAATGACAAAACTGAAAAATACTAGCTAAAGACATCTGAAATTGTAAGTCATGACACTTTGCTAATGTTGACAGGGTGAAACTGGTTGCATCAGGATATTACACTGCCTATGTGCAGTATACCTGATGTTTATTGTAGTCTTGATGAATTCCTGGAAGCGGGATGGACAGCTCCAGTTAGTGCACAGGCTCTCCTGTATGGTGGACATGAGGTTTTCTAGGTTCTCTGTGAAGTTCTCATGCTCATTACCAAACAAGTCAATCTCCAGTGCTGCCTGGTGGATCGCTGAGCGATACTGTCGTTTAGACATCCTGCCCCAGATCCACAGCATCTTGACTGTAGTGTAGTCACAGGAGTCCATCAGGTAGAGGAAATGATCCACAAAGTGCTTGCCCAGGAAGACAGCCAACTCCTGGGGAAAGCCCTGGTTGTCCCGCAGGATCACATACAGGATCATGAGGAAGCCATCGATGGTGCATGTGTTTTTCAGGTTGATTTTGACGTACAGAGGGGTGCATGATATAGCCTTCCGCCCTGCCTTGATGGTAAAGACGCCGCCCCATGGGAGCACAGGCCTCCAAAAGGAGCGGTCCTCTTCGTCATTGTTGTTGATGGAGGCACGAATCTCCTCAAACAGTGTCTTAGACCTGAAGAGACATATGCATAAGAGTCAGCAGAGGATTTGACTTTAGTGGTCTGAATGTGAGTGAGGTTTCGGATTTTGGACTTGGACTACCGTGTACATCCAGTTTGAAAGACGGCTACTTTAGCACTACGTTAACATAGGCTATTCAAGTGCATTTGAGTTAGCTTACAGGAACAAAACAAACCACGCAATGACGAAAATGTATAATTACTCTCCAGGGATTAGACTGAACCCCTAAAAGCCTACTAGCTTAATACGGTACATGAGCAGCCGGTATTCATTTACCTTTCGAAGTGAAAACTGTTCTCAGTGTTTGAAATTTGCGTTTGGAGGTCTTCAGTGTCGTTCAAAACGCAGAATCTACTCTCCATTGCTCTCTGTGTTTCTTCATGTCTTACAACGAACTCAAAGCCTGATAACTAATTATAGTATTTCTAGCACTTTCTATTGAATATGTAAACGATAACACCTTCGCGTAAGCAAGCTGAGCACATATAAACACTGCTGTTATTTATTTATTTTGACAGATAAGCTAAGATGTGTGTACGTGCTGCCACCTGCTGACTCATAGCGTAATTACGTCAACTGAAGCTCCGCCCTTCCCCACCCCTTCGTGGGTGTCGTAGATGAACGGGAATTCTATTGGTGGATAGAATCTACTAATGTGTTACAGGAAGTATATGATTGGCTGTCAGGGTTGACGGTTTGTCGATAGCCCCACCCCTCTCCGTCGTCATGCCCACTGGTGAGGATACGTTCCGCATTCGTCGCTATTCCTGAAAGTTAATACGATATTTTTTTGCGTTAGTGTTGTATTTGTGAACGGAGCCTGCGCCACCCCCCATGCGACTACTGACGGGTATCTGAATAAACTTAAGTTTTTGGTGGCCACCGCGGTCTCATTCTTGTTGTCACGCAGTGAGTGTGCTGCAGGGACGAACTCTAAACACCATTTGAACGCAGACTGTCAGGCCCGAAGATGTCAGCTCAAATCATAAGTGGGAAAGAGGTTTCAGCGTAAGTATCACATTTTATTCAGCACGTTTATGAATGCACAGGTATCCAGATAGACGTAACCAGCCTGAAGCATGGATCTCAGTGCTGGCTAACTAGGAAGCTAACTAGCCAACTGAGTTAGTTTAAAACAACTTTTGTGCAGTCTGCCAGCCTTATGCACATTTTACATGCAGCTGTTTTTTGTTTCAAGGAACTGCTCTTCCCAGTGCAGGCAGCAGAAAAACGTTTAATAACTTAGTATTAATTCGTCCTACATGGTGCTGGCCACGTGAATGAAGTGTGCCAACAATTGTCATTGTTAATAATAGGAAATCAGCCGAGAAATCACAGTGGATACCCCTCTCAAGGTGCATGTGATATGTGTTTCCTGACAGTCATGTAGGTTAGTCTAAATGTGCAATGCTGGTTTTTGAGCAACTGTCAAAATTTGGTAAAAATCCATTATGATTCAGCCATTAAAATTTGTGGCATGAATGATTACAAATCCTGCAGTATTATGTAAGAAGTTGTGGTGGTGTGATATGATCTTTGTCCTATTGCCCTCCACCGAACTCAGGTGATGAGGCTGTCAAACACCAGTCATGACACTCAGAAAACCCTACTTGTGTCGTTCTTTTAATATTTGAGTACAATCTTCAAAATATGTTTCAAAGTTTGACTGAATCCAAAAAAAAGTGCAGGACATTTAGTTTGCATGTGCCTGTCACAAGACCTAACAGCCTGTACCCTGTTAACTGCCCCTCACAGAACTCATTAGGTAATTATTTCATACAACACAAAGGGGCTGTACAGCCTCGCCACAGGTCTGCTGTCCCTTCAGTTGGAGGATTTACACTCATTATCTCTGAATCTGGCATACCATTTACTGTACTGGACAAGTAGCCTTTATGGATTCAGGTTTATTGATGAGGTTTTCTTTGCCTTTCAGGAAAGTAGTTTTCTACAGTCAGTTATCCAAAAGTGTGTTCTATTAAGAAGCATCACAATCAGAGCACAACTACTACAGTACTGTTTGTTGTATGAATGGCTTTTGTTTACAGGAGTTAATTTAGTTGATCAGTTACCATACCAGCTGTGATGAGTATTCTTGTTATGATGCAATATGTAATAATGATTGGATTTACTAGTGTGCATAGTCATAGTCCTCATTTCTCTCTTCTCCCGATTTAATAAATATAAAGCAAATCTTGCTTTATATCAAATCTGTCCTCAGGTCATATGGAAAATTGTTTTCCCAAAAAAACAAAATTGCAATACCGGGTTCAGTTTTTTTTTTTTTTTAATATTACTTGCATTAAATCATTGAATCATTTACAATATGTATTGTATAATTGTTTCCTCTCCATTGTAGCCTTTAGGGAGGCTAATGTTATGCAACTGGGATGCCTGATGTTATAAATGGGGCTTGTAGACCTTCAGATCATCCACGATTTGGATCAAGGCTTAAAAAAGCCTTTGAGAATATAAAGCTCTTTTTTGCAGGATCACTTTGGCAAAAACACTCTAAGGTTGCTTTAAAGGTAGCTCAAATTGGTGTCATGCATCTATAATCAGTAGAAAGCACTTGGTGTATTTCTAAGTTAAAGTGATGCACAGAGACGATGCAGGCTTAATCTAAATCACTTTTGTAGGTTAGAGTTTTAAACAAGATCATCAGTCTAGCTTTACATATTTTTGAATGGCCTTGCTCTCATTCTCATCCGCAGTGGACAAGATCAACAAAGCAGATTAGATATGTGGTTTATTGTGTTAATACAATACAAAAGAAATGCAATCAGGTCTCTGCTTTGTTCAGACGCACATGATAGATCTTAAGATTACTTTTAATTGCTGTGAGCTGAAGTCCAGTTTACTCAGTGTCACAGCTGTCTGTCTTTTCTTTGATTTGTTCAATTGATTTTACCTAATCTTTATCTCAGGTGTGGCGTATCTGTTCCCCCAACACAAAATACTGGAATGTTTCCCACTCTCCAAGTTGTTAAACAAGTAAAGATAAAGCAAAGACAAAGACCAAAGATACAATCATTTTCCTGGAGGGACTCTGATGGCCGGGCTTTATGACTGAGGACTGGAAAATGATTATCATTTTAACAATGAGATAGCCAGATGGCATGTTCACAAAGTCTAACTACTGCGAGGAAATGGAATGAGTTGGGCCTTTGGTGTTTGTACCATATGGTCCTAGCTTTTTGTAGTATTTGTAAAACTGCATGAATGGTACAACAATCACTGCACAGAGATTTAAAACATTATTGAAAACTTTATTCTGTTGTTGTGTTTTCTCAGGCAAGTGAGGCAGCGTTTGAAGAATGAGGTTGAGCAGATGAAGCTGCAGGACCCCAACTTCAGACCTGGTCTAGTGGTTCTACAGGTGAGTGCAAGATGGGAAGTTTGGGAACTATCACATGAAAGGGTAAAAAAACATTTTTGGATGTTTCATATCAGCTTATTTTGCCATGTACTCTCTCATGGCTTGCCCCTGGAGATGGTCGGCAGGTAAGGATTTGGATCTATTGTGTGCTGTTGCATGCATACACAGTTTATAAATGTGTACTACTATTAATATCTACTAAAGTCTCCCTTTTGTAGATGGACACATGTCTGTAATACATACACGCAAAGTGACTCTATCTGTCTTTGCAGGTTGGAGACCGTGATGATTCAAATCTCTATATCAGCATGAAGTTGAAGGCAGCAGCAGAGGTAAACAAAATCATTGTTTTTTTTATCTTCACTTCACTTCTACTGTAATTTGTTCAGTCACTTCTAACTTCAGACCTAATCTCTTTGTATGTGTACACAGATTGGAATAAATGCCACACATATGAGACTTCCCAAGACTGCAACAGAGGAGGAGGTGAGGAGGAGGTTGATGTTTTGAAACTAGGAGAACACAGTAAATGACAATGAACTACGTGTACCTGAAAGTATAAAGTCATCTGTCTATCTGTCTGTCTGTAGATTCTTCACAGTATCACAGAGGTGAATGAGAACTCGTCTATCCACGGCCTCATTGTCCAGCTGCCCTTAGACTCAATCCACAAGATCGACACAGAGAAGGTCACCAACGCCGTGGCCCCAGAGAAGGATGTAGACGGGTAAGCAAAGACATAAGTTAAGGATCAGCTTCATTTGAAGGTTTGTTTACTCCTCTTTTGAATCAAGCTGATGTGTTTCTCTGCTTCCTTTTTAATTCTCAAAAAGTATCCAAGTGAGACAAATCTCACTTGGATACTTTTAGGTTTTAAGATATAATTAATTTATAATATTTAATTCTTGTGTGTGTTTTGGTCCATTTACAGACTGACCAGCATAAATGCAGGGAAGCTGTCTCGTGGAGACCTGGGCGATTGCTTCATCCCCTGCACGCCAAACGGCTGCATGGAACTGATCAGACAGACTGGTAAACACAACAATTTGATATCCTCAAAGCTGCGTTGTCAAGTAAAAAGGAGTCTGTGCTTTTTGAATACGGTCTGAATGAACTGATGGGTCGACTGCTTCTCTACAGGTGTGTCTGTGGCAGGGAAGAGAGCGGTCGTGATTGGTCGCAGCAAGATTGTGGGTGCACCGATGCATGACCTGCTGCTGTGGAACCACGCCACTGTCACCACCTGTCACTCTAAAACTGCTGATCTCGCTGGGGAGGTACAAACATAACACTTTATCTTAAAAAAATCTATAATTTTACTACTGATCTGGTGTGTTGTTTTACAAGCAAACTGCATTTCTCTATACAGCAAGTAGCAGCTATTCAAAATCCCAATCTGACATGTTGGTTTAATTTTAGGATTCACAAATCCCTGATGTAAAAAAAGACCTAAAGAGACTTCAACTTTATTTGGCTTCTGCTTTCAGTGCATAAAACCAGGTGGAATATATACATGATAATGTAATAAATCCTAAAAACAAAAAAATGTTGAATATTCTGACAAATTAGCAGGTATTTTTAATGAAACTTTTCCAGATGCTCCATAAACAACTGGTTAATGAGGGCATACTGGCAATTATAGATCTTTGCTGCTGCTAAGTGGTAGAAACTATAATATCATGTATTACAATATTTAGGACATTGCTAATGAATCGTGTAAGAAGTAATATCTGCCAAGCACAGAATCAGTTAAGCCTATTTTCTCTTTTTCGGTAAGCATTCACTCATGTCCATCATTGTCTTCGTCCAGGTGGGCAAAGCAGATATTCTGGTTGTCGGCATCGGGAAAGCAGAGATGGTAAAAGGAGAGTGGATCAAGAAAGGAGCAGTGGTCATCGACTGTGGCATCAACCATGTTCCAGGTTTGCTTCCTCAGGCTTTTCTGTCTAGTGTAGTTTTAGGTTTTTTTCCTGTATTTTTTCAGAGGTAATTGTATGTTATTTACCTCAAAGTTTCTCTCTGTGTCATTCAGATGAGACTAAACCTAGTGGGAAGAGGGTGGTGGGTGATGTCCAGTATGCTTCAGCCAAGGAGCAGGCTGGCTTCATCACCCCGGTGCCTGGCGGTGTGGGACCCATGACTGTGGCCATGCTGATGGCGGTAAGGTCCATCTGTGAATCCTGAGCTTTATTTCACCTTAGCATTCATTTAAGTAGAATTTCTGTGTCAGGTTCTCGTTGAATATGCCGTGTTCATCAGACCAGCCTTATCAGTGTTATTTAAAAACACTGTTTATTGAACCTGCTGGTTTTTACACAGGACACACCTGCTCTCTCAGATGCTTTTGTCTTGATTTACTGCAATATTCTAATAATGACATTTTAATTGCAGCTGAATGATTCTTTTTTTTTTTGTATTTTCATCACTAGCATAAGTATGTTAGGTGGGAGCAGTATGTAAGGTTGAAAATGTATGCTTTTTGTTCTTTGGTTTCATGTATCCTAAATAATAAAAGAATGACTTGTGTTTGTGTATGTGTGTGTAGAACACAGTGCTGAGTGCAAGGCGTTTCCTGGAGAGCCATCAACCAGGGAAGTGGGACATTTCGTACACCAAACTCAATCTCCAGAAGCCCGTGCCAAGGTTTGTCTCATTCTCCTCCTGCGTCACATTTCCCCCTCTCTTAGTCATGTGTGCTTTAACTTCTCATGAAGGATTTGTTAAATTCAATAACCAACATGCAAGAGAAGCCGGTTTAATTCTTTATCACATGTTAGGAATCTCATAATGTGGTCTTTCTCTTACAGTCTATGCTGTTTACACCTTTGCTCAGATGAAAAAGTAATTTTGTGTCTTTTGTAACTCCAACAGTGACATTGTGATTTCTCGCTCCTGTGTGCCCAAGCCCATTGGCCATCTAGCAAGGGAGGTGGGCCTTCTGTCTGATGAGGTGGAGCTCTATGGCAAGACCAAGGCCAAGGTCCAACTGAATATTATCAAACGCCTGCAGGGTCAACCAGACGGCAAATATGTGGTGGTCACTGGGTATGCTGTCAGCACTTTTATCTACTGTTGTTTTCTCTGATTATAGCATTTCTTTGATTATTCCCTATTTTTTAGTCTTCATTTTAAGGTAATAATATACTCATAGTGTTTGAAATCATTTTTTCTCACCTGCCAAGAACTGGTTAAATTACATAAATTACTCACCAAGAGTAATTTATGTAATTTATCAATTATGTCAATTGCTTATTTCTTGGAAGTAATTTAATAGCATTGTTTATTATCTTCATAAAGAATCATATTATAACAAAGAAATTAGTATGAAGTTATTATGATAAGCAATTCAGTGTTTTGAATTAATAGCACTAATTACTAATAGTAATAAAGATAATCGCTCACAAAATTAAACTTAACCTAATTTTATCTTTTAGGTCAATTCCATTAAAATAATTTGATTATTTAATGGGATTTGTTTTCACACTAGCTGTTAGATACTATATACTGACTCAGAATCACTATTTATGGTTGTAATATTAATTTTTTTCATATTGCTCAGTGAGTTCATACAGTGGACAAGTCTTCTAATTCGTCATACAGCAGAACTCAAAATTACAAAAGACCATTCTCATGTGTACCTCTCACCACATACTCTGTTTAAGTCACACATATAGTGCCAAACTTTGGGCCCTACTGGTAAATATGTGCAGTGCTGACAATAATCTCTGTCTGCAGCATTACACCCACTCCTCTGGGGGAGGGAAAGAGCACCACCACCATCGGCCTGGTTCAGGCGCTGGGAGCCCACATGAAGCTCAATGTGTTCGCTTGTGTCCGACAGCCTTCACAGGGACCCACCTTCGGCATTAAAGGTGATCTTTGGAAAAATGTACACTCAGTGACAGGATGCACATGTTACGAACTGCTGAAATGTAAATTTTTAGTTCTGTACTGATATATTTATCTTCATTATTATTATTATATTTTGTCTTGTGTCTGCAGGGGGTGCCGCAGGAGGTGGATATTCTCAAGTCATTCCGATGGAAGAGGTACTGCACCCCTGTTTAAAGTTAGAAACTGTTATTATAATAATACAAAGGAAATTTGAATTAACAAGTCTGTTCATTTTAGTTCAACCTCCATCTCACGGGCGACATTCACGCCATCACGGCTGCCAACAACTTGGTGGCTGCTGCCATCGACGCCCGCATGTTCCACGAGTACACACAAACTGACAAGGTGGGTACTCTATTTTGTCAGTGGTTTCTTATAAAAATACACTTCTTACAAGTTAATAACGATTAGCTTTGCTTCCGTATACATCTTTAGGCCCTGTACAATCGCTTGGTTCCCCTCAGTGGAGGACAGAGGAAGTTCTCCCCCGTCCAGATCAACAGACTAAAAGTAAGCGATCGCTTCATAGACTTGCAGGTTTGATTTAACTCACAGTCTATAGTACAGGGCACCTCTGACATTTAAGGTTTCTACTTTTTTAAGAAACTGGGCATAGAGAAGACCGATCCCTCTACTCTGACTGAGGAAGAGATCACCCGCTTTGCCCGTCTGGACATTGAACCAAGCTCTGTCACCTGGCAGAGAGGTACGAACATCTGAGAGGCCTCTTCATCCTCAGTAGTTCTGCTGTATGTATGAGAGTGTATTGATCAGGCTTTATGTATGTTTTATAAAATGTTTTTGTTGTCTCTGTGTGTCAATTCAGTGTTGGATACCAATGATCGATTCCTGAGGAAGATCACAATCGGCCAGTCGCCTACTGAAAAGGGATACACAAGAGAGGTAACAGAAAAGATCCAAAAAGCTGTTTCTTATTCAGTAAAATTCAGTAAATGCTGTAATCACATAAAAACTCTACGCTTAGTCGGTTTAAGCATTGGATTGAAAGAAGGACCCAGAAAGAGTTTTGGGGAGTTTGCAGCAAAATTAAAAATACTTTAGTTTAGCTTCTGTTACTATAATGAGACACTTTGAACTTGGGCTGGGCGATATGGACAAAATCAAATATCACAATATATTTGACCACATACCTTGATATCAATATTGTGACAATATTGTAGGGATGACTATTGGTGCTTTCACAAAATATTGACACAATAATATTTTTGATAAATAATGATCAGTAATGTGGATATAATGACTAAGTGGTTAAAGGCAAATAATAGAACAGCTAGAACAGTCTGGTAAGTTGATAAAATTACATCAATGGTAAATTGACTGCACTTATATAGCGCCTTTCTAGTGCTTTTACATTACAGGCCACATTCACCTATTCACACCACATTCATATGCTGATGGCAGGGGTTGCCATACAAGGTGCCAACCTGCACATCAGTTAGAACTAATCATTCATACACACATTCACACATGGCACAGCATCGGGAGCAATTTTTGGGCTCAGTATCTTGCCCGAGGACATTGACATTGACATGTGGACTGGAGGAGCCAGGAATGTAACTGCTGATCTTCCAGTAAGTGGATGACCCGCTCTACCTCCTGAACCAAAGCCGCCCTGCTGCATCACCAAAATCTAAGACAATATCTAGTCTCATGTCACGATATCGATATGATATCGATATATTGCCCAGCCCTAATGTGAACAACTATTCTGTTGCTGATAAAGGGATATACCTTTGCGGTGACCTCCTTGTCTTCCAGGCCCAGTTTGACATCACAGTGGCCAGTGAAATCATGGCAGTGCTCGCCCTCACCAGCAGCCTGGAGGACATGCGTCAGCGTCTAGCCAAGATGGTCGTGGCCACCAGCCGCAGCGGACAGCCTATCACCACCGAGGATCTGGTCAGTGCTCTAGAGTCTCCTTCCAAGTGTGACTTTCTGAATTTAAGAAAAGGCTCATATGCTGCACATGTTATGCCACTTGTAATAAAGCTGTCTGTGTAATAAAATGTTTTTCTCTATAGGGTGTGTGTGGTGCTCTAACTGTGCTAATGAAAGATGCCATCAAGCCAAACCTGATGCAGACTTTGGAGGTAGGTTAAACTCAACACACATGTTCCAAAGCTCAGTTCTTTGACATTTACTGTTGTTGTTGTTTGTTGTTGTTGGTATAACTGTCGCAAGCAAACACATTGAGCTTTTAGTCAAAGTGTTAATTTTCTCAAAATCTTTCGTTATTCAAACCTAAGTGTGTACTAGAGAGGTTACGTTGTCTTGAGTTTTGTGTCACATGTGAGTCGTCTAAATCCACAGGGAAACCCTGTTTTTGTCCATGCGGGCCCCTTTGCCAACATCGCCCATGGCAACTCCTCCATCCTGGCCGATAAAATTGCTTTGAAATTGGTCGGACCCGAGGGCTTTGTAGGTGAGTGGAGCTGAGAAAATGGCTCAATGATAGCTTTTATTTAATCAATGTTATTCAATCAATGTTAATCAATGTTGTGCCTGGTCTAGCACTGAAGTGCTGCAGTAAATGTTGGCTTGTATTGTATGTGTTGATTGTACATGTGAGTAGAAGATATTATAGCTGTGATTCTGTTCCTGTTCTCTTTGTCACACAACTGCTGTGGATTTTGCCAAACAGTGACGGAGGCTGGCTTTGGTGCTGACATCGGCATGGAGAAGTTCTTCAACATCAAGTGCCGCTACTCAGGCCTAAGGCCCCATGTGGTGGTGTTGGTGGCCACTGTGCGAGCCCTGAAGATGCACGGAGGAGGACCAACGGTGAGTTTTCTTCTACTTCCTAATGACAAGAGAATTACTATAGTAACTTTAATTTAGGGGAAAAAACAAACACTCATGCTTTTACATAAATGTACGATTCTGCATTACTGTCACATTTCTCCACTGTGAATTCTGAACACAACATCAGCATTCACACAATCACAATAAATATTTCCTGTGCATGTCCTTCAGTGAATGACATCGCACTGCTGGGAGTGCAATTATGTTTCCTGCTGAGTGGACGTCACAGAGCAATCACTCACTCATACTGTCCTGTTTTCACACCGCTTCTTAATAATTGTGAGGCAAACAACTGAGAAAAAAATCTTAAGAATGGTCTCTGTTATACAAGATTTGATGAGCTCATTCTCGTACTTATTAAATTAACTGAAATATTTTACTTTTTTTGTTTACTAATTTTTGTTCAGGTCACTGCTGGGATGCCTCTGCCTAAGGAATATATCGAGGAGGTAATGAAGAAGAACCAAATGTCAAAATAATGATTTTGTTTTCTGTTGATGAGCTGTAGATCAACATCTCGTCATCGAGATTCTTTTAAGTTATTAGTTTGTATGGATCCATGTCTGCACACTTAATTAATATGTCAAACGTGCATTACATCACACTTACAACCGAAGTGTAACAGCTTTGTGTAAGCATACAGTAAACATTTTATAAGCATCAACATAGAACTTTTCTGTGGACGACTTTCTCACAAGCTAATTTAAAAGTGTTTGTGTACCTGCACGTAGAACCTGGAGCTGCTGGAGAAGGGTTGCAGCAACATGAGGAAGCAGATAGAGAACGCAAAGCACTTCGGCGTGCCTGTGGTGGTGGCCGTCAATGCTTTCAAGTAAGTGAAGGATGACGATATGGTAGGAAAAAAGACTAAAAAGAACTATACAACCACAAACATTGATACAGAAAACTTTATTCCACTTAAAGCTGCTTTAATCAATATATTTCTACTTACAAAGGATCAAATGTCTGTGTGACGTGAAAGGGGTCGCTTGTAGTGACGAACCCACAGAGAATGATCAATGTTGTTTTTATAGCTTGTTGTGCTTCCCCCAAATGGCCAAAACAAAAATCAATGAATTCAGGTTTAAAGCAGGATAAAGTGGTTGTGAATCTGTTTAATTATTTTTCTCACAAATTAGAATGCATTAGGCTGAATGACAACATTTACTAATTTCTTAGTATCTAAAATATATTACCTTTGTTTAAGGCAGAAAGGCATTGTGTCAATAAATAGATAAGGCAAAAAGTAGTGATAGAAATGTGTTGTGTCATATATTGATTGATGTGTAGTAAAGACATTTTTGGGTTTTTCTTGAATGACCAATCTGCCGGTTTATGTCCCTTAACCCTTACGTATGGGAACATTCTCCCTGTCTATTTATCTTTCATGCTTTTCATTGTGCTTTCCCATCCTGCAGGACCGACACCATGGCTGAGCTGGAGTTGGTCTGCAACATGGCCAAAGCTGCCGGAGCCTTCGATGCCGTGCGCTGCTCCCACTGGGCCGAGGGTGGAGCCGGCGCAGTGGCCCTTGGTCAGGCCGTCCAGAGGGCCACTGAGGCCCCCAGCAGCTTCAAGTTCCTCTATGATTTGGAGGTATGTGCCCTTAGCTTTACTGGGGCAGTCCATTGCTATTTCTGTTTCTCAGTTTTTTGTCTGTAAGTGTTACTAAAGATATCAGCCATCTGATACCTGAAGGAAAAAATAATGTCCTTATCCACAAGGAAATGCCCTCCTATACATGTATCCAGTATCTCAGTGAAACAAGTGATTAAAAATAACGTCCATGTAAACTCAAATCAAGAACTGCATGTGTACAAGTTTTGTCTGATTGACATTCATGTGCAGGCATATCAACTGAAGGACTACACTGACGGTAGTGTGTATATTATTTATAATTCCATTTTAGCTCCCTATTGCTGATAAGATTCGAATAATCGCCCAGAAGATCTACGGAGCGGATGATATTGAGCTTCTCCCGGAGGCCCAGCAGAAGGTGGAGCTCTACACCAAACAGGTCACCATCTCTTCTAGTCTATATGTTTCTTTCTACTGCACTGTTTGGCCTGTTTATTGGTTTGGAAATTGATTGTTTTGGTCTACTTGTCTCCCCTCAGGGTTTCGGCAATCTGCCGATCTGCATGGCGAAGACACACCTGTCGCTCTCTCACGAGGCAGACAAGAAGGGTGTGCCCACAGGGTTCATCCTGCCAATCAGAGACATCCGTGCCAGTGTGGGCGCTGGCTTTCTCTTCCCGCTAGTTGGGACGGTAAGCTTTTTTATTTATGTTGAACAAACAATTGCTTTCCACAGAATTGCCAAAGATGTCATTTCTGAGAGTCAAGGGTGTGACTCTTCACTGCTCTGCACCATCCAACTGCATCCCAGTGCACACATCTTGATTTTCTACATTCATCTGTCATCCTTAAACAAAACATGACTAGTACGACTCAACTTTCTTAACATTTTCATTTAGATTACAATCACGTGACATCACACAATGTCAGCTATGTTTCAGACACTCACTCTGGTGATCAGTCTTTGCAATAAATGGCTGAATCTATTCATGATCCAATCATGATCATATGTATGTTTTATGCATAAACTATTGCATAAACTAGCAGACCATGTGTCCTAATGTTACTGTAGAAGAGACGATTTATTTCTTAATTTAAATGCACTGATATTTAAATGAGTCTCCATGTCAGCAGAAATGTGTACAGTATATCAATGCATGAATGGCCAGAATTTACATTACATACTGTTTAATTATCTATAATAAGAAGGCTCTCTATTTCTGTGTTTTCTTCCTAGATGCCCACAATCCCTGGTCTGCCAACCAGGCCATGTTTCTATGATATTGACCTGGATCCTGAGACTGAGCAGGTCAATGGGCTCTTCTAAAACAGGGCTCTGCTCTGTATGATGGTAAGGAGAGGAATTAAGACTTTCAGATATCAATCTTACACAGGAGTTGGTAGGAATGTATGATAACTATTATATGTTGCCCTTTTTGTTTTCTTTGTCTCAGTGTATAGATGTGGCCCAGCTTCTGAGCCTTAATGAAATGTGATGGACTGCTGTTATAACGGGAAGCGCCTCGAGCTCATCTGCTGGTGCTGTTTTTGTTTGTTCTTTTTCACTGAGCCACTGACATCTGTAAATAATTGATTTGCTTTGCCCAGAGGGCTGTTGATGGGTAAATCAAGGAATTTAGTCACAGAACGGTTTATCCTCCTGACGCTGCAAATCTGTGAAAGGCTTTTTGCAAGGGGGAAACTATACATCCTGTTGAAATTTCTTTTAGTTACATTGCTGGCTGCAGAAAAATCAAGCCCTGCTTATGTTTTCACATCCCAGAACCCCCCCCCCCCCCATGACTCTAAAGTGGTAGATCTGGACTCTTGTATTAACTACCTGTGTATATTTTGTGTCCATTACATCAGGAGCATCTATTCCAGTCCACTGTCATTGATAATCAACTGAATAAAAAATGCCTTTCCGATAAATTCACTATTAGAAAATGTTGTCTAACCATAAAATAATACTGTCTTACAAAATGTTTTGTAATTTTTTTTGAGTGATCTTGTCTAATTTCCTGTCAAAAGTCCTATTTTGCCTGTCATGAATTCTAATTAAATATTTCTAACAATGTATAACATTGAAGCAATCGGCACTGATGTGAGAATACACTGTCATGATGTTGTAAATCAGTGGTTTCCACTTTCTTGGCAAATAAATCTCCTTGATAGAAAACCACATATCAATCTCTTTCTTTTTTCAGATTTATTCTTACTGTATTATTATTATTCTATCAGACATTTTCACTTTTTTTCTACAGTTAATATCAGTAGAACATATGATAGAGTGAATGTAGTTACTGTTTTTCTGTGGATCTCCAGACACTGAGTGATACCTGTTGATAGAAATGAAGGTGAGTGTGGCATGATTACATGCAGGACACAAAATTAGCACCAGCCACAAGCCAAATGCTGGTAAAAATACATAAGTGGCTGGTAGATTTGCTTTACTCACCAGCCAAAAACAACCCAATGGTAACCTATTGAGCAGCTGGTAAAATTTTAACATTCACTAAGCATTTGGCTGATGGACAAAAAAGTTAATTTTGCACACTGATGCAGGGAACTTTTCTTTCACACACAGACAAATCAATATTGCAAATGAATCAGGAAATTGTTTCTCAAATGCATTTCAAGACATTTTGATGGTGTAATATTTTTGTTAATAAATATCTTATTTCCTTCTTTTCTTTGTATCTGTTTATAAGGGTAGGGGGTGGTTGGCAACACGTCACTCATTGCATCACTATGGAAACTCGTGTGCCGTGTGGTTGTTACAGCTCCGTTGAGCGTCTGAGGGGTAGAGGCACATTCAAAGAAGTGCCACATGCAGTATTATGTAGTGGAATAAGAGGAATAAACAGACATAACTGACAGGTAAGGAGCAATTTTGCATGCAGTTTATTAACTGAGCTTAATATGCTCAACTGAAATATGTTGATAGAAACTGAAAATTTGAAACTTGCATATTTCCTCAAAAAACTGAATGTGATTTATTAATGTGTGTTTTTGAAAAGCCCCTCCAGGTTACACTGGACTGTTTGGAAATATGTTTTATTGAAAAGCAACATATTTTATGACTATAAATATACATGAATGTATGAATCATTGAGGTGAAATCAGACAGCAGTGTTCAGAAAGGTCTAATCAGCATTTTGACAGAGAGTGACTCACTGATGCACAGACTGGCTGCTGTGAAACAATAATGGATGGTATACCAGTGTGACAAACTGCAAAGTGCATATCAATTGTGTTTTTTGATATTTGGGGGTACATGTTTGATTAAACAAATGTTCTCCTATTAGCAGGCAAACAGTTGAAGACTGGATGATCTGAAAAGTACCATGTCAGTGAAAGAAGCTCAAACTGGTAGTTCAGTTAAGAAAGTGCTTAGGAGAAAACTGACAGTTCCTTCACATCTTCTACCAGGAAAAGCAAAGATTAAAACTGGAAGACACCGTGATATAAACTACAGCTGTAATAAGACTGACATTTCAGTACAAAGCTGTGAAGAGAAAATCAGTGAAGAAGTTAAAACAGGACGTCAGAGAAAATCACCTCAAGCTGATCAATTGGACCAAAATCGGTTTGCACAAAAGCTGACTGCTTTAAAGCAAATTTTCTCAACATCAGTCGACTGCTTCACATGCACCTTTAAATCCGACCACAATGAAGGTGAATATCGTGCAGTTACAATCTTCAACACACACACCAGAGACTCTGTGGACCTAAAAACTCAGCCAGCTGTCGATGGCTTTTCAGCTACAGAAATACAGCAATGCACCACTGCAGAATATAAGTCATCTGTGGAAGAGAGGGAAGCAATTCACTTAAATCCACTCATTACTGTTACTAAACTGAAGTCAAAAGCAAAGTCGTCACGGCCAGAAAATTCTTCGCAGCTGAAAACATGTTGGAGGAAGAGACCAAAAAAGGCTTCTCCTTTCTTCCAAGAGTGTATTGGAGAAAGTAAGGAGTACATCCCATTGGAGATGATAGTGCTGGCTAATAAACACACTGATGAGAGCAGAACCCCCAGCACATACCCAAATGAGATAAAATGTCCTGATGTGCTTACTGTGAGTGTAGATGTGACTGATATAACATCAGAGATGAGTAATGAAGACAGAGAAGCTTTCGAAACATCACATGCGAGTGATGACATGAATGTGATGGCAGGACCTCGAGGAAATGGTGGTGGGATTGTGATTGGTAGTGAAGAGTATCAGATTAGCCCACATTCTTCCGAGAAGTCCCGTTTTGCTCGGAATAGCACGTTGAGTCAGGATTTTGGCCATCATTTGACTAATTTGGACAATTTACCCCAACGAGAAAGCATAAACACCCCTAATGTCAACACAAAGAGAACTGCGCCAGAGCATCCAACATTTAGTGATGAGATCAGACTTCATGCAGCATTCAACAGTGACTCATACTCAATTCACCACAATGCTGTTGCAGAAAATGCCATGGGTCCAATGGGAAACACAATGCCAGCAGGCACTGTGACAGAAAATGTCGCAGTTATGGAAAATTTAGACATAGACACGTCTGATAGCAGTTTTTATGCAAGGATGGTGCACTCAGAGCAAAATGCTGAGCAACAGTGTGAGGAAAGAGAGCTCTTCCTGCTACAAACAGCACGCTTTGTGGTTCAAGTTGCCATAAAAACTGCACTGAAACTGTTTGAAGAAGAACAGCTGGATACTGCTGCCCATCTGGATTGCTGACACTGACCAGAGGTGGATACACCGTATGACTGCCAAGTAAAGTAATGAGAAAGATTATTTACAATAAGATGTGCTGCACACACAATACAGTATGTTTCTGAAGTAGCTTCCACTGATCACTGACACATGCCGAAGTTACAATGTTCATTAAGTGGGAAAACAGCAATTTCTGTCTTATGGGAGTTATGTCCTGGCAAAGACATAGTCCGACACATCTGTACATTTTTTGTACAGATTAAACAAGCAAGATATGTGTTAATTAGTGAGATTTAGAGGTGCTGGTAGGTTTGCTACCTTTAAAACCAGGCTAGCTGTTTCCTTTTGTTTCCAGTCTTTATGCTAAGCTAAGCTAACTGGCTGCTCATATTATTTTGTCATCTAACTCTCAGCAAGAAGGCAAATAAGTCTATGTCCCAAAATATCACACTTTTCCTTTAAAACTAGATTTTGACTTTATTTGAACAGGAGGCCTCAAGATTAGAAAATAAAGCAGAAACCCCCTTAAGGCTCTTATTATATCAGTTCAGTTGATATTATGCTTTAGTGATGTATGTTATTTTACAATGTTTCAATTCAATTAGCATAAACGTGTTGGCAAGCATAGGACCAGTGTGTAGAAGTGGCATCTAATGGTGAGGTTGCAGATTGCAACCAACTGAATACCCCTCGCCCTCCTGTCCCCTTCCAAGTGTGCAGGAGAACCTATGGTGGCTGTTTTTCCGCAGAAACAAACATGAATGGCCCTCTCTACAGCCAGTTTTTGATGTTTGTCCATTCTGGGCTACAGTAGAAACATGGTGGTGCAACATGGCGGGCATGGAAGAGGACCCGCTCCCTATGTAGATATAAAAGGCTCATTCTAAGCTAATGAAAACACAACAATTCTTATTTTCAGGTGATTATACACTAATTAAAACATACTTATGATTATTTTCAATCTTCCAATTGATCCCCCTAAATCTTACACAGCGCTCTTTCTATTTTAGATGCTTCATGAACTTTTCTCTTGCACCACCTTTAACTCAGTAGGTATTACAATCAAAAGGTTAAATTACCATGAAGTTTAAGCACATTCAGGCTTCCAGTAGACAAACTGTTTTGACAACTGTTCACCCCCAATGCTGGTAGTATATTGTTCAATGTTGTATTTTGATGGATTCAATGTATTCATGGCTTTCATACAGCCTGCTCTGTCATTTTGGCTGCATTATCTTTCCGGTGTAGCTATAAAGTAGAGTTTTTCAAAGAATCATATTTAAACTGTAGTCTTGTGGTTCAGTTGGTGTTAAAATAAATGCCAGTGGGAAAGGTTAACAACTTTTTTTATCAGGGCACTAGAAACCCAGGAGTCCTGTACTTTATGATGACTTAAGATATTTTATATTCTTTTATGTTTATGTCACTGAGTATTTGGGTTTATTTATTCGACTTCATTCCATCATTGCATATTAAGTCTAACACTACCACACTGCTGTAGCCACTTAACAGTGAGTTTATGCTAAATTTTCTAATTATGTTGTTTTTTAATTTTTTTTATTGTATTTTATTTCACCAACTCAGTTTGTGCACAGAACATGCAGATGTTCTCAAAATGAAGGAGAAGGTATTTGTTTTCCACTTGATGTTGCTGTTATGGCTGAAATATTCATAACAAACCCACATCATCACATTCCTGAGAGCAACATTGACCTAGTTATCTATAAAAGATTACATGCATCTGTTTTGGATAAGTGTGTTAATATGGAGACATCCACTGACTTAAGTGATGTGAATAAACAATAAAGCAGTCTTTTGTTTTTCTCAGTTTGTTTATTAGGGATATATTTAATGCTTCACATTCATGATCACAGAATAGTTATTCAAGGATTTCTTCATTATTTATTTGGGACCACAACCATGTTTTCCTTTCATTTCTTTTCCATGTCTGTGCCCTTGTCCTCCTTGTCCTCCCTTTCCATGTTCACCCTTACGCTCTTGTTCTTGTGCTGTAAATGATCGTCAGGGCAATCAATGAATATGAAAACAGACAAATGACTAAACAGTATGATTGTAATTCAAAAAGGTTGGTAAACCTTTTTTAAAAAAAATAATGTGAAACTAACACATGGTTTCTGTGAAATTGCTGAATCAGCCAGTGAAGCAACGTAGTATAAAGCACACATTTGGAAAGTACCTTACTCCTGAACCAGAGCTTTTGCTCCCCTCCACAACCGGTAGGTTCTCTCCTGTCGCATCCTACGAGAGGGAAACATCTTAAGTACACAGTTTCATGCTGTTAGTCTCAGGTCTCAGGTAATGTTGATATATTGCTCTGCTTTAAGGGATTCTTTTTGTTATCACCTCGCTCAAGTGGCCACAACAAAAGGGAAGCACACCATGTCAATGTTTAACAAAAAATAATTTATTAAATCAAATTAAAAAAATTAACTTAACATTTACAATATGAGGTGTGGATGTCAGTATAATCAGTAATGGCAGATGTGTGTGGGGGTGTTGTATGGTGCATAAAAGCAAAAACAAAGCAACATAACCAGATCAAAAAGGCGTCTGTGGGGAAGATGGGAGAGCTCGAGCAGCAGCCAAATGCCAGAGAGTCAGCCAGACACTGAGCTGTGCTGCAGCCCAGAATTAAATAACCTGGGAACACCAACACCCTCAGGTGTTCGATCACCTGCAAAACAAATCAGACAACCATAAACTGCACAGCAAACACAGCACACAACAAATGACACCACAGGGGTCATCACATTTTAGACTAAAACAAGTGTTGCAGTGCCAAGCTGTAAATGAAACAAAAACATGATGTTAAGTTTCTGAATGTGCTGGTGGCTGATTCTAACTTACACACTAAATGTATTGACTATTGTATCTATTTTCTGATTAAATCCTGTATAAGAGCAGCCCACACTGTGAGCTATTAGGTACAGGTATTATTTTTACATGTCACCAGTGAGGGATCATTATTACGGATGCAATTATATGATTATGACTCATAGCAGTCTTGTTTCATGTAAACAGGTTCTGAAAGGTAAGGTAGCCTTATCCAACAGCATCTGCATTGAACGCACAATGTTGAATCTCAACTGCAAATCCTCACTGTGCAACAGAGGTGGATAAAGTATTGAAATCATGAAGTAAAATAAGCAATACCACCCACTCTGTTACAAGCAAAAGCCCTGCATTTGTAATTTTACTTAAGTAGAGGCACAAATGTATCAGCAGCAAAAAGTACTCAAAGCTAAGCTAATAAAGTATCATATTTCATAAACTGATCATATATTTTGTATGTAAAAATCCTAATCTTCAATGTAACTATGCTGCCATCTTGGCCAGATCTCCCTTGCAAAAAATTGAGGTAATCCTGATACATCTTTTGTTTTTACCAGTCACCACTAGTTCACACTGCAACAATAGTAACACCACCCTCACAGTCTGTCTATTTACAGTAATTATATAGATCACAGTTCTAGGATGCCTTTCACTGTCTTAAGGCATTCAAACAAAACTAAGTCTCGAATATCACATCAGGTGATCCAGGTAGTGTGCTCACAGACAGACTAATGGATGTCTGATGTCTTATGACTGAAGGGGAATTTTACAGGACACACCAAAATTATTATGACCCAAAACAGCCTGTCTTTTGTTTTCTGAAGTTGATGCGACTACAATCTTGTCACCTTCTTATATTTTGATCTAGGTCTTAGTAATCATATCAAACCTGATGATCCGAAAGAAAGTTTGACTGTGTGCACTAACTCAATGAAACTTAGCTAATATAGGTTCATATGTGTGGCTTGGGCAGAGGAATGTCTCATCTCGTTTCCATCTGAACATGCTTGAATGTTATTGGTGCATACCTTACTTATTTGCAAACTGTAGTCTACATGCCTTATCTTCAAAAAAACTGTCAAATGTTATGAATTTGTGGGCTGTTAAGCACTGTGCAGGACACTGAAAAGTCAGTGCTGCATCTCATAATGTACATAATTGCACTTTCATGACTTCAGATAATGTCAACGAATTAGGTTATGAAATAAACTGATGAAAGTGTAAACCAGATATATATATGTGTCTCACAGCTGCTGTTGATCATTGCTAATCACCCCACTGCTACCATGATGGCTGCTGAGATTTCAGGCTTCCAAGACAAGCAGTCCTTTTCTAGTTGAATGATTTCATCTGTTGTTTTTAATGATTCTTTGCTAGAAAAATACAGAAAGGTACTCATGTAGATTTTATTTTCCCATCAAATCTCACTCTGTCTCCTGCTGCAAGAGGACACTGATCATCCCAGTCTGCAGTAAACAGGGTCCTCTGGTGGTGAGGACAGCTCAGGGTATGCAGATTATGCCACAACGAGAAAAACTACAAAAGCTTTGAAATGAATGATCATATAAGACAGTGACACTACAGAATGTTTATAACGCAAATGCTATTTAAATATATCACAACCATATTGTCTTTTGTTCATTCCTTTCCTGCTTCATTTTCATTTTTCTTTTTGAAAAAAATAATTGAATTATTGCTTCATTTATTCCAATTTCCTCCAGTATATTTTATTTTTTAAATGAATATAGTTTTCATTTTGATAATATTTGTACATATGTATTATATGAAATTGTGATAATATTGCCGTATGTAATATATTGTTGTACATTAGTTTATGTTTTTTTCTGATTAAAAAAATGGGCAATATAAGTCCATAATTGATTTAAGTAAATATACTATACACCCCTGATATTGTAATGGAATAGGTGTACTACTACTAGACTATAGTATATATTTTAAATAAATATTGTAAAAAAAAAAAAAAAAAAAAAAAAAAAGTTTTGTAGTAGAGCTTCATAGTCCCCTCTTTACCGTGGACAAAATAAGGACAAAGTTTGATAATATACAGTTACAGTTACGCTGTGAACGGAGCAAGAAAAAAAAAAGAAAAGCAGGCTGGCAAGTACAAGTTACCTACCATGGATGTATATATTATACATCCATATTGCCTACCCTCTAGACCAGGAACTCCATGTTGACGAAAGACATGGCGACACCCAATGGACGTAATGGAAACAGCATTTTATTGATGACGGTGAATTTAGCTAATGTGGGGGTGAGTATCTATCTATCTATCTATCTATCTATCTATCTATCTATCTATCTATCTATCTATCTATCTATTTAAAAACCACTAGAAATGCTAATTACTTTAACCTCTCAACGTAGTCAGCCTCAATTTAATGTGCTGCCAGTTTATTCTCATAATCTGATACTCAAGCTGCATTGTCCTCACAGCTGCAAACTGTAAACTGTATTATATCATTATATCATTACAATCATTATATCATTATAATCAACATGAAAAATGTTAATTTAACAAAAACATAACAGACAAAACAAAAGGAAACACACACACACACACACACATAATTTGTGGCATACAAATTGAACAGATGTTGGATTGATCCTTCTGAACCCAAATCACACACTGAATTTACTTCAAAAATGACTCAAATGCTCCTTTTCAAGATCTGAATCAGCAGTGTTTTTACCAAATGCAAAATGCGCAGCAGTGGTGACATCTGGAGGACATGGCTGCATATTGACCTGGTGTTGTTGCCTCACAGAGGGTGGTTTGGCTGTTTTACTATATTGGACCCTGCCCCTGTACATACATGCAGGGATAGGCTCTAAGTGCCATAATGAAAAGAAGAAGAGTTGGCTGCATTTGTATAAAGAATACAATTATTTTTAACCCTCATCCTAGCATATTTAACATACACGGACTACCAACTGGGGTCCCTGGGGACCCAAGAATAAATACTGTAAGAAACAACCATGCAAAACGTTATTTATTCTCAAAACATTATTTGGGCCTGAGCCCCAAAGGGGCGTGTGTTTGTTTCTTTCTTCCTCTTCTTCTTTCTTTATTATTACGCCACTTCAACCCTTAATTTGACCCCCTAAACATGCTCAAAAACCCACCAAATTTGGCACACATATCAGGTCTGGTGAAAAATTTGATAAAATGTAAAAATGATCCCCAAAGTGCCAAAATGTGCTCTGTAGCGCCACCTATGTGTCTAATATGGCTGCCACGGCCCGTAGGAATGTCGTAGAGAGATCGAACCAAAACTCAATTATTTGTCTCATCAAGACCTACAAATCATACGCTGACACCCCTGACCTAAATCCAACAAGAACAAAGTACGACTTTGCGCCAATTTTGGACCCCCAAGAGACGCTATCTCCTCCTAGGGCGTTAATGGTATCGGCTTCAAACTTGAATACATGACTTATGACACTGTGCTGAACAAAAGTTGTTAAAAACTTTGTAATAACTCGAACGGTTTAGATATAATAAGCCCTGAAAGTTGGAGTGCCACACCACACCTTACAATGTAAACCAATGGGGAGGCAATCTCTAGGCATGGACTTTGTGTCAAACAAATGGTTCTGATGTCTAAACTATAAGTCTGACCACTTTGAAACCTGTATCAATGGATTTGCGACGAAATTTCCTACAAAAAGAAAAGTGATTTTTAATGTAGGATTTGGCCAAAGTCCTGGGATTTATGAGGATATTTCACAAGAAGAGTGACATTCTCCTCTCCAAGTGAGGGGGAGTGAGAGAGAGAATGGGGGGGGGGGGGGGAATGGAGCTCATTGAGTGAGAGTGACAGTTTAGTGATAAAGTGCTGCAGAAAAATAAAATCAAAAGTAAAATTTGTAGCTCTGTACTACAGTTTTTCCTTTATTAGGGCCCAAGCACTGAGTGGTTCGCTCACACTCTCCATTCAAATATATGAGTATTTTTCTGTGTCCAGCTGCAGTTACTTATTGTCTCTCCACACCTGACAGTACACATTTCAAACTTTGACCAGGTCATGTGGGTTAAAAGTCTTTATTTTTCTAAAAATAAACTTGATGAAAATTAGGAAATTAATTTGTTTTACACACTGACTTTTACTATGGACTGTTTCACCCTGATGTTCCCGGTGTTTCTTCCGCAGGTTTCACTTCACTCAGCTGGTCGACAGACCCGCTGCTTCTTCCCACTTTGACCTGAATAACAAACTGGGGCTCGGTGGTCTGGTTGCAAACAGAGAGCTGGGTCTAGCTGGGTCGTGCTTCTATCTCCCACTTAAGGTTAGCCCCGGCTCTCCAGGTGGATTTTAGGAAAGTTACAGTTAATTTGCGTATTGTGTAAAACAAAAATATATACTTTTCTTTAATACAAATTGCAGCTTTTATCCCACGTACAGTCTTTCCACAAATCCTTCAAAATCACTGACAGAGTGTTCCTACCTGCCTGATAATTTGTGATGCTTTAAATTAGGACCCATGGCAAACATAAACTCAATAAATAGTTCCATTTATTAAAACTGCATAAATGGAATAGGGTACTTCTGGTTGGGGTCCCAGGACACCCCTTACATTTTTAAAGGCACTAATTAAAACAGAAACAGAAAACAATGATATGAAGTCATGAGGAGCAAATTTATTGACAAAGTCATGAAAAATTGGAATGATAGAATAAAGCACCTGTGAGATATGACAAAAAGTATACCTTTGGGGTCTGCAGGTACCCAAGTTGGTAGGATTAAGGTTAAAATGAATTAATTGGTAAAATGATCATTAAGTTATACGTATTCATAATGCAACTATTCACTTAAACTTGATTCTTTTCATTGTCATTTTGATAGCAGATGATAGACAGCCTGAACTGCTATGAATTCATAGCTGATCATAAACATTATAGGATATTAATATTTCCATGAGATATTTTTTTATATTAATCTTAAAATCAAGTTAAAGGTCCTAGACTAAAATATTTTGTTGAGAGCTTTTGCTCATTAGCAGGATTATTCCATGTAGAATGTATGCTATGTGGCCTCGAGTATGCTAAAAATGTAGCTCAGACTGGTAACTTTCAATGATGTGTTTGTTTCCATAATTCTCTGGAAATTGCAGAGCACTGACACCGAGTCTCAAGTGACTGCCTCTGCTCCCTGTGGCATTTGTCTGCTAGGCTGCCTGTTTGTTGCATGCCATTAGCTCTCAGCCTTATATATTCTTTAGTACTCCAAACATGTAGTCTGGAGCTCATAGGCGACGCAGCTGTTGAAATCACAGTGGGAACAAACAAGACACGCATCTCATTTGTGACGTCTGGATTTCTATGGTGGCACGCTCAGATGTGAATGAGACTCTTTCAGAATGGGAGTGATTCAAGAAGCTTTTCGAAGATGTAGTTTTGTGATCAGTTCTTCTTTTTTTCCCCCTCTCATTTGCTCAGGACACAAGGACACAGCATAGAATTGATTTGAAAGCATACAGAGAACTTTACTCCATAATTTAATACCTGCCAACATTTGCATCAGCAACAGACATAAAAACATCTCTTTTGAAGATCTTTACAATATGGAAATCAGAGCAAATTATCAACGTAAATACAGACCCAAAGCCCTATATAGTCTTATATATCTATAACAACATGGCTGCAGATAAGAAAGAAAGAATAAATGACATAATAAAACTATCATATTGCAATTCCATCATTTTAAACATGAAAAAGACAAAAAAGTAATAAGAAAGATCTACTGTGGCTGCCAAGTATATGATAATATACAGTATATTTACATACAGACAGAAAAATCAATTGTGTGATTTTTATTGTAGACTCAATTGAGCAAAAGTGCTAATTTACTTTAAAATTCACTGAGTGTGTGACGGTGGGTGACCAGATTTAACTAGCATGCTTTGAGCAGAGGATAAGTGAGGAGGAGAAAGAGCAAGTGCTTTAAAGAGGGAGAGAGGGAGTGAGAGAGCATATATGTGCAGAAGGGTGGGAGAGTTGGAGAGCGAGAGGGAGAGAGAGACAGAGAGGTAGAGGAAGAGCGAGAGAGAGAGGGGGGGGGGAGAGAGAGTGGGAGAGAGGGAGAGGGAGAGGAAGGACAAGTGGGTGGGTGCTGTGAAATCCGCTAACAGGGGAGCTCTGTGCATTTGTTAGACGTCTTGGCTGCTTGCCCAACTTGGCTCATTGTAATCAAGGCATGATCGTCGACTCCAGGCAGCCCTCTCTGCCGCCTCGGCTGCCTCGCGCCTGGACCCAGCCCAGCTCTCACCGCTGACATGGAAAGACCCGTGAGTGCCTTCTCTCCTTCCACCTCCCCCCCCCCCCCCCACTCTCTCTTCTCATCCCACACTCTCTCCGGCTCTCTCTGGTATTAGGTTCTGCTCTGTCGCAGTTTTAGCTGTGGCTACATGCAGCATTTCAGTTGTGTCTCTGGCTCTTTCTCTCCCCTGTTTGTAGCTCCAGTAGGTGGCAGGAACGCTGGGTAGGGAGGAAGCTTTGGCACCGCTCTCTCTGCAGGCCCCCCTCCCCTTCTGCCTGCCTGCCTGCCTGTCCGGGCATGGGTGCCGTCCGCTGGCAGACCCACAACGTCTCTGTGTTTTTTGTGATTGTGTGCATGTTAGCCTTGTTGCTGCACAATCACAGAACTGCCTGGCCAAACCCAGAGGGGTAGCGTCCCCACGCAGAGTCTCCCCACTTTGGTTTGTGAAGGCCGGTGTTCTTCAGTCTCCGACATTGGCCCTGCTGAGATTCAGAGTCCGCAGCGTGTCTCTCTTCCTTGCGCCTATTCTTGGTGGTATGTCCTCATGGTCTGTTGTGTTTGGATACCCTGACAACTAGAAGCTGTGAGGTAACTACTTTCCAGCCTGCTGCCCTTCTGAGTGAGTCCCAACTTTTCTTTTTGCTCTTTGCAGGTTTGAAACAGGTTGGAGTCACAGCTGGATTCACGGATGTTTGTTATTTGCGCTTTCCTGACTGACACCTTACAGGAAAAAAAAGTGATAGTTGACTGTTCAACAACATCTCAGTGGCAGCCATTCTTTGCATGCGTAACAGTGGCGGTGCTGGAAAAAGCATGGAAGAATTTCTTGCGAACCCATTGTGATGGTCTTTATGCGCTCACTAGCCGTGAGTCATCACTCTGTGCTAGTATATCATATCAAAGCAGCCATGACTCTCTTGTCGTCACTGGGGCAACAGTGGAGGATGACTGACTCACAAATGCTTTTGCGCGTCTTCTGACCGTCTCTTTATAGAAGGTTTAACCCCTCAGAATAATTTATACCAAGTGTAGAAAACAGGATCCTTTCTTGAATTGTTTTTTTTTTTTTTTTCTCACAGTTTCAACAAGCTGCGGCAGCAACTTTTCTATTTGACAGCGTTATTATCACTTCTCTTCAGCTGTGAGTGACAACAGATGATGCCAGTACTGATTCAAAGTGGGGAAACACTTGTTTTAGCTAAATGAGTTGAGAGCTCTTTTTTTTGACAGTGACTGTCATTCATTGAGTATTGACTGAGCACTCCTGTTTGTGTGCTGAATGAAATCTGACTGAGGATACAACAAAAGAAAAACTCCCACACCTCTTCTAGTAAGGTGCTGATTTGCAATAAGAAAACATTAAGAAAGGATGACAGTTTTGGCACTTATTTATCTATTCCACCATCTTTCTGTCATAAATCTCAGATTATTCTTACTGCTAAGTTTCTTTTTTCTTTTAGTATCATCTCATTTGCCCAGGGCATGTGTGTTTTAACAATAAGTTACTTTTCATATGGAGTAGGAGCTGCCTTGTGAGCAGTCCTCGTGATGGCATGGTGCATAAATTTAAAGAAATAGTTTGACATTTTAGGGAATATCCTTATTCACTTTCTTGCGGGTAGTTAGATAAGAAGATCAATACCACACTTATGAGAGTGGTATCAATCTTCTTATCTACCTCTTGGCAAGAGAGTGACTTGAAACAGCCCATATAGCTGTTTTATTGCAGTGCCAACTGATTTAAAGAAGGCAGATTATCGGGAGCGATTGTTTGCAATTTGCAAATTTGACATGCTACAGTTTTGTTCTTTGCACCTGATATAGTGATCTGTGCTTATAAGAAGGCAGCATGCTCTCCTAACTCCCTTACTGCAGAGGGGAGTTCCTCACTCACCACCTTCTGAGTCATGCGCCCTTTGGTTTGCTCCGCAGCCACTTAAAGAAACCACAGTTTCACCAACACACACATCCTGCCACCTCAAGAAAGACTAGACCGACACGATCAGAGGGGGAACATTAAGTTACTGCAAGACATCTGTGCTGGAAATGGTTGATGGTTCCTCACTATCATTCTGAAATACTATCCTAATCTTGCATGTTGTGAATATTGAGTTTCCTTCAACTCAGCAGCTCTGTTGTGCATGTTTGCAGTTGGCATAGTAGGTTAAGGAGAGATAGTCTTGAGAGCACGTGGAATTTTTCTGTATGGTTCCTCTTGTCGTGTGAGGAGGCGTGCCCTGCTGACCACATCGGGATGTTTAGGATGCTCTGCATATGCATTCTCCCTGTGTAACTGAGCTGTGTAATGAACAGTCCATCTGTTGGTGTGAGGGTGTGCTACTGGGTTGTGTGTTATCGCAGCAGACACAGTGGTGTGGACACAGGAGCATTTTCAATCTGATTGTCCATCCATCAGCAATTAGTCAATCAGCTCTTTGTCATAGATTATACTCTGTTTATAAATGAACCATATTAGAGTTTAGTATTGCTTTTATGGATCATTTTAGACCTTTTAAGACCTTTTTATCTATTCTAGAGTTCATATATGCATATAGATGTATATATAGATTAAACTATAGATTAAACTCAAGATTTGTAATCTTGTTAATGTATTCTTTGATCAGATAATTAATTATCTATGAATAATAATAATAATAATAACTATTATTATTATTATTATTATTATTATTATTATTATTATTATTATTATTATTATTATTATTATAGTATTATTAAAAAGTAACTATCAGTTCTGAAACTCAGGTATCACACTAGTTTTGAAACTTTTCAAACAGTAGATAGATAGATGGATAGGTAGATAACAGATGTGATGGATAATGTAATAAAACAAAAGTTCAGGTGAGCAATCTGTCTTCACTGTCAAAGGAGTCCCCTCTCCTGACACAGAGGAGAGTCACTGTACAGACTGATGGCAACTGGCAAGAATGACTTCTTGTAGCATTCTTTGTCACAGCGGAGCCGAAGAACTCTCTGACTGAAAGTGCTCTGCTGTTTGACCAGCAGGTCATGGAGGGGATGCAAGATGTTTGTGCAGCATTCTCCTCTCCACAACCAGAGGAGTCCCCAGCACAGAGCCAGCCTTCCTGATCAGTTTGATCAGTTTGTTAGTGTCCTTGGCTCTGATGCTGCTGCCCCAGCAGATAGCAGCAAAGAATATTGCACTTGCCACAGCTGACTCGTAAGTGATTTGCAACATCTTGTTGCACACACTGAAAGACCTAAGCTTACTCAAGAAGTAGAGTCTGCTCTGTTTCTTCCTGTGTTGCACTTCCAGTCCAGTATCTGTATCCCTCTACCACCTTTCCAAGAATGGAAATGGTGTTGGTCTTGGCCGCATTCACTAGCAGGTGGTTATTCCCACACCATGCCACAAAGCGGTCCACCACCTCTCTGTACTCTGCCTCCTGCCCACCACTGACGCAACCCCACACCTGCAGAGTCATCTGAAAATGTCCACAGATGAAAGGAGTCAGAGTTGTACTGAAAGTCAGAAGGGTACAGAGTGAAGAGGAAAAGTGAGAGGACAGTCCCCTGTGGTGCCCCTGTGCTACTAACCACCTGTTCAGACACATCAGCGCAGCCACACAAACTGTGGTCTGTCTGTCAGGTAGTCAGTAATCCAGGAGGTTATCGATGTTTCTACCTGCATGCTCTGGAGCTTCTCTCTCAGCAGTACAGGCTGTAGTTGTGTTAAAGGCACTGGAGAAATCAAAGAGCATGATTCTCACAGTGCTGCCTGTTCTCGATGAAGCAGGTAGATGATGGCATCGTCGACTCCAACTTGAGGGCGATAGGCAAACTGCAGCGGGTCCAGAGAGGTGCTCAACTAAGGATATCCAGACCTAAGCTGAAAATGAAATGAAGAATTGAAGAAAAATAGTACACAATTTGATTTAAATTTAATTATTATTGTAGTGATCCACTTGATTAATGATCTTATGTGTGTCCTCACAGACCTCCAGTGACATGATGCCCAAAAGGGATCATGAGAGGGACTTGGAGCTGGACAAGAAGATCGAGGCTCTCCGCAGGAAGAATGAAGCACTCATGAAGAGGTACAAGGTAAGAGCAAGTGCCTGCAGGCAGAGAGGGTTCTGGTTATTATCAGATATAGCAATGCATGATGTCTGGGGAATGTCTCTTTCCTTTGAAAGCTTGGAACTCTTACACACTTCCTGATTAGTTCTCTGTTTTCCTTGAGTTGCATTTAGGAGGTGGAGGAGGACAAGAAAAGGGCAGAAGAAGATGGAATGGCTCTGCAGAGCCGCAAGGGCAAAGCTGATGACCTTAGTATCACAATCAGCAAGTCAACCAGTGTGAGTGTTGACAATGTGAGGTGACACACATAAGAACTGTATTTTAATGATTATCATCAGACTAACACACCCCACAGTACTGCCAATACTGTCATTTCTCAGAAAATGATGCTATAAGCTCTATAAATATTTTATAACATGCTCTTTTCTTTGGAGCAGGATAGTCGAGTGGTGGTGACTAAGCCATTCAGCGGTGGTTCACCAGCTGGGAAAGGACAGCAGGAGGCTGGGCCTGACCAGGGGGGAGAAGGTCCTCCTCCGGGTGCTGGCAAAGGCCACAAGAAGCAGCTAATGGTCACCATGGCTGGAAAAAAGGTAAATGCATGGCAAGGATTATGCAATACCTGTTTCTGAATCAAATAACAAGGGAGGAAAACTATAGGTGAAACCAAAACCTGTAGTTTCATTTTAATGAAAGAAAAACAGACACAAATCAATTCCTCTTTCAAATCAATAAGAAAAACTGACTGAAAACAATGCAATAAGCACTCAACTAAAAGACTTTAGGCTGGAAATAAGTTCACTATAATAACTTGCAAAGAAATTAGGAACACTTCAGAGTGATGGATATTCAGCTTAGACTTTATTCCATTAGCTGACATTACAACAACAGTCTGCCTTCTTTCAGGGCTGGAGTAGGTCAGACAACAGACAAAATTTGAGGCCAGTGAATTGAAAATATTGCAGTGTTTTATAATACAAACAATTAATAAGACCTGTAAATATATCAGATCCATAGTTAGACATTCTTGCCGCTGTTCGAAAATTTTCAGATTTCAGTTGGAGCTTCTGCAGTTCAGATTACTGCACCTCATTTTTACAAAAAGGTTATTTAATATTTAATGAATTTAGATTACAGGTTTTTAGCCATGCTAGCAGCAATGGATGGCAATGTTGGTCGGTCAGTTGGTCCACCACCATCATCAGGCTAAAATTTCAATTCGTGCAATAAGGTTTATGACCAAATACCTGCAAAAGCAGATATTTGATGCCAGATGAAAAGTCTGAGGATCACCAAAAGTCATTAGGATACATCCACTGTGCACTCTGGATATATGTACCACATTTCATGGCAATCCATCCAATAGCTGTTGAGATATTTTACTAAAAATGTGCAGCTGTGTGAGGTAAAAAATGTTGTCTTTTTCAGTCAGAAAGCCTACTATCCATAAATGGTCAGTATAGAGGTATCAGGGGTAAATTACAATTATAATTTCATATTACGAATTTGTACCTTCAAGTCAATAATTCTTGCGCACCATTCGGACATGATAAGCACCAGCACTCTATATTGCAATGCACCTTGCTGCAGTTATGGTACTCCAATATACATAACTGTCTTTCCAGGGTAAGAGGGTGGTGAGTGAGAGGCCTGACAAGAGGCCAGGCCCTGCAGATGTCAAGAGCCCTACTGACGAGGGACAAGCGAGGCGTGTGGAGTCAGCTGGAAGGGGGAAGAAGCAATCTCACACGACCAAGAAAGACACAGCAGCTCAGGTTTGGATAAGTCACATCGAACACTCCGGTGATCATACGCTGAAGCATTTAAAAGCTCCGTCCTGTCTGCTTCCACTCTCACATCCCCCTTTGTTCCCCCTCTCGTGCTGCACCGAGCTGTTTTACATAGATGTCAGACATGTCGACCGGCCACACCCCTCCAGTGATGGAGCACAAAGGCTGGTGGACAGGAGGTGGACCAGGGCTGTGACTGCCTGGTGTGGGATTAGAGGAGGGGGGGGGGGTTGCTAATAGAGCTGTTGGCAGAGTAGATGCTCTGTAGAGTCGAAATTGAACAAACTGAGAATCTTTGTGTAATCCCACCCAGGTTTGACAATTATTTATCTTTTCTCCTCCCGCTGAGGAGCTTTTGTTGTATTTTTAGCTAAAGAAAAATCATTCCACCTCTGGGTGTAGATGCCTTTGGTCATGTGGAACAGGCTGTAAAGTTCACAGAGTCCCTCTAGGGCCATGAAAGATAAATAGGTGTTGTAAAACTGTAGAACAAAAGGCCTCGTTATTGATAATATAATGACAGTGCAGATATCACATTTAACATGAATAGCTTTACTGTATGTTGTTGGTGTGAGATCTCATGTTTAACGCAGATAGGCAGAGACACATATGCACATGCAGTGTGCTGTGAAATGCCACACTGTCACTGACCTTAGCCCCCCCTCCACCAAGTATGTAGAGACTCTGAAACAGCTGCTCTGCCTCAGTCTGAAGCCTGACACACACATACACACACTCACACACACAAAGAGACACACTCACAAGCTGCCCAATCAATATGCTGATGCACAGCAGAGACAGCTGATCCTCACCACTGTAAACACAGACACAGTCTGGTCGCACAAGGGGTCTCTGGACACAAAACCAGGGGGAACAGCAGTCGAGGCTCAGTTTGTGTATTTATATGTGCGCAAATGATTGGCTGATACTCCGGGCGCTGCTCACTGGCTTGTCTGAGTTAATGTGCACTAAATATATGGGCTGAACATGCTGTTCTCCTGCCTTTATTTCTGGCCCGCTTGGTCTGTCCCCTTTATTTATCATGTGGACTGAATCAGCACTTGAACAGTAGCCAGGGCTCCAGTGCACCAGTCAACTGTGAATCGCAGAGACCTGGTTTCCATGTGGTCGCTGTTTACATAACTGGTATCTTTTAACAAAAGCAGCATGGAAAACACTGAGAAAGGGTGTTACGTTGGAAGAAAATGTCACATATCTATCTGGCAAGTGTTAGAAAAACTTACTGATGATTTATTGTGCAATGTTGTAGCTTCGCCTTGCCTCTAAAATATTTTTCTGATGCGTGTGTGTGCGTGGAAATAAATAATGACTCTGTGAGAGGGGTGTGGTTATCTGGCAGCATCCCAGCCAGATTGTAATGCCTGGAAACAGAAGTACTTCATGACTAGACTGTCAGTTCACACTCGTGAGAGAGACAGAGACAGGAGAAAGGAAATGGGGAAGGAGGGAGTGAGGAAAAAAAAAAACAGGGGAAGAAAGAGGGGGAGGCTCCTGGCAGCCCACCGTCTGTTTCCAGCCTCTCCTCCCTGAAACCTTAAGTGGTCTGCTCTCCTCTGGCACGATTGTTTTGCCATTCCCACCATCCTGAAAAGGCCGATTCGATCTAATTAACATTCGGCTGCCCTCTCACTCTGAAAAGGCTCATTATGCTGCCAAAGAGACAGGCCTGGCTAGGTGCCAGGAGAGGGTCAGAGAGAGGGAGAGGAGGAAGAAGAAGTGTGAGACAGAAGAGAGAGGAGAAAGAAGAAAAGCAGCAATGTTGTCAAGGGTCTTTTGTGTTTGTGTACTGTATGTGTCAGACTGCATTTGGGTGTGGGTAGGAGAGTGTGAGTGTATGTGGGTGTCATTGTCAGTGGGTGCACACTCTGTCCAGGGCTTATTGTATTTCCCCCCTGGCTGTTCGTGCAAGTGTTGCTGTTAATGGCAACATGACTCATCCACTGAGTTCACCGGAGCACAACCTGCAGTCAGAAATACATCAGGGCCAAAATTCACACAATTCTCCTACTGCTATAAGATGAGCTCCATTTTCAAGCCAATGACGTTTACCCACCTGCAAACTGCACTCTGCTCTGTTGACCCCATTGCAGTGCACATTTAAAATCGAGCCTCTATTGCTAAGTCACGCTATATCACCATTAGTCCACTTGGTGGCAGTGTAGGCCTCTAAATCTTTCTCAGTGGACAAGTCTGTGCACTCCCCTGATTTGCTTGTACTATTTATGGCAGCAATAATGTGACTCTTTACAGCCATATTTAATTGGCTGGCAACAAGTTGCTGTGTCACCCTTATTGTTGATGTGTTCACTTTCCCCTTTTTTCTCTTATCTCTCTTCTCTGACAGGATGAGGTTAAACAAGGACAGAAGCACACTGAGGAGCATCACAGGCTTTCAGAGCATTGCCAGGTACTTAGTGCCTTAGTTGACAGGCACACATCTACATTAATACACATAACATATTAACATGCACGTTCTTGCTATCTCTTCTTGAAGTTTTAGGAAAACTCGTAAGCCAAAGGACCACATGATTTGCAGAAATTTCAAATACAAGATTTCCATGTGACAGCGGCACTAAGTGAGAGCACACAAAAACACGGAGAAATGCAAATATGCGCTGTACCCTCATCACAAACACTCACATGCAGACAGGCACGACACATTGACATGCACACCCCCCTTTCCTAGTGCTTGTCCCCATCTGCCTCCTGCTGGCTTGCGTGTTAACGTTGCTGGAGTAGCTCAGAGCTGTCTCACAGATAAAGCGTGTGATAAACAGGCTGACTGGGGAGGCAGGGAGGACGATCTTCAAAGGCCCGCCGAATACATCACTTCACAAGTGATGCTGCTCATGACTCTCTGCCTCTCTGTACCTTGCCTGCTTTGCCGCACGGGCCCAGTGAGTGTCCAAGGACAGCTTTTTTTTAGGTGTTGCATAAGAGGTGGAGATCAGACAGCCCTCGGATTGTTAACTGTTTTGGTTAACAAATATACTGTAAACCTCTTCAGGCATTTCAGGCCTGATCCAGTGCAGCTGCTGGAGGATGAGAAGTAGCAGCTCAGCAGTCCAGAACAAAGACATGATTTTTTTTTTCACTATTTACCTTTTAATCTAAATTTGCAAGCACAGTTTGACACCAAGACCTGCTCTCTGTCAGCACTGTGTAACATCCACCCTACCTGCTTTGGCCATTGACAATCCTCCCTGCGAGGCCACATGGAGGCGAGAAATTGAAAAGTGCTAATTAGCAGGGCGGCTGGGGTGGCAGCAGGCGATGGCCTGTTGGAACATGCAAGAAGCGCCTTCCCTTGTGGCTCCCAATGTCCTCCGGGGGCCAGAGGAGAGGGAGGGGAGAGGAGGTGGAAAACAGAGGGCTGAACACAGATGTTATGTTCTCCAATAATTGTACCTAGCAAGGCAACATGTTTACTTGGCTCTGATTGGTACACACCTGAGGGGAAAACATCACCCATCATAGTGTCGTACTGGCACTCTGCTGGCTCTCACTGTTTTTACTGTTGCTGTGAGAAATTATATGCCAGGCAGCACGTAGATTCCCCGCCCCCCTTTACTCAGAATCCCACCATTTTAATTTTTCTCTAGACAGCAATACTCCCTCCCTCTCGCTTTATAAAAAAAACACAGGCACTGAGAAGCACTTTCTCGCAGCGATTGCTTTTACGTGATTTCCCTCGGATCACGGTGCTGTTTGTGGCCCTGGTTCGCTCCAGGGCTTTGTAACAAGAGAACACAGCCTCTGTCCCCTTTGATGTGTTAAAGAGCCTGCATCAGATCTCCCTTTAGTATTAGCAAGCAAACCCTTTATGCTCTCATCACAGTAATCAATAAACAGGTTAAGAGGGGAACGGAGGAAGGGGACATAATTGCATTTACTGTACACTGCACTTTTCCGGTAATATTATCTCAAAGAATTTGATTGTGTTGCCTCGCTGTCATCATGGTAGACAAACAAGAAGCTTTTTGTAATCAAATGGGAGCTGACTGGAATGAGCTGACACCCAGAGGCAACCATTAATTTTTACAGTGAGGCAGCCATTGGTATTTACAATAATGCAGAGTGCATGAAAATACCAGAGAAATCCTTGTTTGTCCCCTTTTTTTTTTGAACCCTACTAATCTGTATATTTACCTGTTGCTATTTAATCATTTAGAGATGAGGATCTGTTCTTGTTTATGACCACCCATGTTTAATGTTGAGCCGGTTCCCTCCACTGCTCTGATTAGTGTGAAGAATGATGCTTCAAATGTATTATAATGTGACACTCTAAGTGGCGCGGGTGTTTAGTTTAGCCATGTTCCAAAGCCAGTGCTCCATTACTGATGAGTGGAGACCACCCTGATGTAAACATGCATCAAGGAAGCTTCTTGTTTTTATTTACTAAAACACTCTGAATTTTCATCTGCAAAGGAGCCCGAGAGCCCACAGGCCAGCACAGACCTCAACATCCCCACGTCGAGAGAGGAGCAGGAGGAGTACCTGCGGTGGAAAAAAGAGCGTGAGCAGATCGACAGGGAGAGAGTGGCACGTCACAAGAACGCCAAGGGCCAGTGGAGGCGGGCGTGGGACATGGACAAAACTGATAACATGTAAGACTTCTCGTCACTCAACCCTTCCCAAGGACCTTTGTCTGCTGCTGTCTTAGATTTCTCACAGCTGTTGTTCCACTTATTTATTTATTTATATATATTTATAATTATTGGCTCCGTCTATGTACTATTTCACATTGGAGAACTCTCTTATCTTTAGTTTAAAAAGTGTGTGTGTGAGTGTTGACCAAACATGTTCATTCTTCTCTAGCACTGCTTTGCAAAGCGTCACACTTATCCTTCCATCGGCCACTGAGCAGAGGGGGATGAAATGCTTGTTGAGGGCCACTTGGTTGTCGTTGGTAAAGGAGAGCAGGGTGTTATTTATCCAGTTTTCCCAACCATCTTATCCCCACTAGTTCATGACGTAGTGACTTTCCAGCCTCAAATCTACTTCCCTAACCATTAGTCTTCAATCCCCTTAGTAATACAGTTTCTTTTAAAATAAGATGCATATCCTCATTATGTTTCCCCCTAGTCTCACTTTATTTAATTTAATAATGTTGTCTTGTTACCAATATTCTCCACTCAGGTTGTTTTCTTAAAGTAATACATTTATATTTTGGGAAATGATTTGCTTTCTTGTCGAGAGCTAAATGTGAAGATTAATACCACTTACAATCTGTATGCTTAATATGAAGCTGGAGCCAGCTAGCTAGTCTGGCTGTGTTCAGAGGTTTAAAAAATCTGCCTACCAACACCTCTAAAGCTCACTAATTAACACGTTATATATCTTGTTTGTTTTATCTGTGCACATACAGAAATGTACAAATGGAGATTTGTGTTTTAAGCGTGAGTTATGTGCTGGAACTATTTCTTGGCTGGACCAGTGACTTTCCAAGGTCTCCAATGGTGATGACAAAACACAGGAAGTCACTGTACCCAGTCAGGAAATTGCTCTAGGACCTTTACGTCAAAACATAAACTGTTGATTTTACACTTACGTTTTTATGAATTAAAGATAGGCCTATATAACGTCTTAGCTAGTGATATATAGTGGTGCTGATATTGGCAGTTGCACTTTTCAAGAGCCAGGCAACATAATTTCCCACTTCCAGTCTTTAGGTTAAGCTAAGCTAATCAGACATGAGAGTAACATCAATCTATTCGCAACTCTCTACAAGAAAGTGAATAAAACATTGAACTATGAATATGGTATAATCACATATTTAGTAAACATAGTAACTTTATTGTATGGTGTTCTGCTAGATTACCAGCAAATTAACTAATCACCTGCTAGTCCTTAATTTGTTCTTACTTTCTCTTCTAGATAAGACCAGATAAGATAAGACTTAATTGATCCCCAGAGGGGAAATTCATATGTTACAGCAGTGCAGGAAACAAGGTAACAGATAAGAACTAGGAGTATTAAACACAACGATATAAAAAGTCAAGTAAATGGAATTCAATCTATACACATAAACATTATACACGTTACAATACTTAGGCTACATGACCTGACTTGTGGGTTGTAAAAATAGAAATGTTGTGCAAAATTTGTGCAGAAAAAAAAAATTGTTTCTGGTAGATGTAGCTGTAAAAATATATGTATATGTTATATAGGTGATTTAATGCATACAAAATAAATTAAATATGCAGAAGTGTTACCTACATACAGTATATACTGTATATACAGTACCAGTCAAAAGTCCGGACACACCTCCCCTCCCAATCACTTGAATAAGAAAGTGTGTCCAAACCTCTGACTGGCACCATACATACACACAGACATACCACATATACACATCCACATACGTACATATACACACACACACACACAGACACACACACACACACACACACACACACACATATATATATATATACATACATACATACACATACATACATATACATACATATACATGGATGGTGGTGGTGGGCCTTCACAGATGTTTTATCCTGTTGTCACAGTTCTTGTACAGTCTGATGTCAGTGGGTACAAATGAGCGCCTGAAACGCTTTGTCTTGCTCTGTGGTTCACCATAGAGCAGATGAGAAGGGTCGTCAAGGATGGCATTAATCTTGTCCTTCATCCTCCTCTCTGCCACTGCGTCCAGATTGTCCAGTTTCAGTGTGAATGGATCCATTCTCTTGTGGTGCAGATGCCGATAAGATGACAAAATTCCCTTGAAGAACAGCTTATGCCTTTCCAGTTTGGTTAGTCAGTGGAAGAATCCATTAGATGAGGTATCTGGACAACATGTCTCACCACATGATCCCAAGACTAAATCTCATCAGATCACAGGATGTTGTAAAATGACTGCATCACCAAATAATTACTCGTCAGACAAATTGTATCATTGTATGAGCAGTATGTGAGGGTGTGTTAGACTCAAATCTTGATCACAGCTTCCTCTACTTTTAAAATGAATTGGCTCACTTTAAATTTAGCATCAAGCTGAACACAATACATGATCTGAAAGCCTGATATCACACTGCTTTGTCAAATCATACAATAGCACCCCAAAGTGCCTGGAGGAAAAAATATAGCCCATTCATTTTTTGTGTTTGCTAGATTTCAAACAAGGCCAGCTGTAGTACTCAGAGTGACCAAGTTGCAGAGTAATTTAATGTGCTGTTTAAGGAAGCATCAAAATGTAAAGAGACAAGGGAGGAACGGCTATTTTTAGCCAGGGATAAGGGATGGAATGCCTTGCCTTATTTGGTGAGGCTTAAACAAGGCCCTCCAGCAAGAATAGAATAGGAAATGTGTTTTTGATTCAACAATTGAGACCGTTTCAGTGGATGTGAAATGTAGGGGTGTGAAACATGGAGCATAACTTCTCACTCAAATTCTGGTCAATAATAAAAGCACAATGATGATACTCAAGTTACAGAATGGCCTGTTCATGGGATGTAGATGTGCTGTTAGGTAACAAAAAGTTGAAATAAATGATCTCCACTGGCACTGTTGTTTTTGGAAAACACTGCCAGTGTTGGTTTACGTTCCTGTCTAAACTGAGCTTCTGCTTTTAGGTTTTCAGACAAATCCCTCCCGGACAGAGAGTGGGGACCTCACAGCAGAGGTGAGACTATATACAATAAAACATTATGATACCAGTTATAATGGGTTTTATTGGTATCTTGTTCTTTGCTCTTATTTATTCTTTTTTTTTTATTTTTGTTTATTTCCAGGTGGACGAAATGCCAGAAGAGGCCAACCCAGGTCAAGTGCTGACTCACGAGGTATCTCTTAAGGTTATACACACAGATATTTTAATCTGTTCAGTGCCTTGACGTCACTACACACTATTTATAAAAGCAAAGAAACCTTTTTTAGAAATATGAGTTAAATATTTAATTTTTTTTTCAAAACTGGATTTCTGGAAAATCTTGGCACCACAATTTTATGCATTTCTGTTCAAACAAGATATTGTGTGAAATGTAATTTGGGGTAGGGGGGGGGGAGGGGATCATTCATCTTAATGGTACATCTAGAGAAAAGGATTAAGGAGGAGGAGCACTCCAGCAATTTAGAATTGTACATTTGGAAACTTGTGAAAGGTTGAGTTTTTCTGTGCTGTATTTCTGTAATTTGCTATGTTGGTCTATTCTGTTCACACAACATCTATTGCATATGTGCTTGTATTTGAAAAGGGATCCTGAGGTTCCTTCCATTTTTTCCCCTGTTAAAGGCTTTTTTGTCGAGTTTTTCCTTATCAGAATCAAGGGTCTAAGGCTAGAGGATGTTGTATTCGTGTACAGTTTGTAAAGCCCCCTGGGGTAAATTTATGATTTGTGATATTGGGCTACACAAGAGAAAATTGACTTGACTTAAAGGGGGTACTCTGACTTTACACATCAAGATCAGCTTATTATTCATGGGGGAATACTACTCAGCCTGTGAAAACAGCTGCATTAAGTCCTCTGTGGCTCTGAAAGACCTCTGTCAAGTCTGAAGAAATAACCCTGATGATGTCATTAGGGTCATCTCAGCCCGGTCATGGAAACTACAAGTTTATAACAGAAAGCCTGAGTTACAACAGATATTTCTAATCTAAAACTTTTGATTTTGACAGATACCAGGCAGGGAGGGTTTAATGAAGTGACTCTATCATATCATTATTTGCATTATGGAATTTGTAGGATCCAGTGTTTTCTGATCTTGACATAGACTAAAAGTCTGGATGTGAAATACTAAATCGCTGGAGTACCCCTTTAAAGATACACTGTTGTTTTGGAAGAAAAAGTAATGGCTTTTTATGTAAAATGTCATTTCATTGTGACCTAACTTTCTGTATTTTTCTGTTCTAGGTCATGAGAAGCGAGGAAAAGACAAGGGAGCTAAAAATGTATTAGTGATGAGCAGTAAAGCAAAAGGCAAAGATCGTCTGACTGGGAGGGCCAGGAGGTCAGTAATAGCTAAACATTTAACTAGTTTGGTCACACACAGAACAGCCTGATGTTTAAAGTTGATTCAACTAACGGGATGCTGAATGTGACTCACTAGAGCCTTAATTAAGTGTTATGAAAAAACACACTATGACTAATGAAATACATAAAAACGGATGTGGGAATGCATGTTGTTTTCTTGCACTGTGCCCTAATGTACAAATTCCCCTAGATGTCATGAGACTTGATTTAGAAGTTGTGGCAGCTGACTAAATAGCCCAGAAGGCCTCATTCATGTCTCACTGCCTCCATTTTTCCCTCTAGCTTTCCTCTGTTGTGAAAGAAGCTCCAGTGTTGGGGGGCGAGGAGGCTTTCAGGGTGTGTCGTTACATAATCGTTGCTTATAATCCAAAAAAGCCACAAGACCACAAACCTGGAAGTGAGACATTATAGACTTTCAGTGAGATAGTGTAACATGCCAGATGATTTTCTGTCTCTATGTCTGTCCAAAGGTAACATAATCCACCTATCAGCGCCTCTTGAGTTTACTAGTTAACTTGTTATGTCTTGTTTGTTTAATCTGTGTTTTTGCGGGGTGTTATTTGTTTCTTGGCTGGATGCAGTGACCTCCTTCCTTGGTTTTTGAACGGATGAAACAAATGAGATATAAGTCGTTAATTAGTGAGCTTTAGAGATGTTGGTGGTCAGATTTTCTTACCTTTAGACAGAACCAGACTAGCTGTTTCCCTGCCTCCAGTCTTTATTCTGAGCTAAGCTAAATGTAGCTTCATATTTACTGTGCAGACATGACAGTGGTATTGTATCATCTAACTCTCAGCAAGTATTTCCCAAAATATTAATGCTTTCAGTGTAATTCACTGTAAGTTGCACATTGTAAAGGGCAAAAGAATAACATGTTTGCAACCCATACTTTCTACAATGTTAGATTTTTCTTAAATTAAGTTCCTTCATTTTTCAGGTGGCAGGCAAATGAAGAAGGAGATAACCTTCGGGTGAGAGGTTTAATCAGAGTTGTTGTTAATATGAAGTGTGCGTTGGTTGATAAATTTCACTAAAGAAGTAAAAACACCTGATTATTTGTTCTAAATCTCATCCCCTAGTCTTCTGACACAACATTGGAGGAATTCCTGGAGGAACTCGACGCCCTCACGGATGCAGAGTTAGAAGATCAGAAAGATCAGGACTCAAAAACTAAGCTGTCGCCCAGCCCAGATTCTTTGAATACATCTGAGGAAGTGAGTGGATCCACAGGTTCTGTGTCAACTGCTAGCTTGAGAGAGGACACCCCCACTCAGGGGAAGACAAAAACCCCATCCCCTCGGGGTTCGGAGAAGAAAGTACGCTTCTCAGAGGAACTCATCCAGGGGGCTCATACAAGTCAAATCACAAGCTCTCAGGAGTCTGCCAGCTCAGAATCAAGTCCAAGCTCCTTTAAAGCTTCCTCACCTAGCGAAATCAAAAGCGAGGTGCAGGGGTCCCAGCAGCCTCTTGAAAGTGCCGAGCAGGATTGCGGTAGTCCTCAGGATCAGGGAGATGGTCCTTTTGCTCCCGTTGCCCAGCAGCAGGCTACTGAAACTGAATGTACTAATAAAGACAGCACCCCCCCCACAGCTCCCAGCTCCCCCCCTACTGAAAAAGCCTGTGCCTCTCTACAGGAGAGCTCTGTCCAGCCTGTAGAAGTTGCCAAGTGCAACATTAGCAACACAAACACAGGTATGCTTTGGCTTCAGTGTCGCTGACTTTCCTGACAGTATATCCGGATGGTATGTAACTGAGCTAATGTTGTTTTTCTTCCACAGAAGAACTAATAGACTCCGGTCTGTCTGTCCTGAGTCTGGAGTCAGGAGAAACACACCCAACACACTCCACCAGCAGTGACAAGGTCAGTGCAAGAGACAGGAAGAGGGATGGGGGAATCAATAGATGTGTAAATGGACTGATGGAGGAAAGTGCAAATGGATGATGAGTTAAATGGATGAAGAGAGAGATGGGCAGTATATCTGCACTGCAGTAGTGTAATTTCCAATTTCAGTTTAAGTATAGGCACCACCTCTGAGACCTGTTGGAGTGCAGGAGAAATAGTCTCATGAGAAAAAGCTTCTTCATCTCATCCACCACTGGAACCGCCTGATAATATATGACCGCCTACTTATATCATTCATATACTGTCGAGAAGCAGTGAGGCTGAGATACATAAATTGCCTATGCAAATTATTGAAAAGAAATCACAGTTTTAACTATTCATTTTTGTCTATGTTTCTTTTTTTTTTTGCAGGCGAGAGAGCACGGGAAGATTGTTTGACATTTTCAGGATGTAAATACTGAAACCAAAACACAGCGACACAGAGCCTCGCCTCGCCTCGCCTCTTTGTATTCGGACGCATCGTTTTGCTTCAGGTAGCTCATTTGAGATACCGTGTTTATGGCTTACACACAAAACCATGGTTTCATTTTGCTGTGGCATGTCCCACCTGGTGAGGTTTTACCTACAATTTGACATAAGAATGGTGAGGAGTGTTTCAGAACATTTTCCCTGTTCAAATATTTTTTTACATCCAAGCACTTTATGAGTATAAAAGCATGCGTACTGACACATTATTCAGTATCTTAGTATGCTGCTTGAGTGCAATATCATTGAATGTTTACATTTGTATGAAATTTTCAAGGTACATATCAGGAGGCTAGCTAATCAGTTTGACTTAGCTAGTTTAGTTTATCTGAGACCTTGACAATAAACTTCTGCCACAGTCCAATTATTAGTGCCTGATTCTGCCTTCGAGGTATTTTCAATAATGGAATAAAGTCTGTATTATATGATGATACAGTAGTTACAGACCTACAGCAGAGTCTGTATTTGTACACTCAAAACTGTGTGATTAGATATTATTTATTAACTGCTTCCAGCATCAGTCCATGCCCAGATAGCATAATTGCTGTACCCCAGAGCTGGCCCACACTTAACGATTTCGGCACTTTCGTCCAGCACTCATACTGTGTGGAATGATGGTTCTCAGTTTCCCAGATCTGGGCCACAAGCAAGTCATAGCAATGCCGTATGTCAACCATGAAAAACCACATAAACCAGAACTAGCCCACATCCAGAATACACATACCCGAGACCGAGAGCACCACATCTTTACCAAAAAAGGCCCATAGTTGATTTGGGATATTTGGGCCACATTTGCTATTTTACACGTGGGCCATTTCAGGCTCATATCCAAATTGTCTGGGCCAGAAGAAGGCCAGCAGTGCTGCATCATTGCCTGGTGTGGCCCACTTCCATATGCTGTCTGGGTGGCCTTTTATAATCAATACAAGTAAACTATTAAAGGGCACATTTGAGACGTATTGTTTTTGGCCACTGATCAAGACATTGTTACATTTTGGAAATGTAACCACTGACCTATAAACTTTGAACATACTTTCTCATTCTCTTGAATGAGAAAGTATGCTCAGAGTTTTGACTGGTACTGTATATGTTTTTGATTTTGAGGAAATCTAAATAACTAGGGGATAGAAGAGATTTTGCAAGCACTACTTACATGCAAATAGCAAAATGTGGCATTTCACAAATTACTGTCGCTCGGAAACTGCATATAGATTTGCAAATCCTCTCTGGCGTGCTCATGTATTCCTTGGAAGTATGACGTTTAGTTGTGTTTAGTGAAACTTGTCAAAATGAGTCAATATTGAAAATCGCAGCTTACATGTTGCAAATTTGGTGAAATAAGTCCCAGGTAACAGTTGGTTTATAGTAAAAGACACATTACTGGCATGAAAACTTTAAGATGTTACAAAAGAAAAAGAAATAAAAGAAATTTTGACAAGTGATCACTAACACAATTTAATTAAAAACTCAAATTTGCCCTTTAAGGCATTGCTATTGTGTTCCCTAAAGTCAGCACAGCTTTACAGCTGAATCCCAGTTATCTCGTCTTCCTCAGACTCTTCAGGCCACTCATCAAATGTTTTTAGGCACTTAATATGAAGTTGTAACATTACAAACTTAAGCAATGGACAGGCAGAAAAAACAATTTTGGATTTTTGGAAACTTTTATTTTTTTATAGTTTGTTATTGCTGTATTAAAATAGCCAGTGTTAACACTCCTGGTACAGAAGGGTCGAACAGTCTTCAACCTTTTTCACCATTGAGTCTTTTAGCACCTTTGGGACCGACTGACTTGAGATGTTGAAAATACATCATCCAGGTCCAAGAGGGTTCAGCATTTAGTTGACAGTCAAAACACTGGGATTCAGCTGCAATTCAGTTTTGTCATTTGTTCAGTTTAATAATTGTAAAAGACAACTCATATTTTTAGAAAGTATCCTTGAGAATCCCATCAGTTGTTGTGCCTTGCATATTGGCCTCTTCAAATATTGAAGTTGTACCTTTATTTCATAGTTTGTATCGTAACATAGTGTTACACTGCATGTACTGAACTAACAGTGCAGCATCAGTATTGATTTTATTTATTTGCCTCTCCGTTTGGACAACAGAATGTTAACTAGGAAGATTTTGCAAATCTAAAACTGTTTTAAAATAATATTTGTGTGCATTATAGCAGCTGATTTTTTTCCTCTGTGACATATATGGATTTTTTTTTTATTTATTGCCATTCTATTATTTTGTTTTTGGTATCAAGTGACAACTATAATAAGAAGCCTTACAAGAACTCTGTCCTCAAATGTTGATGTTTTTGGCTTTTGTTAACGCTACAGTATAGTAAACAGTTATGTAACCATTAATAGAGAATGTACTGGATGTGCTCTGACCAGCAGGGTCTTGTCAGCTTCAACTGTGGTTACATAAAACACAATTCATCAGGAATCTAGTAGAAGCACACTGGGGAAATCAAGGAAGAAAATGTGTTTTTGAGTAGGGGCCTTATTCTATATTCTATATTCTATATTATATATGGAATTTGAATTAATGGTAAAGGAGACATCTGTTTGAAAAGCAGGTCGAACAGTTTTACCTCTGAAATATTTAAAATTCCTTGTGGGATTCAATTTAGTGAAATGACATTTAGAAATTTAGAATGACCTACAACCATAGAGCAGTTTGTCCTTTAGCAGCACCTGTTTAGTTTAATTTAGTTATTAGACATTATCACCTCGCTTAAATGTCAAATTTAAGGGGTGGTTGTCTTGCTCTATCTGGGTGTCCACTGCTGTCCTCCATATTGCTGTCCTCACATACACTCATAAGGAAGGAATAATTGTGTGTGCCTATGTATGAGTGTGATCCCAGCTTTTTACCGTTCAGAGTGCTCATGCTAATTTGAATCTGTGTGCAACATAGCCAAACTTACTGTAGAACCATTTGGAAGGAGGCGTACAGAACATCAATAAAGTTTTTCTGTATTTCAGACTCTAATCATGACTGGCATTGTTTTGTTGTTGTCATCTTCTCTCTTACCCTCCCCATGCACCTGCAATAACACCACAGATGCATATGAGTTTTTATGGCTCCACATGAAAAAACACAAGGTCAGTGTAGTGAGTCTCAGAGAGAAAAGGGACAGATGTGACAGAAATGTAGAGCACATTGCAGCATCAACAGCCCATGAAGTTTGACCTCGGTCGAGTGACTCTGCCTTCGTGTTGGATTTGATTAATTTCAGATGAGCTCTCTGCTGAGCTGTTGAATTGGAAACGGCTCCCTCTCAGCCCTACAGGTGGGACCTCCCATAGGTGCTACTATTTTAATTATCTCCTCCCAAGGCTATCTCCATAGCAGCCTTCTGTCACTGAGGCCACAGACTTGCTGTACAGTGTGCACTGCAGCTCTCTTTTAAAATGAACTGACAAAGTTAATATCTTTTTACGCAAGCCTGAAAGTTCTTGATTCCTGCAAATGAGATGATAAAACCCAGCATTTCAGTCCCCAACACCCCTGGTTGACTTTGGTAGTAAGCTAAGCTAATAGTTTGAAGGGTCTGACGCAATAGTACACCACAGTGGGGGTGTTGATATTATGGAAATAAGTCCTGTAGGCTGTGTTAGAGGATTGAAGTGCAGTGTAGGATTATGTCAGCTGCACTCTGCAGCAGAGAGAAGCTTTAGAAGCTGAGGAAAAAATCCAAAAAAGAGTTCAGGATTTGGTGCAAGCAAGGTGACGCTTTGGCCTGTCATCACAGATCAAATACCAGTAATATGTTTTTATGTACAACAATAGGCTTTTTGTTTATGTGTTGGATTTGAAATGTTTGGACTGGAGCTCTCTCTCACATCCATGCTCCAAAACACTGCTAATAAATCCATGTTAGGGTTAATGTTAACTTTTGATTGCAGTATGGCTTGGTTCATGAAATGGCCTTTAAGCTATGACACCTGCCTGCTGTGGGAAACCATTAGTTTGGGTTAAAATTTCAAATCCTGCTTGGGTCTGTGATGCCTAAATTCTGTCAGCCATGCTTTAAACACAGCGAGGTAACAGTCGGAGCCTCTTGAGGTGTTTCATTACAGTTGATGGATGTAGGTTAAGTGGAGGCGAGATCTGGCCCGACTCTGCGACCCATTCACAACCTCACACAGACAAGTTGGCAGTCCCCACTGAGTGTGTGCGTCATTCCCCCCCAGCCCTGTCATGATTCAGGATGTAACAAACACACCTCAGACTGTGCTCTGGCCCCCCTCTCTTTCTTCCCCTCAGCCTGGAGACAAGAGGCTAGGCTGACATGGTGCCCATGTGCTGTCTGCCATATTGATTTGGGATTGGTCCTTTTTGTTAGCATTATCTAATAAGCCCAGTCAAAAGCATGTCAGTACAAATAAAGCCAAATTAGAGCTAGCTTGTGACCTAATTTTACTAATGAAGCAAATTTTAATCAGTAGATGCTTGAAAATGTGCTCAGACATAATCCAGACATAATCATGCGTTTCAGATACACAGTATAGCTTTAGACTCATGTGTTCCAGTTTGGGCCCATTTGTTGACCTTTTGACCTTGACAGATGGACCTAATGTTCTCTTTCTAGTTTTCTTTAGGATCCTGTTATAACACAATGTTGTTTGGTTTGTTCTTTGACATATCTCTGTGCATATAGATCCATCTTGAACATCTGCAACACGGCATCTGAGAAAAACAAAGCTATTGGTTTGTCAGTCACCTCAACCTGAGTGTTTCTGTGCTTTAAAAACCAGCAATGAATGGAGACTGATTGCCAAGTGTTTTTTTAAAAAAAGAATAAAACTCAATTGTTATTAAACCACCTGAAAGGTAACAACATGGTGATTATCTATACACACATCTCTTTTGTTTTACTATGCATCGCTTCATATACTTTTGCCCTTTTATTCATTGAAAAGCTATTGTTGCCTGCCTTTGTGTTGTTCTCCTGTATTGCAAGACTACATGTTAATATTTCACACTATTTGTGACGGTGTCTTACTCAAAAAATGCTATATCGAAAGGCCTTTAATTCCTCCAGCTTTGTTGGAAGTGTCTCATTGGTCATAGCGTGTCACCCTCATGCTTGTCAAATCTGATGAGGAAAACAATGTCTTGAAAGTAGAACTTTAATCATCTTTTTGTATATTTTATCCTGCCTTGCAAATGACAGTTATATTATCCCTGAAAAGCCTTTCTCTACAGTTTGTTGTACGTTATCCTGATATGAATTTGTGATTAACATTTCAGATAATACATCTGGATTACAGTCTTCTTTATGCATCCAAACTGAGTCTGGTGGATGCTGCAATTTTGAGTTTTTTGCTTGACAAATCGAGCATTTAAGTGACCAGTACAGCTGCACTTCCCACCACACAAAGACAATTGCAGTATGAAAAGGCCAGCATGAGCAGTTATGACAACTAGCTTTTATATTTTTTTATGATTCGACAAATACAATCTAAGTCTTTCCTGTTTGAAAATAGCATGTGATCTATTGCCTGGCTTGAGCTACAAACAAGATGAACTCATAACATAACATATATCTAATTTCACATCAAATAATGTAATCTGCCTGGGTGACTGGGTTCAAGAGTCATAAGGTCAGATGCCATGTCCTGAGCTCCCAGCAATAACTGTCAGAACTGATGAACTCTTTCATCAATAGCTCGGCCATTACTCCTCTCATATATCACAGGAAGCCATAAGTGGCACTGGAAGCACATCTGTCAAGGCCGTCCTTTAATACAAAGGCCACTGCAGCATTGACAGGCCTTTCATTGTGTTATGCTCACTCTGTATTACATTTTTCCGATACACATGGTTTCTGTTGTGATGGGGGATGTTTGTGTCCTGTGCTGTCCTCCCTGATGAATGGACTTCCTGTTTAGCGCAGCAGACACACATACCTTGGCTTTGGTTCTGAAAATCTGTCACCTAAAACAGCAGTGCGTGTCATCACCGTTTACACCACAGTGCAACATTACTGAGCTGCTGGCTGCACAGTGGAAATCAAGTGGTTTCATTTTCAGCGTGATAGTGAATGATGCTTGTCACCGCCTGCATGAGAAATAAACCGTTCAGCCAAACAGTCCTGCTCAAAGCCTGATCAAAATAGCACCAAGCAGTATTGTGTAATGTGTTCTTCTCTGTTTTGTACAGTGCAACAACAGAGCTCTCGAATCGATACACCTCCCTCACATGCTGCCGAGAAAGCGCACGGGGTGGTTGGTCTTGTTTCCACTTCATAGTTCACCACATGTGACTGTGTGAAAATGTTTCAGTGACTGAACTGTGGCGGACTGAGACATGAGTGCTTCTCTTTCCATGAGGAGCAGACAGTCCCTCTGATCACACACTGGACACTTCACACAGGTTTCCTGCTGTAATTATTTTGATTTGATTAAATATCAAAAGATTGACCATAAACTGAGTGCTCTTTGTACTGGCATGATTGTTATTTTTGTTGAACCTGCCTCTTCATATCAATCAATAAATGTGGGTTTTGCTTGTTGTAGTTACTCTCTCTAATAATCTGAAGTGAGCCACAATTCATTTACATTTCTTTTTGGAAACAAAATGTGAGTTGTTAGGGAAAACCTAACATTTATTTGAATATATATTCTAATTCTGAATAAATAAAATATTATTAACATACAGTGACACGGCAGTGATTAAATCATGATTTACATAGATCTATTATAAAACCATAGAAATGAATCATTTTCTAAGGATGTTTATTAGTACCTTGTGATATAGTTATACCTATTATACATACTGTACCTTTAATAAAAATCATCTAATTACACTAAAAGTTCATCAAGGCCAAAAAGATGTATGCCTGCCCTATATGTACATAACCAAATACACAATACATTTACATGGTTATATGCACATACCTGAGCATAACTCAATAATGCAGGTTCTTCTACTCGGAATCCAGGTTTGATCCATGAAAGAAAACACAGCCTATGTTAAAATGCGATAATGCAGTATTGATTTAGACCAGCCCATGAATGGCAATGATGTAAAGCGCTGTATGCCTGTGAGACATGTTTATGTCTTGCAAACCAGAAGCATCTCTGGAGGCTGTGTTCGATTAATTTAACAAAATATCAGTGTTGTCCACACGTACAGGCGGGTTAGTGGCCTCAAAAGCTGTCCGAGGTAAAGTAGACACACATTGATTTAAGGCATACAAATGGCCTAAAACAAAACAAAACAAAACAAAAAAAACAGCATAGCCTAGTTAGTGTTGTAGGGGAACAGAGCGAGGTCTCCTCTTGTGTTCAGAGAAGGATATCAGTTCATATGTGCAGTTCAGCATCCATAAGGGGCTCTGCAAAATAGATGTGTTTTATCCGACCTGCGGCACTGAGTCTGTCAAACACTAGCCTACTTGTTGGATCAGTTTGTGTGTGTGAGGGGAGGAGGGGGGTGGGGGGTGTGGTGGAGGGGATGAGGCCCGATCAGTCTCCTCTCTGGCCGGCTCCGCTCGTCGGCGATGTTGGAGGAACGGTGACAGCATCTGCAGACGCCTGATCGGGGTCGTGTTTCTCAGTCGCCCCGTCGCCCTGTCTGTGCGCCTCCGCGTCCTCATTAAGCGCAGCGCCGGACTCCCCGGAGCTTGACGGCACGTAGTGACTCACTCCGGGCTGAGACGCATGTGTCTCTCTACCCAAAGTGCCCGATCTCTCTGTGGCTCCCGCGCTTCTGTGACCGTGGGAAGATGCGTAGAGTCCTTCCTCCTGCTGTGAGTGCGCAATTTCTGCTCCAGCACCGCGCGGGGAGACGGCCACACTCTCGGCTGTGTCGACCCAAAGACTGTGTGGGGTTGTGCCCTGCCTGGTCTGGTTGAAAGATAGCATCCCTGTCTGTGTAGAGTTCCACTCTGAGACGTTGCTGTTTGTGGAAATATTAGTTGAGATGTTTGCGGAGGGGGTGACCTCTCCAGGCACCCCCGGCTTCCCCGCAGAAGAGGATGCACTGGTCGGTTTCCAGATCAGGCTGTAGTAAATTGCCAGGATAATGGCTGCTAAGGACACGGACAATACATATGCAAAAACAGTGGCTAGTCTCACCCACTTCTTGTTAGTCTTAGCAGCCATCTTAGCCTTTTTGTCCCCTGTATAAGTAGCAGGTTTGCCCCTCTCCATATTGGGCATGAAGTCCCGCTCTCTCATATTGCCCCTATTTTTTCCTCGATGCTCCACCACCCCCTCCGTCTTGAAGGCTTCTTGTTATCCACAATCCAAGAGAAGACAGGAAGCAGAGGGCTGAGGAGAAAGATGCTGGACCACCTTGAACCGTCCGCACCGCAGGAGAATTTTGCCAAATTGATTTCTTGTAATTTATTTGATCTCAAAAACACTGCGCCTAACATTCGGTACCCAGTGCAGCATTGCGTTTCATCATGGACATCAAGCATCCACAGGCTGATTGCGCGTTTCAGCATCCGACAGCGGCGGGACAAATGTCAACCCTATACGACATTTCCAGAGAACAGCTGGCTGTAGGCCCACGGTGAATCCGCAGTATAAGATTTGATGTCATTTATTAAAACGATTAAGTGAGATCATACGGCACACAACTGTCTGTCTTATCCAGCAAATGAAGTGGCTGGCTCAGCTAAAAATACAGGAGAGGGGGCGGGCGGTGGCTCTTAAAGAAGCAGCAGCAGCTGTGCAGCAGCCCGAGAAGAAACCACAAAAAAAAAAAAAAAAAAAAAAAAAAGAAAAACCCACACATCACCTCCGTACCAGGACGCTTGTGCTGCACATGGAGAGCAGGATGTTGTAAGGGGGGGGATGAATACGTGTCGTAAGTGATGCTGTGAAGTGTTTACCTTACACTGTGCGCACCCAAGTGGAAACAATGTGTCAGATACAGAAATGAGCCAATAAAGTAGTAATTAAGCAATGTTGACCGAAATTTATGAATTATGTAATGTTTACCCAATCTGTCACTGAATTAGTAACCAGAAACCAAGATCCTGTCACAGACACGCGGTTCATTTCGGATCAGTTTTGACTTCATCCTACCTGTTGGCTGATTGACTTACAGCGCGTCATTTCAGCACAATGGACAGCGACAGGGTTTGATTATTGCGCATGCTCTCTAGGAAACAGAGGAGGTGAAACAGGTGAAGACAGAAAGAAGCAACATTTGACCAGCGATGTGTGAAATTAAAAAATGGCAAACTATGACCTCCAGGTGGTGATGAACATGAATCTAACGTCCAAAGCACAACCTTTGATTTCTTATTCAAACATTTATCCTACAATAGCCTGGCTTACATTAGGTTCATTCTAATTATTTCACCATATAGTCTACATGTAGGTGTTCAGCATTAATATAAGATTTTACGTGTAAATGTGTTTACCCTCCATCACTGTATCTAAGCATCCGACCACTGGATCATTATGTATCATGTTGTGTCTCCAGTATCACAAAATCCATATAAAATATGAATAAAATTATAATAAACATGACTGTGTTGCAACAACTCCACAAAGAGGATGGCTAAAAACAATACATGGTCCCTGGCTGTCACAAAAGTATTTTTTAGTAGTGCAGTGCAGTGCTATAAACAGGACTCTCAGCTTATTGCCAATAATGTCGGGAGGAAAATGATTGATCAGCTGTGATTTGGGTTTTCTGCCGGTTATTCCTGCACAGACACTGCAATGGTCTTGTCTCTTTTCATTTACAAACTGACCCTGTGCCGATTTCCCAGATGTCACTCCTCTGGCTGCTCACTGGCTGAATGTTTGCATTAGTTATTGCACGGTCTGAAGGTTTATTTGATGATGATGATGACATCTAAATGACTGAGAATTCTTTGTTGAAACAGCAGCCAGTGCCCTGCTCTGAGTAATAAATGACACCACATTATTACCCTGAACAGATGGTGGTGGCATAATTTGATAAGATAATAAGTTGATGAGCAAATTAATTCTGGGTGATTTGCTGTTAATGTAAGTTATTATGTAAGTAGAGCAGTTTAGATATATTGTACAAATAAAACAGTGTGAACTAGGTGAACTTTCAACCAAGTAGTGCACAGTTTCAGTCAAAGGCCTGCATCTGGACTTTATTAGTTTAGTTATTTTAATGATTTATTCTGCAGCTATAAACCTAAGACTGAAATGCTGATAGCAAACTACAAGTCAGAATTAGTGTGTGAAAAGCAACTGCAAAAAAAAAAATACTTCTTAAAGGTTCAGTTCAACCTAATTACCAATAAAAATAAATAAATAAATAAATAAATAAATCTTATCACAAGGTAACCTTACTTCTTTTTTCTGGAACTTTCCACTACATCTTGTCACCTTAATCAGCGGGTGGAGTTGCTCACTTGTCATGGAGATAGTTTAGTTGTTTTCATAACACTGAAATTCTATACTTAGGTGATGTGATGCAAATACAGCAGCAGACACACAACCTGGGCAAATGCACAAATATGCACAGATTCCAATAAGTGTGAAAATGTGTTATTTGGGTGAACCAACCATTTAATATTTTACAGTTTTTTTCAATAGTGTAAAAATAATAAAAAACAAACAGTCTGTCATTCAGTCTGCTCTGACTGGAGACACTCTGACATCAGCACATTCACCTTTACTCATGTTACATGTTTTTTTTTGTCAACTTCATTTGCAATGCATATTTCTTGGGGTGCGTCCTCCTGAGGACTGTCAGAGTCTATCAGCTAAACTTCAGTTTAGTGCATCTTTTGGCTACAGATGGAGGGTTAAGCCAGTCATTGGTCACGACCATGGTGTACATGTAATGGATGTACATCATTTATAGCATTACTGGAAAAAAAGGTCACACTAAAAGGACAAAATGAATAAGAAAAGGTACTTTCTGGATCCTCCAGAGATCAAAGACTATCTGGTCAAAGGAGAAAGATTTACCAGGTGGTCAGAGGTGAGTGTGTGGTGTATTTTCATTAAGTGTCATTGGTGTGCTTAAAGACAATATTAAGCTTCGCAGATTGATTTTATAAGTTTTAGTAATAAGTGCTTGTGTGTTAGAATCTTATTGATGATGTATTTGTAATCTCATGAATCACATTTAATCACGACATACGCATAGAAGCATGGTCAAAGAATCATAATCATACACTGGAGAAATTTGAGTGTGTTTGTATTACATGTCACTTTGCTTGGGTCTGCATTAAAGTCTTCACCTTTTTTAAAAATACACTCTGGAGAAGATCAAGAAATAAGGGTGTAAAGTGACTAGAATAACTTATTAAAAAATAAAGGCCAGAAGACAACTTGGCAATAATGGTGTAAAATGATATGCCAGTACATATCCACGACAGCTCAAAACCTGTCTTGAAGAGTTTTGACCAACAACGAGTGACGAAGATAAAAATAATGGTGTAATTGGCCAAAAATAAGGAGGATGGACGATAGGTGTGACCTATGCCGACCCAAGGGTATAAAAACTATGTCCTGAAGGAAAAAACCTTCAGATTTCCTCTCAATTTAACCTTCAATTTGCTCTCCTTTATTGCCGGCATTAAAGAACACTTTGCTGCTTGGACCTCTGACTCCTGATTTTTATCATCAAAAAGCAGTTTTTGATCTGGTGTTTTCTTCAACTGTCATCCATCAATTTGACACGACAAGTGAATATATCAAGAAAATCAGAGCTGGTGATTATTTAACATCAAATGAAAGGAAATATTGATATATATTCAGATCAAATGTGTGCAACTCCAAGAGTGACTCTTTTTGTTGCTTGATGAGCAATATGGAAGTTTAATTTAAATATCATCATAACAAAGTTTGATCAACTTTAACCACTGATGTCCAATTAATAAATGATCTAATTTAACATGAGTACATCACTATCAAGTTGCTCTGGGTTTAAACTGTCCGAAATGCGTGAATGCCAATTCCCTTGTCTCCATCAAGGACTCAACGAAGACTGATCATGTCACCATGAAGATGGATCTGAAAGGGTTTTATCTCTACTGGATCAACCAAAGCAAGGTAATCAATATCAAGAGTCTGTAAAAGAAAAAAAAAACTGCCCTCAATATGTCAAAGGTGTGGATCAGTGCTAACTAGCATTCAGTTGGTAGTAGAGATGGCACAACCTGACAGATTAAAACATATATCAAATAGAGGAAGTCGTGTGTGCGTGTGTGTGTGTATGTGTGTGTAAGTGTGTGTGTGTGTGTGTGTGCGTGTGTGTGTGTGTGTGTCATAGGCTACTTTCGGGGATAAATTGGGAAAAAGCTGATTTTTGGCTCAATGACTAAGTTTAGGGTTAGGTTAAGTCTCCAGGAAATATGTAATGTCCCCAAAAGTTACCTAGGACAATGTGCGTGTGTGTGTGTGTGTGTGTGTGTGTGTGTGTGTGTGTGTGTGTGTGTGTGTAATGTGCATGTAAATTGGATCTAACAAAGCTGTGGGATAACCAAGAACATCTTTCGGTCCCAGCAGCTTGGGGAGATTATTGATTGGTGCTGATGTGGGCTCACCATCCTACTGCACTGAGCAGCTGAACCGTGATGCACCATCTCTCTCTCTCTCTCTCTCTCTCTCTCTCTTTCTCAATGAGGCACTTTCTGGTTTTTGCCACACTAGAAAACTAGTGAACCCTACATCAAATGCGTCTGGGTTCCAATCATGCTGTCATGCTGTTGTGGACTATAAAATTCTCATGTGCATTTTAAATGAAAAAGCAACATGGCATTTCAAGACAATCCAGTCAAATATTCTTCTCACAAACAAAGTTTTTGCACTTTGCCAAAGGATGACTTGTATCACGATCCATATTTGGACTGGCGCCTACATGTTGAATTCAGTAATGGAGATGATTCTCTGCTTCTTGTTTCTAGGAAACAACATTCGTGGATGTTGCTACCATCAGAGATACCAGAACAGGGAAATATGCAAAACTTCCCAAAGTGAGTATGATGATATTGTTTGATGTAGTAACCTCCTCTCTGATCCAATTACGTCAAAGTAGTGTGCTCATTGTGCGAAATCTCTGCAGGCATGCAAATAGGTTGTCAAGCCATTAGTTTGCACATTAGTATGAGAGGCATATTTGCATTGCAAAAATGGCATTGGACACATGTACCCAGGCTACTCCCCCACTGCAGAAACAAACAGATGAACACAAACACAAACAAACATAAACACACACCACACCACACACTGAGTCATGATCTGAGATTTCTGTGAGCGAGCTCGTGTTTGTTTTTTCATATCGAGAGCTGACAGTTGTAGTTTTGGTTTTTTTTCCGCTCCTCGCTGGCCTCCGCAGAGAGTTGCAGTATGCACACATCATCATCTCTCACTGAGGGTTCAGAGGTGAAATCTGAAATCTGTTCCCCTCAGGGAGAGAGCAGAGTACTGCATCATCCCAGTTGGAGCGCTGTTGGAAACCAGCACATCCTACTCTCCAGCCCCTGAGGAGTTTCGGGAAGCTGGCTTCAGTGCTGGTGTCAACTCTGCGATGCTGAAAGTAGCGTAGAAGTGATGGATTGTAGAATAGCAGATACAGGGAGGTGTCTGCATGGGTGTTCTTGCTGCTGTTTGTGTCGTATATGGGTATGTTTGTGTGTTTGAATACTTTCAGGGACAAATTTCAGGCTTCAGACCAGCTAATTGGGGGTGGCTTGTCCAGTTGGTGACAAAAGCTGTGTCCCCAGTTGGGAAAAAGCTGATTTTTGGGTCAGTGGTTAAAGTAAGGGTTAGGTTAAGGTTAGGGTACAGGTTAGGGTTAGGCAAGTAGTGGTTATGATTAGGATTAGGGTAAATCTCCAGGAAATTAATGTAAGTCTATGTAATGTCCCCAAAAGTGACCACGATCCGATATGTGTGTGTGTATGTGTGTGGGTCTGTCATAGGCTACTTTCAGGGACAAATTTGCCTTCTTGCCTCCCTTATGGGGACAAAAAGCAAGTCCCCTTAATGTAAATCATCAATTTTAAGTAGAAGACTTGGTTTAAGGTTAAGGTGAGTTTAGGGTCATGTCAAGGTTAGGGTAAGCATTAGGGTTAGGCATGTGGTGGTTATGGTTAAGGTTAGGATAAGTCTCCAGGAAGTTAATGTAAGTCGATGTAATGTCCTCTCAAGTGATGGAAACATGACTGTGTGTGTGTGTGTGTGTGAGAGAGAGAGAGAGAGAGAGAGAGCAGAGAGAGAGTCTCAGTGTGTATGTGCATATGTTTGCATGTCGTGGTCAGCAAATTTGCCTGTGTTGATAAAGCTAGTGCTGCCAGGTGTCCAATCAGTGCAGAAAACAAGAGCTGCAGACATGATTTTTTTTCTTCTTTAAGCAAACAAAGGGTTAAAAAAAAAAAGATAAAAAACAAAAAATAATCAAGTAAATAGCTGAAAAATATTAAAAATGCATGAGCCAAAGAGATCTAATTGGTTATGAAACGTATGGCAGACATATTTTACATGACTTAACTCTTGTTCCTTCTTTGCTTTTCACAGCACTCAAAGGTCCGCAATGTGTTCAACCTGGACTTCCCAGACAGCAACCACCTTGCCAAAACCCTGACCATCGTCTCAGGTCCAGACACAGTGAATCTGACCTATCATAACTTCTTTGCATCCAAGGAGAAAGTAACACAGGTAATAAACCACTGTACACACTGACTGTGTGTTATTTGTGCTGTGTACTTCCTCTAGCTGTTTACAATTCTCCCTTTCTGTCACTGATCCCCTCTGATTGTTCAAACACAGCCCGCAGGCCATTAGCCGCATAAAGTGAGCCTTTGCTTCCTCCAGAAAGCCGCTCTCTCTCTCCCTTTTAGTCTTTATTAGACTTCATGACTCCAATATCCGGATTTAATCAGCTGCAATGAAATCACAATTGTGCTTTGTTCAAACTTCACATGCACCACTCTCATTTCCTGAGGTACAATTGTGTTAATGCCTCTAGTGGTGAGTTGGTGTTCTTTTAAAAGCTTTTATAATGATTTTAAGGGTAATGATATTTCAAGCACAGCTCATGTTGAATATAATATTTGTATGTATTGTATTGTAATCAAATGTGCACCAGAACTGGGCAAATGACATCCTTGCAATTGCCTACAACGCTGCAAGAAACAATACATGCAGACAAGTCTTCCTGGAAAAAATGTAAGTGGGCATCATGACATCATGTCTGAGTGAACACGATACCATTTAATTTGATTGTGTAACACAGAGTTATCATCATGGTGGGTTTTTGTGTATTTAATCTCATAGATACACCCGGATTTCTCTTCAAACCAACAAGGACGGCAAGATCCCTGTGAAAAAGTAGGTTGCTACCCTCTGAAGGTGTTGGCTGGAGTTGGCACAGTAGTTTGTTTGTGTGGTAGATTTCTGTGTTTCCTTCTCAATGTTTCACTGTGCATTTCTCAGTATTTACAAGATGTTCCCTGCGGATAAGAAGAGGGTAGAGAGTGCCCTGGCGTCAGCACACCTCCCCAAAGGAAAGGTTAGAAATGAGACCTTTTGGCTGTTTGGTGGTCATTTTAAAATTTCTGTATTCACTTCTTCCCTTGATGATGTGTACTGTGACCTTTGACTGTTACATGTATCTTCAGTATGACACCATGAAGCCTGATGTCTTCACTGAAGCTGCCTTCAAGGCCTTCCTGTCAAATCTCTGCCCTCGACCTGAGATCTATGAGATCTTCACTTCTTAGTGAGTCAACCTCTACTATGCCTTCCTTATCACCTCCTTATATGGCTGAATAATCATTGATTTATTGTTAAATAATAATCAGTAGTTTTTCTGTATAATAACCTACAACTGCTTAAATTATCGGTCTGTTTCATGTTATTTTACGTTTAACTCTTTGGGATCACTTCCACTTGGTGTTAGGACAAATGTAGAGTATCAGGGGAAAAAATCTGTTTAATTTTGTTATGGTTGTCTTCATCATCATTATTTTTCTCTTTGTGGTGATTGGTGAACCCTTCCATCTGGCATCTAACTAAAATACTCTAAAAGACTCAGGTAACTTTGTATCTAATGGTTATGAAGCCAGAAACATGCTTTTTTGCTTATTCTAATTTGATAGCACAAAGCCAGAGACACCTGGTGTAAATTACATCATGCCGGCCTCATGCTTGGCCAGTCTGAACCTTCAGTTTATGTATTAGCTGTCTGGCACGGGCTCAGGTGGCAGATAGTGGGCCATCATGGGCATGAGCAATATTAAGTGCAGCGGTGATGTGATTGTCACGCCTCACTGTGCCCTCCAGCTCCACCAAACCCACCATGACGAAGGAGAACTTCACCAAGTTCCTCAATGAGAAACAGAGGGACTCCCGCCTCAACGAGGAGCTGTTTCCACGACTGCGGCAGGACCAGATCAAGGCTTTAATAGACAAATATGAACCTCTCTCTGCTAATTCTAACAGAGGTGAGATTCTGTTATATGGAGCACCGACAAACTTGACATTGCTTTTGTAATTGCATTGAATCCTTCGATGTGTATTTCTTGTTCATCTACAGGTCTGATCTCTCCAGAAGGCCTTTTATGCTTCCTGATGGGGCCGGAGACATCAGTAGTGATGCAGGACAGGCTGGCAAAGTGTCAGGACATGACTCAGCCCTTACCCCACTACTTCATCAAGTCCTCCCACAACACATACCTGACAGGTCACATACATCCCTTTGTTTTTAGCTTACAAACTCTCATACCTGATCACCAGAACTTGACTTTCCCCCTGCAGCTGGTCAGTTTTCTGGCGTGTCTTCTCCGGAGATGTACCGTCAGTGTCTGCTGTCCGGCTGCCGGTGTCTGGAGCTGGACTGCTGGAAGGGAAAACCTCCAGATGAAGAGCCCATCATCACCCATGGCTTCACCATGACGACTGAGATTCTCTACAAGGTGGTTACATATAGTTTGGGCACACCTTGTGTGTGTTCTCAGAATGCAAATACATTATTTGGATATTTAACACTCTCTGAACAAATAGAGATACAGATTGTTTGTGGTAATTGCAGTTACTTTTCCCCTCATGATCAGATATTGAAGCCATAGACCTTGTTCAACTTGTCATTAGATGTGAAGCTGACAAGCGTCAAAGACTCTCAAAAGTGCATGTCAAAAGGCCAAGCTTTTCAGATTTTTGTCAATAGTCTTCTCTCTTTTTTTCATGGCTGCTCCATGCCAACTTTATTTTCATTTGGACCTGCTCCCACTGCATGAATAACATCCTTTAGTGCATGCCAACAGGCCATGAGAACTTTTTTTCTTGTCAAAAGCTCTCTAAATTTCTATCATGGACATTTCAAACCAACTTCACATTCATCTGGACCTCTTCCTTATATATAAATAACCTCCAGTTTTTAAAGAAAATCTTGCAATATGGCCTAATACTATTTTGACTCCCACTGTTCAGACCTCTTGTTCTATTTCCACTATTCATTTCCATCTGGGTTTGCGGACAGCTAAACTTACATATATACTTTTGAGGAGTATAAATGGAAGGAGAAAACAATTCAACCCAGAAAATGAAGCAGTACAGACAAATTCTAACAGCTCTTGACTTAAGCCCTACCCATGTCTGGTAAATATTTTCTTTCTGTCCTCTATCATAAATCTTGGGCCTTTTCTAGTGAATGGACAACATTTAGCTTCCTGTGATCACAGTTTGTATTATCTCAACATGACATCTTCATGTAAACACTTGCCAGCAGCTGACTCCAGGGTATAAATATCATAATAAGACAGATTAACTGATACCCATTTATTCATGCTCATGTGCAACAAAGAGCAAAAGAGCGTGAAAGCTCAAAGGCACACAGTAACACACAAACACACACGTACACACACAAGCAGTCACCCCCGTCATCCTCTCGCACTCAACACTTCCATTTAAGGGCAGCCAGAGCTTCACAGTCCCAATGGTCCAGACAGAACACCTCAGTTCAGTTTACTGTCAGCCTCTAGATGTGATAGGTTTGGAGCGGACTGCAGGGCCTCTGCATACAGGCAATAGCTCTGCAGTTTGTCATATTGTCTCTCTTCATGCTTTGAGAGAAGTGTCATGACTGGCTTAGTCTGTTTGTCTCATATTTTATGGGGGGATTTTTATGATTTCCTTGTGTTTTTAATCAAATTCTTTATTGTTACATCTCATTAAACAAGTATAAGAGAGTAAAAATCTTACGTTTCAGTTCCTCAACAATGCAGTAAGGGATAAAAAAAGAAATATTTAAAATAGTAAAAGCAATAGTAATAGATAAGAGTATAAACAACAAGAGTGTAAAACATGTGAGTATATGTATGTCAATGTATGTGTATCATGCTCTTTGCTGTTGCATCATTTGCTCATTTTTGTTTTCTGTTGCTTCTCTTCCTCCCTAATCTCAACCAAACTAAAAGTCTGGTTAAATATTTATATCAAACACAAAATGTCTTTGTGCGATGTGTGACAGGATGTGATTGAGGCCATTGCTGAGAGTGCCTTCAAGACCTCACAGTACCCTGTTATCCTCTCATTTGAGAACCACGTTGACTCGTAAGACTGAGTTTTTCCCATGAACTCATGCCATGTAATGCTATTAACACAATGTAATAATGTTCTAATGCCATTATCCCACATGGAATATTGATGGAACAGATTGAGGATGTAATTGAATATTTCATTCTGGCAGCGGACAGTAACAGGTGTTACGGTGCTTTGTTTCAGGGTGAAACAGCAGGAGAAGATGGCAAACTACTGCAAAACCATATTTGGTGATGCCCTGCTGACAGACCCGCTGGACAAATACCCTGTGAGTATAACACGGCTCCCTGTCGAAATAATAGAGTTAGATAAAGTTTATATGTGGCAGATTTGTATTTAAACAAAACAGTTTGCCTGATAAATTAAATGAAGGTTTATCATACCGTGTGACTCAGCTGATGTCTGCAGTCTAACCATATTAGTATGAAGGCAATAAATGGGAAAGTTCAAGTTTCATATTTGTCCTCTTTCTTATCTCTGCTAGACATGACCCTCATAGGTTCCCATACCAGTCTAACTGATCTATATCAAGAGCCAAAGTCTGTTCACCCCCTCTTGGTTGTGTGAGTGTGTGTGTGTGTGTGTGTGTGTTGGAGAGGGCGGAGGGGGGGGCGACTGTCTGACAAAATGCCATGAAATTTGGTGTAGACCTTCATGCGTTAAGCCACTTGACTTTGGTGACCTCCTAACTTTTGAGTTTGACATTTTTGGTGTTTAATCAAATATCTTGGCAACGGAGGGTTTGGGTTGGCAGGACCTTTTCTACAGATGTCTAACGTCCTTAGAGGATAATAACTGGTAACTTAGTCTTCTTTTTGTTAATTTAATGTAAATGTTGTTTCAAAGCCCTCTCTACACTGTAAGAAATGCAAGTCTGGTAAAGAAACAGCAAATTTCTTTTACAATTTTATTGATATATCTATTTTGCCTACATTTTTGATTCAAAGTTCAAGATATTGAGCATCAATATTTTAACACGTCAGTAAGACTTAATGGTGTGCAACAACTTTGTCAAAAGTGTTACCTGTAAATATTTTGAGTCAGAAATATCAAAATTAGCCTAAAAACTACCATGTGTAATTTGTGTTTAATTGTTGAATGTAAAGGTCTCCTGAGGTTATATAAACCCCCACATTCACAAAGACAATATGAACATGACTTTGTTGTCCTCAGGTATAGTTTTGCCCCTGTTTATCCCAAGTTAGTTGAAGGTATTTGTTGTATTTGTCTCAAATATTTAGCTTAAACCAGGCCAGCAGATCCCCAGCCCATCTGAGCTCATGGGCAAGATCCTTATCAAGAATAAAAAGGGCAGCCATGAGAAGCCAAGCCAGACTAAGAAAACCAGCACAGCAGCCAGTGACCAGACCACAGCCACAGCTGCACCCACCCCAGACCCAAAAACCACTTCCCAGGATCCTGCTAACCCAGCAGCACCCAGCACCCAGGAGAACCAAGGTGAACAGGATGAACCTCAAGCCAAATCAGATTAAGTTCCAGAAATAGGCTTGTTTTAGCTATTTTAGGTGTTACTGACATTGTGTTTATATGTTTAATCAGAAGGGGACGCAGCTGTGGAGGACAACGAGGAGCAGGAGGAAACGGAGGAACAGGATGAGGAGAAAATGAAGACATCCGATGAGGTTGAGAAATGACAATTGTGGTGACAGCTTTACAGCCTTACATCATCTGTGTCCAGCCAGAACAGTTCAGACATCAGTAAACTTCCTGTCAATCCCCCACAGGGCACAGCTGGACAAGAAGTAACAGCGTACGAGGAAATGTCAGCCCTGGTCAACTACATCCAACCCCACAAATTCATCTCTTTTGACAATGCCAGAAGTACATCTTTGCTTCCTAAATTTAACCCAAAACAAATAGATTTCACAACATGTACTTTCAAAAAAGAAGTAGCACAGGTAAATAAATCAAAGTCTTCTTTCCCTTCACAGAGAAAAACAAGAGTTACGTCATCTCATCTTTTGTGGAGACTAAAGGCGAGGCAATGATTTCCAAGACTGCTGTTGAATTTGTCGAGTATCCTTTAAGAGCGCTGCAGATGTTGTCATCCTGCACAATATGGCAACCTATGTTTAAGTGGGGTGAATTTGTTCAAAAAGCAACCTAAATTCATCAGAAATATATTGTCTTACGCAATCAGACAAGTATATTTAGACACATAAATACAGTGATATAAATCCATGCTTCTTTAACTATGTCTCCCAGATACAACAAGAGGCAGATGAGTAGGATTTACCCCAAAGGAACAAGAATGGACTCATCCAATTACAGTCCCCAGCCGTTTTGGAACGTAGGCTGCCAGATGGTGGCGCTCAACTACCAGACGATGGGTATAAATAGACATGCACACTGATGACCTCTTTCAGTAACATAAAATACAACATGACTGCAAGGATGTAACCATTCCCAGTAGCTGTTTAGTTACAATTTGAATCTGACATATTCAATGTTCTGTTCTATTTTTTAAACCCGAGCTTCTGTTTTTCACCACAGAAGGTCAGTGTTGCACCTTTTAGAGCAGCACAGGCCTCTGCTGTCTGTGCCTTGCATCCCAAACGCTCACTGCTCCTCCTTGTGCTGAGGAGAAGAGGGGTGGGGGCATGAATGGGCTGTGTATACTTTCAGATTTCCCCATGCAGCTGAACATGGCTCTGTTTGAATTCAACGGGAGAACGGGCTACCTGCTCAAGCATGATGTTCTGCGTCGCAGTGACAAGAAGTTTGACCCTTTCTGTGACAGGATCGACACCGTTGTGGCAAGCACGCTGACCATAAAGGCAGGTTCACAGCCTTGACATTACTGACCATTGGGCTGCAAGAATCTGTGAAATCTGATGTTGGGGTGTGGCTACAAGTTTGGCTTGTTAACGATTATCAAAGATAATCGTTAATTATTAAAATCAATAAAATTATTAATCAGAATTAATAATAACGGGGCACCACCCTGGGAAAAAGGGAAAAAGATAGCCAATTCAGTCTCAAAGTGTACTAATCTATGAATTTGGGACTTTGATAAATAATTAATTTAATAACTATAAACAAAATCACCATATCAGTAGTTAGTTATGGTTGACGGATTTGGAGTTCTTTACAGAGCAGGGGTTGGCAAAACTCATTCTTGTGCAACATTAAAACAGACAACAGGTATATCCAAAAGCATTTATTTAACAAAGGGTAAAAGCAACACACAATACTAATCAAGCTAAGTGTACCTATATACAAGTGTGAGTGTGTGTGTGTGTGTGTGTGTGTGTGTGTGTGTGTGTGTGTGTGAGTGTGTGTGTGTGTGTGTGTGTGTGTGTGTGTGTGTGTGTGTGTGTGTGTGTAGGGAAGACAATAGCAAGATGGCTGCAGTCACCTGGTGACTGAGCACATGGCATGCCGACGATTTGGTTGATAAAGGGAACTACAGAGATAAAAGGCCAGACCATGTGGTGTCTTGAACCACATGTGCTGCCTGAACCAAAGTTTGCCAAACTAGGTTTTAACCTCTTAACTGTGTGGTTCTCTGTTCAAGGCCAATTGGTGTATGCTAAAGGTGCCAGGTTAAAACAAGGTTAGTTGCATGCAAGGCCTAGTTACTGGAGGTAACATGTGTTAAGCCTGCTAACATTAACCTAGCGGTGCGGCTATGCAGTAACCTGACTATAAGCAACAAGGACATCACAACAACAGTTCAATGTATAACCTTAACCAAATCAATACATGTACAGTACATTGTTTGAGTTACACATTCTTGCTTAGCCGTACTATGCTTCACTGTGTTGCTAGGCTATGCCCAGTTGTTACCAGTTCATGAAGGAAGAGATGCTTTGTGGCGTCCTGCTTTGTAGCCGGTGAATCCATGGGTGAGTCAGGCTGTGAAGGCTTTGGCTCTGAAGCTGAAAGATGCAGGCGTTGCTGGGGAGACAGCACTCCAGTCATGCAGAGGGCCCAGGTCACTCCTTTGTGTAGAGTTAGCGGCAAGCTAACTCCATTTCGCGGCTCCTGTACTTGTTAAACTGGCCAGCAGACTTGTGTGTTAGCTGCTGGCACAAGGAAACTTAGTTTCTGAGTCCTAGGCATACTCTCGCGTCTTCTGCCGTAAAGAAGATTGTGTGTTTCTGCTGTGAGTATTGGAGTCTTGAAACATGTGGTAAAGTGTGGTCCACATGTAGTCCCAACACTGAAAACAAAAAGAAAATAAGTATAAAAGTGAAAATAACCACATTAAAGCTGCAGTTTATTTTTTTCACATATTGAAATTTTATCATTTATGGCATTCTATTGTAGGGATGAATAAAAAACGGCAATATGTGTATATCTGATAGCTGTTTTTGCTCTAATAAATAATAATAAATAAATTATCCCAGACAGCCTTGGGAAGTGTGTTTGTGTGAAGCCATGTTTGCTTGGTTGTCCTCCTAGTCATTATTAATACAGGCTTCCTGCTGTGACTGATACATGGTTCCTGGTATTCAGCAGACTCTGCATGACTGAAAAACTGAGCTCTATTTTTATCCACTGTGTCCTGAACATGGATCCACAGGGCACGTCCATTCTGTTGATCAGTTCGTACATGTAGGTCATCAAGTCTTCCTCACCTGTCTCACCAGATCTATTCCGGCCAGTTTCTGTCTGACAAGAATGTCAAAACAGGGGTTGAGGTGGAGGTGATTGGGCTGCCGGGGGACCCCAAGAAGAAATATCGCACCAAGTGGTCCACCACACCCAACGCCATTAACCCTGTGTGGAATGAGGAGCCTTTTGTCTTTGAGAAGGTGTGTGTCAGTGCACCAATCCTGTTCAAATATGCACATAAGTACAGATAAGAGTGAGTGTGTTTGTGTGAGCTCATGACCTGCTGTGCTGCTGCTGTTGGTCTTAATATGTCTGTTGTTGTTATCACTGATAGATTCTGCTCCCAGAAATGGCCTCTTTGAGAATTGTAGTCCATGAGGAAAACGGTAAATTCGTGGGGCACAGGATCATCCCTCTTGATGCTATCCAATCAGGTTGGTAAAATGGAGATAAAAAACCTTGATGCTTCATCATCTACATAATTTAAACCATCACTGAGTCATCCAAGGCCTCAGGATGTTTGCTAACTTGTTTTAGCCAGCTTGTCGATCAGGGAAACTGCTGCCCTGTTTTCAATTCACAGAGGTTTTATGCCCCGCAGGCTTCCATCACATCTGCCTGCGCAGCGAGAGCAACATGCTGCTCACTCTGCCTGCTCTCTTTGTGTACATCGAGGTCAAGGACTACATCCCTGCTGCCTTCGCAGGTGCTTGGCTTTTCATTTTGTGATTTTGAGAAAAAAAAAAAAAAAAAAAAAAAACTGCAGCAGTTGAATCCATTTTGCCAGAGTGACAGTCAGGGACAAGATTCTGATTTAGTTTGGTTGTGTGGAGCTTGGTAGCTTAGTTTTTTCATAACCATTTCAATTTGGTAAAAATTTTATTATGAATTATTGTGCACTGACATATTGGATTATGTCTCAGATTTCACAGATGCCTTATTTAACCCAACAAAGGGCACAGAGAAGACTGCAAAGACCACAAAGGAGGTAACAAAAAGCAGCTAAAGGAAACTTAACCATGAGCAGTGGTGGAAGAAATATTCTGATCCTTTACTGAAGTAAAAGTGCCAATACAGCAAAGTAAAAATACTCCATCACAAGTAAAAGTCCTGTATGAAAAATCCTATTTTAGTAAAAGTACATAAGTATCAGCAGCAAAATGTAGTTTAAGTATTGCAGTAAAAGTAGTGGTTTGGTCCCTCTGACTGATATATTATTATATATGACATCATTAGATTATTAATACTGAAGCATCAGTGTGTAAGCAGCATGTTACTGTTGTAGCTGCTGGAGATGGAGCTAGTTTGAACTACTCTATATACAGTTAGCAAGCTTAGTCCAGTGGTTCCCAATTGAGGGGTCAGGTCCCTCCAAGGGGTCACCAGATAAATCTGAGGGGTCGTGAGATGATTGATGGGAGAGGAAAGAAGAAAAAACAACATTCTGATACACAAATCTGTTTTCAGTTTTTGGACTTTTTCTCTAATCTTTGATTTGTGGTGAAATATTGGATCATTTGAACATTTATTGAAATGAAATCATGTGAGAAGTTTAGAGGGAAAAATCACTATTTGGTGGAGCTGTTAACAACTCATAGATATCTGAAATGTGACCCTGACTACACACTGCTTTTGTACAAAGTCAAAAGCCAAAAAGGTTGGAAACCACTGGTTTCATCTTTAACAATGTGTTGTATTTTTAACAGCTTGTTTTATTATCCATTGTGTCAAATCTTCATCTGAGAAGTAACTAAAGCTGTCAAATAAATGTAGTGGAGTAGAAAGTACAATGTTTCCCTCTGTAGTGGGGTGGAAGTATAAAGTAGCATCAAATTGAAATACTCAAGTAAAGTACAAGTACCTCAACATTGTACTGTAGTACAGTACTTGAGTAAATGTACTTAGTTACTTTACACCACTGATCATGAGCCATCATCTACTAAAATTGATATATCAGCAATGTCCCCAGTTCTTCCATAAAACCTTAACAGCATCAATTAACTTCCTGGAAGACAACCAGCTTTGCTAGATTGTGATGTTCCTGTCCTTTTTGTGCCCACGCAGTCATCTTCTGACTACATTTCTCCTTATGAGCTGCCTCTCGTGGTACAAACCCCCACTGAGAAGGCCAAGAAAAAAGAAGCCCCTGCTACAGGTAATGACGCTTTGTGAAAGAAAAATATTTGGAGCTTTAAATTTCTCTTGTAGTAGGTTCCTGAAATGTAGCTTCAGGTCTGGGTTTAGAGGCTGTATCTGTGATCACTGATTTGCTGAACTTTCCACCTTTACTAGAAAAAGCATCATTTGAACCTGCAACACCCGTTGAGGCCAATGAACAATCATTGCAGTCTCCATCTGAAACAAGTGCAGAAGAAGCTAAAGAAGAGAGCACACCAGAGACTCCACAACCTGCAGCAGAGCCTCCTCAAACTCCTGATACCCCTCCTGTTGAAGATGTAGCACCGGATGCAGGAAACACCACATCTGAAACTCCCCGTGAATCTCCTAAAGAAGTTCCCCCTGAGAAGGAAGAGCCTGAGGCAACTCCTGAAGACAAAGAAGAGCCGGACACTGACTCCAGTGCAAATCCTGAGCCTGTTTCAGATGAAAAACCGTGCACAGAAACTGCCAGCACGGCTGACGAGGTTCAAGGAGAGCCTACTGCTGTGGCTGAACCCTGTCCAGCAAGTGCATCTCCTGAGCCTGCAGGATCAGATGACTTATCTCACCCGCCAACATGTAGCGAAGGTAATACTGAAGTGCTTCATGTGCTGCACTCCACACTGCTTCCCTTCTGTCTTTACACTATAGATAAAGGACCCTGAGAAGGAAAATACAGACCAGAGTTTTTTTGTTGAGTAGATTTATTATAAAGGCATATCCACTGCCAACACAAGTAGGAGGATTCTCACAACAAAGCCCTGTGTGTTTATGCTGCAGAGCCTTCAACTGTGACTACTGAAGAACTGACACAGCACAAGAACTATCTGAAGGTCATCAAGCGTCAAGAGAGAGAGATGAAAGAAGCAGAAAAGAAATATCTGAAAAAAGGAGAGGATCTAATTCAGAAATACTCTGACTCCTTCAAGGCCATGAAGAAGAAGACCTCAGAGAAGAAAAAAGAGTAAGGCGGTTTATTTTTTCTGTATTTGTTGTCATTATTCATTTCAGAGTCAGTATCCAGCTGAAATATAGGAGGAAAAATGTTTTACAGTACAAAAGAGGGTAGGGTAATCATTTCAGAGTACAGCATATTAATACTGACACTAATCAAGTTGTTGTTGTTTTGATCAGTGTCATTAATGACATAATATTTAGATGTACAGAGAGTATTCCTCGGCTAATGTGTTTTTCTAGCTGAAGCTGAATATTAGAGGATGAAGAGATCAAGTAAATTAATATGGGCTGTAGTGCTTTTTGTGCTCTCAGGACAAAACATGTGTTATTCAAGGCCGAGTGAACATTGCTGTATGATTTCCAGTAACTACTCGAGTTTATTCGCATTTCTGTACATCGAGGGACAGTGACTGTTAGTCGATAAACTCTATTCCCCTTGCATATGGCCTGTTGTGTTGAATAATGTTGTGGGTCTTTGCAGGGGAGGGGGAAACACATCTGACTCCAGTGTGAAGATGGAGCGGGTGCAGGAACAGAAGGAAAAAATGCAGGTTGAGCTGCAAGCTTTGTGGCGGGAGCAGTCTGATCAGCTGAAAAAGAGGAAAGAGCAGTGTGCCACAGAGGTTGGTAGAATACAGGTTCATGTTTAAAACTACACTTAAAGGTGGCTCATTAAAATGTAGTTTCCCATTTAAAACCAGAAAACAGACACTAGTGGTGGAGAGCAACTAATTACATTTACTTAAAGCAGCTATAATTGATATTTTTCATAATAAGAATGTATCAAATGACAATGTGTTATGTCAAAGGTGTTGCTCATAGTGATGAGCCAACAGTCAAGTCAAGTCGATTTTATTTATATAGCATCAAATCATGACAGAAATTATCAAAGGGCACTTTTTACAAAGAACAGATCTTGACCATATCTTTAATTTAGACCCAACGTTCCCTCATGAGCAAGAACTTGGTGACAGCGGCAAGGAAAAACTCCCCTTTAACAGGAAGAAACCTCAAGCAGAACCAAGCTCTAGATGGATGGTGACTAGTTTGGTTGAGAGAGAAAGAGGCAGGGGGGAGAGAGAGACACAGTGAAGCACAGCAACAACAATAATAACAATAACAACAATAATAATAATAGAAATACGACTAATAATAATCGCAGCAGCGAGCATAAAGCTGAACAGTAGTCATTCCACAGCTGAAGAATTATCACCCGACTCTGCAGCTTCTCTCAGCTTTATGAAGCTTTATAGCAAGTTTCATTTAATTGTTTAGCTGTCCGGCCCGCAACTTTACTGTTTTGGTTCACTCTCACTGCTCTCATAGTGTAAAATATGTAATTACATATTAAAATATTATATGTCAATGTTGTATTTACAGCTTGTGTCCGCTGCCCCCAAAGGGCCAAAAAAATCCGTTAATGTAGGTTCAATTAAAGCTGTTATATTAATAATGGATCAAATTATTACACATGTGCAGTATTTGAAAGGGAAGTGAAAAACTCACTGAGATTTATCACCCAACACTGTAGTTGCAACACTCAGTGAAATGTTTTAGCATCTTTCAGTTCATTATTTCAGTTTTATGCCCCGCAGCTTTATCGTTTTACTCTCCTGGCTCTCATTTGTGCCGTTTCAATTTCCGGGCAAAGCAGGCAACGGATTTCTGCAAAAAAAGTTGCAAATGACTAGCTGGAAACATTTCTGCAAATGAATGTTGGTCTATGTCTGCTGGGTGTGTAAACAACAATTGCTAACATGTTAGCCATGCCAACAGTATGTCTATGTTGTGTTTAAATCAGTCATTCGAGGCAAATTTTAGTGAGTTATTCTATTTTCTGCCCATTTAAACTTCCTCCCCACTGTATTTCAGAGGGAAATATTGTTCTTTTTACTCCATTACATTCATCTGCTATAGCTGTTTCTTTGCAGATGAATATTTATGCACATAACATATTTTAATTTTTTAAAAATACAATGATAGATTAAATAACCTAACAGAATATAAAGAATCAGCTCTACCATGATCAACTATAACATAAAAATTAGACTTAGATATTAATGAATCAGTAATAAGAATAAGAAAAAAAAACACACTACATTTTCCTGGTAATACTGACACTTTGAATGCAGGATTTAAATTTTCTAATTGATCATACTTTCATTTTGGTGCTGCTACTTTTACTCCCGTAAAGGACCCAAACACTTCCTCTACCATTGAAAGTCATTAATGAGTGGCCTATATGTCTGATTTTATTAGTGGAAAACAATTTCAGAAAACAGTTTCTCAAATTAACAGCACATTTCTTGCAAGACTTTTTGGAACTGTTATAAGACAATGTCCTTTTTCCAATGTTCTTTTTCTCAAATGCATTATCCATTTCTTTTAATTTTACATGCTATCCAGATATGAAAGTTTTCAGTACCTGAAAGTCAAGATCTGCTCCTTGTCCTATAGCAACCTGTTCCCATGTGCTCCTCATCCAACCATCACCCTCCTCATATCCAGCTCTGGGCTGTCTTTATTAAATCTAATGATTCACCCCCAAAATAGCCATGGATTGATTTCCATGGCTTGGGATACATTCACATCTCTCATGGAGGGGATCATTTTACCTCTCTGTGTTGGGTGTTTGGGATCACGGGCGAACAGCCAGCACTGTAGAGGCCCTATTGATTATACATCAGACCCAGGTGCTCTGAGGCGCTCTAGCATAAGCTTTGAATCTGCATGAGACTGAGAGGTCAATCAGGTAATTTTTCAAAGGTTGCCACCTCGCTACACAGAGTGTAAACCGTACTGTAGAAGTGCTGTGGAGTGAGGTGACAGCATCTCGCATACAGGTCTTGGGCTGAGCGTAAAACCAGAGTTCATACAAATTAACAACAGACTACTGAATTTAAGGGAATTTACAATATCGACATTATTATTGAGAGCCATTTAAGTCTCATTTTATAGCTTATTTTGACTGTGATTGTGTCACTTCCTTTTTGTGACAGAGACTGGCCAAACTGCTGGAGATGGCCACAGAGAGACACACCAGTGAACTGAAGACTCTGGAGAGGTGTAACTGCACATACAACACATTTGTACACATGCTGTACACATTGCAAGTGCAGAGGGCTTTGATGAATCTATCCAATCCGAGATTTTGGTGTGACACTGCCTCTGTGTGTGTGTCATCTGACATTTTGCAACGACAATACCTCAAATAATGAATGAATCACCTCAATGTGCGGGTCTTCTAGTGTCCTTTGGCTGGCTTATGGCGTTCTGAGTCTCTGTGTGTGTTATCCCAAGTCCCCAGCTGGCAGATGGTTAGCTCAGGACAACCATTATCCAACAGGTGTTTAAACAGCAGTGGGGAAGCGAAGGCAGCCCCGGTCATCTACCTGTCCACACATACAATATAACATCGCATTTAAGCCTTCCTTTCACTATAAAGAAAAGGTCACATCAGACACACACAGCCCTGCAACTCTTGTTTAAAGGCAAAAGGTTTTTTATAGGGTCATTTTTCATTTTAAATTTTTTAATCAGGTAGGGATCCTTACTGTCTCTCTTTGTCTTATTTGCAGTGAAAGCAAAGAAAATAAGAAGAAAACGCTCTCAAAATTCTCATCCTCACAGAAAGCAAAGTGAGTTCACAGCAGGACTTTGCCTTTGGTGATTTTATGTGTTTCCATTCATCACTGTTCTTCAAACTGAGTTACCACATCTTCCTAGAAATCAAAAGAAATAGGGAGGACAGAGAGGACAAATGATGAAGAGCTGCTCAGTCTTACTCCTCTGCCACATGGCATTTCATGTTAAGATTCGCTTGATTTGATGAATTTGAAGCATTATGTACAAGAGGTCTAATTGAAAATTATAATCATGTTCTCAGGCTGAAAAAGGCAGGAAGCACAGAGCTGTTGGATGAGACCAGTCACTCTGATGGTGGAGTAAGTATAAACCCAGTCTCTTTTAAACTCATTGAAAGTAGTGAATCTAGAAATTTTTCAAGCATGTATGTACAGTCAGTGGAATAGTTTGACATTTTGGGAAATACACACACGCTGTCTTACAAAGACTAAGATGATACCACTCTCACGTTAGCTACAGCCAGCAGCCGGTTAACTTAGCTTAGCATAAAGACTGGAAACAGGTGTAAACAGCTAGCCTGGTTCTGCCCAAGTAACAAAAAACCCCTGATATATCTAATTTGCTTCATCTGTACAAAAAAAAAAAAACAGAATGTAAACAATAAACAGTAACAGTAAAACAATTTTATTACTCTTTTTTTGTTTTTGTTGTTTGTTACCTTTGGACTGAACCGGGCTTATGGCGTTTAATTAGTCTCAAAAGCTGTGCACATACATACCAGGTGCTTACACATGATACAAGCACACAGAATAGTATCCACGAGCAGAATAGACAGTCCACCCCTTTGATTGGTCACACATAGAATAATGACCACAGCCTTTGACTGGCTGTTTGGCAATTGTCTGAGAGAACAAAGGGAAACATAAATAATGATATTTAGTGGCTGATTCTCCATCTTTTCACCACTTACACTTATGAAAAAGTGATAGACATCAAAGCAAAAACCTGTTTAAACCCATTTTCAGATTTTATGCTAACATAAACTAACGTACTATGAGATTGGTGTCAAACTTCTTATCTAACCCTAAGCATATTTCCCAGAATTTTTCATTTTAAGCAAATGGCAATTCACATGGAAATCCCCATCTCATTTGAAATGAAATCTGAAGCTACACACTCATGTGCGTTACTGCATGTACCATGTACACGTGTACCTGAAACAGTATTAATGTCACAGCTCACACTTAACATCCAACACATATTATATTTAACAGAGTAACTATGGTTACAAAGAAGCAGCAAATGTCTAAAGATTTGAACAAAACATGAAAGAAATATCACCTTAGGCATGTAATAGCGTTTTCCTTTCATACGTCTTGACACATGTTCAAATACACCCACATGTTGCTTTCTGACACACACGCACACACACACAAACACACAGTGTTGAACTGTAAGTACACCCACACACACGTGAGTACGCACACCCATTCACCCACAAACCACTCACATACATGCACGCAGACCCTTTTACCCACTGTGTAAAGTGCAGAAGGCCCTGACCATAGGCCAGGCTTGTCCATTACTCAGAAGCTGTTTACAGGGATCGAGCTAATCCATGCATGGTCGATGACTCACTGAGCTCTGCTCTTGTTCCTCTGTTGGCTCATCAAGATTCAGACCTGTTGTATCTAGGTTAAAGACCCGGCCATTTCACTCTGCTCCTCTCCGTTCGACTCCGTCTGGATGGCAGCAAACCGCCCTCAACCCTCCACACATTAGGGTCACATTGCAGCTCATTTCGATCTACTTAATCAGCATTTGCCCATTAATTACGGCAACTATTTATAACACAATCAGTTGTTTAATCAGCACAGCCTCAGTAATGAATAGCCCTGTGCAATAAGGGCTGTGTAACTAAACTGGACAAGCCCAACCTGCTGTGACTTAACTGTATTGATTCTCTCGCTCAGGTTGCATCCCATGGGAGCATTCCTCTCCAGATATACACACACATACACCCTCTCAGAGGGAAACATGAGCAGATGAACTGCTTATAGACTACAAATCGATAGTGTTTTTGAGTGGCTACATGTTGTATTGAACTTTATTGTATTGTTACAGTCTTCAGATTACAGTCCTCAGCAAGAGGCTCTGATCAAGAAGCAGGCTGCTACACTGGAGGAGATCAAGGCACTGACTAATCAGGTACAAACACTGACAACAGGACACACACTTGGTTTTGTCACTTAAGGAGGACATTGCATCAATTAACCATACCCAAAAAATGCCTAACACCATCTTTTACCCTTACCTTAACCAAAAGGCAAGTTTTAACTTTAAAGGTTTACCTTGTGGGGACCTGATTTTTGTCCTCATAAAGGATTTTGCCCATGTAAACTCAATCAAACACAGGCATTTACAATGCAATCAATGCCAACAAATCCCTGTTTTTCACTAACATTGTCAACTGTGGTCATCTGTCCGTTTAGTGACCGCACATAATGCTGCATTGTGACACATCCCGTTTAGGTGATTGAGAAAGTAGAAGCAAAGCTCCTACCGCTGTAAATGATATCACTTTTTATGACAATGCTTTGCTTTGAATTTGTGAAATCTTGGCATCCAAGGAGGGTTGAATCAAGGGCAACTGGATTTGGTTGTAGATACTTGAACACGTTTCACCTCTCATCCAATGGGCTTCTTTGGCTCCAACCTCTGTGGGGTCGTTATCAAGGTCATTGACACTGCTTCGTTCGTTAGTGCTCCTGGCTGTTGTAAAGACTATCATTAGAGTTGAATTGTCACCTGAGGCCAAGCGTAAACAACAGTTGTTGGAGTTGTTACATGGGGCCAAATGTGAATTCTTGTTAAATCTCCTGGGAAGGAGATGAAAGGACAGCATTGTAGGTAGGGGATAAGTGGTCTATTATACCTCCTCTGTCAAGGGATGGTTTCTTTACTTGGACGTAGAAAACCTCCTTCACTCGTCTTTCAAACCGTCTGTCCTCCCTATCCAAAATATGTATGTTGTTGTCCTTGGCAAATCTTGGCAGTTAATATGGAGAAAAGAGGTGTTAAATTTTAGACATTGACGCGTGAATGCCAGATGGATGGTGTGTAGCATTAACTTACAGATACAGTATTTGTTATTGAGAGAAGCAGTGGGAGGAATCCAAGCGAGGGCTAAGAGATAAAGTGACAAATGAGGATATCTTATTGCTTTAAACGTGCAAGTTAATCTTTGCAGTATGTATTTAACATCACTTCACTATTACTTGGTTAAGTATTGAGCCATTTTCTTTTATCACTCTTGTTTAAAATAAATCAAGCCAGTTCCCTATAGCTTAACAGTAGCATTGATCTTTACTTTTACTCATGCCAATAAATAAATCCATCCTCTAAAGATTATGATAATCACCTGGCGGAGAAAAGACACTATAAAAATGTCAACCCGTCCTTTCGACAAGTCTGTAACCTCTAACTAACCTTTGGCTCCTGTGTCTGCAGCTCAATCAGGAGGCCCTGAGGGAGCACGAGCAGAAAATGAGGTCTCTGCCAGCCGAGGTGAGGGAGGCTGTCAACGCCTGTGTGGGGGCTCACTTCCCCAAACTTGTCGACCAGGCTGGGGACAATAAGGTGGAAGGCGTGGGCTTCTATGGAGATGTCTTCTTGGGTTAGACGTGCCGTTGTATCCCTGACCCTTTGGTTTAGCCCCATCCTTATCTCAACCTCTTACATAACCTACAACCTGAGCATATTTGTAGAAGATTAATCAACTAGGGAAACTGAGTGAAATTTTAATTTAGAGGTGCTATTCATTCTATTCTTTTGGAGTTTGAAGCTATAATGATGTTTTAATAGATGTCATGGAGACCAAAGGTTAGACAATTTGGAAATTATTTCAATTTTCCATTTGACTTTATTTCTGTTGCTAACATCCTAAATTCGGCTATACACCCAAAATATCTTCCAGTTCAAAAGAAGGAATAAATGTACCAAGAACAATATAGCGGCAAAAACGAGTTATCAGAGTCCGCAGGCTGAATTGAGATGATGAGTTGATGTGTCACACTTCACTTCAACTTAAATTTGCTTCTACTACTCCACAAAGCCAGAGCAGAGCATTCATTCTGAGACTGAGGTGTGTTGTGACTGAATAAGGTTTAATAGAAAAAAAGGTAAATTTAAGTAGGACAAAGGTCCTCTGGAGGCATAATACATGGAAATACACAACATGCAACACCAATACATTAATATTCCCTTTGCAGGAAGAATTTTTGTTATTTACTCCTGTGATGAAAAGTTCTTAATTTACCCTTTAATGTGTGTTTTGCCCTTTGTTTCACTGAGTACATTTAGCATCCTGGTCTTCAGTCTGGTTTTAATCAAATTCAGGATATACTGTTTACAATGAACACAGTGAAATCCAGTTATTCATAGCACTGTTTACATGATTATAACAATATCCAGGTTTCTGATCATCTACATCTGAGCAGGTGTGTCTTTTTTGACTAATTTCTGTACTAAATGAGTTACAGCAACAGTTTTCTTCCTGGACTCTGCTGTATTTATCATTCTTCTAGATCTAACTTCTCCATCTAAACATCAGTAACGGAAGATGAGAACAACAGTAAGATTTTTTCTCTACATGCCAGACACTTGTGTGCATGGCAGAGAATGACCAGAAACCCAGATAAGGTGTTTACATGCCACAACTTCAAGGTTTCTGTCAGAGTACAGCAGCTAGCCAGGAAATCATGTCTACAAATGCAAAATATGAAAGGTTTACTCTGAAATCTGATCATAAGCAGGATAATGTGCACATTCACACACTCTTTTTTCATTCATACCCTTTAACAAAACTGTTTCCCCAACCTTTTTTGGACTTGTGACACCTTAATACAGACCAATGCCTACTGTACTTGCAACCCCTTTTCAGACGGTGCATGTCTGAGATGTGAACAGTTCAATTGCAGAGAGATTTTCCTTGCTCCAACTGTTGGAGGCCTGAAGAGATAAAAGGAAAAGTCTGAATAATAAAAATAATTTTGTGTTTCTTCTGAAATTCTGTTTTCCTTCCCAGAACACCATCTCATCACTCCTTCAATTCATTTTGTGAATGTGTTATTAAATGATAAGCCACAAACATCATGAAATACAGCAAGTAGGTACATATTAGAAAAAGCACATGTTAATGACAAAAACTGAAGACAAGAGATGCAGAATCTGCACAAAAGACTATTTTGTAACTAGAGTGTCAGTGTCCAGTGGTTTAATCAGTGGTGGGAACATGAACAAAGAGTCGTTAGATGGAGACTGATGATGACTGCTGAGGAGCCTTTCTCTCTCTCACTGTGCATTGCATCAAACCTCTATACTGGCCATAATTAGGCACATTATGGCATGAGTGATTCATAATATCACATAATAGCAACGTCTTTTCCTCTCCAACTAATAAATAAAATAAAAAAAATAAAATCTTTTCAAAACAGAGCCATGATATAGGCACATGGACCACAGAAAATTCATTTAATTTGGGTGAAAAACTTTCAGAAACTGAGATATGTTCCAATTAAATTTCAGCTCTATATATGATTCATTAAATGACAGGAACCTGGCAATCTGTCACATCAATGACAGGCACTTATTTCTTCAAGTTTTTACACGTGCATGCATTCATTAATGAACACAGCTTTTCTCTGACTCACCATCCAAAGCCATCTGTCCGTTTCTCTTATTTCCTTTTTTTGTGACACCTTTCTTCTGAATCAAATGACATGACTGATATTTAAAAGTGGAGGACGTCTGGGATACACAGCTTGTGCCTGAGAGTCCCGCCATCTCATGCACAACACAAATGAACTGTGAGCTCTAGAGTGTGAAACTAGTCAGCCCTGAATCACTTGGCTGATAATCTTACATAAGAAGACAACTCCGGCAGCTCTCTCTCATACCAGCTGGAGAGGGATGGCCTGAGCAGGATCTTTAACCACCAGGCAACACTTGGCTGCACACTGACACTAGAGGGAAAGATAAAAGAAGAAGGAATTGCTTCTGATCACACCTCCATGTATCACACACACACACACACACAAAAAATTACAGCGCTAAAGCAGATGTTCAGATGGAAAATTCAATATTGAGTCCAAGAAGAATGCCACATGCAAATTCAGAAAGAAATATGAAAAATGAGATTAAATTAAAAGGTAAACGAAAGTAAAAGTGGGGATAAAAGAGATGATCAAGCCAAAATATTAAAATACAGAATAAATGGAGCATGACTGTGTTGTAAAATGCTTGGTAAACCTCAAAATAAGTGCTTTAAAATATAGTTTGTGCTCATTTTCTACCATATAATTTACCTAATAGGAGTTTATGTTCATCTCATCTCAACAGAAAACCTTTTTTTAGAGAAAATATCACAAATGAAAAGCATAAAAACTGTTAATGCCAGCCGTCAGTGTAACTGAATCTTGGCAGCAGCTGAAAAGACAGTTCAAGCTTTTGTCTATTGCAGCCTGTTCAGTCAGTCTATTTTAATCCCACAAAAACAACTGAGAAACTAAACAATGCAATTTAAGACTCAATTCTGCACAATGTTCTAGTTTACCATGCAAGATTAGAAGTATATTAAGCAGAAAATAGAAATAGTGTACTTTTGGCCAGATACGCACATAAATGAGGATACTGTGTGAAGAGTGAAGTACGTTTCTTTTCCTGTTCTTGTTTCCTGTGTGAGAAAACAGGTCTGACCCACAGGAGGTGGAGAGTCAGCATCCATAGTCCATCTTGCCTTGAAGTGGGTGCCATCCTGGATGAATATTAAGCACCCACACCACCCACATAAGTATACACCACCTGCTGAGGCTGTACTGTCACAGGCTGTGTGTGTGTGTATGTGGGTGTGCGTGTGTGTGTTGGATCATTTTACTTACTGTACTTTATAGGCCACCATTAAAGTTAAAGAGGTAAAGAACTCTCTTGCTTTGCATGCTTTTACTATGCTACAGGGAGATTTTTCTTTTTTCTTTTTTTTTAAGGATATCTTACACAATACCATTAAAATCATGATTATGGCATGGGATTAGCAGCTTAATGAGTATTTCAGGAGGCTCGTCTCCCTGCAGTCAGTCACCCTCTCCTGTGTGTCACAGGAGCACTGAGGGCCTGTGAGAGGCACCTCTACCTTCTCAGAGATGCAAATGATAACGTGTGTTGATAACAGGGCTTACATTTAGACAAACACAGTCATACAGACACTTACAATTACACACACCCACATAAGCCTTCACCAGACAGCACTCTCATGGCTACTTGAATTGTGATTCTCTCATGTTCACCAGCAGTTTTTTGGTGCTAAAATCCAAGCCATCAAACCCAGGTCAGGTGTTTTATTCTGCTCTTGCTCTAGCTCTAGTACCATTTGGACATACTGTTGCCTGGTGATGTCCCCATTACAGACCCAATCTCTTTGGGGTGAGAGCATCTGTCTTACCATGCAGTTCAAGAGGATGGAGACATGAGAGTCGCATCAAAACCCCGGCAGCTGACTAAAAATGTTATGTAATCTTAAAGATGCCTGATTTGAACTGCAAATCCACACAGTCCACTTGTTTCTGCAGTGTTAAATAAGTTGATGGTATGAAGTAAAGTGAGACATGACTGTTGAATTTTCATAAATGGCGAGATGCGTTATTCGGCAGTGCTGGCAATCTAATAACTAACAATAGAAGCACTCAAGCACTCAAAATTTAAAAATTAAAGTCCCCCTTTTGAGCTTCACTGTGCAGAGTTATGTATGTGCAGTTTGACACTGGAAGGCTGTTTTCAACTTATATAAGTGTGATGTGGAAACATTAGTTTAGTTTAGTTTAGTTTAGGACCATATGCAAAATTTCAAACAAAGAGAAAAGATGCTTTGTACCAGATTTAGCTACTGGCTCATTTCCATCTGTAGTCCCACATAGACTGAGAACAGACTTTATAGTGAAGTAGGAGACATCTTGTGTCCAACAGTTAAACTTTAGAGACAAATATTTTATACATTCATAGATACTTGAATTTTTAATGAGGGAGAAGATGGAGATGTCATTTTGAGGTTTTTAACTTGGTAATTATATTTATGCTTGTGTAGAAAAAACGGATTACACACATTATTGTTCCAAGCAGAGTGTTTTTATATGTCTTAATACATGTCTGGAGGGGATCTTTAAATTAAAACTGTTACTCTCACTGCTGATCGTGAACCAGCATACATTCATTCTGTGAGAAGTTGCCCTATAATGTGCACTGACAATACACCCATATGAACTCATTTATTTTACAACAGGTGGCTGCAGCATCAGTTCAAGCTTCCACAATTCATCTATTCATTTCCTCACTTGTTTGTTTTTTGCATTTTCTCTCCATGAGGCAGCAGCCGACAGGTGGGTGTGAGAGAGGTCATGAGCCAGAGTAACACCCACAACATCATGACTACATGCATTATGGTATGCACTTAAGACAGGTGAGTCACCAAGTGCCTCTTTTGAAAGTAATAACAGTCTTACCGGGGGTTCATTTTGATGTAGAACTTATGCTTTTACTCAAAACTACATGTACTGTATATTGTGTGTGGCTAAAAAAAGAGCCACAGGAGCCAGTGTGAGCAGTTAGAAGGTGGATGCTGAGCAACGTGAGTGGCAGAGCATGTGGGGGAGAGAACGGATAGCCGTGGGCCTCAGGGCCATTAGTTCATTTTAAAAAGAAGTGAAGCTCCTCCAGGGAGCACAGAGGGTTGCCATTAACAGAGCTTTTGTGTCTTGAGGTGAGATTTGAGAGATACAGTCTTCCTCTGTTGTTCATGTTGTTATCCTTCAACATTCTGTATAAAATGTATTAATTATGTGAAATAAATAATAATAATCTGTTCCCTTCTAAGCTGAAGTCTTCTTCTTTACACTTAAGAGTTTAAAGTAACAGACTGAGGGCATTATAGACAAGAGATGTGACACATCAGCAGTCGAGACATCATGTGAAATGAAACCTGGCATCTGTTATTGTCTTAAAGCCTCCTGGTGCTTTTTTGATTTCTCCACTGACCCAGCCAAACCTGCCATTTGCTGCAGCTTTCTTTGCGGATATGACTGTATGGCAGATCTTTACTCCAGATGCGACTGAGTGTTACCCATCTCCGCACAATGTGGCCATCAAACAAATACATTTGTTATCCATTTGTACAATTTATTGAGCTGTCAGAGGTGAGCAGGCCTGCAAGGCCACAAATAGGGCCTGTCAGATGGGAGATGGAGAGGGAGCTCTCAGGCCCTCTATCTCTTCCGCATCATTGCAGGATAGGAATTTCCATCAGACCTGATAGATTAAGGAGGGGGGTACAGGTGGCTCATGGGAAACAGCACTGAGGCTCAGCATGGCGAAAGGTATTGCTGACACAGATTCAAGTCTTCTTGTTCAGCAGGAAACCAGTAACGAGTGTGAATACCAGACATCTCAGACATGCTATGTTGTGTTTTCAGATAAACATCATAAAAGAACACATTCTCTCTGAATTTGCCTGATTTATTAACACCTTCTTAATAAATCTGGCCTTTATGACTTTATGATATAAATTCTGATTATGCAGGAAAGTATCATGTATTTTGCTTCTTTTTCTTCTCTAGTATTTCACATCTTTAATATAATCAACTGAAATGTCAAATGTCACAGTACAGCTATTAATGTGACTCAGGCAGGTCTGAAACGTGTTAGATTAATGTCTAAATCTTACAATAATGTTGTTCAGGTGTTGCTGAATGTATCCAGGATTTTGCAGGAACATCAGTAATGATGTTCTGTTTGTTGCCCACAGCTGCTGTGTGTCACAGCTGGCTGCAGCATCACACAACAGCTGAAACAATAAGTGCATCTCCAAACTGAGAAAGAGGCTGTGTGCATTTATGAAAGCGGCACAGCAGCAGTAACTTCATTAACACCAGATCGGTCAGGATCTGACTGTAATTAATGTTCTGTGTTCTGCTACACATCTACACAGGTCAGCTGTTACACACAGATTCCAGGTTCATATGGTGGAATTGTTTGTAATAAAGCAGCCTTTTACTGTATGGATGAATCCTGAGCTGTCAGGACATTTGTTATTTTTAAGTAGCTATAAATGTCCGTGTAAAATTTCATGGTAATCCAAAAGAAACATTTATGTCTAGGCCAAAGTGGTGGGATCAACTGACTGTCATTGTCTTTCCAAGAGTCCTGCTGTGTATGTGGCTAAAACAGATGCATGTGGATACCCTCAGTTTTTCTTTTAATATTTAATTAATTGTGTGATCTATGATGATCTAAAAATTCTGTCACGTTCTTTCCCTCTTGAACTCTTGTCATCCACCCGGGGCTGTGGCAAAAGACACAGGCAAGTCACACTGTAGGTGCTAATTCTCCGTTGTCCAAAATGTCTCCGTCTGAGAACTGATATTAGAGCCCCCTAAATCCGAAGGCTGAAGGAACAGCCTACTGTTTACCATCTGGCTGTGTCAGCCTGGCAGGTCTGAGTCAGGGCAATAATTGATGAGAGCAGAGGGAGCAAAGGCACTGAGGGGCCCGCCTCATGGCCAATAACATATCAGTGGCCCCTGTGATTGGCAGCTCCTGGTGTGCTGTCAGGGTCTTCAGCTGCAACCCTGTAACTCAGTATAATTGTCCTCTCTCATTCAGCTCTGCCTTGATATGTCATCAGTTTGCCTTGCTATCTGTCTACAGAAATGAAAAAGTCCCACTTTGGCATATTTTTTTCCCTGGAAAACAAACACTGAATACAAGTGACTTTCATTAATGTTGGGAGTTTGTTTCAAGATATTCAGCTGTTTAACATGACATTTGTTTTCTTCTATGGGACAACCACAGTGGACTTGCCTCAACCTTAGAGACAATATACAAACACACCATGGTTACGCTGTGACAGCAGGCCAGCTGCTGCCTTTTTCCTGGAACGGCGTGTGAAATCTACATTCAACCTAAGGTTTCTAGTCCTTGAATCAAATCAAAGGGCATTAGAAGAATCGAATGGACACACAGACACAAGATTGTTCTTGCTGAATACAAATGCATCCATTTAGTGCTTTTGTCCCCGCAGGAGTTGTTATCCCCCACTGCTCAAATGACAAAGCTACCTATGTTAAGATGTTATGTAACTGCGAGGAAACAAAATCAGATTGTGTTTTGTTGTGATTTGATATTTGGACATGAGGCGGAAACAAGAAATCTCAAAAGAGGTCTGTTATAATGGTGACATGTTCCAGGGAAGGCGACGTCTTTTCAGGTTAGAGATTATAACTTCATTATGTTAATTGTGTCTTAGCTGCCAAATTTGTTCGGGGAACGGAAAATGAAGGTCGCCACAAGTTGCATGCTGTTTTTCACAGTGCAAGGCAGGTGATAGCCTTTATCACATCATTCTCAGGTGTGCTCAATTAGCAGGGAGAAGATGAAGTAGTCCATGGAGGATGAGGGCATGTTGAGTCACTGGTAAGGAAAAATTTTTAGTTTCGATGAATGGGCCTTGTTGAATCTGGTCCCGCATGAACGCCATTTCCTACCTTGTGCTTATACACTAATTTAGTCCCAGGTGTTAGTAGCTAAGTGGGGTTACCAAGGGAGTTAAGCACAGTGTTTTGTTTCCATTTACAAGTTTTTCTTGAGGAACCTTGAGAGATGTGTTGATTTTGTCACACTGAAAGTGCATTCTCCCCAAAGATTAATTAAGACATTTAGGGCTGCAGATAACACCTTAACTTGACACGGGCTTTAATTTCTAATCAGGCATTCAAAGTGGCTCCTGCTTGGGCCAGGTCCGCAATGAATGGGAGATCAGGTATTTACCATGACATCTCTGCTTTATTGCATACATGTGTCCAATTAGCAAGTCTCATGGCACCAACTCATTCACATTCTGAATATTTCTCCCACATTTCATTCATTTCTGTTCAGTCCATTTTCACATTGTGTGAATGGATGATAGACTGGTTTTATGTTATGCACAGAGACATACTGACCATGGCTTCTATAGGTCTTTGACAATATGCTGTTATTACTGTAGCGATAACTAAGTAATGTTACTGTCACTTTTGGGGTTGAATTAATCTAATAAAGTATAAAAAAAGTATAAAAATGACTTCATTTGTGCTGTACAATGAATGCTCAGCAACTTATTCAAATGACAAATATGTGCATGCTAAAAGACTTCATCCAAACATTAAATTCATCACAAAATGTAGTTATTCTGTTTTTATATGGTTAAAATAAAGATTAGATAAAAAGGTATATATAGTACTCATACAACTACACCCTGTGAACTACAGTATTTCAGATCTGGATAGTCTATTAATCCTGCACTGTGTCTTATAACAGCCCTAGCAGAGACAGTCAACCCACATACTGATAATCTGCAGTAGCCAAAAGTTTTGGGGCCAACACAATAACTCAAGCACATCTCACGGCCTGCCTGCTAGGTTGGAGTCCAGGCAACTCAAATCTATTTCTGGATGAACTGTCCTCTGACAAAGCAGCCAAAGTCTCAGAGCATTCAAACTGGAACACCTGATAAGAGAGTTATCAACCCTCAATGTTTGTTTTACCAGTTTTATCCTAGAAGTGGCCTCCTTTTTGTTATAGAGTTACCTTACAGTCTTTAGTATGTAATTCTGCTGACAGTCGTAGGTGTTCTTATGATTGTATCGAAATAGTGTAGAGTGCAACAGACTGGAAAAATTATCTAATAAAATTAAGCCCACTGTGTAGGAGGCAGAGAAAGAGGCAGCCATAAGTGTGGTGTCATGGAAAGTGTGCTACAGTTAATTATTGTAAGAGGTGACTGGAAACATTGGGACAGTCACAGTCAAGAACCTAACTCGCACTGAGCTTGACTATTGTTGCAGTTTTGTGGTAAGTTTTATATAACTTCATTATGATACCTGCCCAATTAGCACAATTAGGCTAAAGTAGCTAACATTAGCAAAAGTGTGCACCAACCAAGTCTCCAGTAAGCTAATGTTCCTGTCGGTCCAAGGTAACGGGCATGTTTCCAGAGCGTGTGAGGCAACACCCCGTACTCCTTATCTGGAAGGTGCTGGCTCCAAAGATGGCATCAACTAAGTTCATACCCCTTAATACAATGGTAGGTAAATCTGGCCAAATCTGGCTCCCTAAAAAAAACATATTTGGCCCCCTGATGAAAGGTGAATTTTTCCCTTCTATAGATTAAATCAAACCTTTTTCATAAATCTATGGTAGATAACAATGTTAGCACAAGGCTCATGTAATACCCAATAAATATGACATCTTAAATATTGCATAATTTGGCCTATTCCACCAGAACGGATTTGTGTCAATGACAGTACTTCAACTATAAATGAAGCAGGCCACTGTTTATTGCATGAGGATAGGCCAATTACATGTCTAGTCACTGTATGTTCATGTTTATCAGTCATTTTTTGCCAGATCAGTATAAACATAAGCTGCTGTAACTCTGTTATGCCTCATAATGGGAATAATAATAAAAGTAAAACCATTTTATAAATCAATTCTATTCTTGACTGAATTGAAAGAAATAAACAAAAAGAAAAATATTAACATATTAAAAACATACTGGGCTGTTCTCTCCATGCCTGCACAACATCTGCCCCCCAATAAATAGTTCTGAAAAATGTGTCCCATGGTTGAACCTAATTGCTGACCCCTGCCTGAATACATCCATGCTTCAAACCAAGAGGTTCAATTTTTGTTTGAAGTGACTTTGAATGTGATACGACTGTTGGCTCAATTGTCTGAGAAACTGATTTCACGGAGAGTTCTGTGATCAAACACATTTTGTAAATGAAAGGGAACAGCCACAAAAAAGACCACAAAAAATGTAATGAACAGATCAGAGCAACAGCAGCGTGTTGGATGTCATCTTTGAAAGCTCAACTCATCAGATCTTGAGGTGGATGGGCAACAACAGCAGATGACCATGCCAGGATCTTCTCCCAAAATCAGAAACATAGATAAAGTGCGATCATCAACACTGGACAACTGCAAAGTGAAAAAATGTAATCACATAGTCCAACAAATCCTGACTTCTCTTACGACATGCTGGTGGTACAGAGTCAGAATCTGACATTGCTAGTATGGCTCCATCTTTGTGAAGATGTACATGGTGATGAATAGCTCAGCACAGTGTACATGGATCCCTTCAAGGCCAAAGTCTATTACTTCTATTATTTTTCAAAAGTGTACTTTCAGTAAGAAAATGCACAATTTAACAAAGCCGTCATCACCAAAAAGGACCATGATAGTGATTTCAGTTTACTCCAACGGCTTTCAATCTCCAGATTCAACCCAGACGAATGTGGAAGGTACAGTAATGCTGCATGAATGTTTTGCAGAAAATGGTAAAAAAAAAAATGCAATACATTTACTGACTGATTTATAAATATGCCTCTTCTCTTGTGGAATAGATTATGTGGAGGAAAGAGTTCCTACTAGTGAGCAGTTGTAACCCAATAAAGTGGCTGTTTTATATAAATATAGTTCATAAATCTTTAATCATATTCAAAGCTTTATGTTCCATTCAGCGTGCAGGCCTTCTTCTATCAGTAATTCAGTTTTATCATTTTATCATTTTAGCTGAGTTATGACTTCCTTCCCATTGATGATATATACACTTTGAAGGCAGCGCATAAATCCTGAGGACATAACACTTGTGGATCTGGGCATTGTGAAGCTTAATCTAGAGTGGCATCTCTGGCATTATAAGAACTTAAATCTATTGAGACGTTGCCATGATATGACCTTGTCATAAAAAGATGTGGCAATGATATGACTTTATGCTGAAAAGGATGTGTCTGTGTTTACAGAATAGCTTCCATCCAATGAAAGACACACAGGAGGATGTGCCAGTCTGCTGATGAATTTCCTCCATATTTGGATGAGTGAATGAGGCGCTCGCTACTGTATAAAGGCCCTGCTGAGGGTTTGATGAAGCCGGATGGTGAACAGTAAGAAAGGTGGCAATGTTTCTCTCACCTCCACTGTTTGGCACAGTTTGGGTCCTGCTGAGATTTATATTAGCAATTAAAATTAAATTCTGGTCTTGTGGAGTAGAAACAGCTGCTTGACAAAGCATGCAAGAGCAAAATGTTTAAATTTGGTGCTTTTGACGTCAATAGTGGTAAATGTAGTAAAATCAAAAATGTATGAGGGGTCTAAGTGAATTGAAGAAATGTGAATTATTTATTCAACCTAAAAACACAGTAATAGAGCAGAATTACCTGTGTGTTTATCAAGGCACAGGAAGGAACACCACTATTTTCAGAGCTGTTATGATTTATGCTGTGAACTGTTATATTTAGAGGAACAGTTCATAATCACAAGGGCGTTTGACATTTATTTTCTGTGTTGCTTCAGAAAGCAACAGGTAATCATGCTGATATTGTCATACAAATAGCAGTCTTGTCCATAAATCTAAGTTATAAAAGGGATCCAAGTCAGTGAGAAGACTGGATTGTTTGACGAAAAGCTGCCTCGCCACATGAGCTGGGCAATGTTTTTAGCTCTTCACTTCAAGAAGCTAATAAAAACGAGGGTTTCGCCTTTTTCTTGTGGAGTTCATTGGATTTACCATTTTCCATGAAAAAAAAATCCTTTAGGCAAAGTCATTGTTATAAAACCTTGAGAGGGTCAAGGTACAATAGTGGAGCATAATTTGAACTTGTTGCACTGTATCATGATTTGTGGATGAAGCAAACTGTCAGCAGAAATACGGGGTTGATGGATGTAGCATTTAAAAGGCATGTTGGGGAGAAAAAAAGGTAAATGTTAATTTTCTCTCCTTCCCTTTGAAGCAAGATCTCAAAGACTGACTTCAATCTTCCCTCAAACCTTTGGTAAGAATCCTGATAACAATATGGTCTTGAATGTAAATAGGACTCAACACAGTGCACTATTCATTGATTTCACAAAATGCTGGATTGTCCTTCCCATTCTATCAGCAGCAGGAATTTGTTAGTTTAGTTGATTTGCCTCAAAGAAAAGTGAAAACGTTGCATTTAAGTTAACCTCACAGACCTCACATGAAAAACACTGGCCATGTTTTTCTCCTTGAATAATTATTCTGTTCAAATAGCATATATTTCTCTCCAGGCAGAGAGTGCTTGGGCTGAATGGATGCTGCCACTGCAGAATGGTCCTCAGACGTTTGTTTCCTAGGCAACGTGGGGAGGGCATGTGGAGAGGGAGGTATAAAAACACTGGCAGCTCCTCTCCGAGTCTTACTCTGAGGTAAATGCACTCACTGTCAACACGGAAAGCTTCGGAGAACTTGCTACACACTTTCTCTCCCTGTTTGTCACCTTCTTCTTTCAGCACAAATAGCTTCTCAAGAATGATGCGACCAAAAGATTTACGCCAGGGCTCTGGCACCAAGACTTTCCTAGATGCCATGCATGGTGGTAAAGTTCACCTTGCGCGCTTCATCCTAGACGCCTTGGATGGACGCATCATCAACTCTATGACAGAAAACAGCCGAACCCCACTCATGTACGCTGTCTGCCTACAAGACCCCGGGACCAGATCCAAGTTCACCCGGCTGCTGCTGGAGAAAGGGGCCGATGTCAACTGTCAGGATGAGGATGGTCGCACAGCCCTGAGCCACGCCTGTGAGATGGGTCATTTGGACGCGGTCAAGCTTCTAGTGCAGTTCAATGCAGATCCGGACATCTCTGACTCCTGGGGTAACAGCGCTCTGATGTATGCTGCCTTTTCTGGGCACAGCCAGGTTCTGGAGTTCCTGGTTCGGGCTTTCAAAAGACTGGGACTGAGGCTGGACAGAACCAATAATGCCGGTCATTCAGCCATCGAGGTGGCCAACTTCTTTGGACACAACCAATGTGTGCAGGTTCTGAACTTTCCTTGCAGAAGGAGCGTAGGCACCGATGACCCACTTGCTGATGTTGGCACCAATGGAGATGGAGAGTGCCGGCTGCCCAACAGGCTCCCCAGGCACATTCTGGAGAGGTTCTCCAAGCAGCTGAATAGCAATGAAGACCAACTGCCTGGGGTATTTCAGAGACAACTGAAGATTGGGGACAGCAGTGGGCTGTGGAACCGCTTCAGGTGTCGCAGGAGCCAGTCTCAAGAGGACAACCACCGCCACAGCTGGGCTCTGCCTACTCAGCTCGAGAAAAGCCAGATCGAGGGGGATCACAGTGTTCTCTTCACTGCCAAACAACTGCAAAACTGCCAGCTTAGAGTGGTAAGAGGGGCTAAAACACTGAACTCTCTGCCTGAGCCAAGCCAGAAAGATGTCAACCGAGACGCTGGACTCCAAGAGAAAACACCAGAGAGTTTTCCTTTCTGGGGAAAGGCAAAGTCATTTAACTTGGACCTTCTGAGCAGCAGAAAGCAGTCCTATCAGGGTGATGTGCGTGACATGAGTCTATCAGCCAGCAAATTAAAAAGAGCCTCGCTACAGGATGAGAGATGCCTGATAGACAAGATGGAATGTCAAGGGAACACCCGGGACCTGACAAACAATGCTGACAAAACTGTATCAGTGCCGAAACCTCTTTTAAACAGCAAGAGTCAGCCCGTGAGAGTGCTTGAGGAGAATGTAAAATCACAGAAAGAAGAGGTTGATGACATAGCTCCATCAAGCAGGAGAGAACAGCAGAAGAGGGGAAGCTTTGCCCCGACCGGCAGACACAACAAACTGCTGTTTGCCAGAGGGGAGATGGAGTCAGGGAAGATCCCCAGCCACACGCCAGGGTTCATGGGCCTGGGGACCAGACTGCTGCGTCGATTCACCGCACCAGAGTTCATGAGGATGGTGATAGACTGCTCGCCGGGCTCTTCAAACGGCAGAGGAAGGATGTCCCGCTCCGAAACCTTCCCTCTCTCTCACACACATCAGCAGGTCAACAGCCAGCCGAGCGTTGACAGCATCAGCGGGGTGAAGTGTGAGTTTGAAAGCTGCTCGTCTCAATCCACCCTCAATTAGAATGAGGACGATGTCAAGCAACAGAAACGGCTGGTAGTGACACTTTTACAGCATTTACAATTCTGACAATGCAGTTTGATAGCTTGGTGATAAATTCTATATACTGACAGAAATAATAATACTTATTAACTAATGCTTATGTTTAAATTTATTGGTATTTGCAATGTTCATTAATGAAAATTCAGATGTTTCAAGCTAGGTTTTGCTATTTTATCTTTAAAATAATTTATAGATTAACCCTATCAGTCTGCGAGCTACCGAATATAATTATTATAGTTTCACATATATGAGATTTATATTGTACAAAAATTTATTGTATTTGATATTGCTTCTGTGTTTATAAGAAATAATGGATGTATTTTGCTTAAATATATTCAGTGACAGTGCACTGTATGATTCATGCTGAATACCTAATAAATGCCTTAAACAGCAGCCCATTCAACCTGTATTTGTGCATGTGTGTGTGTGTGTGCGTGTGTGTGTGTGTGTGTGTGTGTGGGAGTGAGGAAAACACAGGATTAAAAGAATTCTTATCAAGCTGAAATCGAATATGCATCATTTATTAATTTATACAAAATTAAAATAATGTGTAATTCTCTTTTTCATGAATGATCCACACAGAGATAGAAATACATGAAACATGTCAACATGTATCCGTGTCAGAATACAAAGACTATGTGCAAAGTGTTTCTCAGCAGGTGGACGTCCTGCAGCATCACATGCCAGGCCTGTGTGCTTTATCTAGGCAAACAAATGCAAATACAGTCATACACATCATGAGGAGCAACACACACATCTTGTGGTATTTTTTTTAAAAAGTCTGTCACAATACAAAGAGGGTTGTATCAGAAGCAAACACTGAGATGTCATCACACGCGCACCCATGTGCTCACACACACACACACACACACACACACACACACACACATGCACACACATACACACACAACTATACACTCACATTTCAGTAAAGAAAGTAAAATTCTGAATTCATCTCATATAATTTACTGCAATAGATCAGCAGGTATAAGGACCTAATATTCAGTGTTTTTATTTACATTATTAATTTATCTGCTTATGCTTCAAGTCCATAATTAATAATGAAACCTTATTTTCAACTTCACATCATACAAACAACCCACAACACCTTTTTGAAATAAAGAATAAACGTGAAAAAGAGGAATATGGTACTGGTGATTTTCCAATAGCCCAATAATAGCAGCTGGGCTTTCATCTACCCATTTATTATGCTAATAAAGGAGAATTGTCTTTCACATCCCAGTTTGGTCCATATTCAAGCATTCACATCAGGCCAGGTGTGCCTCCGTTTGGCCATGCAAAGAGTCTACTGTCTGTGTTTGTCGAGTGTACTGACAGGGTTGCTGTCCAGTTTCCATAACAGGGAGTGTGACTGTGCAGAGGTAACATTATCCTTCTTTAATATTGTCACAATGAGCTACTGTGGTTTGAGCCTAACACCAGCTCTTTAAGCTTCACATGGCTAGCAATAATGCCCACTATGAACACTATAAAGGATCTTCAGAGTAGCACATGTTCATTACATATAGTTATGTGGAATATTGACTTTCAGTTGATATGCACCGTGTTGTGTTGTGTTGAATCCCACTGAATGTTACAGGAAGCCAATCAATATTCGGATCGAACCGAATTGAGAGGTGAGAAATTGCATGCTGCCCTTAACTCACTCCTAAAGTGCTTCTCTCATGCCCGAGACCATGCGGTGTCTTTCAACCAAACTTGCTGTCCTTGCCACCATCACTCTGGTGGCAACACGCTGTCTGGGTCTGCTTCTCTGGAGCTGATTGCCCATTGGCTAGGGTGTTAGAGGAGTTAAATCCCCCGGTGCTGGTCCTCATCTGAGGCCTGGACAGGTCAGACTGAAGGTGGGTGTTGGGGACCGGGAGCCCCACAGGGTCAGCAGCGGGACATGCGCTTGCGGTACTGCTCCACCAGCGGGACCAGGCACTGAGGTGAACCGCTCTGCAGCAGGAAGGGATGCTCCAGCAGGTCAGTGGCACTGGCCCGCTCCAGAGGGTCCCGAGTCAGCATACGGTCCAGGAAGTCCTTTAGAACTGGGGAGACCTGGACCAGAGGGTGGGGCGATGGGCATATCATAAATTGTTGCAGCAGTCATTTTGATACATTTGAAACAAGGAACGCTGTACAAGAACTTAAAACACCACTATGAGATGATAGAGAACTGTACTGAACTTTTAACTTTTCAGCGAGGTGTCTGGAATCTACAGAGCAAGATGGATGCTATTTATGAAAAGACATGTTGCTGCCGTGTTTTTACTGTCTACTGTTTTTACTGTACTGTATATCTTGGAGTGAATGATACCAGAAAGCCAGGCAGATAAATCCTAAACCAAACCCATCTGTATGGCTACCACAGTGAGTAAGTGGGAAAATATGTTATTTGTAATTAAGGGTGAACTGATCCTATAAAGAAAGAAAGCGTTGTGAGTCTGTGAATGCGTATCTGCTCCTAACCCTCTGGGTGTTCACATACCTGGCTGACATTTCGAACAGTAGGAGCCGGCTCGTCCCTCAGTCTCTTCATAGCTGCAACAGGAGTTTCACTGAAGTACGGGGGCTCTCCATCCACCATCTCCACCACCATGATACCCATCGACCAAACATCCACCTGGAGCACCATCACACAGTAAAGTTATGTACCAGACTATAGTGGCTGTTTTACCATGTTCCAAGATCCTAGGCCACTCTGCAAAGTATTTTAGTTTTGACCTGTTAATTAAATCCCAGAGTACTCACAAGTCTGCAGGAGGCAGGGAAAATGTTGAATGAAAATTTATTTGAAGACACATAAAGCCTGTGCCATGACTTGATGTTGTATTTCAAACTGTAACACACACATCATCACCCACTATCTCAATGTACACATTAAGCACAGCCTCTTTTACACAGCTATACACATTGTACGTTACATGTTGTACATGATCAAAAACACGTTTCAATCCAAACTTATCTGCAGATTACTCTACATCCTAGTAGCATGTTTTTAGGGCATTATTGCACAAGCGCAATAAAATTACCTTAAGGCACAATCAACTGTCACAAACACCAAAAATATATGTTATTGCATTCTAGCACCCAAGAATACAAAGGTTGCAAGCATTTACACCTATAATCCTGAAAATACATTTGACCTGTACATATACTGTGGATTAACTGTTGATGAAGATAAACAGTACTGGAACATATATGGCACATGACCACAACAGAAACAACCCACCAAATATTAATGTGCCTAAGTGGCTCTTACATGACATTATAGCACAGATTGCCACTGTTGGCATGTATGCTACGTGACAGAGATCTCCACTGTTATCCAGCATGAGTGGATTTGAGTGTGCAACCTCCTCACCTCAGTGCCATATGGTGATTTGGAAATGACCTCAGGGGCCATCCAATAGGGTGTCCCAACCAGAGACTTCCTCTTAGGGATATCCTTACTGATCTGGGCACAGAAGCCAAAGTCTGAAAGCTTGACCTGAGGGGGACAGGAGAGACACCTTATTACAATGATAAAACTTGGAAAATGAATGAAAGAAAGAAATTCAGACTGATTAATAACATATCATACCCTTCCGTCTAACGTGAGTAGTATAGAGTCGCTCTTGATGTCTCTGTGGATGACTCCCTGTGAATGGAGATAGGCCAGGGCTTGCAGAACAGCTTCACACACTGTGGCAATCTGCTCCTCACTCAGCCTGTGGGACAACAGAGACATGAGCATACACACACACACACACACACACACACACACACACACACGCGCACACATGCACAGATTGTACATTAACATTTCATCATTCTGCAGCTACATTTTTCCATTATGAGTTACGACAGCTCTGAAAGTTGAAATTCATGAATCACCGCACATTAAAGGCAATGATAAAGAGTGCAAGGTTCAAAACAACAACTCCCACACAGCAGAATGACTAACAAAACATGTTCATTCCTCTACAATGTTAATCTGTCTTCAATATTTTACAAGTACATCATAAAGAAATTAACAGCCATGAGTCAAAAAGCCAATTTTAAACAGCTAGCAAGGTCAGGTGCCCACTGAAAAGGAAAATGACACAAGGTAACAATTACCCAACAGAGTGCTGTATTCTCCAGGACATTACTCTCATTATAGATAAAAAACAAACCTTCTAAAACTATATTAGGAAAAACACTTCCTGCATAATTTTAGGTAATTACACTGCTTCTGAATTTAGGAAGATGTTAATGAATCTAAAAAATATATGACACCAGAGTGCAGCCAGAAAAATCAATGAAGCAAAAGAGTCTTATTTCTAATTGCACTGTCAATATATTGATTATATTCTTTATATAGTCTTTAACAAGCAGTGGCTGTGACAGCTGGCTCATTTTATATGTCATCTGGCTTGAGAGAAAATTCTTCATCCCTTTGAGTCAAGAGATCTGACCCTTGGATCATCCTATGGAGATCGAGCCAGCCATCTGTTAATAATATAAAATACATTGACAGCTCAAAACAAATACACCCCAACAGACTTCAACTCCATGCTGTTGGTTAATATGTTTCCCTTGTTTTTGATGTATGCGTTGCTGAACAGTGTCACAGTGTTGGTAAATCATATTTTCACCCAAAATTAACTTTCTACATTGCATCTAAACATGCACAAATTTGATTATGTTATTGAATTATTACTTTTCCTTGGAGAAAGCATCAAGCTCGTACTGTGCAAGAGGACTGAATGACAGCCTTTGTGAGTCTTTGTACTGCTTGGATCAACAGTGATCATTCACCACTTAATACCACACTACCCCCTTGTGGTTGAATTAGTTATTAAAGATGATGACCAGACAGAATGCACTGCATGCAGTTTTCTTGTTTTCTCTTCATACCTGGTCTCAGACACAATGTTGGTTAGTGCTCCACCCTGCAGATACTCCATGATAACCCAGAGTTCCTCCTCCACCAGGGCGGACTTAAACATCTCCACCACGTTTCTGTGCTGATAGTCCCTCATGATTACCACCTGCAGAGCCCAAAACATTTGTCAGTCACATATCATGACTTCATTAGAGACGGTAAACACCCAAGTCTTTCAAATTCAACACCCCCAGTGTGAATTGCAGGGTTTCTGATGACATCATCAGGGTTATTTGCTCCCTTCATATCCACAGAAGACATCATACAACTGTTACACCAGCTGAGGAGTAGTCCCTATGATAAGTAAACTGATCCTCCTGACTAAACCACAAAGAACAACAGTCTTGAACTCTCAGATATGTTGCTGTAAATGAGCATTGAATGTGTGTATGTATATTTTAGAGTTATTTGTGTTTGTTTGTGGGTATCTTTTTTGTATTTAGTTGCATACCGTACCTCATTAAAGAGCAGTTCCCTCCTCTGCTGCCGCCGCAGGTCCATCATCTTCACCGCCACCTGCCTGCCGCTGTGCTTTTCTGTAGCAATACACACCACCCCGGTCGAGCCCTCCCCAATTTTCACAAAGTTCTCCAGGTAAGAGCGTGGATCGCCCTTGTCTACCACCATCTGCAGGGCAGCTTTGAATTGTTCATGGGTCACCTTTGGCGGGTCTGGTGGTGGTCTCGGTGAAGGGTGTTGTGGCGGTCTGAAGGCAGGGGAACAGGTGCCTGGAGGACTGGTGGCTAGTGAGCCTGTAGGGGAGGGTCGAGGTTGGGATGGGCTGTCTTGCCGGGGGTAAGGAGGATTGGGGCATCCAGAGTGTCTGAGGAAAGGGTCCGGCCCATTGGGTCTCAGTCCCATGTTAGGAGACAGGCCCAGGGTGTAGCTAGCTGAAGAGCGCACAGTCCGCTGGGGTCTGATGCCACTCACAAGGGGACTGCTGGTGCCAGTGGGCAGGAAGCCGGAGTGGTACCTCACTGCCGACTCTGCCTGTACGATATGAGAAAAAGGGTGAGGAACATAGAGAGAGAGAGAGAGAGCTGAAAGGGAGTTGGCTGCCTGCCTGGGGTTCAAGACCTGCTTTAAAACGGAATGTAAATCAAGTCCTCCCCACTCACTCTGTATCCACTTCACCTGATATGACCCATGTAAAGATGTTGCTATAGGGACCCGAATGTCCCGCTGAGATCTTGCCAAACACACCTTCTCTCAACATTAACAACACCTGCATTGGCACCATAAACCCACATGTCATATTTTAACACTAGGATTAGATAAAATACCCAACCCCAGAACTTTAACCACCTTTAGCGAAAAGCCAATCAATATGCTGCTTCTATAAAGTTTCCACAACCTAAGCGTGAAAATGATCCCCAATGATTTCTTGACAAAATACTTGTATTTAATGGATTCATGGCTGAGCACTAATAATATAATGTACATAACATTAGCAGAGATATGCATATATTGTCTGTTCTATGAATAATGTATTATCGGTGCACTTCATGGCCACAAAGATGTGCAAAGAAACTGCTGTAATGTCAGTCTTACTTTCAGGTCATAGGAGGAGAACGGCCTCCCTGGGCTGTTCTGGGGGTGCATGTACATCGGTACGTTGGGCCGGAGCTCGGTGGTGACTGTCCCTTGATCTCCAAGTGGCTGCTGTACAGTCATAGCTGGGCTGTAGAAACACGCTATAGGTCTTTGATTTGGTGGCATTCCCCTGGGCAGCTGGAAATCTCTCTTCCATATCACTCTCTCCTGAGGGCTGCCAACCTCACTGCTCATATAAGACCCGTGGCTTGGCATCTGGATGTTCTGAAGCTGAGCCAGTTGTGAGGGTCCCTCCAGGGAGCTGACACTGACTTCATAGGTGGACTTGGCCTTTGGCAAGATCCCGTTAAGTTGCAGAGTGATGCTCTTTTTCATACCCAAGTAGGGGGTGTTGGTCTCACTGTGGATGTTCCTGGCTTTGTCTCTCCACTGGTCCTGAGCCACATCCTCATCATCCTCATCGTCCTGGGTCAGGCCCTCATACTGGTAGGTGTCTCCCTCGTTCACTTCTCCCAGCCTTCCCAGAGACTGAGCTCTCTTCCTGGCTGAGGGGCTGCTCTTCCTCAAAGAGTTGGAACTGGTCACAGACAGACGGCTCATATCATTGATCATAGCTGCGATGTAGTCTCCGTGACCGATCATGCTCCCACGCACAATGGTCTGAAAGAAGAGAGGCGTTTATCATTGCATCTCATTGCATATGCCATGATCAAACTATAGAAAGATTTCGGACTGAAAAGAATAATGAGGGTGACATAGTCATTGCTCAGAGCCAAGTTAAATTTAGACTTGAGAATCTGTAAAGGACATCTTTGTCATTCTCCAAAGACAGCAACTTGAATCATCTCCTCAGTATTATGACAATACACTGACAAATATACTACGCAAATGTCTCAGGAGACACACTACAAAGATAGAGCCTCTATAATTGTTTCAGTGTTGCAAATTCATATATAACAATGAACAGTTTCTACAACCTTTAAGATGGTAAGCATTTTAAGCATGCATGTAAAAGGCAAGGGGCTTAAACCCTCCCTGATGGAAAATGATAAGGCAAACTTCAGATGTTTTGCCAGAATAGAGTTTTACTGTTGCAACACTAAGAGAGAGTACATGGTGGCTCATTAGTCAGTCTCAGGGTAGAGTCATGTTCAGTTCACAGCCAGTCAACAGCCTCTCTTGTTTCTGTCGTTCTGTGCCATTACAGCTGCACAGGGGGTAGAGGTCAGATGACATCTCACCTAGCACCTCTCAGAGAGGAGAGAACAGCAGGTGATAATGGCCTTGGTGAGATATCCCATTTTAGAAGATGCTGTAATAATAGTTTGAAATGACAAACATTTTTTTCCTCTTTTCCTGTTGGAATCAGAGCTGATCTGAAATCTGAAACCGATTTTTGTGTCATCTCGATGACGTCATTAAAACCATTAATCTGACCGAAATGCTGATATGATGGTTCTCATATTGCACAGCGCCAATCACATCAAGGCGGTTTGTGTTTTCTCTATTTTTTTTTTTTGGAGGGACATAAACAGCATTGACAGTATGCTTCTTGAAGCGTAGAAATCCTGAGATTTGCAGGCTTTATCACTCACTGGCATTTCCTTTGCTGTACCTGCATTTTTTATCCCTTCTGCTTGACATCTGTGGGAAGGCACATAGACTGTTATTAATTGCCTGCATGGAGTAATAAATCTTGTGGCCCCTCTGAGTATTCAACATTGCACAGTCAGTGTACACAGCAGGGTCATTAGCCCAGCCCCATGATAGATAAGAAGACAAAAAGATGGGGAGGGGAGTAGGCCTTCTACATTGTCATCACTGGATTATGGCATTTTCTGAGACAGCAGGATCCCTCTGCAGCACCGAGGGACACTTCCACTGCATCAAAACAACAAGCAGCTATCTTGCCTCAATCTCTTTGAGATTAAAGCTAAACCTTTGGAATAACAACTCACTGTGATAGCTAACTGAGGGCATGGTCAACGGTGTGCAAGTCATTAGTGGATTAGTTCAAGGTAAGGTGAGAGAATCAATCAAGAGTTGAATGGAAGGTGTGGTATACCTTCTTTGGCCGCAGCTCCACCTCTGTGATCCTGGAAGGGTCCACCATGGGTCTGGGCCTGCGCAGGTTCTCTATCAGGCTTTGCCATTGGGTTGGCAGGCCCACAAAGCAGCCGCGCTTGGCATCAAACGAGGTGTGGACACGGTGCTCAAAGTTCTTGGGCGCTGATATCTCAGGCCTCTTCTTTTTCTTCTTGCGAAACATTCTCAGGTCCACAAGGGCGTCAGCCTGCCCACTTCAAAATGTCCCTGTAGAGAAATGAATTCAGCCTTTAATAAACTGCACCCAACATTACATACAGCACATGTTGAAATAACTGTAATCTTAACATTTGAATATAAGCAAATTTCTTCTGCCTCAGTAAAAAAAGATGTGGCCCCTGACTGACCACTCCTTTACTCTCCACTTTCTGACCAGCTGCATCCAAATGAAATCTGCCACTAGATGATCTTTCCATATGGGAACACTGGGAGAAAATATTCAAATGGCTCATCTGAAAGCGGTTTCATATCTGAGATGTGTATGTCCACGCTGCCTCACCGGCTGTCATGAGCTTGTGCCTGAGAGAAAGGCTCCAAGGAGGGCGGATGGATTTGTAAGCACATGTCTAATGAAGGATATCTGGTCAATTAAGGCTTATTCATTCTCTGTGCCCTTTTACTGATGAGCACGCGGCAGGGCTGGCCAGCGCCCACAGGCTTTCAGTGCATTAGCAGGACAACACATAAACACACACTTTTTGACACACACACACACACATACACAAAAACAAATATACTATGGCAGGATATCCTTCATAACCCCTTTATAACCCTTTCATATTCCATCCTAATTAGTAGCTCGTGTGTCCTTGATTGCAGGGAGGGTAACCACTTAATCCTTGGATGGATGGTCCTGTGTTTGGCGAGCCACTAACTCGGGTTTACTGTATGTTCAGCTTTATTTTCCATTCAAGTGCAGGGAAATAATTAAATACATTACATCTCATTTCCTCAGCTGCACAGCTGTACTGGGAGATAATCACTCACATCTAAGTCTCATGATTAGTATTAATACTGTTTCATGTAGCTCACTGTATATGGAGAGTGCCCTGGCATTTTAGCAGAATGTAGAGAAACAATCTAACATGCAAAAAGCTAACACGTACTCTATGTGGCCAATGCAGAGGCCGACAAGGTGCCCTGAGAGGACCAGATACAATCTCCCATGATGCACTGTGAAATGGTGGGAGTTGAGGAAATGAGTTTTGCAGCTGTCCGCAGCTCAGCAGGCGATCACGCCGGCAGCCTCTCCTCTCCCCACCTCCGCCCTCAGACCAGCACGGCTCTAATCGGCATCAACGGCGCCTGTTATGAGCTGTATCGGTGACTAACCACGCCACTGGCCCCACAACATCACCAGAGGGTAAAAAGAGGTCAGGGCTACCGGTCACATCAGCCATACCTGCCTCTTTGAAGAAAGTTGGGGTTAGGACAGGGGGAAGGGAGGAACACTGCTCGGAGAGACATGTCACCCTGAGAGGATAACTCAATCACGAGGCTAATATGTTAAGTGTTGCATAAGCGTATCACTCTGTGCTTTCCGTATGTACATAATGTGGTGCTGGGAAGGACTTTAATTCTATCTGACAGGGACATTATGGTGTGAGGGCTCTCAGAAGGTGGGGGAGCGAGGGACTGGGGCCAAGACTTCAGTCAGACCTGGATGTATTAGAGAGACAGGGACCCAGTTTCCTTTCTGCAGACACAGAAAGGCTTTTAACCAACAATTGTGGCTGCTTTTTGAATAACGAACGCCTGAGAAAACAAGCTGCAAAACAGAAGATTATGATCTTTTCCGCTGCACAAGAGACTGCTTAGATAGCTGTTTAACGTGCAGATGTTGGCATTGCCTGAACAAATATTTACACATAGCGCTCATGTATCCTTTTACAAGCAGATCAATCAATATTTACTCATGAGCGAAATGCAAACTGCTACAGTCCTCCACTGCCAGCAATAATGGGGCGATACCAACACAAATAGGATGACTGCTTTGTCTGCTACTTTATCAAGCTTCATCAGTTCAAAGCAGCAGAGAACAGAACATACCACAGTATTCATTATTCATTCTGGACCACTGTTCCCCTCTGAAGACTCTGGAAATACAAACTAACCACTGTGATACTAGAGGCAAGTAGAAACACACACACATACACTTTGTTGATTCATGCCCCGGCGAAATGAATTGAAAAGTTGATGTAATTATTGATTTACAAGCTTTAATCACATGCAACTTATATTGACCCCTCTGACTCTGCCAAGCTTATGACTGTCTTGATAACAATATTCTATTGATTTCTAAACCCATGGTATAATACGTATGCACAGAGCTGAACTTACACAGTGCATAATCACGCTTTCTGGTCACATCCCTCGAAACTGCAGGGACTTGACCCTATGCCTCAGTGGCTTGTCTTGAATCTATCAAAGTGCTGAGGCAAAACTCATCCAGCTGCTGTCAGGGATATCAAGAGGATGAGGTCACTCCGAAATTGTGCTACATTGGGTATTTCCATCTCTGCGACTGTGTGCAGGAGCAAAAAATTAAATGCATCCAAATGCATGACCTGAAAACGCACAAAGACAGAAAATCACAAGCAAAAAAGTCTGCTTGTATAGTCTGACTAAACATGAGCCTTCAAAAAAAAAAAGAAGAAAATTAAGCATGCAAATGTTGAAAAACAGTAGATCCCATTTCCCTGCAGAGAGTCACCACTTAATCACAGAATTACATTCTTACTCCAGGCTAAAATGAAGGTCCAATCACAGCCTTACCCCCCAACTGGATAAAGCTTCTTCACCTGGCAGCGCGGCCGGGCCTCTCATGCCATGGAGAAATGCAACCAGGCAATCCATATGTTTCCCACAGACAACATGACTGAAGCGGGGAGGGCATGTTCACCTTCCTCTCATGTTCAAATCACCCCGAGCAAGAGTTGTGGATGAGTGGGAGGGGATCGAGAGATAAGAGAGATATTGGATTTGCTCGATGTTAGTGCTCCGAGCTCTGTTGAACGATTTTTTTTTTTTCCTATTTGCCCTGATTTCTGCTTCTATCTTTTTGGTTGGCGTGCATGCAGAAATGGAGTGAGTGTGCAGGTGACTGTGCTTGCAGGATTAGTATGGTGTTCAGTCCTTCACTGATCTAATTTTAGGACACATCACACACACACGCCCCCCCCCCCTCTAGCACCAGACACGTGTTTATTTTGTACAGGATTCATGTCAAATAGTGAGGTGAGGGTGGGAGACGATGGAAATGAGGTAATCCTCTTTTTGTGTTTGTCAATGCATGTATGAGCATAATCCAGCTATACTGAATTACAGGGGCCACGTCTATTTCATAGTGGCATAGATAGCATCAAGGTCTTAACTGCTGTTTTTGGACTCTGCAGTGCAGTAGTGAGGGCTTAGAGATTGCTCTTCTATCAGCTTCATTATGATGACCGTTTTGCCCTTTGAGTGTAATGAGACTGCCTCTCAAGAGGGAGGAGGGGGGTCTTGGTTGGTCATCTTTTCCTTGTGCTTTGTAAAACACACACACACATACACCATCTGACGGCATTAAAAAAGGTACACAAGCGCCGGACGTGACCGGACAGTACAATAGCAGGAGCGTTTATGATTTAAGTTGATGTCTGCTTTCTCTTTGAAGTCACCTCTGCAGACATGGAAAGATTGTCAATAGGAGACGACAAGTGATGTAATAAGCTGCATTCAATGACGTGGAATAACACGTTGCTTCCATGAATATTTCATGCTAGGGGTCTGATACATCATGCACACAAAAGTGCTTGGAATAGAAGGAATGTTGGAGAATGGCACGCTTCTACTTCTTCTTCTGTAAAGTCACACATCGCGAAAATGTGACCACAGACGCAAGCAGGGTTTTGTAAATCGAACATTGTAAAAGTAAATCATTCTAAAGATAGGGCATGCATGAACTTGAAGGAGGTTCAGGAGCTTTCTCAGTCTTTGATGAATTTGTATCTCTGATAAAAGCTCCACTAAGGGTTAAGGACAAAATGTAGAGCACACCCAAGGGCATGTGAGGTGACTGTTATGGATTACTTTCAGTATATAGTTCATGACAAGCCAAGTACCACAGGAAGTTAGAGTGCAGAAAGTATGCGAATGATTATGTTAATAAATGGTCAGAGGCAAATAATATTCAATGAACTTGCCAAATTCTGTATTTCTATTTAAGTCTGTAACATTGGAGCTTAAGCTGGGATGACCCATATTCGTCCAGCGAGTTCACTGATAGTGACATATCTTGGGGTATTTCAAATGTCACATAACTCACAGCGATGCGTCATGTGTTGGATTTCACTCAAACCTCGCATGAAGTAGTGCGAGTCAGAAATGTTTCAAAGACGCAGGGCAATCCGATTCTGAGAAAGTAAACAATCAAAGAGCTTGTCTGTCATTTTCTCATGCACTGGATGAGTAAGAGGAGACTTCGGGATAAGTCTAGTAAAATATGATGTCTGCGTCCAACAATGTGGGCTGTCAGTTCTTCAAGGGCAGACGTCTGCGCAGGAGTGCACATCGGTCCTGTGTTAATATTGACAGGAGGAAACAAGAAATGAGAGGTCAAGACAGGAGGAGAAAGAGTGGGGGGGCGGAAAAGCAGAGTCTGGACACTCAGATGTAGAGACAGAAGAAGGAAAAAATAAAAGCTATCAATGCCTTCACAAATAATGTCTCACATGCTTTTTTTTGTCACAATGTTGTGGCCCTCTCTGTTCTGAGGATGTAACCTCTTTTCTCCATAATCTTGGCCGGCTTTATCTGCAGTAAACAAGCCACAGTAAAAGGGGATTTGAGGACAGGACAATTGCATCAACAGAGAGCATACATCACTCTGTCACCTGACATATTGGCACTGATTCTCGGGGATGAGAAAATGGACAAGAAAACTAGTTTGCTCTGCGCTGCAGCGAGCATTAATGTGCAGTAAAAGCTATAGTCTCTATCTACTCCAAATACCTTAACATAATGACATTGTAAAAGCAACACTTCCAGTGTCCTGGGGCTTTTATGGGATGTTCTATTGATGCTGACACATCACCAGAAAAACACACACTTAACTCAGCAAGTATGCTTGTCCACGCAGTGTAACAATATGTATGCTGAGGGCCCAAGTCAGGAGAGTAGGGATGCAGCACTGACCAACACTCTGTTTAATTAAAGATCCTCTTGGCTCTCACAAAGGCTTTGAACAATTTGACGCCGTGCTGATAGAGATGTATGATCAGCCTGGACCAATGGTATGAGCCCAACTCTTCTCTCTTGGGACTAATTTATTGATGCGCCAGGCCTCTGTGCAAGCTTAACTGTACATGCATGTGCTTATGAAAGCTTTGATTTATATTTTTTCAGCCCAGGCCTCAGCGTATCTCTCCCAGGGGCAAAGCGGCAACCATTTTTAACCTCAGATTCCTTTGTGGTATCAATCTGCACCCACTCGGCCGTCCCTCTCCATCACCCAGCATGGGTGCTGTTTCAGCCCAGAGTCGGGACTCATGGCATGTTGTCCTAATTTGGACTCAGAGCCTGTTTTAATCCTTAGTGCTTGCCGTCTCACGGATGGCGGCTACGCTAAGCTGGTAATGCACACTGTCCCCTCCTTCGGCTGACGTGGACATGACACGAGCGTTCCTGAAAACAATCATGAACAAAGCAGGGCATGTGAAAATGATGTACCACCTACACCTTTGTGCTGTGTTCATGTGAGGCTCCTATCACTTCCTGTCAGCGTCCCTGTACTTATATTAGTGTTTGCTACCAGTTTGAGTTGCACTTGTGAGCCTGTGTGTGCGTACAGGGAAGATGGGCGACATGAAACGATTTGGGAGGACACAGGAGTGCACACATCACCCTCAGTGAAGCAGATGTCCAGCTGTCTGTGTGTGTGTGAGTGTGTGTGTGTGTGTCTGTGCACCAAAGAGACCTTCTCTGTCACCTCCTCTACCCTTTCCCTCCTCCTTCCCCTTGAATATCAATGAGTAACCTGAGACACAGACACATGGTAGTTTTAGACTTGCAGATCCTCAGTTACATCATCATCAGACTGATGAAATGCATAAATAAAAACACTAAATTTGAGGATGCTGCTTGTGTTGATCACTACTGAATCTGTGACTCTTTTTGATTCAAAAATGTCACAGAGCAGTTAATCCCTGATGTGTTGTTAACATTGCACATGCCTGGATAACAGTCCCAACTCAAAACAGGGGGTCAAGAGTAGTTTTTAGTAGCAAGTGCATGAGTGTTGTGATGCTGCCGTGACGAATGAGAGTAATGGTGATGTGAAAGCATTGGACTAAAACTAAAATCTATACACTTCTTAAAAACACCTTTGCCTTACATTGATTTTCGCTGGAGATTAAGCATCTAATAGACAGACTTTACAAACCTATTTTCTACAACACTGAGCAAATTTTTTGCTTCTTTATGACTTAAATTCAGAGTCAAACAGATCACAGATCAAACATCGCCTCCCACGTTTATGCAAACTCTCTTACAACAGGTTTTCCAGCCATTGCATTCACTGATCAAAGTGGATGTTTTTAAGAAAATATCATGTCACTCTCCTCTCCTGTGCCTGTTTTCCCACAGCATTCATCTACTGAAGTGTGTATACAGCAGCTTGAAATCCTCATGTACTGTGGTAGGACCAGTAAGATCACCTGAGAACTCAACCTACACACACACACACGCATACACCAGAATACACAATTATTATAAACAGGAAGCTTCTGTCCACAGTGCCCAATAGCGATGGCTCAGTCTGCATTTGTCAAGTGTGATCCATCTCGAGAAAGACGACCTCAATGTTTCAGGGACTGTTGTGGTGTTTTCCTTGAAATTAGAGGTGGAGGACAGTAGCGACAGAGACAGAAAAGGGGAATGAGAGGATGTGGGGATTTTTGAGGAGGAGGGGTGAGCAGAAGGTGAAGGCTCTTCTTTTGAGATGCAGTCACTAAACGCATCCAGCAACCTTCTCAGTCTTCCTCTCTTTTTTTCCCTCTGTCTCCCAGCCCCACATCAACACCTGGCTGCACTGCATTCTGCTCACAGCCTCAACACCTCCTTCTCCTCTTCCTCCACCACGGCTGATGCCTACCGACGGCATACACTAGCCTGCTCTTTATCAATGACGTTAAGCCTCTTTTCCTTTTTTTTTATATCCCCCTATCACCACCACCCCCTCCTTCTTCACCCCCCTCCACTCTCCTCGCTGTGGAGAGAGGAAACAGGGCTTTGGAGGGATAAATCATTGTTATAGGAGAGAGAGAGAGAGAGAAAAAAAATCAGTCATCCCCCTTACCTTGCCGTCCAGTGAAGAGGAGAGCCTCTCTCCTCCAGGAAGGATTGGAAGCGAGAGTGCGCACATAAACACTGGCATACACTATTATACGCTCACATTTACACACACATACACTCACACACGGACATACACGCTCTCTCCCTCTCTCTCTCTCTCTCTCTCTTTCTCTCTCTCTCATGCACACAACGACGAGGAGGGCTGGCTCTCAAGCAAGCGCGCACTGCAGGCTGCCGCTTGCCTGGGAAAGCCTGATGCGTTCCTCCCTCCAGGCAGGCGCACACACTGCCATCTCAAAGGCTCTTTGTTGGGGCTGATTCATCCCCGGTTCTGTGGCTGAGTGCTGGTCCGTGTACCGGTGCCTGCTCCCGGGGACACAGGGTGACCGTACAAAGGAGGGACAAAGCCATGAAGAGGAAAGGCAGCATCCAGGAGGAGAGAATATCACGGCCCCATACAGCTCCTTCCATCCCCCCCCCCCCCCTCTCTCCCTCTTCTTCTCTGGCTTCTCTCTCTCTCTCTTTCCCTCTCTCTCTCTCTGTCACACACACACACACACACACACACACACTCTCTCTCTCTCTCTCACACACACACACACACTCCCTTCCTCCCACCTCTCTCTCCCTCTCTCTCTCTCCTTCTCTCTGTCTCTCTTTATCACTTCCCTCTTTCTCTGCCTCCTCCCACTCCTTCAATGGGCTGTCTTTGCAAAAGGAATTGATAGCAGCGTGTGCATGTGTCTCTTACTGTGTGTGTGTGTGTGTGTGTGTGTGTGTGTGTGTGTGTATGTGTGTGTGCGTGTGTGTGTTTTAAGCTGGTTTCCAGTGACTGTAAGGAGAGGAGAGCTCCTCTACACCTCATCATGTGGGATACCTTTCATCCGTGGGCCCGCCCTCCATCTCCCCCCCCCATCCTCTGTCTCCTTTACACGTAATGTGGGTGACATGAGAACACGAGGGTGCTGCTGTTCAGCCATGGAATGACAGAGTCAGGGATGGCAGATGGGGTAGTTATATCTCTCTGTGTGTGTGAGTGTGTGTGTGTAAGGGTGGAGGGGGCACAGTGTGGAGCTATTTCTGTAGAGAATCCTCATCCTCACAATCTCTTTTGAGACCACAGTGACCCCCCCCCCCCTCAAAAAAAAAAATCTTTAGGGGATGAAGACACAAGAAACTGAAGTTGCAACGCTGCCCCGGTCCTACATCTGATCCAGCATCCTCATTACTTGAATGAAACATTCCCTTCTCCTTTCACCACAATCATTTCCTGAATAATTTATACAGCAGCTACGACCAGACACAAAGCAGGAAAATGTATTAGGGTCAAGTCATGCAGAAACTGCTAGCAGAGTGAGCCAGATTTGGGGCATACATGATATGCTTGCAAAGGCACTATAACAGGCTTAAATAATGATGTTCCTCCTTACACATCAAATAAACTCAAGTGAAAAAAGGCTCCCTGCAGGGGGTATGGCTTACACGACCCCTCCCTCTCTTTCACTTGTCAGCATTATTGTCACAGATGTTAACTTGGCTATATTTTACTGCCTCGCATGACTTATTTGCCTGATTTCCTTCGAGTTTAGAGCTACAAATGGTGATTTCGCTGTTTACTCAGGCTATCTGAGCCATTTATGTACTCACACTTGTATCTCTGTGTTGCCTGTATGAAGTAAATCTTAATTAAGGAAAGGTCAATTGGTGACTCTTCCATCTGATTTTATGATAGAGCTTATGATGGAACTTGGCCTTTTTTTTCAATAAATACAGTGAAATGCACAATATCTCATAAAGGGGACAGCATGACTCTTCTTCCCTCCTGTTCTACTATTGACTAGGAAATTCATTTTTGATTTGAAGAAGAAAGCAAGCTTGAGTTTTGTGCCTTTTCATTTATTTATCAGACACCATTTTATTTACAATGGTGTACACTAAGGTCAGGTCTAGAAAAAAAGATGGAATTATTCAAGTTATTATTTATTTTTTCATTTTAAATTTTTTTTCTTTTTTTTGGTTGTTCTGGATATGTGAGATATATAATTTGTTTATTGTCTCTGTAATCAAATATTTTATTATTTGTCACAATGGGGAGATATTATAATGATACACCAACTTAAATTTCTGTTCCGATCATCACAGGCTAAATGCTTTATTTAAATGTATTTTAAGCTTTACTATCAGGCTTGACGACCCCTGCTGCAAACACTGACTCAAACTTTGTATGAATAGAGGTGAACTGGTTTGTAATGTTAAAAAAAAGGCTCAGAATGACAATAGTAGTCTTAAATCATTAACAAGGAAGCCCAGAGGCTGCATAAAGTGATACTGCCTCCATTTTTTGCATTTCAATTCATTCTATTGTTTAGGATGAATCTGTAAGGATTACACCGCGTGTTATCAGGGCTCAGCCTATAGAGCTAAAGCAAATGTAATTTCTTGTCAAATCCATTAACATTTCCAGGTGACCTATAAACCTATTTTTATTCTGTAAGAGTGAGACAACTATCGAATCAAAGCTCATGTTATTTCCCTGTGTGGCTACCAAAAGTGATAAAAGCGGAAGCCCATTTCCACCAGGAAAAGAAAAAAAGATGAGAAGTTTAGAGGTTGAGTATATTCTTTTTTGTCTATAGTTTTTTAAAAAACTGTTATTTTGTATAATTCTCTTAATATAGAGATTGCTTGTGTTTGCTTATATAGCAAAAATCAATTAAAAAATGAATAGTTAAAAAAAGATGAGACGTTAGACATAATGAAAATAAAAATATTATTGGTTAGTCACAATATAAGATAGAAAGTCACAATTATGACATAGTAAGTCAGTATTATGGCATAAAAAGTCAGAATTATGAGATAGTAAATCCATATTATGAGATGAAAAGTCAAAATTGTATCATACTAAGTCAAAAATATGAGATAATAGTCTAGTAGACTAACTGAAATTTATGACATAGCAACTCAAACTTTTGAGATAAGTAGGCAAAATTATGAGATTGTACATCAAATTTATGAGAGAAAAAGTAAAAAACAGTATTTAAGATTTTAAATTATGAGATAATAAGCCACACGTTTGACTTACAATCTTTAAGTATAGTGAGTCAACTCAGAGTATATTTATTTTTATCATGACTCACTTTTCACCAATTATTTTCTTTTCCTGGCAGAAATGAACTTCCAAGGTTAAAGAATTTGGCAATAAATTGCACTAATGATATGCTACTGCACTTTTGGAATATTTTCCCTTTCCACGCCAGGCTTCACCTCAGTGCTTGGACAAAATATCTACTAGTGGCTTCTGAAAGCGAAGCAGTCTCGGGCAGAGAACTTTCTGTTAACTGGTGCACATAAATACAAACCATACAAATAGGTTAAGAGCACTGCCTGTAAAAGCCATAGGCCTATACAGAGTCTGAGTGTTCTTGTCTATCAAAGTAACAGCGCTGGACAAAAGCTCTTCTCTGAGGGCCTGTCTAAAGCACATTAAGGAAAGGTAGCTCGCTTGTACCATCTCCCCATTGCAGCAAGAAAGGGAGCTATGGATTTTCTGTCTGAAGTGCTATCGGAGTCGCTGGCTGCTTGCTTTCATGGGATGAGCTTTTAATAAGTCCTGCCAAATAGCGAGCCATAGAGGATGCATTATGATGTGGTTATGCTGTGTTATTATGACGGGAGTGCATCATGTTGCCTATCATTTATCACTAAATTTCAGCTGCTCTCAGTGCTAAGCCAAAATTCAAAGTAGACAGTTTGGGGAACTCACCAGTTGAGAGGATCTTGGCGGGCAGTGTCATATTTCCAGTATGCCATTAAAGTCAGTTCTTGCAGTGATCCATGCAGACGTAAAAGCAGCAACACTGTGCCATAGTGCATCAGTGTAGTGGCCTCTAGGGGATAACCAAGGCCTGCTCTGCCCACAACTGCAAAGGCTGGATTTCACTTGCTAATGAGCCAACCACCTATCTTCCAGCCATTCATCACAGTCTGCCCTGCAAGCTGCCTGTGTGTGAAGTGGATCCCATCATCACAGTAGATTAGGTTTACTCCCACCACTTTAGTTAGTGGGCTTCTGGGTAACCTCTCCAGGACAATGATTAACATTTGGCTAACCGAAGGAAAGGTTTGCTCATAAAGGTCTAATAAATGTTGGGGTTCCTTTAAAACCACAAGGATCACATGCAGTGAGAAAGATAAATGAAGTCACTTCATTAGAATAAGTAGTAATAATGATGACATTATGACCATCTGAATGCAATGTTGTTTGTAGTTTCTACTCATGCCAACCAGTGTTGACTGTATAAACTGCAGCAACAGATTACAGTCAGCACTAAACTGTTCTTGCGCCCCATTAGTAATCCAAATACCATTAGCAGGAATGCAATCCATGCTTTCCCTTGCATGCCCCCTTGCTGACAGTGCATTACTACAATCCCCCTCAGTCCAAAAAAAAAACCGAGAAAAAAAACAAAAACCCCACTAGTCATCAGCAAGACATTTTAACAAGTTTATTGAAGATCAATGACATTGCCTAGAATGGACATTTCATCAGACTAAGACTGAATCACCACTCTCTCCGTCACTGGAACTGTACAAAAACATCTGCTCAAGAAATACTGATCAGACAAATCAACTTGAGAAGGAACCATTGTTCTTAGAACAAAGCAATAAGAAAAATTAATTACTGGACTAAGAGTGAAAGTAGAAATAAATGCGAGCAGGTTTTTGCAGTAGAGATGTAATGTAAGCCAGTGGTTCCCAACCTGGGGGTCAGGACCCCCACAAGGGGTCGCTGGATAAATCAAAGGGGCTAGAGATGATAGAACAGGATGGGATACAGAAAAAAAAAACATGACACATGAAACAAGTCCTCTTGTCCTCACTAGAGCTGCAAGCTTAGTCGATGAATCAGTTGACAGATTAACCAGCAACTATTTTGATAATTGATTTTAGTCATTTTAGTCATTTTTAAGCAAAAATTAAATAAATAAGCTGGTTTCAGCTTCTTAAATGTGATAAATTATTGCTTTTCTTTGTTGAACATGACGATCAACTGAATATCTTTCAGTTTTGGACCCTTAGTCAGACAAAACTATTTGAAATTTGAAGATGTAACTTGGACTGTGGGGAACATTAATGGATATTTTTCACTATTTTCTGACAAAACGATTAACCGATGAATCAGAACAATAATGGTAACTTAACTGGTAGACAGTGCAACATGTGAAAAATGGTCCCGGGTAGACTTTGCTTCATTTTAAGGGATCACAGGCCCAAAAGATTGAGAACCACTCATGTAAGCAGTGTTAAACAAACATGTTCAGTATATACAAGTGTGGACACAACAATATAAAACAATCCAGTAGCCCTATAAATACTACTGTGAAGCCTATATAGTTTATAAAGCTTGTTGAAATAGTGTAGATGTTTATTTAACTCTATTCTTAGTATTTGCATCTGCAGCTTCTGGTGTTTTGTGCTGGATTACATTAAAATGTACAGGCATTCCTGTATTTTTCATGAATCCAACACAATTAACCCACTGTATCGTCACTTCAAAAGGGGATTCTAAAAAGCTTGACCCCTTTTATCTTTTCACGTTCAGAGTAACTGAACTCTATGGACAGAATATGAACAGCAGGATAACAAACGATACGTAACAGTTATTACATGATACTTCAAATAACATCTTGTCAAAACAAAGGTAAAAATCCATAAAAAAAGAGCAGTCACATTGTTAGTCTTAATAGATGCATCAGACTGCAGCACTGGCACTGGCTTGATCCTCATGACCTCCGACCTCCTGCGATTCCTGTGCCATCTTTTTGAAGAAGCGTTCAGCACGTAGTTCCTCAAAGCAGAATTCGGTGGCGCCGTTGAGCAGCAGCTCTTTACAGTACATGCTCTGTTCCTGCAATTTTCCTGATTCTGCCTCCTTCTGTTGCTGATTGTGTTCCTGTAGTCTCTTCAGAGGAGTTTCCTCTCGGCCGAGCTTACGCACGGATAGAACTGTGTTCACTGCTGGGTTGATTTTACATGGAGTCCTGAGGGAGGCAAGATGCCGGAGCAAATCAAATAAGCTTTACTCACATAGGCCAACGAGGATAAACTTACACCACAGGCATAACATTTTGGTTTGTTTATAAAATGAGTCATGGATTAGGTTTGAACTAACATCTACAGTATTTTAATTTGTGAGCATCTATTTTTTTTTAAATGTTGTAATTGAAAAAAAATGTAATCCTATAAAATGCCAAGTTACAAGAAACCAAAGTGATGTCCTAATTTTTTATTTTATTTTATTTTATGTCTAGACAGCTTACAAAAATATATCATTTGTATTTGTTAATCTAAAGCAAACAAATGCAGCAAATCCACACATTTGAAATGTTGTAACCAGCAAGTAACTAATCTTTTCCAAACAAGTCGTGAATTTCAGGAATGTACTTCTTATTATTATCATGAATTTGAACGTACTATGTGTGTAACATGTTCAGCAAAGATTTGATTCTTGTAAACACTCACATTGTCGGAGGCTGGTCTGACTCCTCAACAAATGGTTGGAAGGTGGGTTTTAAAGGCGGTGGGGCCGTAACAGTATGTCCGAATTTGGTCTTCTGGGGCATCTGTGATAAACACAAACGGATGGAAAAAAATGAAACTGACCACACCGCATTACAATACACACATTTAAATGAACTAACATGACCTGTTGATGTTTTTCTCATACCTTAACATCACACCATTTTTCAGGCCTCTTCTCATTCTCCTTTGCCCTTCCAGTAGGAGGAGCTACCCAAGACTCAAATTTAGGCTCTGAAGGACCAGCACTTTGAGCCTTGTTCTCATCAAAGACGACCATCCGACTGTTTGTAGCGTTGCCCAGGACAGGAGCACCGTGTGACTGCAGGCCTCCAGAGATACCTGTCCACAAACCCATCAAACATCAAAATTAAAAACATTTTCCAACAATACTGTTTCTATTTAAAGGTTGCTGGACCACCTTTCACTACAAATTTAAAGATGCCCTGTAGAGTTTTATCGTAAACAAAAAGTTATGTTTACATTCAGTGTTTTTCACCAAAACTCATTGTGTACATCATGGAGATCTATCAAATGTGTTGGGTGCATTTCCTTAAACATTTCCATAGAACACTTGTAAAGCCAATTTATTTAAAACATTTTTTAAATCATAGACTGTTTATATCAATTTTTACTTGCTTGTAGTCGTCTGGCTCACTAGTTTTGTTGCTGCAAAACAATATTTCTTTGCAATTGTCAGTCTGTGGAATAGCATGACACCAGCGACAGGTTGTGAATCATGTTGCCCATATGCTCATGCATGATACAAATAAAATAGGGACCCACTCATTAAAACACTTCCTCACATTGCTTCTCATGGCCAAAAACTCCACATGGTACCTTTCATTTGTATATTCATGTGCTTACTTCTGATTGCAGGCCCAGTTCTGATGATGGGAGCGACGGCCTTTTTCTTCCCTCTGTGTTTGAGGTCAGCTAGAGAAATTCTCTCTGGTTGTTTAGGCTCATCATCGCTGTCATCTTCCTCCACATTCATCATCACCTGCCGGGACACACGTGCCTGCAGAGCCCTACGAATAACAACACAGAAAATTATGATTATAACAAAATATTGAGGGCAGAAAAATACTCCTTTTTCAAACTTCTCATCTTTATCTATCTCAAACTATACTGGATGAATCCATACTTGTGAAACTGCTGGAGTTTATCATACGGCTCAGCATGCTTCTTGAATCCTTCCTGGTAGACGAGGTCTGCTTTGCGACAGTTGCCCTGATTCTCGTATTCCTCGGACCAGGCGATGTAGAAGGACGCTTGTGTGATCCCTATTCCCTGAGCCTGCATGTACCTGTAAATGTCCAAGGGCTCCGTGCAGTTCTCTGCCTAATTAAGCAAAACACACATTTATAGCAAAAGTTATTACCGCTGCAGCAGTTTGTCAAAGTAGCAACATACTGATTGAAAAAACACACATACAAATTTGATCCAGATGTCAACGTAGCGAGGGTCGTTATGATATTTCTTTTCCTCTGTGAATCTGGCCACAACCTGCTCCAAGAGTGTGGAAAGGTTGCTCTCCTTTCCTCCTTGAGGGAAGGTCTGCTCTGTCCATTTTATATACCTGTTAAACACAGAGCCAGGAGAGGAGGATTAAATGGTTTAAAAACTCAAGATTTCAAAGCTTCACACATACAATCTACTGTTTCAATCTACTTACCGATCCCAAACATCAAGTGGATCATCTCCATCATACATTCGCAGTTCAGACTCAAAGGCCCTGGGGGGGGGGGGGGGGGGGGGAGCCACAAAACATCCATCAACATGTGAAAACCGCTGGGTTGTATTGTGAAATTGTTATCACCTCATTAAAGGTGTAATGTTTTAAAGCTCATCCATACTGTCTCTGTTGGTTGATGGCAGAGCTGAGCCCATCTTGTTGTTGACTGAGCGCCTGGTGTAAGGCTGATATGGCTCTTCCCCGCCTCAGTGGCTGAATGTTCTCTTTGCTTAGCTCCCATTCAACATCTCCTCCTTCTGCCATTGTGGAAACTAACACAACTAGATACCTAAAGACACAAACACACACACACACAAACATAGACAAAGGTGTATGTTAGTTTTTCAGAATTTATTTTGAGGCTGATTTCATCAATTTGTTTAAAATCTCTTCTTGCACTCTCTGAATATAACTTATGTAGGAGGCTACTTTCCTCTGACTAATTGTTTAGGCCTTTTTTTCCCCAAGAAAACATTCTATGGTTCAAGCTTTTCTGATGTGAAAATTGCTGTTTTTCTCTTTTTTGATAATGTATACTGGATATCTTTGGATTTTGAACTGTTGGTCAGACAAAACAAGACATTTGAAGACGTCACCTTGGGCTCTGGGAAACTGTAATGGACATTTCTCACTGACATTGTGTTGTATGAATGACTAATTAATTAACCTAAAAAGAAATAAATGGCAGGTTAAATTGATAATGAACATGATAGTGATTTTTTGAGAAAAATAAATTCTCTGATTCCAGCTTCTCAAATGTGAATATTTTCTTGCTTCTTTAGTCTTCTATGACACTAAACTAAATATCTTTGAGTTGTGGACTGTTGGTTGGGACAAAACAAGGCATTTGAGGACGTCACCTTGGGCTGTGGGAAAAAGTGATCAACATTTTTCACCATTTTCTGGACTAAACAACTAATTGATTAATCGATAAAATAATCAACAGATTAATCAATAATGAAAATGATTGTTTGTTGCAGCCCTAAGTTGTTTTAGATTGTATTCCATTAGACTTAAAGTAGCACCATTATTAAAATGGAAAGCTTTGGGATGACATAAAAAGCTTTACTTGTGCCTCAATCATTTTTACATTTAGCTATCAGGGTTGTTAAACTATAGCTGTAAACCATCACATAATGCACTTTTATATAAATATAGTTTATCATTATTATTTAGGGCTTAGATTGGTGCTTGAATGAACAAACTGACTAGAATTCAAGTCATGGCAGTCATATGATACAAGAACAATAATATGATTGTATGTAAATGTTACAGTGTAATAACAGTACATAACTTAGATCATAATTTATCAGAATCTGTTAATTAGCCAAGTATGTAAGCATACAAAAGAATGTCTTGCCGTTTTCTCCCACAAACACAACATAGAAGAATAAAATTATAACAAGTGTAAGGTGGTAATAACAATAACAATAAAATAATGAAATAAACAAAGTAGTAGAAAAATTAAATGAAACATTCAAAATTCAAAATCTATTTACATAATAGAATAATAATAGTTTTGAAATGGGATATAAAACTTGAAATGAAATATTGATTGTATAAAGGAAATATGGACTCAAGTAAGTACACTGAAATGAAGTGTATGAAATATATGAAGGTGGCAAGAGCAAAACATAAATGTGATATGTGCAATAAATGTTGCAACAGTTAAGGTGCATTGTAAAATGTACAAAGTCCAGTTTGATGAAATATATGAAAGTGACCAGTGCAGGGATTGCATCTGAAAGATAATTGGTTACGCTGAATTAACAACCAAGAGGTAAAATGTTTTCATCTTACTTAACATAACAACATTTAACCCAGAAGCTATTGTAATGTGTAAACTGTATTATTATTTATCTTACTTAGTGAGCGCATGACGTGGTGAGCTAACACGCTAACTAACGTTAGCCAACATTAGCTCGATCGTTTTTTGTCGTTGTTCACAATATTACCAAAATAAACCAGCTACATGTTAAAAAACAAAACAACGAGTCAACAAAATGGCATTTTTCATACCGCTCACACACCTCCTTTGTGTCTTTTTTCGGATTATTACAGCTTCACCGTTGACGCTTCTGTATTTTTGAACGAGGACCGCGACAGAATTTGGAGAAAGCTGATTGGAGGAATCGTAAACAGGAAAACGCTAAATGACGTCACACCGCATCTTCCGGGATGTTTCCCTGTTTGGATTGTGTCAACGCTGAAAGGTTGAAATAGATAGTTAGCTGCCAAATTATTGTTCAAATAGCTGCCTTTACATATTTACCCGCTATTGCAATATTGGAAATTATAATAGCGTGTCTCATGACTTTTGGCACGTGTCGTCATGGACAACCGTTGTTACTGTTGTGCATCAAAGTTCAGCCTCTTCAAGAAGGAGGTAAGACGTTGCTGGCTAACACTATTCACTATATCTGCACGTTAAAACGTTTTACGGATAATAAACGGTGTGATTTGCGTTGTAAATGTGCTCACAGCTGGGATGTAAGAACTGCGGCCGCTCCTTCTGCTCCAGCTGTCTGACTTTCAATGCTGTGGTGCCTCGCTGTGGCAACACCCATCAGAAGGTCTGCAAGCAGTGTCATGATAATATGACAAGGTAAAAGTCAAACCATGCTAAGGAAGTTAAACTAACTGTCATTATTAATTAACATTTATTAACATGATAGTTTCTTACCTGTCTTTAATTTCTGTGTTGTAAGTGGGGGTCCTCCTAACAGTGGTGGAAGATGGTCCCCTCCTGAAAATTACAAAAAGTCAGTATATGATCAAATTTGTAAACATGACCCTTTGTCACACACACACACACACACACACACACAGCAGTTTCATAATATCAAAAAGTTTATGGTTCGCTCCACAGACGAGTTGCTGCGCTTGAGGCCAAACAACAAGGACAGGCGATGCAGCCTCTTGCACAGGGAGGCAGTAGAAATGCTAAAGCAGGTCTTCTCCCAGCCAAAGGCCTGAGTAAGGAAGATCAAGCTATTGCTGAAAGGCTTCAAAAGTTGAAAGAGGACACTACACCAAGTAATGTCATTATATTTTTGGCAGCTACCAGTTTGATCTTACAAATTGTAACAAATTCTTACACGTTATAAATTTTTATCTCTTGTACAGAGTCTATCCCATCTGAGAGAGAGATTGAATCTCGCCTAGCTGCTCTAAAAGCTCCTAGCCGGCCAGTGCCTTCCACAGGGGAGATGGAGGACCGTCTGGCAGCTTTAAGGGGTCAACCCCCACCTTCACAAGCTCCTCCACCTGTGAGCCAATCACCTGCTGACTTGTTTGTTGTGTCTTTTGCCTAACAGTGCAGCTGATTCACAGCATAACATATTTGCAGCTAATTAGAAGGAAACACATGCTAAATATGCTACATTTTATAATTGCTTACAAGTATATTTGCTTATTGTGTTCATCTAAACAGGTGCACCAACCTCCAGATAACAGGACTCAGACTGAACAAGCCAATGATCTGATAACCCAGATGACAGATGAAGTTGCTATAGACAACCAGCAATCAAATCCTGAATGCAGTAAGATGTTACTCATCTCATTGATTTCATCCACATTCAATTAATAATTAATGACACAGTAATATTATAGTTTTGTGTAGCCATAACAATGTAATTAAAGATTATGTTATGGCCAGATTCGGACTCCAAAAACTTACCTTATTCAGCAATTATGTGAATCTTCCAAATACGGTCAAACCTATAATTTCCTCTGCAGGTGTAGATGGTCGTATGAATGACCTCAACAAGGGGGAGGAGGGGACATTGGAGGAGAATTTGGAGGAGAACCAGGATGCAAGTAAGCAGCTTGAGGCTGAGAAGGCCCGTCTCCTTGACGAGGCAATGGAGGAGCTGAGGAAGGAGCACGTCTCCCAAGATCAGATCCTCCACATGGCGAAGAGGCTGGCACAGCTGAAAGGGCAGGACCCAGACAAAGGTACCACACATTTCAGTTATACTTGATGCTTTATGAGTACAATCTGTGTTTGACATGTTTCTACAGTATGAAAATAAAGATCTTTGTGTTCCACTTACTTAACTGTGTTTGTTATCTATATGTTCACATCGGAATGTCATAAAATATGATAAGATGATTTCTACTCAATGTAAAAAAAAAAAAAAGTGGCCTCAACAGAAATGCAAATGCCTCAGTGTGTCAGAAACCTGTCATTGCTTTATTTGTCATTTTTAGTTACTATGGAGGACTTCAAGCATCCCGACAGTGATGAAGAGACTGAGGAAGAAGCTGTGAGGAGGGTGTTAAAACAGGTCTGGGATTTATGGCTAAATAAACTCCTCACTGTAGATGATAGTGCATCTTACATAATACATTTGTTTTTAAGTGCATATAACACATGTAAAGATGATCTTGAGACTACTTAAGGTTACCACAAGGGGCTGCTATTTTGTCATTTTAATAATTTGTAATATCAATTAAAGACTTTCTGCTCTGTATCTTTTTTGTTGTAGCTCTCAGAAGAAGCTGCGCTGGATGAGGCCAGTGGCTACAACATACCTTTAGAACAGAGTGGACCCAGGAACACGGAAAAGAAAAAAACCTCTAAGAAACCGGTACTAAACAATAGTCAAAAAATAAATTTGACTTTTTTAATAAGTTATAAGACAGAATTAAGTATAATTCCCTGTTTATCTGATGTGTTTGAAAGACTCCAACAGCCAAGAGTAGGATTTCCCCAGCGGCCGTTGCACATCAGCCATCAGACAGTGATGAGGATGAACTTCCATGGTGCTGCATCTGTAACCAAGACGCCACCCTTCGCTGTCACACCTGTGATGGAGACCTGTACTGCAACCGCTGCTTCAGGTAGCACATCATAATAATACCTGCAATTCTGGTTTGCCACTCGCAGAAGAGCTTTGCATGGAAGTCTGTGCTCCGATGCCCAATAAAGATGCATGTGATTTGGAATGCATACCATGACCCAGATAAATTACAGGCAAGCTGCTGCCAAACTGTTAAGCAGCATGAATATAAAGTATTTAGTGTGATGAATTATCAATCCACACTCCATTATCTCCCCAGGGAAGGCCATGATAAATATGACAGGATGGAGCATCGCACCGCTAACTACACCGCGCCAAAGAAGAAGAGGAAGACATGATAGTGAGACTGTGCTGTTGATGTCGGCCTTATCAGGTTGTGGTCAGTCATCACTGTTAAACTAGTGCTTGAGCCTGAAGCGTCCACTTATTGTTAATAAAACAGTGTCACAGTAACGCTACTTCCTCTTCAAAGCAAGCCAGAAAACCTCATTTTAACCCGTCACTTATCATATCCAATCATTCAAAAGAAGAGCATCTTTTTTCTGTAACTGCAAATGCTGATCAAGATGATGAAATTAAGAAACAATGGGTAACATTTATGGCAGAGCAAAGACTAGACATAGACATAAACCTTAATGTAAATGTAGTACGATATGTATGATATGTGAAAGATAGTTCTTATTTTTCTTTAATGTACAAAAAATAGAGGTATGTACATTTAGCAGAGGCTGCAAGACAGTGTAGCTACCTTCATAAAACTGCACAGCTTCTGTTTGCAACCGTCCAACTGAATAAGAAGCTTGAAGTGTTTTTCTGTGTCACTTGTCCTACTTCCCAAAAAGCAACAAAGCCTCATCTTAGATGCACTTTCCGCTTCTCACCGTTTGATTATTTTTCAATTTTGACAACACATACAGAAAGCAGACGCATCACGAGCTCATCTGGGATGATGTACGATCCCAGACTACTGTCAGCTCTGGACTGACAAAGTACAGAGGAGTCAGTATAAAAGGATTACTGATGGCTTTGTTTTCTTTTGGCAGCCACTGCAGTCACTCTTGTAATCTATGTTTGGCTGCGAGTCTGACATGAATATTGCCTTTCTTGTCCTTGCGTGTAATTTCATTATAACTGGATGCGCTAGCGTTAGGCGCTGTGTCACATCTTTTAGCGAGTGTAGGATATTTTTTTAAGTTATATTTTTAACTCTGCAGCCTTTTCTTTTTTTTTTAAATCACAGATATCACCACTCGACAAAAAAATGTCGCAGTCTGGCAAGCCTTGTCGGAAGTGTGGTCTTACAGTATAGATGGCGTCTGTGTCAGAGAGGCAAGAGTGGAAGTGGGGGCGAACCAAGCAAATTACTATAATGGAGCCTTTAGCCAGAAGACCCTCTGTGTATGACAGACAGAAGACCAGAGTGCAGTTTCATCAGTGTGCATTACTGTCTAGCCAACTGAGCAGAAACCATAATTACACTCTCCTCCGGGGGCTTGTTCCATTAAGGTTTGTATGGATACCGTTACTGTGTTTGCCTTTTTTCTGGCCATGTCATACACGGACCACAGACAGGAAATGGAAGGGGATAATGGACGCATACTTAATGGCCCTTCCTGCTACTGATTTCACTGTGTTTACTCTTAGACATGACATGTCATCGTCTCCTTTGTTTCCATCACTCTGTTGAAAAATTTACGCTAGAAAACAAAACCTTGCTTTTAGGGAGTGATATCCTGACCGCCATTCTACAGTAAAGGCTCACAGTTGTCTCTGGGCAGTAGGACATAATCGTTCTTTAAAGGCAAATCAGTTTATTAGAGCAGAAATAAAGGGCAGTTGAGGTAATGGGGTAGTTAAATCGGTACTGTAAATTGATGGATTTAATAGACATGTCAATATTTGTTTGTGTGTGTGTGGAATGAATAATACCTGATGATACCAAAACCCAGTCGCTTTCTTGACTGTTTCTGTGAAATCAGATGTAACCCTTTTAAAACACATCAACACCCTTGTCTTGAAAATGTTCAGTTTTATTTTGACCTACAACACTGTTATTAGAACAAAAATATTTATGTACATAAATATCCAACCGAAAATGTACAGTCTTACACAAAAAAACAAACAAACAAACAAAAAAAACAGTCCGTCTGAGTAATAGTCAGTACATCTTTTATCACATGTACATTATTGGTATGTTTAGGGGAGACAAAATTTTAAAGCAGTCCATACATTAAAGTGAAATACAAAAAAAAAACATTCAAAACCCAACTGCTCGGTGTTAGACTGATGCTGACCCAGGAAGAGAAGTCCCACTGACATGTGAACCGCATGTACGGGCATCCAAACAGTTAACACGTAGGCAATCAGAAGTTAAGAGGCTTCATATTGTCTCAATTCTTTATTTGACCTATTATTTCTTCAAGGGACCTGACATTTTGCGTAGACCCTTTATCCTGTAGAGCAGCCCGTTGATAAAATCCTACAGAGAACATGGACACAACATTTTTTTCTGCATGCAACTTTTACAAACTAGAGAAGACAACAGTAATAAATAAAGCAATAAAACAATAACATGATTTTTCTCTGTAAATAAATATTGCAAAATTGTTCATCTCTATTAAGCTTGTCTGTAGTATCTCATATGTAATTGAACTTTTTAATGTCTCACCTCTTTTGGCTTTCCGCATTCCTGCAACAACTCCTAACAAAAGAAAAAGAGGAAAGAAACCAAAAGGCGCAGTTACAACATTGGATATAGCTTTTTCACCTCAAACATTGCAACACTGGATTCCAGCAAGGGTCAAGTGCTTGTTAAGCTTTTAGCCCACATAGCAAATAGTCAAGCATGTACCTAGGTCGAGTAGGAACAAAGTGTTAAAACGTTCAAATTCTTTGCCCTGAATGTTGCACTCCTGGGACTCATGTTGTCCTTTGTTTGCAGAGCTGCAGTTTTGGGTGCCAGTTCCATGAAGTAAGCAAAAAAAGTGAACTGAAATAAACGTCTGAACAAATAAATAGAGATTGGTGTAAAATGTAATTGTTTTTGTACACACACTCACCTGCAGTCGGGTTCTTTGCCCCTCATCTGAAAGCTCCAGGAGCTCATCTATGTCAATCTCTAACTCCGGGATATCTTCCTCCTGTAAGAACAGAGAGAAATAAAAGTTAAATAAAATATAGGAATAAGAAGTTATCACCATATGTCCCACGTTTGTATTCCTGCATGGTACAAAAGCTCATGCAAACATTGTATAATGTGGGCTACTTGCCAATCCTTGATCATAGTGGTAGGACTTTCCGCACTACTGAGCAGAGTCACTCAGATGGAAAAGAAGATGTGATGCAACATAGTATAGATTTTATTACAGCACAGTAGAATGTATACTTTAGTATTAAGTTTTAAAACGTCAACACCTTACTATTACAAGCAGTCAAAATGCCAGAGTTATATTGTTGGTTCTAAGGTAGAAATAAGACTAAATACTGTCTTTTTCTTCCTGATATAACAGTGATATGATTGATAATGTGCACATGAGCACAGCTGAAGAGAAGTGAGGCATGAAGGAAACAATGCTCCAGGAGGCCAAACTTGCCACATGCCACCAGCCGATGTTATGGATGGATTACCCAGCTGGCATTTAACTCAACCATTACTGAGAGATTATTTCCACTGTAAATGTTTTCTAAAGAATATATTCATCTCAGCTTCTAAGAAAGGTTTTCCCACATTTTGTACCTAAATTAAAACACAACGCCAAGGACACAATCAACTGATATATAGTTAACTCTTCATTTTCTAAATCCATACAAACCCTTTTTTCAAAAATGTTAGCATTAACTGAACAGTTTCTGGCAGCACATTGAAAGATTAATGCCAACCTCATGTAAAAACTGTAAAACATGGCACAGAGTCTCCAGTTATAAAAAGTAAATATAGCAAAGTAATCAGTTCATATCACAAGCTCTTTTCCGCGGCTTTCAGCTACAATTTCAGAGGAAGGAGGAGTGCTTACTGGAGGAATCCTGAACACTGAGATATCTGGAGTCAGCAGGTATACACTCATATTTGACAAGTGGGGCCTCTTTTTAAGAGGAATATTTTCCGGTTGGGGAGTTTCCATGGCTGGTGAGGATGGGGCTCACACAGTTTTCTGGATGAGGAGAGAGCTAATCAATGTGGAAGTGCTGAGTGGCGGAATAGATGGGCCCACCTTCTGAGTCCCCTGTGCCCCCTCTAATTGATACATGCTGCCAGTTTGGACCCTGTGCGATTCTGCTGATGTCTGCATTAGCATTGCTTTTTCGGTCCGTGCTGTTCATTTCTGTGTTGTGTGGCCTTCGTTTTTTACCAGCTCTGTGTTAGGCTGTGGATGGACTTTTTTGGTTGTGGTTTTTGTACTTGACTGGGTTAGTCCAAGTACTTCTAGATGACTGTTGTGTACTTTTTTCTGCAAAAACCTGAAATTAATATGAAGCTACAGCAGGCTATTGTAATAAAATTTAGTGATAAATATACTGCTATTTCTGATGCCAAATTATGTGTATTCTCTGTACCCTCTTGGCATTCGACAGTAAATTTTAATAACAACCGCTCTGATTGCTGCAGCATCATGTTAGCTTTGGCTGAGCCTAATAGCTCTTTTTTCTAGTGAATGAGGACTGTTTATTTATCCTCCATTAATTACATGAAACTGTGATTGGCCAGCTAGAGCTCCTTGTAAAGCAAGTGATGGATGGATGTGAAAATGAAACCTCCATATGTGCTACGTCAGCTGTGACTATAAAACAGGGAACAATTCAAAACTTTAATTGTACTGATCTTAAACCTGTTCTGTCTGCCTGTGACTGCAGCACCATGCAGACAACCACTGGATAGTAAGAGAACATGTACATTTATCATGAGGAAGTGCTATATGACCCTTCCATTAACTTCTCAGCGTTTCATGTTGCATTTAGTCATAATTTTCAGCTTCAGAGTTACCTTCATTGTCAAAGGAAAATAGCATTTTAATGAGGCCTCTGGGCAGAAATGTCTTCAGCAGCACTTTTTGAAGTTAAAAGCAATAGAAGCTAAAATGAATGTTGGCACTAATATTGGAATTCATGAATATCAAAGTGGTTCTCAGTGGATTGCAGCTTCAGACGGCAGTACAGATGCAGTCTAAATAAGCAGTTGAGTTTTGTCAAGGGAAGATGACCTCCGCAAGAATTTATAATTCAGAATAATTCAGAATATTTCATCATAATTAGGAGTTGACCTGTTTTTTTGCTCTTAGGACTCCTCAGAGGTAAGAACTCAAATTTCAGAGTAGCAGCATGATCATGTAAGTGTCTTTTCAAAATGTAGTTATATGAAAGACTATCTATACTTTATATATATATATATATGTATAATTCTTCCAAGTACTTGTAGTTCTTCATATTTATTGCACTGTGATGTGTTGGATTTTTCTTTTTCCAAGAAATACTTGTTTATTATACATGTATTATATATGTCTAAATTTGCATATCAGTCTGTCAGTCCATTCAACACTTTCATTTATCCAAACTACTGGCCAGAATGCCATGAAATTAAGTATTGATATTCATGGTCTATAGTAAATTATTCTGGATGGTTTTAATGATCCCTTGACCTTCCATCTAGGGCCAGGTCACCATCAGGTCAAAATTTCCCCTCTATCAATATTTTGATCCATGGCAGGTATATTGAAAACCAGACTAAAAATTTGCTGTGGATAGTCGTGATCCCCAGCAGTCAACCTATTTCTAATCCCCTCTTCAGGATGTCTGTCCGACACTTATGTATCACGGGTGTAATGAGGCAGCTAGCAGTTAGCCTTTTTTTATCTGTTACTATTTAAAGCAGGTTTAGTTAGTGAACAGTGAAATCAAACATTAAACACAGCGCGGTTCCATTACCCACGCTGTGTTTTGGCTGTTCTGATGATAAGGAAACCATGCCCAGGAAATCTAGCTGTTTTGAGAAGATGCCAGTGTGTGTTAAACTTATCAGACCCTTCCCTTTTCCTGTTAGCGGCGCAACTGCCCGCAGATCAAAATATTCATTAACTAAAGTTTAAAGAGGGCCAACAGAATGTAAAGATATCCAAATGTAATTGTCTAATTATACAAGAATGGGCTAAAACTTAGGAAAGTGTGATGTTATTACTCTTAGCCCACAACTAATCTGAAGCTATTGTAACCTTCTGTCAGTTAATATCCTGCAGTCTATGTATTTCAATTAAACTGGCGGTCACTGACAAAACCACTCTGGAAAACATTGATCTGCGCTGTACACACACAGGCCTGAATGTTGCTCACCATTTTCAAGTCTATCAACTGTTTTTCACACCTTTTTTTTTTAGTTTATCATGTCTCAAAAGGTGTGAAGTTTGTTAAGAAGGTAGCCATTCCAGACCAAGGCAGCACTTGTATGAATTAGAGATGCAGCTAAATAATTCAGGTGGCAACACAGGGGACTGATGGTAAATGCTTCCACGCAGAAGACTCGGAGAACCAACAGAGTAACCTTCTCCTGAGCCCATGCAAAATTTATTACACTGGCCAGTGTACATGGACAGGCCATGCTTAATTCCACAGAAGTGGCTAATGCAAATATCCAGTCTATCCCGACTAGAAAGTAAAACCATCATGTTCACAGGGCAAAGGACGCAGACTAGCTGGCTATCCTTAGGAAAAATGTACAGAAGAGGTACCTCAGATAGCTTCAGTGTATGATGACGGGTGTTATCATTACTATTGTTGTTGCTATCTCTTGTCATCTCATCAATCACACTGAGAACCCATCCTTCAGCTATCTGGGGAAACATGCAAATCCACTATCTGTGCTGCACATGTACTGCGTGTTAATCCTAATGTTAAACTATATTAGAACCGGAATATGAAAAGGCTATGTACTGCAAATGTGAAATAATTGTATGTTTCTGGGACAAGATCAAAAAAGTAGACAGAGAAAGACTTGAGATCTGTTTTTGTTATCCGGATGTCCTGGTTTTCTCAAATGTGATTTATTCCACCCTCGGCTTCACAGGCATATTACCATATATTACCACAGGGAAGAAGGCTTTGGGTGTAGACGGAATGAAGCTCATGAAATAAGTATTGTGATGAGGAATACAATAGCACAATATTGAAAATCTCTGGCACTCAGCTGTGACTGAAGAAGTGTTTTAAAATGAAACCAACTGGGGCCTGCTCGCACCATCTATTGGTTTAGAAAAAGGTGAGCAGAGATAACTGCAGATGCTAGTTGTCTGTCACCTGATTTGCTCCTTGTTAGTCTGTCATATGGAAGTGGACGCATGGTCATGGTCTCCATTATTAGTACTGTATATGCCATATACAAAGGGCTGCTTGTCAGTGTAAGGAGATGCCAGACAGAGATGTAGGGGTGGCTACAGGCCATCTACAGCCAATGGTCTCTGTGTGGTTAGAGAATTAAATGAGAAACACTTTGTCTCTACCTTCTCCGGCATGAAACAGAGGCGGTGTTGTCATCTGATCTGCATCATCATTAGGATGCCCGTGCTCCTGAACAGACACCCCTGATTCCAAGCTGCCTCGTGGGCGATGAGACATCTGTTGCCATGGTTTCCCCTTGGAGAATGCCAAGCAAATCAATATGGAGCCTCTGACATAATTGGATTGTATCCCACTGTACAGGAGCGGAGTTCTGAAGGTTGTGTTTGTGTGTGTGTGTGTGTGTGTCTTGTGAGCTGTAATTCCTGGTACATATTAAACATAATCATCTATGCAATGAGGCCATTAATTAGGTACACAATGGAAATAATGAGCACACATTTCCATTTTATAACTCCTGTCCTCAGACATGCACTGTGCTAAAATAAACACCGTATCTTAAAGCACCGATGTTTTTGCCTGGGTTTCAGAATATCTAGTTACCACCACCGTTAATCATCATCTATATATTAGTTTCTATCATGCACAGTTATTGAGTCATTGTGTCCACAAGAACATGTCTGCGAACAGACACAGACCTTAAAATGATGACATAATGTCCCAGATGCCATCATGATAGCAAGGATATAAAAACTGCAACATTTAGAGAACATTTAAAAATAAAAAATATCCTCTTTAACCCTGCCCTTAGCATTTATTTGTATGACATTTACTGATAATTACTTTATCACTTATGAAGTCACATGAATATACTTTCTTCTTCCTCAATACTGGTTGTTGCTGATCATAGAATCTAAGCTCTTCAAGTTGACACAGTGTAAAACCATCTTCTAAATGCCTCAATATAAATGTGACCATATGGCAACCATATGTTTAATGAGATCTAGGTGTTGCGTTGTCAAGGTTGCAACATGCTTAGAAATGTTTCTTAATGACTTCAGACATCACGTTATGGAAAATAGTCTTATCACTATGGTCAAAGATCACGGTACACACCGAACAGCTGATAGATGTGGTTAGTTTGATGACACATGAAGGCTTGTGTGCCAAAAATTGCAGCCATGAAGCAAAGCCTCTTGCCTCCTACCCACTCCTCTTTTAGGTGGCTGTAATCTTTTTTCCCCCCTTTCATACGTGATGGATAGCCCACCACAGGCACCTATGAGCAGTTCAGTGCCTCCCTCGCTCCCTTCCCTCACCTCCTCCTCAGGCAGCGAACACAGTGTGTGTCTGTGTGTGTGTGAGCCAACCCTAACCTACCTCACAGTCAAACAGCAGGTGCAGCTGCCCGTCGATCCACTCCTCGATATCCAGCCTCCTCTGCAGGTCCTTGCGGTTGTATTTGACTGTCAGCTTCCCCAGCTTGCGGTGCGCCGGCTCCTCTGTTTTGTCCGTCGCCTGGAACATCACCCTGGACTGGGTGCTTGGCTCTGACGCCATGGCTGCCACGGCCCTCAGGAGAACCGTGGAAACACACTGAGCTCTCTCTCTCTCTCTCTCTCTCTCTTACACACACAGACAAACAGAGGCTCTCACACGTTCGTCTTGCACGTCTCTTCTCTGTCTCTATCTCTGCTTTTGCCTTCCAGTGGGCTGCTGTTCCCACGCGTATCTCCTGTTATCTTGTTGAGTGTTTGTGCTCTCCCTCTATATAATGATGGCTCTGGTTCTCTGCCTGTCCTCGTCCTCTCTCCCGCTCTCTCTCTCTCTCTCTCTCTCTCTCCAAAGCTCACTGTCTTGCTCTCCTTCCCTCCTCCTCTTGCAACACCCACTGCTTGCACCATCAGGAGGATGGTAATGAGATATGCCTCTATGTGTATGTGTGCTTGTGCAAGCATTTGCGTGTGTGAGCGCATGGACATTATAGGGTGTGTGCTTGCTGTTTGCATTCTTCCTCTGTGTTATAGCAGGTGGGAGAGCATAGGTCAATTACAGCAACAAAAACTGGGGTGAGTGGGCGACAATAAAAATCAAGTCAGGATTACTAAAAATATGGCAACATGGCACTGTTGACGTCATAAAAAGGAAAATCTTACTATAGATCTGTTTTTGTTCTCCTATCTATTGATGTTTTGATATGTAGACATCTACATACCAACACAGCATTTATTATTCACCCAGTAAGAGTGTCTAAAGTATTTATCTGCTCACAAAGTCAAAAGGGTTTGACGTGCTAAGGGCTCTTGTGTTCGCAAACACTTCCAACAATAGCTGGGTCCCCCTGACAGGTGAGCCAGGGTTCCTCTAGTGTGATACCTGCCCCGTCCTTTATACCAGGCATTATCAGGTGTACGTTTAATAAGCCTTGAAGTCAAATTGGCATCCTCAGTTACCATAAATAATGGATGGATAGGAAAGCACTATTTATGGCTGTTGAGAAGTCAAATGTCAAATAAAAGTCTTGAAACCTATTAATGTTCGCAAAGTCAAATATCAGCAGTAGCAAATAATCTAAGGTCAAAAATTCATAGTGTTACATCCCAGTACCAAATTATTACAGCTGAGACAACAGAGACAACAGGCCGCAGAGTTTCCACAGATCCTATTACAATATGAATAATGGGGTTCAGTTTTTTGTTTTGGCAGGGACTATCAATCAGCTATAGCTGCTGCGTGTGTTCACCCACTGATGCACCGTCTGTTACAAACACTGAATTATTGAGTGGCCTCCAGCAGCTCACCTTTCCAGGCAAACAAATTCATTCATCTCATCTTTTGCTACTTGGTTCTGCACCGCCGAGTTGTCTAAAAAAAAAAAAAAGGGGGGGGTGGGGGGTGGGGGGGGGGGGGGGGGGGGGGTGGACTGGAGTCGTGTGCTAGGCCTTCTCACCTCAACCTTGCCTGAGGGACTTGTTGTAGGTGGGAGGAGTGGAAGGCAGAATAAGTAAATCCTGACCTCTACTGTTTTATCTTCACTGTATGACGGTAACAAACTCATCAACATTGTCAGGTAGCTGCATGTGGATATTACCATATTTTTTTGGCAAAAGCCAATTATTCTCTTGCTTAATTTTGCTGGAATTATGATTCAGCGTAAACACAAAATTAATTAATCTACCTGTCAAAGACAGAGCGACCACTTCCTGTTTCTCCCCAGTCTTAGTTGTTGACAGGTTCATGTGTGGTATTATGACTCATCACGTACTGTAATTGGATGACTCAGAGCATGAAGTAGTTCAGTATCACTACTATTATAAAAAGAAGATTGAGATCTTGTGAATTTAAATGCCATGTTACTCAATATGTGTGAGAAAGAATTTGCCATAAAACATGTTTTACAATGCTTTAAGAATCATAAACTCCCCTCTTCAAACTTCTTCAGCTGTAAGTGGGATCATACTGCCACCTTCTGGGTTAAAGATAAACATGCTGGGTAGCATCTGAATCTGAGAGTTGAAGTCCACAACTCACACATGTGATGAAGTATGTCTGTTTCAGAAAGATAAATACACTTTTGACATTTTTAAATGGGGTAATGACATTAAGTTTGTTCCATATTATAAGCATCAAATTAAAAAAAATACTTTAAAACAAAATTAATTTTATTTTGCTGTGGTATTAAACCGGATTTAGCAAGCTTATTTCTACACATCTTTTTTTTTTCTTTTTTTTTCGTAATCCTATCCTGTTGGGAAACCATTTCCATTAACCTCCAGTAGCTGTATGATTTTTGTATTTATATAGTTGTATTTGTACAATTTCTTCAGGACTTGTTTGAGGGAAATAATGATTTATGTCATTTTTATTAGTTGTATTGGTATTATTACAAAATTAGGAGAATTGCTTACTGTAGAAGTTGGTAAATAACCTTAGTCCAGTCCCTAAAAAGCTTAAAATTGTCCCTATTTTGAACAAAATAATGTTTTAACGAAGAAGAAAAATATTGTAAGACGGAAAAAAAACAGTCATATAATAATGATAAACCTCATATCAGCTTTCCTAAACTAATAAGTATGTGTTGCACAATGGTCACTGGCTCAGTGAAAAGATGACAAACGCTCTGAAAAACAAAGGGTCAAATCTTTATCTTTATCATCTCAGTATTGTATATGTTTGCATGTGTTAAAGATGCTTCACATTCACACACACACAAAGCTGTGTGCTTGTTTGTTTGAGACTCCAGAAGGGAGTGGCATGGCAAGAACGGAATTTCACTTCCTGTATCTCTCAGATGACTCACCTGGGCAATGTGGTTGAACGATTGCACAAGTTTCTGTCGACATCAAACGATTAACTCTCTTGTGAGAGTTCCAGAGTTGTAGGAGAATAGATCAACCCGGAAACCTATGAGGAAGGTTGGAACTTCTTTTTTCTGGCTGCTTATGAGAAAGTAAGAAGGTAATTTTACGTCAGTGTCTTGAAAGGTGATTTGCGAACAGAGGTAGAGTGTGTTGTTGGCCCTTTTGCGGCCTAAACACTCATTGAGGACTTTTTTTTCACTATCAAGTATTTTTTTTCCCACAGACGTCACTGTCTTAACAGGTGGACAGGTTTTTTTTTTTAAATTATTTGTGTGGAAATCTTTACAGGACTTTAAATTCCTATAATGAATTCATTGGGAGCGCTCCTGTTCCTGGTGGTATCGCTACACTCCGGGGCTGGCCAGAAAACTGGTGAGGAATGTTTAACCCAGTTTAAGAATGGCAAGGAGGATTTTGTCCTCGATGCCGACGAGTCTGTGAAAGACGGAGCGACGTTCCTTTCGTCCCCGAAGTTGGACCGATACAAGGACTGCGTGGTCTCCTGCTGCAAAGATCCGAAGTGCAATGTCGCCTTCATGGAGAGAGGGGAGGAGGAGGGCTCCATCAAATCATGCTTTCTGTTTGATTGTCTGTACAAAAAGAAATACGCCTGCCGCTTTGTCAGGAAGAAGGGATACGTCAATTACATCCTGGACTCCGTTTATGACAGTTACCTGGAAGTGGATGTCCCATCAAGTAAGACCAGACCCCTTATTACACTTAAAAAAAATAAAAAATTCATATGCATATCAGGAGATCCTAATAGTTAATATGTATATCTCTCACTCACACACACACATCACAGTTTGGGCCCACAATGCTGCTTCTGTAGAACTCTATCTGATAAATTCCAGTTAATACGATTCATGGCCTATTTCATTCCTGAAGATTGAAATTACAGTCTAGTTTCACCCTTGATTTGACTGTATATGTATGTCACATACCACTTAATTAAATGTTTTGGGGTAATTTACTCGTTAAAAATGGGAATCCAGTATTCCCTCAACATTGTGAGTGAACTAAAATCATTTCTTTCACTGTCTTTTAGTGGTCTGTTCTCACAGTTTCTATTCAGGGTATGTGAGGCAACAGATTTTTGGCAGAAACCTTCACTTCAGCATGTTCACACACGCCAAAACCATTATGGCCCTTGGTGTAGTCAGAGGTTTTTGTTTCTATCTCAGATTGTTTTGGCCTCTACAGGTGTTGCATCTGTATCTGAGTCTGGAATATGCTCAAAAGTGCTGTAGATATGTATAAACTGATCTTGTGGTGTCATTTCAGATGAAAATGACCATCCACCGGTGGCCAATGGAGGCCAGGACCGGGTGGTCCAGCCTCAGGACAGCCTGACGCTGAATGGCATCGCGAGCAAAGATGACAAGGGGATTGTGTCCTTCCAGTGGCAAATGCTCACCTTATATCCACATGCTGTCATTGAGGTGAGTAAAGAGATTGTAATGCAAAGCTGTTCTTGCTACAATTATTTCAATCAGCATCCAGTCTGAGGCAATTTAGAAATTAGGGCAGAGTTTAGAATTATTTGTGATCCTGTGTCTGTGTGTCTTTTTAAATGTCCACGATAAAGTTATTTATTTGTGCATGTCACTTAATTGAAAACCTATTTGCATTGATATATATACAGAGAGTCATATTTGCTGATAATAAGAAATGTTTGTCTCTCTTTGTCCTGTAGAAAACCACTTTTAAAGACCAGATTATCGTGTCCAATCTGACATCTGGGATGTACAAGTTCCAGCTGACTGTCACAGACACCATCGGCCAGTCAGACTCAACCAAAGTCACTGTCCTGGTCCTTACCCCTGAACAGTCAGAGCGTGAGTATCTAAACTGTGTCCTATAGTGAAAATTGAGAATCTCACCAAAAATCACATGACTTAAGACCTCAACATGATCTGAACATATTAATGTACGCAGAACGTCTGTTTTGTGCTGCTGGTATTTGAATGCATACCAAACATTACGTCTTGTAGGCCAAAACTTCATAATATTAATATCACACAAATTAAATCTTTTATGATATCACTTAATAAACGTTGACAGTTAGGTGCTGTAGATTTAATAGTCATATTTGAGTTTCAGCCAAACATGACTCATATGTCTGCTGTATTTGTTGACATTTCTTTTGGCTTATTCACCATCACCTGTCTTGGGTTTTATGTTGGGACATAGTTAAGATTGGGGTGAGAACTGTCTGTCCTTAAAAATTTTATGGACTCTAATTCCTTCCCTTTTATTCACATTATTGATCTATTGTTTTTGCTTTGCACATGAAGAGCTCAATTTGGAAATATCGTTTTCCAACCAGGATGTGTTTCTTCATGTCTTCATGTCGTCATGTCTTACGTCAACCTAAAAGGATAGATATCTGTGTAGCTCAACTCAATGGTGGCTGCGCCACTGTTTTGTATTTGTCACAGGAGTGAGCCTTCCCATCTAAGTTGTGTGATCAAACCTGTCATGGCTTGTCCACCTAATTCCTGTTGACTGAATGATGGCACAGCACCAAGATAGACAGATAAAAGGAGATTAGAGCGGGTTCAGCTTTTGCAAAGAAAGACAGTTTGTGGCGAAAACTGAAATAGGGAACTAGTTGGGGTTTTTTTTAATTCTTTCATAGGAAAGTGATTTGTTAACCCTGGTGTCATATCAAGTATCCAGGTCACCTCCTTTGAAACACAACACAGAAAACTACAGTGAGGGTCTCTTGGCACTCCACCTTTATGTTTGAAGTTTCTGTAGAAAATTGGTGTGAGAATTGCAGTTGGTGTGGCTTTTATTGCTCCACTGCTACCAACCCACTCTCTCCACCCCCGACTCAACAAAACCTGTCAGTCTGGTTCCAGCTTACGTTACACAAACAAGATGACTCCAGTCACAATCGAGATCTTCTTCAGTATTTATTGAAAGCCTTAAAGTTCTATTCTACAATAGCACTTTTGCTTATGGCTGTGTTTATATGTTGTAGACTGAAGGACAGGGAAAGACTTTTAACCATTCTTTGGTTGAGTTATCCATTAACATCATGTTCTGAATAGTGTTAGGAATGTGCGTCAGTGGAATATGCATGGGTATGGCAGTGCCTCTACATGTCAATGCTGCAGATTTGCAACACAGTAATGAATGGATTGAATAACAATCCAACTCTGTCATGAATGCCAATCAGATAATAAGAACTTGGTAATGGCAGTGTAGCTTTCAGTCCCTTAGATAATTGTGCAGTCAGGGAACTTCTTTGTAATGTGATATTTGTAAATGTTGTACTTTACACCTGCACCATGGTGACATCTGTATTGTGTATCATCAACCGCAGACAGACGAACTACAGCGCTTTCCTTAACCTCACTGTCTACCGAAACAGGCCACTTCCTTTTCTTAGTTGTGCTTCAGTAAACATGGTAACTTACTACGTCATTAAGTGTCTGTTTCTCATGAGACAGACACCAAAAATAGGAGAGACAACAAAAGATAATGGCACCATCTCTGGTATCAGATATGAGACAGAACTATTAATGGTTAGTGGTAACTTATTTATGGATTTGAAACAAGTGTTGCATTGTGAAGTTTCTCATGAGGTCATCTGATGCACCATGCATCTGTATTTTCATGTATTTGGAGTGATTACTTCAAAAGAAGTGTGCTGAGTACATAAGACAACTTTGCATATATATGACTACAGATGGTGACAAATTATAGGAAAAACCAACATGACATGGCTAAGTATGGAGTCAGGCCACCACAAGCCTCCAGAAGAGCTTCAGTGCTCCTTGCCAAGTCTGTGGAACTCTATTTGAGGGATGAACACCATATTCCCACATTTATATATACTGTATAACCTTTATTTAATCAGGTTATCGCATTAAGATCAAGATCTCCTTTGAAGGATAGACCTGAGTACAGCAGATAGAAAGAAAAACAAACATTGCCAGGAATAACAAAATGACACATACAGTAGCATCAGAGATAATCACAGACAAAACTAAATAGATTTGAAGATGAAAGTTTATATTACATCATTTGGTCTTATGGAGATGGTGGTGGGAGCATTGTGTGTTCAACTGGGTTGATATCTGGTGACTTTTCATAATCACCAAACCATTCAGTGAGCCCTGGTGCACGGAAGCACCTGCATATGATCTGTTTCTCCATGTTTTTATTCAGGTTTTTCCCCCCCGTCTGTAGATTTTGCATTAAGGAAGCTTAGATAAGAGTTTTTGTTGCACTACTAACCAAATCATGACACTGTGGGGGGCAGGGTTAAATCATTAACTCTCAAACTTTCAAGAATTCTTACTATGGTGGGTGGAAGCTCTGTGGTGTGTGTGTGTGTGGTCCAGGTGTTCCTCACATTGTGGGGATGTAACTCTGTTTACACAGTCATGTTGTGGGGACTCGCCTCCATTATGGGGACAAAAAGCAAATCCCCTTAATGTAAATCATTAATTTAGGTTGAAGACTTGGTTAAAAGTTAAGGTAGGTTTAGGGTTACGGTTAGGCATGTGGTGGTTAAGGTTAGGATAAGTCTCCAGGAAATGAAGTCAATGTGATGTCCTCTGAAGTATGTGTGTGTGTGTGTGTGTATAAAACAAGAAATAGCTTCTTCTTCCCTTTTTAAGTCACAAAGAAATAGAATTTTAATGTCCTGTCGCTGTGCACTGGTACATTCAAATTTTCAATCTAGAAATATAAAAATAGGGTTTGCAGATTTCCAGGAAGTATCAAAAAGTAAAGCAACTATTATTAATTGTGAGTCAAACATAACCCTCAATTCTGTGTCCCACCAGATCACTGTATGGCTCCAATGAAGATTGGGCCGTGTCGCGGTTCTTTCCCTCGCTGGCATTACAACGGAGCCTCAGAAGAGTGTGAGCAGTTCATGTTTGGGGGCTGCAGGGAAAATCTCAACAACTATCTCTCCAAGGATGAGTGCACCAACGCCTGCCATGGCAGAGGTATCTGTGCTCTGTGGTGTTTTTTGCAGCATGAATATATGTATATTTTGAAAATGAGACCTTTTTATTGAAGGGGATATGTTACAAAATGTGAGCAATGATTTCACCACAGAATGTAAGTAATGACTTCACCACAATGATTGTAGATATTTGATATTTAGATATTTGAACACAGGTATTTTTAGATACACATTTTTTGTGATTATAGCACCTTTTATAACACCCGCACACTAAATCCAAGCCACAAAATTTAATCTGAACATTTCCATCCTACTCGGATCTTCATCAGGTCAGAATGTTTGTAAAAATGGAAAACCCACTCATATTTATACATCATGCACACCAATAGGCTGACGCTCTATGATGACAGGTGTGGTTAACCATCCAAACCGCCCAGGGTGATAAATATCCCAAAGCAATTAATAATTCAATAAACTACAGAAAGAAGAGCAGGAATACAAAGGCCATACTTCCAAATATAGCACCTTTCAGACAATACTGTTTGTGTAAGTTTCTGTTTGTTGAAAAAGGAGATAGGCATCGTGAGAATAGGTGCAGGCAACAGTATGTGTTGCTTTGTCTTCCACAGTGTATTTTTGGGCGTGTTCCAAAGTCAGATATGTTCAAATCCTGCTCATGTTGGCTTTTATATTGTCAGCAATCATTTAACATTTTTATTCAGAGATCACCTGAAAGTGTCCAGTGCGACAGTTGCTGAAATAGCTGGAATTACAACATTAGAAATGATCATCAGTTAAAGGAATAGTTTGACATTTTGGGGAAATACACTTATTCACTTTCTTGCTGAGAGACAGCCAGGAGAGGGTTAGCTTTAACTTAGGACAGCTAGCCTGGCTCTGTCCATTATATCCTGTTTGTTTAATTTGTGCAATAACTGAAGTGTAAAAACAGCACAGTTTGGTTTTATGCAGGGTTATGTTCTGGACTATTTCTTGGCTGGGCCAGTGACACACTGAATGTCCCTGTCGCTTGACTGGTAATAATAAGTTAACTTGGTCATTTTTAACAAATTATTGAATATTAATCATATTTTGTTGTTTTTTTTTCTTTCAGAAAAAAGGGGTACTGGTAGAGGTTTACCAGTTCCAACACCAGGTATGTAAATACTGTTAATTAGTGGTAGAAATATTGTGTATTTGACCTTATGACACAATTTGTTCCATTAAACAGTTGATATTTGTTTTAATCGTTACATCTTTTTTGAAGCTACTCTTTGAAGGAGCAGCTCTGGTGCCGTACAAGTGACGTTTTCCTCTGTGTTTGTGTGCAGGAGAAAAATGTAATGGTCCATGTACTACAGAGGAATTCACCTGTGGGAATGGGTGCTGTCTGGATCCAGGCCTGGAGTGCGATTCAACCCCACAATGTAGCGATGGATCAGATGAGCAGAAATGCGAGGACTGTAAGCAGCGACTATGCAAACTAGGCTTCATTTTCATAGAGGCTTATGGAATTATACATGCAGCAATGATATGATACTGATAAAATGTTTCCTTGAAAGACTTGCTAACTTGAATTATGTCCTATATGTCTTATCAGTGAACAACAAGTTTCGGATTCTGCTGCAGATTCCAGTGGATGAACAAAAAGGTGATTTGAAATTTTGGTTTTTGTGTTTTGTAGATTTGTGCTTTCCAAACCTTTGGGCATGATGATATTTGTTACTTACAGTGTATTATAAGTGTAGCATCTTCTTGTGATCTGTTAATACAAACTACGATCTCATTTATTGTTGTTCACAGTACGCTGCACAGAGCCTCCTGACACGGGAAGCTGCAGGCACAGTCTCACTAAGTGGTACTACAACCCCGTAGCACAGGACTGTTTCCCCTTCAACTACGGTGGCTGCCAGGGAAATGAGAACAGATTTGACACCAAGGACTCCTGTATGAAAGTCTGCCGAGGTGTAACAGGTGGGTTGTTACTGATCTTCAAGTGACCGTTTTACAGACATTTGCATCTTTTTGCATTGACTCCTCATAAATTGCCATCCTGTTTTTACCACTGAGATATACCTCATAGAAAATAACAGAATGCCACACATCCCAGACTTCTATCACCCAGACACACTGGTGAGAGGCCTCTACAGGAGGGTGGAGAAGATGGTATCATTTTCCCCATTCTTACTCTCCAGTCAGTCCAATTGCCACACCTGATTTTTTTTTTAATGGTATTTTACCTTTGGGGACACAGTAGTTTTGTTTGGGTTGACATTCTCTTCTACATCTGTCAGAAAGGTGCCAGCGTTTTTTACCTCCTCAGGCTATTTTCTGAGATTGTTTTCAAATCACATGTCACCTGTGGTGGCCCAGGGGGGAACAGATGACAGTTCAGACACGCACGCAAAAAAAAACAAATTATAAACAGGAAAACCGCTCTATATATTTAATATTTTTATGATAACAATGGATCAAATGAATATGTATAATGGGAAAGCCATAACTTGCAGTGACAAACCCACATAGATTTGTCACCTGAGTCTGCAGCTCCACTCAGCTCTATTGAGTATGTATATATATATATATATATAATATATATATATATATATATATTTTTTTTTTTGGTTTAATGGCCCATAACTTTGCTGTTTTGGCTCACTCTCACTGCAGGCAGCTGTTTTGAGCACAACAAAAAAACCCCGATAAACCATCTATTCAGAGAAATAGTTAGTGACGAGCTGGTGAACGTAGTGAAGCAGTTAACTGCTCAAGAGTCAGATATTTCCCTCAGATGTTAGTGGAGACCAAAAACTTAAAGGAGAGTGAATATTTAATTTCAGGGGAACATGACTCCAAATGAATGCTAACGATGCTCCATGTCTGCTGGATGTGTAAATTGGCAGCTGTTTGCTAACAAGCTTGCCATTTCAACTTGACAGGTGATCAGGTCAGCCTCTCTCTACTGCCCCCAAGTGGCTACAAACCTCAAACAAAATAATAATTATTGCCGGTTTAATTTCCCTTCATAGCAGAGTGTAAATTTATGTTTAATAGACACTTTTCATGTTTTGCAATGAAATGTACCATATAAAAATTCTAAAACAATATCATGTTTTATTCCTTATTTCAGAAAAAGATGTGTTTGCAAGACAGGCGGAGTTTGAGCGCATGACGTCTGGATACGACATAAGTATATAACCCTTCATTTTTGCAAGATTTGATTAAGTGATCTGCTTTTTCAGTTTTACAGCCCTTTGTGGAGTAATCAAACACTAAGTTAACTTTTTGAATTTCCTTTTGATTTATTTAACAGGCACTATAGTAATAGCTGCTCTCCTGGGTGTAGCTATCGCCATCCTTCTGGGCATCCTGGTGTACTGCTTCATAAAGGGAAGGAAGAAGTCTTCACAACACCACCGTGTGCCCGTCAACAATGTCCCAGTCTCCTCAATGGAAGACAGAGAGCATCTCGTCTACAACAGCACCACCAAGCCCATTTGACCCCGCAGCCCTCTCACCTTTGATCCCTGTCCAGGTGGTGAGCACCACTGTTTGCCAGAGCTGTGTCATTAACTGAATGAACTCAGATTGATGAGAGAGGAAAGTGTCCGTTCACTCAGTTTGAATGCGGGAGGGGATCTTATTTTATTTTTGTCCATAACACAGTTTTAAGGGTCTTCAATACTGAAATGTGATTTTATGATTTTAAGCTTGTTTTAAATGCAGCGGTGTGTGCAGTTTGTACTCAGGTTAAGAGAGAACTCATTTTGTTAGTGTGGAGGTAGATTAATACTGGACTTCATCCACATTGTTCCCTTTGGATCACTTCATAAATATTTTTTATTTTATTGTACTTGTTTCCATTAAACAATTTGATAGTCCTAGAGAGGAGCTCTTTTTAAAATAAAGTCAGTTCAGAAGTAAATTGACACTAGGTCTGTGCTGGGTTGTTCAGACTTCAAAGTTCAATTATTCTGAAAACTGAACTCTGGGAAATGTTGTGGATATATAACAGCAATCCCTTCAACTTACTGAAGTCCTGCCACGGCAACTTCTTCACCCTGTCAGATATCTTCTTCTCTGGTTTTGTGCATCATTGTTACATACTCCACTGGATTACATAGACATGCACCATGTTGTACATAATCTTAGTGTTTTTAGAGAGTAATATTTTACCTGAGAATGTTATTTTGTCAATGATTTCCCAAGTGTGTTTATAACAAGCATAATAGATACATTGAATACTGCTCATTTATACCTTATTCATACCTCAACAGCTTTGCTGTTGAATAGCTTGTTTGAATAACATTTAAATGTAACAAATCTTTGTACATAGCATCCTGTCACTTTAGCAGTATCATGATGTTTATACTTAATAAAAACATTAAGTCAAAATGTTCTTGGTAATGTGTTTCTTTTTTGGTCTTGCAACAGAGGCCAGCTTGTTTGTTTGTTCAGATTTTATCGACATCAAACTACTTGCATTGTGGTTAACAGTCTTGACAAACTTTGGTGTTGCTGCTGGTACACTGTTATCTGCAGACATAAGACAATTGACCTTTCACAGGATTCTGTTCCTTCAAGTTAAATTTCTGTTCATGTGCCATTTTTCTATTAAATTATGTAATACAATTTTCTCATTTCATCACTTATTTATAATATTTCTGAGCTTTAATACATTTTCTGGTTATTGGTTTTTATATGTATCAACATTAAGTGGCTTGTCTTTTAATGCTTCATGTTGTAGATGGGTTTTAGATGAGCATAACGTTACTCATCTATACTAAGCATACTGTATGTTCTTTTACTGCTGTTTTGACACTTCAGTTTCCCTGTGTGGGATCAGACAAGTTTAAAGTCATATCTTGATCATAGATGGACAGTTTAAATAGTTTAAATAGAAGCAAGCACTTTTCTCCATTCATTATATTTGCATACATTAAAACAAAATGTGTTACTTGTCTTCCAGATAGGTGTCATTAAAAAGATATCAGATTCCCATCCACATTTCATATCTTCCAGTGACTTTGGGGATTCTGGTTTTGCAAGTCCTGATGTAACTTCTGTTATGATGCAATATATATTTTTTATAGGTGAAACTCCTGTTCAAATTCAACATAAAATATCACACACAGACATATTTTTGGAGCTTGCTATACTACTTATGTATGAACTGATCATTAAACCTCTGTTGAACAGTTACTTTCGAACAGCTTATGCAATCACGTTTTGCGTGAGAAAGACAAACCACCATCATCATTCTGCTTAACATGCAAACACTGTGGTAACATACCCACCAGAGATGTACAAGATAAGCAGCGACTATCTCACTGAGTTTCTTTACTTTCTAGCAGTCTCCCTTAGAAGCCAGTGCACTTTAACACAGTGTGTATTATCCAAGCTCCTCATAGGCCACATAATTACAGGTTGTTTTACCTTCAGGGTTTACTGAAGGAATTTCAGGGTAAGCTTTTGAGTATATACATTTTTTAAAATCCTCACACTACAGGTAAACAATTGGTATGACTGAACTATTAAAAGGGTATAATCTAAAATCTACTGGTAAAACATGTCACTATATCAAATCACAATATTACTACCTTTTGACTTGCTTTTGATCATCAAAAATAATTAACGTATATTAAATGTAAATAATATTGTAGAACATTTTATATCTACATTAATATCTCTTTCTCATTACAGTCTACAGCCATATCAATAATCTGTCAAATATATTAGCTTACATTCAATTTGCTTTGAAAATTGTTCAGTATAATATCATTTTGATTTGTTTTTCTGAGACTCATCGTCTCAGGTGGCCGAACAGTTCTTAAGTGGCTAACCTGTCTGCATTACTTACAAACTTATAGCATGTCTGCATGTACTGGACTTGATTCCTACAGGATGTATTGACCTCTTCTGTCTGTCAGATAATCAGTAACCCTCTTTCTGCTGTTAAAAATGAATTGAAGCAGATATGACATCTTTGACACAAGACTGGTGTTGTCCTCATAAGATTATACACAGTTAAAGATTTGAACTTTTAGAAATGAGTGTAGTAATCTGATCTGTAGAAATGTGGCCACATACTAAACTCTACAACCTCCAACTTGTGTTAAACCAGATGTGCAGCAGGTTTAAGTTACAGTGACATCTGGTGGTATTAAAGTGATTTCTACAGGACACAGCAGAGATGATTTCATGTTGTTTGTTTTAGACAACATAGATTTAAATCCCTCTTAAACCTTAAACTACAGCCAAATAATGACTACGTCCACTGTAATTTTGTATTACGTTTTAACAATATACCACATATTATACCTGATTTAAGAGTTTTACCTCCACATAAGGAATAGACCTGTCCTACTGTCCTATCGATGTTTGAAGATATGGTTTCTGGTATTTTTCGAAGGCTGATCAGATAAAAAGCATTAAACTATCATCCCTCTGGATTTACTATCTTCAAAGGAAACATCTTGGTAACATTCAAGCTTCAGGCGCACACCCCAAGAGGCATTGCCCTTTATCACCAACAGATGGCGACATTAGTTTGTTAGATGTTCAACTCAGCAGCATTGTGCGAGCCAGTTCAGTTGATACAGGTTACATGCACTCACTTTTTAAATACTAAAATCTTTGTCTTATTCAGAATCATTAGCACATCTTTTATTTTTATAACATTCAAGGCAATAAAGCTGCACTTTGTGCTGGAGCGAGATCAGTTTATCAAAGCCCTGCGGCCTGTATATGACGATGAGAGTTTCATTTTCACATTGTGTTAACTCTTTCACTGAAGTCATCCAACATATTGTTTTCTTCACAGCCTGTACGGGGAGCTTGAGATCGTCTCTAGGAGGGAAGCAGAGAGGGGGACGTGCAGAGCAAAAGTGCCCTTTTCTATTTCATCGGCCTCACATAAATTAGCACCCACCCGACTGATTCAGTGAAGCCATCTTTTGTGAGCCACCCTTTCTACTGACCTGACCCTCATAAATGTAATTGGCAGGGTTACAATTTGTTTTCTCCGTTCACAAGCCTGTCATTGGCCAAATAGCACATATTCTATGTGTGAAAGTAAAGATATTTTTGTAGAAAGACCAACATTTGGAGTAGGGTTTTTGTTTTTCTTTTATATTAAGCATTTCTGAAGAAGTATTCAAATCTTTTACCTAGGTAAAAGTACCAGTACAACAATGTAAAAATACTCTATTACAAGTAAAAGCCCTTCATCCCAAATCATACTTAAGTAAAAGTGCAGAAGTATTAGCAGTAAAATATACTTAAAGAGTCAAAAACAAATGTATTCATTCTGCTGTAAAATGAACCCCATGACTGATATATTATTATATTTGATATAATTAGATTGTTAATACTGATGTACTAATACGTAAAGACCATTTTCTATAATCTTAGGGGTTTTTTTGTAAATTATTGACACCTCTTTGGCCTAGTTATTTAAATGAAACCACCAAAGAAATAACTCTTTGGTGGAACTGCTAACAATTCAGAAACATCTGAAACCTGATAAGAGGCCCCAACTACACATTGCTTTTATTTAAAGCGTCACAAGCCAAAACGGTTCAATCTGTAACAATGTATTGCATTTTATAAGCTTATTATAGTCCTTTGTTTGTTCGTTTTTAATCTGAAAAGTGACCAAATAGTTCTCAAATGAATGTAGTTGAGTAAAAAAGATACAATATTTCCTTCTGAAATGTAGTAGAGTAGAAGTATAAAGTATCATGAAATGAAAATACTCAAGTTAAGTTCAAGTACCTCAAAATTCAAAACTGTACTAAAATACAGTACTTGAGAAAATGTACTTAGTTACTTTTCACCACTGCAGGCCAGATGTTCAGCTGTAGACTGACACTGGCCTGTCAAAAGCAGGCGGTCCTTTGCTGCATTCAGGGATCGTCGTAAATTGGAAAAACTTTAGACGAGTGGGCCTTTCATTGATACTTTTTTTGTTCTTATTTGAACAGACTTCTTAAAAAATGTCTAAATGGGATTGTGGTGTTTTATTTCTTATCTTTAAATTCCTAAGCGAGTGCTTTTGTTTGTTGTAACAGTTGTAAACAACACAAAATCCAATCTACGAAATCTAATCTGACAAGTGTTCCTTATTTACTTAAACTGCTAAACAATAACATCTAAAGGAAAAAATATAATTTAACCGCCTCTAGTTGCAAGGGGTTATCTATTTCTATCACATTTCAATCATCTTTGTTGGGCAGCTGACTTGCGCTGAAATTGTAGTTTCTATATTTCCAACAGGCCTGAATGTAGCATTAGCTAGCTCTTCGCCTCTCTTCAAAGATGCAGCAGTGACTGCTGGCTGGGTTCAGTACGAGCTGTTGACCTGCTCTGGGATGTGTGTGACCGTGTCCGAGCGACTTTTAACATGTGAAAAGAAGAAACTAAGCGGAGTAAACACATTGAGATTCTCAGCAAGAAACTACGGAGAAAAGTTTTACTTCTGAACAGAGTCGTTGGAAGGAAAAGAAGTTGGCGACTTCGGTACGTGAACTGCTTTTTTGACAACTTTACCATAGCCTGGCTAACACAATTTAGCTAACAAGTTATTTATCATAAGGATTTATCTTCTTGGGTTATTCTGTCGATATTAATGGTGTGTTTGTTAGAGATGATGAGAAACACTGGATTTTTTAAACCTTGTTCCCTCCACTTGGGTTGTCGTTAAAAAAGTGAAGAAAATTTAACGTTACCAGTTTGCCGTTGCTCAATTTCAGCAAAACAAATTGATTACGCTCAGAGTCACAGAGTGTGAACGTTACTCAACATCTGCATGCGTGTATTTTTCTCTTATGAATTTAGCCCCTCAGGAGTCATGTACTCGTGTAAAAACACTGCACCACATTCCTCCAGCTCCTCCGCATTTGACGTGCATTGCTTGCAGACATTGCATAAAGATTTTAGGTACATTTTGTGTGTAATATAATTTCACAATCCCCAAGCTTAGAAGCCCTAGAGGGGGGCGGGAGTTTCAGTAAGATAAGGGATGTTTGTCTTTCAGTTGAGTGAACTTTGATCAGCTGCTTGAATCTGGTATATATATTTTTTCTTTTTTTAGGGAATGAGATTTTTCCACTTAAGCATTGACTTGTGAGAAAAACTCACCTCCACGCTGCAGTTGAATCATCTGCTATTTCCTCTTTCCCTGCATCCCAATTTCCCCCCCTACGGTGCCCCTACTTGGCCCCAACAAACCTAATTGTTTTTTCTAATGAGCACCCCAGTGAGACACAGTGAGGTTTTAAATTCAGGCTGTTCATAGGTCATTGACTTTCCCCACCAGCTGTTAAAGAAGAATGGAGCCAAATCAATCAGTTACCAGTGAAAAGTTCCATCTTTTGCTTATTTGACCTCACTTGACCTCTTAGACAATAACGTCTCAACTTCATTTAAGATAAATGTTGCCTCGATACGATTAACAGCGCTGTCTTCCAGGTGGTCCAGACAGGAAACTGCCCAAGTGTGTCTTGGATCTCAGAATTGGCACTTAATTCCCTTCTTCCCGAGTCTTGGTATGCTGCATCTGTGATTAAAATTACCAAAGCTGCAGAATGCAAAAGTGGTTTCAACTATAATTTTGACAACCTGCGTCTGAGCTTTTCATAAGTCACCTTCCGTATTATTGGTGTTTATTTGACGCTGCTTTGAAGACAGTTCAGGATCTCACGAGACCCCGAAGCTTTTGCAAGTTCCAGCTAGGGTTACACTGTTAGAATTAAAGGTCGACTTTAAACTAGACCTGACAACATGGTGTATGTCTGAAGGTGGAGAGTGTGTGTCATACGTAATTAAGCATTCCAGACACCCGAGGGAGGTCAAACTCTGTGGTTTTGTTGTTATGACGTCGACAAACCCCAACGAGTGCACGAGGGAGCTGGTTGCCCTGAAGATGTGGTGTAATGCACCTTTAAATGGGCACCATCCAATTCTATTTATTTCTAAACTTGCCGTCTAATTTTAACCAGCAGCCCCGTCCTCTTCCTCCCTAACACTGGAGGACATAATGGAGGACTGCTTACCCTCTTGTTGTCTACCATTTATAGTTTTTAAGAAATGGAAGTCTTCATTTGTCATTTGCCAATTAAGATGGCGCTTGCCAACTTCACTTGCCAGGTATGCATTTCAAAGTCTGCATTCTGCGGTTGTAGGTCGTCAGTGGGGAGGTGAAAATTGCTATTTCTCCTTTTTCACCACAGCGGGGAATGATTATTCTCCCATTAAGGGCTATTTTGGCTGGGTAGTACGTGCACCATATGGGCAAAGCTCTTCACAGTGCTCTGTGGGTGTTCATCGGGATGGATCACTTATCGCCACATCTAAGCAGCATGCTCAAAAATGTAGTGGGCTAAAATAAGAGGCTCATATGCTGTCGTGTCTGTGGGAAGTCACTGGTTAGGGCTGTGCTTTTGTAGATTTTTTTGTGGATTTGATTGAGGTGAAGAGAGACTGTCAGGGTTTATTGTTTACCCCAGTGAATGAAGAGCTGTTAGTCTCTTAAGGCCTGTGTGTCGGGGGACAAACTGCAGGAGTAATGTGGGAAAGAGGGCACTCACAGAAAGGCTGTTTGTCAGGGGGTATTTTCTGCCGGGGTAGACGGGGTAAGAGGGTAAGAGAGAGGTCATGCAAGATAAACATAGCACCAATGCTGAAATAATAAAGACTCTCTGTCTCAGTTAACCAGTAGGACCCTGGACCTCTGCTTGCAATGCCAGGTTGGATTTTTATTTGTTCTGAATGTAAACATCCGTCCTGACTGGTGGCGTCTCAAAGAAACTCGCACCACCATGTCTGACTGACGACATCTCAGGGGACTTATGTCATACTTCCACATTCTCTCGGGCCTTGTTGGGGCAGACGGTGAATTGCGACTGAATGCGGTAGGTCTCCGACTGTGAGAGAGCGGGGCAGCAGGAATTTTCTAAAACTATTTTTAGCTTCTCCTCCCATCAACTTGTTTTGCACAAGGAAAAATCAGTTTTTGTTGTTAATTGTTGCACAAAAGGCTGATTAAGTTCCTTTTTGTGTTCAGATGCTGGTCCAGCCTATATGTCATCAGTTGTCTGCACTGTCAATTGACCTGTGGATTGGCAGCAATCTTGGTATCCAATTAGGGCTGCAATTAACAATTATTGTCATTATCCCTTTGATCTTCCACTTATTTTCTTGATTATTTGATGTATCCTTTAATCTATGAAATGGTGAAAAATGCTAATCACAATTTCCTGGAGCCCAAGATGATGCCATCAAATTGTTTGTTTTGTCCAAAAAACCATGCAAGAAACTATTACATAAGACAAAGTTGAGCAGAAAATACTTACAATTGAGAAGCTGCAACTAGGAAATATGTGGGGTTTTTTTGCGTGAAAAATAACTCAAACTATTAATCAGTTATCAAAATCTTCAGCTCTACATACAATAAATGTTTTTTGATTGGATATCCTGTCACTTCCTTAATGTCTTGTCTGTGCCCTCTGTAACCCTTCCTGAGGAGACGGAGAAAGTGACAGCAGAAGTTTCATTTTCCTCTGGCTTCCTCTCTAGACATGTTCGCTGGTCTCACTTCTCTCATAATCTTGACAGGCTGTCAATGGTGAAAAATACTCCAGATAGTCATCACCCCCCAGGGACCTTTTTTTTCTTTAACACATCAGGCTTGAGGTCTTAGTTCAAGGTATACGTTTGTCTGCGGGCAAGTGAGGCTTTTAACACATTTGTGGTGATGACTCAGTATAAATGACCTCTTTATTTGCATGAGTGCTGTATCTTGGCCAGCATCTGTCCCCCTTAATCATCTGTTTTGTTGTGCTTTAAAGAAAGGAATTCAGGCTTTGACCGCGTGGATCAGTGTAAAGCCTGGCGATTAGAGGAACAAGGAAGTTTATCAGCCCATCTGAAGAAGTGATCCATTGCAGGTCTTTCTTTTAATAACCATCAGATTGGCTCTTGTAGCATCTGTCTTCCATTAAGGGGCAAATTGCGGATTCCCATGTAGGGAGGTTCATGCTGCGGGTAATGCAGTCATCAGCTGTGGGAACCAAATGCTCTCCATTTGTGTGAAAGGGCAGCTAATTCAAGCACAGGTGGCCAGCTTAGCATGAATGTTAGCCTGTATGTAGTGTTTTCTCTAGGATTTGAAATTAGGCCATGCCCCCTCCCTATGAAAACAATGATTTGGATTTGCCATATGTCAGCAAACAGGAGGTGGAAGTTAATGAATTACGATTGTTGAATTCTGTCCAGATGCGTTAAGATTGTAGGTTACACTGACTAACCGTGTCCAGTAAGGCGTTTTTCACTTTCTCCACCCACACCATCTTACTACACCTACAGACAGCCTTTGATAAGACACTGGAAAAACAGTTTTAAAACCCAGACATCTACAGTATATCTAGGTTTTGAGCCCAGTAATTCTAGTCTAGCCTCTTGTTGACCGAAGACAGATTAGCAGAGTTTTGGTCTGGTCATTAAGTGGGGTTAGCTCAGAGGTCATAGTAGGTGGGATTATCAGAGGATTTTATTAGTTCACTGTTCACCGAGACAAGTTCAAAGCCTGCCCCTCAACATGAACACCACTCCTACAGGTTAGGCAAACTAACCCACCACTTCAAACTCAATCGGCCGAGTTTGGTCAAAGACTGTCTGAGGGGGCTTCATTCGTGAAGAATGTCATTGTAGCAGTGCTGCATTGACTGAGCATAAATCAGCATGTCTTACAGCGTTTGTTATCCTTTTTTCCTCTCAAAGATGCAACAAGATTATTGAGCAACAGACACATTATATGGATAAAAGTTCAGTTTTTATTCTCTGGTCACTGACTTGTATTTTTAATTGAAATATTTTCCAATCTGGGTCAAACATAGTTGGTATATGTGTCCAAAAGTGAACATACATTTCATTTTAGGGTAAAAGAATTGATCCTTTTATTCATTTGTTGTGCTTTGCAGTAGGGTGATCAAAAACAGTTTAAAAGCTGCTGAATTATTTTTGTCCAGTAAGCTTTACTTTAGTCCAGGCTGCAGCTGCACGGACCCTACAGTCAAGCAGTAATCTTAATGTGCAGATCCAGCGCTGTGACTTTTCTCCTTGCATTCCTGCACATCTTAATTGGCGAACCTCCGGGCAGTGGGATCGGTTTGGCCTCGGCTGGCCTGGCTGTCAGCTCGGCACAGTGGCCAGCAAATGCACAAGGAACAATGCCCATCCTAATCCCTCAATAATTCCTGCTCCTCTGATCTAGCTGGCCCAAGAATGTGATGTTTAAAAGGCCAGAGGCTCACCAGGAATCACAGGGAGCCAAGTTCTCATGCACAGTCTTCCATGATGATTTGCTGTAAAGAGCCAGAGAGGCAGTGATGTGAGAAACTGGCAGCACAGTGGCTCCGAAGGGACACACCTCATCATTAAGAGCACCACTGCCTGGCATGAAAGATTAGAAAAATACATGCCACCAGCGGTGAACCTGTAATCTCAGTGGACGGTTTTACTGATAATGAGAGACTTGTTTTGATGTAACAGAGATATTTGTAACACTTAACTATTTGTTTAAACTGGTCAGAATTATATCAAATTTATTTGTTTGTGGTGAGCTCCTTTGTTTCATTCTTTAGTTATTTTACATTCAAGCATTCATAATATCATATTTGTGTTGGTGACTTTTTTGTGAAGCACTTTGAAACGCTGGTTTTACGGTACTTTACAATTATAGAAGAGATACTCAATATGATTGTAGTTCAAAACGCACTCACAGAGGTTCTCAAACCCTCTCGCGTTTGCTTTGTAGCGTCCATTCATCTCCCACTCCTGCCCTTTCCCTACCGATTAGCATGAGCTCATATCACAGTCGCCCCTACATACCTCAACCCCGGCTACACTATACATTACCAAGTGGCTGACATGAGCTAACCCAGAGCAGCGAGCAGGGGAATGGGAAGAATTTCCCTCTTACAGTAAGACATGATTAGACTGTGGCTTGTTTGCCTCACTGCAGTGAGCCAAGCCAGTGGAGAAGGCATGGGTTACTTGACAAAATAATAAAAGACTAACTTACAGTCAAAGCTAAACTTAGAGGGTTTTATAATAAGAACACTCCAAGAAGGATCAACATTTCTATGCTTTGTCTTTTGTTTTGTCAGCTCCAGAGGCCAGAGTGCCATGCCAGAGGGGTCCCATTCTGCTCTCCACCAGGGCCCAATGGGGGAAGGTAAGATCAATGCAGTTATATTCCGTATGACCCATTCTCTGATCATTGCTGCCTATGGATTGACCAGTCTTACAATATGGAGCTTTAATATGTCAGTTTATTCCTACTGGTATATTTGGTTACCCAGGGCAGTGTTCTAACATAACACAGAGGAAGCAAATGGAAAAAATGCTGGAAATGGAAGAAAAGAGGAAATGTAGGGGCTTTGAGAGGCCGAGCTGAGAGAGCAATGAACTCCCCTCCTACAGTCCCGGCTGGCAGAGAGGTTCTTTGTGTGGCTGTGGAGCTCGGCCAACCCCCTTCATACAGCTGAAACTTCTGTACGCTCACACATATCAAACCAGAGTCTGTCAGAATCACCGACAGCTAAGATGGTTAGTCTAGCCAGCGGTGCTGACCTTGTATGCTGGGGGCCACTCAAATTACATATTATTTTAGTGTTCATTATCTTCAGTCACAGAGCCACAGCATTGACACAGGGCCTCTTTGTATCTGTTTGCCTGTTCTGTCCCTCAACCCCCCCCCCCCCCCCCCCAACGCCTCCTCTCTTCTCTACTGAACACATTTGGCACTTGGCTTCCACTTTGGCTAAAGAATACCAATGTGTCAGTGGTTCCCTTTTTCTTCTGCGCCTGTCCTTTTGGTTCAGCCTTGGCCAGAGGAGGCTTTTGGCCTGAGGAGACGTGTGCCGCCTTCATGAAAATTTCTCTCTTCATTTCCTCAAAAGGCCACTCTGCACCGACTACACATACTCACAGTTCATATTGCAGCTTAGATGTCTAGCATGAAATCACCTTGGCATGACAGAACACCCACTTGAAGTTGAAACATTTCCAGGTGGATTTTTGTTTGCGGACCAGTCGGAGTTAAAGCGTGACTGACCTAGTTCCCCAGATGTGGATGGTTAGATGGTAATTAAGGGGCAGGGCAGCTGGTAATGCGCTATCTGTGTGAGGTGATGATTGGATGTGGTTAACAGACAGGAGGAATGCACACGGTGAAAGGAAACCCCCCAGTCTGTCTGGTCAAGGTAAACAACAAAAACGTTGTGGTGACCATCCAGCTCCAACTGCTCCGAAGGGTCAAAGGGTTATGAAATGAACAGAAGCTGTTATGATTTCACCACTAGTAGGCTTGGTATGGCACCGGCATAAAGGCAAATATTTCGGCTCTGCTCCAAGGTGCACCCAGATGTTCTTTTTAGTATTTGTTCACAGTGCTTTGCTTTGAATCCTTTTTCCAGACGAACTGGATGACAAAAACCCACATAAGAGTCCTCATAATTTCCACCGAAACTTCCTGAACTTTCATCACCATGGTGGAATGCGAACCAGCAATCATTGTATCCCGTATATGAAATATCTCCTGAAAAGCTAGTGTACGTCCAGCCTGTCAATCCAGAGGACCGTGGCTCAGGCCTGAGGCAGCATGGAGCAGCTCTCTCAAAGATAAGGACTCCCTCTGACCTACTTAACCCCTGGCAGGAATGTAGCTGTGTGTGCAGAATGTACAGCTTTAAAGGGGTTCTGGGGGGACGGACGGATCATCTCCATTCTCTGCAGCTTTTCCAGACCAGTGGGCATAGGGTTGTGGACATAGATAGATGATGGCAGGGATGGCTGCGTCTCTGAGTGGGCTTGTTAATGGAGCTCCTGGACTGGAACTCTTTCACCGCTTAATTGCCTGTGGTGTTAAATCACAGGCAGCCTCAGGTGAACCTGCAACAACTCCTGTTCAGCAAAGTTTTGAAGTCATGCACAGAAACCCAATGAAACTTCAGACAGCCCCTTGTTCTGTACTCTAACTACTGTTTCATATGTTTATGTAAATCATTACACAACATAACCACCATTGTAATGGCTTTTATACAGCCCCACATTCACTGTATTTCATTTCATTGTTTGGCTCAGACTCCCATACTCCTCACAAAATAATTTATTTCAGTGTAAATCATTTTACAGCCCCCTACAATAGCATTCCTCCTATAGAGCTCTTCCGCTAGATTACCCACATTAGTTACAGGCTTTCTGTTTTGAGTGTTCCTGTTAGATGGCCTCTTAGAAACTCATTTAAATCTATAAAACTCCTTATCAACTTCCTCCGTAACACTTAGCACTCAGCTGAGGTTTGATAAGCAAGCGTGCAGCGCGTTCAAAGATTTTTATCTGTTTGCAGATATGGTGTTAAAGTACAGTAATGGCTCAGTCATGTTTAATGTAGTGTATTCAATACTTTTTCTTGTGATTTATTATAGCATGAAAAAAAAAACAAAGCTGCTCTGTATTCAGTAATGTATGCAAAAAACAGATAAAAGTAAGTCCCAAAGCAAGATGTCAAATTCCTCATTTGACTGCCGTGTATAGAAAGTGTGAATGTCTGAACCGCAAGAAAAACAGCATCACACCCTTTATAACGTAGCATGTGATAAACAGCTTGATGTGAAGTAAATGGAGTCCTCCCTGACCTCCTCCCCTCCACACTTCACACAGCTGTCCTGCCACCAGCCTGCGTGGACTCTGCGGAAAGGTGCTAACAGGACAGCAGTTTGGTTGTAAACTGTCAAACTGGTGGTAGAGTTTACAATGGACTCACACCTCTGGCCTCCGTCAGGTCCAGATGGCGTGTGTTGTCCAGAGGAAATGGTAGCTTTGAATAGATGGAGGGCTTGCTGTGTGTGCTAGTGCCTGAAGGGCTCCTGGAGGGAGGGAGGGGGGGGGAGGGCTTGTTGATGGTGGAGTCTCCTAAGTGGATCATCACATGCCTATGCACTGAGGTCAGCTGGCACGGCAGGATCCTTTAAGAGCCAGGGGAGGTTTACAGGATTAAATGTGAGCTATTTGATGAGTTTTGAGCTGTTGGTACTTTTGAGAAATCTACCTCTTTGAAACATGTCACTCTTAAATGCTGGCATAGTGATATTGTTTCCCTACCTCACATCCTGTTTTTATCTGCATATTATAAGGTTGAATCTACAAACAGAAATGTTTTGGTTTTTTTTCCATTTCATATCAGGCTTTCTGAGAAACTGTAGTAAGATAAGACAGTATTTTGCAATAGTAGCCACCCTTTTACCACATGTTTGTCTGAGCATTTCAGGAATCAAAAAGATCTTTTAAAGTACACAAGTGTCAAAGTGTTTACGTATACTTGGTAAATGAGTGAAAGCGCAGTTAGTTTCACTTTTGAACACTAGAATTCCCCTAAAATTTCCCAGCACAACATTTTGACCTTGACTGTCACTGTGGAATGCAGGTTCAGTTTGCATGTGTGAACTCAGCCTCTGTCATCCAAAGCCATATATTTACCGACTTTCTGGCTAATTATTAACTCAGCATTAAAAGCTCCTTGTGAAGCCAAAGGCAGGTGTAAATCAAACAAAATCTTTTATATGTAAAAGGCTGTTGAAAGCAGAAACTCCTTGATGTGACCTAAATTCTTCTCTCCATCAAGGCATAAGAAATCAATCCAGTCTCAGTGTCTAATTGTTCTGACTCATGCTGTTTGATAATGGTCTGTGAAGACCCCTGGAGGCACCCTCTAGGCTTGTGCCTCCTGCCCTCCTGTGGGGCAGCCATTCACCGTTGCCAGGTGGGGAGGAGTTTTTCCCATGGGGATCAGTACATGACTACCTCCCCTGTCTCCCAACACCCACTGGGGGAGGAGCTGAATGCCAGAAGTTGTGGAGGGGTGTTGAAGAAGGAAGTTCTGAGTGGATCTTGAGGGGCGGAAGGGCTTTATTAAGATGTAGCGCAAAACATCATTCTCTCTTTATCCCCTAAGGAAAACAGGGTCACACACTGTGCCCTTGGCTCTGAAAGATAAGTTAGCAGATTAGCAGTCGCCTCAAGAGCCAGTTTGATGTTGTGTTTTTGTTTCTTCCTTGCTTGTGAGTGAACATACTTAATCAGCCAACGAGGAAGTAAGATTTTCCACCTTGTTACATGGTTTAATATGGGAGGTAAAAGTTGTCTTTATGGCCAGTGGGAATCTCCACAAAATAATTACTCTTTTTGCAAGCACAGTAAAGGAAAACAGATGGAAAGACAGCAAGAATGTGCTCCAAACTCTTTTTTTTTTTTTTTTTTTTTAAGGAAGTTATGTTGCAAGAAAAGTTGTAAACTTAACTGAAAACACTTCGGGTGGTGTAGACTCATCCCAAATTACTGGCACTTGAAAAAGTCAATTGTGTCTTAAAGGTATAAAGATATGAAAAGACAAGTACCAGGAAATAAGGGATCAAACAATATTTCACATTTTTATTGTCAGTGGTCATGCGGTTGCATGTGAGATCAAGGTGTTCTTAGGAGTTGTATCACAAGGGGGACTTTAAATGTGATTCATTGTCCGCTGGATTCAAATTCATCACCATTTGGTACATGAGTCACTATGAATCAAGCAGGAGCGGCTGTGTGACGGGCTACTAACAGAGCACGCAGGGGCTTGTTCTTTGTCAGTGGGGTGTTCTTGTCTCTGATGCTGTCACTCTTACTCTTATTGCTTGTTTTCTGTGCTTAACGCTAACGCAAATGACAGACTTGCCATTGGCAGCGTCGCAGTGAATACTTAGAGGAGCCAAGCTGCTTCAGAGATGTGTCTGTTACCCACTATCCGTTTTTCAGTGGTAAGAGAAAGTCCTTTCTGATGCTGCCTTTATGCAGCTTTAGAGTGAGGATTTGCATGCTGAACATTGATATAGGCTGTGTTGTTCCTGTTTCTTTTCCCCTAATTTGGTTAGAAAGCAAAAGGCCACAGGCCAGACAGGAAAACACAGCGGAACTTTAGCACAAAGTCTGGATTATTGATATTTATAGGCAAATACTGAGTGAAGTTTGACTGAGGGTTGTAGTAAGTTCAGTAAAAATAGTCATCAAGGTGTGTCTCACTGGGAGACAGCGCCTCTTTTCGCATGTAGTGCTCACTCATCATTCATCATATTAAAAGTGTAGTTATAGGAGTCGGAGGGATTACAGACAGGCTAAAAGGAACATATTGAAAAATCATCGTGGACTTTGACACCTTCTCCTTTGGTGGATGAATCTCATCACTGCTGTCTTCTAAGGTATGCAACGATCGGTACATTAGAACATGTATCAGTTACAACAATCAACAATTATATGTTGTTTTACTTTATAGAAATATTTTAAACATATAATTAATACAACTTGACAGGGATTATTATAGTCTGTTGTTTACGCTTGTAACAGTGTCCATTGTGCTCTTTGGAACCTGCACTATAATCTTTTGGCTGACGTAATTATTATTCTTGTTTGTGTCTACTTTGTTTCCTAATACCTTAAGATAGTAGACAATGTGTTACGATATTTCCATCCTGTCATGAGTGCAAAACAGACACGTGATAAGACAGGTACGTAGACAAGGCAGTTTTAAACGATGGAAAAAAGAAGACTTGAGTACGTCCTTGGTAGGATTTGCATGGTTATCTGCATAGAGGCTGGTTTGCATGAACTGATGAGAAAATGCGAGTCACATCATCACAGGATTTTGCAAGCAACAACTAACGTCATAGCTTATATGCTGTGGCTTATCGTGTCCTCAGAGGAGGTGGTAATATTTAGCTGGAAATAGTTGTTGCTCTGGTTTGCCAGATCATGTCAGTGGACGCTCTGGTTGGAATATTAGCGACTCCTTCTTAGATGTGTCTGTCATTAATCAAGCACGCTAAGATTGTTTTTACACAAGCCAGAAGGTTTTCTATATAAAGGAATGCTTTGTGTCCCACACGCCAACAAACTCAGACAGATAGAGATCATTTCTGTCATTCGTGTGACTGTTGCCTTTTAGAAAAGTTAATAACCAGGTGCTCGGGGTATTCATTTCAGTGTTTCTGTTCACCTCTTCCACCACCTTATTAGGCACTTCATGTCATTCATATAACCATGATGTCAGAGGCAGAATAGTTTCATGAACTGTCTGCATTGTTAAGCTCAGACCAAAATAGCAAAAAGCGTAGACTTTACATTAGTAGCTCTAGACTGATTAGTCATCGAGCCCTTCGGACGGTGAGTGAATGTACTGACTGTTTTCAGCGATGAAACAGACACGATGAAACATTCACTCTCAATCACCTGTCATAATCCTCACACTCACTTGCTTCTCATCAAGTGAACGGTCCTGGACAAAGATCTTGTTTTGTTCATTGTTCAAAATCACTTTCCATTAACTTTAACTTTACATGGTAACTTGGTAACTGGTCGTATTAGTGTGCGGTGGAACTGCATTAAAGCAAACTACTGTCCAGGGGATTTGGGTTCAGGGAAGCAACAAAAGAAAGAGGAAGGTCATGCCTGTAGCATTAACACACCTTTGTCTGTAAATGTTAACCTCGGCTTAACAGCCAGGAAACTGGAATTCAAAGAATTACAATGAGGGGTTGGGAGGTTTTTTGGGGGGGAATTTCAAGCATTTTTCTTTTAGTAACAACATTAGTAATCTGTTCACATACAAGCAACTGATCAAATGTTCACATAGACTCTACACACTATGTGAACAGTATTGCTGGTGTGTTTGTTGAGCCTAAGTGGACTTTGAAAAACTGCTGTAAGTTGTTGAAGTTAGAGGGCTGTCTGAAATGCAGTCCAAATACTATACTATCTCTGTAGCCCTGATTTTGTTAATGATTATGTCTGTGAGTTAACAACTGTACCGATGCAGTGCTGAAACAAAGGAGAGTGTTGTGTTTTGTTGAGGTTGTATACTTTGTGAAGTTGTGGTGTGTGAATGAATGTGGAAGCCCATGGCTTGGCTTAAATGGAAATTTTGCTCTGGACCATATACTTAACTGTCTTCACAACCATGCTGTGTAAGTTATGATTTAACAGGTCAGTCCACTGAGCTGTTGTTGTCAATAAGTGCAAATATGCTAAAAATTCTGAACTATAGACAGTACCAGTCAAAGGTTTTGACAAACCTTCCCATTCACTTGATTGAAAAAGTGTGTCCTGACTTTTGAATGGTACTATAGATGTGAAGGCATCATTCCCTCACATAAGATCTGTATGAACGTTTTGTAGCAGTGAATGTGAAGCACAGACTTTCTTCACACCAGAATGACTTTTACCTGCATGTGTTAAATCTCTCTGATGATTACCTTTATGACATACCATATTTAGCTGTTGACAGTGTGTGGATTTATGTGCATTTTCCAAAGATCTCCTGTTTCAAACAGTTATCACTTTTTAAACACAAAAGTGTGTTTGCTGATGTTATATATGATCGTTTTGCAGAAAACAGATGGTTTAAACTATTCTACACTGCTCACTGCTCCTGTTACGGTGGTTTCTTTTTATAGACCTTTCCCTGCAGTTATTGCCAAAACATCATTGGCATTTGTGCTTTAAAGGGTGAATTCCACGAACTATTTTTCCTTCCAATAAAGTTAATGGCAACAAATTTGCTGTTAAAGCGGTCAGAAAGCTGTACTTATCTTTGATCCATTTGAGTTGCTGGAGAGAAAAACTATGTATGCATGTATGTTTATTCTTTCTCAATAATTACTCTCCATTATGGCAACAAGAAAATTGCAAGATCAACAATATTGAACATAGAAATCCACTTTATAGATATATATCACATTAAAATATGACAGTGACGAAGAACACCGTTCATACTATGTATGGATATATACTGTGCATGGAACAAAACACCAGAAATCATTATTTTTCAAGTGAAATCTTGTTTTACTGTATATTTTAAACTAAAGTCAAAGATAAATGTGATACCAGGCAGTTTGCATTTCTCCACATCTGACAACAGGGTGGCACAGTAATGGCTATGGCCTTGCCACTGTGGCTACAGATCCCTCAGAGATTAGTGATAAATGTTTGCAGATGCTGAAGAGACACTGTGGCACCGAGCATGACCAGACACTCTGCTTTTACACCGTCTGTAAGATAATGGTTGCTTATTATTTAGTATATCAAGAGGACTGCAGTATAACTGATGCACATTTGATTGTCTGTAAATGCTTGATAAAGTGGAGTCATAGAGGATGTAGACTACACTGCAGATCATGAGTCATCTTTGTCCCGAGTGACTGGAAGGATGGAAACACTTTGCAGCGGATTGCATCGGGAGCAGGGCTTATCGTAGACCTGCATGTTGACCAGGTCATTTGCATTCCTCTGCACGGTCTGTTTCAACAAAGTCAGTAGTGAGTGGTCCATCATGGCTGTTTTCCCCTTAAACATGTGGTGTGTGATACCAGCCACAGATAATGCCTGCCTGCAGAGGCCATATCTGAAGTGACCAATCAAAGCTGAGCTTGCGATGGAGTCAAGTATGTGCTCAAATCTTGCAAGATAAGTCAAATGTTACTTCTACACTACTACTGTGCACTCTTTAGTACAGTCCAGGTAGATCTGCACTATTCTAGCACTTCTGAATTTAATTCTGAACACAGATAAGCTATATAAACTAGAAAATTGTGAAAATGTGCAAGCTCTGTGTTGATTTTGGGCTACTCCTCATTGTGCTGTTCCTCCCTTTCCCTTTGACTTGGCATGGACTGCAGTTTGCAGCACAGCAGCTTTGTTATAAAGGGATATTGGGTGGGAGGAAGAGAAAGGAAGAAGGGAGTTTCACACGCCAGACACGGTGCAGGTCAAAACCAAAAGTAAAGACAGAAGTGGCAAAGGAAGCAGATGCCTCATTTTAATTCATTGTGGTGTAGTGAGAGTAATAGCCCACCACTACACTCCTTTTACACCATCAACCCTGTGATTTGTCACGGAGCGTAAACAGAGTTTTCTCTAGTGGTCAGCTCCTGCTTGCCAGCTCATCCGTTTCTCCCAGTGAGGTTTAGCATGGGAACTGTGTTGTTGGGACGGCTTGGTGTGGATTGTGGAGCAAGCAGTGCAGCGTGAACGAGGCTCTCATGAGCTCAGTACTGACTCATGGAAAGTTAAAAGATGCCAGAAGGTGGGTGGGTGTATGTGTGTGTGTGTGTCTGAATAAACTGGAAGGCAGTTTGATTCTTCATGTGAAGCCCATCATCCAGCTGCCTGTCGCACTTTTTTCAAGGCTTCATAAATCACAGACTTCAGGCACTTCCCAGGCTCTCATGAAATATTTTGCTTGTTTAGCATAATTTATTCCAAGGAGAACAGTAAAAGGTTATATGTTCTCTATAAAACTGTATATGGGAGATAAGTCAAGTGAGTATGCTGGTTAAAAGCGAATCCATCAGCCTCTAACAGACTGCTGAAATACCTTTTCTCTACAGCATCAGGTTTGTGTTATCGGCTGTGGGCTGCTGACCAATGATGCAAATCTAATGATGAACATATTTAAGCTTAAGCTTGTCAACACCGGAGTAGGGGAGTGTATTTCAAACTCATGATATAAACTACATCTGTAGGCTATCAACACCAAATTATGCTCTCCATCCCCACTTGGCAATATCACTTACCTGAGTCATTTCATTAATGTTTTGCTTTATGATGGTTTGTGCCTCATACAACCCCATTTATTAGCCTGAAGTCAAATTACACGACAAAGCCTCATTTCTTCAGCTTGGCAAAATGGGTTTGACCCTTTTTGCCCTCCGAATATTTCAGGAAATGGAGTTCTACACACAGTGGCCACTCAGTGGCCCATTCTCACACCGCCATGACTTCATATATTTAGGAAACTTTTGTAAGGAAAATTCCCCATCTGGCCAGGAAGGATGTGAAACTGAATATGGATGCCATTTCTCTTAAATTCAAACGTAGCCCAATAAAGACATATAAACAAACCTCCTGGTCCCTTTCCCCCCCTTTTTTTTCTTCTCATCAGTTTTCCCTCTCTCTGTTTTTCCAAGGTTAGTCCTTCAACAGTCAGGAGAACAAGAGGAAATGGCTGGATTTTCCATAGAATATGCAGTGTTGTAATTGGGCAATGTCGGTAATGATTTGAGCAAGGCTTTTTACCGTAAACCACTCCTCGCTGCCTCAGGCTGGGAGTAGAAATGCAGAGACTTGTGTTTTATTGATTTCTGAATAGTGGTCTGTTCAATGTAGCTAGAACGTTTACAGAATTATATTTATCTGACTTTCCAGACCACTGACTATATAAAATTGAAATTTAACCAATAAAAATAGCAGATGTTTTAAAGTGAAACTCAAACCAAACTGTATCTTTTGAAATATGAAACACTCAACCCCTTAAGGCTTGAAAGGTTGCCATAATAAGTGTGTAGTGTCTCTTTTACAGAAGTCAGTTGGATACACTGTTTTACTGCTTATGTCTCAAATCCTGACACCTGTCCTCTGTCTGTGTCCCTCTCACCTGTCCCAGAATCTCCTCAGTTGTCCTCGCCCCTCTTCGCCACTGAACATGACCGGGCAAACGTTGACTTGGGACCAGACTGCTACAGCCGGCTATGTGTGGAGCCACTGGACGGAGAGGGTGAACGTCCAGTGAGCCTGGTGTCCACCCTGTCCTCTGGCTCATCCCGTGATAGTCGCAGCCTTTTTGGGAGCACCGTTGCCCTTCCTTCCTCCAGCACCCCACCCGTACCGTGCGAGGAGGACATAGACTTGGTGCTCAGCCCAGCTGTAGAGCAGGCAGGGGACCACAGTCCCACCCTCACAGGCTCCAGAGGTCACTGGCGGGAACAGCTGGAGCCCAGGGTGATCAGCAACCAGTGGAACAACAACAACGCCACCTCCAACAAGAAAGCAAGTGATAAAATACTTCAAACCCCTGCCTCTCCTGTCGTCACGGACACCATGGCACCCAACCCAAAGCTGACCTATGTGGACCGTGTTGTCATGGAGATCATTGAGACAGAGCGCATGTATGTCAAGGACCTGCGCAGCATCGTGGAGGTGAGGGTTATGCTGACTGACTGAATTTTCTGTTACAGTGACTGTTTTTCACTTTAAGCCAAGCATTCACTGCCAGCCAACCGTTTGATAATATAGAGGGTAAATCATCAGTATTCTGTGTATTTAAAGCACATGTTTGGCTTGGATTAATATGAAACTATGACTTAATGTCTGCAGCACACTGCAGAGGTGATTTACTGAATTTGGCTAGCCAGGAGCCAAAATAGAGGAACTGGACTCAACGGCTGTTGAGACCAAATAATGTGTCCTCTATTCCAAGCAGCTGTCTGTGGCCACAAATGATTTTGGTACTTGTAAAATATCCAATCATTTTTTCTTTTTCTTTACCAGGTTCCTTTCAGATCTCCTGCTTTCTAAATAAATAAGTCAGTTTACAAAAATGCATGTCTCACATCTGGCAGTTGTATGTATTGTTTATAGATTTCTAGCTCATACAGATCAAGGCTGTCGAGCAGTTTATGATCTGGTCGTAGTGTTGTATATAAACCATTTTGTATATTTACAGTGCACTGAAAGTTTACAGCCTGTAGTATAAGATCACAGATTGTGCTCATATCTGGAGTTCAAACACAGAGTCATATCTGGGACACAGCGCAGGTCTTCCATGGCCTTGTGATCTTAGTCAAAGATCGTAGAAATCTCATCTTAGAGATGTAAAGCATGGAAAGTGGGCCAGGGATGATATCACCACTCAACAGACCACTTTTCTACCTTTTGTAGTCTGGAAACAACTTCCAGACAAAGAAACCTCCTTGGCTCTCAATCTTCCTCGGTCTTGCATAGAAACAGGAGTACTCTGCTGTCAAACAGTCGCCGCTGCGCTGATGGTAATGTCTTTAACACGTGAGGCATTTCTGAAACAGACTGGCAGTAAACCAGCTAGCACCTCTCCTCACCTTGTCTCTGACTGTGCTGGCGTCTGGCAGTTGCTGCGGGAGGGAGCGCACCCCTCGCCTCAGCTTGAATAACGGCTTGCTCCTGACAAACACTTCCAGGACTTCTAAGTATTTCAGTTGACAGGCGCAGCAGCCCTGCTTGGTCTGGCCCCGGTCATACAGGCCCTGCAGCGAGCTCCAGACTAGCCTGAGCTCTCAGGCCCTCCCAGCCAACACAAACACGTCCATCTTTGCGCCAACTGGAGAAATAACACAGATGAAAGGATAGCAATGGGGTTTTTCCATAGAATACCGTGTGGGAACTTGGTCTACTACAGATATATCTTTTATCCTTTTGTGATTACACTATGGCTTCAATAACATTGATTCCATATGACTTATTTTAATTTCACACCAGGGCTTGAATCTGACAAAGGTGTGTGAAAATGTTTCTTCAGTAAACTAATTCAAAGTTTCAAAGTGATATTGACACTGAGCCCACAAGCAGCTGTTGAGGCCGTGTCCATCCTTGCCTTTGGATGTATTTTATCACTCACTCGCAGATCTCTCACTCTCAACTGTCTGTCCATGGAATAAAGTTTTGAGAACAGCTGTTCGACCCAGTTGGTCTCACATGTCTAAAAACATCCCCAACACCTGGCCTGAACACACCCACAACAATCATACTCAACATTGTTAAAGCAAGAATGTGGTCTGTGCTTATGAGCTCAGAAAGAGCTTGCTGTATAATTCTTAAATCTTTTTAAGAATTTTTGATTTGTCCGCTTTGTCCCAAAACAGTCCTGCTTATTTTTTCATAAAGCACAGCTTGTAGCGCCATAAGCTAGGAGACTCCACACACAGCAGTATATCTCTCACGCTATGCTATAGGTCACGTGTATATGGTGTTAACACTTGTGGTGAGTTTTTCTATAGGAGACTATGAGACGCCCTGCTGACTGCAAGTCAGCATTGCTCTCACTGCACTGGAATTCTCCATCCATCCACGACCGGCTACAGTTCATTCACTAGTGCGACGTGATGACTCTACTCTTAATCTGGTGTCCTGTTAAGTGTGTGTGTGTGTGTGTGTGTGTTTGCACCACATCGTTAGGACAGATGGGTGTGTATACAAGCTGTTTACTGGTATGCTCTTTATTTAGTCGCTGCGTGTGTGCGAGTTTGTCTCTCGTCAACATACTCCTCTACTTGTGTGGAGTTGTTTGTGTAACACATGAGTGTGTAATTGGGCATGAGGGATGGTGATCATCCAGATGTTGGCATATTCGGCTTCTGTTTTTAAGATATTTTTATCTGCTTCAGTGTACTCCCGAGGCCCAAGGGTAGCCGGGTCCTGGGAGGGGAACAAACTGGTGATGTTTATGGTCTGGGTACAACAGAACCTCTTCCAGAAACACACACACACACTGACCATTAGTCAATGGAACAAATCCTTAAAAGGGTTCTTTAAAGATCACATCACTTACATGTGAATTAATGATGCTTCTTTTTAAAATCAGAAAAGCCTTGAAATCCTGATACACTTGACTATTTATGTACATTAAATGAAAAAGATGTCATACACTGTAGCAATCAGTTGGACAAACCAAATGTCTTTGATGATTGTTCATCAAAGAGTATATAAGGAGGACACAAGGGGAGAAATGTCTCTCTATTATTATACTCTTTCTGTTGGTAAGAATGTGCAAGTGCTTGTGTTACACATGTCACCACATATTGAAATGAGCTGTCTGTTTTTTAACTCAATTTTTAACTCAATCACTACTGTTTTTCCAGGACTATTTGGCTCACATTATCGATATGAGTAACCTTCCCATACGGCCAGAGCAAGTGTGTGCTCTGTTTGGAAACATAGAGGATATTTATGAGTTCAACAGGTGAGTTTTTTTTTTAAAGATATTTTTACTTAAGAACAACTTAAGCTACTGATTATACTTGAAGAGACACTGATTCATGGTAGCCTGGCACAGCAGAGAAGACAGGCATTGAAAAATTATGACTTCCTCATATACTTACTTTGGGCGAGGAATACTTTCACACACTTTGAAGTGTTGAAAATAAGATATGAGGAATGTTATGAATGCAAGACGCGTATTTCACTCGTTGCTGATACTTCCCCCAGTGATTCAAAACGGATACAGTGAGCAATAAAGAGCAACACACACTACAATAAACACACTTTTTGCACATATCTGAAAGCCATGGAGCTTTACATTTAATCATCTTATGTCAGCAAGTGCTCATTGCTGACCACGCTGCTTGCCAAAACACACATTAACATTCCTCTCTCCTCTCACAGTGAGGACTCTGCCTGGTAATGCCAAGGCTATCATACAGCACTGACGCCCATATAGGGAAGATTTGATTCTTATTACTTTTTAATAAAATTCTGACCAGCTGTACAAGAGCGATAGAAAGTTTTTTACAGATTTTGGATCCAAAGGGCTTCTAGTGCTATTTTGAGTAAAGGGATTACATCACAGTTAGAGGGTTGTACTCTTTTTAAGTAATGCTTAGAAATCAAGATAGCCTTTTTCAAGCTTTAATCAAGCCTTTTTTCATGTCACATTTGGGTCATGGCATGCTCGTGTCAGCCTGTGAACAGGTGCCACATGTTTACTTAATTTTGCAACACAGGTGTGCCAGTTTGCAGGAGGCTGCCCAGGGGAAAGCATATTTTTGCTGTGAGAGAGAGATAAGTCTCTCTACAGTGTTTTAAAAGCTATGTGGTCATTTTTTCACCCTTCCAGGGATCACATAGACCATCTATTGTACACACTGTACGGTACAGTATGTACAGTAGATGACTTGCTAACAGTATGTTACTATGCTGTAATTCAAACCCTTGCAGAACCAACATTAACTGATGATTAACTGATGACCTGCTTTGCTTTTATCCAGGAGTTTCTGTTCTTTATAACACTTAATCCTCTCCAAACCTTAAATATTGTTAACCAAGTAATCATGTGGTATGAAAAAATATTGACACTGTGTCCAATTTCAGCATCAAGATTTTTGTCATTGTACCATAAACATGTTGACACAGTTGCTTGTAGTCAAGCGTCATAGATCGCGTCTTTGATCTGACTCATGGAACATGGTGTGATGAATTGTGTTTGATTGTCATAACTTGATCTGTTTTGTTAACGATAGCTTTCGTGCCAAGAACTATTTTTCCACATATCCAGCCCTCATTTACACGGTGATGTCACACTGTGTAAAACGGTAGAATGCCGTACAAATGTCAGGATTCGCTTTCCCAAGCAGAGAACAAAGCTTGTATTTGATGGGACTGTAAGCATGTATACTTCCAAGTCAAATGCATGTTTGTCATGCTCAGCCTTGACATGCAAGAGGGCTCATTTTTAACATGTATGTATGCTGCCCTCTAGTGGTGATGTTTCTTAACAAGGGACAAATCTCACTCAAAGCAAAAATAGTCAATAGCAAATAATAATCAGTTTCAAAGTATTAGTGTTGATTTATTGATAGTAGCCACTAATCATTATTCCCTCCTTCTTTTCTTCCTTCCTCCCTTTGTGGTTCATTTCTGTTTTTGCTTTCTTTCCTAGATGTTACTTTTAGATTAACACGTCTATTAACATTCAACTTTCTCTTTTTTTTTGTTAGTGAACTACTGCAGTCCTTGGACATGTGTGAGAATGACCCTGTGGCTATCGCCCGGTGTTTTGTAGATAAGGTGAGTATAGCCATCTTCCTCACAGCAGTATCAGCTCCTCAAGGAAATAAACAGTAGTGATGTTTTGTCTTCCTTTTGTTTCCCCAGAGTGAATACTTTGAAATCTACACCCAGTACTGCACCAACTATCCAAAGTAAGTATCTAGGAAATATCCTTTTTAAAGGTGGAGTGTGTAGGATTTAGTAGCATATAGCAGTGAGGTTGCAGATTGCAACAAACTGATTACCCCTCCCCTTCCAAGCGTGAAGGAGAACCTATGGTGGCTGCGAAAAAAAAACACAGAAGGCCCTCTCTAGAGCCAGTGCCTGGTTTGTCCATTCTGGGCTACTGTAGAAACATGGTGGTGCAACATGGCAGGCTCTTAATGTAGATATAGAGGGCTCATTCTAAGGTAATGAAAACACAACGATTCTTATTTTCAGGTGATTAAACACTAATTAAAACATTCTTGTGAATATAATTTTCCATTTCTGCCAAGTTTTTTCCTCTAGATGCCACTAAATTCTACACACTACTCCTTTAAGTATCCTTTTGTTGATGACTCCAGATGCGACGTGTCCTTAAATGTCATTCTCTGCTCCTCCAGCTCAGTGGCAGCACTGACCGACTGCATGAGGAGTAAAACTTTGGCCAAGTTCTTTAGGGATCGTCAGGCTGCTCTGAAGCGTTCCCTCCCTTTGGGCTCCTACCTGCTCAAGCCAGTCCAGAGGATCCTGAAGTATCACCTGCTGCTTCAGGTACAGAATGCCCTCAGTGGTCATTTTGCTTTTTATGCTTTTTTTATGCCTAAAGGTTTAAAAACTATTTAGTATTTTACAAGGCAAAAGTACAGAAAAATCAGAAAAAAGACTGATTTGGACTCATCTTTGTTTTATTGTGCCTGATCTCTTTTTAAAGGAAATTGCAAAGCACTTTGACCCGTATGAGGAAGGATATGACGTGGTTCAGGAGGCCATAGACACTATGACAGGAGTGGCCTGGTACATCAACGATATGAAGAGGAAACATGAGCACGCAGTCCGAGTGCAGGTCAGTTGGAATTACCATACAAACACTCATACATGCAGTGTTTGGATATGGTACATAGACAGTGAAGATGTATTTGCATGCAGTATTCTCCCTCTTTTTCCCCCTTCTCTCTCTTCACAGTCAGACGTATTCGTTCTTTTTGTTTATTTTACTTCTGTGGTCCTCTGAAACACTCTCAGTGCCACTATAACTCTTCCTGCTCCCATGGGAGCCTAGAGGGCCCAAAGTAATTTCTTTCATTTATTATTCCACATATTTGTTTCTCTTAATGAAGCAGCCCTGTGTGACTTCCATCATGTGTAAATATATATTTTAAAACTCCAAATCTCTGAGCAGATATTGTCTAAAGCAAATCCATGAACCCTCACAATTTGTCACAATTTGGCATTGACCTGTAAGCCTTCTATCAAGTCTAGTTGAATGTTAGAGTGAAGACTACGGCTTTTTAATGATTTCCTTGGTTTGAGTCATTGAGTGGCTGGTTCACCTCTTTGATTTTCTTTGTAGGGATGTTTTATAAGGATTAAAAATAAAAGTTGACATTGAGCTGTATTTTCTTACACGCCGAAGGAACACGGCTGACAGTGTGTTTGGGGGGGGGGGGTTGTGCTTTCATGTGCATCTGCAGGAGATACAGTCTCTTCTGATCAACTGGAAGGGTCCTGACCTGACCACCTATGGAGAGCTGGTGCTGGAGGGCACCTTTCATGTCCTACGGGCAAAGAACACCCGTACCCTCTTCCTCTTCGAAAAGATGCTCCTCATTACCAAGAAAAGAGGGGAACACTATGTCTACAAGATCCACATCTCAGTATGGTTTTTGACATTTTTTTATTGATCAGTGATTTGATAGTTTAAAAAAAAATGTAATGTGGATAAATGATGACATCTGTGTGTAACAGAAAACCGAATAAGATCATATTTCCTGTCACATTACATGAGATTTATATTATAAAGACACATTTTTTAATAAGATAGCAAATTAATAACTTACTCAGCTGGGTTTAACCTCCACTGCATCACTGCGTTCATTGTGATTTCAGTGCTCCACCCTAATGCTACTTGACAGTGCAAAGGATCCCCTGCTCTTCAGTGTCATCCATTTCAAGCATCCCAAGCAACCCCATACAGCGCAGGTAAATGTGAACTGTAGTACACCAGTAACTGTCAACCCTTTTCACCCCTGCAGCACAGTTACACAACACATAATATTGCATTTCAGTCAATGAGTTCAGGATTATCACAAAACAGTCATTTTTTTTCAAACACTTCAGAGCCGCTGGGTTTGACTGTATTATGTCTCTATTCTGTATGCATGTGTGTATTTGATGTATCTTTATTAGCGTGAATGACTCTTTCTAAATGACAAGGGCTTGTTGTTCCAGGCCAAGTCAGTAGAAGAGAAGCGTCTCTGGGCCCATCACATTAAGAGGCTCATTCTTGAGAACCACAACACCATCGTCCCACCGAAGGTAAACAGCATCGTCGCATCACACAGGATTTCTCTCTCCTTAGATACTGAAGAATCACCTTGTATTAAAACACACTCTCTTTCTTTAAAGGCAAAAGACGCCATCCTGGACAATTCTAACTGTAAGTGTTACAAATGGAGTAACTTTTGTTATGCTGGGACCAATTTAACTGTTGCTATAGCAACCGAAGATGCTGCTTACCAAAGAGAGGGTGGTTCATTTTCAGAGGAAAATATGGAATGCTGTTTAAATAACCAGGCGTAGCCGCCCATATCCTATGTAAAGAAAATTGTTTTTGTAATTGCGATTCTGAGTGTCATGACATATCTTCTCACTGCCTAGATCCTGGGAAGTACCACTATAGTCCTGAGAGGCTGAAGAGAGCCGAGTCCTGTCAAGCTGAAGACTTCCATCACGCAGGACGAAATGGGAGGAGGAGATCAGGTAAAAGAACCACCCCTACTCCATTTTGTATCCATAAACTCACAAACAAACATTTCTGTCTGTATCTATTTGTAATAGTAATAGGGTTTCATGTTTAAAAAAATATTTGTAAAAGAAAAGCATTGTTGATCGTCCCATTTTCAATTTCTCTCTTTTTAGAGCCAGCAAAACAAATCATAAGGAGCACAAAAGGTTGGTACATTGTTGTCACATCGGATTTTGGCAGACGAAAGAGCAGATTCATTAACAGTGGGTCAGTTAGATCCACATTCTGGGCACCGACCAGTGGCCCAGCAGCCCCACAGCCCCCCCTTCCCCAAGGTTATTTTCTATCTGTCGAATAAGAGCTTGACATGTCTCCATCTCGCTTCTACTTTGTTCTCCCACAAAGACACCTGGAAAACAGATCAAAAGACACACACACTCACACCCATAATGAAGTTAATTATATGCCACATTGGTCGAAAGCTTTGTCATACACAAGCTCTTTTCAGTAGTCAAATTCAACCTTGCCTTCAGATCTGGGCGTCTCCCCGCTCTCATCTATTCTAATTGGCCATTATGAAAGAGAAAACCTCAAGAGAGAAAACCAGTGTAATGAAGAAGCAATTTTCATGTCAACCTTCCCATCATGGTGAGGGAGTAGGTCATCACATCCTGGCTAATTGCATCATGTCCAGTTTGAGTCTGTGAGAGGAAGATGTTTCTAATTGGTATTTATCTAATCACAAGGCCTCCCTTAAGTCTGGGCCAGACTAACTGCTGCCCCAATCACTCTAGAGGTAGAGATTGTGTCCTGACCGTAATTGTACAAGATGCATGTGGTACTCAGGTTATTTCGTCATACAATGTTTGACTTGAGCGTGCTTTGTTTTTTCAAGGTTATTGACTCTCATTCATTCTTTTATCTCCTCCTCTTCTTTATCTTTCTACTCCATTCAGCTGTTTTGAAGGTAAGTATGAAATCCAAATGTAGTCTTTTTTTTGAAACCTTGATAAGCTTTTTCATTTTGTTGTAGAAAAGCAGTTTATTTAGGTCACTGTGCTGTGGTGAGATATGGTTTGCCCGGTTTTGACTCAGCAGTTCAAACTTTCCATTCTAAATGCAAAAGAACTCCAATCAAAAAATGAAAAAAGTGCAAAACTAATCTTCACAGAACATACTTTGACTTGCCTTGGATTACAAAAACCATATCTCACCCAAAGCTAAAGCAGCTTTATGAGTATTCCATCCCATTTACAGCCTTGCAATCACAAGATGGCTCTAGCACTGGCCTTGCAATAACAAACCACATGTCTATGACTTCACGCTACAGCATGCAGACAGTGAGGGTGCACTGCTGGGGGATAGGTGCTCCCTTCAGCCAGCCACTAGTGTCAGTACGTTGGCCTCCAGTCTAGGCGAGCCCCAGGCTGAGAGGCCATGTGTGGAGGATCTAATTCCCAGAAGGGACTCTCTGGAGAAGCTAAGTCCTACTGACAGTGACCCGAAACTGGGCTCTTCACCCAGTGAGGGGGGGCTGGAGCTGCAGAAGTCAGAGGAGGAGGAGGAGGGAGAGATTTACAAGGAAGATATACTGATGGGAGAAGACCAGGTAGCCGACTTTGCCAGCTCAGTGCTGGCAGCCATCTCCTGCTGGCACTATAGAGCCAGGGCTTTGCTTTCTACTCACTTCACAACGGTGAGGGTTTCTGCCACCCACGGGTTTCCCATTTCCTGCTCTATTCCACCGGCTTACCTATACTCTCTGACACTCTTTCTCCCACGCTGGCTCTCATCCCTCTCCCTCTGCTTCTTCATAAACAGAACCAACTAACACCTGCTACCTTTTGCACTGTGCACATTAAATGCCTCTATTCGTACTCATGCTATTGAAGTGCATGGATTGAAGTTCTCCCGGACTGCTAACAGTGAACTCTAAAACCGCATGGGTGAAACCTAAAAGTTATACTTGCGTGTCTTTGCTTGTGTTGGTTTTTTCTTTGGAGTTGAAGGTCATCCCACTGTGCATGAACTATTGTATGTTTTCCTCATCTGTGTAATTACAGTGTGCTGTGTTTCATAATTTTTTTTTTTTTTGGGCGGACATGATTGATCATGAAGCTTATGCTGTTTAAACCATGCCTGGATTTGCATTACAACCAGTGGCTTAATGTGTCCTGTTAAATGCTGTTTGACTTCAAAGGTTAATGAAGCCATCTAATTAAATGATCATTATAATAGCAAGAGCTTTGCTCTTTGATAATCATATTACCTAATCATATTTTCCCTTTGAATTTTCATAATTACAAAGTCTTTGTTAGGTTAATTGTTATACCCCTATTGTTTCTGAATATGTATGAATACATGTCATTTCAATTTGAAGACTTTCATTATACCCATTGTAGTGGGTTTTTCAAGGATGACTTGAATACACATTAAGTATCTAGTAAATGTTTGTCCACTTTGACGGATACTTCTGCTGCATGCTGCGTCACAGTGTGGTCTCTAGGAGCATGTAGAATAAAAACTCATTTTCATGCCATGTTTTGCTTTTTCAGGATGATCAGAGCAGAGATGCAGCTGAACTGCAAACTACACCAGGAGAGGAGGCGGAAACTCAAAGCCATGAGGAAAAACATGGGGATGTGGCTATGACAGAAACTCTCAGCACACAGGTACATTTGTACAAACAATCTTTCAGCCTCATTTCCAGGCTTTATTGGCCCATCTGTGAGGGTACATGTGACTTGTATTCACTGTGTCAGAGAATGCCCATCTATCCTCATACCTGATTGCTTTGTTTGTTACTAAACCTATTTTCTAAGCTTTGTATGTGTTTGTTGTAATCTCTCTGTGTATGAGAGCAAGCTGATTCAATACTACAATAGATAGTAAAGTATTGTAAATAAGTTTCCTACCTAATAGGTGCCCTTTGCCATGAGCACAGCATTTCTCTGAGGCCATTTAAATCATAGCAGGAGCTGTGTTAGTACCTTCAGTATATTTGTAGTCCCACAAGTTAAAATTACACACACACACACACACACACACACACACACTATTATCCAGTGGTCAGCACTCCCACTGAGAAAGGCAACATTTGATTTAGGAGCCAGGTGCAGCTCTTACCTGATTCTTATGGTAACTTAGTGAAACAGCTTTTGTACTGAGCAGAGCACACAGCAGGTTATTATTCTTCCTAACCTTATCTCAACCCCACAGCTCCAAACTGCACACTTTGCAAATGCAGGCAACACCTGGAAACAAATTTAGATTAATGGCAGACTACGTTGACATCAGCACTATGAACATGTAAGAGCCGCAGACATTGCCATGTTCACCATTTAACTCGCCATGGGTAACAAAAATGGTCCAGTAAGGAATTATTAGCAACCAAGCTGCAAATGCAATCACAGTGTCTTCACTTTTTAACCAAGCCTTGGTATTGTACATGAAATGGATCGGTGCAATAAAGCTCAAGTGGGCCTCATAATATAAAACACATGCATCATAAATTGTGGATGCTTTAGATTAAACTGCCTAGTTGACTTTGAAAGGGTCTATTAAGTTAATGGCAAATGGAGAGTGCTCGCCATCATAATGTCTCTTTTACTCATTACGTCCCACTTTGCAAACACTCCTATCATGTTTCAGGTCAATGTGGAGGAGCTGTGCCCTCTAGACTGTGTCCCTCAAGCAAAGAGCAGCGATCAGCTGGAAATGCATTACTCCCAATGCCTTGAGTCTCCTGTCTCCCCTTCCCAAATGCAAGAAGCAGTAACCCCAGAACCCATGGATAACTCTAGAGGAACTGGAGAGGAAGAGGAGGAAGGAGGGAGTGATTCTTCGGGTCTCCATGTGGAGGAGACGAGTGTACTGACGAATGGGGAGCTCTCAGAGGAAGAAGAGGAAGTGTTGTCAGACAATAAAAGCATCCTACCTTCCTCTGTGTTGGACCAGGCAAGTGTGATTGCGGAGCGCTTCATTAGCAGCCTGTCCAGACGGAGCAGTCTGGTTTCAGAGGACCTGGGTTCCCTGGCCTGCCCTTCACCCCTAACAGATGATGAAGCCTTCAAAAGCCCTTCGGCAAGCATGGACTTGGAAAAAGAGTCCCAAGTGTTGGCCAGCTCTTCCCCAGAGCCACACATGACCTCAGAGGTGAATCTGTCAACACCTGCGCATGAACCTGCACTCACCGCGCTCATCGAAGGGGAGCGCAGGTCCACACTCTCTAAACAGGATCGTCTTCTCATCCACAAAATCAGAAGATACTATGAGTATGCTGAGCACCAAGATGCTAACTTTAGCATCAAGCGCAGGGAAAGTCTCTCCTATATTCCAGCAGGTCTGGTCAGGCACCTGAGCCGACAGCTCGACAGTATTCCTCAGGAGCAGGCTGTCCCTGCCAGCCGGAAAGGCCTCTCTCGTAACCGGCCCACTTCCTGGTCTGTGTTTGACCTTCCTGGTTTAGAAAAGCGTCAAAAGACTGAAAAGAATCAAAAGACTGTACCACAGAGATCAGTGGAAGCCAAAGTAAGATCTCAGAGTTTCACTGATTCCTCTACCACAGATGAAGAGTTCAGACCCTCATCAGAGATGCTCAAGGTTTGGCAAGACATGGAATTGGAGGAGGAGGGCCAGAAAGACCAGCAGATTGTAGAGGAGAAAGTGAATGACTCAACATTACAAGTGACACAGTATATAAGCTTAGACACTAAAGATGTTAAAACCAGTAAGCAACCGCCTCAGATTTTAGAAGAGTGTGAAATAAGCACTGCCTTAGATGGTTCCCCCATCTCATCACCCACCACAAACTTTCCAGCAGTGGAAGGGGGATCTGGTCAGGACTCTAAGCTATGTAAAAGCCCCATGTCTCAAGATGAGAATCAAGACACCCATGGTCAACTGCCAAAGATTATTAGCCTCAGAACAAGTGTGGATGAAGAGCAGATCCTACAAGACATGGGAAAGATGAAAAACAAGGTGTTCCAGCTGGCACGTCAGTACAGCCAGCGCATCAAAAATAACAGACCTATGATCTGGCAGAAGAACCGAGAAATGGCAAGTCAACAAGGATTCAAGAATATGCCTGCTGTCCATGAGGAGAAGATACAAATGAGGAAAAAGGGTAAATAAAAAGCAAACGATGCCATATTGCTTTCTTTTGTAGTAACCTACCACTTTAACTAAGGTATGGAGAAAAATGAAAATCATTTTCTGTATGTCTGTCTGGGTTTTTTTGTATGTATGCAGGTAAACCCAACCTGAGATTGGCCTTGAACACTTGTGATCAGACGGTCATCCATGAACTGCGTTCCCCAAGTCCAGTCCAGACCCCCAGCTCTGGAGCCAGCTCCCAGAGCACAGTGACTGGCCCACAAAGCACAGAGTCAGACACCTTCCACTGGCCTGATGTACAAGAGCTGCGCACCAAGTACACCCCCTTCAAGCTGGAGACGGAGGCCTCCCACTCCTCAAAAGTAGACCACAGCTGCATAGTACCAAATGGGACGCTGGAATGCTGTACGAACAGGTGTAATGGTTGCTCACACAGGTACAGCAGCTCCTCAGACCTTCACAAAGCACTGACAGACAGTCCTACAACACAATCTCCTACGATAGAAGACTGGACCCAGCCCCAGTCCCGAACTCGGCTTCAGCCCCTGCTGTGCAGGTGGAGCTCCTTGGACCACATGCTTGGGTCTCTTCCTCTCCACGAAGTACAGAACCTGCAGGACCCTGTGAGGAGCTGCTACACCTCCAGTCAGGTGTCTCTAATAACAAGAGAAACCGGCAAACTCCAAGACGGAGACCACCTCCTCCAGGAGGGCCTAGACTGTCCCACAAAGCCTGCTGTCCTGACTTCAGGGAAAGTGTCAGAAAGTAATCTAGTGAAGAGCTTACGGGAGAAGTTCCAGAGTTTAAGCACAAGCTCGTGAACATGTGAATTTTGTAAATTTTTATTATCAGGAAGTATCACATTGAAAATGTACCTGCCAGTTATCTGATCCTTCTCAAAATCCCCTTCATGCACATCCTGTTTTTTCTTCCTAAAATGCAAATTGCAATTTGTTGTCTGCACAATGTTTTCAGTATAGGGGACACCGGGTGATGATTTGCGTATTTGCCACAAATGAAACATAAAAGGGATATTAGTGGTCATTGGTTCAGGCCATGAGGGGAAAGCGTTTTGTCTTTAAAAAGGTGTATTGCAATATTTGTACATTGGGTATTTTTCTGCACTGTACGATACAAAGTTGATGTAAATGTGTAAATAGTCCCGTTATCAACTGCAGATGAGGTCCTACTTTATTATTATAATCATCTATTTGGTTCCCACCCAGTCTTGCTATAATGACTATAGCACTGTTATCATTTAACCATGTAAACTGTCAGCTGTAGTTTCACAGGAAAGCAAAAAGGATCAAAACAAAACAGACTACTTCTACCGCCATGATGACAGCAGTCTCATCGACGAGAGAGCTCTACTCTCAGCAGAGGTTCTGATCGTATACCAAAGATTTTCCTTTTAACATTTGTTCACTATTAATACAAGTGGTCACAGCAATAATTTGCTTCCGCACCATCTGTTGCTGCTTCTATAACTTTTTACACATCACTGGAGCTTTATTTTTCTCAATATGTTGTATATTTTTCTTTAATAATATTTATGAAACTGTATATTTGGGAGAGATTGGCCTCATGTAAATACTGAGCAGTAGCAACCCATTTTTACTTTTCCATTCCAGAAAATATATTGTTTCATACTTGAAGTTGACCGTATTTTCAATAAAAACAGAAATGTTAAGTGTCCACAGGTGCCCTGTTTACTCTGTCATGCATTAATGTACATGCATGTATTATGACTTTAACATCACTTGAAAAAAAAGACCATCTTCAACTTTAATAATCCACTGGATAAGTGGAAGGAAGAATGCTTTCACATCTGTCTAAGACAGTTGTCTTGATTTTAGAGGATTGAATGTAGGAATAAAGGAGAATCAGGACTTTTTTATTGCAGTGTCCTGTACATGACCTGTTAAGAATGTGTCTTCTTGCCATGATGCTGTTCTGTGAAGTGACAGGAAGACTTAAGCTAGTAGACAAGGCTATAAATAGGATTTTAGAAATACTGACCTCATGAGCCCCAGTCCCCAAATGTGGGAAAAATATTCTGATATATCTTTTGTAGGCAAAACCTTTAACACTGATGGTCTGAGCAGTTTGTTCTATTTTGCAAAGGAGTCAACCCATGTTTATATTCTTAAAAGCAAGGTAGCTTATTTAATAGGGACAGTGAACATTGCTGGAAATGCACTGAAATGAGTTCATTTGTGAATCTGGCCCAGAAAAATAGCCAGCCCTCTTTCTGTAGCAATATATTTTTTGTTGTTAAATTTCAGTATATTGAGTTTATTAGCCCTGGTTGCTAAGAAAATATAAAAAAGCACAATTCCCAGACAAAAAAGGGGGACATGATGACCCTCAATGTCTTCAGCTCATATTAGCAGACCAACTAAACTGAGACAAAGCTCTGAACAGAAAATGATAGTTGCACCACATAAAACTCATTTCGGGGGACATGCTTATACAATTAGAATATATTGTGTATAAATTGCATTTTTAATGAGGTTTGAATGATTTGATCAGCGCCCTTTAATCTTAACTCACCAATAGAGAGAATAGAAACAGTGACAGTACTATTAGGTGGGCGCATGTGTGTGTCTTTATTAATCTGTGTTAGCTATCTTCTATTTAAAATGACTGCACAGCCGAGCCTCTGAGCCTCAGGATACCACGCGCCTGATGAATCCACGCGCGCTGTTTGGCTCTGAAGTGTATCATTTGTGCGTCAAAGCAGCAGGATACAGACAAACCTGCAGCGGATGTCAGCGGGGACTTCCTTCGCCGTAAAAGCGTGTTTAGTGCTCAGCAGCCGCCGCAATATGCGCTCGTCACTGAGGGATTTTACTTTGAACTAACGACCGGAAGCTGCATGTCTTTTTGTTTGTGCATTTGACGCTGATCGTACATACCAACCGGAGGAGAGTAGTTAAATCAGCAACTGGAGTCGGGCATTAACACCAGATACCAGTAACACCATATTTTCTCCGTCACATCATCATTTAACTCCGCGTTTTTATTATTATTTTTAATTTCTGGATTGGTGCAAAAAAACATCCTCGCCTCATTTTTTTCATGAAGAATGGGCTGCGCAATATCTGGTCTAGCAGCAAAATCAGAGTTTGGAGAGAGGATTACAGATGATGGTGCTGCTGTGCATCTCAGCGAGTATCACATTCAGATGATCAAGGAGTCATGGAAAGTTATCCGGGACGATATTGCGAAAGTTGGGATTATTATGTTTGTCAGGTGAGATACTTGAACCTTTTCTATACTTCTCAAGTGTTTGATGCATGAATAAGGAAAGCAAATAAATATTCTTATAGTTGGCTGATAAGCAGCATCAAAAATGTTAAATTACTGAACGTTATATTGATAATAAATTCACACATTAGAATTATAAGATAAGATCACATTGAGTAGCATTTATAAAGAATGCATGAATTTACACGGATATTTAAGGTTTAAGACATAATTCTGTGCATATAAAATAAGTAGAGGAAGAAGTTTTCTAAATGTAGCCTAAATGTTTTGGTTGTTGCAGCTGAAATGAATCCAGAGTATAAAAACATACAAACGAATATACAAATGAATTTACAATCTACATATCACATTTGCTGCCTCATACACTTGAACATGAAGCGCAACAAAGCAGCAAAATGTTTCAGTTCAGCCTTTTAAAACAGCTTTATGGTGAAACCTGTGCACCGTGTGATGGATGACCTGCTGGCCCAAGAGGAAGAGGTCTTGCAGATTACATGATGCCTGACCTTTTCATACATGCCAGAAACTGAACATCCAGCATCCCCCTCACCTCCACTGTGACCCTCTGCTCTGCCTTATGACCCACAGCTTGGAGCTGAATACCCCTCCTCCCTTCTAATCACTTCATATCACATCTTAACAGCATTATATAATAATAAACAGCTCCAGGTCTGCCATATTACTATACAATTAAAGGCATCAGCCATCAGGAAAATGCATTTTATCAATTATGATGATGACCAGCGTCCGGGAAAACATATTTTGCCCTTTAGCAGGGAGGATACACAAATGAGAATATATGGTGATAAAGACTGACGGACATTCAGGCTGCTGGATCAAGAATAAAGAGACTACCGGGCACATGGTTAGAAGCCCAATTAATGCCATGTGTCCCCAGGGTGACCTGAACAGTTGAAGGGATTGACCTTAGCGTGTTAGCCTGGAAATACACGGGCGTCTTGTGGGTCATGGCCCCCCAGGATCCCTGGGCTGTCAGGGCTCGTATCTCATGACTGAATAGTAGTTGTTACAGTAAAACAGTAAACAGCAAAGGGAAACACCTGTTTTTCAGCATGTGCTCGATCTGAATTTAACAGGCTCCATTTATCCTTGTTCTTCATATATACAATAAGACACTCTAAAGACTTAGGTGGGCTCTATTGATGAGTGCCAAATTAGCTATGAATAAAACCTCTGAGCAGCACCAATTAAAATTCCACTTGAGCAATATAGTGCTACATTGTCTGCATATAGTGCTACATTGTCTGCATATGTTATGCATGCTTGCATTTGCGCCCGTGTCTAGAGCACACACAATGGAATAACACCATCTCTCTCAATGTTTTGCTGGTATGTTGATATTGGCGGGGGGAACAAGAACAGCCAATTTCCCCTGTTGTCTCATCAATGGCGCTGGTGAGCACAGGCCTATGAATAGTGAGAAAGGATATTTCACAGTCATTTGGACAAGATGAAGGTTATGGCTTCTCTCTGAAAAGTAAGACATTCCTTACCAAAAAATACTACTTTCACCGAAGGGCAAACACATTCAGTTTATGTCGTTCAATCTGGCACAAAGTCAGAATACTTTAAAATAAATAGAGCTTGAATATTTGTCATTTTATGAAACGATAAGCACAGAACATGTACGCCACCTTATTATCTGCTTGTCAAAGGGCACAGAGCTACTGATGTTTTTCACAGCCGCCATTAGAAAGACCACCACTTCTCTAACACCTCTCCCAACACCTCTATTTGTCTGTCTATCTATCGGGGGGGGGGGGGGGGGGGCAACATGTTATAGACATGTAATGCATTTATTCATGAGGATTATGCTCCTTTATGTGTTGCAGGTTTAAAAACACTTGCAACCAGTACTAGAGTCCGTGTGGGGAAAAGAGAATAAACAGGAAATAGAGAAAAACAACACTGTTTGACCTGCCACACCCATAAGTATTTTAAATGATAATTATTATTAATGCCTAATCATGACTGTCTGTGTTATATCATTGTAACCTACATACATATATCAAATCTCAGCGGTTTAAATTGCGTCTATTATCTCCCACAGTAACAATAAAATCAGTGCTGTTAACAGCTGCTCTCAGCTCAAGTCCTTGTTTAAATCAAGTTTGAATTATAAACCTACATACCCATGTTTTCCAAGTCCACCTCACAACCTCTGATGATCATTATCCTTTATTTCCTGTCATTTTTCCTCCGACACCAACTTCTTACTGAAAAAGCAGAATTACTATACACATTGCATCTCAGTGTGAGCATAATACAACTGATACTTGTTGCGTGACTAATCACAGGTACCCCAGCTGGAGACTGGAAGGCTCGCTGATTGGATGGCAGCACGCTTAAACTCTCTGGTTAAGGAAATTGATTGAGGTTAAATCAGAAAAGGGAAACACTCGCGTTGTGTGAGCCTAGCAGGAGCAGTGTCTCTATTTGACTAAGATTTCCTCCCAGGCTCTGACAGGGCAGGCCAGCTCATCACAGCTCAGAGTGAAAATGAGGGTGGCTAACAAACTCACAGATTCACTGTGGCCTGTTACTGATTGCAGCCGTTGGGTGTAAAACCGGAGTGGAAGGCAGCAATGATAACAGGAATCAGGATATGATCAGAAAGGCACAATCAGATCTCTATTCAAAGTGTGGAGTGGAGAGAATGACTGGGGGGATGAGAGAGAAGCCCTTAATCGTTATGTTGATGAGCTGAAACTCACACATTCACACTCACAGGATTACAGTAGTGTGACTGTCTTTGCTTAGACTCTCGGGGTTATGTCATGTTAGTTAGGAAACTCAGGGGGAGGTTTGTTTTGGTGTGGGAATGAGTATGACAGGCTGCTCTTCATGAGCGGGCGCTCTCAGAGGCTCACGGATGGCTGCTTATACTGTTGTCTTGGTAACAGGTTGTTTGAGACCCATCCCGAATGCAAGGACGTCTTCTTCCTGTTCAGAGACGTGGAGGACCTGGAGAGGTTGAGGACCAGCCGGGAACTCAGGGCACATGGCCTACGGTCAGTCGGAGACTCTGCACACATCAGCATCATCCAGGAGAGCATCTTTAATATCCAGTATCATCTAGCTCAACATTCATTCATCAGCTTCTGTCATTATGCAAAATTTTGATTTTGATTATTATATATTTTCTTTTTGTCAACAAATCCCATGACAACCATCAATGCATGAATCCATCTCTCAATACTTTCCGACCTTCCTACCATGTCTGTGGCATTCAGTTGCCCATTGTTTCCTACTGAAGGAGAAAATCTTTCAAAACAGCTCACATATATGTATCGTTTCATTTTTAAATAAGGTGTAGTAATTTCCTAAAACAGCTGGGCACTGTAGTTTCTAGGAAACGTTACTCAAGCAAATGTATGTTGTGTATTTGTTGGGGACTATTTTCATCTGCGGACTAATACACATTTGGTGCTCTTGTGCAGTGATTCCCAACCTTGTTTGTATGATGTAGCCAAACGGCTCTATCAGATGAGCTTGAGAACTCCTTCATCGACACCTAACATTAGTTATCACTATTAATAATATAAAGGTGGATTTTGTTACCACACAACAGTGATCCTGCCATTGTTAATGCTAACATTTGGGCTATTCTTTCTTTTTTTCTGTAAATCTGGTCAAGTTTTCATTCGTATTTCTACCACTTGGAGTAGCTGAAGGTGGACATTTTATAATAATAATATATTACAGACAATACAGATCAGCCTCACACCAATTTGTTATTCTAATTGTATTTTCCTCCAAAACACAAATACAGTTTATGGATCCTTTTTTTTTTTCAAAATCAAAACACAATTTCTGTTTTTTCAAATCATCAGAACTACACCACGAACTTTCCAGGTAGCCCTCTGGCAAGTACCCACTAAAATACAAGTGGTTAGGAATCACTGCTCTCATGTTACCCAGTGCAACGCTGTGGCCCATTGATGTGTTTTTAATCATTTTTGGACAACAATGGCATAGAGGAATAAGTTAAATCAGTGGCTATAGGGAATACTTGTTTGCAGGATCAATTTATTGTGTTTTGGTCTTTTCATTGGATTTGAATAATGTAGAATATCACTAGCCTCATCCTTTAAGATTTAATTTTATTTCTCTCCAGGCACCGCCTTTCACTTAAGTCACCCGAACAACAATATATGATAAAACTATATTGCATATAGTGTAGTGCGAGAGACATAAATCATAAGATAAGTGGCAGAGAAGAACACCTCATGTAGTCAGATCATTATAACGTTGCTTCCCACTCCACTGCAGATGGAGCCTGTGGCATCCATCACAAGCACTTGTGCGTTATTTCCCAGTATGCATCAGGCCTCTCTGTGTTCCTCTACACACGAGGCCAAGCCAGCCAATTACTGCCTGAGGACCTGAAGGTACAGAGGCTAGCGTGGCATTGTAAATTCAGTGATAAGGCCAAATGGCCCTTCAGCCGCACTCAGGGACATTAGTACAAATGTCCACGGTGGCAGTGAGACAGAGGTAGAGAGAGAGCTAAACCAACTCTAACCCTTTGTTCCATATTCATCTTCAAAACTGTCACGCACATACACACGCCGCAGTGATGCCAGACACACCTGCAAGCAACAAAGGAAATTGATCCTGTGGTGTTTTATCTAGGGAGAAAAATGTTTTTTTTGGAGGGGACAAAGTATTGTGTAATCAGTTGGTTTTTGCATCAAGTGTGAGCTAGATTGATAGATGCACAATCAATTTCATTTATTTTTCTTGGCATTTGAGTTGCTGAAACTGAAAATGTCAGCAGCCTTTCAACACAGAGGAGTGTCACACTTATCTACAGCGGAGGTGTATCAGTTGATAATCGCCTACTGCTAATTCACGATTAACTGGTGGATCAATCAGGCTGGATAGCTCATCCTCAGTCTCTTTTTCCACTTCTTTCAGGGTGATGTCTTTTATCGAGAAAAGCGTGGCTAGACTGGACCAGATGGAGAGATTGGAGGCTCTGGCTCTGGAGCTCGGAAAAAGCCATTATCATTACAACGCCCCACCTAAGTACTACAGTGTAAGACCCTGATGATCCCAGCAGTGCTGAGCTGCTGTCTGTTTTTGTGATGCTGCTTTGATTATAACAGAGTACACATGTTCTAATTTCAACTGATACTGCAGCTCTTTATTAGTCTCACCATTATACCGAGACCCCTAAAATCAATGCAGCTGAATGAACTGACCCGCTCCCAAAAACTGTAAAATGGAAACACACCTACTCTTGCAAATAACAGTAATAACAAAGGAGTGACATGTCAACTGGATACTAACCTAGTTACTGAGGCGTGAGCACGTCAGTAAGTATCTCACATAATTATTTTCCAGTATGTCGGAGCAGAATTCATCTGTGCCGTGCAGCCCATCCTGAAGGAGAGATGGACAGCTGAGCTGGAGGAGGCATGGAAGGTAAGGAGTGTCATTCAGCCTGTGTGTTTCCTTATTTGGGTGTTAGTCAGAGACACTTGGTAAGTGAAATAGGCTCGATGTGTGCAACCATCACGTCAGCAGGGATCACATCAGCGTCATGGTTCTGAACATCTCTGTGGCCTCGGCCGACATAACCAACCATGTCATGGTAGTCAACACTCCAGTTAGGCTAAATTTTGGTGAGGAAAAAACAGGCATGGCCATTTTGCTAATCCCGTGCAGTTTTGAGAAAAAACCATGCAGTTTTTTGCATGTGTTATTTTCACCTATTTTAAAAATGGTGTATTTGAATATTTCTGCATACTGGTATGACTGTTTAGCTGAGACTCTTGTGGATTCAATGAGCCCAACTGTATTCATGTGTGATGATGTTCAGTCTCCAATAGTAGCCATTTCATTGCAGTGAGACCATTTTTTGAAACTTCACTGTATAAAATGACCTACTGTGACCTCTAAGATAATCACAGCCTCATGAAACTTTACAACCACAAACTAGAGACCGAGGGCATTCAGAGGATATATAGCTTTCCTAGGTATATTGACAATGGGGGGGTTTCTGAGCAGTTTCCAGAACAGAAGTACTCGTAATCCAATCACCGAAAAATGCAATTCTTACAGAAATCTTCAAATGTCAACAGTATTTGATACCACAGCATTTTATTTTGTCCACCATTTTTATCAACTCCTGAGTGGTCAAAAATGGTTCAATTTTGCACCAAATCTGTATAACAAATGGTATCAACCCAAAAATTGCTGCAATAATTTATGAGACATAATTGAGAATGGGAATGGCCATCATATTATGTATGTTCTAAGCACTTATACACTCTAAACTTTCAAAATTTGAATAAGCACTTAACCAAAACATATTTATTACAGATTTATGACTAGAAAACCTTGACACACAGTGTTGATCTGCATCTCAAATGAATCCTCAGGTTCCCAGCTTTCAGATGGTGAAAGCAGTGGGTCTCTAAGGGTTAATGCGCCATGTAACGTCAAGATGGAAACCAGTGCAACACAAGCTTGACTGATGGGAAAATTTACATCTCACTGAACCATACATGAGCATATTGAGAAAATGGGACATGGCTCTGTCACATCATGTTATATCACACCAACATCCCTTGTGTTATTAATATAAAGACACTTGAAAATAATGCTGTTGCTACTCCGGATTTATGCACAAGATAACATCCCTACCCCTTCAGTCCATAGAGTAGATAATAGCTTTTAAATGGATTCTGACAGTGGACAACATCAGGGTTACATCATTTTAAGGGGTTATAAGAAAGTATCTATTTGTGGCATCTGATAAAAAAAAACAACACATGTATAAGAGTAAATAATTTTTTGTTTTGCAATTATTTGCACTTTTTAGACTCTGTTTATTTGTAGCATCATCTTACATGAAAGAAAATATGATATAAATTTAAGGCTGCATTTCTGTATGTCTTTAAATGGATGGCCCTCTGCTGCTCTCTTGTGGTTGAAAGAGTGTCCTTCACCTGTGGAGAGCCCTGACCTAGTCCAATGTGTACTGTTTGTGATCCAGACTATGTTCCAGTACGTGACCAACCTAATGAAGCAGGGATACCAGGAGGAGAGCAACCGACAGCGGCAGCTAGCGGTGTCCCCGAAGGAAAGACCAGACAAGAAGAACACGGCGCTATGAGATGCTTCTTTCAACCACAACTCAAGACTGTTTTTACAAGTACAGCACAGAAATGTGTTCATGTATATAATGTACCTACTGTCTCGTTTTCTACATTGCTCATATATACCACACCCATTGTTTGCTATTTTACCAGAATGACAAAAATAATGCCGTGACTTTTAACAAAGCACTTTATTTCTGAACTTAAATTCCGCTGCAGTCCTCTCCCATGAGGTCAGCATGACATTACAAATGTTGACAAAATATGCTGCCTTGTAATCATGAACAGAAATGTAATTAGACTTACAGCCAATACTTTGTCTCTGTATTCATAACTCAAACATGCCTTTCAGTAAATCTACAACTTTTACCATTTTTTGTGCTGTTTATCTCAATCGTGACATTTAGAAATTGTATCTCATTCACTTTCAAATGAACTGAAGCCACACTAACTGAAGCTATACATTTTATACATTTTATTGGTGTTTAACAATTTCAGACCACCGGTTTTGACAGCTTGGTATGGACAAGGGGAAACATATCATTTATTGTACATCATAGGGTAAAATAAAAAACATAAAATAAAGTTTTATCCCTAATATTGAGCAAAGTTAAGAGAGAAAATGGTTAAAAATATATCAAACAAGATATGATTTAGTTCTGTTTCCAAGCACCTTTGCTGAAATTTCAACACTTATGCAAAAAAAAAAAAAAAGGAAAATTAAACATCCCTCCTAACACAGTATATTTGAAACAAGCCAACAAAACTCACTGGTCAGCCGTAAATATAACATAAATAGGGACTCTAACAATTAAATAGTATGAAAGGCAGTTAATCATTGCACTCCATGGATTTGGCTCCAGAGGCGACGCAGTTGTTGACAACCTGTTTCCGAAGCAGAAGTGGTGGAGATTCAATAGTTGGCTTGCTTCGTGCTGCGTGGGATACAAGAAATCCTCAGGTTTTCTGTTCCAAATCACCGATGGTACCGAGCGGCCAGGGAGGAGACATTACCATGCAAACAATGGCAAAATATCAAAGCAGTCACCGGGTGGATGAACAGTGATTCTGAGGCCTCGGGTGAACTGGGTTGGGTGGGGTGAGGGAGGGGATGGCTGGGTGGGACTGCAGACCGAGTGAAGCCCTCTCTCCCATTCCCTCAGATGGTACTGGCCAGTTTAGGTATCCATGGTTATGTTAAGAGTCTATTGCTCATTGGGTGGCTTTGGTTTTCTTGCTTTTGCTTTTCTTATCTTTCTTCTTAAGTCCGTCCATGTGGGCTCTAAGGAGGTTGGAATATGCCTGTGAAGAGGAGTTTATGTTAAGTCACAAACAGCTCACTGATCAAAGAAACAAAGAAATCTTTTAGGAACATCAAGTAGACCTAATCAAGAGAATATGCATACAGTGACCCAGGCTAATAAAAATCAACCTACCATCTGAAACTTGATTACTTCTTTGGTGCTGACCTAAAAGAAAATGCAAGAGGAGAGAATTCAGCATTAACAGCGAGTCAAAAATATTAACAGGAAAACAACAGAAATCTTTAAAACCCAACATAAAACTCACCACTGTGCTAATTTTCTTCTTGCCATCAGACGCTCTGATGAGACATTTGTTGTCTGCTGGCTCAAATGACTCTGAGTGGCCCTTTCTGGGCACTGGCTTGGTCCTCCCGTCATCTGAGAGAGGAAACACACATGGCGTTACACATCGCCTTACCACTTGATTTAAACTTGAGGATCACTATCAAAACTCAGGGAGGAGCCTACTTACATTTCTTTAGTGTGATGACAACACTGCCAGAGGTTCTGCACTTCTGGAACAGCCGTGTGAGCTCTGTGAGGAACTGGAGGACGAACAAACACTGATCTTAATGCTCCAACAATCACACTTCATATACTACAGAAGACCTCTGTACTAAGATTTGACGCATCTAACACACTTTTTCCACAGACACTGGTTGATTATACACCAAGATGGCAGTTTAAATACACTTAATGCAATCTAACATAAGATCCCCTCAATGAATCCATCCCCCATGAAGGTTATAATGATCTTTTTCCCTGTTAAAACTGTTGAAGAGAGGTATTGATTTTACTTAATGGTCATTAGGAGGCTGTAGTTTGTTGGTGGTTGAGTTGAATTGTATTGAGTTACACTGAAGGGTGTTTCTAATATTTATAGTCTGCCATAGTTGATGTTAATGGCCTAGTCAAGGTAATAAAACAATGCAGGCTGTTGTATTAAACTGCATTCATTTTGACAGTAGCTGGTTGCTGTAATGTTAAGGATGACCTGGCAGTTTACCTGCATTTTTAAATAAATCAAGTGTCTCAGTTACAAAGGTACATGATGATGTCAATGTTAGTCTACAGTTTTAACTGTTAAAAATAAATTACTAGTAATTGATAACTTGTTAAGTTACTGTTGCTAAGTTTGACTACTAACTAGGTTTTATTGGTGTCCATTTACGAGATGTTAGGTTTAGCGTTAAGTCTTCTGATTTTAACAAAACATTTAACCATTTCTGCAAGTCTTTACGTTGCAAAAGCCACTTTATGACTATCAAAATGCCCGAAATTTCTAAAACTGAGCACAGCTTTAGCAGTGTTAGCAGGCTAGCTCATGAGTCCGTTTGACGACTAACGTTAGCTTACCTAACGTTGAGCTAATTCACACACGGACAGCTTCAGCTTTATAATCGACAACGACAACACGAAAATTACTCGTAAAGACATTTTTGTCCTTACCGAATCGTTTTCAAGCAGCACCATGGTTGTGAGTTCAATTCAGCTGTAGCTTTAGTTAATTAGTTAGCTCACCGGCCGCTGTGAAGCACACGTACTACACAGCCGGGAGCTCCGCCCTGCGCCCGCACTGCGGGGGCCCAGCTGTCGGCACACCGCCGCCTACCGTCGGGGAGGGGGACGACACCCACAGACCCTGACTACTGAAGGGAAAATCCCTCATTCATTATATATGATGGGAAAATCCGTCATAAAATATTGTTCAGCGTTTCATTTTCAGTATTTTTGCACAGTTAATTCAACTTAAATAAATAGACAATATGCTGTACCGGCCGGAAACCGGACTGTTAATTCTCACCAGGTGACGCAGACAAGATGTTGGGTGTGGTTGAGGGATGTTTTTACCTGCTTTTTTTTTTTTTTTTTTGTGGTAATGAGTTTTTTTATTGGTGAAAATGCAGGTAGTAGGCCTAGTACAAGTAGGCCTACTGCGTATTTAACAGTTTTTTCAACAACACTGAAAGAAAACACAAACAACAAAATAGGAGAAAAAAACATACAATGCGCGTTCCTGTATTTGGTTTGGTTCCTTAGTGAGGTAAAGTAAAGTAAAGTAAAACAGCGACTGAGTATCAGCCATCACATTTGAGTTGAGGTAAGACATCTATGAAGGGTCCCCAGATCTTCCTAAACATTGTGGGTCTTTTACTTACATTGTAGAGGATCTTCTCTGGAGTACAGTATGATGTTAATTCATTGATCCAGTATCTTCGTGAGGGAGGGAGGTCAGATTTCCAGTTTACTCAAATGCATTTTTTCCAGCTATACTGGAAAGTAAAATGAAGTGCTTAATAGAACATATTAGACGTTTTGACAGCTTTCTTATCAAACCATTTTCACAGCAGACATGTTGACCTGTCAAAGCAGGAAAAGCACAGGTGTAAATAATATTATTTGACATTATGTAACATGTCAGTGTGTGATGTACTATTTTTTGTTTTTTTTTAAAAAGGGGGTTTGGTATTTGCATATTTTGATTTGTATGTATGGTATTTTGCAAAAAAATAAATAAAAAAATAACATTAATTACACACATTTCTTTTTGCTTATTTTATCAAACTGAACTGACATGTCTGTAACAACACATGTCCTGTTTGATGAACACACTGGCACTTTCTGATTAATGTTATCTACAGTACTGTAAAGTGTAGCCAAAGCCACAGTCACAGTCATATCCATAACCACATATCATGCTGGTCAGAGGACTGTAACAGCTGTTGTAGCTCTCTGCCTTTCTCCTTTTTACTTTTAGTTTGTTACAGTGAATTAGTTACTGAGTCTTTGGTTTGTTTGCAAAAAATGTCACAAATGCTTCCATATACCTAATAATTATAAAACATGTTTAATAATCATACATCCAGACAATCAGCTTAACACTGTCAGTGATAAAACAATAAAGCAAAGTACAAGTGCATTACATTGGGTAGTCAGACAACTGAGGATGACACAGCTGGTGTGATGTTTTTGCCCTTTTGATACCACAGTTTCATTCATAAAGAACTTCATCCTCACTTCCAGTTATTTAGTAGTAAAACCTTGGCTTAATCAACAAAAAATCCATATCAATTTCTGATTTTCACATATGGATAATATAATAACCTCAATTATGGTTTAACTATATTTACATTCTATCGTCTTGATAGTGAACAGTCTGGGTTGTCACCCAGGTCATCAAGGTGCACTGCAAACTCAGAGTGCCAGTCCCGGTCAAACACCGCCCTGAGCTGGCTCTGTAGGGCCTCAGTCTTCCAAACAGGGTGTGGAGCACGCTGGGAAATCACCAGACCGACTCCAGCTGTAGTCAGAAAGTAGTCCCCAGACCAGTTGGAGGTACCTGCGTAACAATCAATCAATCATTAACTGATTCACATGCAACAAAGGGCCCTCTAGATACTTAGATGTTACCTGCTTGCAACAATAAATATGCATAAATACTAATCCTGATGTAATCTGTTACTCACCAATGTAGGCTTCTTTATCAGTCACCATGTATTTATTGTGGTTGACTCGGCTATATGGAATATCAGACTGGTTTCCCACAGGCACTATGTACAATTTCTGTAAAGAGAATGATACATGAACACAAAAAAATGACAAATCATTGGGGGGAAGATGTTTGTTTCCATCTATTTAATTTTGTGTCTTACTATTTGAATGTTGATATGCTGCTGAGGGCTGTCCATCGAGGCCAGGGACTGAAGGAAGGGCAGCATTGCTGGATCAGAGTCCCGGCCGCAGCTGATAAGCATCCGGATCTTCACCCTCCTCTCGAATGCAGCTGTCCTGATGGCATCGTCGATGATCGGCCAGTATCTGTTTGATCAAAAGTTATCCAGAGTGAGAAAAATAAAGCAAAAAGAGGTGCATATATGTAGCTTGATGGAAACAAATGCTTTCTTTTGTGAGTCAGGTTCACCTCTGAGGCTTTTCAAAGCGTGTGGTGGGGAAATATTCCATGACGGCTACATCAACAAAGTGTTGAGCCTCTGAGATGATGGAGAGAATCGCCTCCAGGTCCTGAGTCCTCGATTGAGGACAGAATGATGGTGGAGAACCCTTGTATAAAACACAAATATGGAATAACACCATCAAAAACAAACATATTTCACATATAACGCCTGATTTTTCAAAGATAGTCCTGACTGTGAGTGTATAACACTCACTGGTCCATAAATAGAGACAATAGCCTGTAAAAAGGGAACTGAGACTGAAACTTAAGGAACTCACTGCGAGGTAGAGTCTGCTGGAGACATTATCAGCTTTCACCAGCAGGGGGTGATCTTTGTTGATGGCAGTGTCGTACTCTGGAGGCCAGGGCTGTGGCAGGGAACTATTGGACTTTCCCATCACCCAGTAAGACTGAAAGATCTTATGCAGGTCCGTTGCCAGACTGGAGCAGTTGTAGATGACCACTCCCAGTTCTTTCACCTGCACAGTCAAATGTGAACGTTCAGATTGTGAGGTCAGTGTTTTCAAGTTCAAAACATGCACTTACACTTGTAGATTTTATGGTGTTACCTGTGTGAGAGCCCTCCAGTCCATGTTGGGGCTGCCAATAAACACATGTTTTCTGTCAACGATCCAGAACTTGCTGTGAAGGACACCCTTTGCCAGGCGCCCAAAGTCCACCGCCCTCACCTGAACTCCTGCAGAAAACCAGAAAGAGAAACTAGAGTGTCACTGTTAATGAAAACACAAGAAAGTGAATGTAGAGAATGAGAACAAGAGAGTCTGTTCCAAACCTTTCTGTTTTAAGATCTCTAAATCGGTGGAGTTTGTTCTCACGGTGGGAACACTGATAACCACTCGGACAGAGACGTTCCTGGAGGGCAATGTTTCAAGTTGCTCCAAGATATCCCTTCCCTGCCAAGAGTAGACTAAGAGTATTATAGAGCTTTTCATCAACACAACATATTTAACAAAGACTTGTTGGGGAGGTGCAGATGCTCAGGGGCAATATTATCAGGTGTCTTTCTCTTTTTAAAAACTTACAGGTATGTCAGAGGAAGAGTTAACGTTGATGTCTTCCCCAGTTAAAGTCCAGTAGAAAGAGGACACTTCCACTTGGTCCGTTGCCATGGAGATAAGGTCTTTCCAGACTTCTTCCAAAGGGATCCCAAGCGTTACATTGGCTTTATATTTCATATGTTGAGGAATGCTCTCCACGAGGGTCATACTATGGGATAAACAAAGACATCTGTTGAGTGACTTCTCTGGGAAATGAAACTCAGAACATAATGATGTAATTTTGAGAAACAATTTGGACAATTCAGAAAAAGCTGAATCATTCAGTCAATAGAGGAAGATGGGACTACTGTGTGGTTTCCTATTTCACTTCAAAATGATTGGTTAATAAGAGTACAATCTTGACCACGATGCATTTATTAAACTGATCATGTATAGTTGAAAAGGAAAAACCAGTAGCTTATTATCATATTTGACTGCATTCAGAATAAAACTTTTTAATATTTTAATAAAGGTTGTATGACAGACATGATATATATATATATATATATATATATATATATATACAAATACAACAGGTTTGTTTAAACATAAAAATTTTCATGACCATGACCCATATCCATAATCAGTTGAGTCTCAAATTCCTGCAGTTGACAAAGTAACATAATGTTTAACTGTAAATCAAACATATCACAGTCACATGTCACAGTTGATCAGGCACAACAATAGTAGCTGCTGGGTATGTGACATTAAGAAGGATTAAACAGGAAATGTAGGCCCACATGCACTTTAAATATTGTTACACACGTTGTCTTTTACTGATCTGAAGCCAACTTATTGGCAACTTAAGTAATGCTTTGTTTATTTATTTATACTAGATTTTGTTTATTTTTTATTTAACCATTATAATTAACATTAACATAACATTTAATCGGGAAAGTCTCTTCAAGATAACAGCAGCAATAACAGTTACTGACAAACAAGACACAGATAACACAAGCTTCGCTGCAAAATCTGAATTAAACAGGAATGCGATTATAAAATCATGAATACAATTTCTGAACATGACAGTAATAACAATTACAACCACACAAAAGACTAAATCCCAGAAACAACCTACATGGCACCTAAAGACAATCCAAGAGCAGCCAGAAGAAAGAGCCCACAGTTTCTATGTGTTGCCTTTGAATCTGTACCATTAATTGTGTAGAAAGGAATAACAATAAGCTACTAATAAACTCATCTATCCATGTGTCAGAAACTGATTAATACCTGCACTGGTCTGTAGTGAAATTGTCCCCACCAGCGTCGCCGGGGAGTGTTTCATGATCTTTGGGGGCCGGTGGTCTCTTCAGCACAGCGATGGCAAGCAGGATCCCCAGGACCGTCAGACAGCCCAAAACCACAGCTAATGTCACACAGCTGGTCGACCTCTAACAACAACCAAGTTGGATATAAAAACAAGTCCCAAGAGTAAGAGAACGCACAAAACAGCATGAATAGCATAGTGTATGTTTGATGAAGTCCTACCCCTTTGTTTGAGACATAACTGTCATGAAGACTTCTATACGTAGAGGTCATGTTCCCTTTCGAGCACTGCTCGCCTATCAAAAGTTAAAAAGCAGGAAATAATTCCTTTGGACAGTAAATAGAGAGCTTGAGATCTGTTCTGGCAGCTTAGAATAACAGAACTTATCATTTTGAAATTTAAATGTTTTAAAGTAAGTTTAGTTTTCAAAGTATTGAAAGCAAAAGCAACTCACCCGAAGCAGACACTCGTCCACTAGAAAGAGCTCACAACAAGCGTGCTTCCCCTCCAGCTTTCACCCAAAACTGAACTGAAGTGATATTTCTGTTGTTGAATAGATCACAGTGCAGTTCCTCTTTTTAGTTTCATTTCAGGTTTTGGGGCATACAATTACTTTAGAGACAATATTGTAGTTAGTGAGTACAGGATATGACAAAAATTCAAACAAAACAGCTTTGCAAATCAAATTTATTTGAAAAAACAAAACATGAAATCATCACCTAACAAATTACACACACAACCAAACATAAAGACCAACTAACAAGACAGCAAGATGACAATATAACTTGACATGAAAGAAGTGAAACTGAAATTGAATATTAAAAATGGGACACAAATTTGACACACTAGAGTTAAATTTAATCTCTCTGACTTTCTGTAGCTTTGACTTAGATGGAGTAAAGCAAAAAAAAAAAAAAAAAAAGGGAAATACTATCCCCATAGAAGACGAATAGCAGCAACACTTCGAGCAACAGGGACAAACATTCAATTTTTGCTTGTAAACAACCACTGTGCTTGGCTGCGTGAGACATTATCCCACACAGCTCTGTGGCACTTAGAGGAACTTCCCGATTACAATCAGATGTACAACCTGGCCTGGGAAGAAGGGGGAAAAAAAAAACTTGCTGGTCCACTGCTTCAGCCTAAACAGCATCAAATGTTTACAATCTTTCACAGGAGAGTAAAGGCTTTCAGATTGCAGCATATAAGGGTTTAGGGGATAATGTACTACATTAGTGCAAAAGATTGAGAGGTAATCTGTAGGACATATAGATTATCTTTAGATATTTACATACTGACATCAAGATTTACAAATTTCACACCTCAATGGTAAATTTACATGACTTCTCCTGTCATGTGAGGACCCATCAGAAGTGACCTCATGACTCGAGAGGAAATATCAACGCTTACACAGTGCTCTGATAGCTCTTAGTGTATAACAACAATCATATGGATAGTTAAGGTGTGGTGTGATGTGCTCAGTAGCAAAACACTGTGTCACTGCTGAACACAGATAAAGGAGTCTCATTCCTGTCAGTCGTTTTATGATTGTCTTTAGCCAAACCTCAGAGAACAAACAAACAAAAAAAAACAAGTTTAAGCCATTTGTGTTTGACACAAATAAAAACACAAAAGTAGAGGGGTCAGGAGGAATTGACTGAAAAACTCACTAGTAGTAGTGTTTTATAGCCACTTGCATTTCTGGTTGCCAGGTGACTGAACTATGGACTGAGCCCCTGCTTCTACTCAGACCGCACATTCCTGAGGGATTTTCACCTCCAGCTGGACAAAATAGATGGTGTCAATGTAATGAGAAGAACGGAACTGAACAAAGTCGCTACACTGAGAAATGTTACCAGAATAAATACACACAATTGTGAATACAACATTACTTGGTCTGGCACTTTAGTCTCCCAAATCTCTCCCTAAGTCATCTTGTCTCAATTACAAAATACCACAGCGCCTCACGAAAGACCCCTAATAAATACTTTTTACATTCTTTGCTAAATCTGGTGTACAATGAAGAAAGTGGCAAACATGAAAACAAACAAAAAAAGGAAATGCAACAGGGTTACTGAGAATACACAGTACACCAACAACTGCAAGCTGTTACTGCAGTTCCTTCTACTTAGAACAAATATCTATTTATGACTCATATGTTTTCAGAAATGTAGTTTATCACTGAACACAGACATGTTTATAAGATTTCCCTGAGTTGATTATGCTCAGGCTGGTTTTCCATTAAACCAATTAATTTCATTAAGCTTTTCAAAATCAGAAATGTTGGTCATATCATTGGCAAATAACAAGGTTGATGTCGAACACACGGAGAATCAAGTATAGTTCTGAGGTCTGTTAGATGTGAAATAGATTTATTAAAGTATTATGGTTCTCCCACCTTATATGAGGGCCTCACAATGAGTATATTTTAAGGGCTTCAAGTGCAGGTTTGCCTTTGTATTACACCGCTGAGTACAGTGTAGGTGTGTAGTGCTCATAGTGCAGCAGTGTGTTTGGATACGCAGGAGTCGTTTCACTTCCCCCCCTCCTCAGTTTCACTTTCTGCATAATGGTCCAGCAGCTGCGTTTGTAGCAGAAGTTCAGGACTGGTAGAACCTGTGTGTTTGTCTCAGACCTCAAACCAGATATCCCTCTCTGAGATCATCTGGTGTCACAGCTGCTCTCCTGACACTCTCGCCGGGCCTCTGGCCGCCACCGCGTTTAGAGGCGGAGTGGATTGTTCGCCAGTCTCGCGAGGACGGTGTTCGAGAGGGCCGAACTCCAGACGAGGAAGAGACAGCAGACGCTGAGGCCTTGGTCTCCTCAGGCTGCCCACTGGGCTCCACGACTGTGTTAATGACTAGAAAGAAAAAGAAAATGTAGTTGTTAACTGATTTTTTGGGTTCACAACAAAGTATTATGAAGATGATAAACATTTATCATGTGTACTGTCTGTAATTGGTCGGAGTGACTTACCTTCAAGTTGTCTCTGAACTCTCCTGAGTTCTTTCAAAATAGATGTGATTTCCTGAAATACAGATGTCTGACTTAGCTCAAACACACAACATTTATTGGAATATATTTAGCTTGAAAATGTACAAAAAGTCATCACCAACCTTGTTGGAGGTTTTGACAACTGGGACGTCATTGTCAGAATTAACTTTGGACTCAATTTCTTCCCAAACATCCATCCTGTCTTGGAACAGTACCCTGCACACACAATGCCAAATGCAGTTCTTAGACTTACAGTGGTCCTTAAAGGGGAAATTCACATTTTTGTGTCCAAAACATTGTTGCTTTAGCCTGGAAAGCAGAGCGCAAGAACCTCTTGGAACATTTTAATTGTGGTGACTTTCTAAAACTAAATCCAATCAAGTTATGTGATAATGTATATTTTTCTTCTTTCACATCCTGTTGTTTTTTAATTAAATAAAGGTGGGAAACATAATCTTAGAGCAGAAACTTTCAAGCCCCAATGTTTATTCTGCATCTAATCTACTCAAAAGATTGCATCTCTCTCCTCTCAGACCCACACAGACTATAACGCTGTGTGTTGACTCCCTCAGTTACACTAATTTATAAAGATTATTGGCTCTGCAGTCTGGCTGTCAGAAAAGATCAATAAAGTTTTTCATCAAATCCTGACTAAACATGTGAAGGAAGGATGTTTACATAAGTGTGTGTGAGGTCTGTTTTCTAAACATCTTACTTAATTTTCCCAGCAAGTTGCTCAGTGTTCTCTCTGATGGCCATGATGATCTGAGACACTGGATTCAGCATCAGATTGTCCACAATGACCTGAAGGAAAAATAAAACACTTAATGACGATCTCCGAGTGTTAGCATCAGAGGTTTTAAACATGAGGTTGTGTCAGACCTCTTCTCTGTTCCGAGCTCGCTGCCTGGAGGTCTGTTCATGGTCACTCGAGTTCTGGTCAGTGTCCATTGCTGATGCAGAACTTGGTGGGACTCTCTGGTAGTTTAATCCAGCCTCTGGAATACGTTGAACCAGCTGCAACACAATTAGACTTCAGAAATTAGTCTTCTATACTGACCTCTACATAACTGCACCAGATCTGGGAGGGCAAAGTAGTAGTAATGTACTAAATAAGAACCTGCAACAACAGCACTTTCTCAACAAAAAAGTATGGTTCATGTTAAGAAGGAAAAAAAAGAATCATCAGATATAGATTTGGTGCTTCTGTGTTGTAGATTAAGCAGCGACGGACCTCAGAATAATGTTTTATGTACCTGTTCATGAGCGGTCACTGTGGAGACAGGTGTGCTGCTCTCTGCTGCAGAGTTCTGTGGGTCACCATCACCTGCCACATCATGGATCTCTCTGGCTAAGATAGCTAGGTCTTTAGCCAGGTCTTGACTCAACCTACCACAGAGGAAACACATGTTATAAGTGATGGCCAAAAAGAAAAAAAAAAAAAAGAATGACATATTTTACTGAGTCAAAGTCAAACCCTGCTTTCTTTAGACATTTACACAGATGTTCCATGACAGTATCAGAATAAAAAGACCAAAAAGTTCCAAGAGAGGTTGCAGCTTCTGTCACTCAGATAATCAACGCTTTAAAAGTATTCTAACGTCATGTCACCACACACACACCCACACACAACAATTCCAGTAATGCTGATGTCTTCTTTGGCAAGAAGTTATAAGCACTTTAATCAGAGCTTGCTGGTTTTTACTTTGCTGCTGCAGTAATATGTGATGATTCTGCCCATCCAATATTCCAGTAATAAACTTAATGGCAGTAAGTCTGTCATGGCAATTTGACTGTTCAATTTTGACACACATGAGTCCTTAATGGGAAAATGCTGTCAAATAAATGCTAATGGCTGCATGAAAGTTTAAGTGAGGCTCTAGTAAACACACTGATGTAACCGTCTGTAATCCAAATATGTCTCTTGTCTTACCTTGCAATCTCAGCACTGTGGGAGGACCAATTGTGGAAGGCGTCTCCCTCATGGTTCTCGTCCTCAGAGTCTCTGCTGCGGGGTTTTGGACGGAGCGCAACCACAGGCTGGGGCCGAGGATGACTGCGTGGGCTATGGGAAGCTGAGGAAGGTTGGGAGCGTTTGTGTTTAGGAGTGCTCTGGTTTGAGTCGTACTCCTCGTCTGAGGTAGAGGTATAGTCAGAGCCTTTCTGTCGTCTCCTGGAGCCTTGGCAGCGTGAATTGGTTTGAGTCAAAGAGGATGAGGATAGAGAAGTGAGGAAAACAGGAGAGACAGAGATACCATCAAAGTACACCGCCAAGAAAAAGACCAGTTTTTCCACATGTAGTCACAACGATCCCCACAACAAGAGACAGAAAAGATGCTGTGGAAGTGCTCATTTCTACAGCAGAATCGAAATGGCTCAAGTATTTTTAACTTATTTGTTGTATTTTTTCATATAAATTTTTCTTTTTTAAAAACTCAAAATGAGCATGTTAACTTCCACAGCACAGTAGCTGAGTACCAGACAAGAACCATATTGACAACAGTGATATGCACCATTAAGCACATTATGCCAAGTACAGGGCTTATATTGTTATCATCATGGCCACAATATCCTCATATAGCATGCTCGAAAATAAAGACTGACTGCCATACGCTGTATGAGAACACTGTGCAGATGAACAAAAATCTAATTTTATCGAAAGTATAGTAGTATGAATGTAGGTGTTATTGGGTTAGAGTTAGTAAAAACACTGAGTCAGTTCCCTTCCCATATAAAACTTAAAAACGAAAAAAATCTGCTACAGTACAGAGCTTAAGTGTCATTTGTTAAGAAATACAATAGAGGCCTATGAATGTATCAAACCAATTCACCACTGTGATTGATTGACAGACCTTGTAACGCTTCAATCCAGGTATGAAGTCATTTCTTTTCTAGGAAACCGGTTTGACTAAGACACGAGTAAATGGTTACAGCAGTCCGAATATTTTACACTCAGTGAAACAGGTATGCGTGTGTGTGTGTCTGCAATACTCACTTGCTGTGCTACTGGCATATTTGGCACTGCTGGAACGTCCGCGAGTAATTGGTGTCTTGCTGAGCGCTGCTTTCTGCGGTCTTTCTGCAGGTTTCGGCCCCGGAGCAGAGGCCCTGCGAACCGAGCTGGTGCCAGACTCTGCACTGCGGTTGGAGAATCCTGTGCTCTTGCCTGTCCACTGTGAGGTGGAAGAGGCCTCAGTGTCGCTGGGTGTGTTGAACGAGCTTGTCCTCTTACGAGGCATCGCCAGCATATCCAACCTTGAGAGTTTCTTGGGTTCCTGGGGTTGCTTAGCTGGAATGTTGTCTGCCTCCTGTGACAGCCTGTCTGTCTCGGTGCCCTCGTTGTCTGAAGCCTCGCCAAGGCGTGCCCGTCGAAGCATGGACGCCCTGGTGGGTCTTGGGGCTGACAAGCTGTTGGCACGACTTAAGGCCTGGGATCCTCTGGAGCTCTTAGCGTCCTCCTTTTGAAGGGGCACAGTGTATTTCTTGCGGGTTTGGCGGGTGTTTGACTCTTGATCAGAGTAAGGTACACTGGAGCTCTGAGGGTCGTCACTTAGGTCTGTGGAGCCACGTTTCCCAATACTACGTCTAAGTCCAACTGGTCTCCTCACAGACTCAGTTTTATTACTGCTGTCTGTTCCCTGAGAGCGCCGCTTTTCTGACAGGCGCTCAGAAGTAGAGGACTGGTGATTTGACTCCTGGCTAGCTATACTGGCTGAAGACTTCTCCCTGTGGAAGCCACTATTAGAGGGTTTTTTAGTCAGTGTGTTTGGCCTGGTCTTATTGCTATGCTGGCTGACTGTGCTGGAGGTATCCACATCAGACTCCCCAGAGAGAGAGTCCATCATAGGAGACGGAGTGGTTTCTGATTGTCCTGCTTGGAGTTTGGCCTCCAGAGCAGCCAAAACATCCTCTGTTTGTTTGAGGTAAGATTGAGTGTCCTGACTGCAGGATCCCTGGAATAATTCGGGGTCTGGGTCTCTTTGAGGAGGCTCGCTGGAGATGTTGGGCAATTTGGCATTGCTTGGCCGCTCCTTGGTGAAGCTCTCTTGTCTGATTAATGGGGATACTGTACCTTCTTTTAAGTCGGGGCTCTGTGTCCCCTGGCCCAGGATAGGAGCTGACATACTGGGCTTGACTTTCCCAGAGTCCTGGTTACCTCTCTGTTTGGTCAGAGTGGCCGTTGAGAAGGTTTTGGTTGGATGTTTTCTCTCAGTCTTAGGAGTGTTCGGTTTTGAGCCTCCACGTTCTGGTCGGGACACAGGCTCTCCTGACCCGATGTAGAATGATGTAGACTTGGCCGGGAGTTTGGGCTTGTCCTCATTTTTCTTCTCTTCTGTGTCTGACAGCGTTCTCCTCTGTTCTATGATGGAACCATCATCTGATTTACTGGCATCACTCAGACTGTCAGGCTCTACGTCATCCTGCACTGATAACTTATGACTGCCTTCCTGAGACCTTGGGGCGACCAAGCTATTCTCTCCTACATCAAAGGTTGAATGTGGGTCATAATGAACATGAATGCTGGGAGCTGGAATGTCATTCTTCTCCCCCAGCGGTACCTGGGGCAGGATGCGGCGAGCTCTTGAGCCTTCAGAGTCGCCGCTGTCATGACTTCTGCTGAGCGTTGCCTTGTGGATGATTGTACCTCGTGCTGAAATGAAACAGTTTTAATGCATATTAACCACACATACTGAAACGGAATATCATTCATATTCATCAGGGCATCTCATTATCATTTCAAATAGACTCATGTCTCGTCAGGTGGCTTACCCCCTCCTGACAGCTCCATCTGGGAAGGGGTGTCAAAGAGGCCAGACGAAGGGCCAGATTCCGTGTAGCTGTCTGCCAAGCTGGCCCAGCAAGACATCCACTTAGGAGCCCCCTGTAACACTGCACCTGCTCGCTGAACCTGCATGAGAAAACATAGAACTTATTCAGTATCCATAAAAAAGATAACAGATTATTGAAGAAAGTACAGTTGATAATTATATGATTCCCTTAGTAGGAAACACATTTAATATGATGAACAGAAGAAGATACATAGGTAAGTATGTAGTACAAGTTCCACAAAAACATGGATTTTGTTTTTTCTTTACATTTGGTTAGAGGAAAAACCAAAACAATGAAGAACCCAGAATCTGTGAGATGAGGCAAATCTAGAAATCAAAAGAGAGATACACCAAAAAAGAGAGGAAACACCAAGAAGGCAAATCAAGACAGCAATGCAAGCTGATTTACCCATTTAAATGTTTATAGCTTACTGACCCAACACATCCATTAATCGCCTTAAGAACTGATGTAAAAATGATTGATTATTCAATCAATTTATTGATCCCATCCTGTAGGAAGGTTTACCTTTACCAGACTCTGTCCCTGTTCTGGAGTTGGCCTCACCTCCCCACAGCTACTCTGCCTATGCTGCTCCCTGCCCTGACCAATAACAGGCCTAAATGTTGCTGATGTTTCTGCTTCAGTCTGGTTGGTTCGCTCTGGGCTCTCAAGAACACCAAACACCTGTCAGGAATAAAGCATTGCAAGTGGATAAGTGCAGGAATGGAGTGATTGGGACCGCCAATTTCCATGGCTCATTCTGAAAGGGACTTTGTCCCAAGAGATAGATGAAACTGATGAATTGCAAAACCAACATGTTCTGATTGTGTCACAGTAACGATTCACAAAGAAAAAGAGAACATTACATGTAGAAAGAAACTTGCCTGATCGATCTTGTTCCGTGCCTCTTCTAGCTCTTTATCTTGGATATCAGCTTCAATGGTGTAGGTTCCTGCGTCACTCAGACTGTCTTCCTCTTCGTTTCTGAGGCCACCATGGGAACTCTTGACTTCTGCACTCTGAGATGCCATTGGCATCATGGGAGCCTTGAGGGGAACAGGCTGGTGGATAGGGGAGGATGTCTGGGGCTGATAGGGAGCATTAGATGAAGGAGGGCTAGGTGACCTCTGATCAGACTGTGATGCTACCTTTGTCCCTGTTTGGGCTTTTGTTGGGGGACTAGATGTATTTTTCTCCCAGCTGGCAGTAGAGGCCTGCTTTGCTTGTTTGAGCAATTCGGCAGTAAATTCCTGGCCAAGTTTGGATCTCCGTCCCACGCTGCTAAAAGGCCTAACAGAAACAGAGGATGAAGAGCGAGAGGAAAAGTTTGTGCTGATCCGGTCCTCTGTCTTCTCCCTTCTTAGAGAGCCAGCTCTTTGGGGACCTGTGGAAGCAGAGCCCTTTAGGGGGACAGTGTATCGTTGGGTTGGGGGAGTGGCGGAGGCTGGACACGGGACATGTCTCTCCCCATTTGGGCTCGAGGTTTTCCTTGCCTTCTCCAGCTGGACCCTGGGGCCTGATGGCTCAGGTGGGGTAGTGTTACCAGTGAAGGACTGGGAACGCTTCTTTCTTGAGTTATCATCAAAGAACTCAATGACAAAGGCTTGTTGAGGATCAGCCTTGCCAAGGCTGGAAAGGGACTGAGACTCTGTAGGAGAATAGGACAAAGGCTCCTCAGAGTCAGGGGAGGTGAAGCGTTGTGGCGGGGAGGCTCTCAGGGGTTGTGGAGACACCTTGGACCCAATCTGAGGTTCTGACTGCAGAATATCTTTTCCATTGGTTGCAGGATCCCCTGAATCACTGTGCGTGCCATCCTCACCGTGGTTTACTGATGATGGAAGGACAACAAGTTAGCTTGAGAGTTGGCAAATTATTGCTATTAAAGTCTTGGTAAACATAAACAGAAGGACTCACCCTTGGTAGTCTTTAGAAGTGACGGGTCACTGTTGGTGCTATACATGTCTTCAGCCTTTGACCTCCTCCTTATCATGCTAGCATTGCTTTGGACCAGCCAATCAGCAACTTTGCTTTCTGCTGACATCACCTCAGTGGGTGTGGTAACAACATCTGTGGAAGGCAGCTTGCGCTGCTGGCGGAAAGAGAACTTGGTCACGTGGTCCTTGATCTTCATTTTGCCTGGCATGCAGTCATCAAATTCAATGGTGAAGGAGGCATGGCTTTGGACCACGGGAGGTGTGGGGGTAGAGGGGACAGACTCAGAGGGATCTGGAGTGTCCTTAGTTGGAACCTCATGAACCTGCGACTCCTGTTTCTTGGGAGATCGCTGCTGGAGCTCCTTCGTTGGGATCTCAAAGTAGCTGGGCTCTCGGCGGTAGGAGAAGATGGACTTGGCCTGACTGTCAGACAGAGAACCGTTGACCTCATATCTGGATACATCTTTAGCAGGCTCTGTTAGCAATAAAGAATGATGAGATTACAGCAAATCATTACAGCAAGCATCAGTGATGGTTCAACATACTGTAATCTACGACTACAGACAGAATACTAATCTGATATTAATTATAGAAGCATATGTATGTGATATGCTATTTTGTTTCAAGTTCTTAAAACTCAAACTTCAGAAGTAAAGAAACTGATTGAGATGATTGGAATGTCACAGTTACATAATCCCTGAAATTGGGAGCCACAAATAACATGAAGATTCCAGCTGTAAGGCTGAGAAAACAAATCAGTCACTTGCTCTTTGGGTGCCAGTTGGATGTGGCCAAATATCACTTTAGGAGCTCAGAGTCCAGTGGAGGGAAGCTGTGCTGGAATAATCTGTTTCAGCCTGGGCAACATGAGGCAAACAATCACCCTTCCTCCCCCCTCCAGCAGTTTAGAGGGTCATAATCCATCACGAGGCAGACAGGGACTGCCCACTGGCCTGGCATGGTATGATCTGGCTAACAGTCCACAACTGGCAGCCAGAGACCTGCCTTGGGCTTTACACCATCCATCTCTCAATGACCCACAAAGGGCATCAGATAGCAATGGCATAGAAAAGCATGTCATTTCAAATTATGATCCAATTCACACATGTGGGAATATCCAATCAATTAGAGTACAAATAACTGTTTTGCTTTAAAGATATAAACGCTAATAAATTAAGCCATAATTAAATCAGTGGCTTGTATATATATTCATAAAAATATAAGACACATTCTCTGACCTGGGGACTCCCGTTCTGGCGATTTTCCACCTCTGATCTGCTTTTTGTTGGCTGGGTCCTCATCCTCCCCCCACCAGGACGGTTGGCCGTACAGAGGAGTAGGCTTGGATATCGGAGAATCTGTGGCAGCTAAAAGACAAACGCACAAACACAGGCACAAACACAGACATACACACACCATTAGCCACATGGCTACATTCAGGCACAGGGAGTAAAGGTAAAAGACAAAGAACTGAAGTTTTTCAGTCTCTTGTATTAATGAGGTTACATGTTTGTGTTTGTCACGTGATAAAACAATGTTGTGTCTGGGTTTAGTCTTGCAAGAACAAAATGTTGCACAATGTTGGAGCTCAGAAGGAAATAGTGTTACACTACCCGCAGCCTTTGGTTTTTTAGAATTCCCACATTTTGCCATTACATGAAGAGAGTAGGGCCATGATGTGATACCAACTGTATCACGCAAACCACCAAAACATAATCCTTTTCATGTGAGTGGGGACGAAACTAATCCTAATCTTCAAAGGAAAACAAAAAAAACAATACATGATATAGGATAACCACTACTACTATGGCAACGCTTCTTGCAGATAATGATTATTATTGCTTGCATACTGACCTACGTATTTACTCTATAAAAGTGAAATCAGTGGAATGAGGGGTTATTGCTCTCATGCCATAGCTGAACTGGTGTTAAGCCGCTAGCTTGCCAGTCCACACATGCCAGCCAGCCTATATGGCATTAATCAGATAATCTAGATACTGGTTGTCATCCTGATAGATAGGCTAAACAAGTGCTCTGGGGTTTAATATGGAGGCTACACAATTCCAAGCATCAGAAGCACTTCACCGCTGTTGCCTTGGACACACACAATAAGGCATCAACACAGTGACGAGGGAAACAGAAGGGCATGTTACCAATTCCTTTCCCCTTGAACAATCCTCCACTTTTAGCTAAAGAAAACATGGTTGAGTGTCACAACTCAAGTGAACTGAGCAAAGTGCTGAGCTATGTTAGGTTTATTATTTTAAAACAAGGAGCAAAGACAACTGAAAGCACACGAGAGCAAGGAAAAATGATGTAAAAACAAAGACTGTTGGTAACTGCAGTACTAACTGCAGTTGGTGGTTTGTCAGCTTTAATTTCTTATTCATCCTGAATATGTTGTCTAATAGAAAGTTACAATTCTCAAATAAACACTAGTGTCAACCTTTTATACAGTCTATGGTGCCAACCCAGGTAAACAACCTTCCAATGTACTTTTTCAAGGTTTTTTAGTTAATGTTTTACATTAGCTTAGTTTGGAAACTTGGACAACATAGTAAGTCACTCAATGGGCAATGAGTTAAAAAAGATTAAGCATTAAGACATTTTAAATCTTGTAGTACTCATGTACTGTATCGAGGAACTGTGAACTATCCCTTTTATGCTACTATAGTGAATACTGAGTAGCCAAAGTCTTGTCAGAGTAAAGTAGAACTGACTGAGTCACACACTGTACAAGTGAAGTGTCCTGCCCTGCAGACAGCTGGAGAATTGGACACACTCCACATCCTGTACAGCTGCAGGGGAAAACAGGCAAGAGCAGACAGAGAAGATATTCACAGCTCTCTTAGCACTCAAGCAAGGGACAGAATTGTATAAGAGTTGAGTAGTTAAAAGAAAACACAAACAAAAATCAATATGAAACATCCAATCATCTACCATCCATGGTAGACAAGACAAGAAAACACGTTACATCAAGGCCTCCAGTCAAACAAATTCAGCCAAAGAGAAACCATTTGCATGAAGTCAACAGAGATATGCATACACAGGCTGGTTGTGTAGCAAAGTGCAGGACATTTCCTTTCTCACTATGAAGAAAATAGCAATAGACTTTTCGACATGTTCCCTTGAATAAACAAACTAAAAGAGAACAAAGATTGTTGTTGTGAGGGACGGTGTGTATCTTTAGTTATCTGCAAGAATAATCTGACACACTGTAAAAGTGTGAAACAAGTGCAGCTTTATTTTTATAACACTATGAATTATGGCTAAACAAGTCATCGGAATTTTATCAAAATTGCAATATGACCTGCTGCAATTTATCAAATTGCAGGAGCTGCGAAATGTGTGTCAAAATACCATTTTAAATTAAATATTGTCATGTTGCAGAGATGTCTTGGCCTACACATCATATTCTACAGACATAAGAAAACATCTTTGTTTGGTACAGATCCCCGCAAAAATCACACCATTATCATTTTAATAAGTTCTTCAGTGAAAATGAGAATAATGATGTAAAAATGATCATTCCCTGTACTAGCACAAATCATATTGCAATTGCAATATCAGTCAAAATAGATATTTTTAGATACTTTTTCCAAAATCATTCAGCCCTACTATGAAATACTGTCCTTATCTTCTTGAGACTAGTTTAGTTATCTCATTGGTGAACTGGGTCACAACAACACAGGGCAAGGCTGCTGTCACACTGCAGTCAGTAACTGCACGTCCCCTAGTAAACCTGGTTTGGGTGAATATGTTCAGCGAGGAGTTTGCAGTCACAGGTTTACAGGATCTCTGTGGTTAGCTTATAGCTGCAGGAGATACAGCCACACTCCCGTCCTAGCAGGAGCCGTCTTACTAAGATACGGCTTACTAAATGTTCTGCAGTTCAATGACACATTTGTAAGGCACTTTGAGGGATATGAGCCCGGTGCTGGAAAAGTCCTATTTTAAGCACTAGTTGTAGTTTTCCCTCAAAGCTCACAGGGGCGATTATGGCGCAGAAAGCACGAGAATTGCTAAATCAACAACAGCTGGAATGGGTTTTGTCAGTGTGAATGAACTTCATTCACACGGCGCTTCTCTTGAACTAACAATTCTCTGACTGTTCTACTGATGACTACTGTAAATCAGGATTTGCCTAGTGCAGCTCAGGGCAGAGAGGGCATGAGAGCCACTGAGAATATTAGCAGGAACAAATCCAAAAGGTACCAACTTGGCACCGAAAACTTAAACACCTTTCTTCTTCTTCACGTGTTGAACTATCATGGGTGTGTTTGGCAGCACCCCACTTCTTGTCAGCAGGCAGGCATGGCTGACAGAGATAAGACTGCTTGTCCTTCACTTTCCACCGCTTAAGTCATCTGGCAAGCCTTTACTCATGTACACTCGTTCTCCCAACTCCTGGATGTCAAGTTCTATTTCTTTACCTACACCATGGGATTGTAGCTTCAGCCTCTCAGCTCACAGGGCAACCTAATCTCACACCAGGGAAGCTCTTAATAAAAGAAGCCAAAGCAGCCTTATCAGGGGATCTACAGCCAAAGTCAGGCAGCACATGTGGACCCAAAGACTTCCTCTTCCTCATGTGTGTGTGTGAACATGGTATTCAAATCCACTTAAGTTCAAACAATTCTTCTCAGGCAGCAAGAACAATTAACCTACTTCTGTTGTCACAAAACCTGCTGCCTTCCTGGTAATATCGGCTATGATGGAGTATGTGTGGACTGAGTTGTTTACCTGTTAGTGATTGGGCTCTTCGCTCAGCCCTGTCCGGTAGCCTGACATTTGAGACAGCATCTTTGCTCTTCTCTGAGCTCTGGAGCTGCTGTGCTTCCTTCACCTTGGCCTCCAGGGCTTTTATACTAAGCTGCAACTGGCTGGTGTACTTCTCATGCTGCACACAGAGACAGGAGGGAAACAGGATTAGATAAACCGTCTGCCAACAATCAGTACAGATGTAACTGTCCTCACACATATACAATGTAAGGAAGAACATCCTCCGGGGACTTCTCCTCAGCGTTAGCTCCTGTTTCTTATTGTTAACTATGGATACGCTTTACAAAATGGATTCATTTACCAGTTTCAACAGGTAGAAATGAATGTTTACACTTAATTACAATTTGCATCTTTTTACATTAAAATAACAGATCGACAGGTAATTATACATTATCAGTGTATACCTTGTCTACATGGAATGGGCTTTTAAACACTACGTGACCTTTTGTAGTGCCTATCATTTCCTCTAAGTGTAGCTGGCAGTTAGCTACTTAGCAAAGGACAAAGGCAAAGCATTATAAAAGATCACCAAAGGTATTATAAATAGGCAGCAAACAAGGCCTGTTCCAACTATTAATCAGTTATCAAATTTGTTTCAAGGCAAAGAGCTGATGAGTAATAACTGTTGGCACAGGAACCAACTGAGTGAGAGGAGGGTGTGATTAACAAAACACTTGATGCTTTAAGTTGAAAGGTTGCACAAAGTTATTGCAGATTTTAGTGGTGAAATGATTAGTCAATTATTTGTCGACAGACAGAATATTATTGAATCAACTCACTGTTTAAATAATCAGTAAAACACCAAACATTTCCTCGTTACAGCTTCTTACGTGCACTTTCCTTTCTGTTGGTTTCATTGTAAATTGAAAGAACTAGAGTAAGATTAAGGATATTATGATGGACTCCAATAATTTAACAGAAATAAGGATCTGTAATAGGACTTTGTGATAATTCCTGATGAATTGTGGGATAAGTGATCATTTATAAAAAATTATTAACACATTCAGTGATGATGAAAACAACACTGTACAGGTACTGTCAAGCACTTCTCCCAAAAGCCTTTTCAGCACTGCTAGCCTTAAATAGGCCTACAAGGTATTACTTACTTTAAGAGCTTCTTCTGGGACTTTGTGTTGACTCTTCTCCAGGATATATACATGAGCATGTGCAGGAGAAGTTAAAGTACAAACACACACAAAACAATATGATTGATATATATATATATAAATAAGTAACTTCGATTCATTTCTAGTTTCCACCTTGCCTCCTGAGGAGGTCAAAAGTACCTTCTTCTACTTTTTGCAAGAAAGAGGGAAACAGATAAGCAGTAAAGTCCTGTTGCAATTCAAACAAGCTCATATCTTCAGCGACCCACTCCTTGAAACGTGTAACATCACATGCCACATGCTGTGTGTTCAGCTCTGCTAACAAACATTCCTTAATGCCTCTGCACTCTAAACAGCTTTCCCACCCTGTTATCTAAACTAAATTTCACCATTCATGGGTTTTCTGCTCGGGGGGTCAAAGCGTCCACAGTTGACCATAATCTGAAACCCCTGACTGAAAAACCACAGGGGATTAACATGCCGATGGAGCCAAAGACCACAGAGGGAAAAGAATATGTAAAATATTTGTGACTGAGCAGCTGCCTACTGCTAGCTTTCACTGTGGGTTGCTAATCACCGACTTAAACTGAATAGCAGAAAGTATGTGCTGCATGAATTACACACATCCAATGACAAATCGGATGCAACTAAAACATATCAGCAATATAAAAAGGATATCATAACCGAAGCGAATGACATCTGAGAGCTTGAGGGTGATGTACGTCTGGTCTGGGATTCTGAGGTCATTCACAAAAGTCTGCAAAACAGAGAAAAATAACATCAAAGCTCAGATTTTCACTAGTTATCAATGAAGTAAAGGTGTTGACTCACAGGTGACAGGCTCTCTAATTCCTTATGGCATGTATCCAGATACCGTAAGGTGCTTTGCAGCTGGCCCTTTTTTTGGCCCATTGAAAGTTAATCCACCAGCACATTAAAACTCTGATGAGATTATGTCGTTATGCAATGGCTGTCTCGACTTTTGTAGAATGCTTAACGGCCAGGTGGATGTGTAGAGAGAAACAGACAAATAAATACACACAAATTCACATGCAACAGTACTTAAGCTGCTGATCCATTCATTTATCTTCTGCATAAACTAACAACCGGTGAGACAGAGGTTTCAGAGTTTATCTTCAGATCACTAAATGTGAAGAAAGACCAGCTGACAGTGCGCAGAGGAGAGAATGGGAGAGCAGGCCTTCTTCAAGCCAGAATAAATGTAGATAATTAGGGGGGGAAACTCAGCCATGTTGAATTTCTGTTACAGGTCTTTGCACTGTTCTGCTCTGATTAGTTTGGCTGCTGTCATAAAGGCTAAAAGAAACCGAGAACAATGAACGGTTTCTCCCACTGCTCGACTCTGGATTTTATTGGGATAATGGTGCAATGAAGTGGCAACAGAGCGGTGAAGGGAGAGGGGGGGGGGGGGCTACAGAGTGAGAGAGGGAGAATAGGAGGAAAAAAAGGGGATTCTGGCCAACAGGAAAATCCAGTCTCCTGATTACCTCTGTTCTACCAACCGTCTCTGGCACACAGAGACGTATTTTGTACGGGGGGAATTGTTGTGGACTTGAGGCTGGAGCCTTCAGGGAGCCCAGCGGCTGGCTCCTTTATCACTCCGGGCCCAGGGAGGTTGTCTGACTCTAGAGATGGACTCACTCACCCCATTCAAACTGCCAAGGTCCTTCACCATGTGCTCGTCTGTGTTTGGGTCGTAGTTGATCACAGCGTGCTGTTTGTCCACACTTCGAGACTGCAAAGTAAAGAGAAAGTAAAGAAAAGGTTGACATCATTCCTACAGTATGATTCTAATTTAGCAGCGGTCTTTTGTTCAGGGGTTGAGAGTGGATACAAACTCTTCAAAAAGTTACTCCTCATAATAGTTTGTCCTTATCTTCTGCTGTTCTTGTGTACATGGTCAACCTGCCATTAACCAGGGGGGAAATGTGCTTACTTCTAAATATGCTTTCATCAATTAGGTACAAAGTGAGTGATTGATTCAGACTGACTCACTCTCCCTTCTCTCTGCTCATTAACCACTCTGAGCCTTATTGTCACAAAAATCACAAAGGTTTTGAGGATGACTGCCAAACTCATTTACAAAATTACCACCATCCCTCAACAGTCCATTTATAGGGATGTAATAAACTCTTACACACCAGCCACAAGCTGAAATAAACAGCGTTCAGAGGCTGTGTGTACGGCCTGTGCCTGTGTTGTCCTATCCACTCAGTGCACTTTCAAATAACTTCTTGTAAACACTGCACCGCCTGAAATGGTGTGTTAATCAATCAGTCTACCTGTTTGATTAGGTTAACTGTGCAGCAGCACTAACAACTGTACATTCCTGACTCAACATCCCCTGGCTGTTTGACAACAATTTGCTTCACTTTGCCCCCCTTATCAAAGAGAAAACGTTAGCTCTGGCGCTGGGAAACAATAAATACACAACTGAACAAGAGACAAAACACAGACACTAATAATGTAGAAGACATACAGTCTAATTACTGGTCACGGAGAAACAGACATTCATCAGGGACCAGTTGTCATGGAAAGTCCAAACATTCAAGTCAAGGCCCTCAGCAATGCTATTTTATGACTTCACTACACTCAATCTCTGCTTTTCAAGCCAAGCAGGATTGTCACAGACAGAGTTACAGACATTCAACTGTAGTAAGGAAGGGAGGGAGGGGGGGGAATGCACTGAGTTATAAACATAACAAAAAAAACAAAAGATTAAAGGGTTAAAGATAGTTTGTGGCAGAAACTGATTGTGTGCTAAGTAAGGAAACAGTTCTGAACACATAAGCAGAGCAACAGAAAGTCTGCATCATCTCAGACTGGGAGAAGCTGAGGTTTTTCCAGGATCCGGCGACGCCTAAATGTGGACACGAGCAACTTTTCAATCTAACCAACCTCTGTGGTTGGCAGGGCTTTTCTGAGCATAACATACTGACTGAGGGAAGTATAAACAACTTCTTCTGAGGCAACATTCCTCTTTCACTGCTCTAAATACAGAGAGAAGAAAATGGGAGGGAGAATATTATACAAAAACCACAAAGAAATTGTGTTTTTTTTTTCTTTTTAAACAGACACAGCATGGAAAAAACAACCCAGCGTTGTAAGTCACTGTTTGAAAGGCTATCTTTGGAAACATGAAGGCGCTGTCACCAGGTTACGCACACAAAGCGTCGATAGGAACCTCCCGCTGCTGTTTCACATACTTATGTGACGTGCTGTCCTGTCAGACATCAGTGAGGGGTCATAAAACTCTTGAGCATTTTTGACAGATTATAGTGAACAGCAGTCAGGATTCACATGAGACACTCTGCTGGTGTTTGCTGTGTCAACACACACTTCTTCTCTTCAGTGTCATCAAGTGAGCAAGCGCACACACACTTTTAAAAAAGTACCACGCCTCACACACACCTGCAGCATTAACTCGCAATCGTCCCGGCCGACAAAGATCATCTCCCGTGGCAACCGGTGGCGTGTGCCAGAGCTGCTGACCAGAAACCATGATGTCACACTCATGTTGGGGCCACGAGTCAGGAACTTCTTTGCATCCTGAGAGGACGATAATAATAACAAAAAAGGAGAAGAGGAAAAGAAGAAAAACATTTAAAAAGGAAAAATTGACCAGGATGACATTTCACTCACAGTAAAGGAAAGTTGAGGTGGCATTCAAGAGGCATGATAATAATTCAACACCTGTGTTGCTGAACAATGCCGGGTGTCTCTTCTAAAAACATGCTTCAATATACAGATTACTGAGGGGAAGTTACCATCTCACCTGAGCTACACCTGTTTATTCAACCATTTCTTGTCTGGCTGTTTAACTCCTGAAGTAATGCAATGAAATAACCTCTCTGAGCATATTTTGAGTGCTGGTGAGTCAGCCAGGTTAGGGTCAGACAGGTTTCCTGTACATGTATTTATAGCATATTCAAACAATGCAGGCGATTAAATGAGGAATACACTTGGATAGGAATGTAGACTTTTTTATTAATAATGTCTGTATAATTAAGCATGCTGGGTAACCTGTTGCAATGTGGCGCTTTGGAGTAACGTTAGCTAACAACACTTCCTGTAACACTGAATAACTTAACACTGTTGCCATAGGAATATTAGCCAGATATCGCTTATTATATCTTAAATTAAAACATATTTATTTTCTCGTAATAGCAGCACAAGTATTGTTTTAAATTAATCAGGAGACTGCGGTGACACTGAGGTTGTTTAGCTAACGTTAGTGAGCCTCCGGCTAGACTGAAACAAGCTTTTTCCAATGATTTGCTCCCACCAAGGACGTACGTTACCTTTAATGCCTTCTCCGTCTTACTCCTAAGTGAAGCCAGTGTTTAACCCCTGAGAGCTGCTGAAATTCGACGACCGACAAGTTTCTGAACGCAACAAGGGCAGCAGGTAACACTGGACAGGTAAATGTCGAGCACACCTTCTTCTTCCTCGGGGAATGTCAGCCGGGCGAAACTCTCCAACGCCTCTTCTCCCGACACGGTGACGTAGCTGACGAGTCCCATCAAAACGCATTACGAGCTCGAGCTGAGAGGTGCCGCGGAAGGAAGAGCTCTCACTCTGTTTGTTTTCCGGATAAAGAAAGCCTCTCATGGTGAGCAGCACGCCCTCTAGTTGAATTTTAACAACAATATTTTGCTTTTTAGAAAGTAATATCTTTGTACATTTATTTAAACCTATTCGTCACCGTACAGTTAAGAGTTAACCGCTCAGAACATGTTGAGTGTATGTGGATTTTTAATCAAAATTGGTGTTACGTTTGGGCATTTAAAATGTATAATTATTATCCTGTTTAATTTAATTTAATCAGCAAGAGGCTTGTGTTGTCATATGATAGACTTTATTGGCTATAAGGAGATACAGGCTACTGTCAACCACTATCAAACCATCTGCCATTGACAAACTCTGACAACTTTCTGTTTACACTCACACACACAAAATACAATTGTACTACCTCAACAGTTGTATGGTCAATCACTGGATCACCTGATCCTCTTGCACTACTGCATTCTGTCTATTCTGTATTTCTGTTTTGTGGAACATTAGTCAGTTTTATATCTTATATCTTTTGCACAATCCATTTTCATGAATGCTGCTACAGTTTTTCAATCCCGTACCAAAGCAACCTTGCACACTAGATTCTTTTCATTATCAATTTTTTTTTTTAAATAAAATTTTATTCTATTTTTTAAACCTTAATCTTGATTCTAACTGATTTGATACCTGTGCATTTACACTACCTTTTCACCAACACCGGGGAACGCAATTTAATTTCCTCATAGTAGCATTTGATACTGAAAAGTATAAATGTAACTGTCCTTGAATCCTTGAATCCTTTACACTGGAAAATAAAAATAAAAACATCCCTCTATATGTTGTCTTATATCTTGGATCATAAAACAGTCTTATGAGATTTGAAGGCAGAAGCTAATATGGTGAATAGAAATACATGAATGTTACCAATCAACAAATAGTATTCTTCTATTAGCTAATTATGTTTAGGGAGAGACAGTTATTACTGATACTTAGATATTTAATTATTTATTCTTTTCTTAATTTAGATTTTCAATTATTTTATTATTTAAATGATCACATTAAAATCCACCCACAAGAAGTTAGACAAACATATTGCTGAGAATGAGGCAATGCTATTTCTTTTTATTTCTCTTTGCCATTGTGTGTTTTTCAGTTTTTCTGTGTAACTAGATCACATCATTTGATGTATTCAATTCAAAGACCAACACAAAAATAACTAACTGAGTTAACTATTATACAGTAGAGATTATATAACTTGTTCCCTTCAGATGCAGCATGAATGTATTTTTTCTTGATTCTTTCTAATAGTGATAATCTCATATGATCTTGTTCTAGTTAATAAATGTAACATTATTTTAAATGATGGCATATTTGTACTTCAATTTTTCATTCATTATGAATATAATTCTTTATTTAGTTTACTTACTTCATTGTCTATCTACGAATATATGACCCACCTGATCAGTAGGATAACGGTTTTGTAGGGCTGCCCAGTAGGAATTTATGACAGCACTAAGTAGATTAAAAATTGGAGGTGTTGAACTCATTAACACATTTATAAAACAAATACACTAAAGGGCCATGTTTGCAGATCACACCAGACTTTTCACCACCGGGTGATTCATCTTCTTTATAAACGATCTTTGGCTCTATTCACGGGGACAGGACTTTGTTGATCCGGCTGTGTTTCACGTTGGCACAGTGAGACAGAAAAACATCCCAGGTACAGGTGAACAGTCAGTAAAAAGATTAATGCGTGGCAACGAGCTCAAACTGTTCAAATGAGTTACGGCACCGCGTCAGGCTGTAAATGGAATAATGTTGACTCGTTGTTGAAAAGTTAAATTTGTGTCACTAATTATTACAGTTTACCGTGAAATTGTCTAACGCAATTCAAATCCAACTTTGAAGTAGTCAGTCTATGTCATTCTTTGCTCCCGATTACAACTTAACAAAACATCTGGCGATGTTCATGTGTGAAAGTTGTTTTACATCTACCCAGTAACCGCTAGGTGGCGCTTTAGCATCATCTCCCTCCAACATTACATTTATGTCACAGGAAAATTAAATTAAGGGAATTTTTTTTATGAAGTGACCATGGAACAATATTAATAATTCATTCATTTAATTGAACTCACGCTGATATTTTTCTCTAAGTGAGTTGGTAGTAAGTCTGTAAGGCCAAGCATCTCTACTACATAAACATATAAATAATCTGTGCATATATTACATAAATACATTACAATCTATACACTGATGTATATTCATATTATAATTATTATATTATTATACAGAGTGAGTAAAGTAAACTTATACCGTGTTCAGGTGAGTTTTTACCCTCCACTACACCTCTGCTCTAGTGTTGTCAGGGGGTTTCTAGTAAATAGGATGATGTTTCTAAGAGATCTGACCTCTGTAACACTAAACCCCCCCACCCTCATAAAAACAAACCTGCTCCTTCACCAAATCATGACACCACTTCCTCTTACCAAGCTCCATCAACAACAACAAGACTTTTGTCATGGAAAACATTCCACATGTAATAGTGAGAAAATCACAGGTAAAAACAATTAAATGAACGACAGCTGTATTCCATGTAGCTGCTTCAGGTTCACTTGAATAGAACGCAGCTATTGTTAATGTTATAAGTGACACCTGTGCTTTTTCCTATTATTATGACATAGACGCAGGCATTTACTTTTTAAGGTTACATCACCTTGAACTGCATATTGTTTTAAAATGGAAGAAATTGACCTGCATGACACCACATCGAGTGAGTTTATGATCCAGGTAACAGTTCATGATTCATCCTCTCCTCATGCTTTTACTGTCTCCTACAGTTCAAGCGAGTATCTGCTGTGTAGCTGATCTTGCAGTCTCACCTCTGTAACATTAGGGAACAAAAAAAACAACATCTGTAGTGGCAAATAATAAAATAGTTTACTTTTAAGGTCATTTCTCTTTATTTTGAGTTGCAGGGCCTTTTTCATATCTCATGTGTCTCTCAAAACCTAAAAATCCTCTTATTTGTCTGCTTCTCTACAACCTTTATCATTTTTGTAGATTCAATAAGTTAAATCATTATACTGGCTTTAACTGGACTCACCTACCTTTAAACAAGAGTAACACTGCCTGGTATTTCGTACATTCAGAGTATGTGAGTACCAGCCTCTCTGTATTTTGTCATCATACTGTAACAGGAAATACTTGTGTCTCTAGTACAAAGCAGAGAAGAACTCTGTCTTGCAGTGTGTGCATGAGTGACATGTTCCTCACACAGCACAACACTACATCACCCAAGGGAGACCCGTGGCAGAGCTTGCAGCCGCAGCACGGTGTGTTTCGGGCAGTGCAGCTGGAGTCAGGTGAGGGATGGTTGTCAGGTGAGCGCCACACTGGGCCAAACCTCGGTCTCGCTGTGTGGCGCTGTGCATTGCAGCTGGCCAAAGACAGACTGTGAGCCCTGGCTGTCAACATCTGCTCCAGAGACTGTACCATCTGCCCGAGGCCCAGGGGGAGCATCTTCCCCGTCTCAGACCAGCTGCGGAGCCCCAGACATGGACCTGAGCAGTCCTGCGGAGGCAGAGAACACAGCCAAGACACAGTCAGAGCTGCTGAGTGCTGGAACATTTGTCTCACAAACTTAGCCATGTTTTGTCTGTGGGGTGTGATCACAGTGAGGTTTAGATAAACACAATTCCTACTCGTATTGATTCTTTTTTTTTTTTTACTATTTAGTGGCAGATAGTAAAAGAAAAAACTACTAATGTAGCTGTTGCACCTTAAAGGAATTTCAGGTGCAAATGGAAAGACAAGGATGATCATATGTGTGGAAAAACAACATAACTGCACCAGAAAAGGATGAAAAAATTAATAATTTTCTTTTCCTGGAAAACTCATCCCAACATTTTAATTTCTGCAAATGTCTAGACACAGTAATCAATATCTCACATCGCTTTTAATATGGCAGAATATTAGATTCATTACTTTGACTTCTGGACTCTTTACAACACATCAAAGCGCTCATTCGTGTGTCTTCAAGGGCAGGACTGTAATATTTCATAGTGAAAGATGAGTCTGCACAGCTTATTGTTAAGACCTTTTTATTTCATCAATTTGAAAGAAACAAGTAAAAACAGTGTACAAAGTTTATATTATTTGTTTACTAAAGCTGGTGTCCTCAGTCTCAGGAATATGGGAGGGCAGGTACAAAAAAAAAAGTTGAAATAAAAAACAAAAAGTACAAAATGAATTTCCCTATTTTCAGAAGGTGACAGCAAAGGGTGAGTGTGCATAGGAATAAGTAACAATCAGATTCTTTTTTAAAAAAATGAACAAAAGGTTTGCAAAACGATTGAAGTGAAAACAATACCATAAAAACCATTACATTCAATAACGTATGATGCACTTCTGAAAAGTGATTATCTGTCATCTTAAAAACACAGAGGCATTTTGGAAACCTCTTAGCACACTTTGAAATAAGAGTTTCGGTTCCCATGAGTCTCAGTTCAGCCTCAACCGTCTGTAAAAGGGGAGTAATCATACAAACAAGCAATTCTTATTTTATTTGTATCCACAACATTTGAATTTACATCATAAAAGACGCTAATTTAATCTTTACCAACCATAAAATACAAATAAGAGTCCAAATACAATCATTTTGGGGCAGCAAAGTGCATATCATTGGCACAGTAAAACTCATTTTAGTCAATGCTGGTCTCATATAAATAACTAAGAAGCTCGTGAAGGGACACAAGTCCCCCTAAAGTAGCAAATCAAAGATGACACTTTGTGTGTTTTCCCCTGAAGCCCAGTTTGCTTGCAAAGTTTTCCTAAAGAAATGTATTATGTTAAAGTGACCTCATTGAGGCTGCAGTGAATGCACTGGGTGGAAAACACCCAATACTGTACATAGAGGAAAAACCCTAAGAGGAGAGAAGAGTTTCTGAAGGGTCAGAGAGGACTGGGGTGCCTGACTGATCAAGATCAGAGGGGAAACCAGGAGGTGTTTGCAGCACAGCATTGAGAAAGGAAGGCATCAGGAACTATAAGCACTTACTTCAGGGGGGGGTCTGGAGGAGCTATTTATTATCTGAACAGAAAACCGGGTTTCTCTCAGTGACTCCGATGTGCAAACAGGAATCCACTGCAAGCCAGCTTTTACTTTAATGATTAATCACTCTGCATTCTTTGCATGTCTGCCATTCCTCACATCAGGCTGTATTGCACAATTGATTCATCAGACTCATCATGGTGTTGCATGATAATATAACAAACCGACTGGTGTCAATTTTGCATCAGGGTTATAAGAAAAAGTCATACAAATCCTGTCCAGAAGATGGCATTTCAGTCTTAGGAGAATCAACCATGTGTTACAACACGTAAATATGCAGAAAGATTGACTTTATTTGATATGGTACATTCACTTTTGAAGCCAAAAAAAAAATGTCTTGAAGACTTGATCTGAATGGTATTTGAATTGTTCAGACATGGTTTTATCACCCAATCAACAAACAACACACTCTCCTCTCACATGATATTTTGGTCCACAGTATGCCTACTTCTATTTGAAATGGTTGATTCATATTCTATTATATATTTTCAATACAAAATGGCCCTTTTCGAAATTCATAGCAGTGGCCTAATTTGTGCATAACATAACTACATTTCCCCATTCATTATGGTGTACGGATGCCTGCTCGGTATACAACGTAACGACCAGGAAATGCAGGGTAGTGTTAACTCTCTCCGTGGTCAGTCTTCAAAGGCCAACACAGAACAACCACAGTTATCTTTGTTTTTGTCTTGTATTTCCTCCTTCCAGTAAAACACAACTTGCAGATTGTAATGTTGCGTCCACCAACGGCATCTGCAGACAATGCTGGGAGGACGGGGGGGGACATGGCCCCCCCCTCCCCCGGGTCTTTTGAGAGTGCAGTCGGGTGGGGAGAAGGGAGATGGTGGGACCAGAGGAATGTATGAGAGTCGTTTAGGCTGTCCCACTGGCAGAGTAGGAGAACTGGGGGAAGTGGGGTCTTCGCTCGCTGTCGAAGGACTCCATGCTGTCATCTGGGGATGGAGGGCAAAGACTTGGTTAGTTGAAATGTAGGAGTTATGGATGGGCGGTATGACGATAAATATACACACTGTGTGAGATGATATAAATTTGTCTATCATCAGAGAATTTGCCAAAGCATGATATCTCACTCTTTAATATCTCTGGGTGTGGACAATCGATGTGACTTAGTTCCTTGATTTTCTCAGTTAATTTCCAGATAATCTACTATATTATGGTATTATAATTTGTAACATTATACATACACTGGGATTTACCAGATTATATCAACATCCCGCACTCCTAGTAGAGGTACATATTACTTTAACTATTCCTAGAGATGGGAGATACAATGTTATATTACTAGATATTGTCTTGGATTTAGCTTTTTATAATACTCAGTAGAATAAGGTATTTTCCCTGTCTTAAAAGCAGCATTAAAGTAAATTAAGTTAAACAATTGTCTGAGCTTGTTGAGTAAAATAAAGAGTGAATTCTCTACCTGCATGACCATCACATCCACATTATTAATAATAGTCTCTAAAACCTCTTGTGTGTATCAATTGAAAGCACCAAAGTGCACCAAAATATTCAATAAAAATCATTTTATTCCAATATACTGTGACTTATCTCAGTATATTTTCTTTGTAGTGTATAATCTCTGCATTAATATCGGCTGTCATTAACATGCATATGATGACTTTGTGAGGTACGATCCTGTGTTTTTATGGCATTGGCTCTCCAGAAGAGGGCAGACTGTTCTCAAGGGAGCCAGGTATGCCTGCAGAATAGTTTATTTACTCACATTATTAATGAACTTGCCAAAACTAACTCATGTCTCATCCCAGGAATGCAGTACAAAATTTAATATAAAAAAGGAAAAACACCTAACCTCTTCAGTTTACAAGTAAACTTATGGGGAATTCACTCAAAGGTCAGACAGCTTAACATAAAATGAAACTTAAAACAATGATGATCCCATGTCTGCTCTCATTTTGAGTGAATTGAAAGTTTAATTTCTCGTGCTTAATGAAGTCTCGCGGGGTGGATGAGAATTTATCACACGAGTTAAGAGACAGTTCATCTCCTCTCCCACAGTGCTCATCACATTCAAACACAGGACCATTAAGCTCCATGTTATAGGGAACAGTCTGATGATTTGAGTTATTACATATATGCAAGGCCCTATTAGATATATGGTATGTAAGAGTGTGTGAGTGTGTATGGTAAGATGCTACCTTGTCCGGGTGGCGTAATAGTGATGGTCTGTGCTGTGAACTCCTCGTCAAAATATCGTGTGTCTGTCTCCGAGGTAACTTGGGGCTTAAACGGTGGGACCAGCTGTTTGAGGGGAAGAGACACAAACATATCAGCACATCAGCGTCAACAGTCAGTTTGGTAACAGTTGTCAGTCTGATGACAATCTACATCTTTTCTAGATGCTGGTGCTTCAATTGACGTAACTTTATTGATCCCTGGGAGGGGGGTGGAGGGGCTATCCGAGTTCGGTGTCATTTCAGTGATGACAATGCACTAAGAATGAGGAAGAACATCGTGTACAAGAACAGTGTGAGCATCTTAGAAACTGACCTTCTTCTCATAAACGTCTTGCCATTCAATCCCAGCAAAGAACTTGTGCTGCATGATTTCCTTGGCATCGTCAGGACCGCCACCTAACCTGGAAGATCAACGCAAAATGTGTTATGACAAGATAAATATCAATAAATATGCAAATTTCGAACTGCTGATCATTTTCTTGTCACATTGAATCAATCTATTTGCACTTTTCCACCTCTGCATTGGGTCTTTCTTGAGAAGGCCAGAGAGCAGCGAGCGTGCCTCGGGACCGAGTGTCCGGGGGAAGCGGATGTCTTCCATGAGGATGAGCTCAAACAACTTCTCGTGGTCCTGGTTGTAGAAGGGCAGTCTGCCGCACATCATCTCGTACATCACCACTCCCAGACCCCACCAGTCCACGGCACGGCCATAGTCGTTGTCTTCTAGCACCTAGGGGGTTGGCAGTGGGGTGAAAGTTTATTTAATGCAACTGTTGGGATATTCGCGAGGGTATATAGTATGTAGATCTTACAGTTTTCACACATATTGCCTTAATATATAGTACAAAAAAACCTAATGAGCCCCATTACATTTATGTTTGGACATCAGAAGGTTGTGAAGACAGCAGGTCTTTCGGCTGAATATACAAACCCTAAAGCAACTGGTTTGCCCCCATCACCCCGCCCCCACCAAAATCACCTGCTCTCCCCCCTGGTTTGGGATTTTGAGGCAGCCCCAGCCAACACTGACTCACATCTCACATTAGGAGCAAGGATAGTGTTTCCCCTGGAGCCCTGCATATTTAATCACCACAGGGCCTTCCACACATACACAAACACACACATACAGATCAACAAGCAGCAGAGGTGTGGGTCGCTTAAATAAGCAAAACGTGGAGCAACAAACACAAACCAGGGTCTTACAAACAGACTGTTCAATGAACACAACCATACAACCATCACAGGGATGGAAATATTTGCTAATTTATTATTTCCATAAGATTACTTTTCTCAACAGTTCTTAATGAGACAAACTCCTTCAGTGTTGTGCTTACTGAACAGCGCAACCTGTTGCATGACTAATGTGCTGCTGAGCGGAGTTGTTCCAAGGTCTCTAGGGACATGTACTGGATTCTACCTCTCCAGGCGGATGTTGAAGGTGAAATCAAGACAAGGAGAACAGTCTGTTCTCTTAAACAAGCAGCGTGATGCTAGGCAATTCAGACCTAAGAATAGCAACTTCGGTAAAAGACATGGGTGGATTAATAGAATTAGATATGGACACAACAGCGCACAGGCCAGGAGAGAGGGTCCTGGAAAACAGATGGACGGATGTGTCCGTAAAAGGAACAAAACTACTGTGTGTGTGCGTGCGCGCAGCCGTGTATGTGTCTGTGGGCACGCCGTACCGCCTGGCGCTGCAGTGAGTGGTGAGCATCGAGGAGGAGGACTGAGAGGGCAGGGGGAGTAACGTGAAGCCGGTGTGGGGCTAGGATTACTGGGCCGTCTCTATTTCCAGCGCTGCTGTCGTGTGATTCACACCGTGCGACAGCTGGGCCCGCAGCTGCCCCATATATGTAGAAGAGCGCCACAGCTGTGAAGCTGCCAGGAGCGCAGGAGCCAAGCTCATCCCTCATATACGTAACCAGGACTGCTTGCCTGCCTGCTTGGGCCCCAGCCCCAAACTAATACTATTACACTGCCCCAAAGGAGCAGAAACAGGGGGTGGAGAAAGTGAGGGGATGGAGGATAAAAGGCACAAACACTTGCTGCTGTTCCAGGACTCTACTCTGTATAGTGGAGTTTTTTTTTGCTCACAAACTTCTGCTCTGACAGCCATTAATCTTCTAAACTCGTGAATCCAGATCAGTTTCAGTGGCTAGATTAAACCTGTCCACATTTTTCTTAGTAGATATTCCCTAAAAGCCAATTCCCTCAGTCAATGGTTTTCTTTTTGTAACTAATTAATAAAAGTGACAAAGAGAATTTGTCCCGCTCCTTACTTCAGAGACAAACTGGTCAGGCTTTACAGATTGGGTCTCTCCCTCCTCTCCCTCCCCTGTGCTCGGGGTGGAATATTCCCAGACGTTACAGCATTCCTGTGCAGCTCACACAACAAGGTCATTGTTTACTGCAGAACAACCTGTAACACTGCCTGGCCCGCACTCCATAGAGACGCTCGCCAGCGACCCTGTTGCCATGGTAACGCCCCCTGATGTCTCCCTGCTTTCCGCCGCTGAGGCTGGAGCTGTCATACACTGTGCCTCTCTGTGGAGGAGAGAGCCGGTCCGGGGAGAGTTTGGGATGGACAGGTGGGGCTCGTAGGAATTTTAAAAAACTGATAAGCGAATGTATAGATAATATACAGTTTTGTATGTTTATACAGGTGTGAGGGAGTAAATATTCAGATACTAGGCCAGCCCGGTCTTTTGCCTTGATGTCTTGATGCTCATGGTTAGAGGGAGGTTTGGTCTGACTGATGAAAATGACAGGTATGTGTTCCATTGCGACAGCCTGAAAGACTGTGGGATTGCGTGCTCACACCGCCTCTGGCTCTGCCCAGGTCAGCCGAGGCATCCCAGCAGCCGTGGGTCTGTGGCTCTCCTGGTTCCACACAACAGCTGTAGCCAATGTGGTCTTTTTTTTTTTTTTTCCAGGGGTGGAAGCTCACGTTTCCTGAAGTGCTGTCAGCCAATCACCCCTCCTCCTCCCCTAACCAGAAAATTCCAAATGGAGGCTAAAAACAACGATACGACAACTGTGTCAACATGGACACCCTTCTCCCGGAAAACATTTTTACGGCAACAGGCAAGGGGCTAGAGCAAACACTCATGTTCTTACTCTCACATAAACACCGCCCACACACACACAATGCAATATCAAGTTACACAGCCCAGTCCAACACTTGTCATACCTGCACGCAATAGGGAGTAGCCACACCCCTCTTCATACAGCAAATATGAGAGCAGGCTGCCCTGCCCTGGGCACACGGCACACTCATTAACTCACAGACTTCAGCTGGAGATTAGAAAGGCATTTTGGGACAGCTGCCCTTTCTTCCACATGCTTCTTATTCACTGATGTCCAACAACACACGCTGCATTTTTGTTTGGAATCTACTCATGTCTCATGTGGACTAGCATTCATTATTGGGCTCCACATTACTCCAATCAAAATGATCTCACTTTATTTTTTGTTTACTTTTGTTACACTCCATCACAGTCAACAAAGATTTGAGCTCTCGATAAAAACATCTATCCAATAGGTAACATACAGACAGGTGAAGAATTAAAGAAGAAACTTAAATCCAGATTCTTCCATACAGTGAATGAGGACATAAAAGAAAGACATCATTATCTCAGGTAGAGTGAATCACTGTTGTTACCTCAGGTGCCAGGTACTCTGGTGTCCCACAGAAGGTTTTCATGGTGGCGCCATCTTTGATCCCTTCCTTACACAGGCCGAAGTCTGTGATCTTTATGTGTCCATCTTTATCCAGCATGAGGTTTTCCAGCTGAGGGGGAAACAGAAAGAAGAAGCATCTTAACTTAATTGTACACCTGTAATTGTACAAAGTTACAGGAATCAGTGTTGACGTAACAACTACTTTTGAAAATCTGTTTCTGTCAGCCATTATTGCATTTTCTCTTTTTCAGTATGGCAACTTTTTCCACTTCAGCCCAGTGAAATTATGGCCTTTTTTCATTCTGGCATTTAAACTGAAGTTTTATTATGCACAAATTGAAAATGTGCATAAACACAAGTGGACAGAAACGTACCTTGTGCTAAAATGTACAGGTTAAATGACCTAAAGGCCTGAAGGATGTGCATGATGCAGTGTCATGACTTGAGGTTGCATGGCCTATTAATATCTGTGTGCCCTCTCTCTCTCTCTCAGTTAAAGTCACCTGGCAGCTGTAGCTCACACGTGGCCAGCAGTGCCCGGCCAGAGTCAGCACATCCTCCAATCCTGCTACCCTGGCATTTTCAGGAGAACCCTAGCAGGCTGGGAGCCTGCCTCATAAACCCAAGGGAGGGAGCGAGGGAGGAAGGGAGGGAGGGAGGGAGGGAAAGGAGGGAGGGAAGACAGTGCTGTGCTGACCTGGCTGGTATAGTTTTATCAGCTGGAAGTAGTAGGGCTACAGATGCCAATTGCTGCACTGATAACCCCCCAAAGCTCTCCTACATCCAAACATGGGTGTAGGAGGAGTATACATCACTGATCTCATCTTTAGAGTATTAAAATTTTGTTCAGCTTTTGAACTCAAACATTGAAAAAGAAGCAGCTGAGACTTTGCAACTTCTTTATTTTAGGATGATGCTGGACATTATCTCTCTGGTGCTGTACTGCCTGCACATAAAATGACATCAATCACAAACAAAGTGTACAAATATAGCGACTGAGAACACATATGCGTTCTAAAATAGGAAGCGGCGGCTATCTGTTCAAATTGGACTGGTGGTTATTTCTGTCTAGCTGCAGTAAGCGTATGGACCGAGCCTCCAGCTGCAGTGAGATCTGGAGACTGATCTGGGGGTAGGCGGATCAATAGGCCCCAGCCACTGCCACCACTCTGGATGGAGGCAAATCCTATTTATATCTTGCCGGGGGAGAAATGAAGGGAAGGGGGGAAAGGAGAAAGACAGAGGAGTGAGGCTGACAGTGAGTATCAGAGAGAGAAATCACGTTTCCCCACCTACCTTTAGATCTCGATAGACCACGTTTCTTTCGGCATGCAGGTAGTCAAGAGCTGACACTATCTCTGCACCGTAGAACCGTGCCCGCTCCTCTGAGAATACCCGGTCCCTTGACAAATGGAAGAAAAGCTGAGGGGAAACAGGGGAGATTGACAGTGAGGGGGCAGAGGACAGATGAAGAGAGAGTTGGTGAGTCCAGGGAAAATAGAAACAGTTTAAGTTCACAAGTATTCTGTCACAGCCACAGGTGAACATTTACTGATGATTAAGATGGTTTACCTCACCGCCGTTTGCATACTCCATGACAAAGCACAAGCGGTCATGTGTCTGGAAGGAGTATTTCAGGCCCTGCACACAAAGAACAAAAATGCTCAAAGCAGAACTTGATGATGTTTCTAGCTAAGTCAAGGGGAAGCTGGCATTTAAACAGCTGGTTGTAAAGTGAAACATAACAACAAAGAGTAGTGCAATAGTGCAAAAGTGCAGCGTTGCCCCATAAGCAACATTTTAAAACAAAAGTCTGATAAGAATAGAATTAGAAAAACCACAGCGTAGTATATCCAGTGTGTTAAAGCTTTTTAACAACAAACATTGGTTCCATTCATTGCACTGAGCACATCGCATTATGTGTTGCTCCCACCCACCACTTATTTTGAAGGAGCTTTTTCGATGGAGCCCATCTCAGACTTATAGAGAAAGGGTTAACTGATAGAAAGGACGTCCAGTGTTGCTATAAAAAGGCCTGGCTCGACTGCAGCCTTTGTAAGAACAGCTCTTCAAAACATTCCTGGTAAAAATGCCCCTGTTTTCTGAATGGATGCTGCTGGGTTGGATTGAAGGGGCTACTGAGGATCTCTGCGAGTTAAAATAAGGTTTGGTATAGGTATATGAAGGGGATCCTTACTGTCAAGAACGGATGCTTTGAATTCTGGAGGACTCTGTTCTCTGTGAGTGTGTGCGCCACTTCATCCTGAAGAAGAAGAAGAAAAAAAAGCCACAAAGAGTGTTTGTGCAACTCTCACAATGCCTAACCATTTAGATATCAGTCATTGCTCCACTGCCCTCCCCCCAGAGTGTTTTCTCCCCTTTACTTGCTCACTGGCAACCACTCACTTTTGCTACGATCACCTCCTTTTTCAGGATCTTCATGGCGTAGTAGCGTCCTGTGGCCTTCTCCTTTACCAGGATAACTTTGCCAAAAGTGCCTTTTCCCAGGAGTTTGAGGTATTCAAAGTCGTGCATAGTCTGGAGAGCCAGAGGAGAGAAAGTGGCATCTGGTTACAAACAGAAGCATTAACAAACTCATGCTTTAACTAGCCAGGACACACAATCCCACTGACAACAGCACAGAAGCATTTAAGGCACTATTTTGCGCACCATGCAATTTCCACTCCACTAATGGTTTGGCCTATATGTGGTTGTGTCTCAGTTAACCTTTGACCCTGATGCTAAGGAGAATGTTGGAAATGGTTGTGTGGAGGACATCCAATCCGGTGGCCTTGGACCTTTATGTCATGACACATGTGGGGGTTGTGAAACCCAGTGGACATGCAATATGGTGCTAAGCCACCCACGACTGATGTTTGGAAAGTAAAAAGAAATTGGGCAGAGGTGAAGGAAGGTGGGCTTAAGTGGTGTAAGAGCAAAAAAAGACAAGGCAGAGTTGAGGAATAAGATACACTTTGGGTGAGAAGGAATAAAGGTGGTTGAGTTGAAAGTTTATGTTAATGGTCACTGACATGTGTCAATATACACAGAAGAGTGTAAATGGGCCGTACCACTTTTTGCCTGGGTTTGGTCAGGTAGACCTCCATGTCCATGGGGTCCGGAGAGGAGTCCATCATCTCCTCCTCTTGTTTCTGCAGGCCTTCAGCCACTGCCTGGATGGCTTTAGTCCATTCTTCCCTGAGGGAGGCACAGGCAGCATAAAGATTACATCAGCCCATTTACCATCATGCAAGCCCAGCAGCCCAATCACATAATTGTCTTCTTATCAACAGGAAGGCAATTTCAAGTGTGAGTTCTGCCAATAGCCAGTGGACCTTGTGCGAGAGCATAACAATGATTAAATGTGTATAATTGTGTGTGTGTCTACATGCTAGAAAAACAGAGCTCTTGAACTGCTAAACTGCTTTCTAGCAACAGGCAAATTCTCTGCATGTAAATGATTTGTCTTTTACTGCTCTGCAAGTTAAGAGGTGTGTGCTTCTCGCTTGCCTCTCCTCGGGGGTCTCCACGTGGAAGGTACGCTCGATGACAGTGGTCCACTGCAGGCAGCGAATGATAAATGTGTTGGACTTGGGCCGTTCCGTCTTCATCAGCTGGCACTCTGACCACAGCCAGGGAGGGAGGGGAGATAGACGGAGAGAAGGGCCAGTGTGTAGGGGAGCAGAGGGGAGAGACAGACCCACAGTTATAGCCATTTATCTTTATCGCCACCCTAACAGACACTGTTGGCCAATTTGGAGAAGAACAGGTGCACTTTGGTAGAGGAAAACAACTCTGATCTTTAACTTGACAGCCCCAAACTTAACATTTGCTGATATGGGTTTTGATAATAGTTTGAAATCTGTGTAGTATCAAATAAAACAGGATTCTTTACAATTAGGGAATGAATAAATACACCTATTATTTAATTCAGTCCAATTTACAAATTTGCAAAGATTTGCTTTTTTCAAATATACTTTACTGCAAAATCTTGCCACGCTTTGAAAATGACTGAAACACATTTTTCACAAAGCACTGAAATTAAAGATTTTTATAAAGCAAATCCCCTTTTCTCAATTTTCTTAAATTCTCACACTTTTCCAGCAAATGATTGTCTTGTAAGCAGTTTGCAAAACAATTACTCACATCAGTCTAATAACGGAATTTAGAAAGCAGAGATTTCCATCTGCACCTCCTTGGCATTAACATCTGTTACCAAATGAAACATGTCAGCAAATATGTCAGAAAGTGACACAAAATGGCCTCTGCCTGATAGATGGAGGGCAGGGGAGTGGACCACCACTGAGATCCAACATGGCTCCATCGGGGTGAATATGTAATCCAGCTGCAGCAGCCTCGTCAGCAGCGACACACCATGTGTCCTCTGCGGTGGGGTCGCAGCGGTGACAAAAACCAAAGCCACCGCTGATGGAGACAGCGCCTCATAAATACTTGAAATCAGGCGACTAATAGCCACAATAACTCGAGAGTGTCGGAGAGGAAACATTTTGTTAAACAAACAGTATGCTCTCTAATTGCTGTGTTCAGTCATTCGCACAGCTTATCACAGCAACTTTCTCTGATGTGAAGATGGAGTGGGCTGCGCTGCTCTGGGCATTTTCTGTTGTTATTTTCAGGGAGCCGGGAAGGATGCATACAGAGAGGAGGCGTCCAATGTATTAATGTCAGGAGCCAGACATCTTGCGTGCGTGTTCAGCTTGCTTTTTGCCTTGGAGCGGTGCCCCTATTGAAAGAAACTTGCAGAGATGCTGCTGAGATGATACTACAGCCAAATTGCTAATGTTTCTATTCATAATCATTTAAAAAGTGACATGCAATGATAAAGAGATACGCTATCATATTATTAGAGACTACTCTCTTTCATACCTTTACCTAATAGGCACTTGGACAAAGTTTTTAAGAACATTTTTTCCTGTTAATAATTACTTTTCAAAGCGGGTATACAGCTGAGGTAAATGTAAAACAAGTATGTGAACATATTGGTTATAACAATGCAAGTAAAAACAGGAAAGCAGCAAACAAAACCAGTAAAAAATAGCTGCCAAGAAACAGAGGGGAAAAAATGTAGTGGTTTCTCTGAAGCAGATACTCACGTGCTACAGAGAAGTTATTTAAGGGGGTTTCCAGCTGGTCAACATCTTGCGGTCGCTCTTTGTAGCCAATGAATGTACCATCACTCTTCAGGAGAAAATACCTTGGCCTCCAGGTCTTGATGTATTCTCCTGATATGAGAAAGAGATTGAAGGGGATTGTTGAATAACAGGAGAGAAAATTAAACAACTTGTGACTAAAGACTTTCAGAGTTTCTGCTCAAAAAACAATTCATGATGCACGTTGAGAGAACGTGCTTCCACGCTCAAAATGCCGACCAGTGCACAACCATTTTGTTTACATTGTGGCTTCGTGATTAATGACAGAACTATGTCGTCCTCTCTCTTTCTGTTTAAATTCCCAGAGGTGCAACCCATTTCCTGCAATCTAATTACTATGCTGTTCACTAGGGCTCCCTAAAATGACCATCTTGTCACCGTCTTTCTTTTAGTGTAGGTCAGCTGCAGGACAAATGGTGGTTTTAGTAGGAGTCAGGACCCTTTCCCCCTGCCCCGTCTGTCCCCTTTCCAGCAGTGATTTGCACTCTAGATAGATTCTCAGGGAACATTCAAACTGTCTAAAAACTTTCTCCCACCATTTCCTTGAGCTGGCAAGTTCAAGTTTAGAATCTGAGTCTAGTCTGTAAATGCAGTTTAACATATCATCAACCGCAGCCACTTTTTTTTTTGTCTCTTTGCTATCAATCTTTTTGTAACACCAGCATCGTGTCTGCCCAAACCTCAATCTGATTTTCAAATAAAAACCTCCCACAATTCCCATTTTCTAGACAACACCCATAACCTCAGGCCATGCATGTCCATCCCATTCACTTAGACACACTAGCATCACACAAATGAATCTCTCGTAGGCAGACAAAACTCAATTTATTCCGGTGATGCTTCAGGAAATGTTGTGCCAGATGTTTTGCAGACGGGGGGAAAAAAATAGCTTACATACCATAACAAGGCAGTGGCACACAGTGGAGTGGGACTTGAATATTTATACAGGAAAAATGTAATTTATTTTTAATTACGGAGCCGCATATTAACCCCATGCAGAGCCGTAGCAAGCTGTCCTTAATTGCCCCATTTCCTCCAACACAGAAGTGTGGTGTGCATGTGTGAGAGACAGAGGATGTGTGTGTGTGTGTGTGTTTGTGTCTGTAGGGGAGGGATAGGAGATCTGTCAATATGAGCTTCTGTTACCCTCTTTCAAACACACACACTTCTGACTGATGAAACTGATCAGTTTGAGACGATGCAGAACAAACGGCAACTTGTAATGTCGCCTCTGTTTAGTGTGTGTCCTTATAAAATATTTAAGGAGAGGAAAATAATTTACTCTGACTGAACGTCACTTGTCGAGATTTGTCACTTTTGACACCTCGAAATTATGAACTTCCTCTTGTCGCTTCTTTTCAACATTTTTTGAGAAAGTGACGACACGAGCAGCCAACCCTAATAGGACATCCTCCATATGGCTTTTCTCTGTCGAGATAAAAGGAGGGGAGGAAAGGACAAGGACACTTTAGAAAAGTACAACCATTCTAGCAAAGTTGATCACATACAGCAGGATGAAAGCCTTGTAAAACACTCTTTACATCACCTTCTAGCAGAGTATAAAGTCATTAAACCCAAAGCAAACACCCAAGTGTAAAAACACCTGATTTACCGCGACTGGCAAGGTGGTGGCACCAATCACCACTCTAGAGGAAACATCTGCCCCAGAGCACAATATACTTTAGTCTTCAATCCACAGCAGATGTCCAATACCTTATTACATTTTTCATCATGGCACCGGAGGAGATTTTTCATCCAGTTTTCTGCAGAGTAAGTGTTTTCACACCAAACATATCTCATTTAGAAATTAGCTCGACTTTGTCAGACATCAGATTGCCTTTTCTCACAGCCTTCCGACAAAGCCACTCATATTAGATGTGCTGTCCTAATTGAAATACACACCGGCAGGAATCCGTTTGGTGGATTTCCCTCATGCCTGTTTCAATGTAACGCAATTACTGTGATGAGTCGTTTGTCTGTTTTAAACTACAAGCTTCACCAATCAACTTCCACATCAGTCACCCATGTGTGTGCTGATCTCCAGAGAATACACATGCGTAGTGTTATTTATCACAAGCCTTCAAGACAACCAGACTTCCTTACTTCGGCACCTTGGCGCTTGCGGACATGGATAGCATAAAAATCTAAATCATCAAAGCGCAAAAGAGTACATGTACTCATACAAGTATCAGCTGGGAATTAAACCTAGAGCCCGTTCAACACAAACATTAGTTGCCTTAATCTTTCACACTGCGGCCAGAAAGTCTCCTGAGCCCTCCGCACCGAGCCTTGTTTTCCTCAGCTGGGCCCCAGCTGGTGCCTCTCTCTGTGGTCAGGTTTTGGCTGACCCATATCCCCCAGCTATAGTCCATGCCAGCCCACACTGAGGACAGTATGTGCACAATGCAGAGCCAACATAATGAGCTCCCTACCTGACACCGTGACACCAGATGAAGGCACAACGTCCACGCTTGTCTGGCCGGTGGAGTCTAAACTTTCAGTTTAGAAGTTTTGGTTTGGCAGCTGGAATGCAGCAAATCACATCCAGACTGAGTAGAGTCCTTACTTACACTATAGAATTCAGATCCTGATGGGCAGAGGCAGGTGTTTATGTTTACGCATGTATGTGCTTGTGTGTAAATAAATTTCTTTGTGTGCACTGCCTGTAGGCACTGAAGGTTATTTGTGTGTAATGAGTGACAACAACATTCAGTTTGGAAGGCTTTCAGCTCTTCCTGCCAGCCCCCTAGTGACGCACAGCACCCACCAGAAGTAGCATGGGTGGTCATACATGACGCAGCGTTGCATGGCTTGGCGTGCATCAGCTAGACATTCTCCAACACTGAGGTGGGCTCGGTCACATGGATGTCAGACAGATGACGATGCAAGCTCACCATTTTTAGTCACTAGACTCCTCTGACCACTGTCACTGTACCTGAATTATGTAATTGTGATAGAAAGGGCATTATGACAAAGGCCCCATACAGCACACAAGGAGGTAAACAAGCTCATGAAGGAATGTGACACTGAGGGTCTAAACCCCGCCTGTGATTAGTGAAACAGCTACTTTGATACTGTGACTACAAAAACTGAAACAAAAAAAATCACAATTCCCACACGAGGATATAGAAAAGAAAAACAGTTTGTGCAAGGTTTTCATCATCTTTTTCGACACAGACACACACGTCTTTGACATCAATAGAATGTAGTAGGGATGTGGCACCAAGAAAAGCCACCTATTGAGAAACTCCACATTAGCAAACCAAATCTTTGACTTGAACACGTTCTTTCTAGACAGGAGGACACAGCAACTTCCTCGTCTCTAACCACACAAACCTGGTCACATGACAACAGTGGAAGCAGCCATATCCGGTTGTCTGTGTATGTGTATATCTTCGCCACTCTGCAGTGCAACCCCCCGCAAACAGTCTGCATAAACAACAAAGATGACCCTTGTCAGCTTCCTATTTACACCCATTTCCTCTTCTACTCTTATTCAGTTCTACTTTCCGCAGCGTGGCTTACTTATGCGCTGACATGATGTGACAGTGAAAATAACAGTTATGCTTTTTGCATTTTTATTGTTGACTCGCACACACATTTAGGTGAGTAAATGTAGAAAAGGGACTACATTGCTACATTTACTAGGCAAAAGGAGTGTTATGCAACTATAATAGAGACCAGCAAAATAAATCAAGACCAAATATTTTCACTTATTTAATATTATATAAAATTTCTGATGCTAGCTTTCAAAATTGTATGCTTGACTTCAATGCTTTGCAGAGTAGACCATAAATACATCCTGTGTACAGTGAGAAACACAGTGTAGACTGCTGACAAAGGACAATGGGCCTCATAACAACACAGGAGAGCCTTCTGCTTTTAAGTCAGTTCATCATCACAGCGTTCCTGTAAACTAAACCTGTTTGATGTCAAAGTGTTCTCCAAAACAGGAAACTGGCCAATAGACAGACTGACCACAACCTAGATAAGATAAAACCTGCTTCAAGTGTCTGACTGTAAATGCCGAGACAGACAGACACACTTAGCTATGGAGGAAACACACTAAATGCTGTGCCCCAGAATCAAAGCTGTTCTAATAAAAGTACAGTGTGACAGCAGACATGTGGCTGAACTCAATGAAATTGGGGGGAAGGACAGAGGAATAGGAAGACTGATTTGACACCAGATGAGAGATGAGAGAACTAGAGGGGATGAGAAAGCTACGCAGTGTGCAAAGAGTTGTGCTGAGCAGAGTGGTAGTGAGACAGATCACTACATATGCTCCCCACATATGTAGGACTGCGAGTGGGGGGTGTGAGCACAAGTGAAGTGTGTATGATCCATGTGCACTGTGTGTATGTGTGTGCATGGGAGGAGCTGTCAGGGCCTGATAGAGTGTCTTTACATGACAAGCAGCTGCTGAGGTCTGGGATGCGCGCTGGGCAAAGTGGAAAATAATGAACGAAGAACCGCTGCCAAACACAACAGAATTCATCTTTATTTGCCAACTGCTGCATGGCCCTGTGTGCGGACAGCTCCAGGCTGCCACTGCCACGCCCTCTATACCCCAAACACACACACACACACACACGCACACATCAAGGTACAGGGGGGGAAGAACAGGTTCCGCCACAGCTGCACATGATGGAGCATTGTCTTGTTTGCTTATGTGTGCATGTGTGACAAATCATAAGTACTGTATAAAGTCTGCGCATAACGGTTTGTGATCCAACAAGGTACCCCATCAGAGTTTGCATGAGGACAGAGGTAAACCTGTATCACAAGACATCTCTTAATTAAAGTTAATGCAAGTGAATCGTTCTACTCCAGATGCTGGACTAATTTCACAAATCTAAAAGTTTCACCTGATCCTTTAAGTGAGAAAAAAAAGAGGGATTAAAGGGATTAAAATTTACAATAGTGCTTCCTTTCGATGCTGAAGCCATTTGCAAGTCAACTTGGATTAAAAGGCCTTAACAGTAAGGGCTGGCCATTGAGGGGTCAATAAATAAAAAAGGGAAAAATGTGGACAGCTTTAGACACAAGAGGCAGAGAGAGAAAGAGGACAGAGAGTGACAGAGGTTAGTGGCTGATTCCGAGGAGCGTCCTGTTCTGTTCGTCTCTACATGACAACGACAGGAATGTTGAGGTCCCAGCTGCTGTGGCTTGTTGGCTTTTAATAAGGCGCATCAAGCAGCATTCATCGTGCCGCCCCCAAAAAGAGAGGCCACAGTGTCCTTACAATGTGTCCAAACTAACAGCTCTGCTGTATATCATCACTTTCTCTCGCCCCTTGTTCTATCTCGTCTTTTTTACTTCTTTGAGGGGTTTTAATAAAAAATCCAAAACAATAATCTTAAAACAGAGAGGCCCACCTTAGTCATCTGGCATGAGATAAACCATACACACACACACACACTCACACTGTATGTGGGTGAATACGCACATACACACCACAGGGTGAGAGGAACCAAGAGAGCGTCAGACAAAATGCGCCTCTCAGTGCCCACACCCAGTGGTTGGACTTCCTGAGGGGGCTGCTGTTGGGTTTTGTCCCCGTCTGGCCATTCATGGCTTGGGGATGAGAGGAAGGGAGCCAGTGGTAACTGCATGAACTGTGCATGTGTGTATGTGTGTGTGTTTGAGTGGTGAGAATCGGATGAGAGGGGGGGTAGGCGGAGGTTGAGGATTAGGGAATTAGAACTCCAAAGCGAGGGAGGAGGGGGGAGGGGGCTGCGCCTTTTGTTGGTTTTTCCTCAGCCGCCCCCGCCATCCCTTCGGCCCTTTTCTGCCGGGTTCTGCCTGTAGGCTGCAGCTGCGGCCTGCCACCCTGTGCCCTGCATCTCAATGAGCCACGGGCCGCCGGCTCCAGAGGAGAGGGGGCTCCCTGATGCAGGGGTCACCACTGAGCCCCAGCAACCGCAAACTCCGCCTCCACCATCCTCCTCCACAGAGCTCTGAGCTGGGCCTCTCGTGCTGCCCGGACACCCATCTACCCATTTGCCCATCTCACCGTGTCCATATAAGGCAGCACCAGGCTCACATGCCATCCTAAACTGTCCAGGAGTTTGGTCTCCTTCATTTTTTCCCCCCCTTCTCTTTATGTCTTCCTGACATCCCCCCCTCCTTCCCAAACCTCTTTTGTTGGCCTTTCTCTCTCCCATGCAGCTGGATAGGGGGATCCATTGCCAGGGCATTGGCAGCAGCATCAACAGGTTGTGGGGAAGGGCCACCCCGGCCTCCAATGTAGCCCTCTCTGTCTCTTCCCCTTATCCCTCTCTCTTTCTCTCTGTCACTGCGGTTGCTGCTGCTACCCCAACAGGGGAAAAAAAAAAAGCAAGGGGGGTGGGGGGCGCAATGGAGGCTGCCCCTCTTTCTCACGCTTGTAAGAAAGCCCTCACTTCTTCTCCGTGGTGAGTGACACCTGCTGATTACCATAGAGACACTGTGGGAAGTTCCCCCCTGCCACACTGGGGCTGAGATTTGCCCCCTCTCCCTGGGTAAACAAGCAGTCCATGGATTAGTTAACTGGGTTACTGCATGGCAAACAAATAAACACACATTATTTAGAGCAAATTAGTGCCAATGAACTCTCAATGACACTGTAGGATCTAAAACTCTCAAACGAACAAGGAATAAACTCCACAGCATCCGTTTTTTTTACAGCGACAGGTTCTCTCCAGCTGTTGATACGATCAACATCAACGTCCTTCTAAAAGCGCGCTAAAACTTTTTGTACTGGCATACATTTAACCTCTGAATATTTTGCAAAATATGTTCCCTGTGCCAGAATAAGCTGATGTGGAGGATGCACATGCCCACATATCTGAGCATACAGTCAACTCTTAGTCTGCAGACAGCTGAGCATCCCCTTCATCTCTCTGTCTCCCCTACCCTCCCTAAACTGGAGAGAGGTGCCAGTGATGTGATTGATGTCAGAGACTGGGAGCTTTTCGCTGGTCCATAGCCGCTTCCGCCATGGGTCTGAGTTGTCAGCAGGGTCATTATCCTAGCAACAGGGTGGTGGGGTGGTGGGCGGGTAGCATGCGCTGGAAGTGGGGGAGGACTGAGAGGCGTTGAGCTGGAGGGGGCAGGCAGAGGCAAAGAAGAAAAGGGGGGGTGTTAATAGAGACTAAGAGAAGAGGAAGAATGTGGGAGTAAGAATGAAAGAGAACAAGAGGAAGGACAGAGATGAAGACAGCAAGGAAACGACAGAGACAAAAAGGAAGGAGAGCAACAGAGACAGAAAGCGCTGCCGAGCACCACAGTTGTGGTGAGCAGGCGGACTCTGCACAGCAAAGTAAGCACACAGCGGGCTTGCCGTGAGAGGAGGCGAGTGGTGGAGGTGCCACCTCCTCTCAGCCTCCTGGTTCCCCCCACCATGCCAGCCAGCCTGCCTGCCGACAGCTGCACCCCAGTAATTTACTTCTCTCCACCACATTTAGCAGGAAAACTGCTTCCCATTACCCAGAGCAGGGGGTCCGTGCTGACGGCCAGACACCCGGCCAGAGCACTGGCTTCCCGGTGTGACACCCTCTGCTGCTGGACTCTGCCTACAGGGGCTCTGCTCCCAGATCTGTCTGGCACTTCAACTTCCACTGCTGTTGATCAGTTGGGTTGTGTCTCAGTACTTAACCACAAATGTTGGAAAGTTATTTGCAAAAAGTTATTAAAAAATAACACATGGTATGATGATTGCTTTCAGTCAAACTAATAAATTCCCAACACCAAATGATATCTAACTCACTGTTTGCCATCTACAAAAATCCATTTTCTCTCTCTCAGCTTTGTTTTTTAAATCATTTTCCTATTGATATTCTTTAACTGACTTTATCTGACAGGTGAAAGACAGGAAACATGGGTAGAGAGATGGGTAGGGCATGTAACAGAAGGTCCACAGCCGTGGATGTTGCGGTTATGTGGTATGTGTCTTAACCAGTAGACCTGGTAGGGTGGCCTAACATCAGTAACTCTTTGATTCTATTTCTTTATATACTAGCTTCTTAAGTGCTTTTAAATTGAACTTTGCTATATAAATTATACAAGCCTACAATATAAAATCTACAACTCTGCAAATTGCTGATAAGACATCTGCTATATTGATGTTTTTTTTAGACTTGATTATCAGTTATTTAATGTTTAGTGGCCATTATTCAGTTACAAAATTGCTGCAAACAGCACTGAACTTACAACAAAAGGATACAAAAATATAATTATGTATATGACTGATGTATAAATTAATGTAGTCACACTTCTAAATTTGACCAATAAAACACTGCACAACTTTGTTAATAATTAAAAAAGTAATTCCATAACTGTAAGACATCATCCACAAGCTTCAAGATGACAAACAGAATAATTTTGGGATGCATTTAAAATGATTTGCTTATTTTTATGTGCACTTGAGACTTTTGCACTTTAGACTGTAAATGCCTCACAAAGTAGGTGAAACTATTAGCAAATTGCATGAGCTATTGTTCCAGTCCTGCAGTACGTAATGTGTGTGTTGCTGCAGTGTGTGGCCCATGACAGCCATAATGAGGGGATGTGTAGAAGCCTGGGCGAGCCTAGCAGCAGAGCTGGCAGCCAGTCAAAATCCTGAAGTCCTGAGACAGTCAGCATTGCAGCATCATGAGACATTCTTAATCAGGTGGGTCTGCTCCTTTGAAGAGCTTTTAACAGTGCAGGAACACCACATTCCCTTGCTGAGCTCTTACAGTGAAAACTAATACAAATGTGGAAAATGCTGGCTCAATTGTTGCAAGGCCTGCTCACCAGATGCACAAGGCACAGATATTCAAAAGATGAAAAAAAAAAAAAAAAGAAAGTTTCAGCTACACTGACTACTGTGTCTGGTGTTTCACAAAACCCGTGCATTCTTTTCTCCTCTTTCCCTTCCTCCCATTCCGTCTCTGAGTCTCATGCACTTTCCTGGACCACCAACAAGGTCTCGCTTGGAGGAGCAGCTCATGGGTGTCCTTCAGCCGCATGACCAGCAAAGGACCCAATCAGCTGATGAGCTCCAAACCAAACCATGAGAGGGTCTCTGTGGCACGTCGCACACAACATCCATCCACTCTCCTGAGGCCGACTGGGTCACTGAGCAATGTTCTGGGAACATCACAAAGACGCTGCACAACTTCTGTCTCTCTCTCTCTCTCTCTCTGCCTGCCCCTCACTATCTTCCCCTCACTGTCTCTACTGGTGTGCTCTCTTGCTTTCCCTCTCTCTCTCTCGCTCCAACCCTCCTCTCATGAGACGGAGCCAGCTGAGCGTGCTACCCAAATCCAACAGTTGTTGCGGCCTTCGTTAGCCTAACGAGGGGGCCGGCTCTTTATACTTGTCAGGGAGCAAATGAGTCAAACAAACAAGGGCCAGGGAAGAGGGGAGGACAAGCGAGCGCTGTTCTGTCGAGCTTCACTGGGTTCTTGGCCGCAGCACTTCCCTGGAAACTAGGGAACCCACAATCTGCCTCTTTGATGTCTGATGATGCTCTGGCTTTGATGGAAACTTTGGAAAAACACACTTGCAAAAAGAAATAACATGCTGCTCGGTCTCTGTGGCCACTAGAGGCCGTAGGCACATTCAAAGTGTGTGGGTGCACTCTGTGAAAGATCTAAAAGGGAAGTATCATTTGGGGACGCATAACAACTGGTTATGATAGTAACAACAAAGTTACAGAGTTTTTGCAAGCTTGTACTTGCGATGCGGTCTGTGCATAAGAGCACTGGGTAATGTCCTGCTGGCGATGTAACTTCTAAACAAATATGCTTCACACTATCCCCACATTCACACATTTGCATACGTATGTCCAGACTACTCTACTCTCGTACTCTCCTATTCGACTGCTTTGTCTTGCATTCCAACGCTGTCCTTCCAAAAAACAGATATCCGAGATAACAACCACAACAACACATCCCAGGCGGTGTCCACAATCCAAACGCTTTACTACAGCGCAAGGCTTAAGGAGAAAGTATGAAGGTGTGTCCTTCAGAATGAGATCATCTCACTGAGTGCAGCCTGTCTGGAACAAATGTACAGAGCACTCCAAGGCTGAGAATCTGGAGCTCTAATGACAGATTAGCTCTACTGGGGGTTTTACAAGGTACTAAGGCACAATGCTTGTTCCACTTTCTTTCAGGAGCCTTTCACATATGCATGCTGAACATGACTAATCAGACAGGAATCAAAGAGCGAGAGTGAGTGGCGTGGACGTGTTTAGTTGAAGTGCCAGAGCTGCAGTGCTCTGTGCATGTGACTAGCCCACCATGAAATCCATTCATCATGTAGAACCATTAAATAGGCATTACTGGAGGATGAGGCCACACTTAAACTGTACCTGCTTTTGTTAAGACCCATAAGAACACATTTCGGTGCTAGACCGGGTCCACGGAACACACACAAAATGTTGATGGAAATATGAAGGGCTATCTTTTGTAAAACATTAAATTGGTGTTTTGAGTGCACACATGGGAGTAATGAGCATGCTGAACACACTTGGAAGTGGTATAAGCCATTTATTATTACGCCCACATAGAGATGTGAGTCACTTGGGTGGCGCCACCACACAAAAAAACTCTACTCAAGGTGCAACATGGAAGGATAGTGGTTGAATGGGGGCTGCCTGGCTGAGGTGATGGACAGAGAGACAGGGCCACTGCAGGTTCACCTTCTGTGCAGTGGCTCTGGGGCAAAGACTGCATGACAGTGACGCGACACTAAAAGCTTTCCTGTCAAGGAGGCAGGCGGACGCCCTCCAATCAAAACACAGAGGCACTGGGTGACATTTCACAGGGCACAGCTGCTGGGCTGCGACAAGCATGCCAACTCACTATTCCTGAAGGGTTGTTTGTTTAGTGTGTGTGTCACAACTAGAAGGGTGTCACTGCTAGAACTGTGTGCATGCATGTGTGAACGTATGTGCACATTCACCGCCGTACAACCTGACTGTTTTCTTACGAGTCACTATTTGACCGCTCTTATAGTTATATTTTACACTAGCTGTCTATCAGAATCTTCTTTGCTGATCAGCACTGCGGAAGGTGTGGAAAAATGAACCTGGGCCAGTTTTGTGATACAGATGATACGCAGAGAACTGAATCTGATACCAAAAATAAATGAGTATACAAATTTACAGACTGAGAATGAATGACAATTCAGCCTTAATGTTTGATGTCGTGCTAAACAAATTTTACATGTTCCCTTCCAAAGAAAGGATGTTCCTGTTCTCGTTTTTCCCTGAACATACACAATAACACAATCTGACCCTAAAAGCATCTGACACATAACAGAAATATAATTCATGATGTGAATTTTGCTTGTAGATTTTCTATGAAGAGCAGCGGGAAATCATGAACGAATGAAATATAAATTTCTACATACGTTTTTTGTTACCTACTTCCTAACTTTGCAGCATTGATTTATACTCAAGAGAGCTAATGAAAAACTAATAGCAGCTAGCGTTTTATCCTTACGGGAAGGACCAGGGTGTGTCCGCCTGAGACCAACTGAGCCGAACCAGGCTGACCCTTTTTCTAAAACAGCAGTCTGTTGTGCTCTTAGCCCAAGCCTTGAGGAGGGGGAGCGCGGGCTTACACACCACAGCGGCACTCTGTTCCCCCCAGAGTCCCAGAAGCTCTCCTAGTGACCTGCTCCCATCACCTTATCCCCTGACTCAGAGTCTTAGTTTCCCCTCTTCCAGTAAAAGCCAGGTTCCTTGGCACAGGGCCCCAGATCCTTCAGTGGATTTGGAGAGGTTTCTTATCCTATTTTGACCCTGGTGGTGGTGGTGGTGGTGGTGGTGGAGTGGGGCTCAGTGAGGCAGCCGCAGTTCGAAGGCAGAGTTAGTATGCACACATAAAGCGCTCAAAGCCAGCAGGTATGTGAGGAATGCCTCTTCGTCCAAACAACAGGACTCACGCCTGACACAGAGCCACGCCACGCCACGCCACACAGCGCTGTCAGAGCAGCTAAATGGGGCCCGCTGGGGACTCTGCAACTGGATGGCTATTTATATTAGATTTTGCGTATGCCTCGTTTAAATAGGTTAACCCAGTTATCAATCACCTTAAATAATTTGTTATTCAGTTCAGGCATTTCGTACAACTGCAAACTCGTGCTAATGCAAGTATCTCAATTGAAGGTAATGCAGATTTGTGAAATATTTGAACTATTAAAGTGAAAAATGTCAATTATTGGTTATTTATCTAGCATACTTTACTTTATTATTATATTCCCTGTTTATATACTGCATGAAAACCGCCATGTGCCTGTATTCCATTAAACCAAGTACAGTTTGTTTTGCAGTCAAAATGCATTTCCCTTGTGTGTATCGACAAGGGATTTTGAAATCTTTTGCATAATGAACATATTTTAGGGCCTTTGCATATTTTGTGCTCTGCGCCAGCTTGGTTAACCCATAAGTTTGCACAGTTGGGGTTTCTAGTATACGAGGTGATGATGACGGTACTACATCTTGATTGAATTGTAAACAATACATAAAAGAAACCATGGAACATAACTGATGAGGGAAAATAGTCAGTAATTACCTCAAGTTCAAGCACAGAAAAGCTTCAAGTGCACTTACATTGAAATACAAATAAAACTCTTTACAACTGACATTAAATCTAAGTTTATAGCAAAAGCTTTATGCGTGCATTTACCTCTTTTATGCAGCCATCCCTCCTTGACGATCACCACATTGGTCATGTTGGTGGGCAGGATGGAGGATCCAGGATTCCCACAGGGAGAGTCACCACTTTGTTTCCCAAGTTTCCTTCACTCAGCCCTGTGCGGGAGCCTGGAGACGGGGTCCTGGGGTTTACAGCCGCCTTCTCAATTGTGGTTACCTATTAGTCGAAGAAGAGTAAAAATTAGCCCCGTATTGAGGTGAAAGATTTTTTTTTTTCCACTTGTCTGAATATTAACCCTCAGGTCAACACAGCGGAGAGGTGGTGGAATCCAGAAGATCTTGGTATTTTATGGCCCAGTTAGTGGAGGATATATGCTTAAACCAAGGTACTGTCCCTTTCAAACACTGCTAGGTGTCTAAGTCTCCTATATTGGAATGTTGCACAAACAAAACCATTCATGATTGATTAAGTGTTTTTTCTACTAATGACCAGAACAGCAGTGAGTTATAAAATGATGACAATTCTCACATAGGCTGCATAAATAAGAGATTTTAATACTTAATTTGCAGATTCATGGCTTGTTCTCCTTATGATTTAGCCAAAGCTAAGTTTTTAATTAAACCACATTTGTCATATGCATCTATGTCAATTTTGTAACTATATATTTTTTAAATTATTATCCTGTAAGCAGTTGGTAAAGAAAGTACAAAATTTGAGAGATCCTTGTTCAGTCGTTTGACGATTGCAATGTTTTGGTTTGTTCTGTGCTTGGGTTGTGAGTTTCTGAGGGGGGTGGCAGGGATTATTATCCCACTTGCACATTTATGTTTTGGATAAAACCGGATGACAAACTTAAAAAGGGTTTGACAACAAAATTGTTTTTTTAAACACTTGGTTCTGAACAGAGCATCACTCTAGTGTACCTTTGTCTGCCACCGGGAAGTCCAACATGAAGCGTGTGCTTGGAGCAAAATTACTCATCGATCATTAAATTCTCTATATTATACATTTATGATGTTTCACCCTTTATCACAGAAAACATGTAGAATCCAGCAGGCTCAGCAAACACACAGACATCATTTCTAAAATGGTTTTCACATCTCTTATAACTTGAAATTGACTCATTTGCATAACTTTGCCAAAGTCATCTATTTAATGAATCTTATTTCCTTGCACAAAAGAAGTCATTACATGTAAAATTCACCACAGATTATTACACTGCTATCTTGCAGCATAACAGTTGTGGCATTTTTTCTAGTTTAAATACAAAATAAATGTGTTTATCACGTTTAAATACCACATCACATCATGAAGCTTGTGTGACATGATCAAGAGCTCCAAGCTACTAAATGAACCTAGAGATGAGATCGTTTTATCAACTGATCAAGTTCATCTTACATCACCTGAATCAAATCCCCAATGGCTACTGAAATGTTTTTTTATCTTCTACAATTCAATAACAACTGGCCAAACCCAGTCTTCTGATGAAGATCAAGCTCATGACTGAAAGCTCCAGAATAGCTACCATATGGACTTTGAGGTTTATTGCTTTGTCGATAAACAAAATACACTTCCGATGAGAAAGCGCGCTGGTCACAGTGAGGATGAATACCGCTTGTTAATCTGTCAAAGAATGTAGATAACGCTTCTGTTCTGCTTCTGTGAGTGTTGTTGCTGTTATTCACACCTGACCTGTGGTGGAAGCATACAGAAATGTTACTAGGCCTGACCTGACCAGAAAAAAAAAATATTGACACATTCGACACATTTACAGTGTCAAGTGCAGTACAGAAACTAAACATGTGCAACAACTATCAAGATCAAGCTACAGCAATAGTCTGACCTGCTCAGACTCAGGTATGACTGTACAGTGAATGAGGAGACAGAATTAAACTAACTACCTAACAAACTGCATCATAGATTTGTCAGTTACTTAGCAACTGCACATTAAAAACATGGAGGCTATCATAACAAAAACACATGACCTTTTGATTCAATCAGTACTTCTGTATTCTATAAAGACAGCTTTGAATGCAAAGCTTTGAAGCAAAAGAATGATCAATTGCCATACTTGTTCACAAAAATGTCACATACTGCGCCAGGCAATATCTGACCCTCGACTGAAATCAATTTGCCTGCTGCTGCGCCGTCAGAGTAAAGCCATCAAAAGAGAGCTCTGTTTGAGTGGCCTCATCCAGCTTACTGGTGGGGACAACAACAGGAAGTGGATGTGACTATTGACAGACTACGAGTTATATCAGTACAGCCCCAGGCTCAAACACATGTGTCAGTGAATGTGTGATCAACACGCCCTTTTACTGCCATTCTGCTCACTTCCATCAATGAGCAAAAGTGAGTTTATGAAAGCAGGGTTTATTTTTGCTCTGTGTTTTTGTTTATTGCTCTGGGGTTGTGGTGCTTGTGTCACACAGTCGATGTTGGAAGGATCTTGGAGAGGGATTTGAAAAAGCACAGTGAGTGCAATTCAAACTAGAGATCACACAAACCGTTGGATCCCTTCGGCATCTTGGTGTGTACTCTGTGACACAGGCACGCACACATTATACATACACATTGGGGATACATCACACAAACAAACTTGAGCGCACACACCACAGCCAAAAAAGCAACACATGCACAAGACCGGCTCTGGAGCCACAACAGAGCGCTGCTGTTTTAATGGGAGCGACCTGTTGCTACTGCGGCCTGTGTGGAAAAGCTGGGCTGCTGCCAGCGCTGCAGCCAGCAGCCACTGAATGAACCCAGTACCCTGACAGCGGGTCACATGGTCCTCAGGCCTCTGGGCCACCGCCTGCCTGCCTGCCTGCCTGCCTGCCTGCCTGCCTGCCTGCCTGCCTGCCCGCCTGCCCTGCTGTCAGTGCAGCTTTCAATCATTCATCTTTCTGGCTCTAAGTCCGGGGGCCACCTCATTCAATGCAAATCAGTGTCATGCAGCAAAGACGCCACACACCGAGCCTGTCACTGGGCCAGAGAGGACAGTCCCATGTGTTTATGGCAGGAAGCAGAAAATCAGGCCGACATCACCACACTACTTCCTTCATCATAGATCGATAGATACAAGTCTGTTATTGCTCCATTTTCTGTTGCAGTTTGAGTAAACAAGAGAGTCAGCAGCTGGTTTACGGTTACAAAGGTATGACATTTCACTCAAATATTTAAAACGATTCAAAGAAATGAGAACATCGAACATGCTCACCTGTCGCAGGAAAACAGCTCCCAAAGCGTCACTTAGCTTGTGCTAAAAATGCCACGATGAAACCAATGCTGGTCTGATATACAACACTGTGCCAAGTTCCTCTTTCAAGTTCCCTGAAAAGACATCACTAATGATAAGAATATTGTAGGTAGGTGTAGTTGACTATCAAACCACAGCTACTGCAGCTTTGAAAGTCAAGTAGACTTTAATCCTGGTATGACATGAACAGCAACCACTATGACGATGTTAATGTACTGTAATGTGTTCGTTCTTACGCAGGTTCAGACAAACCAACAAAAACTGATTTATATACTTTTTCAGTCCATTCAAAAATGATCCTACTTGTTGCAAATCAAATGACCTGGCTGCTAACGTGAGCAACAAGATAAACAAAAAAGCATTTTTTCGGCTGCAATGTTCTCAGTTTTGTGACACAAACTGAGAAGAGTACCATCATGTGATGCTGACAGTGGGCTACCATCATAAGAAGCGTATCCTTCTCAGTGATAATACATTAACTCCTGTGGCGCAGTGCTTGGGGGACGGGCACAATAAGTCTGACTGTGTACAGGGACAAAATTTCAAACAACATTCCTCAGATTCTGCATGCAACTGGTGGCACATTTGCGTCAACGGGGCTGCAAGGAGATTGGGTGGGAGGTGACTGGTATTTTCTAAATAGAACAGGGAGAGCCAAGCAGTCAGTGGCTGCATCATTACGCCAGCTTGTTGCGTCTTCCTCTGGTCACATGCCATGTCCCCCCTGCATACACACAGCGGACAGACGTAGTCTCATGACCGACAAAATCATTTTGACACTAAAGGCGTATCAATATGCCTGGGGACAATGTACTCTTGGGAGGACTGTGCAAGCACATGTGAACCCTGGCGAACAGTAATATCTGCAATGTCAGTAATATCAGCAATGTGAGGTTTTAGGTTAAGTTGCTCATTAAAAAGCTTTGAATCTTACATGTCCTTTAAACTTTTCCATGTCAACTCCCACCACATCAATATTGCTTTACATCACTCCCATTTTGGATGAGATCCCTTCAAAAAAAAAAAAAAATAAACCCACATGACAAAATTCCTGTAGTTAACACTGATTTAGTATAGACATGCATATCTGTCATCACTGTAGGTGGCATTATAACAGTGAGGACAGTGAAACTTACCACCATGTTACAGCTAACCACATGCATTCTCCAGTTGAACTGATTACAGGGGAGGAAAATCAGAAAATAACACTACAACACCCTGTTCTTAGGAGGTCCTGGGGCCCCATTTTGAGAAGCAACACAGGGGGGACAACCAGTCACAGCAAAGATGTGCCACATTTTACCATTAAAAGTGAGTGCCACAGTGTAACAGCAGAATAGCAACAAGCCAGGGAAGCTAATGACTAAAACTATTGTCTGGCAATAAATAGCTCACTCAAACACGTAAACAAACGCAGTGGTAGTTCATAACAATGAATGAGCTGCTCTCTTGTTGAGCTCATTTGTTTTCATTTGCCTCCTGGGCCACAAAGTACAAGCAAAAACAACTTTCTCGTAGAGGTGAAGCGTTTAAAGTAACATGACTGCAGATATTTTGGCCTGAGGGCTGTGTCTCAAAAGTGGTCATTGTCAAAAAATGAATGGAGAGAGATTCACTGTTGTTTGTGGGGGAGAAAAAAAAACACACAACAGCGCGTTGTAATTCACTTCAAAACGCGTATGTGCCCTTGACTTTAGTGCTAAGTAACTTCTACAGCAGACTGGAGCTAGGAAAGTACCTCATTTCAGGTTTGCATTTAGCGATAGAAAGGATATGGGGCCTAGCAGGGCAGCTTGGGTGAGAATAACCGCATCCCATGTAAGTACAATGGGGACCTACCCTGTCTAGCTGTCGACCTCTTGTAGTTAACCATGCGAAGGAAACGCGGACATTTACCTGGACAGGAATTCAACAATGTGTCCGTCTCATTATAGTGAGCTGTTTCGGCGGTATATAACGTTGATAAGTCCTTCAACAATCTGGACAAAAGTGCTCTCATTGACTCCGTTTCTCTTGCCTTTCTTCCACTACACCTCCCAAACGCGCTGTCTGCAATGCCTCTGTGGCAGCCTGCTCTCCCGGGTCCTAAAGCCGACCGCTTTATGATTCACAGGAGGAGTAGGAGGTTGTCAGCGGTCCCATTGAAAAAAAATCCTGCAGTGTTTCTGTAGGGGCTTATTCTGCATGGCCTTGTTGAACTCTGCGGTGCTCTGTCTGTGGCGGCGGTGGTTTCCAAAATGGGGTCCAGGGACCTACAGAGGCCTCCGTGAGGCATCCAGGGGATCCTCGATGCAACGAGGGATATCACTGATTTGTGTTTTCATTTTGGTTCTCGGCCACCTACTGCACAATGGGCTGTAACTAATTATTATTTTCATTGTCAGTTATTCTGCGGATAATTTTCTTGATTAACTAATTAATCATTGGTTATAAAATGTCAGAAAATGGTCAACATGGACAATTTCTCAGTGCCCAAGTTGACATTCATATTCTCTGTTTTCTTTGATTAACAGTCCAGAACCTAAAGATATTCAGTTTACTAAGAAAGCTATTACTAACTAGGAAAACCAACAAATATTTGTGGAGCTGGAACCACATTTGAGCATTTTTAGTTTTAAAATGGACTCAAACAATTATCAAAATAAATTGTCTGTCAATCGACTAATCATAGACAGTTTTTTAAGACTCTTTAAAGTCATATTACAACAAAATCTTATCAAATGTCATTTAATTATGTAAAAATAGTGATGTAAAAATACTCCAAGCAATAAAAAGCTCACATTTGTACTAACATATCAAAAGGAAAAGTGCTTTTGAAGAGTGGTCGGTCCCCTTTGAGAATGTTAAATTATTTATGTATTAAGATGTATGATGTTGCAGCTGAACCCTGTGGCAAATTACTTGTTGTTTTGTATATCAACAGAGCAGTATGAGATATTGCATAAGCTTAAGCATATTTGGACTCTTTATTTGCAAAGTAACTAGTAATTACTGAAGATAAATGTAACGGAGAAAAAGTACATTTCCCTCAGAAATATAATAGAGTAAAAGTAAATAAGGTAAATGTGTTCAGTTCAATCAATCAGTCAAATTTGATTGATAAAGTACCTTTCATACAGGTCTACACAGTTCAAAGAGCTTTAAAGGAAAAGAAAAGTAACTGATACTAAATTATTTCAAGTAAGAACAGTAAATCAGTGCAGACTACAGTTTATTATAGAAGGCTAAATGACATGTGGTGAATAAAAATATCCACAATGAAACGGTGTACAAAGGGGGGTTTCCAAAAGGTAAAAAATATATCAATAAAGGAGAAGTGTGGTTTAACTGCTGCTGTACAGCCTGGATATAAAGTCATTTTTGTGTTCTATGCATAAAAACTTTATCCGTGAGATATCTGAGCAGTCAGAAATGTTTATCTTTGCTTATTCTTATCTATCTAAAAAATGCACAAGTATAAAATTTAAATATTAAAACTCAAAATAAAGAAGAAAACAGCAAAATAAGACATGCCAGATGAATGGCAGGCTTTCAGACATGCACTCTTTCATGCTCTAGTCAAATAATATTAAAAATCAATTTGAAAAACTTACACATAATCACTGTAAGCAGCGTAGGAATAGATGTGATGCTGCTCTCCTGTTGCTTTTTAAGCAGCAGTTTTGATTTGTCTGTTTATGACTTATTTCCGGGGTCACCTGATTGGAGAGAATTACAAAAATCTGCTCGTGAAAAAAAAGAAAAAGAAAAGAAAAAAGCTCTCTCTCCAAGTTGCTGTGAGGTGGAAAGGGCTATTGACATTTCCAAGAAAAAGCCACCTAAACCATGAAGTAACCTAACCATAACCTTTAGTAGTGGCCAGATATGTCCCACATGTACTTTTGCAGCTTTGTTCTCTCTTTTTTAGCACTTCATTTTTCCTGGTTGAGATGTAGAAAAGTATTTTTCCCATGCTTATATTAATAACTTAAATACTGCTCATTTAAAAATGACATTAAGGGGTCTTGTCTCACCAGGAGATGCAGCAACCTTAAGTTACACAACATCAGGAGAGTTTTGTCCTGATAAAACTGCCACAGGAAATATAAAGGCCTTAAGAGTTATCCCTGCGGTTGTAACAGAATTTTATAGCTATAACAGTCATCTGCAGCCACAAAGAACTCCCTGCCGGAAAAGTAGGAGTTAAACCAGTTTAGGACAGGTACAGACAGGCCAGCTTAGTCTGTTCAAAGAAGTCATGGATCCTCTTTATCAAATGAAGCCCTCAGTTGACGCGGTTGACTTGGTCAAAGAGTCTCAACGGTAGTTTACAGAAAATTAGTTTATTTACTGTGATATTTGTGATCTTTTCTCACTTTTGAAGACACATCAATTATTCTTCTATCTGTGCGTATAACATAGCCTTGGTTATCATGTTCGATTTTAAGTGGGGCAGTAAATTATAAATGCGTGTGATGTCAAAATGCAAAGCAGTGATTGTTGCGCAATATATGATAAAAAATTGTTGCAAGAACAGGATAGCAGGGACAGCTGGCAGCGCTCTCGCAGTGATGAAAAACTTATTGGCCTCTGCCCTCCGTCTCTCAGCCTCCTCTGTTGTCATTTCCCCTCTTTGTCACTTACACTGTAATGTGTTCCCCACTGCTACTATGCGTCAGCCTTGCCAAGCTGTTCCTGTCATACAAACAGAGCTGACTGAGGGTATCCCATATCTTCTGCTGTTATTCAGCCCTCCTCCTCCTCCTCCTCCGCCTCCTCCTCCTCCTCCCCATCCTCCTTCGCCGCCGCCGCCTCCTCCTCGCCTGTCTCTGGTCTGGTGATGGGAATGCCTACCCTGTGGTTTTTGAAGGTTCAAAGCAACAAGTAACAAGATCAAAGTCCTGTCCAGAGTTGCTCTGTTTAGTTTGTGAGTTAATAATGTCTTTCCCATCAAAGACTCATCTGATCTCTTTTCTTGTCTTCTTGCAGTTTCACAGAATGTTACTAACCACAGACCTTAATGGGTTGTTGAAGGAGAATGGATGTTGTGCAGTAGCAACAATTAGACACAGAAGGGCAGGAGGGCCATAATAGGGAGGAGGCGGGGGGTCTTACCAGCACAGCATCTCCCGGCAACTGCAGTGCAATGTTGATAGTACTGTCACATTATTTTCCAGGATCTTTAATCCACCTGCAGCTTTGCCTACAGCACTGAAATTCCAAAGCTCTATTGTCATTTGCACAGGAATTAAGATGCATTGCACACTTAAATTCTTACCTTGCTGTCCTCTCTGATTTCCATACATAGAAAAAAATACTTAAAAGTCAAGTCAGTTGAATTTATATGGTTTAAAATCACCAATTTGCCTCAAAGGATTTTTCAGTCTGTAAAACACATCATATCCTCTATGTTTAGATCCCATATTTGGATGCGGAAAAAATTACACTGTACAGAGGAGTCCAATGTAAAAAAGTTGTGTCCAACAGTTGTGCAAATCTGTACCATAACCAGTGGTGGAAGATGTATTCAAATCCTTTACTTAAGTACAAGTCATACTATAGTATAAAAATTCTCTGCTACAAGTCAAAGTACACAAGCATTATCAGCCAGATGTACTCACAAAGTAAAAGTATTCATTATAATGGCCCCTTTTTGAAAATTGTATCATTGTTGATGCATTAATGAGTGAGCAGGAATTTAATGTTGCAGCAGGTCAAGGTGGAGCTAATTTCTACTAATTTGTTAGGTAGTCTAATTTCTAAACTGCCATCATATCTAATAAGTAATGCAAATACAAAATATGTTTTGTATTTCAAATGTTAATCTTGAAAGTAACTATTGTTGTCAGATGAATGTAGTGAAGTAAAAAGTACAATATTTGACTCTGAAATGTAGTAAAATAGGAGCATAAAGTAGCATAAAATGGAAATATTCAAGTACAAGTACCGTCCAATTAATTACAGTTAATACTTAATGTTAAAGCTTAATGACAGTGCATGAGTAAACTTTCCACAACTCGGGTGTGCAAAAGTAGAATGAGACTGTACAGTGTATTTAGACGCGTGTGTAAAAGAGTTCAAGAAAAACTACACAAACCAATATATTTCATTAATTGGTATAAATCAATCTTAACTTGCTGCAGGTGATTTTTTAATCAGGATGCATTACAAGCATCCTCAGACAAACACCTACAACGCAGCTGAATCTCACCCCTGTGATGAGACTTGGGTCCAGTGGGGAGAGGGATGTGGTTCAACTGTGTGGCTGGATGGCTGGCTGGTTGGCCGGTCAGGCTACACTGGAATGCGGGGTCTTTTGTTTGTCTGAGAGAGGAGTGGGTCAGGGGGAGAATGCCATTGATGATTGCAGAGAGGAAGAATGAACCTCCAGGAAGTGTTCTCTCTCTCTGCCCGCTCCCCCACTCTCCCACTCTCATTCTCTCTCCCTCTTTCTCTATCTTTTTCTGTGTGTGAGAACCTTCACCGTGCTGAGCCTCACTCTCTGAGGCCACGGTCCCCAGGCACAACCACTGCTTTGTCTTGCCCTGTGAACACACACCCCTCCTCTACTGGGCGCCTACGTTTGCCAGGGCCAGAGAAACACAGGGCCACTGCTCCTATTCTTATCCACATCGCTGCTCCTGCGTGGATGGTGTGTGTGTGTGCGTCAGCGCTGAATGGTAAATTGTTTTTCATGTGGCACACACATCAGTATAAACATTTAGTTTACTGGCATTTTGTGACAAGTAAGAAGTCATTTATCATTTTGTTTCTTGCTCTGTGCACCATAATTTACTAGCATCCAATTACGCTTTCAGACCAAATAAAAGGAAATGCCTAATTTTATTTAGAGAGCATGACACTGCCTTGCTTATGATCATCTGGACATGAACAGAGTGAAGATATCCACCCTCTGTAACATAACAGCCGGACTAAAAATGGAATAAAGCAGTAAGTGGATAAGAATCTAGCCAGTGGCCCCTTCCGACCAGTGGCTGCCGCCTCCCGTCACATTGCTCATTCCCCTCTGTGTCAGAAGGTTGTGAGGAGCTGCAAATGGCCCTTTCAAAACACACGACAGCTGGAACACAGGGCAAAGGTGACCGAGGCAGTTGGGGGAGCACAGTGAGGGACAGGATGAGGAGGAGGGGGTTGGGAGGTGGGGTATGGAGGGGGTGGGGGGGGCACGAGATGAGCAGCTGCAACCTCGAGCCTGTTTCTCCACTGTGCCGCCACCTCTAGCGTTAACAATTACTGAACAGACTCTGCTGGTAAAAAAAAAAAAAAAAAAAAAAAAAAAAGTATCGATTTTTCAAACTTTCTCCACTTAAATCAGCATCATTCCTGTCCAATTTAGGCTAAATAAATCCCAGCCAGGACCTGGTGTGGTCTGGGAAAACAAAGGCGCTGGGTGGTTTGGTGCCAGGGAATTCCACAACTCAAAGAAGGATTAGAAAGCACAGACCTTTAAAGTTCCCAAAAGCACTGACACTCCAAATCATAATGCGTGATTTATAATTCTTTTATCAATTTAGATACTTTAGATACAAAAACGTGCTTCTTTCATCCACAGGCAACATTGTGGGAAGCTTGTTAGGTTAATCAAATTAACATTCTGGATTTGAACTTTATAAATCCCAGTATCTTCAAACAGGTCTGGATACCCCTGAGAAAAGGAAAAAGCAAACAGTTTCTTCAATCAAAACAACACAATTTAGAGTTTTTAATGATTACAAAAGAGAGCAAAATAGCCAGACATATAACCACATCCACTTCTTAAAAATACATGACTAATCTTTAGTCTAAAACTCAGCAGTTGCTCCACTCGTCCGCTTCCTTCTCTTTGCCACACTTGAGGACTCTCTGCACTGAAATCCCTCCTCCCCCCCTCTGTTCATGGGACAGGTGTTGTAATTCGACAGCCAATTGATGTTCCCAATGTACACTGCTACTTGCTGCCGCTGTGTGAATTCACGGAGTAGTACAGAACTTATTGTGGCCGGGTGATATCGCGAGACTTGTGCCATTATCAACCTGCTTGACACACAGCAGCGCTGAGTGCAGCCTGCCTTGCCAGGGTCGGACTGTGAAGCTCAAGAAACGACAAGGAGAAGCGAACATCTGGCCGCACATCATGAAAGGACATCGGGGCTTCTAGGAAAAAAACACGACGAACTGGGGGGAAATAAATGTAAGTACTGCGTTTTTTGTGCTTTGAAACGGGGAAAGCGAAAGTTAAAGAGTGTCCCCCCTCGCCGCTTCGTTCAGCGCAATTGGCTTTGCTGTGAGTTCCTCTGCTGTTTAAAAGGCTCCCAGCAATGCGTTTCCCAACACGGACATGGAGCTCGGTTTACTGCGCCCTTGGCCCTGCTGTCTCTTACTTGCACTTTTCCTTTTCCTTTAAAATAATCTTAACTGCTGCGCGCAATAGTATTACGCTGCTGCACTGTGGGCTCGGCAGCATCAAACTTTAATATCTAATTGACTCGAGTTAAAAAAAACAAAAAACATCTGCATTTTCTATTGTGAAATAACCCCTTTAAACAAATATTTCACAGTTGTGCGCGTGTGTCTGATGAGTGCGTAAAAGCGTTTTATTCTCATCCACGGTTGTCGGCTGCAGTTTTCTTTGGTGATACATTACTCGATTAAAAAAAAAAAAGTTGGAGATGCCATGCAATCTTTTGACACTTATATATCTACCCTTTATCTATTTTTTTTTTTTTTTTTTACTAGTTGTGTCTTTTTTGGACCGCGTCGCCCGGTGTTAACATATGGCATAAAGGGGAGCACAGCTGGAGGTAGCGTTTCCATTGCGGTGATGTCAGAGCAGCTGACTCCACAGCTTGCAGTGTAATTAGCAAACAGAGCACCAGTTTACTCACTCTGCACTGGTCTTATTTTTTCACGTTTAGCCTCCTTCCCTGATGGACGGCTGGTATCATTCCCAGTCTCACTTGCTTGTTCTGTAAACACCGCTGTTTTGTGTGCGCTTGGAAACGCGCCGGTGCGTCACTTTTCGCAAATTTTGGAAGCTCTAGAAGTAAGCTGCCCACTACAAACCGGAATACTTTGAGTAATTTGGAGAGTGGATCCCTTTACACCGTGATACATGGGTGGGTGAGCGCAGCGTAGCGTATCCTGCACCACTGGAAAGAATGTAAAACTAATGTTTTCAAGTTGGAGAAACTTATTATAAAAGACTATTAGATCATTTATAAATCTTTCAAAATTCAAATGTGAAAGTGAGAATTATCTTTAGGAACTTTAATTGAAAATATGAGAGTTTTAAGAGACGGTATGTTTGCTGACACTTTGAAATCATTTGCGCTATTTGGATCAAGTTACTCCTCACGTTTTCTCTGATTTTGGTGAGTTCGTGTTCGTGCTCCGCTTTACCCTCTAAATGGCATTTCGTTTATCCAGTATCCTGTTTTTCCTGTTTTTCATCAGGTTATGAAGGAAGAATGGAGTTTCCAGACCATAGCCGCCAGTTGCTGCAGTGTCTGAGTCAGCAGCGTCACCAAGGTTTCCTCTGTGACTGCACTGTTCTTGTCGGGGAGGCTCGATTCAAAGCGCACAGAGCAGTGCTGGCCTCCTGCAGCATGTACTTCCATCTCTTCTACAGGGACCAGCTAGACAAAAGGGACGTTGTGCATCTCAACAGTGACATTGTGACAGCCCCGGCTTTCAGTCTGCTCCTTGAATTTATGTATGAGGGGAAGTTGGAATTCAGCACTCTGCCGGTGGAGGATGTCCTAGCAGCAGCCAGTTACCTCCACATGTATGATATAGTCAAAGTGTGTAAAGGCAAGCTTAAAGATAAGGAACTTTCCTCCCTTGATGAAAAGATGGGTGAGGGTTTTGGACTCAGCTGTCTGGACAGGGAATATTCCTCGGATGGCGAGCTGCACAGTAAGCAGCTCGGCCGGCGACAGCCCCAGACACAGTCTCAGGGGCTTCACAGGCCCCCCCCAGCAGAGGAGTTTGACATGGACAACAGCGAAGTCAGGCTGGCTGTCACAAATTGTGATAGGTCTACACAGAGCAGGCAGAAGGCAAACGGTCACTCTGGCAGGTCCCCGGACCTTGTAGGTGTCAATTATGTGTCAGCAGAGGCCGAGCCCTGCGTCCAAACAGCTGGAAAAACAAAAGCTGATGTCAGTAGTTCCACCGTATCGCTGTCCCAGAGGTCCCGGGCTTCAGATGACATGGACTGTGCACTGGATTTGTCTTTCAAGCCTCTGTCTAGCAGAGATCCCTTACACCCCTCCTACGTCTCGGGACAGCTGGCCCTCGACAGCCAGCAGCAGGGCACTGAGCCACTTGTTAAAGACGAACACGACTTGCTGTCAGAGCAGGAGGACAGTGAGCCGATGAGCCCTGAGAGCCAGCGCTTTGGGAATAGTGCCAGGAGCTCAGTGGTGACAGGGTTCGCTGCCCTCTTCCCAGGCAACAACGGCTCCACAGCCGCCCTGCTCTCCCAGGAGGAGGACCTGATGGACGAGGAGGGGGAGGCCTGCAGAGGGAGGGAGGGCGCCCCGGGAAGGGAGGTAGAGGAGAGGAGGGGTAGGCTGCTGGGGGACAGCGAGGAGGAGGAGGAGGACGACTTGGCCTCTTCAGACATCTCCACCTCCAGCGGGGTGCTCCTGCCCCCGGGGCAACAGGTGTGTGTGTGCCCCCTTTGCAGTAAAGTCTTCCCCAGCCCCCATGTGCTGCAACTGCACCTCAGCTCACACTTCCGTGAGAAGGACAGCGCTCGCTCCAAGTTGTCCCCCGACGGCTCGGTTCCCACCTGCATGCAGTGCAACAAGACCTTCTCCTGCATGTATACCCTTAAGCGCCACGAGCGCACACACTCTGGCGAGAAGCCATACACCTGTGGCCAGTGTGGCAAGAGCTTCCAGTACTCCCATAACTTGAGTCGGCACGCTGTAGTTCACACACGTGAGAAGCCTCACGCTTGTAAGTGGTGCGAACGGCGTTTCACCCAGTCTGGGGACCTCTACCGCCACATCAGGAAGTTTCACTGTGGCCTTGTCAAGACTCTTGCCATTGGATAAAACACCTCTCACCAGTGCCATGACATTAGACAGAATGTCTTTTCATACACTGAATACTACTACTGAACAATCTTCCCATTAGTATACACATGTTGGCAGTCTGCTGGAGACATATCTTTTGGATTCTACCCCATGTGGTATTTCTCATGTTTTAAAGATGTAGCAACTTAAAAACTGGAGCTGTTTTCTGAGCTGGACTGTGTCATAGGTGTACATGATGGTCAGAGGCTGACAGTTGAAGGTGCACAGGCTGTTCAGATTAACATGGGTGCTGTGAAACTCAAGCTGGATCAGTGTCTGGAAGGTGAACAAATCAGATGATGCACTTGTTTGTTTCTGTCTTGTTTGTGTCAATCTGTTTGAGTTTATTTGAGGAGTATATTTGCTGAAAGAAAGGCATCTTATGTTCATACCCTATGGGGGATAGCTAATGCTAACATATGTTAATACAATCGTCAAGAGTGAGTGAGACTTTATTTGTGCACATGGGAGATCAGAACCGTCCATGAGTAGCAATATATGATTTTTTTTTTTTAACTCCTACATTATTATTATTATTATTTTATTATTATTATTATTATTATTTATTTTGGGATTTGTTTAGTCCTTAACAAGTAAACTATCATAAGGCAGCAAAACTAATGAAGTTTGACTACTGGAAGTATGATTATTTTTTCATGGAAGTAGAATTTTTTGTTCGGTTGAAATGAAGTTGGTTACAGTTTTATGTTCAATGAAAGGCAAGAAAACCATCATATCACCAACGTTTTTTTTTTTGTTTTGTTTTTTTTTGCCTTGGAGAGAATTACCAGCTCTTTGGTTGCTAATGTGAGCAGGCGCATATCAATGGAATGACCCTCTAATTGCTACTTTAAAAAGAAGTTGTATAATCAGAGGAGGGATGGAGAGTAGTGAAAAGCTACAGCTAATGCCTGTAACACTGGTGCCTACTGAAATTCTTAACACTTCACCTAGTGTACTTACTTAAACAAGATTGAGACATATTGCCATGCCTTCTTGTCATAATCAGTGAGTTTCCAAGGCCTTTTTTTTAAAAAAAAAAAAAATCTGGATTAGACTGACTCCGCATACCAGGTGGTAACAAAGGTGATTGTCTACTCTGAAATGCCAATTGATCCATGAGTGCCCTTAATTAAATCATTTACAAGAATGTGGGGGAAAAAAAAAATGTAAATCACGCTCCTGTCAATTAAATCTTTAGACTCATTTGGTTAAAAAAGGAAATAGGTGCCAGTAAATTACCTTGTTATTTCCTGGTATAAAGAAAAGGGTACACTGACACGGTGTTTTGGGCAAACCCTCAGGAGGCAGGGAGGGGACAGAGAGGAGACAGGTGGATATTCAGTGCTGTGTGCGTGTGTCTCAGCCAAGGATGTCTGCGTCTGTTGGTTCATCAGAGCCGTGCTCCACGTGCCATTCTGCTCAACCTACTGACTTTCTTTCTTTCAATTAACCTTTTCACATTATCGACTCTTCTTACTGTATGCGTGTACGTTACTACTGATGAAGTTGGAGCCTTTAGTGATAGCTGTCCTCGGAAAAAAAAAAAAAAGAGTCTTTGGGCAGAGAGGAGCGTTTTGAAGAGCTCAGTCTGTTCAAGTAGTTGCTAAGTGGATTCTTAACAGGGGCGTAGCACTAAAAGTTTGTGATATTTGTCTAATCTGTCCTGAGAAGACTTGATCAGAATTTATTTATTAGTTTGACTTGGTTCAGGGTTTACTATAGGTGTAGTTCTTATTTCTATAAGCTTGAAAGATGTTGCGTCTTGCCTAGCGATCTTGGTACTCATTAACTGGTATTGGGGCTGTCTGTTCATTTTCTCTGTGCAAATCGAGTTACTGTAATTGTATGTAGAAAATCTCCACGGAGCATTCAAGATTTGTCACATGGAACATAGAGAAGCACTTGTTTTTAGCATGCATATAGTTTCAACACTATTGTCTAGGCTGCTATTTCTTACTATTTGTATATTTAATGTAAATATATATTCTATTTATCAAGCTGTTTTGTTTTCCGTGTTACAACACACGTAAGGTCGAGAAAGAGAGAGAGAGAGAGAGAGTCAGGTGTCTTATTAAGGCTGCGGTCCTCTTAAAGCGTCACGTCTTCCCAAGAGAGTTCTGGTTCCTTTTTCCATATCCAAGACTTGATTGAATTCCGCCTCACTACAAATCACAACAGTTAACACCGCCCCGACTGCTGTTCTGCCACAGGAAACAGTTGTTCACAAGCACAGCCGCTCTGATACGGCGTAGGCTACCTATAGAAATGAGACAATACAGGCATTGTCCCCCCACGCCCCAACCCCACCCCCCCCCCCCAAGTCCCAGGTAGTTCTCAAGGGATCATTGTGTATCTCTCTCCTAGCTGTGGGGAGAAAACGCAACGCAAGTCTCTCTTTGCACTTTTCTGTATTGAATGGAGCTGTTGGAATGTGAGAAATGTATTTAGCAAAGGGAGACCAAGGAGACTGTAAACAGGTGTATTGTTTGGAGGCATCAAAGAACAGCCCCTCCCCTCTATCCCAGCATGCAGTAGATAAACGCCTCATTGTTCTTCTACATGGAGGAGATACCACGGTGATTTGATTGCACATCTATCACGAGAATATCATAATTATCACAGTATTGTTTTTCCAAGTGCTAGATTTAGAAATGTTGAGACTGACAATAACATATCTGGCAACTGTGGTTTTATTAACAGTAGAAGTCAGATGTACAGTAGGTGTTGATTACCTGTTCATTTCAACATAGACACCTTAAGGTGTTTTTTTTCTTTTCATTCATTTTTTTTTCTTTTACATTCATCACCAAGACTTCTTTCAGGACACAGTAATGAATTCATTTGTGATTTCTCTGCATTTGCAGTGGTTTGTCAGCATTTTTTAATGGAGGAGCCCAAGTCAAGATTTCATTCTATTCCCTAAACCTGCTGTCAGCAATGAGGCTTGAATGATTGGGGCTTGCGTGTAATTCTACAAGAAATGTGATCCGGCTCCCTGTTTACTTGCACAAACACTCCGGTTGCAAAAAAAACATAACCGTGGTAGTTTAATCACTTCGGTTAGCCAACAAAACAACAGATTTATTTCAGATTCATAGTGGTCGTGTTGTGTTGATACTGTACATTTCAATCAGAACACACAGGAATGTAGATTTTGTCACAATTTCAGTTGGGTTTTTTTTGTTTTTTTTTAAAGGAACATTTCTAATGTGGCGCAAGTTACATTGCTTGATTCTCTAATGTACATGTGTACAAAGGTAGAAAAACTAACAATATGTAAAGAATTTGTTTTCTTTTTATTGTTTCAAGTCTTTATTTATACCTCCAGGATGATCACCAAATGTGCCTTGTAGACACACTAATAGGTGTTGCATCTGGAGAAGCCCTTTTTCTATATTGTACATTCTGCCCTCGACTGCGGTGGTAAAGTTCACATCACAGCAACAGTGGCCCACTGATACGAAACAATTCACATCTGTTGTTCCTGTTTTTTTTTTTTTTTTTATCCTATCAAAATGTTAAATCAGACAAACTAAAAGTTGGAAGTCCATTTATTTTTTGCTGCTTTGCGGGAGATTACATTGAGGTTTTGAGATTTATTTGACCATTTTTGTTTTTGTGAATAAATCAGTTTTGGACATGTTAAACTGAAGACAAGCATCTTTGTGTTTTGGCTTGTATTAGCCAATACAATTGGGAACTAACAGTCTGTTCCTTAGTTAATGTCACTGTTGAATGTGAAACACTGAGATTTTGATTGTTGACTTTTATGGAAACAGTGCTACTCTTGATTGAGGGCTATGTTTGCCTAACTCATGCTGTATGATCTTTAAGTCTAAAAATGACTTTATACTGATACTGGAATTTTGTCCTCTGCAGGTTACAACTGTGAAATTGTGTATAATCATGAGAAATATTTATTATTTGCTTCTTGTGCAACATTTGACTGTCTCAGTTTTAATTTGGTTAAAAAAAAAAAACAAACTTCTAAATGTCAAACGAAAATCTTTTTAATAGAATTTGTAGAAGTGCCATTAGAATTTAATATAATTTTTTAATAAGAAAGGTATATTTTATAGTAATCAATTGCTTCAGTGTTAGTGGTGTAGAGATTAGTGGACAATCTTTATGCAGAATTGACATTGCTTAGATATTGAGGCAATTTACTTTGATCTATAACTGTATGTGCATTTCATTTGTTTGCGCTTTTGGAGTGTGCTTGTGTGTGTGTGCTGTGGAAATGTGACAATCTTGATTTAGGTCTTTATTAAGATTATGCATAGAATTAAATGGAACAACTTTCTTCCTTTTGTGTGGATTTCATTCATTTCTGTCACACTGATTTCACACTTAAGTAGTTGATTTTTTGTCATACTTGTGTGTGTGTATATATATATATCAGACAAAAAACCCAAACCTGATTAGAAGCACAAGATGAGTTTTTAATTTAATTGAAGTAGAGTCTGATATACTAACAACCTAAGAATATTATAGAAGAGCCTTCGTCTGAGACACAGCAGCAACAATCAGCCAGACGGTGTGTGTGGGCAGCGCTGCAATGTGTACAGAGACAACAGAATGTGATAATACTGCTGGTCTTACAGGCCCTATCCCTCTGAAACCATAAACTGAGCTCAAGGACAGAGTGATTTCAGGATGGGCCCCCATTGTTCCAGATCTGTTGCCAACACTATCTGAATGAGATAAACCTGGTATAACAAAGCCAGTTGACTTTGACATGTAATTATTACTAACACTCAGCTTGATTGTATCTGCTACAACAAACTAAACTGCATACGCACACACACACACACACATCTATTTAGAAATAAACAAATAGCAAATATGTGTGTCTAATTGAGGAACTTCATGCCAATTCCCTGGACATTTTCAATGGCGAGAACTTTTAATTATTTCCCCGCTGCACCATGAAAGAAATCCAGCTGCTCTGCTACGTGATCCCAATGGGGATGGACTCGGGTTCCCACCACCCTCCCCCCAATCCCAGTACACCCGTTCTGGGAACACCATATAGACAAGGGCCGCATCTAACTGCCCCTGCCCCCCATCTATCCTACCTCCACCCCCACGGCCCCCAAAACCACGGCCCCCAAACCTCGGCCTCATCCCACCACTCTATTGTGTGCGTGGGTAGTAGCTCAGCCAGGCTATTGTCTGGCCCAGCTCCCCAGCACGTACTTTATGCACAAACAGACGACACAGCGGCGCTAGCCAGGCAGCTCCAACATAAAGAAAACAATGTCCTCCCAAGATCATTCATAAACACCCTGAACAGCCCCAGCCAGCTCACAGTAAATAAGGTCCCTCTGCAATGCTGAGGCCGCCTCACACTGTAAACATCCACAGCAGCAGGCCTCAGTGCGCTCACTGGCACCAACATCTCACATCTGCCTAACGGGATACAGGGCTCGGGCTGCCTGGTGTGAGCGTTTTCTTATGGACCAAAACCTTCACATGGAAAGTAGGGACCATGTGATAGGGCTTAGCTGCAGGGTGACGAGCTGGGATATGTGCAGTGTAACTCGATGGTGTAATAAAACATTCCTCTCTCTGAGGCTCAAAGCCTGGCTCATTTAGCTGCAAGCGAGGGTTTTGTGTGTGTGTGTGTGTGTGTGTGTGTGTTTGTATGTGTGTGTTTAGAGGTACTTGAGAGAAGTTGAGAGGAAAGTTGTAAGTGTCCACCACCTCAACAAGGCCAGCGGTGGGAGCCCTTGACCTCTGAAGGGACGGACTGCCAGGGACAGCTGGTGTGGCCTGTGTTTATTTATTTATTTCTTAACAAAAGACAGGTGGTCACACTTGAAAAGGGCACACAAACACAGACACACAACGCGCTTGTGTACAGACACACACACACACACACACATGCTCTGGTAGCTTTCTTTTCCTCTCTCCATATTAACGCACACGCATATGGTTATCATCCACTTAATGTGTGAGGAGCCATTCTTTTGACTTTCAGAAAATCCAAATCACATTGCTCCCAAGAAGAAACAGTATTAATTGAATTCTTAATTAGTAATATAATAGTCTGATGTAAAAACCAAATCAAAAAAATCTCAAAAAGCAGCCATGATTGTCAGATTGTAAAGCTACATCCACATTTCAACCAGTATTTAAGTTCTTAATCACAATCTACAACTTAAACCTGGTTTCCTATCAAGTGCTACAAGTGCATAAATACATATCAACTAGTGCTCTCACACTGGGTTTGCCTTTTTTGGAGTGGCTCGCCCTGACAGTGCCAAGACAGTGTGTCCTTGGTCCACTGTACAGCTGTCACTTACTCACACTCGTTGACGCATATTTATAGCAGCAGCATCATTGGGCTTGACGCTCGCCACACTCAGACCACAGCTGGTCCCCAAAAGAATGGGTGAAAGACAAAGCCACGTGCTCCCGCTGGCCGACTGCAGTTGGTCCTATCTGGAGCGCTGTGGGTGATTATGTGGCCCCTTCTCCCGTGCAGACACCCAGACGTACATGCACCGGGGAGAAGATGAGGACCATTCTTGGGGAGGTGGTGGTGGTGGTGGGGGGAGTGGGGTGGGTGGGAAGCACACTGTGACCATTTTTTTCCTTTTGGGTGTCACGGATGGGGATGTGCTGAAAACCTTGACAGCTGCACTCTCCTGTTTTGAGCGGTACATAAACTCATCACATCATTATGGAGTTAACAGAGAGCGGAGCATCAGCATCCGCCCCTCTAATAAGTCTACAGTGAACATAGTAAATATTTTAGATGAGAGACAGACATGTCTAATACTTCTGAATGGGATTTGCTCATCATTTGTCAGGTTTAGGAAAGAAAAAATGACACCGGTAACCTCTATGACCAATACTTTCTGATTTAACTATCAAGACAATGACTGACATGATGAGAAGGAAAGATCAGAGTGAATGAAAAGTGGCTGAAGAGGGTATGAGACGGCTCATGAGATGCTGTTCTTTGTGGACACTCTTTTCTCCACTGTTACGCACTGAAATCCTCCATTTCCCCCAGATACTAGGGTAATAAAGTAAAGTCTGATGCTATGATGGATCACAGGAAAATGGCTGAAACAACTGGATAGTGAAGTTACTTTAGGATATGTGAAACAAGGCTCCAGATATTTGTGGATTACTTTGATTCATAATTCCCCACAATGTTACTCATCTTATTACGACAAACTCATCTCCCAGGTCAAAAATCTGCCATCTGATATTAACAGACAGATTTGATATGATCAGGGTGAATGAGTTCTCTTTTGTGCTGTACCTGTAAACCGTTCCTGAGTTCAGAATACATTCAGTGGGCTCAACACAAAAAGTCTAGAGTGAGACTTCTTGTCATGTAAGAAGTTATCATTGGGCTGCACAGTTTAGAATTCTGGTATCATGGATTAAATCAGACATATGGGTACAGACAGGAGGGGTCATGAGTTATTTTAAAACTTCACTATTAAATTCAGTTTTTGACAATAAATACAATCAACTTTATTGGAGATGTTGTGGGCTATTTAAAAATAAGGGCCAGGGAAATAAGAGTTTTTAAAATGGACTTACTGTTTGAATCTTTTCATTTATATATGTTCAGGGACATTTTAGAGAGCTCTAGTTCTAATAACTCATCAGGGCTGCAAGAAGATAATTTTCATTATTATTTAATCTGTCGATTATCTTTACAATAGTTCGTTTAATCGTAACATCTTCAAATGTCTTGTTTTGTCTGACCAACTGTCCACAAAGATATATTCACAATTCTTACATTCGAGAAGCAGGATATAACCAATATTTGGTGTTTTTCCTTGATAAATGATGATCAACTATTAAAATTCTCTGCTAATGGACTAATCATTTCCACCCCATAACTCACAATATGCTAACTATTCATGGGCACAAACCACATCCACCTGTTTCAGAGTTATGGATATGCAATTTCAAAAGTATGTCTTCCTTAAAAGTGTACATGTCCACCTCTGAGTTCCTTAAATCCTTATCAAGAAATGTGCAGACAACTTGACGCCTGGCTCGCCAGCAGCTGCCTGTTCACTCAGCCAGAAATCAAGCGGTGCCCTCGGACACCAACTGCAGAGCTCCCCAAAGACTGGAGCCACAACTGGCCCACTGAGCAGGGGATGTGACTCAACAGCTCATAGGCGCATTTGCAATAAGCTCCAGGAAGTGCACTCATCCAAGCTAATATCTATAACACCATGTCATGTGATTGATTTCTATAAAGCAGTGCTGAGGACTTGTGCCACCAAGAACAATTACTCACAGTGTACAATACCTGACCCTGAAACCAGTCATCATCAGTGATGAGCCAGAGCCAAGAGAAAGTGATGACTACACCTCAAGGTCATGTCTAGCAGGGATAATTGTAGCCAAACTGTCTGCTGCAAAGGCCTGGTTTTGTGTAACCTCTGGCTTTACTTGTTTTAATAAATAAATTTGATAGCGGATTCTCAAGGTCAGTCTAGACAAGCTGGATTGGAATTTCATTATCTTCAAGCAAAGACAAAACTTTCATACTTGTGCTAAAAAAAGGTTAAATTTGTGCTTTTTTGGCATAGTGAGATAAATGTGTTCTTCCACTGACAAGAGGAGGGTTTACTCTGAATACAGCCCAGTCTGAAAAAAACTCCTCTTTTCAACCGAGTCCTTGAAGTGTGCTGCCATCTGCTGATCTATGCATCTACAACACATGGAGACAGCTGGGTAACCTTTTAGGTAATTGGCAGATATTTGTTCAGACACTCAGTTTTCATTGCAGCTCCTCTTATTAGAATATATTCACTGTGAATGTACTGAAGCAAAAAAATAATCTGTCACAACATTTAACTTTATACAAAAGTGTTCAAGTTTATTTCAGTTACTTTTGGAATGAATTACATATATACAAGAAAACATTTGGATCACATAAAAAACAACAACAACAACACAGGTATAAAATGCAGTCTTAGTATATCTCATGTGAGGCAACTATATAAATGTTCAAACTTCTGCATGAGCTTCCTTTACGTCGAACAACTGCAGCACAGTACTTCATCGTATCGTCCGCTGTAACTGTGGATTAGAGAGAGAAAAGAGAATGTTAAAAAAAACAAAAACTTCTGCAGCAAAATTGCAAAATTTGTATTCATTGGCAACGATTTCAACCCTCAAGTAAGCAACTCCCAAAATAGCTTGACACTCATTTCCTCATCATTGTCTGCAGTGATAATAAATATATCCTGATCAGTCTGACAGAAACATACAGCATGTTTGCTAAAAAATGTTGTGCTGAGATCCAAACTTCTTAATAAAGAGACTCCAAAAATCTTTGTTTTGAGGATCAAATACTCACCCCCTGCTAGCTTGTGAGTAGTTTGCTTCTCTTCATACTCAAAAAGCTGAATAAGCAGCAAGTAATGCTTCCTGCTTTCTGATGTTTTAACATTCAGCAGATTCATCTTTAGGAGGTCCGTTTGTAACTTGCTGGTATTTGCAGCCGACTAGAACATTTAGAGTTAAGTGGGGTCATGGTTTTGGCCTGCCTATCAGTTATGTAAGTGTCCAATTTCCTTTATGTCAAATGCAATAAATCTAAAAGGACGTTTTTTGTCCTGTGACATTGATGCACACAACCCTACAGTACTGCAGTCTACAGTTCAGAGTGTCCCCATTGCACACTATTCAGAGTACAAGCACAAGAGGAATGCCTTTTACAGAACAGATGAAAAACAACCCCCCCCCCTCTTTCCTCCCCCATCTCACATAAACACATCTTTAATGCTAAAGCAAGTGATTTTCCAACTGGCACCTAATTAACCTCAGCATGCACACACACTCAGTTTAACAGGATCCATTGACATTTGAAGCTGGGACTAGTTGGGGGAGGAAAAACCCGCTGCAGCTGGATTCCAGCTAGGAAACACTGATATGTTTTGAGGCTAATATCTGCCTGTCTACATTAGCTGACAGGAATTTGCATTTTAATTAGTTGACACACAAATACAGGTGCAGAAGAGGTGAAGCTTTGCAGACACATGACTACTCTTTGAAGACCTTTGGGTTAAATTAAAAAAAAAAAAAAAAAAAAAAAAAAAAAAAAAAAAAAGTGAAAAGGGAAAAAAGAATGTGACCTACTCTATGGTGGTACAGACAGAGCAGCAGAGGCTGGAACAGCTGGAGCACTGTCGGGTACAGGAGGAACAGGCTAGACGGTCACATTGGGAGCATGGTGTCCGGGACCCCAGGCTCTTCTGACACACGCAGCAGCCGGTAGGAGCTGTTGGTGCACCTAAAAAACAAAGCACACACCCGTACAGCACACTGGATGAGTATTTTCAAAAGCGCTTCGGTTAAAAAGTAAACAAAGTGTACATCAAAATATGTGACAACGCTGACATCTGCTGGTGAAAGACATGAACTGAGCTAACCAAGCCACCTTTTGTATTTTTTTTGTTGTATTCAGTTGTTTCTATCCAGATGCTTCAACGTTTCTATTTCCTGTTGACTAACTCGTCAACTTGTAAAGTCTGGATAATGTGACCACTTCATATCTACCATGCTTATGGGTTTAAGCCGGGGGTGTCAAACTCAATGTCATCTCAGGCCACATTAATAATAATAATAATAATAATAATAATAATAATAATAATAATAAACTTTATTTATAGTGCTTTTCAAAAAACAAGTTCACAAAGTGCTTCACAGACATAAAAGAAAATACACAATGCAATTACATATCGAAAAGTTACAAGACAATAAGAAATGGAAAAAAAAGGTGAGACCATTAAAATAACTAACTAAAAAAATAAATAAATAAAAAAAATCAAAACATTAGCATTATGGTTGCCCTCAAAGGGCCTGTTGTAGATATAAGACTATATAAATATATCTACTCATTATCATATTACATAATTGCCTCTGCATTCAATTATTATTGGTTTTAGTAATAATTTAATTAATAATTAGCTCTAAAAGCAGAATTCTAGAAAAAATAATGGCAAGCAGACATTCAAGTGTACAACTATTATACAATATACTAAAAAAAAAAGAAATATACAGTAAGTATCGGTAAGCAATAAAGTCAAAATAACAATGGACAGTTTTGTTCAAAACAGGCATGTTTGGTGTCATGGTGGGGTTTTACATTCCTGCTCTTCATTACGACCGCTGTTTGATTGCATTTCAAGCAAAGTGGTCTCACACTTCCTTCAGGCAAAATGAACATGTATTTCTCAGTCCAGTGTTTTTCACTGTCAACCTATTTTTTTATATGATGACTAGTTTTGAACAAGACATTTTATTTTATCAACTGGGGCTCCTACATTCCTCAACAACCTTGCTAACCGTGGCGACTAGTGGCAGCTGAATGACAAAGCGATGTGTCTCTCAAAAGCGGTCCGGGTCAGGTTAAATTTTGTTCTCAGTCCGGATTTAATTGTTTTTCGTCCAGACCAGAGTCCATCTATTATGTGTGTATATATGATATCACCATTCTCCTAGATTGTGGACTCAAAATCAATAAGTCAGTTTAGAGCTCGTAATTCTCGAACACCTGAGATGACATATACTCACTCATTTATAAACGTACATACCAACACATGTTGGGCAAATTATATTCTTTGCAAGCTCTCACAGGCAACATAAAATGAGGTGACATGTGGTTTAGGTGGTTATCGATCACTGGTAATGTATCACATTATAGGTTCACAGCTTTTTCAAGTCTGTTCTAAAACAACAGTCAGGTGCCCAAATGAACATTGCCATGTTTTTCTTGTTGTAATCATTCCTCTTGTTCATACAGACCATTAAGAGATCTCTTCATAATGCACTTATACTGGAAGCTTTCCTCCTCCTGTGCAAAAATATATTTAAAAGTTTATTTGAAGATAATTTGAGACTTCAGCCAGCCAAATTAGTCAAATCAAGTCAGTATCTTTCAAAGTTTGTCTTTTTAGTGCCTAATTCCCCCTTTTTGTTATGATCCTTCCACTGCAGCTGAACAGGAAAGCACTGTCCGTTGAGACAAACATGTTTATACTGTAGAATATATCCACTTTATTTGATTCATTCAGTTGGCTGAAGCTTCATATTATCTTCAGATTAAGCTTCTAAATACATTTTTGTTCAAAACAAGGACTGGATTTTGTCCGCTATCACTTACGTTGAAAGCATATTATGAGGTGGATCTTTTAATAGCCAGTATGAACAGGAGGAATGATTACAGTGAGCAAAACCTCTTTCAGTGTTCATTGGGCACCTGACTGTTCTTTAAAGACAGAAACCTCTCATTTAACTACACTCATAAAAAAGCCACTTCAAGATGTACATTAAGTAAGCCAGGCAGAAGCTCCACCGCTTGTCTTTGTTAGCAGCCTGGATGTGTTACTATTGACAGTACATACTAGATAAACACAAGTTATGTGGATAAATTTATGATTAATCTGGTCCACTGTTTTCTATTATGTGTTACAGTGTAACTTAGTCTTAATTGGGGTGTAATGAAATTTCTTGAAGTAACACTGAAATGTTCCCTTTGTCAGCTGTTTAAGGGCAGCCACAACTTTTAATATACATGGTTAACAAATTTTTTTTAAAAACATTATAGGTTCCTGAGGGCTGCTGAGCTACTTAGTTTTGGTCTTCAAGAGATCTTTTTTGGGAAGGAGATGCGTCAGTGTTTCCTTCAGGTCCTCCACAGGAGCCACTTTCACATGCTGTGTCAGTGGACTTCACAGTACCAGCCCCTCATGAGATACAGCTTATATGATCTGAAATGTAAGATCAGCTACTTTTATTGTAGAGCTGCAATGATTAGTTGATCATCAAAAAATTTATTGCAACTATTTTGATAACTGATAAGTCGTTTCAGTCGTTTGTCAAGCAAAAATGCTGAACATCTGATGGTTCCAGCCTCTCAAATGTGAAGATTTGCTGTTTTTCCGAGTTAAGTGAATACCTCAACATTTTAGACCATTAGTTATACAAAACAAGAAAACTAAAAGACATCTGTGGCCTCTAAGAAATTGTGAATGGCATTTTGTTTCACAACTTTTTAACATTTCATAGACTAAATAATTAGCCTAATGAACTTATCGAAAAATTAATCCGCAAATTGATCGATAATGAAAATTAGTTGCAGCCCTATTTTAGTGCTCTGTTTGAATCAGTAGAGGTCCCCTATTTGGATTTATTTATTCAGTTACTGGCACTCCTATTGAGGTTTCAGCAACTACTGTCTATCCTGTCATCGACTCAGGACATATTCCAGGTGTACCTTGGATCTCGCCCAATGTGTTTTTTGGGGTGGGGGGGTTAGAGTAAACTTCAACGCTAGAGTTGGCTCACCTGGTGCTCTGGTTGCTTTTGTCAGCCTGCCATCATATCCAATCAGTGTCTGTCCTCTCAGCAATGACTGGCCGCTCGCAGGTGTCTCAGCTGGTCTGGTGGGCTGCGGGTCTGCGCACTTCTCCTCCCCAGTCCATATTGTGCCCACCACTGCCTTGGCACCGTTGAAAAGTAGGCTCTTTGTCTTCTCTGTGAGGAGAATGATGCCAGTGATTAAACATGGAAATAATGTGAGGAAGCTGTTTCTTCGGTACATAAAATGCAGTCTCTGATTTCACGCCAGCAGGCGCTGATGACAAACATGACTATTTAACTCAACAATCGCATTACTTATCGTTATTAAATAGGTAAGACGACCAAACTACTGAGATGACATGAACTGTATATGGCTAGTCCTTATCATTAGCGATCATTAACAAATGCGTCAAAACAACAAATGAAACTGTTTTATAGGTGTTTAAGGACTTTTTGTTTGCATCGAAACACTGAAGCTCACTAACAAATGTCCGTATCGACGACGCTAACGCTGCAATGCAGCGATATATCCGCTAGCATGCACTTACCGTAGATTTCTTGTCTGTATTTGTTCCCAAACACGCTGTATTGATTCAACTCCTGCTGCCCGACATGTACTTTGTATTGTGAAGAGAAGGTTTCCGAAAAAGGACACGCTCGTTTCGGCATTTTGGCTGTGAAAAAGTCCGAAGTGCTCCCGCTGCTCAGCGTACCAGTACACTTGTTTGTTGCGGGAAAAATGCAAGGGTGGAATCAAGGAGCCAATCACACGAGTCCTTTATTGTCACGTGAAAATCTGAAGCCAATCGACAACTGTTTCACTGTAACGTCACTCTTTGGTTCTATAACTTCGTCCACATGATGTTGCTTTCACGGACTGTCGGGAATATTGGAATTTACGCCTTTGAAATGTTAGAACTCAATAGCCGGAACCTCAAGGCTGGATGTTTAACTTGAACTAATGATCATTACACATCTCTCTAACGAGGCTTTATGGTTTCATGTGAAGTATTATCAGTTGATCATGTTCAGTTGCATACAGTCAAGTTTGGCTTTACAAATCAAAACAATATGATGGATGATCTATGACCATTATGAATCTATTCTTTTTTATTTGTAAACATTTGTGCTGGTTTAATTAACAGATTTACAGCTTAAAATCAAACCTTATAATTTAACCAAAGAACAGAAACATTTAATTGCAAAAAAAAAAAAAAAAGAAGAACACCCAAAGTCTTAGCCACCACTGCTAAGAAGTTACATAGTTGTATTGTTTATTAACTGATGGTCATTTTAGGTGATGAGAATATGCCACATCATCTGTGCTTCCATCAGTGTGGAGGTAAAGTTTTCCCTCTAGAACATCTGGATCATGCACTCTCTGGACTTTCCAACGCCGACCCACTTGACTAAAAAGACAAAGAGAAAGACATTAGAAAAGTTAAAAACTTTGCCATTAACCCACTGTAAAAGTCATAATAACCATCCAAAGATTCTGAGAAAGGAAACAGTGCCATCTAATGGAAATGTTCATTCTAGTTTGGGAATCGCTGACAATTGTTTTCTCCATTCTTGCATATTATGTTTGTGTGTTGTGCAAGGTAAACATGTGCGTGCTTGTTGTATTGTGTCAAACCTACTGGGAACTCCAATGTGGTTCTCAATGAAGCGGATGTAGTTTTGTGCCTTGGCTGGGAGGTCGTTCCACTTCCTGGCAGCAGATGTGTCCGTCTTCCAACCAGGGAAGGTCTCATACTCAACCTCCACTTTCTGCAAAACGTCCATGTTGGCTATGAGTAAAAGAAAATATTTCAATATTGGGTCTTGAATGCCATCCCCACATACATCTACGTTATCTGCGATCCAACTAGGCAGACGGGCTTGTGAGTTATATTTTACCTATTGCTAGTTACCTGGGAAATGGGGAATTCTTTTTCCATTGAGTTTGTATGCGACTCCAACTTTAATTTCATCCAGCACATCCAGAATGTCAAGTTTTGTCAGAGCAATGCTGTCGGAAAGGTAACATGTTATAGGAGAACTGCTTAACATGTGCTGACTATCATTCTCATCATATAGTTTACTCTGTGATGGTGCAGAAAAATGCTTCAATATTCAAACATAATAACCATAATACACCTGTTGATTTCATTTGGTTTAACTGTTCTAGACACTCACGCGGTGAAGCCATTGATCATGTGAGCGTATCTCACAATAACAAGATCCAACCACCCGCAACGCCGCTTCCTTCCTGTGGTTACACCCACCTCATGACCCCTCGTCTGCAGCAGTTCACCTACTGCCTACAAACAAAAGGAAAACAAAGCTTACCTGTTACCTTGGTGCTCATGGACTCAAATTATATCAGACATTAAACAAGCCTATAAAAAAACTTCAAAATATGATACTAGTGCATTATTAATATACACAGCAGAGTACAATAAAACATCACAGGGGTTGGGGGACAAAGTTTGAACATCTTAACTTACATCACTATGGTCAGTTCTCGTGACAAGTAACATAACCCCGGCTCACACAGTAAATATATCCTGAACCCACACTCTGGCCCTAAATTTATCCCTGTGAACATGTGACCTGCATAAGAGGTAAAGAGTGTTTGACCCGTCTCTCGCAAAATTTGACAGCTGCACTCAGTCAGCAAACGCCCCCTCTCCTCCTCCTCCTCCGCCAGCCCCTCTGCCTGTGTGTCAGCCACATGACCAGGAATAAAATATACATGTCAAGCTCAGTATCTGTGTGTTACATAACATGTCATGTGTTTCTTCCTCATACAATAAGACACGGCAGGCGAGGAAGACACGTGAGAACATCTAGTTTACACATCCCAAACACTATTGTTGATTTACTTAAGTGATGTGATACCAAGATCTTACATTGAGTTGTTCTGTGGGGAAGGCTCCAATTCCCACCCTGGTGGTGTAGGCCTTTGCTACACCAAACACATCACCAATATTCAGCGGAGGGATGCCAAGACCAGTGCATGCCCCTCCCACGGTGCAGTTTGATGATGTCACAAAAGGATATGTGCCTAAAGAGAAGAATTTAGCTCGTTACAATAGCTTGAACTACTTTGCAAATCCAAAATATCACATATACATGTCAAACTAAATCCATCTCATAATCCGCTGATAATCCTACCAAAGTCGATGTCGAGGAGAGCAGCATTGGCCCCTTCAACCAGAATTTTCTTTGCGGATCCATGAAGAGCTTCATACATGTAATAGACCCCATCTCTAACCATCGGCCGCAATCTCTCAGCATATTCCTGCACGAAACAAGGAAACAGAAATATGTTTTCCTGTCGGAGCAGTGGCAATAAATCACCTTTTAACAATCCCTTTCATCAGTGTCTACCTTGAGTTTTTTCAGTTGGTCCTCAACGTCAACTGTCAAGGATGGATACATGGACTGAAACTGATGGACAAGGTTCTTGAATCTGAAAGGATCCAAAAAGAAAACTCATGAATCACGTCACACTGCTGGGGCCGAATTAGTCAGAGGTTGTTTCCCTACTTGGTAGAGAAGTCCTTAAAGTCACCCAGGAGGTCACAAACACGTAGGCCAGTGCGAGATGCTTTGCTGGAGTATGCAGGTCCGACGCCCTTCTTGGTTGTTCCAATGCTGTCATAATAAAACAAGTGATTTGAAAACACATTTGGAGTTATCATACATTTTGGTTATCATAGATTTGTATTCATTGTAAAAACACATTGGTGTATTTCGTAGCTTTTGGCAAAATTTTGGAAGGTCTGGACCTTCTCCTGCCCTCATCGCCATCCCCATACTTACTTCTTTCCCTCTTGTGCCTGTCTTTCAGTTTCCTGTAAGCCATCGACAACCTGGTGGAAATCAAACACTGTGGAGAGACATGAACAAAACATAACTTTCACAGACTCTTAGAAAATGATGATTTATGCAGGCTTTTCATATTTTAATGAAGTAAACCTCCATAAATAACTAACTACACAACTGTACGTACCGATGTGCGCTCTGTCTGAGACAATTAGTCTCTTCTCCCAGCCTTTCAGACCTGACCGAAGAATGCAAACAACATGAGTTTACACCAATCTTTAACACCAATGTCATATGTGTTTAAGTGTATTTTTTACTCAAAATACCTTTCTTCTCATTTTTATCACCCTCCTCAAACAAGCCAGGTAAATGTACGACCACACCGTTACCTACAAGAGTGAAAGGAGGAGATGTTAGTAAGAGTTGATGGTAGACTCATTTTCTTTAACACTACAGATGCTTCTCATTTTTTTACCGATGAGTGATGTGCTTTTGGGGTTGATGATTCCACTGGGGAGGAGGTGGAAGTCGTACTCCTTGCCATCTACTACCACTGTGTGTCCTGCATTGTTTCCCCCCTGTAAATCAAAGTGTATAGTTTAAATGTTGAACAAATACAGTATGACGTTAACTCCCAAGGGCGCCACAGGAGATGAAGCCACATGCATATTTCTCCTCTTATTTCTGTGAGGCGGTGACAAGCAATCCTCTTTCCAATTCACACAGCTTTTCCAGCACCTATTTTAACAGACTTGGCTGGTGCTGGTGGATCCTCTACTCTGTTCCCCCCTGGCTAAGACCTGGCCTTCTCACATATCAAGCCACCCTGAGAATGTGACCTCTCTCTAGCCGAGTGGGCGGGGCTCTCAAGCCTCCAGAACACAGGGTGCTAGTCCTGTCAGGGGAGAAAGTACAACACAGCAACTGTTGGCAGGTTTCACTGTGTCAAAGTCCCGGAGTGACGTCCGATTTCTGACCAGTATTATGTGTCTTGTCTTGTCTGGAGTTGTTTTTATTATGAATTTAATGCACCTCAGAGTCATGCTTTGCTTCTATAATCTGTATGATCAGTTGCAAAATTCAGTCAGAGATTTACACCTGTTTTAATAGTAGGTACAAGAATCAACAGATAATTCAGGCTTATAAATCGCACTTGCTCACGATAAATGATGAGATTGGCATTCTGGATATGCAAAATGTTTTTGGGCTCCCCATTTTACATAACTTAAATTATTTAGTGCACAATCACAAAACTAAAGTACACACTACAGTATATGATTTCTTATAACAGTCAAAGAGGTCTGCAGATAATAAATACAGCATGCTGTTCAATATTTCACAAATCACAGAGGTAAAACAAGTGTTTTCACTCGGTGCACCTGTTGCCGTCGGTAAATGCTGATTCTCTTTAGACATTACGCATCATACAGAAAATGGATAACACGAGCACACGTCCGTGAATGCTTCTCTTAAATCACGAATCCATACATTTACCTGACATCTGCACACAACGTCGGCTTCAGTCGCCAGTAAATCGACGACTTTTCCTTTGCCCTCATCGCCCCATTGCGCACCAAGCACCACCGTCACTTTGTTCCCCACGTCGTTGCGCGCTCGCTTCAGTCCGGTCGCGGCGGGCTGATTCGTGTTTTTGTGGTCTTTAGCCGACCAGGTGACCGACATGATGGTGGTGGCTTTAGGCTGTCCGTCTCAAGAAAGACTAAACCCTCTCCAAGAGTGGCATTGCCATATCTGTAACTCCATAGCCGATGATGTCAGAGACACACGCACAGAAGTACGTAGCTGTGTTCAGGCGTGTTGTTTCCAAGGCAATTAAAGCACTGAGAAAATAGCTTTAATACAACAAACACTGAAGTTGTATCATTTATTTTAAATCACCCTTTAAAATCCCGTTTTAATATTTATTATATGTAGCCTGCGTCTAGGGCTTTCCGAACTGATTTTGTTCGCCTCATTACTGCCACCCATCTGCGTGCATTGGTTAAAATAAGACACTTGATGTAAATTTACGTTTATTAAAATATATTTAACATTAAAAGATACAATCCAGTATACATTGTCATTATATTTCCCGTTAGAGATCATTTGAATATTACATAAAGAAATTAAGACATAAGATCCAAGCAGTTTTGTTTTGATAAGTGAAATTAAATTATTTTTTTGCAAACACTGCATCTCTTCTTTCTATAGGTGCTGCAAGATAAATAGCAAAACACATTCACTGCATATTACAACAATTATACAAAGCAAAGGTCTATTCAACTTTTTTTTTTTTTTGAATAGTTCAGAATCAAAACCACTCATATAGACCTTACACAAACTACAATTCATTTACATAAAGTGACATGTTTACATCCATGCTGTGAAGATCCCAGCCAGCCTTAGATGCGTTTACTCTTCTTCTAGAAAAACAAATCATTGCAAAAGGAAGACTTCTGCGTCTTCCTGAAGGAGTCAATGTTCATGTGGTCTCACAAAATATACTGTAGTCCTTCCAGTTCACAACTCCCGTGAAATTAACATTTTCTTTTTCCTCTTGATTTCCTTTTTCTGGAGTCACCTAGGGAAACAAAGACTAAAGTGAATAAATGGAATCAAAATATATCTAAATAAAATACTTTAATACATTTTAAAGTAATTATATTTACAGCAGAATTAAAAAAAATAGCTCAAAAGCACTTGGTAAAGTCATTTACTCACGTACTTGCTTAGCACTGAGACAGTTTTGTTTTGAAAACATGACTACATCTGCTTTAAAATGTTCATTATTTTTTAGTCGTAAAGACATTTTTAATGCATTTACATCATGTACAGTATCTTTCATCCAAGTCAGATTAACAAAGCACAGTTTACAGGAAGCACACATAGACTGTATTATTAGTAGATTAAAAAACAACAAACAACAATAACAGCCCCAGTTGCAGATCTGGGGAATGGACAAGAAAATATGGAGAGAGAGACACAAAAGTGACAGCTTTCATGAAATAACTCAGTCCACGATGACGTCATGATGACTTCACAAACTGCAAGGCTGTTTGAGATCAGAAAACTGTGGTGTTAGATTTCTTACACACTTATTAAATTAGAGAGAATTAATTGTTGTACATAAGTTATTTAGGATTAGTTTACCTCAGGTTTGATGGACATTAGAATCACCTCAAGACAAATATGCAATAGGTCAAATGCTGTTAAGATTTTGGCCTGACACCATTGGATTGGAAAATTGTTAAAGAGATAGAAAGTGTTAAAAGCTGGACAACACAGACAAATGAAACCCAGATTCCAGTTAGACCGACAAATGACGTGTTATTTGGAACAAAGCTTTGATGGTGATTGAGTTCAGTAGGATGACATTCCTGCTTACAGTTTGCCATCCCATCGATTGACCTACCTCACTGCAACACACAGCCTTTTTTATGTTTAGTGTGTCCTTTTCCACTGTTACCTTGTGTTTTAGAGAGTCAGAACGGAAAACAGAGGATTCAAATGAACCGGCCATAGATTTCAGTCCATTCAACATCAAATCTGAACACCAATTGCTGCACACTGCATCCATAGTCTTTAATAAAAATGCATGTTATCATGCAAAATACTCATGAACATAAGCTAAAATAACCCATACATAAAATATAAAATGTAAAATGCAATAAAAACAAAAACAACAAGGATTTCCCTTTAAAACACGTCAAGAGACTAGCATTCCAAACACAATCTTTATTTAAGTTAATGTATAGGTTACCTTGGTTACTCTTCCTTTTGCTTCGTTTAAAGAGGCTCTGCTGTTTCTTTGGTTCGGGTTTAAGGGATGGAGGATCTGCTTCAGACACTGATGGCAGATCTTCTGACTCCAGTCCATCTGGGACGTCACATGCCTGGATGCCCTCACTGAGTGTTTTCTCATTGCTTTTAGGGTCCGACTGTTTGCAACTCACAACCTCATCTTGGTCGGACGTTTTTGCAATAACGCATTCTCGCACGTCTAGACCTACAGTCTCTTTTGAATGGCTTATTTTATTAGTAGTTTCACCTTTCCCACCTCCCATTATATTGCTTTCACTACTCTCTGTAACATTAATGTCTATATCAGGAACAGGGCTTTCCTTGAGCTCAACATTCACACTAACGTCTACTGGCTCCTCAGGAATCAACTTCTCAGGTACTAGGCTGGAAGTGCCATTCAACACGGCCTCGAGCAGGTCAGAATCTGAGAGGGAGGATGGGCTCAGGATGCTGGTCTCAGTTGAATCTACTGAAAAACCATTTGTGGGGAGACATGGTTGATGTTCCCCTTCTGCCTGAGGGTTAGAATGCGTCATATCTGGGGACGATACTGCAGGTTTCTTTGGGTGTTGCTCCTCCTGCAGTGATGCAGGTCTTTCCAGGGGTGCCACAGTTGTTGTGGCTGGTTCTCCTGGGGGTGTGTTTGCGGGAACAGCTTGTCCTTGCGCCGCACTCTGAGGTGCTGACGGAGTCTCTTCTGTTGGGCTGATGAGGCCGTTCACCTCGCCTGTGCTGACTTGGTGACCCCCTGTCTGAGATTTGGTGGGAGCGGAAATGGTGGCTATTTCTGCGGCTTCTTCGCCTGCAGGCTTCACACTTGATCCTGAGGGGGAGAAGTAGGTAGTATCGGTTAAGACAATTATCTTTGAAATGGTGTGAAATTTCAGAGTGAGCAAAAATGCATGTAAACCAAGGCTAATGTAGCTTAGTGAGATGGGAGTGGTGTTAAAGCACAAATTAAAAAAAAGAGCCTAGAGAAAGCAGCAAAGCTGTGGCTGGCAGTGAAATGGCTTAGGAGCGGAGCTAGGAACTGCGGATGGAGGCCACAGTCTCTTGTCCTTACCAGGTGGGCAGGTATCCCTACGCATTTCACCTGAAGGGAGGCTTTCCGAATCGCACCTTGGCCTGGTCTTTCTTAGGCTGAAACCTTTCCTGATATCCGCCAGGAGATGGTCGATGATGCAGCCGTCGCTCTGTGGCACAAAGCCTTTCTTGACTGGTGATAGAAGGGTAAAAAGAACAGCTGACAACACAGTCTATTCAAAAATCACATCATGGTTAGGGATTTCCAGCACAATGAAAGAAAGGGGTACCATCACAACTCACTTATTTTTCCATTCTCTCCCTTCTGTCTCTTGGACTCTTCCTCTGCCAGCTGCTTCTTTCTCTTTTCAGCCTTGGCTGCCTGCTCTTTTCTGGTTTTGTTTTCCTGTTATTGTGAAAGAAGGGTGTCACTCACTGCCAAGCACAAGACGTACATAGCAATTTGTCTTTGTATCATTTGGGCAGAGAAATCTTAACATCTGAGTTTTTCAAAGTATATGCAAGCACCCACAGTCTAACAGCACAGCAGGTTTTAAAACTACACCTACAGTGTATAAAAAGCTACAATAATCATTCTCAGCTTTCATCAAATATATCTGTGATGAATAGTGGATGATCATAGGGATAACCATACAATGACTAAAATCAATAAAGTATCCTCCCTGACCTTCAGTGCCTTGATGAAAAATCCTCGGAAAGTCTTGATGGTTCCGAAGAGTTCCTCAAGCGAAAGCTTATTAGCATCTTCACATAGGTAGACAGCCAGTTCACTCCTCTGCTTGTCAATGTCAGTGAACCTTTCATTTAAAGCTCGACATGCCTCCAGACTTTCCTGCAGCAGAGAAACGCAAGGCATTTGGTGGATGGATCCAGATTCGAACACAGTTTTTAGTCATCCATTTTTAAAATTGGAAGCAAAGCAGAGATCATCATCTTACCTCGAGCACTTTTGCATATTGCTCCTTCACCTCTTCCACAGAGTTGGAGACCTTCTTGGCCGTCTCATTCAGCCGTTTTAGTAAGGCACTGGCTTCTGACTGAACAGAGTCCAGATTCACTCTAAGGACAAAGCGGAAAACCTTTATGTGTGTGTTACAGATCCACTGAGAATTGTATAAAAAAGGAAGAGCATGAGCAAGAGCAGATGTGAAAGGTTGCTGTACCCTGCTGCTTTTTCACAGATCTCTATATCATCTGGCAGTGCCAACAACTCCGGGTGGTTTGCCTCTGCTTCCTTTGCAAAACAAGCCACACAGTGGGTAATTAAAAAGGTTCATGACTGAGGGAGGGAAAAAAAAAAAGTTATGGCAGCTGTGAGCCAGTCTGTGTACCTCCAGGATGTGATGAAGCAGTGTAATGCGGGTCTTGTTGGCTTTGGTCTCTGTAAGCTTGAGCAGAGAGCTGATCTTGAACCCCTCGGCGTTCCCTGTGTGACTTCCCTGGAAGTAGACCGATCATTAAAAATGCAGGTTCCCTTTAAATGTCAGTTCAAGTGAAATATAAATGAGACGGTGCAAGTTCTTACATAGTTGAGAAAATTTCCCACGTCAAGTATGAGCCTGCAGAAACTGGGCATGAGTGTGCTCACCCTGAGAGCTGAAAAAGTTGTTACAGCTTGTCAGTTTTATTGGAAAATTAGCTTGAATTGGACAGCAGCTACGATCAGACCAATTTGATATTTCAGCAAACAAAGCTGAAGGCATAGAGTTTACTTACACTGGCAGGCCTCCTCTACCAGCTTGACTTTGGGTTTGAGCATTTCCAACACTGATGCAGTCTCCTCACACAACAACATGCACTCAATCCTTAACTGATAGCTGGAGACAAGCAAGAAAGCAGAATAAATAAGGAGCCAAGTATTGCAATATACATTAAATTGGGAACAAAAAAGCATGCAACATGTACATAATTAATAGTTAAACCAGAATTCAAGAAGAAAATTACCATGGCACAGCGATGAGAGAGGTGTAGAAGCGATCCACATTCGCCAACTTCTCTTTTTCTCCTTGGAAGGATTTCAAATTTTCAATCTAAATGAAGACACAACACTGTGACTCAGATATGCAATGTTATTTTAAAGTGGCATTAAATAATAGATAAGCGCGCATAAACCTCTATAGAAAAAGATGCAAAAGTGCTGATAGTACAAACCTCATGCTTCTCTGGTAGGAGCTTTAGAAGCTGTTTTAACACCTCTACATCAAACCTAGTTCGATCCCCATTCTGAATCATGGCTACAAAGTCCTCATTTGTGCTGGACAGAGAAAATGAAAAATATTAAGCTGGAAAACGGACTAAAATATATATTAAAAAAAACATCAAAACAATGTGTAATATCTTACCATTTGAACTGCTTTAGAAATATGTTCAAATTCAAGTTTTTCTTTGGATCAATGAATGAAATCTGTAGAGCAAAAAGAGAACATTTAGAGGCGTGTTGATAATTCAGCTTTGATAATCAGGTGTGTTTGTTTTCAGTGCTACAGCTCTGAGGAGCTGTGTCGAGTGTTGACCAAGCACACCTCTTTAGGCTCCTTCTTGACAGGAGCAGCTGCCCCCTTGTCTTTGTGCTCGGTCACTGGGAGACAGAACAGCTGCTCAATACTGCTGTAGTCCGGCTCCAGAGTAGGAGGCTCTTTCTGAACCGACGCCCACATGGAGTGACCATCTGTGCGTGCACGGGGAGAGAGTAACCTGTCATGAGCTCGTGCGGCACCATTTTGCATCATCAAAAAAAATCCTGGCTGAAAAAAAAAAATCACTTCAAAGTGAGGTTCTTTCCTCTCTGAACATGGGGGAATCCCACACTGGTTAACACCCAATTTTGGAATAGCGTTCTGTTTCATTTTCAGTATGAGTGCTCTTCCTATCAACTTTCCATCCCTATAAGCCATTTTCTACCCAGGTGCCTTCCATCAATGTCTTAATTTGTATTTCCCTAAGCTCTCTCCTATTTGAAATCATACAAAATGGCCTGAAAGGGTTAATATAGATGGAGGCAAAACATTCTTAAAAAAGATTTTACTTTTAAGTCATAGAATATATCAAAGTTGGCTTTGAAACTCTTGAAATTAGATTCAAAGTTTGCTGCCTTCACAAAATAAATGACAGATTGGAGCTGAAATAATTGGAGCCTTCAGAAGAAAGCTTTCCCCACTCACCAGTTACAGCACGGAGTTTCTGCCAGTTGAGCTTTTTCATCCTCAAAGTGGGGTATCGGTTTGCCTTTGTGGGAGCACCACACCCCAGGGTGTGGCTGCTCTGAGCCACTATCATGCCTGCAGGAGGAGGCGGCGGAGGCGGCATGCCAGGTAAGGGAGGTGGTGGTGGTGGTCCGCCTCCCATCCCTGGCAAGGGTGGCGGAGGTGGCGGCGGAGGCATGCCTGGACCGCAGGGCAGTGGTGGTGGCGGTGGCGGAGGCATTCCAGGCAAGGGAGGAGGCGGTGGAGGTCCACCGAATCCTCCAGGTAGCGGTGGAGGAGGAGGTGGTGGAGGTGGAGGTGGGCACTGGTTAGCACCTTGGAGTTGGAGCCCAGTCATACTTGGGGGTAGAGGAGGAGCAGGTGGAGGTGGAGGTGGAGGAGGAGGAGAGGCACACAGTGGCATCTGAGAGGACGTTGTGCTTTTGAGTGGCTTCTCTTTGTCCTGATGATCCACATCAGTCTGCACAGCCTTGTCCGCTCTGACCAGCTGTGTGTCCACTTCATCACGACCTTCACAGCTCTTGCCTTTGGAGAACATCAGACGCTGCATGATCTTCTCACAGGACTCCATCTGAGCTGGAGCACAAATCCAAACAAACAAACTGATAAACCCCATTTGAATTGAATTTGAATTGAATTCACTAAAACAAAAGCTTTCAGCCATTCTGTCGTTAGTGATCCACAGCAGCCTCTGTTTCTACACTATGATCTATTTAACTGGATAATCACTCCCGCTTCACACATTAATCACTGAGGAGACCATTAGCTAGCCATTTGGCTCTACAGAGTGTTAACCTAAAGTGAATATATTGTTGCAGTGCTGACTCACAATCCTGGGCCAACAGTATTGCTCTGTTAGTGATGGACTCCAGAGCCAGCCAGATATCCGAGCGGCCTGGCCCCAGAACCAACAATGTCTGCAGGATGGAGAGCAGCTGGAGAGAGGCTGGAGAGCTGCTCACCTGCACACAAACACATGCATATGCACAAGTTAAGAAGGAACGTCATGTTTACATACCTAAGTATAATAATAACTTGTGCCAGCACATCAAAAAGTTAATGCACAAAGCTGTATTAAACCAGAAAGATAATGAGGTATTTACTTTTTATTGTGCACAATTGCAACTAAATTTTCATTCATCCAGTATTCAGTTTACAGAACCGTCTTAGTTCTTAAAAGGCATCTACATAGTGGTAGTTGATAAAAAAGCAGTCAGACAGTCGGCTCTCACCTTGTTGAAGAGTGTAGTGAAGACCTCCAGGTGATTACTCATATCAATGCCACCGTACACTCGCAGCAGCTCCTCCTCATCTTCAGCCATTGCCTCTTCAAAAGCTTCACATTGAATAATCAAGTCTTCATCCTCCTGCTCCCTGCACACCACACACATACAGATCACTGACAGGCAGAGGTTCACTTCACGTCTCTTTGCATTTTAATGCCATCTTAATTAAAAAACAGGCTTTATCCAGGACCTTTGTGCATAATTCTGTCATTAATGGACACAAATGACATTAAGTCTTCCCCTAAAAGCTTAATTTTACTTGCAATGATTGTTTACTTTAAATTGAAATCTCTACAATTCAGATTTATCTTATTGTATAAAATCTGCTTCAGAACTTAAGAGACTGACTACATCAAATGTGAACAATAGAGAGAAGGCTCACCTTAATTTTGGCAGAATATCAAGTAACTGAAGCCCTGGAAGACAACAACAAAACACAGACCTGGGTATCACAACACTCAATTATCAGTTTTTAAGAAAAGTACATGTTAAGAGGGGCCACTCATGTCATCACAGTGGTATATGTTAGTTAGTTTGGGAATTGGCAGGAAGTCACAGGTGAGTAATCACAAAAGAGGAGTGGCTAATCAAATTGCTGATTGGTCGAAGGTGGTGGGTGGCATTTGAATGAATTTAGGGTGGGTTTATATAGCTGCAAATATGAAATTGCACCGGCCTTTTAGGCAGCTTGGTAGTGGTGAACACTGGTGCCACATAGAAAAAAAAAAGTATTGTGTTCAAATCTGTGTCGCTCCTTTCTCTGTGGATTTCTCTCATTAAGACAATAGATCAAAAGTCATTTTGTCCAGTACATCCTAGAACACCATGGAAAATGCCTCCATGGATGATGAGTGAGTTTCAGTTTCAGTTGGCCCATTTTGTCTTCCACATATCATCAAAATCTCATTAGGTCAATGTGCTGTAATCAGTGTAGTCATGACATTTTCCAGAGCTATAAAATGTGACAGTCAAATGCATTACTTATGATGTAAAATACATGAATTGGCAATGTTTTATACACTTGGTTTGCTTTGTTCTCAGGCGTTTTGTCAAAAGGAGGCCATTAGACCTATTTTTGGACAGACCCAGTGACAGAGTTATTTGTAATACAACTCCACTGATGGCCTGTTCTCCCCATTGTATTCACTTTCAGCACAGATGGGAAACACCTTGTGACCTTCCTCATGATGTGGTCCCAGCTAGACTCCTAATTAATTGTTGAATAGCAGCTGAGAACCTACCGATAAACTCCTTTCTCATCTTATCTCTCTGCCTGAGGTCATCTGTCCCAAAAATGAGTGCGTTGATGACACTGAGGAGTGTGACCATGTAAGGGACATTATCTGTGGCCTGCAGCTCGTTCATGATCACACTAAAGCGATACTGCTGTGTCTTCACGCCCTGAAGGAGAAATCAAAGTCAGTGCAAGTAATTAACTCAGTTATCATTGAGGATGACTTTTACCCTGCAATACTTGTACACACAACACTCCACTAGAGGGCATTGTTAAGGTTAAGGGCTTTATTAAGGGTGATGATGTAGGATCATATGAGGAAAATCTAATCAACTAATCTAATCTAATCAATCAACTAAACTTTTCCAAAAAAAAAAGACTATAAGAGTTCATCTACTTGCCTTGTAGTGGTCCAGGGCATCCAGAGCCAGGCGATGGCCATCTGAAGAAAACATGCTGAGGGCTGCAAGTAGCTCAAACACCTGCTTCTTCACCATGGTGTTGGAAGTGTCCAAGGCTGTGGAGCATCATGATCACACACATCAATACAGGTAGAGCGCTCATATTTCCATATTATGTCTCTTATAGGAAGCTTTTCTCTCTACTCTCTTTCCTCTTGTGTCTAGATCCAAGCAGGATGATTTGTTTCGTTGCCTTTTAGGCAGCACAACTTGAACTTTGCTCTCTAAAGATGTGGCGTTGTACTGTAGATAAAGATGTTTGTGTTTGAAATCCAATATGTACTACACATTATGACAGTACATTTATATGGTTGACCCAAAGCAAGCCTTAATGATTCATCTCTGTATGAGAAGCTGAACACATGGTTGGAAATTTCAACACAGCAAAGTGAGTCACAGACAACCACTAAATCATGTGAATTATGACGGATATAATATATTACAAATGTTACATTATATATGAAATTAGTGTCCTTAAACATGGGATGGCTTTCTTTTATATCTGATTTATTCAAATGTATTGACCAAAATAGCAGTTATATTAGTTAATGTTAAAATTAGTATACTTAAAATATTTTCTTAAGCATCTGGGCCACTCTTTTCATGTGTGAGGTTAATCTGAGACATAATTAGACAAACACTATATGGAGAAAGTGGTAGATGACAATGTTTCACAAAATTAAAAGCTTGAAGCTTGTATAGTCAACCTTGAGAGAGCTTCCGAATGTATCCCTCATTGTCTATAATGAAGTGGATCCCTGCTGAGGAGTTCATGACTGCCCGGACGCAGCTGACACAGGTGAGCTGCAGAAGGGCATCGGCAATACGAGAGCACCCTCGCCCTGAGAGCCGGTCCAATGCCTCCAGGAGGAGATCCAGCCCACTCAGCTCCAGGAACTGGACCATCCATGTCTGGTCGCTGCCTTCCAGGCGACGCTTCAGCCCAGAATAGTTAACCACAGTGGGAACCTGCAGCAGTCTGATGCACAGCTCTGGGTCAGCACTCTCAAGGTTGGCCTCCGGCTGAGTATCGGAGTCCTGCGAGGAGCCCAGGCGACCCCGGACCGCTGCCCACTTCTTTTTCCCGTCTGACTTCCCTGACATGACTGCTGGTAGGACTGCGGAGGAGAGAAGGAACAAGCGTTCACAGTTGTGTCAGTATTAGTGTGGGCAGATGAAAAGAGACATTTTTTTAGCAATTATTTTTCAGGACAAAATTCAGCTTGCTTCAGGCTGCAGATGGTGTCTGTTTTGCACAGATATGCAATGATTACATCCACTATACTATACAAAGTCGTCATGGCTATCCAGAGCAGAGGAAGCAGGCCAAAACAAGGCCTTATCAGAAAAGGAAAAGTGAATAGGAAACGATAGCTCTGCACTTTGTCGGACGAGTAAAAGATATGTCAGCAGTCCAGTCATCACCAGCTCTGCCAAACATTCCAACTTAATCCTGCATGAAAAAGAAAGAGAGTCAATGTCAGCTCGTCAAAACTCCACAAAGGTAGGCTCAACGCTGTCTGGACAGTGCATATAGCAATTTACAGTATGAATAAATGCATTTTCAAGTTCATCATGGATTCTATCACCGATAACATGCACATTCACAAGGAACACTTGTGAAAACTACAACATAGAAACTACTGTGGACGAAGACCGCTTCACAAACATCATACCAACATATCTGACACTGACATGAATGCACACATTGATCCGACAAGTACCCTTTTCTGGCATTACCCCAGAGCACAGTCCCTTCTTTTAACCAACCTGACTCACCCCCACAGCTTCTAAGGAACATCCACCACAAGTATAAGCACGTTCCCACACTCTACTAAAATCAACAGGATAAGAGTTCAGCCCAAAAAAGGGGAAAACCTTCTACAAAAGTCTAAAAATACTTCCTCTGTACTGGATTTGTGATATTAGGTGGCCCAACATAAATGAACACAGTGTGAGTCGTTTGGTTCTTCTATCTCTTGTTGTTGATTTCCCGCTTGGCAAGGATAAGATTCACAGATGAGACATTGAGTGATGAGACTGAACAAACACAATGCTTGGCAAAAAGGTCACTCTCAGGCTTCAGCAAGCCTAATAATAATTACAGCTATTGCATTTCCCTTGTCCTTGATATGTAGACAACACAAAGCCCTACTAAGGATTCTTGCTTTTTCACACTGTTTCTTTTTGGAGATATATGTTAAGAGCTCAGTAAACTAAACACCACTACAAATCCATTTGCAAATTTCTTGGATGTCTCTCTTTTCAAAAGGCAATTTGCAGCGAACAGAAGTAATGACTTGTGAAAAATCTGATAAAATGGATTTCTATTCTCGCCGCAGAGTCGAGGTAAACTGATGTTCTTTTTTTCTGCCACATTCTGGCGAGGCATTTGTCGACTCTAGCTGCAGCATGAGTCCTGCTGCCAGTGTGAGAGTGTTACCGTGGCAGCAAGCAGAGAGACAATGCTGTTTTACAATAGGCCTTCTCAATACTCTTCAAAAGAGCAGTGTTCATTAGCCACGAAATGGATGGAATGCTCCCTGCCCCCTTTCAGACCAATAAGACTTATGCCCAACAACCATTGCAACACTCTGTCTCAGACTTACATTGTAATTTCATGTTCAGTGTGAGAAAGGAACAAAATGTTGCAAGTTTATACTTGTAATCTGGAGAATTTTCACAGTCGCAGAGCACTTGTGAAGCTATTAGTGTTCATTAAAATGCACTGAGAGTTTTGTTAAATTCATTCTACTTAGAGGGAAGCCATAGTTATGACTAATACTTCGAAGAAGATGGCGTGTGTGTCATGGGTGCTCAGGAACTTTTCGGGAGGAAGGAAAGGACTTTCCCGGGACAGGAAACTCAAGATAAACATGCTATTGTGACAGCTTATGTTCCTCTTTTGAAATTTCAGTTTCATTCCAAAGGATGTTGATTTGATTCCCATGAAAAGGGATATTCTGACAAATACAAACAGCTGTACATGTCAAGCAAAAGTCAAAGATTAACTGTAATGGAAAAACAACATTTGCATATTTTTCTGTGCGCTGGTGTCTAAGCAACTTTCAATTTTTCGACCTTGTCTGCCAGAGCACCCACATGTACCGCTAATAGCAAGCTGATTCACTGCACACAGGACAAGCCTACTCATCTGTCCTCTGGTTCAGCCGCCCACACAGCAGCCCACTGTACTGTACAGCATCAACACTTATGAATACGCAGAAACATCTCCACTGATTTACTTCCTCTGAAACATATGCAAAGCTTGTGCAGGAGAACACATAATCCTCTCATCATCATCATCATCATACCTGAGTAATTCACTATAGATTTAGGAGGTATGAATTCAATCTCATGGATCAGTTTAAACATTTTTCAAATCAATTTGTTTTCCTTCCACTGAAATGCCAGATTTAGCAAGGAAATAAAAGATAGGGATACTAACTGTGAAAATAGATGGTACCTTTTGAGCACTGACAAGATAATTGTCTTGATACACCTTAAAAATATGTTAACATGGATCATGTTGTGTAGAGATTGAATAATTATATATTATTAAAAAGACAGGATTCAAGTTATATCAAAGCCTCAAAATCTTGTACAGTATCACAACATCTGGGACTCATTGAAATGCCATCCTAACCTCCTCTTCCTCCCTTCTCTGCTATTTAAGGGAGTGATCGACATGCCTGTAAAGTCTACACAAGCACATTTTGGAGTTGCGATGTACTCTAATTTCCCGAAGAAGTTTAGTTCCAGGACTATTTGGGGATTTCTTCAGCATTATTGTCAGATTGATTCAACATCTGCACAGTGACAACAAACATAAGTGACAACCCATATGATCCAATTGCAGCCTTATAACTGTAAACCGCAGTTAAAGTGGGTTTTGGGAACACTGTTTATTTTTCCCATTACAGCCTTTTTCCCTTCATACTGTCTAAGACAAGAATATTTCGAGGGAACAGTCGATTACCACCTCCAGGATGCATCGACAAGACTCTGACACAAGAATACAATTGCCACTTTGTCAATCTGCATCACCACTATGATTAAAAAGAATCAAATTGCGACATTACATCGTTACTTTGCGCTGCGATTTTTTCCACGTACCAGAGGATATAACGGGACTCGTCTCCTTTACTGTGGCTTGAGGACATCAGAAAAAACACAACGACAACGCTTATTACTGTCGCTATTGGATGTGTCACATCTTAATGCACTGTTGCGCCGTTATTGATCACCTACCGGCTGAGTATGATACCTTACCTGGTTTTATTCCATAAAAATTCACTTGAAGAATCGCGTCCTCTTGTGTTTTTTAGATGGGAGAGCACTCAGCAGTCATCCAGGCGACGTTTTCTTTCTCAAAAAAGATGGAACATGAATCAATGAAAAATTCGGCACTATGTGGCAGGTCAAACCCTGTATGGTATGCGTATGGTACCGCTTTCAAAACGCTACGGCCCCTGAGCTTTCACTCACTTACTAATGAAAGACAGACAGTGTTAAGGCAGCAGCAACACTGAGCCAAAGCATCCGCTCACAGCTTTCACAATAATAAAACTCATGTTGGCGGAAAAGATGTTGCGCAATAAACAAAAGTTAACTTAAAGGTTAACAAAGTTCGTGTTTTTGTTACATTGTATACATTTGATCCTGTTAGTTTTGGTTTCACATTGCAATTATGTAAGCCATGCATGTATTATAAGAGCTGGTTACCCGACCAAAAATGGCGCCCATACAGTTCAATAAGAATTGCTCAGCTGGCGCATATGCCAGCATTGTGATGAAGTCATATATGTTAAAAACGCTTTTCTCGGGTCGAGTAAAGTTTTACAAATGTAAAACCTCCGTGGATCAAAAATTCACGTCATAATTCATAGTCATAATTGACCTTGTTTGCAGTTTGAGGTGTCTTGTCAACAGTTTTACAATGGTGGTCTATAGGAAAAATGCGTTTTGGGCCGCAGGGGGATTTTTCGCTGCAATACCGTGTGTGACCACTGGGAAAAACTAGCTGCAAAGCTGAGCAGCGGAGCCGTATTCAGCTCTTACAATCATAGACTGTATGGTGCTGCTGCAGATTGTTTTTCCTTTCTCCGGTACAGACAATAGTCTGCTGGAACTTTCTGTAATTGGTCCGAAAGTCCGAACTATCCAAAAAGTGTTTTCTCATTGGAAGCAAACCAAACCATGGTTCAGTTTGATCTAGACCTGGACCATCTCATTTGATTGGACAAAGATTTGGCTGTTTGGTTTGGACTGTGGTCCGGGGGAGGTTTTACACCTGTAATTTTGGTTTGAATCAAACTGAAAAGTTGGAAAGTCTGGACCAAACGAGGTAGGTGTGATACTGCCCTTAAACCAAAGGAATAGAGTTATAAACCTACTGTAGCAATGAAGCTAAATTGTAGCTAGAAGCTACATTTCAATGCTTTTTTAAAATTTATTAACTCATTCATGAAGATGGCTCCCTGGAAGAGGACTCGCTCTCTATGTAGTTATAAAGGGTTATAAAGGTAACGAAAACACAACGATTCTTATTTGCAGGTGATTTTACTTAAATTAAAACATACTTATGAATATTATATTCAATTTCTGCCATGTCCATTCCACTAGATGACACTAAATTCTACACACTGCACCTAAATCAGCTGATTTATTCAAATAATTTTCATACCGAAAGGGGTTTCTATGCTCAATGTTTTATTTTGAAGGCATAATTGCCTAATTTCCGGTCTCGATGTGACTGTCGTTGTCTGACTTGCAGCTGGCTGTGATGCTGAATGCAGCCAGTGGTTGGGGCCTCCTCCCACACTCCCCATCCCATCAGCTGGACAAGACCTCAGGCTGGCAGCCGCTGCTTAAGGAAATTCTTCATGTCAATTAGTGACTCACAAGATTCCAGTCACAGTTTCAGATTATAGTTCTGAGTTAATGTGGCTTTATCTATAGCTGAAGACCCAATGCCTATAACCCTAAAGCATTTGTATGGGTCTGACTGCCCTGCAGAGGATTGTGGGACATTGGAACATACTCCAACAATTTTATTTTTTTTTATTATCATGTATTCATGTTATCTTTTATCTCTTAGGAGGGGCATGGGTCTACACTGTCATTCCTTCCATATCTACTAAATTCAAATTTGCCCTTTGAATGATTTAGATCACAACCCAGCATCCAGAAATAACCCGCAGACACCTAGATGTAATCTTTCCTCTATGATTTGTTTACATCGCTCCAGGGGTAATGAATTTAAAATCGTACACAAAGCACATTTGACGCACTACATTACTGATTAAAAAAATGGGGGATAAAGAGGCATGAGACAACTTGTAGTCTGTACCAACAGAACATGAAGATAATTCAGTCATTTTTTCAATGATCTTGGAATTTACGGTCAAAATGTCCCTAAATTAACAAAATTTTCCAGGAAATAAAAACACTTAAAGAATACAAAGTTAATGGAATTCATAACTGTCTTGAGTGTGTTTGCATTTTTCCTTAAGGACAGCGAAAATAAGCAAGTTGGGATGAAGCAACAGTGAACCTTTTGGTTATTGTGGCTTTTAATTATATAACGTTTCTGAGCTTGTCTTAACATGTTGTATGTTTGGTACATGCGTTGTTCTGCAAAATACAAAGGGATTGTTAAAATACTTTTTCATTTAGTATTTGAATCAGAACCAATCATAGTGACGGAGGCTTTTGTTTGGATCTTGACTGGATTTTGTTGAAAAATTGTGGTACTGTATATCATTCCCCCTGTGACTTAGGGCTATTTAGCTTGCTAGAGTTTCACTGCCTCAGAGAAAGGTGGCTATACAGGAATTGTATTGTGCTTCTTTAGGTCCCCTGAGCCAAAGTGTTATCACCATAAAGTGTATTGTTAATCTAGAAGGAAATGGGGCAGCTATCAGAGAGACCACTGAGAAATCAACAGCATGAATTCGAGTTACAACAGAGTATATGCAGGACAGCTGCATTTCCAGCCTGTCACAGTGAAAACAATGGTTATACCTGAGACTGCTTTGTTTAAACTGAGCATCAAAAGCTACTGAGCAAATATTATCAGGTTATCATGATAATCCATAACCATCTAGCTGAGCTAGTTGAACAGGATCATGAAAGGATCATGAGAATTTAAAAAAAGACAACTGGGACACTTTATGTTCAAATGACTGTCACTATAAGAAACATTTATAGGATAAATAAGTAAGGTAAATTTACACTTAGGTGTAAACTAAGGTATCTGGTGACAGAAACTGATCCTGAACCTTAAAAAACTTCAAAAGCTGCTGCAAAACCTTTCACCTATGGTAAACAATAAGGGTGTGTCTTGGGTCAGTGATTATAGGATTTGCCACATACTGCACTAAATGTCCTGGAAGGAAAGAAAGATCACAAGTGACATGACGGGCTGAGCATACTCTCTATATGAGGCAGTAACACAGCCATTCTGGATGAACATCCGTCCTGAGATTATCTTAATATTTCAGTTTGCAAATAACAAATAACATCTAGCTTTTTCATAACCTTTAATTTCCCCACTAACTTTTATTTTTTCCCCTTCTTTTTTTTATCCAGGCCCCCCTCCCAAAAAATGGTGAAAAAAGAGGAAGAAAAAAAGGACAAAAACAATAACAATAAAAAAGGAAGAAAGAAATTTTAGTGATGAGGTCATGGGGTAAAGAAACTAAAGACTGAAGTGATCTTCAACATGTTCCAGGAAAGAGGGGCAAATGCGGTCAAATTAAGCAGCTGTTCCTTGCGGATGATAATTTATCTTTTCTAACCTAACCTTTTCTAAAATACAATATATCTTGAATCCAGCAAGGGTGAGAGGGAGGATCAGAACTCTTCCAATGAAACAATATCAGACGTCTTGCAATAAAGGTCTGGAAAACAATAAAATCTAATTTGTGTCTGGGTACACCTTTTGCCTCAGGGAGGACCCCAGAAAGAGCAGTTAGTGACTGATGATATATAGATTGAGAATCCCACCTTCTCAGCAAGTGATTCGAAAACAGACTTGCAATGCAAAGTTATGGAAGGACATTACCAGGGCAAGTGGTAAAGGTCAACTGGGCTCTGATGGTATCTGCTACATGTATGGTCAACTTCTGGATGTATTTACAAATGTCCACTGCACCTTGAGTACTATTTTGAGTACTATTTTGAGTACTATTTTGAGTACTATTTTGCACTGAATCCAACAATGTCTGGCACAGAGCGGAGAGTGTCAGACACAAGCAAGAACTGTAACCCAGTAGATAAGTAGATAGTAGTAGACAGTTGGATTAAAATCAAGAATCTGGTTGATGGAGGAGCCTTTAGAAAATGAGAGCTACTCCAACACATGTCAGGACATGTTCCTGATTCTGCATCACCATGGCTCTAAATGCTTACAGGAAATGTTGCAACAATACATTATCTTGGTGAAAAAGCTGGCTGGCTAATCATTAAGCCACAGATAGACCTATATCCGGAAAACCAAAAGACCACTTTATCTCTCTCTCTTTTTTTTTGCAATTTCATTAGCTTATTAAATACAAATGACTTCTAGACAAATCATACAAATTTTGCCCCAAGGGCCCTTATGTGAGATTCCATTTGTTGCTATGGTTTTGTACAGGATAGCTGAATGGCAAGAAACAGCTATTCTGATCTTTTTCACTGTTGTGTAGAGATAACAATATTTCATTTTGATATGTTTTCCCAAATAAAAGCAATATAATCTTTACTATTGAACTAAATGATTCCTCAACTTACTAGAGGTCCTCTGGAGCCTATCAAGGACCCCTCAAGAGTCTATAGAGACCAGTTTGTACATCGCACTGTCCTGCAACCTGATGCAAGCCTGAGAGGCCATAATTAAAAATCATCAAAATATTGCTAAAACTAGCTTAAAACAAACCACATGAAATCATGAATCAAAGGGGAAAATGTCCAAGTGGAAGTACTGCATTTTCAGTTGACATTTAACAATTAGTATAAGGTGTCAGCAAGTTTAACTGATGACTTACAGGCTTTACCATGATCCAAATGTAAACACAGGTGGAACCCTGCCCTTTGAAATAAAAACACAACATATACACTGTTATAATTCCTGTAGAGCCTGACTGATACATTGGTAGGTTGATATTATCAGCTGATATTGGCTTATCACAGATAGATCAGTATTGGTGTATATGTTGACGGCTATATACAAAGTAAATGCAATGTATAACTGCTGAAAATGTGCTTGAGGTGATTTAGAGACATGTCACAATTACATAATTTGTCCAGCAGAGAGCACCATGGACTGGTTACGACAATCTGATGTAGGAGAGTTGGCTGAGTACATTTCAGTTGGGCAGATAAGTTTATTATTCAAATATAAAATATGTTGCCTCAGACGAAGATATGTCACAACTCTTTAATAAGCAGGTTTGAAGGAGTCTTAACCTAACAAATATGTTTGTCTATGAGTATGTGTTGATGTGAAAAATGATTTAAACCAATACATATTTTAGTTTCCTTTTTACTTTCACTTATGATATTTTTTATCAGCTTCGAAAATCAAGTAGCCTATTGTTGGGCTTAGTCTGATACTCTGAAAAGTTTGGTGACATGATAAAACAAGCCTATGTTTTTGAAAATTACATTTGTTTGAGAAACACACAAAATATTATTTTTTTCATCTAAAAAATCAATCTGTTTGACTATGCCATGAATATTCCTGAAACCACAATGTTTAAGATGTATAATTTCTACATTTAGATGCAAATACTACAGTAAAATGCTCAAAAGCTATCTAAGACAATCATTGTATGGCACCCGAAGACAAGCAGCACAGCAAAAACTACATTTCCCAGGTTGCAGTGCACATCCAAGGTGAAAGGTCGAGGAGCAGACGTCAAACTCATGCTGCCAACAACAACAAACAGTTGAATAAGCCAAACGTTAACGCTGTATTTGTTGAATCTGTTTTTTTTCGTGTTAGTTCCAAGGCTCGTCGTCGGCAGAAATGTCCGGAAAGGCAAAGGATATCTTACAGCTGGACCTGTATGGTCTACTTGGTATTGAAAGCACTGCTACAACGAAAGAGGTGTGTATATGTTAGCTGTGAAGCTAGCTATATAAAAACCGTTAACCACTGTTTAGTAACCTCTTTACATACTTGTTGATGTTTTATTGAGAGTTTAAAATTTAAAATGCAGTTGTGTTTGAACAGGGAGAGGCTGTAAGCGCGTAAGGGACATTTTAGCAAAGCAGGAGGCTAAATAGCTTGCTACCATGGAGCTAGTAGTAGTATGTGTGTTAGTATGTTTGTGTCGAGTGTGCGTGTAACGTTACACGAGATGTTTTTTTGGTTCAGAGCAACGTAAGTAAAGCGAGCAACGGGTTTTAGGACCAGTGACACCTAAGTTAGCAAAACACAGACAAACCGGCTAATGGCTATATCACGAAGGTGTGATGCACCAAAATGGACACTAGGTGGCGACGTTGCATCAGTTCAGTCTTTGGTCCACAAGAAGGACATTGAATTAGAGGTGATTGTACATTTCAGGTAGTATGGATGTAATAGGAACTTAGGGCAAAATTGAAACAACCAACATTACTGATCACATAAGCAAAGAGTGGTAATGTAATTATATTAGGTAATATATACAGTACCAATCAAGAGTTGGGACACACCTTCCCATTCACTTGAATGAGAGAATGAGTCCAATTTTGACAGGTACTATTTCTATATATATATATATATATATATATATATATATGTATATATATATATATATATATATGAGATGAGGCCTGGAAAGTAATTTGGGTCAAAAATGTCATCTATTTATAAAAGGTCACATTTGTTTGCTCACCTCTGAATATTGCAGACATCAGAGCCAGTATGTGTTCATTGGCACAGTCTGCAAGCATACAAAGAATGTGTCTTGGCGTTTGCTCCCACAAATGCAACATAGAAGAAAAATATATCAAGAGTAAGCTAATAATAATAATGAAATAATAAAATAAATGAAGTAGTACTAAAATTAAATTAAATATTAAAATTTAAACTCTATTTACAGAATAGAATGATAATAGTTTTGAAATGGGATACAAAACTTGAAATGAAATATTGACTTTACAAAGGAAATATGGACCGTGCTACAGCCCAAGAAATGGTGACAAGTGCAAAACAATCAAAATTTTGCCCGAATAACACTTTGTGCTTGTATGGACTCTGAATTTTCTCTGGGAAGTTTCCTCCATTCTCCTCTCCATCTCGCTCCCCAGCCCAGAGCGGTTCACCATGATGTGCTGAATCTAGCCTTTTCCCCACGACCACCTCTCCCCACAGTTTCCAGCATCTAAAATCCACAGGCCAGAAGGGAAATTAAAATCGCTGCCAAAACGAGGGAAGAAGTTAATTTCTTAATTGGATTTCAAAGTCCTGTCTTCCCCAGAGGATTATGCTGCAGGAAGTTAGCGGTTGTGGCTTGGGCAGAAATGAGTCCCCAAGTGCAGAAGGTTGGTTCTGTGAGGTCTGTTGATGGTCGAGAGAGATAGCGAGGGTTTGTGTGTGTATTGCATTGAGTCCCGAGGGGCTCGGAAATCAATCAAGTGTGTGAAGACAGATGTCAGCAGATGGGCTACTTATCCCAGTTGTTTGGCCCGCTGCTCCACCACCACTATCAGGCATGTTGTTTATCACAGAGAAGGGAAGAGGCTCATCCCAGAGCCTGTTTATGTGGGCTTTGCCACAGCTTGTAAAACACTGCCTTGACGTAGTGGATCTGCGTTCTGCATCTCCTCCTGGTTCTATTTAGCATCTCTTTCTATTATCACCACTGTTGACCTTCCTCTGAGCATGGCTGGCTGATAAATGCTGGGGAAGCTGGTATGTCAGAGCCTATGATTTAATGACAATGGATGACTGGGGTTTGCTTTATCCTTGTACTGCTAAGGGAGGCTGCTGTTGAAGGCTAGCTGCCCATTTAAAGAGCTGTGCTCATGCATATCAGTGGGGCTTGGGTAATAATTGCCTAAGTGAGTCTTCTACCTACCACAGATTGCTTGGTGAAACAATGTCAACAGCTGAGACCACACAAAATGTCTTGTGGTTTATTCAGTTTCTTAAATAGGGGTGTACCTGATGTGTTGCAGTGAATGCACCAGCTACATGCCTGGATGATTTACTTGCAGACAGAAAGCATCCAAGGACAGGTGATCTTATTACAAACTTACAGTGCATTTTAAATTGCTTGCAATGACAAGTAACTTCTTTACCTGCTTGTTCAGGGCACTTAGTTTGCAGTAAAGCTACTCTGTGCTGGCTGGCTGTAAGTCTTTCTGCAGGTGCAGGCAGTTTAAGCAGCCCATTGCAGGTGCTGCTTACAATGCGTTACCGTACCAAACAAATGTTATGGATGCCCATTATTCCTTTCGGAGAAGGCAGTGCCACTGGGAATACATCCTGGATCTTAAGGCTTGGTGATGTGGCTAAAAAAGGTATCACAATATTCATGAGAATATTTTCCTGATATCAATACAAGTGTTCAAATTCACAAGTAAAAGCATCAGATTTTTGTTAACTGCAGTGATCTGTGTTTCACAGTTCTGAGAATTCCCCCTCTGTGTGCTGGGGCACATCATCAGTGATGTAATCTGGGGTCATGAGATGTTTCTGGTCTTTCAACACCAGACACCCTCATCCAGCTGATTTATGTTAAGTGCAATGATCTGTCTTCGACTGATATGTATTACACCAGACAAACCTCTTCCCATATGATGTAAGAATAAGAATTTTTGGTAGTTTTTAATTACAAATTTCTTGTAATTTTGATCAACAGAATTTCATAAAATGCTTAAAAAATATGGTCATCCCATTTCAATACAATCTAGTTAAAAGTTAACATAGGGAAATTATTGAAATAAATGCCCAGCCATAGTGGAAGTTTGGCCAGGTCACTAAACACACAAACATATGGAAAGCGGCAACGATGTTTCATTGTGTCTCTTCATTAGAACAAAATTTTCTTCTCTTTTTTCACTGCCTTCTTCTATTGTCATGTCCTCTTTTCCCGTGTCCTTGCTCTTCTCTTTACCTCTCCCTGTTGTGCCTGTTAATATTTTCCTCCAGCTGATAATGTCCCATAAATGGCAGAGCATTGTAATTAAGGAGGATGGGCCCATGGCAGATCAGGCAGCTAATCAGCCACACAGGCTATAGGCTCTAATGGGGCAGTGCTGTGGCTGCACCAGGACTAGTTTGTCAACTATAATTGGCACCAAAGACTGGTGTAATGAGGACAAGATGTGGGCATGCAGTTACGACTGAAGCAGACAGTGATCAGGGCGTCACAGAGAGGCTGTTTTTCACCAGGCACTAACCATTAGGCTACTGTTGTCCTGCTGCTGCAAGATCGGAGGTTTTTCTTGATTCCTTTGGTTCCTCCCTCAGCAAACGAAAGCGTGGGAAATAGTTGAGATTTCCGCCATTCACTCACTGTCGTGTATGAGACAAGGAAAGCATGTGAAAATCTAGAATAATTCAAATAGCAAGAGATGGATAATTAGACCCTAACATTTCTGGTCATCTGTAAGCACAAGGACAAACACTTGGTTTTAGCCAAGGAGTTCGTATGGTTTTCTTTTCACATGGTCTTACTCATAATTGATTCAAGAGTCAATCCCAAAAGGTCATGGTGAACCGCACCAAGATAATTGCTACAGTAATTGACTGGATTAGTGTGTCCTCTAGGAAGATGTCACTCGATCTGAGAGCTCTTATCCACACATGTACTAACCTCTTCAAAAGTTGGCCTGCTTCGACTTCTAACATGTAGACCAAGGGGTTTCAAGGTCTTCTAGCATCAATTAAAGCTTGCGTGTTACGGCATTGACAGGAATAATCATGTATTAATTTAACAAAACAGCATCGGAGGCACGGTAGAGACAAGAATGGTGAAGGATGGAGTGAAAAGGAAAAGAAGGGACTGAAAAGGAAAAGAAAGGAGGGAGGGGGGGATAAAAGGCAAAGCATGAGAGAAAATGAGGTAGGATAATGAACTGATATGCAGAAAAGTGCGTGTGTTAAGTGGATCTTTAAACTGAAGCCAGTGAGACAAATATGATGATGTGCATTATGGCTGTGCTCCACCAGAGCAGCATCAATGATGACAGCTTGTACTTGTCAAACAGCTCAGCTGGCCAGACTTTTGTCCTGACAATGTCAAACATCTGCTGTGTTTATAACAGATGTGGAGACATGTTTATCTTGTCAGCTGGCTGCAGGTGATGAAGAACATGAGAAGTAGAGTGAGTGTGATCTGAGGACACAGGATGAGTTCTTTAAGGACCATACCGGTGGTTTTGCACGTTTTAGCCCAGTTACTATAAATCATGTGCACTTCATGTAACACAGTTAGAGAGATTTTTTTTAAACACTTGAGGCATCCATAGATTTTCAATGGTTTTGTACAGCATAAAAATCTGTTACTACACAAATATTGTGTGTTGCATTACAGTGAACAACAAGTTAGCATTAATTTTTTTGTCAAAATTAAAGTCAAGTCTGTCTTAAAAAAAACAGTCAGGTGCCCAAATGAACATTGGTACAGTTTTTTCTTGCTGTAATCATTCCTCCTGTTCATACAGGCCATTAGAAGATCCCCTTCAAATGTGCTTACAATATAAGTGATGGGGGTCAAAGTCCGCAGTCCTCGTTTTGAACAAAACGAAGGTAGTATGAGGCTTCAGCCATGAGAGTTAGTCATATAAAGTGGATATGTTCTACAGTTACAGTCTTTTATTAAAAATTTCTCTCTTTATGCCTCAACAGTGTTTTCCTGTTGAGCTACAGTGGAGGGATTGTAACAAAAAGAGGGAATCTGGCACTAAAACTGAGACTAAGACTGTAACTTTGAAATATGTTGACTCAATTTTGAAATTAGCTTCAGCTAAACTCTTAAATACATTTTTGAACAGGGGGAGGACTGTGGATTTTGTCCCCATCATTTACATTGAAAGTGCATTATGAAGGGATCTCTTAATGTCCCGTATGAACAGGAGGAACGATTATTACAAGAAAAAGCTGTGTCAGTGTTCATTTGGACACGTGACTATCATTTTAGGACAGACTTGAAAAATTGTGAACCTATCCTCTAAATTATTGTTGTGACTTGAATCAATCTGCTACACCATTACCAAGATTAATGCAAAACCGATGACAGAGGGCTCCATACTAATCAGAAGGTTGGTGTTTCAATCCCTGACTCTTCCTGTCCACATGTTGAGGTGTCCTTGGGCAGGATACCGCCATCAATGTATGAGAGTGAGTGTGGATGGGTGAATGAGTAGCACAAACATTGTAAAGTGCTTTGGATAAATGCCGTCACTTACCATTTACCAGAATTGATTTTCATACAGCATTGAAATGAATAGAAACTCTGCTAGAAACGAAAGGAAAAAAACATCCATAAATAAAAAACTAAAACTGTATAGTGTGCATTTGTAAATGGTTTGCAAAAACACTAAAGAATGCAAAATTTGTAGTCAAAGAGAACTAAAACAAAAACACCACTATAGTCCTTTAAAAAAAGGCTCCCTGTGTGTTTTTGAGGCACTTATTGGGTTGTTTAAGTCTGGAAGCTCTCAAACTGTTATCGCTGCCTGCGCATTGCACAGCGGTTTCCATAATGCCTCTCTGCTTCACCTTGGTCCTAGAGAGGAATGACGTTGCGGTTATTTTTTTATATCTGTACATGGATGAAAGACAATAAATTTGAACTTGAATTTGAGTTTTATTTCCTTTTTTTTGTCCCTCATTCAAAATATTTGCAGAGATTGTAGAAAGCCATAATACGAAGAACAGAGGAAAGAAAAGGGAGAAACAGACAGAGGGAGGCTAAAAAGGGGAAGTAGGCTCAGGCCAACAGTAAGCATATGTGTTTGGCGCCAGTCCACAGCCCTGCGTGTCAGTCTCGATCTGTAAGAAGGCTGTGTGTGCCAAGCAGCAAGACTAAATAGCCCTTAATGATGTCTAGTCTCTCAAAGCCCTCTCAACGAACCAAGTTCTCATTTGTTATTGGAACTATAAAGGAAAAAAAATCGGATGTTAACCAAGAGATAGAATAAAGGACTTGTGACATTTAGGAGTTGTCTGAGCCATGATAATCTCTAGAGGCTTCATTGGAGGCTTGTTATGCTTTTGTATAATCCTGCACATTGTACTTTTGACAATGGGCATACAGCCTAATGTGTCTAAATTGACTGTTATGGAGACTTATTGGAGTTGCTGAGAAAAAGGCTTGGACACTGATGGTTTACACCATTCTGCTCAGTTCCCTCACAGTTGAGTTTTGTCCCCCCCCAACCCCAGTAAAGTCAGCTCTGTATGCTTTGGCGTGCATTCTAGAGATACAATTGTGCAAAACAACACACAGAGAAGCGGTACATATGCCAGAGGACAAGGCGTCCAATGCAAACATTTCCCAGGCAGGAAAAGAGGAGCTCCCAGCTTCTGTGGCTTGTAGCATACTGGCAGGAGATTGATTAGCGCTACAGGGAGGGTGTGTGAAAACATGCACAATAGTGGCATGGATGATTAAGGTTGGTGAGAAAGTGTATGTCTGTATGTTTTTGAAGTTGTGTGCAGACAGCTCCAGCGCTGCGCTCTACAGCCCCCTCTGGTCTCCACGGAAAGTTTCTCTGCTTGCTTCCCTTCTTTCTCCAAAGGAGCAGAGATCTAATGAAAACCACCTTGTCATTAACTGGTCCCTAGAAGGACCAATGAATGGTTAACATTCCAAGCAGTGACCCAGAGTTAAAAAAAATCAGCTATAACTAAAACCTCATATGACATTACAATACTCAAAAGTATTGTTTAGTTTTTCCATTTTGGCTGTCTGAACCCCCCCAAAAGTCTTGGCTACCAGCCTAAGATATTAATGGCGGCCTTCTCAGATTTATTATAGACAATGGCACTCTGTTTGTTGTGTTATTGTAACATTTTTTTCAAGGTTTGAATAAAGATGGACTAATACTAGGCTCCAACTCAGGACACATTTATCTTGCAACCTGGCAACGGTCCTTGGAATAGTTTGGAATTCTTGTGCGGATAATTCACTGTGCAGTATGTGCTGCGGTGGATAGATTCCATTAACAACGTGTCAAAAGGACACGAAGCAGAGGATCGGCTCAGGTGTTGATTCGATCCAAACAACACAGTCCCAAATTTTTATTTAAATGCAGACCACATTTCACCCCCAGTACTTTCATGTCAGACTTTTACCATTTGTGCCATTATTTTTATGGGACCATCATTTTTTATTCAGACTTTGGTTTTCTGGGCCAAGGACGACAGGATACAGATAATTGGTACCGAGAGTAATAATTTAACTTTCATATGGCCAAAATCTGTGCTTAAGTGGATGATTCATTCTTTTTGTATCCTAATCAACATTTCCCACTCTACAGTACATACCTTCAGGTGTTTTTCTCTTTTTCTCTCAGATCAAGAAAGCTTATCGACAGAAAGCCTTGACATGCCATCCGGACAAGAACCCAGACAACCCAAAAGCAGGTGAGTGAACAAATGAATGTGTTTGTTTCTCCTGACCTTGTCTCCCATTTTGAGCCATAAAGCACTGTCAGTCACTCGGCAGAGCTGCAGTATTTATGATTTGTTTATGCAATTTCTGCAATATTTTTGAAAAATTAGAGTTAATCATCTGACCAAATAGCCATCAAGCTCTAGAACCAAAGTACTTCAGTGTAGCGCTCTCAGCAAGTTAAACCCTGCCAGACAGTTGAGCCGCAGCACTCTGTAGGAAGTCTAGCCAACGCCTGTCTTTCCCACCCAGCTTTCTAGCCAGACAGAACCAGCCAAACACCAGCATCACCACTAGCGCTTCCACACTCCATCCCTCCTTGGCTTTCTGAGTCCTTCCGCGGCCTATTGCCAACCAGCATGTCTACAATTAGACCGGAAAATCTCAATGTAGCATTTTGTCGGGAGGGGGGAAAAAAAAGGCACCTTGGACAAAAGGCTGGTCATGAGGCATGTTTTCAAGTGAGGTTTATGTGGTTTCTGGTTGGTTCAGACAATTCCTGATTATGTCAGGAAAAAAAAAACTTGGGAAATTGGTGGAGTTGGGGGGTTGAGAGGGATAATACAAAAGCAGGGGGTCGGTTTCCCAGAAATGGAAAAGAAGTGGTTTGGAGGGCCTCAACACTTGAACCCGCACATGGACAGACTTGGTCTCTATCGCACGAGAGCGGAGCAAGTCTTGGGACTTGCAGCTCCTCAGGGGAAGGTTGTATGCATGTAATAGGTGAATTGGGGGTCATGATTCTTCACTTGAAGACACAGCCCACTATCCCTCTTTTTCCTCAACCCCCCATGTTGTGACACTCTGAGCTGCCTAGTAGGCATGGCAGGTCTCCCCCCAGTTGGATTTCATTCCAGCCCATTATATGTGTGGAGGTAACCTGACCACCTCTGCTGGCTGCATGATCTCCAGAGCCTCCTGTTAGTGTGCACTGCCAGTCCCCACAGGGAGTAACAGTATCGGCCCGTTAGGCCTCCCATAAGTGAATGATTAAGCCTGGCTAGTATAGTGCAGTAGTGTGGCGGTTGTATGATTGGGAGTGGGATTGTGGTCTCCCTGTGTACTTTTGTGTGTGTGTGTGTGTTAGATGACAACTGGGGAGGTGGAGTCTTGCGTGGTAGTGGTGATTGCGGCAGCGGCCCCTCGAGGTGCTCTAATGGAAGATAGATGGGGAGGCCAAGGGTTTGTATGGGAATGCAGGGCTGTGTCACTGGAGGAAATAGGTTTCGTGAGACTTACGGCACCTTTTAAAACTTATAATGTCTCTGTTTTTCTCAACTCTGTGTCCCAGTGTCAGTTTGAAGATGTCATGCTGAGTGCATAATGCCTCTTTTGGCATAAACCCCCCTGTGGATGTCATGTTCTCCGTCTCTTCACATCAGCATCAACTTCTCCTCTATTTCCTGTGTAAAAGGATTATAATCTACAAATTTATCAGTGAAATTAACAGTGAATTGTTAACTTTTTTTTAAAAGCTCCTATAGCAAGTGTTCCTTATACAAAAACCTAAAAGCTTGTGTGTTTTTGTGTGTTGTCAGTTCGTATCACTTCTCTCGTCTCACTTTGTTCTAGCTGAGCTCTTCCACCAGCTGTCCCAGGCTCTCGAGGTGCTTACCGATGCTGCTGCCAAGGTAAGGCCACTCATGCCTTTAAGCCTGTTATAAAGATGCTGATACACACTCACACAGAGACGCAATTCATCCTGGTGTCTAATGCTGTTTTCAGGCTGCCTATGACAAGATTTGTGCTGCCAAGAAACAAGCAGAGGAAAGAAACCGGAGACTAGATGACAAGAGGAAAAAAATTAAGCTAGGTGAGTTCCTTTTCAAATTTCAAGGCATGTCAAGGCTCTTGATTTACTCATTATAGTGTAACTGGCTAGTGTATTGACATTGTAAATGGTTATATTTATATTTAATAGGTTTAGTTGTGAATTATATTCCAGGGTTAACACACCAGTGCTAACACTCTTCTCTCTTAAATTTGTCTGTGTGCGTGTGTGTGTGTGTGTGTGTGTTACTATGACAGACCTGGAAACCAGAGAGCGACAAGCGGAAACTCAGAGCCAAGAGGAGGTGCAAATAACTAGAACACTTGAAGAAGAGGTAAGAATTTATAAAAAACATATGAGAGATGATGCTGCACTGAACGCTGTCCTGGAGAAGATGCAAAAAGTTGAAGATAAAATTTCACTATACTACAGGCCTCAGGCATGCACTGAGAACAAGGTATTCCAGTGCATCCAGGAAACTGAAACACACCCAGGTGCTTTTATTCTGTTTTTCATCAAATGCTCTCTTCTGATTGAGTCGAAATCTTCCAAAGACTTGGGTCAGGAACAAAGGCGCTATCTGAGTGAGGCTTTTTTCACTGCCATATCATAATGATCAGTAAACCCATTAGGTGATATTGCATGACTTGATGCACTTTGTTCAGGAAGCCAATGATAAATAAAAATGGTGCGCATGCTTCCAAAGTGAGTCATGGCAGTTGCTCGATGTGCTGCTTTAATGCATGTAAATACTTATGTGGCCATGTGCGTTTGGGAAGGAGAAGGTAACCAGTAGGTGGCACTGTTCCATTTTCAGTCTCATCTCAAGGTGTTGTTGCCTTCACTGATGAAATGAGGTGGTCTGCACACTCTCTCCTAGAAACACAGACTAGCAGATAGAGTATCTTACAATGAGAGAGCAATACGAGCGATGAATCAGTGCTAAATGAAAAGTCAAGGTGCATACTTTTGTTGTCACTCAAAACTTAATTCACATAATTATATTGTATGTGTCTCTTTCCCCCCCAGATTGCTCGTTTGAGGGAGGAGGGATCCAGGCAGCTTGAAGAGGAACAGAGGCTCATCAGAGAGCAGATCCAGCGAGAGAGAGAAGCACAGCAGCAGCAGCAAACAGGGGACTACGCTCAAAGAAGTACTTTGATTTCCAAGATTTAACCTAGTCCAGTCTGCTTCACTCCAGGTTAAGCAAAGCAGTTCAGCGCAGTCCAGTCCTGCCTGGATAAGTCCAGTTTGATCCAGTGAAGTCTTTTTACTATCCAGAAAGCCTCAGTTGAGTGAACCCCCATCATCAAACTGTCATTCCAACCACAGCAGTCACCAGGCAGCCTGTGGTTCACCAAATATTATTCACATAAACACAATAACAATAATTGAATGTATATTTGAATTTATTTGAGCTTTAAAACACTTTGAAGAGGACTATTTTAGTTTCTTGGCAGCAAGACAACTTGGCACATTAACATAGAAATGCCAAGCATCCTGCACACACGAAGCTTTAACATCAAACTTTTAACCTCTTGATAATCTTTTTGCATTAAAGCCTCTGTGTCTCCATGCTGGAGACATGAGGGAATTAAGAGTCTAGTAAACCAATTCTATGGACGTGTGGGTATTTAAGGGAAGTACTGAGTCTTGGCCCTAGACTAAACCTCTTTTTGTGGCCGGACAATTACAGTTGCTCATGCATAGTCAGCACATCATTTGAGTCTCTTCCTTTTGCATGCAGTCAGGCCTCCCCAGCCCTCCCCCAGATTATTGCTCTGTCTGTTCCATCTTGGGGGTCACTCAGTGGATCATAAGACTCTAGCAAGAGCCATACATTCACCATGTGACAGACAATTGCAAAATAGTTGTCCATCTTGAATCCCATATTTCTTCCAACAGTTGTTTCTTTGTCTTCTCACATAACTCTCTCATCTCTCTGTTACTCATATTTTCTCAGACTCAGGAGTGGGGAGATGTTCCAAGAGCAACGTGACCCCCAAATTGAAGGTAAGGTTTTCGACTGTGGGGTTTTGGTCAGAAGACAAAACTGGGAAGAGGGGTCAGGATGAGGGTTGTAATTCTTGGAGAATAACACAGGAACATGTAAAAGGTATACTCAGGAGGAACCGCTCCATCTGAGTGAAAGTACAGGCAGAACCTCAGTGGGGATTTTGATGGAACCTTAGACATTTGTAATTCATTATTTAGAGACCACATACGCTGTCTCACTACTGCGCGCACAGGCTGTTCTAACGCCTGTTCTTCCAGAGTTGGCCCGTCGTCGTCAGGAGACCTGTAACTATGCCAAAAGAGGGCTTATTATATTTCCTCCTGGAAACGGCCTAGCCTGCGCATATTAACGGACACTGGGGATGTTAGCTAATGTGTTTAGACATTAAATCTGGTTTTAAAATTTGATAGCCATCCAGTGCAGCAGTATATTCCCTGACGTTTGTGTGTTCAGTTAGAAAAACAAACAGCAGCCATAAGACTGATAGCATCACGGGTCACGTTCATGGACATGGGAACATTACTGCATAGATGATCTTAGTGGCTGTTGAATACTGCCTATGGTTTGAAAAAATATGTAAAATTAATTAAATTTCAGGTTTTTAATATTGTTGTAAAGCACAATCAACAACAAATTTAATTGCATTTGATTTAAAAAAAAAAAAAAAAAAGGAATTAATTTTGTTTTTAGGCACAAATATAGAACTTTTTCTTTGGTTTTCCTTATTGATTATGAGTCATAATATACCTTTTAACTTGGTTTCAAAATGATCAATAATTCAGAGTTAAACCAGATTTTTAGATTTAGAAAAAATATTTAGGAAGGTTATATAAGTGAGGTTCCACAAAATTATTAACAGCCTTGTTGCATCACAGAATGATATAATATGAAGTCAACCATGAACCAAATTTTAACTCTCACAACACTTTGAAATCACATTGTCAGTTTTTATTCCTTTTGATATGCCATGTTGTGCATTTTAGTGTGCACGAGGTATATGAATATCAAACGCAGAAAGAGACAATTTGGGTTGGTTTCACTACCCTATCTGTATATTAATTTAAATAAAGAGCAGGAGACCACAGCAATGTATCAGTGTTGTGAGCTGAAACCGTAGACATCACGTCATGCAAATACCTTAACATCTTATTCAAAGATTAATGGGTGAGAAGGTTATCAGTGGTTAAAGGAGACGGATCTTGGATGGAGAATGTACTTTTTTACCGTAATTCTTGGTAAAAGAGCCTATGTAGACATTCCCAGAAATCTTCTGTTTCTTCTCTGACAGTGAGCAGAATGCTGGAGCTGAATCAACACTTAGTGCCTGCCAATTATAATACTATTTTAAGCAGTTAGTGTGATATTGGCTAGGCACTGCTGTGCTTTGTAAATGGATATGGGTATAAAATTGCACAATATCTCATTTTAGGAGTACAGGAACTCACATCAGCGTTTAGTGAGACAACTCCAAGCAAATAAAAAAAAAAAAAAATCATAAATTGTCTTGTTGCCTTTTGTGGATGGTGCTTCTATGCAGAAAATAGTTGAGCGGTAATCTCTAAAATACCATTTACATAGTGCAATATGGAAAGCATCAAGACTGAAGTAAAGACCCAGAAACACTGTTTCACAAGCAAATAAGTTAACCACAGTTCAAACAAAAAGTCAGCACACACCAGAGGGGGGGCTTTCTCTCTTTTGGCCCTCAATTGAGCACTTTGGGCATTGACCTGCTTTGGATTACTTAGTCATTATTATTGTGTCTGGTATTGTGCCTTAATACTGAGAAGCAATAGTTAAGCAGGTGACTCACCATGTATTCTCTGGTGCAGGGATCCAAGTGTTGATTTTCACCCTTTCTAGCTGTCCTGCACCCTTGGTATGAATGGAAATTGACTGCAGGTCTCACAGGTGGTGCCAGGGTGATGTTCCAAGAGCTCAACAATGTCTTTCTCCCATAGCTCCAGTCTGTCCTGGTGTTTATAGTAATCTGTGTGTCATCAGAGAGAAACCTGCCTGGCATGCTTTGCCTTCTCGTCATAGCTGACTACTGATTAGATATTATCATGCATTTCTCGTATTTTTCAGTCCTCCAGATTGATTGACCTCTCTCCTCTGTTTTCTTTGTCTTTTCAGTTGAAGTGGAAGTGTAAAAAAGATGACGACACGAATGGAGGCTACGGTCAAGACACTCTTTTAAGACTTCTACAAAAGGTTTTTCCTGATTTCCAGATTTCCTGAAAATTTAAACCAAGCTTCAAGGGTTACTAATGACTTACACAACACACCTGCTCATCTTAGGACAAAGTTACCATCCAGGGTTGGGGGATATAATAATATGCAGTATATGCTATAAGATGATTTTTCGCTACCATTCATATGGAGGTAGTTATGGCTTTAATATCTCTGCTTGCATTAGGAGATTGCAGGCAGTGTTGCAAATTATTGAGCAGGGCTGCATTATGGTAACTACAGTTACACAATTTTGCATCAGTGAAATGAAGTGCCTTCATTATTCAATTCACTGGTTTAACCAAAACCCACATTCCCATTTGGTGATTTTATCTATAAATGGATTCTGAATTGACAATCCACAAAATTTGTTATATCATTGTACGTATTTTTTGTTTCCTGTGCCAAAGCAGAGCTCCAAACCTGCCTGCAGAGTCCATCCGTATTTGAGGTCTGCATGACATCAGCGCTGTAGATTGTTTTATTCTTCCCCTTAAATAAGGCCCATTAAGTTTTGTTGCAGTGAAAGTGCTGAAGGCAATGTTGTAGTGCCCTTTTAAAGCCATGCACGCCATTGTTTGTGCCCCTCTTACCAGGTGATTAAGCAGTACCAAGGGAGGCATTAGGAAATGTGCTCTTCTCATGCAACCCAGTACCACCTTATGCTGTGATCCGTCACGAGGGCTTTTGGTGTGGCATAGGTTGGCGTGAAATGAGGATAGGGCAAGTGTCACTGACGTCAAGCTGCCCGGAAAAAGGCGTTTGGATTTCTCCTCCGCACGCACTCAATCAATATGATCCCAGGCAGGAGGGCTGTGTTGGAGGCAAGACTGTGGAAAAAAAACAACTGTTGCTGCCTTTAAATTCTTAAGCAAAGGGAATGAATTTGAGAAAAATATTTTGTTTGACATGGCAAGCTCTAATGAGTGACAGTTAATGGTTTGGGCAAGTAGAAATAGCCACCACTGTGTGGGAAAGCGAGTATGGTATGTGTATACTCGTGCATGCGTACGTGCGCGGACTTGTGTACTTTGGCCGATTAAAGTAATACATCTTCGTTTAAGGGTGGAAAAAACATGTTAAGATATTTATATTTTCTGAAACAGAGGCCTTTTGAGAGTCTCCTTTGTCACTGTTGGCTTGCTCCACAGTGTCCTTACTAAGCATTAGCATTCCTGGACTTTCCCGTTCCCAGAAAGCTACATTTTCACAGAATGAGATTCTCAAAGGCCATGTCCTTCCTCCTCTTTGCTCCCAAAGCCCTGCTTTTGGCGAGGAGAGGTTAACGACAGAGGGCCTCGGTCACAGGTGATATAAACCCTGAATAACTAAAAAAAACAAAACAAACCCTTTGCTCTGCTAATGACCGCATTCAATAGGGATCCAGTTTTAATATCGCCTTCTAAGAGCTGCTTTTAGCCTGCCTTCCCGTCTTTCCATCTCTCTCAGAGGTCAGGGAATGGCTGAGATGCTCTTTCCCCCACTCTCCTTTTTGGCCAACCATTCCTTCTTATTCTTAGTTTTTGTGGAAGGGAGCTGGATGAGAGATGCATCTAATTTCAGCCTCCATGCTAAAATATTGTTTATCAAATGCTGTCTCTGCACCAGGAGTAGCTAGAATTATGACATCCAGTATTGCCTCTTTTCGCTGATATCATAGAGGTCTCACTTAAGCACATGATGTGCCTTGAACGTTCTTTGCAGTTTTACTGGCTCAGTCCCAAACATACGAACCCGATCATTAGAGATTAGGTTTAATAACCAAACAAATATTGAATCCTAACTTCTATTCCAGAAGTCTGTTATAATCACCAGCGTTTTTTGAGCCTTTGAGAATTTTTGAGTCTGCATATGCTTTGTGTTTTCCTGGTTATGGGTTGTGCTGTGAAAGGAAATACTAATTTGAATGTTTTGCATCTTTCCTCTCCCTCCATTTGACTTTTGTTTTTTTCTACCATCTCTTACTTCTAGTACGGGGATGTTTTGAATGTGATTGTATCGAGCAAGAAGAAAGGAAGCGCTGTAGTTGAATTTGCAACTGTGAGAGCAGCTGTAAGTACCTAACTCTTCCTCACTCAATGCTCTTATTTCATTTGTTCAATAATGAAAATCTTTTCCAAAGCAGATTTTTTCATAGAACCACATTTCTTTACCACTCATTCGCCTCGAAGTCCCACGTCACCTGCTGAGTTTGATTATTACTAAGAATGACACCTGTCCTAGACTTCCCAGTCCCAGGGCTGTCTCTGCAACCTAAACTGATGATTTAGTCATCCTGTATAGTTGAGATCTCTGCACTGATGGGAACCAGCAGACGGAAGGACTTGAGCCACCTCATTGTTCCACACTGTCTGGATCCTCAGGCCCTCTGTTGTGATGGTGTACTTTGTTGTTGTGGTTTCCTGACCACGGCGTGTGGTTTTCCTCCAGAAAACATGTCTGCCAGTCTGCTGGGATCTGGGCACAGGTTCTGTGGTCTCCGCCTGCCCATCTCCATGTCCCTGCCAGTTACAATCCACCTTTGTCCTTTCCTGCATGTGGTTTTCATATGTAAATTATACAAATTATCCCTGCACGCAGGTGAAAGATGGATATAACACTTTTACATACAATATGTCAGGATAAGGAGGATTAGCTTTCCTATCCCAATATATCCCTAATTCTTTATTAAGCAAGCTTTATCAAGAAAAGATCTTGCCACAAAATATGTTTGTGGACATGACCTGTTCTCTCTTGATGTCTATCATACCTATTATACCTATTATTTTGTGTCTTTAGGAGCTGGCCGTTAAGAATGAATGTGGCCTGAGTGACAACCCATTGAAGATTTCATGGCTTGAAGGACAACCAGAAGTTGTTGCTCCAGCGTCACAGCCTGGCCAGTTCATGTCTACACAGGTACTGGTATAACCTGAAAATGCATTGTTGGAATTCCCTCTCATTAAGCACATCAGCCCTATGTTACAAAATCTTCCCGTGTACACTGCTTCCAACATAAATACTATTTCCTAAACACTGTCCCACAAAGAGAGGTATGTAAACCCTCTGAGGTTTTATTTTCGTATCAGTGGTGCAAATATTGCACCAGTGCTTGCACTCCTCATTTTTAGCCTAGAACAATGTGTTTGGTTAAATGGGCCTCAGTTTATTTTCTTTGGAGTGGCGAGGCGCTGGCCCGGCACTGGCCCAAAGCCCCCAGTCGGCCGCTCATTAGTGGGTCTGACTTGGAGGACCCCAGGAATGTTGTGTTACACATAGCAACCAGGAGAAGCAGTGCGCTATAATGGTGGCCTGGCACGTGAGAGTGACTAAATGCCAGCACTGGTGCCAAGTGAGCTTGTGTCCCCATAGCTCCTGAAAATAAAACAAAATGTTTTGTCTCTGATTTTCTTTTCTTTTTGGTTATTTATATTTTAGTATTTATAGGCCGTAAGATTCCTGCACGAAACTAGTATGTTTTATTGTGAAAAACTATTTCTTACCTAGATGGAAATATGTTGCCTCCTGTGATTTGGAAATCACAGTAGTCCGTATTGTAATCTTTTTAAAATGTATTTTGCATGGCTAATATTTTGTCTTTTGCTGCCAACACATATGCAGACACCAAAGGCACATTAACTCCTTTCCTGTCCAACGATAATCTCATTTTGGCTGTTTTGTCATTGGATTAGTATGAAGTAGTGTTTTTTTTCTTTTGCCATGTACATTTTGATACTCCGATGTTGTAATCTTAACCTGTGTGAGATTGCAGATCAATAGACTTGTATGACCTGTACTTGTGTCTCCAGAGCTGCCATTGAACTGGGTTTCTCCCATCAACCAGCGCAGTGTGTCAGTCCCCCCTGTTGGGCTGTGAGACTCAGCCTTCACACTGGGCCTTGTCACACAAATGTCTTTAAATGTTATTATGGTAACCCAGTTTGCCTTACAGATATCCAAAGCTGATTGCTTCATTTTTTTTGCCCTGCATCCAAGAATGAAAACATTCCTATGGCAGGGTAATTTTCAAATTAGCCCTCAGCTAATACTTCTCACTAAAGAGGCACTATGACATAATGGGTGAACCGGTGTGGATAGTAATGTTGATCCACATCTGGCCTGGGGTCAGTGGACATGGGGGGTATTTGAGAAAGAGAGATAGAGGTAATAAGAAGCCAGAGCCTTGGAGGTCCTTCTCCTTGGACTCTATGTGAAATCGAAAAATCAGATCACTCTCCTGTCATCTACCCCTCCATCACGCCTCCACACCAGCCAGCTGCAATCACATAGGAGAAACTTGGGCGAGGACTTGCTTCTTTAACCTCATCAATCCAAACACAGTGCTCAGAGAGTCAGGGTCACAGGGGAGCCCAGAGAGACACACATATGACTTCAGCCTCAGCTTCAGTTCCAACTCTGTGGGGCTTAATAAATGACTCTGGGGCCAATGTTAGGGACCTAATAGAGTGGGGGCCGCAAATTCCCCTTGAAGCCCCCCCCCTCAGGGTCCAGAGACCTTGAACATTACTTAGTTATACTTTGGTGTGTTAGATTCTCACTGCTCCCACGCAGAGACACTGAGGAGACCTGATAAGTCTGTTATTATTTTGCTTATCCAGAGAGCAGATATGACATGATTTATAACGGGCCCTACTGCAGTCACCCAGTTTTTCTCACCGTGGATATTAAAAATTTCAAAATAGGGAAGGGCCACATCTTCCACACCGTGTGGAATTGCTCCCTATGCTCTTGACTTAATTCAGACCTGTCTTTTGGGATAAGATCTAGTTTCATCTCTGTTATTTGTTGTGTCTTTACATCTTGACATAATAAATTATCAGAGTGAGAGATTGGGAAATGGGCAGGCTTATTAAAGAAGTGTTTAAGTTAAGTGCAAGCATTTGTTTTAGCATTGTAGTGTACACAGTTGCAAATTTCAGGGAATCCTGAATGAGTCATGATGCCTGAATGAGCCTGAAGTAAAATAATAAACAGTTGTTTTATATCAGTTGTGGCCTGTGTTTGATAACAAAGCCCACGCATGGCTCAGACACTGTACATGTACAGTAATTGCTGTGGTTTTCTGAGGGCTGTAAATAGTTGATGCATCAAAATATGATTTCACATGTGTGGCCAACTATATGGATTCCACAGAGTATGACTTGTAATTCATATCTCACCTCCCAGACTGCTGCGGATATGGAATCGCTATCTAAACATCTGCTTTGTCACTGCCAGATGTAATGTTTTTGTCTCTGGAGATGTGATGCCATCATTAATCACTATGAACCTTGATTCACGGTTTATTGTGTAGTTTAGCATATCATATTATTTTAAGTGAATCTATCATAAAGGTTTTAAATTTGAGCTCTCTATGCCTGCTTCTTCCATCTAGAGCCGGAGAGCAGGCTTGTCACGACACAAACCAGATGCAGCAGATCAGCTATTCTGGGATTGTTTTTCCAGCCCGCCAGTTTGCAAGTGCTTGAAAAGAGCACTCTCACCTAAAATAGCCCCCGAGTCTGGAAGAGATGCACTGGATGTGGCCATGTAGTTGGCATATTCAACCCTGGCCTGACCTCTCTCTGAATGGAGATAATGGACATCTAGGAAGTAGATCAGCATGCTGTTTTATCCAAAGGCAGCATATAATGTTATGATTGGTTTGTACCTGATGTTATTTTTGCATTCCAGGTTAGTATAGAGTAGAGAGAGACAAGTAATGAGTTTGGGGTGATAAATTGTGTATAACAGGACCCTCAAGGAACAAAAGCAGAGACCTCACAGTTTATAGAAAGGATACACTGGTTTAGGAAACCTCGGAGTATAAAGACGTGTTTGCGTTTTCTCATTAGACATGGAATGAATTGCTTGGTGTGGTCAGAATGTCAAAATGATTGTGTTACGCCCAAGTACGCCCACTTCATCATCCGTATCATGAGAAGGGATAGCTGTTGTGTATTGGCTTGGCACTAACTGTCCTATAGCATGATACAGACAGCATAAACAATATCAGTTTCACAAAATCCCCTTTTGTGTGAGAATCCATGTGAAACCATGCTGCATATTTCAGTAGCATCAGGTTGTACTGGGAGATGCAATTATAGTCCAAGGATTTGCCAAAACAATATTTTTAGTTTTTTAGTTAGTGCCTGACAAAATAAATAAATCATAAGAGCTACATTTTAGTGAGATGACAGGGTTTCTAGCTATTCTCTATGACAGCAAGTTTAGACTTTTGGAGGGAGAGAAGTGGTACCAGATGTGATTGGGATACTTCACAGCTCGGCCAGTTTGTGCAGCGCAGACAAGATAATTTGTCTTCAATTACAGGCCCTTTCTTCTCACATCAGTCATGTGGCTGAACACTTGCTGAGCTCAAGTTTATGTAATTCCTCACATTAAGGGCTCTTGTGCAAGCAATGTAGTCATTGCGGCCAAGGACTTGTGCGATTGCAAGAAGGCTTTTTTCAGAAAAAGCAGTCTTTGAATATGCTAATTACTGAAAGTGATAATGAATAAGGATAATATGTGTTTTCACAAAATTTGTTTGGGGTTTTCTTTATCAAATCAGGTTGAAGTACATGAAATACCAAGATTTGATATTTATTGTGGTACTTGTATGGTATTTGTTTTTTAAATATTGTTTTTAAAGGGGACCTATTATGCTAATTTCCAGCTCTATATTTTTATTTCTGGACTGCACTAGAGTAGCTTTGCATGATTCACAGTTTCAAAAAATTATTTATCTTATACTGGCCCTTAATGCAACCCCTCAGTTCAGCCTCTGTCTCTAACAGGCAGTCTTAGCTCCTGTCTCTTTAAGGCCCCCCTCCTGATCAGCTCACTCTGCTCTGATTGGTGAGGGGCAGCTGTATCAGTTGTGTGTGTATATATATATATATATATATATATATATCTATATATATATATGACTGAAAATAAGGAAAAACATAATGGGTCTCCTTTAATTGATTAAAGTTGTCTACCCATGTTCTTGCTTAATAATTTGTTTGCACAATATCTGTCCGACATTGCACAATTCTTCCTTCTCTTGTGAACAAATTAGCCTTTGGTCATTAAGGTGGGGAAATGCTGTCTCATGTTAAGTCTGTATTACTGAAAGGCTCTCTCTCCTGCTTATCATAAAAAAGTAGCCTCTATAGATAAGACTGCCAAATTGCCGGCACACCCTGGTTACCCATTGAATGTCACTGCCTTGTGACACAGGTGTGCCTCAGAGCAGTGCATGCCTAACAGCCCAGCAGTAGCTTCAAAGTCCAGTTTACTGTAATACAGTATTTGTGGCTCTACACAAAACCCTGCTTGACATGCCTGTGTAATTTAGGCTTTTGTGTCTCTCCACCTTGAAATAATATTGTTCTGTTTGTTGTGTTGGATACTTCAAGGCTATAATTTCTCTAGAAACTGTCAGGTATAAGTGACAGACAAGGCTTATTGCTCCACAGTGGCTTTTGACGGTTAAAAACGCCAAATAAACGTCAGTCTATCAGAGTGTGTAAACAATCTCATACAAACACTCTAAAATGTTGGCATGAGCAGCTCTATTCACAAAACCATCAATCTTGGAATTTGAAATACATTTTTCTTTACTTCCCCAAAATACAATACAATAGAACAGAGTACATTTTTCAAAGCAGTTTTTCACAATCTGTTATTTTCATGAAATATACAAGAAACAGGGGAAATGATATCCAGTTTAAAATGGGACATGTCAGAACAGATATACAGTGCAGACGTACCCACAAACATGGCTGTATCTGTTTGGACATGCATAGAATTTCTAAATCCATTGCTAGAAGCGGGACACTTGTGGTTCGTTTATTTTGCAGCGTGACCCGTGGGGCTCTTAGGAATTTGACTGGTTCTGGGTTTGCCTCACAGCCTTTCCTGGCAACCCCCCACTAAGACACAGACTGAGGCCCTGTCCTCTCTTCTCCTTAGACCTGAGGAAAATGAACCTGGACTGTCAGGAGTAGTATGCACAAATCTCTCATTAACCATGCATGCTTACTTGTGCATGCGTGTGTTTCTCTTTACTTGTGGGCAAGTGTATGTGGGATGCAAGTATGTATTTTTCACGTGTCGGGGGTCTGTTTGGTCAGAAGGTAGTGTTTAAACCCTCATCAGGACTTTTGCTGCAGTAATGGATGTCTCTGGTCCTCCTCCCTCGACACCCCCTGCATATGTGGAAGTATCGTGTTACCCTTTACCACTTTCCTTCTCGTGCGCCACTCACCAGAGTATTGGACTCTGATTTGCAGCTAAGAAAACAGCCTGTTCTGGCATTTTTTTTTTTCTACTGAGGTCTTGGACCTGTGGCCTGGCTTGGTCTGCAGCCCAACCTGCCACCACTGGCTGGCTTTTATTGGAAGCAGAGCTAAGTGTTTGTTTTTACTGCATTGTTGGGAATGAGAGATGGGGGGTACCTTGGTCTACCTTTGAGTGGGGCCTCTGGGATGCGTGCGGAGGAAAAATTGCCCTCTGCACACAATAGATTGGCAAGCACACCAAGAGCCAAGACATCACAGCTCGAGGACCTTGGATTCCAGCCGCAGCTTTCCTTTTCTTAAACACAACACTCTTAAGTCTTAACAGCCGTCTTCAGTGCTGTGCTGTGTGGTTAGGGGAATTACAATAGCAAAGGAGGAAAGTAAAAGAAGGTTAAAATGTCCAGCTTCAAGTTTGACATCAGACAGAGTTCAGTCATTAACTTAATCGTGTCTATCTCTTCAAGGGGTGAATCTACGGAGAATCATAACTTTGGGATCATGCTCGCTGTTCATCTTAGAAGTTTTCAATGGTATCTGATTAAATAAAAGTAACATTTTTTTACTGAAATGCTGAAGAAAGGCAACATTTTTCATCCTGTATATCAGTCTTTCCAGTATAGTACTTTACCTCCGTTAAAACTTAGGTGTTACAAGATCTCTCCACAGGTCACTTGTAACTGCTTGGTACCCAAGAATCATAGGAACCGATATCTCCAGATTTATTTGAACCATGACCTCTTTAGGATACTGGTTTGTCCATAAAATCAGAAGTGTGTCCCTCAGAAGGGTTAGAGTTAGACCCCTCCTCCATATTCCAATCTCATAGTAACGCTCAGTAACTATATTATTTATTGTTGGAGTTTGTCCATCACCTGGAGAACATCATCCAGGATTGAAGGACCCAGGTCAAGGCTAAAGGAAAAGCCACTGTCCTCCTCCTTCTGCTGTCCAGCAGGTTTGTCACAGGTCCCTGTGGAGTCTCCATCCTTGTCTGAACTCAGGCTGCCCTGTCCAAAGCTGTGAGTCTGATTTGGAGCAACATTCCCTCTTTGGTACTCATCCTCTTTTTCCATCTCTCCTTCCTCACTATCCAGCAGTGGCATAGAGCTGCATTTCTTCCTCTTATGGGAGGCATTGTGCTGATGGCCCACGGACCAGTCAGGGCTCTCTGAACCCTCTGCCTCATCCAAATTCAGACGAGGTGGTTTTGGCGGTGGAGAGCATGCCAGAAAGAGGTTCTGCTCACTCTGGGAGCTTTGTAGAAGCAAGCTGTGGCCCATCTGTAGGAAGGACAGGTCTCCAAAGCTGTCTGTATGGGCATCGTTTCCAATATGTGAGATGTGGCGGAAATCAGCCAGTGGTAGGCTGATCATGTTGACAGACAGCACCTCCCTGCGTTTTGAGTTTCTGCCGGACCAACGACCAGAGGATGGCTTTCTGTACAAGGATGTTCTAAGTGGCATCTTGGCAGATCTTTTTAATATAGGCTTGAATGTCCTTTTGTTATATCCTCAACAGTCTTTGTGTCCTTTTGTATTTCCTCCTTTGCTTGATAATGAATTCTTAAGAAGTGGTGAGGCTTAAAAACGTAATGCCATCTGCAACAAAACACAAGAAAAGAGGATTATAATTAAACAAATGTACGTCAGATACCAAGTTTCCTTTGAAATTTTTTTTTATAACACTTTTGATAAATCCATTTTTGTTTACTCAGGTTTCACTCTCATCATGTTAGAATACAAAGCAGGTCTGTGCGTGGGCTTGTCATGTAAGTCAGCACCAGATGTAAGTGTTGGACTGTATCAGTCGGCCTTATGTGAATCAGCAGCTATTGTTCAGAGATTGCACCTGCTCCACTTGATTTTGGTTTAATGAAATTCAGTATTATTTGGCAACAGAGGGATGTTCCAAAATTGCTTTGAAGCTTTCATCTCTAAATATTTACTTTTCAAATCCCAGTTTTTTCCCATAAATGCAGGTGTGGTCTGCTGTCTATCTTCCAAAGGAAGTTTATTAGCCTACTTAAGACTTCCAGTAAGCAAAGCAACAAAAATGCAGATTCTCCAGTGGGAATTGTTATCCTGCATGTAAGTACATAGCATCTCTTCACATTTTGTTTTGGTGAAATGTAAGTTTAAGGTAATTTCTGTAATAGCTGAGATGCAGTCTGTTTATTTTATTGTGATGTGAGAGTTATGTAATGACTCTGGATGTAAAAATTAATAAAATTTTTATTCCATAAAAACAATATGACTTTAGGCATTATATTTAAAAAAAATAGGCTATCCATTTTCTTATGTAGTTTGTGGATTTTATATGATTAAAAATTCACCTCCACCAACAAAACTTAAAAAGAAACATCTTGGTTCAAATGAAGCAATACTATAACACTTGTCAAACTTTGTTTTAAAAAAACAACCATTTTTGCATTCTGGGACCTGTAATCATCATCATCATTTATTGACTAACTCAGTTCATCAACGTTGGCATGCCGATTAGATAATCAGTGTCTGTGATTTTACAGTCTCCCCAACAGCTTTGCCCACATTAGATCTGTGTTCGTGACTTGAAACACTCACTCTGTAAATTTGTAAGCCACTACAGCAAACAGGTTTTGTTGGCCTGTAAAGGTTTTATCGGCACTTAAGTAGCAGCGGGAGATTGGAGAGCGTGGACACAACAGCATTCCTTTCCAAACATGTCAGTTTGGCCAAGGAGGAGTCTTAGGATTTCAGCCATGAGTATCCAGTTCAGAAAACACTTCATGGCCAAGTAAAAATTCAAGAAGCCCATGAAAACAGATTGGTCAAGAAACACTTGTGAAATTATCTTTCTAAATGCTGCCATAAATGATCGATTTGTCTAATGGAAACACTAACCTAGATTTAAAAGTAATTGATTTGAAGATTTGTCTTTTCATGCAGTTGTCTGTTTAGTAGTACAGTTAACAATATAACAGGTAAAGATTGATTAGTTAGTTCTTACCTGTCTTCCTGAGAAAATACAAGATATTTGAATCCCACGCATGCACACACGTCTCTGTCAGGAAACTAGGCTGCGTCTCATACCTGCACACACTCACAAACTCTTCTTTGACATGATGGGGCTTGTTCAGCCGTTACAGAGAAGACCTTGTTGTACAACCTTGAGACAGAAACAGAGTGAGTTAAAATAGTGTTTTCCTCAATGACACAACCAAATCAACTTACACACCAATTTGTTGCATTTAAGACACAATAACCTTACTGCCAAGAGATTGACTCTCTTACCTTTGTCTTTACTGCTGCCTAGGTGACTGTTCTCAGTCCTTGGACATTTGATCCTTATTTTGCTAATCCTTCCAAGTGTAAACTCCCCTTTGCATTGCAGAACACTCCAGGTGTGTTGTCGGTGAAAGTCTTCTTTGCCAAAGAGATAAGCCAGGTGAGGTCAGAGTACAAGAGTGTCAAGGCATCCAGGTGGACGTTTTCTTTATTTTTTTTTCCTAAGGCTTTGCGTAGTTTATATTTGCACTTATTCCACTTTAGAATGGTTGCCAGCCATCAGATGATATCATCCTGATTGTGATGTGAATTGGCCTTTTAGTTATAAGTGTTAAAGTAAATCCTGCTGATTGGTTGGCTGCACCCATTACCAGAGGGAGAGTGGACGCAGGGTAGGAGCTGCTGATTTAATTCCTGTGATACTGAGAAAGATTGAACTGCAGGAGAAACTACAGCACACAACTCATTTTAACTGCTGTATGGTGTGTGAATGTGTTTGAGAGAAGGGAAGCGTGAGAGAGGTTGAGTTTGAATAGGTTAGTGAGTGTTCAACAGGTTGTGTTTGTGTCTGAGAGTGGGTGTGTTTCATCGTGTGTGTGCTTATGTAAAAAAAGGAAGTCTTAGTCGGTGAACAAACAGGTCAGCTACCCAGAGGTGGGGGTTAACTGGTCTCTAATCTCCATGTCATTGTCCCCCTACTCTGCTGATTTCCTGATTTCCTGCCTGCTGTTGGCTTGTCTAAAGCCCCTGAGTCCAGCCCACTCTACAGACCCTTCTGCCTGACTGGAGGCTTACAGCTTCTCTATATAATCAAAGCACACTATCGCACACAGACATGTATGTACAGGCACGCTGGGTTGCACAAGAGAGATAAGTTGTTGCATTTCTAATTCTCATGCCTCCAGCATGTTGTCTTTGCCTTTGGAATGCTATAGCAATACAGGAATGGAAATTGTATTGGAGCAGCAACTTTTTTATGCTGTATGGAATTTGTCTTTGTTAAAAATAGTGGGGTCAAAGCATTTTTTTTGTGTTTTCACAGGCAGTAACTGGGATCACACATTTTCTGTTGTCTTTTGGTTTGCAAAGATTATTTTTTGGAATACAACTATTTAATCTTCAACAACTTGTGTCCCTGTGTCACACAGAGAGTAAATTAAAATCACCAACACACCATCATGCTTTGATATTACAGCCAAGTCTTATGTTCCAGCAAAAAGGAGGACGTGGCCCTGGATCCTTTTGTCTCAATGCTTTCCTCTTGTTTGCTAAACTTAAACATGCAGGGTGTGAAGGAAATGGACAAATGGTATCTTTCACTACTCATCCAGTCCTTTCAAATTGATCCAATAAACAATAGGCGTGCCGCCTGATCCTCTCTTGTACTCTGGCCCTGCACTCCAATGCCAGAACAGTCTGAAAGACCAGACACAATTACTCACGCAAATGAAATTATCATAACATTTACTCAAGAATGAAACAGAACATTTTTGAACATCTCTGTTCTGAGAACCCCCCTCCTTCCACCTTCAACCACAAAACTGCTTTCATGCTAGTAGACAATCAGGGTGAAGAGCTTGTGTTATCTACGGTATTTGGGAATGACCTCACAAGACCTGCTGTCTGACCAAGGTTGGGCTTACTCTGCTAGTTGTGTTGTCATGCTATGTAGCCTCTGGGCTGATGCGTTTAGCCATAGCTGGATTTCTGTATAAGCCTCTTCTCTAAGGCCTGACCATAGCGGGCAGTGTGGTTGATGCAACTATGCTGGGCCTGAAATCTGGGATGCTGCGTGTTTTTGTTGTTGCAGGATAAAAAGTGTTTCCAGATATTGCTTTGACTGGCGCTAGAAGCCCAAACTGAGGCTTTGGTGGATATTCTTCTGGCCCTTTGTTGTGTGTTCTCCAGCTTCCGCTGTATCAAGGCCCTAAAACAGACAGCGTTTAGGCAAGATTTACAACAAGCACTCTGTCTGATTCTTTCATATGAAAAACATTGTTCAATGACAACAAACATAGGACATACTGTACTTTGATAAAATTCTGCCTGTGGTACGTCCATGAATTAGCCTACTCAGAGTACGATAGGCATGATAATAGACAGACAATTTTCTTTGCTGTGGTAGAGTACTGGACTACCAAATTTCTGTATTGATCTCTAAAGCAGTTCTTTTTTCTAGTAGCCACTCTTTGTAATTTCCTTTCATCAATTTTGGCAAGAAACATCCCAGTGTGCATTTGTCAGCATCCTAACCCTTGTCATCACTGTTTGTCTTCAAAATGATGACTCAGTGATGAGGTTTTTTTGACAATGCTCCAACAGAGCAGCAGTCTCAGCAGTCTGGCTGCTAAGAGGAAGTGCAGACACTCAGTTGCATGATTGCCACATGACAGAGAGATCTGACACCAGTCAAAGTCCAGGTGTTACATTATTGAATCTCAAGTTCAGACTTATCAACACATGACAAAGCTTACAGTAGCCTCTAATCGACTCAGTCAGGTCAGGGACAGCATAGGAAGAGGATGAATAGGCTAGATAATGAATGGAGAGATAAAGCAGGTATTTCAGATGAGGTAATGTATATCGATGACAAATACTATAACAATATAAAACAGCTGAATGATGAATAAAAGCAAAACATCTCAGAATTTGTCATACTCTGAGATACTGTATATTATGGATATTTAGAGCTATTTGGGTTTGAGTCTGGCGTTGCACATTTGCTTCATGCTGTCCCCTCTTGTATAGACAACTGTCCATTAAAGATAAAAAATAATCTACCAGAAAACAGTAACATAATAGTAATGTTTTGCTATGATAGAGAAAAATATTGGACTTGCTCTCCTTGTTGTTTTTCCTGGATGGAGTTTAAAGGGGACCTATTATGGTCATTTTCTGCTCTATATTTTTATTTTATATATTTAAGGCCCCCCTCCTGATGAGCCCACTCTGTTCTGACTAGCCAGCTTTCAGGAAATTAAAAGCTTTTAAATGACTACATAATGTGAGACTTTTGTTTTGAAGAATTTACAGGAAATGAAACATGTTCCTCACCATGTTAGCAGTGCTAAAAACCAGTCAACACAAAATACGGAGAAAATTATTCAGCAGATCAGTTAGAAATAATGCAAGGAGGAATAGCACAAACAGAAACAGCCACAGTTATGATGATGTTTGATGAAGAGCTGCAGATGACCAGCACACCTCCAACAGGTAAACATTCTACTTTGCCGTGCTGTGCAATGGAAAAACACTAACAGCATTCCAGCTTGACTCGAGTCATGGCTCGGCGTGACTACCCCCAAAACAACGGAAAAACACCACAATGTCAGCAGAGTGGAGTAGTGAACTTGTGTGCTGTGCATGGAGCAGATGACCATATACAGAAATCCGTCACAAGCCGACGTCGGCTCGGGCTGAAAGAAGAAAAACCTGTTGGAAACCAAGTGTTCAGAGCAGTCTGAATCCGGTGCTTTTTGCTCACAGGGATTACTTCTACATATGTTTACCTCATTATTTGATTTTGGCCACATTTAATATGAACATCAAACATTGTAACATTATATATACATGACTGAAAATAAGGAAAAGCATAATAAGTCCCCTTTCAAAAAAAAACATACATATACATATGCATAATTCACAACATACTGTTTTTTTCCTGTAAATGTGGGTGGTCAGTGTAGGCTGAGAATGTACTGCCGTGTCTCTTGGCACAGAATCATTAGTAATTATTAAATCATGGCTGTGATATTTAGATTACTTTGCAGACTGGAGATTTGAAGTAAACAGTATGCAGCAGGATACATTCCTCTAGTTGTTTGTTCTGTACATTAAATAGATAAGGAGGCCTCGTTAACATGGGAACACAGATATACGCAGAGTAAACAGACATTTCAAGTTTGTGTATTTGGAACCGTCATTTGATTTTCATTTTTTCCCTCCCCTCACAATGCCCAAGCTCTTTTTTGACGTCTCCAAAGTTCAGACTGCATTCTTACCAGTCTCATGGCCCCTTTTGTTTTAATGGGAACTCTGCTGCAATCAGAGGGCTTTTCCTGGAAGGCTAGGATGTGAAAGACATAATTTTGCTTTTACAACGATGTATTGTTGGATATTAAAGAGGCCAAACTCCCACATCTCCCTATTCTAGGATCCCTGGGCTCATCCATCATAAAGAGAAATGCCAGGGCACCAGGAGTTCAGGTCTTTGCTGCCATTTCTCTTTTCACTGTTTATTTCCTTTGCTTTAACAGTTTCCAAAGGCACTCTTCATCTCTGTCCAACAGACCTCTATTCTGTCCAATACCGTGACTATGTACGATCACATGCATACACGTCCACACATATACACACCTACTGACATAGCACCTCACACCCTCTCCTGCCTTTTTCCTTCATTCTGAATGTAATTGGCTAAATCTGCAGTCCTCACGCAACTACAACTACCTATTATACACAGTATTCATTCAGGTACTGTACTGTACTTTTGGGTAAACAGAGCAATACACAGCGTCTCTTTTCTATTGCAGCCTGACTTTGAGATTTAGATTTTTTAAATATCTGTATTTTTTCATATGGTAAATATATTTTCTAGTGTATTTTCAAGGATGTAATTTCTGCAGTTTGCATATGAAATAATTGACATGTATAACTGTGGTTGTCACAGTCAATGTATTAGTATAATAGATGTATTGTAGATGTAGAACACTGCATCTGCAGACGTTTTCTATTCAGACATATCGGCTTTTGCTGTCCAATCAAAGGATGTGTTGTACTAGAGTTCCATTCAGAAACCAGATGTTCTCAGGACACGCGCATGTAAAGGGTTAAATACAGGAAGTAGATTTGGGCCTTAATCTCTGTGTAGTGTTTGTTCTTCACTAACAAAAACATTATAATAGACCAGACCTTTGGGGTTTCATGTCTGCTGAGTCTTATAATGAATGATGATTAATCCTCTACCATTTACAAAGCTTAGGTTTTGTCTGCATAGGAATTTCACCTCGGCTCCAGTGTTACATGTGCAGCACCTCTGTTTGTTTGAGTTAGCAGGAGTGCTTGGGCACACAAACACACACAGACAGACAGACAGACAGACACACACACACACACACACACACACATACACACATACACATACACATACTTGCACACAAATGATCTCTAAATCTCTAAGTGTTCACCTCTCATAAATCACCCACTCCAAACCTCAGTGACACACACACACATAGAAACCCACACTACGCCACCACACCACACACATACACACACACCAGATGAATAGTTCCTTGATTAACTTCACCAGAGTGCATTAGAGGCAGAAGTGTTAGTCTTGACCACAGACCAGGCTTGTTAGAGAAAAAAGATATTTCCTATTTCTATTTTTTTTGGCATTTTTGCCCTCATTGGACAGTGGGCAGTGAAGAGGCAGACAGGAAACAAGGGGAGACAGAGAGATGGGCATGACATGCAACAAAGGTGCCTGGCTGGAATCAAACCACAGACGTTGCGGTTATGTGGCATGTGCAGCAACCGTTTGGCTACCGGGGCGCGCTGCAATTTCTTCATTTGGCAGTAAAGCCTGTAAAATTCCCTCTTGGCTCAGTGACTGTCTAGTTAGAGATATCTGATGACGTAAATGAATAATCCAGTTATCATATCTGAACTTGTAACCTCTCAGGCTGCAAGGTTAAGAGACTATAAGCATCTAATGGCAAATATACAATCTAAAAATGTTTTAAAAGTCATCACAGCTTAGTTTCAGTTTGTTAAGTACGAGATTAATCATGAGGCATTAAACAGTTAAAACAAATGTCCTGTGACAGGTGTTAACATCAGGCTTTTAATGTCCAGTTTAATACTTTGATGGCTTCAATGTTTATCAGGTTGCTGCACAAGCATGTGTTGTCTGTTTGTCAGGTGTCTCTTTTTGTGTCTTTCCCTTATGTTCATTTACATTCACATTTTAGACATTGAGTTGTTTCCAGGCTGAAAAAGATACAACAGTAGAATAAACTTTAGTTCCGAGGGACAGTGTCACAGCATCCTTTACTGACAGAATGAAACGGTTATTAGATTGGTATAATCTTATTTGATAGAGAATACTGAATGAGCTGCAGAGAGATGACAGAAGGGAGTTTTGCTCTGTTTCTTTCATGTCTGTCCCAGTCACCACATCTCAACCCAACTTAACTTTTATAGATTTTGGACCAACGTGTTACAGCGCTCTGGAATAATGATGTTCATCCATCCAGTTGAGTTCCGGAAATTTATGTCGGTTTGACTTAAATTCGTCACCCATCTGTGTTTGTGAAATATAATAGGCAGTCATACCAGTTCATATCAGCTTTGAGAGATTTTTGTGTGTTTCTCACAAAATGGCTGAGTATGCATTTGTGTCCGAACATTTTTTTTTTTTAGAGGAAGAAGCCCCTGTCTTTAGCTTTTGATAATTTGTGAAAAGATTCTTTTCTTGTTTCCATTTTGTCTAGATAATGGCAGTCTCTTCTTAAAGCAGCACTAGTCTACACTCTTTCTTCTTCATACAATTACTTCCTCACTCAGTCACTCAGTCACTCATGTTCACATGCTTGCATACTCACACAAATCTCACACATACAGGAATGGTGTAATGTGCAGCTGATCTGACCACTTGTGCTGGGAGAACAGTGGCCACCTGCGCTGCAAGATACCTCCTGTTGTGTGTGGGAAAGAGTCTGAGAGTGTGTGTGTGTGTGTGTGTGTGTGTGTGTGTACGCGGCCTGACTCACAGCACTGGTGGTATTCATGATGTCATTACTGGCCTGGGGTCAGACTGGGGTGTGCTGTTTGGAGGCCTAGCCGTGTGCTGATGTCACATTGCTAATCCTCAGCTTGTTTGTGTGTGTGCATGCGTGCGTGCGTGTGTGTGTTTTACTACCATCCTACCTCCACAGTGGCCTCGCACCCTCCTCTCTTGGCTTTGCACGGGGGCCCGTTGTTTGTGTTCTGCGGTTTCCTACTCACCCTGGGCCCCAGTGTTACTGCAACACACACACACACACTTGTGTATGTAGACACAAAGTGTTAAGTTACAGAGTGATGCACTGGCTAAACATGTACATTGTAAGTTAGCACCCCAGGCAAGGAAACATCTCTCATCCTGAGAAGAAATGCGTCACACTGCCCATAAAGCACCTGTTAATGCTCATAATTACCATCCATCATTAGCCCAGAACTGTGCACCAGTGACCACACCGGGTATAGAATAGGTTATATTAATTCTGACTGATTTTTCAGTTGTACTTGAGTTTTGTGACCAGTAGAGGGCAGGGCAGAGTGGACATATATTTGCTGAAGTGGAGGGAGCATTTTCACCAGGCTGCCTGTATACATGCTTGTATTTTGTTTAATTTGAAGATGCAAGAGTTGTTTATTTACCTAATGGCGTTTGCGTGATATTTCATAGTTACGTGTCAGACGAGGGCTTGAGCTCACATTACTGGAATGATAATAGCAGCTTTCCTCAATCCAGGGGCGGGGTGGTGAGGGGAGCAGGGGGTAACTTCCCCTTCGCCGACCCTCTCTTCTTCCTCCACACTTACCCTCTTTCTCTCAGCACATGGATGCTGGAGTCCCCGTGATGTTTTCCAGATGCCTTAGCTCAGCGAGCACACTGACAAAACCTACCTCTCCTCTTCAAATCGCTCTCGCTCTCTCCCAGTCCTTCATGCACACACTCACTCGCTCTCTCCTGCAGCTCACTGTCTTGTTAAAGAGACACTTCCTTGGCCCAGCAGACTTCCTGGATATAATCTTATAAAACAATGGCTTGCTCTGTGGACACATGGCTGTCCTCCCCCTTAAAAATGGGATGATGGTATTTGTAAGTGCATGTGCATGCTTTAAATAAATGCATATTTATGCACATATAAACATTATCCTACTCTCCTACCTACTATATTTAAATATTTGTAGTGTCTCCTCATTCCTCTTTAGAGTGCCCCGTCTTCTGCCTGGATGTGTGTGTGTGTGTGTGCTGGCCTGTGTGTGGCATTTGTGACCGCACAGATTGTGGCCTGTGTGTGTAAGACGTCTGGCCTGTGTTCCACCCTGCTTGATTAGCCATTAGCCAGTGGCTGCCCTCTCCGATTCCCCCACAGTAAGAGAATCTCTCGCCATCGTCGTCCAAGCCCAAGCCCTTCAAAGCAATCTCACACACACACACGCAGTGAGAGCCGGGCGACTGCCAGGCCTAATCCCAGCTCTCATTTTAGGGTTTAATGACCTCAGGCAGCGGAATTACCCTGTCACAGTTGCTCTGCGGGCTGCTGTCTCATGCATGTTCACCCTGCCATCATACTCATGGTAACTGAGATGAGAGCATCCTTCTGAGTCCGCCTCTCATCTTCTCTGTACCCGCAGGCCCCGTCGTGAAAGCAAACAGAGAGTGAATGGTGACAGCGGTGTCATTCGCTCCATGTGTTGCCCTGTGTCACTGTTGTCATGATATGAAATACTGACGTTTGACTTTATATGACTTCCTGCCAGTGTAATGGCTTGATGATTGCATATATGCTGATACATCTTTTATGTATGTTATAAAGAGAGGTAAAACAATAAAGACAAGTAGAATAAAGAATCTTTGAAGATTGTTAATCTCTAAGAAATGACATAAGGCTCAAATAACATAGAAACTTTACGAAATAGCTTCATATGATCAAAAACAGAAATACAGATTGACACTTAAGATTGTAATATGTGCAGTTTTTGTCTTACCATTTTCCATGTTAAAATTACTTTCTGTGTTACCTTTTTAACATTTTTTGTCTGTCCCATCTCCAGGGCGCCCTGACAAATGAACGTGACTACGAGAGCTTGGTGATGATGAAGATGAGGCAGGCCGCAGAGCGACAGAGACTCATAGAACAAATGCAGCAGGAGGACGAGGATGAACCATAGCACGGGAGGATCTAGCTCGGTACCAGCCCGCAGCCATTAACTGAATACCTGTGTTAGGCTTTAGTTTCATAAAGCCTCTTATTTGTTTTGTTATTATTTTTGTATGTGATACACTGTGTACTAAAATAAATCTTTAATAACTAAAGTGAGACATATTTTTCAAATCTGTTATTTTAATCAGTGTGTTGTGTCTTTCCCTTCATCAAGAACATAGGATGACTGAGGGAGATACAGAGTAGAGAAGAAGTGAGGGCTTCTGAAGGATTCAGTATTAAAGCCTGAGGTGGTCCCAAAGGTAGGAGTTCTAATACTCAGGGTGCAGGGATGAATAAACACAGCTTTCTTTTTTTTTTTGGACCATATTCTATGGATGCCAAATGCATGTTTGCAGTTAGCTGGACTGTGTTGTCCTTTTAGCAAACAGTGCAGTCTGTTTCATACGCATATAAAATTTAACACAGTTAATTTTTAGTATTGTTAATCTGTTTTAGTCTGAACTGAGATGAACACATATTACATGTTACTTTATTATGGATATTTATGGAGGAAAATGTAACAAATTTGTAGCTCATTCATCGTTATATTATTGTACTGTAGTGCCTTGATTGTTACATCTAATCAATGCACTACTGAGCACTACTACATTCGTTGGTAAATTCTTATAAGACCTTTAGAGATTGAAGGCATCCAGTGACAACTTAGTCTTTGTTCATAGTGTTGTAAAAGAGCCAGAGGAGATTGGCCGTCCAACACCACACGTAATCAGAGCGGTATAATGATGTAATTTTCATCTGTCAGCCATTGTCTGGTTAGCTATGACAACTCATTACCTCATTACTGTAGCCAACCGTGTGTAATGTAAAAATCACTCTTTGTTGTCTACATACTCGATCAGTGAAATGAGTAGAGCATTGTAGCAATCCAAACCGCAGACCGTGCGATGTGACTACGTGGAAATCATTTCTCCCCCATGTTAAACCAGTAATCAGGCCGAGATCGGAGCACTAGGTAGGCTTTTATGGGAATTCTTGTGGGCTCACGTGATGAAAAGTGAACATACTCTGGAGGCCCTCTATTATAGATCTAGTGGTTTAGATGATTGTTCCCTGGGCTTTGTATACTATACTTTGTATAATATATCTAAAGCTCTCCTCCTGACTGAAGAGGCCTTGTGGACTGCACAGTTTTAAGGCTGCACAATGCTGTTCATTCAGCTCATGGTTTCTGTTCTGAGGTCGATGTGTGACTGAATATTGGTATGTAATCCAAGCTGCCCTATACACACCATTTATTTTACAATACTGTGCAAAATAATGTAGATCAGTGATTCCCAATCTTGGGGTCAAGTCACTCCCATTCCAAGGGGTCACTAGACAATTTAAGGGATAGAAAGACAAAATTATGGATGAATTATGTTTATTTTTTCTGCCTTTTTTCCAATACTTGTGAAGTACTGGACACTACCTTTTCAGGCCTCTAAAAATCCTTCAAATGAAACAATCTGAGGAGGAAAAATCATCCTTTGTTTGAACTGCTCATAACCGATAATCACACTAAGTCCATAACTTGTGATGAGGACAAATAGACATGGATTCACTTTAAGGAGTTACAAGCCAAAAAGGTTCAGAACCACTGATGTAGATCATCAGTATCTGATCTGATCTGGAAAGGCCCTCATAAGTGACTAAATACTGTAACATGTTAACAAATTTTCAAATTGAGTCCAGTCCATTTAGCATAGCTTATAAAGCTTGGAGACAGGGAATAACAGCTGGCCTGGCTCAAAGAAAAAAAATCCCCCTGCTAGCAGTTCTAAAGCTCATGAATTAAGATGTTTCATCTCAGTTAATTTGTACGAAAAAACGAAGTGCAAAGACGACAAGTTGCGGTTTACGAGTGATTTTGACGCAATGGATCTGCTTGTTTTGGAACCCGGTCAACTTCTTCACTTCAGTGTTTCCATTTCACACACTTCATGGGCCATGAACCAGCTTGAATAGAAGTACATGCCACACTTCAGAAAATGTCTGTGTTCTGTCCTATGATACTGACCTCAAATTTCCTCTTAAGTTATTTTCTATTACTGTTCTAGGCTATTTCACAATATGCTTATGTAACAGATACCTAGAAGATACATTGTATTCCTTATTTATGTTCTCTGAAGTGACATGCTACCGCTCTGTGACCCACATTGAGTCAGACCTTACATTGCCAGACTGTTGCGGTCACCCCGCGTTTTGTAATAAGGTCCTCTCACTGTGGAACATCTATCCATCTAAATAGTTTTATTTTTCCTGTCCCTTGAGGGACTATGGCGTAATGGTGTGTCTGTATTTTTAGGGCTGTGTAGCAGCGCTTTCTCCTGCCATTGTGTTATTCAGGAGCCACATGGCAGCTTTGCAACATCCAACCCAGTCATCCATCTCCCTGCCACTCCTGCGTTGCCCTGCCATGGCTCTGTTACACAATGTCCAGCTGTGGAGTGTAGTGGTGTGGTGGGAGACATCTGCTCCTCTCCTCCTGCAAAATCCCCTCATCACATGGTTTTGTTTATGCATAGTCTTTTTCATATCCCGGCAATGTGAAAAAAATCCCAGAAACACACAAAATCTGTCCAAATGACAACAGAGGAAATACAATTACAGGAAACACATTCACCACCAACCCTGCCCTGAGCCCACAGTGGCTTGTGCTGCATGCGAACCAGGATGGGAGGATGAGCCTGTTGTACAGTCTGTGCTATCAACAATTACAGCAGAACCTTGGAATCTTCATAGCACCTTCTTCCTCTCTTTCTTCCTCACATTGTCTGCACTGAGGGTGTCATGTCAGTGAATGCAAACAGTATCTGGAGCTTCCACGGTCACAGGACTAGGAAGCACCAGCACCTTTTGATCTTTAGTGCGGAGGTGGAAGCTAAGTCATGTGTGAGGCAGCAGGTCTGGTAAGAGTTTGGCTGTGAGCTGGCTGGCAAAGGCTCTAGTTTGCGGATTAGTGATGCAGGCTGGCCCCAGACATGCGCTGGCAGACCTGGGGCTGTAATGAAACCACCCAGTGTTTTTTGGCTCTCACAGGCAGACTCCTGCACTGTGTGCCTGCAGTGCTAGTGCCTCATCTTGGGGCATGCAGCATCCCTGTAAGGTGCCACAGAGCTAGCACTCATAATTATTTTTTTTTTGTGTCATGTTTGTTTAGTGTCTATTCGATTGATTATCAGAAGACAAATACATGTGTTCCATTTTGTCTGCGGTAAATCTTACAAAAGATTGCAAATTGTTTTCTTTTATTAATAAGTACACAAGCAATTCACATCATTACATCATTTAATCATAAGCATATGATACACTAACAAAAACATCTTTACACAAATATATCTAGCATAGTTGTTTGTAGGGAGCAGGGTGAGGCTTTTTGTATGAGATGAAATCTTTTATATTTGTCTTTAATCAAGTCCTACTGCCAAATTACATATTAACAGTAAAACAGGCCATCACTTGTACGCTTGTTCACCACTAGTAAACAAACAGTAAACAAACAATATTGGCAATGGGTCTTACAAAAGCTCTGAAATGTGGTTTGGAAATTGGTGACCTATAACCTAAACAATATAATCTGAAACCTTACGTCTCGGATAATCTCAATTTTTAAAAAACATTTTCATTTGACAATAGGCTGATTTTTAACAGCCTATACATTGAATATACAGGAAAGAACCTGTTAAAAAAAAAAAAAAAAAAAAAGTCGATTAAGTTCTTCAGCATGTTTCATTCACCTTTTAAAGGCTTATAGAGGTATTTGTATACAGTCAACACTCGCTCCATGATCAATCAGTCTGTCTCCTTGTGAAGGCACCACACCAGCGTCTGTCCCACTCCCGTCATTGTCATTACGCGGAAGCCAATCTTCTCCAGCTTGTCCAACACCAACCGAGGTGGGTCGTCCACATGGTACTCGGAACTAAATGAGCATAAACACAAAGTTATTCCACTTTCCACAGATGTGGGATTTCTCTGTCTTTCGGTAAACTTTGCTCGGAGAGTAGAATGCTGTTAATTGTTCTGGTGCTTGTTCACTTCCTTCCACACCTTGGTTCATTTCCCAGCAGCATTTGAATCAGATTGCCAATGACAACACTTCCCTGATCTGTATTCCATCAGCTTGAATGGTTTATTCTAAATCTGCAATGCAGCAGGCTTCCTCAACCACATTGAGAGTTTTTTTTCCCTCTATGTGACCTGATCTCAGATCTGTTGTCAATATGTACACGTTAACTGCCAAAATGAAAGAAACACCACTGTTAAGCTCCTAAATATGTAAACAAGGCCCAGTGTAGGCACATTTACAGTTCACCTGGGAGTCCAGGGGATTTCAGCATTGGACAAGTGCCATTACAGTTTACTAGTTTACTATTCCCTGGTTGGGCAGTGGTGGTGGAGATGGTTTCCCAAATATCAAACCAGGAGAGAAAGTCTTCATCTTATGAGAGACATTAAAGTCTTCTTTTGTGGATGGATCTGTGTGTCAAACTATACCTACAAATCTCTCAGGTATTTGACTAGCTACTTTCTGCAAGTACAATACTTTTTATGTCCACCCGCAACAATAACTAACCCTTCATATTGTCAATACTCACAAATTGTTTCCCAGCATAGTTGTTTTCCTTGCTCCCAAGTAATTCATGAGTGCTGGATCAGAATATTCATCTCCCACATTTGTTGGACCACTCTCCTGAAAAACAGCAATTATGTAGGCTACATTACATGTGACAACTGACCTAGACTAAGACAGGATGTCTTTGCTAAAACAATATTTGCTGCCTGTTATTTGTGCATCTCAAGCTGCATGTCACTGAATACACTTGCAGCCCTCTGGCAGGTGCGGATCATAATCTCCAATAACTGGACAGCCTAAAAATAGATCATCCAATACTCAGAGACTATAGAATTAGGTGTCGTGAGTCTTGCAGACAACAAAATGATCATGCGCAGTAAGAGGCCGACGACTGAGTAACATGTGTTTTTAATTTAGGGCACCAAAAAACACAACCATAGGCACGCTGCTCTGTCTGTAGCCTTAACTGTTTACTATTGCCAGCATGCAGAATATTATAGGCCGCTGCATAACTGTAATCTGCGAGTGACAACCTTGAGTGATTAGCAGCATGCGCAGTGTTGCGCAGCCAAATAAATAAATCACTGACGCTCTAACTCGAGCGCGCCTGCCTTAAAAGCATAACACTCGTTTACGGATGCAAGATACACACCAGTCTTATCTGCGTGCTGATGAGCATGTAAGGCATCCCTCCTCCCTGGCTGTGGACCGTTATTCCCCTGGGTATGACTGAAGAGGTTTCTTCTCAGACGCGACAGTCCCCTCTCCAACTTGCGCTTCTGCTGACAGCTCTTTGCGGAATGCGGAAACACCCACCGCCACGGACCAATCACAACTCCTCTCCCAGCATCTGTCAACAGTGCTGCCTGCTCAATACAGAGTCTTGCTCAACTGATGTAGACTAATCAGTAGTTTGTTGACATGTTGGTCAGTGTTCATGTACCAGAGGGAAATGGTTTTATTGCAGAGTTCACAGACATGATTTATCAGACAGTTTAATTAACCTGCAATGTTTGTTTGTTTTTTTTTTTTTAGATTTATATCTTCAGTACAAAAGCCCACTGTAAATTATCTGTCGCTGGGAAAGTGTAGATGTTTTTTTCCAGTTTTGTTTAGTTAAGCTTATAAGATTCAAGTTTATAAAATGGCAACAATAGCCAATTGCAATGAGAATTTTACCTCTATTCTTTCTTTATGCAACAAAATTTTGCTCATGCTGCCCCCTTCACAAGTCCACAAGGATTCAGCTTACGTGATGCATCTGCTAAAAAAAGGATATAAATGTGCATGCATGTATTACATTGGACCTACACTGTCTGGAACTCTAATTTCCTCCTCAGGGATTTATTAATTTCCTTCTCAGTGCAGCAGTAATAATTTTGGATCAGCCTTGTGACTCAGAGGGAAATGAAAGACATAGACCGTAGGCAATCAACAATGGCGGGGACTCTGATAAAATCAGTAATATGAATGTAATGTCCCACTGATGCCAGAAGAGCCCATCGGACATTCAGTTAGGCTTTTGCATGTTACGCTCGGTGGGAAGAGTAATTTAAAGCCTGATCACAGCTTGATATTGTGATGGTAGGCAGACATGAATCTGAGCAAACCACAGGTCATTCAGACATGCCCTGTACCACAATCAATAATACTTACCAACAAACTTTATTTACATTAAAGTTTTTTTTAGTTTTTATCATATATTTTATCTTACACTTGATACAGCTCTGTTATTCTGAATTGTGAGTTTGAATAGTGACTGTTTGTTTACTGCTAAAAGGATTCAACATAACAGTGTCATTACCACCTCCAGAAATTATCCAGAGCCTGTAATCTGTAGCCCCTTCATTCAGTGGGACACAGGTGCTTGTTGAGCCTTGCTGAGAAGATTGCCACCTACTGGCATCCAAAATCATTGAAATCCACAGTTTGTGTTTCTTGCCTTTTGAATTTATCCACCACATCTTTCACATTGATCACAAATTTTCACATACTGTGCGTCACTATTGATATTGCATCCCCCTTTGGAAAACAACCACTTGTCAACTGACGAATTTGTATTTTGGCTTTCAGTAGTCTGTAAAATTAATGACCCTCCATCTGAATCATTTTCCAAAGAAAGGAGTGTTCCTGAGGAATGTGTCTTTTTTTGCGTTTTATCTGTCCCTGTTAACCTGAGACCTAGTTCAGGAAAGAAAACAGGAAAGCAGCAGGGTTGTCACTGAGGCCCCCCAAAACAAACCTGAGACCCCCCTCTTGCCGAAAGAACACTCTCTCCAAACATGTTCCTACCCGAGCCACTTCCTGTACTCCCGCTGTGTCTTCCTGCGCTGGCTCATCTGCTGCTGGTTATTGGAGTCCAAGGTCACCTCTTCTGTGACCTGCGGTGACAGTGGAGCGCGTCCCTGGTGGGTCCACAGGAAACAGTTTGATCTTTTGATGAGGCCTTTGCCTTCACCTTCTCAGCTTAAGTGTGATGGCTTGTTGCAGGAAGGCTTCCGTTAAATGATCTACTAGTATCATAAAATAGTCATCTGCAATTAAAAAAAAGAGTTCAACATGTATAAGTGAATGCATTTAGTCGTTCCCTTTTTCAGCATCTCTATACACATAAAAAGAACATCATAAGAATTGTTTATCTGGCTCTACTTTGCAGAGCTCTTATAAATTAACAAATAAAAAGCAATGTCTACTGCAATTATAGCAAAATAAATCATGTATTGTAATATAATCATTAAAAGTTTTTTTCCTCTAGCAGATTTAGAAGCCAATCTGGGTCTCAGAACAAAAATGATCCCTCCCTTTTCTCACATACCCTACAAGGAAATGCAAGTTTGTAAGTGAAAAAACTGAAATATTTAATTGTATTCCATGCAGGACCACATATTTAACACGTGGCAATCAAACTAGAAGCAATCATTCTTAAAAAAAACTTTCTGTCTCATAATTTCTACTGCCTCAGACATCCCACACACAACATCCAGCTTCCTATGATAACTGATTTACTTGCTGTGAATATGTGTGGGTGAAGACATGCACTGGATAGCTTCACTGCTAAAGCAATCGCTTTAAATCACTGAGTAGGGACTGAACCGGGGATGGATTATACAGCAGGCAGTGTGAGTATATGATTTACTGTAGGTGTATGTCGGAGTGATATTCCAATATTCAGGAGACAGATTTAAACTGTGGGAGACCAGAGGCAACAGGCAGCTCTCTGATAGATTGGGTGTTAGGGTTATACACCATATAGGTTTACATCTGCTTAATTGTGATGAATTGCTGCATTGTTGAGCCATGTATTTCCTCTTGAGACTTTCATACTTGTGCGTTTATTCTTGTGCGTGTGTGTCTGCATCTGCCTGTGTTCCCCTCCGAGGAGCTTCACAGTCCCTACTCTGCGAGGAGATACATCTCTGACCTCCTTTGCTGTTTTCCAGATTACACCGAGCATCTTACATAAAATGTCTCCAAGCCGCAGATATTACCCAGCAGCCTTAGCAAAGTTAAATTCTCCTTTCCTCCTCCTCCCTTTGTTTCTTCTTTTCACCTTAGCTCACCTCTCCTCCTACTTTTTTCATGCTGCGCTCACTGATAGATGATACCTCTGGTTTTAGGAATTACACAACACATCATGACTGTACGTACAACGCTGTGAAACATTTCAAATGCTGTCACCACGTTAGCATTTTGTTGAAAAACACCAGGATGCGGTTTCAGTGGTTGTGCATACTGGAGAGATTTGTTTAGGGAGACTTTCTCTCAGTGATTAAGAATAATGTCATCAGAAAATTGGAAAGACACGTTCTTACACACTGCACCTTTTCTCTCATCACCTCAGCTCAGAGCTTGATTTTGTGCGAGTAGCATGTCCCTATGGGCTACGACAAATGGGATCGATTGGACCATTAGTAACAGGAAACAACATGATGCGTAATAAACACAGAGGCGCAGAGGAGAGATTTAAGAGGGCTTGGATATATCAGATATATTGCCTGTCTCTTATCCTTGCCTTAACTTGCGTCCCACTGACCACAGCACTAATGTGCATTCGTAGGACGAATTATCACTTCTTAGACTAAGTTGCTTCTGGATGCTTTACAGAGAGAAAAAGAGAAAGAGACAGAATTGTTCCTGTCTTTATTTAACAGAAATGATCTTGAACAGGAGTCCTTTCAGCCCATCTAAAAAGGTCCAGGAACACTTTTAGATTTGAGCCTCTCAAAGTAGAAATCCCGTGCATATCATTTCACAGTGTGGTTAATTAAATAGATTATTTGTGAAGACATAAAGAATTTAGTCTCCTTTCTGCTTTCTTCCCCATGTTTTTGGATGGTCTGAAAGGACTCTCCATCCTTGGGAAATCAGGTAGGCTTCCTAAAAATCTGAACTATCTCTCTTTAAAGACCCCAGCCTGACCACCACTTTTCAGCTCATTCATTAACTTTTATTTCCTCTCATTGCCAGATCATAAAAGTGTTTATTGCCATATATTTCCCCCCTAAAGTCGACCGTTTGTCTGAATATACTATACTGAAATGAGGTGAAATCCAAAGAAAACTAAGTGGACAATAATGATGCAGCTAAACACTATAATTTTGTTACTACTGAAGGTTGATAAAAAACAGTACATTACTATGACTAAGGTTGAAATTTAGCGATTAAAAACACTCCTGAAGAATAACTTTTTACATACAGTCAGCTTTTGGTTTGATATAGTTATTAGATTTAAAATGTAATAATTTTGATTAACCTAGTTAATTAGTTCTTCCAAAAAATAGTAGTTTGATTACTTGAAAAGTGTGTTATATAAAAAGTCCAGAAAGTTCAACACCTAATATGACTGTCAGTATTCACATCATGTCAATATTTCTGGAAGGTACTGTATGTAGGGACAGGGAGGTGGATAAAAAGTCAAAAGGATGGATAATTGGATGGAGAGAGAGGAATGACAACATGGATACATACCGCAGGGACGGAGTCACATCATGATTCCCATCAGGCCTGCGGATATTATCATGTTTTCTATTATATGTTGCAGCATGTGGTTGTTGTTTATGAACAAGTCCAGCAGAGGTAATCTGCTCAGTGTATCACCGCAGCTTCACTGAAAAAGGAATGGCTGCTCTTAGAGAAACAACTACAGCAATGAACTTGGCAAGACCGAAGGGACAGCTTGACTTTGTTTAATGCATAACGGTAAGACAGCACAATAACTGCCCTGGCTGTTGCCCTTCAACATACTGGAGGAAGCTCTGAGAGGTTTCGTTGGTTTACACTGAAACATGTCTTAGCATCTGTACTGCACTGCATGATGTGTCTCATGATGACATTTTGAATAGCAGCTGCTTTATTGTAGCTCTTGATGTCATCAGCGGACAGGATTCAGATATTTCTCCTCACCTACTTACTGTTGACAATTTCTGGTGATCACTTGTTGCCATGGTTACTTGCTATCTAATGCAGAACTCTCAACCCAGTATGAGGGCCGAAGTGTTTTGTGATTTATTAGGACTATTAAATCCTTAACGAGCGTGCGTCAGCTACAGAAGCAGACATTACATTGTCCCATTCAAGGCCTACATGTTTTTCCATTAATAAATCAGCAAATCCTTGAAAGGAAGAGCCCAACTGTCTGCTAAATATCCGGCTGGGAAAGATCTGTATGAGTAGGATATCCAGATGCATAGCAGTCTTTAATATTGTAGCCCACAGTCAACAGTATAATCACGTGAAAGAGGAAAACTTCAATAGCTGCAGCCTTGCCTTGTCCTGACAACAAAGGAGGAAAGAGAGTGACGGACGATGAGAGTCAATTATGTGACAGTGATGTCATAGGACTACTGGCTCTGATCAACGCCATATGTCTCATGCGGTTCCCTTGCTGTGCTTGGTGCCCCACATCCTTCACATCAGAGTCGGGATTTTCTGTCTGAGAGCAATTGGAAGTACAGGTGACACATACAAATTGTGTACACGCAATGATACAAACCTCAGACATATCAGTGAGAACAAGTTGTACATGAAACAAGTTATCACCAGAATCATTGCAAAACACCACTTCAACATAGGAAGACAATAAATTACCATCTGCTAGTGTGATTTTATTGTGTTGTTGTGACAAATAAGTAAATTACCATCTCGGGTCTGAATTCATTGAAGGGAATGCATCCGGAATCTGACCATTTAACACGTTTTCGGGGTTTTGAGGTATGTTAAGACTGGCCTGACTGTCGTGAGTAACTCAGTGGAAATTCTTGGAAGCACACATTTGTGCTCATACACACACACACACACACACGCAGGCTGTTATCGTTTTACAAGATGATAGATGAAGTTGAGGGCAGAAAGTCACATTCTTAAATGTAGTGTGGTGGGCATGGTTGCTGTGTTCCCAGACCAATAGCTCACTGACACTTATTTAATTCATAATTTGCTGCTTTATTACAAGCTTCTACTATAGCACAAGGTCACAGGGGAGACATGGACACCCACACTGCTACACACACACACACACTATTACAGTACATGCTGTGCACTATTTCTGTTTGCATTTTCACTCTATTTCACTGTCCTTCTCTCTATCTCTCACTTTATTAAACTGAGTGGGAGGTTGAGTAATGAGGCTTAACATATAATCCAGACCTCCCTTACTTATCTTTGCTTGTTCTCTTCTTCGTTTTCACTCTCACTCTTTCCCCCCACGTCTATCTGCTTCTGGGAAAAGCCTGGTTTATCTTCAATACTCCTCTCATAGTTTAAACTGCATTGCATTCCTCATAGCAGTAAGTCAGATCCTCCTTATCTTGTATCAGCACTCATGTTGGTGGGTCACTTTAGGATGTTGTGGTGTTACAGAAAGTCTGCCCCATTTCACAGGAACTGGAGTTTAGAGATATACATATGTAAGGATATAATAAGGATTGTAAATTTTGCTTTCGGGTGAAGAGCAGTAAATTAGTTGACTATTGGAACATTTTCCTTGATTTGGCTTCCCAGGACTGTAAAATGAACTTGTGTTCCAGACAACCTGGACAGATAAAGTGTCTATCCTCCTACTAAGAAAAGGGCAATGAAACACCATTTAGTGTTAAATCAACAACAAAAACTTCACTGAAAGGCCTAACATCACACAGCTGTGGACACACTGAGTTTAAAGAGTTCCATTGCTAGAATAAATTATGCAAAATACCATGATATTGCTTTCTTAGATGTTCCTAAAGATCTGATTAGGTAGAAGGAGGTGAAGGTAGGTGTATGTATATATATATATTGCACCATTTGTCCCTTACATGTTCATCTTATACATCACACCATATTATTTTCTAAATGTGTTCATTTTGCTATAATTTACCATTGCTATTGTAACATTGCATCACCTACTCTCCTGGGTCTTGTTTGTTTTAGCATTATGTTACAGTTTACATCAAAGCTTAAAGGGGAGGTATTATGCTTTTCCTTATTTTCAGGCATATATATAATGTCACAATGTCGGATGTTCATCTTAAAAGTGTCAATTAACGAGGTAAATGTATGTACCAGTAATCCCTGTGAGCAAAAAGCAGCAGCTTCAGACTGCTCTGAACACTCGGTTTCCAACGGTTTTTTCTACTTTCAGCCCAAGCTGACGCCACTTCGTGATGGATTTCTTTATATGGACATCTGCTACATGCACAGCGCGCAAGTTCAGTGCTCCGCTCCCGGAGTAGTTATGCCAAGCCATGACACCATTACACAGCACAGCAAAGTAAAATAAGTAGGTTACCTGTTAGAGGTGTGCTGGTTGTCTGCAGCTCTTTATAAAACATCTCACTGTGGCTGTTTCTGCTTGTACTATTCCTCCCTGTGTTATTTCTGACTGATCTGCTGAACAAATAGCTCCAAATAGCTCCATATGTTGTTATTTCAACCGGTTTTTAGTGCCGCTAATGAAGCTCTGCTAATTCAGTGAGGAACATGTTTTTACTTCTGTAAATTCTTCACAATAAAAGTGTCCCATTAGTTATTCATTTAAAAGCTTTTAATTTGAAGCAGTAAAGCTGGAAATGTTTGGTTTGCATTGATGGTAAGTTACACAACTCCGATTCGTAAAGCTGGCCAATCAGAACAGGGTGGGCTCATCAGGAGGGGGGCCTTAAAGACACAGGAGCTAAAATGGAGCGTAGGAGAAACTGTGTATATTGAGGGGCTGCATAAAGAGCCAGTTTAAGATAAATAAGGAGTTTTTTGAACTTTGAATCATGCCAAGCTACTCTAGTGGAGTCCAAAAATAAAAATTTAGAGCTGAAAGGAGCATAATAGGTCCTCTTTAAAGTAAACACAGCCATAAGTTAGTTTCATTTATCTTTATTATGTTGCAGGTTTGAACAATGTGTAATTGTTCATTCCTTTGTTCAGACCCACCATGTAGATATACTGTTTTGGACACGCCCGCCCAGCAGTTCCTGATTTTATGGTATTGGTGATGTCATGCTGCCATCACTGGGCCAAACCAAGTGGAGGGTTTTTCTTTTTTGTAGAAATGTTTCTTTTGTCCATTTAATGCATTCTAAAGTAATGTATTAGGATAACTCACTTTTTATTGAGCCATTTAGTAATGTAAAAGAGCTTGTAAATGAGTAAAAGCATGTTATTTGATTTCTTTGTATTAAGATTACTGTGTGGTCCCCCTTATTTGTTATGGTGCTGGCTGAAGCAGTCTAGGTGTGAATTGAACACCCTATATAATCAGTTGGGGTTTTGGCTCCTGGGAAGGAGAGGTGAGGCCATGCTGCCACAAACACATGCCTTTTGTTTGATTTATTTTTTGGAAGGTGCAGCAGATGACCTCAGAACACTTCTGTGGTCTACTGTGGAGCAACCTGTACCTCAACCTGTTCTGCCTTCTTCAGGAGACCTCTGTTACAGCACAGTCTTTCAGTCTGGCAAGGTTCCTTGAGTGGAAAGGCCCGAAAATGTAATCATATCATGAAGACTAAGAGATTGAACACTACCTAACAACTTTTGAGAGAGTTGCCAGTGCATGCCAGTGGCCACAGGAGGAGTGCGCACTACATCTTGTTCCACCTCTCAGTGGTAAGGCACAAGCTGCTTTTGTAGCTATGGAAATTGATGGGACTATGGACTATGCATAGGTGAATAGTGCCATTATCGAAAAATTTGAAATAAACACAGACACTTACTGAATGAGGTCCCACTTCACCACCATGGAGAGGAGACTCCCAAAGAGTTGCAGACACACCTGAAAGACCTGCATGACAAGTGGATGGTCCAAAAAGAAGAAACAAAGGAGCAAAAAGGAGATGCTATAGTGATGGAGCAATTCCTGAGAGTCCTCAACCCCGACCTTTGCACCTGAGTAAAAGAATTCAACCCAACCACATCAAAGCAAGCTGCAGAGATGACCGAAGCTTTCCTTGTCACCCGATGCCCACTAAAAAGCTATACCTCTCCCAGACCCAGCCCCGCCCTCCATCATTGGGTAGGACAGAGGATAGGAATGGGCACAGCTTCAGGAACTCAAAGCAAGGTCCGCTGAGTAAAACCAGCAGTTGGGTTAGGAAATTTAAGCATAGAGGCCCCTCAGTATGTCAGTCCTGCAGTCGCACAGGTCACTTTAAGTCAGAATGTCCAGGTCAGCAGGTTAGTAAAACATACATGAGCTTTTCACCAGAGCCTTGGATTGTCAGTAAGGGCAAGTCAAGGAGCTAGCACTCCCTAGTCATTAAGAGCTCACCACTGTTTTTACTGAAGAAAGACCGTGTGTTGCCCTCTTAGATTCAGGTAGTAACTACACTCTTATCAGGCAGGATTGTCTCCCCAGGGATGTCACCTTCAGTGGTAAAGTTTAAGTTTGGTGTTTTCACAGTGACAATGTAGACTACCCCATAGCCAGTGTCAATATTCAAGTTGAGGGCCAGCAGTATTTACTGTCAGTGGGAGTAATGAGTAAATGTCCTTGCCAAGTGGCGTTAGGTAGGGATCTGATAGCCAGGGTAGAGTGAAAGGATCCCAGTGTTTCATGTGAGGGTATGATTGCAGTCACCAGGTCTAAACACAATGAGCACCAGTCAGAGCCACATCTAGGCTGGAGTGAGTTACTTTTTGCAGGCAGTAAAGTTCCTGAGGTTGAGGGATCCAGCCAGGGTTGTGCAAAGAAGCAGACAGTAGAGGAGACAGGATAAAGTGAGGGGAACAAAGATTGTTGAGCTAGCTCCAGAGCCAGAATGTGAAGAGCTAATGGTTATACTTGGTGATATAGCCCAGCTTCAAAAGCAGGACCTCTCTCTAGCACCCCTATTTTCAAAGTGTGTCCCTAACTCAACTGAGATCACAGAGAGTCAGGGAGGTATTTCTCCTAAAGGGTGAGCAACTGTATCATCGCAGCATGGTGGGAGACCATTTGGTTGTTACCAAGAGCTTGAGGCCCACAGTCTTGCAGCTAGCTCATTCTATACCTTGGACAGGTCACTTATGTCATCTCAAAACATTCTCCAGAATGACAACTTGTTTTCATTAGCCACAGCAGTTTGCTGACACAGTTCAGTTTTGCAAATCATGTCCACAGTGCCAGTTAACAGCAACAAGCAGGAAGGGTGACAGGGCTCCACTATCATCATGCCAGTTATAGACATCCCTTTCTCCTGCATCTCCATGGATATTGTAGGCCCACTGGAGAGGAGCAGCACAAGTCACAGGTATATTTTAGTGGTGTGTGACTATGCTACAAGATATCCTGAGGCATTCCCCTAAGAAAGGTCAAGGCTGCCAGATTGCAAAATTCAGGTTACAGGTATTTCATGTTATCTTGTTGAAGGAATGGCTTGACAGACCTGCATCATCACTACAGTTGTGAGCTTGCATTGTGGTTGAAGAAGAGGAACCACAGGAGCAGTTCTTTCCCTCTGCAGGTGAAGAGCAGTCACTCCCAGTTCTAAGTCAGGTTGCAGCAGACCAGCAGGATGAACTAGAGGCCATCATGTCTGTTGAGCTCTTTAGCACCAAGCCCAGTTGCACAGACTTCATCCAACATGACATACAGCTCCATTGTCCCAACCAACAGCCCATTAGGGACACCACCTCCAGAGTTCCAGCTAATTTGGTGCCTGCACTGAAGCAGGAGGTGGAAGACATGCTTGCCATGGGGGTCATGAGCCATGTAGAGGTGAGTGGTGTAGTCCAGGGGTGTTGGTCCCCAAGAAAGATGACACAAAACAGAGATTTTGTATCCATTTCTCTAAACTGAATGCTGTTTCTGCTTTTGATGCCTACCCAATGCCAAGAGTAGAGAGGTTGATTGAACGCTTGGGAAATGCCAAGTATCTTACAACACTTGACCTTTGTAAAGGGTATTGGCAAGTGCCTTTGACTGAGTCTTCTAAAGACTTAACAATATTTAGGGTCCCTAGTGGACTTAATCATTTCAGAACAATGGCTTATGGTCTGCATGGAGCTCCAGCTATGTTTCAGAGGCTGGTGGATGAAGTACTGAGAGGAGCTGATAGCTACACTGTGCTATACATTGATGACATTGTGGTGTTCAGTGTGACATTGGAGGATCAAATTCAACACCTCTCTGATGTCCCTCAACAGATCCTCTAACTGGACTGGTCATCAACGCATGCAAATGTCACATCGCCAAGACAGAGGTGGAGTACCTATGATACATCATTGGGGGTAAGGTCGGGTCATCCACCCTCAAGTGAGTAAGATTGAAGCCCTTGCTGCCTATCCTCCAACCACCCAAGAGGAAGGTAAAATTGTTCCTGGGTTTGGCTGGTTGGTACCGTCACCGTTTATTCCCAATTTCTCTGCTAGGTCAGCTGTTCTTAGCGACCTGACCTGTAAATCCAGCCTTAACAAGGTCAAATGGACTCCAGAGTTTGATAATGCTTTTGTGGACCTGAAAAACTGTTTGTGTAATGAGCCTGTGTTGCAGTGTCAGATTTCAGCTGTCCATTTACGGTGCAGACAGATGCTTCTGGGGCAGAACTTGGAGCTGTGTTGCTGCAGGGTGGAGGAGAGGACCAAAGGCCAGTACAGGACACAGACTGCAAGCTCTTCACAAGGGAAATGAGGTATTCTACTATTGAGAAAGAAATGTTGGCGGTGAAATTGGCTCTAGACACTTTGAAGTATTATTTAATTGGTGACGAATTTGTGCTGGAGGCTGACCCTCGTGCATTGCAGGGGATGAAAAGAATGAAAGATTCCAATGCAAGGATTACCAGGTGGTATCTGTCTCTACAGCCAAATCATTCCAGTACCGACCAGGACACAAGAATGTTGTGGCTGACTTCCTGTCTCGTTCCTTTGAGGAGTGACTGTCTTAAAGGGGTCACTTACTATCACGGGTCTTGTCTGTATTAGCGTTATATTACAGTTTACATTAAAGGTTAAAGCAAACACACAGCCATAAGTTAGTTTCAGTTTTTTTTTTATTATGTTGCATGGTTTACAATTTTGTAATTGTTTGTTCCTTTGTTCATACTTGCTATTGTGTTTTCCTTTGTTCAGATCCACCATGTAGGACTACTATTTGGTAGGGGCCAGCCTGGCAGTTCCTGAATTTATGGTATTGATGATGTCATGGTGACATCACTGGGCCAAACCATGTGGAGGGGTTTTCTTTTTTGTAGGAATGTTTCTTTTGTTTGTTTAAGTATTAGGAAAACATACTTTTTATTAAGCCATTTAGTAATGTAAATGAGCACGTAAATGAGTCAAAGCATGTTATCTGATTTCTTTGTATTAACGTCACTGTGTAGGCCCCCCTTATTTGTTATGGTGCTGGCTGAATGGGTCTATGTGTGAACTGAACACCTTATGTAGTCAGTTGAGGTTTTTACTCCTGTGAAGGAGAGTTGAGGCTGTGCTCCCGCAAACACATGCCTTTTGTTTGATTTACTATGAATTAATTTTCTGAGTTATTTTTCCTTGTGTTTTTTTTGTTATTTTGCCTGAGTTACAGGCACTGTAAATAAATATTCATATTCTGCTGAGTCTGCCTACCTACCACCTTCCTTGACATTCGAGCTAGACTACTTTACCAAAAAAAAAAAAATATATATATATATATATATATATATAAAAAATACTAAAATACATGATTATATACTGTATCAAAAATCCTTCCTGTACCAAAAATGTAATATAGGTCCAATGGTTCAGCTGGAGTGGTTCGGTAGGGGGCTCTCTATTGGGTGGAAGGCATGGCTGTCTCCCTATCTGCTCTTTTTTGTTCAAGTTTAAGAATTGTTTTGGTCATACACTGTACATGTCACACATTTTAAGTAAAAACAGTTAAAAGTTCTGTGACACAAACAAACAAGGTAGAAAAAAAAGTAGTGTATAAAAGAAGTGACACCTTATTGCAGTCAGTAGTTCCATTTCTGTCCAGTTTCTGATTTAATCTTCCATCACTCATATAAAGTATAATGTGCTGGCACAAGTTTCCCAAATGTTGCAGTGCTGAGGCAGGACAGTAAAACTCTTGACGAATATGTGTGCAAGTTGATCTCAGAAAGATTAGTACATTGCATTATTCTCTTTCGTGCTGAGTGGTCCTGTGGTGTTCCAGGAAAGACGAGCTTGTCTGGGAGCTGTTGTATCGTTGACTCAAAGCCACAGAGGCTCCCCTTTCCCCCTCTCTGTCCTTCCATCTCTTCCCCTCCCATCTTCATTCCAACCTTCCTCTCCTCCAGCTCTGCCTCCCATTTCTATGCTTGCATCCATCCCTGCCATTTCAAACCCTCCCGTCATGGCCTTCGTGGCTGCTTCCCATCTTCCTTTTCGTCTCGGTGCACACTCCAAATGCACCAGCCTGGGGTGAGTGGCTGCTTCTTATTCCATGTCAGAGTGATCCCAACTGGGCCACAGCCTAATGAATCATTTCCTCGAAGATACGGTGAGAAAATCACTTTCAGAGTTTAGAGCGAGAAATCGATGCAGCATGAAGCTCATATGCCCTCTCCTCTCTTCTCCTGACTCTGTGGTGGAGCCAAGAACAGTTTGTATACACGTGTGCATACAACCAGTCACACACACACAAACCAACACAGAGAGGGCTGATGTTGTGTGCCTCTTGTTGCACTCTTTATTTTACAGGCAGCTACTTAGGCTTCATAAAGCCACAAACTTGATTTTAAAATGGTTTTAGCCAAGTGAACATACTGTATGGATATCAGATGTTGTGCCCTCTGTCTTATTGTACTGTCTTTCCTGTCCTTTCCCTTCCACAAAGACAAACTTTGGCACATACGTAATTGTCAAAACACACTGCCACTCATCATATATAGTATCTATACCTTCCTGCAAGCGCACAGACTTTTTCAAGAGTGTACATATCCACTTTGGCCCCTTCAACCTGACACACACACATTCATGCACAGCCTGTTCTCTGTCACGTACCATCTCCCTCTGGGTTTCTGGACCTCCCTGCTTCTCAAGCTGTGTGACTTGGCAGTACATACCGTTGCGCAGAAAGCACAGCACCCAGGAGGTCATTGAGTGTGTGTGTATATATGTGAGAAAGAGGGGAAAGGCAGCGGTAGAGATACTGCATGCACTGTGCGGTGTATAATATGTGTTCACATGAAGGCAAGCGCATTCATGTGTGCACTGTGTTTGTGTTTTTGTACTGCATGTTAAGCACCATTTAACAGGTGGCTCCGTATTGCTGTGCAAACCAGACCCTGATCCCTTCCTCAGAGGAAACACTCCTACAACTCCCAGGTTCACTCTTGGCTTGTCAGTTTTTCATTTTTGTACTGTAATGGCATTTGTCTCGCCTTGTCCCTTCCACCCTATATATACTTTATGTGTACTCCCCCTATTCCTGGCTTTGGCTTCCCCCTTGCCCCCTTGGGCTGTTTGGCTTGGCCACTTGCCCAGATCAGTACACATTCTGTCCCCCAGTTATCATGGTCATTTGGGAGGACTATTTTCCTTCAGTGTTCCCCTGAAGGTCCTCCATTTACTCCCTCTTGTTCTCCTTGTACCACTCCATTAAACAGAGGTCTCTGGCAGCTGGGTGAAGGAATGAGCCAGAAAAAGAACATGCCACATGGAAAGCTTTATCTGTTTCCTCCCAACACTTATCTGAAAGAGATGTCACAAGCTTATCCAGAAAATTGGTGTTGCAGAGTTGCTGCTCTCCTTCCCACATCAGTGAGACTTTAGATAAAGTAATTTTCTAAAGATATGGTTCTGTTTTGTTATGCCTCAAAATACCCCATACAACACAAGGTAATGTCAGATAATCACACACAATGTTTTCATTGCTAGCCATTTGACCACATCAGATGGCATGTAGTGGCTAAGAGCGATATCTAAGGGATTTTGAATTTCGGTCCAAATACGAAGAAAACGCCAACAAAAATCCTTGTTGGCCTTGTTGCTAGATTCTTGAAAACCATGCATATTTCTTCTGCTGGTTCAGTATTCCCATATTACCAAGGTGAGGACCTGCCAAAATGGAATACGCATCAAGAATGTCTCTTTCCTTTACCCTTTCAAGTGAGTTACTTCCTTGTCCTGTTCCACAAACCCCTGTCTACTCAATCAACAGTTCTGGCTGCACAGATTCTTGTGTTTAGCTATTTCTACATCCAGTGATAAATGTTCTTGGCTTTTATGGAATTCCATTAATCCAGTGCAGTCATTTCCTCAGTGTGAGTGTACCGTTTCCCATGTATGTTATAGTTGGCATGCTGAGCAACAAGGTCTACTTACATCTAATTAGCACTCTGACAAATTAACACTCCTTGTGCTAAACAAATGCCTGCCTTATTTCCAATCACAGCATGAATGCGCACAATTCCCAGAAACGTGCTCTGCTCAGGATAGTGCTGGCTCCCCTAATACATCACTCTTTTTCTGGCTCATTTTCAGAAATCATTTTCTTTCGATTCTTCTTTTGAGTCTGCTATTCCTTAAACCCTCCACTTTTGATAAATTCTCTAGAGAACAAATGGCATTATCTTTACCCCACCGATTAAGCTGTGGCAGGTGTCAGATGTTAAATCCAAGTGTTTGCTTGTAAGGTCAGGATGTAACGGGTGAGTCACAGAAAATGCTTTTGCTTTCTCTCTCCAGTTCTCCTGTACTGTATCACTCTCATTTAGCTACTAATGCTTCCTAAATAGACTAAATCGACACAAGTCTAAATATTAGACTGTGAGAAAAATAAACAATCTGTGATAATGCTTCCCTCTGCAATCATGGCCCAATTTTTTTCATAACTTAAATTTGTTGTTGAATCTATTTTTCGTTGCTACATTTCTACATTTTGTACTGTAAGTATTATTTTGAACTGAAGCTGGTACTGTTTGTACAATAAGTAATGTTTAACTCCTAGTATGTTTGTTCATTGAATTTGATGTGTAAGTGATTAGACTTTGCTACATGAGATAATAATTAGCTCGTTCTTCTTGAACTTGTATGTTGTGGTGGCACTTTGTAATAAAGACTCACAATAGAGAAGACGTCTTTCTGTGTTTTATTCTCACACTTGCATGTGGGCACAAAAACCTTCAAAAGTTACAGGAGCTGTCAATGAGCAAGATGTCACTCTTAGCAATCAAATTTTATACACTCAGCAGTCAAATCTACTTGTTTGTTAGAACATTCTGATTGGTCATGACAAGTCATACCAACAGATAAACACATTGCATATTTCTTTCTTGGAAAACACCTAACAGGCCACTGTCCACGCACCTGTCTGGGCACTTGCACTAGAATACCCTTTAATGTCTGTGCAACCTATTTTCAGTTCAATTCAGTTTACACAACCTCCACTTGATGTCAACATGTCCTGACAAGTCGGTGTGTTCTGTCCTTTTTTCCCACAACACGTGTTAAAATACATGTCAAGTTGAGTCAGTTTTATTTAGAAAGTGCCAAATCACAACAGAAGTTGTCTCAGGGCACTTTTCACATAGAGCAGGTCAAGACTGTACTCTTTAATTTACAGAGACCCAACAGCCGCAAAGAAATACTCCCCTTTTAACAAGAAGAAACCTTGAGCAGAACTGGGTACAGAGAAGCACAACAACAATGATAATAATGATAAAAATATGACTACTAATTATCAGTCTGCAACCGAAGGTCACCTGCAAGACGAGAAAGCACAAAACTCCGGGGTCAGTAACATGCAATAATGGGGCATGAATCCGTACAGATGGAGAGGGAAAGGAGGAGAGAGGAGTGCAGTGCATAATGGGACGTACTCTTAAATGTGGAGAGGGTGTCTGCCTCCCAGACCCAAACAGGAAGATGGTTCCACTGGAGAGGAGCCTGATAGCTGAAGGCTCTGTCTCTCATTCTACTTTTGGAGACTCTATGAACCACAAGTAAGCCTTCATTCTGGGAGCACAGTGTTCTAGTGGGGTAATAGGGTACTATGAGTTCTTTAAAATATGATGGTGCCAGACCATTAAGGGCTTTGTAGGTGGGGACAAGGATTTTAAATTATATTCTGGATTTTACAGGAAGCCAGTGCAGGGAAGCTAAAATGGGAGAAATATGATCTCTACATGATGGAGTGTTTCATAAAATCTAAAATGATCAAATCATGTCCATTTTTTAATAAGGCCAATGGATAATGGTTAACATCATTGTCATACTATTACAACCACTGTGTGACCACACAAGCTTTATGAATAGGGATATGGTCATCCACAAGTCACCACAATGATTAGGAAAACAGATGCATTATGGGATGAAATGTTGTGTGATTAACATATGAAGTCCTCTTAGGCATGATTGCAATATGTTGTTTCAGTTGCAGTGTTCACTGAGCTAGGAACAACAACAACAACCCAACTCGCATCACACATATTAATTATATTATAAAATATTAATTAGTGCAGCTGTAATATTGACTTTAAATACAAAAAGTAAATATTTAATTTTAATGTAAAACTCTGCCCTATTTGTATATCAGACAAGACAACCCCATGTGGGGTCCTGTCTCAAAGGTTGGGAGAGGATGAATTACTCATTTGGGGCCCTGAGTTTTTCCTGTCATGTGTTGCTGAGTTTTCCAAAACCCATGTTGGTTGTACTCCCATGTTGGATGTCATCCACCTTACATGATGGAATTGGATATGACTGAACTGCAGTGTTAAGTATATTTTTCCTGTGAAATCAACTGGCGACCTTTCTATTCTCACTCAAACCTCATATGCTACACCAGGATTGGTACTACCTTTTATGACTCGTCATAAATCAGCCCGTGATGTACTACATGTTAAACTCTTCTCTTGCAGTCTGTTATGAAATGAGGAGTAAGTGTGATGTCAGCTCCAGGCCAGACCAAATGGGTGCCATGGGATGTGAGCGATGGAATTCAATTTTTTTTTTTTTTTTTTTTTTTTAGAGTTTTTAAGTTGCAGAGTGTGTAGAGGAGTGTTTTCTCAGCTGGTTGACTCAGGAGGACGCAAGCAGCCGTCCCTTTGCACTCAAATGTCCACATGTTCACACTGGACCTAAAATACAGATGTATCCATTACGTAAGTGAACATTCACGCTTTGATACATTCATGTTGGTCTGCCTCAATATTAGTGACCTACCACAAGTACTAAGACAGATGTCAAATACACATACATGTCCGTTAGCCGGTACCGAGTTGCTTTATAGTCTGTCATGGCTGAACTTGTCAGATATATGTGCTTTTAGATCTTTTATAGGGAAGTTACTCACTGGATGTTAAAGTCTGTAAAATTTGCAGACATTAAAAGATATGATGCTGAACTAATTATAGGTTAGAGCTGGTTGTTAAGACTATTTAAAGGCAAAAGTGATAAACTGTTGGGGTTGCAGGATGTCCGGATTTCTCCTTACAACAAATGTTATTGCATTTGTTGTAAGGACTTTTTTCTTCTTTTTCAATCCATGTGATGATTAAATTTCCCAAGAAGAATGTGACTAATATTCCCCAAAATTAGAAGAGTCTTGTCATTATTTTGGAAAGGGACTGCTCAGGCATTAGGCTCGGGTTAAAGTTAGGGTAAGGATTAGGATTAGTGCCTGGGGTTACAGCTTGACCATGAGTCAATTACATGTCCCCGCAACTGAGTTTGTGTGTTCAAGTGTGTCTCTGTTTGTCTCAAGTGTGTTTCCGCACGCCAATATTTGTATTTGTTTTACTCATATCTTTGTTCTAAAGACATTGGCTAAGCTCTTTTTTTAAACGCTGTCTTGGACTGATTCTGTCTGTTTTCAAACAAGGCCAAGTCCAGATACTCTACAGCCCATGTAATTCCCAATTTCCAACCTAACAACAATAAACGCAACAAGTGGTCTGCTCCACTGTGTACATAGTAACTTATCTCAGAAAACACACATTGCTTCTCACACTGGCAGGCCCCTATCTACATAAATTTTTCTTGGGCAAAGTAAATTTCTCTCAGAACCAGAGGGAAAAAAGGGGGGCAGAGTAGAGTGTAGCTGTTGGCCGCAGCTTCTGGCAGCTCTCTGGCCACTGTGATGCAGAGGGACTTGTGTTGCTGAGAAGGGATGGGGAGGTGGGAGGGAGGCAGAGAAGGCGAGAGAGAGAGCAGAATGTCTTATTTTTGCTGGCAGAGGAGAGAAGTGCTACCTTGGAGGCGGTTCTCTGCAGAGGCCTATACATCTTAGTTCCTGGCAGCCAAGCCGGCAGGGGGTGGGAGTGCGCGTGGGAGGAGTAAAAGGAAGAGAGAGGGAGAGGAGGGTTGGAGGGGCGTATGCGGAGAAGCCTATGCTGCTGGGGAGTCAGCCAAAGTCCAGGGCTTGCTTAATGGGTTCTCCTCTGCTATGTGATCACAGTTTGGAGAATTGGAGTAGACACCCTGACTCCTGTGTCCCCTGCTCTGCCTACGGAGATGGGGTTGGCTCTAGATAGTTGCGGTGGGGATGAGATGAGCGGTTGTGGACGCCTCTCTCACTTCTAGTATCTCCCAGTCACAGGAAAGCAAAACCAAAGCCACCTGTGTGCGTGCGCAGCAATCTGAGTCACTGGTTGTCATTCATTCCTGAGCTCCCCCTTCCTCTGAGTCATCAAGTGGTGCTTTACAGATTTAAGCTATACACATCCTGAGTGAAACTGCATGAGAACACATTTCTTCTAGATTAATTTAATAGAATGCTGTCTCCACATTTAGTCAGGTGCTGTTTATGGCATGGAAGTCCGACTGTTCATAGTACTTATGAAACATTTTGATCATAAATTTCCTGTCACTTGTTCCAAATCTTGTTCAAGAGGCTTATTGGACTCCCTGTCTAAATGTGCCTGGGTGTAAGCTTTCTCTTTCACCAGATGACTCACTTTATATTCATAAATGATGCCTTTTCCACTTTCTAGTTGACACTGTGGGACCACCAGAGTAAAAAGAGGAAAATTATAATTAATCCTCCATCACGTTATTATGATTCAGAATCAAGTCATTTATCTTCACCTAAAGAAGTCGGTATCAGATACTTTTCAAGTGATTTTACTGTGTAAGAGTTTGGGCAAGTGGGTACAATTTGCACGAACATGTAATTGTATTTGAAAGCTGAGCTGCAGCCCCATGTGAGAGGTCCCACATACACTATGGTTCAGACAGAGGTAGCTCGCCGCAGATGTGTTAACTCCTTCTCTGCCTGAAGTGAATTATGTAATCACCGGGTGCTACTGTACTGATGCAGAGTCATTTGGATAGTTAAGTGATTTAAATGGTTTAAGTTTATGTTTTAATGTAAACATGAAAGCCATAATTATTTCAAAAACATATTTTATTACCCACTCACTTTTAAAGCCTTGGCTTAGGATTATTATTGGGGTAATCAAGTTGAGCAAGCTCAACCAACTATTTCCAAGTATGGCAGGCAAAGAAGGGAGCTGTGTGTTCTGCGGCATGCACCTGAATGTCTCCTCTGCACTCTGTCTGAGGGTCTGGCACAGGCACAGCTGTCTTACATAATGCTATGAGATCACCCACCAAAGATTAAATGCTGTAATACGTATTTGTTGTCATCAGTCACATTGCATGGCTTTACACCCCAGTTAACAGCTTTCTCCAAGTATCCATTCAAGTGTGAGCTAATGTACTGGTGTGCAGAAAATGCCCCTATTTTTACAAATCTAAAATATTGCCAACCCAGGACTTTGACATGTCAGATTCATTTCTCTCTGGAATACTCAGTGGACACGATGCCACTGCACAAACAGTCTGAACACGATCGGCTTCTGTGTCCTCTTAGTTTTTCCCTCTGTGGATTCGAGCTCGGCTCCTCGTGCTGGAGGAGGAGAGGAACTGCTGGCCAAGTCCTCTAATGCTGGCAGGCTGAGTAAACGGTGTCTCCGGAACCTTATGTTAGCCCCAGCATTTCCATAAGCACCCTTCATCCCCACTGTGTTATTCTTTATGATCCATACCTCCGCTCCAGCTCAAGGGGTCTTCCAGGACCTCTTTCCCTCTCTGTGTCCCGAGCGGCCCCCTGCACCCTCTCAGGTGCCTGTTTACAGCGTGGAGTCCCACACAAGGGCCCACCGGACACATTGTCCTACAAACCAGCTGATGGTTAGTGTAATTAAACAACACAAGGCACTAACACACACACATTTGACATACTGTTGACATCTGTTTTGAAAGAATTGCTGGATGCTTGTCTAACTGTGTGGAGCCTGTGTGTGCCCCCTAAAAAACAGGCTGTTAAATTATTGGACTCTGGTTGCCCCTGATGAAAGTGCTATGCTCAATTTCCATTTTCTGCTCTGTATTGCTGTTTATGTAACGTGTGGCCTATCAACACTCACATAACCTCATGATCTGCAGGAAAAGAACAGCTTCAGAGAGAACTGAGCTGGTTATGACACACGGATAGTTGGAAAAAGACAAACTGATGTTGACCTCCCCTGGTGCATGTGAACCCGTTAGCATTATGTCCCGCTGGTACCCTGTGTGCTGTCATGAAGCTAATGAGTGTTGAATAAAGCATAGGGTACATAGTGTCTTAGCAGGTCTATGTGTACGTGTGTGGGTGTGCTGAACTCCAGGAACCGGCTCCTACAGATGTGACAATCTGTAAGCAGCACTATTAAAGTCTTGCTGCTTTTATCAGATGTTTGCAAAAACAGAGTGTTATAATATGTGTAAGTATAGCCTGAAATTTATGAGTAGAATTCCTAAAAAGTCAAGTTGAAATAAACTTTCCATTGTTTGTGCTGTCCACATTTTCATTTTTTCTTTTCAGAGAAAGCGAAGCCTCTCAAAATAGGCAATATGAACTGAAATTTAATATCACGCACTGTCAACAAGCATACATGTTCCAAGCATGGATGGTTCCAAGTCTTAACAGAGCGGCGTATTTTCAGTAGAGTGGTCAGCTCCAGCAAAACCGTTATTCTCTCATTGAGTGGAGAAATTCTGACAGGCAATCAAAGCCCACTACAAAAGGAGAATGTAAAAAAACTGAAAATGAATCCTTACGAATGCAAATAGCTCATTGCTAAATTGTTTTGGTCTGGCTTTAAGCATTGCCAAGAAGAGGGCTTGAAGTGGGATGGCGTGAAAGCGAGAGATGGAAGGAGAGGGGTTCTGCAGCAGCAGAGAGATGAATTATGGGTAGCTTGTTTGAATAGGGAGCATGTGGCATTTTTTTGTCAGGCAGACGGTTACAAGATATTTCATACCCAAATACATCCGCTAGAAATTCATCTCTAGACACCATAAAACTAAAGCAGGTCATGACAGATCCAGGAAAATTACTCTTTCTTCATTCACCATTGTGATCATGAGTAATGACAATTACACAATGACAATTGAGCCTCACTTTTCAGTTATTCCTCTGAAACATTGGATATGAAAGACCACATCTTGATTGGCCTTGATGTCTATGATAACAACATGTTGCTCTCTCATTCTTACCAATGATTATAAAATATTACATATTCATTGTGGATTCAGATGATTACACTAACTGTACTGTGCCAAGGCCACTGTTTCAGACCACAGGCACAGACTCTTGGCATAGACACTGAATAGAGCCACAGACTGGCATAGACTCATTCTGTTTAGACTGAATTTAACCATTTGTTGTCATACAGTATATGACAAAAACATTCTTGTCTACATATTTTTGTGTATATTTGCTCTGGGGCTATTTTTCATGGTTTGGGTTAGGTGCCTTAGCTCTAATCAAGGCTAATCTTAATGCTACAGTATACAATTATATTTTAGACAGAAGCGTGCTTTCAAATTTATAGCCGTATAGTGAAGCCCCTTTCCTGTTTCACCATCTCAATGCCCCTGTGAGCAAAGTCATAAAGTCCATAAAGAAATGTTTGCGAGTTTGGTTTGGAAAGAACTTGACTGGCATGCAGAGAACTCACATCTCAGTTCCATCAATCACAATCACTAACCTGAATGAATTGGTATGCTGACTGTGAACCAGGCCTTATCGCCCTACATCAGTGCTCAATCCCATGCACCTGAGGCTGAAAGAGAACAAATCCCTGCAACCAGGTTCCAAAATCTTGCAGAAAAATCTTCCTATTATGTATTTATTTAAACTTTATTTAACCAGGCAAGTCATTAAGAAAAAATTCTTATTTACAATGGCGGCCTGGCAAATGGTAAAAGCCTCTTGAGGGAAGGGGGTAGGAGCTAAAAAGAAAAGTCAAAAGTTAAACGACAGCAGTACAGATCCAAACATTTCCAACACACCCACTACTTACATACAGGCACAACAAGCATTACATGTGACAACAAGCATTACATAAATGACATGCAGTCCAGTACACAAGCATTGGGCAGGTAGCTAGCAGACAACAGCATCAGGTAATACAACAACAGAACAAGAGTAGCATACACAAACAGGCAAAGCAAAACAGCAGCAGCATGAGAGCAAGAATATGAATGGGACAACAATAAGCAGCAGACAGACAAGGATTAGGGTATATTAGTGGGTCAGGAAACAGCTGCATGCATCAGTGAGAATGTCCATAATAAAGTCCTTGAAAGCTGACATGGGGATAAAATTGTCCAGTTTTAGTGTTTTTAGCAGATTGTTCCAGTCTTTGGCTGCTGTAGACGGGAATGATGGCCAACCGAAGACGATACTTGTTTTGGGAAATTTCAACAAAATATGGTGAGCAGAACAGGTGTTGTAGACAGCAGATGTAGTTTGTGACACAGGGTGGGGGGGTTTGTGAATAAGTATGAACCAATGAATATTATAACAGGTGTGTAAGGATGGCCAGTTGATAGAGAAATAAAAAGTGCAGTGGTGTGTTTTGAAAGGGGCATTTGTAGAAAACCAGATAGCTTCTGGAGTGTGCCCTTGCATGCCAACCTATATATAACGTCACCATAGTTTAAGTGCTCAAAATAAAGTGAAATACTCTTGTAAATACTAAACTGAAATACTCTTTAATCAAGTTTGGACTCATTGATGCTTCCAGCACCTTATAAAGATTTAGAGCTGGTTGTCTCAATTGCTGCTGCCTGTTACGATCATGTTCTCCTCCTGGATTGAAAAAAAGATGAAGAACAATTTTAATGTTAAAAGTTTCACTTAACAAGGAAAGCAACTGATGTCAAATGCCCCTGTACAGCATGACACTCTTTTAGATACTGTATGTACGTTCATTGTAACTTTAAAAGTCAAATGATGATAAATGATTTTCTCCCTCAGTTGAAATATGCTCTCTGGTGCCTCAGTATTTATTTTGTTGTCATGTTTCATGCCAGTTTGTCCGCAAGGTCTAATTTGATGATGAGCTGTGGTACATGCTAAAGAGTGTGTGTCTTGCCAAGAGGACATGGTTAAGACTTTGTCTGGCATATGCCATGTCTTGCTTTCTGTCTCTTTATCTATAGAGCACAATATGGTATAAATGTCAATTCACTTAGCAAAGCAAGTCAGATTCAGCATCAAATAATAGTACCAGGTACTTTTTTCATTTTTTTGTTTTGTACAAAGACTTACATCCTTTAAAGTTATTGCCTTTTTATAAAGTTAAAAGTAGCACTTATCTACATGTCTTCTAGTTATCTTCAAGATTCTCTCACACTCATGCATGAGATACCCCTCCATTGAGCTTTTCAAACATAATCATGTTACTTGAGAAAATACACAGAGCAATAATCTGATTTATTTCCTCCCTTTTCAAAACAAATCAGATAGGTCTGCTCCTCTGAGACACTTCTATGTGCCTCTTGAAGAGGTTCCAGTCTGGGTTGCACAAGAGTGGTACCAATGGTTCGTTATTGTCTGAGCAGACACTGCTATCTCTGACACTGCCAAAGATTGATGGCATCTTGAAGGTGCTGGACCTACAGGGAAGCACCAGATACTCACTCTTTAAAGATCCACCAGGACTGATTTATGATGAGATAAATGAGATCATGAGTTATTTGTAGGAGACATACTATAGTAATCTAATTTGTTTTCTAGGTTTGGCAAGTAAAGAGGGAGTTTTTGTGTTTGCTTGACTTGAATCCTGCCAGGGCATGTTGTTCTTAATAGAAAATAAGGAAGTACAGCTGTTTAGACAAAGACACTAGAGAATGTGAATGAATGTGGTTTGTTAGCTTTCTTAGCCACATCACAATGGTGTAGTGCACACAGGAAAAAATGGAGAATCTATGTTGTAAATCCTGACACGACCTCAGCCTCTGTGGGTCTCAGTGATGGAAAGAAAGTCTGCAGGAAGAGGAGAGGAGGTGCAAACTTCTCCACCACCATAGCCTCCACACCCTTTGATTTCACTCCGCTCTATGAACATCACACTACAGCGCTTCCTGCGTTGGCAATCAAAATTGCCATTTAGCATAAGTCACAGGAGACAGGGTTTCTCATTTTCCATATCAAACAACACTGTCTGCTTAAACACAGTTAATATGAGTGACTGTGTCAGACCGTGATGTAAACTCCCATCCATGAACAAAAACCACATGTTAGCTGTTTGCTCATACTGACCGACACAGATCACTTCCTCCTGCACTTCCTGAAAATAATTGTTTGTTTTATGGAAAGAAATGTGGCAAATGGAACTGCACCATGTGTTATTTTATATCAAAGGTCCTCTCCTTGCCACCACTCCAAAACACAATCCTAACATGGACAAAACAGCAAGCACTAACTGTCCCACCCTATAATAATGAGTTGGGTAATTGTATATTTAAAAGGGTCGCTTCACATATCTTTATGATGGTTGTGTGAGGTTGTATTCCAAAACATGAACTGAAGGTTCACTAATTCTTTGTCAGTGATGTGTTAGAATACAGATTGTGTGTAGCAGGACATACAAAACTAAGGTGGCACAAATTGATTATGATGTCAACTGGAACAATATTATAAGTCCTGCTCAATGTTTATATCTATGACATAATTCCACAGGGGGGTTTCAAAAGAGTGGAAACATTATTCTGAGCTAACCAGTGGAACATCACACAAAAACTGTGGAATATATTACATGCAAATTACATCTTTTTCCATTTTGTTTTGGACACAATTAAGTTCTTTGTGCATTGCAAAGTTCTCTGATGACAGCCTTGTAAAACGTGGAGCATCAGTTTAGGAAGGGATCAGGATTATTAAAATGTTAAGCAGAAACTGTCAATTTCCTTTTAGGGTCAAATGACCACAGCCACAGGGTTTCTGTAAACTTAGACAAAATATCTTCTAGTGTAAATACTCTACTGTGAATAGAGAGATGTGAGGCAGATTATGTGTTGACCACAAAGATGGTTCCTTGACTTGTTGGAAATGTCACCTTTGTCCACTGTGTTCTCTCGGAAAAAAGTTGATTTATAGTTACTTTGCATGAGTTTTTTCCCCCCCAGACGCCATTTGCTCTTGTTATTCAAAGAAAAATATTTACTTGGTTACTTACTTCCAATTTTTTTTGCAACTGAATGATTAATGATCTGTTTTGATGCTTGATGCTTTGGGTCAAATTGAAGAGCATGCAAAATTACAGTCATATTATTTGTCTGCGACATTTTGGATTTAGAGCGAAGCTGTGGTCAGCATGTTGGTGTTGAGGGCGATGTTATAGGAAAGACCGGCTGAATAAGAAGCCCAGCCAATGCTCAGACACAATGTTCCGCTGTGTTTCAGCAGATGATGGCAATGAACAGGGGAAGAGATTTTCTGGAGAATTGCATTTGTTTGCTTCCAAGGAATTCTACCTTACTGCGTGTCATCTAACAAAGTGACTGCAGTTTGCATGTAGAAACCTCCAGAGTGCTGAGCTGTATCTGGCGGTAGCGGAAAGAACCTTGTGGGAGGTCATTCTGTGGGTTTGCGTACGTGCAGAATGTGAATAAACTCAGAGCTGAAAAACTGTCAGCCTGTACACATTTTTTTCCTTTAAGGGGTGAAACTCTGCAGGTCGAGGGCTGTGGGGTATGCAGAGCAGAGAACGAGGGACTCGGGGTGAAAGGGAGTCTTTTAGTTGGACAGATTTCATGGATGTTTTGGGAAGCACTGATGGAAACGGGGGAGATCAGGCGGCCCATTCCTCCCTCTAAGGTCTTTGCGGTGGCAGAGCAAAGAGAGAGAGAGGGAGAGAGAGCTTGTACAGTACAGAATATCTTCAGCCAGTTCTGTATAAATCTCAGTGAAAACAAGCCTCCTTTAGAGTTCACCCACAGTGCTGCTGCTGCAAGTACGCAGGTAGACTCCAAACCGCTCACTGAGGCAATGCTCCCATGGGACAGAGAAGGAGACAAAAAAAGGAAAGTTGGGGATGAAAGTGATAAGCTGCTAACACAAATGTACATGTATGTAGCATACTTGCAGCAAGGTCTGAGCACTCGGTGGTTTTGGATTTCCTGAAATAAAGAAAGTGGAATGGAAACTGTTACAACCTCAAGTCAGGAGGAAGATTTTTGGTCAGGTTTCTTGACTACATTTATTGGAATAGATAGAAATCTCATATGATTTTATTGGAAATCCTACAGCACTGAAGATGATATACAGGTGGAAGAAAATAATGGAAAGCTTAATTACCATTGCAGACACTGTTACAAACACAGGTGGGTCATGTCAGGTTGTATGCCATTAAGCAGTATTTGATAACCAAAAGTGTCTGGTAATCATTGCCTCGGTATGTAAGAGTTCAAACATGAGACAGTTAGGAGGGTGTGGTGTTCTTAAAGTATCAAAAGTAAAAATAAGATTCTGCACATTGAGAAATGTGCAGAATCTAGAGTGTAGAAAAATGAAATATTGAATAATTAAACCTTTTTGGGCCTCAAACAGTTATTTGAATTAAAGTCTTTCAGAAGTTTAGAGGGTAAATCTCTCTTTGGTGGAACTAACAACTCAAAAACAATTGAAATGTGACAAAGAGCAATTTAACAATTTAACAATTTTTGAATTTGATAAGGTTATCATATGTTTTTTATATATAAAATTTGAATCTGAAAAGTACCCATGATTGTCAGATAAATGGAGTGTAGTGAAAAAATACAATACCTTCCTTGTACAAGTTATGTGCCTTTATTTTTATCTCTGTTTAACTTAAGTACATTGTTCAAGTAAATGTACTTTTAAAAATTACTTTCCACCACTTCTACCAGAGCTCCAACACATACAGTACCAGTCAGAAGTTTGGACTCACTTTCTCATTCAAGTGAATGGAAAGGTTTTGACTGGTACTGTATGCCAAACCCAAACCGCAACAAAAAAAAGTAACAACGTGGGTTACAGAATGAAACCAATCAAGGGATGTGACAAACACATGGGCTGACAAATATTGCTTATTGGCATAAGGCAAGGCAAGTTTATTTGTATAGCACATTTCAACAACAAGGCAATTCAAAGTGATTTACATAAAACATTAAAAGCATTAAGACAAAGTGCAAAAGAAACACATTATAAAAGGACATTTAAATACAATTAAAAATAGTTATTTATCTTTTAAGTTTTTTGTCTTTTTTAAATTATTAAAGTAGAGTGAAGAGAATAGAAAATACAAATAAGCTAAAATAGAATAAGATGTTAAAAAACATACATAAAATACAAGAATAAAAATTACAGTGCAGTATAAAAAATGAATCAAAAGCCTCAGTTTGATTTAATCAAAGGCAGCGGCACACAGGAAAGTCTTCAGCCTTGATTTAAAAGAACTGAGAGTTGCAGCAGACCTGCAGTTTTCTGGGAGTTTGTTCCAGATATGTGGAGCATAAAAACCGAACGCTGCTTCTCCATGTTTAGTTTTCACTCTGGGAACAGAAAGCAGACCTGTCCCAGACGACCTGAGAGGTCTGGATCGTTCATAATGTAGCAGCAGATCAGAAAAGTATTTTGGCCCTAAACCATTCAATGCTTTATAAACGAACAGCAGTATTTTGAAATAAATTCTTTGACAGACAGGAAGCCAGATCTGAGAACTAGAGTGATATGATTCACTTTCTTGGTCTTAGCGAGGACTCGAGCAGCAGCGTTCTGAATCAGCTGCAGCTGTCTGATCGATGTTTTAGGGAAACCTGTGAAGACACCGTTACAGTAGTCGAGTCTACTGAAGATAAATGCATGGACCATTTTTTCCAAATCCTGTTGAGACATAAGTCCTTTAATTCTTGATATATTCCTAAAGTGATCGTAAGCTGACTTTGTAATTGCCTTAATGTGGCTGTTGAAATTCAGGTCTGAGTCCTTGACTACACCAAGATTTCTGGCTTGGTTTGTGGTTTTTAACATTATTGATTGAAGCTGAGCACTGACTTTTAATCGCTCTCCCTTGGCTCCAAAAACAGTTACTTCAGTCTTGTCTTTGTTTAATTGAAGAAAATTCTAGCACATCCAGTTGTTGATTTATTCAATGCACTTACTTGGTGTGTGTATTGGACCAGAGTCCCCTGGTGATACGGTTATGTAAATTTGTGTGGCGTCTGCATAATTATGGTAACATAATTTGTTGTTTTCCATAATCTGAGCCAGTGGGAGCATGTAGATGTTGAACAGAAGAGGCCCCAAAATGACGCCTTGGGGAACTCCGCATGTCATTTTTTATCCATTCAGATGTGTAATTACTTATAGACACAAAGTAGTCCTTTAAACCTGCCGTGCAGAACTTTTACGTGTAAATGAACATCCGTTACATTCAAGCTCTTGCCACATGAGTTCACACAATGCTGATTAAGCCTATCACTGTCAAGTAAATCTCTCTGTATTTCACAGTATACTGGAGATTCTAATCTGGTGTCTGGTTTAACATTCCCGCGCTTTCAGGTCAAACTGGCTAACTTCCAGTTAGCTCTCTGCTAACTTGAATGAGGATAAAATAATGTAATTGTGTGACTCATCTAGACTTTCCAAATGTTATTGGACTGAATGGATCAAATTCTGATAGTGAAACAAATCATTTTGTTGGGATTGTGTCATGCTCAAAACAATTTAGCGACTGTTTTACAGCCGCAACAGTAGCAACAGAGTAGGCTATGGTGGAGCCTATGACATAAGCATGTGCTGTCTGCTGACAGTGTTTTTGTAATTACTCTCACTGCCAGAAGGGAGTGACAAAAGTCCCGCACTCCAGCTTTAAGTAGGATTCAATCCAGTTTAGTACTGTGCCAGAAAGTCCCACCAAGTTTTCCAGTCGGTCTAGTAATGTGTTGAGGTCGACCATGTCGAATGCAGCACTGAGATCCAGTAATACTACGACTGAAACTCTGCCACTTAAGTGGATGTCATTGAAGACTTTAACAAAAGCAGTCTCAGTGCTGTGATGTTGTCAAAATCCTGAGTGGAAGACATTAAAACAGTTGTTTATTGCCAAGAAGTTGTTCAGCTGTTGAAAAACAGCTTTTTCAATGATTTTCTCAAAAACGGAAGGTTTGATATGGGCCTACAATTGTTCATTAGTGAGGTGTCTAGATTGTTCTGATTTAAGAGTGGCTTGATGACAGCAGTTTTCAGGGCCTGTGGGAACAAACGTGTTGACAATTTGTAGAAGATCTGAGGCCAAGCAATTTGAAACATTTTTGAAAAAGCTTGATGGCAGAATATCAACGTAGCAGGAGGAGGATGTCAGATGTTGTATAATGTCCTCCAAGTTTTTCTGGTTAATCGGATAAAATTGTGTCATGGTATTTGAATTGATTTTAAGTGGACACAGAGACAACACATAGCCTGTACCTGCTTGTCTAATCTTCTGGGTTTTGTCAGTGAAGAAGGAGGCAAATTCATTGCAGGACCTGGTGGATAGAAGTTTAGAGGCTACTGACACAGGAGGCTTTGTTAGGCCGTCAACGGTAGCAAACAAGGCTTGTGCATTATTATTGATTTTGGCGTTGCATTTCTCAGTTTCAAATTATAAATGCAAAGTCTCTTTTTATAGATGTCATAATGAACCTAGAGATTTATTTTTCGCTACCTGTGTTCAGCTTTTCGACACTCTCTTTTTTTTTAATTCTTACCAGCGTGGCATTTCTCCATTGAGATCTTTTCTTGCCAGAGACAACCTTCACCTTAGTGGGTGCAATGGCATCAATAACATTTGTGATTTTAGAATTTAAATTATCTACATGCTCACTTGCTGAGACCCAAGAGAGGGTGGGTGTGGAAGAGAAGGCCTGAATAAATATTTGACTGGCGTTTTCAGTAATATACTGTTTTATGATTACGTCTGTTTGAACATTTGTATGAACAGAGATAGCACTGTCAAAGAAAACACAGGAATGATCAGAGAGAGCAACATCAGTCACCACAACCTTAGAAATGTTCAGACTCTTTGAGATGATTAAGTCCAGAGTGTGAATGTACATTATTGTTTATGGACTATGTCACACAGTTCCTTAGTCCTGGGGGTTGTCAGCATGGATGTTAAAATCACCAACAATAACTGCACAGTTAAAGTCAAGTCAGATTATAGGCAGCTGTTCAGCAAAGTCATCAAAAAACATTGCACAGTATTTAGGTGGCCTGTAGATATATAGGAACATAGTTTGAGAAGAGGAGTTCAAGTGAAGAGCCGCGTATTCAAAAGAATCAAAATTTCCATAAGATATCTGCCTGCATTGGAGGGAATCATTCCAATCAAATGGAATCAAATGGCAACTCCACCCCCTTTCTTATGGACTCTAGCTTCACACATAAAACTGAAGTTGGGAGGGGTTGACTCGATATGAACAGCTGCACTGTTATCTTGGTCTAACCCAGTTTCAGTTAAAAACATACAATCAAGATTGTTCTTCAAATCATTGATTTAAAATGTTTTTCCTGCCAAGGACCTGACGTTTAATAAAGGTAGATTTAGTGTGTTAAAAGTATTATCTGCCCAATTTCTTAACAGGCTGCGGCTGATGAGGAATGAATGCTAAATTTGATACATTTGCAAAATCGGTTGGGTGTTTCCTGTTTCTATTCTTTTTCTATTACCTATTAAAACAGAAATTGAGGAAGCTACTGGCACATAGGGCCCCGGCTTGTCCCGGGAAGAGTCCTTAGTGCCATTAACCTCGCAACCTGGACCCAGAAGATACCAGTTAGAGCTAGATTAGATTCTAATGCCCTCGTGTAGGGGTGGGGGGGTGAGTGTCATAACTGTGATTATTGTGTCAAAACTAGCTGAGGACTTAAAAGTGGACTTGTGTCACTTTTAAGACTTTAAAGTGATTATTCATGATTCACTCCTTATGCCAAAATGGTAATGTTTTATATCTCTAGTCTCTTCTGTACTTATTATGACAGTTAAAGAGATGAAAAACAGCTCAGTGTTTTGGTAAATGGGAGTTAACACTGACTGTGCTGAATCTGAATGTTTCATAAAAAAAAAACACGATATTGCGGTCAAAAGTACACAGTGATCCATGTTAAACATTGATGAGAAAAGCTTGTGGCTGCTTACTGTTGCCTGTACTGATGTAGTGAGTCACAGCCTGCTTGTGAGGACTTGACCTCTCTGGCCTCTGTGATTCATAACACTTTGGCTGCTCTGGATGATGCACCCCACAGAATCAGTTATAAATCATTTTATAATGTTCATTGTCAATTTAGGGCTTTAGTCACACTGTAGAGTACATGTATTACACAGGACTGTCATGTTCACTATGAAAACATTATTTAGCTATTCAATACAGCTTATTGCTCAGACAATGTGGTTTTCATTATAAATCATGTTGTAGAATGATATATATATATGTGTGTAATGAAGAAATAAGACCAACAACAAAAAAAAACAACAATTGAAATTAGTGGCTTTTAGACATATGACATGAGTTATTACTCATGATTTATTTGCACACTGTATTTATTTGCACACTGTATTTGTAATAAGCTCAAACATGAAAATTTCATTACATACAAGGATAATTGAGTGTCTGGATGAATTATTGTTCAATTGAGACCAAACAACTGGCACATGATTTCTCCCCATCAGCGAAAAAAGCACTTCTGTTTATCACCACCGGTTTATATTGCAATTTAGAGTTACTCCACCAAATACCCTCATATAAATAACAATACATACTTAAGGTTTAATATGAGCTGTGGTTTTTGTTCACCACATCAAAGCTTTTATAACATTTTTTTTTTCCTGTTTCTTACATGGTGTAACACAGCCAGTACATATATGTTTGGGTTTTCTCAGTCTCTTGCAGTCACAAATTTTGAGAGTAAAATAGCTTAAACAGTTCAGATATGACTCACATGCTGTCTAATGGCATTTACAGGATACTTTTTATACATGAACTGACATATTTTGTGACTGAGTGAAATAACAGTATTGTCTTTGGTTAGAATTTTAAATGTCAGCAGAAATAAGAAAGCTTATCATTTGATCCAAACTGAGCACAGCATTTTTGACGTTAATAAAAGCTTATTACATGAAAATCCTCTGTGATACAAGGCATAAATATTTATTTTAGAACACATACCTTATATTACATTGCTGTTGGAGAAAATTTTTTCATTGGTCTTTAAGTAATTCTCCCCTGAGTTTGGCAGTGATCTTGTAATCTAAAGGCTTCAGTGTTAAACCATAGGAGCAGTTTAGAGACAGGTCTTCATCGGGGCCTTTCTCAAAGCTACATTGGTGAAGAAGAATTGCAAAGAACAAAAATATCTCTACTTTGGCAATTTGATCCCCAATACATCTTCTCTTCCCTGCTGAGAAGATCATAACGCTGTTGGTGAGATCCTTGTCCAGGGAGCCATTTTCGTCTAGGAAGCGTGAGGGGTCAAAGATATGTGGATCCTTCCACTTCAGGGGGTCATGATTGATAGACCACTGATTGATGAAGACCACCATGTCTTTGGGGATGTGGAGACCTTCGATAGTGACGTCTGAGGTTGTGGAATGCGGGATGGTGACGGGGACAAAGCTTGTGAATCGCATTGTTTCATAGATGAATGCGTCTAGGTAAGCCAAGCAACCTCTGTCCTCCACAGATGGCAGCCTTTTTCGCCCCACCACCTTGTCAATGAGCTTCTGGAGTTTCGTCTGGAGTTCAGGATGTTTTGCCAAGAGAAGGAGAATCCAGTGAAGAGCAGTGGAAACAGTATCCAGACCTGCGCCAATCAGATCTGACACTGTTCCTTCTGTGTGACCTTTAGTGAGTCCGTTGTCACTGTCAGCCTTGTCAATCACACCAATAATGGCATCACTCATATCCCTTGTTACCTCTGGATCAAAGGTCTCTCTGTGCTCTTCCACCTTACTCTGGACAAACCCAAAGAACTCTTGGTTCAGGTCTTTGAAGTTCTTGAAGATACTGCGGACTGGATTGGGGAAAGACTGAAGCCATGGCATTACGTCTACCAAGCTGCCAGCCCCCACTGTCTGTCCAAACTGATCTATCCTCTGTAACAAGGCTCTAAACTCAACATCATCATGTCCATAACGTTTTCCAAAGCACAAGGCACAAATCACATTAGCTGCAGCTACTGTCAGCTCATGAGCAGGGTTGAAATACTGGCACTGAGCACTGAGTTTAAGGAAAATCTCAACTAGGTCTGTGGCTTCAGCCACAATTTGCTGCTCAAAGACTTTTTTTGTCTGGCTGTTGGCAGATGAGAATGCTCTGATTGTTGATTGAGCAATCTTTCTGTGCATCTTCCACTGTTTGCTGTAATTGGTGAAAGTCATACTTTTCCCCCCTGAGACAGCCTGAAAAGACACAAAGTTTGGTCTGCCTGCAAACTCTGTGCTGTGCTGTACCAGAGCCTGACGTATTGCCTTGTCTCCATTCAGAACCACAATATCGCTGCAACCTAGCCGTATCTGGTACACATTGCCATATTTTTTAGCTAGTTTGGCAAAGGTGATGTGAGGCATTTGGCCCAGCTGCATGGCGTTGCCCACCACGGGCCAGGCAAAGGGTCCTGGCAATCTTCTCTTGAGCCTCAGGTTCCTGACCCACAGACAGGCTTCCAGACAGACAAGGAAAATAAAGGAAGCAACCAGAGCAGGCTGGACCTGTCCACTCCATTCTCTCATGATGCTGCTGCCCTTCACACCAAACTCAGTGTCCACTTGAGTCATCGTGTTATCTTGTAGTTCACCTATCATCCACTGTGTCCAAGAAAAAGCCAATTTTCACTTAAAACTGGAAACCATTTGAAGAGGCTCTTCTTAGTAGAGTCTTAAATATATTAAATTCAAATTCTTTTTGTTGTTGTCGTATATTATAATAAGATTGACAAAATATCCATAGCAAAAAAAAGGACTCCAAGCAGCGCTCACATGCTGTTTCACCCCTCCTCCACTGAAGTCAGTGAGAAGAGCTCGATCAGGTTGAGTGGTTGGCTGTAACGCAGACGCTTCAGATGACCACTTTAGAAGAATGCAGATTCAAGCCTTAACACTTCGCTTATATGTATCTCTATGGTGGGAGGGGTCAGCGACTCAGGTTTTTTATTATCTCTCCCCTCCCATTTTGACCACAGCCTGCAGACCTTAGTCCTATTCCCACTCAGGCCTGCTTCCAGCAGTGTCCCTTGTAGGATGACGGAAAAGGAGAGCAGCTACTTAATAGGCCCTGTTGCCAAAAACTACAGATTTACAGTTTTATTGCCAAAGAACATAATAGAGATTACCATGACACTATTTAAAGATAAACAACTCCACATACCAATTAGTTCATGTTTAAAAATAATGCACTTCATCAATGTGATGGAATGGATGGAAGTTTACATTGGTAGCATAACGGGTAATTAATGGACAAAAACTGAAGTTGATTGTTTTTTCCTCTGAGGTTATATGGCTTTGCTGTTTGCACTTTCCTATGGACTTTGCACTTTGCTTTTGACTTTCCATGGCCATTTTAAACATGATTCAGTGTCTGTTATTCACAGCCAAGCTGTTTATAACAATCCAGGGAAAAGGGCTCTGGGATATCACCATGAAAGCTGTGGGTTTTTTGATTCAAACACTGAACATACACAAACAGCACCATTTATTATGCTCCATAAAACATATATTTTATACAGTGTTAATGTTGGCATAATAGCCTTTTAAAGAAAGGTCATTGAGATAATGTAGCTGTTTGGATTGTGGCTGCATCAAAATAGAATTCAGAACAGAGGATTCTTGCTATAAATATGCTTATGTGGGTGTTTGTGCAACAAAATGTTAAAACTTAAAAAAACATCAGCTTGGATTTTAGTGATAAGTCAAGTATTCCAGAGTTCTCTATTTTTATAACAATGAGTAATGATGACAAACATCTAAACAATGGTGGTACCACATGTCACATTGTTGGCACATATCTGACAGTGCTGACGCTGGCTAAATAATGCATTGAGACTGAGACATTAGTTTCAAATTGTAGTCAGACATATACATAGTAGAAAACTGCTGAATAGATGTAAAAATTTAATCCACACACACAAACTGACATTTTACACTGACCATTGACAGTTCATTTTATTCATTTCAGATTTAGCTTATTTTTCCATTTTCCATCATATAAAGCGAACACATTGATAACAAAGTATCCTCTATCATGAATGCTTAAACATTCAAGACCCACTCTTGCCTTGACACAGACAGAGACACACATCCATAGGGTATTATAGCATCAATTCTTGAATAAGAGAGTGTAGTGAAATCCATGTAGCTTTGAAAATCTTACTTTGTAAACTTTGTAAACAAACATGGTTATGATAATGCCTCGTGTGAAAAAAATGCTGCACATCTGTATCGTGTGAACTGATGAGACTTGTGTTTGGCATTGGGGTAGCCTCAGTGCTTGTACAGTAAAACAGAACCCTGGATACATAAAGTTTGAGAAGTGTTCATGGTTCATGGCAATGTCTCTTCTTCACTGATGGATACTCCTTGATGAAAGAGTTCCTCTTCGCTTCCCAGCTTCTCTTTTTTTCTTTTCATCAACATTCTTTGTTTAATGTGTTCATATGCTTTGAGTACAGTAGATAGTGAAATAGATTAAACTTCATTACATTTATTTTCATACCTGAAATATGAACTTATAAAAAAATATTTTGTAACTGCATTATGTGTCAAAGGTTAAATATATTTTTACATATTAAAATTGAGAACAATTAGTCATCAAGTGACTTCATAACATTCACAAGCATTTCATATACATTTATGTTAGTTTAAATTTACATTTAGGGGATGTAGCTAATTCCTGCACATGTACATGCTCAATATTGGATGTAAAACAAGCACACAACTCAGAATTACAATTATGTATAAAATCTGATCAAGTATATTTTGTGAAGCAGAACTGTAATACCTTTTGCACTGATCCCAACAGTCCATGAGCTTGAATTCTACCTGTAGCTAACATTACATCTTTGAAATCATATTCTCAGCCCTGCACCAACAATAATTCAAATACAGACCATGTTAAGATATTCATTAAATATCATCATTAAATATGAAAGTCTTACAACAATAGGATTTAGTGCACGTATGCTGATACTCACTGTTTAATGTTATTGGTGGGGAAGTGTTTAGTCTTTTCTGGCCTTGAGTCACAGTATTGGGATGTTCATGCTGGGGAAACTAAGCCAAGCAGCTTTCCCCTGAGCTTGGCGCTGACACAGAATCGGAGGGGCTTCAGCGAGAGCCCGTAGGAGCAGTCAAGAGTGAGGGGCTGAGAGGGGTCGCTCTCAAAGCTACACTGGTGCAGCAAGACTGCCGTGAATAAAAACACTTTCACCTTGGCTATCTGGTCACCAATACATCGCCTTTTACCCATTGAAAAAATCATGACATTGTTGGTCATGTCTTTATCAAGGGCCCCTTTTTCATCAAGGAAGCGTGTGGGGTCAAAGATATGTGGGTCCTTCCATTTCAGGGGGTCATGGTTGACAGACCACTGATTGATGAAGACCACCGTATCTTTGGGGATGTGGAGACCTTCGATAGTGACGTCTGAGGTTGTCGAATGCGGGATGGTGACAGGGACAAAGCTGGTGAAGCGCATTGTCTCATAGATGAAGGCGTCCAGGTATGCCAGGCTGCTTCTGTCCTCAATTGATGGCAGTCTGTCTTGGCCTACCACTTTGTCTATGAGCTCATGTAGTTTAGCTTGTATGTCCGGATATTTAACCAGGAGCAGGACAATCCACTGCATGAAGGTCGATGCTGTGTCTTGACCTGCTCCAATTAAATCTGTGACAGTTGCTTCTACAAACTCTTTGGTCAGTCCGCTGTCCTTCCCGTGCTCAATCACATTGATGATGGCATCACTCATGTCCCGGGTCACGTCAGGGTTAAAGGACTCTCTGTGCTGCACCACTTTATCTTTCACATAGGCGAAAAACTCCTCGTTCAGGTTTTTAAAGTTTTCATAGACACTGCGGACCGGGTTAGGGAAGGACTGAAGCCAGGGCATGACATCTACCAAGCTACCTGCCCCTATTGTCTCTCCAAACTTGTCCACCCTTCCCAACAGGGTCCTGAATTCCAGGTCATCATGTCCGTATCGCCTCCCAAAGCAGAGAGCGCATATCACATTAGCAGCAGCTACTTTAAATTCATGAGCAGGGTCAAAATACCGTCCATCAGTGCTGTGGCGCAGAAATACCTGCACCAGTTCCATGGCCTCAGCCGTAACATGCTGCTCAAAGGCTTTTTTGGTCTGACTGTTTGCAGAGGAAAAGGCTCTAAGGCTGGACTGGGCAATTTTCCTGTGCGCTTTCCACTGTTTGCTGTAATTAGTAAATGTCATGCTCCTGCCTCCAGAGATCATCTGGAAAGAGGCAAAGTTTGGTCTGCCTGCAAACTCTCTGCTGTGCTGTATCAGAGCCTGACGTATCGCCCTGTCTCCATTCAGAACCACAATGTCACTGCAACCTAGTCGTATCTGGTACACATTGCCATATTTTTTGGCTAGTTTGGCAAAGGTGATGTGAGGCATTTGGCCCAGCTGCATGGCGTTGCCCACCACTGGCCAGGCAAAGGGTCCTGGCAGTCTTCTCTTGAGCCTCAGGTTCCTGACCCACAGACAGGCTTCCAGACAGAAGAGGAAAATAAAGGAAGCAACCAGAGCAGGCTGGACCTGTCCACTCCATTCTCTGATGATGCTGCTGCCCTTCACACCAAACTCAGTGTCCAGTGCCATTGTGACAAATTTTCTGCGCACGTGTTCCTCAAAAAAAAGGACAAAAAAAGTCTTTTCAACAAAATGTGTTCAGTGATTGAATGTTTGGATAAAAAATAATTAATAAAGCTCTTGTATATCCATGTCAGATGAGAAAAATATTTCAGATGTGTTAATCAAATACCAGTGAGGTCATTATGATAAAGACTTAATGAAAAAAAATGACAAATGAAGTGAGTTAGGGTGAAGTTTTTGCCTTTAGTCAGTCTTTTCATCAAGATTTAAGGTTTAAGTGCCTGCTTTTTGCTTCACTCCAGCGTCTTATATGTTTTGCAGTTGGTGGGCAGGGCTCAGGATAACTTTCATACTCCTCCCATTGTGGTAGCCCTGCAGACCCCACTACATTATCTCTCCTCTGTCGGCCGCTTCTAGGAGGCGCGCGCTTGTGAGCGTTGAGGGACACCGTGAGCGTGCAGCGTGAACGACCGCCGTCCACTCCAGAGAAAAGACTCAGCAACTGGTGACCGATTCAGTAGGAAACGTGTCGAGCCAATTTGTTTTACTAATTGGAGGACTGGCAGCGTTTGCACATTTCAAAGTGTATCTTTCTAACATGATTTATTTTCTGGCTGCAGAAGACTCAGCGGGCGCACGCGTGCCAGAAAAAAATGTTTGCATAGCTACGGTTTGTCTAACTCTAGACTTGAGTTTACAATTGAATTGAATTTGTGCAAAATCTCTTTATGTGTAATTATATTTCCAGCTACGTGACCATAACACTATTTGTGTATCCAGTTAACGGTCTGTGTTTTGATCCGGTAAAACTTAGTTAGAGATCAAAACAGTTTAATTCTCTGCAAAGAAACTTTGAGTCAGTGAATTTAACCAGATGAAATCTGCATGCAGCAACGTGTCTTTAATGATACGCTTTAATATATGTTTAGTCTAGAACAAGAAATTCAGTAATCTTTAAAACCAACGTTTTCATTTTGTTGTAAACCACTGCAAAGATTAATTTTGTTCGTTTTGTTACTTTGTAATATGAATAAAATTTCTGCTAAAACTAAAGTTGAGAGAAAGTTACGCACCACTTAACCCCGTCCAAAGACTCAGCCAACCGAATTTTATACGTTTTATTTGATTTAAGCACACGCACAAATCATCAGTCATTCATTTCTAATTTTTAGAATTTAACACGGAAGATAAACTTTTAAAAGAAAATATCACAGCTAAGTCTGTAGGTATTTAAAAGGAAAAATGACCACAGATATGATAACACATTACAAAATATCACCAATATCAAGATCAGTATAAGCTCAGTGATCCCTATGGAAATATTAGTCTTATATTTGATTTGTTTCTTTCCTTCATTCAGTCACACTTATTATTCACTTTGGCATCTGGAAGTAGCAGAACATAACTTGACGAATGCTCATACAACAAACTAGCACAATATTTCAGTGCTGACAAGCCATAAAATATTGATATTTTAATCTGCTTTTACTGAGTTGAAACTTCACGTGCCCACTTAAACAGTCACCCTCCTTTCAAGCTACAGTCCTCAGAAATATTGGGGAGAATCTGAAAGAAAAATAGAGAAAGCAAACAACGAAAGTCTGAGGTCAAATCTTGGTCATATTTAACTGCTTGCCTCAGGTAATAAATCCCAAGCTCTTTGTTTTTTGTTTTTGTTTGGTTTTTTCATAGTTGCACAATCATGTTATGCACGAGACAAGATTATTTTGTTGTGTATGCTCCATCATCTAATAGATAGTTAGATGGATGGATGGATGAGTGCATGTGTCGTTGGCATTGATCATAAGAATCCATTGAAATTCCTGTTGTATTAATTTATTGAACTTTCAGTTCAAAGTAATTTGATTTCCCAAAGCAAAACATTTTCCTCCTCTGTGCCGAATACAAAATTTGTTTCTTGTTTTCCGACCGACTGTGAAGTTTATTTTTGCAGGGACGTAATGACCCTAATTGAAGGTACTAAAACATTTCCGAAGTAAGTCAGAGGGGCAAAAACTTCACTACCACATAAGCACAGTCAGTCATTATCAGCAGGAGAGGAAGAGAAGGAGGAGGGATGAGGAAAGGAGAGGACATTAGCAGCTCTGGGTATTGAAAAATGATATCAAATTGACTTTTAAAAATGTATTTCACATCAAATATTAGATGAATGTTAACCATGGGGTCTATTTTTGACCCATCATAAAAACTAATGATAAAGGTAAATTTATTTTTACATTCACCGTCAGAGGTAAAGTCACACAGCGCACGTCTCATTAGTCAAATAAAACATTAACCATGCTCTGTATCTTTATATTTCACCATAAAGTTTAATGGGTTTTTGCACCTAACAGCTTTTGTTACTGATTTTACAACCCTTATACAGTATTATGTGACTTAATCTACAAAGCAAACACTTTACTGCTCCGAAAGATGTGACAGAAAGCTTTTTTATTCACTTACACTTTCACTCACAAACTGTTATACTGTAGGGAATAACTAACAGGTCTTATAGACGCTGCATGCCTAAACTGTGACAACAAGCAGAAAGGCAACAATAAAAGAAACTTAAGTGTAACTACATTATGTGTTATGTGTCATTCTTCCACAGTAATGGTCCTTACACACGCTTTTACAGATGTAGAGAGTTTTGCTGGTTCAGAGCTCTGCCTGAGAGCTGTTTGTCTTGAGAAATGCGGTGTGGCTGAGCACCAAAGCCTCCAGAATGATTCCTCGGTTAACCAGAGACATAGCAATGTCTTCGAATACACTGCCTGCACTGGGGATGACTGTTTCTTCTCTCCTCTATTCCTATAGGGGGAATCCCGCCCCCCCCTCCACCTCCACCAACACCACCACCTCCTCCTCCTCCTCCTCCTCCTTGCCTGAGTCTGCTCCTCGCACACATGTGGCCACTCGCATCCCCATCACGCTAATTAGAGCCAGGTTTGTGGCTGAGGGAGGGGGTGGTTGGGTGTTGGGAGGGGAGGGAGTGTAGGTTGTGTGTGTGTGTGTATGTGGGAGGGGTTGGAGGGGTGGGGGTGGTGGTGGGGTGTCGTGTGTGCATTTTGCGTGTGGCTGCTGTGTTTGCCTGTGATTACCCCTTGTAACCTGGCTGTGAAAGGTTGGCCCTGACCCTGCGTTGACTCTGGTTGAGGGGGTGGTATTCGGAGGTGGGGGCGGGAGGAGGGAGGCGGGGATGGGGTCTATATGTTGCTGCATGTCATGCACTAGCGGGTGGGCGCTCACTGTGTGGAGACAGGACCAATGGTAGAGCAGGCTGTCCCGGCTCTGGAGCTAATCATTGTTTACTAGTCTCATTTCCACTTCTCAGTGAGCTACTGTCACGCACACCACCGACAGGGAGGAAGGAAGAGGGAAAGGGGGTAGGGGTTTGGGGTGTGAGGCAGGGAGGGGGGCAGCAGGGAGAGGAAAGCCAGGGGTCCAACAGGCAGTTGGGGAGCTGTTGGGACTTAGGGAAGGGAAGAGCAGAGAGAACACAGGAATCTGAATGAAGATTAAGCTTCTTTTTCTTTCATGAGAGAACAAAGGTGAGCCAAGACTGAAAAAGCTGCACCCAAAAACAACCCAGACAAACCAGTAAACAGACCAACAAAAACATATTCTGGGCCAGAGCCATCTCAGGCAGCCAGGAGGTAACCACCGGACATTGCTAGTTTGAGATGGTGATGTTTGAAATGAGAGAGTTTTCATCTGCCAGACCACAATATGCGGAAAGAGAGATACTTGGAAAAATTGTCATTGTTTGACCTGATTGTTGTTTGTGTGTAAAAAAAAAAAGCCTGAGAAAAATGACCAGCAGAGGCACAATTTACTTCAGTGGGCTTATACAAACTTGTCTGGTGGTGAAAGTGGTGTAAGCAGTATTTTGACATATGTGTAAGAACAACTCTGCACTGTTGAATTTAACTCTCAAGGCTTGCAGGTCATATTTTGACATGGTCTTGATTATGTTAAAAAATGAAAAGGAGACAAATTAATTATGCCGAATTTGGTTTTGGTTCTAAACAAAGTTCATTGTATGAAGTCTGAAAATGTAAAACCATTGAAATATCACTTTCCATGTATTTTTATGTGTACATTGTTTCAAAAACACCACTGTGGATCATATGTGTTTAAACATGCCTTCATAATCTAAAGGAACGCAGCATCAAAATGACTATGGCCTTGTACACCATGATCGTTCTGCTGACAGTTTGTGTTAACCACAGTTCATCCATAGCACAATGAACCACTGCTACACAAAAGGAAATTATTGAATTATTGAAAATTCAATTTCTTGTTTGTGTTCTTGTCAAAACCTCATGTCTGAAAGGATTTTTTACAACAAAAAGAGACCATAGTGAGTGAAAAAGCAACTATATAGGCAACCTAATATAAGATGAGGTGAAGTTAAATATCGCTGTGTTCATCTGGAATTAAAAATACCATTTCAAGGAATCTGGTTATCTGCTGTGTTAGACCCACTGTACCCAAAGATGTGTTGCTGCAGGCAATATCAAACAACCCACATAGGAGAGGAGAGCACTACTTTTAGAAAATGCTTTTCTGGAATTATTTTAGGTCCTTGGTTAAACCATGAAACTTACTTAGAAGTCTTCCAAAAGTATGATTTGTAACCTTAGTGCAATATTTTCTTACGCATACTGCACTTTCATGTGGTTCCGTAGTTGAATATAGCGGCAACATATAAAGTTAGGGGCTTGATTCACCTCAGTGACCACCAACAGTACAATTCTTCACACTTGTAATACTTCAGGGAAATATTAATTTAGAAAAATTATTCAAAGTTACAGACTTTCAGCTATTACTGTATAAAATATTCAAAGTGGTACACAGTAATTTGATTAAAGATAAGGAATGAAAGTTGCATGCACTTACTCAGATCAACTTTAAATTTTAGGTCAAATTCCGGCCTAAAAATAAAACAAAACTATAGGAATATAAAGTAAGAGTAAGAAATAAAGATGATGAGAAAATGTTGTAACAGTGAGGTCACACACTATAATGCAAACAAACCTTAAGTTGTTGTATTATTAATTAAGTTATTGATTAAGATAATAGCCGTTTTTTTTTGTCTTTTCCCACACTCCTCCTGAACTGAACAGTTCCCATCTTCACTGAGCGCAGGCTGCGTGATAAATCTTCACTTAATGTGGCACCCAAGGACTGGAGCCATGTATTATGTACAGTATAGGGATATTTGTTTCTAATCCCGTAGAGTTTTTGCGTGCTAGGGGAGCAGAGTGGGGATGAGCTTGCATGCCATTCTGGCCTGGTGTGTGCGGAGCTCGGTCGCTGAACCCCGGCTTCACCGGGGAGCGGGGGCGGGGGGGAGGAGGAGGTGTGTGGAGCTGTAGCTGAGAGATTACAATGAGACAAGGGAGAAAGCACAAGTAGAAATGGCTTCCAGATGACCCCGACTCCGTGAGCTCTTAAAAGGCTGGCTGAGACATGGGCAGGACAGTTCATTAGGCATTTCCCACCTCCTGCCAGATATAAGAACTACATTAGCCTATTTGTTTAATACTTTAAAAGAAACTGTATGCCACTGTAGCAATATTAGGCTATAAGCAGTGTGGGGATGTGGCCTAGATAAAGGTAAAAGTTGAAAAAAGAGAGGATTTGGTCACTTTATCGGCATCACAGGTCACTATGTGCTAAATTGCAATTAAATGAACATTCAGTGAATACAGTTACCTATCAGGAGGCAATGATGATATTAAACTTACATTGTGGACAACTAAGTCTGGATTTTTACTTTGAACTTCCACTCTTTTCTGTGTTTTTCAGCTCAGTCATCTATGTAACAACTTTTTAAAAATGATGTGGGTTGCCTATCTGTATTTTTAATGTTGTTTTTTATCTAAGTTTCTTTATATTTTGGTTTTGGAAAAAATTGCGTTGGGTTTAAAAGAGCTGTCATTTTAAAAATGTGGAGTTGTGTGGAGGCAGCTTTCCTGTCAACAGGGAATTATCTGTGCAGTAGGTGAATAATGAGTCTATAAACATAATAAATTAAGCTTATATATATATGTATGTTGTAAGTGTTATTATTAGAGGATGTCGGAGGATAATTTGGGTCTGTTTGACCTTGTGCAGGCTAGACTGTTAAAATCAGTGACAACAGGCCATGGCTACTCCTTTTTTTAAATAACAGAAGTCATCCATCATCCACAAAATACACGTTTTCATATAATACTTTTCTGCCTTGTAATCGTTACAGTGGAGAAAGATAGGAAGGATGAGGTCTTTACCATAAAAAGTCCATTAGGAACTGTGCTCTCCAGAGTTACCTTTGATTTATACTTTTAACTCACTTAACCATATTGATCACATTTAAAGTCATTGGATAACGCTGTGAGTCTTAGTATGAGACAAAGCATTCTGTATTTCATGAACTCGCCTATCTGTTATTAATCTTTCACTTGAGCTTGACAGTGACATGTTATTTATCTCAACTGCCTCAATTTTTAAAAAATGCTGCTATCATAAGTCACTCACAGCTATACTGCCAGTTATTAACTGTCTTATACTGGTTTTGCAGCACATGGCTGACTTTAAAAAGATATCTTTCTTTTGGGTCACTCAAAAGAGAATTAAAGTGGAAATCCACCTTGAAAAAATAAATCACTTGCACATGGGCATATTTCGTACGCAGCTGGAAACTACAAAGACAACACTCATCAGTGATGTTTTCTGAAGCCAGTTCTGTTGAATTTCATTTCATTGTATTTCACTTTACAAGTTGATTTGATAGAGACAGTGCTCATTAATAAACATTGCTGTCAATGTACCAGACTTGGTCAAAAAAAAAAAAAACTTGTACCACTGGCTTGTGTTCCAACAAACACCACTTGTTGCTGCTGCAGCTGCTGGATGGTCTGTCCAGATGTGGGTAAAACATGGGAGGGATAGTGTGAAAAACCATCAGAATCCTTCCTTTTCATTATAATTGTAGAACAAGTGCTTATGACTTTGAGACTCAAAGGTTCAAGAGTGCATCCCAATAGAGCAGACAATCATGGTGGAGAAATATACTTGTAATATTTCCAGCAGTACAGAATAAATGCATATCAGAGATTCATATTTGCATTTTGGAGTCACAGTAACATTTTATTTTCATGCAACCTACAATGGGTTGTTAATAATTTCTTGGCAAATCTCACAAGAGCACAGTCAAATACCGGACATTTAAGATCCTATCTTTTTGAGTTGTATTTTATCATGTAATTTATTCATTTTTTATTCCAAAATGCATTTTAGAATATTAAGTAGATAACTGCAAATGCATAGTTTAATATAACTCAATCACTATGGTAACTACCTAATGTACATGTCAAGAACTGCAAACAGTTATCTCAATTTCTGTACAAATGCAAGCAAGTCAACATACTCTGCTCAGGTTATTTCAAGTAGAGTTTGTGTCATTGTTAGTCAAATGAACTCCTGTTTCATGACAACTAAGAAACATGAGATGTTGTCATGTAAAATGTTGGTGAGTTTACTCCTGCAATACAATACAATATGCGTTAATGCTTTGACCATTTTATCACATCCTCTGTAGAGCATCTGCTCAGTTTGCTGTAATAGGACATGTCTTTTTTTCTAAACAGAATGTTCCTGTTTTTTCTCTATACTTTTATTGATTCATATATTTATGAGCCGTTTCGTCTCTGTCTCTCTGTGAGACAGACTGTCCCAGGCTGGGATCCCTGCAGGTGGGGAGACTGAGCTGGTCTGATTGGGGCCGAGGGGGCCAGTGGCTCAGCCACAGGCACACTGAACATTACGTGCAGTATGGATACTACCAGCGGGTTGCTCTTCTCATTGTGTAATTGGGCGGATAATGTTCCGTGATTCCCTCTCTTTTGCACCTTCATATGTTCCACTTGAGCAGCTCGGTGCATTTTAGTATCCTGAAAATGAAGCCGGGTCAACGAGCGGTCGGGTTACCCCCCTTCACTGCTCCAATTCTGCAGATGAGTCGATGGTATCGCCACAACAGTGAGACAGTCCACAAAGGGCAGAGGACATTCACTGTCCTGGGCCCTGCAGAGCAATTATTAGGGCTGGAAAAGCTTACCTTGTGATTTAGTTCAACTGTACTGTAAATTAATTATGGTAGGGGGGTAAAAATAAAATATATCAAGAATAAAAATAATTTCTGCGATAAAAAAGAGAAAAGAGCCAACAACTTAGAAGCTGTGAAATTCATTGTTCCTCAAGCCGGAGCAGGCAAAGCTGTCTAAGAGGAGAGTGTGAAATGAGTGTGTGTGGGTGGCCTTATATTGGGCTTGTGTGCTTTATGTACCACACGCCCTATTTGCACACCACAGCCTTGCGTATCTGGGATTGTAAATTGTGAAGTAATTACTGTGGAGCAGAAACGTTACCAAGGAATTCACTTGAACTCCTTCAAATCATGACTGCTGAAGACTTGCTTCCAGTTTTTCCAACCTTTTTTCTGTGGAGGTAATTATAAAAGTCTTCATGTGATTTGTTGATGATAAAGCTTTGTTCATACTGCAGTATGGATATCCAGTATGGACAGTGGATGTGCTTCTATACATACAACAATCTGGTGTTCCACACATGAGCACTGTGGCCACACAGCAACCATGAATTGGCCTTAACATATATATGTAGGATATAACCAGCCTCAAGGCTTCAGTATGCTGCAGACTAAGTGCTTGTCGGATCGTCCAACAGCATCTGAAACCTCCTCCCACCACAGCTTTCTGATGTCAGAAGGCTGCGTCTGACAAGTTTTTGTAACTTTCCATACCGACAATCAGAGAAGCAGGTCCACTTCAGGCAGTGGTTGACAGGGTATACACAGTAGGTGAAAAAGTACGCAGAATTAGAAATTCTCTCTCAAGATCTCTTTTTCCTTTCTCACACAACTACTTGTGTAACTTTTGGTGCGTACAACCAAGCACAGCACCACGAAAAACCTTTCAGGAAAGACTGTCCAAACGCGTCCTATGTGATTATCACGTCTCGTCTTTGTGACTGCAGGTTTTTTGTTCTGCCTTTGAGTGTGGCCTTTCACAACAGCTATAAACACTTGTGCCCTTAAATTGGATGACAGTTCGTATGAACTAATTAATTTCAAGCATACAACAGCCTTCATCCATTAAAACTGACTGAAATCAAATTAACCCCATGTTGCTCTTTTTTTGTAAAGGGCAGATTATAACATCATCATCTATGAAATACAAACTTTCAAATGATACTTTTTACCCAATTGACATTCAAATTGTCTCAAACTGCAAAAATCTCTCTGTAACCCATCTGCTTCTATTTATCTATGCTCCCTAATTTGTGATTGGCATAGATTCAGTGAGGGAAACTGTTTTGTCTTTCAACGGTTGTCAACTCAGTTATCAGAGTTCAGCTTTATTGATTCACTTTCAGTCTTCACTTACTGAGGAGACAGAATTTCTTATTTGAACCGCAGACATTCAATACTCTCCGTGCTGCTGCTAGAGGAGCAGAGATCTCTCAAACAAGCTGCTGAAGTGTTTATACTTACATCCACGAACAGAGAAAGAGTGATTACAGCTCTTAAAGCAAGCTGACGTAAAATAACAGTGTGATCCTTGGAGATGACACAACTCCAGCAGCCTCTTGCCCTCTGGTGCTCTTCAAAAGTGAGAGTTGTCATATTTTGGCTTTAGCTGACAGATGGCCATGACCGCCTTACTTTTCCAAGGGTCAGGCCCGCTCTTCAGCAGAGAGCATTTTTGTGCTGTAGAAAGAGAGAACAGCATAGCATGGCTCTCTAAATGTGTCCACCCTATAAGCCCTTCATTCTGTTGTTGTTTTGCACAAATGATGATAAAGAATATAACACAATATCCTCTGAATCATGAGTAACAAATAAATCCCAGATATTTCAAATTTCTGCTTTGTTTTTTGTGTCGTTGTTGCTGGTTAATAGTTGATTTCTAGATTAGAGAAGTGATCAAGAAGTGCCATAATAGGTAAAAAAAAATAAAGGTCCAATGGATTTAAAAAATTATATAGCTACAACCTGGATGTATTAGATAATTCTATACAGACATGTTTTATGTTGTTAAGTCTGGCTCTTGAAATGAGCACTGACATCTGTCTATTGTTTTGGAGTGAATCTAAGATACAACAGAGAGTGCCAAGAATTCTATTTACTTATTAAATGTGATTTCTATAACACATGCATCCTGTAGCATCATTTGATATAAATTACCAGTCAGTTTTCTGGCTTTCTCTTACTCCGGCATGTTCGAGAGTTCCAGCTGCGCTGAGGTCCACCTCATCCTTTCTGTCATACTGCAGCACACCCTACGTTCCGGGTGTGTGGAAATAACCTGGAACCATTGATCTGTTCAGCTGTTCATTTGAAACAAGTTGTACTCATATGCTGTATATGTATGAATGAAGTGCCAGCAGGCATAACAATGCTTTCAAGCAGTAACTCACATGTACACATATTGTTTGTGTAACAACGTCTGCTAGCATGAGCGAAGCTCTTCGTACTTTCCATTTCACACCTAGTCGGCCTGAGAGTCTTGTCATATGTTCAGTCAGGAATTTTAGGATAGAGAGAAGAAAAAATACATTTCCAGTGTTTCTATCTCAGCCATCTCCTCTGTTTAGGTATGGGATAAGTTCAAATGCCACACTCAGTGGATTTTGTCTATATAAGGCATGTTCTTTTCAGTGCTACAGACATTTATGTGGGAATGTAAACACATTGCTGTTAGCAGACTAATAGCCATTAGCAGCCCTATTGTGAGGGGAGACAAGGTGACTCAGACAGTAATTATTAACTGTCAATCATTTGTGTGATATGATTATTTTTAGTCCTGATTTCAGACCAGAGAATGTGTAACAGTATGCATCATGTATGTTTTGTACCATTCTCATCCTCTTGTCTATACTGTAGCTTCTAGATGGATAGGTACCTGTACTTAATGTTTTCACCTCTTCTCCTATAAACCTTTTTCCTGAGTGCACGGAGTGAAAGGAGTCAGTAGTAAATTATCAGTAAAGAGAGTGAAGAGATCCTAATTCTCTGAAGAGTTTGTCAGATTCTTTTTAATTTTCAGAACAGACCTTGAAAAAGTTCATTCAGCAGGGAAAAGTGGAGTCCATTATCATGACGTTTTAAAATGAGCCCTGCGGGCAGAGCTGGAGCGAGTGGCGCTCTGTCATTGTTTGGGAACAATTTCACAGACATGTGCAATGAAGACCAATGTTGGCCCTGCATTTCATATGGGATGATATGCCTTTTCCTCCCCATTCGATATGCTTTGGTAATTCATTGATATTATTATAGCAACTTAAGGGAGGAGCTGCATTTGAGGCAGATGTGAAGACCAATCCCATATTTTGTGAAACATACAAAGATGGCCAATAATAATGAGGGCACATAACATATGTAATTAAAACTCTTGTAATTCTGAGTTACATACATAAACAATATGAATTTTGTTAAGTGTAAGCCTACAGATAACTGCATGAATAGTGTAATCCGAGACATCCCCAGGCTCCCCATGGAGGCAGACCCAGACACAAACAACCTTAAAGTTTGACCTTCTTACCCTGTACCCCTGCTCTGCTCTGCTGCCCCCTCTTCCTTGTTGCACCCTCCACTGAAGGTGATACATTTCTAAATCCCACAGCAGTTTCTGTAGGGAAAAGCGGGGGCTGCCTCACAACCTAAATAGCTTAAGAGAGAACAGTCTCAGAGGAGTCCCTCACGCACAATGTATTCCATATGCTCTCTCAGAGGCCAAGAGGCACCCCATACTTCACATCTGGCACGGACCACCTATGCTAGCTGACATATTCCTCCTCAGACCATCAGACTGGCTGCCTCTCAGTGGAAGGAGGCTGGCCGCATTGATGATCTCCTCCTTCTTTGATGTTTGTGTTTTTTCTGAACTAGACAATGAAAGGGGTAGTGGGTGAACACAACTATGATTAGTGAAAACAGTTTAAACTGTAACATTACTTCTTGTAAATGACTTTTAGTGGACATTGGCTCAATGCCGGTTTGCGCTGTCACCAAAAACAAGAGGACTTCAGTTTCAATTTCAAACCTAGTGCTTTCTGTTCTGTAGTTCTCCCTGTGAGATTGAGTTTCACATGTTCTCTGGTTTGAGTTGAACTGAGAACTCTAAATGATCTAAACTACTCTGAAGTGCTCAGATACGAATAGGATATTCATGTATCAGTCTTATATTGCAACCAAGAATGATGATATTGGACGATTCTGCAAAACCCTGGAATATTTTCACTATTTTTTAAGGCTTGACTTCAACTGTATTAAAATTCTCACGCCCTACGATATCTGGTTAGGGAAAGATCATATTCATGGCAAAAGATCTATGGTTGGAGTATGGTTAAGGTTAATTAACCCTATACTTGCAAACATGAAATGAATTAGGAAAAGAATTTCAATCAAGTTTAAATTCAATCCCCAGTTGAATTTGTCAGCAGGTATCTGGTTGAATCTCAGTTAAATATAGAAAGAAAACCATTCTTTTGGAAGCAGTGGGCTGGAAAAAGCTATTCTTGTACTCTGGGACTTATATTATGGTGGTACAGTGAAATCATTCATAGCACTAGTACTGGCACACAGTACGGCCTCCCTCAACAACAGTTTTGCAGATATCTTCAAATTAGACATCTCCTATCTCAAACCTTTGGTTCCACTACAACAGTCCCACCAAGTTCATATGTTCTCTCCTTTAAGGTATTTGGTGCAGGCCATAAGGCTTCAAAATATTACTCCCTGTTGCTTAAGAATTCCAATAGTAAAGGCTCTAACCTGAAGTCAGCCTGGGAGACTGATCTCAAGCTTTCATTCACAGAGGGAGAATAGAACAACATCTTAAAGAGCTGTAAGAAAAACATCACGGGAACTTAGAACAAGATTAGTTCAGTTTAAAATAACAAACAGGGTACACGGGGTGAAATTAAGGGACAGCCCAAATTGCTGGAGGTGTGGGGGGAGCATTGGTATGCTCCTCCATATGTTGTGGTTCTGCCCGGTTGTACAAACATTCTAATCAGCCATACATGAGAATATCAAACTGATCCTTAAATCAGACATCCCATTCTGCCCAATCCTGTTTGTTCTGTGTGATCCTCTCCCCCTAAAAGCCCTCCTTGGGTGGACTGGGTCCAGATATCCCTTATTCTGGAGAGAAAGCTCATAGCCACAGAATTGAAGGCAACCACCTTACCACCAGCCAGAGTGTGGTTCTCTCAGCTGGGTGTTGTGGCAGCCCACGAGGGTCTCTCTTTTAGACTCATCAACCAGGTGGAGAAATATTATGCTAAGTGGGTGAATTATATCTCCTTAATTAAAGGACCTTGAAGCCTCTGCACATATGATTAGACATCAGCTCAAAACACCTAGACCTGTCACATGTGACTCTCAATAACCTAATTATGTCAGTGAAGTATTTTCTCTATGTGCTGTGTTTAATAATTTAGTCATTTATTTTCTATTCATTTGAATTTTCTTTATCTCAGTCTTAGTCTCAGTGTTGTTTACTGATCAGCCTGTCCTGTCTCTTAGCTCATACATTGTCATATGATGTATCTGATGTGTTGTCTCGACTTGTTGGAAAAGACAATAAAAACTACTGATCACAAAAAAATACTTGGTTATAGTTTGGGAAAGATTGTGGTTGTGGTTGCAGGTTTGTAATGGGATGCAAACCCTAGTCTCCCGCCTACCTGTATCTGTACCTTTCCTTACATCTACTTGCTTTCAAGAAAATTGATGACAAAACCCCTCATGTTCTCAAAAATTGCTTTTCATTGAAGGTTAACTGAGGACAAGGTGTGTGTGAATAAGATAGATCTGACTGCTGAGGCTTCACCATGCAAAGAGCCTGCCACTGTGAGGTACACTGAGGTAACCAGAGTTGTTTTGTAAGAGTCTCCTAAAAGGTGAATATATCCTCCCTCTCACTTTCACACTCTCTAAAGAGAAGGAGGGGATTGCTCTTCTCTCCCCTCTTTCTCCTCCTTCGCTCCCTCGCTTTATTACCTCCGTCAGCCCTAATTTGGGTTGATGGGGTGGCTGTTGCATGACAAGACACATGTCTGGGCCCCTGCGTGAGAAGGCTGGCTTGCTCTTGCTGGGCTTGTTTTCTTTGCGTGACCATGTCCCTCCCTCTGTCACTCCTGGCACCCCCCGGCAAGCCCCCCCTCTGACCCCGTTCATGCCCTCGTTAGCTGGCATGTCGCTGGTTTATTTGCTTTGGCCAGCCGCCCATGTGAAAGGCACATTCTGACCACGCTCAGGGAGGGGTCATCTTAGAGTGGAGCAATGGCAGAGGTGTTGGTGGAGGTGGTGGTGGTGGTGGTGGTGTGTGTGTGTGTGTGTGGGGATGTGGAGACAATCCAGGATGACTAGCTGAAAGAGCTCTGTGCTTTGCATTTGCGTGGTAATGTGTGGCTAGTATATTTGAGTGTGTGACCTCCCTGCCTGGTCAAAGGGAAATATGCCCCACTGTAACTGCTTTTGAGGAATGACATGCACAGGCAGGTCACTCAGAGTTTACCGTCCCAGTTGCCATCCACAGAGAGTGCTGCAGAAAAAAGGGAGCATGAGGATCGTGGCAGTGTGTGGTGATTTCACTTGTTCCCACTGATGTAATCCAACAAATGCTCACACTAACATTCGTGTGTCTGCACATTCTCACTCTCTCCTGCCAAATTTCTTCTTTTGTATTCTGAGTGGGTATACGAATATAGATAGGAGGAACGGGACAGGATTAACACGAATCTGCAAAATAGGTTCATGCAAGGCAAATGCATTTTAAAGGCTTCTCACTGCTGAATCTGTTCACATTCAATGCAGACAACAGCACACTGTGATGATACATAGGGGAGTAAAACTTATGAAATGTGAAAAACAAGTATAACTTTGAAGTTACTTAATCATGTTACAAAAACATTTACAAAAGTGGGTCATATTGAGTTCTGACATTGGGTAACAAAAACTTTAGATACTTATCTGAAAAACTTGCAAAATCTTCACTCCAACTTCTGTTTTAAAACTCTTTTCTTGTGAAACTTGTCCTGCAAAGCAAATACAAAATGACAATGATGAATATCATCATTGTCATATTAGTTGTTGCTCTGCATTCTGGTGCTTTTGAAAAAAAAAAAATTGCTTTACTGGTAAAATCTCATTTATACATTTACAACCGTGAGAAGTTACAAAAACTATGAGAGAAAGTAGAAGAAAAATGTGGTTCTTTTACATATCTTGCAGAAAAACACTAAAACATAAAAAATCTATGGGGGATATTTACTTCCACAGAACAGTTTGTCTACACAGGAGGTGGTTCAGTCTCATTTTTTAAGTCTTCTGACTCATCACGCACATCTGACGGAACAGATACGCTTATTATCAGTACAGCTGTCTACACAGGGTGCGTATTGGGTAATGTTTCACTTGCACTTTATGCTCGTTACTGCGACCCAAAGGGCGTTTCTACACATCCAGTCTATTTTCTTCCATTTTATGCGTGTAAATATAGTGAATGTGTGTTGGGCTCTGCGAAAACATGGGTGACCTACACTCAATCCTGTGCCTGACCGCATCCTGTGTAGACACAGATGAAGGACTGGATGCTGATGCTGATAAACAGGATACTGATAAGCCGTCTGTTAGCTATCGTTTCCCAGTTAGCCAAATTGGCTTGACTCAGCAGCTCCTTTCCAGCTTATGTCAGATCAGTGATGAATGTTGCCTCAGAATCTGTTGAAACTGATAACTGGAGCTGATTCAGCCCATATCATTCCAAGTGTCCACCCCCAAAACCTAGCTGAATCTAGCAGCCATATATGGACAAATAGGGGACACTTTTGGTCTTCCAGTAGTCAAATTCACCAACACTCAGCAACAATCAGCCCAAATTGACTGTGTACTTGTGTTCTATTAACCACATATCCGAACAAGAATGTCCATATTGGACGATTCTGCAAAACCCCGGATTTCATTCAACGCCAACTTTTTCTTACACGCAATGCCAATAAATTTGCTTCTTGCTTTCTACAACATCTACACATGGCAAAGTTAAGGTTAGGGAAAAATGGTGGTTATGGAAAATAGAATAGGGTCAGGTTTAGGCAACTGAAACACTTGATTAAGGTTAGGGAAAGATCATGGGTTACAGTTAAAAAAAACACAAGTTGTGATGAGACACAAATTCCAAACTCCTACATGAAAATCAAATGTGCTGCATTCCCGTTCACTGCTCCAACCTCCATGGCCGTAGAAGGGCACACTACTTCCTGCATTTGCATTGCCATTGGTATCAGATGTAAATATTGAGGTTCAGAATCATCTAATATAGACTGAATTTCTCTCCAGATATTTGGCTGGTTCTAATATCTCTATGGAGTTGTCTTGTACGGGCAACCAATGTAAATACCACAACTTCAAGAAGTGAAACCCTCAAGTAGACACAAAAGCAGTCAGCAAACAAATGCATTAAGCTTTTTTAAATTTTGTAATAACTATATAGATAAGATTTGAATTGAGAGCAGGCAAAATGAGCAAATATGCACATGTGGTCTTAATTCCCTGGATGAAGACTGGGTTTCACTGACTGTGTTGATCTTACTCTCCACAGTGTTTAGTGAACTATCATTAGACTCAACAAAACAAAATGAGATTGGAACAGAAGATACTTCTACATGGAGGTGTGGGATGAATTGTGCTGGAGTTATCACATGATAATTCCACCTGGTTAAAGCACACACAACACACACACACACGGACATCTAGAGACACAGACCTCTATGAAAATCATGAGCATAGGCGGAGAAGCAGGGAACTCCAGCTGATGTCACTTCCCACTAATCCTTTAAATCAGAGAAGAGACATGGTGAACAGCAGCAAGACGAGGCCCATAAATCAAGCAGTATGTCAGGACAGCAGGATAACACAGCCCGACATAGTCACAAGTATGTTCCGGATTAACCTCTGCCACCGCTTCAGTCAATACCTCTGCTGGGATGGAATCACTTGGAGCTGTCTGGCTCTGGACGCTGAAAGTCATGCTTTGGCTATAAACGCAGACACTAGTCTCTAACGAGGAGCTGTGGAACAGGAAGGAGCTCACCAAGTCAGATTGCTTTTTTGGTCTCCTTGGTCCTTATAACTTACATTCCCAGCACAGAGTTGTGAAATTTTCACATGATATTTAAACATGTTATTACTGACCAACTACTGCATCACAGGGGAGAAATTTCATTGCGTGTGTTTAATGGACACATTCAAAGCAAAACATTCAGATGATTTATTTGCCCCAAATGAATTCTCATCAAGCCCAAATTGTGTGGTTTGTCCAATACCATATAGTAAAAGAGCTGGACCACATATTGGGACAATACACAAATTACTTAGAAGAGCCACATCCTTATGTTCTGGGACTGCCATAAATGACAAACAAGGGACATTTAAAATGAACCATGGAAAAGATGAAAACACAACCTTCCTTTGCTGTTCCAGGAAACAAACTTTTCTGGTGGTCCGTCACATTATACTGCCACTAACCCAAATGCAAACAAACATATACAAACAAGATTTGATTAGGATTGGCACGAGAATGGATGCTTTCCATATTTGTCTTCTCATGTGATCTTAGTTCATTTATTTATATGGAAGAATATATTCTCACACTTGGATGTGTAGAGGAGAGCATTATGGGGTGATAAATAGCTCCTTGCGGAGTGTGAGACAGAGGAAACAGACAGTTTATCATGCTTTAGCAGCAGTGTAGCTAAATGGAAATCGGATCCCTTTGGACTCAGGATGCACACATGCTATAGATACATATGCACACGTATACATGTACTACTGAGACAAAGAAACACACACTCATAGACATTTTACAACACAAGATTGATCTCTTTCTTCAGGATTTCACATGAGACAGAAAACAGGAACATTTTCTCCACATAGGTCTCACAATATAACTTTAAACACATTTCTATAACTGTACTACTAACTTTACGGCATTTATTGATTGTTTTTGGCCACTTAGGGGCCTTTAAACACAACAACTAATATATAGTCACCTTATAAAGTTGATACAGCGAACATCCGGCAGACAGGGAGCAAAATTAGCCTTTTAGCTCTAGTTTTGGCTTCACCAACTCCTGAATGAAATATTTGGCTCTTTAGCTGCTAAATGCATCTCTATGTTCACTAGCTAGTTGCTAACCATACTTGCCTGCAGTTGGGTGTTTGTCAGGTCATAAAGTGTGTGATGAGAATGAACCAAAATAGTAAAGTTGGAAAACCAAAACAATGTGCTGAAAGACGCTAAAAAGCGCCATACAGCTAAGGGGAACTGCAGAGTTAGGTGATAATTCTTTAGGGGTTTGCTACTGCAAGAGAGCCCTTTCACATTACACAAAGTTTTTTTTAAAATTTATAATATAAAAAATATTGATTAGTACAGCTTTAAAGTGAGTTGACGTTTGCAATTTTTTAAATTCACATTCATGAAATGTTTCTGGTGCACACACACATGTTATTAATTGCCTAAACTGCAGCCACTATAGAAGGTTCACACTGTAGATGCCTTCTAGCAGACAAACCAAATGTTCAGTTTCTCCCAGTGAAGATTTTGTTATTCTGCAGCATTAAAGCAGCGGGTGAATCAGTCCCTCCAGTAAACGATTTTGTCATCGTCATTGTGGGAATGCCTGCACCATTTGTGTGAAGCAAATACCACAACTTCACCAAGTGTGAATTTTAAAGGCTATACAACAGCCAAGTCAATAGCAAGCAAACTAGGCACAGTATGAGTGAATCCAGGCGGCTTTAGCTTTTTAACCATGAGCTTTCATGTCTCTAAAGTGTGGGACCAAACTAGTAGTTATGAGGTCTGTTTAAATCCTGCTTGAATGAGGAAATACTGTAGAGTGAAATGCTGGCAGCAGTTTCCTCTAAGAAAAAAGATGATATAATGACATGTATAACAGAGTCTTGAATATAAATTACTGTGAAGATTTTTAAAATTAATCACATTTTTTATTTGATACTGACAATGTTTGGGTTTTTTTAGGCTGCTCTTAAAGCTCTGTGGAAACTGTAAATTACAACTTTCCTTGCTGCCACTGAAAGTTATTTTATTGAAAGTGTATAGTGACAAACATCATAAATCCACTCATCCGTTTTCAATTATTATTTGTCGTCTGATGGCTGAACAAAAAGCACCACAAGATTCCTCTTGAACTGTTGCATGCAAATCGTGCAACAGAACCACATACTTCTATAGTGTCAGCTGTGTGATAGAGTGATTGTGATAAACCTGGTGATAGTTGATGGATAGATTTAAATTTGTGAGGGTTCTTAATTTTTTTCACTTTTATCAGACCCTCTGCTTCACACAGCAGTGAGTGATGAGGAGCCTCTAGGTCATGGAGGGACGAAGAGAACCCCATTACGTGACATGAAGGGGAATGATCCTTCCTGCTGTTGCACATGACGTGAGAAGGGGAGACAAGCAACTGCAGGGAGGAGAAGCTTGAAATCCAGAGGTCAGGTTTTCAATCTGAATGTTTCAACAGGTCACGCCCTCAGTCACCTCCCCCTCCCTTCTGTTTCTTCCCTTTTGTGACCCCTCCACACCCTTTGCTTTCACAGCATCACCTCCCCACCTGATGAAAGATGTTGATGAGCAGCAAAGACAGAGCTCAAATTGACCTCCAAAACTTGGGAAAGACAGTTCATCTCATTCAAGAGCTGTGCATGCATTCACAGCCATCTGGCCACCCCTCCCAAATTACAACGAGGCGGTGTGTTGTTTGGAAGGTTTCCCAAGTCACGGCCAGTAACCTGAAAGCACCTTAGATTTTTTTTTTCCTGTTCTCTCCCTGTTTTCCTGTAGGAAGAGGCCTCATTTCGTGCTCCCTGCAAAAGTAACACAGTTTCTCTGACGTGCTGCAACCGCCTATCATAAATCTGCACACTTAACTATGGGCTCTCAAATCTATCAACCTCAGTGCTTTAAGTCTGGGGCCACATCGTGACATGCAAGGAGGCGGGGCGCTCACAGGTGCCCCTGCGCCGAGACTTATGGTCGGTGCTCCCCCACTCTGCAGTCACGCAAGCGCTGCCCCGCGCCTAGACCTCAGCCTGATTTTTACTGCAGCCAGCAGGGAAACCAGACGCTACAAAGGCCCCGGGTCCACATCAATTTCACGAGCAAAGTTACTAGGAAATAAATCATTTTGAGGATTTATGAAAAAGGAGAAGGGAGAGGGGGGCGCTAGGAAGTGTGCTGCCTTGACCCAAAGAAAAAGTCAAAACAGGGGTGCATAAAATAAAATCCAGTTAGTTATTTTGTATTTTCATACATTTGTACTGCAAGAAAGGTTAAATTTTTGATTTCCATGTTGACTCCAAGTTGATAAAAGCCAGTTATATAGATAGGTGTACATTATTATCAAATTAAATAAAATATACAACCAACTGCATGGGTAGTTATATTTGACTAATCGTATTTCCTCTAAACACGCAAGGTTCCTGGAACAAGACCTCAGGCTTTATAGGTCATTTGAGATCAGCAATTTGGCTTTTACGGGGCAGGACTGAGTCCAGACTCCATTTAATAAAATACACACAAAGCCGATGTCTCTTTTCCTGCACCTGAAATACGCTACTCATAAAACCAAACCTATTCACACTTTGGCTGTGATTAGGAACAGAGTTATTCTTGTTATTCCTGTTCTAATAAAGACCAAGGAAAGTGAGATTAGAAGGACGACTTTGGAGCAGATTATGTACTTTTAAGGAATGATTCATTTACAATCCAGAAGAAGTGTGTTCCACTCATGATGTGTCAGTATTACAGAGACAGTATTTTGTGTCATTGGACAGTCTTACAAAATCTGGAGATGCATGCCAATGTGTTGGTGGTTATCCAAGCCACTACTGTACATATGGTTTAAGGCTGAGAACAATTAAAAGTGTTTTCTCAGTTTCCCTCCACAAAAAGGAAACACATCTACACATGTTAGGTTTTACTCTGGTGGCCACATTTTCACTCTGGTAACAGACAGTTTTATGGGATGGTGTGAAAATTGAACATTCTTCACACTTCTCATTTTGAAATAATTTAGATTGACATACTTATTAAAATGTTCCCAGAGGTCTCAACACAAGGACTTCCTTTCATACATTTCTTAGAGATGTCTAATTTATGTTTTCAAGAAAAGCAATAAAATGACACTTTAAATCATAATCTCTGTGTGAGAACCTTTAACAGAAAATGAAAGATTGGCTGAAGGTTATTGATCTTTTGCTCATTCATTTTGCTCAAATCTGCAGCGTGCTTCACCATCATTTGCTCAGAGCTGTGATTTGTGAATTGCAGCTCACACAGTAAGTTCACAGACGAAGGTTCTGCAGCGGCGTACCTAGTGAGCCCACATTAACGGACACACACAGGTACACCATAGAAGCCTGCTGTGCTTTGCATGAAAGGGCTTTTTTGGGGGGGTGAAATACAAATCAGATGTGTATGGCAGTAATTACTCTAGTTTTTGGCTGGCACGCTGTGGTCATTTAGAAGATTAATCAGTCATAGATAAATAAACAGGCTTCACTTCTTGAATGTCACTCTCCAACCCCACAGTCCCAAAGATCTGCTTAAGGAAAGACTACTCCAGTGTCCACACAAGATGTCATAACTCAAAACTTTATTGCAAAACTTTCTTACAGCTATTTCTTCTTCAGCACGCTACATCAAAAGTAATTACAGGTTTGTCTTGAACCACTGATTAAAGCAATAACATCAAAGTAAAACAATTCAAGAGGATGGCAGATCATCAAATAAATGAAGTTATTGTGTGCCTTTTATGGCAAAATTTGAATTAAAAAACTAAAACTAAATAATAAATAAATAAAAAAATTCAAATTAAAAAGTAGAGTGGAAAAAAAGCTAATTAACAGTTCACCAAGACACACTTAAACTACTTAAATACTATAAATTCTAATTTAACACAGTCATATTTTGGAAAATAGTTGCATGCCCTCAAGCCTCTTATCACTATAGGTAGCCATGAGCTCATTTCTTGTCAGCCAGTTAAGGCTCCCTGCGCAGTGGATACTGCTCTCTGTAGGCACAAGGTAATTATCTGCAGGCACGCAAAGCGCTAGCTGGCTAACTCGGCCCCCAACACTGTACAGTATGTGAGGGACAAGACTTCCCTTCACCTTGTTTTCTCTGCGTTTTGCAATCTCCAGTCCATATGACAACCACATCAGTCATAAAAGGGTTTTTTCTTTTTCTTCCTAAACATTTACACACTGCATTCCAGCGTATGAGTGAAACTATGTTTACGCAAGTCTGTCATATATTCTGAGTGAATCATGTTATTTGCAAGTTTCACAGTGAGTAAGACGAGGCTTCTGTTGAAACAGGGAGTCATCAACACAAATGACTTCCAGGAGACTAACTCTACATATCTCTCCATCAGTGCTCAACTCATTGGATATTTTTCTCAATGAATGTACATCAAATGAGCCATTTCAGAGCAGGTTAGTCATTCACTCAAGAATACAAGGCATTTCATGGAAAAGAAGCGTCAGGAAAAATGAGAAAGTTTTTCACAGCAACTTATCAGCAGAGGATCTACTTTACTATATGAAATAAAATGCTGCCCTCTTGTGACAAAAATAATCTCAGTCATGGGACATTTTCTCTCGTTTGAAAAAGCATATACACACTTTACTGATATGGAGATGTGAGAACTGTCTTTGATATTTCCTTGCTGCCACTGCTTCTGTCTGAGGAGCCTGTGTTCTCTTCAACAATCTTGCTGGAAGTGTAATAGTAGATGAACAGGAAGAAACCTGCAAAAATCATGGCAGAGACATTTTACTAAATGAAAAGTGAATTAGCCTGATTGGGTATAGTTCAAATTGTTGCATGTGTATTTGGAGTCTACCTTGAAAGGAGTTGAGGATGGTGAAGATATAGTAGGAGGGTATGAGCATAGGTTCATGACTGAAGAAGGCAAAGGCCCAGGTGATGCCCAGCAGGAAGAACAGGCCCACAATTGAGAAGGTGTTTGTCTTGGTGGAGCTGCCGTGTTGAGTTTTCCCTGCTGTGTGCTTAAACAGAACAATCTGCCGCACAGTTATGATGAATATGCTAACGGTGAAGATGAAAACTACAGCATAGTAACCCACATTCACCCCCTGGTGGATAGCTGCATCAGGAATCCAGCACCTGAAAATCATAAATAAGATCATAATTATGCACAACGTGAATGTCTTTTTGTGGATAAAAGAGGCGTTATCAAATTTGTAGTGTGTAAGAGTTACTTACATTTTTGCTGAATTCCCATCATTGGTGTAAATGACCACTTTACCATATTTTTGCAAGGCAAGTAGAGTAACCACCACTACAGCTGGTGTGACTAAAAAGAAATACAACTGTGTGTATAATGCATTGCATTATGGTTATATAGTGGGTATATAAACAATATTTCTTTGCTTTATTTCTCTTACCCCATCCTGTGATGCAAATCTTGGTCATGTAATGTTTGATTCCACCAGGGAGCTTCCATAGATTAAAGCACAAGTGTAGAGCCTCTATGAAAAACCAGGTAAAAGTGGCCAACAAGGAGTAGTGCATAACTGCTGCCATCACCATACACACACCGAAGGTCGCTATTTTGGAGATGGTCTCATTTATCAGGAAGGACAGGTTCATGATGAACATGGCAACTAAGAGGTTGATCAGGATCTTCGTTGCTTGGGTCGCTGCCCCTTTTCTGTGGAGTGAGTTAGTGTAGTGTCAGCAAAAGCTTCTCATACACTACATTAAAATTAAAAACTGTGATTCCTTACCTGATAAGGCAATGCATGAAGAGAGCCACTGCCAAGAAAAACATGGACAGGCCACAGCCGATTGATGTGATGTAGGTCAGAGACTTAAAATCCGAAGATGATATGTTTCCAGTTGGAGGTGACTGATTTATAAGAGAAAGACGTGGTAGATTATGCCTGAAATGTCACTGCTGGCTATAATAAAACTGGGATTACTTGTAATACTTTATTATTACTTTACCATCAGTATTGCAAAAAATGTCAGGTGAGTGCACTGGCATGTGATGCTGCCATTGAACTCCTTTGTCTTACAGCCATCTGTGATCCAGACCTGTTCTCCTACAAAGACAGAAGATGCTACTAGACACTAGAAAGACACTAGACACATTAGTGGCTGGGGATTGAGCAAGTCCTGCCATCACACAATAGACTTTTGATGTGTTAGAGGCAACTTTAAAGTATCAAAAGAATACTTTTATAAACATTTTTACAGTACCTTTGCCATCCCATGACCTACAAGAGGCGATATTTCCTTTCTGTATTTAAATGAAAAAAATAACTCAGTAGACTCATTCTTACCATAACCATTTATTATTAACCTATTATTATCATCTGTTTTAACTGTTATCTCTCTTACCTTGTCCACATTTGTGTAAAGTATATCTATGGTATGGCTGAGATTGGATATGTTTGCTCCCATTTCAATTCCCACCATCTCACTGTTGATAAAATAACTGTCTGATTTTTTCTGTTAAGAGTGGAATACAGTTAAGACAGGCACAATGAAAAAACTGTCTCCAATGTGGATGTAATTATGTGACATTATTTTTATGTTAAAGTTACTTTTTACAAAATCATACATTATCAAGTCAACTTCCCTTTTTTTTATTCGCTAGCTTTACCTGCTGGATTCCTGGAAAAAGCAAAACTCCAGCAAATGAACCATTTCTTTTTACTGCCATGGTACTGGCCTCTTTGGGGATTTGTACCACTCGAGTGAAGCCTTCCCCCGTATAGTTGCTATTCTCAAGAATCTACAAAATAAATAAATAAATAAATAAAGACGATTCTTACAAAACAAGGGGGCATTTAACCCTATTTGATATTGTATTTTACTCATGTGTAATGGCAAACTACATACATTCATATCACCATTTTTCGAAATGCCCAAATTGATGTTGGTTTGCTCGTTGATTCGTTGGGGGAGTTTAGAGATCACCCCTGTAACATCACCCATTGTGATGGCTGCTGTGCTGGAATTGCCCATCTGTTTCACCAGCGAGCCGAGATCATTCATGATGTTTCTGTAATGGAAACACAAATAGTCTTCTTCTAGAGTAGCACACTACATTGCTGATTACTGATTGCCACTCCTGTATTACTGCTATCAATAATTTAGATACTTACATTTTGTCCCCTGTGCTGTTGCCAGTGCTGGTGTAACTGAGAGATACGTCTGGCTTTTTTCCTGGTAGCTTACATGAAATACAGCAGTTCCTTCCAGGACTAAATGTCATATTGTATTTTGTATCTCCTAACTCTGCAAATCAAAACACACACACAAACAGAGACATTTTATTTTCAATACCGTGCTCTCATGATTACTAAGATACAGTATGTTCTAAATAATACAATCTCTAAATAATACAATACCTTCGCAATCTTCTTTAACATAGTCCTTGGCTTCTCCACAGTCATGTTTGTCCAGTTTGATGACCTTGTTGCCTTAAGTATATTAAAACGTAAAATTATTAGACATGTGCCCTGTTAAGGATGATAGCAGTGCTATTACTGTAAATATATGCTGATATGGAAAGTAAGAACTGTGGTAGATTGGTGATTTTACCTGACATCAAGCACTCCAAAGTCTTTGAATGACTCCAAAGTCTTTGTTGATCTGCAACAAAAATAAAGGTCTATAAGATAACCAATTACAGTAAAAGAGTTCAGTGTGTGTAGGAATTCCTTCCAGGACTTTTTTTTGGTTCCAGTAAAAAATATTTTGACCAATAGAGGGCAGTCTCTCACTGCTTTTGCATGCAAACATGAACTCCTTAACCAAGGAACAGACTGGTGAACAGCCATCATTTGTAATAATACTAGTTACCACATTTAGTCTTGCATCAATATCTGTTATTTGTACAAGAAATAAGATTGTGCACACGATAAGCGTACTATGATCTAAATCTAGTTTGCATTTTTTAAGTGACAACATACAGTATATTGTGAGTGGTATGTCTGCAGTACCTGATGAGTCGAAGAGCTTAGATGGCATGCAAGAGAAGTTATTCAATGGTGATGTCACCAGTACAATATCTTGCCTGCATAGAATGTTTTTTTTCAGAATTACGCTGTAATTGCTGTCTCCATTATGGTTTACGTTAATCTCAGGGTTGAAACCATATGTGCCACAGCATTCTGAAAATATAAACCACAATTAACACACATCCATCAAATGACCAGGAGAAAGAATTGTCTTGGTATGGAGAAAAAAAAAAGTCATCATAATTTGCTTTTTACCATAATATCAAACAGTTTTCATGTCCAAAGCTGATTTACAGTATAATCTCCAAATACTGTTCATGTAATTCAATCTGTCAACAAGCAACAGCACTTTACACAGACAGTCTATGAGCACAGGTTTCTAAAGCAGTCTTAAAACATGGAGAAGCATGAGCCACTCTGTCCGAGGAAAAGACAGTAACAAGAAGAAAAGCCTGGTTTTGTCACATGTTACAGTGGAGAGGCTGTCCGAATGAAGCATAATATAAGGTGCGACTTGGACTTTATTTAGAATGATAATACCCTTCGTGAGGTGTTTCCTGAATCCCCTCTGGTGAGTTTCAGCTTCAGACAATTTGGAAAGACTAAGAGAAGATTTTTTTTTCAAAACTTTTTTTCAAAACTCTCCCTAGCGATGAAATATATGCTTATATTTACTCTGTTCACCGTAACACAGGTGTGTGGAGTTAGACTACTTATTGTAGTTTTGGTTCACTGAGGAGAAAGACACATTGGTGTTTTTTTTTTCTTAATAATGTATTTTCCTCATATTTATTAAATATTTTTTTATCCAAACCATCAACCTGAGTACATGGAATTGGACTTTACATTCCACACCCTTCCCATGGATGAAGGAATATTTTCCCTCTAGTTGTAGTAAATTGTAGTGAGCTTGAATTGGGTTAATGATAATGTCATACAGTACCTGTTTTCTTTTCCTTGAAACTGAAACTGAGTTTAATCCCTTCGTACTTAAGATTGACTTCCTCTGAAATAAGATGTGAAACCACAGTTTACAAAAATTACAATTAAAGACTTCAATCTTTCTACATTGTTGTCAAGCTTACGTAATGTAGAATAACATTCTGTCGTCCATCCGGTGTTGTTAGTACTGACTATAGTAAGTATTTTTCTTTGGTTGTGCGTGTCAGTTGAGCCTGTATGAAGAATTTACAAAATGAAAATAATACATTTTAATTAACAGACACTAAATTGTCTTGAGAAATACAGATTCAGTCTACCCATGTATAAGATAAATCCAATGAAAATCAAGATATTTTGGCAATGATTTAAACAATGAAAATGTTTTTTACATGTTAAATTTACTCACATGAGTTGATGTTTTTTGGGAACATCCCATAGAACAGAATTGCTATCTTCACAACAAACATCCAGCGATGCTTTACATCCAATGGGAACATTATTCTAAGGAGTAAGAACAACATCCAGTGACCATAACCTGAAGATATATCTATTTATACGGTAAGTGCCATTTAACTGTACAGCAATTTCAATTACCTGAGGGAGGGAATTTTCTGCATGACCATTCTCCACAGCAACACGCATCCACTTTACAGTCCCTTCATGTTACGGGAAGATATACCTCTTCCTGTCTGATTTGCCTTGCAAATAAATGCCCTGCTGGTTCACTTCTCATAGCACGTAATGCCTGCCTTTTCAGTAAACAGCTGGCATATTGCCACATTTAGTCATGGACTTCTATGAAATATACTGTACATAAAATGCTGTACTGCTGAAACTGTGCATGTGTGTGTGTGTGTGTGTGTGTGTGTGTGTGTGTGTGTGTGTGTGGATGACAATAAATTTATATTATTTTTAGCATTTGCAGATCTCTTACAGTTTTTAGTCCTTTGGTTTTGTTCGGTAAATGTCTCTGTATTCACATGACAGGATGGATGAATATGGATGAAATAAATGGTCAATATAGTATTTGAGTTATTGAACATGCTACTCATGTAGATTGTTCCAGCTGGATATTGCATTAAAACTTTGGTGTGTGTTTGCTATGACCTTTCTCTCCAGTAGTCCTGCCCTCTTTTCTGTAAGACGTTTTACTTTTGAGACAATTTTCTAGAAGTGCTAATTCAAAGGCAATTGGAAATTTGCTGTAGATTTATTGACTGTGTTTCGCTTTTCATCTGAAAAGGTTCTTCAGTTCTTTGAGACAACTTATTTTGACAAAGTCTTGAATGACAAAACCTTCAAGCAAGTAAGAGTGGAGGGGGCTGGTGATAATAGATTTTACTGTAAAATTAGAGAGCCTGTATGTAAACCATGGCTCTAGGAATGGCAGTGTTGGTCTGTCGCTCATTCAGTTGCTCGCTCAGGCCACCACTTCGGTTTAGACTGAAATATCTCAACAACTCTCTGATGGATTGCCAAAACATTTTGTAGAAACATTCGTGGTCCGCAGAGGGTGAATCCTACTGACATTGATGATCCCCTGACTCTTCCACTAGCACCACTCCAAGTTTTCACTTATCTGGTGAAATATCTCAGCATCTACTGGACAGATTGACACAAAATTGTGTACAGACATTCCTAGATTAATCCTAATGACTTTGGTGGTTCTCTTACTTCTTTACTTCCTGTTCCACCATAAAGTTAAAACTGGTGGTGAGTTTGAGTGAAATGTCTCAACAGCTGGGTGTATTGTCATAAAATGTGCTACATACACTCAAGACTCTCTCAAGATAAATTGTAATCACTTTGGTGATCCTTTGATTTTTCATCTAACGCCACCATCAGGTCAAAATTTCAATTTGTCCAATACTTTGGTTTATGACAACATACCAGCAAAAGTATGACCAGCAAAAATGACATTTCATCAGCCTTATCTGTACTTTGTGTTTATTGCTAATTAGCAAAAAAATGGTGAACATGGTATAAACATTACACCTGCAAATTACAGATTTGTCTATTTAAACTCAAGATTATAACTGCTGACAAAATAATGAAGGGATAGTCTGTAATTTAGGGAAATAAGCTTATTTGCTTTCTTGCAGAGAGTTGGATGAGAAGAACAATATCCCTCTTATTTTTCTGCAGTGAATTTAAAGCTGCAAACACAGCATATTAGCATAAAGGGAATAGGAAATCAAAAACCCCACACACTAATTTGTGTGTGTTATGTTATGACTATATTTTGGCTATGAGCCGTTGTCTGGCAACTAGTGGAGACACCAGGACGTTGCTGTAAAAGGGAAAATTGCTATTTTTACAGTTAACGAGAAAAAATGTGTACTTGAACTTAAGAGATGCTGATCAGTAGATTGTGTCACCTACGGACAGAGCCAGACTAGCTTTCTCCCCCTGTTTTCAGTCTTTATGCTAAGCTAAACAAACTGGCTGCTGGCTGTTTAGATCCATATTTAACATACAAACATGAAAGTGTTATCAGTCCTCTCATCTAACTCACGACAAGAAAGCAAATAAGCTTATTTCCCAAATTGTGGAGCTATTCCTTTTTGCAATATCTCACAGATGCAGTTTTCACAGGTCCATCGCTCATGTAGAGCAGACAAGCATTGCTTGCAACATGCTTAGTGATTTACATGGAAATAAAGACACCTAGAATTTATCTGGTGCAATCAGTAATACAAGCTGATGTCTTGGGTTTGAATATTTCAATCAAGATAAATTACTAGTATGATCTAGAGTCAATGAAGTGCTGGAACAAGCCAATACAGAGCATTTATGTGATGTTGCCAAAAGGTGTGAAAAAATGTTCTTCCACCTTACTTTACTCATACATACTTTATCCTTCGCATTATCTTTTTATACGATGCATGTGTTAATTTTTAAACCAGTCGTCATTAGAGGCACAATGCAAATGTTGTCTATTTATACATACAGTAACAAGATAAGCGTCTTTACTGTATGTAGCGTTGTGTGATGCAAATGGAATAAACAAATTATTGTCATGGCACTATGAAAATAAACAGTATGACGGTAACCAGTGCTTTTTGCATTTTCTTTGCTGATATGAAGTGAAAAGTACAGGAGTGTCCACAGCAACAGTGCACCTTTTATGTTCTTAAATTATCAGGCAAATTACCTCAGAGGACGGACTAGGGCAGGGATGAATGAGATGGAAGGAATATGAACTTGATATCTGAAAAATGTGTTGGTGCTGCCCCCTGGTGAAAACTCAGAAATTTATATCTGTTTGCAAGCTTTTCTTGTCTTGATAAACTCAGATTGAGAACTTTGCTCTTTTACACATTTTGTAAAATCTTCTGTAAAGATGCCAACATCTGATTATTAAAGAATAATGCAACCCTTAAGCATGAGAGACATAAAGAAATAGCACTGTAGATAAGAGGCAGTGCAACTGACCATAAATTGACGGATGACAGAGCCTTTAGAGGAACAACTCGAGCTCCTCTGTGGTTGTTAACAGGTTGATAATGTCATTACAGCCAGCCTGCTATCCTGCTAAGGCAATTACTGCCCCACCAGCAGCACTAAACACATTTAAGACCTGATCACAGTCTGGGTAAGCCTGGTTCAGTTCATTGATGGAGTTTTTATTGGCAGTTTAGAGTTAACTCAACGTATTGAACCATGTGGTCAGTCTGGTGATGTCATTGTTATCATCATTAATGGCTGTGGGGCCATTAGTTTGTTGTTAATGCTGCATAATGTGTGCAGATGAGAAAACTAACTTTGCATTTGCCTTTTGGTCATCTGAAAGTATTGTATAGTATAGTGTAAATTAGACAGCCATTAAGTTAGTGATGCTCGTAGTTGGTGTATTAAGTGATTTGTATATTGCTCTTAGCTGTGCCAGCATTCATCAATTAATAAATCAGTATCGCCCGGTGTGAGGTCAAGATAATTAAAGCTGTTTCTGAGCTTTGCACTGCAGGCTCTTCACTGCGTTGTTGTTGTTGTTTTCATCAGCAGTTTTCTTGGTGGTTTGTTCCATGATGCTGTGGGGAGAGAGCCAAGGGCTCAGTGCCGTATGGCAGATGAATATTTGATGGCCCTTAATGGGGCCTTCACCCTCATGCCGTAGCTCTGTTTTTCCCACCACGCGCAACAGAGGACTGTGGTGGAGCTGTGTGGTCGGCATCCATTTTGGCACTTCCCTGGTGATTTGGGTTGCCTGTCTGGCCATGCCACACAACAGCTGCTGTGATTTCATCATACCTTTTGGGGGGCTACAGCTGGTAATGATGCTGAAACTCCATGAAAGAACACAATGTACCAAGTTCACAACCCTGCTCACCCAATCCTAACATGCAGCTGTATTCCTCACCCTCTTCCCTGTGCCCTATGCATGAACTTGTCATCACCAAGGTCAGTAGATCACCTGCCATCTATGACAGAGGGACGGACTCATGTTACACATCATCCCATATACATCTGGATACGTGTGTCAATATTTATGTCCACTGGGTATAAAACATTGTCAGCATCAATCCCGTTGAGGAGATTAAGATCTTAATTTAGGAGAGATATGACCTAGCCTGTCGTTCCCATTAGGAAAGTGACAGTGAGGCAACGCAGCTATGCATTTGCTTGGTGACCTCATCCTCTATATAACACAATCCATAACTATGATGGGAGTTACCTCCCACTAATTTTTTGCTATTGGGTTGGTAGTGTTAATGGATCTTGCAATCAAAGTGTTTGGGAGTCTGAAGAGTTTCACATGGAGGGTGTGAGGAAAAGGAGGAGCAGGCTTAGCCTTGTGCTGGAATGTGGGTTATCAGAGGTTGTGTGTGTGTGTGTGTGTGCGTGTGTGTGTGTGTGTGTGTGTGTGTGTGTTGTGCATGTTCAAAGCACCTGTTTATGCTGTCTTTGCATGTTTAAGCCTGTATATACACACACAATCACAGCTGCCCCTCACATTACACAGCTATTTCTGACCTGCTCAGTCAGTCACACGCATGAGGGGACATGGGGGTCAACAGTGCACTTTTTCCTTTAGGTAAATAAAACAAACACACTCCCAGGCATGTACTGTAACCACACATAAAAGCTGATCTTTTTTGTGGTATCTTTAAATGTACGGTACAGTGTCGCTGAGTGTGCATGACTCTTTGTTCACCTTGGTCTGTGTTTGTCACCCTGCACAACCATGACTGATGTGGTGGAGTGCTGAGCTCACTGATTGCTTTACAGCCTCAATGTAAAACCTGATTGGTATGCCGCTAAACTATTTCACATTGCAGATATAAATCAATTTGGTGCAGCTGGGCTTGCGCTTCGGTTACCTAACTATAACCGCAGCTCCCACCATGCTCCACTTTGTGTTAGATAGAGTGTGAAGACAAAATATGGAGTAAACATAATTTATGAACTGTGGAGTTTCTGAATAGCAAGAAAAAAAAACAAAAAAAAACAGGTGGTCAAATTTCTCACATTAATTTTTCATCACTTCTCTTTTACAAGGTCACAGGTGGCACCCTATACTGGCCAGAGCTGTGTCTCCCAGACCTCCACCGACCAACCAAACAAACAAACAGAAACATGGACAGACGAACACTGCGACTGTCTGACGTGGAACGTCTTTGTGGTTGACAGAAATGTATTCGTCACCATCCTAGAATTACAGGAGGCTCACTCAAGGTCACCTTGGCAAGTGGAGAGACTTTTGTGATTTAAGATCTTTACTGCTTTTAGCTGCAGTATCAGTCATGTCAGGAAGGGGAAAAAAACAGAGAAATTAACTGACTTGTTGACTTTGTCATAGGATAATGTCAGTCGTCGGTAATTCATACTTGTTCTTGAATAGCACCAGGCGAGATTACTGTGTTGTGTTAAAAAACAAAACAAAACAAAAAACCTCACAAGAACAGTACGGATGACACTATCTGGATGCACTGTCCTACCCGTCATCTGCCAAATTTTGAGCACATTCCTTTCCCCCACCACCCACCAGATTTTCAAGCATAGTATGACATCACCAGTCTACAGCCCATCCCTGAGGCGTCTCGCCATGACATCAGCGTCTGCACCCAGGCGGGGGGTGTCTTTCTCCTTCCCGTGGCCCAATAACTTACCTCTCCTTTTCTCCTTTTGGGTCAGCGACCCCACTACAGTAACCTTATCCTGGACACAGAGGCAGATCGGTCAGTGGGAGGTAAGGTGGAGCAGTGAGGAGATGTGGTGACACTGGAGGAAGGTGAGGAGTGAGAAGAAGTGAGGACCGAGCTGGGGGAGGAGGGGAGGCTAAGAAATGGTCAGCTAATCTCCTTCCAGTTGTAGGGCGAGGTGAGGTGTGAGGGGCCTGGGAGGGAGCCAGGAGGACCAAGATTACAAACCTTGGACCCATGTCACAATAGAGGTGTGAACTAGGAGATGAATCTCAAAGGGGTGTGAAGAAGTGGGGAATAAAAGGAAGGGAATGTGGAAGTGGGTGATGATGGGTCATTGTTGGGTCTGCTGAGAGTGGTGGGGAAGTGAGAAAGACTAACATCTTGGGTGAGGTTAAAGACTATATATATAGATATTTAGAGGGCTTATTAGGTTAACTTTTTTCCCTTGAGGTTTCACAAGTACATGAAATTATGTAAGAGAAAGATGTGAAAACAAAACACTGGGCGAGCCTGATCCATTCTATTCTCCCAAATTTCACCACAGTTATTAATTTTTTCAAGCACACTTGACCACATCCCTTCATTCTGTCTCTAAAATACCCCCTTGGTTAGTCAGAGGGGCAAATAAAGAAAGGAATGATCTCACTGCGGGAGACGCCTACAGATCCACTTTCATTATGAATTGATGATTTCATCAAACAGGGGTAGAGTTACGTACGTGTGGCAGACAGGGTAGTTCAGGGCAATTTGATTGAAATGATAGTCTTTGTGGTGCAGAGCTTCCTTACAACGCCTTTATTATGAGTAGTTTGTGGTTTGTTGCCATCTTTCAAATAGGCCATTTTTCAGTCTGTTCTTCGCAGTAATATTGACTGGGAAGTGCCACCGCTGCCAGGCAGGAGACAGGATGACATCATTCTCTTTGTGTTGAGGTATTGGGTTGGTGACTGTCTGCTACTTGTCTGAAAAGCTGCCAGCTGCTTGATTTGTCTGTCTGCCTGGTGTTTGCCAGGAATCCCTGCCTGGCACAGAGCCACTGTACAAAAAGCAGGCTAGGCTGTCATCCAGCCGGATACCCAGGCTTTCTTAAGGTGGTATCCCAAAAGCAATGTCAAATTTTCCTACAATTGAAACATAGTCTAAAACATTACCGCACTCAAATTTGCTGGCTTACGCTCATTGTAGCTTCAGTGGATGAACTTAAAGTTTTATTCTTGCAGTTTAAAATCAAAGAGGTTCCTATAACTGATGGAAACTGTAATTAGTGGCTACATAAACTCAAAGAAAAGCAACCACAATGGCTGAGGTGAGAGGTGATAAAAGTGGTTGTGTGAATCTGAGCATTCAGCTGCTGCTGGGTTGGTCATGTGGATGGGAACAAACTGAGCCTCTACACCATCATTATGAGGAGTTGAATGTCAGCTCAAAGTAGGAAATGACCCCAAGACAATAACTCTCATAAGCTAAACAAAGGAAGGAACAGGCTCTACTTGTGTCTCTTGAAATCTTTTACAATGCTACTGGCCAGCAGTCATTGAAGTCTATTGAATTTACAAATACTGTCAATATAAGGTGAGCACTCACACATTTACTGACAAGACTAAGAGTCATTGTCCATGCTACTGGCTCTGTGCTGAGCTGAATGCCAACACCAGCATGCTAAATGCTTGCAATTACAATCCTAACATGCTGATGTTTAGCATGCTTACCATGTTCATCATGTTTGGCATGTTAACTTGCTAACATTTGCTGTTTAGCAGTAAACACAAAGTACAAATGAGGCTGATGAGAATCTAATTAATTTTGCAGGTATTTAGTCATAAACCAAAGTATTTGACAAATCAAAATTTTGACCTGATGATGGCACTAGATGAAAAGTTAAGGGATCACCAAAGTTATTACAATTCATCATTAGGGGGACACGGATGTGCGTACCAAATTTTATGGCAATCCACCCAGTAGGCAAGTTGTTGAGACATTTAACTCAAAACCACAAATGTCACTGTCAATCTATGGTGGTGCTATAGAAAAAGCAAGGGGATCACCAAATCGTTCACAGATTCATTCTCTGGGGAGCCTGACTGTCTTTACCTAATTTGAGATATTTCAAAGGACAACAGAGCAACTTGGTTAAAAATAGAAATGCAAAAAGAAGCTTTGTGAGTGTTTGACCCATACTTATATTTGAGGTAGTTTACAAAGTGCACAGCATGAATTCTGAAACCGTGTGGCACTGGAATGTGTCTCTTTGTCCGTAGACACCGACTAAATTATTGCCACAAACACCCTCTTGCTAACATTCATAAAAACTCCTATTAAGAGCTTTCATCACAAATGCAAATAAACCATGAGAATTGACTGTATTCCCAAATGTATTTCATTAGCCTCAACACTGTGTTACTTTTCTGTCCACTGTTGTTAGATTTTAATGGCATTGATGATTGAAAGGAATCCTTCACTCCCCTGGGATCACTGTATAAAGGCTTGTTCTGGTCACTGCCCTGGTGTGGGGAACAAAAATAGCCACCGGCTTGACCTTAAAGAGGTCTCTTTGTTGAAGACAATGATGTGATCATTCCTGGGCTGTCCTCAGCTGCAGGTGGCCAGGAGTTTCCTGCTGAGTGCTGGAGAATCCCAGAGTCAGCACATTAGCCTGTCAAAAGGAGCGGATTAGGCAACCAGGGAGTGCTGAAGGGAGAGACCCCCACTGAGCCACTGGCCCCCTGACCTCTGCTTTACACCTGTAAAATTTTACGATTGTGTTACCAACTAATAGCAACTCAAATATGTTGTGTTTCATGAATCCCACAAGATTAATTAATACATTAATGTATAGTTACAAGATTATTTTTTTTTGGCCTCTTGGATCTACTTTGCTTGTTGTTACTTAAATGTTCTGGCACTTGTCAAAGATTGTTAGCTTTGAATTAATGTATTCTCAGACCTATATTTACAGTAGCACTGCATTATGTATACTGTATTGTTAATCTCTTCAGGAAAATCAAATTAATATTCAAAGGAGAAAAGGTCAAGGAGTTCACAAAACAATCTTCAGCACAAACAAAGAGACAAACAACAGTCTCTCAAACAGCAACTGAGAGAATAATTTTACAGACTAATTTCTCTGGCCGGTTGGATGGAAATAAACAAACACGACCCTCCACCGAGCTCACACAGACTCCACCAGCAGAGGTAGAGTGCACGAGGCTTGAGGTGGGATTAGAGAGAAAACTTCACAGCACATTTGTCTGGTCTGAGAAATCAATAAAGCTGCTTTCATGTGAACTTCACGGGAAAGAATGACCCAGAAACTCTCACACAGGTTCATTAGTGCAATCAGTTGCCTATGGGCAAAGTGAAAGGGCAAGAAAACAGAGAGGGAAGATGTTTTTATTAGATTTCTTTGCCATATGGGACTGCCAACATAAAATATGCATGTTAATCCATATGTTCAGTCTTTTGCCATGAATATTTAACATTCCAGCCACATAGAGGTATATAACATGAAGCTTTACATTGTCTAATAACAGTGGAGAGGTCCTAAGTGCAATGCCAGTCTCTCTCTTTCCTCTGATTATCACAGACGTTCCAATCAATAAATCATGGCTCCTGACAAGCTGAATCAAAAGACATGAATTTCAAAAGTCAGCCCTGCTGAAACCAAACCAAAAAAACTTTGTTGGCCACCTGAATCAAAACAAAACATGAAAGAACAAAGCCACTCTGGAGGGGGTTATTGATCGAGAGCCACAGAGAGGTGTGTAGAGTTCAGGTGCACGTGATACATAGTTTATGGATCTGTGCATCCATACCTTGGTGGGACAGATGTCGGGGTTATGTGGAGGTGAAGGTTATAGGTTCAATGATGTACCACAGCTGTGATCTGAAGGTTGTAGGAAGGTTACATCCAGTTACATCTGCATAACTATCTATACATTTCTCATTTAAGCAGCACACTGACTACATGTAACAATAGGATTAGTTTTACATGAGAAGTGGCTTAAAAAGAGTAAGAATTTTAAAAGGATGTTAATACCTTGAGGATGTTATTTGTGGACTATGGATTTTGTTTGATTTTCATTATCTAAATTCTCTCCCACTTGAAAGGGGACCCTTCCCCTCCATTAATAATTGACATTTTATTACTTTCCCCCCCTCATCGTGGCAGGCGTTTGCTTTGATGTGAGCCGTGTTTTTTTTTTATCAGCGCCAGTACTACGTATTGATCGCTAAGCAGATAAGAGCACAATCAAAGGGATTCCTCATGGGGCAGTCAACACCCGGTCACCTCATACTCCTGGAATGTGGTCAAGTCAAGCGCCGGCACAACTCACTCTCACTATCACATCTCTTCACATCCCTCCGCTTCTTATTTGGTTCATCTTGTCTGAGAGCCGCTTATGTGGGTTAAATATTCACACAGACTAACAAAAGCTGTTGAAATGACATCATCTGAAGTGGAAGGAGAGGATGTGTTCAGCAGGAGGGCAAGTTGCCTTAAGGGGGGTTCCACTAAAAGAAACTGTCAGCGCTGAGCAGACTGGCTTTTCTCCATTATCTGTTAGCTCTCTGGCTGAACATTACAGCGGATGATGATCTCATTCATAATGCTCATTATGGTTCGCTGGAGATGCTTATCATCAGCTGGCTAACAAACAACTGTGAACAGTATGTAAACAGTATAAATTACAGTAGGATGGGGTGTTTTAGACAAATATTGTACGTCTCTTATTAACTGAAAACAATGGCAGTGCAGATATTGGATTGGGATGCACTGGGATTGGTTTATCTTACCACAACAACCTACCATAACAAAAGCGTATTAGTCACACGTGAGCAGTAGGGAAAAACTGCTCAAGAGTGTTGTGAGAATGATAAGCACCACCCGGCTACACGTGAGTTGGATTATAATTTCAGGAGATTTCTATAATCCATCCATATTGGCAAACAGAACTGCTTTGTTTATTCTATCAGACACTCTCCCACCTAAATACATTTCATACGTTTAAGTCTCATATGCAGAGCTTTAAAGGCCGGTCATTGATTGTTATTCGACACTCGCAGACCAATCGTCAAAAGCACTTACAATAAAACACAAGAGTGCAGTCATGATGAGCATATCCTATTTAACCGAACAAATGTAATGGCCACCTATGAAAATACAAAGTCCATTTTCACTAGTGAACACTTAGAGACCATTAGCAGTAGTGTAAAAGCCAGGCGTCTTTCCATCATCAATATCCCATAAGTGGACCTCTACATGTATACGCTGAGGGCCCCGTCCTGGTGAAATTCTCCCAGGCTGCTGGTGCTGCTGTTGTTGATGACTTGTCCGGCCTGACTGACAGCACTTTTGTTTTCCGTGGATTAGGCAATCTGACTTCATCACGGTCCGTGAGGGGGTTCACGTAACGCTGCCTGGAGGTCACTACACCCATGTGACCCCTCCCGTCTACCGGCTGCCCTGATGACAGGCCGTCAGCCCTCCAGACCGAGACTAGACGGTGGACGTAGTGACCCCACCCCACTCACACACACAAACACTGCACAAAAATATATGCACACACACACATGCATATACTTGACACATTCTCAGGTCCTCTTGACCAGAGTGTAAATTTTTAATGAAATATACATTAAGGAGCATTCATGGGCTGATACATGATGTTTCCCCACAGCTAATATTTCAGCAGACTGTGTATCAGATCAGGATTGAATGATTGATTTTCTATGAGGCCGTTTTTCTTGGATTAATAATTCAAGGTTATGGCTTGTGACACCTTCAGCATATTCCATTACATGCTTTTCATCATGAGTTTCAGTTTTAAAATTATCATTGGAAAAACAGTAGAAATGGATAAAGACAAAGCAAGGATCACATGAAACAGGATTCTACCTGTATATATATTATATTCTCATATTACAGTAACTGTATGAGTGTGTGTGTGTGTGTGTGTGTGTGAATACATCTGTTGATGACTTTCTCTCTTGGCCTGCCGTCTGTGATGAGAAATGAGAGATGGTAGTGTCTGAGGTCACACTGATTACTTGTCTCCACATGGTGTCAAATGGCTCTTAAATGTTTTGTTTACACTTCTACAACCACATCTAGGCTCTGAACCAAGTATAGCAAACCAATAAGATGGCGTAAATATCTTTCTAAATCTGTATTTCTACCAACAATATTATTATTTTTATTTTTATGCATATAAAGAAACATCAACACCTCACAGAAAAACTTATCAAATCAGTTAAGTGCAGTTATTATTTTATCATTTCAATGCTTCCTGTTATTTGTCTGGATTTGCAGTTACTGGTAGACAAAGCTTAATTTTCTCTCCCAGATGCATAAAATCATAAAAGAAAAATTCAGTCATGATGAACTAGATTTATGTGTTGATTCACAGCTTCAAGAAAGAAGATAGTGCAGTGTTTTTTGTTTAATAGCTCCTGCATCTTTCAGAAGCATCTCCAGTTTCAGCTGGCTAGAGTCCTAGAATTGGATGAACAAGTGCTGGATAATTATCCGCACCAGTGTTAAGTACAAATTGCAGCAACCGTCTCATGAAAGGACTTGCTGAAGCACATCAGATACAGTAGCTCTCCAGTTGGCTGCTAACTGGCACTGGCAACCTTTTACTGGTGTAAATACAAGCAAATAAAGAACACATGAGAGACTAGTGAATACACACACACACAAACTTGACACTGATCACTTATCATGAAACTGTCTCTGCTGCACGATAAGTGAAGAGTGTGAGTCAGTATATTCTGTTTCACTTGCATGACAATAACAAGGACAGGTGGTCTGAGCAGACCAAAGTCATATTTGATGTCCAACATCAGACTACTTACACCTGAAGAGTGTGACTTCATGATGACTCTAAGCTGATAACCCAACAACACACCAGCAGTTGTTGTGAGGATAAAGGATTAGCCTCTGTTTGCTTTTGCTGCTCTTTGAACCAGAAAAAGAAAAGAAAGGATCTCAACATGAAAGGCGCAACTTGGTGAGAAAGCACAGAATTGGGGCGCTACCTCTCATCAAAGGGGTTGAGTCACTTCAAGCACAGCGTCTGAGACCTCTTTCCAAACGCCCATTGACAGGGGGCGCTTATGTGTCGCTGCTATTTGTCTTTGCAGGCAACGGTTAGTGTGTTGTGTTGTGTGTGTGTGTAAGATTTTCTTTTCTGTCTGTATGTTGACCATGTCTGTCTGGCATATCAGGTAAGGTCTCTGTCTCCTTCCTACATTGTTGGTGGATAATGAGGTGTGATTAAATATGAATGCTAAGTGTTTGGTGGCTGGAGCCCAAAGCTGAAACCGGATCCAGTCGGGCCCACAGGCAGCATAATTAGTAGCTGATGATAGATGCCATTTAATGGTGCTTTTCCACACAGTGCTTGCAGGCCTCTAAGCTGGACCTCCACACAGCAGCAGGCCGCCTTTGAGCCATCCACAGTTAATTAAGTCGCAAATAAATAAATCCTGATACAGCTGTGGTGGCTCTGTACGGTTTTAAAAGCCAGAGCACTGATTGTAATCAGCTTTATTTTAATTGTTTAATGATCAACAGTGATTAAATATTAAGCCATTTGTTACATTTATTTGATCTTTTTTTATTATTACCTCTGGGGATTTCCTGTTGAAAGCATGACGAAAATCCTGCAGAAAACAATATCAGCATTTCAAAGCGTTGAAGGACCAGTGTGACGCCTTTAATGGTGGAGAAAAGCCCTTTGTGCATGCTTGATGGACTGTGTTGGGTTTTGAAGGCTCTTTGGATTGTCATAACCCCGGTGCGAGATTGACTCATTCATGGCGAGTGGTCTCCAAGTCTTCATCCTCTGCTTCTCCGCTGCATGGCCTCGGACACCGCTGTGCTGCCTCACTTCAGAGGGAGAGACAGAGTCATGTCCACAGCTGTTAAGACATGCCTGCTTTGAGGTGCTGTGGCTTTAATGTGTGGAGCAGATTAAACATGGTGTCTTTGTGCGGGCTGGATAACTGGTCAGCTCCCACAGTTATCCAAATCTTATCTACTGCTCGCGTGTGCATCTGTGCGTGTTTGTGCATGAGTGTTTCTGCTCTTGCCGCACATACACCCTCATATTTCCCGAAAGAGTGAGCAAAACAGCTTGACACACCAGTGAGTCTCATTAAGTGAAGCCCAGAGTTTTCAAGAAGACTCCTGCCTACGATTAGCCAACGGGCAAAATATCGAGAGAAACTTGAAGACAGGCCTCTGCATTTCAATTGATTCTTCTCGCTTGACATGAAAGAATCACCTGCAGTCTGTGAATTGCTGGACTTGAATGTACCTCAGCTATAATATAAACAGCAATGTATCATGCAGGACTGTGCTACGTGAGGGCAGCAGTTGCCTGCAGTGAAGATCAAATGCTGGTTGGTTCAGCAAAGGGTCAGCATATTTGGAGCAGTTAGACATGCCACAATAGTTTAAAGTCTCAGTTTTCCTCTTTTCCCACAGAGGAGGACCTCCATGAGGCGGGATTAATGGAAGAATGAAATAAACATGTCTAAGCTACAGACTATGCACTGACATAGTGACCGTGGTTCTATTACAGCAGTCAGGCGACATGATTTCAAAGGTGAAACAGCCAATCAAACATGAGAGAGTAATTCCCTTATCGGATTTCTGTACAACAAAATTCATTATCTCAGTGTTTCCCACATTTAATGCCAAGAAACACTTTGCAGGATTAAGTTAAAATAAACATTGGCTTATGTTACATAATTTATGTTGAACCAAACGGCTGCATTAAAGGATAGGCTTGTAATATATATAATATTCTTTTTATAAAAAAATCTCATGAAAAAAAACACCAATAATGTCTTAGATGTCTCACCATACTTTCATATCTCCCTACCCTGTCTGTGACACTCCCTTACTCTGTCTGTGTCTTTACAGCTGGGTACTGTACTGTACTTGCATTTAGCAAAGGCTCTTAAACTGGAGTAAAAAGTGCATTTGTTGCGGATGATTTTAAGCCATGCATTTGTCACACTACTGAGTATTTACAGCAGTAGGAAAATAAACTACAGTTCCCATTTTCATCTTGATGAAGGAACATGTTAGCCAATAAAATAGTGTGGCTCATTGACAATGGTGACATGTAACTAAGTATATTTTCTGTACTTAAATACAATTTTAAGACACTTGTACTTTACTTATTCTATTTCCATTTTTATACTACTTTATATTTCTACTACACTACATTTAGAAGCAAATATTGTACTTTTTACTCCACTACATTTATCTGACAGCTCTAGTTACTATAGTTTCTTTTTTGATTCAGATTATTCATACAAAATAACATCAACTAATAAATTCTGATGGATTTTTATAGATGAAGTTCCTCTGCAGTATGTAAAGTAGTTCAAATTAGCCTACTTCTTTTAACTGCTGCAACATCAGTGTTGCTTACACACTCTGAAACTGGCACTTCTGCATAATGAATACTTTTGCTTTTGTTTTAAGTAAAATGTTAAATGCAAGACTTTTACTTGTAACAGAGTACTTCTACACTGTGGTATTGCTACTGTTACTTAAGTAAAAGATCTTAATCCTTCTTCAACCACTGCTCATTGATGTGCTTTTAATTGTTTTTGCACAACAACAGAGGTTTATGGCACAGAAGAATAATCTGTATGAGGCTTTTGTTACACAGACAAAAAAGAAAATTTACAATATCACCAGGCTTATCCTTCAAGAAATGTTTTAGTGGAAATTTCAGAGTGATGGTGTCTTCAGTTATCATCCAAACTGGTAGAAACACAAAGATGTGGGATGTTTCGTACAGATTACGCTGATTTGATGACCTCATTTACTGAGGGAATCTAAAACACACTGCATTCTGTTATTTTTACACGGAGCACATTTGGCTATTTCTATTTCTGTTTCTCTTGAGAATGAGTTCTAATGTGGGTGACACGATCACTCCACAACAACAAAGGCTATCCCTGAGAGTGTGAGGTTTGGCCAGTAGTCCGCAGCCAGACGGGGATCTATGATTACCAGACAGCATATACAAGGGTGGCAGTTTGTGTCATTGCTCTCAGTTACGAGGCTCAGATCAGGTGTCATCGCTTGAATAAGTAGGCCATGCTCCTCACCTTCACAATTTATAAAAGAGGCACAAAACTAACCCTCACTCCACCTCTCCATGCCTGCTATATTACTCACTCTGTCTTTACCTGTGAGAGAGGACCTGTGAGGGGTTGTAGACACAAACAGAAAACAGACACACTTTTCTTCTCTGTCTTCTCTTCATGCCGCTATCACCTCTGACCGTTGTGTTATTGACAATAACAAATACAAATCAGACATATATAGTATAGCTCAATATGATAACCCAAATAATTCATGTGTAAAGGAAGCATTTTTCTTATGCAGTGCATTGTATATTGCTTGAATAAATAGAGTAAAGGCAAAAGTTATACAGTGTATTAATTTCTTCAGGTCATTTGGCTTAACAAAAACAACAGTTCACTTTCATGACATCATAACAATCCTAATCCCACGGGATGTTTACATATGCCTATATGGATGCATGTGTGTGAGCGTATATACACGCGACCTCAAAGATGGCGTCACCTCCTTTGGTTCTGATCAGACTGACTGCTGACCCTGATACATTAAAATTTCAGGGAAAATTCCCCCAAATACTACTTGAATTATATGAGACACAGAAAACAGTGGCAAAGAAATCACTGAGTGTCTCCCAGGCTTTATTTAAAGTTGACAAGAAGAATGCCAGAAAGGGCAGAAAAGCAAGCGTACTTTTGTTATCAGGTCACTCATCCAGTATGATCTCTGCCATTGGGTCAGTGTGCCGCACATGCCTCATCTAACTGGCTAGCAGTCAGGATGCGGTTGCCATGGAACATGTCCAGTTGGAACAAATGAAATCTCTCTTTTCCAGTTTCCAGGCAGGATTCACATGCTGAGAATGTTTTGGTGGGAGACGGTTCGTGTGTGTGTGTTCGTGACGGGTGCGTGTGCACATGCATATAGAGAACGAGATATCAAGAGGGAGAATGAGCTTTTGGGGTTACAGAGGAAGTAGGGCATGTGATTGTGCAGCCATGTGTGTTTGTGCGTGTTTGTGTGCATGGGTATGTGCGCACACCATTCTGCAAGTGTGTGTGGGCGTGCATACATTACTCTTCAGAAGCAGCTTTCTGATGTAACATAAACTGATGCGTGCCTTCTCTCTCTCAGGGTTCTCAGGCGTCTATGGGAACTTGTTTATGAACACTTGCCTTGCACAATGCAAACACAAGTCAATAACAATATTGTTGGTATTGGAGACAGAGAAAGAGACAATAACAGACGTTTGCCAGACACCATATCCTGTTAATATACTGTATTGCCTCAATTCAGTTTAAGTGTTATCTGGGTGAGATGTAAAAATGTAATTTGTGTGCACTTCAAAGACTTTGAGGCTTTTCTTGCAACAGCATGAAGCTGCAGTCCACCTACTGACACATACACGGCTCAATTAGTTCAGTCAACAGTGTGCTGAATTTAAAATTTATGTTCCTAGATAGTGGTAAGAGCTGCAGTGAATTTATCCATATTCATTATTTATGCTGTAGAGGCCTGTCTTTGTGTCCCACTGAGAATTGCCTTATGGCCTCAATGATTTGTGCAGCTACATATACATCACAGACTAATGCATGCTAATGAATAACTTAGGTTTGTTTTCTTAAGATATATGTGCTGCCATCACTAGTGTATACTTAGGTTTTTCATTAATATTTCATTTCAGGATTTTCGAAAATAAACAAGTAAAACGCTTAGTAAGAAGTTAGCATAAAAAATCAGACTTTTCCTCTTTTTCACAACTTATATTTCAGTGCATTTGAACATTTTACCATGTACTCTGTGTCAATGGCAGTGATCTATTCAAAAGATTTTCTTTGTAGTAATTACAGGTGCATTCTTGACAGTCTCTTAAGTTGCAGGAAGCCCTTTTGTTTGGCTGGATCACAAAAGAAAGCTGCAACTAATGCTCCCACATCTTTGAGCTTTTTGTTGTTTACAGTGGTCACTCACGCAAGAAGTTATCAAGTTTCCAATATCACAGCGAGTGAGGAAACCAATCCCCTCTTCCACAGTGCATACCCACCTCTTTGGATAGGCCGCAGGTGGAATGAAGTCCAAACCTCAAGGTCTATCCAATTCAGGCAGGACAGAAGGGAAGCAGAGAGCCATGACTTCTCACACAGCTGAATGACAGGCAGAGAGGAAGAGGAGTTGGGGGAAGGGTGATGCTCTGTGAGAGAATGCAGAGGGTCTGCTTCAGCTCCAGCTGTCCATGGGTTTATTGATCAGTGACAGCCCTGAGGGGAGGGGGCAGATCACCAGCACCTGCACTGCCCTCCATAACAAGAGGCTGACTAGAATCAGCTCAGCATGGACGTGGTTAACTGTCAAGCTATGTGCTCGCCGTAAATATCATAGAAGTGAACTGAGAAATATTGCTGGTGTTTTATTTCATTGGGCAATCTCCAAGAAGCACTCACACATTCTTAAATCCTCTGGAGGTGCTGGGTAGCTTCTAACTGGACTGATAAATCAGTCATCATAATCATTAAGAACTAATTAGTAAATCAATTACTTGCCTTTTTGTCATGAGCTGACATAAATCCTCCCATGATGACTGTTTTAAGACCTAATTTATGGTGTCAAAGCTATGTGTGTGTGTACAAACAATGCACACACACACACACACACACACACACACACACACACACACACAAACAGTATGTTTACTGCTACAGGTGCCTCATTACAGTTGATAGATCAAGATCTAGACCACTTCCAGTGAATGTAGGCCATTTGTATTAGATAAAAATTCACATGATTTCTCAGTGAATACGTTGTTGTTGTTCAGAACATACTTGGGTATTCAAAAACACACATCTGGCAGTTAGATGTGAAAATGATGATGAAATATACTTGTTGAAATGAAAATGTTGAAATGGGAAAATCTACTGTTTGTTAGAATAGTATAGTATAGTATAGTATAGTATAGTATAGTATAGTATAGTATAGTATAGTATTGACCTCAAGATGGAACACTCTGATTACAATAGATAGACAATCAATTGAATAGACACTAAATAAAAGACCAGGACCATATTCTAACACATATTGATTATAAATTGCACAATGACAGTGCCAGCATGCAACAGCAATACATTGTATTATTGTACAATATGTAAGTAATACAGGGATATGAGGTAAAGTACTACAAATATAAATACTGAGCGATATTAATATATAACACAGTGCTATGTAGCCGCTTATTGCTAATTCCTTTTTCTCTTCAAATACTCAGCAAAGTCGCAGTAAAGCTGCCTGGTGACAACAGTGTACACTTTCTGTGGCTGTGAGTCTGTGATCAGATGAGCGCGGCAGTAAGTGTGAAAGCGGTCTCGTGCTATGGGGAATTTCCCGTCCACGTGTCTGAATACGCGATGGAGAAGGCGGGATAAAAACAAACGCGACGATTGGTTACAGCAACGGAATGTAACTGCACCTTAAAGGGGCGCGCTCTAGGTCCGCTCGGATGCAGTAGAGTTGTCCGACAGAAATACACGCGTCTTTAAGGGTTGGTTTATTTACCAACCTAAACGCCACGCCCCGGCGGCGGAGTCAGTTTGGAGCTGACGTCGGCGAAATGAAATCGCCTTGTTGCAGTTTTCCTCACAGAATGGAAGTTGTCGTGGAGGTGATACGGACTAAACTTGCTTGACTTGGCAGGATATTGAACTCAGTGTCCTTTCTTTTTTTCTACAAAGTTTAAGACTGCCGTAACAACGAAGCCCATCTTTGTGGTAAGTTACTTGAGGAAACACTATTAAAATGCTCTTTTCAACGCTCACCAGCGAGTGTTAGTAGTCGGCTTTAACTTTAAGAAACATCCGCGTCCTTTGGAAGCAACAAAACAACGTGTCGTTGTTGTTGTTGAAACAGCTGCAACAAATTAGTTTCGACATCTGTCGTGTACATTTGTTAGCTGACTTTACTGAAACTTCAAAGTCGTCCAACTAAAAATGATATTTAATTAACACAGCCTGTCATTCATACAACAGAGATTTGAATTACACCGGCTTTCCCGGTTTACACAGCTCAGGCGGTGAATGGACTTCAAACTGCAGGGCTGTTTTTGCCGCAAGTCTCGTGTTTCAGACCTTTATTGACAACTGATTTCTTCATATATTAAAACGATTTATGTGTGTAAACGTATAATTACACATTTTAGACATGTGTAGACGTTTCTTTTCAGGATGTGCTCATTTCTTTACTTTCTTTGCACGCGCTTATTCGAGCCATTATCAATCATTCATGAAATAATGATTGCAACATATTTTTATTATAGCTTTTTTTTAGCCTGTTGATGATTAATTTCTGGATATTGTAGCTAGACTCTGACTGTGCTTTTAGCTCGAGTACATCATGTGTCACTTATAGCTTCGTTGCTTCTGTATAATGCTACATTAAATTGAAATAGTGTGATGTGAGGCTCTTGATGTCGTTGGATAAAAAGTGTGTCAGTAAGAGCTGCATAACCACTACCACCACCTTCCCTTTTGTTAGAGTTATTTTGTTTGCAGCAGGGGGAGCCACTGTCTGACACAAACAGCTCATTGCCTGGTCAGTAGAGCTGTGCAGAAAGCAGCCCAGGATATCTGGAAGTTAAGCTTAGGTTTTTTTTTTTTTCCTTAGCCTTCCATGTTCTTACTCTATGTTTGTCAAAACAAAGCATTAAGTGGTTTTACACACAGGGTTTATTGTGAAGGCACACAGTATATCGTGAGGTCTGGGCATGTTAGAGACAGGCCAATCTGCTTATGTGGGGTGAAGAAATGAAAACTCCCTCTCGGGGAGCTGGCAAGCTGACAGACCAGGGTATGGAGAGTGGCTTCGGATTTTCCTCAAAGACTGTCATTACCCTTCTTCTTTGGACCCTAATTTGGAAGTGTGGTGGTAGCCTAACCCTGTATTACAACTCGATGGTGACTTGGGGGTGAGCTGGTGAGGCAACTTGAATTTCATCCATATTTTGATAACTCTTTGACCTACTCAATGATTCAGGGTTGAGTGCAGTGCATCATTGACACTGGTGAGATTCCCAAGTGCTCCTTAAGAATCTTGCCACACTGCAGCAAAGTTACTTTAATGATTTGTGATCATGCTTTTTTAAAAAATATGTTTACATATGGTGTAAATGTCAGTTATTTTTATGTGAACTAACTCTTACAACTGTTTGCTGTAAATGTACCAGATATTGGTGATGTATGCTGGTTATCATGTTTACATTAATTTAGAAGCCAGGCTCCTGTCAACAGGGCTGCTCAGCACAAACAAGGAGAATCTACCTCTCATTTAAACTTGTCAGCCAAACTCCCAGTTATGTAAATGTAACTCAACCAAGTCTCTTAACCGCAGTGAATTGTGTGGTTTAGTCACTGAGATGAACAGAGCCATTTGTCTAAATAAGCACTGAGCTCTTTGCCACAAATAAAGGCAGACCGTTTGCTCATTTTCTCTTCCCCAACTTGTCCAATGTGGTTTTATTGATTTGAGGGCACTCATTATAAACTAGACAGGTTGTCTATAATGATAATGAATGCTTTGGAAGAAGGAATGTATAATGAATATGTCTGAGATCATCTCATCAGGCCTAATGCAGGCTTGTCCAAGGTTACCATCATTAGCCGCAGTGAAGGAAACTTGGGATGTCTTTGATTTATGTACTCACTGGAAGATAAATCTCCTATATTGAGATGTTGTAATACCCTTTCTTTCTCTGTCATTTTACTTTTAAGGCTGCTCATCTTATAGTGCCCCCGCATGGACGATGAGGAGGATGATGTGTTTGAGCCAGACCCCTGGCGCACCACATTCAGGGAGATAAAGTGTGAAGACCGGGGCACACAGACACCTGGCCCTGTCCTGGCACCGACCAACGGCATGCTGCCCTGTGGAGTTGCAGAGGAGCCCAGACCACTCTTCTACGGTGAGGCTGATGACATACAGTATTTCAAAAGAGAAACAGGAACAGTGCCATGTGCATGATAGCCAGTGCTATAAAACCAGCAAGCAAAAGACTGTAATATCAGACTTACTGTGAGAAATGGGTAACAATGTTGCAGCACTGATCTCACCCGTGGCGCCTGATAGTCGTGATCACAGCAGCTTTTATGGCCTGTATGGAGTGTACCCAGCTGCTTTGCTATTCAAAAGGCGCCAGACTGGCATTGTGACTGAAAGGACGTGACAGAAGTGCTCACCTGCATATGCAGCAACTGTACAGAGAACTGATAACCAGTGACAGCAAAGTTACAATGGCGCCAAGCAATCATTGCAGAGTAGCTCCATAACAACTACAATAACTGACCTCAAATCGATGTTATGTCTGTTTGTTGTTTTTGATTGACCTTTGAAACTGTTAACTGACTCACAGTGTTTGATTGAAATGAAAACGCAACAGCTGCGAAAGTAGTGATTTAAACTAAGCAATCTGATTTGGTTCTTGGCTGCTCTTTGTACCTGTTGCATCATCAGCATAGACAGTAAAGAACACCCTGTTAGGTGTCATTGCTGTACCTACATTTTCATATTAATAACAAGCATCGGCCTTGACACTCAACAGGCTACGCAGGTTTTCGATTGCACTTCCCGGCACACTTTGAGCTCGTTGGGGATCAGGAAGCGAGGCCACAAGGGAGCGAAGAGGAGCGAAACGGGATGGAGCAGCGACCCCGGCAGCACCCTGTGGCACGCAGCATGGAGGCCTGCATTGGCCAGAAACTCCAGCTAATAGGAGACCAGTTTCATCGGGAACATCTACAACTGGTGAGGGGGAAAGACGTACCTTCCTGATGTTACAAACTCAAGACAGGCACGTTTGGCCTCTAGTTTGATGGCAGTGTAGCTGTGTTATAAATATTACCGTAACAGTTGACAAATTTGACTAATAGATACCACCAATAGAAACCACATGTGACCGCCAACAGGCAAACAAATCTCTTTCCCGTTACAACAACAGCTTCTGAATAGGACACACAAGCTGAGTCAGCAACATAAATTGCACTGAAAAGCCAGGAGGTTCCACTATTTCACAAATCAAACAGTCTCTATAATATAACACTGATAGCATATGAGAAAAACATTACAAACACTGCTTGGTACTTTACCTTCATAACATAGCAATAATAATGAAATAGTGACAAATTTCACACCTAATTATTTTTTTAAACAGGAGGAAATGAAATGAAATGAGCCAATTGCAATATTTTTGGATCCAGTTTTTCCACTTGAATTACTGTCTAGGAGCTGCATGCTCATGTAAATGTTAACAGTGTAGTGTGGACTGGTGCCTGCTGAGTGTAAATGGTCAACTGAAACTTCAGGCTCATTATGTCAGTAGTTTAAATTGGTCTTACGCATACAACCCATACAGCTCATTATTGTAATTAATAATGACCTTATTCCTCTAGTTTCCACTGGCATTATAGTAGCGCCTTCCTACAGATAACATGTATCGCTACAGCCATCAAACTAGAGGATGTTTTGTTTGTGTGTGTGTGTGTGTGTGTGTATCTCTATAAGTGTGTCAAGTTAAGAGCCTTGTTTTTAAAGTAACAGCAGAAAAAAAGAGCAGCACATACATTAGCAACATAATTCTCACACTTTTTTATTAATATTTTGATCACATTTTAATCTAGCAAAGATTTACGGTGGGTCAAAAGTTTGCTGTCTTTTATTGTGTTTGCTCCATGTTTGTTTTGGAGAGGCTGTGCACATGCAGAACTTTAGCCCAGCGTCTCACCCCCCTCTCTTCCCTCAAGCCAAAGACATTGCTGAACCAGGCCAGCCCTTCCCCCACCTTGCCAACCCCAGGCCCTCCCCCTGCCTCCTCTTCCTGTTTATTTCTGTCTCTTTCTCTCTCTCTTTTCTCCTGTTTCCTCAGTGTGCTGTGGAGGCAAGTGGCTTGAAGGATGCCTGGCCGCAAACAAGCACACAACACTGTGGTCAGGGTGACACTGTCCACTGAGTCCGTGTGCTGTGTAACATCACTTATATGTGGGTGTGTTGTAAAACCGTGACACAGTGTTGTTTTGTTGGCTGCACCAGCAAAAATATACATAAACCCTCAGGAGATTTTCTGTTCTGTAAAAGCACAAGTGTGTCGTTGCGCAAGTGGCTCACAGTCTAACACACATCTACATGTAAATTCACGCATGCACATTTGAACACACACATCCTCACATACTAATGAGCCCAGGAAAAAGCAGAAGTGGCAGGAGTCTGTAAACATGTTGTAACCCGAAGCCAATGCGTGAGCCCTGAGGGGAACAGCTGTGGTTCCAGGGAGTCTCCAGTCAGCCCCTTCCCTGGGCGAGGAGCGGCCAGGAGACACCCAAATAAAAGGTCTACGCAGCCATTGGAAGGGGGGGGGGTAGTATCCATAATGATGGTATAAGCAAGTATATGAGGCAGTGAGGTTTGGAAATGAACCTCAAATGATCAAGTAACAACCGTCTTCAGTTGTCTTAAAACCTCCCTTTTGGGAAATGCTACCCTTCTTGCCTCACACATGATATAATTTGTTGTTTTTTTTAAAAAACATACTCTGAGGTGCGAGGCAGTTTCTGATTCTCTCATCCGCTTATCAAGCTGAAGTTATTTATACCCTCGCAGCTCAGCATGACTCATGTATTGTGACACTGGCAGACGCACATAGACAACCAGACGGTCAGACAGGAGGGTTGCAGGGGTGTGTGTTTGTATGCGGCTGGGACCTGACGCACAACGAAGGCAGGCCTGGGTCAGGGGATGAGGAAGTGGCTTGCGCTCCCTTTGTTGGTTGAGTAAACATGAGAGAGGATAGTCAGAGTGAGAACGGGCCTCTGAAGTCACACCTTGAAGTTACAAGTGCCAGGAGACATATACATATTGTGGTAGTGAATAGAAAAACTGTTATGGTTACACCATGAAGAGTTTGTAACAGTAAGTTGCATAGAGAGCAGTATGACTACTGTTGACGCATGTCATTCAAGTTAAGCATAACAACGTTTCTGCCAGTGTGTGTGTGTGTGTGTGTGTGTGTGTGTGTTCTTGTCACAGTGGGATGTTTTTACAACCCAAACACCGATGTACAGTTTTGGATGCGTGATTCCACTGCAGCCTGTAATTTCTATTTCTGGTTCTGTGGTATGGTTGTGCAATTAATTGTATTGAGCGTGCGTGTGTACAAGCTCATGCATGAATACACCCATACTTGTTTTTCTGCTTTTTGCCATCTCTCACTTCTCACTATCACACGGTCTGACAGTCAGTACAAAAAGTCTCACTCAATAATAGAGTTAGTGTTTGTCAGCTCTCGCTCCCGTCAGTGGGTGATTGCAGTTATTCATTGCAGACACTTGTCCCTGAGCCATCCAAGTGCTTTTGACTGCATTCTTCTCGATGGAGTTAGGAGCGACGTGGCTGTGAGTGTTCTCCGTGGGAGCCCGTGGCCCCCGGCAAAAGCAGGGATTAGGTAGCGAAGGAGTGCTGGTGGTGGATGCTGACAGATAAATTGCTCCTCAGTCAGAGAGGGCTGGAGGGGACGCTGAGGTCCCCAGAGGATTGCTGACATTAGCCGGCTCGCCATTTGAGACACAGCAATAATGACAGTCACAATGGCAGGAAGACAGCTCCAGCCTGCATAGGGCAAGGAGCAGAGTTGGGTTTCATCCCCATGTTTTTTTAAGAGAGACGACTCCTGGTTCTTTCGATAGGAGGTGTTGAAAGCAGGGTTGAATATCGCTTGTGTGTGTGTGTGTTTGTGTGTGTGTGTGTGTGTGCGCACATGTGTGTCTGCACGCACGCAGTGTTTGTGGCTTTATCTCTTCGCTGAGGGCACAGCACTCTCTCCTTTCAGCACTTGTAGAGGGGGGAGGAGTGGACTTGCACTGGAAATAAAAACATATGAGGCTGGCTTTGGATATTTACAAGTCATTCATTGGTCTGTGATGGTTTTTGTTGACGGTCCATTTGTGCTGTTCTCTATTATCTAATACCACAATCCTTTGTATTTTTCCTCGGCTTCTTGTCTCCTCCCTGATGTAACTAATCCAGAATTTCTTGCTATTGACGCTGGCCTGTTTGCCTGAGAGATAAGGGGGAGCTTCTGAGCAGCTGGCTTGACAGACAGCCCGCATGGGACACTGATAAAGCACATCAGGCTAGTGTCAGAGTGACGACACCGAGCATCTGGCTAGACTCTTGCCGCTCCATCGCCGGCTAAATTTAGAGCCAGAGTCTCATTTTGACAGTTGGTGGCGTGACTCATGAATAAGTTGCGACAGGCCTGTGCACACCTCTTTTTCTCACCCTCACTTTTTTTCACACTGTTTAACTCAGTGTCACTCTCTCAGCTTGATAGAGTAGAGGGCAAAAGGTCACCGTCATAGGAACATTCCATTACTGTTTATAAAGATTAATTTCTTCTCATATAGCTTGTAGTAAACACAAGCTTTGTAGCGTGATAAATCCTTCAGTTTACTGGTTGCACTCTTGGATGTAGTGACATGCAATATACATATGACTACAAATATACAGTCATTCTGCCTTCCTCTTTTCTGATCAAAGAGATTTAATTAACTGTAGCCTCTCATGTAATTTGGTTATACATTTAAAAGACTTGTGGCATGTCAGTGTTTACCAAGTATAGCCAAGCTGGCTGCCATCAGGGCCTCAGATGTATCACTGTGAGCTCATCCACTCTGCGCTGTAAATCCTTATTGCCTGTGTTTATATGAAGCAGACATTATGCTCGTATTATTTCCTTATCAAAATATCCCCAGGCAAGATTTAGATATGTCATATAACAGAGAACTGGTTTCATCAAGACTCCCAGCAGTCTGCTTTGACTTTTTTTTTTTACCTCTTCTTTTGAACAAAAAGCGTAGAGTAAGTAAGATGCACACATGCTGGTTGGAACCTGACTACGCTTATGCAACACCCTGCAATGTTCACCACAAATTGATAAGAGTATAGAAACCCAGAGGCTTATCACAATGGCAGCTCTAACTAGGTCAATGTTTGGACACCACCTTAACAGTCATATAAATATGGCGTATCTAATCTCTGCCTTCAGATATTTTGGCTTTCGTAAACAGCAGAATGTTGCCAAGAGAAGGTAGTACACTTTCGTGCATTGTCATGACAAACTAATCTCAAGTCTTCTTAGTTTATGACCCTTGTGGTCTGAAAATAGCTAAAGCATTATCAGGCATGGTGGAGTCTGCCTTTCGTCTGCAGATGAGCTGTTTGTGTGCAGAGCTCAGCTACTGTACCTCTCTCATGCAGATATATTCTTTTGCAGAGGCTCCCTGCCCCTCATCAAGAGCTCCCTAATCCCATTTGGTGCAATTATCTTATCTCAGCTTCTCAATGGCAGAGATAGCATTATCCCCCTAATCGCACACAATCCAATTGGCTCGCAAACCTGAGAGAGTCTCCTCCCGCACCACTGCTGCTGGTCTCTGCCAGAAAGATTAGAAAAAGTGCAGCCCGTGTGATGAATGTGTTTATGGTTTGGAATGTCTGTTGGGAAGCCCGGATTGTGTCGGGATCCCCAGTCCGCACACAAAGGGAGGCCTCTCTAATAAGTATTGTTGGGGACAGAAGCAGACTGTTGTGGAAATATCAGCGTTGTTACGGTGTCTGGTTTTGTCTTACCCTCTTTTGAGTTGACCCTTTTCACTCACTGCCAATCAGCAAACATCACAGCCAGTATAAACTGAAGAGTACACTGAATGCTCAATTAATGACTATTTCTAGTAATGCATTTTGCGATTGAGTTTCACCGTGGTTGCTGTCCACATGGATTTGTGCTGCTCTAACTTTTGTCTTTGTTTGTTGTTGCAGTATCATCGAAACCAAAGGAACCAGGGGCCGCTGTTGTGGCGCCTGGCCACAGCTCTGCTCAGCCTTCTGTTTGACAGAGGGTTCATTGCTGGAGGAGGTGGAGCAGGACGGAGGTGAGAGGGTCTTCCCCTCACGTCCGTTTTCATCATCTCCATGAGGAACTGGACTCCTAATGGCACTGTCAAATCTATCACGGGTCTGTTGTGGGGGGGAAAAAGAAAGGAGAGACAAAGGGTCACCGCGGGACGGAGACAACCAACTTTTATACAAGGACGTGTTTTTTTCTTTCCAAGAAGATGCCATGATGCTCCGAGATTCCTCCACAGGACAATGTTCATATTTTGGTATATGTGTGGTGTAGTAGTTTTGTACAGTACATTGTTCTTGTTAAAGTTTTTGCACTTCACAATGTATCCATCTTTAATGACCTCCACAGACCCTGGGAATGCCTTATTCAATGTGTTCTGCCAGAATGAGTATTGCGCAACTTTTACAGGCAAGATGAGATGGTTAGGAAATGAAAGGAAATGTGGTGTGAGGTTTTCTTTTCTGAAGTTTCCCGGGTAACCAGTCAAGTTGATTTACTAATTTCCAAAGAGGCAACAACTCAGAACAAAGCATTTTGCACCTCACCTCAATGGAACATTTATCTTTTCTTCTTATTTTGTTGTTTTCCTTTTTTGTTTTCTTTTTTTACTCCTCCATTTTCTTTGGTATGGTATTAAGTTTGAACATGATCCCCTTTTATCATTTGAAATATTGGGTAAAAAGTTAAGTTTCTGCGCATGAAAAAGTCCGCACACCAGGATATGCAATCTAAATATCTTTTAATATGCACATAATATTTGAGCCATGCTACATGTCAGACAATTAGGACTTTGTGTAGCTCAGTAAGTGTCAGGGTGGAGTTTACAGTTCCGAACATCGCTTACTGGTAAAACAAGCCTGGCGACTGCCAACATACCTGTGTATAGTAGCATTATTCAGACTGTGAGCAACCACTGCTTGATGATGTTATTAACATTAGTAATGATGAAGGATTATTGACATTGAAACCAAACTTCAGATAAAAAGGAAAGAATATCAAACCACGTGCAGTTAGCTGTAATAGTTATAATGTTAATTGACAAGACCATACAGTAACAAACAACCCAACAGTGAATAATTAACAGTAGTCAGTATGTAAAATCAACACATCGGTCGATATTGATTCGTTTTCACTTACTACTATAAGGGGTGTTTGTTATTGTGCATCTTGCCAGTTAATTACTTGGAGTTCATTATTATTTAAAGCTGCCTGTGGGTGGCTGGATGTTGTCTGAAATGTAGCACAAAGAAGATATTTAGATGAAAGTTATGGTGTGCTGACTCTTACCATGTAGAATATTTTTGAAGGTGTTGCACCTGTGCACTAAATTGCAACATTAGTCAAGCATATTGTTTATTATACAGAGTAAAGTAGTCTTTACCCAAATAGTAACAACTATTTGGCCAAGTCTGCCTTGATTATTTTATTTTTAATTTCAGTGACAAAGTATTCTTCCCTCATTTTGATCTTGTTCCCTGTTTTAGTCTCTTGTACAAGGTATCCCTGTGTTTTAGGGCCTTTTCACACCTGAAAGTCCGAACCAAGGTTCATGTTTTTGTTACATTGTGTACATTTGATCCGATTAGTTTTGGCTTCACATTGCGATTATGTGAGCGCACTAAAGAACTTTACGTGACATACCTACGTCCCGTCGTCATCACCTGCATGGGCTTCATCTTCCTTTACTTGACATTGATTGGTTTGTAGACAGGCGTGCGTTTGACATTGGCGCTGTTTGAGTTAATGGAGAAAAATGAATGAACAGATTCATTTTGTTGCCACTATAATAATATTATTATGTCATTATTTTATCTTAAGGTGGCATTGCTCTCCCGTCCTCTCATATCCTCTTTCACTCATCCTTTCCGAAAATACCTGGAAAGTGTCAGCATTTTTAGTTTTTTCCACTTGACTTTTTATAACGTCGTAGGAACATACTTCAATTAAAAACTTGGTCTCCTCCTCTCCCCATGTGCTACCGGGGCTCATTTTTCCTTCCTGTAATTGGTCCAAAAGTCTGAACCATCCAAAAAAAATTTCACACTAGAAATGACTCGAACCATGGTTCACTTTGATCTGGACTGCGACCACCTCTTTTTGGCGGACCAAGGTTCAGGAGGTTTCACACCTGTAATTTTGGTTCAGATCAAACTGAAAAGTCGCAAAGTCCGGACCAAGTGACATAGGTGTGAAAGGGCCCTTAGGTGTGTTCGTTTCATGTGATTGTTTTCAGACCTCCATGCCCTTGAAGTGGAGCTGTGGATCCACTGTTTTTGCACTAGACTACACCCTTCAAGAGTTCAGATTGTTACCAAGTTAACCTCTGTCTTGTATGAAGGTTTTCAGTTATGACTTGTTTTCTTGCCACAACATTTCAGATGTTTTTTCATTCACAAGTCCAAGACAAATAATCAATGCTGAGACCTGACTGAGCACAGTCTGGAATCTGGATTGGATATGGGTTCTGGAAATTTCATGTACCAACCTTTCAGGCTACAAAGAGTTTCTCGTGCCTCGATTGAAAGGTTTCTGAGTCCTGGTCTGTTTTTCACCCAGTGTGTGTACTGAACACCAAGCAATACTGTATAATCAATCTGTGAGAACAGAACAGAATCTTCTCCTCTCAGGCTACCTTTATGGGGTTTTACACCATTTTATATTCTGTGAGGTGATCTTGTATTGTCTTTGGTGCTCAGATCCAGTTTGGGGACGTTTTTAGTACACATAAACACCACTGACTCAGCAGTCAAACAGTCACTGAAATTAAACAAAAGTGACAAAGACTGTAATTACTGTTTAAATATGAAAATGTTTAAAGACACTGTTGAAGATGCTGTTTGTTTTATTTTCCATTGCTGAACCCAGGCCAACTTTTGGACCCAAGGAGCAATACATATCAGGGGTCTGTAATTACTTGCTCCTTACAATGTGTCAAGTTTATCACTGCATAATTAGGGTTTCCTCTCGTTTTCTTAAAGATGTCTCAGGGACAGACTTTGTGGGCTACTGGTAACCTTGAGAATCTGTTACATGGTTAGAGGAAGAGCAGTGTTGTTACCCATTTATTTATGATGAAACCTGTCGAGGTATTGTCAAGTTTTCTATTCAGTTAAAAATTTCTCTCGGCCAATCTCTCAGCACACACATAAAGGTACAGTTTGACTGAGGAGTCTGAGGCTGACTTGCTGACTGTGGTGGTGACGGGGGCTACTGAGCGTGTAGTAGTAGGCGTGTGAGGCGCACTGAATGTGGTTGTGGTTATAGTTTCCTGCGGATCCTGAACGCTGAGCCAGTCCATGTAGCACCCCATCTCACCATTGGCTCTTGACTCCCTCTTTGTGCTGCTCCTTCATTACATGGGTATTGCTCATCGGTTCATTTTCCTTGTAATTTATTTTTTTTCTCCTTATTTATTTTTGTATATTTGCCCATTTCTACTGTATACACTTGTGTGTGCAATGACTTCTTATTGTCCTTTTTTTTCTTTTGGTCTTGGACTTGTATATGCTTCAGTTGTTTGACTCTGTGCAGAGCAGGTTGGCCTGCATTGTGCCTGACACTGCTTTGTGTGATACTCAACCCAAATTCTATTGTTTTTTTTAGTATTACTTGTTCCCTGTATTTTGTGAGAAGTTTGTAGTTTTGCCCTTCATGAAGAACAGCAGCTAAGTTGAGTTTGAATTCATTTTGGTTTAAAATGGATTTCAAACGTTCCACATGGCCGCCATCGTATTTATCTATAGACAAAAACTACAAACCTCTTACCTTTCAAGCCTACAGGGGTGGATGTTTGATCCTCAAAAAATAGATTTTTGGGTGGAGTATTACTTAAAGGTTGTGATTTTCCAGGGATGGGCCCAACCAATTCAAACATTTTTCATTATCATTAACCACCCAATTCACCCAAGTCCTGGTTTGATTCTCAATCTGTGGTTTAGAAAAGCAGTAGCTTCAATGCAGTTTTGAAGTTTAACCTTCCAACAGGATATGACCATCCCCTTATAATTACTGAGTCATCGCCCATCCCACCCATTGCTAATGATACAGATTACATTAGAGAGGCTTCTAAACACATTTAAAAAAGAAAGGTTGCCTTCATATTCTTTTCAAGTCACAGGGCGTTGATTTATGTGTTTGATTCCTTAATCTTGATCATTGTGTTGTAATCAACATGCACTGGAAAGTACTTTGTTTCTGTAGATCCCATGGGTCCCTTATCTGTTGTGTGTTCATATATAGTATATACTCTGGATTGTTCTCATGGGCTAATCTTGCCATGTGTCAGCCGTATATCTGTGCAAGTAGGCTCAGAAGGATGGCCTGTTTGATTTATTGGAAAGGGAAACAATCTACCATGGTGCCCTGTAAAATTTTGTTAGAATGAGGTTCCCAAGCTGCACTCATCACAATATGTGCGAGTGTGGAGTATCCCTAGAGTGGGACATGTATTTTACGGAAACCGTCAGTGTCTTGAATTTTGTAGTCCACTTTATATAAATTTGAAGTTTTGAGGAAGGTTTTGATTTTGAATTTTTTTTTTTTAATGATAACATTTCTTCTTCATGGTCTTTCTTAACTTTTTAAAATGTATTTTCTTAAGAAAAAGGGTCTGCTTTTATAAGGACAGTTAATGCTTGTAAAATAATTTTTAATACGAGTAGGATCCTTTTGAAGTCCATGAGATCAAGGGCATTTTTTTTATAAAAATGAACTTGCAACATTCCTTGCACATCTTATTGTGGTGTATAAACAAAACCAAGCAAACCAAAATAATTCATTGTTGTGGTTAATTTTGCTCGTTAGCTTATAACTATGAAATATTTGCCCTTCTTTACAGAACAGATTAAGTGTACATGTATTTCTAAAACCCTGGAATATGCCTTTAACTGCTCAGTTTCAAATGAAGTCTTGATTATCACACACTCTCTGTATACCAAGAAATGAGACCCAGCGAAAATGTAGCATTTTTGTAAACATTGACTGTGTGTTTTCGAGACTATACTGTGCACTCATTTTTGTGTTTATATATATTTTTTGGTTGTTGATATAATATGGAAGTAAAGACAATTTGTTATGTAGTGCAATATGCTGTACATAAGGAGCTTTGCTCTACAAATCTTTTTTCTGGATTTCTTGTTGTTTATTGGTACTTTTTTTCAATAAAATTTTATTGAAGGTGTCAAGTTGAGTCTTTATGTTTATATAGCAGTATTACATACAACGTCACAGTTGGCTTTACAGGGCCACATAAACCATAGTTCCTAACTTGGTCCAAGCTTTTAAGGCAAAGAGGAAAAACAACCTTAATATGTAAGAAAGATGGTAGAAATAATAGAAGAATTCACAGAAATCACCCATCCATGGATGACTGGAGATGCAACTGCAGCAGTAGATGAACAGTTACACAAGTCAAATTCATGACAATAAACATAAGTCTAGTCTTTCACACCTGAAAACTTGTTGCTTTCTCTCCACTAAACCAACTTAAATACAGTGTGTCTGCTCTCAGACAAAAAAAAGCTACAGAAGAAGAATTAATCCCCTCCTTTACTCTGCTCCCACTCCTTTCAGCCTTTATTTTAAGAAGTTCTGTATTGTGCAAGTAAGCCACTGATGGATTAGCCAAGTGTTTGAGACTAGCCAGGCATTTGAAGCCACCCAGGCGTTTGGCAGAGACTGTGCCCATCACATCCCTCCTGCTGTTAGGTCATTAATTTAGTGAGAGCAGCGGGGGATCCAAACCTCTCTAATAACTTCTGCCTGCACTCCACACACACACATACACACATATACACACACACACAAGCAAGTGTTGCATGACAACTGAATGAGCCCATGTATAGTGCAAATGAGAAGAGTTACCTCACACTGCATTACTGTCACTTCCTAAGAGGTTAAGGCTGATGCTGCTGAGCCTGCAGATTAGTTACACTGCACCATGGATGCCCTCAAGGCATAGGGATGATTGATTACACTTGACACATATAAACATGAAAGTTTAGTGTGTATTACTGGTCTGTGTGGGGTACAAAAGTGCATTATTCTCAGTGTTTTAAAAGTTTTTATTCAATTATGTGTAGGATTTCCTTTGATATCCATGCAACGTAAATTTATATGTACTTTTCTTACAATCACACCCAAGATTTTGCCGCTCTCTTCAATAGACCAGACAAGTCAAAGCTGTGCTGTGTCTCACAGTCTCCTCCCTCAGGGCCGACACGTGGCACTTCTATTGTCATACATGCCAGGTACGGTTTCACACTTCACCGACACCTGACTCACCTGTTTGGCCACTTGCAGCAAAATAACTCCCTTGTCTGCCACCCCCTCCCCCCTCTGACGCAAACACACGCACATACAGACAGAGTGTGTCAGGGGATGTGGTTGAAACAGAACAACAGCTTCTACCCCAGTCACGGTTGATGTAGCATACACAACTGTTCAGCGCTCCCCTCTTAATCCTGTGTCTTAGTTTTTTTTTTAAGTGGAGGAATTTCAACCCTTAATAGGAGCTAATTAACAGTGCTATTTATACAACTGTCAAAACATATAAAGATCATATGTCTAGACCTCAGTGTCATCTCTGCAGAAGTGTTTGCTTGCTTTTGTGCAAGACATAGTGATATTTTCCAAGATTTTAACCCGAAGGCAGCCGTGTGCCAAGGATGTCCCCTGTCTCCCTGGCTGTTTACCTCAGCTTCATGGCTCCTCTGGTCCTCTCCTCTTGGCTCAGCACTTTAATAGGGAGAGCATTGGCTTTCCCTGGCCCAAACAATGGCTCCTCTGTTCCCCTGGCCTGGCCGCCTGCTGAAAGAGACACCCATTAGAGAAGCGTCTATCTCTGGGGTCAGGCCCAGGGGTCATACACAAGTACGGCTCTTGTTTATGTCTGCAAAGCCAATCAAAACACTGCAGCCTACGCTGTTAACTCCTACTTGCCTGGCGCTCCGACTCAGACTGAAGAGGAGTTTCTGCTTGAGCTAGACTGCAACAAATCCAACCACAGCTTCAATTTGTCCCTCTTACGCTAAGCTAAAGTGGTGTGTTGTGTCACTAAGTGAATAAAGTGGCTGCGTTAGAGAGAATAACAGCAAATTAGCGTTGACAGGCACCTCAGCACCTGCTCCGCACCACCAGCCGCAGATTCACCCCCCAGCCCTGAGAACTCTTCAAGTAGCTCCTCACTCCAGCACACACTGGCAATTACTTAATTATCACTTGTGAGCTCACCCATCCCTCTATTATTTAATGTACTTATAATTTGAGGAAAGGAACTTAAAGTTAGTTTTAATGTGTTTACAGTGACATTAGTGAGCCTGTAACTGTTAAGGCGCTAGCAAGTGTTTAATTGCTGGCGCCAAAATAGTCAGAGCTGCACAGAAAAAGCTGTATGAACTGTTTTCAGCCTCTGTTACTTTAGTGAGGAAGCTGAGTCACATCCTACAGTATGTCTCCAACTTGAATATCATATCCTATCGGCAAATCAGTGGTTTTTGTCCTAGAGCACGTGAGCCACATTTATGCAAAAATGTTTTCGATGTTAATGAAAAAAAAAAGTGGTTTGGTTTGTTACTCTATCACTAAGCTAAACAATAAAGATAACATCTGCGATCACTGAGCCACCAGCAAAAGCAAAACCACTCCCTTCGCCCGTACTTCCCCAACAGCAACCCCCCCATTCACACACCTACTCCTTCGCTTTCAGTACTGACACCAGCAAAACACTGTGGGCAGACAGCTCCACTTTGAATAAAACGAAATGGTAATAGGCAGTTGTGCAAAGCTTTTTCTGCAAATTGAAGCGTGTCAAATGAAAGAAGTTGAATTGCTGCCGGCCTCTGTTACCTAACTGTGCATTTGAGAGTTGTTATAAATCTCTGAATACTTGAGTAGAAACTTAACTCAGCCACTGATTCCCACTAGTTTCAATCAAGGCAAAGGAACGTCAGCCTTAGATATATTTGAACACTTTCCATTCGTCTTTTTCCCCTCTTTGCACATCTGGTGCTCAGGCGGGCAGTTAAATAAGCAGCTAAGCCAACACTGCTGCATGTAGCTGTTCAGGGGGAGCGGAGCTGATCAGAGTTCAGCTGGGCATGCCATGGGTGCAGCAACCACCACCACTCCCTCCCCCACCATCCTTCCCTGCTGTGACTGAACACAGCTGACCTCCTCTGGCAAAGACCCCAACCTTATCTACCCCCCCCCCCCCCCCCCACCCCCACCCGCCCTCAACCCTCCTCCAGCAGCCTGCTCTGCTGGGAGGAGAGCGTGCAGAAATTGATCTGTTAACACTTGGTAGCTGATAATCAAATAAACAGTCCTGGTTTTTGTTATCACAACTGGGACAGCAATGCTATTTTCTCACTATTAAAACTCCCTGCTCATGTGCTGTTTGCAACTTCTCCTTTAATCTGCTGTGCTCGACCGGCTCTTTTCTTTACTTTCTCTGTTAAGGAGAGGTTGGGCAATCACTATACAGCTCTGTGAGTTCCCTTTGTTTACCAAGAGCAACCCAGCAGAGCTCAGTGCTTTGTTGAGCTGCAGTCACTCCCGGCCTCACAGCTGTGACACACACACACACAAGCACACACACACACACACACACACATACACACACACAGAACAGAAATCTCTGACTCACAAACACTAGCAGTATCCTGTGGTCAAGGGGAGGGATTTAAATCCTCGGAGCAGCACAGCACATGAACCTGCTGAACTTGTCTTCTCCGTCTCCTGCTGGCTATTGTTCTCCCCGCTACATTTTCCAACTTTATCACTTCATCTTCAATCTTCATACTTATCCACCACCATTTGGACCCAATTAAAAGATACACCCCATAAGCCTCCACGCAGTGGGCAGCTGTCTCTCCACACATGTGAAAATCCATGCACTTGGCATGTAGCTGAGAAAGACACAAGCCCGGCCTAATTATGATGGGGGGGATGTCACTCAATAGACAGTACATAAACAAGTGGGGTCATTGTTGGGAACTAATTGGCAGGAAAAAGGTTCCTGTAGCAAGATAAAAATAAGCAGTCAGCGTGGTTTCCTGAGGACACATGAGAAGCCCTCTGCGCTGGCACGGCCTGAGGTGTGCAGTAATGAGAGAAGAGCTCGCCTCATGCCCACTTTCCAGACGCACTGTCTTCACGAGCAGGCAGCACACATAAAGGGCTAGATAAAGGCTCCTAGCTATAGAGCTGGGCCAGTTCAGTGTGTGCGTTTTTTGTCGAGCAGGTTGGTAGGGCGCCAGAGACATCAGGCAGGCAGCCTGTCTTGTTAGCACACCTCACCTTGATAACAAGAAGTGTGGAGAGAGGGATGAGGCTGAGGAGAAAAAACAACCAGCGCACCAGGGGTGGGGCTCTGGGACAATTGTGTGCGTGTGTGTGTGTGTGTGTCAGCTCACGCAATGGACCTCCTCCAAACAGTAACAACTGCAAAAACATTGGGTAGAGTGTTAAACTCGGAGCAGTTTTTCCGAGATCATGTTTCACAACAGAGCACCAGGTCCTCCCTCTCTCCCTCTCTTTCCCTCTCTCTCTCCTTCTCTTTCTCTCTCCTACTTTTTTGTTCTTTCTCTTGCCTCCCATCCCCCACTTCCCTGGTACTCTTCTTGTGCTCATTGACCCTGTTTTTCTCCACTCCTTCGCTATCTGTATGTCTATCACATACACAAACACACACAAAACTTCTCACCCCCCTCTTCCATCCTAGCATACATGCTCTCCGTGCCCTCCTCCTCCCTCTCTTGCTGGCTGTTGTTGCTGACTGACAGTGCTGATTTACTCCAGGTTTGGCAGGCTGCCAGCTCATCTCAAACAATTGCACGAGCTACAGGGCTGGCTGGCGGAGCCAAGTTTGGATGGCAATAAACAAAGTCATAGATTTGCTTCTCTCCTCTCCCAGGCTAACCCCAACCTTTGTGATCAGTGCAAAACTTGATTTTCTTTATTCTTTAGATTTTATTGTTACCAAATGTTTTGAGTCCCTGGGTGACTCCCTAAAGGGATTTTTATATAATACTGTACATTATCCAAATAGCCAATAGTTGTAAGCAAAACCAATACTTTCTTCAATGTTGCTATTACGTTACGTTTGTTGTCTATTTCTATCTCATTCTCTCCTTTTCCTTCTGTCCCTAATTTCCCCTCAGAGAGGGCAATCCAGATGAACACCTCTTCTCTTTACATACTGACGTCTCAGCAGCAGCCGCCTCAGCCAACTGTCGCTACCCTGGCGCGATGATTGGCTAACGCGATTGCCCAGAGGACAGTGGGTAAACTCCTGAACCCATACTCCTCAAAGAGAGAGCTTGACACATCTGGAATTGAGAACCACCAGGGACTGAAGCTCAGAGAACTAAACACACTCCAATCGTCTCATTTCTGGCTGCTCATCATTAACCTCTGGTCACCTTCATCCTACCATGGGAGGACATGAAAACCCTGTTAAAGACAAACAAAACAACAGATACACAGAGTCTCGTTAATAACTTTGGGGAAATGGGGCAGTGGATATTTTGTTGCAGGGATTATTATAATATCTGTAATGAAGCTTTAATTATATTCCTATTTTCAAAAACAGAAAAGTTTTGTTTCTGGTGTTTTGGCGCAATGGCTCCATTAAAAACCGGTGATTCTGACAGGCGGTCCCAGTAGAACCGCATCAGGGGAGAGCAGTAAAGCAAAACAAGACAAGGCATTCCAATGAACAGATTTGCTCATGAATAATTCTCTTCCAAGACAGCTGAATGAATTTCAAATGCAGACAGATGAGGGTGGGCTGGAAAACAAACTAACAGCATAATGTGCAGTCGTGTGTAACATTTGTCTTTGACAAGTCCAGCCCAACTGGTTTAGTATAAACTTCAGTCGATAAAAATAGCTCACAGCATCTATTCTAATGCTGTTTGTTGTACAATAACACACCTACAAATACTATTATGGCCTCAAGGGTTGACCTTAATTTCTTGATATTTCACTTCGTGCTCCATGTAGAGCTGTGAACCGCCACATGCTAACTACATGCGATGTGGTTGAGTTGACCTTGTGATCTTTACTTCTCTTGCTGTCGTAGATAATGTCGCTTTCCAGTAATGACCTTCCCATTTAGCAGCACTTTGTCTCAAACTCATCCTCAAGCACAAACTTGTAGTTTCAGATGTAACTGTCATTTCAGCAAACTGCAGTATCATCCACTAAAGTTGATGTGAAACTCATACAAGCATGTGAAAGTGTCAGCGTGGTGTACTCCCGTGGCGTGCAGATTGTGCCTCTTTCCCCACCAGACACACAGAGCATGCAAGCCCTACAGACTTAAGAGGGGTGTCAGAGTTTCATGTGTCTGTGACTGTGGCTGTGTGCTGTGTTGTGGTGTGGTGAGGTGGAGTGAGGATGGGCCCTGCCTACCAAACGGCTGCGACGCCGGAGAGAGACGGTGGTGAGCCTTGTGGTTGCAGCAGACGGAGTGCGGCCGCCGAAATTCACCACACGGGGCAAAAGCAGGCAGGGGCCCTCAACTGTAGCCTGACCACTCCGAAAGCCACCAGCATACTATGTCATTACATCTTATTGAGCATTTTAACATGGCTGATCATTTGGGTTTGACATGCACGGAGCAGCCAGCTTGTTAGAATTGCAGCATAGAGATGTCTGCACACCACAAGTTGCCTCCTATCTTGCTGGCAAATGTTTATGTAAACCCAGGTTGTTTTGCCGATGAGAATGCCTCCTGATACTGTTTTCAAGGTTTCCTGGGGAAAACAGTGAGCGCTGATCTGGCTCAAAGTAGATAACACAGATGTAAATAATGCATCATCTCCAGCTTAACGCCATTGTTTTTGGCACACCCTGACCTATGACAGTTGTCTGCGTTTGACAAGATCACAGTCTGATAAATGCAACAGAAGTTGGCTCGTACTTGAAAACAGAAAGTTCTCTATCATCGCCCCTGTCGTTATCTTACCTCCAGCATGTCCCTCTAATGGGTTTACATTGGAAATCAAGCAGATTAACAGCATTAGGCTTAATAAATCCAGTCATGGGTGTGATAAAGATGGGGCTGGGGAATCTAAACTGTAGCCAGTCCCTCCCTGCTGGGCTCTAACATGGGAGCACTGCTCTAATCTGGTTACCAGTGGAGGGATTTCACGCCGGGAAAAATGACATCAGCTCTGCTAGTAAAGGTGAAAAACAGATGCAATAATGGACATGGTTAATATTTATATCATGCAGAGCAGGGTGTTGCATGGAGAGAGTTTGTAATGAAATGCAAAGATGGTGCAATGGAAAATCAGAGGTCTATGTGGAAATGGCCTGGGGAATTAAATCTGCAATGAATCACAATAACAGTGACAGTATCAATGCTAAACTATCTTTTACCTTTAGTGGCTATTCTTAGCAAGTTTGTAGCTAAGGCAACTTTGTGTCCAACTATGACAATGTGGAGCTGTAGTCGGTCTCATTTTGGCTGGTTACCTAATTCAATACACTGACACACTGTCACACTGTATCATTTAGCAGGCTCGTCTCAGACGCCTCATTCAAACATGTTGTTCTCTCAAAAAACAGATTTCTTGTAAAGGCCATTCCACCTCAGTAAATAGAGGGCACCCAGGGATGAATGGTGACTGCTCTCATGGGCCCCCAGACAATACTGACTCTTACAATGCCTTTAGCTGGCACACAGATTTCAGTAATTAGACTGTGACTGTTGCTGGCAGGGGGCCAGGGTCAGAGCCAGAGGAAGGGGGTAAAGGCAATGTTCCCTGCACAGACACACACACTCTCACACACACACACACACACACACACACACACAGACACACACACACACACACACACACAGACAGGCTCTCTCCCAATGCTCTCTCCTCCTGCTGCCCTGCCATGTTTGCCCCTATAAGCTACTATCCCACAACCCCTTCCACCCCCCTTCCTCTATTCTCTTGTGTTGTGTTTTTATGGGTCTGAGTCAGGGTCCCGGGGTTTGTTGGATTTGTTTACCACTGGGTAGTTTGGGCTTTTTAGGGGGAAGGGTAATTACAATGGTGGGGAAAACAAACAGAGGACAGAGCGAAATGGGACTTGGTCCATGGTCACATGGGAGCTATTTATTCATTATTTGTCCAATGGGAGCCATTGTTTACTTTGCTTTAGGATGTTTAGATGAGGAGGTGCAGACAACAAATATATTGTCGACCGGTAGATCTGCTGATTCATTATTGGGCAATGAAAAATGTGGACTCCTCTTGCCCCATAATGTAGTAAATATGAAGAATTACTATGTAGTTCTTGCTTGTTATTTCAATTTCTAAAAACAGATCAGTGTGCAGGAGATGTGGCATTGAACAGACGTCTGTAAGGTTTGGTGCGGTGCTGCTGGCTTGATATTGCCTCTCCCCTCCTTTTTTCCTCTCACTGTTCTCTCTCTTTCTCTCAGACTACCTCCATGAACTCAGGCTGAACCACCCCGTACTGGAGAGGTTTTATGATCTACGTATCATGGTCAGTCACCCCAAACCAGTGCTGGTTGGCAGAGTGGCGTCAAGTGGTTAGCAACACAAGACAAACTATCCAGATACGATCTTGAACTCTTGAACTTATTGCAGATATACAGCGAGAGAGTGGGCAATCAGTCTCACTCTGTCTCTTTAAATCTGCCTCTCTTTCTCTCTATCTTTCTTTTTGTCTTTCAGACTCATGGCAATTAAACTTGGCAGTATGTTTCCAAGCCTAGACAGACAAAAAAACTTCAGGAACCTGTATGTCTATGTTGCTGCAATAATGTTTCGTTGCAAACAATTGCCTCTCACGATGGTTGTTTTTATGAGTTTGAGCATGGAGTGTCTGGACATCGTCTTACCCACTCCAGCCTAGCGTAGCTCCCAAGTTTTCCCCAGGGGGAGCAAGGGGTGGTGGGGGAAGGGAAGCTGGCAATCCCCTGCTCTCACGCACCTCCTAGATTAGAACATTAGAAATCACAAGTAGGGAACAGGACAGAAATACCCTCAGTGCCTATAGCCCCCTCCTCCACCCTCCGTGACCCCAGGGTCATCTGCTTGGTAGTGACCTCTGCTCGCCCACATCTCAACTCACAAGGATTGGCTTCTCTTGTAAGTCGAGTTGTTTACGTATGGCTATGAGTGCAGTTTGAGCAGAAAAATATGAACAAGAAAAATGCAGTTATTAATCAGCAAGGAAAATTAAGTTAACAGGGAACACTGCGAGCATTGAGGAAGTTCAATGTGAGATTGAACAGTGATTCATCTTTTGAATAATGACTTAAAAATAAAACCTCATACAACACATGGATGAGAAAGTCAGATTATCAAGATTTATTATGTGAAGCATTAAGTTTGTGTTTAAACAACAACTAAAAATTAAGATTTTAGTTGATTTCTAGCAGTTTGTTGTTTCGTGTTCAGTCTCTGGGTAAACAAGCAACCATCTAATTGCTGATAGTGTATGTAATGTGCTGGAATCACTTTATCTTCTTCTTCCATCTATCTTCCCTACGTCTCTCAGAGCAGATCATTTCACTCGCTTATTTGAGTTGGCAGCACAAGCCAAGTTAATGTTTGCGGCACAGGTCCTCATGTAGCAGTGTTTACCAGTGGCTGTGTTAATTCAGTGTCATGCTGCAGCATTTGAATAATGAAAGCTGCAGCAGCTGGGCCTCTGAGAGTAAGAAACAAGAGACCTTGTCTCCCTTTTTCTCTGACTCTCTCTTTCTGTTTTTGTCCTCTCAACAACTTCTCTCACGTGGTTCTCACACCCCGAAACCTCACGCTTTCAATCACGCCCATGAGGTTTCAGTATGTCACAATGGCTCCCACCAATTCCCTGGAGTCTACAGAGCCAAGTCATGCTCATGTTGCTGCATGGGACAAGGAGGTTTGTGTTGTCAATTAATGTTCTAATCAGTACAGAGAATGCACATTACTATTATCTTTATGTTGTATGGTCGCTGTGACCTTAATGCTTATAAACAAGCCATCACACATATATCCATATGGGCGTTAAAATGCATAATTTGCTTTAATGTGCATAACCGTTTGATGTATGGTCCATAAACACCCTGGTTTGTTTACATGTGACACATGGATGGCTTTATCCACAGTAGTAAGCCTGTTTATTGGGAGTGCATGACTGTTTGGCAAAGTGTTGATGCCAGAGGGCTGAACTTCTAAGAATTATCAATAAAGGGTTAATGACTTGACCTTTGGCGACTCTGGGTAAATCATGCTTGGAAATCCCCGGCAAAGAGTGGCACTTCATCTGCACAGCTTAGATTCGTCCCCTTCCCCCATTAACCCCCCCCCCCCCCCCCCCCCCCCCCCCAGTCAGTCCCCATATCAGCTGTTGTGCTGCAAACACCTTTATACTGGTTGATGTATAAGTCTACCTCAATCCTTCAATGCCCACAGGCCTGTGAGGATGTGTCAACCAGAGTTCAATCATATGCTGAGGCTGTGATGGTTAACTTATCAAAGTGAGAAGCCAACATAAAACAGCTGCTGTATGTGATGAACGTCTTTCACTAAACAAACCAAGCAAGACTTTCTGCAGTAACACTTCCAACAGTCTATAAGTGTGGTTGTGTTTGCACTGACAGGGTATCATGCAAAGGTGGTATGAAAGTGTACCTCCTATTCATCACAATTACAGCGGCTTTGTCTGATGTCTTTAGGAGACAGTGAACATGCCGATGTGTATTGATTCCAAAATCAATTGTGATCAATGAGCAAAAAATAAATAGGAATTCTACTTTGGTTGCTTTTCCGTTGAGGTGATAAAATTGACAAACTCAAGCCAAAGGACGATTAGTGACATGTGGTGATGTTGATTTGTGTTGAGGGCCACTAGATCTGAAGCTGATTGTCCATCCTGGAGCTGTGCCATGATGATCATCTGATTGCAATGAGAAAAGATCAGCAGATTAGATTCACTTCTGATAACAGCTCCATACTGGAATTGACAGGGTTTTCATAACGATTGCTGACTTAACCATCTGCAGTGACCTTTTGCCTAAAGCCTTGTCTTCATTGCCTCCATATTTAATCAGAGCATCTGCTTAGTGGAATTACTGTAAAACGCATTATGTCTCTTACCCTGTCTGCCTCGCTTTCTCTCCCTCTGACTCTCTTTCTTTTATTATTATCCTCTGCTGCGTCCGACCCTGATTTGCAAAGTTAAACTAAACAAGCTGATGTCTTCCTGGCCAGCTATTATTGCTGGAGGAAGCCAGCAGAGGCTCCGGTCTGAGGTAATCACGCCACCAGGATAATTGCACTCTGTAAAACACTAACTGGATGTTTATGTCCAGGCCCAGAGGGAAGTCATTAATGCCATCTTAATTAAGGGTAATAAAGCTCTTTTCTGCCTTTTGGGATGGAGCGACCTTGACTTGATCTCTGACGCGCTGTATGGGTCAATTAAGAGACTCTATCATTCTCTAAACATGCTTTCACAGCTCCACACAGGATTAGATTTCACTCTCACCTTCGTGTCTTGATCCTCGGTATGGAGGAAATAAGAAGATGGGTTTTGTCCACTTTGTGTGTGTGTGTGTGTGTGTGTGTGTGTTTGTGTGTAGGTATATGTGCTTATTCTGGCATATATGCATGATTGTGTGTGTTTTCTTATGATGGTTAATCTTTTCTTTGCCAAACCATAAACTTCAACCATCCACCTACTCACACACACCACACACTCACAAACACACACCAAAAAAAAAAAAAAAAAAAAAAAAAACCATGCACACACATGCACACTTCTCTGTTTGACATACTCTTGAGTTTCAGATGGTTCACTGTGGCAACATCTATAAATAACAAAGTGGAGACCGATGAATAATTTATCAACAGGTCCTCTGTAACTTTTCCCTCAGCTCTGTTATATGATTAAAAATTCTGGGCACAACGATAGTGGGAAATGATTAAGCTAGACAAGCATTTCAAATTAGTTGCTTCAGCCGCTGCGGCAGGAAAAACAGGCTGCCAGGGTTAGGCCAACACAGTCATACAGTGACTGTAGCTCCGGTGGCTTAGAAAGAATAACACTGGGTCAGAGAGGGAGAGAAAGAGCACACACTGATATGAGTAATGGCAAACAGCTGCTCGGCTGTCCGCTAAAAATATACACACATGTGTGACAGGTGTGCATGTGTGTGTAGTAAACTGCAGTGTGCTGCAAGCTTCATTTCTTAGATGAAAAGATAGATAGCATTAAATGCTGCAGAGTTACCACAAATGATTGTGTAAGACTATTTTTCAGTGGTGGCAGAAGCACTCAGATCCTTTCAGTATGAGTAGCAATAATGTAAAAATACTCTATGTAAATGTATTATGGGCAGAACTTAAAGTAAAAATACTCATATTGTGCAAGTAAATGTTATATTATCATATATACAGATATATACATATATACACACATATATGTATATGTATATGTGTATATATGTGTGTATGTGTATATATATATATATATATGTGTGTGTGTGTGTGTGTGTGTGTGTGTGTGTGTGTATTTAGACTTGAGACTGACAGTTCTTGACCTGGGAAACAGCAGCCAACAAAACAATCTGCTCTCAAGGTCTACTTATTCACTTCTTCCGGTGCTTTTTGTCATCTCACATGGGCTTCATTAGCAGATAAAGTTTGCTCAGCTGTCAGAAGCACTGGATTTTCAAAATACTACTTGTCCAATTTGTCTCAAAAGTTGAGACTGACAGTTCATTCTTGACCTTGGAAACAGCATTTGACAAAAAAAACAAAACATCTCAACTCAAGGTCCACTTACTTGCTTGGTCAATTGATGAGAAGTCCTAAAAGTATTCCAAATAATTTGTAAAGTGAGCAAACTTCATCTGCTGATGAGGATTATGTGAAATGGTTGAAAGCAAATGCAAAGCTACAGTACAAGCAAGTGAGTGGAGATGGATTGGTCAACTACTATATATATTGTTGGGTAGTGTTGGAGCCATATTGTGCATTATCCACATATTGAGTCTTGTTTTTATTTTTTGTGAATATTTCAGTTTATATTGTCATTTAAAATGTTTTACATTGTAAGTAGAAGAAGTGGCATTTAGTTCCAATTAAGGTCCTTGTTTGACTTAATGTTCTCAGTCACATTATCTTGCGTCGATTTATATCTTCAAGGTCTTATCTGTGCTCCATTAGTCTATCCTGCTTTTGGAAGATTCTGGTTTAATTAGTAACATTTAAGGCAGAACAAGGATAATCAACGGAGCAGGATGTGGAGCAACATTCATTAGGTTGGTTGTTGGTTCAGTGGTTTTCTGAGTCCGTTAGGGCTATAAACTGAAAAGTGAGTGGATAATATAGGACTCCATGTGGAGTCATTTTGTGTGGTAATTTGGCAGTTTACAAAATCAATCCTTATGGCTTATGCCATGTGGAAATATTGAATCTTGGACAACACCACAGCTACACGAGTCAGAAACTTTACATCCAGCAGAAGTGTCAAAGGATTGTTTTGTAGTGTGAGTTTGACACCATAGGTACTTTAATCTAGAACAATTTGTCAACAATGGATCATACTGTATGTTTTGTATGTAAAAACGTCATATGTAAAATTACTAGTAAATAATGTTGTCAAATTCAATCTCTTAGAAACGCTGTGGAGTAGAAGTCTAAAGCAGAAAAAAATGGAAACACACAAGTACAGTACCTCAAAATTGTACTTAAATACAGTTTTTCAGTAAATGCACCAAGTTACTTTCCACCACTGCTATTTTCATCCACATTAGTAATGCTGTAGCTGAAAGAAAATAAAGAGACAATCTATTTAAAATGATGAAAATTATGGAAATCTTGGGACTTTGGGATGTAGTTTCATCTCTCTCCCTCTCTCTGGAAACGTCCAGTCCCAGTAACAGGATCTGGAAAGGTAGGGTCTGGACCCCAGGCAGCAAAAACAATCATCTGGCTTCTACTGGGAGTTAGGAGCAGGCCCTCTGCCAATAATAACAACTCTCTCATCAACCGAGAGAGAGAGAGAGAGAGGGGGGGAGTAAAAGTGTTTATCTCTTGTGTGTTGTGTAGGTGGCTATGAGCGTTTTCGGCAATGTCTCACTTGTGGAATCGAAATGTCGGAGGGACTCATGTGCGACCACATCTCAGCCTCATGACCTTTTGTTCTGTCACACGCACAAACACAAGCACAAACTGTCAAACAATAAGAGCAGCAACAGGAGGTACCTCTCACTGCCACCACCACCATCCTCCACCACACACACACATACACACACACACACACACACAAACACACACACACACATACACATAAACATACCCGTGTGAAAAATTATAAATATCAAGTACATAGTATTTTATTTTTGGGAAGGTGAACTTTGCATTTGCATCCTCACGCACCATCTCACAGTTCACACCAGACAACCACAAGCTCCTCTGTCTGTTAATATCATTAAAAAAGATGATAAGGTCAAAACACCATGTGGGCTATAAAAAGCTATCTAAGTTTGTTAAATGGCCGTGGTGACTGTGCACTTGTGTCTTCTTGAATGCACAATTGTTTTGGAAATTCTCAAGTGGAAATATAAAGAAAGAATAACAATGCACACACACACACAGAAAAACAAACACAGATGTAAGCAAGCAAACAAATTTGGTGATATCCTGTTTTCTTATGAATCCACTGCCCTAAATATAGTATGTGTGTGTGTGTGTGTGTGTATGTGTGCGTGATTTCAAACTAAAGGGATTAAGGAGGCCTGTCTTAAATATTCTGTCTGGTTTCCCCTGAGGCGTACTGGTGAGGACAGATCCCTGCTGGAGACTGACTCTGTCTGCCTATGAATCACAGCGTGGGTGTGTGTATGTGTGTGTGATCTTGCGTGTTTATATGTATCGGACTTTGTTTGTGCCTGCCCGGTTGCTTTGCTGTCCATCTTATCCCTATTCCCCAGACTTGCCCCGCTCTCTTATCATTATCCTCTGCCTGGCGACTGTCATAGGACACATAAGCTCCTGTCAATGTCATTTACACCCCATGATAAAAAGACTAGCTCGACTCTCTCTTCATTTCTGATTGGCTGAGTCACATTCAAGCTGCTGTAAAACAGCCCATTAATGCACACCTGTGACCACGCAACAGCCACCCACTCTGACACTTATGTGTCATTTAGAAACCGGTGTTTCAGCTACTGTTCAAACGTGCAAGAACATTTAAAGCAGTTTTGCACGTCTAATGCCACTGGTGGCACGTGGTGATTTTGCCCGAGTAATTACAGGAGACAGCTGTTTGAATTTTGAAAGTTGAAAGGACTTGATTACCCAGAAATCAGCAAAGTCAAAACTATTTGTTCCTAAATGCCTGTCAGTTAACAGCTGATGGGGGTGGAAGTTTGGAAAACAGTCTTTCAGTGGCATGTTCGCATGTTGTAGAGTCCAATATTCTCTGGAGTGCTGTGTTTTTGTTCTGACATTTTGATTTGTCACCTCTTCAGTACAAAGAGAACCCATCAACATTGCCAGGACTGTAAATGCAATTAAGTCACACTTTCCCCCCGCTGAAGTCTCACTTGGAGATTTACAGTCAAACTTTTAAATAAACATCTTATGCAGTGAACATTACATTCTTATAAATGTAATAAAACACTCAATCAATCAGCTACTTCGCCTTGTGAATTTCAGGGGCTTTAGAGCATCTGAAAGTGGGGATTACTTGTCCTCAAAAGCTATAAAACACAGCTTCTAATGGCTTTCTAATTAATGGTGGCTGAGTAAAGAAATGCTGACACTTCTTACATTGAGAGAAGACAGTTTTATTCTATTGGAGACAAGTTCTGCTGCCAGCCGTTTCGCGGTGGATGTCCGGGTTTAAAAGTTCAGCAGCCAGACAGATAGAGCTTGAACTGGGTGGTGCTATGAAAGTCCTCCGTGGTCAGGTAAGCATATGAGTGTTTACATGCCAGCATGTTGCATGTCCTTTGCAGACGCAAGTGCATCCCAGTTAAGTTGCAGCAGACACTGAAAAAGTTTCTTATCTCCTCTGTGCATTGCCAGGGTGTGTGGTGATGACGCGAGGTGGTGAAGTCTGCGGTAATGCCTTTCTGAAGAAGCTGAAGCATTTCACAGAACTGATCAGTTCACCTAAAGTTGACTTATTAACCTGATGCACTCTGGATGTTGAAGATCTCACCCTTATCGTGACACTTTGCCCTGCAGATCTTATTGTGTGTGTGTGTATGTGTGTGTGTGGGGGGGGGGGGGGAATGTTGCTTTCTAATCAGCACAGTTTATCATGATTCACACTGAGTCATGCAATGTGACTTGATTCATCTCAAAAACACTTAAGCACAGTGTACTTGGAACATCACAGCCACAATGAATTTATTTACCTTTTGACTCATTAACACTAATGTAATTAAATTAGTAACGCACGGCACAGAGAGAACAGTGAGAGTGTTACTACAGAATAGCTCACCATAATCAGTCAGTGCAGCCTTGTTGCACAGTTGAAAAACCAGAAAGGCATTTTTTTGGATCTTGCCCAGATGTGGAATGATGTAGACCTTTCCTTACAACACCTGTGGTCTGTTTCTGGTTATTTCATGAGTGTAGGGTCACAGTGTTCCAGTTAAACCACGACTGCAGAGAAGATTTGTCACCACTGCAGGGACACATCCTGCTGACACATCCTGCTGACTTAATTTTATTGTATCCTTCAATGAAATCAAGTTTTTCACAGGGATGTGATGTAATATAGATAGCAATTTAAGAATTTAGGAATATGATTTACCAGTACAAAATGAGTTTGAAAACTAGTTGTCCTGATAAGTTGCTCTTATCTGGTTGATAATAAATCAACCAGACCATAAAGGTTTTTCAAAAAATGTTCACTTATGTTTCTTGGTACTTGCACCATTTCAGCTCTGGAGGTTGAAATAGAAAGCAAGGGAAGAAAACGCATGTCTGTACACACTCCATAAATCGAGTGAAGGAAAGTGTGCATTTGTTACAGGTTGTTATTTTCTCCTCTCCTCTCCCTCTTCCCTGCGCGCTCTCTTCTTCTTCCTCTGGAGCCCGCAGCATCTGCCCAGGCTGTTTTGATTTCGCAGCGGGTGAGTGGCAGCCTCGACCCCACCTGACCCCCAGCCCAGCTTCTGCTGATGTCAGCATCTTGCAGCAGATTGGAGCGTGCAGTTTTTAAACAAAGCCCCAGTCTTGGCCCCTGAGGGGGGCTCATCCACTCCACTCCTTAAAGGGGCCGTACATCAGTTCAACTAGTGGCTGTTTTTGGCACACACGGGTCTCTCTCTCTCTCTCTCCCCCTGGTTTTCTCACAGCGTATGCCTCTGTTTTTCATTTCTTTATCTCTTTGTTGATCCTGCGCACTTCAGTTATGTAGATAGTCACTACTTGTTGCATAAGCAGGAATCATCTTGAGGCAAAACATTGCAAGAGAAGCCAATGACAGTGTATGGCTTGATGCCGTGCCTGGTCAGGATATCCTGCCATGCCCTCTTCTTGTCTGAATGAGCTCTCTGTGGAGGAGGAACAGACGTTATGAAACCTACTCATAACTTGTCCTCTTATGACCACTTTCTGTCTTCTGTTTCATCTTAGATACACTTCTCCACACTCATCACATTCAGCAGATTTATTATTATTAACACCACAAAATCCCGAGTTTAGTAAACATTTTCTTCTGTCCTATTTTGGCCGGAACACTCTTGAAAAAGAGATTTTTCATGTCAATAAAGATTTCCTGGTTAAATAAAGGTGAAATCATTTAAAATTTCTGTTTAAATCCATCTTCTGAAGTAGCCAGCAGCCTGTGCAGGGACAAGTTGATGACCATGTCGTGACTGAATTGCAACAGTTTGCTATGTCTCAATAGTGAATGCAATACAAATGTGCAAGTTTGTCACTGTTTTTGTGTGCATGAACATTTGTGGTTGTTGCAGGCCGCACTTCGTGTCTGTAGTCAGCTCACAGTTGGAAAAAATAAAATAGACACAAACACTATGTCATGGTGATCCATAACAGATATGAGTGCATCAGGTTTTGCAATAAGCCAAAAGTGCTTTATTAGACAGTCTGCACAGGAACAGAACAGAGTGAGTGTCTACACACAGAGGAGATCAGCTTGATTAGGCCAGTGTAAACATGCCATACAAAAAGCCCTATACATTCATGCACTACACACACACACACACTCACACACACTGAAGTCATAGTGCTGGCATGTCGCCTGCACCTGACCCAGCTTTATTGCCCCTGCGTGCCCTCTTTGGCTGAATGTGTTGTGTGTGTGAAGGTTTTGTGTGAACAGCTGGGTTGAAGACTCCAGGCTCCAGAGCCCAGTCATCTAATATCTCCTGGCTGGCCCTGAGGTCTCCAGTCCCGGGGAAACACCATCCATAAAGAACCTCTTATCTGGATGGGGCCCCTTTACATTGTGCTGCTAATAAAACACCACAGAGACTCTTTGACTGTATTCTAAATCTGAGCCATTTTTTTTTTTAGATAACAGCGCTAGATCAAAAGAGTGAATCATCAAGGGGTTTTGCCATCTTAATCTTTCTGTTATTTGTTTGCCTCAGCTATACTCTCAGTCCTCAAAATGAAATTACACATGATGAATAAGTTGGTTTACAGACAACTGTCCTTCTCCGTCATCGTAGAAACCAAACAAGGGCTGAATTCTCACTCGATGGCTTTGATAATATCAGTTATTTCAGGCTTTCAAATGCAGAATGAAACCTACACATACTTTATGCTCTCTCAGATTCAGTCACACAGGATGATTTAAGCAGCCTCCGCTCAGGTTAACGTTACAAAGATATTGGTGAATCACATAAGTAGTCATTATCTAACAGTGGCGCCACTGTCTGTGAAGCTACACAACACTGCTGACCATCTCATCATGAGATTCCCATTAGGTTTTGATTAGAACACTCTGGGTCGGTGCACGTGTATCGTAAAAGGGAGGAGAGTCAGCAACTGTTACAGATTTGAAGCGATTCATTTAAGTTACAATCCTTAAGATTTTCATGACATCCAACCCCATTTTTTGATATCATTTAAGGCCATTCAGTGTATTTGCATATTGTAATTGCCTCCCTAAATGTTACTTTTCAGTAGCAAAGTCTGACTTCCCCTTACAAAATTCAAACTGTGTACTCAAGTAAAACAGATTCACAGAAAACAATGCATGCACACATTTCACATAGTGCAACATTTAATCCTGTGTTCAGGATTGACGTGTCGGTGTATCTTCTTCAGTCATCTTTTCGAAGATACACTAGTTGCTCTCCTTCTGTTTCTGCCAGAGAAGCTCCTCAAAGTGTTTCTGATGCCCCCAGTGGTCAAAACATGTTTTATTTCGAACAGAACTCTGGGACCTTTATTATTAAAACACATTTGCTGTTACCACCAGTAACCACAAGTGTCGCCAAATCAAACAGGACTGACATGAAGGATTATAACTTTAAAAGGAGGTATATACAGATGATCATCTCTGGGCGTTGCTCAGTTCAACCTCCGCTGTGTTGACCACTGAAGTCTTCCATTGGAGGATCTGTGGCTGACGTGCCTTCCATAGCAGCCATTATGGAGTGAGGGGAGTGACACTTGACCTTGTGGTCTCAGGCTTGTTTTTCTAGCCTCCAGGCCACTGCTGCCTCATATACAATACATAACTCTTCTTCTGTCTAGTCTGCATTTTCCCCTCCTGGCGTCTTTCCAGTGCCTAAAGCCATCTGAGTAGCCACAGGAGATGACTCTGTCATCCAGATGAATCTCAGTGAAGGCTGGCCGATTGTTTCAGATCCTAATGATCTGCTTATAAAAGCAGCACATCCTGTCTTTCCGTCCCACATTTTTACAACTGTATACAGAGTTCAAAATCAATTCCACCAGACAATATTAAGGAAATATTAAAAGATTCTCACAAAGTTAATGCTATTTCCTTCTGAGAACTTTTTTTTTTAACATCTCAGTAACACTTCGTTAAATTTCTACAATGTTTTACCTTCTCCAGCACTACCAAAGAGCTTAAGAGGAACAGAGGGTGAAGGGTGAAGTAAAGAAAGGAGGTGAGGACTGTTTGGTGGGGAAGGGTCAGTGCTCTTGGCACATTGCAGAGAAATCTGATTACAAACATGCTTGTGACAATAACACAGATCCATTGTGCCATTTTAGGACAAAGGGTCATTAAGTGTCTGTTCACTGACTCAAACACTGTCTAACTTAAAACTTATGAGCATTTATTGTTCTTATGAACAGCTGTGCAGTCTTTTGATTTTATAACATAACTTTATTGCCACACTTAGGCATTATGGGTATAACAACTTCTATTTTTTCTATCCCTTTACCTGCTGCTGTGATGTTTTATTGGCTAAACAAGCTGGGCTTAACACAGCCCATCACCGTCTGAGTACAATTAACATAATAAGCATCTAATATTGAGAGTCATTACAAGGGGGGCTATTAAATGGCAGAGGTGGTAACCACAATGTGACTCAGCTTTCACAGATTGAGTACACACGCACACACACACACACTAGCACACACACACATCCACACACAGCAGTAATTAAATCTCATCCCAGTATATAGCAAGCAGTCCTACTGCTAGATTCATGTCCTGACATGTACCCTGACCTCAGCAGAGAGGGAAGCAGCCTGCGGCATGAATCCAAACTTTAATAAGTTGTAACTCTGACATGCAGCATGGGCTACAACCTGCTGCTGCCAGCAATTATTTGAGTGTGAATTTAGGGGGGAAAAAGAAAGATTAAATCCCTCAATTCAAGGCATCCACCTTTAATGAAGTTACAAACAGACACAACTCATGGGGGGCAGTGACTGACATACGCTGCTTTTGAAATAAGTTTGTCTTTTGGACTTGTGTTGCCCTTTCCTCCAGCTACAGCACAATGTGCAACATAAAAGCCAGCCACTTCAGAGAGCTTGTTGAGCTTTCAACTTCAACATGCGCCTCCTGAGCCCTCCACTCACTGTCAGAGCACTCAGAACAAAGCACACCATCCACACGGCAGCCGCTGGAAACATTAGGTTGCAGTGTGTGTGTGTGTGTGTGTGTGTGTGTGTGTGTGTGTGTGTGGAGAGAAAGATAATGTGGAGGGCATACTGCAATGGAGATATTGTTTCATAAGGTTGCTGTTTATCCTTGTTTGGGTTCTAACTTGACTGACATTGATTTGGATCGCTGTATTACTGTTCAAATGCCTTTACACACAGCGTGTCAGTCAGAGCTGTTCATGTGAAACTGCATTTAACATGAAGCTCATTCATTTGACATGCACTGGATGCTTGTGGTATTGCGATGATGCAGAATATTACAACTTAAAATAAACACACCTGCATAGATTTGCAACCCTCAGATGTTACATCCATTAGTTAAGTTAGACTAAACACACCACGCCATAAAGAGATTAAATCTGGATCATCAAATGCAAACAACATAAATGTGTTTCCTGTAAAAAAAAAAAAATGTTTGCGTGTTTATGGAGCTGGTGTAGGAGGAATATGAAATTACACTGTGCCAAAAAAAAACACAAAATGAAACTAACACATGTTGTGCACTTATGTTCCTGCTGTGACCACCTTCTCACAAACACACATGTACAGTATGTGTGTATAATGTACATAGCAAAATGCCCTTTGTTGGGTTTCCCTCCACATCATACAGACCATCTGTGCATTGTTTGTGCTGACTATAAATTATACAGTTCAACTATGGACAGTTGGAGGAGCAAACCTTTCTATGGCAAAGCTTGAAAGCAAAAATGACCAAGATGACTATAAGCACACCTAACTAAACTGTAATCCATGATCATTCACTCTAATTTGTCTCTTCCTTTTATGTTGTCCTTGGCTTGGATGCAAACATGTCTTCAAAGAGAATAGTTGACCCACGTTCTACATCCCTCCGCCCAACATACCCACCCACCCACACATGCACACATACACTGTACCTCTAGCCAACACTCTGGTTTTTAAAATCTCCTTGAAGAGGGACACATCAAAGACATTCGTTGGCAACAGTGACCTGGTCTGACCACTATGACTGCAACCTAGTTTCTTTAAACGAGCAGCACTCCAAGCAATGACTCTGCAGGTCACCTCTCTCACCACACCCTGGGGGAAGAAGGGGAAAAGGGTGGGGGGTGGGGGGGGGGGGGATGAGGCGAGTGAGGAGTAGGGGCTGGTTGGTCTGTTTTTTTCCCCCTCTTCTCACACACCTGCAGTGCTGCAATTTCCTTCACACTCAGGTTCCTGTACTCCTGTCTCTTTTAGACATGTAGCCTTCTTCTCACCTCTACACCCCCTCCCTCTTCTCTTCATCCCTCTCTCTTCACCTCATCTGGGCAGCATTAGCAGGGCCGCTGACACGCATGGCTCCGATAGGCGAACAGCAGTGTGGAGACATGCTAAGTGTGCCAGTGGAAAATTCTACCCTCAACCTAAAACAAGCAAGCCCCAAAGCCCGGCCACAACAATACTGCCACCTGGCTCAGCTTGAGGTTTGGGCGGGGGGGGGGGGGGTGGGGGGAGGTGGAGGAAGAAGCTGTCCCAGAGTGATGATAAGAGAAGCCAAGAAAAGAAAGAGAAAAATGGAGGAAAAAGATACAAGACTTTCCCTGAACACAGAGTGCAGTGAGTGGTGGAGTGAGCTGACAGGAGGTGGGTCTTGACCTGTCACTCATATTGATGCATTAATCTGTTGACAAGGCCAGCTGCTCCCACAGCTCAAGCCTTCGCGGAGAGTCTCTGCTCAGAGCAAATTGGCCGTCCTCTCCAGTCAGAGCTGCCTGACTCAGATCTATGGGCTTAGCTGTTACCTGAGGCGAGTCAGGCCAAGAAGCCGCCTCCCTCTCAGCCTGCTTTCCTAAATTATAGCCTTGCTTGGCTCATAGCGCCTGAGGCTATTTGTGTGTACAATTGTACAGGCTAGCTCATTGCTTTACACATAAACACAAGTGCAAGCACCAGCACACTCACAGAAAAAAACACAGAAAGAGAGACAGGGGCCCTTTCTCGTCCACTTATCTTTGAACAGAGTGTTCCAGATTAGCAGTTCCAACGGCCTTGGACGTCCTCCCCTCCAGACAAAGCTGTATGTTGTAATTATCCTGTAATATGGCTGCAAGAAGTAGATGCTCTGTTCTCAACTATTGTCTATTCCTCGAAGAAGAAGCCTTAGGCATTCCCAAAATCTGTACACGGCACAGTAACAGTACAACTATAACAATGAGACACTGTGTGAGGTAGCAGAATGGTTGTAAAGCGTCAAAGGTCACATTCACTCTCAGGATGTCAACAAATACATACAGTTTGATGTAGCTAGCTAAATAATGCCAAATAAGAGGAAGCCACGCAGCAGCCCCTTGATATAAAAATATAGACAGGCTTTCTCTGCACATTTGACAATGTCAAGCTTTTCTTCACATTTCAGCACCCGTATACTGTAGATCTATAAACATCACAAAGAGTGCAAAGGCTTCAATTTCTGTCACTTTAGTTGGCAGAGGCGGACACAGACCTCTTTCATGTATGTTGAGTTTCATGAGTTTCACCTCTTTCATTGTTATCTTTGATTTAACAGACGGAAACAACTTTTAATGCAAGTCATGTAAAGTCTGTAATGGGTTAGAATAATACAAACGATGTCTTCCACATGTCATTGAATGTCATAAAATGTAATACAATGGTTACACTGTAATATAACATCTCCCCTTTGATTAATACTTGAAGGAAGCTAAGGCACTATAAAATGTCACCGCTGCTATTCCAACTGTTAAAATAAACTTCAGTATTTTCAGCACGTTACACTTTTCCCAAATGGCTTTTGCTGTCAGATTATTATGTGTAATTTTGTGAAAATAAATGAACTGTAGATCAGATAATGTCCAGGTAAAATAATTCTGGTTAAGCTGACTGTGCCGTGGGTGGAGGGATGCGAAGAGGCCCACTAGAGAAAGGCGTTGAAGTACCAGCCCTTTGTTCAGGAGTGCAAGGACAAGGGAATGGCAGGCATGGTTGTTCCCCGTGGAGATCGGCTGCAGAGGTTTCCCAGCCAAATCAACATAGCGGTTGCTGTCAGCTCTGGGCTTGGATGAAAGTAGCCAGAAACAAGCAGCCTGTAGGATGGGGGAGGAGGCAGAACAAGCCTATTGCTGGAAATGGAGTGGGCAGAAGGAGGGAAGCTGGAAGCCAGGAGCAGATGAGCAGTGATTTGGCCACCACTCCCGGCCCACCAACTGGAGAGTGTCATGGTTAAGAGCCGAAACACTAAGTGAAGGTTGGGTACCACCTGATGACATCTGCTCCTGGCTGAAGGCTACAGTTACCTTATTAGGTAACCGGAGAATGCAGCTCAACAGGTGTATGTCACAAGCTTACACAGAACGTAAAGTATTCCACCTCCATCATCAAACAGAAGCAAAAAATGGGTCCATCCATTGGCCATTCATTGAGGGATGCTGAGGACATTTTACTACTCATGAACATCAGTATTTTATTCCTCTTTCCTTGAAGGATTTTTGATTATTTTGCTCTGAATCTCACTCAGTCAGTGTATTGGAGTGAAAAGTTGTGAAGTTACATCAGAAGGTTACAATGACTTGTAATCTCACACTTTCACAACTGAGACCTAATTAGGCAGCTAGGCAAACAGTTACAGTTATCATTGTTCAGAAATCAACTACATGTACTATATTTATGACATTGCAAACTGTTAAATTTTTACAGCACACCAAGTCAAATAGCCTTAATTTTGGAATCAGCACTTTCAAAACTCATCATAAGGGAAATATTGTTTATTTCAGACATACTGCGACAGTGTTTATTGTTGGACAGTTAAGCTTTTGACTTGTTTATTTCCTGCTAGTAACAGGCCTGTCACACATAACATATCGAAAAGTCTGGTCTCATCACCATCAGTAAGATAAGTAACACTTTTCTGTGTTTCAGTTTCGTGAACGTCATAGTAGGCAACACTGTTATTCAAAACAAAACATCTGTTCAGACTGTATAACTCTAAATTCTTCATAATGGTACAGTTTGAACTTTTTTTGTTTTTACTTCTTGTAACTTTTAGTCTTGTGTACAGTCCAGGCATTTAAGTGGAAAAAAACAAACTTTTTACAGATAATTTGATCCACATTCATGTGTCTCCTTCTATTTCGACAGAGAAACCAATTTTCAGCAACGGCCATGGCTGTCATGTGAATTATGGAGATTACCGACCTCGGCACATGACAGATCCACCTGTAACATACACCATGTTCATCAACACATTGCACTGCCTGTTGACACATGAAGGTAACTTCAAAGCTATATTTACAGCCGGCTTTTATATCTCGTCCAGGATTTCTGATTGTGCACTGATTACTGGCATATAACAAAAGCCATGACGTTGACTGGATACCATACACTGAAAAGTTTCCATCGTGTAGTTTCTCTTTTCTGCATTAGTTTTCTCTGCCACGACCACCCCGGGTTCATTAAAAAGTAACTTGTTGTGATCACGTCTGTTTTCTTTTGTCCAAACCATATTGAAAGTAGACTGTTGCATTTTAATACTTTGATTTTACAGTTACAGCCTTCACTGTGCCCATGCCAATCCATTATAAGTGAACTGAAGGTCTTGTGATAGTCTTGCTAAAGATTAGAGATTTGACTGGAGGTCAGATGTCAATACAGTGAGAAGAGTTAAAACAAATCTCTGTCTTGTCTTTATAACTTATGGGTCTAAATTATACTTAATGTTGGAACCTGACTGAAGATGTTTCCCAAAAGTTACATAAGTCAACAAACTTCTAGATTACAGATGCATAGTTGCTTTTTGGAATAAATGTAATGTTTAAGTCATACAAAGTATAGCCTGTTGAAGGGGGGAACAGCTGACTGAAAAATGATGCAAATCTCTTCGTTTCAAGTTAGATCATGTTTGGTGTAACTGTTAAAATAGCATCTGTTGCAATTACAAAGCAAGGCACTTGCAGTAAATAGGCTAGCTATTGTACATCATTTGATGAATCTACCATCCATAATCTTTTAAGTTCATCTGATACCTTTGTGGTTTACTACAGTTGTTGCAGACGCAAGTGTCTGAATACATAACTCAGTACATACAACAAACTAGCAATTCACCACAACCACTGAAACTGAGATCAGTTAGACTTGGATAATACCCTTGTCATTGGTTGAGAGCAAGCTCATTTCTATAAACAATGAATTAGTTATACTATATATCATTTTAAGATAGATAGTTATTTAAGAGTTTGTCATAAGAGTTAACCAAATACTGTAGCGTTGACACCTACGGTACTCAGACTGTATCTATTGTTTGTTGTTGTTACTCGGCAACATGCTCAGCTATCTTGATCGATGAAGAGACTGATCCCATCACCTATATTAAGGCAACTTGGGGTTAACATTGTGTTAAACCCTTCACCCATAGCGAGAAGACATCAAATGAATAACTGAAGGAACCCTACAAGAAAGAAGAGAAAAGAAAAGAAGAAACTGAAGTGAACAACATGATCTAAATGAATGAAAAGGGAAGTCAAGTATTAGTGGCTTGAAAGAAGAAATCAAAACTGAAAATGTATTTTTTCCTGCTTTTACTCTAAAAAGTTCCCTTTATAACTCTTTTCAGTTTCAAAGCTTATTTCACTTTCAGATTAATTTCACTTTTAAAACAGTTCTTTTCTTTGAAAACGTTACTGTAGGGGCCCTAAATTATATACTGAATCCAAAAACATAGCTATAGGAGCAAAAGAAAAAAAAAATAGGTGTATGAGACAGATAAGAAGAGAGAGATGTCACAGACAGAGACAGACAGAGTGTGTGTACAGTCAGTGTTCTCGAGGTCTGCTGTCTTTGATGTTGGCCGAGTAGTGCCCACATGTCCAGCCCCTCTCTGCCAGGAAATTACAACTCCGTCCCCCCGGAGCCCCGCTGACTGCTGGGAGAAACACTCTCTGTTTGATGTTCTAAAGAGGGATCTCCAATGCAATTTAGCCTTTCATCTCTTCTCTTCTCTTTTGTCTGTGATTCATCCAGACTCTGGCAAAGTTACCGACATTTTCACAAGTCAGAAAAAAAATATTAAACTGCTTTGTAAAATAAACAAAGAGACAAAGAGAGAGACGTAAGAATAAATAGAATGATAGGGAGTATGTTTAATCCCTATCATCAGACACCACCGATTATTTATGTAATTAATCTATCTATTAAAAATCATGTCGCTCTTGTTGACAAAACAGTCTCACCTCAGGGTCCATCTAGTAGCGGTTTTGAGCTTTTGATCATGTCACATGATCTTCATCAGCCGACGGAATTGGCTCAGTTAGTTTGAATTTCTTAGCACTTTCTGAGCACTTTGAAGGTGCTACAATCAATATTTTTTATATTAACAATGGATCAAATGACTAATATGAAAGCTTGTAGTGACAAATCCATGGATAATGATCAATCAACTCTTCATTTCCAATTAGCTACACAGAGCTTTTCTAGCATGTGTCAGCTCATTGTTTTGTTTTTTTGACTTTACGGCCTGCAATGGTTTTGGTTCAGTCTCAGGCTCTTATTAATATGGTTTCCAGACACAGCAGCAATTTCTGCAAAAAAAAAAAACATTGTTAAACTCTAATGTACACTGCCGCTAATGGCAAGCTGACAAAGTAAGCGACTAGCTAGTGAACATGGTGAAGCATTTAGTCACTAAAGAGCAAAACAGAACTAAAAGGGGAGTGAATATTGGATTTACAGTGATAAGATGGACAAAAACATGACTCCAGATAAATGCTAAGGTCACCAAATTACCTTAATAAGGTGATAATATGTCAGTATTGTGCTTACAGCTTGTTATGCTGCCCCAGGTGGCCAAAAAAATCAATTAATGCAGGTTTTAGGTAACCTGATGCGTGGGATGGTTTGTTACACAGAACCATGTGATCTCATGATCTTGTGAATCCAGATGCCTTGCAAGTTAATGTTTTTGGTGCTCTGGAAAAAATGAAATTTGAACATCTAATTCCTTGACAACTGACCAAACTCCATCTGCTGATGAGGATCAAGTGATATGATCAAAAGCTCCAAAACAACTACTTAAGAGATCTTTAGTTGAGATTGTTTTGACAACTGTCAAGGTCAAGATTTTTACACTTCAACTATGTTACTTTCATTTTTCAGTGATGTAAGTTTATTGCTGAGCTGGATTTTTAGGACTGTATCATATAGCTTTATAACAGTTGTGATTGCAATATTATTAACTAACCATGTTGACCTTAAAGGTCCAATAAATGACATTACTATTTGCTATGTAAAGATATAGTGGAGTAATGGTGACCTGAGCAGTGAATGAAGTCACACTCCCTCTGTGTGTGTTGTTATCTGAGCTTCTCTGTTCTTTGTTTTTGTAGCTGCACTGGCCACGCATGCATGTTAATGCACATGAGTCCCTCTGTGTCCTCCACGTCCGCTTCCAAGATGGTGGCTGCATCATAAACTTTCTCCAATCACAGCTAAACTGTACACTGAAATATGTTTCTGAAAGCATTTGAGGTGAGAAATAAGCAATGCACCAACAGAATCTTGGTCCATATTTGATCAGCACTGCCTAGTTTGACAGTTTAATCTGAGTTTCATGACTTTTTGGCTTTCTTTTTTTTTTTCCTCCAACTTTATTGAGTAAACGACACACACGTTTGTTTTGGTCTGAGATGTTGGTGCTACAATACGACATCTAGTGGCTGAATGTCATACATTGCAACTTTAAAGTAGCCAATATGGTAAAAATATAACACTCCCTTTCCCTTCCACGCGTCTGACAAGTGCAGCTCTTTTTTCCTCTGAGCCTCTGTTTGGACCATAACTCAGCTGATCTGCCAGTGTACAAACTCAAGATCCAACATCTGTCTTATTTCTATTGTGGAAAGAGCTTGGCACTGGTGTACTTTGGAAAGGGCTCAGTTTCAGATTTTATACCCAACCAAAAAAAGAAACTGGCTTCTCAGGATTCATAAGACATTACTGATGGGTTCATGCAGGCACAAACAGCTGTTTTGTGTTGCCCTCCATTTGCTCTGAGTTCTATTAATCAGCTTTTGGTTCAACCTGGTGATTTATGATACAGAAACAGTCATGCATTGGACTGAATGAGAAGGGAACGCATATAGCTAGACTGCAGACCCAGCTGCGGGTGTTTGCAGTTGTTTGGCTAAAAGCAACATTGCTTTTTAAATGCGGTACCGCCCCTCCTCCACTTTGTATCACCACCACAACCCTCTGCCCACTTTTCCAACTTGTGTTAGCTACATTCATGAGGTTGAGTGGGAGGGCCAGGTGATAAAAACCCAACCCAGCATTCACTGTTTAAACTTCTTTTCTGGTTGGATTTATTTCTTCTAATGTGACTGGATGAAATCCTTTTGGCAGCGAGGCAAAATAAATAAATGTGACCAAAGCAGATCATCTGATTGGTTTTGAAGAAAAGGAGACCTTTCATGGCATGACCACAATGTCATCACCACTGTTGACGATGTTTTATTCTGAGACCCAAGTTTTTCTTTTACCACCAGCCCTCAGCTGGGAGTCCAAGAGTTAAGTGAATAACAGCCTGGCTCTGTTTGACCCTGGCTGGCATTGGACTTGTCCCCTCTGACTTTCAACAGAGAAGGTTAAATAGCCTCTTTGTAACTCTACAACCCATATATAAGATTAATAGCAGTTATGGACAATTGCTTTCCTTGAGGTGAGATGGCTGCCTTTGACCTCAAATACACTCTAAAAGTTCAGCAAAGCCAGCCTGCTTGTGAGAAGTCACAACAAACAATGTAATTAGCAGGCTTTGGAGGTCAGTGAGAGTACTCATGAATGATGATCAGACTGATAATATTTGACAACGTGCAGGTATATCATCATTACCTAAGCCAAATAACACCAGTCCATCTATAAGTGAGTTGAACCTTTCCTAATTGTATACGATTGAATTGTGCAGTCAGGGGATTTGTTTTGAGTTAGCCTCAACCTGAAACATATGGAGCACTATAATTTCTTGGCAGGAGTATGTGGCAAGTGCCTGACCTCTTCCTGTGGTTCTTTTGTTCTGAGAGGGGCTGGGAGGTATCAAGGGATTGCTTATCACTCTGACACAGGATGCCAGCAGGGGTTCATGGTGCAAGAGGGGAAGTGACAGTGTGGCACTCGCTTGTTTTCATAGGGAATGAGGCAGTATTGTGACACACGGCTGTGCACCTCAACGAAAACAGGAACAGTAATGACGTCCCCAAAGATTGTCAACTGCAATAGGTAGTACTATTTTCTACCGCGAGTTTGTTAAACATAGCTTTCTGTTAAACCTCGCACATTGCACTCCGTCTTTGTCTTCATGTCAGTTTGAGTCCTCATTATATAACTGCACATGTGCATAAGACACCTCTAGAAAAAGTGAGTGAGGTGGAATGGGGCAGACATTGGTTTTGGGTGTATGTGCCTGGTGAGGGGATGTGGTTCTCGGGTCAGGCTTAGACAGGGGGGTGATAATCTCACTCAGTCACAGGTGCATTTCCCTCGAGTATCTGTGGTTTTACACACAAGTCACACAGCTGTGTGTGTTTGCGCTCGCTCTGCAACAAAGCGACGACAGCTGCTTGAGTTTCAGTAAGAAGAGTGCGATGATAGTGACCAAACTGATTTCTAGAGTTTGTGGGGAAGTGCACGACTGACTTTTGCACAGACGTGTGGGCATACATTGTTACATGGCCTTGAGTTTACAGAAGGTCTTGATTAATGCATTGTAATTTATCTGCATGTTGGAGTGTGGTGCAACACTGAAAACAGATGATTTACAATGCCTAGAAATGCTCTACTAATGAGAAATTGCACTTGTCCAGTGGTGGAAGAAGTACCCCAATCATTTACTTGAGTAAAAGAACCAATACAACAATGTAAAAATACTCCATTACAAGTCCTGCAATCAAAATCCTACTTAAGTAAAAGTATGCTACAGACTAGTGAGTATAATCAGAAAATTTTACTTAAAATATCAATAGCAGAAATACTGATTCCACAGGAAAATGGCCTGATCTGACTGTGACTTATTATTAGATCATCTTTTTTTTGCAGAGGATAACATGCCAAATGATATTTTTATGTTTATTTTATAAACATGTAATGTGTTTTTATGTAAAATCTTAATCTAAAATGTAACCAGTAACTTCAGTTGTCAAATAAATGTAGTGGAGTAAAAAGTACAATCTTTCTCTCTGACACGTAGTGGAGCAGAAGTAGAAAATGTAAATATTCAAGTATAATACAAATATCTCAACATTGTACTCAAGAAATGTACTTAAGTACGATGTTGAGGTTATTTGTATTTTACTTATCATATTCATCACATTCCAGCAGCAACAAGATGAAGCATCCTAATAAACACAATACTAAAAGCTTTATATGTCTTTACTGTGATTTTGCACAGAAAGTTACAAATTTTAGTCACAAAGGTTAAAGTTGTAAATATCCAGTCAGATGAAAAGCTGTCTAAGAACAAAAGTATCACATCATGTGTAAAAAAAAAAAAAAGAGAGAAAAAAAAGTCAAAAGTCCATTAGCTCATAAATCATAGTTGAACATGTTTGTCTTGTGACTGGTCTCCACAGAATGGGGACCAGAGGTTAGAGCTGGTCAAACATCTCCACCCTCGTAACCTTGTGAACTCTGATCCCTGGGCCCCCCTAAAACCTCAGAATTAAGGGTCAGGGGTTAGACCTCGCCCGCTTTGGCTCAGCGGGCTAATGGCCTGCCACTGTCACTGCCTGCCACAATCTGACAGCTCTATGAGGCCTCATCACACTGGGCAAACTGGAGGGCCGGGCTAAGGGGCAGGCAAAGGGTGTTCGTCTGTGTTCTTCAGATCTCTATATGCATCAGTGTGACATAACACTGATTTCTGTTATGCTTGAAACACACATGAACACAGTAGCAATAGTTATAGACATGAACACAGAGGGATTGTGTGTTTATAGTCAGTGGAAGCATGTGGAAGCATGTAGCCCACAGAATATTAAAACAAGGGTGACTCTGGTGGTTACACGAATGGCTGTGCAGAAGGAGAATTGTGTGTGTCTGTGTTTAGAGGTCCTGTGATGCTGAACAATGGTTCCTCTTCATCTGGTCATGTGGTGTGTGTGTGTGCACGTGTGATTTTGTATGCAACTGTTTAAAACTGTGTGTGTTTGTGTGTGTGTGTGTGTGTGTGTGTGTGTGTGTGTGTGTGTGTCCCTTGCGGTGCAGCTTGGTCACATGAAAATAGTGCTAATGAGGGACTACTGTTCACAGCTGGCACCAGTCGTCAGACCTCTGCTGTACACACACATACTGCCAGAGATTAGAAAGTCTAGCAGGGAATAATGACAGTGGGCAAGATTTTCACCAGGCCATATGGAGAATGTTCATCCTGTCATCATGTGATAGAGGTCACAAGTTTTGTGAGGTTTAATGCTTCAATACAGAGACAGAGGAACAGCAACACAGCTGTAACTGTACAGCTAATACCTGTAAATAGTAGAATTGATTTAAAGTGGTAAAATTAGTTAGTACCTCTAAACCTACTGTACCGTAGCCTATGTTATGCTACCTGCTCAGCACCGAACAAAAGTTAGCAACTAGCTGGTTAACATAATCAAGCATTGGCTAAGTTAGGTCGCAGTTCAGCGATTTTGTTTTTTTGAGACCAAAGAGAGCAAAAGAGAATTTTAGACTTTTTTGTCAGGTGATGCAAGTCAAATAAAGACTAATTTGCTCCATGCAATGGTTTGCTGACATGTTAGCACTAACAACTTAATTAGCCGTTGATGTGACGGCTGTGTATTTATTACAGCGTTGCCAGATAGGAATTGTGAAAGTATTGTACCAGAGGCTTAAAATGAAATGAAAACGTATTTCAAGGAAAATTATCATACGTGAGTCATAACCAAGAGAACAAATAGGCATACATTTGTAATTTCAGAAAACACAGTCTGCTGACGCTGCCTGTGTTAGCTGCAACAAGTGCTGCATTTATGAACACGCCATAAAGTCCCACTTTGAAGATGCACGGTCACAAATACGAAAAAAACAATCCTAAATTACGTAAAATATCTTACCAAATATCTTTTGGCATTAATGATCATACGTCGTACAGAGGGCAAAATAATTGTACAAATATGATAATTATCGTACATCTGGTAATGCTGATTTATTAGTTTGTTTTGATGGTTCTCTGCCCCCTGGTGGCCAAAAGGAATTATGCTCAAAAAATGAAAAACTTGAACATGGCATGACAGAATATACTGTATGTACTAGTCAGTCATACAATTGGCTCACCATGGTCAGATCAAACCCAGCACATGGGTATATCTCATGAACTGGCAAAGTTCAGACACAACACACTGACAGATCAACATGTTATTTTAGAACAACAGCTACCTAGCTAGTTTGTTTATTTGTTTATTTGTTAGGATCCCCATTAGATGTGCCCTAAAGCACGGCTCGTCTTCCTGGGGTCCACATTTAACAACATTAAACATTACAGTCAATACCAATTGCAAACATAAGACATATATTAGAGAATAATTTTAATATGTATGAGTAAAACTTACACTGATGACTCTCTCAATAGTTACCAGCAAAAACTACAAATCTGCAATCTGCAAATATGATGTCCCTGGGTGTTTTCTTATTTGTTTTTTAAACATTGACTTCTGTGTTAATTTAGTCAGTAACAGTGGTAAAGAATTCCATGTTTTCATTCCTCTATATACTACTCTCAAATTAGTGTTTGCCTTGGGGAGTGAAAACTTCTGTTGCCTTTCTGGTGGCGTAGCTATGTATATGACTCTAAACTGTGTTTTAATTAACTGTACTGATATGATGGAGTTTTGGGTTGTTAAGTTTGCAGAATGCATTATTTGACAGCATATGACAAATTTAGCACTGTAAAATGAATTACATCCACTTGTTACACATTTCAATAAGCCACCACATGAGCATGTTCGCATAGGGGACATATTGAGCCATGAATTCGCTACAGTTTTGTGGAGTTTAACAACCTGCTTCGGGCCTATCGGTCATGAACTGGCAAATTTTCACAGTTACCAGCAGTATGTAGGAAGGGTGCCCTTAAGCCACTACAGCTGAACTCGATAATCGCACACAGACTCTTATACAATTGCACAAATTTTACTTCTTTTTTTTTAAAGAAAGAGAATTAACTATTGTGCAAATATAAAGAAGAAGCAACAAGATTACATAATCAAAATGGTCCCTGCAGGGTGCCCTGGTGAAGGGTTTATGGCGCTGACTATGAACTGCAACATTGTTGGTTTGAATCCAGTTGGGAACCTTTATTGCATGTTGTTCCCCACCTTCCTCTCCTACTTCTTGTCATCTCTCTACTCTTGATTCTCTAGGCCCCAAAAATACTTCAATTAAAAAAAAGAGGGACGTCTGTAACTGTATTGTAAAGCTGGTATCAAATTATTTAATTACTGCTTCATACCTAATATGACATTTATGTTTCTAGAACTAATTCTTTTCCTCTATTCACACATATGTCTTTTTTTTTTTGTCTGATGCCATTTAAATTTTTGGCCTTTGTAATAGGGATTTTAATTAGGGCATAGTTCACACTGAGTAAACACACTTACATTTGCAAACACACATGAGTATTCACACATGTTCACATGTGCACACCAGCACATACAGACATACAGAGAATTGAAGGCCTATTGTAGCAGTCAGTAATCAATGTCTCATTAGGAGGCTTTTGCCATAGGGGGTTGTTTTAAAAACTTTAATCCCTTGTCCCAGTGGGGTTCTCTTGCTGGCTACTGCCCAGCATCCAGGTGATACATTAGAGGGCAGTGGATGTTATTTGGTGTGTATGTGTGTGTGTGTGAAAGTGTGTCTGGCTCACAGAGATCCTTATTGGAAACCAGCCAGCTGACAGCATTTGGCAGCGCCTGTTGAGTCTTTGTGTGAAAACTTTCCTCAGCCAGGGAACCAAACACACTGTGTAATTGTTGTTCGTGTCAGATACAATCCACTACAATATGCATTTATTGCAGCCAGATGAAGATGGATCTCAATTTGAGTCATTTCAGAAAACAAAGCTTCTAGGGGTTTTTTTTTATCTTTGTTTGCTCTTTTTGTGCCTAATTAAAGAGTTTAAATTAAGATTAAAGCAGGCAGCATGACTCAAGAGAAACCATCTCATCCCAGCTCCTTTTGATGAAGGAGACCCACCACTTTAATTACTGGTCTTCATTCATTCATGTTTCACTCAAATTGCTCCATGGTCACATGACAGGGATTAGCTGCTACTCATGGTCACGGTTAGTTGTCTTAAGATCACAAAGCTTCTGAAACACTGAACACATAAACATACTGACCAAACACTTTCCCCATCAACATATTATACTGCCTGTTGCAACACAAACTATTTAAGAAATAAAGGCTTTTTTTTTTTTTTTTTATCTTTGTTCCATTATCAAAGTGCAAATTCATTATTCATGAATCCTGGGTTTGTAAATCAGTGTAGAGAGAATCGGAATAAATGTGCAAAGATTCAACAAAATAGAAGATGGAATTGATTATGCTTAGAATAATTCATTTACTGACTATCCTGAACTTTGGATTGCTTCTCTGGATCCATGTGTGCTCCTGCTGTAACTGTGCTTTTCTGTATGCAACATCAGTTCCTGCAGGGAAACAGATGCAGTTAGTATACTGGTCAATACTAAGGGAACCTAAGAGAATGATTGCTCCTTGGCAGTATATCTGCTAATGAAAACCATACACAATTCCTCTAGCCAGGGGGAAGATGTGCAGTGGAAACAGTAGATGAGTGATACATTACCGCCTAACCTTGAGGGACTGCTTGGCTGACAGTGGGATGAGAATAGTGCAATCAATGCCACATGCCGTAAGGAGCAAATGCATGCAGAGTGGGAATCCATCACATCTCCGTGACAAGACAATCTTAAAGTTATGTTTCTGTTAAGAAATGTCTTGATACGGGGTTACTGCGTGTGAACGTCCACGTGCACTGAAACAAAAATACAAAACAAGTGATTTAAAAAAAAAAAAAAAAAAAAAGAGGGAGTGAGGGGAGACTATTAAAAACATGTGTTTGGGGCAGTGCCATGCAAGCCGTGGGTGCCAGGAAGGAGAGATGGCGGGGAGAGTTTGCAAGCCTCCGCGTTGGCTCGGGGTTTCAATCAGGGAGAGAAGTGTCAAAGAATTAAGGCTTGAGGAGCAAAGATGCATGAGGGGGAGGACGGCCTGGCAAGCTTTGGTCATGGGGATGTGGAAATAAAGTTTTACATCCCCAGCTGTTTTATAGTGCCATTTACTAGAGAGCAGGTGCAAGGCTATTAAAATCTCTCTTTACTAGTAAAATCACATCAGAATGAATAGCACAGCCGGTCTGTGTGGTGACAAATAAGGAGTTGAAGCAGGGCAGTAGCAAGTGAAGATGAGAAGCAGGGAGAAGCATGGAGGAGTGTAGGAGTAGACGCTGAGGGTTAGAGGTTAGCGCTGCGAGAGTCGAATCACCCCAAGTTCATATATGTATCTGTTGTTCAGCTCTGTTTAAAAGTTTGAGTCTTTGTCAGACTTTTTTTTTTTTGCAGCATGGGGATGTGTGTAATTAAATATGCTCCCTCAATTTCATACAGAAATGCGTGTGTATCTCCTCACACGCAGAGAGAAACACCCTCCCTCTCATGCAAAGAGCTGTGATTGTGTCAGTGCATCGGGCGTCCTGCCAAAGGGAGGGGGAGTGAAAAAGTTTAGGTGGGGGAGGGGCCCACAGGTGCCGAGCCTTAAGCCTGGGGGAGGAGTGGGGAGAGAGAAAAAACCAGGGAGAGGCAAGTGGAGAAAGGAGAGAAGAAGGAGGGAGGGAGGGAGCCAGCAGAACCCTTTCCTCTGGTCTGTTATTCTCCTGCGAGGATGGGCAAATGAGGGCCAGCACACATTTTTATGACTCCATAACAGCAAATGGCCTCAAACAGGACAGGAGGCTAACAGCACGCCAAGGCTTGTGACAGCAAAGGCTAAAAGGGAATAGCGTGACATCCGAATGTGTCAACAAAAGGAACTGAAGCGTTTTTTGAAGATATCTGAGCCATGACATATGCTCGCCCGCTGCATGATAAATACTTTCCGTGAGCTTTTCCAAAATGTGTGTGAGGGAAGCAGGAGTAGCTCTCAACATGAAAATGTGCGTGTTATGAAATATGAAGTGCGAAGATTCTTTTTCTTTCAACTTCTGACTTTCTTGAACTGGTTTTCTCTTGCTCCTCTGCCCCCCCCCCCCACCACCACCACACACACACACTCAAACACACACACACACATGCACACATTACACACACATTAAATTAGCTCCTTTCAAAAAGGGAGAGGAGGAAAAAAAAACACGTTGCTATATTGTATTTGCTCAGCAGAATTTAATATGAGCGGAGCTGGAGGTGCTTTTCTTCTGGGACCAATTCCCTGGAGACACATCCATCTCTGGGGGATGGTTGGGAGGACAAAGGAGGACTGCCCTCAAGGCTCAGCCCAGGCATGCTTACACACACATGTGCACACACACACAAGCATGATCACGCACGCAGATATCAACAGTTGCAAAACACACACACATGTATATGTACGTGCACACAGATGCACGTATTCACACAAGCGCAGTCCTTAGACAGAGACCGCCTTGTCTGACAACAACTACAGACTTGGTCAAACACAGGAAGGAGGAGGGAGGCGGGTAGAAAAAGAGTTGAAAGGGACACTGAGAGGTAGAGACGTGTACTATAAAGTAAATGGATGGTCTAAAGGAGAAGGCATTTAATAGAAAGTGACGTGCTGCATGGAATGATTTGAAAGTGAGGGGAGGTTACTTTGGTGCTGCTGAGAGAACACAGAATGGGAGAAATAGAGAGAAAAGTGAGGGGAGTTTGTAGTAAGCAGTAATGCCCACTGACAGCCCTGTCAGACCGAGGAAGCAGCATGGAGACATGTTTATATGTGGAGTTGTGGCAGGGTTGTGCAGCAGCTTGTGCTGCATTTTCTGCCCCAACATTTCACCAAATAACTGTCTGTCTGTTGGCTGTCAATCAACTTCAGTGTCTGTCCGACTGCTGACAGCCCAGATGATAATGTCACATTCTCTGAAATATCAGAAATCCTTTTTTAAGGACTCTAAAATGGACACTCCTTCAAATGTACCCCTCTAACTTACCTCAGCATAGCAAAACCAACTGCAACCTATTATACAAGTGTAATATGTCGTTTAGGGAATTGGGTAATTGTGTTTTGGTTAGTTGGTACAAAAAGTCGCATAATCACTGTAGTGCGAACCCCTTGGAGAATGGATGCCCTGGAACAGCCCCCAGCCCCGCTTAGTTCATTTCCTGCTCCTAGTGGAGGCAATGAGGGATAATAAGCTCTACGCTACGCTTACTGCTCTTGATGATGTGGTCACACAACTCCACTAATGCGGCAATCAGAGGAGAGTTAGAGAGAAAGGGCAAGACAGAGAGCTGTCTCTCTGAATCCCCATCTCATATGATTGATGTGAGAGTGTTTCTCTGGAGATAACTAAAGACTGTGTTGAAAACATGTAATCAAGGCCACAAAATGCAATGCAACCAAAAGGAGATCGCTCATCTTCTTGTCTGAAGTGGTGGCTAGAGTGCACCACTGTTCTAGTGTGGTGTACTGTGGCATAGACAGCCAGTCAAATATAAGAAAAGACAGTCCCCTGAGGAATATTTGGCAAGACGGGCTGTTCTCGATGGAAACTTGAAAAGATCATATTTCTGGCCAAGGGGGCTCTACAATGCTGTCAGATAATTGTGGCGAGTTATGAAGAGAGACAAGTATTATGTACTGTCACTCACCAAACCTTATGTCCCATAAAGTGACACTCTCACTTTAAATTTTTCAAAACAATTACAACAAGCTATAACGCATAAAATACTGCTGAGGCTGTTAAATACAAATACTCCAACAAAGCGTGATTACACATAAACCAATAAAAGGAGGGATGTGAATGATTCATATTACAATCCTGCAGCTTGAACCAAACTTAAATGTGATTGCTACCGCAGCTCACGTCCTCCCTCCCCCACAGCACTCCCAAAATCATAAACAGATCCTCAGTTATTCGCCAAATGGTGCTGCTGCCTGGGTCACATTTACCCCTGCCTGGTCGCAGATACCCATGACCAACCTTATTATACACTTACCCAATTACCTAGTGAGACTGGGCAGGTGGGGGGTAAAGGGGAACACACACACGCACACACACACACAAACACACACACATATATACCAGCATGCACACACACAGTTGGGGTTAGCAGGAGGCTACAGGGGTCGTCAAGTGCACAGACAGTGTGAATGGATATTGACAAAGTGCACTGAGTTGTGTCCAGGCCTGGCCTCTTCCCAGCTGGCTTTAGGCCATGATACAGGTGCCACACTAGATCACCACCCAAACCTCTCCACACCACCCCACCCCCATATCGCTCTCCAGCTAGTCTGAGGCTCCACAACAGGTGCAGTAGGTTAGGCTGCAGGCTCCAACATGCGAGGAAACAGACTGTTATTGTGGGCCTTCCTTCCATCATCTCCTTTTTTTTTTCTTTTTTTCTTTTCTCCACCTCTTCTCTTCCCAACAGCCCCGGGGAGCAATCGAGAGGTCCAACCTGTAATGTGTAACCTGAGTGCAACTCCTCTGTATTGTGCAAGGATGTTGAAAAGAGTAGGGGAAAAGTGGAGGATATGTTGCACATGCAGAGGATTGGACAGCTTGGCAGTGACTTTGTGTGTAGATGTGTGAGTGTGTGTGTGTGTATCTGGTGTATTTTGGAAGCAGTAAATACGCATTAAGACCGTGAAATGATAGATTCCCAACCCTATGGCTGGCACTGGTGCAGTCAGTTGCAGGACACACTGCTCTCACTTGCTGACAGTTAGATGGTAATGCATCCATCTGCCAGTGTCGAATACATGCTGCCTCAATGTCCCGCTTGCGTGTATTCAGTTGTGCATATACATGTGCATAAAGTTAAAGCTCTTGTGCCAAGATTTGGAGAAAAAAAAAACAAACTAACAACTGACATTCACAGTGACTGCTCTTTCTACTGTAGCTTTGCACAGGAAAACTTTGCAGCCTACTGCATTTCATTATGAGAAATCCAGATGTGCTTCTTGGCCGCCAGTGAATGTCTTCAGCTGTGTATGACACTGTTGTTGGCCTCGCTGCACCGAGCGCAGACAGAGAAACGATGCCTCAGGGCAAGACTTTCTGCTCCCCCCCACCCCCCCACCCCTCTCTTTTTCTCTGTCTCTTTCTGCCATCTCTCCCTTTTGCTGATCCCTTACTCCTTTGTCTCCTTCTTTCACTCTCTTCCACTTGCTCACACTTTTGCACCCTCTTGCATGTCTCACCTATCATCTTTTTTTCCCCTCCCTCGTCAATTCTTGCTTTTCACTCATCTCCCTCTCTCCTGCTCTGTCTTCCTTTCTCTTTGCCACTCTTATCACATCGTCTGCTCATGGAGACGAGGTTGGTCTGACCAGCGACAGGTAGTCATAGGGCATGTGGGAGCCGGCTCCAGAAAGTCTGCCCCTATACCTTCTTTGACTCTGGCTCTCCCACTCTTTCTCTTTCTCTCTCACACACACACACACGCACACACACACATACAATTAGAATACACATAACAGAAATTAGTCAGAGGATTCTTGAAGGTTCAAAGAGAGTGAAGTGTTGCTACTATATGTCAAGCCAAACACTAAATCAAGTCATTGTTTTGAAAGAGTAACACACCTCAAGGCTTCAGCAGTGACATTTGCAAATGTGTGTTCTATTTCAGTGCTTCTTCCTTTTTCTGCTGAGTCATACTCAGAATAATAATAATGTGGGGACAAAAGTCAAGGTGCAATGAATTCCCATAAGCATGACAGAGTCTTGTCTCCTTACACTATATATATACTGTAAGAAACAACAAGTGTTACTGAATCTGTCCCAAAGTACACCAATGAAGTAGATATGATAGTTTGGAAGAAAGTGGTGGGTGGAGGAAAAATTGTGGTGGGATTTTATTTTATTGACTTTTTTTTTTTAACATCGATTTTCTAAATAATGAGGCACATGATAGTTGATTTTTATACACCCCTCTGAGCCTTCACACCAGTATGAAAACCATTACTCTGTCACACTGTGGGATCACTGTAAGCTATTCGGTAATTGTGAAAGTTGTAACACTTTCTCTGTGAAGTGATTCTGTTTTTGTTTTATTGGCCAATCAATAATTATTTCACTGTGACATTAAATTAAATTGTTATTCACTTCTTTGCAGTTGACCGTGACCTAAAAGAAACCCTGGAGATTGGATAGTTGTGTCACTCTGCCCTCTATTGAAAAAAAACACGCCATTGCATGCAGCATGCAGTAAGATGAAATGAGTCTAAATTGGCTATTTTCTTCTAAGTATAACATTATCTAAAACATGTGTGACCATTTCAGTGATGTGCTTTATGCAAGGCTTTTGTTAGCTTATCGTTTTCATCTCTGAGCTAAAGCAATACAATGATCGCCTGTTACAAAAAGACAGCACACAAATCCACATGATCCTCAACAGGTTAGATAATGTTTGGGAATGCAGGATGCACCAGAGTTCATCAACTATAAACCAATCCACACTTCTTTATTCTCAGTGACCTCAGCCAGACAGGTCAGTTGTCATGGTTGTTTTTGGGCTATACACCGAATCAGATCAGATACAGCTGACAGACCACCGTCTAGACAGAGAGCAGAGACCCCTTCCTAGTATTGTTTGTTGGTGGTTAGTGGTGAGAGAAAAACAGGAAGAGTGTGTGACTAAGCCAGTAAAAACCTGAGCCCAGGAGGAATAAAGCCTTCCTGCCTTCAGATGTTTCTTCTCACATGATCTGAGTGGCACGCAGGCAGACTTATGCTATGTATGATAAACTGAGCCTAAACACTATGGGATGAGGAGAAGGTCTCTGGCTACCTGCACTGCCTGTGTTCCACCACACAGTGGCAGCACTACAATAAGAAACAAAAAGGTAAAGGTTAACTGTTTTCTCACCATTACTCATATCAACGTCCTCTCAGACCATTTCTCACTCAAATTCAAATTGGTGATGATGATGATGAGGTTTGTTTAATTTAGTATAGTTTAGAATAATTACACGTGCATACAGTTAGAATAATAACAAGTCTGATATGTTTTTTCCACAAAAAAGTTCATTCAATTCTTAAAATTACATCTCCTCCTTCTCCCTCATAGATAAAGCCAGAATCTGTTGATTTCAAAAGTTTAACTACTGGACACAAGATTTCTCCCACTTCACTGTAAAGTCCATTATCATTATATGTGCACTTGAGGCTTCAAGTTTCCACTTCACATTTGTGTAGATTGCATATTGGACCACAGTTGCACCTACATCATTCTGCACAGTGAAGATTAAACATCCAACTGAAGAAACAATAACCAAAACACATTTTTGAGTGGAGGGGGACTTTAAGAAATTCTAGGGGTGTTTTGTGCTTTTATTAGAGAGTTTACACAAGATGAGGGGAGAGATCAGGAAAGATATAAAACAAAGGTGCCCAACTGGGCTCAAACCAAGGATGTTGCTATTACATGGTAATGACAGCTAAAGCTCACTAATTAACATGTTATATGTTGTTTCTTTGATCCATAAAAAACAAATCCAATCCAGGAGGTCAATTAGTGAGCTTTAGAGGATGCTGGTAGGCGGATGTTTTAACATTTGCACAGAGCCGGGCTAGCTGTTTCCCCTTGTTTCCAGTCTTAATGCTAAGCTAAGCTAACCATCTGCTGGCTCAAGCTTCATATTGACAGTGGTGGTGGTATCAATCATCTCATCTAACTCTCAGCAAGAAAGCAAATAAGCGTATTTCCCAAAATGTCGAATTATTCCTTTAAAACCCTAGGCCACCACAGTTTAGTTGCCCTAACCTGTTTAGTGGAAGAATTTTTATGGACATTGAATACATCTATTACCACTAATCATCCTTTCTACTGTCACTCTTGTCAAAAAGTGACAGTTTAGAAAAATTTGCATTTCTGACTTGTGTTTTACACGTCAAGTAAACGTAAAGTTTATGGATTCACAGAAGTATTTGCACAGCACATAGCTTACACTCTCCCCCTCATTTGACCTGTATCTACTTTCCTTTGGCCCATGTGACTACAAGCACACACATGCCGGCTATGGTAATGATGTCAACTCGTTGCTTCACCTTCATAAAGGTCAAAGAACTTGAACATTTCTCACATTCTTGCTCCTGCCGCCTGTCCTTCCCCCCACAAAGACAGGAGTAAATCTGCGTCCCAGACATAACATTAAGCAGTGATCATTTTCCCCTCACAAGGTGGTTGTTTCACCTCAATGTTTGAGTTAGTGGCACTGTAATTATGTCAGAATTTACAGCTGAAACACAGGTTGTGACATTCCTGTGCCAGCTGGAGGTCTGCCTGTAAATCTAGCACCTTTACCTGAGGATCCTTCCCCCAAAGCCCACAGAAACCGCTAGAACCATCTATGTATAGTCACAGGTGTATGTTTGTGCATGAAGCATGGAGCAGGATTTGATATGATTTAATTAAGAGGATGGGCCGCAAGAGACAGAGTTCATTATATTTTATTAATTCATAACAAGCCTCATGAGCTTGACTGATTTTCAGTACATGGACACTGCTGAATTTTTAAGATAATGAGTTAATATTTGATGAGATGGTGTAGATTACTTTTTTTTTCATTTGCTTGAGGGTTTATAATTCTCACTAGGTCCAATAAGTTGTGAGAATTGGAGAGCTTTTGCATATAAAACATTTGATAACTGAGAGCATGTTAATAAAACTGGGAATTGTAATGTAAAATCTGAGATACAACCATGGAAACAACTTTGAATGCTGCTGCTCAAAGTAAAATGTGTTCTTTCTGAGACTGATCCAAATCATTAAACATAAAATAGAGTACAAAATGATTGTGACAAGAAAAAGCACAGAAAAAGAGGACCCACTGTTTTATTTTCAATCTACTCCCCTCTTTTTCCTTCTAGTTGCTCCACTGCTGCCAAAGAAGAAGTTCTGGTGTAACAGAATGACCCCATCTAAGGAGTGAATCCATCTCCAACAAGGAAGAAAGCAACCACAAATAGTTCAGATGGTTGGGAAACATCAGTGACACACGAAGTGAACCCACTATCAAATCATCAGTGGGAGTCAAATTAATGACTCCCACTGATGATTTGTTATATAATATATTACAGATTAGAAAATGGAGGCAAAAATGTCCTGAAGATAATGGATTTTAAAACTGCAATCATTTAAAAAAAAAAAAAAAGTGTTGTAATGACAAACCCACAGAGAATCTACTGAACATTTTAACATCTTTCAGCTTGTTGTATTGATTTTCTGGTCCACAATTTTACTTTTGGTTCTCATTGCTCTTGTCAGTCTTGTTTTGTGACCTAGCAGGCAGATGTTAGTACTCTGATAAACCCACATTATGCAAGCACAAAACATCATACTGACAAAGTTGGAGACTTAAGCTGGTGAACATAATGGAACATTTAGCTGCTAGTTGGTGGAGACCAAAACAGAGCTAAAAGGTGAGAAAAGACTTTTGGTGACCAGAGACACAACTCCAAATAAACACAAATATGAATGTGTGTCTACTGGGTGTGTAAATAAGCAACTGTTTTCCAACAAGTTAGCCATGACAACTTCAGGAGATGAAATGTCTCAGTGTTGTGTTTACAGCTTGATGTGCTGCCACAAAGAAAAAAAAACTAGTGATGTTTTACAGTAATTCTAAAGTGATTAGTTCCTTTCACTCTAGAAACTCTAGAAAGTTGTTTTGCAATGATGATGACAGTTTTATATCATCTATATGACAAATACATCCAGCTACACCCACTCAAAGTACTTTATGACTAAGCAGAAAATCTGGGTTGCAGCCTCGCCCTCTACTCATTTATTGTAATCGTAGACTCTCTGAGGCTCTCCAGTTCAATAGTCTCAATGATCCCATGTATGAAAGGGAAGATTACACCAGGCAGGTGTTGTGGGAATGGGACACAAGGGTTCTTTATGGTTCCAATCCACTAAGGAATTCACCATCATCACATAGATTTGCAGATTAAAACTTCTGAGAGGTCCACTTAACGTTCCGCTGTAGCACGACAGGGGTGAGCAAGTATGCCACTTATAATTGTCAAACAAGCTGGTGGCCATTCCCCACTCAAGGTCACAGGATCTCCCAGTAGGAGAGATGGAGAGAGAGTGAGAGGCCCAGGGTTGGCATAGTTTGCAGCCAGAGGATTTCAGCCATGAGTGTAGGAAGGGTCTGGGGCTGAGTCATAATGACTCAGGGTTCCAGTTGATCCCAGAAACCTTGTGTGTCATTAAAGCTCTTTGAGAAAGTGTTGATACAAATGGTGACAGAAAATGCTATAAGTCAACAATGTGTACAGTATAAAGTTTAGAATTATTCTATTAGCACTACAGCTGGTTTAGATTTTGTTACTTTATCCATGGCTGACATGTGCTCCTAAGACCAAGACTAACAGTTCTGTAAGGCTGCACATAGGCACAGCAGTGTTTTGAGCTAAACGCTAATGTCAGTATGTCATTGCTCTCAATGACAATGCTAATGTTCAACAAGTGTAATGTTTATAATATTTACTATCTCAATTTAACATGTTAACATGCATATTTGCTCTTGGCCCTAAACACAAAGAACAGCTTGAGGCTTACAAGAAATTAATTACTTAGAAAGGGGCATGAATGTGAGTCCCAAATTTCATGACATTCAATTCAATTCCATCCAATGGTTGTTGAGACATTTCACTCAAAACCCACAAATGTCAACCTCATGGTGGCACTAGAGGAAAAGTCAGGGGAATAACAAAATCATAGGATTCATTGCCTGGGAACCATTCCATATTTCAGTCTGGACCAAAGTGGTGGACCAACCAACAGACTGTCTGACCATCATTGCATACACAGGGAGCCACATCAAAAAAGTTGATCAACCCCAAGTATTTGTGACAGGTAAAGCAAGGGCTGATCATGCAACCCTTGTCCAATCAAATCGTGTCTGTCTTGCCCTCCTCATCAAAACAAGTTAGAAGACATTCATACTACTTCACAAAGCAGTGATTTACGTGTGAATATTTATGATGTACCACTCACTAGATGACCAGGCATCTGCTTAGATTTACGTCCTCACCCCGTTACTTCGCAGAAAACATCCAATTCACTGACTACAAAGCCAGAGTGGCATACCTCACCCTCAGGCCTGGTTGAACCCTTTAACCTTTTTTGTAGGTCTGTATCACTGTGTTGCCACTCTGCTGCTGTGATGACTTTGGGGATTGTGCGAGACAGAAAGAAGACTGCAGGAGACCTGACGGTGTCAAAACACATTATTATAGTCCCCGCAAGGAAAACAGCAACTGGACCAGACCTCACAGAGAGAAAGAGAAAACAAAGACAGGGAGAGCACAGACAAGGACAGGAAGAAAAGAGCGGTCATAGAAAGAGAGGAGGATAAAATAAAGAAATCATCTCGTGTAGTGTTTTTGTAAACTAGACCCGAGAATGAGCTCTTATCTGCTGCAAGATGACTTACTCTTTCTGTTGGACTCCTCTGATTGTTTCCAAGCTGTTTCTACCAAGGTCCAAACAAATGAAGAGTGCAAAGTGAGAAACAAAAGCACATGTGAGTCCCTCTGGATGGCAGTAATGGAAAAGAGAAGTAACCATCTCTGTCAATTATTACCTCAATATGCTGTACATCTGTCTGTTTAAAAATAAAATCATTGTGTTGCCTCTGTTAATCTTTCCAGTTCAAGTTTTTTTGTTTGTTCACACCTCTTTGTCTTGATTTTTTCACTTATTGGCAGTTTGTATAAAAAACAGATGACCTCATCTGTTCTGGGTTTCAAAAACAAGTCATTCATTAGTGTATGTGTTGCTTAGCCTCCACACTAAATGTTCCATATATCCGCTATTTAGTAGATCTCTGAATGGCTTTGTAACTCTTTCAACTGTCAGTATTCATTGCCATTATGCCCTTGCACCCCTCACTCCTTACTATCACCCCCCCCCCCTTGCCCTGGATCTGCAAAGTGTGGCTCAGCCCGACACCGGCGCTCAGAGATAAGCAAAGCAAGGGCGATAACCGGCCTGTACACCGATCCTTGGGGAAAACTCCTGGAGCACATCCTGGGGACTTGTAATCAGGTGTGCCGCACGCTGTCCACTCAACATGCGTTCAACACTCTGTAGCACACCCATGTCACCATCATCCATGTGCTGCTGCTGCTGCCAGTTCGTTCACCTCCAAACCATCTACATCCCAGAAACACCTCCTCACCACCAGCTCTGACGCCTCCACACTAGTAGGGTGTAAATCAGCTGTCTGTGCAGCAGAGAGACAAGAAGCAACAGGAGTGGGTGACAGAGAGAGAGGTCATCCAATCGCTGGCACAGAGCCCACACTGTGACCTCCTCCATCTTATGGGGCCGGTAATCTGGACCAACTGAAGCTGTCTCCACAAGGCTTTGGATCACATTCATCACACCAGGGACCTCAGTATAGGGGAGAGGGAAACTGGCACCCTTAGGCTACTGCTGTATTTTCCCAGAGTTCTGTGACTCAGAACATCATTAGTACACACACACTACAGTTATTCAAGCCTGGCAAAATGCCCTTCCCTGCCCCACCTTTTCCCCGTGTTTGCTCCATTGAGAGACTCACATGCAAAGGCAAAGCACCAGCACCCAGACACATGGTGCAGTAGATTGTGCTCTGGTTTTAGAGAATATGGCACTCAGAAATCTAATTAGCTTTGTCTGGATCTAATTTGGCACTTATTTGAAATTAAAGTCAAAGCCAACATGATTGATTGTCAACAGACTGTGGTGTTTGATGCCAACTTAACAATGAGGAAGTTTTCCAAATGCCACATCATGCAACATTTGACACAGGGCATATGGTTCTGTCAAAGTGTTATTGTATCATTGATTATTGCCTTTCTGAGAGAAAAATGCCCTAGAGTGTTTATACATCAAATTACTAGCATGATAGAGAGAAAACTAGAAGGTGCTGTGATCTTTCGGTTAGCCAAAAACAAACCTCTGGTCCATATAGCAGGACCAGGGGCCTCTGAGAGTAGCCAGCTGGCCCCATTTGAAAGCCCATCGCCTAGGTAAATAGGTCAGTGCCGCTGGGTCGCAATCTCTGCAAGTCAATGGAAACCGAGGCTCTCCAAGGTCCTGGTCTGATCTGTCGTCAACCAGCAGTGGGTCCGGCCAGCGGTCAGCGAGTCGGCCTATTTGACAAGAGCTTTAAGGAGGGATGGAGTGAGGGAGGGTGAAGGGAGAGCCAGAGGACAAGAGCTGAGTTGTGTTGCAAGGGCTGATTATGCGTGCTGCGGGGCTGGTTTCCTGGATGTTGTGTTTGTGTTGGAGCGGGTGGCTCCAGGCAGATGTTGCAAATGAACGAGGTGCTGTTGTGTGTTGACATTGTGGATAAAATCATCCCGGATGACATCTGATTGGTGTTTGAAGAGGAAATGTTTCCAATCACCATAATAATAAAAAAAAATCCCCAATATTGGACCATCCTCATACTTTTGATATGTGATATTTCTGTATTTATAACTTTCCAGTCATTATTATTAGTTGCTCAGATTAGGCATCAGCTTCACGTGACATAAAGCAGAGCTCAATGCTACTATAACACTTGACTGGTTCAGAGGACTAAATGATCTGTCACCCTGGGAAAAAAAACTCTCTTGCTCATTTGTGCAGCAGAAACAAGGGTGCACACAGTGTTTTATTTATATAGTTTTGTTCTCAATTGACAGAATTGCTTTAGGTCTCCAGTGTCTGTGGCACTGTCACATGCAGCCTCCAGCTGTGCCCACTGCCCACAGGCACACACACCAAGTACACAAACACAGCTCAACAAACATCAGATGACCTTTTATCTTGCCAAAGCCACCTGCACACACAATCGGACACCTACAAACACAAGTAAGCACACACTCATCCACACGCAAAAGGTAGAACTGTGGAATGATATGGCCCTGATAATGTCTGATACGTTTGATTATAAGGCTTTGACATACTTATGGCTGTAATGTTGAACAAAGATAAAGAACAATTAAGAGGTTGGTGACAAAAGCCTGACTGTAACTGCACTTTGTGACGTAAAATATATTTATATTGAAGTACAGTTAGCTTGGATTTTATTGTCATTGTTTTATATACATTTATTGGGTAAGTTCAGACATCTTTATTGGTTTGTTTATATGATTTAGCCTCATAACGTATTTGACAGTAAGACGAAAAGGATTTCAGATTGAGTATTCATGCTTCTGCTACAGTAAAGTAGTCTGCAGCGGATTTTATCCATTTATTTAATGGAAAATAATAGCAAACTGCTATGTTTTAAATGGCACCGAACTGCAGATTTACGGAATATGAAGCGGAAAAAGCAACTTGCATTCAAGACATTCAAAGTTGCATCATTGCGCAACACAGAGACGAATTGTGGGGATAAATCAGTTCAAATCCTCCCTCCTTTCGCTCCCTGTGACTGGTCCGTGCCTGTGTCAGTCAGTGGGAGGGGTGCACCGCTAATTTCTATATGCCTGTATGTCAATTTAGGTCTCAGATTGCGTTCCCGTGTGTCGCTGTCTGCCGCAGCAGATCTCAGTGGACGTCCACAGCCTCCGTGTAGGATTTCTACTTGTATTTGATCAGATGAGACGCCTGGGTCGTGCGTCTACCTGCTTATATTGGACCTTTGGATATTGCTGCCACTGAAAACGCATCCGCACACTTGAGTCTCGTGGTGTTTTTGCTTTTGAAGTGACCTGAGTCCGCTGTGTAATAAAACAGCAGTGCCTGGGGGGGGAAGACTCATCACAAAACTTTAAAGAAGACTTCGTAACTTTGGAGATACAGTGGGCATCGCGGTGAGTTCATGTGGCTTATCATTTGACAGAAGCGGACCGTTTCTCTGGAAAACTTACAGAAGGCTTTTGAAACATGTTCAGCAAGTGCTCCGTTGTGTTATTGAGTGTCCTTTTTCTGGTGCGCGCGCTCTCGGCTCATGAATGCACGCCGTGCAATCTACGGACTTGTCCAGTCAAAGCGCCGCACGGCTGCGAGGGTGGCCGGACCTTGGCCAGGGATCCGTGCGGATGCTGTGACCAGTGTGCCCGGCTGGAGTGGGAGCCCTGCGGCGGCAAGGACTGGGCGCACGGCTACTGCGCCCTGGGTCTGACCTGCGCCTCTATCAACCAAACAGGAGTTGCCACTATCCCTGAAATTGGAGTATGTAAAGGTGGGTAGTAGTGTTATTAAAATCATCATCAAATGATTTTAGTAGGCTAAATAACAGAATTTGTGGCAGTACTGAGAGAGAAAATAGTGCTTTTGAGCTCTAATAAAAGAACAGTAGGTGTCCATTCTGCTGATAGAGAACCATCCCATTCCCATTAAGTGGCTTGAGGGCATCACTATTCAAATGTCAGTTGAGTCCTGACTGCAGTGACTGTGTCAGTGTTTACCTTGTCTCTGGCTGCCTGGAACAGCTCCCCGGGTCCGAGGGGCTCTTGACTGCCAGCAGAGGAGTCATGTTCAACTGCTCTTTCTTCTCCTCAAAGCTTCATTCACTCTCAGCTCTGGAGCATGACAATAAGTTTGGCAGCAGTTATTTGGCACCAGGTTACACTCCAGCTCTAGTAGGTCCTGTTCTTCACAACTCAAAAAGACATTTGTAAAAAGGCAGTGAATTGAGATGGGAGCAAAAATGACAGTTTGCATGCGTGCGAGGGCAAGATTGCAGATTTCCCAACAATGATGATTGTGTTTTTAAACTTGGAATACACTGTAATTTAGTTAATAAATTGCCTTTTCTTGTCTATTGTTTGAGCTGTAATGGTTTTACTGCATGATTGCAAAAGTCCCCAGCAGATTTTCATTTGCAATCCTGTGGATCCACACTGCTATGCCGTTTCCCTGCCAAGCAGAGCTGTGCTATTATACTGTGGATGTGCTCATTTTATGCACAATTTGAGCAACTTTCTGAACTTCAAAGAAATGTGTAGGGTGTCAGGTCCCTCACGCAGTGAATGAGGTAAGTAGCAATGGCCTTCCCCTGAGGAACAAATAATCCCCCAGCCCCTCCACCTGCACTCTGTCCAGCCTGTTTCAGGATGATTGAAGAGGACTGACAGCAATGTAGGAGAGAGTAAGCAGCTCTCAGTGGGTGTCTGGATCCCCCTGACCCTGCCCTCCCATCATCCCTCTGTGGGGTGGTCCAAGCCAGGGCTCCACAAGGGTTTCCAGGGGTCTCCATAGCCCCAGGCCATCCCAGGAGACGCTACTGCTGATTGTGCCTCATGTACAGGTTAGGCTGGCGTCTGGAGGACATCTCCTCTGCAAATTAACAGCTTTGGAACGAGGGGGAGACCTAATGGCTCCTCTGATTGAATCATGCCTCTGGTCTTGTGGCTCCAGGGGCCTTGGTGTATGCTGCTGACCCCTAAATCACACACATATATACACACATAGCCTCAATATCCCAGAGGGTCTAGGTGGGGGTAAATCAACACCTCCCGGTGTGTTTTCAGGGGCCACAGTAGGCAGGCTGCTGGAGGCTGATCCCAGATTTCCCTCCTCAAGCTACAAGGGTCTTAAAGTGATTAGACTTGCAATCAGGAGTAGGGGGTAAATGTTTCCGCTTTCTGATCCCCTGCCTTTCTCCTCACAGTTTTGGTGTTCTGGGTGGTCAAAATTTGTTAGAGTGGAATAAGCAACAACCTTAAAACACAGGTGACATGTTGAATATTACATGAGAAGGATACAGTACCTTGGTAATGGAAGTCAGTTTTTAATCTGTTATTGTTCATCGTCTTGACAGGTTTGAAAGCAATACCCATTAATTATAAATACTCCTGCGGTCATGGAGAAGCTGGAATATGCTGGAAATTAATTGTTAACCTTGTATTTAATTGGGGAAGTGTTTAATTCCAAGCTTTGCTGCCTGTAGATCTGACTACTTTTGAAGGTATAATAACCAGAAATAATTGCCTAAGCCCCACAAAAAGATTGCAGCTTGCCAAAAGAGAAGAGTTTTGCATTAAAACACTGAAAATTACAAAGATATGTAAAAAAGTGAATGAAATGTTGCAGCCTCAGTTTGCATGTTGAGTCTCGTCTCCTGAGTATTCAGCCACCTGCTCTAAAGAAAAGTCATCTGGGCCTTTCAACGTATCATATCTGCTTCAGTGATCAGTCTGTCAGTCAGTCAGGTGAAATCATTCAGTCTCAGAAGCTAAATGATTTGTTTTGATGTTCTCATCGTACTCTTATGTCTGTCCTCCCACGGCAAGTTTCCCCAAGCTCCAGAGGCACTTAACATAGCTCGTAACAGAATGTCTGTCTTACAGGGACTTTATGTCCACTGCACTTCTTCACATGCCTTCTACTTCTCCCTTCCTCTGGTATTATCTAATGTTTCAAAGACTTCCTTTTTAGCTCGCTATCAGCCAGAGGGCCTCTAGAGGTCAGCTGTCCCATCCCGACTCTGCCAAGACAAGCAGTCTGAGTGGCTAAGAGAGGAATCCCTCTGGGATGAAGCCATAGACCCAGGCAAGAGTCATGCCAGGCCAGATAATAGATAACAAGGCCAGACTAAACCAGGGTCAAGCTAAAGGGAACTAGGCTGAAGCAGACCAGCTTAGAACAAACTGGGCTGACTGGTGTCAAGCTAATTAGTCTAAGAGACAACGTCTTCAGTGTCCAGACTTTCATTAATTGTTTTGACTCCTACTTCCTTTTCTACACGCCAGATTTAGCACCCCACACAGACAGGCACCCCTGCCGCTACCATCTCAAATGAAAATACCCTCCCAGGCACAGGAAAGCCTCGGGATGGAAAAAATGTAGAGGTGAGGATCATTTTAAGGTGAGAGGAAATCACAGGGAAAGTTTTGGTTTGGTTTATTGAAAAGGCTGCTTGTGCTTTGCCAGTCTCACTGGCTGTCTGGGAGAGCTATTAACAGCACAGGCTGGCTCAGGTTAAAGGTAATATTGCCTTCACCTCTGCTGTTTGCCAAAGTGCTTGTGAGCATCCACCTTCACCCGGGAGTCATCAACACAACCAAGCCTAATTCTGGGGAAAGTGTTTCCAAGGATTCTTACCATCGAAGTAACATTGATTCACTTCAACAGTAAAAATTTATTACAGTAAAAGACTGGCCTTCTCCCCTAGTGGAATATCTGTTTCGAATTAATATCAAAATCAACATATGTGTTTTATTATGTCTTGCAGAATTTTAAAAGCAAAGCCATGGCAGTCCATTTTTTCCAGTCACTATCGGTCATCACATTATTGTTTCTCTGATCCCTAACTGGGATAGAAAAGTATCCTCATATCTCTCATATCTCACATAACTTATGTAAGGCTTCATTTCAGGTACTGTATGATTGCTACAGTAGTCAGGTAAATACACTATGAAGTGCTCATGTTTATGTTTGACAGCCTTTTCACCTTTTGCTCTGGTGCATTGTTCGTAGCTGTTTGGAGAAGAAAGCCAGAGTATTATGATAAGCTCCAATCACGCTTCCACACTGTTGATTGAGGCCTGGGAGCCAAATGCTTTGGAAAGGGGTTACTCGGTGTTACAGTTTGTCTCATCCTGTTTACTCTGCTGCCATTTTTACTGATCTTGGACAACTATGAAGAAGGTTAATTTGGTATATGTACGTGTGTTTATTCATGCATGCATGTGAAAGGAACACTGTGGTCGATGTGTAAGAGGGGGCCCTTTAATCCTAGGGTTTTGGTTGTTATTCCGCTCACATGGCACTTACCGGACACATCACTCCCTCCTACTCTGCTTCCTGTCATAAAGTTTTGTCCAAGTGGGATGAAGTGCCTCGAGGTGCCATCTCAGGGGGTAAGGCTCAGTAGGCGTAATGGGTATGGTGCAAGTGGCCTTAGTACAGAAGAGGCGTTCCAGCAGCCAGCAGAGATGCAAACCCTGGGAGGGCCCCATGCTGTGGAACAAAAGCAAACAAATGGGCTTAATGGCTGAAGTAGTGTGGCACGATGAGGAGGGAGGAGGGATGGTAGCCCAGAAATACACTGGTCACTTCAGTAACGGTTGTGGCAGGGCGATGTGTTGCAACACAGGCAACAGGCTGTAAGCTGACTGGCCTTTCAGCACTCCTGAGAAATAAATCTTGGTTTCTGGCACATTTTGCCTTGTTATTACTTTTACCTGTGGCCCTTGCCAATGTTGATCTCTTCTCCCAAAGTAAAAATAGATAGTGCGAGCAACCAGTCCAAGTGAGAAGTTCACACTCTGTCTCTAATGTCCTCTGTACTCATTCCTGTCCACCACAGTGCTTCCTGACCATCCAGAAGCTGGCCTGGAGGACGAGCACTGTCCGCTGATGACAGGCTGTGACAGAGCAGGCGGTCAGTGTGTGTGTGATGCCCGACACTCCTGCTTGGGCTCATTCACGTACCCAGACCAAGAAACCTGCATGAAGGCCAGCAATTCAGGTGAGCCCTCACCTTCCATCCATACGTTGAAAACAGATGCATGCACACAGAATGAGTTAGGGGGGAATAATGCTGTCCATTGAGAAGAGCTAATCCATAACAGATGTGGCTCTGAGGTGACTAATGCTACTTACATATCATAGTGATGACACACATGCTAAGATTTGTCTTGTGGTTCCCCACCACTCTTGAGTGGTGCCATTGTCTGTGACTCATTGATGACTGTGGTTTATGTGTATGTGTATGTGTATGTGTATGTGTATGTGTGTGTGTGTGTGTGTGTTCACGGTTGGTTTTCAGAGGGTCGGCGGCACGAGCACCGGGAAAGACACAGAGAGAAGTATGTGGGGCCATCCAACCCGGCCTGCATGTTCTCCGGGTGTAACCTGACCACTGAGGGCTGTGTGTGTGAGTCTCAGAGCTGCCACCACCACTTCGCCTACATCAACCGCAGCCAGTGCCAGGAAGCCGCAGGTAACCTTCAAATGACCTGCAACTGGAACTGACAACCCCAACAGCAGCCAACCAGTAGCTTTACTCAATTCATGTAATTTTGCATTACAATATGGGGATTCTTCAAAAGGTTCTGCCCTTCTCTTCACAAACAGCATTCCTGATGTCCCAGCTCATTATGTGCAAGGGGAAGCATATTGTCCCTGACTGATGAAAGCTTTGCCACTCGATATTTATCACCTTTTAATTTTAAGTGTAGAGACCCTTTTAAAGTTCATGTCCTCACAATTGGATTTTATAATTAATCTCTTGCAACTTTCTACCTGAACATTTGCATGGAGTCACTTACCGTCTAAGTTGAGCAGTACTTGCAAAAATGTGACGGACAGATGGCATAATGTGCAGCTCTTCACATATGAATGCACTCATGCAGAGTACAGGAAACATAAAGTAGGAGAAGGAGGGAGAGAAAGAGATCTGGGGAGCAAGATTGATGTCATGTGGAAGAAAACAAGAAGGGAAGATGTTGAGAGTGAAAAAGAGAAGGTGTGGATCTGACTGACAGAGAAGCAAAAACAGAAAAAAGTCTCCATTACAAGACATGGGGTTGACCAGACTGTTGATGGAAATATGGAGTGTTGGAGATCCTCAGGCACAGTACACAGTCCTAAGGTGTAAATGCATAGAGTGCAAGATGAATGCTCGCCTTGTGTGGGAGGTAAAAAAGAGAATACAAGAATGTGTGATTACCTCCACTCTTAGCAGTCTTTATTGTCTTGTGTCCCTGGTGGGTTTAGTTTCCCCATTTGGATTGTGAGGTGTCTGGGAGATAGACAGGCGCTAAGTGGTGGCTGCCTCCTGAGTGACATTTGCAAAATTGTACAGGGGTGCCACTGAGTGAACTCACTGAACCTCTGTGTATGTTAGGTGAATCTCATCCTACTCAACATGCATTTCACAGCCAGAAAACTTAACTGAAACCTGGAGAAAATGGTTTGGTGCTGTAGTGAACAGATTAAGTCCAAAGCATGTGACTGTGACGGGTTGTGTTTTTATTCCACATGTTTGTTCTCCTTTTGATACTCAAGGTTCTCTATATCTTTACACTTGTCTGACACTTCAAGTGAAAAACGGCATTTAAGATTTGGAATACTGTGGCAATGTGCAGTGTGTTTAAGATTATTTAATTTTCAAATAACACAAAGGTTATTACTGAACATTTACAGTACAGTTCTGTGGATGTTTATGTTGAGCTATTTACTGAGTAAATCCCACAGGAAGTGTGTTCAACAAACGTAGTTTTGACGTATCATCATTAAAGTCTAGTGTTACAATGAAAGATATACTGCTAGTCTTCTCTGTTTTGTAACTCCCTCATCTCAAAGCCCGAGCCCAATGGATGACAGTTTAAACTCACACCAGTGAAAACTGTAAACAACATTTTTCAGCAGCTTATGAGTTCTCACCGCAACACACACCCACCCCTCTGATGGCCCCTCATTAAGTAAGAGGCCAGGATGTGTGTATGTGTGTGTCTGTTATGTCTTTAAGTATGCATGTGCATGTGGAAAGATGCAAACATGCACATGCTTGTGAGTGTTGATATATCATCACATGTGTGCAACGAGCCTGCATATGTGAGTATCTGAGCCTGTGTGTCTGCATCTGTGTTTGCGCATGTGTCTGTGAGTGATAATTATCTTGTTTGTCTAGATGTCTCGGCAGAGATTTTCTTTTGTCTGTCATCAGCAGGAGTTTCCTCTGTGACCAGACTGGGACTCTGTGGTTAGGATCTTATTCGTTCCGTTCTGTTGGACTCCATAGTGAGTCCAACATCCATCAACCCCTAGTTTTCTTTAGATACAAGCGGTTATTAAGATCTGTGTTAGCATGCCCTGCTAGTGACAGCAAATGTATCCTGTAAACTTGCTCCCATGGCATGAGAGCTCCACTGATCGCATTTGTCTTCACATACAGTGGAACATTAAAGCAGACCTTTTATTCACACCACTTCAAGAAACCCAGTCAGAACATAGATTCTTCTTGGGACCTGTAAACTCACACATGGAAGTGGTTTGGCCCTGGCTTTCTCTCACTTTCATACTGACTCACTCAGTGGTCTTGTCAGTTCATCCCTCTGCTGCGATCTGTTAAAACTCAATGTCAGTGTCTGCTGCTGTTGGCGTACGATCACCTAATGTTGTCTCTTGTATGTTTCGTGGGATCTTGTACTCTGCTGATGTAATACGGCTGCAAGCATTTGGTCAGAAGCAACATGGTGAGCCAGACGTATTACCCACATGTCAGGGAGTAAAGAGGATGTGATAAGTGTAGGAGAGGGAGGGGGAAGGCAGACACAGGAAGATAGGAAATCACAACTGAGGCCAACCATTTTGTTGAGGTATTTGTGTCAAGTACAAGCCCCGGGGTCTTGGTAGGGTGGTGTTTGGTAATTTTACACTCTAGGATGGTTTACATTTTTCATTCATGATAAGGCCCCTAACTGCTATTTTGGAGGAATTCCCCTGCTGTTGCTTGCTGACAGGAACAAGCAACAGCATTCTCTGTAATGGGTTAGGTAATTCATACAACTGCATCACTTCATACAAATGTGATCAGAAGTAGCGATAGTTGAAAACCAAAGGCACAATCAAGCAACTTGGTTTTCTTCCTACTTACTCTCGTAGACTAATAATGGGGATAAAATGGAGTGAATCAGAGTAAAATTTGTTCCTCATAGGTTTGTGGAAGTTCGCAAACAGTTCATCAGACGGGAAGGCAGTGCCTGCTATGATGCTATGGTACAAATTGACTTTGTTCCCACAAATCAACTTGCTCACCTACGCCGCTTCTGTCCTGCCTTTCTGCCCTTGTGAAAGGACTGTTAGTTCTGCTTGGCTTCGCCCTCTTTGTGGCAGGGCTATTACTGGCCGAGCCAGACCGCCGCTGGTTGGCAGGGGCACGAGACGTCTCAGCGTTGTATGTTTGTGTGCTGTCTGCGGAAGCTGCGGCCCCTGTTGTACCCTGCAAGCTGCTTGTTTCCCAGTGTGTGCGTGCATATAAATATAAGGGTGTGGGTAGTGATTTCATAGAAGAAACAAAAATCTTGTGTGGAAATTGAAACAAAGAACTTCCCTGAAAGGATACTGGGATTGCTGTCAACCCACTCACTACTCTCGGTCAGCCGCTAACCAAACCAGACAGCATTAGGCCAGCAGGAAAAGCCAAGACACACACACAAAGTCTTAGACAATTCGTGCATGTCCAGCTCTAACCTTCACTCCTTTCAGTAAATCTGTGCCCAAAACCGCAGCTCATCATCCCAACCATAACCATTAACAAATCAAAGACACCCTGACTGCAGCCTAAGCCAGCGCCTGTTGTTCCCAGGCCTATTTCTCTTATTATCAGCCGTTCGTTTCCTTTTTTTCCCTAAAAGGGAACCGATCACTCTGGCCAAAATCCATACATAACTCAACTGCCTCTTCCACAATTGATTCAGCAGCTGTCTGCACCCCAGGTCTCCCATTGACTTGTTTTCTGCATTTGCTACAGATGAGGGCTGAGTCATTTCTTTTTAGGCACAGAGTCCACTGAGGGTCAGTACACGTGACAGCCGTTTAGTTTTGTTTTCCACTGCTTTATGTACAGTACCCTGGAGTAGAGTATGTCCACCCTTTTCCTATGCATTTTGTGCCAGATATTGTGAAAGACAATGCATGGTGTTGGTCTTTGTCTGAGGATCAGGCCCTTTAGCCTGTTTTAAGTCCCTCTCCCTCACCGTCATTGGCCTAATCTTATTGATCTGACAGCAAGGAAAGGGTGTGTTTCCATGGAATGTACACATGCTACGTACGCTTGTTATGCACACACACACATGCATGAATACATGCATACGTGCTCACCTACACGTGGACTTTCTCATTACCTCACCCAAACATGCTCATTCACAGCTGCAGCGGTGTTGCTTAGGACACTGAGATCACGTTTTTCATCTGCAAATATTCAGCCAAAGCATGAGAGAGCAAGGCGTGCAGGCAGCATACACAAGCCCGCTGGCTTCTGCATGCCCAACTACCTCAAGCTTCTGACCACGGTGTGAAGTTCCCGCCAAGTGTTTCTTCCTGGTGAACCTGTCTGTGCCTTTTGGCCTGGATCCCCTCCCAGACCTGCTCCATAGTCCTACTCACACACGCTGATACACGCAGTGAACAGTGCTAACTTTCTCAGCTGTAACTGCTGGTGGGCACGGGGCCAGGCCCCCACAGCTTTACGTGAGAGACGGCCCTGATGTGTCCCTTTGCAGAGCAACTTTATAAAACCTGAGGACAGACCAGAAACCCACGGAGGGCGGCTGGACTGAGACAGCTTTGTTCTCCGCTGACTTGCTTCCAAAGTCAGTCGGTGAACAGAACTCACATTGTGCGCTTTTTCCATGAGTAAACTCAGGCTGTCAACACAGCCTCCTCTGCCTGTCCGAGCCGCTCTGGTTCGGGGAAAGACTGTGCTCCTTGTACCCTGGCTTGAAGCGAAGAAAAAACCCATTTAGAAAGGAGATGTTTTTCTTTCTTCAATGATCTGCTGAGATGCCAGAAATACGCATTGTTTACAAAAGAGTCCATTCTGTGGTAATGAAGCAATTTCCGTATCCCACCTCTTCCAGACCAGCGTCAGGTGTGTGTGTGTATGTGTGTGTGTGTGTGTGTGGGTGACTGTATATTTTGGAGATTGCGTGTTGAGGTCAAAGGTTTTCCATTCTTTGCTATCTTACTGTTGTACAAGAGCACATGTTGCCTAATCTGCAGAGAGAATTTATCAAGCATACCAAATCAGGCCTTTTGTGTTTGTGCAAGCTGGAGTATGGCCACCATTGTGATACGCAGATTGGTTTTGTGGTTGCTGACTCACTAATTATAGCCGTTTATGCTCAGAGATAGAACACAAACAGCTCAGGATAAAATCCATTTGCTGCTGACTTTTTCTGTGCTCTATTGTGCTTATAAATGTGCCAGTGAGAAAATTATATTAATTGGACTTGCACGGGTTGGACCATTTCCACGGATGGATACAATTCTGTTCATTTGAATGACAATGGTATGTCTGCCAGCTGCTTTTCCCAGCGCACTCTAACCCTAGCCATTATCACAACTGAAAGAGTAATCAGCCTTCTCTGGGACGCATACAATACATTGAAAGTGTTTTTCAGTGCAGAACGTTGTGCAAGATCGTCTCAGGGCAATTTCTATGGCTTTTTTAACAGCGTAAGGTTTTCATATGCAAAGCCGGTCTTCAACTGAGCAGCAGCAGACTGCGTTAGACTTCATTTGAAGTAAAACATTCGCCAATCAGCGCTTCCGACTGAAGTTTATTTAACTCCAGCATAGGAATTAGGCCAAAAACTGTTAAAAGGGTTGTAGCTTCCCTTAAATGAGGGGTTTTACTCACATTTTCTATGACACTATTCAGCTTCAAAGTTTATCAATGAGAGCTTTGTGGTGGTCCTCACTGTTCCCAGGTTGCTTGAATAAACAGTACGGTACAGATACCTCACACTCCTGCTCTATTTATCTGGAGCCAGAAAAATTCAACGTTTCCCTTATCCTCAATTTCATCTGTCAGAAATGTTACCCCCACCCAGCTAAATACAGCAGTCACAGTCTCTGTGTTTTATTCTAGGTCAGGTAGACGTCAAACAACTACTTAAATGCAATGCCAGCATCAGAACAGACCAGAGAGTTCATCTTAAATAGCTGGAATGGATGAGGATAATACAGTATGATTCGGTGGTCCGGCTCAGGAGTTGAGGACTGGCAGAGCAGAATCATCAATCAGGGGATCAGGGGTCTGGACCCCGAACTGCTCACCGGTTCAGTTTCCCCATCTGTTGGCAAATCCCAGAAGGATCCACTTACAGGTCTTCAAATGTCAGGGATGAGGCACATCCTCTGAGAGAATCGTGTTGCGCTGTGGAGACTGAGAAAGCACCAGTCTGGGAAGACCATCAACAACAGCCTCTGGAAACGCTACCAGAACCCCAAGCACTGTTACGCAACCCCGGCCTGTATCATCTCTTTTCCTCAAAAAACCAGATGTATGCAAAGATTGTCAAGTATTCCTTGTAACTAAATCATAATCCACTTAACATAATTTTCTTTTAAAGCGACCATTTCTTGACGCGTTTCATCCTTTAAATGTCAGTAAAGATTTTAATTTGATGTGCAATTACCAGATTTTCCTCATTCTCAGTCATCATACCCCTGTGCTAGTTTAGCTGCCTTTCCAGTCTTCCTCTCAGCTGTCAAAGCGCTACAAAGTGTGTATCTACTGTGCTTTCAGCGGGGGATCTGGGAAATTACTTAGTGATTGACAATTATAGGACAGGACATGAGTCTGTGCTCCCCAACCCCTCTCTTCTGTCTGCATGAATACATTGCAGTGACACTGAGAACCAAAATAAACACGTCCCTTTGGTTTGGGTAATCCAATCTTTGTATGTAGCTACTGTTCTCATACAATGTCGGTACAGAGGGGCCTTCCACTTTTCTTTTCCTGAACCGGCTCCAAAATACACCCCTGAGCCCCTTTGCCCAGATTTCCAGTACCCCTGCACCCCTTTCCCCCCCTAACAAGGGGTATCAGAGCCATTATGTTGGCTCTGGCAAATGTATAGACAAACACATGCTGGTATGCCAAGTGAAGGGGAGATTCTACACTGACAAGAAGAGAAACTCTGTTGAAGGTTGGCTGGTATTAATGGCTGGTTTTAGAACGTGAGGGACTGTTTGGATTGTGAGCCAGGCTGGGTGGGATCAGAGTCCCGTAGACAGGATATGTGGAGAGCCTTGTCGTGTCTAGAGCGCCGCTCTCACTTCTCTGACAGGATGCTGTAAAGCTGTCACAGACTGAATTGGGGATCTGATGACTGTGCACAGAGTTTGTGTTGGGTGAATGTGTGAACTCAGTTTTTAGACCGTAACACGAGTAGCGCTGTTCCAAAGTGGCTCAACTGACATGACGAGGAGGCAGCCTTAACACACACACACACACACACACACAAATGCACACACTTATGCAAGCACAGAAAAATCCATCCTTAATTTAGATGAACAGTGTGGACACTGTCAGAGTGTAAAACAGTTGAAGGTGGTTTTACAGAATTCTTTACAAAGGAGAGGAAAAAATAGAAAGATGCCAACGTTGTGCCTATCCCATTTTTTGTTTGCAAATACTATATGCTGCATACCCACCTGTATCTGAATATGTACGTACATCTGTGTCTGTGTGTTTCAGAGGAGCTGAGGTGTGCCGGGGTGACATGTCCCGATCTGCAGGTGCCGTCCTGCCCCAAGGGCTCAGTCCTGACCAAGAGTTACACACCCCCTGCTGGATGCTGCCCCTCCCTACCACCACAGTGCACTTGCGACCTCCGTGCCTGCCACAAGCCCCAGTGCCCGAGCGGACAACGTGCCGTGCCACTCAGCCAAGCCAGTGGCCAGCCAGGAGACTGCTGTGACGTCTTTGAGTGCCAAAAAGGTGATTGCGCTGAACTGCACGCTACACAGTCTGTTTCGATTGGTCTCCCACTGCGGTTAGCTATGGCACAGCTGGTGTGAGATTCATCGCCTTTGGGATGGCAATTATTTTCCTTGCAGTAATGCTTTCCTCCCTGCTGACTAATGTTCACAGATGATAAGGAGAGTTGCTGATTGGATAATTACTGTTGGGCTGTTTATCAGGCTGGGCTGATGCCTCCCAGGGTTAACACCATGGTTCAAAGACATTTTTCAGGGGGTGTATTTGCAAATATTTCTATTTGCGTGAAAGGAGATTGAATATAATGGGCTTTTCAAAGCAGATTGTGATTGTTGCATCTTGCACCATTTTTTTACCTGGTGAAAAAGAGACAGGGGAAAGAAAAGTGAGAGAGTAGATGTTGATCACATACAGAGGGACTTCAGTGCTCTCTGATGTGGGGCAAAGGCAACCAGGAGAGTCAGGAAGGCAGGGAGGGGACCTGCGGTATAGGTCTGTTTACTCTGCACTCCCAACAAATATTCGCTGTTTTACCAACAGAACAAATTCCCATTCTGGCCCCTCCACATGTATAAATGAGTGCCGTGTCCCGGAATTAATGGACTTAACAAGCCCAGTGACCAGAAAAGTGCTTAGGCTATGAATTTGCTCAACAGAAGTGCAGTGTCAAAGGGTTCCTGTCTGGTCACACGTCCAAAGGGAAAAGGTTCAACAGTTCATTGATGGGAATGCTTTTTATGTGCTCCATTCTGCCAGTGGGGAGGGTAATCGAGTCCGGCAGGCCGGCGGGGGCTGAATGGCAGCCGTGGGGGCCATGGGATCAGTGTTTTGATAACAAGTGTCTGCTGCTCTTTGGGCCTGGGGCTTGATGCCTTTTGTGCTGCCCCTACTGTCCGTTAGGCCTGCATGACTGCGCGCCGTGTCAGAAAGCTCCACGGACAGGGACATGGACAAGGACATGCACTGTCCGCTCCTGCAGAGGCCTTTAAAGCACTGGCTACAAATACTGTTACTTCTACATAGAAAGTCTAAGTTGCTTTCAAATACCATACCTATCCTCTAATGGAACACTTTAACGCGGCCCCCCATTGTCTCTGCGTGTCAGACTTGGACTGATTAACTTGTTTCCATTGCCCACTTGGCTGCGTGCTCATATTTAGTCAGGGTCAGTGTGTGCAGTGACAATAAGCCCCACCTGTGTGTTTTGGCCTCCATCAACGAAAGAGTCTTTCCACTGTTGGCTGGAGAAGGACTATATCTGGGTGGCAGAGCAAACCTGGCAGCGCCATCCTGACCTGATGTCATCTGATGTTCCAGATGATCCTGTTTGATTCTGTTTAACTGTGGTCTGCTGTTTATCAACACTTCAGCTGGCTCATATTCTGCATACGTTCCCCGTAGGCAGCCCTGGATGCAAAGTACATTCAGGGCTGCACATGTTCTTTTGAGATTTACACCAGTGTTAAGCAAGAGGGCTGAGATCACCACACTAATGGTTCTCAGGAAGCTCAGCTTGAGTTTGTTATAAACACGCAACAACCATGTCCTCAGAAGTTGATGGGTGGTTGTGTCAGTTACATAAGTCAAACTCATATTTCTACATTGTCATTTGATATTTTAAACTGATGCTCAAAAGCATCACTGTAAAGTTGTCAATAATAAATCCCATCATTAGCCTTCTCTGGGAAAAAGTCATGTTTACCATGGTTTGCTTTATTTGCCTGTAAACCACAAGAAGCACCAGTATGACAGTCCATTTTGAATGATTTAGACAGGCTTAGGACCAATGTTTTGTGGCCCATCCATCTCCACATCCAATCCTCACCTCAATTTAGAGAAGACTGAACATCACAAAGCATGACTGGAATTTAGACTCTGTGCCGCAAGTTGTTTTAGGGATTACCATTAACAAACACTGCGGAAATCACATGTGAGCATCCCCTCATGTGACTTCCTATTGCTTCTGTGAGCGTTAAAAAACGTTGCCGTGCCTTTTGATTTAGGCCAGCTAAAGTGCTTATTGCATTTTCTCTGCTTGGTTTTGTTGCACGCAAAGCGGGACAGCAGGAATACTGAATGAGAGAGGGACAGAAAGATGGCAGGGAAGAGAATAAAAGATCAACAAATCCCCCACTCTACTTTCAACTCAGTTAGCCCACCTGCTTTGTATTAGAGTGCAGCGCTGGTTGTTGGGAAGCATGGGGTCATCGGCGCAGACACTTTGAGTCTGCACTTAAAGATATGGTGTACAGATGCCGCTCTCATGTATAGGAACCACTGGCCCCACATGTGCTCGCATCTGCGCCATACATTTACAAATCTGAGTAGTGTAGCTACTCCTCTGTGAGTCTGGAGACTTTCTTACATAACCACATTGCCTCACTTCCCTCATGATAAAGTGTGTTTGATGAGAATTTACTGTGTGGTTAGGCAAGATCTTATAATGATGAGTCAACCAAACCACCATGGTACATTTGAACACGTAATCCAGAATTACCACTTAAATGTTATGCTGTAATCTTCCTGTTCCTTTGACCACAAACTACCATCATTCATTTTAAATAATTAATAACATTTGTTTCACTTTTTAGAAATTGCAACTGATTATGTTATTATAAGTATTTTTCTGCTTTTCTTTCACTTAGTTTTTTTTTTCTTTTACAGTACACAGACAGACTTACAAACACAAGCACACACACATTCATGTCCGGGTTCACACACTTTCAGGTCAAGGTTTTCCTGTCTGTATTCAGGCTTTACTGGGCATGTTGTCTAGACACAAGGCCAGACCTTGATTTTCCAAAGGTGGTGTAACTAAGCTCATTTTATTTCATAGTAGGGGGAACAGAGCTAAAAGAGGTTATAAGGGCTTGGATGCTTTTGGGAAAGGAAGGCCAGAGCATTGATTCACTCCACCTGCCACCAGCAGACCGAGCCCAGATTCTGCCAAAGCTTCAGACCCACTACTGTTTTCTTTTACTCTACACTGCAAGTGTCCAACGCCTTTTCAAGGCTTGATAGATCCCTGTGAAATTCCTCCTCATCGACTTGGCTTTATTGTCTGATAAATGCCATTCCACCCCACAGGCATAACCTCAGCCATCAGTGTCTACCTCAGCACCATTTGGTTCTGATAAACATTTCCATCAATAGCAGGAAATGAATGGATGTTTATGCATTTGTAATTGATTGTATACAGTTGGGACATTCTTGCAATGATCGAGGTTGACATTTGTGATGAAAAACGCATTTTTCTGTCATATAGTCATGAGCACAAAACTCTGTGTTAATCCCCGCCAAATGTGATAGACACCTGACAGTGCACAGTGCCCTCATTCGTAAACCGCAGTGTGCAAGGCATTATCATCCCCACATGGTGTTAATTTTAAGGTTGACGGCATCTGTCTGATTCTTCTTTTCCTTCTTCTTCTTCTCAGTGTCTCCCAAGTGTGTCCACAATGGGAAGGAGTTCTCAGAGGGGGAAGTGTACCGCATGGACCCCTGCTGGCTGTGTCAGTGTCGAGGAGGAATCTCCTTCTGCTCCAAGGCAGAGTGCGCTGAGCTGGACTGTGAAAACTTCTACATTCCTGAGGGCGAGTGTTGCCCTGTCTGCATAGGTACACTCATTCATCTTTGTTCTATGCTGCGATGCTTGCACATTTTATCATAATGTTTTTTTAGATCAGAAATATATGGCATTATCATGGCCTATTAAATATAAATATTCTGATTTACACTTTTGAGGTTTAAGCAGCTGGTGATGTGACAGGGAAGCTGGTGTGGTTAGCTAGAAGAGTGGAAAGTTGATACAGGAGAGGTATCAAGGTATCAAAATCCACCTTGCCTGACACTTACCTTCAATGACCCTACCTTAATGGCTTCCTCATATAACTAGCTTCCACAGTTGTTAACATACCTGGCATAGAAGAGGCGCACCAGAGAGCCAGTCAGGGATTCATTTCCACTGGGGAGACTTAAGAACATAAAAACCCTCTTTCTTTCAGAGTGTACTGCTTGGCTTTGTGATATCTGGCTCTGGCTTGATGGGGGGGGGGGGGTTGGGGGGAGACCCACTCACAAAAACACATGTGCTCAAAGCCAGGTAGGGAGCTCTGATATGTGCTCTTGGGATTGTTAAAAAATGGGGTTGCAGCGCATATGGCGACCACATTACAGTCTGCCAGAAGCCAGTGGATGGAGACGGTAGCCAGCTCCGGACTCTGCCAGCGTGGCTAAAGTTGAACGGGCGCATGAGAGGGACAAAGACGAAGAGCAAGTACGCAGAGGAGAACTTGTTAGGTCAGTTGTTGAAGGTACACCTGGAATGTGCAGGCATTTAGATAGAGTGGAATGCTTTCATCTTTTTCTCATGGAAAGCTGTTTTTACTTACCACTGTGGAGAATTTAAACTGTACTCTTAATGTGGATTAAGAGATGTATAGGTTACCTTGATGTTTGATCAAAATGACCACATGCAATGTGAAAGGGGCCGTTTGTACTGATAAACCCGCAGAGTATTAGAAGCAGCAGCAGGTATAGCTGTTTTCAGCAAAATAGATCTGATAAACCCGATGTAGACTGCCTGCCAAGCACCAGACATCAGACAGACAAAGTTAGCAACCAGCACGTGTACATAGTGGAGCATTTACTGTAGGAGCTAAAAAGATGGATATTTTTCTCAGAAGTTGGTGGAGACCAAAACAGAGCTAAAACAAGAGTGAATATAGGATTTACATTGGTCAGGTCACCTGAAAAATGACTCCAAACAAGTGCTAATGTTGTTCTGTGTCTGCTGGATGTGTAAAAGGTATTTGCTAACAAAATGACCCAATAGGCCAAAAGCAGGTTAAATTAACCTATGTATTGTGTCAGGATAGGTAAAGGGTAACAATATATTGCTTTCTACATGTTAAAGTCAATTTACCTGAAATGCAGAGTATTACTAAGCCTTTGAAAACAGTTCTAGAGGAAGTCAAGTCTGAGAAAATTGCTCAAGTTTAATCTCAGTTTTGGCTTGATGACACATTTTTAACAGAAAGCAAACTCTCCCATGTTGGCATCAAGTTGCATTATGGAAAGTGTAGGATCGTAGGTTTTTGGGGCTTCATCCTTACTGTGGATGAATAATCATGGTAATCTTTACTTCTGCTCCATCAATTTCAACCACTCTCTTTTTGTTCTGTCTCCCAGGAGTCCAAAGTGAAACACTAAAATCCTGGAGTGACCCTTTAAAGTTTCACTTTGAGGATAATAGTGTAGCATGCATGAGGTGCACACAATAAGAAGAGAAAGGGACAGAGAAAATAGATCAGGCTGTTCAGGTAATCGCAGCCAGATGGACAGAACCTCAGCAGCCAAAACTCCGCTGGGATCAGATAGGGCAAATAAGACTCCTGTGCACAGTACACAGCACCTTTTCTCCCTCTAACACACATTCAGTAAGCCATACCAAACACATAAACACACAGAAATATGTGCACACCTTTGTTTCACAGTGACACACAGAGAAAATGCTGAGACCACCCTCTAACTTGCCTCTGTTACCAATAAACAGTGTAACAGAAACAATTAAAACTGTTTATAGTAAATGTTGAAAACATGACAAAAATGTTCCCAGAACAGGACTCAGGCATCATACGTCACCGCAAGCTGAGCAGAATGGCTTCCCAGATTGGCTCTTAAACTGTTCCAAACTTAATGGGTCCAGCTTAAGACTAATGGCTACAGATCCCAATTTTTTTAAATGTGCTTTCTTTGCTTTGGAGTGAAATTTATGGTATCAAACTCTGACCTGGCCTTTGACCTTCAGGGTCACAGCAGAAACACACATAGATGAGTTCAAGCTTTCAGTCAAGAGGGGAGTCGACACTGTAGGGACAGGCACTTATGAACGTCAACACACTTGCTGTGTTTCCAATTAGGCTAACAAATTTCTCTCTAGATGAACAGAGCCAAGTCTCAGAGCTCGTCTGTCTTATTATCTCCGCCAGACGTAGGCCTGGAGGGGATCATGCGTTGTGTGTGTGTGTATGCGTGTGTCCATGTGTGTATCTGTCTGCAGTTAATCTCGCATGTTACTAATATAGCCTAATATTTTTTATACACATTTATGACTATATGCTCAAGGACGTCTCCTTGCTGCGGTGATTCACAGTTTTTGAAAAACCCATTTTATAATACCATTCCTTATGGGCCTATCGTAAAGCTTAGACTTTAGTCTTTTCAGCAGTCCTTGTCTTTTTACGATATGTGTTGCAACAAGGCTTTTCTGGCAATCGTCTAGGCTAAAAACAAGGCCTACCTAGTCTGTTGCAGGCCACATTTTGGCCTTGGTTGTGGCTCAAAAACTGACATCATAAAAAAGTTATGTCTCATCTTGAACCAAAGCATCTGCAGATTAATTCCATATCCGATATGTTATGATCCACTAAAGTTATGCACGATACGAGAGGAAAAAATCCTTGTTTCTGTTATCTTTGCTCCCATCTTGACTGTACACACCTAGAGGAGATCTGCACTCTACTGAGTGCACTCTTCTAGTTTCAACTTAAATCCCTTCGTATGTTGTCGCTAAGCCAGGGACCTCTCCCCAGTCCACTTATATGTAGATAAGACATAGAGACAGGCCATCCAGTTAGCTCCCTCATGGAGTATCCTGCTTCACCCAGCTCTGCTCTCCTGTAACTCAATTACAGTAGAATATGTTGTATAAGATACATTGGACTGAAGCTCTGAGTTTAAATTCTGTTTGTGGTAGCCAAACCAAACTAAACTTTTGACAAACATTTGAGCAAAGATTCAGATCAAAGATTCCTCTTCTCTCTCACTTTGCTCCCTAACCTACCCTGCATATGTCTTTCTTTGTCCTCTCAGATGTGGAGTTACTGTCGATGGACAGCACTAAGGCCAGTTGCTGGGTGAATAATAAGCTGCGAGCCCATGAGGAGCAGTGGAAAGAGGACGACTGCACCTTCTGCCAATGTGTGGATGGGGAACCGCACTGCACAGCCATGGCCTGCAAACAGAGCTGCCAGAACCCCGTCAAGATCCCTGGAGAATGCTGTCCCTTCTGTGAAGGTATAGAGACTTGTATTGGTCTGGAAAAAACGAAATGCACTTGTTTTATATTTATCACAACTAATGTATGGCTGATATTTATATGAGCTACACATTAGCACACATACCACATGTAGGAGGCTCCTGTGGCCCCGCAGCTTTGCCACAGAGGCCATGTCGGCATGGGCTCATTAAAGGGGAGGCCACGGAGCATTCTTCAAGCTGCAGGGTCCTTTGTGTTCCTTTATTACCCTTGCCCGCCAAAATGAGACCCACCTGTGTGTGTGAGGCTGCGGCATGCTTTTAACACAAGAGGCTGCATAATTGAAGTGGATCCTTTTTTTGTGAGCGTAATTAGTTACAGCTCGTTGGGCTGCTCCTCCCATCGAACGTGGCAAGAGACGTTTGATGGTAAATAGCTATGGTGCATGTATGTGTGTGTACAATGTGTGTTTTTCTAAACAATCGTAAATTGTGGGGCTTCACAATACAGTTGGCCCTGATTCAAGAGGGTCTGAGCATTCCCAAAGCCTTATTTCAATCTAGGGGACACTCTATTATATTCGCTAAAGATGCTCTTTACACACAACCTATTAATGGGAGACAGATCAGCACAATAAGACAGAGAGGTACAATACCTCTTACAGTGCGACCCACCCTGGTGTAATTGCTCTGCATTTATCTGTAATTACTGTTTACTCCAAAATAAGAGCAGTGTGAATAGGTGGCTATTACATTTGGCACAAAAAGCACAGATGAGGTATTACACCTGAGGGGATCTCAGCACACGTAAAAAAAAGAAAGAAGTCTGAAATGAACCACTTTTTCATGTTTGTTTTTTACTTTGAATGTTGATGCTGTCATGTAAAATACCAACCCGTCTCCGTCATTTCGTTTTTGTTCTCCAGAGCCTTCTTATGAAACAGTTAGCCCCATGCTGTGTCCTCCCCTGGAAAACTGTTCTCTGTCAGGGAATGACTGCCCGTATGGCTTCCATCAAGACAAAAATGGATGTCTGCTCTGCCAGTGTCTCAACAGTAAGTTCACTCTCCTTAGTTTACCTAAAGGGTTAGTATCAGGGGCTCACTTGAAGAAGCTTGAACAAATTTGTGACATGATAGGTTTCCTCCAACTTGCTGCTTCTTGCTAATCTGACACGCAAAATGGCCAGAACCGTCTGAGAAGTCATCCTTGGAAACTGTTTGGAAAAGGGCAGGCACTTTCAAAAAATACTTGGCAGGTGATTGGATGAACCATCTGTCTATCACCATCTTGCCTTGCGAGGCAGCTGGATCCACGAGATCACAAGATCACACGAGAATCTGCATCCGAATGTGATCTCACATGATTGCGATCTCACGAATCCAGCTGCCTTGCAAGGTAAGTCTCTTGCATTTTGCATTGAGGTGGTAGACATGCATTGCTGTATGTACCTGTTTGCGCCTGCTAATGTCAAAACACTTGGTTTTGACAGCAGCGTGCACACGTTCATATTCATCACAGCTTATTTGTGTCCATGGCTACAGTCTTTGCAAGGTTCTCTGTCACAGGAATTTTCCCGTTAGCAGCCCCATAGCAACTCATGCCTTTGCTTTTGATGGATGGTTGTGCCCATGATCAGATGACCTCTCCCTCAACTCTTTCAGATGACTCCTGCCCTGACCTGGGAAAATATTGTTCCCTGCAATGCCCAATGGGATACGAGAGGGATGATTTTGGATGTGAGGTGTGTGAGTGCAGCATCCCCATGCCCAAGTGCCGACCTTTGACCTGCACTAAGACCTGCCCCTATGGATATGTGTAAGTACACCTAGTGACCCCATGGATTTCTCATGCTCCGAGTCCAGCTCCTCTCATTTGTCATCTGTGTTTTCTGCCTGTTCAAAGGGATTTGTGGTTGTCAGTGATGTAACATACTGATGTATGAGGAAACCATACACTTTGCTCTTGCATACGTATAAGATGAACAAATCTAAGTGGAAATTCTGTTATGTCAGTGAAAGGTGATCCATTTCATAATGAACAGTTTATAATGTGGAGCTTTTTTCTCCAACAATACCAGAGCTTTACTCCTGGGAAAATGGAGGTTACCTCCTTAAATCTTAACCTTAAAAGGGTTTTGGTTTTGTTTTAAGAAAGTTAATTTCCCCTAGCTGTCACCTGTATGTAAATTGCTAAGGTAAAATACGGAGTTCTTATATTGTTAAGTGATGCCCAGAGGCCAGTGCCTGTTTGGTCCTGGTTTGGCATCATAATCAAAGGGCCTACCTTGGTGGCCAGTCCAGGTTTCTAAATTTGTGTGTGAGAGTGTGGTGTGTGTGCATATTTGTGTGTGAGCACTTCACTGTGAGGTCCACACAAGCCTCTCAGCCCCCTGCAACTCCTCTCCTGCTAATCTTATTTAACCCAATCAAACATCTGGAAGTGCTCTCTACTGGGACTCTGGTCCCCAGGCACCACTCTCATTTCATAAATCATCGTTCCATCTCACAACAACGATCAAAAACACATCAGGACAAAAGCATCCTTTATGAAACGTATACAGTTGGGATTCTTCTGGTATCTCAACCATGCTCTCTGGAGCCATGGCTCAAGATGGGCCTGATATGTCTGCACAGGATGCCAGAGGAGAGGAGAAAGGATGAGGGGCACCCTGCGGGAAAAAGAGGAGCAGGAAGTCCTGGCTTCAGCCTTCATAAGCAGCTGTTAAGGTCTAGCCTCAGAAGTCTGAAATCCTCAGAGAGCTTGCCAGCCTTACAATGCAGATTTGTCTTCTCACTCAGGCATACAGTCGCCACAAAGAAACAAAAGGCACAAAGGATCTCTCTGTTTATACTGGTTGTATTGATGACATCCTGTGAGTACTGTAATGTACATAACCAAAACTGATGGCTCTGGTCTCCAAAGCAGAATGAGCGTAAACTTTGTGAACTATGTGAAACCATGTGTTGAGCCCTCTTCTCATGTGTAAACAGTCGAGATGAAGGACATTCTCGGAGTAGTTCTTATGAATTACGTTGAGTTTTTAGAGATGGGACACAAGGCAGCTATTGGTGTGTTTTCCATCCTTAATAGCTCAAAATCATCACTGTGACCAGTCATGAATGGCATTCCTCCGGACATCACGGTTTTGGCACACTGGAAATTGTGCCGAGCCAGCAGTCCCAAGGCTGGGGCCCCCAATGCCTCCCGAAGCCCCTCTATCCCCCTGGAGCCCAAAGCGCTGCTTGGCATTCCACACACCATCTTTAAACAAAGCCTTGCTCTAAGGTTGCAGCACTCTCTGTCTCTGTATTTGTACAGTGAGGCACTGGCCAAGCCCTCACAATGTTGTTTCAATAGCCGTTATTGCTGTTTCAGCATAGATAGGGTTCTCTGTTTGCTGAGCCTGACATGCTCTGTCCTCTTCATGAGACACTGCAGTGTGCATGGGTTCGAGGGTTCTTTTATTTACACTGCCCTGGCAGATGAAGATTAATAGAGTAATTACCCAGACCTAACTAGGCCACCGCTTCATAAAATAGGTATCATCACTTACCTTGAGGGAGAGACAGAGAGGGAGGCTAGCTGGTTGGGAGAGCGAGAATGAGACAGGGAGGGATAGAGAGGGAGTCTAGAACGACATAAACGCAGATACTGATAATTCTTTCATTTCGGGTTTGACAATTTATCAACCTGCAGCTCATTCATGTTTTATTAGGCAGATAATTTGATCCAACTGGTCTATTTCTGGTCTCTGCATCTTCTGCACTTAATACTGCTCCTCGCTCTTTGCTTTGCTCTGGTTCAAGTTTTCATTCTAGTCAGTTTAGTAAAATTTTCTCTCGATTTACAAATCACCCATCAGCGTATACTTGACCATATCTGTCCTTCCCTTTACTCCCCAATCACTGTGCCCACATTAGTTCTTGTCTCGCTGCTGCTTTTCAGTGCTCTTATGTGTCTGCCAAAGGCTTTTGGAGCAATAAGGATGCAACAGGGTAAATTGAAAGCATCTGAAATGGCTTTAGATTGCTCCTTTCGTTGGTATGATGTGCAAACCACAGGGATCTCACGTGTTGGCCTTTTATTTGGCCTTCTTCAAAGGCAGCTAATATAGAGAAGGGAAAGCAGGTCCAGATGTTGATAATACCAGACTTGAGCATCTGGCATTCACTGTACCACAACATTATCATGTTGATCCACAGACTTCTGCTCATCTTGGAGATATCCTCAATGTGAAGCAATTTTAAACTCTGCGTGAGCTTCAAAGGAGCAGCATTGTTTACTTCCTGACATTCTCTTTGGGTAAATGAGTTGTACATGTGTGTTTGCATGCGGCCCTGCAGGAGGAACAAGCATGGCTGCGAGATGTGCCGTTGTGTCAAGTGTCCCCCCTTCACCTGCGACAAACACTGCAGCGACGGCTACCGACAGAACAGGAAGGGCTGCTCCATCTGCATGTGTAAAGGTAAAAATCAATACTGTGCCAATAGTTGATATAGTTGATAGCCAATAGATGATCACCTGTGCTGTAACTTGTTCTATACATTTATCCTACTATTTAACTCAACTGAACAGTTCAGAAATTTAATTAATTCAGATATCCATTTTAGAAATGGAATAGAGAAAACAAACCAATTTGAAGGAGAAACACTGATGTTTCTCAGTAAGTCTGTCTGTTTTTGGTCCAGAGGAAGACTGAGCAACTGATAGGTATAAACTGTAGTATTGTATATTAAATACATGGGCCCCACTCTCCAGAGGATAAATCTTAATGATTTGTTGACCCCCTCAACCTTTCCATCAAGGCCTCCACTGGGGTAGAACTTCCACTTGTAAACCAGAAATGCAAACATCTGATCTGATTGCCAGGAGCTTTAATCAGCATTCATCCTCCCCAGAGGAGAAACCTTTTTCATTCTGGACTCAACCTGATGTGGATATTCAGGGTCCCCAGAGCATGAACCCTGCTGATTGTGGCGAGATCTTGACCTTTCTTGTGCTGCCAGTCTCTAGCAAAAAAAATCCACTCATACAAAAAAATTTAAAAATCAAATACTGTTGGTATAATTTCTTGAAATTTACTGAACACTTTCCATCTCTACAGCATTTTTAACCTAGATCCCAATATGATATTAAATTGATATATTACCCACACTTTAAATTGATTATATATATTTACCTCTTGATACATAATTAAGTTTCACCCCAAGGTCTTAATTTTAGCAGTATAAAGGTTAGAGGATGGAGGATGATAGGTGAGCTCTGTTAGAGTTTCTGCCTCTAAGCTGCAGTTTTGATTTCGTGTGACCTTTTGCTGCTCTGCTTTGCAGACTTTTATGTTTGCTTGTTTTGGTTCATGTTGGTATGTAGCTTTATCCGGTAGCTCTGTGTGCAACTCTAATTAGATTCCCTCAACGCCCAAGTTTAAAAGCAAGTATGTAGATGCCATATTTATGCTGTGCCATATTTTGTGTGATGTGTTTATTTTGCCAATTTAGCTGTATTATAAATATTTCAGCCTCAAATATGCTGTGGTAAGATGATCAGTGCGACTGGCTCCTCATCTCCATAAACAGAGGGACACACACAGACCAACACCTACTGCAAATAAACCTCTGTTTACCTGATTTTGAAAGTCTTGGATAAGTCTCTCTGTGGACTACTAAAATATTTAGGGATAAGAGTGTGTGTGTGTTTTTGAGATTGAAATGAAAGAGAAGAGACGTCTAAACATCTGCCAAGAAACACCTTTTGTTTCTCATCCCAGTGAATCCTTACAAGCATTAAGAGCCGCGCTGACTTTATCACATTGCTTGGGCCCAATTATTAGCAGCTTGGGCCCTTTGTAATGTATATGCATTCCTGAGCAACAAGATTTTAGTTTTTTTGTATGGTTTGTGTTTTTTGTCTCTTTTTCAGGTGACGAAAATCATGGGAAAGTTATTAAGCTTTATTTGTAGCTGGATCGTAAATTCATCACTGGCAAATAAATATGCAGTAAAGATCAAAAATGCTCCAGTGTGTGGAATCATAACCCCTTAGCTTTCACTTTCGCCTCTAATGAAATTGGACTCAGGACAATAACACTGAGCTATTTTACTGTAAATCATAAAAGTGTTTAATGAAATTTCCACACTGGATTTACAAGGTTCCTTGCTTTACCACACAATGTAGCTTTCTGAATTTTCACACTGCTATTTCACAATTCCATAGCCACCCCAGTAATGTCTGTGCCTTTTATGTTTGTCTCTCTAGACAGTGGCCGTGTCCCAAGCACCACCGTCCCGGCCCCGATGCCCAGTTATTGCCTCACCTCCAATGGGCACAGATACGAGGAAGGTGACAGCTGGCATGATGGCTGTCGTGACTGCTACTGCCACTCTGGAAGGGAGATGTGTGTGCTCATATCCTGTCCTGTACCCAGCTGCGCTAATCCAGTTGTGAAGCCTGACCAGTGTTGTCCTACGTGTGAGGGTATGTCTGCAATTCACAAGAGACTTTATTTCATATCCAGTATTAAAGGGTATTTCCAAATTATTACAGCGTGTTTTGGCAATCAATCCTATCTGAGATAATAACATTGTGCTCACTGAGTTAATTGCTGACATCTGGGAATGAAAGTGTGATGGGGAAATAAACAGATGATCTCAGATGATCAGACAGGTTTTAAACAAACCCCTCGGTTAGCCAAACTTAACAGGGAGAGAAAATGAAGATGAACTAAAACTAGTTTAGTTCACAGATTGATTTTATCATTGAAATAGGACCTACCACACAATGTTATACTGTTTCAATTTCATTTAGCAGACACTTATATCCAAAATGACATACATCTGAGAGTTAATACAACACAGGCAAGGATCTAGTCAGGAGAGAGCAATGTGAGTAAGTGCCATAAAGCTAAGTTCAAGTCTGATAGGACGTAGGTGCCAACAGGCAGTGCACAGAGGCAATGCATAGAGTGCTTAGAACCGGATTTTTTTTTTCAGTCCATCAGGTATGAAAGTGTTTGTGAAAGAGCTGGGTCTTTAGCTTTTTCTTAAAGATCGAGAGGGACTCTGCAGATCTACTGGAGTTTGGTTACTTGTTCCACCATCAGGGAACTACGGAGGACAAAAGTCTAGCTAGCGACTCAAGGCCCTGTTGTGGTAGTGTTGTTGTACCAGGTACCTTCCATTGGCAGAGCGTAGTAAGAGGAAGAGAGCGTAGACCTGAATGAGGGAGTTCAGGTAGGTGGGAGCGGTTTTAGTTGCTGTTTTGTAAGCGAATGTCATGGTTTTGAATTTGATATGGGTAGCAACTATGAGCCAGTGGAGGGATATGAACAGCGGGGTGTCAACATGACCACACACGCCCTAGTTGCATGCTCACAGTTTTCCTGTGCAATGGGAGATTATTGCCAACATTAAGGGTGCACTCACTTTCATGACTTCATTGTAGGGATGTCACCATGTTCCCAGAACTCAGCGATGACTTTGATAATGAATGAAATGATGGATAAAATATGAAATACAAAAATACAAAATAAGACACAACTTTTAGAAATATTCTCCTGATTTAAAAAGACACCAATGTAAGATCACTTTGATTTTTTCTTGTGTAGTTCGATGTATTGAAAATCCTTATTATCTCACATAACAAGTGACAATACTCTGAATCAAAGTCACCACTCCACAAGTATCAACATACAATATGTCACCTTTTGGTGAATTAGGACTTAAATTTTTTAGGACTTCCTTGATACACAATTACCTCTTAAGAATTACTTGCAGTTAGTTAATATGCTTGTGTGCACATCTAGCAATACACAGTACATAGTCCCATAATAGCTCATTCACCTGTGAGCTTTGGATCATTAAACTCACAAAGTCACAGTAATGGTAAATGGACTGCGCTTATATAGCACTTTTCTAATCTGACAACCACTGAAATTGCTCTACAACACATGTCAACATTCACCCATTCACACACATTCATACACTGATGGCAGAGGCTGCCATGCAAGGTGCCAACCTGCTCATCAGGAGTGACATAGCGCTTTTCTTATCCAAAGCGCTTAACAGTACAATGTTTCTAATGTTCACCCATTCACACACACACTCACATATTGGTGTATGAGTATCTTTGCTCGGGGATTGAACCACCAACCTTCCGATTAGTGGACGACCCGCTCTACCTCCTGAGCCACAGCCGCCCCCGCAGTTTCTGTCTGTTTCTTTAAAAATGGAACGTACACTTTTTTAACCACAACCCTCCAACTCACGCGGGATATTTATGGAGGAGTGACTCAGTTGGCTGTTTAAATATTTAGGAGTGAAAGAATGTCTACAAGTTTCAGAAGCTACACACACTTTGCAGTCAAGGGACGACAGGCTAACTCTTTGCAGATGTCGGCTACTCTGCTGGACAGAAAGATGTTTTCAACTAAATTAGTGTCAAAACACGACTTGGACACCACCCTATACTGCCTGAGGCTTCTTTTTAATGGATAGAGGTCTCTCATGCATCCTTATTCTAGTAACCTATGACTGTTTACTCTCTGGAGGTCTTGTTTAACTTCATCGTGTAACAGTTATTGTTAAAGGCTGAATGAATGTTTGTTTGGTGCTGAAAGCAGACCAGAATATGAATTTGACAGCAGAAAACACACATGACAGTTTCCTTTCTTTCTTTCCTCCTCTTCTACTGTAGATGAGTCAGGCAGTGGTCAGCCAGAAGGGATGGACATGGTTGTGTGCAGAGCCCCTGGGGGAGAATTTTATGTGGAGGGGGAAACCTGGAACCTGGACGAGTGCACACGCTGCACCTGCAGGAAGGGACGTGTCCTGTGTGACACTGAAGTTTGTCCCCCAGCTCTCTGCCAGACACCTATCAAGAACAAGGACACCTGTTGCCATGTATGCCCAGGTAACTTGAAAAAGACCAGGCAAGGGCAGGGAAGCAGGGGTAATTTCAGAAGAAAAACAAGAGGAGCTGAATAACTCCAGGAAGGGTTGTGGGTAGAGTAGTATAAAGCTATCTTGGATGTACTATCAGCATGTGGTTTTGGAAGGTCTTGCATGTTGCACTCTGTCGGGCAGTTTTATGTCAGGCACACAGACTCATAAAGAAACCAGCCAAGACCGGTTGGGTTTACATAGTGATCCTCCAGGCAGGCTGCAGCACATGTGGACTGCTTTCACCCAGCAGCCCACACCGGAGGTTCATCTATCTCTCTCTTACTGCTGGAAAGGCAAGAATACAGCTAATCTTGCTGAATCAGTGCTATTCCTCCGGTTATGGGAATATACTCTGACACAAATGTCTAAGCGAACACAAAACCGCACACATATTTTATTTACAACTGCACCCAAACACTCAAGTCTCTCTCATACACTTAGAAACAACATATTCCAAGCACTCCCGAGCATGAGGCCCACAAATTAGCAATGCATGACTGCGCCTGTGAGCTGCTCCTTGAGAATGCCGGCTTGCCTTATCGCTGCATCTCCCTTCAAAAAAAAGCAGATTGTCAGAGGCCAGCCTTTGATATATGGGGCTGGTCACCAGGAATGTGGGAATAATACACATCTAACTGACAGGCCCTATGATGTACAGTAGGGTAGTGCAGTGTGTGCATGCTAACGAAGTCTTTGGTCATGAGAAGGCCGTAGATCTCAGGCCTCCGGGAGTCTGATGAGACAGAGAGATAAGGCCTGAGACTGAACTGACATCTGCCATATGGAATCACTTCTGCTTGTGTTTAACATACAGTAAAGCATCTTATCTCGAACGCAACCCTAAAGGCCCAATAACTTGTGGATTGAGATGTTATACAGCAGGGATAAATGCAAGAGCCATGCAGGCCTCTCCTTGTAGTTATATACAACTCAGACTAAATTAGGTCTTTCCCTTGAAAGTTGCATTTGTCTACTAACTAGACTTCAGCTCAAATCTGACATTGCCAAGTTCTATTTAGTAACAGAAGAAGCTGGAACATGGCCTACTATGCAGCCCTTAACTTAACATTTGTGTATTTTAACCCTATTTATATCTGTGTGTAACCACAGAGGAGACGCTGAGCCCCTTGCTGCCAGTGAACAACAGTCTGCAGGAGTACTGCATAACCAGCGATGGAGACGTGCTGCTGGCTGGAGACTCCTGGAAGGCCAATGCCTGTACCAGCTGCACCTGCAACAACGGCACTATTCAGTGTTTCTCACAGCGCTGTCCGGCTGCCAACTGCAGGGTGCCCGTCTTACGCAAGGGCCAGTGCTGCCCACACTGTCTCGGTGAGTATTTAAGTTGCCTTTAGTGTATTTTTATTACACTAAAATCTTAGTTTAGACTTACTAAATGTGGTTTATATTCCACACATTTTATGTAACACTTCCACATAGTGAAAGGAACTGTCAAAGTTGTGAAAAACTGCCATCCTTTTTATAATCAGTGGTACCACTGGAACAAGGCACAGCCTGTTGATGGGAAAGTTGTAATTCATAACGCCACATGTCAAAAAGAGGGAGTAACTGAGGGAATGCCGGTTTCCAGACTGAATATGTGTGTATGTGTTTGTTCATTAGTCCTAGCCACTCTGGCGCTACATGGGCAAACACGGCCATTCACGACAACATTCCATGTGACATACACACACAGTCCACTCTGAGCGAAAACATTCCTCGAGCATCCGCACATTCACACGTGTTTCCTGTCCCCGGCTGAATCGGCCCGCAACACTCTCTCTGTGGCAGCACAGGAAGGCAAAGCTCCATGTCAGCTTTTCCTATAGAGGAAAACCTCAGCATAGGCTCCCATTGTTCACTCTGATATGTAGCCGTTTCACCAGGGCTTTGTTTTTGTTATTTGCCCAGGGGAAAACAGAGCTTTTACGTAATGCCTTCACAAAGCGGTACAAGAGGACAGTTCCTATAAACACAGTTTATCAATTGAAACATCAGGGAGTGTATATACTAACTCACAGTTATACATTTCTATGTATGGCATGTTTTCAATTACACCAGTGATATTGGTAATGGATCTTAATCCTGTCTGGACAGAAATGACAACATCAGTGCCAGTGATGGTGTCTACCAACGCCCCCAAGACAACGGTCACTACAACAGTGGAGACCGCAGTGTGGATCACCACTGTCACTATACCGCCCATCATTGCTGACACAGGTAACAACTTACCCACCCATCCCTGTCTTCATCACTCCCCTCCTTACTCCCTTTAATCTGTGTAGTAATAACCTCATCCTAATTATTTGGCATCCTTGGGGAGGTAGAGTTGGTTGTCTACAAATTGGAAGGTTGGTGGCTCGATCCCCCGGCTCCTCCCATCCACATGTCTAAGTGTCCTTGGGCAAAATACTGAATCCTAAATTGCTCCCGAAGGCTGTGCCATGGGTGTGTGAGTGTGTGTGTGAAAGATTGGCACTTTGCGTGGCAGCCTCTGCCATCAGTGTGTGAATGGGTGAGTGTTGGCATGTAGTGTAAAGTGCTTTTGAGTGGTTGGAAGACTAGAAAGGAGCTATATAAATGCAGCCTGTTTACCATCATCTCCCTGCCAATGCCTGCGAGTGTTTATAGTTATGGTTGCCTTGATAAATGAGTGAAATTTATATTCATGTATACTGAAGTAAAACAGTAATGATAAATGGACACTGGCTTAACATGATCTCTCTGGAGACACCCTGTGTTCATTTTTCTGTTATGTACTGCGCCAGGATATCTGCCAAATGCTAACACAGAGACATAAGCTGTTTTTGATTTAGATTTAGTAATTGGGAGGTTTCACTTATGAAAATATTGGATGGAGGCAGAGGAGCTTTCTGTTCCGAGTTGTATGTCCAATATTGATGTTGTCCATGTCTGACAGATGAGCCAGGTTTGGGTGAGAATTACCCCAGCCAAACAGAGATGGCCCTCATCTACCAGTCAGCCGCCTGGATCCTGGCAGGCCTCCTCCTGGCTATCATCATCTTCCTCATTGTGGCATTACTCATCAACAAGAAAAAGAAGTGGGTGCAGATGTCCTGCTACAGTGCACCAAAGAAGGTGAGAAGTTATCTGTAAATCACATAAATCTGCTCATTATTTTGAAGCACTGGCGTAAAATGGTGTTAAATTACACACACACTCTCATACAAATAGCTGTGTCTCCAGCGTTAATCTGTCGATGGGTGAAGAGGAGATTTCCTTGATCTTCCAGCCTCTGCTACAGTCTGTGCTAAAGCTGTCATTCAGTTAGGATTAATGTAGCTTCCCCATGCTTACTTCTTAACCTGCACTTTCAACTGGAAACAAGGTCATGTTAGTCCTAACATAGATGACTTCTGATAAATGCCCTGTGACAAATTCTGATTTTCTCACACTACAGACTCATTTCATGGTAGATTTTATGACATACTAGTGCACGCTAACATAAATTAGCAAGCATTCATCAATACTAGCTGTCAAGACCAACATTCTTAACAACAAAACTTTTCCTCCACAGACGGTGATTCTGAAGAAGCATGTAAACAAGAACTCGGTGGTCTATATGGAGCCCTCCAAGGAGAACAAATTTCAGAATGTGAAGAACGACTGTGGGATCATCCACTTCTCTCCAGAAATGAGCTCCCCCTCTGGGGACAAGATGACCATCCCCAGGGCCAAGCTGAGCATGGGCAATGACTGGACGCCGCGCTAAAAACACCTCTCAAACTCAGCCGATCAGAGCTGTCCAGCACCTCCCACTCTCTCTTTACTGCTGTATCCACGGTGATTTGTGTATCATTACACGCACCTTGGGCGCTGCCTCGTTCCCACCCTTCTCTCTGTGTGACAGTACAACTGAGGATGCTCTACAAGAGACAAAACAAGTGACCTCTGTTTCTTTTATTATGTGTCCATATTCTTTTGTGTTTGGACCTTTACCATGGCAACTGGGTGGAGTGAGATGCTGGGAGGTGGATGGACAGGTGGACAGGAAAAAAAAACAAAAAAAAAAACGGACACAGCCACGCTCTGCTTTACCGCAGAGAAGGAGGCGGCCAGAGAGGCTCCTCTGTCAGAATCAGACTTTTGACTGTGAACATTGTAATATCATTGCTTATTATTGCCTCCTTTTGAAACTGGAACTTTGAGGCAAGAAGAGGAAGATAAAAAGCTTTAGGACGGGGGTTTGGGCTGTAGTTTAAAGGGGTGTACAGGATGCTGCCCCACTGAATGCAGCTGTGCTTCATGGATGTAATCATTATCATCAGCAGGGAGGCCAAAGGAACTGATAATCCAGTTGGATCAAATTATGTTAAGCAGCCAAATCATAACATGTGAGCAGCGCTTTATAGACCCCCAGATCCTAACCCCTGCTTTAGAATGTGTGGTTTCCATCTTAGTTTTTGTATATTGCTACAGTATTTGTACTAGTTGTAGTGTTGTTCTTGGCCACCTCTTGTTTTTATTGTGGGTGTCTACATGGGGCCAGATTAAAACATTTTGAAAATGCTAGTCTAAACATTCCCCCCATCATGTTCAGGAAGGACACACTTCCCAAATAATAGACTTGACCTGAGTCATTCCATTCAGAAAACTCCCCCAACAACAAACCGCAATGTGTCCGAGATAGAGTAACCAATACAGTCTTTCCACTCAACCTCACCCAACCTAGGCTCTTCCAGAAGGAATCAGTCGTACTTCATCATCTCAAAATCTCAGAGTTGAAGTCAAAGTGGAGTGATATTCATCCAGGAAGAATGTCATTTTATTGACTGCAGAGGAGACAAAATGGTGCCAGACGCTTCATCTGGACCTATGAGGAATGTCTTTGATACCACGCTTCATAACTTTATTCACAGCTGTGTGTGTGTGTGCGTGTGCGTGTGCGTGTGTGTGTAGCTACTGTTCACACCGAATGTTAGTGATGGTTCGTAATAATTCTTTTTAAAGCCTTAATTCTATAGCCTTAATGCATTTTCTTTGTTTTCTTGTTTTCATTTAATAACTGTGCTAGCCGATATCAAGAAATCTTAAAAAAATGGTAATATATTCATCCAATATTCAGATTGTTTGTGTCGTACAGCATACAGTTGTCACTGATGGTTCTCATCAACTCATCATATACTAGTGAAATATGTGACATGTGGAAACACGAGAGTCTAAGGGGAGCTTGTGAGTAACTGTACATAATTGTACACATTACAGCATCAGAGCGTGTTAAAGAGACGTAGCACTTTTCTTTGGAGCCAGTGTTTTTTAGAAAGTCCACTGTGGGATTCTTGGAGGGATAAAGGCCCTAATCAGGGATTTGATAGGCATATTAAGCACACGGAGATGTTAAACCACTCAAGTGAACACGCTGTTGCAGCTGGAGGCTCCGTACCAATCTGATCAGTACGGGGAAGGATAGACTCGAAAAGCATTACGAAATAAATCGGGGTTTCAAAGGAAAGGCTTTTGGATCAGAGTTCTCAATCCATTGCCAATTTCTCAATATAAAGACCATTCTGATGCCAAAATTGGTTGGAGACCAATTTATATTGAGGTGTTTTAGTAACTCAGTAGATCTGTGTCGGTTTGAATCATGACCATGTGCTTTAAAATGAAGAGACGACTGTAAAAGCTTACGCAATTCTTTGTTCTTCTATGTGTAAAAAAAAAAAAAAAAAAAGAAAAAAAAAGTAGTTTAAATTAGTAGGACAGAAGAGTACCTTATTTATTTTTTCACATAGCTTTATTTATTAATACTAAACTATAGTTTGAGTTTTGTTTTTTGTTTTTGAAAAATGAACTTTGGTAGCCAAAGCTGCTGTACATTTTAGACCATTTACCATTTCTATCTACTATATTCTATACAACCTTATTTATTTCACTGTTGCAAACCTTGTAAATATGTTTCCTAGATGATGAACTGTAACATTTACACTTATTTTGAAAAATAAATGTGTGAACCAAAGTGGCCTGCACTGATGATACTTAAAGTGGGTTGGAGGAACAACCCCCTAAGATTGAGTGATGTCATCCAAGATGGTATCTGTTAGTGGTTTTTACTTCACTTGCAGAATTGCAAGCTCATGCACATCTGGTCTTTGACTTCTGCTCCAAATGGGAGATTTGTCTTCTCTTAGTTCCTTTAAATCTGATTGTTTTCTCTTGCTTACCATGGTTGTTCTCTTATCTCGGTAGCACAAACAGATGTTTAGTGGTGGTGGGTTGTTTCTGAGGGGGGTTCTCTGAGATCTGAGTACTTGCGAAGAGCAAGTAGACTTTCTCATCTATCCAAAGGCCTAATAAAACACCGGAAAACACAAAGTCATGCAAGCCAGACCTGGAAACCTGGATAATCCTCGGTGCAGACTGCGCTGTTGTTTTGACTTGTCCGTCAAAGCTTGCTCATAAACTTCAAGGTGAGGAAGCCTCTCCGGAAGGATCAATAAAGCAAACATTAGGGTCAGTTTCCCAGGCCTTAATACATCAAAAACTGTATTACAAACTTCAGACTGCAAAAACTTGCTCCATTCAAGATATTTATAAAATTTACCAGTCTCAAACTTAACTGACTGAATCCATCAAATGAGTTGTTTTAGTTGTGTAAGTTTTAACTTACGAGGTGATATTCAATATCCAGATAGTTAATCATCAGGGTCCTCGGGTGGGGGGGGGTTCATATTTACACTTAAAACACATCACAGCATGTGGGGAAAAAGTGATTTATTCCTACTTTCTGTCCCATTGATAGTTAGAAATGTAACATTATTGTATTTATGACACATAGTTATCAATAAAAAGCCCTTTCTCTCTCAAATTCTACAGTTCTATTAAGGCAATGAAGTCCAACAAACCTACTTTTGTTGAGGGGGGACCACAAAACACTGGAAATGATGGAGTTTGGGTAAAAGAGCTGAGTTACCATTGAACATGGTAAAGAAAAAGACTTGTGTCTTTGGGGTTCACATTCTAAACAAAAAACGGTATGAATCTGTCAATCTTCAGGCAGATTCTTAAGTCCAGGATGGAAACAGTATCTGAGAGTTTACTGAGCCTGAAGCAAAACGGGATATTTCCAACGTCCGTGGAACACCTTGGTTTTCATAGAAGGATCTTGTAGTAGTCGTCCTTGTAGCTGTATAAGACCACCACAGCCACCCTGTAAGAGGACAACATTTGTCAATCATATGATTTCAAAGAATATTAAAAACAAAAAAATGTCTAAATGGAGGACATCCAAATAGGACATATCAAAATCAGGACAATGAAATTCAGCCGAGAGGGTTTCCAAAATCTTACATTTCTCTAGATTAAGAGGTCCTGTTGAAATACCAGAGATTTAAACGCAGCCAAAATGAAAGTTTTGGCTGAAAGCAAAGCTCAGTGACTGCAAAGCCCTTGGGAAAAGTTTAGTTTATGGTTGTGCTGCAGCAAGTTGACTGCTGCATGAGCCCACTCATCTGGCCTCAGCTGCTTGTGCCTCACATTCAATGAAAACAACAAAACAAACATAAAAACACCCCCTGAATACTTTCATTGTTGCCTCTGTGAGGCTCATTTATCAGTTAAGACTTTTTCCCCTAAATGGCAAATCAAACACACAGCAGAGACAGGAAATTAAAACCAACTGCTCTGGTGAGGCAGACGGGAAGCCAGAAAGAGTGGCTTTGATTTTTTTCTTTTTCTTTTTTTGTTACGATCTCATTCATGAAAGAGAAAATCCACTGAATCCCTGACAGAGCTGATCTCTACGGGTATTCACTAGCGTCACAACAGGAGGATTTAGCCTGGGCTTTGAAAAAATGTTCTGCTGGGGAGTTTGGGAATAATAACCACTTCATCCACAACCTCAGTAATGGATGAAGTTAACCCGCCCCATGCGCTGCAGTCTCAGTGTCAATCAACTGGGGTGTTAAGAGCCAGACATCAGAAGACCAAACAAGGCAAATCCTTCTCCAGATTTCACCTCAGGAAATGGGATCAGCTGAGGATTTGATGTTCTCCAAGGCAGTAGTTATCCGTCTAATAGCTCCCTTTGAAGGACTGACTGTCACTGTTACACCTGGAGTGTGTGGGCTTGGTGGAAGCTTTGGGGTGGCAGCTGCCCGTAAAAGGAAGTCTGCCTTCTTTGCCGTTATTTAAGTGGTCTTAATTGTATTCCACTCTTTGCCTCAGGTTTCATTTTTAATAAAAATTACTAGTCAATAGTGGATGGAAACATGTGGGAGTGAGCAGAGAGGTGAAGCCGTGGGGGGCTCATCTTCCACGAGTGCTCCTGCTGAGATGAGGCGTCTACAACTGTTTGTTCGGAAAATGTCTGTACTGTATCAAGTTCCTGTTGTTTTTTTACTTTTGAGGGGGAAAAGTTCAATAAAAAACATGTTGACACTAAAGACAAAGCTGTGCATGTGAAAAGAGTGTTTTAAAACTAAAGAATTTTGACTGTTTTAGAAGTGACACGGATATACACTTTTGGATTTCCACTTTTTTAGATCTTTGCTACATCCCTAAAATCTTTTCAATTGTAAAATTCAAGTAGTATTTATTCAAATAGTTTCTTTCTTTCATAAAATGCGGTAGGGTAGAGAGAAGAGTGGTGTGATCAGGCTGTTTACTGTGACAGCTGATTGACAGGATGATGCATCGGGTCTAATTGACTAAAAATTCTGATTGTTAAAAATACTACTGTATCATCACCATAGCAACAAACTACATCTTGACATTTTTGCCAGTGCACTCAATATGTCATTAATGACACTTGTAAACGTTTATGTCGTAAATTTGACTGCAGTTTTTAGTCACACTGTTGGCATGGCTTTAGAGATGGCAGTATCAGCCGGTCCAATCTGGTCTGAAAGACCCAGAGATGGATTTCCATGAAATTTTGTACATATTCATGGTTTTGCTGGTGATCCACTGACTATTCACTGAAGCGCCATCATAAAGTTGGCATTTTGAGTTTTTAGTGAAATGTCTTGACAGCTATTGGGATAGATATCCATGGTGTCCAGAGGATGTAACTTTGTAAGATCTCCTGACTCTTCCACCAGCGCCACCATGAGACTATCAAAGTTTTCACGTATCCAGTGAAATATCTCAGCATCTACCACCAGACATTCAGGGTTTGAAGACAATTAATAGTAATCGACTTTGGTGATTCCCTGACTTTTCCTCTAGTGCCACCATGAGGATGTCTCCACAACTATTGGATGGATTGTGGTTCAGACATTCATGCCCCCCTAAGGATTAATTGTAATTAATTTGGTGATCCTCAGACTTTTCATCTAAGCCCACCATCAAGTCAAAATTATATTATTATATTTGTCCAATAATTTAGGTTAGTCACCAAACTAGTGACATCCTCAGCTGTGCTTAACATTTAGTGGTAATTTGCTAATGTTAGCAAGCTAACACACTAAACTAAGATGATGGGCACGATAAACATTATACCTGCTTAACAGCAGCATGTTAGCATTGTCACTGTGAGCATGTTAGCATGCTGATGTTAAAATTCAGCTCAAAGCACCACTGTGCCTAAATACAGTCTCAAAGAGCTTGTAGCACAGCTGTCAACCCTTAGTTTTGTTAGACTATTAACAATATATGATAGCTAGCTGGGCTTGGCATGAAACATTTCTTTTTGCTTTGATAACAACAACAAAAGAAACTCAACAGTTTAGGGCTACAGAAACATGTGGAAAAGCCCCCAATCAAACACCCCAATGCACCTTTTTGCAATTTTGAAATGGTGGATCTCATCGCAGATGGACTTCAGGTAGCGTTGCTTGGGGAGACGGGACAGCAGAGTCTTCACACTGCTGTTGAACTGCTCCTCACAATCAAACTGGGGAGAGAGATAAAGAGCAAGTTAAAGCAAGAGGATGGGAAAAGAGTCAAGGCGACGTGACAAAATGTTACAAATACATAGACCACATACTGTACTGGACTTCAAACAAAGCCTGGTACAGTTTAGTTTTATCATGTCAGAAATTGTGGAGCCTGTTTTCTTGTTATTTTCTTCAGAATTAAAAAGTAGAAGGCCTTTTGGAAGAATGAATGGGGTTTTTCATCTTCAGACTAAAGAGTATATTTTTGCATGTCAAGTGTAGCGGGGCAGTGACGTTTAAAAGCTACACTGGGTTTATAGATTTCCTTTGTTCCTTGTGTGACTCGGGGTAATTTGCCATATTTAAAACAGGCCTTTCCTGCTCGCCTGGCTTACACACTGAGTATTGTCATGCGTTTTATATACTAAGTGTGTTTTCTTTGACACATGTGCTGCAAGGAGCTGGCTGTATAGGTGGCCCGTTCAATTATGTAGTGGAGGCTTTTGCTTATATAACAGTGGTGTTAAGAGCATTTTTCTCCCCTCGTCATATTTCTTAACACAATACAATTAAACTTTTTTTTTTTTTTTTTTTTAAACCTCAGCTCTCGGGAACAAGGGTTTTTATGAGCCGAGTTTCGCTCAGGAGTTTGGAATGTGAATATTAACACCTCTTAAGTATGCGTTTTGTTAACGTTAGTGCGTGCCTTTCTGTATGTGTGAGCCCTATTAAAGGAGTGTAAGTTAGAATCTTGTAGCAAGTCTCGCTGGCTGTGGAAAAAAGCAGGGGTGTTCCCTCACTCCACGCCTCATCAGACAGGACTGTGAGGAAGGAGACGGGATCCCCTCTTCCTGTCTGGGATATTGACCTCTATTGGCCGTTCTTTCCACTCCTCCCTCCCTTGCGCCCTTCACTAGGATGTAGCCTCTTATTAACTCTACAATGTTCTTGATAAAGCCAGTAAGGAACCAACCTCCAGAGTTAGGAAGTTGATCAGTGTTTCCTTCTGCAGGTCCACCTGCGGGGATAAAAAAAAAACAAAGCAGGGTTACACAAAAACACAATGGGGCCTTGATCTGACAAGAAAAATTCTTCACAAACTGTTCATAACGTACTGTATTACACATTTTGTGCTGTAAAATACAGCAGTCATAACCTAGCTAAAAAGTATCATCAAATGTACTGTTCCACTTGCTGTCCAACAGGTTACATAATTTTTTACACAAGGTAATCCAGCCAATTCTTAACATCAGAAAAATTACCAAGAATTCCACTTTCACCAGGCTTGAAAGCACTCCATGTCCCTTTCACAGGAAGGAGCTAATGGCCTCCTGGGTTTATCATTGGAAAATGAGTAGCTGTAGTCTGACTGATAGACAAGAAGGTTGCTGACATGCAACGACGAAGACTTACAGGCCTGTAAAACTGCTTACCGGAATCAAGGTGATTATGCATGTTATGTTTCAATAAGTCGTATTCACTCTGGCGATGCTGATACAATCCAGACCCCAACAGGAATGACAAATGTATTTGGAATATGCAGCGACATGGTAAATAGGACAAGCAGGGGTGATTTACTTTGAGAATATCTGGCCATAAATCTACAACGTAACCAAAAATAAACTCAATATGGAAGCCATTTACATCCCCTGAAATGACACGCTGGCTGCCTTCTGTTTAGTGTTCATTGTTCTGTAGCGGCTGGAATGGATTCACAGCCATCGTACCTCCAGCAGGGGATTTTAGCACAAGGCAAATCACTATAAAAGGGTTGCTCCCTGTGATGTTTGCTGTTTTAGCTATCAGAAGGCCTTTACTAGCTCCGCGATTTCACACATGAATTCAAGCGATAAGGTGGGAGAGCGAAAAAGGGGGAGTGAGATCTGGGAGGAGGGATGAAGGGGTAAACAAACAAATTACTTACCGCCAGAACCTCGATGTCATTGCTCTTGTTCTGCAAATTGCTGCCGAGATTCTGTAATCTGGTTTGGATCTGAAAGACAGAGAGAGAGAGAGAGAGAGAGAGAGAGAGAGAGAGAGAGAGAGAGAGAGAGAGAGAGAGAGAGAGAGAGAGAGAGAGAGAGAGAGAGAGTGAAAGAAATAAAGAAAAGGATTGGAAGAAAATAATAATTGTTGCCATGATCAAAATGAAGAAAAAAAAAATCTCCACATGCAATTGTTTTATAAGCAGACCAGTAGCCTGTTGTACAGTTACAGGCATTTACAAGAGAAGACAGTGACGTAGAGACGACTTCAGCAAACAATCACTGAGGGAAAGAAACATGTTTGCTTTTGGTTTGGGTCAATAGTTTAAAAAGGGCTAAGACCTGGTATTGACTTGGGTGTGACCCTGTTTGACTTTGATACGAATGCGTGAACACGGTTTATCATAGAACTGCAGGATGTCCCCATCAATTTCTAAGTCCTGTAATACTGACCCTGAATAGACACAATTTTTATTGATAGAATTTTTTCTACAATTTGTGTGTGCATGTGTGTGTGTGTGTGTATACTGTCTGCGTCATAAACTGACCTGGGTCTCATAGCGTCGTCTTGCGCTGGCAGAAACCTTTTCCATGCTGATGACATTCACATTCATGTTTATGGTGCCGCTGCTCCCATGCTGCTCTGATGAGCCTGCAGACATAAAAGGACCATTTCCACATTTTATCCACGAGCCTTTTTTACATTTCCAATGTCCGACAGCATATCACACCTCAAAGTGACACTTGCACATTCCCATGAGATGACAGTGAAAAGTGCCCTCGCTGAACTGTCATTCAGTTTAATTAGAGCGGTTTGTTGGCTCCCTCTGTGTGTGTGTGCCAGAAGTGGTGTGAAATTTAACACTTGAGATGATTATTCTGTTGCACTAATTGTACATCACTCTGGATAACAAATCAGTTAAATGCCATGTAACACTAGGATCAGTCACACTTTGCAGATTCTATCACAAGATTATGTCTCATAATTGAACAGTTTTACTGCATACGCCTTGGTGGAGTCAAAGCACAACTGTATGAAAACAGAGGTGCAACTGTTTAATGCGGTGAGACTTACAAACAGACAGTATACACTGTACATAGGTCATCAGACTGGACTGAACACAGTACCTGTGGTGTTGAGCAGTGATCCTTTGGGGTTCTGAAGAGACATGGTTTCAGATATTTCCCTGCAGGGGCACAAGGATAACTTTGTAATAACAACCACTTCACATCGTTAACGGACATCTGAGAGGCACATTAAACCAAAATTTCTTTACCTGATGTTTCTTTCCTCAAATTTGGTCCGACATTTCTGAATGATGTGGTCCACCAAGTCCGTCTCTGGAATCCGTTTCTCGGACTGTCTATCCTTCTCAAAGGATTTAACCTGAAAGTCAGAGAATGACTTAAACATGTGCTGCTATATAAAACCTTCCCATAATTCCTTCTAATCAAAACAGTTTGGAACACGCTGTGATCTCCATTGCTACTTCCCAGTGTTATTTGTTGTAAAATATGGTCTAGGCCAAGTGTATGTAAATTGGATTTCAGATATATGCTGCACAATACTTTGCTTTGCTGCACTGTAAGGCTGGGTTACCTTCACATAGTTGCCCTCCTTGTCAGATACCAGGGCCATGCAGGTGATGCCGGCCAACCTGCAGTGGTCCAATAACGTCTCCTGAGACTGGAATGACAAAAAGCTAAATTAGTCAGACAAACTTTGAGTGGTAGTTTAAGTAAGTGGAACTAGGCATCCATTAAAAAAATGACTACAACTACAAACACTCATTTTCAGAACATGCGACACACATGAACCGCTGACTGCTAGGTCTCTGTTGCACTGGATTGATGGTGAACTTTCCACAGATTTCAGCGGTGGGGTTTCAGGATGTTTATATCAATTACTTACTAAAAGAATCACTAGCCAAATTTGACAACATTACAGGAATTTCGTAATTAAAACGTTACAGTTACCCAGTTCACACTGTGACTGATGTGGTTGCTGAAACTATGTGGCTCATTCTGGGGCAACACTAGATTCATGACCGCAAGAATTCCTCTGCAGCAGCAGTCAGTCAGTTTAAGTGGAGTTTTGCTTGGAACGAGAAGAGTGTGCGCTACGCCGGCACTTAGGACTGAAACCTATGTGTATTCAGGTACTGCATTCAACCATGATAGCGTGTATGTATGCATATATGTGTGTGTGTGTGTCAACCCAATTTAGTTTCATTGAGCTAACACTGTCGCAAACAAACAAACCCTTAAGTGTACCGCAAGCGTGTGTATGTAAGTCACTTTGTCTCGCCATCATGCAAACTTCCTCTTCTTTTGCAACTTTCTCATTGACAGAACAAATCAAGTCAAAGGTAAGCAATCGCCTGGAGGCAGATGGGCAACTCTGGGCCATATGCCTTCGCATGTGGAAGGGGTTTGCCATATTTGGCTAATAAAAGCTTAAAGAGTGGAACTGTCTCCTTCTGAGGATGAATTAAAGCTGCAGATTTAGACTGTTAAGAGGCCAGCATGTGAAAGGTGTTAACAAAAGTCTAGTGACGGAGAGCGAAGGGTGAGAAGATCTGAATAAGGTGTTTCTCAGCATCTCGCCACTTGTCAGAGCATCGGCACGCATACATAATCAACAAAAACACACACAAACACACTTGACAATTTGGAATGTATTCCACTTGTTTCCAGCCAAACCCAAACTTTCCTAATTGCTTCTAAGGGGAAATAAAGATGGCCAATTACCTATTTCCTCTGCTAGTACAAAAGACAATGAAGACCATTAAAACATAACAATAGGTTATAAACAATAAAGGAGAAAAAAACAAAACACGAGGAGCATTAAAATGTGGATACAGTGCTGTGCCAGGGAGGGCGTTTACACCAAAACACAAACACAGGGCTGAGATGGGTTTGTCACATAAACATGAAGAATGTGACAGAGGCATGACATCAGGAGTTTTGGACCAGAAGATAAATAACTTCACTGTGAGGGGACAGGTCTCAGCTTGGATGTTGTCCAATCACAGTACAGTTTTCTCTAACAAGAGCTTATCAAAAAAACTGCTGGAAACATGTGTAACAGATGACTCTATTGACTCTATTGTATTGTCTCTATATGTCGAGTAAACCTCTCTCATAAGCAACCACAAAGCGCAGCTCATTCTCTGGGATGTTTACTATTTCTGATCCTGTTATGATAAGTCTGTAACTGACAGATAAGGGGCATTTTCCAAACGGGTGGGGGAGGAACGTAAGTCAGTTGTTGCCCTCTGTAGGACGGATGAGGTTACAACAAGACTTGAAGTACAGGAAATCACCCATTTTACACAATTGCTGATTCACTTTGTCTATTTAAGGATCTACAAACAAATGTGGTCGAGAGTTTAGACGCACAACAACATGAGGGTTGAAGTCCAAAACGGATCAGTGGATGAACACAAACTCAAATAAATTCATCCGCCTGCTTAAACTTCTACATGTGCAGTGCTGTTCTCAGATTTCTTCCTATCTTAGGTCCGGAAGCAACAGAAAGGGAGTGACTTACTGAGGAGTGGACTCTGCTTCCTTTAGCTAAGATATATTTAGGCTTGGGTCTTAACTCTTCTGAGTACTTGTTATGCATTTTTTTTACATTTGCAATGATGCTTTCTTGGCTTTGAAGGGGTTTTTTTTGTAATCAGTGTAACTGCCTGGTAAAATCAAGATTGAATATAAATAAAGACCTAGTTACCCACAAATGTAGCACCATTTATGTTCTTGGACAAAAATATTAAAAACTTATGAGATGCTTTCAAGCCTTTGTGGCATACTTGATTCTCATGATGAACTTCATACATATAAAAAAATGTCATGACAGTCATTTATAACATGCAGGTGTGTATGATCATATGTGTATAACCTAAAATTTCCACTGAAAACCAGTTTCAACAGTTTATGTTCTTTTTCAACTGCCAGATCACAACTGAAAACCCAATTTAAAGGTGACATATTATACACATTTCCAGTTTCATATTTGTATTCTGGGGTTTTACTGGAATATCTTTGCATGATTCACAGTTCAAAACTCCTTATTTATCTTATTCTGGCTCAGCCTCTGTCTGAAACAGGCCGTTTGTCTCTCATGGTTCCTCAGGCTATGTAAACAAACAGTAGAAGTAGCATTTCACTTCTTTTTCTCTTTCTTTACTCGAAATGGAAACTTCTCAAATGCATGTGTACATGTTCGAGCCGGAATCTGATCCGAAATATGGGAGTGGACAACGTTAACAACATAGTGACACAGGCTACGGAACGGCAGGTCGTTTGTGGGCATGTGCAACCAATCTGATGTCATCACAAAGAGGAAGTAGAGGTAACTTTGCAAATGGAGCATTCAGATCAAACTGAAGCCTGAGCTTTTGACTTTCAGGAAACATTTCACTTTGATCATGTTTAACATAGAAGTCTGACATCATAATTGTATAAAAATAACAGAAAAACAGAAAAAGCATGATATGTCCCCTTTAGATCAAGCCACTGGTTTCTGAGATTTCAAAAGTGATCCTTAAACCCCGGCCACAGTAAAAACATTCAGGTATAAATGCAACTCTATCAGGCAGGCTGCTGACCTGTGAGACATCATAAGCAATGTCTGCTGAGACGCCGTTGCTCCACAGCTTCTGGACGACAGTGATGGCCCTGGACATTGATGAATGCCCCACTGGGACCACCAGCACATCACAGGAGCTCACTGGTGGCTGATAGAAAGAGCAGAGATGATCAGACTATTTCTGCCAAGCAACAAGGTGAAAAAAACATTAGTCAAACAATAAGAGATGCAAATAAATTTTTCCCTTGTTCTAAATAATCTCCTGATGTATCATTTCAAGGCTTCTGTCTATATTTAGACTTACATGAAGTGTTCTGGGCACATCATTTTGCATTATGAATCTAAAATATAGGAAATAATGCACCTCCAAAAATAACTGCATAGCATCAAGAGTCACAGTGATCATAGTTATTAACATGTTTCTAAAAGTGGCTGTGTGGCGGCCGACTACTGTAATAAGGCATCATTAAATATGAAAGTCTGTCTGCTGCTCCTTCATTACAATAATTAGGAATGTCAGATCCCAGTGTGTGTGTGTGTGTGTGTGTGTGTATCTCACTGGCTCCTCCATGCTGGCCATGGCAGCACAGACTTTGTCCAGAGCCACACTGGCCCCAATTGCAGAGGGGACTGGCACTGTGGAAGCTGGCCCTCGAAAATCCAAGATCTAGCAACACAGAGAACAAACTACATAAAGGTACCATGTAGACTGCATCACCAGCCATGCATCATATGGAATTAATGAAATACAGACAGGAGAGCTGGATTTGAGATGGAAAAAATGTGGTTCACATACTGGCATATGTGGAAGAAAATCTTGTGCCCACATTTTTAAAGTAACGGCTGCAGATTTTGTTCATGACTTCAACCAGTTTATTTATTGGTTTTTATATGTGGAATGAGAGGGATGAAGCTCTACAGTAAAACCCACCAAGTGGTCGTAGCGTCCTCCAGCGGCCACGATATCTGGTACTGTTCGTTTGCGCTTCCTGATGAAGGCCACAAACTGAAAGATGACCCCGGAGTGGTGCTGCACCTTGTACACTAAACCTAAGTTGACCACCACCTAAAAAGAGGATACATCTGTATTAAAAAGGGGGAAAACATGCACAGATGCTCCACTTTTACCTTTCATTTTACAAGGAAATGTTGACAGCTCTACATCATCATTGCTCTAGAGAATCCAAATCACCTGCAGTTTCACTCCTAGTCTGCGCAACAGCATCGTCAGCTCCTCCAGGTCCTTGAGACCCTGCTTGGCCAGCTGTGTGACGGCGGTCTTCTGTTTGGTGAGTGATGTCAGCAGTGGCGCCAGGTCCTGCAGATCCCCTTTCTGTTCTATGTACTTATATAATGTCTGCAACTGGATGCAAAAGAGGAGAGATCTTTATGTTTACGAGCGAGTACAAGTATGCTGCTGCTGCTGATGCAAGACTGATTATTTTTACAGAAGGTTCATACATCCAGTGGACACTTACACTGTTGGTTGACAGTGAAAAATTGCAGAACTTTGCCTCCACCTCACGTTTGGTCAGCTTTTCACTCTGGGGAGAATACAGAGCCAGAAAAGGCCATACAAATGTTATCTCTGCTATATTTGGGAATAAATCTTCTGTATATATTCATACCAGGATATATCCAGCAACAGACACGCAATGTGGATAACATCTGTGATGCACATGTGACCTGCACTGACCATGGCGTCGCACAGTATGTTTGAGGCCTGGCTCAGTTTGTCCTCAGGGACTCCGCTGTGGAGCAGGATGGCCTTCAACAAGCTGGTGTGGTTCAGGTAAATGTTATAGTTCCTTTCCTGTGGTCGCAAAAAAAAAAACACGCAAACACACCTTTAACCCTCTGGGCTGCAATTACAGTCAAAAGCAAGAGCACTACTGTACAATGAGTGCCTCAGTGAATAATGACTGTTGTGTCCGGCTGCCCTCTCATTCTGTCTGACTCACATATTCTTAAAAGCTTTCACACAAAGAGCTGGGTGGTGGAGAGGATCAGAAACAGGATCTATGAGGGATCAGGCACAGGCCAAACCCTAAGTTGACTGGGTTCATGTGACATGCAAGGAGAGCTGCGACTGGAGACTGACGCAGCACTGGGATGTGTGGACAGGAAATGGACTGTACCGGGAGGGAGGACAGGAAGTGGACAGAGCTGCACAAAACAGATTTACTATGTAAATAATAAATACCATGTAAATCTGTCAGGCTTACACATACTTTGGTATGTTAGGAATGTGAGTGGGAAGTAAAAGGGGAAAAACAACATCAGTACAGGTTGTGAAGACGGCATCCCGAGGAAAATAAAAGGACAATGAGGCCTCCGGCCAGTCAACAGACTGTTCGGACTGAATGTGTCACTTGAGTGGATTATTTAAAATACAGGCAGTTTATGTGTGTAACCTGAAGTGCCGGGAATTCCTGAACTATTTCAGAGATGGTGTAAATGGTCTCAGCATCCGGGAGCAGACTGTTGGTGACGGGTGTGATGATGTCAAAGGCGCACTCCAGAAGCTCCCTTGGGTGCGCGCGATCCAGTTTCCTGGGTCGAAACACGCGCTCGATGCTGTACCTTAGGAAAGATGAAGAGAAACATAGACACGCTCGTCTTTGAGAGTACAAGCAGGAATGCTCGTGTGTGTTTATTGTCAATATGAATGTCAGTTTTCTCAAGAGATACAGAAAATTTATCTTTCTGCTGGTTCAGAAAGAGGACTGTACATACCAAGATGGTCTTGGTATGTACTAAACGATCCTAAATACACTCACACAACTGTAGCAAATTTACTTCACAGTGTTTATGTTCAAGATAGTCAAAATAGCACAGAGGTGATGAGTACTGTAGCTAATTTGACTAGCCTGCATAACGAGGAGAACTCCTTGTTTAACTTTCTCTAACATGAAGACAATGATGGAACACTGTGGCTCATCACCGAGTTCATGACTGAGCCTACATATGGAAAAAGTCTTTTAAGTAAAAAGAAAAACACACAGAAAGGTAATTTGAAAAACCATTTTGTACTTACAATGATCATTATTATTACTGGTGTATAATTTACAAAGGATTACTGGTGTAAAGATGTGTTAAATCTTTCAACTTTACCTCTTCAGATGTGTTATATTACTGCGAGCCACAAATCTTGCGAACGCCATCTAAAGTGAAGAGAGAGTTGAGACACTGGGTGCACTTGTATAATGACAGTGAAGTCAGTGCATACCAGCCTGTAATCAATCACAGTGTAGAAACAACCATTTAGTCCTCAGGGTTTCCTGAGGTAGCAGGATCTTAAGGCGGCTGCTGATTGCAGCCTCACACTATGTGTGTGTTTGCGTGTGCTGATGCAAATAGTTGTATAATTAGTGTTGGTGTGCAAGTGCGGACATGCACACCCATATGTGTTATGTGTGTGCGTGTGCTGTGCTCACGCGAAGGTCAAAGGGCAGTGTAACCAGCATTCCGCTGTGATCCATGAAGCAGGCCGGCTCGCTGCCCTCATACAGCTTCCTGTTTCTGGGAAGGAGCAGCGGTGTCTGGAATCGCACCGCACCTGATGACAAACATCATGTATAACATCTGCATAAGATAACATAACCCTCACCCTGAAAGAACTGATGCATGTGAGCAGATACAAACTGAGTATAACCAAATAAGTACAGCTGGATATCATCAGCAGTGTGTACAAAAATAACACAAGCACCTGCACTGAGTCTGTGCCTCCCCAACAGTGAACTTATTGTTTAGCAGCCGCTCACTGAAGCAGATGTTGGGGTCCCTTAAAACGGTCTTGCGGCGTGTCAGAAGACCAAGTGGGATGCAGTGAAGAGTCACGCGCACACGCAATAAACAAGCGTAGTGTACTCACCATGCTTCTTGAAGATCCTGGTGATTGTTTCATACACATGCTGCTGCAATTTGGCACTGCTGAAGCTGAAGCTGCCCTGGAGGGAGACCAAACAAACAACCTCTGTTAGGGATCAGGAGACACCGGTTAAGCGCTCTCAGGCCTTCTGCTGCTCTGTATAGACCAGATGAGTGAAGTAGCCCATCAGAAACAGAGGGGTTGGTGCCGCCAATTATATGTCTGCAGTGACATCTAAAGGTAGAGAGGAGAATGATTTTCTAAGATTGGTAGCCAATCGAAGATAGAATTGAGATTACTGAGCCTCACAAAATATGTTGAGTTTGCGTTTTAACAAGAATTCATTTATTTTTCTTGTGGTCTCATGTTCTCGGGGTGCACCATACTTTTCTCATCAGAACAAATGAAGAAGATATTGCTGTGGCGGGCTCTCACCTGTGTTTGTAACATCAAAAGCACATTTAATAAATTAAATTCCAGTCAAATTCAAGTGTAACCCTACATTTTAAAGGACAATCACCTGACCATGGCTTCTGGTTTTGGGTCTGATATAGTATACAAGTATAGCAGAAGCAAGCAAGCAGAAGCCCTACCTTGTGTAGGTCTATGTCGTAGGTGAAATCTATGACCGGTGTAGTGTTCTGAGCAAACAGCTGGCCCACCATGGTGCGGTAAGCCTTGCCGTTGATATTGGCCATGGTGTGCTGCAGCACCTCATGCAGCTCTGACTCCTCCATCTGGGGTGGAGGCAGCAGTTCACTCTTCAGCAGCTCCTGGGCAGTGGGCCGCAGGGCAGGGTCATGAATCAGCAGCCACTCTATCACCTTCCTCTGAAATGAGTAACAGACACAAAGAAAAGACAATTTATCAGGTTTTTTTATTGTTAGATTGTGGATTTATAACAAGAAGGAAGAACGTTGACAGCAAATGCTACGTCCTTACCTGTGTTCCTTGCTCATACGCAGTAAAGTCCTCAGGGAAGCAGATGGGCTCCTGCAGCGTGAAATGAGGTAAGTAACAAACTAGTTTTAAAGCCCCTCACAACCAAAACTACTTAACATGTTTATTCCCAGTCCTGAACATGGACATACCACACGTAGCTGGCCTAGGACAGAGATGCGCTCGGACCCGGTGGTCATCGGCCGGTAGGACATCTCAAACAGGATGATGCCCAGGCTAAACAGGTCAACTTTCTGAGGACAGACCAAGGAGAACGATGAATATGAGGCACTAAAAAAACTCACCCAAGAATTCAAACTTCAAACAAAAGTCACACAGAGTCAACTGCACAAGGTTTAATAATATTTGGCCAGATAACTCTATGGATATCAAGTGAGGCAGAGTAGAAAAAAACTGAAATCTTACTTGGTTGTAGGAGGCTTTGGTATTTCCTTGAACTTCTGGACTGACATAGAGGGCAGTACCAACCATGCCCGTCATGTTACCTGGCATTGACAGGGATGGAAAAGAACATAACATGTCAGGGAGGTGCATGAATATTAGAAAAAACAGAGTTACACAGTGTGAATATATTTTAACTCTCTGCACCTGTTGGGTCCAGTTTGGGAATCGCTCCAGGGACGCTCTCCTCCACTTCAAATTTACCTGCAGCCTGAGAACAGTTTGTTCACAGATTCATAATATCTTGATTACTGGCTTCATACATCTTTATGTAGCTGCAAAAGCTACAGTTGAACAACTATTAAGCAAAGAAATAAGACACAGCTACGCAGTTTCAATACTTCAAATAAAATCCTTTACATTAACACCACACCACAAGCAGCCTGCCAGCAGGGTGAAGCAGTTAACTGCTTGCTGACAGTAATGCATACCACATTAGCAGGATGGTCTGTAGCCAAGCCAAAGTCTCCAATCTTCACATGGTCCTGTGAGTCGAGGAAAATGTTGACAGGCTTCAAGTCCCTGTGAATCATCCCCTAAAGGAGAGGAGGAGGCATCTGCTCAGTTATGGGTGATTGAAAACATGGCCTCATTCCCATTAATGTTACTGCTATGCTATACAAAAAGCAATAGAAATTGAAGCATGAATAAAACATGGCTAAAACTGGTGATCCTTGCTGTTCTGGGATATTTCAGTAACAGATGGGTTTTTTTTTTTTTAAAGGAGGGTGGAAACTGAAATACATAAACAGACAGATAAACACCTGCTCGTGGATGTAAGCAAGGCCGTCTAGGATTTCCCTGAAGAGCCTCCATAATCGATTCTGGTCCTGATGCAGGCCATGGTCTATTGTGTCTCTTAAAGTGCTCTTTTCACAGTATTCCATCTGTCAGGAACAGTAAATGTGTTAGACGAAAGGCAGTGACCTCTAGTGGTACAAATGGGGGATTGAGATGAAGATGAAGCTTACTTGTATGTACAAGTAATGTGCTATGAGGATTGGTCGTTCTGAGTCTGTGCTCTCTGTTGTGTCCGTCACCGGCCTTTTGATAGGCTCAACCTGCGGAAAGACACACAAGTCATTTGATACACTGAGCCAGACACTAACAAACAATTGGACAAATAATGAAGCAGAAATATTCAAACCTGTGACATCTCTTCTATGCTTTCATCGCCATTGTCAAAGATGATGTCACTCCTCGAGTCACTATCTGATGGCCTGAATGACAAAAAAAAGTGTCACGTATCAAGAGTTTGTGCAGTCTTACTTGAGTTACTGCACATTAAAAAAAGACTTACAGAAAAGAGGCACCAAACACATCTTCTTCATCATCATCATCATCCTCATCATCGTCCTCATCATCACTTGATTGGTGTCCACTACACTTGGCGCTGGAGGACCTCTCAATGGAGGTGGACCATTCCACTGAGCTAGACAGGGCCGGAGGCGGCGCCATGGCCTCCACGTTGTCGAGGAGGCCCAGTTCGTTGAGGCGCTGAGGAGGATCTCTGCCCCGAGGCGGCTTGTCGGCTGTGCTTTGAGTCTCTGAGCTGTCTGTATTGCTGAGCACCCCTGCAGAGGAGATCTCATTGCGCTCGATCCACGCGTTATAGTAGCGCACGATATTCTCATGGTTGAGGCGCGAGAGCAGTGTCACCTCGCCTTTGATCCGTCTGAACTGCTTACTGGCTGGGTTGACCTGGATGCGCTTCACAGCATAGTAGCAACCATCTAGTTTGTTCTGAACCTGGAGATGAAAGAGGGGGAAACGTGGAAGAGACATAGAACCACAAGGAGCTAGGTTGTGATTTCTATGTGTTAAAAAAAAACACAAATACAATGCATACCTTAATCACAGCACCAAAGGCTCCTTTCCCCAGAAGCTGGAGTTCCTCAAACTCATCTAAGTAGCGAGAAAACTGTCTCTGCACCCCGGAGCTGAACGGAGCACTTAGGATGTGGCTTCTTGGGATGACCGAAGATGCAAAATCCTCAGCAAGATCTGAGAGAAGACCAAAAAGTATGAGACGCTACTGTGGACTGGCTTAGAGGGGATTTTTACCTGGAACATCTCATAAGATCTCTCTCATTTATCTATTTTCTCACTGCTTTGTAGAACAATATGACATTACAGATTTGGGGGTGGTACCAACTCCTTCACTGTAATTGTATATGTACTTTTATATGACTGTTAATTGAATATCTTCAGATTTTGGACAGTTGTTTGGGCTTAATAAGCAATTTAAAGACATCACCTTGGACTCTGAGAAACTGTGAAATATATATATTTTTTTTTGACATTTTGAACATCAAATGATTAATAGAAAGATGTTTTTGTAGAAACCTCTACCTCACATCTTAGTTTGATGACTCAATTATAGGATATGTAGAATACTTTAAGTCCCCCTCCACTCAAAAATGTGTTTTTCTTCTTGTTCCTACAGTTGGATGTTTGAGCTTCTCTTTGCAGAATGATGTATGTACAGAGTTTGATACTAGAAGACTGTTTTCACATTCATCTGCTGATAGTGGAAATTTTCTCTGTGCTCCCTAAAAATCCGATTTTAAGCGGCGTAGGCCTATGAGCATGATTTGTGACATCACAAATAGTCTGGAAGCCAATTCTGGTCCAATATGTTACTTACAGAAGTGTGATGTGGAAACTTGAAGCCTCCATTGCACAAACTCTGAGAACAAACTTTACAGTGAAGTAGGAGACATCTCGTCTCCACCAGTTAAACCTCCGAAATGAACATTATTTGCATATTTCTAGATTCTGGATTTTTTAATGTGGGAAAAGGAACGGATGTCATTTTAGAGATAATTTAAGATAGTTTAACTTTTTTGTGTAATAACCATATCAGACACAAATTATTATTGAAAGTAGAGTATTTTATATACATCTTAAAACATGTCTGGAGGGGATCTATCAGTGGTTTTGCTGTGCTGGATTTTCAAAGGTGTTTCTAATATTTTGTCCACCTTCATTTATATATGGTATACTGTATGTAGGTGTGTATCACCTTCTGGGCTGGCATCCGGGTACTGTGGCAGGTTTTTAGGTGATGGAGGCTTGAGGAAGGGGTGGTCCAAGAGCTGCTGTGTTGTCCAGCGTTCAACATCATTCAGGCATACACACCTACAACACACAACACACAACGATGGTTCCACTGTAGATTAATCTCTGACAATGAGCTAGAACAATCTAGTCTATTGTGTAAATCGACATTGTGCTAGTGGTCTGCTGACAACAAAAAGCAGACTTATAGAGAGCAAAGAAAAGGTCTGAATAATCGATATTTACCCACCAATGTAGTTAGTTGGAAATCTTTGTTAGAATGGAGTTCATGTATATTAACAACTTAATCTGACAACCACATTTACTGCACTGCCAAATCATTTAAAACTGTCTACATGTCCTAAAGGAACCACCAGTGTTTTTGCATGTTTAGCTAATTTACTACAAAGCACATATGCTTAACATTAGTTAGCACTTCTTTATTGAATATGATCAATCTGTCTTTAGTAACAGGCTATGTATCAGAGTCCTTTAAAGTAGCTGTAATTAAACCTCTTCTTAAAAAGCCTAATTCAGGCGTTTTAGCCAACTATAGACCTATATCTAACCTTCCCTTTCTCTCTAAGATCCTTGAGAAAGCAGTCGCCAATCAGTTGTGTGACTTTCTACATAACAATAGTTCATTTGAGGATTTCCAGTCAGGATTTAGAGCGCATCACAGCACAGAGACAGCACTGGTGAAGGTTACAAATGACCTCCTAACTGCATCAGACAAAGGACTTCTCTCTGTACTTGTCTTGCTAGATCTTTGTGCTGCATTCGACACAACTGATCATCACATCCTATTACAGAGACTAGAACATTTAATTGGTATTAAAGGAACTGCATTAAGCTGGTTTGAGTCAGCAGGTAGTTCCGGGTCTGAAAAGGGAAGCCAATGCACAAGTGCCTTAAACCTGCCTGGTCATCAGGGGGGTGACTACACTGGCTCCAAAAAGAAGTCCAATTGTATAGAAGTCTATGGGGAAATGACCCTACTTCTCACTTGATTTATTACCTCAATAAAGTTTCACAATGAGTTTATGTTCTCAATCGCTAGTTTCAAGTCTTCTTCAATACAGCATGATGTTCATTTTGTAAATTATGGTCCTATTTAATTTAAATTTGACGATAAAGCAGGGTATGCTTTAGGGCTTGGCCACATTGTGATTGACAAGTTGCTACCATGGCAACAACATTGGTTAGGTAACGTAAACATGGCGGAACACCAGATTCACAGAGTACAAGTGTAGCTCTAGTCGCTGCTATTTCAGTGTGTTTTAAGTTCATGAAAGTTAATAGTAACATTTTGGTCTCCTAAAAAAGTCTTGTTCAGCATTTGGTTGTACTAAATGACCCTCTATGGAGTCAAATGTTCAGTTTTTCCAGTAAGTACATTTTGTTTTAATGGTTTTAAGCCTGTTTTTCACTAGCACAATTTAGTATTAGCATTATCACAATTGACCATAGACTGCAAATGCACCATGCTAACCATGCTAGCAGCTAGCATTACGGTTAGCTCCACTCTCTCATCCAAATATGCCAAACATGAGGCTTCAAAATATAAATCCACAAACCAATAGGTAACGTCACGATGGCTACATCCATTATTTTTATCTACATACAGTCTATGGTTTAAGTCCTATTTATCAGATCAATTTCAGTTTGTACATGTTAACGATGAATCCTCCATGCACACAAAAGTTAGACATGGAGTTCCACGAGGTTCTGTGCTTGGACCAATAGTATTCACCTTATATATGCTTCCTTTAGGTAATATTATTAGGAAACACTCCATATTTTCACTGTTATGCAGACAACACCCAATTATATTTATTGATGCAGCCAGATGAAACCAATCGGTTAACCAAACTAAGGACATAAAGGCCTGGATGACCTGCAATCTTCTGCTACTAAACTCAGACAAAACTGAAGTTATTGTGCTTGGCCCTAAACACCTTAGAAACACATCATCTAATGCTATAGCTACTCTAGATGGAATTACCCTGGCCTCCAGCACCACCGTAAGGAATGTGGGAGTTACCTTTGATCAGGATATGTCCTTCAACTCCCACATAAAATAAATTTCAAGGATTGCTTTTTTTTTTTCTACGTAACATTGCAAAAATCAGGCAAATCCTGTCTCAAAAAGATGCTAGTCCACCCATTTGCTACTTCTACACTGGATTATTGCAATTCCTTATCAGGCTGCCCCAACAAGTCTCTAAAGACTCTCCAGCTGTTCCAGAATGCTGCTGCACATGTACTGACAAAAAATAGAAAAAGAGATGATATTTCTTTTTAGCTTCCCTGCACTGGCTCCCTGTGAAAATCAGAATAGAATTTAAAATCCTTCTCCTCACCTATATATGATCAGGCACCATCATATCTTGAAGAGCTCAGAGAACCATATTACCCAATTAGAACACTGTGCTCCCAGAATGCAGGCTTACTTGTGGTTCCTAGTGTCTCTAAAAGTAGAATGGGAGGCAGAGCCTTAAGCTATCAGGCTCCTCTCCTGTGGAACCATCTTCCAGTTTGGGTCCGGGAGGCAGACACCCTCTCTAAGTTTAAGAGTGGACTAAAAATGTTCCTTTTTGATAAAGCTTACAGTTAGGGCCGGCCCAGGCGGGCCTTGAACCAACATCTAGTTATGCTACTATAGGCCTAGACTGCTGGGGGACTTCCCATGATGCACTGAGCTCCTCTCTCCTCTTCCCCCTCTCCATCTGTACACATTCATGTACCATTAATACATGTTACTAACATGGCATCCTCCCCGTAGTTTTGATATTTCTCATCTCGCAAGAGAATTTCAGCTGCAGACCGACTGCTGCCCAGCTTGACGCCCACCACTGCTGCTATCATTACTCATTTTTGCCCACTGCTACCTCTAATATTAGTCATATTTCTATTATTATTATTGTTGTTATTGTTATTATTGTTGTTGCTGTGCTTCTCTGTATCTCTCTCCCCTCTTCCCCCTCTCTCAACCTGGTCAAGACAGATGGCTGTTCACCGGGAGCCCAGTTCTGTTCGAAGTCTCTTCCCACTAAACAAAGTTTTTCCTTGCTGCTGTTGCAAAGTGCTTGCTCATGGGGGAATGTTGGGTCTCTGTAAATTAAAGAGTACGGTCTAGACCTCCTGTATGTGAAAAGTGCCCTGCGATAACTTCTGTTGTGATTTGGCAATAAATAAATAAAATTGACTTGACTTGACATTACTGCCAACCACTTTCCAAGGCATAGTGTTCTAGAGTTTTGAATGTGTTTTTTTTCTTTCCAGGCAGTCAATGGTTTTCATTCATTTCTGTACAGTATAAAAATCTGTTTGGAGATATATGAAACTCACTTGAGTTTCCTGTTTTTCAATGAACTTCACATCTGCACATACACTTACATTACTATGTAACAACATAACTTTGTCAAGCAGCAGTGATGTCCGCGTCAAATCTTTAAAAATCTATTTTTTAGAATGTAGTGAAATTAAAAGAAACCAATGCCAGAATACCAGAAACATTCCGTAAAACGAACATCTAAAACACTCCATATTTTAGGAAAATGATCATTGTTAAAGTATACATGATTTGTAGTGATATGTGTGAAAACATTGGTATGGTCCTGTAAGTAGCTTGTGACGTATAAATTCATACATACTTGTGGAGAAAGTCCTGGAAGTCAGCAGGCAGGCTTGTTGGCACCGTCACTGGATACTCCTTCACCTCATTGCCCTGACTGAGAGCCAGCAGCATCAGCCCCAGGTTCCAAACGTCCCCTTTTTTGCCCGTTTTGGTTGGCATCAGAGTATCCTCAGAGAAACGCACGTGGGCCTGCTCAAAAATGTCTTCTTTGCAGATATCAGCAAATCTCTTTGACAAGCTGTAATCAGTCAGACGAACGTTCCCCTCGGAGTCCACCAGCACGCTGGAGGCACTCAGCTGTTTGTGGACCACGGAGTTGGAGTGAAGGTAGTCAAGAACAGCCAGAAGCTGCGCCGTGTAATGGCAGAGTTTATCCAAAGGGACAGCAGTGTGGCTGATTAGGCTTTGGTTCAAATTGATCCCGGCCACATGTTCCACCAGCAAGTTAACCACAAGGCAGTCCTCCTTCTCACTGGAGCTCAGTGCCGTGTAATGCACCAAGTTTGGGTGCTCCAGTCGCAAAAGGGAGTTGAACTCATTTTCTGCCCCATGGATCTACACAGGAATTCAATTGCAAGAAGTACTTTTAACCAAGAATATTGGACATGGCTTTCATAAGTATGAAATCAGAATTTACTGCTCTTTAAGATAAATAAATAAAGTCTTTATAATAATAATAATAATAATTGCTTCCTTCTCTACTTGCCTGCTTTTTACAGTTCTCAATCTTTCCTTTCTCCTGGCTGGTGAAGAACTTGCCCATCTTCTTGTTCCAGTGCAGCGACCACTCATAGATCACAGCAAATTCTCCTGAGTTTGCCTCAAATCCATAATAAACATTGCGGCTGAGCTTCTCGCTTACACCTGTCAGAATCATGAACACAGACAAAAAATGTACATACAGCTTACTAAGGCCCAGTTTGGACCCAACAAGCATTGTCTCAAGAAATTCTCACCTAAGCTTTTCCCTCTGTGGACAACAAGTTCTCCAAAAGTGCTGCTGCTGAAGTGAAGAATCTCTTGTGAGCGTTGATTGTCTTCATTAACCGTGTCTCGTCTGGTGAAAGAAAAAACGCTGAAAGCATTATTACTTCATCTCTTTAACATGAGAGGCATCTTACTGTTAGTGAAACAGTGTGTTGTGTACCTGTGGCGTGTATTCGAGGTAGTCCGACGGCGGTTACCAACTCCCTTCTTGGCTTCTGTTGGTTCAGGTGTAGCTACACCCGGGCTGGGTGGGCTCTTTCCTAACACGGAGCTAGAACAGATTGGTTGCTCCATACTCTCAAGTCGCTCCTGCAAATATTAGCATCACACAAAAGGTACATTACAACACCATTTTTTTCTGCATGGTATATATAATATACATTATGCAGGTTTTACTGCTTTTGTATGGAGGTGAGTAGAAATAGTGTGGCTCAAGCACCTGTTTGGCGATTTCCTTTTTTCTCTTTTCCTCTCGTTTCTCCTCCTCTCTTCTTTGGATTTCAGCCATGATTTCTTTTTCCTACAAGGATGAAAATATCTGTCATCTTTTTCTTCTACAACTGCCGTCAGTAGTTCAGTTATTTGAGGAAAAATGAACAGGGTACATGATTTGTCATATCCTCAGTATTTACAAATTTAGGCGAGTAGATAAGTCATTTCTCTCTCTCTTAGTTCTTGGAGAAAAAAGCACTTTGTAACAAAAGTATTTTAATCTGTATTTTTGTTTGAGATTTGATAAACTAAATTGTAGAATGTCTGGTGACTTGACTATATATAAATCCATTACTCAATAATTAGATGATAAGATACTTTATTGCTCCCACAAGAGGAAATTGAAAGTTATTTGTTCATTGTGGAAGGCCCTGCCAAATCACAACTACATAACCACACAACAGCCCCTGATAATCCAATGAATGGCTTTTTGTCTCTCTTTCTAACCATCTCCTCTTCCTGCTTGCGCCGTTGGTCCATCCTCTGCTGCTCCTCCAGGTCTCGTTTCTCCTGTTGTTTCCGCTGGTTCTTCAGCATCTCCTCATGGAAAGAGCGTGACGGAGGCTTGTTGTGCTCACTCAAGAAGCCCTGGATATGGTCTGCTAGCTCGTAAATCATCACCTAGGTGGAGAGGCATTTGCGCAAGTTAACAGAAGTCTGTGTAAAATGTTGTGTGTGTTTCTTTGCATGTGTGTGTGTGTGTGTCCACCCTCACCTCTCCACACCGCACCTCTGCCAGCTTGGTGAGTTCATTCCGAAGGTTCTGGAGGTTTTCGTTTGAGAGACCTTTGGCATTCTTCAGCTCCAGCTCTGGAGGCCTGTCAGTGCCCAAGGATATTAGGTTACCAAGCAGGAATAAACACTGAGGTGACATTTAGAGCTCCACACTGGATCTCTGTACTGATTGTGCCTGGATTACCATCAGGCACGTGGGGCAGTGTCCCTAGGGCCCTAAAAAGCCAAAACATCTTTCCAGTGATTTTCTAATCATGTGGGCTCATGCGGATAATTCAGAATGTACCGTTTTCAGGCTGTAAACAGATTACAAAATCATTTAATTGAAAAATCTCAGTATTCATTTAGTTGTGTGACAGAGCTTTTGTGCATTCTTGACTCATTTTCTTAAAGCTGTACTGTACTGTATACAATGTGTTTCTGCAAGTTGTACAAAATGTGCTACTGGTTATATATTAGATCCAAAGTTTGGGAACAAACTGTTGTGGGAACAATTCAGTCAAATCTCTAAAATCTTGAAAATTAAACAATGTTTGTAATATGAGTAATATGATATGGAGTTCTTACTGAGCTTTGTGGTACAGAGTGGAAATGCAGCTAACTGACAGTGAGACAGGTGGAGGTTTGGGGCAGTTGGGACCCATTAAAGTACATTTTTGACTGGATCATTTATACAAGAACTTTGCCTGCATAAAATAATCTAATGGTGGAAAAATTCTGATTTGAAAGAAAACAACATTATGAGGCGGACCAGACATTCAATGCCAGCTTTCAGTACTTTCAGACAGTTGTTAATTATTGTCGCTACAGACTTATTTCAATCACAACCAAAAAAGTAGCACAACTCAAAGACACTTGACTGTCTGAAATATTTATCACCTTTTCCTTTTTCTCATGACATTTTTATGGGTTTTGCCAATTAGTAGATTAGGTTAGATTATTATATTAGATTACACTTTATTGAAAGATTCTTTTGAAGTCTTATGTCACAAGACAACTCTGTTTTACATATACAAGGGTTTTGTTGTTGTTGTTTTTTTAAAAAAGGGGGTTTTATGTTTCTGGTGTGAGTGTGAACTCTGTTTGGAAACTATAACTGTGAATGATTTCATATTCATAGATTCTCATTCATAGAAAGGCTTTTATTTAATTGTTACCACACTGTTTTATTTCCAACATGTCTTACTTATTTTATTTCTACTGTTAACTTACTTAAAGATCACCTCCAGACATGTATTAAAACATATAAAAAGACTCTTTTTGGAACAACACAGAGTCTATGAATATGCAAATATCTTTCATTTTAAAAGTTTACTACTTCACATAAGGTGTCTCCTCCTTCACTGTAAAGTCCATTCTCAGTGTTTGTGCAATGGAGGCTTCAAGTGTCCACAACACAGTTGTGTAAATTGAATACTGGACCAGGATTGGCTCCAAACTACTTGTGATGTCACAAATCACTTTCATAGGCCCCAGGCCCCCAGGAAGTGCACCAGGCTTTGAAGCCAATTTGACATTGTGGCCAAACCGTGTAATTACAACTTCTGGGTCCAACAGGGGCCTAAAAAGCATTTTTCCTGCACACAATCATGGGAAAATGAACAGCTGTAAAACAGTGAATACATTTTTCTGAGCATCACAACCTGCACAAAATGACTCATTTCACTATCAGAATTTGGTCCATTCAGTTCGATAACAGTTGGAAAGTCTAGAAGAGCCGCATGATTGCATTATTTTATCCCAATTCAGGTTAGCGGAGGGCTAAACCAGAAGTTAGACAGCTCGGCCAGCAGAAGTCTCTGGTGCGCATGCATTTGGGAGGCAGGATTAAAGGAAACTAGTGCGCTTGCTCGATGGGCCCCACAACACAGAAGATCATGCAGAAGCTGTGCGTAAGATCCAGGTAATTTTATACCCGGAGGAATAACTTTTTTGGATTGCTGCAACACTGAGCAACTTTCATAGGAATGAACTGGCCCTACCAACAACACTGCATCCAGTTCTCTTAATACATCCATGGTAGGCCCGCCCCTTAAAATCTGATTTTTAATGAGCACAGAGAAACTTTCCACTTTCAGCAGATGAATGTGAAAACAGTCTTTCAGTGTCAAACTCTGCACAAACATCATTCTGCACTGTGAAGCTCAAACATCCAACTGAAGGAACAAGAAGAAAAAGATATTTTCGAGTGGAGGGGGCCTTTAAATGTGTTAACCATGTGAAGCACTTTGTAACTTCGTTTTGAAAACTGTTGTATAAATAAAGTTTACTATTATTATCTTCATGCTTGAGAGATGCAGTGACAACACAGGTAAGTACTCACACGTCCGGGTATGTGGGTGGGCATTTGACCTGCAAGTCCACAGTGGCGTAGCACTCCTGACCATTGCTCAGCCCGTTGGGTCGCAGGCAGAGGTGCACCTCTGGAGGCCTTTTAACCTGAAAAGAGCAGATCATTCCTCGATTTGGTTGGGGTGATCACTTCAGCTTATTCCAAGTAATATTAGTGATAACTTTTACCGTTACCCATCATTAGCTCACTCTGCTAACAAAACACCCAGCTACCTTCCACGGATCCTTATTCCTGAGATCCTGGAAATCATCTCCAAAGATAGATGCCAGAGCCTCTAGTTCATTTTCCTGCTGGACTGCGTAGTCGTCTGTCCCATCTGTTGGAGTGTGCTGACTGCTCATTCTTCTGCCTGGCTTCTACATGGCAGTCCCCCTCTGCTGTCACGCTCACAGCAGCGTCAGGCGAGAAGGAGGAAAAGGATCCGGTCTGCTCAGCACGCTGGTCCGCCGCCGCCCACTCCGCTGCTCGGTCTGTTTGTAAACTCAAACTTGAGCAGATATAGAGTTCACTGCGGTCAACTACTCAGTATTCACTAACTTATCACACACATACGGCCATGCACGCAACATACGACCACAACAATCTGTAACTCGCGCATGGCTGTTGCGAGCTGCGTCGCAGGTGAAACGTCATCACGTTGCGTTCACAAAAATGGCCTCAAGAGGGCAGTAAGTATACTAAATTGATGCTAAGAGAAGACAGTTTTCATTTGGAAATGTTGCATTAAAAGTAGCAATTCAACACCATAACCAGTGGATAATAACTAAATACATTTTCTCAAGTACTGTACTTAAGTACAGTTTTGAGGTACTTGTACTTAACTTGAGTATTTCCATTTGATGCTACTTTATACTTCCACTCTACTACATTTCAGAGGGAAATATTGTACTTTTTACTCCACTACATTTATTAGACAGATTTAGTTCATTTTCATATGAAGATTTGACACAATGGATAATATAAGCTTTTAAAATACAACACATTGTTAAAGATAAAACGATGATGGTTTCCAACCTTTTTGGCTTTTGACGTCTTACAAAAAGCAGTGTGTAGTTGGGGTCACATTTCAGATGTCTATGAGTTGTTCACAGCTCCACCAAATAGTGACTTTTCCCTCTAAACTTCTCACATGACTTCATTTCAATAAATGTTCAAATGATCCAATATTTCACCAAAATTCAAAGATTAGAGAAAAAGTCCAAAAACTGAAAACAGATTTGTGTATCAGAACATTGTTTTTTCTTCTTTTCTCTCCCAGTAATCATCTCACGACCCCTCAGATATATCTGGTGACCCTTTGGAGGGGTCCGATCCCTAGGTTGGGAACCACTAGACTAAACTAGCTGACTGTATAAAGTAGTCGAAACTAACTCCACCTCCAGCAGCTACAACAGTAACATGCTGCTTACATACTGATGCTTCAGTATTAATAATCTAATGATGTCATATATAATATCAGCCAGAGGGATGAAACAAGTACTTTACTTAACTACATCAAGCTGATAATACTTATGTACTATTACTTAAGTAGGATTTTTCATGCAGGACCTTTACTTGCAATGGAGTATTTTTACATTGCTGTATTGGTACTTTTACTTAAATAAAGGATCTAAATACTTCTTCCACCACTGACCATAACACAACATATTACTTAAGTAAATACATTAAAGTATTGTTCGTAAAATGTACTTGAATTATAAAAGGTAAAAGTCCTTCATTCAGAATATCCCCTCTGAATGTTATACTATTATATATCATATTATTTCATTATTACGACTAATATATTCATATAAAAGTAGCATTAGTAAACTGACACAGATGTTTAGTCAGGCTTAAAATGCAACATGATGTAGTGAAAGACACTACCTCTGTGACCACTTCTGTGTGTGTGCGTGTGTGTGTGTGTGTGTGTGTGTGTGTGTGTGTGTGTGCGTGTGTGTGCGTGTGTGTGCGTGTGTGTGTGTGTGTGTGTGTGCGTGTGTGTGTGCTTGGGATGACGGGAGTCACTAGGAACTGCTGCAGCACTTAGGTGAGCGTGCTAGATAAAGATTTTCAATAACTTGTATAGGAAATGACTGCTGACTTAAAAGCAGTAACTTTATGGACTTTAGGATATCAGAGTGGATAACACATATTAGACATACTGCAATATTAAATCAGACATCTCAGTTGTATAACAGTTAGAAAACAGATGTATAGAAATTATGTTCCAAAAATGTGTTTTGTGGATTTTATTATAAAACCTTTCAATCTGTTATTAATTTATAATCTCCAAGCCTAAAACAAGATAACGCTGAGGACATTTTGAGGGGTATATAGACTGAGTAGTACTCCATGACTAGTAAATTGGCCTTTATGTGTCAAATTGGTAGAAGTTACCTTTAATACTCTCTGTTACATTTTTTATCTAGAAAGCTTCAGAATTTAATAGTGAACACTATCCCTCACTGTTGCTTGAAAAAAAGCTTGATCATGAATCACACCTCCCTTTCTCATGTATCAAAACAAAACTAATCCAATCTATTAAAGTCTTCTTTGTCATCCAAATAGCTATGCGATGCTTCAGCTGCATCCAGCTCCTATCTGTGGAGAGGAAATACAGCTATAAATAAGAGGCTCTATCTAGTGGAGCTGGAGCCGAAGAATGCTCTCACATACCTCCAGCTGTGATATAACCTCACAGAACTGCCGTTTTACATCAGTCTTTCTTACTTGACAGCCTGAATCAAAATATTTCCTTTATGGGCCAAGTACAAAAACTTCACGAATGGTGTTCCCTGAGACCAGACCATATATGATATTTTCTTTGGGAAACATGTTGTATGAATGAATAATAACTTGAATGTCCCTGCTGAGGTGAAAGTATTACCTCATAAGGTACAGTGTACATCAAGTAAAATATATGGTAAAGTGGGTGGCACAAATATGGAGCTCCTCTTTGCAAGCCAGTGACTCAGTAACCTCAGTGGCTGCTCATTACTGACTCCGTTTCTCACCATAACCCTACAAGGAGACAGCTGGGCCAATCAGGACAGAGCACTGACGCTGACAGGCCACTCAGAAAGCCAGATCAGAGACAGATCCCGGCTGGTATTACCATCAGCTGTTCCACACGTTGAGGAGGCTCAGTGCGCAAACCAGCAGCGTGGTTCACAGACATATACAAGGTTTTCATCTCCTTAACAAGACACCAGCGTCGCTGTCTTGACTGTGTCATCATAGTGGGCCTCCTAGGTGGCTGTGTGTGTAGTCAAGGGATATGAGAGGCGTGTCCCTACTTGCTGTAAAGTAGCACTTTATGGATCAGAATAACTGAAAATACAGTATTTTAAAACACTGATTACATGATATTCTCACTAAGTCTTGGTTTTGATATGCATGTATAATTTCAGGACAATAAAGACATTAACACATGCAAGTACGCTGAAGGTATATTATATACATTTCATAAAGTTCATGAAATATACACACATATTTGAAATGCAGATTACTCTTAATGTTACTTTCAGAAACTGTGTTAATATATATGTTATTATAATATATTAAATAATAAAATAAATGATCAGAATGGACACTTGAATGGATGCTTGATCTGATTAGGTCCCCCTCCTTCCTTTTTTGTTCAGACCTACCACAAGTACACCATAATGTTATCTTTATGAACTTTTTATTCCCTACCAACATTTAATTTAAAGCCTGTCAGTCAAATGATTTCATTATAAAGCAGTCTCATCCTTCTATGTAAAACACACTTTCCTCGGGTTGTTGATTTTAGCTGGCAGCTCTTATTTGGACTTGTGTGAACTCTTAGCCCCACCCCTGGTCCCCAGACCTAGCCTGGGTCTTATTTAAGGGGCTCCTCTCACCCTCAGCCTTTGTCCCAGTGGAAGCATCCGTATACAAGTGCACCTTGGTGAGTACATTTCACATGCTTGTTTCATTGAGGAAATCTGTGTCATTTGTGTTATTAGCTTTATGAATTCCAGTAGTTGTACTTTGAACTGATGATACTTAGAGCATTAAATGGATGATGTAACTTCAGCTAAGTAATGGTTTTCACCATAAGTGGATGTTTATTGTGGATGGATTGCCTTTAGATGCAGAAATTAACACTGTAATAAGATAATGAGATGTGAGCAATATGGAAAGTTTTGTGGGAAAGCAAAGATAAGACTGTATACTTTCTCATTCAAGTGAATGGGAAGGTGTGTCCAAACTTTTGACTGGTATTGTATATCTCTAATTTACTATATGGATGTATTACTGTACTTGGAATAGTGCACATAAGTTGTGAAGAGGTTTGCCAAATGTACTTATGCTACAATGAATGAAGTTAATTGGAAGCAGGGGCATGGAGCCATGTAGTAAAACAAAAGTGTCACAGGGTGGTGATAGATAGGTGCTGGCCTGGCTCTGACTGAGACTAGCTCTCACAGACCTGAAATAGCAGGAGATCCAAGTGTCACTTGTTTCACCCTGTTAAGCACAGCGGGGGTGCTCAGCTGAAAATAGATCGCAGGTCTCTCTGTTATGCCCCTTTTTGGTGCTACCTTAGTAGCTATGATGTCCCAGGAACAATCATAGCTGTAGAGATATGGTATCAGTAGTTGTACAACAAAGTTAGGACCAAAATAGCATCCAAAGGCATGTCTAATTAGTACTCTTGATAGCACCCATTGAGGTGGGTTGTATTAGTGTTTGCAAGTGATAATAACTATAGAACAGTTATGAGATAGTGCTGACAGGTCTACAAAGTCACACTGGAAGACACCTAATACATATATCAATCATACGAGTGATTGATTTATCATATCATAGACTTTCTAGATATAGCAGGTCGAGTCACTTCATCACATCATCAACCTCTTCAGTGATAAAGTGCCTGTGATTGTTCAGTTATAGCAGGCCTTTATGCTATGCATCCTATGACAGGCAGTTTAGACAGCTGCCCCTAACACCCTGCCTAATCCTTCTCTCCTCCTTGTGCTTCCACACTGCCACTCCCACAAATTTTAGACCACCCCAGTAAAGCCTAATCATGTGTGACGACGATGAGACTACCGCCCTCGTGTGCGACAACGGCTCTGGCTTGGTCAAGGCTGGATTTGCCGGAGATGACGCTCCCCGTGCTGTCTTCCCCTCCATTGTTGGAAGGCCCCGCCACCAGGTACGCTTTAATTTGTCCACCATTGGTGCCCATTAAATATTATCTTGTGTGATAAGAGTTAAAAATTAAGAGTACCTTATTCCTATGTCTTATATTCCTCTCATGCTTCCTCTCTCAGGGTGTGATGGTGGGTATGGGTCAGAAGGACAGCTATGTAGGTGATGAGGCCCAGAGCAAGAGGGGTATCCTGACCCTGAAGTACCCCATCGAGCATGGCATCATCACCAACTGGGATGATATGGAGAAGGTGTGTGTGTGTGTTGACAGTGTTGACTCATTTACAACATTCATGGCAGCTGACCTACCACACCCTTGAGAATTCACAGGCTTGACACCATCATAAAAAGCTGCCTGTTTTTAGAATTGGTGCTTTATTTAGAACACCTTCTTGTTGTTTATTCAGCCAAGACTTGTCTCAGCCCTAACATCAGCTGTTCTTTTTCCCATCAGATCTGGCACCACACCTTTTACAATGAGCTGCGTGTGGCCCCCGAGGAGCACCCCACCCTGCTCACTGAAGCCCCCCTGAACCCTAAGGCCAACAGGGAGAAGATGACCCAGGTACTTTATAGTCACTGCTCTCCACCAGGTGTTTTAGTTGTTCTTGGTTTGAAACAAATCTTTGACATTCTGCTCGCTTTTTCTTGCAGATCATGTTTGAGACCTTCAACGTTCCTGCCATGTATGTGGCCATTCAGGCTGTGCTGTCCCTGTACGCCTCTGGCCGTACCACTGGTTAGTACACTGCGGCTTTGTAACATGAACTTGATTTAGTCTGCAATTAGTTATGCAATGGCCTACCTAAAATTGTGCAGATCCAGTACTTATGTATGAAACTGAAGTGCGAGGGAGAAACACTGTTGTATATTCACACTCTAAGGGTGTGTGTCATCTGTAAAGATTCTTGTCTTGTTGTCAAGGAGAGGTGTTAATCCCTCTCAGGCAGGGTGTGTGCCCCGTGATGTTAGCAGCATTATATAGCTCATTATGTGACACATGCTTGAAGAGGGCAGATTTTTATTTGGCTGCCAATACTCCCCTTCACAGGCATGTATAGCTGACTAACTGCGGGTCTTTACTGCTTGCTAAAGGTATCGTGCTGGACTCTGGTGATGGTGTGACCCACAATGTGCCCATCTATGAGGGTTATGCTCTGCCACACGCCATCATGCGTCTGGATCTGGCCGGTCGTGACCTGACCGACTACCTGATGAAGATCCTGACTGAGCGTGGCTACTCTTTCGTCACAACTGGTAAATCTATGTAATCATGGTTAATTACTTTAATTTGTGTATGAGAGGTGCACTAGTGTTGTTTAACAATACTTGAACTTTCTGCTCCTCAGCTGAGCGTGAGATTGTGCGTGACATCAAGGAAAAGCTGTGCTATGTGGCTCTTGACTTCGAGAATGAGATGGCCACCGCTGCCTCTTCTTCCTCCCTGGAAAAGAGCTATGAGCTGCCCGATGGTCAGGTTATCACCATTGGTAATGAGCGTTTCCGTTGCCCAGAGACCCTGTTCCAGCCCTCTTTCATTGGTGAGTCATGCTCATCACTTTGTCAGCATGTTGCATTTGTTTTTTGGAGAATGTAAGACATCCAGTATTTTGTCTCTGTTACAAAACTTTTGTGCTTGTCACGTTCCAGGCATGGAGTCTGCTGGTATCCATGAGACCGCCTACAACAGCATCATGAAATGTGATATTGACATCCGTAAGGACCTTTATGCCAACAATGTGTTGTCTGGTGGTACCACCATGTACCCTGGTATTGCTGACCGTATGCAGAAAGAGATTACAGCTCTGGCCCCAAGCACCATGAAGATCAAGGTGAGAGAACTGCAAAGGTTTTTAATTTTCAATTTGACTGGCAAAGTGACTAAACACTCAATAAAACTTGAATGTTGTTTATTCTCTCCCTAGATCATTGCTCCACCTGAGAGGAAGTACTCCGTCTGGATCGGTGGCTCCATCCTGGCTTCCTTGTCCACCTTCCAGCAGATGTGGATCAGCAAGCAGGAATACGATGAGGCCGGCCCCTCCATTGTCCACAGGAAATGCTTCTAAACACACAACCAACCTCCTTTGTCCATGCATTTGTACGTTGTTGTCTCCTGTATATATATGTTTATGTTCTGTTGTAATAAAGATAAGCCCTTGTGAGAGTATCTGTTGTACTGTGTTATTAAAGAATTTGCAGTGTGAGTAGGAAAAAATGGGGCATTTGAGCTGTACCTGGAAGTGATAATGCAAGGACCTGCTCCAAGAAGAAACTTCATAAGCTGGGAAAATTTTGTTGAGTAAACCCGGAACAAAAGATTAAAGTGGAGAAACGTGATTAGTGCAAGACAACAGTATCATTTTCAACCCCCATCCATTGGTTTCAGACATGTACAGTCCATGAAACAGTTGTTACAATCAACATAAAAAATGTTATGTTGCATGTTATTGTTATTCAGAAATAACATCACTGTAAAACATGCAATACTTAATGCAGCTGATAAACTTTCAACAAGAAGTCATTGCTTTAATCAAAAATTAAGCTAGTGTGCCAGAAAATAGATGTTGGTAGTCTCTTGTGTGTAGATATTGCCAGTTTTCAAAACTCACCCAGAGAGAAAAAGTCCTTTTCCACTGGTAGATTTCCTTAAACGTTCCTGTGGTCCTGTGGCTTACAGCAATGCAAATACACAGCATATTGAGGCACACTGTCATTAAGTATATCAGACCATGACAGTATAATATGTGCATATGCCACAGAGCCTGTGTATCATGTAAATCTGACTTTGCATTACATGTAATACATATCTTAAAGGATGATCAAGAATTTGCAGAAACAGTAATGGGACTTTCACGTAATGGTTGAAGACAGAAGTTTAAACAAAAACTGAACAAATACGTCCATTTTCTTAATTTCCCTGTTCTCTAAGGTGCTAAAGATCACAACAAATAAAGATAGATAAAGTAGTTACACCCATTAATAATATGAGCAGCGGAGGGCTTGAAGCCAAAGAAATTAGACCACTTTGTGTACAGAGGATCTGATGCAAGCCATCATGTCTTCATGGATGGGTATGTTGTGAAACACAGTGTTATTATCATTTATTTCATTTCATCAATTGCTTCATAGTAAGTAGTGTTGCAACAATTTCATCTCTTGGCCCTGGTACGTATTATGATTCACCGTGGTCTTTTTCTATTTTTTCAGTTCTCAAACAGTGTTTTCAAAAGCCAGAGGACTGCATTTGTTTTACATTTAATGCCATATGCACACACATACACACACACACACACACACACACACAGGCCATACATAATGTGCTATAAGTGCAGGCTCAGAGAAAATTCCAAGTAAAATCCAAGTATGTTTACACATACAAGGAATTTTACTCCTGTTCAGTGGCTTTTTGTGTACTTATACAGAATAACAACACAACAATCCTCAGAAACATACACAAGGAACGACTATATACAGGTGAAACCGTTTCTGTGAACTGTAAACAGGATACTAATAGTGCAAAGAAGTGAAGAGTACACGGAGCGCTGAGATAAATATATAAAAACTTAATTAAATATGGGCGTTTACGCATCACAAGGTATGTAACACGTACAGATGAAGCTTTGTGTTTTTTCCCTTGAAAAGGTGAAGGTGCAATTGTTATTTAAACAGGGTCAGCCGGCCAAAAATAAAACTTTCGACTTAACGCTCATCTGGCCCAACAGAAACCGCCCCGCCCAGTGAGGCTGCCCTGGGTAATACAACACTCGCCCCTCATGAATGTTATTCGAACCGCTTCCAGCCAATCACAGCGTAGAGCGTAGCTGGCCGCCGCAGTTTGAATGCTCTGCGGAAACAGCTTCGCAACCGACAGGAGGAGAGAACCGCTAGCACAATGCAGTTAGCTAGCTAATTAAGGAAATCCGGCGTAATTCAAACAGTTAGCTGTTTGAGAAGAGGTAAACGCTCATTTTAAGTTGTGTGACAATTTTGTTTTTGAGCGAGACTTGCTGGCTAGCTAACTGCATTGAAACTGAAGCATGAAGCTCGCTATTAGAAAGGCTCTCCGTGTGTAACGTTAGCTTCGTCAAGTCGGTAAAGACAGTCCTTGGAGCTGAATAGCTTGGTGATTTACGTTTGAGATTACATTTAGTAGACGAGTGTGTTGAATACGCATTTTGTGTGTCGTTAAAATACACACGAGGATGAGTTAGCAATCAGACGCGTAGACAAAGTGAGGAAGTTAGAAAGTGTCCGTTTGCTTACGTTAGGTCCTGGCTGAACGTCTTGTTGCAACGTTTATTTTAAAGTAACGTTACAAGGTAAAAATATGGAGAGAAATGTGATGCGTCTGGTGGCTGTGCAACACCTCCGCACAGCGTACGGGATCAAGACAAAGAACTGGAACAAAAACAAAGCAGCCAGCTGTAAGTCAACAGCAAGCAACTCGGTAAGTTAAAAAAAAAATCAGTTACCAATGTCTATTATGTTTTACTTGCATTTTATTTGCAGTGACTGAATCTTTGGACTTCTGGACAATCTGTTATGGAAGAGCACGAAATAGCAAGTTCATAGTATCATCCATGGACATACTATTGTTTAGGCAATTGAATGTAATTTGCATATTACTGAAAGCACTTTGAGACCCATTTGTTCGCTAGCTGTTGTCACCCATGTCAGTCTCTGCAGATGCTTTGTGTGGCTGTTCCCGTGATTATTCACACTATAAACTTCTTTACCAGCAACTGAAAGCCAAGTCCAACCAGACACAAAAAAGCCAAAGTTTTCTTGTAAATCTTGATGGAAAGTTGCTGTGATGTTGTTGGACATTTTGCCAATATAGACTTGTAATTTTCAGGAGCACAATAACATCTATTAAACAGGCTTAACTGAACCTAATGTAAGTAAATCTGAAAATGACCGCAGATGGCCCTTTTTCGTCTTGTGTCTTGTAATGGCCTCACAGGAGTCACAAGGTTTGCTGTATGAGACTGTGACTTTTCAAATTAACATCACACTTCTCCATTTGTTGGTCATGCCTTAAAATGTCACAAACATCAGCTCAAACTTGAGTGTGATGAAATCAAGAACTGACATGAAGAAATTCTAGTATACTCAAGAGGACAAGAGACAAATTGTTGACGTTAAAGACTTAATTTGTCTCAAACATAGGAATGTTTGGCAGCCATCAAACTATGATCAAGAGAAATTGAAACTAAAAGACCTTTCTCTGACTCAAATTTTTTAATCAATATGATTAAAAAGTACATAGTGCATCCAAAACTTTGGCAAATATGAGGGCTGTGATGCTGCTTTTAGGTTATTCGTAACTTAACAGCTGATTGTCCTTGTAAAAAAAAAAATCTGTTATTTCATATATTTTATTGTTTGATTGTTCCCCCAGGTTAAGGTCTTCGGGGTCCCTTTGGAGAGCTTACCGTACTATAATATGGAATACGGAAGCGTGCCAAGGCAAGTCGACATGTTCATTCACATGTACTTATGTTGACATTTGGAAAGTTGTTTCTTGTTTTTTGTACATTATATGTTGACATTTCACTGCCTTTCTAGATTTCTGGTTGACGCATGTATGAAACTGCTGGCACATGTCGACACAGAGGGCCTGTTCAGAAAATCAGGCTCTGTCGTCCGCCTGAAAGCGCTCAGGGTGAGTGATGGCTGAAGTTGACCTTGCTTTCACTGAGGGATCTTGACCCTGGGAATTGTCTAACACAACAGAGCTGTGTTTTGTCTGACCAGGCAAAGCTGGATGCAGGTGAGGAGTGCCTATCAACTGCGCTTCCCTGTGATGTGGCCGGTCTAGTGAAGCAGTTCTTCAGGGAGCTGCCAGAGCCAGCGTTACCCACGGAGCTGCAAGAGGCCTTCCTCAAGGCCCAGCAGCTCCCCACCGAGGAGGAGAGGACCTCTGCCACCATGCTGCTGTCTTGTGTACTGCCCGACAGAAACCTAAACGTCCTGCGTCACTTTTTCGACTTCCTTCACAATGTGTCTAAGAGGTGCCATAATTATATTTAGTTGGTTTACTTAATTGTTACATTTAACATCTTTTTCTCTGTGGATTATCTACAAACATACATTTAACACTAAAGATTGATTTTGTCAGTCTTCTTACTTTTGGCTTCATATACTTCTATTTTTCTTTTTCTTTGCTTGCAGGAGTGCAGAGAACAAGATGGATAGCAGTAACTTGTCTCTAATCTTGGCTCCCAATCTCCTTCACTCTGGAGACGGTACAGAGAAGATGAACGCCAACACAGAGAAACGCCTCAAATTGCAGGCAGCTGTAGTACACTGCTTCATAGAGCATGCCCACAACTTTGGTATGACTTCACCCCTCACCTGTCTTTCATCTTAGTGTCAATCTGCACTGTGTCTTTTTAGGACTAACTGGTTTGCTTTGTCTGTGTGTGTGACAGGTGTGTTACCACAGTTCCTTCTAGAGAAGGTTCCAGCCATGATGGGCTGTGAGGCGGGGGTTCTGTCCCCTACTCATGATGAACTCAAGGAGCTGGACTTTAACTCGGGGTTGAAGAGGAGACACAGATACAGTCTCGGAGGTAAGACGAAATCATCAGAGATTTAATTTCTTGGTGAAAGCTGCAACATACAGTTTCAGGCAAATTGGTCACAAGACCACACACTGATTAATAACATAAAACTGCCCTTTTACCGCAAAGTTATCCACTTTGAATATTTATCACTATTGAAATCCATTGTAGCCTTTGTGAGTCAAAGCTGACTGCACTATCAAATTTCTATAAGGGAGACTTAAACCTTTTTTGCAGCCTTTCAAGCCTACAGGGAGTTATTATGTGATCAATATATTTTGTGCAGAATATCACTTTAACCCACAGCACATGCTGGAAACAAGTAATTCAGGAATAAGTAGCAATACAAGGACTTACAATTTCATAAATGTCTGATTTGTCCTAAAGCAAAGGTGTTAAGGGAGGGAGAGCAGACTCGCATATGAACACACAGCAAAGATTGAAGTCAAATCTCTTGCTGGCCAGATAAATTCTAGTGGCACTGAAAATATTCAGTGACCCAGCACAGGTTTTTGTTTATTAATTCAAGTAGAACAGAGCCCCCGTGTTGTAGTTATAAAGAAATCATGTGATTTTTGAAGCAGATTCCGTCAGAAAATACTGTTTTTAAATGCTTTGGTTTATCTCGCATTTCAGATATGGTCAATGGTGCTCTGAATAAAATAAAAACTAATAGAACTCCCACAAATGCCACCCAAACAGACAGTCTTGGTAGGTAATATGGTCAGATGAGGTTATGTTGCTTGTCATGTAGCATGACCACCTGCGATGCATATGAAACAAGGAGCTTCCTATTCTTTGAGCAGAAATCCAACTCTTTATTGCAATTCATATCTGAATTTCCAATATGCTTCTATTGATTCACCTTTGGCTTGATAATGAATAAGTTTGATCTGAATAATATGCCTGTCTTAATTTGCTTTTATTTTATTCGTTTGCCTGCCTGCCTGTCTTCTGCATGGATCATCCTCCACACATTCCAGCGCTTTGGTTCAGAATTATCTTTGGAAGTTTTCAAATAATAAAAATGGAAATCACACACACTCAAATAAATTAATTCTTTTGTGATTTTTGCCAGTCTTTTCTTCTGCAACTCCTGTGATTGCAACACCAAACTCCAAGCGAAAACTTCCTTTGGAATCTGGTCACTCTTTTGGATTCTCAAACAAGAAACGTAGATCTGTCAAAAAGAACCTTGGGATAGAATTACTTCCCAATACTTTGTTCAACGGGACCTCTACTCCTGGATCAGGTATTCATGATTGTTTGAACAGGCATCAACTATTCTGCTGTCTCTAAAGTTTGTGCTTAATTTTGGTTGTTTTTTCCTTTTTATATATTCTAGCTTACAGTGCTTCAGGGGTCTTGGACTCTTCCCAAAGTACCCTGTCCTCAGCAGGGAGGTCTAGAAGGCAATCAGCTACTTCTGTAAGGAGGAAGAGCCGACGACTTAGCAACAGACATGTGGTCAACAGGTATGCACCTTCTTGGTCTTCCAGTTATCATTCAAACACTAATTTAGACAAAGTGAAGTCATAAAATGTATTTAGCCACACAGCCATGTATTTTCCACTTGCCCTGCATTTTGTGTTTAGTAGATTCAGCTCTTCCTAAAGAGAGAGAAGAGTTTATAAAATATGAACCTCAGAGCTGCATGGCATTCTTGGCTTATTTCACATTGATAATTGTTTGAATTTATATCCTTTTCCAGGGTTGAATCTGGAAGGGCTGGCTGCTTTTCTCCTAAAGTCAGCAAAAAAGAAGCCCCGCGCAAGTCTCTGCGCTTGCGTTTTAGCCTGGGGAAGAGCAGCAAAGACGCTGTAAGTGTGGTTGCCAGATAGACTTCACATTTCATTTTCAGCGGTTTACAGAAACGGTGAAAGATTGTATTAATCAAGTGCATTCAAATCAGATAACACATTTGCACATGGGGTGTGATGTTGAGGTAAATTGTTGCACAGCAGCACTTTTAATTGTGTGACATTCTAAGTTTACTTTTAACATATTTTTAACTAATGCATGCGTGGTTTTAAGAAGAACCTGGATTGTTTTTTTTTCACTACCTTTTTACTTTATTTGTGATGTTAAAAAATAAATTGTGCTCTTACCTGTATGGTCAAAGCCATAGGATATTTCTTATGTCCAGTTTCCAGTGTTTTACTATGTTAAGCACTCAGGTGAAAGAATGGTAGTATATACCAGACGGTATATGCAGAAAATATATTGTAACCTGTTTTTTTGGTACGTTGGGTGAAAGGTTTATGGTGCATAACTTTTTAATGCTCTATAGTTATGTGTATATTCTTGACTTAATAAAAAGTTGCTGACCAACAAATCCAGTATCTTGTTTCTTCTGAGTGATTTTTATCATCCTCTGAAGAACTAACCACAAAAGTCATGAAATTAACATATTAATGTTACATTTTGGGTAACATCTATGGGGTTCTTTTTAACAAAATAATACTAAAGCTTAATCCTCTTTGAAGTTTCTTTCATCTTTCATTTCTCATTCCATGCTGGTGATAAAGGGATCTGAGTCCATTGGCTGGCGACTCGCCACTCAGGAGAGCACCACCAGTTTTCGTTTCACCAAAGAGATAGAGTTCAGCCCAGCAGCTCTGCCTAGAAACACTGAATCCAAGAGTGAGTACCAATTGGAGGGGGAAAAAAAGATCTAAATAGTCTCCTAAGCACTTTTTTTTATATATCTCAGTGTAATGTTGCAAATTGTAATACCTGCTGCTCTCCGACTTTTATAGATTCTAAGTACATCAGCAAGTCTGAAGACAACTTGCTGACCCCCCAATGTGACTCAAGTGCCCACCGGACCTCATGGAGCGGGGAGACCCCTGTGGGAACGCAGGCTTTCAGCGGAGGATCCTTCACAGATACACCCATGAATATGTGCCTAAAGAGCAACTACCTGTCTGAGCCTGCCATCACCGTATCAAAGCCCCCAGCGGTGTCCAGCCTCCCCAAGAAGCTGTGTTGTGCTTCCAGTGCCGAGAGCCTAGAGAGTGAGAGCTCCATCATTGAAGCCCCAAGCCAAACCAGATCAACTCTGCTGAAAATCAAGAGTGCTTTCACAGAATCGGGCAGTGACCTCCAGGCTGTTATACAGGACTCCTCCACTGGAGGGACCTTGACAAAACCATCAGACAGCATCCTGCTCCCTCCACCAGAGACTCCTGCAGCCAAAGTTCTGTCTGAGGACACAGAGGCATCCAGCTGCCCAACTCAACAGAGCTTCCTGGCTAAAGAACAAAACATTACGTTTGGACAGATTGAAATAGCCGCTTTGTCTCCTTTGCATATTGATAGTGTAGTTTTTGGGTCTGGTGTGTATTCCAGTCCAGCAGTAAAGGCCAATGAAGGTTCTTTTTGTGCTGCTGCTGTCAGTGATCATGAGAGCTCCATGTTAGGAGAAAGTGAGGAGATGGCGGAGCAGGTGAACTGCAGCAAGTTGATTGATGCTCTGGACATCCAGAGTCCTGCTCACTTCAAACTAAGTCTCCCTTCTGGGCTGCAGTCCACTCCATACAAGCCAGGTCTTGAACTCAACCATGAGCATGGCACACCTTCTAGAGTTGGTACTACAGTCAGTACGGTACATGAAAATCATGAGTCTTCCCCAGAGATTGGTACCAAAGTCCAAAACCAGCAACCCCTCTCACCACACAGTCTGGAAACCGAAAAGCCCCGAGTGGCCGACCACATTCAACACTTCAATAAGCTCACCCTTCACTCTCCCAGTGCCTCCAAGGCCCAATATGCCAGGTCACCGCTCAGGTTCCAGCGCACCCCCGTGCGTCAGGCAGTCCGCAGGATCAACTCTCTTCTAGGAGAGGGCAGGAGACCCACTCGACATCTGAGACTCACCTCCAGCAGCCAGAGTGGTCAGGTGGTGAAGGCAGTGAGCCTGGAGAGCGGCCTCTCTCCTCACCCTCAGCTTCAGCCGTATCAGGGAGAGGCACAAGCGGGACTGTCGAACAGCATTTGTCCCATAAAGAAACCACCTCCAGTCCCTCCCAAAAAGCCAAGCACCTTGGCCCGTAAATCCATGGTCTGTGCTCTAGGCGATGTGACCAACAAGGTCCAACCTAAGACCAAAGTGGACTCTGATCCATCAGGAGCTCAGAAGCCTCGTGTGCAGCAGGTAGCAGAGAAGGACATGCACCACTACAGAGGTTCACCTAGACACCCTCTCAACCAAGTACGGCTGCTGTCTGCTACCAAGCCTGTAGATTTATAGTTGATACTCTTTATGCCTTATTGTTTCCTCCTTACTATGCAGGTCTCTGTCTGATAAAAGTACATATCATTAAACCTTCCAATTTATATTATCCATATTGCAGGGGTTTTAATTTATTTTAAGCTGTAGTAGGTGCTGTTTGTGTTGTGTTAGGTTCTTAATGAGAGATGTTCATATGCCTTACATTTGTTTTACTCTAGTAAGACAAGTTTTAGATGTTTTTGAAACATTTCAGCCTAAAAGATTATTTCAAGTAGAGTTTAGATTGTAGTGTGCAGGGCAAATTATGTGATATGTGATTGATGGTATGACTGGAAATGTTTAGTTAAAGTCTTAACGCTTCTATTTATGCATTTTATAGCTAATCCTTAGGTAGATGTTTTTTGTTTTGTTTTTTTGTTTGTTTTTTTAAAAAAGAAAAAACGGTTTACTGAAGTTAAAGTTAATGCTGATTTTTCTAATACAGAATATTTTCTTACTGGTTTTGTCGTGCAGAAAGAAGAAAAAAAAAACGCACCTTTTTGTTGAAATTTATGGGGGTAAAAATGCCAAGCAGTATTGATCAAATCATCTGTCTATTGCAGTTCGTTAATTTCAAAACCATGAACCAGTAAAACGCTTTGCTATGTCAACCGATTCAGACAAATAAAATCAAACAGCATAAAAACGTTTCTGTTCAATTTTGTTCCTCTGGTCGCAGAAATGATTCTTATGCTATTAGTTGGAGTCACAAGGGGGAGTCATAGAGCCACTTCTCAGTCCACATGTCCAGTCAGACGCTGCTGCTCAGGACACTAACAGACTGTTTAGACTAACCTGTTGCGACATGTGGATTTATTGTATTATTTTGTAATGCGTTTGCATAATTTTTAAAGCAGTGAAACAATAGTAATATCAACATTTCTTTAAAAATAGTTGTTTGTGTTGGACTGGAAGTGATATGCATCTCTTGAGATATCTTCATAAGATAAATATTTAATTTCTGCTTAGTGTCAAATCAAATCTGATCAGCGGCCAGCATTGGAAAATAAACTGTACTAAGCTGATTCATTGTGCTGAACACATCACGTCAACCGGTTTTTAAAAGTTACGGTGTCATGAAAAAGTTAAACGACTTGTATAGTTTTCATCTTGTAAAGAAGCTGAATAGCTGCCAGTGATCGGATGAAGCTCAAAATTATTCCGCGAGATTTATTGTCCACAGCCTGACAGTTTGGAGACTCGCATGCGATTCATGTCTAGAAGGACTGATTTGACTTTCACAAAAGGTTTAGTTAAAATCGTCATGTTACTGCAGCAGCTTGTTGTTATCAGTACGGTGATGCTTCTTTCCTCTGGTTTTGATGCTTCATCTTTAGGTGTTGCGTTATGATATAAATGTCGCTGGGTTGAGGCCTACAGTATATTTGAAGCAGATGGTTTACGGTGTAAGAAGATGATGCGATGTTAGATCACCAAATGTTCACCTTTGTGAAACAATAGTCATCAGTATGTACTGGAAATGTGCTGGGTAAATCCAGTAACAGCTAATGGGGTTGAATTAAGCCCATAATTAAGATCTAGCGTCTTTTGCCAGTTGGCCTGAACAGTTTGATACGTAGTGGATGCTGGAGAGGCCTGTCTTATTTTCCACAATATCAGGGCTGAAAATGTGACTTTTCTCAACATAGGAAACAAGTTTTTCAGTTTATCTAACTTACATGGTGAAGTTAAATGAAAGGGGAAAATGGACCTACAGTAAGACAAATGAAAGTTAATAAAACACACTGATTTTGATTTAAAGGCCGGAAAATGGAATTAACTATTTGCATAATTCTTTCAGAAATTGGGGGCAAGAGTAGGCTAAATAAAAGTTGGTTGAGGACACATAAATAATTAAGTGAAAGGCTATATTGGCTATTAAGTGGAATATTGTAGCAGCTGCACTGCTGAAACCATCGCTCTTTTGTTTGTTTTTATTAAATATATTATGCTTAAACAAATAAAACCTAAGTGCAGATTACATTGAACGTCCAGGTATCATTAAAAAATTTCGAGGAAACCAATAGTGAATCCATTAAACAGGTTTTATTCACCAATGACGCATTATCTCTAGTATCTGGCTTTCTATAATGAGCTTTTATTGCCTTTATTCTACTTTGTAATGCCCTTTATGTTGAGCATCCACATGTTTTACTGTAATGCGATAGTCAGCTTTTCTATTTGAGTTCGTTCTTAGATGCATGTATGTTTGTAATTTGCTTAAGGACCTTGAACGCCTCCCTTCAATTTTAATATTTAGATATTTTACATGTTATTTTCATTATCCTCCTTTGAATAAAAAATATCAACTTTTTTGGGTACTTTCCCCATGTGCGCAGAAACTGCAGGCTTATACGCACTCAGCTCGTCTCCTCCTCCCCTCCTGCCCTCGCTGTTCTCGGTTGTCTGTTTTCTTGAAGTGGGTTCAGGGGAAGTGTTGAGGGGGCGGATAGTTTTGATTTTCTCTACATCGTGCTTAGCCAATAATGTAGAGGGAACTGTTGTGCACATCTCAGCTGGCAGACATTTAAAAGGGAGACAGTCCGGCGCTGGAGCAATTTGTATTAAACCCCCTGGCCCCTGTCTATGGAGTGGTTAGTCTCCCACCCATCCAGAGTCCCACCAGTGTGCAGTCGACAGTAGTAGGTGTCTATCACCTCGGAAGGTGCCACAGAAGACTGACAAGATCAGATCATCGCACTTGAAGCTGTGGAGGCTCGCAGGTAAGTTAATTTTCAATATTTCTGATCATAACATCCACGTGTAACGTCTTCCTCCACTTATTACTTAACTTCATTCGGTTTATGGCTCATGAAAATGCCAAACCACATGTTTGTGTGCATGTGTGAGTTAATGGAACACATAAGACTGTTTGTGCTTAAATCTGGTGGCAATCCATTGCGTAATGGTGAACGTATGGCAACACAATACACGAGACATTACATTTCTCACTCAGATATTTAGACTGATGTAATTAAATCGTAGTTTAAGCTCTTGAGTTTCGTTTTGCGTGCAGCTGACAAACGCATCCTCTATCTGTGCGTTTTTACGCAGCGTAAAAGCTTTGACAGCTGTGCGTAATCCGTCCAGAGTTGAAACGGTGTAGGTGATTAATATTTTTTTCCTCTCCCTAAGGATGGCCAACTCGACGCGTATCTTCTGCAGTATGGTTTTCATCATTGGGTTGCTCTCCTCTCCCGTGGATTCAAAAAGAAACCGAAGTTCACAAGGCGCCATTCCTCATCCTGACAAAAGCAACCCAAACGAATCGGAGCAGCAACCGCAGCCTCCGCAGGCGGGCTCCGGGTCTCGGCAGAGGCAGGGCTCATCCTCACCAGCCGACGAGGTGCTGGAGTCCAGCCAGGAAGCTTTACATGTGACGGAGCGCCAGTATTTGAAACGGGACTGGTGCAAGACGCAGCCCCTCAAACAGACCATCCACGAGGAGGGCTGCCTCAGTCGCACCATCATCAACCGCTTCTGTTACGGACAGTGCAACTCCTTCTACATCCCCAGGCACATCCGCAGGGAGGAGGGTGCCTTCCAGTCCTGTTCGTTTTGCAAACCGAAGCGTTTTACCACTATGACGTTTACTTTGAACTGTCCGGACCAGCAGCCACCCACAAAGAAGAAACGCATCCAGCGCGTCAAACAGTGCCGCTGCATATCAATAGACCTGGACTAGTCAAAAGACGAGCATAATGGGTTGTGAGTGTGTGTTTGTGTGTGTGTTTGTTTCTTCATATTCTTCTGCTTCATCGACAGGATTGTTGGGAGAAAAGAAGAAAGGCTGTCACACAGCCAAGAACACGTGCCTGTCTCCAGTAGGAGATGTGCTTCACATACGATGACATCTAGGCTTCCTACTATGAATCTCTCTTCTTGCACAATGTGTGAACAATTATGGACATGCAACTTATAAACAGACGTTGAACTGCATCGAACATTTTACTCATCACTAATTTGCCAATTTTGAAAACAAGCATCACTGCACGGGAACGTTGACTTGGAATGGGCACGTTTTACGCACGGCTTTCTCACCCCAATAGGACAGCATAATCCCGGTTTATTTAATAAACCAGTAACTCACAATTCAAAACACTCATTGCGTGACAGGAGAACATTCCTGTCCGACTTTGTATTTTTTATGTGTTTATATGTGTTTGTTAAACTGGATGTTTCCACTGTGTGGAATTTGGATGGATGAGTGGCGATATTTGTAAATGGAAAATGTGATTTTATTTCGACATTTCAAGAATCTTTCAAGGTTAACCTAATTGATTTCTGTGAATTTCGAAGATTTCTCTTTTTGTAAATTGGGTGCCTACTCAAATGTAGAGACACTAGGCTTCTTTGTTTAGTTAAAAAACGTGACAATGTACAGCGGTGGTTTAGACACTATCGAGATGTAGAGCCGTATTTGATGTAACCGGTTTGTTTATTCCTTGGATTAAATTATCCACGAAAACATAAAATAAACGGATGCTGGCATATTGTGCGCATTATTTGAACATTTACACCCAAACTTGGAGGTTTATTTTAATCATCTCTACATCATCTGCTGCTCTCCTACTGCGTGGAGTCAGCATCTTGGAACACATTTCATCGTAAAGTAGTCAGTTTTATGGGAAAAGATGCGGTTACCTGCTGCAATTATGTCTTGAAATGATGTCATTTGACTTCACTATATTTTGTTACATGGCTCGCAAATCTGTCGGGTGGCTGAAAAAAAAAGGGGGGGGGGGAGTGCGTTGTTCAAGTGCAAATGATGAGGGATTTCCTGTCTAAAAGGCGACGGCACCAATCCAGCGTTTATTATACAGGCTCCAAATGATGACATGATATTCTTCAGCCGCCTATTTTGAATATCATCTTTATAAAATACTTTCTGCCACAATTTATATGAATATTTTGACGTTTGAATAAGAATTTAGATGAGTTATTGATCCGCACAGCTTGCAATTCAGTTGGAATTGAGTTAAATGACTGTAAATGGGTAAAACCAGCTTCTAAAGTGACATTGTGAGGCAATAAATTTCTGCAAGTATTTTACTGATACAGCAAATAAGATTAAACACTGTAATATCCATCACGTTTAACTTCACATCTCTTAAATCTTCGTTCTCTTAAAACAAACTTCCAATTCCAGATGTTAAACACTGCTAATCACTTGATTTCAGGAGTCTTCCAGGAACAAGTTTAAAGTCTTAAAATGAGGCTTGATTGAGCTACTTTACTCTGACTCATAGTTCATTGAACAGTTGAATTATGAATCATCAAATCCATTTGATGACTCAGGTTTCTTAAATAAATATCACATTTTCTTGGGTGCTTCTAAAAGCTTAATGGAAGTGCTGTCAGCATTAAATTGAGAGACATTGTCTTAACACATCTTTTAAAGGTCAGGTCTCCATTTAAAACAAGTCTGGTTTTTTCAGCATCCGGGAGTTTATTCTTGAAATTTAAAACAATTCCATAAAATTACAGAGCACCTACTGTACATGAGAGCTACTGAGGGTTACACAAACTGACAAACATACAGTAGAGGCTTCAACAATTCCTTGGTCAGTATCAGCTCGCTTTTCTTTTTCAAACTGGAGTAAAATGCTTCTGAAATATTTAGATTTTTATACAAAATAAATGGCACATGTCACAGACTTTAGAGGGTAAAAAAAGTAATTCAAGGTGCAGTTTTATGGATACTCTGATAATGGAAGTCTGTCTGAGGTATTACAACTCACATGGCTTCAGGTGATATGCTCGAATGTTCTGAACTACCCAAAACAGAAAAGGCAACCGCCTTCATTCTACACACAAGTGACATCCATGTGAAAATATATCTTTCATCTGACTGACCTATCAGGCAGCTTCTCAGTCAACTAAATTACAACTCATAAAAATACAGCCTCAAAGGGAACAAAGCTAATGTGTGGTGTTTTTTTTTTTTTTTGGCATAAAATAAATCTTTCCTTACATAAATAGACTTTTCTTGAATGACACAGGAACGTGGTTACATCTTACATTTGTGAAAATAAAACTTGGTACACTTTCTTAGAAATAAAAAAAAAAAAAAAATCTAATAGGATTTCATCATGAGACAATACAATTAATGAATCTTATAACAAGGAAAAACATAACCTTGCATAGGAAAAGAGGTGCAAAAAAGTGCAATACATCTGAAAAATGCACGCAGTTACCATAACAGGGGAGTGTGGCTTAAAGTGAGCTACAACACACAGCTACTACAAGCAGGAAAGTGCTTCAAAGTGTGCCGGACACAACGTGATGTACAGCAATCAATAAGAGATTAATAGCTTTGCATATAGCTATTAATAAAATGAATTAATTTAATACCATGGATGAGTGGGTTTATGGCCAAGACCTGTTGTGTTCTTCTGACATTTTTGAGGACATGTTTGTATGTGAGGGGGCCGAGGTTAGGTGGGTTCTGCTCTTCTCCGGCCGTCACCCAGGAGAGGTCAGTCTGGTGCGGTGCAGTGCAGTGCAGCGTGACACAGTGAAACTTCCTCCACATACTGATCTGTACGCGTGCGCACATTTATACACGACATGTCTTTATCTGCGCTCGAAGCCCAGCGCAGATCATTTATCATATTGCTCATCCGGCAGAACTAAACTGCACGGTCCCTGCTTATATGTATTTACAAGACTTTTTAATGAGCCGTGGTGAATGAAAAGCTATTCGCTACAGCAAAAGGACCCTGGCTGCTGCTTTCTTACTGCTTTGAGACAGAGAGAGAGAGAGAGAGAGAGAGAGAGAGGGGTTGTTTTTTAGTCAACAGGGATTTTCCTCTGAGCAGAAATCTCCAGGCAGCCAAATCTGTTTGTACAACAATCTGTCTTAACACTCTGAATGTGTCTGATGTTACATTCTCAGCTTCTTGAGACCCAGAAGGAACCTTGGGGATATGTCAGCTGGCACTGTTGTGAATCCCACTGACCCTTTGAGACCTTTCACAAGCTGGGAACTCAGAGGTCACGCCATGCTGGATGAATGAGGTCAACCTTTGGCTTTTCAGACTCTCATCACTTCGGCTGTGTCAGCCACGCATCCTCACTGCGGAGGGAGCTCAACGTGAGGGTGGCGGAGTGTAAAGTGGGGACGGGTGGGGGTGTCCAGTGCTGTTAGTAGGGCAGAGCTACGGCAGTGGGAGAAGTAAGAGCCCGACGAGGTTTTATTGTGAGTCCGTACGGGGCACAGAGGGCAGTCCAGTGTTATTGAGGCAGGTGCTAAATGCAGGAGAGACGAGGCCTGCACATTTTCTCGTCTGTGATCTTCTCCAGCACTCAGCTGGACGACACGCTGGCTTCCTTCTGCCGCAGCCTCTCTTTCTGTTGGCAAGAACCACAAAAAGATTCAGTGTATGGAAGATCAGCTATCTGGAAATTCCATTTCTTTGCTTATACAGTCTGTAGCGCAGTCCTTACCAAACTGTTGGCGTTGATCTTCTTGGTTTCGACTCTCTTCTCTGCCGTGATCTTCTTGATGTTTTCTTGAGCTTCCTTCAACCTACGGAAAAAAAAAAAAAAAATCCGCAAGGACTTGATATATGCAGGCCCTTTAAAACCAGAAGTACACTCTGAGAGCGCTGGAACTAAATCATAAAGATAGCGCTTGTGTAACTAATGAAAACAATATAAAGTCAATAGCCTCTCATCACTCTGTCCTCGTGAAGTTGTTTGTAAGAGCGAGACATTTAAGTATCTCACTGGGGCACCCTGTGTCATGGAGCCACGTAGGGCCTGACACACACACACACACACACACACACACACACACACACACACACACACACACACACACACGCCAATCCTCTTGAGTTTGCGGCCAGTGAAAGCCCCATAAGCGAGATACAGTAGAGAAAGACAGTGGGTTGATGAGATAATGAGGCAGCCTTTAAAAAACACTTGGCTTTTATGAGTGCCCCAACTGTATTTAAAATAAAGTTAATTGTACATAAGCACAATCAGCTGTGAGTAATGTGGGACATGATTACCTACTAAACAATTAAGAGAGAGCACATGGCTCTGTGGCAGGGCTGTGAAAACATGAACTCATCCATTTCACTGGGAGACAAATGTAAGCTCAGATTCATCATATAACCATTTACAATTTGAAGAAATTCAAATGTACCTACAACTGCGGAGCGGGAAGAGCCGTGACTGGGCAATAACAGCTCCTTGCTTCGGTCCTGCACGTGCAGCGCTGCTGCCCTTTGGGCTGCATGTCCAGCATCATTATAGTGTTTATCAGTTCTCCCATAACGCGCAGCCTTTAACGGCTACAGGCCCCCGTCCGCTCGCTAGTAAAGCCAGGCGGCCGCCAGGAGGGTCTGCTGTCCCTCGGTGGAATGCCCCCCCCCCACCCTCCAACATGACGCCTCAGGTCAGAGGAAACATCATAAATTCAGGCCCAAGTCCTTCAGACACAGGACCGAGGCCTCAGCTACTCGCGCTCGCCTCCTCTTTGATGGCCTCCCTTTCTGCTATAATTACAGCTCAGCATCTGCACATCACCCTCGCACAATTAGCGCTAATTTGAAGTGATGTCCGGAGGTAGTTAAGCATCTATCCGAAAGTGACGGAGACATGGAGTCTGATCCGAGGATGAGATGGTTTAGCCTCAATTTGGAAGCCATGTTTGTGTTTTTTAAGAATTGGGAGCGCTCACCTCTCCTTGGAGATGTTCTTGCTTTGTCGTTTCCAGGTGTTCTTGAAGTCACTGCAGAACTCGTACCAGAACATAAAGATGTAACTCGGGGCTACATCTTTCTCTCCGGGCTTTGGCTTAAGCCCAAAGTAGCTCACCGTGTCCTGGAAACTGTAGGGGAAAAACAGAACGAGTGCTGTCTTATCACACATAAACACTTATAAATAAAATCAGACAAGTCAAACTAAACGGAAGTCAACTAAAAGGAAGGTTAAAAAAATACTAGGAAGCGAAGGCGTGTGCGCCAAGGAAACACAAACAACAAATTCAGGATAAAAACGAGTCCGGTACAGACGGAGCACGCACAGAAAATGATGGATGGAGAGTCAGGCGGAGAGGCGAGAAACAGAGCTGGAAACAGAGTGTCCACCCTGCTGGGCCACGGGGGAGCGCCAGTAGCGGCGGCTCCATTATCACATTGACCTCTACGGCCTGCAGGGGAAGACTGCCAGAGGAGACGGAGACAGCCAAGAACAGGCTGCCGCTCCTCCAGACACAGCAACACACACACATACACACACACACACACACACACACACTGTGGAGCTCACACATACAGCTCCACAAACATATTTACTGGCAGACAATCAAAGATATGAATATGATTTGATATACGCACATGTGAGCTCAAACCGACAGGTGTGTACACATAAAACACACAGAGACACATCAGTTCTATGTGAATAAACAGATTCCCTTTTTTTCTCCCCCTGTTCACTAGGACAGACTGTTGTAGGCCAGCCCCTCAGTCTAATTCAATTGTAACCAAATCTCAACTCTTTGCAAGGCTCTCAGCAGCACACACAAGGCATGAAAAGCAGCCTGCTGCTTCAGATTCCCTCACTAACCCAAACATGAAAGACATTTTCTAGCCGTGCCTGTCAAAGGCTTGATAAAAGGGGGCCATGATTCAAGAGATGCTCCCTGTCCCATTGACACCCAAGATAGGCCCTGACCTCCAGATGCTAGGTGGCTTTCGCGACGCTAATCTAAGACACGTTCGCGCAGAGTGAAATGGTACAATATGCTGCCCAGACGGCCTGCTAAAAGCTGAAAAAAAAAAAAAGCAGCTTCTGCATGAGCCTGCTTCCCATTTCCCAGTGATGCGTCATTTTGCTGGGATGCTCAAAAAAAAAAAAAAAAAAAAAAAAAAAAGCACTGTAGATCATCCTGTGCTCTACAAAAGAAATCAAGGGAACATGGCTCTGGGATGTTTGGACTGACCAAACAGACGAGCCGTCCCAGGTAGCTGTGTTGCAGCCGGCCCTGCTCTGGCATGATGAACAGGGTCTCCTCTCCATCAGCTCCTCTCTGACCCTAGGTCATCATGTCAAAGCACGCACAAATCAAGCAACAGTGCCTTTGCTTTTTTTTTTTTTTTTAACTCTCCCGAGCATATGCAACAAGCAGATACACAAACCTTCACTCAAAACAGATGCAAACACGCTCACACATGCGAGTATACCTGCGAAACATAAACAAAATCAAGCAGGACTTTTGTTCATTTGCGGAGCACAGAACAATTAGCTACACTTGCACACAAACACACACACACACACACGCCTACACTTCTGTGATCCATGCTATGATGCCATTGCCGTGAGAGGGTTTACTGCAGCGCCCACAGCCGGCATTCCTCACTGACAGCTATAAAAAAAGACCCATTACAAAACCATGAGCAGCCGTGAGAATCAGGGAAATATTTGGACAGGCAACTCTACATTCCTTTGTTTCCCCAGTAAAAAGATTACAGAAGTAAACTCCGTGTTGTTGGCTGATTCAGCAGAGGCACAAAGTCGTTTTGCGCCATTGACGTCATGAAACGCCCGAGTAAAATAATATACCAGCTAGCTTTAATGAAACCATAGCTGCATGGTGAATAGAGTTGCGCCAAATGAAATTGAGCATGATGTGGTATAAGGGAATTTAATGAGATGGAAATGTGGACAGAACCAGAAAACCTCAGAGGAACCCAAACAAGAACCAGACAAATTAGGACTGCATGTTGAGGGAAAGGCCTTGTCACTCACCACGGATGAGCCATATTGCCCAAATAACCTCCGTTTTTACAATTATGCTCAATGAAAACATCACCTTGTGTGTCAGAAGGTGCTTCCTCACTAGCTGGGCCTGGCAGCTATTTCAATATTTTCTTATATATGTGGCGGAATTGTGTGATAATGATAGCAAGATTTCACATTTCACAAAATTCTGGTGTCCATGGGATCCATATTTCACAACAAATTGTGATTAAAAATGAGCAAAATTAAGTTTTGAAGTTTTCGTTTTACATGTGTGAAAAGTTTTGTCTGATGCCAAACATAAAAAATGGAACACAGGTCACTGCCCTGAACATCAGCTAGATAATTTATATTGATTTGACATACATTTGCCATATTCATTAGATGTATATTGATAATGGCAAAACTATTGGGCCTGTCTATTTTTCCAATGCTAGCGCCGATACGATACCTGCAAAACGGTACTAAACCAATAATTCTTCAATGCCTTACCGTGAAGAATATTTCGACATCTAACAAAAGAAGCCAAACAAGAACTTTGCCTCAATAAAATTGTCTTAAATTCCAGTTTAGACCAGAAACTGCCTGATCAAATCCAGTCAGTTTTATTGATACAGTCCCAAAGCACAAATTTTAATAAGAAAAGAAAAGAAAAATACAAATCTGACTGAGGTTTGATATTAGTTCAACAATATCACTCATTCCTTCTCGCTGGTGGTTGACTTTGACTCACGGGCATCTAAACTCACTGACTCCTCATGAGGCCAAGGTCGAGGTATTAGGTAGCACTAAGGATGTGTTGTCTATTTCCTTTATTAACAGCGAGCCATAATGTTGCCACTGCTGCTGTTGTGCGTTTGTGTGAGGATCCCTCATCCAGCACAGATGTGAGAGCCCACCCAGGGCCCGGTGAGCCCTCTGACGCCCATATTCATCAACAGCGTGTCACTTTTACGAGGTGGCTCTGTGGGAACCTGAGAGAGAGAGAGAGAGAGAGAGAGAGAGAGAGAGAGAGAGAGAGAGCCCCCTCCTCTCTCTAGCTCTACCTAGCGCCAGTCAGCCAGCCCCCTCTTTAGATGAAATTAAAGGAAAACTTCATTAAAAGTCAAAGGTGCTGTCAGCTGTGGGGCCCTTTTGATCAATATTCCCCCACCAAGTTCAACGCCTTCATTACAGTGGTGTCACTCATGCACGCACACACACATACACACACACACACACGTCAGTCCAGTGGATACAGATACCACCAGTGAGGGTGGGGGACCAGGACAGAGAGCGAGAGTTTCAGCCGTCCCTCAGTGATTTTCTTGGCTTAAAAGCATCAACATGAAACAGAGCAGTTTGGAACCATTCGCTGAGTTATAGTATTGTCCAAAGCAATCAACTTCCTGATTGTTTATAGTTTCCATTTTCTTGCGTCCGGCGTCTTTCACTTTCTCCTTTATGTGCTTTCATGATTTATTTTGGAAGTGGGACAGTTACGATTTAAAGCAAACAATTCTGCTCTCTGTCCAAACAAGGCAAAAATAATCTATTTGCTTTGTTTGTCTGCTCCACCATCTTTTTCCAATATGAAATGTTCCAGATATGATTTCGCCCAAACACGAGCTAAGCGGCTGCCAGTGTGTCTCACGCCTATAAATCTGACGTCTCAGAAGACTCTTGGGAGTCTTCTGCACAAAACATGGAAGATAAGACTGATAGGAGCTGCAGGGGAGGACGCAGGGGCCGCTCGGGCTTAATACACGGTATGCTGAACATTATTTGTGTGTACAAATCTATTGCTGTTTCTGCAAAACATATGTATCTTATCTATATTTCATTAAGACAAATCACAAAAGGCTTAGCACAGGTGTATAAATAGGTCTCTTGTGCATATATAACATGATGCTTAATCCTTTAAAATACGTCACTTCTAGTCATAGTTTGAAGTTTCAGACTTCGTCCAAGATACTGAGAAGTTCCTGCATCTTACCAGAACCCTTATCAGCTGGCGCTAATATTACTGTAAACAACTATACAAATAGCAAGCATTAGTGTTATCAGATACAAGCTACCGGTTATCTATGTGAAGCATGCTGAATGACTCAACGCTGCTATGTGATGTGTGCAATCCTTGGCAGACCTCCCTTGTGTTTTTACAGGAATTTTAACACAAACACGACAATGATACACTGGTCAGGAATGAGATTATTTCCAAGCAGATATAGTGGTTTATTACAATTTTGAATGAATCTCATTTTTTTTGGTTGGGCTCCTACCTTTTCTGTGCTGTGTTGAGCCGGTCCTCTTCAGCAGAATGCTCCTTTTGAGCTGTAAAAAAAAAAAAAGAAGAAGAAAATATTGGATTAAGACAGGTCATAGGGCAGATTATGGGCCTTTTGGTGACATAGATAACCACTGGGGGCAAATGTTTCCACCGACAGCCACTTTAAAAACGGATCCCAGGTAACAAGCGGGGTCCAGAAGATGGCGCTGTGTTCAGTAGCCATCCTCATAGTTGTCAAGTGAGGAGAGTAGAGGAAGAACAGCTCCTGGGTTGAGATGTCACTGACGCAGGGAGCGTGTTATCCAAGTGACAGTTAAGCACATTGTAAAGTTTGACATGCCTCCGTGTGTTGACGCATGGGAGTGTGAGCCTGTGACGCCTGGTGTTGGGGCAGGCAGCAGTGGTCTGTTAGCGGAGGTGTGTGTGGTGTGTGTGTGTGTGTGTCGACATACTGTACATGTGCATGTTCCAAGCAGAGCTGGAGCAGGGGTGCAGGGTTGAGCAGAGAGGCTTGAGAACTGGAGGCTCCTGTGGACTCCTGCCATGTAAAAGTGTCTAAATGCAAGGCAGATGTGTGCGGCGGGCCAGGCCGAGGTGCAAGAATTTATCTAGGGCCAGAGAGTGCCTGTGATCTCAGATTTATTGCATTTTTCCAGATTCATCCTTTTTACAATGATGGGGGACCTTTCCTACTTGAAGATTTAAGAGGGGGAAGTCTCCAAAAAATTGTTCAAAGGCAGGTTTGGGGGTCTTTTGGGAGAAGGTGAGCTTCAGCCTCCGACCAACCACCCCTTTTACTTTTACTCCTTTTTTTACATGTATGTGGGCAATGGGGCTGAGGTAAACCTAATGAAGGGAGGGGGTGACCATGTCTGGGATGGAGGGAGGAGGGGGAAGAGGAGAGGGGCCGTGACCAATGGCGTTAGTCTCAGTGGGGGTCAGGCTGGCGCCTGAGGTACCCCTCTGGTGCGACTGTGCAGAGGTGGCACTGGAGCCGAGAGGCTGAGGGAGAGAGAGGGAGAGAGAGAGAGAGAGAGAGAGAGAGAGAGAGAGAGGGAGAGAGGGAGAGAGAGAGAGAGAGAGAGAGAGAGAGAGAGAGAGAGAGAGAGTGGCCCAGAGTGAGAGGATGTGTGAAGTTTCTCTTCCTCCGCTCCCTGTGTAAACATGAAACCAGTAGTCGCTAACTAGAAAGTTATGAGACGTGCATGCTGAGAGGGACAATAAATTAGGGCTTTAAAACTCTGACACACTTTTCCAAACCGCTGCTTTACCTAGAAGCCAGATAACAAAGAGACGGAGAGCATTAGTAGAGGGATGCTGAGGACCTTGAGGATTTCCATAAAGCATCCTGTTCTGTCTCCCTTACACCACCTCTAATTAGGACACAGATACATCACATAGACTTCATCAAAAACAGACTTCCTTGGATAGCTGTTATTTGCTAATTCTGCATGTTCTATGTAATTCACGGTCATCTGAACAAGTGGAATTTTGGTTAGTGGGGTTCTGAGTCACTGACAACAGAGAACGAGGATGTGATGATACACATGCATTTCCTCACGGAGCCAGTAAAATGAGACTTACACAAGCTGAGATTAAAAGCAGGAATTTGTTTTCAATTAGTCATGGCGCGTATTCAACACGAAAAATATGCCCGTCAGAATATCCCCGAGGTTTCAAAGAGCTCCTATTAAAAAGGGAAATGAAAAGGTGGTTGATTAGAGATGGCCAAACCGCAAGGTCTGATCTGGAACACTTTTTTTTTTTTTTTTTTGTACTATCCCTCAAAGAACCGCTCCGAAGGAGACGATCGAATAAGATAAGATACTATGTAAAATCCAGAGAACACGACTTAATACAAGAATAGACAGACAGAAAAAGAAAATGTCCAGAAGGAAGGAAGGGTTTGGCTCCAAAGAGGAGCGAAAGCAGTGATGGGACAAGGGCAGGAACCTTACAAGAGAATGGATCACTGGGTTTCTGATGTATCCCCTGTTAGACCTGGTAGAGATCACACAGGCAAGTTTAAGAGGCAGAGTGCAGGGCGTTTGGGTTCACCTGCAGGCCCTGCTGAGAGCTTCTCCACAGGCTGGGTTATGGGTCAGTGCTACTTAGAAACACAACTCTCAGTACAAAGTTGTGTTTGTATCTGTTCATACTCTGTTAGACTTTCTTGGTATGAAGAAGAACTTCTACTACACAATATGTCCTTATTCCTGTTTCTTATAGGTCAGTCTCAATTTACAAAACTTTTAATATGTCAAACACGTGTTTCTGTGGTCGGCCGCCTGAGCGTTTACCTGGGTGAGAAATTCACTCATTCCCTGATGAGTCAGAGTTTAAGAGCCTTCGCCGCACTTTGATGTGAGAACTGTTGCTTTGTTTTGCCTTTTGAAGTCATGGAATCATCACGAACGATGATTACACACTGCTCCTCCCAAAGCATGGGCAACAGCTTGAGGAATTCTGTTTATGAAAGAAAGGTTTACAAGTATTCCACTGGAGAGTTTATGTTCAAGATGTGCTTTTGCAAACTGATGCCATTTTGTAGCTAGTGGCAACCACAGAGGCCTTCACATATATTCTGTGATACTGAACAAGGCTTTAGCATTCAAAAGTAGTTTAGGTGGATAAACTAACAAGAACAATGTCATGGCGCTTTTCCATTTGTGTTACAACCACTAGAAGAATACATGATCCCACCACAGACTTGGTGTGCAATAACAAACATCTTTTCAGGAATTGTACTCAAAACAAGGACTTCTCATATATTTTCAGTCTTCAACCAGAAGCACATGGCTACAATCTCCCTGTTAGATACCTCATCTGAATCTTTTACAATAGAGAGACTCTCTGCCCTGCTGCAAGTTACATTGGCAATCAGCCTTTTAATGTAGTCTAGTTCTTGTGTTAAAGAGGCACTTTGGTCTGTCACTAAGACTGCTGAAAAGTGACTTGATTCTAATGACAACACACAATGTGTCAAAACATTAGATCTTGCACAACTGGTTACCCAAATACGAAGAAACAGTTTTGGTTTCTGCCACCACCCCAATATGATGGAAGTGAAGGGAATTTTGTTTGTGGTGCTCATTGCATTGATAAGTAACATTTTAAAGTTCAGCAACAACAACATGTCTTTTAGGGCTGCCACTACTGATGACTAATCTGTCCATTATTTTTTTCAAATGTAGAAAATTGTGAAAAATGGCCATCAGATCCCCCGGTGACGTCTTCAAATTGCTTATTTTGTTCAACCTACAGTCTAAAATTCAAAGATATTTCATTTAAAAAGAGAATGAGAAATCACATACATTAATATTGCTTGATGAATGACTTAAAATTATTGCTGTTGATCCACAGAAAATTAATTGTTGATCACTAATAAAAGCACTAATGTATTTCAATAATCACTGTCCCCATAACTCTGAATAATTCACTGAGCTCACTGTGAATCATTTTCATTAGAGTTACTTTGTACCAAAGAAACTGACAGCATGTTCTCTGGATTATTCAGAGTAATGGGGACACTGTTTCAGAAAAATGTTGCTATTGAACTTTTTAAATATCATTTTTCAAGGCTGTCAGCACCACAAACAAAATTCTGTTCACTGCCGCTGTATCGAAGTGGAGGTCAAATCTCAAAAGACAAAGAATCATACAAAACCACTGGGGGTGGGATAAGAAATATATTTTTTCTATGTGCATGTGTAACTGACCCCTAGACATACTGACTTATGGACAGTCATCTGCACTGATCTGCAGCACAAGATATAGTTCTGTGTGATAACTGTCCCCTCATCAAGATAAAATTGTGATTTTTACCATAAGGACAGAGGGTGCAAGCAGGTGGCAAACCAGCCAGTTCCTACATTTATTAAAGCACAACTGGATCTTATGTGGCCAACTTGGAGGCTTTAAAGGCTTTCACTTACATGCAGTGGAAGGTTTGTGTATAATAATACTTTGGTGAATCAAGCATGTAGAGCAGCATACTAGTGTCATACGCCCAGCATGGACCATCACTTCAATGAAAAGTGAGCCATAACTCATGGAGATGTGTACACAGTTACCTTCAATGCTTAAGCCACCGAAGTACTTGTGTTTAAAATTCTTACCACTCACCTCCAGCTGGACAAAAAAAGTTTGAAAGGGACTTTTCAATTTGTCCAAGAGTGCGGTTTGTAGGCTTGATTCTTTCCGTGATACAAGGAAAAAAGTTAGCTCTTAAATGACCGGTATGTTACCAAAAGTGGCAGCTACTACGCCTATAATTCAGAATGAGAAAGATGAGAGTATGAGAGCGACTGTGTGTGGGTCAGAAAGGGGACAGACGGCTAGATGATCAGAGTCTGCCGGGGAAGCTCTGCTCAAGTCACGGTGGTCCCCAGGCCTGATCCACTGAGGCCGGCCAGTCTTTACAAGGCCGCAGCAAGAGATGTCCTGCCAGCTTTATGGCAGCCGAGAGTACATGAGAACCATGTTAGAGGCAATGTGATCCCTTCTACAGGCCTGTAGACTCCTGTCCTCATGCTGTCTTACAGCGCACCGAGACGCCCTCTCCCAGCAAGAACAAAAACACACTCGCTCACAAACGCACGCACTAAGACACAGATTCTGCACCACCCAGCTGACTGTCTGACATGGCAAAAAAACATAATTATACCTTCCTCTTTTTAAAGGCCCCATGCTGTGTGTCTGGGTGAAAATGGGGCTTTTCTATCTGTGTAAGCTCGGTTTCATGACCATCTCCTTGGCTGTAAATCCTCCGTCTGAATGAATGTTTCATCTTTGAAGACATTGAGAATTTTATTTGGTGTCTTTCACAACTTTACATGAGACAGGCCAGCTTATGAGCAGGACTGAGAGCAAGGATCCATTATCACTGTCAGTATCTGAGTGTGTCATTATGCATGATTTGGAAGGAGTGGGAGTAGAATAAACAACATATGCCTCATCTTGACAGACACGACACTAATTGTCTCGGATGGAAAGGTAAAAAATATTTTGTGATTACAATCTGTAGAGGAGTACTTCACTGGAGCCAAAGATTACACATTCAAACATAGTTTATAGGCCCTATAGCTGCTGGGAAAGCATATAACTAAACTAGTGCAACTACTGTATATGCACTGTGTTCAAGAACTAATCTGTCATTTTGTAATTTTGTTTTCTGTTTCTACATCATTTCCATTAATTCCTGTGTCTGATAATATTTCCAAGAAAAAGACCTGCCTGACACCAGGTTTATGAAGCAGAAAATGTTCATTTAGACAGTAAATGATGACTTCTTTCGTAAGACCACACTGCTGATTGTATATCATGGAATTAAAAAAAGACTACAGAATGAGAAGCAAGACTAATATATAAAGTATTCAGAACCAGCATACCGTATGTGGAACAATATTTCAGTTTTGCTGTATATAAAAAGTAGAATCTTAGCTTGACTCACCAGAAGAGACAAATCCCTCCATCTTCTCCTTGAAGGGCTGGAGGTTTTCCTCTGTTGAGTTAGTACACACCTTCTGCACGTCCCTCTCACAAGCTGGGGGGGGGGAGAGGATAAAAAGGTAGGTAAAGAGGTAAATGACATATTAATAAAAGAAATGGAGGGTTTGAAGCAGTAGGAGAAAAGAAACAGAAGTGTTAAGATGTAAAAGTCATTCAGAGATTAAAAAAAAAAAATCAGAACAAAGAAAACAAATTTAACACCTTGAAATTAGGTCTCTTAAAAATGTGGTGAGGAGAAACACGATTGAAACAAGCTTTGGTTGTCTTCAAATTGAGAATGCAGCTCCTTAACGTTAAAACAGTTCGGTTAAAATGCAAAAAAAAAAAAAAAAAAAGCTAAAACATTTATCTGTCTTTATAGCTAACCCTCAAATAAACAGAAATGGGATGTGTCGGTGACAACCCTCAGACGCACTCCTCTAAATAAACGAATAAAGAATGAGAACGACAGCAGCGAGGGGACGAAACCGAGGGCAGAAAAGGAAAGTTGAAAGAAGTTGTAAACAGCACCAGTGAGGGTATTCTGCCCTCAGAAGTGATGTCTGAATGTGTTTGTGCTGCGGATCTGTTTGCTGTTTGCGGACCGGTTTTCTTTGTGGTGCCAAATGACCCAACTCACACGAGCTCAGAGGAAACAGCCGCGAGTGAGCGTGTTCCAGCCGAACTTTTTCCCATTTCCTCTCAACTGTAAACCTGGGATACCATGCACACAGACGCCTGGTGAAAGAACTTTGGCACATTCCTCCAACCTGTAAGTCATTAATGGCTGCAATAAATACCGTAACTTGCTTATGACTACATAGCTAAATAGTTCTGCAACACAACAAGAGCATTAACAGGTCTGGCCGCCGTCTCACTTCACTGCGTCGCCGCTTTTAGATCTGAGTTTAATTCTCACATGTTTGCATGTGGAGCCGTTGCACCTGCAGCTCGGTAAACTCAAGTCTATTACATCTTTCATTTATTGGCTGTCTTAATAAATCAAAGAGGAAACGTCTGAGCTTTAAAATCGAGGAGTAACTGTGAACAGCCTCACAGTCTGGATTCCAGGACACTTTTTAACAGTTATCAAAATCAAAAACAGAAATCGGCAACCTTACAAACATGACAACCAAAATATCCTGTTTGGACAAACCGCGTTTTCTTACCAGAAATCCCCCAACTCAAAAGGAGCCATTAAAACAGTGTTCAAAACAGCAAGTCTACAATTTAGAGGCGGCTCTCTTCCAAATGTGGTCCAGACAGCAAAGGCCGCAAGGAGGAAGCCCACAAAAACACAGCAGCTGTAAAGAATAAAAACTAAAAGCTCTGGTTTGGGACATTGTCTTGGAGTGATAATACAGTTTTGGAGGAGTGCGTTCAAGAGCAGGGTTTTCCTGCAACAGAATGACTGATGCTGTGTATCTGGTTAGATGTAAGACCTTAGAACTTAAGGACCTTTGCCTGAGAAATCTGAAGTCAAACGTGTGTTTAATGGAGCAGTGGACGTTGATATGTTGTACTTTTGCACAAACAGACCCTCAGACTTTGTTGGGACAAGCCAAAGAGAAATCAGAGGCAGTGAAATATGTTTTTGTGTAATACATCCTTAAGTATGTAAACATAAAGTTGTGTCTTTTCTTTATCTAAGCTTACTAGTCATAATTCTGTTTGCAGTATTTTTAAAATGTGTATTTCTTATCACTGAGTAAGTGTGTAAATGACTTGTAATTCTTAGCAATGGCTCAGTAGTATAATTAACATAAAGGTCTGTCTACAAAGAAAGTCAGGCTGCTTAGAAATGTAGTTTTATATGTCTTGTGTGACAATTCAAATAAATGTAACTAGACTTTTAATGTCTTAAATGAAAAAATGTTTGAATTAAATTTAACAATTAAAATAAAACTTAAAGATAAAATAATACAACATTCAGACTAATCATCACAGTAGTAATAAACATAGATGAATGTTTTAAAAATGACACTGACTCGATGATTAAAATGCAAACATGGATATAGTATATGGTAGCATGACTGATCATAATATAATTAATAACATGTTGATTTGATATTAAGACTTTATAAAATGTAGTTGTCTCTATCTGCAATAGGAGGTTGAATGGATATAGTTTTAGTCTTACTTGTCATAATTAAGTTGAGTTTATATTTGGACTAGTTAGAAGTTAATTATACAATATAAAAAATCAATTACTATTCTTATATTCATTTATACCAAAATTAACAATTTATGTTGTTGGACAAGGATTACAGACGTGTACATTAAATATTTGCATATAAACAGTAAGTCATAAACAAATTATAGATTTCCCTGTTAAGTATAAGGTCCGAATCAAAATAAAATATTTTATCTATAAAACAAATATCTAGTACTCCACACTGTATCACACCAATTTTTACTATAGAAATAATGTGCCATACATTGTGTCAAGGGTAGAATTCTGACCTGTAATGGCAATATTTACAGATATCATGCAGCTGCTTCCCTGTTTGTCACTAGTTCGGGAGAGATGATGATGCAGAGTTTGAAAAACAAAACTGATTTTCCAATTTACAAAAAAAAATAAAACTGCTCTACAGTCTGAACCCTCTGCTGCTGCTGATGGCACAGTTTGTCCCATCAGGCTCTGTAAAGCCACAGGGGACTCGTTTCCCACCACAGACAGACTGGATCATGATGGGAGCCACAGCACCGATCTTTAAAGCCCTTCCACTGTTACTACAAAGGGAAAACAGATGAGATTACAGGTAGTGGACTCAGCATCTTTGGAACTGGGATGCTAATGCAGTCTGCATCGAGACATTATTCAAATTATTGACATTATTCAAATCATTAACAGGGCGCTGTGAATTTTTGCGCGGCTAGAAGTCATTTGCAAAACCAGAGTCCCGATGGACACTGATTATGTGTTTTATGCAGCAAAACAAGAAGAAATTAGGGTTCTTCCTGAGCCAGATTTCAGCAACAATGTGCAAACACATTCAACCAGAGCAACTGATAGAAAGGGCCACACAGTGGGGATAAACAAGAGCGCACAGATATCCAGAGGCACACAAGCAACACCTACAAATATGCATCAACATCTCTGCGGGAGCAGTCAGAGAGTCAACTAGCTATTGTGTAATATGAGGTCACATGACAACAGTTGTGGGTTAAGGGGGCGGCAGTGGTGGCGGCGGCGAAGTAAACGGGAAGAAAAACAAACAACTGATCCAAAGTTTTTACCCTGTGTGGTTTGTAGAATGGGTGACTTTGATGTCAATTTGTGCTTATGATCTCACCGCAGTAAGCAAGAGCCCCCCACTGCAGGAATTCACGGCACACAAATAAAAGACAATGGACAACTGTGGTGTGGATAAGAGAAAATGCTTAAACGGTAAATGGGGAGGCTGTGCAAACACGACAAGATGAGCAAACTAGCTGTTTGATGAGTGTTTCTGACTCAGAAATGTGAGCAAATGTTGCCCCACCGGAGGGAGAGGGAGACACGCAAATCCATGATGTCAGAAACTGTAGACAAAACCTTAATCATCATTCCCTCAATTTCAAAAGACTTGTGTGATTCTTTGTTTTTGTACATTTTTTGTCAAATAACACCTTAGACACCTGAACTGCAGTTCCAGCTAATAATTCAATATATTATTTCAAATACAGTTCTTTTCAGTTTTACAAATACCTGCATGTAGAATCAGCACGCCCTGTTATAAAAAACATTTTTTGGAAGTGCTTTGGAAAATAGTTTAAATTTTACAGTCTTTGTGCGTTTATCAAAGGTTAAACCAGTACAGTGCTCCCGGTTCTTGGCATATTCCAGTTATTTATACCTGGAAAATGAATTCTCTCACTGATCCCCAATTATCTACAATCCCGAGCAGACTGTCAGACTTCCAGCTCCCCTTTGTGCAGGATGTACTATTCCAGCCAGGAGACTGCCTGAGTACGGAAAGGTAAGACCCTCTCTCCCCTTTCCATTCCCCATAAATCAACCTTTATCCTTCTCCTACATTTTTGCTGTGTTGACAGGTAGACACATCAGGCCAAACTCAGAAGATGAGGTGGAGCACTAACTCGTGTTCAGGTTTGAGCTGTAGTGAGCATCAAAATCACTCAGATGCTGCCTCATGAGAGAACGGCTCAAGATCACAGTCATTCTACTGCAGTTATCTGCATGTGAATGATCTTGTTTGGTATTGATTGACAATTTAAGAGGCAACCACTTCTAACCCTTTCACGCACAATCAATCAATTACAAAAATCCCCCAAATTCAGCATAGCTTCTGTCTTGTCTGGTTGGACGAGCGGTGACAGCGCCTCAGCGTGCTGACTTCACACATGGCGTTCTGAGCGGAGTCTCCGTCATAAAACAGACCTCAGGCTAAAGGCGCTGCCCGAAGCTGACATTAAAGGCCATTTAAAATCAGGACACTGTCTGATTTGCCACAGTGATGAATGTCTAACCCGGGCCAGGCTTTCTGTGAAACACTAAACTCCCCTGAGCAGCAAATGAGCTCTGACTGTTTCTTTTTATTTGATCCTATTTCATTCGGTAGCGTCCCTGCCTCTCTGTCCACTGCAATTACACAGCACTTAAAGGGATCTTTATGTAGGTCTGAAAGTGGTCATCTGAAAATGCAGCTTCAAGTACAATTAGCTGTGATGGAGACCGACTTCTACAGGATTTTTAAGTTAAATCTAATCTCAAATTTGGGTGCAAATTTGAATGGACTATATAACAATAATTGTGCATGAAATAATAGATGATATTTGTCTCTATGGGAGCTGAGAGTGCTACAGTAGGGTTTAGATCCTTGTGGCCTCCCACTCATCCCTCTCCCCCTGAGAGGAGCACAGAGAGAGGTCATCACCCTCTCCCCAAACAGGAAGCCCCATCAAAAGAGGATCATGTTTCTGCACAAGCAAGAGGGCAGCCGAGCGGACGGGGACCCGCTCCTGAGCATCGCTTCTGACTAGACGCTGCGCACACACACACACACACATACATGAATGTATCAAGGCACAGAAAGACATAACTCCTGCACACACATTCATGTAGATTTAAACAGAATATTTGTATGATATTTGTATGATGAGACAGGCACCCATGGATGCACACAGAGAAACTGTCAGTATGGAAGAAGGGGCTAAACTGGGAGAGATGGATTTCTGTCTGGTGTGTTAGCACCGAGTCTCCTGACCTTTGACCTAAGGCTGGAGGGCAAGACACTGGCAACCGCTGCAGTCGCCACCTCAGGATCAGGTGAGGGGCAGACAGGCTTGCTTGTGTAAGTCAAACGGAGAGACTAAACTGAGCTGTGATTCAGCGTTAGCCTCGGTGTCAGACATAATTCACAATGTGGATGGAAGCGATCTGTGTTAGCTTTATAATTAAGACCAGTTGCTTTCTTTAGGCTGGTTTATAATAGCCAGGCATAAATATTTATTTCTGGCGGCTGGAGAGGATAAAAATGGTGGGAGTCATAGGTGGAGCTCACCAAACATCCAGAATCCAACGCTCGCCCTGTGATGCTAATACCCCTCAGGACTACTGTGCCAGACTGTGCTGCAACAGAGATCAAATACGAGGGCCCTTATGTTGCATTTATTGTCTTCAGGTCTTCCATTTTTCCTAATAAATGAGTGACAGCTTGAGTACTTTAGTAGACTCTTTGTATTTTTCCCCCGGGTCAGAGAGGAGAGGGCTTTAACAGCGATCTAAAAAACGTAGGGGAGAGCTGTAGAGCATATCTAATTGCTTTCATATGCCGTATTATTGGTTGATTTAAATAACCACAGACACCAGGGGCACTGGGGGGCATCGCCTTTAACCTGTGCATGGCCCTGGCCAAGACTGACTGACTGGCTGGCTGGGTTACTGAGTGGCTCGGCGCCCATGACACTTTGAGCACAGAACATTAAAAGTTTGTTTACTTCTTTATCTGCCAATTATTACTCTAATGTTTCGTCAATGAGCTGGAATTTACTTTTGTGGATATTTCTCCTGCTTTTAAGTGCTCTGGAGACAGAAAAAAAAGTTGAAAAGATGCTTCTGCAGCTAGTTGTTCTGTCATTTGTTCTGAAAAACAGGAGAGGTTGTAGTGTTATGATGACACGGCCGGAAGGGTCCTGAATGCACCCGTAAACCTCTCTGCACAGGGCAAGAGGAGTACATTTAAACTGCTCTGGTGAAAGATGTTAATGTATACAATTACACTGACCGATTTACAATGAAACGAAGATGACCTGAGCAATAAAATACAATGTGGTGTGCTGTTTAAGCCACAGAGAAAATGAATGTACTTGTACAACGGGGCATGTCCTACCAGTCAAATCTCTCTTTAGCTTCCTGATGTCCTTGGTGAGGTCATCAAACTTGACCTGGGCAGCCTGGAAGAAATCCTGAGGCTCCGGCATAGGGAACACACTCTTATCTGTACCAGCATGCTGGAACCAAAAAAAAAAAACAAACATAAAATATACAAATGTTGACTAATAAATGTTTTAAGAGTGTACATTTTTGTCTGACAGTACTTTACCTTGTCAAAATTACGCAGGTAGTATAAAGCCACATAATCCAGCAGATTGATACGATTGTCCTGAAGAAGAAATTATATTATGTGATATGTTTTATGAGCCAAATTAGCTAATATTTACTAGGATATTATTGCACTTTGGAAACATTGTGAATGCTAAATTATACAATGTGTGTTACCCTGCTCTTGACATCCTTTAGTTTGGGGAGGATCTCCAGTCCAAAGCCGTCAGCCTGACCTCTGGTCCTGTTCCCTCCATTCATATAGTTCCCAAAGGCCAGAACAAGACCCATTACATCCCGCAAACTATCGCACTCAAGCAGCGCCTGATACAGACACACACACACATACAGCTTATAGGTCAGTAAACCTTGAGGTAGCATAGTGACACTTTTCTGAAACACTGTTTTTGACATGATGTTCTTACTTTGCAGACATTGGAGATAATGTCCACCTTGCGACGGATGGAGGAGATGGTATCAAGGAATACTGACTGGAAGATGATACAGTGAGCCCGGCCCGCAAAGTCAGGAATCTGGGAGAGCTCATAGAGAAACCTGGAAAACAGGAGGGGAGGAGGAGCAGAGGGAGGAGGAGGAGGTGGAAGAGAATGGGGTGTGATGTGTTATGACAGAATTAAACAAAATGTCTAACAGGAAGAACTATTTTGAGGTCCTTGGCAGGCCGTGCTTCCCCATGCAGGGCGGCTGAGTCAATGTTGCTGCTCACAGTAAGGCAGGCAGCTGATAGTCATGAGTGGTGCTGCTCGGCTGGGTTTGAAAGGTCCACGGGGTCGGGTGGAGGGAAAGCAGCGAGCGGCGCACAGCGATTGATCAAAGGTAGCTCTGGCCTGATGCGGGACGACTTATGTAAACAGTGCCGTGTCGGAGGGGAGCGGAGCGGTAACATCCTGTGTGATTAGGCCCTGCTGATGGAGGTAGAGTAGGGATGACTCAGGCAGCCGTAGTGACAGCTCTGGTCAAACATAGAAATAGGAAGGCCAGGCTGAGCGGCACTGCTGGGTCCAGGCCTCGTTAACCGGCCCGGACTACTTAACCCTGACAGGATGAAACTACTGAAGCAATGTCCATGAATGCACGTTTGCAGACACAAACGTTCCAGAAGACATTTATAAAAAATATAGACTTTGAGTGAATTGGCAATGTATAATAGTTGGATATTTCCAATATCCCAAGATTATAATTTGAGTGGCTTGTACAATATTTAAATGAGTCAAGTCATACTGGAATCATACCAGTATGACTTGTAGACTCATATCAAGTCATACTTTCATGGTGTTTGCATTAATTGATCAGTCCTGTGAAATCTCAGAACCTCAAGTTGATTAATTTGATTGAACTAATTTAATGGGTGCAATATCAAGCAACTTTGTGCTAATCAAATTCTCAGTACCTCAGGCCCACCTTTATTTCTTTGATAAGTGCAATCAAGTTTATCATGATTCAGGATTATATTTCATTTTCTTCGAGTACTATAAAATGTTTGAACTTTGATCTTACTGTTCAGGTTTGTCCAGCAGTTTGACTTCATCTTCTTTGGAGTTCTCATAATGTCTCTTTATCTTGTCCATCTCATCAGCGGTGGCCCTCTATCAAGAGACATAACACACAGATGTATATCAATACAACTAAATGTTGTTCTGTGAGAGAGTGACATGCTGTAGAAATCTTCAAAGTTTTGCAGTGTAAGAGGCTGCACAATAACAACATTTGTTAGCACTGATAATAAGACTTATAAAACTCATTTGTAGCAATAAAAATAATCAGGTTTTCATTGTGTTCTTCAAACCTGTCAAATTACTTTACAGCATCATCCTTGTTGCTACTTTATTATGTTAGACAGACTTCTCCTACATACTTACATTTTCATATAAAGCCTCAATGGTCTCCAAATCCACCACAGAGTTGTCCACAGTAAGAACAGCTGGAACAGTGAAAGCAATATTCATTATAAGCAGTCAGTCTTATAAATGGATAAAATCTTGGCTAAAGCCTGCTCCCTTTTAAGCGCTGCCAGTCCTCGAAGAACAGATTTGTTTTTCCGACTAGGGATGTAAACTTGGGATAGCCCTGTCATTTTGTTAAATGTTGGTTAAAAGCAATTTATATTAGTGGAAAACTATAAGGTGGGATCTCCTACATATTTTGGCAGGATAAAATCATAATGGTAACACCAGGAAAAAAAAAAGAAATACACACCTGTACCAAGAAACAAAACACATCATCAAATCATCATGCAGTTGAATTATACACCTAATTTAGGATATTAGCTTGAAGTAGTGAAGCTAGTGTGAGTGTGGCCTGGCTGTGGGGCAGACAGAGTTTGAGACCACAGACGCTGGGCCAATACTGGCGCTCCTCTCCTCCTGTGAAGCCCCTCACCACAGCTCAAAACAGAAAGCCTGAAACTGCTTAATCTCTGAGTCCACAGCTAGAAACACCACAGCTGACTGTAACGATTTTTAGAGAAAGGCAGGAGAATATGAGCTGAAACAGAGGATGAAGAGGATGTTAAAGGACGAAGAAGAAAAGGTGTAAATAAAGGCTGGTAGACATCATAATTTAGACGTGAAGAATTGAGCCAAAGGACTGAGAAATGGCTCGAGGAAGAAAGACGTTGCTTTACCTTCTTTGTCTACAGGGTGCATGTTTGTTTAGCCTGATTCAAAACAGTACAAATTAAAGAGCGCACGGAGGGCTGAGTGTGGAGGACAGCACAAAAAGAGAAAGGGACTCCTGTTCTGTGTCTGAGAGGTGTCACAGGTTTATGACTCTGTAAGGGAGGAGGGGAGGAGGACACGATGGGAGGGATGGCTCCAGTGCTCCTGGATCAGCTGACAGTTGTCTGGTTGGTGTCAGCCGAGGAACGGCTGCGTACCACCTACTGCTCTGAAATCAGTCACTCGATGTGACAAGCCATCACTGTCACCAAAAGCAATCACACTTCAGGATTTCCAGGCAATGAAGAAAAAGTGATACAACAAGAATTACATTAAATTTACAGTAAATTAAAGTAAATTTAGTGTTTTCAAGGCTTGAGGTCAATCTCTCTAAGTGAGTGTCAAAAACTAAAAGTTGGCGACAAAAACTTCAAATCAGATTCTTGTTTAGGATTTAAATCATAATTTAGTTTTATGTTTGGACAAAATTAACATATGGTACTTTAAACACTAAGGCGTTTGTTTTTTTGGCTTTGCTTTTTAAGGTTGGAAAAAAAAAAAAAAAAGCTTATAGCAATGCAAAAACAAAGTGCAATTTTTGCTATCAGTGCCAAAACTCTCGTATCAATCTGGCACAGGTCAAATGAAACATTTCTAACACTACACTACTGCTTCCAGCTAACAAGGTAATACTTTGCATTCTGGTTCCCAGCTGTTCCTGTTGCAGTGAAGCTGTCAATGTGGTCCCAATGTCTGGATCAGAGGGAACGCTGGAGGTCCATTTCCTACATCTTATTAGAGTGGATTATTCAGTCCCTCAGCCATGCAGCCGTCAATCACACACCAAAGGGGGGCCTGCTCCAATGTGCACAGGAGCACTCTGATCCGAGGGGAGCCGGATATCTCTCCACACCGACAGATCAAAGCCTGCCTGCCAACCGCCTCACACCCTCTCCTTCCACTTTTCACTCATCGGCTTTGGTGTGGAAGGGCATGTGTGGCGTGTGAACGTGTGTGTGTGTGTGTGTGTGTGTGTGTGTGTGTTTGTGTGCGTGCGGTGAGGTGAGGTGGTGTGTGGGGGAGAGCCTCCCTTTGCCCTTGAACCATGGTGGCCCTTGAGGTCCCCCAGTCACTCCGGCGGGTGCAGTTGACCCCCTCTCTCTTAACCAGAGTGCTGCTTTCTCTACTCCCCTCCTTCCCTCTCTCTCTCTCCCTCCCTAGTAGCTCTAATTACATTACATGTCCCATGTCCTTTTAATTTGGCAACAAAGGGGAGGCAAGCAGGCGAGGCCAGGGACCAGAGCCCTTAGAAGTGCTTATTAAGGCGCTGTCCTTCATTGTCAGATTCAAATTGTCCATTTTACTTACACCTCCCATTAAGGCACAAGGAAGCAGGCTCACGCTGGGTGTGAGCAGGCCTTTTTTTTTTTTTTTTTAACCAAACCATCTATACAAACTGACACTGGAGCAGAGAGGAAAGGTCTGAAAGGAAAGGAGAAAAAAATCTAAACAAAAAGGTACTGGTCTCATGTGCTGTTTCGCTTGTGTTTGAGGTGGTTTTATGTGGTAGCTCGGTGTCTGCTAACTGTGGAAGGTGGTTTTGTACATGCTTAGATCATTAGTGGGGTGTCAGTCCCATTAGGCTTGTGGAAACCGTCACTGGCTACAATAAACAGATCTGCTGGCCGCATGCTCAGACTAGCAGGCGGCAGGCACTCTCCGCTACAGTCCCAGGACAGGACCAATTCCTGGCCCATCTATGCTGTCCCCAACACACATATTATGTGTTTACACACATATACAACCACTTACAAACACACACACACAAACACACACACACACACGCCTGCATATTCCACAGAGCAACCAAGCATGCAATCAATCCATGCAGTTCTTCAAATGAAAGAGATGGCAATTTGATTTTAACCAGTGCAGGAGGATTTTCAAGCAGCCTGACAGAAAAACCGAAAGGCTGCTTTCATCCCAGTTTTGCGATCTCACATTCTGACAAATCGAGCCATTTGCTTTCCCCACTGCGGTAACTGGAAAAATCATCCACATTCCACTTGAAACAGAAATTAATCAAAAAAGTGTCTCTAGTTACAAATTAGTAGCTGTCAAAGGTAGGAAATTATTATTCTGCACTGCTGGGCTCGTTATCTCATCTCTAAAAATAACTCCATCTGCATTTTATCACGAGTTATCCTCAGTTTAATGGTAAATTAAGTTTATAACTGCGGAATTGAAATAAGAGCTCCTTCCTCGAAAGAGATGAAAATGATATCATGCTCCCCACAAGCTTCTAGACATGTTGAACATATTCTGATATCAGAAAATATTTCTCACCTTGCTGAATATCTTTCATTTCCAGGTGCAGGCTGGATATGAGGATGCCAACGGCTTGTGAACGCTTCCCGTCCAGCAGCTTGATTATCTGGAAAAACAGAAAGCGAATGAATTGATATTGTTAAGCTTCAAGAGTATCAGTAGGATTCAGTGTAAAACCCACAATATGCACATCAGTTAATAAGGCTTAACCTGAATAATTACCATATAATTTTATGCTCACTTTTCTTTAGATTGACAGGACAGTGACTCATTATTCAGAAGGCAACAACATAAGTTACCTGCATTGACACCATGTGGTGTGATGCTGGTTTCAAATGCTTCATATACTATCTGGAGCTTGACTCCAAATTACATTATCTTCAATCTATTATTCAACCAGTGACATAAAACAAATTGGAGAACAGATGGTGAATAAAAAGTTCATTTCTGTGATAAGCGGTCGGGTAAAAATCATTTAGTCACTTCCCCGGCTGCGGAGGCAGATGATAGATGATGAGTGAGACACAGCGCCTGAAGCCCTGATTAGTCTAAGTCAGTGGTTCTCAAAGTGGGGTCTGGGGACCCCCAGGGGTCCTTGAGGGGATTCCAGGGGGTCCCCAGCAAAAAGGGGAATACTTTATTTTCATTATAATTCCATTAGTAACACAATGACAGAATGTATGACTATTTTGGTCATGGATTTCATACACTTTCTGTTATAAAACATCTAAAAACAAAATTCTTATCAGATGGGGGACAAAATCTTATCACATGGGGGTCCATGGTCTAATTTGTGTCAGTGTAGGGGTCCTTGATGTAAAAAAGTTTCAGAACCACTGGTCTAAGTAGCTTGTGAATCATCTGGATTGACCCAAACATGCAGACTAATCAACACATGTTGTCATAACACATCATCGTGACGCAAACGACCGGGAAATTCAGAGCGTGCACACAAATAGCCGAGACACACTTTGTCAAGTTACATCCACGAGGGAGCAGAGTTAAACAGAAAAGCACCTCCTCCAGTTTGCCGAAGAACATGTGTGAGATATAATCAAAAAATATCAAGTCGCAGTGAAAGTACAAAGGCAAAAGTGGCACCATAAAAGGACAGTCTAGAAGAGCAAGGCAAAGAGAAGCAGGACTTTTATAACAAACTATAAATTCACAGGATTTTTATTTGTGCCTACACATGGTCACAATTACTTATGACTGAATTAGCCATAAAGCCAGAGAAAGTTTTGGCAAGGTAAAGCCCTGCTCTAAAAGTTAATGTGTCAGGCTTCTTCATTAGGTATTATGGCGTTGTCGGCTACTGGGCTGTCCAGTGGGAGCTGGAGAGCAGAAGCCTTAGAAGTGGGTATTGCATTACAGGGCGTTAGTGGGTGCCATGCTGCTTCCAGCTCTATTACCTGGATCACTGGGGATCTCCCACTCTGGGGACTTGAGATGGCTGAGTACCAGGCTTTCCCAACACCTCTAATTAACCACTTTGGACGGGCCACACTAAAAGCAGCCCAGGAACCCTTCTCGCTCACTGTGGCTGCAGAACTTGCCAATTAGCCTAAACAGTTAACTTAATGAGAAAAGACAACTGATGCTGGATGCTTGGTTTCAGACACGCAAACAGCTTGGGTAAAGCGGAGGGAGCCGTGCGATGCTGATGCTGAGACAGGTAGACATCAACAGCTAGCTGCTCCCTCCTGTGGACAAAAAGAGAAGTGTTTATCTTAAAGAAAGCACTCTTGAGGCTTTCTGCTAACTGCTGTGGACACTTAAATAACACAGAAAGGTCAAAGAAAAGAGGAGAAGTGGAGAGAAAATGCGAGCGAGCTAAGAAAATAAATAAAATGATGGAAGGAGACACTGGGAGTGTCTGTGGTTTGAGCTGAAGCAGGTGGCTGATGTTAGGCGCGGTGGGTAGGGTGAAGCAGGTCCAGAGCCGAGCGGATAGTTTACACAGCCACGGCTGAACAGCCAGCCTGCTCTGCGGTGACTGTCTGTCTGACTATCTGTCTGGAATCACCCAGGCAGATGTTACAATAACAACCGGATCAAGACTTCCCATCAATAACCACCTACAGTACACTCAACAAACCCCGTCTCACCCAGTGGTGTTAATCTTACACCCACTCTCCTACGTCATAGCCAGGGTTTCAAAAATATGTTTTTAATAAACGTACTATGATTGCTCATAAGTCATTCCCATAAACCGGTTAAAGTCATTGTTTGTTTAAGGAGATCCGCTATGTATAAACTTGATACAGGTTTGATTTATATGGGTAGAGAAAATTGCCGTTTTGTGTTTACTGGTGTGCATATTTGCACACATACAAACTCAAGAGCCTGTTTAGCTCAATTGATTTCTTCATCTCCATCCATTTCTCCTTCCCTCCCTCATTCCTCAATCAAGAATGCACCGACATGCCCATCCTCTGCTCCCCCCCACCCCTATAGGTGCCCTGTCTTCATTGCCTCTTCCAGCCAGTGGGAGTGAAGCCACATGCCTGCAATTATACCCCCGGTCCAGTCCGGTCCGGTCTCCTCTGCTTTGATATGCTAATCAGCAGAGAGAGAAGGGCTCCAGAGTAAACAAGAGCTTTGATTTTTTTCTGTGGCACACATGATAAAGATTAACTCACTCATGTAGGCATCGCCTAGATCCCCCAAGTTTAAACTTTTGGCGTGTGGAGTTGTTGGAAAACGGGGAAGTGGCTCATATGCATAATGTACACACACATTCCATTCCCTCCCACTCATCTCCTCTTGCTGCACAGAGCCCCCGGGGGCTGTGGTGTTAGCATGATCTGGCAACACTTTCTGAGCAAGTGCATAATGACTCGTGAGGATGTGCTGTCATCACACAAAGGAAAATACACACGTTGGGGCATATACAAACACAAACAGATACAAACAAACAGACACGAACCGGGTAAATGAAACACACTTTTCCCCTCACACAGATTCACTGGCAACGTTACATGCGAATGTGCAGACGCTGACAGAGACAGGTCGTCTGCATTAAGTGTTGACTGGTATTGGTAGTCACGTAGAGAGACAGAGACCACTGTCTGGTCTGATTCTGCAGAGTGATGTTGAGGCCCTCAACCTCTGGCCTGGGCCCAAATTCATCAAACTTCTGAGAAGTACATCACTTTTAAGAGCCAAATTAGCAGTAAAACAGTTCTTTGCTTTCAATGAAGAATAACCATGTAAAAACATCAGTCTCTTAAATTTAAGGTTTTTTCCAAGTAAAACAAGAATGTATGACACTGTAAATAGCTTTTGTTCTGAAGTTTGCAAATTGGAGTAACAGTGAAGGTTTTTACTTTTACTCCAAAATTTAAACTCTTCCTGGTGGCTGACTGGCTCTTGTGCCTACACATCCTCCCCATTTTCACCATCCACTTTGTCCTTATTCACTTTCTCCCCCATTCAGTGCACTTCTATGCTCCATTCTTCCTCAAATCAGTAGCTGTAGTAGTTTTCAACCTCACTTTCTCTTTCTCTTCTTTCTATGTGTCCTCCCCTCCTTCTGCGCCTTCCTTTCTTTCCCACCCGTTAACCAGCTGAACTTCTTGGAAGCCATCATCAGCCAGTGATTCAGATGATTTCTCTCTCAAATGATTTCTCGCTTTTTAACTCCGAGTATAAACTTTCGGGGATAAAATATGATTAAGTAAACAAGTTTCTTCTATTTTGACGACCTTTCCAGTGAGTTGGCCTTCGAAGCGGGTCTGAAAACAACCATGCTTTCACGTATTCACTTTCCCTTTTTATTGTAGAGTCAGACTGTGAATGCTCTAGCTGGCTCTAAACACAGACCTTTATATTAAATATAAGACTGCTATATATTCACAGTGCTGGGGACAAAATGCCTAAATATGGATATAAACTCCAGCCAGTGTGCGGTATCTAAACTAAAGACCATGCAGGTCTTTTCTCCTTAAATAAAAAAGCCCAAATGCTACGTTCAAAAGAAAGTTTTTTTGATTGATATGAATGTGTTTCAACAGTGTTTCCATTAGCGGGGTCAAACCTCTTCCAGGCTGATGTAAGCCCAGGCAGGAGACAGTTGGCAGGATTTGTGTCTGGATGTGGCTGTCTGAGTTGGATCAAATGTTGGACAGTTTAGAGTGACCAGACTGAATGGTGAATGAGAAGGATGGAGATCGAGGACAGAAGAACACACACACACACACACATACACACTGTGGCCCTCTGGAGTTGAGTGGAGCCTTGACAAATTGATCAGGATAAGGGATGTGTATGGATTTAGAGGGGACAGTCTGGGGCAATGGCCGATTTTTAACCGCTTGGACGCCACAGCGAGGACCATGAGGCAGCCAGAATGCTGACATGGCGCTGGCTGCGGCAGAGGTGCAGAGCTGCAGCATTTGACATGACATTAACAAGTGTGTCTTTGGTGGGTAGGGGAATGCTAGATCAATCTCCCCACAAAGCACATCTTCGCTGATTTTTCTTGTTTCGTCTTGAGTATAAATGTGCACAGATGGAAAAAACAACAATCCTGATCCCCGTACCTACATTAAAATCCTGCACAGTGAGAAAAAAAGGGAGTAAACTCATAAACTGATAGCCTGTGTTGGCCCGATGCATTATCTGGCAACTGCAGGCAACAGTCTGGAGGAGGACCTGATGAGAGTCACAATCCATTCTTCCTGGTTCACTTTTTGTTTGTTCGTTCTTAGATTTACGATGGAACATGACAGAAGACAAAAAGCCTATTTTAAACAAAGCTAGATAAGAAAGCACACTAGTCAGGCCCTCAGGTGGCTGTAGTCAGAGACAAAGGTATGCCAGAAAAAATGCACAATGGGGGGAGTAAGTATACCTTCTTAGTTTTGGCTTTCTTCTCATAGGTGTCCGACAGGGGCTTCTTCTTCGGCTGCAGTGTGGCCTTGGAAAAAAGATCTTCGAATTCCTTGGTGTTGACAATGTCTGGTTCCTTCAGAGAACCCCACAGTGTGCTGTTGCTGGGAAAACAAGTGAAGATTTTAGTCTGTGATTTATTTTTTTAAAAATATTTCAACCTAAAACCGCTGAAGATTTGATTTACAGTCACTCATCGAGCTGACTTCTAGAACAGGACAGAAACATCTAGGTTACTCTCCGAAAGCTAAACAAATTGTGTGTTCTATTTGTGGAAGCTTATTTGGTGTTTAATCAACCTGCCAACAGTTTTTTTTTTCCATTTTCCATTTCACTGTCTGACACATACTTGGCAATAATAGCCCTTAAACCAGATCTGTAATTTAAAAAGCACTGTTTGTGAGATAGGTGATGAAAATAAAACAAGTTAAAGACAAACTTGCTTCTATAATTAAAGATCATTTCCAGCAAATGAAGTAGAAAACAGGAGGCAATGTTTTGTTTCAGAAGTTGCTGAGTAACATGGCAAAAACAAACAAGAAATAGAGGTGTCCTAAGTCATGAGGATGTTCAGGAGTGAAGCACTCTGCTGTTACCAACACATCCACTTTTGTGTCCATTAAAACTCAACACGTGTCTCTGCTTTCCCTCCCCAGACTCTGTTAATCAAACAACATACACACTAAATGGCTTATGAACAAATAAACTTATTCAGGGAAAGATTTTGTAATGATGACATCTCTAATGCGCTGCACATGCTTAATTATTGGTGTCGCCCTTTCTTATCATCTTTTCCACACATCATAGTTGTTCTAGCAGGTCATAGCTTATATGACATGACATGGCAGCTCATCTCATGAGAGGGGCAGGTCTCATGAGTCCCAAGTCAAAACCCATTTATAATGAGAAAGACAACCTGGACGCAACATACTAACATAAGCCCTGGCAGGCTTATCATGGCTCAAATACCAGAACAATCAACTGCATTGCCAGTGACTCAATTAGAGTCAAGTAAGTCCAATTGTTTCTTCATGCAGTTGGCTTCCTCTTGCAGTGGTGAGAGTATTTATCTGGGGCAGCCAAGAGGTTTTTTTTTCTGTTGAGGACATAATGATACTGTCCCAAAATCCTCCTTTGATTTTACACTCCCTTCTGAGAGTCTGAGGAAAATAAGTCCAGTGAACAGTGTCTGACTCTGAACCCAACAGTGCAGGAAATTAGCTTGGAAAAGAAAATCACATCCAAACCCCAAAAACTATTTCCATGCAATACAACTTTCTAATTGACTGGATTATGACTATAATTGAATTTGAATACCCCTCAAAGTTCCCTTTTCTTATTGCAGCCTCCCAAGAAAGTCTGTCCTGCATGCAGCCAACTGTACTTTGTGTTTCGGCTTACATTTAGACACCTGGCAACATTTCAAACTTTGCACTGTTCCCCCTCACACCATTAACAGAGATCACACAACTGATCCAGTTATACTGTAGTTAAACATCTGACCCATTTAATGCCCCTTAACTTGCCCCTTTACAGTTAGATTTATAGCTGACATGAAACTGCTGTAGTGTAGTCAGTCAGTCCTCCAGTGTTGGCCAGGACCAGAGAGAGTGCGAACCACAACTCAGCTTCCCCCACTAATCCAGCCATGGAAATACAAGGCCATAAACCTGGAAGCCTGGCACTCGGAGGTAACAACCACAGCCACAGTAAATGGGCTGGATAATCCACTTACAATTACATCTTATCTCAGTAGGGTTCTTGGACGAGGGAATGGTGGTGCAGCAAACACACAGTATCTCTGATATCTCCCTGGATAGGAGTGTTCAGTGCTTAAGAACTGTAGGGCCCTATTAAACCAGGGTCAATGAAGCTTAGAGGTTCATTAGGCCTGGGATAACAGAGGTTTCACTCTTGCAACTTTGAATATTGGATATTCCCATTCAGAGCTTGGGGCTTTCTAAACCCCACTTCGATGGGATTCTGTAGTAATCCCCCAAAACAACAGGTTTAGAACATCAAGATGAGACCAAAAGCTTTAAATATCAGACAGTCTTATCAACTATAAACAAGTCAAATGATATGAGCATTGATTCAGATGTTATTCCAGTGCTTACTGTAATGATATTGTGAACTAAGGTTATACTTGTCCTGGCTTTCTTTATCTTTGGGTTTGAATTGGTTCAGGGTAAAAAAAAAATGCAATTATGTTGTGTAAGTAAGTGTAACCTGAAATTTTTATGGGCTAATAGTGATTTTGTACAGCATAATCACGGCTATTCCAGCTAATTCTAGTTTTGTACAACAACTTCTGCCGTATTTCTGTAGTTTTGGCCCTCATTAATACTGGTTGTAACACTGTACTCACCAAAGTAATTTCTGAGATCTGGGAACACTTCATTGCTGTGCTACACTGAATTCTGATGGGTCAAGAAACACGAGTGGTCAGATGATAAGACACATTGTAAACGAGTCAATCGTTACACCAGATTATCTATACCACTTATTATGGAAGTAGTAATGAAAGTGAGCTCCCCTGGAATACTGACAATAATCCTTCACTGTAAAAGAGAACATGTGTGGTTAAAGTTGTATCATGTATATAACAGACAGTCTGGGTAATAATTTAATGTTGGTCTTTAATTTCTCTTCCCAATAAATGTGGCTTATGTGGGGATTTGTTAAAACCTGTCTGATCATCTGAATGCTTATGTTTCTTGCCCAGTTGGACTTCTTAGCAATGTTACCGCATTCCCAGATCCCAGAATTCTCTTCAATTAACTTGGTGACAACATTATTATTATTAACAATGGTAATGATGGCCCACGCTACAAAAATAAGGCTGTAAATTGTAGTCAGAGCAATGTGAGTATATTTTAAGCAATGTTACACCTACTTATTGTCCTGTATCTGTATCCTGGTCCAGTACAGAGGCTTCATGGGATGGGCTGGCTCAATGACAGACTTCCGTGGAGCCTTTTCCACCTTCTGACCAAAACCGAATCCTTTCATGGAAGGAGGAGGTGGGGGGCCACAGCCTGGAGGAGGGGGGGGAGGAGGTGGACCAACTCCAGGTAGGCCAGGAGGGGGAGGGGGAGGTGGTGGGGGTGGCATGCCACCTCCAGGGAGTGGAGGTGGTGGAGGGGGCGGTGGCGGTGCTCCCATGATACCTGGCAGAGGGGGAGGAGGAGGGGGTGGTGGTGGTGGTCCTGAGAGGCCTGGTGGGGGAGGTGGAGGAGGTGGTGGGGGTGGTCCGGGAGTCCCTGGGGCTGTTTCAGCTTTAACCCCCAGATTTAGTCCGATAGAGTCAAAGTTAAGTTTTTTCGGGATGGTCTGGGTGGGGCTTTGAGCTAGCCCACTGCCGTCACCCTCAGGGCTCTTGATGAAGGTTTCCCTGTCAGTCTGGATACCCACAGTGCGCCACGTCTTGGGTGTCGGGTTGTCTGCAGTGGATACAGCAACATTGCGGACCTCACCTCGCTCCTGACTTGTATTGTATGCCTTGTCTCTCTGCATCTTGGCAACGACTCCCTCCAGGTGTGATATTGAGACAGCATGCTCACCTCGAAGCTGGAAGATCTGGAGCTCAAAATCTGACTACGAGGGGCAAGAGCAGAATGCCAAAAATAAAACAAATCCAGAATATCAGAAATGTCTGTCATTTCACTTCATGTAATAAAATCCTATTAGATGATTGACTTTTCCTCAAATTAACTTGGATCCAGGTTTAAATCATTCTTCCATGGGGCCTTCATGAATATGATTCTTTGTTGAAAATTTACAACCGTCTTAATTTTTTTCAGCTTTATTTTTATCCTCACTCCCATCAAATTCTTCCCCAAACTGAGCCTAATAGATGACTCGCACAGTGAAAATCTGGTAACTCCAGTTTTCATTTGACATTTCAAACAATGAAAAACAATCCAACCAAAGCAAAGTATTGATTTGAGAAAGAAAGGAAATTGTTTTGCAATGAATCTTACACATGTGCCTTATTAACTTATGTCCGTTTAGAAATAGAATTAGGCACGTTCCCACCCTTTCTTGTGGGCTGACTGCGGTACATGTTTCTCAGTGTCAGCATTAGTCCCTTAAAAGGTCGACGTCAAATTAAACGCTTTAAACAGACAGACTTAGAAAACCAATTCTGAGGTCAGATTTTTCAAGGAAATGGTCCATAAAGCAATTTATCAGTGGTACAAATGATGTAACATGGCCAGAACTATGTGCGTTTAGTCTTCCAAAGTAAGTTTGACTCTTGATTAAGCTGGCAGATGAATAACACCTGTGAGACACTGTTCCAAACCTCTGCTTTTGATGAATGAAACACTGATACCTTTAGCTTGGATTTGGAGTGAGTCATCATATTGGAAATTAAAAAGATGTCCATCATAGAACTGTGTGTGTGTGTGTGTGTGTGTGTGTGTGTGTGTGTGTGTGTGTATGTGTATGTGGCAGTGACTTAACATTTGGAAGTCATGTTATTATACATAATGCATGAAATTCTGGATGGTTGAAAGAACTTTTAAATGTTTCCAATTGACACAGTGCAGTCGTAACACGTTATGTAAGATTTTGCCCCAGTTTTGATATTCACTTTCGGTATAAAAGTGCGAGATTGTATTAAGACTCATATATCACAACATTACACCATTATATAAATAGTTTGTTCACTCAAAAGTTTTTATTTTTAATAGTTTACTACATGTTCACATTTTGGTCTAATGTGATTATTTTCATCTAAGAATATTTTGTGTCATTCTGTACCTCATCTGGTGAGCTTCTAACCAAATTACATACACAGTATCTCTCTTCATCAAGACACACCACAACTACATTTGACAGTTTGATTTACTGTAAGTTGTTTCATTTCATACCATTCTATACTATTTCTCTTGGTATAAAATGCACAAATATTGAAGCAAAATTAACATTTAACTTTAAAAACTAACGGCTGACAGGTTGACTACGTATATACTAAGTGCCCGACTTCAAAACCTGTGACACCTGAAAATTTCTAGTGTTATGAGTAAATGCTGTGCTGGAGCATTTCATGCTTACTTAGTGCCATCTTGTGGTCAGGACAGACAACTGCTATAACAAGAGTAGAGGAGCCAAAAGGACCTCAGAAATGTAACTGAATTTGCCATGTGTCACACACACGAATTATTGTCGCAAATGAGCTGCTTCCTTTCGCACATCTGATATTTTAATATCTTTCTATTTAATATTGTACACCAGAGCATATTTACATTTCCGCTTTCTTTAACTACAGTAGTCTGCCCTCACAGATGCCTGGAGTAATTTTCTCTGGTGAATAATATTTTTTCAGTCAGTGTTGTTGTAACATGTCTACTAAATTCATTTGGTAACTTACATGCATCCTCTCCAATTCTTCCTTGCACTCTCTCTTCAGCTGCAAGAGGGCAGCCTGGTGCTCTGAAAGTAAGCAGAACAAGAACACTTGTACTGTACGTCAACACAAACTCATTCTGCTGGGAGTTTTGATTTAATGAATGTACACTAAAGGCTATCAATGCAATAATCACAGCTCTTTGTTGGCGTTATTTTCATTTATAGATTGAGAGAAAGGGCTTATTGGGTTAAAACTATGTTTTCTTTGCTTTATTTGCATTTTAAATTACTATCAAGCTGATCTGCAAGACAAGACCAATCCCAACAAGATGTACTGCTGTCCTTAGTGGTAAAATTCTACAGAAGGGTGAGTCACTTTCTGTATGAAGGGCCATATTTACAACTTAACCAACCAGTTTTAAATTATACAGCTGGCAGAGGTGAAAGCTGAAACAAAACATTTTGTCAAGTCAAAACTCGTAAAATATGCTGATCTGTTGGCACTAATAACAGCAAGGCAGGGAAGTGAAAGAGGTCACCCACAACATAATTCACCTCATTTCCATATAGTTAAATTAGTATTTGTGTACATGTACAATTTCAGATGAAAATAGAAGCCAGAGTACAACTTAACTTGCACTTTCTCTTGTACTTTGTTAGTTCATAAAGCAAAGCATACATAGTAACATATTTTCACAGCAATTTTATGATGAACTCCAAGGCCTACCAAGTTACATACTGTACACCACAATGTGATTGTCTCCATAAAGATGTCTGTCATCTGCTGTCAATCTTTCATTTTCATTAATTTGAGGATTTGACTGGACACATTATTATGTTTTTTGAGTTGTCATTCCTATTACGAACTAGGATTAAAAAGGAGTAAATGGGAGTGATACCATACTGTAGTAATGATTAATCTGAGACAAGTGTTGGTTTATCTACATAGCTCACAGTCTGGACTTTTGCTCTGTTTTTCAGATTCCACATGCTCTTCTCTTAGACAACAGCAATGTCCAATCCTGAGCGCAAATCACCAGAATAATCCACACTTGCTTGTCTTAATCTATTTTCAGGGATGAAGCTACACCACAGACAACATCCAACAGCTGTTGCACTACTCTTATAATGCACTGTACGCTTTTAGTCAACACAATTTCACTGAACCCAGATCATGAAAGGAAAGCTTTTTACTTAGTAATTCAATCAGCACAATGACAGCCATGTGTGCTTTTAACCTATTTGCGTCATTACACCTTTAGAGTACAAAATGGGTCAAAAATGGCGTGCTGCCGAGAGTCTTCTTGATTTCAATGAATATTTTTACCTCACTAACACCCACACATGATACACTGTGGTGCCACTAAACAGCAACCACACAAACAGCAGCATTAAGGCGCAGACACAGGCTCACTGTGTTCTTAAATGGATTTGAAGGATGTCTTTCACCCGGTTTCAGAGTAAAGTGTAAGTGCTAAAGGGTTTGATAGTGTTGGCTTTACTTTTGCTTCAAAGTTTAGAGTTGAGACTCATAGACAAACGTCCATACATTTGATACAAGATATCATTCTATGACATCTCCACTGGTCCTTACTAACAAAGCCAATCAGTGTGAGGTGTGTCAGTGTAAGCTTGACTGGCATGATCCTCTGTCAGCATTCCTGGGCATAGATGTAAATACAGGCAACAGTGTCTAAAGCTATGAGTTTGTAATTCCTACCTGCTTCGGTGTACTTGAGCCCCACCTTCTCTTCCTCATCTTTTGCTTTGGGTGGGGGCCACACAGCTTGAAGACGCCCTGGAGTCCGGTCCTCACTGTCTGCTGGGGACGTGAGCTCTGTCTAAAGGGAGACAACAAATGCAACAACATGAACATATACTTCTGTGTTTATTTATTTCAAAATGCACTGTTTGTCTCAGGTCCTTGTAGTCAACACAACACAAATTTCCCCCCAAAGATATGTGGTGCAGTGATTTAAAATGATACAGGGGTGCAGTTACATACATTAACTTCTGTGAGAGTTTTGTGTTCCTTGCCGGGAGATTTGGAGGCTCTCTCGAAAATAGACCTCAGATTTTCCTTGTCGTTCTTGATTTTCTTTTTCACTGCCTCCAGATCCACATTTTCTGTTTTTTCCTTTTTGACATTTTTGGGGCCAAAGAAGTTCCTGAAGGTTTCATAGGCCAAGTCCGCAGTTTTCCTTATTTCAGGTGGCGATGTGGTGCTCTTTGCATCTGGAGTTTTCCCTCCCACATCCTCTTCTCCATTCTCAGACTCATTTAGTCTGTTGTGTTCAGGATTAGCCTCTTGCCCATCATCTGACTTTTTGGTCTCCTTGTGGTTGTCTAGGTTAAGGAGGTGACTGAGATGTCCCATTACGGTGCTTTTAGTGTCCGCGATGGGTTTAGGCTCCGCATGTTTTTTGGCTGGAGAAGCTGTCTTCTGCTCTGGGAAGAGCTTAGCCTTGTTTACCGTCTTCTTCAAGCTGAGCAGAGCCAAGTCAGCATCCTTCTCACTCTGCTTGATCTCTGACAGCGTCTCCCTCTCGTCCCCCGCCACTCCTTTCTTCAGCACCCGCAAACCACTGAAAAGAGCTGGCATCTGGAAGGAAGGGGTTGAAGAGAGCAACGTGCCCCTGGACGGGGACGACGTGGAGGAGGTAGAGGGAGTGGCAACAGATGTTGCTGGAGGTGGCGTATTTGTTTCTGGTGTCTTTGCAGCAGTTGCACGCTGTGAGACAGGGCTGCCACTTGGCTTGATGTCACCTGTGGACTCTTCGGGTGCAGACGACACCAACATGGGTTCCTTAAAATCTGAATTTGTCATACCAGCAGTGTCTGACTGCTCCTCTGGACTAGATTGGACTGAGACTTCAGAAGTCCTAGAGCTGAAAGGAACAGAGGAAGACACCTGGCTGGAGTGTATGTGCGCATGTGAATACGCCCTTTGTGTACTGTCTAAGTCATGCTGCTTTAATTTAAAGGCCACTGCAGCATTATGATCTGCAGCCTCTAAAGCCAGATGTCCAGAGATGATGGAGGGACCAGGCAGAGAACAATCTATGCCAGTATAATCGTTGCTTTCATCTATTCCCACATTTTCCCCACTATTCTCTCCTCCACCCAGTGTTTCTACACCCTTAAACATGGTGTTGGGATTCTCATTGGGACTGGAGTCCTCTTCCTGTTTGGAAACCGATGAGACCAGAACTGTCTCAGAGTCAGTTCTGCTGACTCTGGGCTGGTCTGAGTATAGAATAGTTTCTATGCGAGATCTCTCCTTAAGTCTGTGTGTTCTAAACACAGGCACTTGGTACTCTGCCTCTGCCTCAGTACCATCTTTCAGCTCATCTCCATCACCATGGTCCATTGTATTATTGTCCTCCTCAGGTAGCTTGGGTCCCCCGCTCCTGCCTAGCTTCTCTGACAGGCTACTTCTGCTTCGGCCTGTCTCCTCCTCCTCAATTTCTGTGTCACTATACGTTTCCACCCTAGTGACCAGGACTAGATCTTGGTCAGCTGAGCCTCCAGGTGTTGCTTTAACTTGGTTGCCAGACTCCTTGCAAGTTTCCCATTTTTCACCACTCTCCTCACCCTGAAACACATCTTCCCTCCATTTGAGCTTGTTCTCACTGTTCATAGTTTGACCACCTTCAGCAAGAGGACTTTCTGACATGCCATCTGACATTTCCTTGAAAGACATCAGCACAGCCGGTTCCACGTCTGAGGAGGGAGATCTATCCCTTGTGAAGAGATTGCTGAAGACATTTAAGAGGGAACTTGTGGGCTGTCCATCGAAGCCATTACTTGAACTGTCCATTTTTATTCAAGATGTCACACCAACTGAAAGCAAAAGAGAGCCAAACCAAAACAGGTAGTAGCTCTAGCAAAGTGTCCATTGAAAATGTCACAAAAGGTTCATCTCCCCACCTCCAGTTATCCAAGCTGCTCCTGTTCCACTTCTACCGTTGGCTGAAAACAAAAGGCCTTTGTATGAACAAATCTCCCCAGCTCCTCTTACCTTCTCCAGGAGGGCACAAATTATAAAAATGCTATCGTACAATCCTGTTAAGTGAGTTAAGAGACACACAAACAGGTAACATATAGCAGACTTTCGTTCTATCACATAAGGACTACTACTGACTGTATATTATCCGTAGTTCACTTTAGTCTCAGATGTGCGAGCAAGATTCCCATGACGCTGCAAGATAAGTCAAGCTGTTCAGCGGCTGGAAACATGTCCTGCTGTAATCTCCCTGGGAGAGAACAGAGTTCACCTGCCTTTCACAAAGCATTTCCAACTATTCCAACAAGCGGAGCAGCATTGTCCATAATGGTGTGGGTTATTCTTCTTTATGTGCTGGTTTACAGTCTGGAGTCCATGACTGAGCCGTTCTTCAAGTTTGACTCTGTCTTCCTTTGCGTGTGTCTGTCTCAGTTTGCAGGAAACTCCTGTGAGCTGTTGTGTGAGGAAAAAAAAAACCTCCAGGTTGGAAAAAAAATGCGTCTCGCTGGTCTACCCAGTCCGGGGACGCCTCCCTTCAGATCCCTCCCTTCCTGGGAGGGGACCTGTAGCACCCGGCACCACAGGTGTCTGATTACCTCTGCTCACTTCCGTAAAATGGCTGCCGAGGTAAAAGTGTAAACACGGAGGGGGAGTGAGTCTGTGGTCAGGTGGAGAGCTGTAGAGATCCAGTAACCCAACATTGCACCATTAAGCAGTGAACTACTGCAATACAGGGCTTAGTAGAGTGTGATTAGTGAGCGTGGCTATAGCCAGCTCTGGCTAACATTTAAAACCTTCTGTGATTAGCAGCTCATGAACACTCAGGCTGAACAGGGCTGAATACAGTTGAGAAAATGTAATTTTGATTCACTTACCTTCATTATGAATGCCAACATACTATTGAACTAAAAATATAATAAATACTGTGCAATGAAGCAACAGAAGTTTGAATTTGAAGACACTGTTTCTATGGGGGTTCAAAAAGTTTACAAACTAACGTTAGCTACAGCTTACAAGCTAACAACAGGCAATACAATCTATGTGGGAAAGGGTAATACCTATATAGTTTAAATGACAAAATAAAAACAACAGAGTGAGTCATCCTCTGTGGTGTTACAACTATCTTTTCAGCTTAGCTCCTATGATTTAAATATGATCTAACCTTTGATAGATATTTGTAAAGATAACTTACTTAAATGTCAGGAGCGTGCTTAAGAAAACAACATTCTTCAAACTGTGGTTGCCCTGAGCAACCTAAGGTCACCCTTCCTGAATGCCTTCCTTCAGACTGCCTCATTGAGCACAGACTAAGCAAGCTTTGTAAATGTTTCTAATCCAGTTTTTACAACAGTCCTAAATTAAACATTTTTAAATTAATCCTCTTGTGCTCATCATTCCATTTTATTTTAAGTATCAGTGATTGTTTTTTCCCTCATCTGAAGAAAGCCACACATAAGGTGGGGGCTTCTCATGAGGAATTAAGTTATGTAAGAGCAGTGGTATTTCATACACACACACAGTAAATCCCCTGAGAGGTTGCACTAGAAAGAAGCACCACTATACCACCACTGATAGACAAGACTGTGTACTAGACTGCGTACAATATCATCTCAAACAGGATTCCTTACAAGTTGCAGATGTAAAAACTGCAGATCTAAGAGACTGTCAAGTCACACCTACAGCATGGGATTGCGTTAGCACCATGCCCCTCCCTTTGTCAGATCAGTTGTTACAACACAATGAGAACTCATCATGTGCAACAGAGGTGTGTTTTTTTGATGCCATAAAAATGCATGAGAGCGACAATGAAAACATGCCAAAGCTAAATATTCAAGATGGCTGTCACTTTCACAACAATACAGACTGCCTAATTCTGTACAGCTTACCCTTTGTACTGGTATGTTAACTGATTATTCTCAAGCCAGTTATTGTGTCCTAAGGAAACAATGCATGATTACCTGCCTAAAACCACACCCTGGTAATCTGCCACAGGAATGAATGTGTCTGACACACAGCAAGCACAATGGAATCTGGAGCCTTGTAGAGATGGAAATATATTTTAAACATTACTCTATAGGATGGATAGGATGAATTACAAGTATAGTTAGGTAGTTGCTTTTTAATTGCACTACTTATTTGGATAAATATGGCCAGCAGCAAACAACTGGAAACAATTAATTGGTTTTTTAGACACATTTTTTATACTGGATTACCTAAATCACATGCCTAGTGGCAAATGAAATATGAAGTATTGCTACCCTTGCTGTGTTGCAACAAAGATAGATCTTAATAGCCTACACAACAGAAAATAAGGTTACAAAATTGTCCAGAAAGGCTACAAGAGAACGTGAGATTTTCCTGTGTTTGCTCTGAACAAGAAAGGTTTGAATGGAATGATCTCAGTCAGTTCTGGCTTAGGACCCCAGTGTACAGATTAGAATCAATGACCCTTTAATCCACTTCTAAGAATTTATGATCAGGTGGTTAAATGCCCAAGTGGAGAGAAATCCTCATGAGTGCCCAAGGGAAAAAAAAGTGCCATGGTACACTGCTCTGGGTGTGAAAGTAGACATTACAGTTAATATTGGCCTGTGAGTGTTTGTGCTACTCATGGGCCCTCACCGTGCACTCCAGCTTGGGATAGTAGGGTGTGTCCCCGATGATGTCATCTTCTGGAGGTGTGATGCGTAGAAAATCCAGGTGATCAGGGCGGGGGACACGGGAAACGGGCTCCTGAGGGTCATCACCGTCCAGCATCCAAATATCATCCTGACGCAAGAGGGAATCCTCTACAGAATCACACAAACAAACACAGGCAACCAAAGCGTAATTAACGTTCTATGTTGTGCAAGGAATCATAGCATTGAATAATTACAAAAACACCAAACATAACAGGATGATCGGTGATTATGTGTGACCATCCTAAATAAGCGGCACTGACTGAGGCAAGTTGTGTTCCTGTGTAACCTGCGTGGGTAATAAAAGCGGAATGAGGTAGAAAGCAGGCATCAGAGTCTTTTAGCATCAAACAGGCAGCAGGAGAGAGTCCTGTTTTGCTGCAGGCTTGAGGGCACACACAGCTATTTTTATCTGCACTTAGCCAGCCTCGTTCCCATCATCAACATCAGCAGCAAGCCCCGCTGATCCAATAAGGACATGCAGCTGCATAGTACTGATCTCAAAAACAAATACCACTATCTAATATTGATTTGCATTCATGACATATTCACTGTAACAGAACTACAGAATGGCATTGCTCAGTACTACCACTGTACTACAAGAGTCATCTGGAGATAGGTGTGGGTGAGTTGTTTAACTGTATGCTCAGTCATCCACAGGCCCAGAAAAGGTGGAAATATAAGACTTCACCTTAATTAAGATTGGGAGAGACTGCCCTCTCCTGACCAGGCAGTCACATACACTGCAATTTAGAAAACAAAGCTCATACAGGATATTCAAAATTCAAATTTATTTGCTGCAGTACACTGGGGATCCATTCTGTGCATTTCAGAGTGCCTGGCCTTTTATTTTTACAGCTCAGTGACACATTGCAGACATAGCCTGAACTTGCAGAACCTTCCGTATGTGTTATGACCTGAACAAGTCACATGGTATTAACTTCAGGAGCCAGGCCAGTCCTCAGAGTGCCAACACATGAGCTATTTCTCATGCGTACAGAAACCCATTTCCTCTATAGCATGCCTTGATGCATGCATTCACTTACTCAAGAGAGTCAGCCATGCAAGAAAAAGGGAGGAAAAGTACAAGTTACGAGATATAGGGCAGGGAAAGTGAGGTGATAGAATAAGGAGGAGAGAAAGGAGGTGGAGAGAGAGGGAAGAACACACTGGGAGTGAGAGGGGGAAGGGTAAAGATCTTGAGGCTTGGTGACCTCAGTTTCCTCCTGGTGTAAGACAACACCTTGGCCTGTTTTTTTCAGTATTATGAGGTGGAGACTGAGAAATGCAAATCACATCCTGTTCAATAAACCCCTAAAATACCCCATAAATTCACTTTGTAATGAATATCCTTGAACAAGGCACACAGTATTACTGTATTGTTGCCTGGCAGTCACTTCTAAAGGAAGTCCATTTGAATAGATCCCGAGAGTCTGAGTATCAGCTAAACGTTTTAAATTCAGTTATGAGAGCCCACACATGCATAACTAACTGGGGGGTTTCACTGAAAAATGGAAGCATTGAAATTCAGCTTCAGTATTCAGCACAATCAGTCATTATAAGACAGCAGCAATGCCTGCAGTCCCTCCAGTTATCTGGGACTTGGATAGCAGAAAAAAAGTAGGATTAGATTAATAACTTTTCATTATGATAATGCTGCGCTGCATGGTCCCACAGTGGGAACTGCTGACTGTAGGCTGGGCCAGTTCCAAATGCAGCGTTAAGCTCACTCCAGGCCAAGGAAAGTACCGATCAGTGCCTCACAATGGCTGGCTCATTTGAAAGCAGGTGGAAAGACTGCGTAATACTGTCGTTCCACAAACTATCAAATATATTAAATAAACAATAAACAAAGAGCACCTATTGAGATGTGTTTGCTGTGGTCCTTCATCCTTCAAAAAACATTACTATTTATGGTTTAACAACTTGCGTGTGTGTACCTGCATACAGCCAGTCAGTTAGTTAATTAAATATGTATAAAGTGGCCCACAGTGCCACCATCTGGACAGGGAGAGGAAAGAGCACATCCGCATCCCGGTAAAGTCAAACACACTGCAGTGGAGCTCTGATGTCACTGCTGTATGCTAGAAATAAGACATGGTGAAGAAACGCACAACACTGCAATGTAATAACTGTAAACAGATATGGAAAAGCAACTCTAAAGATGCATTAGGTAATGAACAAACTGAATCTATTGATTTAGCAGTAGATTTATTACTCTCAAACACACACATGCACACAGTGAACTTCATTACACTGACCCAGTGGAAAATTGTGCGCTTATTGCCGTTTAATCTCCCTCCCTGCTGACCTAAAAGCTGAGACAGAATTACAGTGTCCATAACAGAGGGAACACAGGGTGCAGATGGGATTGTGTTTGTCTTTCAGGTGACATGCAGTTTATTTTGACAGTAAAGCACTGATAACTGGATCATACCAACCCAGGACAACGTCAGTCCAACAGATATTGTCTATACACATATGATACACTGCCCTTTAACAAAGTCAGTGTACTTTAATCGAGACTTCTGTATTTCAGACATGTAAAACACATACTGTGCAGGTGTTTCCTCAATGCAAACCTGCAAGTGTTGACTGACAGTGCAGTAATTTAACAGTGAAAATCACAGTGTGTGAGTGAGCAGCTGACAGGCATTGTGGGTGTTCCTGTGGTACTGAAAGCATTATCATTTTAACAAAAAAAGTATCTGTGTTTGGTGCGGCGCAGGGACCATCTAATGTCAGATCCTGACAGGTGGGTGTTGTCAATGGTGATGGATTAATCCACCTGCCACTATGGCTGGTCATCACTCATCCAGTGGTCAGGGAAAGCTTTGCTGAGGCCGTATTGAACACTCTAAAGCAGACATAAAACCGTTAAAAGCAAAGTTCTTCTTCTAACCCTTACAGGCGCTGACTGTCTTGCTCAGTTAACAAGCAGCAATTAGCGAACTTGATCATTTCTTTATTATCAAGGGACTACTGCAGGCCAGAAATATTTATATCCATATCTATAAATAATTACCAAGCACTACTCTACCTCCTCCCACAGTGCAGTCTCTCATTCTTATTAAAGACATTGAAACAGCTTTTCCCGGTGTGCCCTATTTTATCTACTAAAATCTATAACCTCATCATTCAAAGTAAAATAACCGGGCCATGTGGCACAGTGAGAGCATCTGGCAGCCTCCAACCCCCCTCCATCACTTTTAGCCAGGAAGGAGGATCATAGACTTTTGTATAAATCATGAAAAATGCAGGACTTAAATAAATCACCCAGCTTCTTTTGCGCCTGTCATGGCTGTTTTTCCATGCAGGCTTATTGGCTGTGCATGGCTGTCAAGCTGGCTGATTGACTGACTGGTTTGGCTGTCAGTACTAAGATCAATGCAAGGCTAGCTACAAGTGAAAACTCAGAGAAAATGCTGCGGTACCCTGAGGACCAAAGCAGAAATGTAGCATGACATGATGCTCACAGAATCATCATTACTCATTTGAAATGCAGTTCTGGAGGCTGATGAGATATTCAGAGTTGAGCAAGACGGAAGAAAGCTTTCATTGGGTCTGGCATGCCACTGACTGGGGGAATTTGGAAATTTGGGTAACTTTGCTTCAGTTCACCGGTGTGTGTACATTTAAATAGTGGAGAAGCCATATAAAGCTGCTCATACTGAAAACTCCTAACAGCATGAGATTGAACATAGCCAACATTTGCCTGGCGCCGGTGTAGCAGAGTCATTTATTAAAGAAAACAGGTTATTCTTTATAAGAGACAGACCTTTGTGACCTGTTTCTCTGCATGTAGTATGCAGTTCAGAGCAATAGTGTGAGACAGTCTGAGAGAGAGGAAGCTCTCTTAGCCTGTTTTGGCAGAATCCACTTCATTATCTGGATAGAGTCGGCCCTTGTTCTCACTGGGAGGAACAATGTTGCATGGCAGCACACTTTCTGTTGAATGACAGCTAGCAGAGAGAGCAGGGTGAAGTACTCTTGCTCTGCACTGATCAGTTTCATATGACCTTGCTGGAACGTATTGGGTAATCTGATTATGGTATTGCCTGCCATATGTCAGACAATAAAACAAGTAAGGCATTAAAGAGAGAGAGAAAGAGAGAGAGAGAGAGAGAGAGAGAGAGAGAGAGATTGTTTTAAAAGCCATTATAATCAATAATTTTATAGTAGCAATGCAATGGATGTCAAGTTATTACGTGTAATGTGATAGAGTTTGCTTGTGGTGAGAGTCCACGGATATTCGTGATTCCTGACTCTGCAGTTCCTCTCAGCTTTATCGTCTTTCAGCTCATCCTTTTGTTTTTCTGGGCCCACAACTTTCATCATTTGCTGCCACAGTAAACTGTAAGCTACCTGCCAGCATCAAGCAGCAGAAAGACAAGTTAGCGGCTATCTGATGAACAAAGTGATGCATTTGACAGCTAAACAGCCAAGTATTTTCCTCATGAGTAAGCAGAGACCAAAAGCGGAGCTAAAAAGAGAGTGAATATTGGACTTTCAATGAATGCTAATGTTGCTCCGTATCTGCTAGATGTGTAAATAGGGAACTGTTTGCTATTTCCACTTAAAAGGTGATAATATGTCAGGTTGTTTGAGTTGACTGTCCTTATCAAAAACCTAATAAGTACACGAGAAACATAAAGAAAAACTAACAGGCATACATAGATATTGTGTAAACACATAATATACACACCAAAGTGGATGCATAAAATATTCTGTTACACAGACTGCAGTGCAGAGGCATTAACATATGAAGTAAAAAACAGAATTTGTTACGAAATTACCACTCCTGTCTGCATAATCACACTCATTAATAAGCACCAAGCCTCGATACCAGAGTAGAGATTAGAGAGGCTGAATCATAATTAGTTCGACATTGACAAACCGTGAAGGGCCAGCTTCACACTGACCCACTTAGGCCTTTTGGCTGGACCGTCTGATGTTCATTTATCTGTGTTAGCATTTGAAGTGTATTCACTTATCAAGCAACACAAAATCGATCTAGTAAACAGCTAAGATGCAGCAAAATCGACACAGTGAGATTTTGCTTCAGACTGAAGATTCAAGCTTTCACTGAGATGGCTGCACAGCATGTGTGTAGCATGATGTAGGCAATTACATTCATGAATATTGCTCATTGAGACTTATTTACTGATGATTTATGAGTTGCAACAGCACATAGTCATATCTGATGAGGGATAATGAAATTTACCCAATCTCCCTCTCAAGAAGAAAAACAGAAAGCTCATGATACATTTGAAGGCAAATGTCAATTTTGGCATTTGAAAGTATAGCGAAGAGACAAAAAAAAACCCCAAAAAGGTGGCGTTTAATGCCAGACAATGTGGATTATGCGTGTACATGTAGATGTTAATGTGTGTCATCTGAGTGTGTGGTAACTCTATGCATGCCTAGGTATGTGAGGACACAGGGACAGTGTCATTTCAGTGGGAATTGATCCAAATCATCACCACGAGTAAAGCTGGGTTATTTATACCCTAGCCACCAGATAGCTTAGTTCCACACAGCTCAGTTCAATCCTCCTCCGGCCATTGATGAACTGAGCACTGTTGGTTGTATTGGTTTAGCTAGGACTCGTCTATAATATAACAACCCAAATAATCGGGATGCAGTAACATTCTTAAAATAACTTTCTCCAAGGATATAAAAAGTCCAACCATTATCCACAGTCTATTAGTAAATCACATAATTCATGGAAGGCCATCTGTTTGCTGCTGTAGATTCAAGCAAAGATTGTGTTACACTGTCTAAAAGGGATGATTAACCATGTTACCGAGGTACTTAATGCAATAATGTTAAGGCCTCTTCGAAGTATCAGACTGCAACAGCTTGGATTATACAGTTTGGAGTGACTTCAGTAAACATGTATAAACTTTAATCCAACACAGACACCTCCTTATTGATCAAGAGGCATGAGGTCACCGAATGGCATGACCACATAGAGGATGCTAAAATACAAACTGGTATGAGATGAAGCTTAAGCGTTAAGGCGACCAAAGGCCGGTGATGACCACACACTGACAAACCCTGAACTAAGCTTGTGACATCATTATAGCTTTGCAAATATCGTGTATGTTTTGAGTGTTTAAATCCATTTGTTTTGTCATTGTAAGCACGAAATACAATAGGCCAGCTTATGAAAATAGGCCTGTTGAATTGGACGCTCTGCAAATAAGGAAATTCTAATCCTTTTTTCTGTAACCCTTGTGCCCGCTGGGTTCCTGATCCTTTGTCAGTTTCTTGTGAACTGGGTAGGATGTGTGTTTAGGGGGAGGGACAGCACATCCTTCAGAGTCCAAATTGGCAATGCTTCAGTTAACACCATGCTCACGAGAACTCTGGTCAGGTCGAACTTGATGTCAACTTTGAGCCTTTGATCTGGGACACTCCCACTAATCTTTGGCTTCACTGTGGCACAGAAGGAGTTAAAATGGATCATCAGCCAAACTATTCTCAGGCCCTGCTTGGCCTTTGTATGACTCTGTTGGGTAGTTTTTAATTTGTGGTCACATGTCAAAGCCGAGACCGGAACACAGCAGACAAAAACTAACTGGACTAACAGAGGCAGTTCGGAAAGTAATGTCTATCTTCTGGTTGAAGTAGTTTATTTTGTGGGAAAATAAAGTTAACAGCTAGAGTGACAAAGTAAAACTCCCTGTGTGGAAAATGTTTGCCAGTTACAATGCTGCAGAGTAATTGCTGGAGTATTTCAGCAACAACCTCAGACATTGGGTATGACACACACACTCAAACACACTCTCGCTTTCAAGGCATCTCCTCTTGTTCTGCTCTTTGAAATCCAGCATCAGCAATGTCAGATGAAGGGTACATTCTGACAAAGAGTAATGTTACTAAGATAATAAAAGCACCAGTGTCAACAATAACATCAAGGCGGGGAGTTTTAACACGAATCCCTGTGTTCAAAGTAGGACCAGTGTGATTTCTAATAACTTACCTGTTGTTGTGGAGTTGCTGGACGAATTCCACTTGGAGTTGCTCGGCCGCCTGCTGAGGTTCAGATCCAGACGCGTGACAGCCCGCTTGTTGCCGTTCTTGTCGTTGACCTCAGTGAAGAGTTTGGGCTCGTCTGTGTTACTGGAGCTGTCTCTGTCGTGGTCCACATCCTTGTCTGACAGCAATACAATGCGGTGGTTGAGGTGTGGGCTTACTTGCTTGGAGGACAGAGGGGACAGGACTGGGGACATGCTCTGGAGGCTGTTTGAGGCAGGGAAGGATGTGTTGAACACCCCAGCGAGAGAGGGTGAAGTGGGGCTCTTTGTGTGAGGTTTGGCTGAGGGGAAAGGTTCAGTGGTATGGGATAGGGGTAACCGTAGCCCTTCAGAGAGCTTGTTACCTGTCTTTTCTCTACTGACTCCCAGCAGGTGGTCTCTGTTTGGTCCTCTCGTCCCCGGGTATGACTTGGCGGGCCCTTCCCTGTCTTGGCTTGTATGGCTGACATGTTGCACTCTCCCTTCCACATCCTGAACTTTAGCCACCACCCGGATCCCCGTATTCCTCTGGTTGATTTCGCCATACAGCTGCTGGGCGGACTTGACTGTTGACTTATTCTCTGCTGAAGTCTCAACCAAGGAATCAAATCTCTTAAGTGGTCGAAGGTTGCTCCCACTTTCCCTTCGGCTCAGACCTTCCATCAGGCTGCAAAAAGACGACTCAAAGCCCAGCTCACTGTCATACTCTGAGAAGTCGTTACAAAAATCCATGTCAGAGTCAAATGTCCGGTTGTCCTCCATGAAGTCCCAGCCCTCAGGGGCAATCTGGAAGGGTTCCTCCATGGGCAGTATGGGGTTACTGACTGCACTAACGTAAGAGCCCGTCACTGGGCTGTCAGAGACATGGACAGAGGCTGAGGTACTCGGGATCTGCTCCACTACTGAGATTGAAGATATGGACACGCTATTCTGGGCAGGAAGCTCACAAGATGAAGTTCTACTCATAACTTTCTTCTTCATCTGACTGTGTAGGAAATCCTCAGCACTCTCAAGCTTCTTGCCTCCCAACTTCTTCAGCTTTCTGCTCTTAGATGTAACTCTCTTATGCTCTGGGGACACTTTGAGGGAGTAGTTGCTGCTGCTGAGAACCTGACCTCCAGGCTGAACATCCTGACCCTCTACATAATCCTGGATTTTCCCATCCTGGTTACCCATCTTGACTTTGCTGGTACAATCCCTGCACAACGAGAAGAGATCCGCCAGCAACTGGTGGTGCTCTGCCGCCAGCCAGCAGAGCTCTGCAACAGCTTTCTTTGTTGCCTGCTGGGAGCTGAAGAGTTCGCCTGAGGAGTCAGAAGACTGGCCTCTTTGTTCGGACACTGAGAGATCCTCCTTTCCCCAGTCATGGTCATTACAGGCCTGTTCTGAGTGAGGGGCGCGGCTCTTGTACTTGAAGCTCGGGGCCCGCCTCTTGGGGAAATACAGGCTGATGTTACTTAGCTCACGGATGGGTGCATACAGAAGCAAAACTGTGTGCGTGCCCTCCATGATGGGTGCCATGTTAATCACCCAAGCACTCTGAGTAAGTGGTCAGTTCCCAGACGGAGTGACCGGGCTCGGACTGCAGAGGTCGATCTCTGGCTCTTCATCACCTGGCCTGTCCAGATGCTGTCAAAGAGAAAGTAGCACACAGCTATAAATCTGACTGTGCAGACACAACATACGTCTAGAAAAACATGTTAGCCCTGCTAGTGCCATTTTGAAGTCCAAATGCCGGACAGTTTTATAATCTATGTTGAGCTTTCAGCTTAAAATAAAACACAATATTTAAATTTTCAAGATACAAAAGATACTTTGTGACATCTGTGGCACTACAAATTATTTGAAAGCCAATGCAGAGCTAGTTTGACAGCATAAAAAAACTGCTCCTTTCAAAAGAGTGGTACCATATCTCATTGTAAAACCCGTTTGTTAATTAACTGAATGAAATCCAACACTGCAGAGATTAAACTACTAGATTCTATTTTAGTATTTTAGAACATGTCTTCCCAACCTTTTTGATCTCCATCTTCCTCTTACTGTATGAGGAGACGTAACTATTCCGAATCGCATTTCATCAACATTTCACAAGCTGCCGCATAAAATCACACAAGGTGACGACACATGCAGTGCCCCATGTTAGGCTGCCAGTAGAGATGTTTACAAGCAAAACAATGCACGTTTTCCTCACTTGTGCTTCAAATGCTTACTTCAGCATTTCGCAATATCTCCCAACTGTTTACATCATAATATAATCCCGTGGGCTACTGTCACCTTGCAACCAGAGTGCATTGCTCTGTGCTGAAATGGCAGCATAATTAGACTGCCCTTCCGGCGTTCGGGCTGCTGCACGCAAACTTAAAACTGAAATTAAGATATATTCCAACTAAATTTATTCTAAATTATATCTTGATACATTAAAAGCCCGTATCGCCACAAATGAGCTTCAGTTTGATGCGCTATATGCAATTAGAAGCTGAAAGTGCGCTGCAGTCAACTGCACCTGCAGCACGTAAAAGCAGCGCAGTTTGTAAGAGATAAAGAGTTACTTACCCGGTTAACTTGCACGGAAAATATTTCTTCACATCTCTACTGCAGCCAGCCAGTGCTCACCGCTGCCTCACTGGGCTTCTCTGACTAGAATGACGGGGGTTTGGTCCAATGATAAAACTCAGCGCTGGCTTCCTGCTCTGTGATTGGTTTCTTATCATTTATCCAACTCCCACATTTTGAGTCAGTGCAGCTGCAGCTTGCAGGTAGGCCATGTGATGGGTTTCAGAATGTGTATCGATCTAAGAGGGAGCGAAGTTTGGCTGCAGTTAATTTACTTAAACAGTCGTAGCAGTTTCCAGTATTTCCCAGGCTAACCTTAAGATGCACACGCAGAAAGATAAATGCATAGAGAGGTAATGCACCAGTTATTTGGTGGCCCGAGGTGACGTTATTCTGCACCAAACAGAGACACCTAGTGACTAACGTGTGCATCAGTCGTTATATTATCTGTTCCAATTTATGACAGGCTTCTCTTGTTTTATTTCCACCATAGAGGTTGTTTGCAGTCCATGTATGTTTATATTTTAGAGTGCAGGATCTCAAAAGTACCTAAGAAGTGTCTATAAGAAGTTACTTTGTGAACGATTAGAATTGAATGTTTGCTTATTTACAGTACACATTGTAAGTAAGTAAAGTTTATTTGTATAGCGCTTTTCATAGACATTAGTCACAAAGTGCTTTACAATAATACAACATACGAAAAAGAAAGAAATCATAGCAGATGAAGAGACCACCCAAGTCACGCGATTAAAAAGTGCAAAACTAAAAACCAAAATACACAATGAAAAAAACAACAACACAATACACAATGAAAATACACAAAAAAACCACAAACACACACACTCACACATATATATATATACATACATACATAGATATCTATATACACCATGTAAAAAAAAGGAGAACATCTATACATATATACATACATATATGCATATATACGTGTATGATTGGGATTTCAATCAAGTTTGGTCAAAAGTTAGGCTTTGAAATTAGAAATTTAGAGTTTAAGAAATTATAACACTTAAATTTACATCTGGCTATCCTGGTAGACATCACTTGTTAATGATAAAATCCAAATAGTAGAGATACACCTAAATTGACTATTTAAGTAGTTCTGCAATCCAAAACAGTTCATGTTGGTATGATGCAGCTCTCACAAACCTTACTTTTACCTTACTAGCTTGTGTAATCACTTTTATAAGGTGATGAAATGTTATGGGTGAATTTTACAGGGGGTACAGAAATATCAATATCATTAACCTGCTTGTTTCAACAGAGCAGCTGTTGATCAGGTTGTAAAGTAAGTAAAGGAGAGGTGGCTGGAGTGAAGAGGAGAAGGGAAGTATCAAGTGCTAAAAAGAGACAACATGAAAAAAGTAAAAAGGTGGGGAGGAGGAAAGGGGGGAAGGGAGGGAAGAAGGAGACATATGAGTGGAACAGGTTTGTAGTTCACAGCATTGACGCTAGAGGGCAGCATCGCATCTTGAAAAGGGGCCCCACATGTTTACTGTTTTGTGGATATCAGTAGGTTTCATTACACTCTGGCTGTGGGTCAAATGTGGCCCAACTTTGGATAACCAAAGGTCATACTCATCAGTGTTACCATACTCTTCCCACAGAACAAAAGACCTTGCATGGCATACATTAATTTTTTACTGAGTTTAATCTCATTTAATACATAATTTAGTGATGATTCATCCAATAAAATGTTTTAAATAATTAAATACATTTACAATAAAAATGTCGCTTTTGCAGGCTAGAATGTGCTCTTCATCTTCTTTATGGGCTCTGTTCACAGTGAACACACAGAGTAAGTTTACTCAGCTTTTTATATCCCGTCTTTATTGACATTTGCACACATAATATAATAGCATATATTAGGGATGGGCAATATGGACAAAATCAAATATCACAATGTTTTTGACCAAATATTGCGACAATATTGTAGGGATGACTACTGGTGCTTTCACAAAATATTTACACAATGAGGTTTTTGATAATTAATCATCAGTAGTATGGATATAATGACTCAAGGGGTAAATGCAAATAATAGAACAGCTAGAACAGTCTGGTAAATTCAGAAAATTACATTACTTTACTGTAATGCAGCCTTTAAAACCAGGAAAAGACACTTATGCCATGTCACGATATAACAATATCAAAAATCTAAGGCGATATTGAGTCTCATATCATGATATTGATATAATATTGATATATTGCCCAGCCTTATACATACATTAAGATATATCATTTTTTATAACACGTGTACAGATTACATTTTAGGGTAAAATAAATATTTTAGGAAAATGCTGTTTCTTTTACATGCCTGCTTTTTTAACCGTGGTAGTAATACATTCTCTATCCAGAAAGAGGACCAAGTTAAGCCCCGCACTGATTGTCAAAAAAACCTCAAAAACCTATTTCAGTTTTAGCAGCCTGAGAAACTGATTATTACATTGTATTTAAGCAGAAGCATGGCTGAGCTGCGGGGTGCTGACCATGGTGCTGATCTGGACCAACACTGGAAACCGCAGCTACCATTATACCTTGCTCTCTGATTTCCTTCCACACATTACGTTTTCTGACAATAGGACGAGAAAACCAAAAACAACGAGGTACCCATTAGATAGCGACTATTTCACTCAATTTAACACAGTGATGTTTGAATTTTCGCGCTTTCTCGCTTGTATTAATAAGGTCTGCCGGTGACGTCGAAGATAAAGCCCCCGCTGCTGTATCTTGGATACACGACTTGGCTTCTCCCTGTTTCCCCGCCACACCGTCCCCAGTTGCTCCAGCCCACCGATGCTGACACGCACTCCTCCTCCGGGCGGTGAGCGCGGCTTGAGCACAGCGGCTTGAGTGACACATGCTGCGGTAGTCTCCCCGCTGTATGGCCGTGGATTAGCTATATGCTAATATCGATAGGAGAGAGGAGCCAGCGGAGGCTTCCCGAGTCTGAACAGGCTCCTTTGCAGCCATGGCTGAAGGTGGAGAAGGAGAGGATGAAATCCAGTTCCTCAGAACTGTAAGTACATTTCCTGCCGCTTGTACTTAAAGCGCTGCGCCGGCAGCTGTGGAAAAATGTGTAGCTCTCTTTTTCATGGTACCTTGCGAGTGGGATTATTTGTCGATTGCCAATTGTTGGCTATATTGACAGATGTTTTTTGATCCCATAACCTTTGATAACCCTCTATGGCTTGTTGCAGATCTTAGAGGCGGTGTTAGTGCCCTATTGTTTTGCGCATCGCTCACTGAGAGCTATTGTCTTTTCTGCAGTCTCCGTATCAAGAAGTTGACAGCACTATTTCCTTTGCCATGTAAAACTTACCTATGAACCTTGCTGCACCATTGTAGCCGTAAATGGTCTACAATTTGACAGAGGTCGACTGTGTGAAAAACACTGTGATGTTGGTCTTGAACGGACTTGCAGAGTCAAAAGGCTTGTTCTTTTAGCATCACTTAAATCTCCTTGAGGAAAAAGGGAGTTTTGAACCAATGTGCATGCTGTATCCTACTGTATAATATATTCTAACGTGGTAGCCTGGCAGTGTATGCTGCCTGGCCAGACAGTAGCTCCAGGGTTCCTGTGCAGCATCAAAGGTCTATGCAAATGAACTGAGGACAATATTTTGTGATAAATACATTATTGTTGCACCCAGGCCAAAATACTTATGATGTTTTAGCCAATTTAGACAGACTGTATGCTCATAAAAACATGTAATTTGGTAGTAAATAGGCTGGTGACTAATTGCTCTTCTTTTCTTCGGTGCTGAACTACAGTAAAAATGTATTTCCTTAGTTGAAGGTGAGTGTTGAAGCTTGGAAATACCTGGCAGTGCTTGAGGAGAGACGGATACTTTCCGCTGTTGACAAAATATAGATGATGACATGATGTGCTCACTTACGGTAAAATGCACAGAGAGGCATGTCATGTCTGAAAATACACACTCGTCTAAGGGGAGATGAAGGAGCGAAGAGCTGGAGGTCTTCCAGATAGACCCCCGAGACAGCAGGAGGTGTTTGGTTGCACATATCACTGGAACTGCTGCTTGTGGTTTCCCTTTATTAAGCTGCTCACAGATGCGTAACCTGCTGTACTTTGAGGCAAACGGAGCAGAGATGCTCTTGTTTTTTTTCTGTAAATGATAGTAACCCAGTTATTTTTTTGTTGAAATTTCTTTGCTTTCTTTAGTCTTAATTGAGAAGCTTTAAAGCAGATGTTACAAATGAATATCTTTTAATAATCAACCACATTTTACTTCACAAATGTCAAAATGTCAGGTCCCCTCGGTCCCCTTTAGGCATAAACAACATAAGTGATGGAATCTTGAGTAAGTTGGTGTTTTTGCACTGAAAGGCTTTCTTATCCACAGGAATAGCAGTGACTCACTAAAGGCTGATACCTCCTGCTCATTTATCCCACAGTCCTCCAACCTTTTAACCACAGCACATAGAGGTCACCACATCAGCATGGCTGCCACTCCAAAAAAGAGCTGACATTTCAGCACCATTGCTCCTCTTTTCTGGGCTAGAACCTTAAATGCCCCCAATCCACAATCAGGATTTGTAGAGGCAACCCTATATGAGAGTTGTGGATTTAATTCTTTTTGCTTGCTTGACTGTTTTGGTCACATTCACGGTGAACTTTTTTTTTTTTCCCCAGTTGTAACCCTGAGAGAAGAAGTGAGATGACATTGACTAATAGGAAACTGCTGTTGCTTTAAAAAGGGTTTAGCAGCTTGTTGCATCCCTCTACACAGGGAAGCAGCTGAAAGGCTGGATGGTGTTGGGATGAGGGTGCAGTGAGCGAGCTTGGTGTTCATGAGTGTAAAAGTGTGTGTGTGCGTGTGTGTGTGTGTGTGTTGAATGCAAATTTGGAGCTTTAGCTGTGTGGTGCAGTCAGGCTGCACCAGACGTGCCACAGCAGAGCACAGTGCAGAAATTATTCATCAGTTTAAGCAAGACACAGCTGAACTACTCAGCGTAGAGGAACAGAACAGATACACATAAGAGTATGTACATGCCCAGGCATACATGTACATGCACCCGCATTTCTCTACAGTACATGATTGAGTCATTCCTGCAGAAACAAATGCTCAAATAGCTTGCACGTATGCATACTCAAACACACATGCATGGCTCAGAACTTGCCTTTACATCAGTGCTACTTTGTGGGCAAACAGTCTGTGAGGATATGTAGAGGCTATATTTCCTGCCGGCATCCAAATGTTGGCTGTTACCGGAGTCAAGGAGCTTGATAAAGCAGTTCACAAACTGCATTTTCCCTAACAACACAAAGTAATTTCCCTGGAGTGATGGCAGAAATTACCCCAGCCGGACTGCTGCCTATACAGCCAACTCAGTGGGAGGAAAGGATAGGAAGAGAGGGAAAGAGCGAGGATGCCTCAGCCATGGGTAATTTGATGTTACAGGAAGAGGAACAGTGCTGATTGTGAGCCAGGAGACTCAGAGAAAAGCTCCCCCCCCCAAAAAAAAAAAACTGCTGTTTTATGTCAGAGGGGGCAAGGGGCTGCACAGAGTTTAATAAGGCTGCATATTCTACAGGAACTTTATTTATCCCATTTGGAAATTGGAAAATGTCCTCAGATGCACCAGCTCTAGCAGCAGTGGCTTCATAATAAGCAGTATAGTGAATAATATGAATAAAATATTAACTTATGGTAACATGGCTCAGGCTGCTCATTATGCAAGAGTAGTTTTCTAAATGAATTGGTAGCCCACTGTGTTTTGTGTCATTAGAGCAGATGGGAGAGTAGAGGAAGAAGAGGGAATCGTAGCAAACTTTTGTCGTAGACTCGCTCTGCTTTTTTGTTTTAATTCGAATAGCCATACTGACAGAAGGCCACTTATTAGTAAAAAACATGGTACAGTGTGCGGTGTGATCATGCGTGCACAAGCACACGCGCACAGCTTCTCTGTTGCAAGAATCCCTGCTAGGCTAATATCAAATTCTGGTGATCTATTAGCAGTTTGAGTGGGAGTAGCGACTTTGAAAAGGCCAGACTAGGGCTGTGACTAATGCACAGTGGCAGCACTCGGCTTGTTTATGTGAAAGCACCGGTCTCACTTTGCATCCAGGCAATGACTGTCAATGCGGCAACACAGACGTAGTGCATCGAGCACCGACAAGCAGACAGAAAAAAATTAGCCACATCAGGAAAAACAAACAAACAAATAAGACCATAAAGCAGTAAAGTGTTGATTTTGGCTGTGCTGTCTGCCCCTGACATCAGTGCCAGAGCTCACTGCCTCCTCACCCACTCATGTCTTTGTGAACACCCTGCTGGTTGTTTCCTTTTCATTCCTTTGTTGCTGTTGCTCTTTTTTTTTGCTTCTCAAATCCGTTGTGATCTAGCACTGCTTGGCATGTTATCGACATGTATACTGTGGAGGATGTTACCTGCGACTTGAAATGGTGATGTGACAGATCCTGGGAGGGTGGAGGCTATATCTAACAGGTCCTCGCTATCCCAGAGGCAACCAAAGGTGCCCTTGTGTGCAGTCAGAGATACAGCATTCTCAGTATAAAACCGCATAGAATCATCTTTAGTTAAGCCATATTACTTAAGCAGAGACTGTAAACAACAGCTGACCTTTCATTACTCTGAAAATGGACACGTCAAAAAATGTAATTTCTCAGTCTTTCAGTGTGTCCTATATGTAAGTTGATACTTGTTTGCACAGATTTTTTGCCCACAAGTGTCCCTCACATGCTTCATACTTGGCTCCTCCTGTTACTCTGTCAGTTGCCCTGTGTATAATTATTGGAGATTACCATGAAATTGTTCCCACTGATGGGAATTTAGTTCAGCACATCATCGCATTCTACTTGACACTAAGGAGGGTAGCTCTAATGTTATTATGATGAGGTCTGCTGTCATTTCATGGTTGAATTAAAAAAGTAATAGCTCAGTTTCATTAGCAACCGAGAGGCATTTTGACTATAATGGTGCAGATTTGAGCGCAGAGATTCACTCTGAAATTGCTTTGTGAAGAAGCAAATTTCATGAAACTAAGAAAATGTTGATTTTTTGAGGCAAATTCTCACAGGGATGTTGCCTTGTCTTGTGTTTTTGGTGTATGTTTTTGTCAGCTGTGACATTCACTAGTGAGATGCAGAAAACTGATGCTGTGTATGAAAGCTTGTCTTTCTTTATCTCTATATAAATTATTTATTCCTGACACACAAGTCTCGGGCATCTAACAAGTGTGAAATCGAACTGATTTACTGTGGTTCTTTCCCTGGATAAGTTGCATTTAAACTACTGAAGATGCAAAGTTGTCATGCATAAGGCATGCTATTGATCAAATAGATTCTCTATTTTTCTGCACTGCATATGAGCATATACTCACAACCCTGCTGCAGTATTGATTTCCCTCATATATCCTATTAGCATAACCTCAGACAAATTCACAATCCTCAATTTTGTACTTTCAAACCTCAACTTGTAGAAAAGTAAGTTGGTGCCAGGTTTGGTGTGGAAGTGTTGTTCAGCAGGGGCTGTTTCTCTCCGTCGCATGATGAAGATGGACAGATAAGATAGGCCGGTGATGTAGAGGGAATTAAGCTAGCGGGACTGCCCAGAGACAACCCAGTGTAAAGCTGCTGTAATGAGCTATTGATCGTGCCACCAAATGAAGAAATTTCCTCAGTAATGTCAGTGGCATGCAGTAAGCGGGCCTGATTGATCTGGTGTTTCAGAGCATGAATATTTAATGAGGCAGTGTAGGAAGCTTCCTTCCAAAGAAGACCCTGTTGTTCTTTTCTTTTAGTGTAAAACCTCCAACGCGTCTGCCATTTATGTTTTCAACTATAGTATCAAAGGGCTGCGAGCCTTGATATGACAGTACTGCCTAATGTGGACTTCTGTCTGATATGTGTTCATTACTGACATGCTGCTGTGGTCCTTAATATACTTACAGAAGATGTACTTTGTGTTAGAAGTGCAGGTTGCAATTAATTATTGTTTTAGTTATTGATACAGCTGTCTATTATTTTGTTATGGAGTCATCAATAACTGAGAGTGTAAGGATACAGGATGTTGTATGCTGTACAGATTGTAAAGCCTCCTGAGGCAAATTTGTGATATTTGGCTCTATAAATAAAAACTGACTTGACATATGCAGAAACAACTTTTGAATACTTAGGATGTTAAAAGGCTTTTAACTCGAATTCTCGTAGGACACTTTCTCATGGATTATCATGACAAGGTGTCCTTTTTATGATAACATTTATGGACTTACATTTGGAAGTTCAATAAAGTTAAATAAGGATGCATCGATCTGCCAGATTGACCTTATTAAGTATATCAGGTGTTGGCCAAACATGACTCATCCACATTAAATACCGTTTCTAAATCAATGTCAATAAATAGTGTTTCCACTACCACTTAAATTTATTTAATCATGGCAGGCCACAGTATTCCCTGGCCTCATGTTACCTTACTTAAAAAAGTTAAGGTATCAAAACCGATGTTGGGAGAGAAAAAAGACGGCTTGGTGCCGCCCTACAAGTTTTTCATGTAGCAATCGTTTCAAGGTTTTTAAAGGGTATTCATCCACTCTTTAATGTATACACAGTATATTAAACCACTACTACACAAAGCTTCACAGATGATTATTTTCAAGATACCTTTGGGAAAGACTTGGATATAATAATTTATCCCTTATACTATAGTTTAAATATCTAATTAGGACCTAAATTAAAACAATACATTTATCTACTGTATTAAATTGCTCTCCATAATGAGAAGTAGATTAGTCCTTTCACCAAAATCTTATGCTAAACAAACTTTTACTCCTCATCAAAGCTAATTAAAAACTGAAAAGTAAAAAGTATAATAACTATATGTAATTGTGTAACTCTTTACACAAACTGTAATACAAGTAATTATTAATTATTAGGCCTCCTGACAACTGATTGGGCTAACATACCTGTTCAAATGTACCGTATGTTTCTCATTGCATTCGTAATTACATTCATTACATTCAAATAAACAACACCCACCTAGTCAATCCCCTAATTGTTTGTCTTTGTTTATAACAAGTCAGTTGTTATTCACACCAGGAATGAAACATCTATTATACCCTGACTGAGACTCCCCTTGTACTTTTCACTTTATTCACAGACCAAATAATTTCCCTCCCTCATCTTTATAAATAGCACTGATGTCGATGAGCCATAGTCCTTTTGGTTTTCTGTAACTTCTTTTGTTCTTGGGCCACATCCTGATATCAATGCTTGGCTGCCTCTGACCAACAACAATGCAGTGCAATTAATCCAGAAAGCACCACTGACAGCATACACACATACAGGCATGAGATTGTTGCCTACCACTTCTGTTACTTTCAAACATGGCTGCTCATTTTCTTGGCAATAGAGGATAGTAGCTTGTTGTGGTATGCCATCAGTAGTCTCTGTAACGCCACAGCCCAAATTAGTGTTTGAAAAATATGTTGAGCACAATTAGAAACCCCATTTATGTAGAAGACACTGTCTTAGCCAGTTAGCTTTATGTATTCTGTGATACTGCTATGTGGCACACAGCTTCAGTGTTGTTCTCCATTTCCTTTCCCCTCCTGCCATCTTGTTTAATTCTAACTCAGAAAAGACTTACGCACCATACTTACACCAGCCACTGTTAGTCCGTTGTTAGCTGCCGCCTCCTCCATAGCTAGCAGGGCCATCTCTGCATCTCTGTCTCTGCTTCGCTTTGTCATCTCTTCTTGGCAGTTAATGTTGGCTCGCATATACAAGACTGTATATCCAAATCTGCTATATTCCAAAAGGCTGTGGCTGTGCATGACACCCTTCTTGGAAATGCGGCATTACTCACTGATTGTAGAAAATGTGTGCCCTGCACAAATGTTTACTTGTACTTTACTTTCTCACATTTATTACACCCCCTCCAAAAAATACTACTCATTAAGAGCAGAATTTGTTTTAGTTGTAGTTTCTAAATACTTAGTGATGTACCTGAGTGATGTCTCTATACATATCAAAATACATGACCTGCATTCACAGGATGCATAATATCCTTCTTATACACGTATCCCTCTACTGTACCACAAAGCATTCCTCTTTTACCTCTTTCATAGACCAAACCTTGACAGATAGATGTCCGGTTTGCACATGGTGTACACTCTGTGGAAACAAAGATGCCAGGATGGCATTTCTCATAGTAATTCTACTTAATCAAGAACAGAAGAAATAGGAAATGATTTCTAGTGTCTATGCATGAATCTTCCAGATGTTGTCAGGCTCTCTCAGTTTTATCTTTGTTTTCTTGATCATTTGATGATGAGTCGCTACACAGCAGGATGGGGTGCACTGCATCAATTACATCCTCCTCCAAGGTACCAGTGTTTGGTGTCGTTTTACCCAAAACAAACCAAATAATCACCTTTTCAGTTCTAATTAGTTGCAGGAATGCTACCAAATCCATCCATCCAGAAAAGTTTGGCTCGTTTAAAACTTTCCGCAAGACAAAACGGATTCAAATCTGATTGAGAAGAATGTGTCAGTGGCCCATGACAAACAATGTACAGCTTTCATTGAAAATGTATTCATCTTTCTTGAACAGACTCATTGAGTAGTGTAGATTCCTGCTAATGAATAGTTAAATAGTTTGGTGCATGTAGGAAACAGGAAGGAAGAAGTATTAGCTCACTTCCTGTGAACATTACTTTCTAAAGTGCAACTAAAAATTCGTTTTCTTACCTGTGCAACCGGCTGCTATGTTACCACAGAAACAATGACAGTGTTTCTAACATTTTACTGTTGCTAAAAATCATTAAAACTCTTCCTACTTTTGGCTGCACTTGTGAATCATTCTCTTCCTACATAAAGCAGCTTTGGTATCTGCCATAATTATGTCCAATGTTCTGTCTCCCCACTGTGCCGCTAATAAGCCATTTAGAAGAGTGTTTACTGCTGCAATCTGCTGCTGTTGAGGCTCACTTTACCCTCCTTTATAGGAGAAAGTTGATTGTCTTTCTCTGAGTTTGCTGAGTTTTTAAGCAAACCTTGACAACCCTCTGAAAATGTAATGCCAGATTGTTGTGCTTTGGGCAAAGCAGTCCCAGTGCCACCAATGCACGTTAGCGAAGAATCTAATTGACTCGACTGAGGGTGTGTAATTGAGTAATTTGCAGGATCTTCACACATAGGTGCATCCGGCGCAACAACAATTGCTATGTCGAGAAAATCCAGTGATGTTCCCCCTCCAGGCAGGTGCCAATGTCCCGGCTTTTTCATCTGATATTGACAATGGTGGCGTTTCCTACCTCATAAAAGATTCATAGCTCTTTAACAACCTCTGTGTCGCACCACGCCAGCACAGACAAAGAGATATCACTTTCTTTATTGGGCCTTGTTGCTGCAGAGTCAACGATGTGCATAAAAAAAAAAAAATCACTTGCCGGCAAGCAGGGTTGGAGATTCATGGCGGTTGCATGTACAGCAAGGATAACCACACACACATGCATTATTTGATTTCAAGAGCATTTGCAGCTAAATGGTTGTATAGCTTTTTTGTTATTTTCTTGGTGACAACTTTTATAGTTAGCCCTGCGGGTGAGGGAACACATAGAGATGGTGGAGCATTTTTTATCCCTCCACTGGGCTGAGTATCTCTGCAGCATGGCTCAGTTCTCTCACCCCCCGGTAGCACTCCCTCCCAGCTTGGAGAAGTGTTACTGTGGCAGTATAGCTGAGGAGCTGACACTTAAAAAGTGCCTTAGCAAGCTCTTAATGGCCTCTTCCTGAAATGTATGACAGATCAGAGTGCTGCAGGTTGATGTTTGATGCAGTAAAAATTACCCTACAAGAGGCTGTTTTCCAACTCTCAGCCTCTCTTTTTTTCCACCTGCTTTTTCATGACATGTTGCTTGGGGTGATATGTCCCTAAATTTTGCAATTGTCACCAAGTCACACTTTCTCTGCACTATTCCTTTGCTTCTGTCTGCCTTCTCTTTTCTGTGATCCTTTTCTCTGAGTCTCAGCTGTTTTGTAGCTTCGACACGTGAACCCCTCAGCTGGGCATCATCACCAGTCCCTGAACAAATAGAGTTTGACACAGTGGTGTCTCAGCTGTAGTTCAATCTCGGCTCTCCTCTGTGCCGGGGGCCCAACACAGCCACACTCACAAGCATGTGGATGAGCACTCTGAAGAATTTAAGTCATGTCAGGCCTTAAAGGACAATGGATATTTTTATCACACAGAAGCTGACATTGCGATCACTGTTATTGCATATGTAGGGAATACGTGTAATACTGTTACATTGTCCAGGTCTCTGCAGAACAGAGAACATAATAATATAATTTCGGGTAATCTAGTTAGAATATAAAACCGTATCTTTCTTGGCAAAATCCTGGTTTTGAGGTCAGTTTTCCCTTTAGGACTTTGGAATTGTAGGATATCACTCAGAGCTATGGATAAGATGAAGTCCATCACCCACCTTGGCCTAAATATGAAACATGCCAGCATTAACTGTAGAACTTAGTCTGTTTAAAGGATTAGTTTGACATTTTGAGAAATATACTTATTTACTTTCTTGCCGAGAGTTAGATGAGACGATCGATACCAATCTCATGTCTGTCCAAAGCTATTGCCAGCAGCTGGTTAGCTTAGCTTAGCAAACAGACTTGAAGCAGGGCTCTGTCCAAAGGTTAAAAAAAATCTGCCTTCCAGCACCTTGAGCTCACTTCCAGTTGTATCTTGTTAATTTGATTCATACAAAAACTGAAGTGTGGAGTCCCCACAGGTTGTCTGGCAGCCTCACGGTAACAACGAGGCAAGTCACTCATCCCGGCCAAAAAAATAGCTTGGCACACACCCCCAACTGCAAGTTGGCGTTTTTACACTTTATTTATTGTGTGAATTAAACAAATGAGATAGAACGTGTTAATTAATGAGCCTTAGAGGTGCTGGTAGGCAGATTTTTGAATCTTTGGACAGAGCCAGGCTCTGTATCACCCTGTTTCTGATCTTTATGCTAAGCTAAGCTAACCCAATCACCATCTCTGGCTTCATATTTAAAGGACAGACATGAGAGTGACATCGATCTCATCTAAAGTGAATAAGTGTATTTCCTAAAAACTATTCCTTTAAAACAATGGCACATAGACATAGTAGATAGTCTTATACATTAGCAAATGACATAACATCCTTTCCTTGTGGATGGGTGCAGGCCATGGCAACCCTGAAATACCTGCAATCACTGCTCCCTTTGATATTTTAGGCCACATATAAAGTACTTCTACATTCGTGATAAAGTAGCATGAAGTGTAATTTCCATCCCTGTACCACTCGGGTCTTTATCTAGTCTCACACAGTTGAAATGCTGAGTCAAAATTCATGCTTCGCTTCCTGGACACAGGATGGTTACAAATGCACCTGTTAGTGCTGCTCTCCCATGGGCCCTCCAGGAAGCCTCTTCCCCTAAAAATACAACACATTTGCTTGTCAGAAAGTAGAAACAGCCTCTTTTCTGTTCTCTGTGTCCTGCCACAAAAAGTCTCAGTCCCCCCCAGGTAAATGAGGCTATTTTGTGGAGGGGAAGCAGTGCAAGCCCCAACTATAGTTCTGTCACATATTGCCCCTAAGCATCCCCAACGCCCTCATGTAGTCAGGGGAAAAATGCAATACTACCCCAATCTTCACCCACAGTCACTCTATTGCCTCATCGCAAAGCACTTAAACATATTACAGAGATGTTCACTTCTTGTGGTTTTCCTTTTTTCGTTCAATATCCTGGAAGCCTGAAGCAAAGAAGTGATGAAAATGCTTACTTAGCCTTTCACATTAAAGCCACCGCCGGGGAGGAGAAGCAGTGCTGCAAGGGGCAATGAAACACTTTACAGCCTCCCTCCTCTAGTCCTTCGGTACTGAAGCATGCAGACAGGCTCAATACCTCTAGACTTGGGAGGGGTTTCATCTGCCTGCAGAGCTCACTTAGAAGCACTCTTTGTAAACTTCTCCTCAGATTACCTGTAGCAGGCCTCACTCGTAATGGACAAATCCTTTGACTTTGAATTTCTACAGCTCATAATAATACATTTAATTTGTTCCTCACTTTTCATTCATAGTGAAACTCAAACTGCTACAGTATTAATAACATAGAACATACAACATAAAGAAAATAGTAATAAGAGTTAAGATGAAAAGGTCTTCCCAAATAGAAAGGTTTTGCTTCAACGTTGCAAAGCTAACAGCAGCTACAAACACTGTGTCATTTAAGATGTGGCCATTTTTCACCCCAAGCTATTTGGTTCACACTGATCGCCATACCTGTCCAATCTTTTAGATGGATTGCCTCAGTCCATATGGTTGGTGCTGTTCTCAGCTGTATAGTGTGAGTGTATGGTGATTGGGTAATTAGATTGCCTACAGTAATTAGACAGTCTAGGTCTGAAGCGCAATATGTGCTATATGACTACTACACACACACACACACACACAAACAACCTGAGAGGATCAAATATGGATGCGACTATTGAAGCAACAGAGATTAGATTATCTTCTAGTACCTTAGAAGTATTTCTCATTTATTTATTCTTGAAAAGTCAACTACACATTCTTACTCTTTTCAGGCAATTACCTGCTTTCAACCAAGCTAAAATAGAACAAAATTGTAGTTTAGCTAATATTTCTAAGCACAAATTTTCTCTGGGTGGTTCAGGCTGAAGTGAACCTGTAATCTCAATTGAGACATTATATCCAAATAAACTTGACTTGATCTGATATTGCAGATTGTAAGTGTTGATCCTGTACAAACAGTGTTGAAATGAGAAATGCTTTTAAAGATTCTCCAAACTGTGTTAGCCACGCCAGTGCAGCTCAGTATGAAGCTGTATGCATTTTGTGCCAGGGACTGGCCCCTGACACTGTTCAATAACATGCTGTAAAGCTGTCATCCCCAGCACCCTTAGCAAAGCCTTTAAAGGAGGCTGAAATTTGAGCGAATGTCAAGATTAATTTATAGTGTTACTCTGACCTGGGGATTTTAATGATGTGTATGTATGTGTGTGTGTGTGAGAGAGTTTCCTGTGCTCTCTATTGCCCTATTTCCCTCTATCATTCTGTCTGTGTTCAGAGGGCAGCATGTTCAGCAGTTTGCCTCAAGATGAGCATTAGCACTCCCATTTACACAGCGACACTGAGTCATGAGAACAAAGCACCCGCTCCTCTAGTCAAACTTTTTTTTCTCTTTCTGTTTCAATTTCTGTGGGTGTCACGCCACAATGTGAGAGAGCATTATACTATAAGTCTATGATTCACTCCAACAGTAAGCCAGCGGAGTGTAATCACCACCAGAATATTCTGGGACACAACATTTCTTATCTTACAGCGCTTCCTCTGATACTACAATGATGAAATGGAAAAACGGAATATGCATCTTACAATTAGTATTACACTCGCAGGTTCAGTCTACCAACTGATGCTGAAAAAGTCACCTTAACAAATACAGTATTGTACAATTTGACTCGTCAAAGCAGGAAAAGCACATGGGCAAAAAATATTAATAATGGCCGAGTCCTCACTTGAATTGAAGTGAGCCAACGTTCATTTTATCAGTTCCTGTGCTTTACCTGTTATGACAATTCAAAATATCTGCTGTGAAAAATGTCTATTGCACCGGCTATTCATAAATCCTGTGTTTCTTTTGGTTTGTTTTGTTTTAAACTCCTTTCTAGGTTCTTAGTTTCAAACAAGTGGTTTACTAATCAGGTTGCACCATTACAACTTAAGAATTGTCTAAGCTAGTAAAGACTTCAGTGATGTATAAATTGGTTGCAAGGAAACATCTACGGCACCATCCAGTCAAAAGCAATCAGCTATGTAGGCTAAACTTACAGTTTTAAGGGGGAAATTAAACCTTTACAAATGGAGGAGGTTATTTTGTTTTACATATTTGCATGCATGTCGGAATATGTGTGTTTCAGAGTTAATAGTATTCATCTAGTTTAGGAAGAATTGGAAATATCCAGTTAGCTTACACTAAGCTAACCAATGTTATTTGGTCCTTTAGCAAGACGTGAGCATAAGAGTTTGTAAGTTAAGTTGTGTTATATTTGTGGAATATAATTTGAAATATAACCAGTTTACGTTATTATGAAACCACATTTTATAGAATGCCAGGTCCAATGTTGACTGTCTTTCATATTGCCTGTTTTTCTCTTCACTACAAACGGGTTATATGTTAGCAAGCTAAGGTTAGCTTTGTCAGTTTGTTCCATTGACTGTATATAAAGATGAGCCAAACTAAGTTCACATCAAATACATTTCTCAAAGATGGTTTCATTTTCGGTAGTTCTTATCACGATGATGTTTGTTCAAGTGCTCATTTTTCGGAGAGGTTTGTTTTTAATTAGTTATCTGACAATATAAAAATGGGGTGTGACGTCATGATTGACAGCTGTGACAGCCACTCTCAAACCTCCGTCAGGCAGCGGAACAGCAGAGGGGGCGTGTCCCACGGGCTGTCATCCTGCCGCCCGACGGTACTGTGCAGACTCTGACTCTAAATGACATCACACAAGATGGCAGCTCCTGGAAAGTAGATATTTTGGCTTCACTTTTGCTTAGCGGTATGAAGTGGAGACACGTCGTCCATGTTTATATACAGTCAATGGTTGGTTCAGTTAGCCATGCAACAGTTACACCTGGCAGTTGCTGGATGTAGATATTTAGTAACAACTAATCTCTACCTTATAACTAGTTTGTTTTATGCAACTAGTTTTAATTAAGTAATATGTAAATATCTACTTAGTAAACTGTCATGTTATAATTAGGCTAAGTTTGACTTTATGAAGAGCAGTTGCAACCAGCTCCACGGTCTGAATCCTTTTTGATTCTGATAATTCAGAAGACATTTTTCAGTGCTTCCTCTGACAATGTAGGGTAATTGTATTGTGGAAAAAGGAACAAAGAAATATTGTATTCACCTCACACTCATACACAATTTTCAATTCAGTTCAATTCAATTTTTATTTATATAAATCAAATCATAACAGAAGTTATCTCAGGGCACTTTTCACCTAGAGCAAATCTAGATTGTACTCTTTATTTTACAGAGACCCAACATTCCCCTATGAGCAAGCACTTGGTGACAGCGGCAAGGAAAAACTCCCCTTTAATGGGAAGAAACCTCAAGCAGAACGATAACAACAATATAATAGAAATATGACTAATAATAATAATAGCAGGCGTGGGCGTCAAGCATGACCACGCGAGCACGGCATCCACACAGCCAAGGTCCACAGGAGCCCGCCGTCCATAGCTAGGGGGTCAGTGACCTCGATCCAAAGGAACTTGTAAGACTAGAAAGCACAAAAACTCTCCTGCTGTGGACAGCCTACCGATAGGCCGGGGAAACACCTGGCCTTGTTCTGTACCTACACTGTGAGAGTGGGTGTGAGAGGCGAGAGAGATGGAGGGAGAGCTTGTTGGGGGTGAAATTGCTGCCCAGCTGTATATTGTTCTGCAGTGTCTGACCAGTTGTATCAATCTGTCCAGAACAAAGTCTCAGTGTGTGAGTTGGGCTCTGTACAGTGTTGACTGGCAGCAGGACCCCTGGTGATGATGGAGACCAGTGGCAGCTGGTGAAATTGAGGAGAACAGGAGGAAAACTAACCCACGGTGTCATGTAATTTTACACTTGTTGGCTACTTATCACTACTTTCTTATGTTCAAGTTATATTCTTATGTTCAAATGCAGGGCTGTGCAGAGACCTTTAGAGGGGCAGGTGCTCAAAGTTAAAAAGGGGCACACAAGGGTGCATAACTGCCACCTTCTGCTTCAGAGTGTGGTCCAGAGATTAAATCCTAGCCATTAATCCTGTCTGTGTGATAAACTCAAAGAAAACTCTACTGCTCAACCACTTGGCAGGCTCATTAAAGTTTTAATGCTGAGCTCCTTAACTCCAGTCTCCCTAAATTCTTCCGTCATCGTCTTTCTTGATCATACTTCACTACAATCTATGATTGCATGCGTAATAGTCTCCTCAGCCAGGTGGAAAAAAATATGTGCAATCAGCCAAAATGAGTTGGCAAATATCAGCATATCAGCATATCGGCAAAAAAATCCAATATCAAGAATCCCTAGTTCAGATGTTTCAATTTACCAACAAAGTTAAACAAATTTAACTTCAAATTTATAGTGTTGTTCTATTGGGACAACAGACTTATGTTCTCATCAAAAACAGACAACATATCACATGATTTATGTGTTTCTTATTCTTAGTATGCAGAAATATAAAAAGTACCACAAAGTTTATACTCTGATACAGGTACAGATCAGTGCTGAATACTAAAAAGATTGAACACTAAAGACATTCACAGATCTAAAAGTTTAGGTTCACTTGAGAAAGTATTAATGCATGTATCAAATACATGACTTACACATTCTTATCTATAAGACATACGAAAAATAGCCTGCAAAGCTGACAACACTGTTGTTATTCTAGTTACTTTTGGTATTTAAAACGTTTTAATTCTGGTTACTTTAAGCTTATTACTCAATATACGGTCCAGTTTAAAAATAAAAAAGAATGAAGAAATTCTCAAAAGCAGCCAGACCTCCTGCACACTCAATCACAAATTACACAACATCAACAGGTGACTGAACAACCACCCAATTAAAAACTGGATCAATTCCAAATGAATCAGACTCTAGACAACTCACTGTAACTCTTCAACAGCTTCAGTGTCCACGCACTACCTACATCACATTATATGATCTCTGCTGCATTCTTGTTAAGGAGAGAAATTCACACAACAGCCACAGAGACATTTAATCATCAGAGAAGAAATTAGCCACCAAAGATACAGAGAGAGAGAGATAGTGTATCTGACTCACATTACCTGATGTCTTCTTCTTTCTTTCATGGAGATGCACAGTTCTTCAGGGCTGCTACAACAAGCTAACTGTTGCATTGGCAATTTGCACGTTATAATTTCTTTTCTAATATGCTACTGTAGAGAATTGAAGATGAAATTTGGAATCTGTCATTGGACAAACGCAATGTCAATATTGTATTCTAGTTGTTGATTGGTTAGGGGGATGTCCTCTGTTGGAGCTGTTGAGGTTATTTAATCAGAATTTCAATAATGGATTTTTTTCCATTGATGAAAGAAAAATGATTTTAGAAATGATACTGAGATTTGGTAATGGTTTATTTCAACCAGTTACTGTTTTTTGTATTTTGATCTCCTTCTTACCTTTCCTTAACATAGAGGAGGAGCAACCTCCTCTGCCTCTATGGACTAGCCTCCTCCGATGAAGACTTACTATATCACCCAGTATACTGTAGAGCAGTGTCACAAGGGGACAAAGACAAGTGGAGGCAAGTGCTGTGCATTTGATTTTTTTTGCTCCTGTGGGCAGGAATCCTTTCCCATTGCATCTCTACCTCCTTTCCTTTCCTCTCTTTCCCTCTTCTCTCACCTGTGGTGCTGTATCTTTCAACCTCAGATCAATTTGCTGTTGATTCACCAGATTCTTTGGCACCGGATCAAACTGAAGAAGCCAGAACAAATCTGACCTCAAAGAACGAGGCAGAGAGCAGAAAGCTGCTGCAGCTGCAGGATTGGAGTCTGGATTTTATCACCACAAGTCTTTACTTTGATGGGATATACTTAGCAGTGGCAATTTCTTCTTAACGGGAGGTGTAATTGCCTTTCCTTTATGAACTTTAAACATTTATACATCTTCCTCGCATCAGTGCATTTTTGTAAAACACAGGCATGTACCCACACATAAAATTGGTTGCTGGGTGGATGCAATTCTTGCAATTCAGATCCCAACCAGGCTATTACCAGAGCTATATGTGCATTACATTTTAAGAAGGTGACAGACAGTGTTGGTGACATGGATGCATGGTCTGTGGTTCTGTAGAGTGTCAAAACATCTTCCAAGCCAAAATCTGTTTCACGGATTCGAACGAGAGATGCATTAACAATGACACCACTTGTTATGTCGTTCCTGTCTTTTGGGAGCTTTAACACTGTACTCCCAAAGTGTTTATTATGCAGCGTTTGTTATTTTCTCTGCAGCCTTGATGCTTTAAACTTGAGATACAGTATCTCAAATGAAAGGAGATGATAATGTCATGAGTATAGAGCGCTGGGTGTAGCATAGTGCAAGCAGTTGAAATACAAGCCTTATGGGAGGCGTTGGAGCAACACATGAAATACCGGAGCAATTCAGTTGCCATCGCACCCAGACTCAGAGCGCTTTAAAAAAAAAAAAAAGAAAGAAAAGAAAAGGAAACATTCTGTTTTCCTGCAGAGAGATATTTTGCTCTTTTCCTCTGTTGCTCCAGCTTGTTTGTGTCTCTAAGATATTCTGTGACTCCAGCTTTACAGTTGTTACTGTAGCGCCTCCAGGATGTACTTGAGAACACATCGCAGAAGCACTGCAGCCCTGTGTGGTGCATGATAAGGTGTTAAGAGTCTCTTTTCTGTGAACTGATGGCACGGTCTGCACTGCACTACCTGCTGTAGACACCTCTTCAAACCAAAGACTTAGATACTCCAGACTCCACCTGAGAGCATTTTGGTTCAGATTGCTTCTATGTATCCCAATAATTAAGAGGAACAGAATAACTTTGAGCTACACTCCACAGACCCTTGACTTCTCATCTTTGTTATCTGGAGGGCTGGGATTAAAAAATATATATGCAGCAGTGTACAGTAAAGCAAGAGGAGAGAAAGAGATAGAGGAGAGTAAAAGAGATGCTCTTAAAATAATTGCACACCTATAAGGGCCCTAATGCCAGGATTGTATTTTCTCAAGCTGTAACAACCCATTACTTGCCTCTGAACTCTCTAATCACTCCTTACTATCATCAATAATGATAATTTATTTAGAAGCAGTATTGTCAGTGAAGTCCAGACTCAGGACTTTGGTGTTTTACAGAAATCTCAGCCTGAATTTCTGTACTTCACAGTTGAAAACGGGTGATTGGCTTACTGCAGCGTTGTTGAGGAGACCTTTGGTATGCCAACCTGTCACTATGCAAAAGTCTCCACCAATGTCATCATTCCCCTGCGCATCGGGAGAATGTGATTGGTTGAAACCAATAAAATAAGCCGAACTGTCATCATGGCCTGCTCATTGATATGCTTAAGCGTTACTCACACGAGTCTCGGAGGAGCAAGGTAGAGTTTTACGCTATTGTTTTAGTGCACACACACACACACACACACACACACTCACACAACGGAGATGACAAATGCATGGGTTTATAGAGAACAAAAGAATAAGAGTGAGAGAGTGTGAGAGAGGGAATATTATGTTAGAGTCAAATTCAATCTCAAGGTGCCCTTGGGAGACTCAACTCAGTTCTCACATTGTTTTAAGGCAACTGAATGATTTATGTTTCCTTTAATAACATCAGCTTAACCTGTGAAGAATCTGTGTCTTTTTTTTAGCCTAAAAGTTAAGCACAGGACATAATGTTGAGCAAGGTTATGCTGAAGGGCTGTATTTTTTGTAATTTGTGTTATTAGATCAATTAGATTTTGATTTCTTCTGGATTAGCACCTAGAAGTTCTGGTTTCTCTTTGTCTCTCTGATTTGGCTCCACCTTTTTAATTGTTCCTATAGAGGTACAATACAGAGATCTTTGCAAATGAACACCCAGAAACAGCAGTGTCCCCCTACAACCTGATGTTTTCTTTAGATTTTGTAAACTGACCCATTGCAAATCGAGGAGAGCATCTTCTTTCCTTGCAGCCTGGCTGACATCACTTAGTGCTTCACTTTATGAATGATTGATAGCAGCGAGTGTCCCTTCCTCTTCTATAGCAGTCAGGTACAACAGGGGATGAGTGAGTAACTGGGGTTGGTGACAGAGGGAGGAAGAGAGAAAGAGAGAGAGAGAGAGAATGTCAGATATTTAATTGTACTTCAGAACAGGGTTGAGATGGGGGAACGGGGCCAGTCGAGAGTTAGCCTCTCGTGTATGTGTGTGTGTGTTTGTGTGTGTGTGCGCCTGTCTGTCTGTGTGTGTGTGCATCTTGGCACTCAGACAAGCAGGAATGCAATACATGGATCGATACTGTCCTTATATGGCCCAAATCAACCATACTCTTGCTCCCTCAACTGGGAGACTGATTGCATGTTCCAACCCAGCCAAGTGTTGATTTGCCATATACTGTTCATTTCAAATCTGAGTTGAATAACATTTTCATATTGATCCAGGACTCTCCAAAGTCTCTACAGTCCCATGAATAGCACAATCGATTCCAGCAATCAGTGTTATCTCAAGTACATCTGCTTCCTACTGTACATAAACATGTACCTCATTTATACTGTGTATTATAATGATGCGGTGCATTTGTCAGTGTAAATACACACGAGGGGTTGGCAGTGCTACCAAAACAAAGATTATTATGGTTATTTGTATGATAGTGATATTCATGATAATATAAATAAATACTGAACAATTATTTATTATTAATTTTATTATTAACTTAGTTTATTATTAAACATCTTGCTAATGATTTGACTATGCTAGACTGTGCTAATCTAGTTTGACAGAACACATTTTTTTTCACAATTTTTTGTCAAAATTGTATTTTGAAGGCAGTTTTACAGAGTTGGCGAGTTCTCATGTAGCAGTTTGGTTTGTCTCTTTTTTGGTTTAACATCAGGTCACATGATCTCTGGCTCTCTTCATGATCAACCAGGTACCTCTGCTTGAGATGGAGGAATAAGTTTGTTGTGTTCCCCCATTTTACTGGTTAGTTGTGCACTCTATAACCAAACAACTCCTCCACATATAACTCCTCCTCCAGCAGCAATATTACATCCACTTTCAGTTTCTTGCGGCTGTACATACTGTAGTCATGAGTAAGTACATAATCATTTCACGACACATTTAAGGATAAAGCTTTCAATATTCTCTATCCTTGTTATTGCCAACAAATCCAATAAAAGGCCAAAATAGCAGACTAGTGATTTATTATGGTAGTAGGTCAGAGTGTGTGGGATCATTTGACAATAAATTACAGAGCCTGTGTTCATCAAAATGAGGGAACATGTCACCAAGTGCAAGAGTGTGTTCAAAAATATAGAATATGTTAGGTAGATAGTAAGGAACTTTATTGTCCACCTTGTGGAAAATTATTTTTGGCTTCATCACATTGTGTTAAAAACAATACAGTACAGGATAACTGACAATACAAGACATGATTGATGAGGACGAGTGGCAGGGAAACAGGATCAACAAACATTTAAAATGAATAAATAAAGTTAAAATAAAGTACAATAAAATAAAAAGGGAGGACTATGTTTGGAAAAATGCTGAGTAGGCTATGCATTCTGGTTGCATATCACCAGGCTTATTCTTGAATATCAAGATATGACAATTTTTTGTCTTGTTTAAAATTGGTTATTATCGTGAAGTATATGATATTGCACACCCCTGAATACAGTATTTTTTTATTTATTGCGAGGTAAAGGTCTTTACAGACAAAGGTTCACAATGTGCTCAGAATTAGAATCTCCCCCTGAACCACATCTGAGGCACTCGTGAGCATCGGCCCAAAAAATGTGTCCATTTCAGGGCCCTGAGGCTTGTCATATTGATTTTCATACAGTGCATCCAAACAAATGTAAAAAAGAAAATCAGTATATGCACATACAGTATGCATTCAGAGACATGAAGATGCTTCCTTATTTCTGTCTCTTATACATAGTGCTGCATTGTAATGGAGTGCTTTACTGTTACTACTACTGTACTACTGCTGCACTCTGCTCTCAGCACAATCCCCCTCATATTAAATAATGCAACCGGCCATTGTGCAGAAACCCCCCCCCCCCTTTCTCGTCCCATAGCAGCCCATATCAGCACATTTCTGCTTGCTCTGCTATTGTGAAGAGTAACTATGTCCAATTCAGCGTTTACAGGGCCAACACTATAAACACAATCAACCCATTTACACAAAAGCAGCATCAGATGTTTGTTTTCAGCTATTGTGCTCCTAAAAGAATGCAAGCTACAGTGCTACACCTGCCTTTTCTGAAATGTATATCTGATACAATTGAAACACAAAGAGAGAAAACAGGCTTGATGCCTATAGATCATCTGCATTCAAGATTTAAGCATTTCATTTATTCTTGCTCCCCGTTTATGACTTTCTTTAACATAAACTTTCAAATAATGTTGTTAATCATTGATAAAATGCTTACAGATTCCTTTAAAAAGACATTCAGTATCCCTGTGCCAATGCCTGTCTGATGCTGATATATGACAACCAAAATTAATAGAAAAAATATTGATTTAGACTCTCTGAGGGGTGCATTTATATTCTTATGACTTTATTAGTAGTTTATTCTACTAAGATATTGGACATGTCAAAGTGCTGGGAGCTAAATGCTAGACATCCAACAAGACAATTCTTTACCCGAAATATAATTAATATAGGCTTACAGTTCAAATAGATGCACACACCATCTCACACTTAATAACTAATGCAAGGCCCGTTTTTTTGCATACATACATGCATTCATTTACACAGACCATTATTTTCTTTTAAAACCTTGAACGTTCCAATCAATTGTCCCAACCTCATTTGTACCATATAAAAAGAGTAAATAGCCTAAAGGAGATTGTGTCGGCTCAGAGGGACAGCCATGGATGTGTTTGATCATCACATTTAGAGGGGAAAACCCCCCAATTAGCTGGGCAGAGGCAGAGAAAAGAGGATAACTGTGTGTGTGTGTGTGTATGTGTGTGTGTGTGTGTGGTGGGGTTTGCTTATTTATAAGGTTTGCTTAGTTTTCTTTACACACAGCATTATATGCTTGATGAATATTAAATGATCATGTATCCTTATAGAAATATTCTAGAAATATTCACGATAAACTACAGAACCTCCTGGATGACCTTGGGATTCATAATCTTGCTCAAGGACACCTCACCGAGCTCAGTCTTAAAGGATAAGGTGCTGATATTCTATGTTTTTCTTATTGACAACAAATCCTTGAAAAGACCAAATCCTATAATTCTTTAAACCAGCAGAAGTTCTCAGACAGAAGTAAATATTGCATTTGTTGTGTTATTTTCAGCTGCAGATATGATGCTCTTGTGAGTAATAACGGCAGTAAGACAATATACAGTATGTAGGTTTGACTCAAAATAAACTACAATACCCACGTTTATCACAATGAAGAAACAGATCATCCGGTGCAACTGTGTGGCTTATTGATGTGTTTTTAATAGCTTTTGGACAGCAATGGAGATCTATGGCACAGAGGAATAAGTTACATCATGCTGAGGCTACACTGGCAATACTTGTTTATAGGATCAATTCATTGTTATTTTTGGTCTTTTCACTGGATTTGTTATCATTTGTAACATAGAATATCACCAGACCTATCATTTATACTACTCAAAATAGTCAGAATATAGCCATACTTATTCATACAATGATTTATTATGTAGAAAATGTGTAAATTATGCAGTAAAATATACAAGTACTTAGTTAAAAACAAATGTTTTAATGAATGAGTTTTTGAGAGTCATGCTGTTGCAACCTGCAGCCTGTTTCTGTCTGGTGTTGTTTCTCTACCACTGTTGGGGGGGGGACACTGACCAGACAGGGAACACTTTTAAGGCCTTAGTCTCCCCTGATCAACGGAGTGGGACGAGCATGCGTGCGGGTGAATTGGGGTTCTCTCGGGACACGATGCACACACTCGCAGCGTCTATACTCACACGCTGGCACGCACAGACACACAGACTGAAGTCCGTTTTGTCTTGACAGGATGATGAAGTGGTGCTCCAGTGCGTGGCCTGCATCCAGAAGGAGAATCGCAAGTTCTGCCTGGCTGCTGAGGGGCTGGGCAATCGGCTGTGTTACCTGGAGCCCACATCTGAAGCAAAGGTAGGCACAGGTTTGATTTTTCTCATCTGAAAAAAAAAAAATTCAAAGGAATATAGAGATGCATGTTAGTGGTGTGGGATGTCTGCTCAGCTCCTTGATCAGAAATCAACATCTTCTACTTAATGTGACGGAGCGAGTTTGGGTTTTTTTTGCAGTTATGTAATGAAATGTATTTCAACACACACACACACACGCATGTACAGAATATAATCAACATGTCACATGAAGCAGTCTGCAGAAAAGCGAACCGGATGAAAGGATGCATTCACCCAGGCGAGAGCTCTGCGGAAACCAAGCATCCGTTTAGTTCATCCTTGTTTAGGTCCCACAAACAATCAGTGAAGCCACACAGAGATGCACAGAAAGGCGGCTCAGCACCTCATCAAAGCAGGAACAACAGCTCACATCCACCGCAGTCCTGCTGATGAGCTTTTCTTCCAAGGGTTCAGGGACAACGTCGGCATCTCTGTGGGCCCACCGTCAAATGATAATTCCCTGAAATTACGCCCCTGGACGTATTTGATGGATTGTTTCATAAACAGTGCTGTCGTCGGCTGTAATTGCCTACAGCTTTATTGCCGCTGAGCTGCGCGGTTGTAGCTGCTGACGCATTTTCTGGTTTGTGCAACTAAGTGCAAAGTTTTAATGAGTTAAATTTAATTGTTTGTGTTTGTCATCAGTGGGTTGCCATATTAATGCACTTTTGTGTAACAAATACAAATTATGAAGAGCATCCTCAACTTTTCTTTTTACTTTAAGATGTTACTTCTTCTTCTTATTGCACAAAAAATTCAACAAGTGATCAGGAAAGAGTCATGGCAATCCCAGGATACTCTCATCTTTCACTGACACATGTTGTTCTGCTGCTAATCTGGCATTAATGTTTTCCTATAGCCTGTTGACAGTAGGCCTAATGGGCTTTTCCACATTGATTGTCTTTTAATCATAATCCATTAGTATTGTCTGAGACTAATTTCACTGAAGCCAAGGCACCAGGAATATGTAATGTGTGTAAATGTGTAAAACAAATATGATTTTCAAGCTGAGAGAAGAAGAAGGAATGATGTACAGAAGATCCAAAATGTGTTAGTAAATGGAGCACTGTACTCCTGGCATTTAGTATCTTCTCTTCTTTCAACAACCCCTGCCTGCCCTCCAACAGCTCTCACAAAGAGTGGGGATGGGGGGTTATTGTGCACAGAGGGAGGTGAGGCTTTCACCCCATATTGGATGGTAATTATACCTGACAGGTGTGATGGATGTTCTCCCTATCTGGCACTTTGTCTTCATTGCCTGCCGGTTTTATGAAAAGGCATCACCCCACCTTTGGGATCAACGATTGTGTGGTGAAATAAAAAAAAAACCAAGATGGCAATTTAGAAGTGGGCCTGGACAGCTGAATAGGATGCCTCCTTTCCTTGGTGAACTAGTCTAATAATGGGGCACAGAACTAGCACGACAGGATGAGGTTGATTTAAACAGTGCGCGGTTTAAATGCCAACATCAATCAGCCTGTTAGAGGCTGGTTGATTGTGATATATGACCTGCAGTTCTTGCCTGTCAGCGACTCAATATTATGACCACTGGAGGGTAGATGCCACCATGCCATAATGGCAGTGATGCTGTGTCTTTGTATGTGAATCAAAACAGTTCTCTTCATATCCCTACACTAGCACTGACCAATTGATATTAGCAAATCATTAGTTTTAGTTCCTTTATTTACCCCTTCAATTAACAGTTTTAGCAGCTCTCCAATTAAGCTGAAAAGGAAGCGTGTCTCCACACGGCAATCAGTTTTAACCCTGTTTGACCCCCTTTCTGGAGACAGAAATAAAGATGTGATCCATCCTAGCCCGCCATCTAGCTACGCTCTTTCCCTCAGCAAACGACAGGTGATAAACCAAACGTCAGAGCATGGCCGAGCTGCTGTAAAGCTGTCTCCCCGCTCTGCCTTGTGAGAGGACACCCTGTCAGGACTGGACACTCATCATCCTCTCTAGCTCTTTTAGACCTTCATTTCACTGCCTTTTTCTCCTGAGTCAGTCTCCCTCCCCACCAACTGTTACAGTCCTTATTGTTGAGAGGGCAAAGGTCAGCTCTTAGTCACCCTCAGAGATGAGCGTGGGGGTGGATTGCTTCCCACTAGAGCCTTTATTATGATTTCTCGACAGTGACACTGCTAGAGATACGGCTGGCTAGTGCAGAGGTTTCACCAGCCCAAAAAACAAGAAGCAACATTGTTATTCTGCTTACAGAATGAAGGGAAAAAAGATGAGACAATACCACTCTCATATCTGTATTGATATTAGAGTGGTAGCACCTCTAAAGCTCACTAATTAACATGTTGTATCTCATTTGTTCAGTCCTCACAAAGAACTAAATGTAAAAAACAGCAAGTCAGGGTTTTATGAGGTGCTCGCGCCAGACTATTTCTCGGCTGGGTGTGGTGACTTTCTAGAGTCTTCTCTCATCAATGTGAGGTTACCAGGCAACCAGCGGAGACTCCAGATATAGGGAACGAGATATAGGTGCTGATAGGCAGATGTTTTGACCTTTGGAAGGAGCTAGGCTAGCTATTTCCCCTTTTTCAGTCTTTATGCTAAGCTAAGCTAACTGTCTCCTGGCTGTAGCATCAAATTTAACAAAATGAGAGTGGTGGTGATCTTCTCATCTAACTCGAGGCAAAAGGAAATATGTGTAGTTCCCAAAATGTCGTACTGTTCCTTTAAGTGTATTTATGGGAGTGCTGAATGTTTTTTTTTTCTGCATGTCTGTACAACAAGAAAATGAGACATGAAGGATTAAAATAAACTCTCTAAAAATAGAACAAGTCATTCAAGTTGATGTCTAAATTAAGAGGTTTTGACATTTGGGAGTGTGTCGGTTGTCTGTTGCCGGTCAAAGAGACTATCTGGAAGCAGGGTTGTTGGATTACAACATACTGGCATGTGCCGCTGTAAATCAAGTCATCTCTTTCCCCGCCTGGAGTGTCTATACTGCGACATAGATTTTAATAATCAAGTTACCGAGATTTTGCACAGTAGCAGCCGTTTTACTCCTGGTGATCATACATGTGAATCCATTGTTTCTTCAACCTGAAACTGGGTTGTGTGAAGTTTGCAAATGAGGTTAGAATGAACCACTTTAGGAGGTGTTGGGATACTCAGTAAGGAGGCCAGGGAGGGTGTTTAGGTTGGTATCATTTATCTTGTAGCCATACCCCACGATATCTCTATCACTTCTTCCCTCATTCTGTCAGTGGATTGCTTGTATCCTCTCCTGTCCCATTCATTGCTGCCCTGGTTTGGGATGCGATTTGGCATCATCTCTGTTTTTTTGTTTTTCAAATAACGCTCCGTCTAAGACCTTGCTTATCTGAGCGCAGACTGACCAGAGAGCACTTAATCTGTTTTTAAAATACCTTTTAATGAAATTCGTCTACTTGATTAAGACGAACTTGGTTGAAGTGCAGTAAAAATGCAGCAGTCGGCACAGATTTCAGAAGTGGGCATCTAATCAAAATATCCCTGTAGTCTCAGTGAGCAGTTTTCATTTTTCTGATTATCTCTGGATGTTTTGCTTATGTGGCAAAAAGGTCTTTACCCACTAAATCAAAATCAGTTTAGACGAAAGGCAGGACAGGTGGCTGTGGTGATCCTTTCATTAATGGTGCTTTTGTTAAGGAAAACCATGATGGGGTAGTGTTGGTGGGATGTTGGAGCAGTGTCGTTTTCTCAGGCGAGTACTTTCTGACTTTTTGGATTCATACGTTTAGGACATGCTGCACAGTGCACACTGCACTGTACTCTAGATACTCTAGGTACTTTTTTACCCTGTGTTCTTTGCACAGGAATACAATACAAAATATGATCTAGAGTTTTAAAAAGAGATGGCTAAGAAGAAAGTTACAAGCAATATTACATTTATTGTGCACCTTATCAGGTTGTACGCTAATGAACAGCTATGGCAGTGACATCCATTAAAGCAAAGGTGCAGTAGGCAATTTTGCATTTTGGTGGCAGGCAGCAGGAGATAACATTTTCAAGGATTTCATTACCCAGAAATGATTAAACAGCACACTCCTTGCACCCAAAAGCCATTGTCTTTCATTTTCTTAATGGTTACAGAAGGTGGAGATGGTGTAAAAAATCTCTTTTGTGTCCAATATTTACAATACTGGTTCCTGTTTGGATGATTGCTTTAAATTTTTGATTCGTCACTTCCTGACTGCCGAGAAGACTAACCACACACGATAATACTCAGGTACATTCTTATATGCTGTAAAAATCTGTCCTGTGCAGCTTTAAACTATTAAAACGAGAACACAGAGGAATTCTGTATGTAGAATAAATGGAAAGTAACCTTTGAAACTCCTTTGTGAGAACATTCTGCTGTGTTAATTTTTAACCCAAGACCTACTTTTCTGCTGTTGCAGTATGTTCCTCCGGACCTGTGCATCTGTACCTTTGTATTGGAGCAGTCTCTGTCAGTACGGGCCCTGCAGGAGATGCTGGCCAAGAGCGGACAGAACAGTGAAGGGGTGAGTGATGCAGATAAGAAACACTCTGACACTCAGTACTTCAACTCTTCATAAGCCATCCTGAGTCATACTCTATATGTTGTTCCAGTCTGTTAAGACATTTTAAAAGACAAGGTTGTAGAACTGTATATTGTAGCGAATTCAGTCAACTAAATTTAATATTCTTAACTTGTTTAGTCACCATAAAGAGATTAATGGGCAAAATAGGCCCATTATGTTGGCCTGGGGACCCCTGCTGCAGAGAGGTCCGGGCCCTCATGAATACTGATGAGGATGAAGGGGATGCCCTGGCATTACTGCAGCTTTTCCTCAAGTGCCTCATGTCCTTTTGCCCATTTGATTAACACCAAGGCTTCAAGGAAAAGTCTAATTTAGCTACATCATTTCCTTTGTAAAAAAAAAAAAAAAGAGAAAATGTACAAGCAAAGAGTGCATTATATTACTGAGAGAAGATTTTGAATAACTTAAATATCTTTTTTAAAAGAATAATCAGAGGGGTAGTGGATGGTATCTGTACATGTAATCAATAGCATGTGGTAGGATTTGTAATCAGCGCTCATTCTTCACTCTGTTTCTGCTCCTGATGTTGTTTCAATTGTCCTCTTTCGAGTGTGTTTCCTTCTCTTTCCCATTGCTGTGACAGATGTGTAATTCTCCCATCTTTATCTTCTATTTTCTGTGTATAATCTCCATCTTCCGCATGATAGACACGCGGCCCGGATCGATTGGTATGTTCACCACTCATACCATTCCTCTGTCACCCCTCATGCATGATGCAGTAGATAGTAACAATACACAATTTGCACTCCTAATTAAACTCCTAATTTAGCCTCCTATGGCTTGTCTGCTGCAGCACATCACCACTTGACATTTTCTGTTTGCATTAGAAATCGTAGTTTATGCAAACACCTGAGCCAATGCTTTGAAATAACTGATGATCATATGGATTTTTTTTTCCGTGCACACTGGGTGAGTAGATTGTGTCTGAGCTCCTACCAACTTGACAGAGACAAATAGAGTTTTGCTTAGATTTCCCAATAAGGTCCCACACACACATCAGTTCTCATACAACTCACTTTCCACTGCTGGAGAATTAGAGCGGCACCAATGCTGGATTAGCGTCAGATTAACATTAGTCCTGTCCTGAGGGCATTCAGATGGATGTTCTTTGCAGTATCATTTGTTTTATGCACGCCCCCCCACATAGGATAAGCTCTCATTTGTCATACTATCTTCTTTTACTCATATTGGCTGTATGCTATAAGATGATGCAAACATCTTAGATCAAGATTTCTGAAATGAGAGAGACTCAATAAAAAAGCTCTCAGCATCACTTGGAGTCTTTTCAGTTTTTTGGGTTTTTTTTGCCAGTCCAACCCTTTAATGCCACATGGCTAATGATGGTGAGAATTTCCATAAATCCTCAGCTGTTAAGGCTCATATTCATCGACTTGACTTCAGAGATGAATGGATGTGTCAGGGCTGGAGCTTTGTGGCCGCGGTGGACTGTCTTTGCAGCAGAATGACGAAATCAAGACCATTGGTTCCACTGCTGCTGTGGGGAGTGTAAGAGCTATACAGCTGGCAGGGAATTATGAGCTGCAGCAGAGAAAAAAGGGTGCTCAAAATATTAAACGCTAAATTAACGCTCAAATGGACATACTTAACTGCTAGTCCAGCCTTATTCCTCTTGCATCAGCACCTCTTTAAGGCCTTAACATAACGCTTACTATTGTTGAGTTTCATACTTTCTAAAAGACTAGTTTCCTCATCTCATATTTCTTTTCTTAACCTTTCACACCATATGTTCCTTTGCAGCAAATACCCCAGGGACCTTTAGATAGCTTGGATGGCCATTTTCACTGTGTTACTTCAGTGCATTCTCTCCACTCACGTTTATCTGTTTTCGATATTGTCTACCTATTCATCATTCTTCGCCTGCGCTGAAATGTCACTGGAGGAAGCACCATTAAAGGGGAAATGGAGGTTGAATATGTCTCGGCTGAGGCTCTGAGATCAATATGTCTTTGAACAGATGGGCTTATCAATAAACAGTGGCTGGAGCAAATCGGTAGTCCGGCCTGTTTTAGCCGGAAGCCACTGAGACACAGAGGGGACCATCAGGAACCTGCAAAGACAACACACTAACAGTTAGTGTAAATGCCAACCCCTATTTAGCTCAATAACCACCAGCGAGCGCTCTGTGTGAATTTGTCATCACTCATCCAGAATGCAATGACCCGTTTGATTTGGGAGGTCGCCGGTCAAAAGGGCAAATGATGAGATCAGTCAGTCAAAGAGACAGAGCCGCTCTGATGACCTCTGGCGTGCTGGCGTTTCTTTTCCTCTGCTATCACTGCCACCTCTTTTTCTTTTAGCTTGGTGTTAGCTCGTGGTTCTTCTCACCCCCCCTTATAGAGAAACCACAACAGTGCAGCCACACACACACACACACACATATAATCTGCTGCAGGGCTCACACACTGGGAGGCAGCTAAATGTCACGCCTTTAAATTGATAGGAAGATGTCACTTGTGGTCAACAGCTAGATGAGGGACACAGTACAGAGCTTGTTTCTCTTTGATCAGATAGTCTTTTCCGTTATGGTTGAATGAGCCGAGGGTAATGCAGTTTGCTCATTTCAGTTGCTCAAGGTGTATTCAATTTTTGTTGTAATTTGTCTCCAGGTGTAGAAGATTCTTTTTTTCTAACTGATACGAGCCACAATTTCCCTTGCTGTGCTCTATCTGTACAACACACTGCCCAGCCGTGGGGTAAGGGAAGTGAGCGGGAGACTTAGGTTTATTGGTTGTGGTGATTGCAGCTGGATGTGCCTCGCCGCATTAAGCTCAGTACCTCAGCCAGCATATAGCAGTAGCCAGCAGCATAGAAGAAGCCTGGAAGCCAGTGCTGCAGTCCACACGACACAACTGCATCAAATCACAGGCCCCACTATTGTCCCGGTAGCCAATCGGGATAGAGAGAGAAAGAGAAAAAGAAGAAACAGAATGAGAGTGAGAGAGAGAGATGGTGCATGGTTGGATGTTTTCAAGAAACACTGCCATGATTTATGTATCTCACCAACAACTATAAGACTGTAATTTTGTAAAAAATCTACAGCATTGGTAGATACACATCATTAGTGTCTTGCTGTGATTGCATTTTTGTGATTAAACTAGAATGTTGGCATTGTTTCAGTAATTATTTCCTGATCCTGTGCCAATGGTATTGGTATGGGATTCAACTTGTTTTTCTTAATCCCTCTCAAAAAAAATTGACTTTCTGACTATCACGTGTGCCCCCAGGACTTTCATCATTTGTACCAAAGATTAAAATAAGGCAGTGGCAGGCAGAAAGGCTCAGGAGAACATTTGTTCTTTCTGAATAATGACACTCTTTCTTACCTTAATGCTTCCTAGAGGCTCATAAGGAAGGTGAGTAACATGGGAGTTGCTTGCCGAATAAAAACAGCAACAGAAAATCCCTTTGCATCTCTACCTGTAGAGATCTCATTTGTTCCCCTCCTGCATCTTAACCCAAACCCCATAAGCGGTGAAGTCATTCCCTACCAATGTTAACACTGCATCGGAGACTTAAAGTAGTTGTTCATCCTTCCGACATTCCTGTAGTCGGAGTGCAGGAAAGATGACCCCGTATCCTGTTCGCTCATGGATACAGGAGCCAGATACACCATCTCCTGTGGCAAGTCAGATTGCATGTCTTTATTGGCGAGATGGGATGGCCAAAACCCTCTCCCAGGAGATATGTGGCCCCCGGCTTGAGGTCATCATCGTCAGCGAGAAGGTCCTCGCTGAGGTCAACATTGAGTGCCAGAGGTCGGGTTGTAGATTGAAGCGGTTGGAGGGAGACCACTGGGGCTGTTCTGTCACGATGTGGAGCTGACGTGTAAAACTGTGTATTTCTGTGTTTTCATGTGTGTGAATGATCTCTTTAGGCAGCGCAGAGTGGCGGACACAAAACTCTTCTGTACGGACACGCCATCCTCCTGCGGCATTCCTTCAGCTCCATGGTAAGAGATTGGACACAACCGCCATCCATGTCTCCATCATAAAAAATTCAAACCGGATTATCACAGAAGCAGGATTTAAACGTCATTGGCAATTAAAGTATATGACAATCACATGAAAAGCAGCGTGCGAGTGTGACGGCTCTGTCTTGTGTGGTTTGATGTGTCTGTTGACTACAGTACCTGGCCTGTTTGAAGACATCAAGGTCACAGACAGATAAGCTGTCCTTTGATGTCGGCCTGCAGGAGGATTCAACAGGTAAAAGAAAAGCTCTGGTACAGTTTGCTTTTATCCACCTCTTCCTCTTTTTTTTTTTACCCTCACTGGTTATGTCTCTCTTTATCTGTCTCTATGTCTCTCTGTCAGTTTCTTTCACTCAGTCTATTCTTCCTCTCTACTGTCTGCTTTCCACAACCCCCCTACTCCTCTTTATCTCTCTCTCTCTCTCTGCACCGTATTTGTTCATGAGCAAATTTCACTGTGTGTCTTTTCAGCATCTCAGTTAATATTCCCTGAGGAGCAGTGTAGACACGCAGTGTGGTTCTTTTATCAGTGCTGATTACATCTCCCCAGCACATTTGATCGTCTTGTTGTGGTATCTTGATACCTGGACCCACTTCTTATTTGCTTTATTATTTATTTCATACCGTGCAGTAAATGAGCAGTTGCTTCAATATGACTTGAAAAGATTGTTGCCATGGTGCATTCAGATGTGTTTGACTCCTCATTTCAGCCTACACTCCCTTTATTACATACTTAGCGATTAAAGATGACGTTTGGGCAGTGACAGTCAAAGCTGTTCAAATTAAAAACATGTAGACAGGTTATATATGTGTGTGTATGTGTGTGTGCCATTATAGGTGAGGCTTGTTGGTGGACGATCCATCCTGCCTCCAAGCAGAGATCGGAAGGAGAGAAGGTGCGCATCGGTGATGACCTCATCCTCGTCAGCGTGTCCTCTGAGCGATACCTTGTAAGTTCATGTTATTTGCCATTTAATCGTTGAGGCTTCACTGTATGTGTGTGTCTGTGTGTGTGTGTGTGTGTGTGTGCATGCATAATGTAGAGGTCTTAGTAGGAGACCATCAAATCTGCTTTCCCTGATGTGACAAAATTTCAGATTATCCCAATCCGGTTACCACATACTGCGCTTTTCCCATGACCTCACTCCTGCAGGAGGCTTAAATCCTACTGAATATTAAGAGCAACAACTTTTCCCTTCTGGATGCTAACAATTACATTAAGCAACATTTGAACTGCGCTGGAAATGTCTGGTTTGTGAGATTATGGTAACTGTGTTGTTGAGGTTTCTTTAGACTGCCGCTGAGCCTCTGTCGTTATCTTCCTCGTCACATCCCCACATCTCGCTGCCATTAATAATGATTATGTCCCTACTGCACTGCTGAACTAGCTTCTTCAGCTCTTTTACTATGAGGCCATCCTGCCCCCTGTGCATAGCACTGTGCAATATAAACCCTGGGAAGCATGTTCCCTGTGATCCATGGAGGTGGTGACAGCAGTCAGGCTGTGTTTACCCCCCCCACCCTCCCTTGGCGGTAGGGGCACGGCCAGATGACCATGATCGCCTTACAGTCACCAATGTCAATCTGGTAGTCTGTCCCTGCTTTCACCCACACCATGGGTTGTGGGGACATGCAGCACCTAAGGGCTGCAGAGGGAGTCTGGGGAGAGAGGATGATCAGGACACAGCTGCCACAAAATTTGTTTTTTTTGGACAGAACTGTGATGTACAAAACTATGGAAAACACACATGCACACACACACACACACACACACACACACACACACACACACACACACACACACACACACACACACACATACAGCATAGCCCCCAGATGCCATGAATCCCCAAACACTCAAGGCATCTGTCAGTCAGTTTCATGGTGCCCTCAACACTCCACATGATATACTAAACTTTCCTTCTGCATCAGTGATTATAAAGTTTCAAACTTTAGCTGAACCCTGCTTAAAAAGTCAACATCCTTTCAGTTTAAGTTTTTTTTTTTTAATCATAAATCCAGTGCAGATCTATCCAAAGAATCAACAATGGTTTGCTGTCAGGTGATTCCTTAGAGATTCGTCTGATAAAGACGTTCATGCTGATGTATTTTAATTTCTTTGGTTTCTGACAATCTTTAAAAAGTTTAATGGATGCACATAATGTAAGTAAACATTGCATGTAATGTTTCCTTGTGTCCTACAGCATTTATCCATTTCCAATGGCAACATCCAGGTGGACGCCTCCTTCATGCAGACACTGTGGAACGTCCATCCCATCTGCTCTGGTAGCAACATAGAGGAAGGTAGAGACTTTACACAAAACCCCTGCGTCCACTATTTCTTCACAATTTTTTACACAGTCTTCTCCACAGATCTCTATTTTTTCAAGTTTGCAAATTTCCTAAAGCAAGAGAAATATATATATATATATATATATATATATATATATATCTCAAACTTAAGAAGGAAAGAAAACATGCACACTTGAAAAAAGGAAGAGGGTGTAGGCAGTCAGATGAATGTGAATGAGTAAATATATTTCAAGCCGGGTTCAAGTTTTCTCTAATTAGGAAAGGCCCTCAAACATTCGCAGCACTTTTCTGTTTCATTTGTATGATAAAAAGAATCTCATTTAACAGTTTTTTTTAAACATGAAGAATTTCTATCTAAAAGTGTAATTTATTTGGCTGTGACCAAGCCCAGGATTAATGCTTGTTAGTGACTATAGAGTACATTAGAAAACCTACACCTACATATGGAAGTGATCTCTGAATTTATAACTCATCTTTATGATCCAGATAGTCTCTCTTTCCAGATCTCTGAGATAACAAGTTTTCATAATGGAGGCAGAAGCAGCAACAAAACGGGAAATTAAATGTCAAGAGTCACAATATTTTAATTTTCTCTTCCTCCTCCGTCAATAGGCTACCTGTTAGGTGGTCATGTGATGCGGCTGTTCCATGGACATGACGAAGTAGTGACCATCCCAGGATCAGACCAGAGTGAAGAGCAGCAGAGGTGTGAAACATAGCACAAGTTCACAAGTGCTGAATAACCTAGATTACAGTATAGCATTAGGGTCACGCTTAGTTAAAGCAAACCAGTTACTGTATGTAGCACATGATGCTAACTAACCTGTTGATTCCAATGATTCCTCAACTCCCACCTTCATAAAAGGGCCTCTGACCAGCGTGACACTCTGCTATCATGGGAGCAAAAATGGCTGCCGTGTTATTTATATCCACAGTGTAGCTGCTTGGTGCCAACACAGATAAGGTAGGCCACAGAAAAATGGCACACTGGACTTGAAGTGGGTCAAAACAGCGGCCAAGGCCCATGATCACTCAGCCAGGTGCCAAGAGATGTGTCTTTCTCCTGGGCACACATACACACATAATGCACACACACCAGGTCTATTTTTAGAACCCAGCATGGCAAATATGGGGGCAGGATTAGATAGTAATTTCCAGCTTTCCTCTAGTGTTGTCCTTGAAATTCAACAAAAGGAGCATGGTTTTTAAAGGTCTTACATTTTTCTGGGGCAGATCAAACACACTCCAAGCTGTCACCGGGGGGTTGATGAGTGATTTCTTTTATCTTTGGACCCAGTCACCCATATCACTGATAGACAGTGTAGCTGTGGGTTATCAGGGCGCACATGTCTCTGTTTGACGGATGTGATGCTGCTGTCAGCAGAGTAAATACAGCCCGTGCCTCAGTGTTTATGTGTTTATGTGTCTGAGACGAACATCCTCCCAGTGAATATCAGTGTGACAAATGAGAGTAAAGAGGTGGTATTCTTCTAAGCCAGAGAGAATGACCTTGACAGTATCAGTGGTGGCTAGACATTTAAAGCATCCACAGACAGACCACCCACTCATGCTTTTCTGGCATCCCCAGGATAGTCAACTATGAGACGGGTAAAGCTGGCGCCAAGGCCAGGTCCTTGTGGAGGATGGAGCCACTCCGAATCAGGTGGGTTGTATCTTACATGATGCCTTCCTTCTTGTCTCTCACTGCCTGCTAGATTCTTTTTTTTCATTTTTGCCATTGTTTGCCTCCATCGGTTTTTTTTCCCCTCATCTTGTCTGCATGACGTCTCTCTGCCTGCTGTTTCTTCTTCTATTTTTTTTTTTTTACTCTCAGGACCCATTTGTCGTTTCCTCCCTCTCACTACCTATGATTTAAAGCTGCACTATGGCCTCTCTGTCTCTTCATTCCTCTATCTCCCCTCCTCGCTCTCTTTCCGTCTGCCACCCTCTCATTTTCTTTGACCCGGCTATTTTACAACCTCACAGGGATGCATCTTTCCTTTTCCATTTCACTTGTTGTGTCAAATGTGATATTTGTCACTTCGACCATATTTTGACCCTCTTTTGTTTCCTGAATAGAAACAAAGTGCGTAATTAGTTAAATGTTTTCAGCTATTTGCTAATTATTCTACGCTGCTGCATGGCATGCTAGATAATTCACAGCTGGCGGCAATGTTTAGATCAACTAATTAGTGTATATTAGACATCCGGGGCTTACAAAAGTCAACCTTTGATCCTTTTTTTTTATGTGTGCATATTAATGTGTATCTGTGTATCCATGGTGACCTTGACAGTTGGAGTGGGAGCCACATCCGCTGGGGCCAGCCCTTCCGACTGCGGCACCTGACCACCGGCCACTACCTGGCCCTGACCGAGGACAGAGGGTTGGTGCTGCAGGACCGAGAGAGGTCAGACACCATCGCCACGGCCTTCTGCTTCAGAGCTTCTAAGGCAAGGACACACACATATGAGACCTGGACTCCTTGCTGTTCCTCAAGGTGACCTGTGTCACATGGGATTAACCACACACTTCCTCATTAAACGCCACAGAGAGGGAGTTACAAAGGATCACCTCTAAACCTTTACAAATGAACCACCCACTATCCTTGGACTGGAAAATCACCATTTCTTCAAGGACAATGAAAATTATAAGAATTATTGCACCAGCGAAAGCTACGCCAAAGAGGTTAATTTAGCTGAACTTGTCAACTGTGACTGAACCGACATTTTAGCTCTACTCTGTGTAATGGAGTTTTAGATATGGCTGGTGATTGTGAGCCAATTAGTGACCCTTCCAATGTGGATTTAAAGCATGTATTATAGAATACAAGTCAAGTCATTTATCACGGGACTCTTCATGTCAATTATGGGTTGCAATTATATCTGATCCTAATAGCAAAACAATCACAATCCTCCCTCTCTGTCACGGATAGAGCATTAAGCAGCAGATGCAGTTGACATGTGGTCGGTGGTTTGATTAAGAACAAATCTGCATCCAGTGTGTCTCTATGTGCACGTGTACTCATGCATTTCACAGCTTTGACATGTTCATTTTCTCCTCCCTTGTGTAGGAGAAGCTGGAGCAGAGCCCCAAGCGGGACATCGAGGGCATGGGAGTGGCAGAGATTAAATATGGGGACTCGCTCTGCTTCGTCATGCACGTGGCCACGGGACTCTGGCTCTCCTACCAGGCACCTGATGTCAAATCTGCCCGTCTGGGTCCCCTCAAGAGACGAGTGAGCGAAGACAAGCACAAGCACTCTCCGTTCCGTTTTCAACTTAGAATGCAAAGCATATACAAAAACAAACAAAGTTAATAGATGAATGAGATTCCTTGAAGAGGATAATTATTTTCAGGGAAACAAAATGATTGAGTTAAAATGATTGTCCATTAGTTTGTGTCTCTGCATCAACTAAATATAAACCTTGTCCCTTGGCTACTGTGACAGAAGTGATAGGGGCGTGCGTGTGATGATGTGCGTGACAATGTGTCCTCCATGTAAACACAGCCAGATAGCCTGTAGTGTCATCACCTGTGTTCCAGACATTGTGGCTCAGTCCGCCTGAGGACGGCTGGAGACATTCTATCCATTAAATAGCTTCCTCTTCCTTTTTTGGTCCTTTTCCTATATTGTCTCACGGCGGTGTCTCACACTCTTTCTCTTCCTCTCAAGGCCTGCCTACATTCTGAAGGTCACATGGATGACGGGTTGACCCTGCAGCGCTGTCAACACGAGGAGTCCCGAGCGGCACGCATCATCCGCAACACCACGCTACTCTTTAAACGATTCATCAGGTATGCTAAACACTGCAAAAATGCTGCTATTCCTCACTGGTGCACACAGTGACATGATCGCACAAATTGCCCAATTAAACCAAATTAGTGTACCTCCCACTTTTTTCTTAAGCCACTTTATTAGGTTAATAGTGTTCTATCATTGGTACAAATTACGTAAGCATCACACTGAGGATGGTTGAGTATAATTTCTAGAGATGATAAAGAAAAGAGTCCCCAAATGCACCACATCACTAAATTACAGCCTCCAAACCAGACATCTCAAAGCCCCACAGAATCTCACACAGTCCACTTAGTTGTGATGTAAAGTCCCTCCAGATTGCAAACGTACCCAGTGGAGAGTTTACGCTATGAGTTTTGACTGAGTGGGGTGCCAAAGCCCCAGACAGCTCACTCAGTGGTCCAGTCATGCATTTCCGAATGGCAAACAGTGCAGCAGCGTCACGGCTACGCACGGCCAGCTATGAGGAAAAGAAGCCCTGAAGCACGTAAGTGGATGCTTCCACTACCCTTTATTTGTTATCAAACGGCCCGCTGTCCCCTGGGTCGGGTTCGAGGGCACTCATGGAACATGTGAGAGTTTGTCAGCTTCTCCCCTGCGGCTGTGACACATACATCTCCCCACACCCCTCCAACGCGTTCGACAGGAGCTATTTTTAGTAGGCCAGCGGAAATCAGCATTTCAGCATGGATGAACCTGTGGGCTAAACGTTGAGATCACAGCCTCTCAAGTCTGTTCAGCCTCCCAGTCAGAGTGTCTGTATCAAAGGGTCACAGTGGTAATTTGTGATGAATGGTAGCATTTTGAAAGCTATACATGATCAAGAAAATTAGTGGGGACTGCTGTCATCTCTGAAAAAACGTTTTTGTTTTTTTTTTAATCGCACTTGTCTCCCAGTTTGTCTGAGCGTTGATGTTTCTGTGCTCTCTCTGTCTCCCTCTTCCAGAGACCTAGATTGTCTTGGTGTTAAGAATAGGGCACTGGTCTCCCTGCCCGTCGAGGAGGTGCTCCAAACCCTCAATGACCTCATCACCTATTTTCAGCTCCCTGACGCCGAGCTGGAGCACGAAGAGAGGCAGATCAAGCTACGGTCACTCAAGAATAGGCAGAATCTATTCAAACAGGAAGTGAGTTTCACTATCAAGGAGGGCAAACTCACAGTCCATGAAATATCAGTTAATAATACCAAGAGCTGTTCTGCTGTGTAGCAAAATAGTTTGACTTGTGATTGAGGCAGTTCTAGTAAGTGACTGCACATAAGAGTGAGCTGAAAGCGGTGCAAAAGAAAAGCTAAAGCAATTGATTCTTTGTGGTGTGTTTCAATGCCATCTTGTATTTGGAGGCACTGCATTTGAAAGTGTCAGCAGTTTTGGTGTTATAAGTTTTCCCCGAGGCTGGCACGAATGCACTGAAGCTTTCTTGCTAAGCCTCTAGGACCTAAATTGCTTTCATCAATTACGAAATGTCAGCTGCCTTACTGAGGGGACCTATGATGTCAACCATCTAAACTCCCCTTACCTCTAACAGGCTACAACAACAAAATGAATGTGTCACCATATCCTCAAGCCAACTTTAATAAATATTTAATAGAATATATGTGCAATTATCATACAATATGTAACTTTTAATATCTGCAAATTACGCACATTTCATCAATTCATCTTTCACTTTATTTACCTGTTTTCCCATGATAATACACCAAAATAGCACATCTCTGTCCCACCCCTAATATATTACATTTAGATGGTCAATTTGTCACTGTAGACAGCTGACTCATGATTTTTTCTCGCCGTTATAAATCATCTGCAATTTCCATTTTGTCTTTTACGCCCTCCATTTAGCATATCTGATCACTATAGATATTTCTCTGTGGAATAAATCACCATGACATGACCACCAAATGGGACAGGAGAGAGCCATTGGGGTTGTGTTCATGATGGTCAACTAATTGAATGCTGAAGACAAGGATTTCACTAAATTAAGCTCTCAGACTATGAGAGCTTGCTATTAATACCTGCATTTTGAGAACATTAATGTGTAAAATGTGCATATTTTATATTTATTTTCTTTTTATGTGTTTTTTATGATGTTAATGAGTTGGGTCACTGTGCATTTCTTAGGGCATGCTGACTCTGGTGTCCAACTGCATCGACCGTCTGAACGTGTACAACAGTATGGCCCACTTTGGAGAGTGTGCTGGGTCAGAGGCCGGAGCAGCCTGGAAAGACATTCTCAACCTGCTGTATGAGCTGCTGGGTAAGAAGCTCCACATACCACGTACACACATATGTATGGACAAACACACACTAAATGAATTTCCACTGTACCTCCCAGCTCTAAGTGTAGTGGTTCAGTTGTGATGAGGAACTGTGCTGACCTGGTATTTAACCAACTGCTTTACTGACTCTTCAGACTGGAGGATTGAATTCTGAGGTTGCCAAAAACTACATGACCTTACATATACACACACAGACACGCATTAAACATGCACACACACTATAGCTACCCCCATCTCTAATACTCACACATATACTCACATTGTTGGAGAAAAGAATTGGTGGCATGTGGCCCATTGCATACAAAGAAGCTTTCCTGTTTATGTGATGTGCTTTCAGGGCGTCACGCCAACAAGATCAGTCGTCACACACAATTTGGGGTGTCCCCTATTGGCCAGATGGTTTTAACTGTTGAAGCAGCCTGAATGTCAACTCTCATCACTCTTTATGCTGCTGTTCTTGTTGCTCTTTATGCTCCCATAACCCAATGTCATCAGCCCTGACTTTCTAAAAAATCACTTTAACCTCATGCACTGCTACCATATGCTCTGTCAAATATAGATGTTTCTTACTAAAGTGACCTGGCAGGGAAAGATATATATATATATATATATATGTTTTTGCTCTCCCTCTCTGTCCGCTGTCTTCTATCTGATGAAAATAATGTTTGGCTGGATCATTTTTTTCAACAACTGAGACATAAAAATACATCTCTGAGCAGAAAATTCTAAGCAGGCATGATTTTCTTGAATATGCCCCGTTCTTAAGGAGAGAATGTGCATAGTCTTTATGTTAAGTTTATCTCCCATCCTGCCACATTGAAGCCCCTCTGCCCTCCAAGTGTGTCCTTCACACTCTTATTTACACTGATTTCACCTCCTGGCTCCTATTAGTGTTCCAGCCACGTCTCTTTCTTCCCCCTGTTCCCTCCTCCACACACCTGCTCCGGCGCAGCACTAAGTGGATTTGGGATGCCTCCCTCCTTTCTTCCTTGTCTGTCTGCGTTAGGTGACCCTGTCTTTCTTTGCTAGGACATATGTGGGTGTGTATTTGTGCTTGTTTGTGTTTATGTCTTTCCTCTCCTTGTGTTGTTCCCTCCCTCTATCTTAGGTGTCTTCCAAATTAATATGTATAAGAGGGCCAAAGCAGCACCTCTCCCTTCTTTGGCTTAGGGTGTGCTTTTAAGGTGTCCACCTTTGGTTGACATTGTTTTGCTGTTGTGTAAGGAGTGAGGTTTGGCAGTGCACTGAAGGGGATCCATCAGACTACTTTGCAAAAAAAAAAAAGTTCTTCTTTCCTATAAGATTTGACTCATGCACACTTTTCTTGTGCCCTTCAGCGGCCTTAATTAGAGGAAACAGGAACAACTGCACCCAGTTCTCCAACAACTTGGACTGGCTGGTTAGCAAGCTGGAGAGACTAGAGTCTTCTTCAGGTACGCTCATTATTATTCTCACACATCCTCAGCTTCCTGTGAAACAGCATTGTGAAATACCTTGTATTTTTCTCTGTGAAAGAGACATCACAAAACGATCAAGTCCCTTTGATGGCAATCCAGCACTCCTCAACAGAGACATGAGTCTCAAAGGATGTAAAAAGATGACACTGCTTGCCTAAAAAAAATAACATAGGCACTTTTACGTTTTAAGTGTAAAGGATGCACCAGTAGTTACAGTATCTGAGTGTTCCCGTTTGAACAAAGTGGACTGTATGTCTCTTTGAGGAGTGTCCTCTGGTGTGTCTTTCTCCTCTGCGGGTGTTAACTAATTGATGAATTTGCGGCTATGCAGGCATCCTGGAAGTTCTCCACTGCATTCTAATTGAGAGCCCCGAGGCCCTCAACATCATCCAGAGAGGACACATCAAGTCCATCATATCACTGCTCTACAAGCACGGACGCAATCACAAGGTGAGCAGCACGTAGATCAGACCTTTGGAGCACAAGGAGAATGTTGTACAATGAACCCAAATTGTAAATAAAGGTAAACATAGGTTTGATGTCTTGGTGAGAAACCACACACAACACTGCAAATACAGTACAGTGAGTTTTTCACTTTCAGGCTACACACACATTGCTTGTAGCTCTTTTTCAGTAGTAAAGAGAATTAGGTGGTAATTTCAAATTAGTATAAGACAATAAAACAACAGAATAAATACTTAAAGGAGGACATTTTGGGGAACACATTTATCCGCTTTCTTGCTGAGAGTTAGATGAGAAGATAGATCATGTCTGTATAGTAAATATGTGGCTAGAGCCAGCAGCTGGTTAGCTTAGCTTAGCTAGTCTAGTCCTGTTTCCAGTGTTTGTACTAGGCTAAGCTAATGGTTGCTGGCTCCAGCTACCCAAAGACATGTGAGTGGTATCAATCTTCTCAATAAACTCAGCAAGACAGCGAATAAGCACATTTTGTTGAACTATGTCTTTAGGATGCGCACTGATACATCACCAGTCACTTGGATGTCGTCAGAATTTTTTTGTCAAGCAAGAAAGCACATAACAACATGAAAGTACACACTGCTTGTTTACCCTGCGTCCAGTCATCTTCAGTTCTTTCCTCATTAAGCTCACCAAAATGGTTCACTGGATGCAAATCCATTTCCATAACAGTTCCCTCTGGGACTCTTTCTCACCTGTTCTTCTCTTTAGCTACTTATTCATTACGTTTAACATTATGTCTGCCAGCATACAAAGTTCCATCCAAGACAGAAGGTTCCTGGGGTTTGGTTGCAGAGCGTCCCCATCATGAATCAATCTCTTTAACAGTGAATTGAGATGGGGAGGAGGCAGTCAGATGGCCTGGGTCATAAATCAGCCTGAATGTATCATTTAGCTATGGAAGCAGGAGAAAAGGGCCAATGATAAAGCGTAGGGGCTCTGGCCTGTCACCCTTGGCTGAGCTCCCCAGCCCATTTAATTCTATGGCTTTGTTAAGCTAACATAAAAGGAATATTATTGGACATGTTTTTGCCCCCATGAGCATCTCATGAGTAATTATGCAGTGGGTGCTTGAAAAGAGGCTGTCCCTAGAGCAGCAACCTGGTCAGTGTTTAGGGACAAAGATAATCAGTAATTTCTAGAAAGGTATGGATTCATATCCAGGGATTAATATCAGTTGTTGGGGAGCTGTTATACTCTTCCTCTTGATATTGTTGCTTATGTTCCTCCCCGGTTTCTCCACTTCTCTCTTTAGATTCTGGATGTGCTCTGCTCGTTGTGTGTGTGTAACGGCGTAGCTGTGCGAACCAATCAGAACCTTATCTGTGATCATTTGCTGCCCAAGAGAGATCTGCTGCTGCAAACCCAGCTTGTCAATGATGTCCAAAGGTTAGAAAACATTCATGCACCTTCTCCTGTCAACATCATGCTTCTCTGATACAATTTTAGATTTTAGTTATTTATTTTCACTTCAAAATTACATTTCCAAATCTAATGGTTTAAGTAAGGAAGTAATTTAAAAACAATGTTACCAAGTCATTAAAGTTTTTTAAATAGTGATTTTTTAAAATTAGGTTGCATCATTTAAATCAAAGGAATGTCTTAGTCACTAAAGACTTGTCCGATCAAAGCAATCAGCAATATAAACAAGAAGTCACTGAAGTATACCAACATAACAGCTGTAACTGCCTGCATAACTGCTAAAAATAACAATTTTAGGCAGTAAAGTGATATATCAAGTATATATTTCTCTGATATATCATTTGTAATGAAGGTATGATGCTGTTTTATTTATATATGCTTGAAGAAATATGTGTGTTTCAGAGTCGTATGTACTTTACAATTGGGATCTTATTAACCAATGTTATTTAGTCCCTTTTTTTATTTAACAGCATTTGGATCCAGTGTCAGGCTAGAACCATTAAGCCTCTTTTGTTCTTCTACTTTACTTACCTGTTTTACTTTTATTTTTTCACTGAACAAGTTGTATTAGCAGGCTAATGTTAGCTTTGTCAGTTGGTTTAGTTATCTAGCTACATAACAGTTGTTCCCAATTACTGAGTGTAACTATTTAGTAACTACTAATCTCTACGTGAGAACTAGTTTGTGTGGTGCAACTCATTTTAATTGATGTGTAAATCTCCACTTAGTAAATACTCAAGTTACAACTAGGCTAAACTGAAATTAGAAACAGCTGGTGTAACCGGCTCCAGAGCCCAGTCTGTTGTGGGTTAGTGTATATTCATCATTCAAATCTTTGGTCCATGTAATTGCGTATACAAGCTACACATTTACAACTAATGCTACATGTTGAGTGTGGATTGTGTTTTCTTAACAACATGGTCCACTAATTGGAACATGACCAATGAACACTCAACCATGAAGTGACGGAAACAACAAGGCACCGTACACTGACATCACATTGGGCCTTAGCCCATGTGAAATGTCCTATTATCGCTTAAGATCCTCAAACTTTAAGTCTCTATGAGATAAACTAAGATTTATCTCACTAATCTAACCAATAATGAAGTGATCTGCTTTGCTCTGCCTTGTTTCAAGATATCAACGCATTTTTAGGAACCAAACGAATTGGAAGCAAATTGAATTATCTTGTCCTAAGGGCAGACTTTTTGTTTTAAGAAGAAAAAGAAGATGTTACAACTGAATATAAGAATATCTGAGAATATTGTTCTTGCGCTGTGGGTCATTTAATGATTTTATGTTTTACTTCATTGCCAGTATGAGACCGAACATCTTCCTCGGGGTGAGCGAGGGCTCAGCTCAGTATAAGAAGTGGTACTATGAGCTGATGATAGACCAGGTGGACCACTTTGTGACCAGCGAGCCCTCCCATCTGAGGGTGGGCTGGGCAAACACTAAAGGCTATGCCCCCTACCCTGGGGGAGGTGAGGGCTGGGGGGGCAACGGCGTTGGAGATGACCTCTATTCCTATGGTTTTGATGGACTCCACCTCTGGTCAGGTCAGTGTTTGGAGGAAAAGTGTTTGTGTGTGTGCGTGTAACTCAGATCATAATAAGCTGATGTATGAAACATGAGCAGTAACCCTGGGCTACAGCCAGGTTGTGTCTAGACAGAATCAGCACCCTACAGGGATGATCTCCTTGCCCAGAGTGTGTGTAACTGTGTGCATTTGTGAGTACAAATTTGTGTCCTGTGTGTATGTCTTTGTGTGTGTGAGAGACGTGATCTATGCCAACATCACTCACTGGGTCATATTTCACATAATTGTGTGTATGTGTGTATTCTGAACAGGTCGTATCCCGCGGGCGGTTGCGTCCATGAACCAGCACATCCTGACCTCAGAGGATGTGGTGAGCTGCTGTCTGGACCTGGGAGCTCCCAGCATCTCTTTCAGGATCAACGGACAGCCCGTTCAGGGCATGTTTGAAAATTTCAATACAGACGGGCTCTTCTTCCCTGTCGTCAGCTTCTCTGCAGGGGTCAAGTGAGTATTTCTTTCTTCTGTGTGTTGTCTGAGGCAGACTCAGGCTCTCTAAAATTCCTCGATGATGAATGAGCGACACACACAAGCACAGACAGACAGACAAGCGCAAGCCAAAGGAAATATATTACCATATGTACTCTAAACCTACACTCACACAAACACTGATTGCATGAAATCCATCTAACCCACCTACTCATTCTTGTCCAAATGCATTAATCCTCAAGGCCTTGAGATTGGACACAGGTAAAATAGGCTGGCTTCATATTCCTCGCTGTTGCCATGGTGACCACAGATAGTGTGATTGACAAGACTTGAAAATGGAATTTCAAGCTCCAGCAGTTTTTCCATGATTCCATGATTGACTCTGACTTTGTAGAGCAAAGCAGCCTTTTGCATTACAGCTTTCACTCTTTGAAGTCCAGAGAACCCAGGAGACTAATTTTATTTGGTCATGTAAGCCATCAGAAAGTTAATTCAATCCTCATTGCCTGATAAAAATGAATTCACAAAAAGTAGTACCATACCAGATTGTGTATACGCAGTGGAAAGGGAATTAAGAGTTGCATGTGATTCAGCAGATTTTGCTTCATAAAGGAGTCTAGGAGGACGATTTTCCTCAGAGACGTTAAAACAACGCTGTAGAAATTCCCCTAGTTTATTAATCTTCTTTGATCATTTAGACTTTTGTTACTTTTGCTTATATTACAGAAAGAGATTATGTAATATAGATTAAACTAAGAATAAAAGCTATGAATTATTTTCTCCTTTTTGGTATCAATTTAACATTTCCTCTTTTATAATTTTTGTCATATTTAATAGCCTCATTGTTCTGTTATAATGTGACTTATGAAAAAAAAAAAGATTTTAAAAGTGTTAAAAGTGTATTTCCCATCTATTGTAGCCACAGATTTAAAGGAATAGTTTGACATTTTGGGAAATATTCTTATTTGCTCTTGAGTTGAGAAGATCGACACCACTCTCATATTTATATATAAATCTACAGGCAGGACGCATTAGCTTAGCTTAGCAGAGAGACAAAGCTATCCAAGAGAAAAAGCTAACCTAGTTGAAAAAGCAATGTAATGTTGAACTATTGCTATAAAAGGTATGTCTTCTTCTCAGCTCTAATGTTATTCAGATAGTTCGTTCCTCTTTTCACAAAACTAAAGCAAATCTGACTACTAAGTTACAAAATAGTTTGTATTTTAGTCATCTGTAACTGTACAATTGATTTGATTTTCCGAGATAGCGCTCAGCATTTCACGTGGCAAGGGGCCCCTCCTGACCTCTTTTGTGTGGGTTATGACACCTTCAAGCTTGCTAGGTGAACCTGACCCAGTGAACAGGGTGAACATCTCTGTGGAGATAAATGTGCCAGAAAATGACAGACACACATCTTCACTACTCAATAATTGAGGGCTGCATCCAGAACGGGCTCAGTTGCGTCACAACTACTACTTGAGTAGCTATTTTGGGCAGCCTCAGGAGAGCCTCTTCACAATGATGGCCTGAGATGCTTTTTTTCACTCTCAGAGCTAAACTTGTCACTGTTAGGCACAGGCTGGAAATGATTGAAGTGGATTAAGAGGAGGAAAAGCATTTACTTTGAACTGTTTGTTTGGTTTTCCTTTCGCTGGCTGCTTCTGTCAGTTTTAGCTGTATGATTATCAGTTTTGTTCATTTATACTGCATTCATATAATGACATTTTCCCCATTGACTATTAATTGAATAAGCCAACAGATGACCAACATTTTATCTCCTTAGGGTACGTTTCCTGTTGGGTGGTCGACATGGCGACTTTAAATTCCTGCCTCCGTCAAGTTATGCTCCATGTTATGAGGCTCTGCTGCCAAAAGAGAAGATGAAGGTGGAGCCGGTGAAAGAGTACAAGAGAGATGCGGACGGGGTCCGAGATTTGCTGGGCACCACTCATGTCATGTCACAGGCCTCCTTCATCCCCACACCCGTGGAAACCAGCCAGGTAAACTCACAGAAATAGTTATAGTGACTTAATTTCAAGACATGAATTTGTGTTAGAGCCTATGCAGAAAAGTACACAATAGCAATAAAATACTGTGTTGCAAGACAAATTGTCAATAGTTCTCTCACAGTTTCATTCAGAACCATACTTTGCTTGTTTTTTTAGATTGTTATGCCACCTCATTTGGAAAATGTTCGGGACAAGCTGGCTGAAAACATCCATGAACTATGGGGCATGAATAAGATTGAGCTGGGCTGGTCGTACGGCAAGGTCAGAAAATGGAGATTGTTCCTTTACTTATATAATACTCTCACAACAAGATCATCACTCTGGATCAAAAGATTGAAAAGCATAATCCATACATTTTGCCATGTGTCTGGAGAAATAAACATCACAATTACACATTTTCTAAACAAATTTGAGTTTAAAGGAAAAACAGCTTTAAATGCTTTAGTTATAGTATTAGAATTTAATCATCACAAAAGCCTGTACGTCATCTTGCTTTCTCTTTTATAATTTGCGGTTCACACCAAAAAAGAGGGTAAGTGGAAAGAACACTCTCATTTTCCATGATAGATGCTCTCCATACCATTCATTTAGATGCTTCATTCCAGTTTGTTTGTAGGTAGAAGATTCATTGTGTCTGTGTTTTAGTAAACAGTAAGTCATGAATTATGAAGTATTGGTTCACCCAAGGGCAGAACAGGATATTTTGGCAATTTCATCGCAGCAATAAACCAAGAGGAAACCTTGTATTTAAATTTTCTGCATTTACTTTTTCCTCTTTTTAAAGAAAACAATGGGTATTTAATTGATTACCCAAGAAACCTGCTATCACTTCCACATTGATTGAGAGGTCTTTCTTGCTTTCTTGCAGGGAGTCAGAAATGAAGATAGATATCACTCTCATGTCTGTGTGTTAGTTATGAAGCAACAGCCAGGAGATAATTAGCTTAGCATGAAGTCCGGAAGCAGAGGGAAACAGCTAGCCGGGCTCTGTACAAAGTTAAAAATTGCAATCAGCTGAGACTCCAGGAAGTTTCCTCTTTCCATTTGTGCACGGATCAAACAAACCAGATACAATGTGTTAATTAGTGAGCTCCAGAGGTGTTGGTAAGAGTTGTTTTGAATTTTTGAGAGAGCCAGGCCAGCTGTTTCTCTGTCTCCAGTCTTTATGGTAAACTAAGCTAATGTTCTCCTGGTCCTGATCTTCTCATCTAACTTTCAGCAAGAAAGGGAATAATCATATTTTTCAAACTGTCCAATTAGTCCTTTAAAGGTTTGTTCATATCAACAGCGCCAATAAACATAGAAGTAGAAAGCCTTCATTATGGAGTATTTTTGATTATGATTAGTTGAAAAATGCACAAAAGGATTACTTTTCATGATTACATCTTCAGTTATATATGTGATTATACCTACAAATTATAAAAGATTCATAATTGGTCCCTTCTGCAGAAGACTTACTGATGACTTTCTTGGTTTATTGCACATTAGCCAATGAATAACAAAAGTGACCTGTTTTGCCCTTAAAGGAACAGATGACAACACAACAACAGTATGTGACACAGCTCTTATGTCTATAATACAAACATACATGTATGAGCATCCTCCCCCTATTACTAATACATACTTCTATGCAGGAAACACCTTGACAGAATCATTAATATACGATGAAGATAGGTGGAACATCTGTTTATTAAAACAGAAATCTTTATTTTTTAATTGTCAAGAAGTCTTACTTGGAGTCAGAGGCACTACCAGTGGGTCAGTAGTGGTAAAATCTGTTGAGAGATAGCCAAGGTGCACATGTTATCATATGTAATTGTAAATGTGGTTCCGCTGCAGCTCCTTCTGTGGTGTGTTATTCAGTGTGTTTAATTACAGTAGCATTCACAGTAGATGTGGTAAAGCAGAGAGAATAAGCAATATATTGTCTGTTGTTTAGCTGTGCTTGCATAAAATACCTTTTTCAGGTGTTGTTTGTTCCACAAATATAATTCTGTACAGGGAAGAACTGCCAGAGAAGAGATTTCCTGTAGAGTTCTTGTACTATTCACAAAAGAGCTGGCTGGTGTTCATTGGACCCACACACACAGCTGCATATCTGTACACAACCTTGCATGTTTTCTTGGTAGACATCCACCATTGCCATGCCGCCTCCTCTGAGCAGCATTGCCAAAGGGATTATTTGGCATAAAGTGCAGCCTCATGAGAGGCATTACACCCCTCACTTGGTATTCCAGTCATACACCTTTCTATCTTCCTCAAGAAAACATGCTCCCTCCTTCCTCTTCCATAACATGTTCACTAGAGTAGACCGTCTTATCACTGCAACCAGTAGCACCCTGTATTTAGACTACATTCCCATTCCCCTGTTAGTTCACAATAACATTTAGTGACAAAGCTATGTATTTCATATGCATATGTTTAGTAAACCTCCCCATATGATGTACATAACATATAGAGTTCCTGTGGAGCAACATAGCAGGTGACAGAGGGGGGTTGAAATGTTATTTCTCTGACTGTTCTTTTTCTCATAGATAAGGGATGATAATAAGCGGCAGCATCCATGCCTGGTGGATTTCTCCAAGCTGCCAGAAACGGAAAAGAACTACAATCTGCAGATGTCAACAGAAACTCTAAAGTATGTTGAGCATTATGGTTTGGTTTTCTCCACCATCATACTATTGTTTTTGAAGAGAAGAAGAAAGTGTGTGCTGGTGGGAAAGAGACAAAAAAGAAGAAAGTTAACAAAATTAGATTTTCTTTAAAGCAGTTTCTGAACATTAAAACATCAATGATAGAGTTGATGTAGTCTAGTTACAATTTTAATGTTTTCTTTTTGAATAAATTAAATACAGTATATATTATTCAGTGTGATAGTATACACTAATCTCCTATGTGTATATTGACATCATTCCTTAAAGAATGATAAATGATCAATGCATTTATGCTTGTGGTCAGAACTTTCCATTTCCATTGTTGCACAAGCAAACAAGTCTTGCTGATTGTCAGTCCGTGGTCCTTTTCCCGCTTGTCAATGCTCTGCACAACACTTGCTTCTGCTTGTAACAGTCCCAGTGAGACCTATTACAAGTGCTTTACATAAACGCTCTTTAAATGATATAGGAGAACACTATGGTTTGCTGTGATTAATTTTGATCTGTGGCAGTGGCAGACACATCTGGGTGACACTGATGGGTTTGTGAGTGACATCAAACTCATTTTTACTGTCACTTTGTCCTCTCATAAGGTGTGAAGAAAATTTGTCAAGAGCACTTCACGCCCAGTGCATTCCTCTGGGTATTCCTCAGCCTTTTTCTTCTGACAGATTAGGACATGCCCCCCCCACCCATCTATTATCCCTGTTGGATCTACACGTACAAGCGAAGCGGAAGTAATGTTAAGATTAAACATAATCTGCAGAAAAGCTTCATTCGTTCTGTCTCTGTATGTTGTTTTTCCCCACAGGACGCTGCTGGCATTGGGCTGTCGTGTAGTTCAGGTCAATCCAAATGCGGAGGACTCCCTCAAAAAGATAAAACTCCCAAAGAAGTGAGAGTGCACATTTACATTTACTGTACAAATTATCTTATCCAAAGTTTGTTAGAAAACTGTCTGTAGGTACAGATCACGATCACCCCAACAGTTAAAAAGATACAGCAGTTGAGAAAAAGATGTCACCATCAACTGAAACATGCAATACTTTAGCTTATCTACATTAAATGCAGAGATGAAATTGAAAATCAAAAGGTGTTTAAACCCAGTCCACAATCATCGGATATTCAGATGTTCATGACTGAGAGAAACATTTTTTTTTCCATTATCTCTTTTCTGTAGCTACATGATGTCCAATGGTTATAAGCCGACTCCTCTGGACCTGTCTGACATAAAACTGACTCCAAGTCAGGAGCTGCTGGTAGACAAACTGGCAGAGAATGCACACAATGTGTGGGCCAAGGACCGCATCAAACAGGGATGGACCTACGGCATACAGCAGGTACAGTAAAAAAACTTTAGTTTAGATGCATTTAAGGAAACAACCCTCTTTGTCTGTAATATAAAAGAGGCAAGTTTTTCTTCTGCTTCCAGTTTCGCTATTGTCTTATTTATGTGCTCGGTTTCTCCTTCATGGTTCATAAATTTACATCCCATACAGTCTATACCTTACCAGTGCACATGTCAGACAGTTTATTTAGTCTGACATTTCCTAGTTATATGTCATTATTCAACACACAGTAGGATATTCTGCAGTAAAGGGCAACAAGCCGTAGAACATATTGTACATAAAGACAGTGGATACAGCATGTCCCTTCTATGTGTTGAATGAAGTGCTGCAGAGATAGGCTAGTTTTTGTTAATTAGCTTATTAGGTGTATTTTGGTACTGTTGCTGTGAATTTGGTTATAACACAGTCTCTATTTTTTTCCCATTATGTAGAATGTGTCATCTAGGTTGAACATGAAAACTATACATTTTTGATTAAATTGATCTTTACTCTAGACCAGACAAGTTCATGATGACATTGTCTTGGTGGTCATAAGTTGTTTGTTATTGGTATAAAAAAGAAAAGTTTCACATCTCTGTTATCTGTTTAGTCTGTTTGCTTTTCACTTAAAGACATAATTTATAGCACATATTGAGAAAAGATTTAATGCACCCTGCAATATATTTTCAAGTGTAATCATTCTTCCTATATTAGGTGAGCAAACGCTGATCTATCTTTGCTGTATTTTGCTAATAATGTGGAAAAAAGAGGCTTTCTGTATGAATTTGACAGCAGGAGTCTGGACAGCAGAGTGCTGAAATCTCCTGTAGGTTCAGAGTAACAGGCAAATATACCATGTAGATGACACACATGAATGATGTTAGTGTAAACTGGTCATTTTCTATTTGTTCCTGATCTGTCATTTTAACCAGTATAAGCAGTGTGAATATTGCGTAGGTTACACCTACTAATATGTACATGTTAGTTTGGACATTTTGGCCTTTATCCCAAAAACCTTTTGAAGGCAAAGTACACACATTGAAGTAAATATTCATTAATTAATGTAAACTAATAATTAATTAACTCTCAATTTGAACTTTAACTGTTAGTATAGTCTACCAGTTAAACTTTACTGACCTTAAATTACCTAGACGAACACTGCAGGACAAATGTTTATCCATAACTGACCAGCTCTTTGGAAAAATATCACAGGATTGTCAATGAATCCCTTTAGAGATATGCGGGAAAAGCAGTAATTTCAGACCAAACAAACAACCTTGGATCTGCATAACCAGTACAAGATTTCAAATTAAGCCATACAAATCTTCTTAAGAAGTATTAATATTATACTTCCAGTGGGAGTGCAGCAATGGGAAATGACACGGAAAAAGATAAAGGATGTTATGAGCTGCAGTAGCCCGATGGCGATAAATGGCCAATTAACTTCTCAATTACTGGGATTGACAGCACAGTTGTAACAAACACAACAGTTGTATGATTGAGCTGGCTCCCTTGAGCTGGCCTACAATTGATAAGGTGAGCAGGGATACTTTGGAAATAGGTTTGTTGCAAAAGGGTGTTTAAAAGTTTCTCTCTCTGTTCCCTGCAGGATCTGAAGAGTAAGCGTAACCCTCGCCTGGTTCCCTATGCTCTGCTAGATGAGCGCACCAAGAAGTCAAACCGGGACAGCCTGCGGGAGGCTATCCGCACTCTGATTGGTTATGGATACAATATTGAGCCCTCAGACCAGGAAGGCGGTATGCTTGACCTATGGATGTAGCCTAAGCCTTTCAAATTATACAGGATGAAATTAATTACACAATCTCTTCACCACCTCCTCTGACATTTTGGCTGTCTCTTCCACCCAGCAGGACAAGTGGTTGAGCGGCTCAGTATTGACAAAGTCCGCTTCTTCAGAGTAGAGAGGACGTATGCGGTGAAGACCGGGAAATGGTACTTTGAATTTGACGCCGTGACGGGAGGAGACATGAGAGTTGGCTGGGCTAGGCCTGGATGTAAGCCAGATGTGGAGCTTGGCACAGATGAGCTGGCTTTTGTCTTTGATGGATACAGGGTAAGCTGTCAATCACACCTAAATCAATCTCCTCTTCCTCTTGATTATTAGATTCAATACAAAGCCAAGTAAAGTCATAAAAAATTTACTTGTTTCAATAGAAAGCTTGAAATTGAAACAAAAAATTAAGTTAGACATTTCTTGTAGTCTATACGCTATACTCTCGTTCTGTGTGCTTGTACTGTACATAGGGCCACTGTCTGAACATGGGCAGCCGTTTGTTCGGGCGGTGCTGGCATGCCGGGGACGTTGTGGGCTGTATGATCAACATGGAGGACAAGTCTATGATCTTCACACTTAACGGAGAGATACTCATTACCACCAAAGGCTCTGAACTTTGTTTCACCGACTTTGAAACTGAAGATGGTGAGAAAATGTGTGTGTGTGTGTGTCAATGTGTGTGTTAGCAGAGCCCGTTTTAGAAGCTTTACAGTAGGTCAGGGAGTGTAAGACTGATAAGGTGATTGTAGAAAGAGTTGTGGTCGTATGCCTCGACATCTTCCTCACATCTTTTAATTTAAGCCTTCACATGCAGAGCAGGGAGCTTTAACCTAGAATGACCATGCTGGGGATATAAGTGAAAAATAAGTGGCTCCCTGTAAGGAAATCACCCTTATTTAATGTGACACTTGTAAATTGCCTTTTTGCAAAAGCTGGATTGATTTTCCCTCCCCTCCTGCTGTGTGTGTTCTTAGAGGCTTTATTCTCTCCTCCCTCCGCTTCTCTCCTCTTCACTCTCCCTCTCTAACTTCCTCTGGTTTTCCTTCAGGGTTCATTCCGGTGTGTAGCCTCGGCCTGTCTCAGGTGGGTCGTATGAATCTGGGGAAAGATGCTAGCACCTTCAAGTACTACACCATGTGTGGCCTTCAGGAAGGATTTGAACCCTTCGCTGTCAACATGAACCGAGAGCTCACCATGTGGTTCAGCAAGCGTTTGCCTACCTTTGTCAATGTGCCGAAGGACCACAACCACATTGCAGTACGAACCAACACAGTCAAATACTTACTGTTAGCAATGACGATATTGGTGAATGGATGAATGCAAAGAATTTCTTGATTCTTTTCAGGTAACCAGGATTGACGGCACCGTCGACAGCCCCCCATGTCTCAAAGTCACCCACAAAACATTTGGCACCCAGAACAGCAACGCTGACATGGTGTTTTGTCGTCTCAGCATGCCTGTAGAGTTCCACTCCTTCTTCAAGTCTAGTCCTGTTGTAGACATGAATGGAGTGCATGAAGAGGAGTCCCTTAAAGTCAAACACAGGTGCTCACCTTCAACAAATCACAGCTTTAAAGGTACCCTGTGGAGTTTTCTTGTAAACAAAGTTAAATTTATACTCCATGTTTTCATAAAAACCTATTGTGTGTACCCCTGAGGCGTAATAAATGTGTTGGGTGCATATCCCTCCTCATAAAAAGTCTGCATAGTCAATATTTTGAAACCCGAATTGTTTACATTCATATTTACATTGGCCAGCAGTTGTTGTCTGCATTGCATTTGCTGGCAGATCACTAGATTTCTGTCCTCAATCAAACAGTGCACATCAAGTGCATGTCCTGTGTGTGTGAGATACAGGAAAATGGGGACCTCATCATAACTAATACTGGTCGAAACCTCCACTAGGTATCTTTAAGCCACATTCCAGTCAATGGGCTGGAATGAGTTTCAGTTAGTCTGTGACTATTTGAAATACACGTGATGTGGTTATATATGTTTGTTTTATCAGTCATTGCTCAGTCCATCAACTGTATTGTATTTGATTGACGCCTGTTGAATGTGGTTTCTGATAGATATCCACTGAGATCTGTGAGGCACAGTGATGAAAGTAGACGAGTGGACTACAGCAGCATCACTACGGTATTGAATAATCTTTTAAATTTTTTTTCATATATTTTGGGTTCCAACACCTACAGTATTGGCTAACTCTTGTGTGCGTCATCACAGTATTACCACTCGGTGAGGGTCTTCGCTGGCCAGGACCCTACCTGTGTGTGGGTTGGCTGGGTTACTCCAGACTACCATTACTATAGCAACAACTTTAACCTCAGCAAGAACCGAACAGTCACTGTAACCCTGGGTGACGAGCGAGGACGGGTCCACGAGAGGTGAGACTGTTTTCTGGGAAACTTTTGCAACAATCCTCTTCTTGTGTTCAGAACAAAATATTTAACTACTACTGTATTTTATGACATGACATGCTGATATCGACACTCTGATAGCGTGAAGAGGAGTAACTGTTACATGGTGTGGGGCGGTGATGTGACCAACGCTGCTCATGGCTCGAGTCGCAGCAATGTGGACCTGGAGATTGGCTGTCTGATTGACCTGGCCACCGGCTTAGTGACATTCACTGTCAACGGCAAAGAGATATCAACATCCTACCAGGTAATGAATGCATATATTGTGCAAACTAAAGGAATACAGCGCGCACTAGCTGAAGTAAATAAAGTCCAGAGTATAATGTTGTGATATGTTACAAAATATTTTAATTCTTTTTGTGAGGATTTGCAGATTATGCAGAGTTACTTTTAAGTTTGCTTGTGATTTATCCATGCATCCACCAATCAGTCAGCTTAGAATCACTACCTGTGTAACTGTCCATCCACTCTACTTTCTATAAACCCGTCTGCAGTTTATCATTTCGACTTTGAGAGTAAACTTATTTTCTGTCATTGCATGTTTTTCTAAAAGTGCAGTGATGTCTGCATTGTTGAATTTCAGACTTAGAATATGCCTGTTTCAGATGTACTATGTGAACTAAATTTCAAAGAACCTTTCGAGGGGTATAATCTTCTTATGCTCTACCTCACTGAAATTCTTTGTGGCTTCACCCAGCGCTGAGTCATCCCCGCCAGCCGACACTTTTGAATGATCATGCATACTCACTCACCCACAGACACACACACACACACACACACACACACATGCATACACTAAGTAGTGGAGTTTGATGATGCATCATTAAGCTGCTTTCCACAAGTCATGCTCTCTCGCTGCTGCTGCTCAAGCTTTTGATGTGAACTTCCTGTTTATTCATTTGCTGCTTTTTTCTCTGCTCCAGGTGGAACCGAACACCAAGCTTTTCCCTGCTGTGTTTGTGCGACCCACCAGTCCTAACCTCTTCCAGTTCGAGCTGGCTAAAATAAAGGTAGACTTCCTGAATTGTTCCGTAATGTTCCTTTGCAACAGCCTTATTGCATTTACTGCTCATAGTAAAGCTAATTTTACTCAATACCTTACTATTTGGAGATGCAGGATAATCCACAGCTACACACCCTCCAGCTAGGTCCACTAGGCTACTATTGTAGCATGCTAATGTCTGCACCAAAGATACTGCAGGCCTCAGTAATAAGATGGGTAATTGTGTCATTTGCTGAGAGGTGAAAAAAAGGAGACTGTGTGACTGGAAAATGTCATTTGTTCGAACAGCTCAAAATGACGTTCACTTCCAAAGCAGGACATAGTGAGTTTTAGTGTGAACGTCAGTGTGGGGAATGAGTGTACAAAACTTTTTAACAAATAGTAATATTCCTTCAATCACACACCCATCCGTGTTTGTTTGCCCTCTCCAGAATGCCATGCCTCTGTCATCAGCCATCTTTAAGAGTGAACATAAGAACCCAGTCCCCCAGTGTCCACCCCGTCTATATGTTCAGACCATCAACGCAGTGCTGTGGAGCCGCATGCCCAACATCTTCCTCAAGGTGGAAACGGCAAGGGTCAATGAGAGACACGGCTGGGTGGTCCAGTGTGTGGAGCCCCTGCAGATGTTGGCTGTACACATACCTGAGGAGAACAGGTACAGGACATGTGCTTATACACTATATTCATTCATTTTCCACAGAAATTTGATAAAAGTAACTACAATTTTGATTATTAATGGATTCAAGACTGTTGGTTATACAAAACAAGCTTTTTAAAGACACCACTGCTGGTCTGGGAACTTGTGTTTGGCATTTTTTACTATTTTCTGATATTAAATTGTCAAAACAATGCACTGATTAATTAAAAAATATTAAAGAGATTATACAGTAGGAAAACAAATCATTAATTATAGCCTTACACCCAGCACATTTGTCTGGCATGGTGTTATGTGCTAACAGTGTGAAATATGTTGTCGTACACAAAACTAAATTTACTCAAAATGGTTTTCTGTGTCACAATTTACTGCCCTTATTTTATTATCCTATGTGGCAAATAATACCTGTTTGGTCTCTAAATAAATAATAACATCACGTGTATTTGCAATTATTCCTCCCTTCTTTTCAAAGGTGTGTCGACATCATGGAGCTGTCTGAGCAGGAGGACATGAGGAAGTTCCACTACCACACCTTAATGCTCTACTGTGCACTCTGCGCTCTGGGCAACACCCGTGTGGCCCATGCCCTCTGCAGCCACCTTGACCAATCACAGCTCTTATACACCATCGACAACCAGTACCTGTCCGGCATGTTACGCGAGGGCTTCTACAATGTCCTGATCAGCATCCACCTGGAAACAGCCAAAGAGGCACGACTCATGATGAAAGACGAGTTCATCATCCCAGTCACAGCCGAGACGCGCTCCATCCGCCTCTTTTCTGATGCCTCCAAAAAGCACCTCCCGCCAGGGGTGGGGCTTAGCACCTCACTCAAACCCCGCCTAAACTTCACTCCACCCTGTTTCATCAGCATCAAACGGGAGCATCTGTATAGTCCCCAAATCCCACTGGATGCATTGAAGGAGAAATCAATTTCAATGTTGACAGAGGCTGTTCAAGGTGGTGGGCACCATATCCGTGATCCTGTAGGAGGTGGTGTGGAGTACCAGTTTGTGCCAATCTTGAAGCTCATTAGCACCTTGCTGACTATGGGTGTACTAGGTAGTGAGGACGTTCATAAGATCTTACTGCTCATTGACCCAAATGTGTTCAGAGAGACACGTGAGGAAGGAACCACGGGTGCCACAGACAAGGAAGGACTAACAGGCGCAGAGGAGAAGGCTGTGGAAGCTGGAGAAGAGGAGGCAGCCAAAGAGGCTAAACAGCCAATGAAAGGACTTCTTGAGAAGAGGCTGCCTGAGCCTGTCAAACGACAGGTAATAATGCGCACACATGAACAGATCTAGAATCATCTTATATGTGTTAAACCACTTAAGGTAAATTGCCAAAACATGTAAAATCAATGAATATCTTCATCTGCAGATACCCATTCACTGCTAAAGACTAACACAGCTGTGCTCTCAATCACATGCACCATAACTGCTCCACTGTAATAGACCCATTCAGAAGTCAGTCAAACATGAAATGGCCCTGTCTCGCATTGAACAAATGATCTCTTGAGTAAAAATGTCTCTTTAATAAGTGAGACAATGTGAAGCCATAAGGCTGTTTGTACGTATTCCTTGCAGACTTGCTCCTAACAGCTGCCATCAAGGTGTGTAACAGTGATGCAACGCTATTTGTGCTTGTGCACTCGCATGTCTCCTCCCTCTTGTCTGTTCCCCAGATGTGCGAGCTGCTTCACTATTTCTGCGACTGTGAGCTGAAGCACCGCATCGAGGCCATTGTGTCCTTTTCTGACAGCTTCGTCTCCAAGCTTCAGTACAACCAGAAGTTCCGCTACAACGAGCTGATGCTGGCCCTCAATATGTCTGCAGCTGTTACTGCGAAGAAAACCAAAGAGTTCCGCTCACCTCCTCAAGAACAGGTGAGACAAGGCCATAATCACTGCAGGGTTACTAACAAGGATGTAAAAGCAGTTAGAAACAGTGTTGTAACTAATTATATGTATAAAATAGTTTTGGGTGAGCAGCTGTTTCCACTAATTCACCAGTTCCCAGTATCTAAGCCAGCAGTTCCCATAGTTTTTTAGTGTCTTAAGGCAGGGCTAAGGGTATTTTTTTTTCTTTTTACTGTACATTTTAATAAAGTTTCACCATAACAAAAAACAAGGTATTTGCATTAACTACTGTTCTTTAATGTATCATGTTTTTTCAAATGTAAAGGGAAAATAAGCAAAAAAATAAGCAATTAACATAAAAATCTCCATATTAAAGATACTTTAAAATATGCAGTTATGCCACACCTAGGACTGGTGATGACAGCTCAAGGTTGGCTGTCACAGTAACTCAATGCAAAACAGTGAATGATGTTTTGTGCATGTTTTTCAGCCTTGAAAAATGGAAGTTGTTTGAACGGAATGAAAGAAATACATTTATCCTATTCGCATACTTAATTTTCATTCATTGTTTATTTTCAAGTTCAATATTTATCTGCAAATCTGAACAGAAACATAAAGTAACTGACCTCTGTTTTTTCATTGAGAATAGGTCCATATTATTGCACTCAATAATGATATTAGTTCATATATGTCATATGTGACTTCTGACATGGATGGTGGTACACTGTTACACACCCATGAAAGCCATTTAACTCTCTCTCCTTTGTGTAATAAAAAGATACACTTTCAACTGGAAAAATCTACATGCTCCAAGATTACAGTCAGCCTTAGGCACTGTAAGCCCTCTGCTGCAAACTGGGGTAACACCACATAAAGAGCATTTGCGGCATCTTTCACAAGAATTCGCACCTCGTTTCTTGCGATTCTGACAACTCACATGTCTGCCATGTGACCTCAGTGATGCTAGTGTGACGTAAAGGTGCAAATCAGCCACAGAGAGTAAATGCCAGGAACTGTGCAGCAGTCAGAAGTGATAAATCTTATAATAAAGTACATGTTAATCTATAACTGTCCTCAAACAAAGCCTACAGGCTCTCTGCTTCAAATGATGCATGTAGCCGGATGATTCATGTGGGACATTTTATATAACTTCTGTTATTTTCCACATACATGGCCAATTTCTCTCCCCACTCTCTGATTCCCTTTTGGTTTTTGTATTCTTGAATTCCCTCATTTTGGCTCTATGACCCAGAGTGAATTACAGCTGGCTCTCACTCCGAATGTTCCTGAAAGCACTCTCTTTGGTGTGTATGTGTGTATTAAAAAAAGCCTCACGGCGAATCCATCCTCCTTGTCTGTGGTGTCACTGCTCCAGTGAGAGTGCACGCTCAACTGCATATACAGACACACACATATCCCCATAGGGTCACAGCTGGATATGGAGTTCAGCGCTTCACAGCTACTTTAATGACTTGTCATGGTGTCCTTCGGTCTGTGAGGGCCGAGGGAGAATAAGCCACTTAAGCTGTTTTTTTTTTTTTCTGTGAATCCTACAGTGAGATCAAATCATGTTCAGAGACTAAAGAAGGGAAGAATTACCAGTAAGGAGTTAAAGAAAATAGGCCATTTCATTTAGGTATTTAGGTTTATACATGCATATGTGTTCATTGATATTCATATTTTAGATCAACATGCTGCTGACCTTCAGTATGGGTGAGGACTGCCCGTGTCCAACAGACATCCAGGAGGAACTCTATGATTTTCACAACCAGCTGCAGCTCCACTGTGGTGAGAAGAAGATCACTGTCTATGTAAAATATTTGTGTTTAATATGATACAATAATTTCATAACGTGATCAATTCTAGGATTAATTGCAAAAATTTGGAGTAAAACAGGCTGAATTGCAGGGTGTACGGTAAATGAGGCAAAACTAGAAGAAAGATCGGTTTAGATTCAATGCTTTTCAGATGGAAAAGGTAAAAAACATACAGCATACGGTAACTGTGCATTTTAGCTGCTATTTCTTGAGCTGTCAACAACAGCTGAATTGTAAAGGCACTTACTCCATGAAATGCTTTCTTTTCCCCTCTCTGCATCTTTCTCTGTGTCTCGGCAGAGGAGTTATAGTTCAGTGCTCAGATTGCTTTGACATCTTGATGTTTTGATAAATAATTGAATTGCCCAACCCTCTGTGGCACTACCGATCTAATAGCAGTCTAAGCCCTGCCGCAATAGCGCCAAACTCTCATGGCACCCTCCACACAAAGAACAATAAAAGACGACTTGAAATTGTCAAGAAGTCGGAGAAACTATACAAACCACAATACACATCATACACATGACATGTCTAACCCAACAAGAGACCCAAGCCTGACAGAGATATTGCTTTAATATGCTCTGCGCTCCATGTGTGCAGTGTTCTATCTATATGTTTGTGTTGTGTAGGAATCCCTATGGAGGAAGATGAAGACGAACTAGATACATCTATTAAAGGTCGCCTCCTCACCCTGGTGAACAAGATCACAGGACAGCCTCATAAAACGGAGGAACCCACAGAGAAAGAGCAAGCGGCACCATGTGAGGAAATCTCTGTTTTAATTGTGTTACTCAATAATATTAGTGATACTGTACTGTACATACTGTATCATTATACCTCCATCTGGGTGAAACACTTTTCTGATTGGAAGATTTGGCACATATTTAGCTCTTGTTAATTAAAATTAGAATACATTTTTTTATGCTTTTACTCCAAAGTACAAAAACTTGAAAGAAGTCCTTGAAGTTGATGTTGGATTTGTATAATGGGTTGCACAACATTTGTTACCTTCCTTTAACAGCACAAGCACTCAAAGCACATTTTATCCATTTACTCCCCACTGCATTCTGCTTGTTTATGGTGTGTTTCGCCTCTTTTTCTCTTTTTGTCTGTGTCTCTGGCTGAGAGAAAGGGGGAAAATTAAAAGCCCGGGCTGCTGTATTGTCGCACTAGCACCCTCAGTCTCTCTTCTGTTTGTCTGCCAGTGTCATGTGGACTGAGTCACCGGGTGGGAGTCATTTCCATTTCAATTTCTTTTCAATTTCATTATGGTAATATGGAGCCGGTGGAAGAGAGGCTCCAGAGTGAAGAGCATCTTCCGGGAGACGAGAGAGAAGAGATGAGAGAGAAAAAAAAAAGAAAAAAAAACTGGTGATAAAACCGAATCTTTCACCTGATTAAACCAATAGACACACATGCGTGCGTGCACAGGCTCAACTGCACAAGTGTGAGCACACATAAGAACAAAACCATTTCAATCACTGTGCTCAATAACTGGGGTGACACAAAACTATAAAAGCAGAACAAGCTGTATCTAATTTTCTGTCTCAAGTGCCGCTTTGTTGTTGACCACCAATCAAGTCGCTGATTGCACATTATTGCTTAACTGGTAAAAAACAATTCTACCTTGTTCTGATGGCCTTTAATGTAGAACGCAGTGTGTCATTTGAAACTGCTGTTCACAGTTGGATATTTCGAGTTTTATTTATTGTCTCTGTTTACGGCAGTCATTTTTCTCTTATATATGACCTTTTCTGAGAATTACCCTATTCTGGCAATAAAATAAGACATGTGTGTCTGCCTCTTTTGCCAAGATATGGAATAACTAATGTGAAATTTATAACATCTGAAAACCCTTCTGAGAATCTGTTAGAAATCTTGCCATTGTCATACCATCCCCGTCTATTCTTGAAAGTAATGCTGGCAACAAGAAGTGGCCAAATTGCAGATGGGTAAATTTGGGATGAAATATGTGTTGCTGACTGCGGACGCTGAAAGGCAATCTCTCCACTGGGGTTTGGTTTGACCCTGACGTGGAGCACAGAAGACCACTGCACCGATCTCCAAGGAGCAAGGCAGGATGAAAATAGAGGAGTGTGTATTTCTTCTTAAAAGACTGCTGTGGGTGGTGGTGATCTCTGCAGGGTGTTGTGTAAGTGCTGATTGATTAGAGAACTGGTTTGTGGTGGCAGCTGCAGTTCAGGAGCATCACTTCTACTTTTGCAACAGCTGGAGGCGTCAGAAAGTGAGGGAAGGGATTGAAATAATAGTGAATTATTCTCTTATGTAAGTGTTTTTCTTTGAATAATTTTGTGATTATATATGTTGATAGCAAGTGTTAAGTGGCTTGGAAGTCATATTTGCCTGTCTCTTTCATAGTGGGGCTGTTTTCTTTCCTTTTAGTGTCGTTTGTGTACAAGACACAGTGTATGGTGTCAAGACCTGGCTCAAGGGACAAAAGAAGGACAAAATGTGGAGACCACACATGACTCTTAAAAGTACAATATATTTAAAAGGTCATCAGTAATGTGTGTATTGTGTGGATGTGTGAACATGTACGAGTGTAAGAAAACAAAAGTCCAACCAAACCAAGTTACCTAGAGAGGTGAGGAAGACTGACTGCTCAGGCACATATACAGTCTATGTGAGCAGTCACACCAACCCAGATTTCAGCCATCGCTCCAAATGAGCCACTCCTATTATCATAAGCTGTCTGAATTACTAATGTCCTAAATTTTGAAGGCACAATAGGATCACCACAGAATGCCTCTCCATGAGGAGCCCACCCCCTAAGCAAGAGGTCATCCTGGAGGAAATACTCCAACCTAACTTTTCTCACCTGAGAAGTAGGTAAAACCGAGTCGTACATGTTCCGTCAGAGATTGGTCCTGTTTTTGTTCTTTCACCAGCTCTGAACAAGAAACAGAAAGACCAGTTGGCACTGACAAAGCAAACTTTTTTACATCACAAAACCTTTCAAAAACCACATCACTATCAGCCAGAGCAGCAGTCATTGCACGAGTCATGGCACAGACTGTAGACACAGCTTGCTCTGATTCAGTGATCCCTTGCAGTTCTGGAGTACAGACTGTAGAAACCACCTGCTCTGGTTCAGAGACCTATGGAGGTTCTAGGGATGACGAACATGTCTATTGTTTTGTATTGTCACATCAGGTATTTGTGTACTGTCTGGTCTTACATCATCTGGCCACACAAAATGATGTCAGCTCCTTAAACTGGCAGTACCGGACGAACACCAGCCTCCACGTCTCCCTGTTTCAAATCACAGGACAAAAACATTTTATGTGCAGGCACAAAAAACAGTTTGCAGACCCATCCTTTTAACTGGAACACAGCTGTGTATGAACCTGGAGAAAAAGACAGGATTTCCTCACTCACAAAGGTATGCAAATCTCCTGAGTCCCTCAAAATTCTGACTGGAACTTTCTTGTCACTCCCAATTAGCCTTACAAAGCCGTCAGACATGAATGAAGCATAACCCGAGTCAGTCTCAGAGGTGTCTATTGGCTTAACCTGCATTTGAAATGGAGCCACCAGTTCTGCTGCGTCACCAACTGTGGGATTAGGAATAGATATGGCTAAACAAGCCAACTTCACATGGGATATTTTGCTTTTTTCTTTTAGCAAAGGACATTCTTTTTTCCAATGACCCTTTTGATGGCAATAATTACACACATTTGGATCACTTTTTTCCTGTAGGCTGCTGTTCCAACTTGGGAGACAAAGAATCTGCTTTTTGGGATTTTTCACTATTATACTGCTCACCAAAGATACGCTTGTGTGTCAACACATATTCATCGACTACCACTGCAACCTCCCCAGAACATGTGACTTTGTGTTCATTAATATATGTTGCGATGTAATTGGGCACAGACTGTTTGAACTGCTCTAGAACAACTAGATCCCATTATTTCCACACCAGATGAAGAGCACCAGCAATTAAAATGTGAGATCAAATCCTGTGCAAATTCCACATGTGTTTGTTTACCAGTCTTTCACCAACCCCTGAAATGTTGGTGATACGCTTTAGGAAATAACTCTATGTGCCTTCAAGACAGCTGATTTTACCATATTGTAATCTTTACAGTCCTCAGAATATAGAGTGGAGTAAGCCTCTTGTGCTTTACCTGTTAAGGAACACTGAAACATTAAAGTTTGATCCTCATCTGGCCAGCTTCTTGAGTCAGCAACACACTCAAACATACAAAAAAGTTTCTACATCTTTTTCATTAAACTTTGGCAGCATCCTCAAGTTACTTGCAACATCAAAATGTGAACCAGTGGTTTCCTCATTTAAAGCAGTTGCAGACATTTTACCCTTCTTAATCAGTGCCAATTTTTGCAGTTATAAATCCAATTTCAGTTGTTCCCTTTTGCATTTAATTTTTTTCCAACTCCTTTTCATGTTCTAACTTCAAAAGCAGCAATTCTTTCTGCTGTTCAAATGTTAACCCAGCCAAAGTAGTACCTACACCACTCTTACCGCCCCCATCAATCAGCACACCAAATTCTTGCAAGTTAGCCTTTATGATACTCTTCAGGTTTTCCTTTGTACATTTGGGCTCAACTTTAGCAGAGTAATGCTGAGCAATCTTCATCAACTGTTCCTTGGTACATTGCTCAAGTAAATCATCAGAAGGAGACTGAATGAAATCTTCCACAATGTTCGCCATAACCACCAACCAAATCTAGCAACTAGATAATCAAGTTGAGGTTAACTCTACAAAAACCTTTGCCCTGTTCAACAAGTGGCCAAAAGAACTGGAGTCTCCTCATCCTAAAGTAACCAGTAAGATGAACTAGCTTGTCTAGTCTTCAGACAAATATTTGTGGCACTGGATGACAACTGCATACAAACAGCAATACAATACATTTATTTAAAAAAAAAAAAAAACCTTAATGAAGTATGCAGTCAGTTCATCAGTAATGTGTGTAGAGTGTGGATGTGTGAACATGTACGGTGTAAGAAAATGAAATTTAATCAACATTTTTTAATTGAAAAAGACAAGACAGAAGGTACATGACCAATAGATTAATTAAGTTAGTTGTCATGAGGCAGTAGCATTACATGAAGACAAAACACAAACAACTGTATGTTAGAGCTGAAACGTTAATTAGTCTTGTCAGTGTTTTGATTTGTTTTCTTATTATGTATTTGATGTTTAGTAATGTTAGTATAGTTTTGTTTCATTTTGTTCGGCATAGGATGAATTTTATGTGTTTGTGAATGTGTGAAAAGTGCATGTGACATTTGCTTGTGTATATTATGAAAACCAGAGTGAAGAAGATATGATATATTCTGTGCTGTGACTCCAGCTATAACTTCTCCTCCCCCCTGTCATCTTCCTCCGTGACACCCTGGAGATACAAAAGGCACTGTCATCATTGCCATTATTTCATATAGATGAAGTAAAAGGATCGCAGAAGTTGTTTTCTTCCTCTGATGAATGGTTTATCCACCAAAATCATTTAATGTGCAGACATGATTACTTGCCTTGAAGAAATCTGTGTGTGTGAGAGAAAGCACAGGGATTGTTTGTGATCTCTCATACCATGAAAACAGCTGGCTTCCATCAGTGTAACTCTAGACAGGTCAGATTTGTTTGTTGGGGTGTAGTGAGGGGAAAGTGCTGGAGGATAGTGTTTAAGAGTGAGACAGACAGAGGGGGAATGAGCCAGTGTGCATGATACTGTGACAGAATGAGAGTCAGGTGATGTGAAGCATGTTGGCTTAGATGGAGAAGTGCTGCTTCTCATTTTGGAGCAAGCTGGTGCTTCTGCTCTTTCTCTGACACCCACGCAACTCTCAGCGGCAGGATCAGTTACCGCTGACTGCGACATTCTGCTGGCTCCCCAACCATCACACAAAACACACAAACACACCCTTGCATTGATTGACAGCCTGGTGTCAAATACTCTTTGGAAAACCGACAGATCCAATCAACCAGGGGTCTTAAAAACACAATCACCTAATTGCAATACTTTCAAGGAAATCAATCCTATGTAAATGGCTCCATCTTTTATGGTTCTGAACTGTTTAATTGATGTCTGTCTCTTCTTTGTGTATTTATATCCCAAGAACAGACACACAAATACACCCATACATCCTTTTGATCCAGCTTTAATGAAGCCTTAAGGGTAACCCACTAGGGTTGGATATCACGTCCTTGCAGAAATGTAGCCTTTGTTTACAATAATAAAGGGTTATCACTCTTAGGAACCGATAAGGACCTGGTTTGTGGATTCAGTTCCAATTTTGGTTCCTAACCCTGTAATCCACGTATGAGTGATCCAAACAAATGTCTCCATTTAACCACAGAAGCAGAATATGGTACTGTACAAAACTATTAATACCTCGTCCCTTATTCTTTATATAACAGGGCTTCTCTTTCGCTCCACTGAAAATGTGCCTTTTCATGAATGAGCACTCCGAGTGTGTTTTCTTTTCCACAGAATAGAAGAAAATAACTGACATTGCTGAAACACAGCTGATTGCCCTTCCTTTAGAAACAGACTTGTAGAGGTGGCTGATACTGTACTTGCGTGCAGTTCTTTTAGCTCAAGTGGAGCCACGAGAAAGACTTTGAAGGGGCTGTCTGTCTCTTTTTATTTTGTGTTCAAGGACTTATTTGCATCACTGAGCTAGTTTGGGAATACAGCCTTTGAATCGCATCTCTTTTTGTTGTGCTCAAGTACGAGTTGTGTAGAAATGGGAGCACCCAGTCAAGTGGAGGGATTTTTACCTTTAGTCTAATAGAGCTTTGTGTTTGGGTGTGTGATAATGTGTGTCTACGTGTGTGTGTGTGTGTGCTGTGTGTTTAAGGTAGATGTGCTTTAAGGTGGGATGCCATGTCTTGTTCATATTTTCCTCTTAAGGCCAATGATGATACACGGTAAGGATTGCAGCGAGCACTGTCGAAGCAAGTCACCATCTGCCATTTGAAAAGCAAATCTTATCTGACTGTTGTAAATAAAAAAAATTCTGTATTGTTTGAACTAATGCATCCCTTCATGAGTGACTCTATAGTCACACAGCTGTATTTCCTTTATTATAATCAGCATTATAAGTTTAGGTAATAATGTAGATGGTAAGTATTAAGTATACTGTAATATGCAACATTAAAGGTCCAGTGTGTAGTATTTAGTAACATCTAAAAGAACAGACTTGGTAAAAATTGAATAGATTATTTATAAGTATATCTTAATTAGTGTCTAATCAGCTGAAAATAATAATTGTTGTGTTTTCGTTACCTTAGAAATAAGCCCTTTATATCTACATGGGAGCGGGTCCCCTTCCACGGTGGCCACCATGTTGCATCCATAGACTGCATTTATACATCCATGATAGACTGTATAAAAATAGGTTGCATCAACATGTTTCTACAGTAGCGCAGAACAGACAAACCCAACACTGGCTCCAGTGAGGGCCGTACACGTTTCAGATTAAGTGGGCGACTACTGGAAATGCACCGGTTTTAAAACGAAGAAGAACAGACCAACATTTTGTATTATGAGAAGTTTTTGAAACCAAAATCTGATAAATGGAGGATCATACTTATTTAGAAAATCACAGGAGCGTGAAATGTTGTCGTCAAGGAAACGAAAACTCGAAGAAGGCATAAAACGAGGATAAACCCAGATGGAAATCCCTGATGAGAGAAATGTTTGCAGACTGATGCCGAAGTATCCTGTTTACTGCTGGACAGGTAAGAGTGTAATGTATATTTATTTTGTCCCGCTGCTAATGGTTCAAAACCTAGATGATGTACAATGTTTATTAGTAGTACATTAGTTTCCCTGAAAAGAAACGCCGCCACGTAACGTTAAATATTAGCACACTTTAGCCTCAGTTTGTGCCTCTCACGGAGCTGGTGGTCTGATAGAGACAACAGGGAGGCGACGTCGTACTAATAACCCAATGATTTACTCATTTTCTGTAGCAGTAAGACAACACATTGTTTGATAACTAAGATATTTAGCGCTGGTGATGTGCTAAAGACAGTGAGTCAGAGTAATGAGTTAGTGTGAAAGATAAACTGAGGAGAAGTCTGCTCATCACCGAGTTAATACATCCTGTTGTTGGGATGAAAATCTGCATGGAATAAGGTTGAACAGTTTCTGGTGAGCGCATTAGATAGATAGATAGATAGATAGATAGATAGATAGATAGATAGATGATTTATAATAGTAAGTTCATTCATTTGTGCTGTTTTATTTTTCTCAGGCACTATGGGTTGGCATTATTCACCATGTCTGTGACATTCACACCCACCATATCAGAAGTATTGCAGGCCAAGTCAGGAGAGGTCTAGGTAAGTGATACACATTTGTTTGTCTATGTAGCATATTAACTTACCCTGTAAGTCCTACTTTTAGTTAAATAGCACTATTTTCACATGTACAACTGTATAAAATGTATGAAATAGTAAATTATCTCCATGTGTAATGGTACTGTCTTCCACAGAAGCAGTTTTCCACGCAGCTGCTGCTCTACACACAGCTCCTGGAGCAGATGAGGAACAGCAGTGCCAGTGAATCATGGGTGTTGTTCCTGCCATGAGAGCATCTTCATCCAGAGCAGTAAATTGAATACTTTTGGTGTGGTTTTGGTCTGACCCTTGTCAGCTTTTATATGTGCAGCAATTTGACTGCTGGAAGGTGATCGGATTAGTTTAATCACACTGCTTTTAGTGTTCAAACAGACTAATGATTTCATAGATTATTCTGTCTTTATGAGAATCAACTCTGAAGAACACAGAATAAGCTGTCAATATGTTTGTGTTTGAACAGTAAAAGCTGCATGTTTATGTTATCCTTTTATTGTCCACATTGAAAAGGATGTCCAAAAATGTTTCTGTTAAATAAAAGATATTTTTATTACAAATGTCATCATTCTTAGTGTTGTTTTTTATATTTTTATTTTCTGGTTCAAACTAGTGAATTACAGTTAACATAACCTGAAGTGGCAATGAAAATTAATCCATAACATGTACTACAGTGCCCTGTTCTGAGGATCAGTGGTATTCCAACTTCACTACTGTTTTATGTTGCTTTATAAATATAAATAATGACAATATAAATTAATGGTGGAAGTGGTAATGACAATATACTGACTGCAGAGAAATACTGTCATTGTATAAGTATATATTAATATGTTTATCATTGCAGTTATCACAGCACATCTGATGAATATCTTTTATTTGGTAAACTTGCACATTTAAGTTGAACAAATGTGAATATATAAACAAAAAGTTTAATAATTATCCAGAAAATATAGAAAATGTATAGAACAAGTATAAAATAAATAAAATATCAGAAATGTAACAAATAAATATGAGATGATTTGATGCCTTGATGATGAACAGGCAGGTGTGTGAGTACCTGAGATACTGTGTGGATGTTCCAGAGGACCTGGAGGGAAACTCAGAGGCCAGGTGTGAAACTAGTGTGATGTCTTTGGAGGACCAGGGAACTTGTCCCTGATCCTCCAAACACAGCAACGGGGGATGACAAGTCAGTTTCCCTGGCCTAAAGAGCCATGCTGTCAATAGATGAAATGTCTATAGGCAGCATAACGGTACTCCCGGTTGTCATCCCCAGGCTTCCTGGTTTGGCCAAATACCATAATGTCCTCCCAGTACCGCCTGTGAATGCATAAAAAGCATTTTCAAGACAGTGCTAGGATAAGTGTGGTATTATTATTACACAATCTGCAGGGTACTGGCCACAGCATTTCCTCTCCAGGTCCGTAGGCATAGATACAGTTACTACAAGTACACCATGGTACCCCTGGCACTCCAGCAAACGGTGGGACACCATGCTGGATTATATAATCATTCAGTAGTGTTGCTGATGTTTTCAGTAGCCTCTTTTATATAGAGAACCCGCATTATAGCTGTAAAGAGGATCCAAGGGGAGGACATTTCTCTTCGTTTGATAACGTTAAAGGTTGAGTTAGACTTTTCTGTCGGCTTCCTGACTCATTTTAAAAAGACGAGAGAAAGAGAGCGAGAGCAGCTGTGGTTGAGTGAGCTAGAGGGTGAATGAAGAAAGGGAGCGCTAGTAACGTTAGTGGGGAAGCTGGTGAACCAGATCGATAAACTTTATTTTCTGATTGTTTCACAGCGATTAGCTTCTAAAGCACAAACACACCCACACACCTCTTCAACCCTGCAGCTGTGCGCTGCGCTGCCTGATTTGGTCTGAATACGGGCTAAACAGAACAGCGAGGCGGATTATAGGCGCTGTATTCCCGCCTTGAACAGGCTGTGTAAAAGGAGCTTCTGACTCACATTACACTGATAACACATCAAACTATACAGACTACAGTAATGTAAAGCACAGAGCTGCTATGTAAATACCACTTTGTGTTGTATTGGCATTTTTAATATCATGCAGGACGGGTAGGAATATGATAAAATAATTGTATAAATAACGTCACAAATCTCAGTCGCTTCGGCCCCTTTGGAGGGTTTCCAGCCTCTTCCCCTGCTTCCACAGTACCGGTGTTTGTTCTCCTCCCTCGCCTGGCCCTGTCTGCAGCAGAACCGCTAACTCGCCCTCTTTCTCGCCCTCTTCCTCCTCCTCTAACCTCCAGTACTTGACTCTGCAAACGGATAATAAGATATGTAACGTTATCCTGCCAACGCTATCTCGCTATCAATAATGTAGATTTTGTAATAATGCCTAACGTTAGAATAAAATAACGTAGGTTTTGTTTAGCATGACGTTGCTAATGTTAGCTTGTATTACCAAAACAATAAAACACTCATAACTGCTATCTTACTTGTGAACTATAACCTATAGTATTATAGACTAAATAATTAAATACATCTTCACCTCATCGCTTGACTTGTTAGAAATGCTTGAAGTTGTCATGGACAATGACATCTTCAGCAAATAGCTTCTTGTCCTTGAAGGCCACCGTAGCTTCTGGAATCTCTCCAAAGTCTTAGGGAGGGGAGGGGTGAGCGGCGTAGTGCTTCAAACTAGAACCTCACTGTTAGAGGCCGCTAAATACCACACATATTACACACTGGACCTTTAAAGCTGCACTAATCAATATTTTCATATAAACAATGGATCAAATTACTGTGTGTAGCGTGAAAGGTCTCACTAGTAGTAATGAACCCACAGATAATTATTACCCGACTCTGCAGTTCCCCTCAGCTCTATGGTGCATCATCTTTCAGCTCATTGTTTTGCTGTTACGCCCGCAACTTTATTGTTGTGGTTCACTCTCACTACTCTCATCAGTGTTGTTCCCACACACAGCAGACAGCAGGAAAAAAAGCACTGATAAACCAACTGTATGCTACCTGCCCAGCAGCAAACAGCAGACAGACAAGGTTACCAACAGCCTGTGAACATAGTGGAGCACTTAGCTGGTAAAGAGCCAGATATTTCCCTCAGGAATTGGTGGAGAACAAAAACAGAGCTAAAAGGAGAGTGAATATTAGCATTACATTCCTCAGGTGACGAGAGATGTGACTCAAAATTAATGCTAATATTGAGATGAGAAAATACTGAAGCACACTGATTGATTTGCAGCCTTTATAATGCTAATGTCCTGTGTCAGCTGGATGTGTAGATAAACGACTGCTTGCTAGCACACTTACTACAAGAACTTAATAAGTTTATAATATATAATTATTGTGTTAACAGCTTTTTGCACTTGTGCCAATGGCCAAACAATTATTGCTGATTTAATTATTTTTCAGAATATAATTTTCATTTATCTCTGAGAAGAGTATGATGTTTGACTTGAAGTGACCTCTCACTTCTTAGGAGTCATCCCCATAAATTTAATGACTTTTAAGGGTTAACAGCTATTACAAAATATATAATGTTAACACTTGATGGCTTACTGTTCCTCTGTGTAAGGAAAACACATTTGTTTTAAGTCTATTATAAGACATATCTGACCCAATAATAGTCAGTCTCAAGTCATTTAGGTGATTTTGCTGGGTAAATGTTCATTAAGACAAAAGCTAAACATTTCGAGTCAGGTAAGTTTTTTAATTGTTCAGTTGATCGGTTGAAATATATACTAAATATATTAATTGTAATGGAAAAAATACTTTATCAAAAAGAAAGTGTTTTATATATTTGATAACATTTTTTAAAACAAAAAATATCAGCCATGTTCACCAACTTTCCTTGCAGCCAATCTGAAGGAGTTGATCTCCCAGACCATGGTCAGCTGGGCCCAAGAGTGTCACATCCAGGACCCAGAGCTGGTCCGCAAGATGTTCAGCCTGCTGAGGAGGCAGTATGACAGCATTGGAGAGCTGCTCCGGGCCATGAGGAAGACTTACACCATCAGTGCTGCCTCCGTCCTTGACACCATCAACCTTTTAGCCTCTCTTGGTCAGATTAGATCTCTGCTGTCTGTTCGTATGGGGAAAGAGGAGGAGAAGCTAATGATTGATGGACTGGGGTAGGTTGTGGCTGCCTCAGTGAAGCTATGCTTGGGTTAAATGTGTTTGAGTTACTGGATCAACTTTTATCCTAAATACAAATCATTTGTATACATTTTTCTGGTCTGGATAATGCTAATTTGGCACAGTATTGAAGTGCAATGTGTCTTTCAGAGAACATTAAGTCATTTCATGTCTGGTCTTTTCTTCTATCCAGTGACATCATGAACAACAAGGTGTTCTATCAGCACCCCAACCTAATGAGAATACTGGGCATGCATGAGACTGTCATGGAGGTCATGGTCAATGTGCTTGGCGGAGACAAATCCCAGGTTTCACAACTTCTACTTTTATATTTACCTCTGCTTCCACAGGCTAAAGACGCACCCACAGAGTTCACTGCGCCACCTCGACAGAAATGATGTCACTCACGTAGAAAGTTTGTGTTTTAATTCAGTGTTACATGTTATTGTTTGTGTGTGGAATATGGTTGCAGGGTGAGGGCACATTGATAAAGACATGGTCCCAGTAGGTGGGCTTTCTCCTCAGGCTGACAGCGTCAAAGTCTGGGAGGGAGGGCAGAAAGGGCAGAATGTGGCTAGCTGGCAGCGTGTGAAGATGTCAGGCCTTTTAGATGTTAATTAGGAACGATGACATGCAGGGACATTTTTTTAGTAACAAGCTTGGAAGAAGTCATTACAATAAACTCAGTACCCTTGAATAAAGAAGCAACCTCTTCAAAACCATTTGGATTAAGTAACTGTTTTTTGAGTGACAATTTGTGAACAATGTCTAGACATAAAGATAGTATGGTGTTTACTCTCACACCTGTTATACAACTCTCGTACTTTGAACAGCAAACTTGGTTTCTGATTTTACTACAGTTCTCTTGCTTCACAATACAACCATGGTGGATCTTCTACCCTACTTATTCTCAGTGTGTCACCCCACAGGAAATTGCCTTCCCCAAGATGGTTGCCAGCTGTTGTCGCTTCCTGTGCTACTTCTGCCGGATCAGCCGCCAGAACCAGAAAGCCATGTTCGACCACCTTAGCTACCTGCTAGAGAATAGCAGCGTGGGCCTCGGTGGGTACAGCTCACAGCGTCTCTGTTTAGCTGCTTTACTGGATGAAGACCACACAACATAATCAGTAATCAACCAAAATGTTCAGACTGTAGGATGTGGATGATCTTGAAGAAGATGTAGTATAGGGATTGTCATTCTCTATGAAACAAGGATCAAACATACAATACCAATTTAAAGTTTGGACACACCTTCCCATTCATTTGAATAAGACAGTGTGTCCAAACTTTTGACTGGTACTGTACCTTTAAAACCAGCTCTAGGATGTATGGAAGACAAATTCTAAAAACTCCCATCATTCTCATTGATATGGATGATATACTGTAATCACCCTTTTGCCATCATAGGACTGGTTCTGCACTTCTGAGCTCACTTATGTATTAGCATTGCACCTAAGAAGACGTGTATATTTGTGAGTGTCAGTGTGTGCACCAGTGTTGGGAGTCTATCAGCAGAGAGAGCAACTCATCTCCCATTCTGTTAGAAGATGGCAATGCCACAGTCTCAACGAGCACCCTGCTGGGGCAAGAAAGTATCTCCCCTGGATACACACACACACAGGCGTGCATGAATCCATACATGCACAAACACACATTGCTCACAAGTTATATGAGTGTGCTCATTATAACTTCATTGAAAACTTTATTTTACTAATTGAAATTCTATAAGAGCATACAAGATCTCAGAGTGATTACAGGTAATGTGTGCATATGTATAGTGCTACACAAACTGTTCCACATGAACCCTGTGGAGCCTAACATATAATATTTACCAGCAGTTGGCAAATTAGCTGAAAGAAAGAGTGAAAACACTACCCCCTGCTGTTTGCTGCAGGCAGCTCCCACCACTATAAGTCCTATTCAGCAGACTGAAACAGCACAACAAAACTTTTAGGAATGTGACCACGGGTACAAGCTGATTCTCAAGAGACATACAGTTGAAGATGCAATGGAATAGACAGTAAGTGGTTGAACCTAAGAGTGTGATTTGTCTTGTAGCTTCACCAGCTATGAGGGGCTCCACTCCTCTAGATGTGGCTGCTTCCTCTGTGATGGACAACAATGGCCTGGCTCTGGCACTGGAAGAACCTGATCTGGACAAAGTAAGATTTGGCCTTTTAACCCTGCTGCTCTCTTTTATTCTCAGTTTCAGTTACTGTGTGTGTGCTTGATTTAGAAAAAAAGTCAATTGAAATTGGAGATCTACACATGCATATACTTTTTGAAATCACCCAGAAGTAATACATTAAATCTTGATAAGTATTGAACTGCAGTATATGTGAAGTTATGTATGTGTTTCATTTGTAGGTGGTCACCTACCTGGCAGGCTGTGGTCTCCAGAGTTGTCCCATGCTGCTGGCTAAGGGTTATCCAGACATCGGTTGGAACCCCATTGAGGGAGAGCGTTACCTCTCCTTCTTGCGGTTTGCTGTCTTTGTTAACGGTATGACTGCAGTTACCATTCCCACTCTCTTTCTCTCTGTCTCTCACTCTCTCTTTCAGTTTATTCTTCCACTACATGCTAGCAAAGGTCCAACTGAGTTTCAAACACCTTCATTCAGTTGCTCAAGGCGTTTTGCCTGAGGCTTAGAACTTGTGAAACTGATAAGAAAAAATTACGTATGTAGGGAATTAGGAAACTTTGATTGGATACAACAATAATAATGGTAATAATCTAACGATGATAACTAATTATGATGGTGACAACAAATGGAGACTAATTAAGGCTAAGTTGAATGACGTAGAGGACAAGTTTGTACCAATCAGTAAAATCAAGCCTCTGAATAAAAAACTTGGTCAGTAGCCTATTACAAAAAGGAAAGAAACGCGGGAAAGGCAATAAGAAGTAAAAACCCAGAGATACACCAGGAATATTGGTGAGTTAGAAACTTTGTGAGAATGAGAACACAATATTTAAGAAAGATATATGAAGAAGACTCAGCAAGACAATCTAAACAGTGACCAAAGGTTATCTGCAATCATATAAATAAGAGGACAAAAATTAAAACATCAGTAGGAGACTTATATAACAATCAGAATAATACTAACTCCCCCAAAACAGAAAAAGATATTGAAAAGACAGAAATATTGTCAGAATAATTCAGCAATGTATTTGTGAACAAACCTGAGGGGCATATCACTGAATTGCCAAGATTTGAAATTCAGCGAATTGAACGTTTTATAATAATTACTGAGGATACAAAACTGCTTCTACAGAATATTAACATCTATAAATCACCAGGGCCAGATGCAATGCATCCTGGGATTTTAAAGGAATTGGCTTATGTGATTGCTGAACCTCTAATAGTATTATATAATCAATCGTTAGAAGAATCAGTTTTCCTCTGTGAATGGAAAGAGGCACAAATCAATTTTCAAAAGAGGAAACAAATCTTCAGCAAGAAACTATAAACCAGTTAGTCTGACATCTGTAATATGCAAGACAATAGAAAATCTAATCAGGACATATATTGTTGACCATCTGTAGTCAAACAGACTTTTTAGCAATAAGCAGTATGGAATCATATCTGGAAGAGCGACTACACTTCAGCTTCTTCATAAGTGGTCAGCAGCTTTGGATAGAGGACAGTCAGTCAATTGCATATATATGGACTTCCAAGAAGCTTTTAAATAGAGTTCCTCATAAAAGGCTACTGTCAAAATTAAAATTCTATTGCATAGGTGACAGAGTTACAGACTAGATACAGGACTTTTACGTAATAGGAAACAGCAGAGGGTGGTAAATGGTGCCACTTAAGGCTGGGAACCGGTGACCTCTGGAGTTCCACAAGGATCTGTGCTAGGCCCTGTACCCTTTGTTGTTTATATAAATGATTTACCAATTATGGTACAATCTGATGCATAGTTTTTTGCAGACGACAAAAAAATATTTAGAATAATTGCCAAGGACACTGACACAGCCCATCTGCAAAAAATTAAATCCAGAAAAATGTAAACATTTACACATTGGGAAATCAAATGATAACATAGTTACATAATTATACAGTTGGAGAATTGGTGGTTCAGCAAATGAAAGAGGAAAAGCATATAGGTGTAGTGGTTGATACTTCACTTGAAATCCACATGATCATTTCAGAAAAAAATAAAAAGGCAAACTCTATGCTGGCAATAATCAAAAGAACTTTTCAAAATTTATGCAAGGAAATTGTTTTACCATTATATACACTAAATCCTTGGTGAGCTCTCATCTTGAATTTGCAAGTTCGGTCAGTCCATCCACATGATTTTTTAATTTATGTTCCAGGCGAGAGCGTGGAGGAGAACTCTAGTGTTGTGGTCAAGCTGCTTATCCGTCGTCCAGAGTGTTTCGGACCTGCACTGAGGGGAGAGGGAGGGAATGGCCTGCTGGCTGCCATGAAGGAAGCCATCAAGATCTCTGAGATGCCTGCTTTGGACCTGCCAGGCTCTGTCCAGGGAGTTAGCTCTGACGTGTAAGCCCTGAAGATCAAGCAAAGATTATCAAATCAATGCTGAGGACTTACCCATAAAGGAGACCTGTTATGCTCATTTCCAGCTCTATATTTTTATTCAGAAACTCAACTAGAGTAGCTTTGCATGATTTACAGTTCAAAAAACTCCTTATTTATCCCATTATGCAGCCCCTTAGTTCAGCCTCTGTCTCTAAATGGCATTTTTAGCTTCTGTCTCTTTAAGGCCCCTCTCCCAATGAACCCACTCTGTTTCTGATCATCCTCAACTTTTCTGCTTTTTTGCTGTTAGGTCTGCTGATGGTGATGATGAGGAGGAGGTTGTGCACATGGGCAATGCCATCATGTCCTTCTACTCTGCGCTCATTGACCTGTTAGGACGTTGTGCCCCAGAGATGCATGTATGTTTGCAAGAAATTGTATTTATTATTGTTTTTCTTGAACTCTGTAATTCCTCAGATTTTTCCTATTTTCATTTCTTTCTCCCTTCTTCAGCTCATCAACAAGGGGAAAGGTGAAGCTCTACGTATTCGTGCCATTTTGCGCTCTCTGGTGCCTACTGAGGACCTTGTTGGTATTATCAGTATACCACTCAAAATGCCCATCACCAACAAAGGTACTTGTCAGGATGTTCACTCTGATAACACATAGAAACTCACCTTTATACCTCCAATCTGGACACATCCTATTCATTTACCTGCTACCACAACAACAATCTTGTGTTTAACTCACAAGTAAGTACAATGGTTATGAAACTCTGCACATTTAGTGCAAGGCGGAAGGTTATTGATTTCATTTCACTGCTCATGCCTTTTTAATCAGCACAACGCCTTATTGCACACTCCCATAGCTCTGAGTAAGCCAGATCATTTCTATAGAGAGCTGTCTTGCTCTATTGATTGATCTGCATAAGCATGGCAAGACTCGCCTTTTAAATTTGCTGCTGTGAGCACTGCCACACAAGCTCTGTCAGCAGGCCGAAAGTGAAAACAACGAGCTGTGATTCTAGCACCAGAAAACTCTCATCCACATGCTACATGCTGCCTAATGAATACACATGAGTCTCCTAATCAGAAAAGACTTGCCATTATGTACTGTGAGCTGTTCTCAAGGACTCCACTGCTTCACACCTGTGTGGATTGCTCTGTTCTAACTACACCACGCCTTCCTTTCTTTGTCTCGATCTCTCTCAGATGGTTCAGTGACAGAGCCTGATATGTCAGCCAGCTTTTGTCCAGACCACAAGGCCCCCATGGTGCTGTTTCTAGACAGGGTGTATGGTATTGAGGACCAGAGCTTTCTGCTTCACCTGCTCGAAGTGGGCTTCCTCTCCGACCTGAGGGCTGCTAACTCTCTGGACACGGTAGGTAGAGCTGACAACAGTTTGGAGGAGAGGTAAAGAATGGCCATCCTCTTTAACATGAACTTCATCAGGGGGTTTAAGAATCAATAATCCTGGATTTTATACTAACGAGGAGCCCCTCATTAAGCTTTTGTTCAAGTTTCTCTTTAGTTGATCAATGTAGTTGTTCTTTAGCCTACTCTTATTTCTCAAAAAAAAGTGTATGGAGTTTTAAGTAGATTAACAAAATGCTGGACAAAAAGCTGGCCTACTTTTACACATGGTGCATTCTTTTAGATAGACACAAAGGAAAATGTATTTTTCATCACTTGGCCTACTGTACAAAGTATTCAGCTGTTCAGTGAGCTGAGACCCCCGTGTGTGTGCTTTATTCAATGCAGTACTTGACAGTGTTGCCAACTTAGCAACTTTTCAGACCCCTTTAGCGACTTTTTTTCAAAAAAGCGGCTAACGACATATGTAGCGACTTTTTGGACGGACCTTAACTACTCTCCTTGAAGGGAGTCACCAGTATTTCTCATTGAATGAGTGCTGTTCAGTGGGTGGGACAGAGCAGCAGTACATTCAGTCGACCAATCATCAGCCAGACAGAGTTGTGAATGAGCTGTGAATGTGTGTACCTAATGACCAATCATTGATCCTCATTGTTTTTATTCTAAATGATTGAACTTTACCATCTAAGTTCGATTTTGTTTTGTCAAATCAGAGTTAACAGTAGTCAATTTATTCCAGTGTATGATCATCTCTCTATTCATGATACTTCAGTTAGAGTTGATACAACAGCCTTCATAAAACAGTTCTTTAATATTAGAAGTAGATTTAGATGCACATTGAGCAGCTGCTTGAAAAGAAAAATAGCTCATGAAATAGCCGGTTACAGTCAGTTTAATTTAACTTAATTTTCTTTAAATTTTCAAAAAATCTTGTATGTATGTAATTATGTCATGACATCAGATTTACAAATTAACACAGGACGTCATCTAGCGGCATCTAGCAACTTCCTGCAGGCTTTAGCTACTTCCCACTGGAAATAGTTGGCAACACTGGTAGTTAGTTTGAGTTAATCTCCTGTGATCACCTAGATGACAAGGAGAGCCCTTGGTAAAGACTAGAATATCTGAGACTTTTTTTTCTTTTCTCTGACAATCCCTTAGGCTGCCGTCTGCCCCGGTGTTAATGTGGCAACAGCCAAAAATATCACACTGCTCACACTGACAAACACTCATGCTAATATAATCTAGGCAGCATGTGTGACAGTCTGGTATCTGTTTGTGGTTGTAATAGTCCCCTACTCTTTTTAGCTTTGCTTGCTAACTTGTTTTGTACTACAAGATTTATGTGCTTTGTTCAAACAGTATTTGATAAAAATGGTCATCAAATACAATAATTTTAAAGCAAGACTATGTAACTGTTGTTGAACAACATTAAGTACTAAAACATAGCATAAGAGTAGCCCAAATTACAAAGCAATATCTATGTAAAGTTTGCTAACATTCACAAACATTAGCCACCATAAGACAAGACAGTTTTTTTTCTTTTGCAAGAGGAAGAATGTGTTATTTCTTTTAAAAGTTTCACAGTCTCACTTTAAATAAAGTCATATCAACATGACTGTCACGTTTTACCTGTGACCCCCTCTCTCTCCAGGAGGGTCTGTGTACCACCGAGACAGCGCTGGCCATGAACCGCTACATCGGCTCGGCCATGCTTCCCCTCCTCACCCGCTGCGCCCCTCTCTTCGCTGGCACTGAACACTACGCCACCCTCATCGACTCCACTCTGCACACCATCTACCGCCTCTCCAAGGGCCGTTCCCTCACCAAGGCCCAGAGAGATGCCATAGAGGAGTGCCTGCTATCCGTCTGCAAGTGAGGAGCACACAAAACTAGTAGGGTTAAAAGTTTCTGTTGGCTGTGTGCAATAATACAGCAAACACATACCCAACCTTTTATCTCAGCTGACAGGAAAAGAAAAGATCAACAGTACAGTTTATCAGCTTTCTAACAAAACTCTATTATAGCTCAAAGCCTGGTTTCCCAAAATATCCTTCTAAGACAGTGTGGCAAAAGTGGTCAGAGTGTAAAGATGCTGTGGTTAAAGACAGCCCAGGGCAGCACTCTTATCTCTCTCTCACCTTATTCTGCAGGCACCTTCGTCCCTCTATGCTGCAGCAGCTCCTGCGCCGCCTTGTCTTTGATGTGCCCTTGCTAACAGATTACTGCAAGATGCCTCTCAGGGTGGGCAACATTTTCTTCACTTTTCTCACTCTTTTTAAATCCGCTTGGCGTCCTTTATCTTGCTTTTATCTCATTTTCCCTGTTGCCCTGCCTGCATGCCCCAGTTTCAGCTGTTTCCTGTCTGCCTCATTATCATCATTTTATTGTTTTCTTTCCAAATAAACCTAACCTGTGTTTTGTCAGTGTGGTCACGCTTTATTACCTCAGGTTATTAGATTGTTAGCTTTGTTGGAAGGTACCAACAGCTTATTTCAACGACCTTAAAGGTCTACCTTTAATATAATGTTGCTGGTGTTTACCTCTCTCTCATTCTCTCACGCACTCACTCAAATGCACACAGTTGCAACACACCCGTGGTGTTAATCATGTGGCATGGAAGAAGCAGGCAGCTAGAGGAGGGAAAACAAGGGGATGAAGTATTGGACTGTGTGATTACAGGCTTGTTGGCTCCACTGCTACACTCCATCCGTCTGGCCACAGGAGAGAAATACTGGCAATGTAATAGAATGTGACTGGCCTGTGAAATGGTGGACACACTTGTGCTTTACTTTCATGTACACATTTGGATTTCATTTGTGCGTGTGAGTGTGGGAGAGCCGATTTCCTTTGAGGTGCTATTTACTATACATGCATGGCCTAGTGCCAGTGTGTTGTTGAGCGTGTATGTGTACTGGCTGCATGCTTGTTGCCTGCAATTGAAAACACAGTTAACTGTCCTGTTTGCCAAAGGATATATTTTACTCGGCATGTCTTGACCTTTGCTTTCTGCGTGTCCTCCAGCTGCTAACCAACCACTATGAGCAGAACTGGAAGTACTACTGCCTCCCGTCGGGCTGGGGCAGTTACGGCACCGCATCCGAGGATGAACTACTGCTCACCAAGAAGATCTTCTGGGGCGTGTTTGATTCTCTGTCCCAGAGGGTGAGGGTTCACTTATCTATTTCACTTTAGATGGGAAAACATCAGCAGTTTTTAGCAATTTGGTTGTGACTTGTTTTTGACTTTGTAAACATTTACATGTGTTTGGCAAAAGGTATGACTCTGAATCTACTGTGTGTCAAGAAAAAAAACATTTTGTGCCAGCTAATTTGGAGTACAGTGGTATGAAACTGCAATACCACAAATGCTTTTCATACAAAAGTGATAAACGGTCAAATAAAAGTACCTCATGACAGTCTTGATTAACACTTATGTATGCGGGCGATATATTGGCACAGATATCTTGAGGGTCTGTTCGTAATACAGATGGCTGGAATCAGCACATCTCTCTAAATGCACACTCATGAAAGGGGGCTGTGCAAAGGGCCAGCCTGAAAACATCAATATCTGGACAGCCATCATTGATCGAAAGCCTCTAGCACGCTAGTTCTTCAGCTTTTAGAATAATTCTTCATTAATGTCTTTTCTGCTGCCTGCTGCGCTGCTACTTTGACTGGAGCAGATTTATAGCTTTATTTAAGTCCCAGCTTATATGAACAACTAAACACATTACTCTCACTAAAAATACTATTTGCAGAAATGTATTGTCTGTACAAACTGACTTAAATTATATATTTAACACTGTAACTTACTTTCTCTCTCCATGCAGAAATATGACCCAGAGCTATTCAAGATGGCCATGCCTTGCCTCAGTGCCATAGCTGGAGCTTTGCCACCTGACTACGTGGATGCCTCCATTAGTACTACTGTGGAGAAGCCTGTTTCTGTAGACGCTCAGGGCAACTTTGACCCCAAACCCATCAATACTGCTAAGTAAGCCCTACTGAACCCACACGTCTGTGAGAAATACAGTACCAGTCTGACTTTCTACATCACACCTTGTTTTAAGTGCTGTGATGAAACATACAGTAACATGCATCTGCACACAATTATTGATTAATTGTCACACTTGTTTTCCAGCATTGCTCTTCCAGAGAAGCTTGAGCACTTTGCCAACAAATATGCAGAGCATGCTCATGAGAAATGGTCAGCAGAGAAGGTAAGGCCGAAAATAAGAGCCTCCATCTGGGAAAATGGTTATTAAATGGTGTAATGTTAGATGTGGAACGAATCACGAGTGTTGTAAGAAAAGAAGAGGACACTTAAGATGTCTCTCCTTAAAGACATACTGCACACAATAATAAGCTCAACAGCATTTCAACCACATGAAAGAGGAAAATCAGATCAATTTCTTGATGTTGTTCTTTTTTCCAATATTACATCATTGTTCCCTTTGGTGGTGATGCCTCCTTTTTGTTATTACTCTGGGCATGCTGACAATAATTGTGCTACTCTGTGTAGAGGGCCGGTGCTCTTTTTTGTGCCAACTGCTTAGCCTGCATTGTTGCATCTGTCAAAAAATTTAACAACAGCTGAGAACAGCAAGAACTGAATGTACCGTGACTACTTAATGTATAAGATTCAAGATTCAAAAAACTTTGTCTATCACATAATGATAGAAAATTGTCTTAGGTTAGGGCCTCACAAACAACATAAAAACATACACCCATAAAAGACTCAGATAAAATTACTTTAAAACACAAACTATTCCATAAATAAATAAGAGCAGTTGTACAAAACTGGATTAAAAAATAGTGACAGTCTATTTGGCCTTGTTTCAAATGGATATTGCAGTGGGAATGAAAGAGTTTTATAAGTTCTCCTTTTGGCCAGAGGTGCTTTAAAGTGGCTGCCTGATGGGAATAGCTGAGAGAAGTGGTGAAGGGGGTGTGAAGGGTCCTTAGTGATGGAGTATGCCTTTCTTTTTACTGTGTGACTGTAAAGGTCTAAGAGTTCGGTTTGAGTGGGTGGCAGTGATTTTGGTTGTGTGTTTGATGATTCTTGTGAGTTTTTTCTTGCTTTTCTCTGTGAGGAAGTTGTGCTTTTTCGATGAGTGACCTGTTAAAATGTCCTGTCTGACATTAAAAGCCTCCTCAGGAGAAACATGCGCTGTTGGGCTTTTTTTTGAAACCCCATCTGCATGTTGTGTGAAGGACAGGTGGTGGTTGAACTCAGGGCACTCGACCTGTTCCACCACCTAATACCCTCCTGCCTGAGTGGTCCAGTGGTGTCAGGTGCCCGGCACCCCCCACAACACAGCTCTTTGGTCTTACTAATGTTCAGTTCCAGGGAGCTCTCCTGGAACCAGAGGACCATGGTGTCCACATACTGCTTTAATGAGGACTGGAAGCACTCATCTGTCAGGCGGGCCACTAAGGCTATGTCATCAGAATATTTAAGTGACAGTCCATTTCTGGTGATTTCATTTGTGTATATGGAGAAGAGGATGGGTGACAAGACACAGCCCTGTGGGACTGTGGGGCTGAATTTAAGACTGTTCACTCTGATATGTTGGGGTCTGTCCTTTAAATAATCCTTAATCCATGAAACCAGTGTTGTGTTGACTTGTAGTTATTGGAGGCAGTGCAGAAGTGTGTTTGTGTTTACTGTAATAAAAACAGATGAAAAGTCCATGCATAAAATCCTGACATATGAGTTTGGAGAGTTGAGGTGCCTAGCCACTGTATGCAGAAGAGTTAGGGTAGCAACTCCCCGTTTTGCCTTGTAGGCAAACTGGAGTGGGTCCATCACGGTGATAAGCTCCCCAGTGACCACCCTCTCCATTCATTTGTAGAGGATAGAGGTGAGTGCCACAGGCCTGAAATCATTCATGGCTTTGTCATGGGGCTTTTGGGGAACAGGGATGATGATTGTCTCCATGCCCTGGGGACGAAGCTGGCATTCATGAACAGCTGGAAAAGCTGTGCCACCACACCGCCGCAGCTAAGCCGCACACTCTTTCAGTTGGCAGCCCCTTGAGTCTGTCCGGTCCAGGAGTTTTCCTTGGTTATAGCTTGGAGAGGATGGAAACAACCCTCCGCTCCTCCATCCTCCTCCTTGGTGCAGGGGCGTAGCTGGTGTTGGTCGGGGTCTAGTCCTCCCCGGGTTCAGTCCTGTTGAACTTGGCGTAGAAGGTAGTTAGCTGCTCTGCGAAGGAGGCGGGGTCTGGGCACTGTATCTGGGCTGGTTTCTGAGCTCTGCCCATCATGGTGTTGAGACCCTGCCACACATCCCTCGCATTTCCCCTGGTGAACTTCTCCTCCATTTTATTTTTGTAGTGGAGCTTGGCCAGCTTGGTTTTGTGCTTCAGCTCAATTTTCAGTTCATTGACACGTTTTTTCTCTCCCTGTATGAATGTTATTTTTTTGAGGTTGAGACAGTGTTTCAGATCTCTGGTGACCCAGGGCTTATTATTAGGATAATACTTAATCTCTCACCCAGTCTTTCGAATAATAAATCATGTCCAGGAGGGGCTCTGAATGCAATAAAGATACTTTTACCCTTATACATTCCACTGCGCTTGTTCCTCAGGTGTTGCTGGGGTGGAAATATGGAGACTGTGTGGATGAGAAGGCTAAGACTCACCCTCAGCTAAGGACCTACAAAGCCCTGACAGAGAAGGTACAGAATGTCAGATTTGTGAAGAGGATGAACATGGATTGAAAAGATAAAGTCTTATGTCCTTTTCACCCTGTCTTCTTCTGTGCTTCAGGAGAAGGAGATTTACAGATGGCCAATTAGGGAGTCCCTGAAGAGTATGCTGGCAATGGGATGGAGCATCGACAGGACCAAGGATGGAGAGAGCATGTCTCAACAGAGGGAGAATGAGAAAATGCGAAAGATCTCTCAAGCCTCACAGGTACAATGCAATCAAGAAGACAGAGACAAATTCTAACATTGGAAGTACTTGTTCGTCAAAAATGTTTGAAACGGAAAATGCTGTTGCACCAATCCAAACGACTGCTTATGCGCCGTAAACGGTTCAAAATGCAGATGTATGGAGATATAATCTTCTAATGAAAATCTAATATATTCATAATGCCTGAAAATGAAATCTTAATCTTTGTAAATCTTGAAGGCCCTTATTAAACATTTTTTTTGTGTGTTGATTTTTATGTCTCTTTCACCAACCCTTAAACAAGCAGATTTATGTAAGCCATTAAAATGAGCAATTGTTGCTATTATTAGGAATATCTTCACTTTTAAGATACTAATAGTTGTCAGGGGTTACATAGCAGAGTGTATGTATGTGTGTAAGCATGCAGATCAGACAGCTATTAACTGGTGGCACAAAGATGATTTTGTAGGTGATCTTGTATAATAGGCTGAAAAACTAAAGAGACAGTATACTAATCCTATAACAAATGCTACCAAAGCAGAAATCTTGTGTTATTATAGTGTTATTTCATAGCTAATATCACACTGTATCTCATTGTACGTCTGCATCCTGTTGAACACTCCCAGGCAAATGGATTTAATCCCAGCCCAATAGACACGAGCAACGTGGTTCTATCCAGAGAATTGCAGGTGGGTGACCGCACATTTGTTTTGTTGTACTTTTTTTTTCTTTTCTCTTTTTTACATCAAAAGATAACTCACTCTGAATACGAGATGAAAAGCAATGTTTCTTGAATGCTGATGAGCAATGTGGGCGGGAACGTGCTCCTCGCTGAGATGCACCGTTTGTCTCTTTTGTCTTTGGTCTAAGGGGATGGTGGAGGTGGTGGCTGAGAATTACCATAACATCTGGGCCAAGAAGAAAAAGAGTGACCTTGGAAGTAGAGGTGATTTGCTAATGAAGTCAATCACAGACCTGGTTTACGCACAGATACATGCAAAACAGAGAAGAAAGTGTGTGCTTGTGTTTTTGTTTGTTTGTGTGTGGGTGTGTGTGGGTGGATGCAAAGCGCGGTCGTTGGAGTGGTTTTATGTGCCTGTGAGCATATGCGTGTGTCTGACTCGCTGATCTTGACTAAATAGGTTGAGCTGAGTGGTGCATCCACTCCATGTCACTTCACACAGACACTCAGCAGATAGCCATGGCTGATTAACACTTATTGAACACTGGGGTTGTCTGTGGTTTCAGGTGGAGGAACACACCCTCTGCTGGTGCCCTATGACACACTGACAGCCAAGGAGAAGGCCCGTGATCGAGAGAAGGCACAGGACCTTTTCCGCTTCCTGCAAATCAATGGCTATAGCATCACAAGGTCAACACATACTGCACAGGGCGTGCCACCTGAATATATTATCATGTTGATGTCTTGCAGAAACTTTACATTACTTCATAACTTTAATGCATACAGTCACCATCAATGCTATTGAAAGAGAAATGATTTATAGCTAAATTCTTATTGTGTTGCAGAGGTCTGAAGGACTTAGAGCAGGATTCATCTTCCATGGAGAAAAGGTTTGCCTATAAGTTCCTCAAGAAGCTGCTCAAGTATGTTGACTCAGCCCAGGAGTTCATCGCCCACTTGGGTAAGATTATACAACATAGGACAAGGCGACAAGAGACACGTTAAAGTCTTGTAACTTAATGTTAAATAATAGTTTAATGTTCTTAATCCAGAGGCCATGGCTGCCAGTGGGAAAACAGACAGGTCACCTCATGAACAAGAAATCAAGTTTTTTGCCAAAGTAAGGATGTGATGCATTTAAGAATTGAACTCTTCCAAATGTTATTTCCAGCAAGCTGATTCTATTTTATTGTCATCGATGTCCTCCTCCAGGTTCTCCTCCCTCTCATCGACCAGTATTTCAAGAACCACTCTCTCTATTTCCTCTCCTCGCCCAATAAGAACCTGAGCAGCAGCGGTTACGCCTCCAACAAGGAGAAGGAGATGGTCACCAGGTACATGAAACATTCAGTTTCATTTATCCACACCAGTATAGCATGCCAGTAACTCTTCACCATTCTTTACTTAAAAATTTACACTCTTATAATCTGTATTTCTAATCTTCCCTCCAAGAGTTGACTCCTTGTAATTTTCTGATTTCCTTCCCTTTTCTAACCTTCACACCTCCAGCCTGTTTTGTAAACTGGCAGCTCTTGTCAGACATAGGATTTCACTCTTTGGTAAGCTGATTAATACTGACTGGTCAGCCGTGTATGTGTATATGTGTTGTGTGTGTGCTTGTCATTTCATCACTATATGTCACTATAAGTTTTTTTTCTCTTGGGTGACTTTTTCACTCATGAACTGTAGTGTCTTTTCTTAAGCAGTGTATTAACAGTGGCATTGAAGGCAATCTTAAAAATATAGTTTGCAGTGCAGACCTATTAGCTTTTTGAGTAATTTTTATTTTACAGTACATAAAGCATAAAAATAATACTGTAATTTGATTGGTAGTTCTTGTTGGCTCATGACCATGAACCAAGGCCCTTAAACATGGTTTCAGTGTGTATGTTCACATCATAATGATTGCTTTTGTGCATGTGGTGTCTTGTAGGGAGTGACTCCACCACCATGGTGAGCTGTCTGCACATCCTGGCGCACACCTTGGACACCAGGTGGGTAATAATTTGGCAGCACATAAAACTCACAAGGAACCTGGCACCTCTGCCTTTTCTTCTTGAAATGTAAAGTTTAGTAAATGTGAACAAAAGCCCTCAGTTTGATAATGACTTTTCCAGTGTAACGCTATAACTTCAAGAGAAGTATATTTGTCATGAACATTTTCTTTTTAACAGTTATTACTTCAGCGTCTTGTGGGAGGTGCTGACATTAACAAAGAGCATCCTCTGGCATTTAAATAAGCAAAACAAATTTCATGCAGCACATGTTGCCCAAGGCATAAAATGTTCTTTAGAGACAATGTACTGTTTGTTAATGCAGCTCACACATAATGAGGCTAAATCAGCAATGTATTATTGTGTCTCGTTTGTGCTGAAGAGCTACAGCTGATGCCCACAGACTCTGTCTTTCATTTCTCCTTCCTACTGGGACACATCAAGGCTTAACAATGGGTAATTCATTTAGCAATGTTATGAACTGTGAAATGCTGAAAATGGACAGACTAATCATATTAATGCATTGTGCTATTTCAGAGTGTCGTACAGTATTTCTAAGCTCCAACATTCACCTTGGATTTAAATATTCACCTAATTCATTAAATAAATCATTCATCTTTCAGTGTACGGGCGGTCAGGTTGATACGCACGTCTCATATATCATGACTAAAACCTTCACTGACTGAGAATGAAGTAATTGCATACGTGAGTGTGTACTACTGTGGATAAACAGTGCTGTCCTTTGCATACCAAGGGTTATCCAGTGGTTTATTATAGCCCTGCCCTTGCATATCTCCTCATTTGATTTCAGTCGTTTATCACGCTCACTTTTCACTCCGACAGGACAGTGATGAAGTCGGGCTCAGAGCTGGTGAGGATGGGGCTGAGGACGTTCTTTGAGAACGCTGCAGAGGACCTGGAGAAGACTTTCGAGAATCTTAAGCTGGGGAAGTTCACTCACTCTCGCTCGCAGATGAAAGGGGTGTCGCAGAATATCAACTACACCACTGTAGCTCTGCTCCCCATCCTAACCGCTCTGTTTGAGCACATCACTCAGCACCACTTTGGAGTCGATCTGCTTCGTGAGTCCCAACAGTAAAGGAATGATCTAATGTGTTCTTCGAAAGGCTGCTAAAGAACTCTGAGTCAAGTGTCAATGTGCTGTTTATTATGACACAGTGACTCCATACTTCTTACATCCTGACATCATTATAGTTTGTAGGACATTGTGTCATTATGTCACTCACTTATTTACACAAATGTACATTGCAGATTTCCCCAACAAATATAAATTAACATAATAATGAGGGACTTATCCTGTGTTCATATCAGCCTTTATACAGCATTTATTTGCTCAGTTAATTGCCTTTTTAACACTGGGTACAGTGTACAACTAGGTATATCTATATCATGGTTATTGCAGGACAGTACACAGCTTAGGTTGTTTGTCATACTTTCTATTTATTATGTTTTTTCTAGTGGATGACGTCCAAGTGTCCTGCTATCGAATCCTGACCAGCCTCTATGCGCTGGGCACTGGGAAAAACATCTATGTAGAAAGGTATCCCAGCTTAAAAGTAGTGTTTCAGCACTTCAGTAGCTAAATTCACTGGTTTTCAGTGCAGGCTTCACTCACTCTCACCCTCCCTGTGCCCCTCAGACAGCTGCCAGCTCTCGGTCAGTGTCTGGCCACCCTGGCCGGGGCCATGCCTGTGGCTTTCCTGGAGCCACTGCTCAACACGTACAACCCCTGCTCTGTCTATAATACCAAGAGTGCACGTGAACGAGCCAGTAAGTCATGTAATTGTTCTAGAAAAAAGGAGTTCATTGTGTGTATGAGTGCCAAATCAATTAGCTATCATTATAAATCTACAGTATGATAAGAAAACACAAGCTGAAGACGTAGTTGTATAGATTTGTAATCACATATTAAACCTCTATGGTGTTTTTAGTCCTCGGCATTTCAGACTCAGTTGAAGAGATGTGTCCTGGGATGCCGCGGTTGGACGGCCTGATGAAGGACATCAATGACATGGCTGAATCTGGAGCACGGTACACAGAGATGCCTCACGTGATCGAGGTGGTGCTGCCCATGTTGTGTAACTATCTGTCCTACTGGTGGGAGAGGGGACCTGAGAACCAGCCGGCCAGCGGGGGCAGCATCTGCTGCACCACCGTCACCTCGGAGCACCTCAGCGTCATTCTCGGCAATATCCTCAAGATCCTCAATAACAACCTGGGCATTGATGAGGCCTCCTGGATGAAGAGGATTGCAGGTGGGCCTTGATTATTGCGGCTTAATATATCCCGAGGCCACAGTAGTCTGCCTCAGCACACTCAGTCTAATATCTTTATTGTATCAAAAACATAGGCAAGATCTTTTTATGTAGTTATTTTTCTAAATGACAGTGAAATAGTCGCCCCATCCCACAGGACTCCTGCATGAACCACGGGACCTGCATGATTACCACTGCAATTTTATCCTGTATTGGCAATTCAGCATTGTGAGGATAACTGTAATGTCTTTGTATAGCCATGATGTCTATTACTGCTAATGCTGACTGTCTTGTTTTGTTTTTTTTCTTCCCAAAAATATGAAAAGTTAAATGCAAGGAGCTTCATCTTTGAGTTTAGAACAGGAAATTTTGTAAATGTAAAAGCTTTCATGGTTGAATTGCTAGTGTGATGTACTATTATTTAGAATTAGGTGACATATTGGAATTTATTTATATAAAATGCTACTGAAATGCTAAAAAACTTTCTGATATACCAACACATTTGAAATTAAATTGAGCAACAGTAATAAAGTGACTTCTGCCTTTTTTTCACTGTTTGTGTTCACAGTCTATGTGCAACCCATCATCAGCAAGGCTCGTGCAGACCTGCTCAAGAGCCACTTCCTGCCTACACTGGAGAAGCTGAAGAAGAAGACGGTGAAGGTTGTGGCTGAGGAGGAGCTGTTGAAGGCGGACAGTAAAGGAGACACCCAGGAGGCCGAGCTGCTCATCCTGGATGAGTTTGCTGTCCTCTGCAGGGACCTGTACGCCTTTTACCCCATGCTCATTCGCTACGTAGACAACAACAGGTTAGCTCACCGACTAGTGGATGACATGGGGCACGTGTTCGTATGAAAGAGAGAAAACACAATCTCTTCTGCTCTCTGCTGCAGGTCCAGGTGGCTGAAAGAACCAGACGCTGACTCCAATGAGCTCTTCAGAATGGTCGCTGAAATCTTCATCCTCTGGTGCAAGTCACATGTAAGTTTTCTGATCTCAACTACGCTACGTGTTGGACCACAAAAAAACATTAATGGATTAGGCCACTGATACAGCATAAACTAATTTAATTTAGCATTTGTCTTTCTTCAGAATTTCAAAAGAGAAGAGCAGAACTTTGTGGTCCAGAATGAAATCAACAACCTTTCCTTCCTGACTGGAGATAATAAAACTAAGATGGCGAAGGTAGGATTTATATCTACTCACTACTTCTCACATCATGTGTAATGGCACCTTTACCCGCTATGTCAAAAAAATAATATGTGTTAGTGAAATTCTTCATGAAAAAGCAGCTCAAAAAATGATAAAAAAGATAAGCAAGATTTTGGATAAGCACGATATGTGTTAACATTTTCTCTGCCATGTTAACTTTGTGTACATGTGCTAATACAGTATGTTAACATATAAACTGTCCAAGAAAATCTTAGAGGGGCTCTGTGTAAACTTACATATGCCGTACAGTACACACATGTGAGAACTGTCTCTTGTTGAAGCTTGTCTGGATCAGACTTGTGAATGAGAGAAGTAATAGACAACCTCTTGCTAATAACATGATTATAATGTAAATACAACTGTGTGTGTAAGTGTGTTTGTGTGTGTGATCTTACGCATGCATGCCTGTCACAGCAGATGACAGAAACTAACAGTCATCCCTCAAAAGAAATATTCCCCTGCCAACTTTCACCCTTTATCAGTATTAAAGGGGTTTTAACACTTTATTTCTTTGTCTGCCTGGTGAAGTTGTTTAAAGGCAAACAAATGGTTTTCATTGTAGTGCACGACCACGTGAGGACTATGTGCCTCCATTAATTGCCCTTTCATCCTTTTCTTCTATCTGCTTTTCTCTTTCTGTATCTCTTGCTATCCCTCTATCTTGAACAGTCCTTTAAGGAAAAGGTAGAGTGATGCAGTGCATGAGCTCTTTACCTGCCAGCTTATTGGCTTATATGCGCCAGTCATGAAGCAGAAAAGCCAATAGCTTATAGCTGTGCATTATAGTCTATAGTGTAGTGATATATTATGTCACCTGATTATTTGTGGCCTTTGCTTCATTCATCACCATGTGTGACACGGTAACTTTGGTCATTCTTCATTGTGTTTAGGGGCGGGACACATCTCATGTGGAGTAATGAAGCCCGGCCCTTCTGTAGCAAATCATGCAATCACATGCCAGTGGTGTGTTTGCAGTTGATGAATTGTTGTTGTGTGTGTACTGTGTGTGTGTGTGTGTGTGTGTGTGTCAGTGTATATATTTATCAATATGGAAATTTTTCACTGAGCCGGCTGCTTTACTGTGAGTCAATAGTGCAGTTTTCTCTCACTGGTAACATCTTACCGTTTTAACAGAGCTCATTCTGCTTTTCAGCTGAGGTGTTAGACTTCTAAATACTTAAGTGGCACAGATTTAGTCTGATCACAGATTTTGCCAAGGCTGAAAAATGAATGCCTCAGTCGCCCCTGGCTTTTGTTCAAATACAGTATTAGTGCTCCCACTGTGAAATAAGCTCCAATAAAATACTCTCAAGGTATCAGTTCAGATGTTGAAAGGAAGTGCTTTAGTGCAGCATTAATCTAAGCAAAAGGGAAAATAGTTCTTTTTTATATGTATTACCTTAAAAGACCAGCTTATTAAGTTCCCATAGCACTTTTCTTTACCATTGTTTGTTGTCTGAGGTTAATATCATGATATGTTCAGTCTGGAGGACAAGACCAGGAGAGGAAGCACAAAAAAAGGCGTGGCGAGTTCTACTCTATCCAGACCTCGCTGATTGTGGCTGCTCTGAAGAAGATGTTGCCAATTGGCCTCAACATGTGTACCCCAGGAGACCAAGAGCTCATCTCCCTGGCCAAGACTCGCTATCTCTTGGTGAGACGACTGTTAAGTCGCAGCCTGATTTAAGATCCATCTTTTAAAAGACAGATGACAACAGCTGCATTTCAAAATGAGAAAGCTTTATATTTGTGTATACTGTAGCAAGTTTTTCTTTTACTACTATTGTTCAACAGAGAGACACAGATGATGAGGTCAAAGACCATATTCGGCAGAATCTTCACCTTCGAGAAAAGGTGAGCATGTTGAAATTAAGTTCATTATCGGAAGTGGTTATCTTTCTTACACTTTATACTGTCTACTATACAGCTCTGTGTTTGACACCCTTCTCTAAAACAGTCAGAAGATCCTGCCGTGAGGTGGCAGCTAAACCTTTACAAGGACATAGTGATGAGGAGTGAGGGCCCTCCAGACCCTGAGAGGGTGGTGGACCGTATCCAGAGGATCTCAGCAGCTGTCTTCAACCTGGAGCAGGTCCAAAAAAAAACACATTCCCAACCACATTTTGAGCTGCAACTGACACTTGGTATATGCTGTTGTCAATAAACAAGCGTGCATCATGCAGAGAGCAGTGAAAGAAGACTGTTGTTGAAGGAGATCACCAAACATACAGCTAATGGCACTTCAAATATGCTCCCTAAGACCGATGATGTTTAGGTTATTTAAGGTTTTATATGATGCTTTTTGAGAACTTTTGCCCAATGTGGCCATTCATAAATCAGTTCCTGCTTCAGAATATTGTGAGAATATGTGATATATGAATTATGCATGTTGGTAGGTACAGCCACAAAAAAGCATATAGTCTACTGCTTGTTACAACCTGTTTTTTTTACTTGTTTTGACACGGGCGACGAACTACAAATTGTAGTGATCCTTAACAGCAAAGGTGCACTGGGCAGCTTGACCATTTCTGTACCTCGCCTTAGGCACACGATGGGTTCACAATGAGTCACCAAAATACAAAACAGTAGAGATGAGAAAAATACTATGTGTGTCTGATGAAAATGCCAGTTCTCAGCAGTGAGGTTTTTTTTTCTCCATGTTGCCTGGTAGAGAATGCACTGATTAATAATGTGATCTTAATGCTGACACATTTACTCCCATTAGGTGGAGCAACCACTGAGATCCAAGAAATGTGTATGGCAGAAGTTGCTGTCCAAGCAGAGGAAGCGAGCGGTCGTAGCCTGCTTCCGCATGGCTCCACTTTATAATCTGCCAAGGTATTACTGTATACTTACAGAGTTTACACATCTCTTCTACTTTGTAGCTCTCAAATTATGATAAAGAGGCTTGTAATGATGAAACATTAGCAGTGGCACAGAGCTCCCTATGGTTCTGCTAACAGATGGGAACTAGTGTAGCAGGCGCTGCAGCATCACCTCTGTTTGCTGGCCAGATACCACCACACTTTCTTCTTCTTCTCCTCTCTGACTCACAACTCCCATTTTCTCTCTTCCTGGGTTGTGACCCTGCATTAATGCACAGCCTCCCCCAGTTTGTAGGACAAATGTCTGGCCCGCAGCTGTTATCAAGGAATAGAAAAAAGGGACACTAGCAATTTCATGCCCTGCTGCTCTGTAACTCAATCACAGGAAGTCAGGCAGAGAGCTACAGTAGGGAGGAAAACAATTATAGGAGACCAACCTGGGGGTGGCCATCCTCAATATGTACTCAGACGATGCCGCCTGCCTGCCTGACAGCATGACTCATTTATTCAGAGTTGTTGACAGTGAAATATGTCCCAGCATAGCTCATAATTATTAGGCAGTATTTACAATGCAGGCACAGTTGATTGTGTTTTGTTTGGAGTAATAGATTCCTGTTTGAGGGATGAATGTGAAGCTTCTGGATAATGTCGACTTTCTCTGAGTTTCACGCATTCCGATGTCATCTTTTCTCTGTTGTCTTTCTATTCAGTCTGAATCTTTGTTCTCTCTTCAATGTCACACTGTACTGTACCTCCCCCCCTCAGGCACAAAAATAATAATTACTTCCTGAATGCCTACCGACATATTTGGCTGGAGATAATGCATGAGAACTCAGACTATGACAGTCTGCTCTCCATGCTGACGGTAATGTAGTGTTGATCCAATGTTGTACACCTTTCTCAACTACCCCTCGCTTTCCTCCAGGCACGGTTTATGTGACAAATCTTAACTCCCATTCAAATATTCCCACTGGTTTTTCCACTGGTCTATCTGTTGGTCCAACAGTAAGTCAGAACAGATCTAACTCAACTCATTTATCTAGTCTTAAATTGAAAATTTTGCATGCTGATAAGAGTTGAGGGCTAGATTTTAAGAAAAAAACTATCTGACTAGATCAACAGTCTGGCAGAGAGAGTGTGTGTCACAGCTCTTTATTTGTAATCAGTTTCCTCTGAGGTGACCAGTTGGATGTGCCAGTACCCTACACTAACCAGTATTAACCTCTCCTAAAGGGACTTCCTCCCATCTTTGCTCTGCTCCTATCTAACCCAGGCTAATCTCCTCTCACCCCTCCCTAGGCATCGCTCTATTAACCTCTTCCTCCTGGCCTATCAGAGAATATGGATAGAAACAGAGGAGTACTCTTTTGAGGAGAAGCTAGTGCAGGACCTTGCAGTAAGTACTTATGTCGTCCCCCAGTGCCCCCGTGCCGGTGCCCGTGTGCTGTGGGGGCGCTGAGCGTTGCCCTTACCACTCTCCTTTACTCGTGTCATTGTCTAAAGTGCTTGAAAGCGCCCCACTCACGTCATGTACCACTGGGGTGCCCTGGCACTTTCACAGTTAGATGCCCATTTTTAGCAAGCATGACATCACCGCTGATGTCAGAGCCAGTAATGTACTGTCCTGTAGTTTGACAGCATCCAGCAGGGGTAAGAGAGCATCCACTCATGATGCTCCGACTTACCAATGAAATTTATGAAAGTTGTGGTGTCTTTCCTAAATTTTCACAATCATACAACCTCACTGTCATACATTGAATTTGTTGTAATGAAAGCAGAGGAAATATAGAACGTTCCTGCTTTCTTTACAGCCTCGCCAAAGTGCTTCAAAATTGTTTTGCACTTTGTAGCGCATGAGAATCTATGGTTTACATAGATTGATTAAAATGCTTACAGGCTTTATGAGCTAGAGTTTAATGAATTCTGTTTAAATGTTTCTGTAAATGCAGTTTTATGATAAGAGGCTATCATGCAGGCACTTTGGAACCACGCGCACAAACCGCACTGTCCAGTGGGCATGTTTTGGTTTTTTTTTCAACAATGAAATGAAGATAAAATCTGAATTAATACAACTTTTGAGAATCTAATATCCTTTTCACCCTTTTAATAGTCATATCTTTTTCACATTATGTGGATTTAAAGCCACGGGGCATCACAAAAGAAGTTAAGAGTAGAACTTTCTAGCCAACCACAAACACATATTTGCAATCCCTCAAAAAATAGTTCCAATGTGTCTGATATCATGAGTGGTCTCTGCTCCTTCATAACAATAGAGTGGTTGAAGACAGAGCGGTCATGGAGAGTCACGCTTAACTACATTCTACACCCTTAAACCCTGCTTAACATCACCCTCTTTGTGTCAGATGTGTGTGTGCCAGCATGTGTGCGGATGTGTCTGCGACTGACTACATGTTTATGCTTGTAATTCATCATCTGCATGCTACCAGTGTATCCAATCAATGTCTTTTTCCTGATACAACTTGATTCTCTTAAGGTAAGTGGTGTATAGCAAAATGAGTTAAATAGTACAGCACTATCTATACAAAGTGCTTTCACATTTTAGTGGCTCATATGAGTTGATATTGAGAGAACATGCCTGAGCTCCAGTATTGACTTGTATGGATTTGTCCAGAAAACGCAGCCCAAAGTGGAGGAGGAGGAAGAGGAGGAGGTCAGAAAGCAGCCTGACCCTCTTCACCAGCTCATACTGCATTTCAGCCACAACGCTCTGACTGAGTGCAGGTAAATACACACTCACTGTCACACACCTGGCACCAGCACACTTTGCTCCATCTGTGCTGGATAATAGTTTTGGCTTGCCTCTCAGCTAATAAAGAGTTGCATTAAGCTAATAATCATTATAATCATTGCCATATATTTCATACTTGAAAGAGAAACACAAGCACTTTTTTTACTGTACGTATATTGCAGTGGCTATAAATATGATCACGTGTGATTGTGTGCTAAACAAGGTTTAACTTGCGGATATTTATCTCCCTTTTTCGTTAGTTCTTTGGAAGAGGATCCCTTGTATATTGCATATGCAGATATGATGGCAAAGGTATTTCATTCTCTAAATTGCTTCTACCGTGATGTATGCTGTTTAGCAAAGTTTTGCAGGTTTTACATTCTGTTTTCTCTTTCAGAGTTGTGCAGAAGGTGAAGAAGAAGAAGATGAGGAGGGAAAAGAGAAAACATTTGAGGTGCTATTGATGTCTCAGGGATATATACTGTTCTGCTTTTCACTTTGTTTTTGAATCGTACGCAGCATTAGTGCATATTATGATGTCCTACAGGAAAAGGAGATGGAGAAACAAAAGATGTTGTACCAGCAAGCCAGACTGCATGACCGGGGGGCTGCGGAGATGGTGCTCCAGATGATCAGTGCCAGCAAAGGTAGGAGAACGCACATTCACCTGTCCACCTTCATACAATTAGCACCTGTGATATAACTGTGTTCTATGACTTGTGGTCATCAGGTCGACTCGGTGCTATGGTGACTTTCACCCTTAAACTGGGCATCTCTATTCTCAACGGGGGAAACATACTGGTCCAGCAGGTACACAGACTGTAGCTCTTCATGCAGATATTGTTTGGTTAATAGCATCAACCTGCTATTTATTGTATTTTATTTTTTTCCTTTGTGATCAACTTTTATCTTGATGCAGAAAATGCTGGACTACTTGAAGGAAAAAAGAGATGTTGGATTTTTCAAAAGTTTATCTGGACTGATGATGTCTTGCAGGTAATGAAGCCAAATGTTAGTTTGTTTCTCAACTGCAACGTGAAAAATATAATGCTGAAATACTGAATATAAAAATGCAGGTTAACATTTTTCAATTTTTGTTCTATTCGTCATGTTTTGTTCATCTTTGCCAGTGTCCTGGATTTGAATGCTTTTGAGAGGCAAAACAAAGCAGAGGGTCTGGGGATGGTTACTGAAGAAGGATCAAGTAAGTGAGGAGAAAAAACAAGGAAAACTGTCCATCTGAGAGAAGTCTAGTTGTTCACTTGTTCTTTTGTGCACTAGAACTCTTGATCATGTTGATATAAGGATACAGAATATTTCTTACCTCAGTATAGTACAGACTTTATTATTTGCACTTGTATTACTGTAATGAAAGAGCAACATAGGTAAGACCTCAATGCTGAAAGTTCAGCAAAAACTTTACTAAGCTCCATGTTGCTAAAAGCTGAACCATAAACTGTTGCTATTATAGATCTGAATATCTTAAGATGAAATACATATTAAAAAAATCATAGTTTGCTTTCTGTAGCATAAAGACCATTTCCCACAGCAACACCAAAAGTTTTCAATCACTCAGTGTTACAGTACGTGGTCCAAACCATAGCAGTGGATTTGTTTACTCTTCCCCACATCAACTGTAAGTGATATCACCAAGCAAATGTTTAGGACTCTTATATGACATGTCTCATTCAGACTCATGCCTTCATTGCTCCTTAGTCAAGCTTGTAATCGGCCACAGGACACAACGTTCGCCATTAGCTTGACAAAACTCTCTTTTGCTCTTTAGTTGTTGTACGAACCCATCTCCATATCATGTATGTATCCTGTGCGTCATGTTGTATGTCATGATGTCTTAATATATTCATCATGCAGGTACACTTGTGCTACTGTATGTCCAAGTCCTGTCCAGATCTTGTCTACCAATTTAAAGCACTCACAGTCACAACCGCATCCACATCAAAATCCACTTTTTAATCAGAGGTCTCTATTTGATCCGATGGGTTGCATACAGTATATAAATATGTTTTTTATCATGCATATTCCAGCTCATTCTCACCTCATAAGCTCAGGCATAAGTGAAAGTGACTGTTAGTCTGTCTAACCTGTAGTCTAAATACCTGCCTAGCGAGCAGACTGTACTTTTAATACTTTATTTAACTGTAACCGCATGTCAGTGTCGCAAATCAATGTGAGTATGTTAAGATATATCTATAGCGCTATCATTCTCTCCTGTTTCTACTTCTTCTGATTGAATCTCAATGTCTTCTCCTTTGCTTATGTCTGCTTTTTTTTGTTTGTTTGTTTTCTTCTGATCATGTTTTTTATCACATCGGTTGCAGTCAACGTGAGTGAGCGGGGTAAATACATGGTTTAGATTCTACTCATTCTATGCAATGCTGACATCTTGATTGCTCTCCGTTCATCTCCTTTTCTTCCATTCCTCCTAATCCTTCTCCCTCCCCTCCCTGTCCTCCTTCTCCATTACCCTGAATGCAATATAACCACTTTATTTGTACCCTGGACTGAAGGAACACATGCATGCTTCTCTGACATCTGGATAGATTGTTCAGTCCGTGGTCAGGTGACCCAAACTGACTCAAATCTTCTTTTACAAGAAGTCAGTGCTTGTCATTTGTGTGGGACCTTTTATGTTCATTTTGATGACACTAACCAGCGTGTACTAAGACTCAAATCTCCCAAAGCTTTGTTTGTAAGAAACAACAAAGCTTTGCTGGTATTAAATAACAGAGCTCAGTGTTATTCCTATTATTAACCTTGTTTTAAGTTTTCGAGATGATGCACTATACCTGGTCTGTGTATAGTGCACATAATTTGATGCTGTTTGACAAGTGGACAGCAGCTTTATGAGGAAGTGAAAGCTATGTGAGCTGTAATGCCTGTACTAACATTAAAATGATGAGTCTCTGACCTTCTTATCATTGAAAGGGACAGTTAATCTTATTTCCTGTCCCCAGGTTCCAAGGTACTGCAGAATGATGAGTTCACTAAGGATCTATTTAGGTTTCTGCAGCTTCTCTGTGAGGGTCACAACAATGGTAGGTGGATGCTTTTCCATACACCAAAAATAAAGAAGAAGTCGCCTTGAGCTGAATGTCTCTAAACAACATAGTTTTAGAGGCGTGGTGATATGAATTATTCTTTTTCCTGATTGTATTATCTGTTTTAGATTTTCAGAACTTCCTAAGGACTCAGACAGGGAACACAACTACAGTCAACATCATCATTAGTACCGTGGATTATCTACTAAGACTCCAGGTGTGATATTGCTACAGAGAGATCCAGAAAAATATATGTCATATATTCATTCATGCTCTACTCTGTGCTAAATGTATTTATTTTTCCTCTATTAGGAATCCATTAGTGATTTCTACTGGTACTACTCTGGTAAGGATGTTATTGATGAGGCTGGTCAGAGGAACTTCTCCAAAGCACTGGCAGTGGCTAAGCAGGTCTTCAACTCTTTAACTGAGTATATACAGGTACAGTATCTGGACCACAACAAGAACTCATTCAAACCAAATTGAATATGTGCAAATAGGATATTTCTGATGCTGTGACTGTCTCTGCTTTCTCTTTATCTAACCTGTGCTGTTTGCATCAGGGTCCGTGTATTGGGAACCAGCAGAGTCTTGCTCACAGCAGGCTGTGGGATGCAGTGGTGGGCTTCCTGCATGTTTTTGCAAACATGCAGATGAAGTTATCCCAGGTAATTACTCTTTGTCTGCAATATAGCTCTGGTGTTGATATGTATTTGTCAAGTACTTTACCTAAGTTCACCTTTAAATTACTTGTACTTTACTTGAGTATAGGGCTGCAACTAATTATTATTTGTATTATTATCTATTAATCCGCTGATTATTTACATGATTAATCAATTAATCATTTGGTCAGTAAGACATCAGAAAATGGTGAGAAACGCACATCACAGCATCCTGTGTCCAAGGTAACATCCTTAAATGTCTTATTTTGTCCAACCACGTAGTACAAAATAAAAAATTTACAGGAATATAAGCTAAGCGTCTTAAATTTAGAGCCTTGAACCAGCAAATGTTTGGCATTTCTGCTAGAAAAATCACTTTTCGATCATAATCATGATTATCAAAATAGTTACAGATTAATTTTCTGTTGATAAATTAATTAATCGACCAATCATTACAGCTCTACTTCCATTTTACGTGACTGTCTACTTCTACTTCACTACATTTCAGAAGAAATATTGTACTTTTTACTCCACTACATTTATTTGACAGCTACAGTTACTGGTTACTTTGCAGATTAAGATTTAAGTTTATTTATAAAAAATATGATTATCTTATAAAGTATGATACAATATTATAGATAATAAAAATAAGATTCATTAAGATAAAATGCTGCTTATACATGAAGAAAATCAGTGATCATAATCCAATAACATAAACATACAGTAATGTACCCCAGTACACCACCACCACCCACTACGACCACAATAATAAAATAAAAAAAAGTAGAATTATCACCTTTCTGATAATGTCAACAAAAACTGAAAATGTATAAGCTTCATAAATATAGAATTTATGGCAGAGCTGTTGTATTGGATTGCATTAGATTGCACAGGTGTACCTAATGAAGTGGCCGTTGAGTGTATATAATAATTAAAACTCCGAATAGGGCCATTCTGCATGATTTATACTTTACTTTTGGTATTTAAGTACATTTTCTTAAAAATACTTATGTACTTTTACTCAAATAAAATTTGAAATGCTGGACTTAACTCGTAATGTATGTCTATATGGTGGTAGTAAAAGTAGCACTTTTACTAAGGTAAAGTCTGAATACTTCATCCAGCACTGGCATTTGTCTCTGTCCACCAGAGGCTCCTTTTAAATATCTCTTGCCACTAGAGGTCTCTCCAGGCTCAAGGATAACCTCAGGCTACTGCAGTACAATTACACATGTCATCTCACTCAGCTGTATGATATATGACTTCATCTATAATATTTCTTTCATGCCCAATAAGCCAGCCGTGGGATAAAATCCAACCACCTAACCTTATCTCATGGTCATCACAAAGGGCTCTGTCTGACAGTAGAAGCCGGGATGAAGGAGAGCACAGGTGGACGGGTTTAGCGAATGAAAATGTGCCTCATATTCATGGCATACTGAATACAGGCTCCGTAGAGACCCCAAATGAGTCAGGCTGACCTAGCCATCTGCTCTTGGACAGTAAAATAACATTAACCCTGGTGCTGATGGATGGATGTTACCTAGACGGGCCTTCTGGGCCTCAGCAGGGCCATTGTGGGTCCGCACAATCTGAGGTAGCCTTGATCTCACCAAATACAACTTAGACAGTATCCTTACAGGGAGGCCATCAGCAGTCTGTGTGATATAGTGTAGCGCGAGTCACAAGGTTTCCTTTTTCTGTCTTCATCTCCCTAACAGGACTCCAGTCAGATTGAATTATTGAAGGAGCTGCTGGACCTACAGAAGGACATGATCGTCATGATGCTGTCTCTTCTCGAAGGTTTACTTTTTGCTGACTCACTATATGAGCTGTACAGGCAGCATGAGTTTGCAAGGATATTGTTGCTTTTAGGACTTTCATTAAACATGTGTTTGCTCTGAATTTAATCAAATATTTACCAAAGCAGCTTTATATAATCTGCATGGAGGCTGTTGCTTTTTACTTTGTGTATTGACACACTTCACTTTGGCTACTTTCTCTATCATTTCACAGGTAATGTTGTCAACGGTACCATTGGAAAACAAATGGTAGACACCTTGGTGGAATCTTCCAGCAATGTGGAGATGATCCTCAAATTCTTCGACATGTTCCTCAAGTTGAAGGACTTGACCACCTCGGACAGCTTCAAGGAGTACGACCCTGAGAGCAAAGGTGTTATCTCAAAGAAGGATTTCCAGAAGTCCATGGAGAACCAGAAGCAGTATTCCCAGTCTGAGATTGAGTTTCTTCTCTCCTGTGCCGAGGCCGATGAGAATGACATGTTCAACTACGAGCAGTTTGTAGAGAGATTTCATGAACCTGCCAAGGACATTGGCTTTAATGTAGCTGTGTTGCTAACCAATCTCTCAGAGCACATGCCTAATGACGCTCGCCTCTCGACGTTCCTCGACCTGGCTGAGAGTGTTCTTAGCTACTTTGAGCCTTATTTGGGTCGTATTGAGATCATGGGTGGAGCCAAGCGCATTGAAAGAGTGTACTTTGAAATCAGTGAGTCGAGTCGTACCCAGTGGGAAAAGCCTCAGGTCAAGGAATCCAAGCGGCAGTTCATCTTTGATGTGGTCAATGAAGGTGGCGAGAGCGAGAAGATGGAACTGTTTGTCAACTTCTGCGAGGACACCATCTTTGAGATGCAGCTAGCTTCTCAAATTTCAGAGCCGGACCCAGTGGAGCGTCCAGAGGAAGATGAAGATGACAAACAGAGTGTGGTGGAGAACCAGGAGGAGGAAGAGGAGGAGAGTGTGATGTTGGAGTCTTCATCAGCCTTCACAATCGCCTGCATCTCCATGAGAAAGAGCCTCGGCCACTTCCGCCAGCTGCTAACTCTCAAGAGCATGAGGCGGCAGTACAGAAAATTCAGGAAGATGAGTGTGAGGGAGATGGTGCGAGGCTTCTTCTCTTTCTTCTGGATGATCATCACAGGCCTCTTCCACTTTGTCTATAGCCTCATTTGGGGTTTCTTCCACATCTTGTGGACCACTATGTTTGGGGGTGGCCTCGTCGAAGGTGCCAAGAACATGAAGGTGACAGACATTTTGGGAAACATGCCTGATCCCACTCAGTTTGGGATCCATGGAGATGTGTTAGAGACAGAGAAGATGGAAGCGAATGAAGCGTCAGCACTGGCAGAGATGGGGCAGATGGCTCAAGGGGAGGCAGCAGAGGCAGACCTGATGGCTGAGTTGCTCAACATACAGCCTAAGAAGGAAGGAAAGCACGGGACCGAGCCGGGTCTGGGGGATGTGTCGGAGGTGGTTGTTGGGGATGCTCCATCCATAGCCAGTGCTGTCAGGCAGAAGAAGGCACAGGTCAGTACTCATGTTAAATCAAATGGAGTAAGGATAGTTGTGCTATTAATCAAGTCTTAATGAATACTGAGATACTACAACAGTGATGTTTGCATTTTCACTTTCCCACACATTTTCACTTTCCCACACTTTTCATTTAGCAAGCTGTTGAAGTAATTGATCCTCAAAACAATAATCCATTTGTTCTAGTTGGCTGCAAAGAAGAAGGCTTCAAATGGAGACTACAAGTCCGATTCAGAAAAAGGAGAGTGAGTATCTTTATTTGTTCACTGTTCATTCTCAGTGGAATTTCAATTGATGTAATTCTTAAAACCCCTCTGTGTTGAGTTTTCATGTGATTACAGCATTTTTTAAATTTTCCTAGACAGTCAGCTATCTAACAGGACTTTAGTTAGCTTCTGATGGGATGTGAATTGAGATCCAAGAATACACTCTGTATGTTTTTCTAAGCATGCATATAAATCCCTCTAAGGGCCAAATCCACAAAATGATTGTGCAGCATTTGCGGACGCTAAACCTGTGTAAATGAGACAAAAAGATGTGTGTGTAATTCACAAAGCACCTGCAAAGGGTGAAAGGCACCACAAACTGCACTGCCAAGAAAATAACGTCAAGGTGGACCTGTTCCATTTGCATGTGTATAAATTAGTTAATATTCATACATTTAGCCCCAAAATTGGCCCCTTTCTATGAAAATAAGCCTTGTTGCAAAAACAGGCTAATCCACAAAGACCAGCGCTAATTGCCACATGCAATAAGGGTGGAGTTATTAGCGTCTTCAGATAGTTGGTGTTAATAGCGCAAACACTCACTCCTCACTCACTCTCTCTCTCTCTCTCTCCAAATCTTAAAGTTTGTGAGGCATTGAATGACATTCAATTGATATTCATTGATATCAATGGTGAAATCTTCAGTTACACATTGGGGGGGATCAAGTGGGTATTGTGTGGTGGGCTTATCTCAGACCTTCAGCTACTTAAAATAAAAACGTCCTGGCAGCTCTGATGGAGCTCAGGATTCGTATGTAAGGGCTGCTTTATTACAAATGATTCCACCATATAAACCTGGAATCTGTGTAACAGCTGACCTGTGTAGTTGTGAACCAGAACACAGAACATTAATTACCGTCAGATCCTGACTGTTCCGGTGTTAATGAAGTTACTGCTGCTGTGCCGCTTTCGTAAATGCACACAGCCTCTTTCTCAGTGTGGAAATGCACTCATTGTTTCAGCTGCTGTGTGATTCTGCAGCCAGCTGTGAAACACAGCAGCTGTGGGCAACAAACAGAACATCAGTACTGATGTTTCTGTGAAATCCCGGATACATACAGTTACACCTGAACAACATTATTGTAAGATTCAGACATTAATCTAACACATTTCAGACCTTCCTGAGTCACGTTAATAGTTGTATTTTGTATTTGACATTTCAGTAGATTATGTTAAAGATGCAAAATACTTGAAAGTTGGTTTGTGATTGTGGAGAGCTATTCGTGTGTGAACACTTCTGCTAATTGAAGATGTGCAATTTGAGGCTTTTGTGCTCTCTGCAGTTTTCATTATGGACCAATCTGTGTGCTTAAATGTGGAAAAAAGCCTGAAACACTAGAAACCGCTCCACTCACTCAAACAGACACAAAACAAGGGCAAATTGCACTCAGCTGCAAAACTTTGCACGGGCATATCATTAGTGCAAAATTTTATGTGAATAGGACCTTAAAATGGGGCAGATTATGGGTGCAAATGATGCACAATTCACAGTGCTATTAGCGGGCGCAATCCATTCTTTGTGGATTTGGGCCTAAGTGTATATGTTTGTATCTCTAAGTGCTTGTGTGGTTCATGTTTTCGTCATACGTGTACGTGTAACCTTGCTGCAGCGTGTGTCAGTCTGTCACTAATAGAAAGTTTCCTGTTGCAGTTCAGATGACGGTGAGAAGAAGGACCATGACAAGTCCAAAGACGAAACCCCTCCAGAGCTGTCAGTGGAGGAGAAGAAAGCCCCGAAGAAAAGGCTCGGACAGAAGAAAGAACCACCAGAGGCCTTCATGGCCAGCTTCTTCGCTGGCTTGGAAATCTACCAGACTAAGATGCTGGTCAGATATTTCCCTCCTATGTACAGCTGTTTTTAAAACAAATTGTGAAAGTTGAGTTATATTTGCTAGAAATAACATATGACATTATTATTTTTCACAGAACTACCTGGCCAGAAACTTCTACAACCTCCGCTTCTTGGCACTTTTTGTCGCCTTCGCTATCAACTTTATTCTTCTCTTCTACAAAGTAAGCTCATCGCTAAGTTATCATGATATATACTGTACAGTAAAGGGGTAAAACACTGCTATTAATGTCTGCTTTTGATAAATACTCTTAAATAATTTGTTTTTCAGGTGACTGGTGATTACTCGGATGATGAAGACCCTTGGAACGGTCAAGGAAGAGCTGGGGAGGAGGAAGAGGAAGGTGCCCTTGAGTATTTCGTCCTGCAAGAAAGCACAGGTTACATGGCGCCAACGCTTCGCTGCCTGGCAATACTCCACACTATCATATCTTTCCTGTGTGTAGTGGGATACTACTACCTGAAGGTACAGTTACATCCACCGACAAATAAACGCAAGGGTACATTATGACTTAGATTTAGTATTTTTGGCAGGCGTGCCTCTTGTTAAAGTTGTTGTTATTGTTGTTATGTTATGTTATGTTATTCAAATCATTTTTTTTCCAAGCAGAAAAGATGTTCTTCATTGTTTTGTAATATTTCATCAATGGTTTTTAGCCTTTGACTACACAGCAAGTTGTTTCCTTTATTACACTGATGATGCAGCCAAATTCCCTGTGTGTCCAAGGTGCCTCTGGTAGTGTTCAAGCGTGAGAAGGAGATAGCAAGGAAGTTGGAGTTTGCAGGCCTCTACATCACAGAGCAGCCGTCTGATGATGACATCAAAGGACAGTGGGACAGACTGGTCATTAACACGCCGTAAGCCAACTACAGTTATTAAATTCTGAGTCATAATCTTTTATAGACAAAAGTTTAATCCTAATTTGTTTTTCCGCTCTTTTTGTCAGTTCTTTCCCCAACAACTACTGGGATAAATTTGTCAAACGCAAAGTAAGTGGCTTATGTTATTTTAGTCTAATCTGTTGTTCACTGAAACCATAAGCCAAAACTGATGATATTCACTGAATGTCAGCTACAGTGTCACCCTCTTCTCTGTTCCTGTTTTGCTGCTATTTGTAGGTGATCAAAAAGTACGGAGACCTGTATGGAGCGGAGAGGATAGCGGAGCTGCTGGGGTTGGACAAAAGTGCTCTGGATTTCAACCCTACAGAGGAAACTGTTGCCAAGGAGGCCTCACTGGTGTCATGGTGAGACATAAGACAGATAAGGAGCAGACAGACTGAAACAGCTTGGAGCAAAAATAGAGGTCGAAGGGAAAATATGAGCCCTCATATCAACCATTCTCTTTTGACAGGTTGAGCTCAATCGATACAAAGTACCATATCTGGAAAATGGGGGTGGTGTTTACGGACAATGTAAGTTTACTTTGGGATGATTAATAACGCTGATTGTGGTCTGATGGATGGCTGAGTTAATGATTTGATGGATGGACGGATGATTGGGTTTGACGGATGATGGTTATGATAGGACAGATGGATTTTGATCAACTTCTCATTCTCTTTCTTAACCAGTCGTTCCTGTATCTAGTATGGTACACCACTATGTCCATTCTGGGCCACTACAACAACTTCTTCTTTGCCGCCCATCTGCTGGACATCGCCATGGGCTTCAAGACCCTCCGCACCATCCTGTCTTCTGTCACACATAATGGCAAACAGGTGAGAAGGAAGAGGATGCAGGTCTTGTTTCAAGCAGCAGGGGTCACTGCAGAGTTAGTGGTTGGGATTGGGTTGGGGTTGTAAACGCCGCCTCGGTACTCTGATCTGCAGCCACAACCCAGTCTTATCACTGTTTCCATGCTCTCTGGTAGTCATTCTTGTTCTTGTCCCACTGATGGCATGTCTGAAATGAGTGCCAAGCCTCTTGTCAAATTTAAAGGCAAAGAAACAAAAAAAACTTCAGTGGGATTCTTTAAGCAGCAAGATTAAAACTGCTTTAAGCATTTTTGACCACCAGGGTACAGAAACACAATTTCAGCGACCAAGCCCTTATATGCTATTGGCCTATAAAAGGCTTAGGTTATGCCTAACATATTAGCAAACTGTAACGTATTTACACATACAGCAGACACAGAGCAACATGGGCATCACAGTGGACTAATCCGACTCACCTTTTAACTTTAAACTGCTTTGGTCCACCAGTTCCTGTGAAAAATATCTGTCCCACTTTCTTCTTCAAGGATGCGTCATCTAATAAATATTGTATGTGTTGTGTCAATTCCTGTACCTTTGCATGTCTCCCTCGTGAAAAAATTGGGAGGAGATGCAAGTGAAAGAAACGAGGATGCATAAATGGGAATTTAGATGTGCCCAGTATCCTTTGACATTTAAGTTCAAAAGGCAAAATGCCTTCATTTAAATCCCACTTCTGACTGTGAGTTCTTGCAGGGATTCTTGTGTCAATTGTCTGGAGGCACAAATCAAAAGTTAATGTCACTACAATCTCCAAGGGTGGAAATACACTAAAATGGCGAGGCCTCCAGGAGTCGGCCAGGAATGATTGATCTGCTCGTGGGCAGATCAATCATACCATCAATCTTAATGCAGTTTACAGCTGCTTCCACTGTTATTGCTGTTTGGATTTATTAGTAAACCCATGTATAATCTGTATCAGTTTACATTAATTTATAATAAAAATACAACTGATCTGAGTGATTGGTTAGCACATTAAAGTTTCACAGAGAGCTCTTCCATCATATTCCTAGTGATAGATTTGATGATTTTAACAGAAAATGAATGCTTGCTGCGTTTGGTGAGTTTCTACCACAAGGAGGGAAAATAGACAGATGTTCCTAACCAGACTTTGCTGAGTGATGTCTGTGTTTCTCTGCAGCTGGTGTTGACGGTCGGCCTGCTGGCAGTTGTAGTCTATCTCTACACGGTGGTGGCCTTCAACTTTTTCAGGAAGTTCTACAACAAGAGTGAGGATGACGATGAGCCAGACATGAAGTGTGATGACATGATGACTGTAAGGATCAATCACACACCCCAGACTGACTTATACTGTGGCCTCTTTTCTTTCAATTTTAAGACATGTTTAGGCTAAATGTGGGTCTGCTGCTTAAACTCATGCTCAACTTATTTCCACAGTGCTACCTGTTCCACATGTACGTTGGGGTGAGAGCAGGAGGGGGCATTGGGGATGAGATCGAGGACCCAGCTGGTGACCCCTATGAGCTCTACCGTATACTTTTTGACATCACCTTCTTCTTCTTCGTCATCGTCATCCTCCTGGCCATCATCCAGGGTGAGTCCCGGTATTTAAATGATCACCTGATGACTTTTGAATGTTTTTTTTCCACCTCACGACTCCTTTTTAAGCTAACTTCAATGAAATTTACTGTATGAGTGTTTAAAATAATTTAATCACTGAATTTATCTAGAGTAATCTACCTGCTTTAAAGCCTCAGTAAATTACCACAAATATAAAGATGAAGACTCCCCTCAGCCTCCCCATCACAGTAGTGTGTACACATTACACTCTGTACTATATTTTTAGGAAGTGAGGGGTGTAAGATTGTGGCTGTATTGATTATATAGATACAGTATATACAATATTCTCACAGCAATTCCTTTGTGGTTGCAGGTTTGATCATTGATGCCTTTGGAGAGCTGAGAGACCAGCAGGAACAAGTCAAAGAGGACATGGAGGTGAGAGTAGATTTCATTGAAGGGGGGGGTTTAGGGAGAAGCAGGGGTGGATTTGGGATGTTGCTCTTATGCACTGAATTGTGCTGAAATCTACAAAAATACTGCAGATAAAATGCATTTCTTTTTTAAAATTTATTGTAGAAAGTCATTTTTAAATATGAAATGAAAATACAGTCATATTACTATCATATTATATTATATGAATTAATTTAAACACAAAATGCTCTATGTATTGACCTAAACTGTGCATGCATATTTGACTAAGATCACCACAGAACAAAGCAAATACAAGAAAGGAATTGATCCTAATCATGCAGAAATTTGTCTTTAACTGCGTCTCAAGCCCAAGCCAACATAACCTTGATGACATCATCTGAGTTATTTTCTCAGACTTTAGAAAGCTCTCTAAAGAGCCACAAGGGGACATTTTACAACTGTTCACGAGCTGAGTAACACTAACTGTGTCAGATAAATTTAGCTTCATGTGTAAAATTGGTGGAGTGCCCCTTTAAGAATAATGTGAAATATCCTCTTTATTGTATATAAAACAAAGGAGAGCAAGCGCTATAATCATCTCTTTCCTTTTCTGTCCTCAGACCAAGTGTTTCATTTGTGGGATCGGTAATGACTACTTCGACACAACACCTCACGGCTTTGAGACTCACACCTTACAAGAGCACAATTTGGCCAACTACCTGTAAGTATCCCTCTTTTAAGCATTTAATATAATCTTTTTCCCCAACATGTATTGCATTTTCTCTGTAATTTAACCATATGATTGATGGCTTCAGCACATTACAACAGATTTAGGGCCAAAGTCACTAACAGCCCCAGTGATCCAGAACACTAGAGCCCTTCAGGTATTCTTTCCATCTGTCGCTCTGTTTCCCCTGCACTCCCTGCTTATCCAGTGTTTCTGTATAATGCCCGTGACAATAGCAAGTCTCAGTCCATTTGCGCTCACAGTCAGCAGGCCGGAGGATACGAGAGCGACCTCATTATGTTGCTTCATTACTGTTTAATGCCATGAACTTTATTGGAAAATAGGTTTATGATAGCGTGTTCTCATACAGTATTCATCATGATTTGGCATGCTGTGATGCCCACAGAGATGCGGCGGCCCATTGAATTTACACTTGGTTTTGGAAACAACAGGTGATTCGAAGATGAAGATGGGATGGTGTTACTTTGTTAAGACACTTGCGTCAGAAATTGTGAAGCCTCCTAGTAACACAGAATGTCACATTTCCTGTGAATACGAGTTGTAGCCATGCAAAAGTCCCTCAGCAAACCCTTTCACCACTCTTGTTTTGTGTTTTAATTGTGATGAGATGTTTATGTAGGAAAATGTGAAAGCTTGTCATGTTTTTTTCTTTATTTTGGTGTGACATTTTTGTTTTGTCTCATTGGCCTGACCTTTTCTAAAGGTTCTTCCTGATGTACCTTATCAACAAGGATGAGACAGAGCACACCGGCCAGGTACAGTATAATTCTACACAAATGACCTTTCTCTGAGGAATCTTCAATCGATCGCAAACAATTAGACAATTATGATCATCTCACTGATAGAGATACTGTGGTGGTGTGTCTGTGCAGACAAGCTAACTGTCTGAAATTGCTACATAGAAATACTTGCCACTCTGTTGGTCTTATAAGAGGAGCAAAAAGACACAGTGCACAATGGTACAGAGGGATGTTTCCACAAAACCATCTTTTACCAAATTGCACACACAGCCGTGCAGAGAGTGGGCATCAGCCACTTTACTTTATAATAACTGTTGTAATGACAATGCTGATGAGAATTGTAATCATAGCTGACTAAATCTCCAGCTTAAACTTTCACTTCCAACAGCTTTTTAAGAAAATTGTTATTATTTATGTTATAATTAAAATGTCGGCTTTTCTGATTTTGTATACATGTACAATACCAGTCAAAGTTTTACATACAGTATAACTTTATGTCCATAAGCTGAAGATCTGAAGATTATGAATAACACTTAGATGTCTACTTACACATCTTGTTTGTCTGCATTCAGGAATCATATGTGTGGAAGATGTACCAGGAGCGCTGCTGGGATTTCTTCCCAGCTGGAGACTGCTTCCGCAAACAGTACGAAGATCAGCTTGGATAGAGCAGATGCATCCTCTCTACCTCTATCCATACCAGGTGGGCTGCTGGAATACGTAGTCCTACACACAGCTGCTGGACTGAACACCACACAGTCATCCCACCAATGCTTTGGGATGACTTGAGGAGAGACAAGGCAAAACTACTTTTTTTATCTAAAAAAACATAAACCCATGCCAGATGTACCTTTGTCACCATTGGTACAGTGCCGGTCTATGAGGAAACAACCTGTAATTTGCCCAGACATTTTGGTTCTTTAGTTTTGGGACTGGTTTTTTGACAGCGTGTTGCCTTTTACTCCACATAACCCCAAATCATTGCACAATTTTGTTTTTCTTTTTTTCTTTTTGAGAAACACTGGGTTGTGTGGGGTTATGGGACAATGTGTCAGTCATATTATGCACAAGAACCCAACTTCAATATTTTGAGAATGTTGAACTTGAGACTTAATGCCAAAAGAAAAGTGGAGGAGTACAGTAGATTTACATAGTGCGCGAAATGTGATTTAAGAAGTTGTTGTTTTTTTTTTCAGATGTTGTAACCTTGCATATCAAGATGATGTTTTAGAATGAAGAGGCAAAAAGGTTTATTACGTAGGATTTTAAAAAAAAGCCTATTTTTTTCATGAAGTGCCTTACAGTACTGTATCTACATTACAATGAAGCTATGCAAAACTTTTGTTTTTTTCTTTATTGTATGTAAGTACAGTAGATTTCCTGGAGCAGTAACAAGTATCTGTCCAGATATGTAGTTTGTGGCTGAACTTTTTCATTTGAACATGGAAAAACAGCATTGGTTTGATTTAGTTATTTATTAATTTCTATTTTGTTTTTTGTTGGGTTTTATTTGCTGAATGCAGCATAACTGCAAATGTTCAAGGTACAAAGTGTATAAATGACACACCAGAATTTACTGAACACCTTCAAGCAAGAACAAAAATGAAATTGCTATTGTATGGCCATTTGTATGTAGTAGCTTTGCTGATCTGTGCATTTTCTTTTGATGGAAAAAAAAATAAAGAAATCAATGCCAGAAATGTTGATGTTTAAACTGTTCCTTTGGATCTGTAAACTCATATTTTATATTCTAGATACCTTTCCCAAAAATATGTATTTTTAGAACTGTTCTTCACCCTGTTCACTCATTTATTGTGAGACTGAGAGACAGTGAGTCATCTCAGTCCCACAATCAGAGATGCAACATCTGTCCCTGCGGCTGATCCAGATCTCAAAATAAGATGCCTACTGTGTGTATACAAACCTTTGGCTTTAGCTGTAAGTTAATTTAACTCATCCAAAACCTTAAATCTATATCATACTGTAAGTGTGACCATCTTGTAGCTTTAATTATGGTGTAATAATAAGCACTGGCTATGCACTCCTGGTTGGTCAGTAAGGTAGGATGAGGCCTCAGCAGGCCGTATAATGGAGTTTTAGCCCTGTTACCCATGGTGCCACCTGTCAGCTCACATCATGTCACCACACCTCAGGCACCATACAGTGCTGCAGCCTGCTGCTGCGAGCAGCTCTGTCTCAACTTCCCGCATGTTGACTGGCCTTTATTGTTCCAGCACACTGTGAGTGAATTGAATTTTTAAAATTAAAAAAAAGTTACTCATAAAAAGTGACTCATTTTCTTCCACAGTAATTGCAAGATTAAAAAAGCCACATTTGTCACTTATTGTTTTTTTTATAAGCTGTGACACAGTTTAGTAAATATTTAGTAAATATTGTTTTGAGTGCACTGTGTGACGCAAATATCACACAAAACTCAGTGTAAAGTTTCAGACATTATATTCTATGCTATAATAAGCAAAGGAACTCCTGCATTATTGAGGATATTATGTGGCCATTACTGCAATGGGTGAAAACAATGTGTGAAATTGGTGATATAATCATTCTCAATAACTTGCCATAATGAAAGCTGTGGGAAGCCATTCTCAACATGAAATAGCAACAGTCAAGCCATCTGATAAACAGAGATATTATACCTATTAAATTATAGTAGTTGTTAAGTCTGGAGGCAGCAAAATGAGGCTAATTTTAATTTTACTCTCAAATGGCTTTTTGAGGGAATTTATGCTTATATGCCCATGTTTCAGCAAAAAATCAAATCATTTGACTTTTCTTGCTTTGAAAATCAGGTCAACATTATATTCTGTTTCCAACAAACCAAACAAGCCTAAAATATGTTAACATAATGCACAAATAGATAACACAATCTGGTTTATGTAATGTTCTTGTCCATAATTTTGCCCACTCATTATTTAGATATTAGCATGACTCAAACTATAAATACATTCTGCTCCATACAAGCACATTGACAGTAGCCTCATGGCTATATCTTTAAAGAACTAGCTTGATGTTTTGGGAAATGCTAATGCTGATATTTGCTTTCTTGTGGTGAGTTAGATGAAAATATGGGTGTCACTCTCATAGCTGTCAATCCACCAGTATCTGTACAACCACTAATTTACATTTTGTACACATTGGCTGATTCATTATACCTTTGGACAGAGCCAGCTAGCTGTTTCCCCCTGTGTCCAGTCTTTGTCCGTGCTATGTTAACTATCTGGCTGTAGCTTAATATTTAATTAGAGAGTGAGTGAGAGTGGTATCAATCTTCTAATCTAAAGTGTATTTCCCTAAATCATGAACTATTCCTTTAAAAGTAATGTGTTCAAATCAATCAAAACATGACAGGATAAAGACAACTAACTCCCTTGACACACATGTTAAAGTGCCTTTAACTCCATTATGTTATCTGTTTGTAGAATAAAAAGGACAAGGCAAGGAGGAGGGTCATTTAGCAGCTTGTTGACAAGGGGTCTTCAACCATAGACTGCACGGGCGTGTTCTCTAACTCAGGTCTGTGATAAAACAGGACATATGGCCTTAAGCCTTACGGTGGAATGACACAACCCAGGGGACATTTTACACCTCATTCCACTGTCCTTCTCAGGTGGAGGACCTGACAGTTTTTCATAGTTAATATGACAGTAAAACATCAGTAACACTAATGTTTCCGTCTGTTCTGTAACATCTGTGGTTTAAAATTACTATTAAATTGAACTTGGAGGACTGCTAATGAATGATATTGGCCCCCTATCTGTGTTGAACTCAGTATGCAATATTTTTTGTGTAACCTCACTACAAAGGTTAAATGATTTGTTTGCCATAATGTCTGACCCCTGTTCTTCTCTCTTCATTATCCCCACAAATACCCTATTGCTGATGTAATGCAGCTGAATGTATCTGGCTTGTCATCCCAGGCCCCACATGGTGCACGGCACTGTGGAGTGACAGATAGGTTGGAGAGAAAAAAAAGAGAGCAGCTTGAGTCGCAATCCGAGCTGTCACCTGCAGCTGGCAACCTGCAGAGAAAGCGCCAACTGTTGACAAGACACTGCATATGGTCCCGTTGATGCATCCTGTCAGTCTTTGAGGCTTTTATTCAACGTCAGTAATAATACTAACAAGATATGCGGAAGGAAGAAGACGAGGGGCAAATTGCATGAATTCCCTTTTCATTAAACAAGCTCTCTGATGGCCTTTACAGAATCATTAATGGATAATTAAATTCAATTGTGTCCTATAGATTTGTTGAACACAATGCTGCTTTCCATCAATGGATAGCTTTATCATCAACATTGATGATCTGCCTCTGACATTGCTATTGGTCATTTTCATTGTGGTTTCAATTAGTGCTTGACTTTTAATAAAATCTCAATAGAGCAGAGAGGGAAAAGGGTTGAGTGTAAAAGTTCTTGACCTTGGAAATAGTTTGGCAAAATTTGGCAAATAGTTTTGCTAATTTTTTCTGGAGCTTTAAACCGAATCACATATGAGCAGACAGTTTGCTCACCTGTCATGGAGATGGATCTGTTGATATGTTGGCTCAGTAGCTGTGATTTCACCCAAAGCTTTTTCTGTCGATCAGTTAATTGATGAATTAGCAATGTCTTACTTGAAAGCTCCAGCAAAAAGTAGTAAACTGACCTTGTGTTGGAATTAGTCTGAAGTGATGAAAACTGAATGATATGCAATTAGTAGATATGAATTTCAAGATTGATCATTTAGAGGTTATGCTATCAAAGAGCCAGACAAACATTATCAGACAAACACCTCTGACAGACAACTTACTACATCTTCACATAGGTTGTGGGGCCCATGCCCTAATGTTGTTTTTTATTCAAGTAACCTCTTAAAACAATAAGATAGAGGTTACTGCTTATTTAGGAGATTCCCTTTAAAAAATCCTTAAATTTGACCTCTGACCTCTAAGGGGTTCCACAAGGGTTAATTCTGGGACCTCTTTTTAATTTCAACATGCTCCCGCTTGGCGATATTATAAAGAAACATATGTGGCTGATACACAGCTGTATATTTCTCTGTCTTCTAATGATCTTTGTCTTATAAGCAAGCTGGTTGCCTTATATTTAGAACAAAAGCTACCTAAAAATAGTTCTAAATGAGTGTTATGAAAGTTGTGACCCTTGACAAACACTGTGAAAATCTGTGCAGAGCCTGAAACAGCAACACATAGCTGAGATTTTCTTTTAAAAATGCTTATCATTTCTACACCAAACAGGGAAAACACTTTTGCCTAAATTAAAGTAAAACTGATGTGTGGCTGTGTGTGTGTGAATGCAGTAAGCACTCTCCATGCTAACCCTCTGTCTCTGTTCCCACACTGCAGTACTGGCATCCACAGCTTTGACAGATGTGTTCCTCCCTGAAGCATACTCTACATCAATAGAGTTTGTACGTGGTATTGAGTGTGTGTGTGTGTGTGTGTGTGTGTGTGTGTGTGTGTGTGTGTGTGTGTGTGTGTGTGTGTGTGTGTGTGTGTGTGTGTGTGTGTCTGTGTGTGTGTGTGTGTGTGTGTGACAGAGGGGGATGCTGAGCAAGACGGATGGAGATTGAGAATAAAGGCAAGAAGTAAGCTGTCACTGTGTGAATTAAAAGTCACCAGCAGGTATAAAAGACAAAGAGTTCAAGGATCAAACCCTTTCAAGTTTTTATGTCATGGCCTCTTTTTTATCCTTACAGACTGTAAATTGTGATGCCTGTCAGTGAACTGGAACCTAATTGATCTGCATTGCAGCCTTAAGGAAGTTTAAATAAGAAGTCAAGGAGATTGGGATAAATCGTTATATCTATCGGTGTCACTGACCCTTATGGGAGCTTTAGGCAAGGGTGCTGAAAAAAAGGGGGCCAAAGGGTCATTAGCCCCCCACTTTACCCTCCTCCCACATTCTTTTAAAAGTCGCGGATCACTGTATCCCCGCAAATGCCTCTATATTGCTACACTTATGATCAAAAGATGTTTCAATCATTCCTGTCCACTCCAAGACTTTAGATAAAATAAAGCAGGCAAGCATAAAATGGGAAGAATATTTCCTAAGTGAAATGTTTTTTAATTGGACGCTTACATCCATAGGCAAAACCTATTCGGCACACGCAGGCAACCAGCAAGTCAACACACACCTTTTGACAGTTAGTGAATTTCTACTTGTCCATGTGAAAGTTCACATGAATTGGTTAATTCATGATATTGCATTGAAATGACAGGTCCAACGCATTTCCTTTTTGAGCAAAGGCAATCAAGGTGCTCCCAAAGTTTATTTAGGCTATTGCAGGCTATGAATGACGTTTCATCATGACATCAACAGCATGTCATTTTGATCATTTGCGATGGTGAGGCAATAGGAAAGTAATGTTTTCTTCTGATCTATTGTTAAATATGGATTTGGGACATGGCTGTTTACAATACAAGGACGACATTAACATTCCTATTGCCTGCTTGCTGTTACTCAGCCACAAAAGTGTAAATGTCTTGTAGTTTTGGATAATTGAACAAAAAAGCACTAATTGAACGCAAGCACTAGTTAGCTGCTTTGTGTTTGGAATAATACTGCCACCCTGTGGTACAAGCAAGCTATAGTTACTCTGCAAAAGTTTAGTGAGAGTCTCAAGTCTATCTACCGCTACACACACACACAAACACACACACACGCACACTTACTTTTTGTCCCCTGCACTTCTGAAATGAATCCAGCACTATGGCTTGAGGCCTGATTTGTGACCTTTATTATGTGAGGACCACAATTCCTTTCACATAGCCCGTTTGAATGACACTTCAACCATCATCTTTTGTATCTGCAACATCTAAGGCTTTTCTCTAGCTGTGAAACGATTGGATTGATACATATGGGTTGTCAAAACTTACAAAGTCTGAGGGCCCAAAACACAGTTGCTGAAGTTTCTTCTGTTCTTTTTTCAAGGACATACATGCTGGACTGAGGTACTTTGAAGAGTGCTTTGCTTGAGAATGCAGGGGTGGGATATCCTTCAGTCACTATTGTTTCAAGAGAGAAAAGAGCTTCTTCTGTCCTTTGTCTCCTATTAAATTCATCTTATGAGACAGATTCAGACCTCCTACAAGAACTATGTCTGTGTTTTATGTGTCTGCACATCAGCTTGAATGAAAGAGTGTACTGCCAAAACAATGTTCTACATGAAAATGAAACCACAAACTTCTTGTACTGAAATCCTGACAGATTAAACAATCCATTTATATATCCAGCACCAAACAAGTACCAGGACATCACCTCTGGTTTAATGGACTGTCTTGTCCTTGAATTTCTGCAGGTTGTTGTCCAGGGGATCTGTTACATGTCCAAGGTCAGACAGAGGCACTGGAGCCTGTGGCTGTTGAGTAACTGAATGCTGCAGGGCCAGCAGTGCAGACGGACAGTGATGCGAGGTGAACCGTGCTGAGCGGGGGTTCAAGTGAGCTGAACAGGCTGCTTCGCACTCCACGGGTGTTCTATTGCGCTGATATGGCAGGGGACAAGTGAAGTGCAGATCCAGCTCTGACACCAGGCCAAACATACCTGGAGAGGACAACTGAGAAATGAGAGGACCATGCAAATTAGGATTTTTCAGGCTTGTATACTATGTGTACGCATAAACATTTGATTCGAGAATGTATTTATCAACTGGAAGATCTGTATTGTAGTCCTTAAAGGAATACTTTTGCATTTTGGGAAATACACATATTTATTTTCTTTCTCAAAGTTAGATGAAAGGATTAATACCACTCTTGTTCGTCATTATTAAATCAGAAGTTACTAGCAGCCAGTTACAGTAGCTTAGCTTTGCATAAAGACTGGAAATAGCCTGGCTCAAGCGGGTAGCTCCGGGTCTGAAAAGTGAAGCAAATGCAGAAGTGCCTTAAACCTGCATTCTCTTTAATGGCAGCATGGGGCGACTCCACTGGCTTCAAAACGAAGTGCGATTGTATGAAAGTCTATGAGAAAATGACCCTACTTCTCACTTGATTTATTACCTCAGTAAACACTTTCCCAATGAGTTTATGATCTCAGTCATTAGTTTCAAGTCTTCTTCAACAGATCATAATGTTCATTTTGTAAATTATGGGCCCATTTAGACTAAAATGGACGATAAAGAAGGGTATGCTCTAGGGCGTGGCTATGTTGTGATTGACAAGTTGCTACCACAGCGACAACTTTGGTTAGGTAACATAACCATGGCATAACCCCAGATTCACAGAGTATAGGCGTAGCCTGAGCCGTCACTGTTTCAGTGTGTTTTCAGTTCATGGAAGTTAATCATAACATTTTAGTCACCTAAAAAAGTCTTGTTCAGCATTTGGTAGTAATAAAAAGTACTAGTTGGATGTTTCGTTTTTCGAGTAAGTACATTTTGTTTTAACGGTTTTAAGCCTGTTTTTCACTAGCGAAAATTAGTATTAGCATTAGCATTAGCATTATCAACCATAGACTGTAAATGAACCGTTCTAACCAAGCTAGCAACAAGCAGCTAGTGTTAGGGTCAGCTCCACCCTCTCATCCAAATATGGTCACTTCTGGCTCCAAAAATCCAAGATGGCAACAGTCAAAATGCAAACTCAAGGCTTCAAAACAGGAGTCCACAAACCAATGGGTGACGCCATGGTGACTATGTCCATCACTTTTTTTAGGCTATGGTCTGGTCCTGTCAGAATGTAAAAAAAACCCACCTACTAGCACCTCTAAATCTAATTACTATATTGTCTGCTTGTTTAACTCCTACAAAAACTAAAAGCATCAAGTTGTGGTTTTGGGTGTAGCCTACAGTTTGCCAGTTTGCCTTCTTTGTGCTAAGCTAAGCTAACTGGCAGCTATGTTATATCTCATTTGCTTAGCCTGTACAAAAAATGAAGTGTGAAAAAGTCAAACTATGGTTTTACAGGGGGTTTCCAGTCTTTATGCAAAGCTAAGGTAACCAGCTGCAGGTTGTAGCTTCATATTTAACAAACAGATATGAGAGTGGTATCCATCCTCTACTCTAACTCTCTCTCTCTCTGTTTCCCAAAATGTTGATTCCTTTATACCTTTAAAAGACATTTATACTCTAGAATCCTGATCCTGATCTTGCATATGTTTTCAGGCCACAAACCCCAAGATATGATCCAAAGATAGGTCGGCTTAAACCTGCAGATAAAAAAACATGTCCAGGATAACATCATTTTAACTGTAATCTCATTTTACACCACAGACAAGCTCTGCAACTATGGAAACCACAAAGTTAAAAGTTTGGATGCTATTAGTGCACTAAGCCAATATGGCAATGTTGTATCTTCTGCCTGGCACAGTAACAAATGGATGGCTCTAATCAACGTAATCGTCGGGGAGAATGAAGGAGATGAGAATAAACATGTACAGTAATGAGCCATTTGTTTCCAATCACTAGGGTGTCAAAGAGCCGCAAGCTTACTGAAGACAGTTTTTCAAAGCAGGATGCAACATAGATGGAGATAATTACAGCACCATCACACCTTGTGATTTACACTCACTGAATGGCATTGAAAAACTGGAGAGAAAATTTGCAATAGCACTCAGCATAAGCAGAAACAGATGATTGATGATGACAATGAAGACAGTGATTGTATAATTTAATCTAGAATAGCTCCTCCTGTCTATGAATAATACATGCTTTTATCAACACAGAGAATGAATGGGGTTGACACTGATGCTGACTAATGCGAGTCAAGGAAGGACACAGAGGTAAGTCTCTCAAAAGCTTTTCAAGATCTCCCTCCATTCTACTGAGCAGTTTTGGATTTCCACTTCACGGCCCATTTACTCTTCCTTGGATGGTAGCCAGAATCAGCTTTTGTCATTTGGAGCATCAGAGCAGGGTGTATTGGATAAGAGAAATAGTAGTCCCAGTGGACCTTCTGTCATAGGCAGTAGGCCTGTGCATAGCAGTGGATAAAAGTGTCTGCACCTTTAGCTGCTTGTTCTTATAATGGTGGTACAGTTCACAGAGAGCACAGAAAGTTTGGTATTCATGGACTAAGCATGTGGCTGTTCCACATATTTGTATGCACCCATAATTTAGTTACTTAAAAGAGTATAAACTCTTTTATAGATTTGAAACATGGACATCTGCAAAAATGATTTTGTAAAGGATTTGCAGTTGCTTGACCACCTGGGGCGAGACTGGTGAGTGATGTTTGAAAAGTGGTTGCTGAAGATCAAAAAGGTTGTATCAGCTGAAGCTGGCAACCTGGACAGGGAGCAGAGCAGCTATAGTGCATAGCACAGGCAGCCCTCTATATCTCTTGATTGCCCTGAGGTTAATATAGAGGCGTGCAATTATGTAATTTTGCTCTAGACAACACTGAAAAGGCAAAACAGATACAATAATGTCATTTGATCGTGTGTGAAAGCCTCAAGTATGTTCCACAGGTAATTTCCGCATGACACAAGCTTATAAAGGCAATTTACTGTTGTTTTTCACTCAGCAGTAATACATTTTGTGCCCCCGGACTTGGCTGTTAGCTTAGACAGCTTTAAGTTATTGTGCACATAAAAACAATGCAGGCAGTTAGAGTCCAAAGCCAGTATTAGTGTTTTGTTGTTATCTGAAATGGGTTTCATGTTGCCACACTTATCCTTCACTGAGATAAATGAAACAATAAGTTATTGATTTAAGATACAATTCTATTGTTTCATCCTCCTTGTGAATCTTTTAATTCTGTTATTTTTGACTGCAGATGAAACATTAGGATCGTGATACAACAGCAACCATGAGGCTGCAATCATTTTTAGAGATGGGACTCGTGATGGCCACTACATCTCTGCCGTTGATAAATGACGAGCAGTGATTTAGCTTGTAATAACTGCTATTCTGGGACTGACGCTGCTGCATCTGATTTTGACCTCCCCTGTCCTCGACCGGTACATGCGGGGTGACAGGGAGACAAGGGTGACCCATAAGAGTCCTTTCATCCAAAATGGCTGGAAACAAACGGCTGGCCAGCTCTGACCTCTATCACTCATGTTTTTTGCTCACACATCCATCCTGTAGCTGCAGCATGTCTCACACTTGAAATACAACCACCAGTCCCCTGAGATCAGAGATGCTGTGTGTGTACGTGTGTGTATGAGACTATGTGCAAGTGTTGGTGGCAGTGTGTAAATGTAGTCATGGAAAGTTTGCTTCCAACTACATCTAAAGAAGCCTGACAAAGCTTTCTACACTTGTAAGCTTGCAACACCATGCAAGACCTTCAGAAGCACAACTTGTGTAAGTCATCCAAAGTGGTTACCTTGGCTTTTATTCTCTTGTCACTCAACTCTGGAGCTTCAACCAATTAGCACACAGCACCACAGGAAAGTGAATCTCATTAATAAACCAAGGCACATTATTTAGGATGGAAATTAAAGATTCATGCTCGATACTCCTAAAAAGACAAGTACGGCACTTCAAACCATCAAAGTGCACTTTATGAATTAGCCTTGGTTCATCTTTCGGGAATATCCTGAAACTTTTGAGGTGATGTCACTTTTAATATTTACTCAATGGCCCAGCTGTATGAGGCCATGCTTCTGACAGCCAATGCATCAGGAGTTCTCAGCAGTTGGGAAGGCCATCTGTGTTTATTTTCCATTAAGTGTGGCTCTCTCATCTCTCGTCTCTCATCTCTCTCTTCATCAAGCATACACTTTACGTTGTATGTATCCATGAATTATTCAGGGGTATTGAAATGGGCTGATCTCACTGTAGGACAACAAGTGACCCCATACACTGTACTGTACTCACTGATTTATATTTGCAAGCATGCCAACACAGATTCACCTCAAGCAACAGTGCTTCTGATGCATGCTCAAATAATCTTAGTATGACACAAACTGCTAAAGCTGACACAATATGGAAAGCATGTCTCTAGGCAAAACACAGCATGGTTTGCCCCAAATTGGGAATACAGAGGAGCTTGTGTGATTTAATGCCAAATTCATGGGATAGGCTGTGTATGTGAGAGCAAGTAATTTGCTGGTGTGAGGTGGGATACTAAATTGTCTGCGCTGAGGATGAGGGACCACATGATGTGCACTGGCTGTACGCCCAAAATAAACACCTTATTGGAGAGTTGGGGTGGTGCTGGGTAAATGGCCCGCAGGCATCGGCCCGCTGAGGAGTCCTGACAGACATCTCACCCAATTAGCATTCGGCACCTTGCCTACCGCTTTGGGCAACAAACACCATTTTAATGTAGCGCAATTTTCATCAAGAACAAGCAGGATGAGTCTTGCCGGTGCTAAGTATAGAAGGAAGTTCAGCAAGTCCCAGCATGCCCTCAACACACACACACACACACACACACACACACACACACACACACACACACACACACACACACACACACACACACAAACACATGCACATTTTAGAGATATTTCAGTTAAGTCTCATTAACAGTCTGTACATTTGCATTCACAAACACCTTTGTATTTTTCCACAAATGAAATGAAAACATGAAATTACCTCACAAGATCACAGGCACCAAATGGCATCAGCAGTGGTATAATGGAATAAAATAACTGATAATATTCAGAACTGATTACATAAAGTCTCATTCAAGACAACCTGAAAGAGTCTGTAGATGCATGAGGCTCAATGAGCTTTGAACAGGCCTGTACAACAGTGTCAATGACAGGTCCCATCCACCTTCTCACAGTTAAACATCTTCTGAAGGCTGTGAAAAGACTCTTTTGTCAACCTTCCACTTCTCCCATTCACAGGAGGAGGTAGTCTGAATGAACTCACTGTATTGCAGTGATGGAGTAAAAATATTATATGGTGGCCATGTAAGACAAAAACATCTGTTAACAACTGTACCTGTGTATACATGAAGAATTCAACTAAAGTTGATAATGTCAATTATGCTCATGGGCACATGATCTAAGCTGGTTCTGCATGTTTATGTCTTAAACTGGACAATGTACACTTTATATTCTTCCTGCAAACATCCAAAGCATACAGTTTTTAGGTTGGTCTCCATCCAGGCAGCTACTGGTTTCAGTCTGTGCACAGTGTAAACAAAACTCTTCATTACTGGTGCATTCAAGGAACATCCAGTGCCCAGCAGGTTGTATTCACAAGCTGCTGTCAGAAAATCAGACACAAATACAAATTCAGTAACACAAACTGCTCATTTAGAAAAGGATAATAACACCTTGGTAGTTTCTGGTATTAATAAGATGATGTTGGATCCAATGTTAAAATGTCCTTGAATGTACCAATAATAGAGTTGCACTGCATTACCATGAGATTAAATTTTAACTTTCACAAAGAAAAGCCTGCTTATGGATTTCTGTTATGAATCACCTGTCTAATTGTTTTAAGTCTCAAGTTAATGTAATAACTCATATTCTGGAAAAAGCTCAGTGGTCAGGTATAATACGCAATTTGTAGGTAAATGGATAAAACATGGAAACCACTGGTTAGTGGTATAGTCTGAAGGACAGCATCCAAGGTCATTGAAGCTACTGCATGTCGCTCATGGTCAGATCACATGGAAATTCTTCACATGTCTGTGTAATGAAACTGGGCAAGGGAGTGAGTAACATCTCAAATAGTGCAAGCTAATATTTGCTTCAACATAAACACTACTTTTCTGCCCAAATGAGAAAATCATTTCATCCCTTTCTTCTCTCATTAACTTAATCTTTTATTTATTTATTTATCTATCTATTTATTTATTTATTTATTTATTTATTCATCTTATTAAATTGAGTCACAAAAAGTACACATCAAAGTGTTCATAAGAAATAAGAAAAATGAGCAAGAAGAGAGAAAATGAAAAAGAAATATAAGAGAGAGGGGCACTGGACTGAGAAAGAAATTCATTTTACTTTCATTACAAGCTTTTGTTTGAAAAATTGAATTCTGAGTAAATTCATCCTTGGTTAACAATATAAAGTAGCAGTGTTAATAAAAGTGTCAGTGTAAAGAGCTTTGGAAAAATAATCAGGGTTAGAGAACAAACTGATATTTACATATCAGAATTTATCCAAATTTAAAAAGGTTAATGAAAGCAACAGAAGGAAAGCTGCAGAACAGGTAATGAAATATTGTTAATCTGAGTTTAACAGACTGTGAGGCATATTAATTTGATTCTGCTGATGATATTTCCAGCCCTGCTGGGCTGTGCTGTTTTTAAGCTGTCCCCAGGTGAAATTAAAATGCAGTCACAGGCTTGGCATGACTGGGGAAACCTTTATTTCCAGTTAACTGTGTCTCCAAATTAGTGCCAAACAAAATGAAAGAAAAGTTACAATAGAGGTTGTGCTGAAAGAGTCCACTGCCTTATGTGTCACAACTCACTGAATATTTCCACTCAATCGATAGGGGCAAGAACCCAAATTCACGCCTCACATCTCAAACTTTCAGTCTAATGGGACTGACAAAGGAATTGCCTATTAAGCTAGCTTTGGCCAAACATATGTGTATGTACAATTCTTTGTCCCTTGGGTGCCATTAGAAAAGCCGACTAGGTTGGCCTCTAGTCCCAGTGAGGGGCTAAGCTGCTGTAATTTGCAGCTTCAGAACAGTGAGTAGAGACGGTCCCACCATGTGGCTGTGTCAGGGCCTTGCAGAGCTCCAATAATGAGGCAGGTTGCCTCATTAAAAGCCATGAGGCTTGCACACAAAAGAAGCTGACATCAAAAGCTTCCACGTTGCCTTTAGTATGCCTCTGCTCACATGCTTTTGACCAAAGTACTAACGCTGCAATACTAAAGTCACAAAAGATCTCTCTGCTACTGCACCCGGCTCCCTTTTCCTGTTGTCTGGCACCCAAAGGCAGCTGTGTGTTGCTGTGCTCTTGGGTACATTTGTCGGTGGTAACTGAACAGAGATCATAAAATTCCTTGTGGAGGATGCAAGTTATAGATGTATGGGAAACTTAACTTACCACCACCTTCTCTTAATAGATTTTGATAAGCAGGTGTGTAGACCATAGATAAAGAAGTCACTCACAGTATAATAATGTTTCACTTCTTTATTTTTAGTAAACGGCAGGGCTCTAGGGATGGTGATGTCGGTCTGTTGGTTGGTCCACCACTTTGGTCCAAACTGAGATATCTCAACATCGATTGGATGGATTGCTATGAAATGTAGTCCTAATGACTTGTCCTAATGTGATACCCTGACTTTTCCTCTAGCGCCACCATGAGATTTACTTTTGTGTTTAACTGCTCTTGGGTGGATTGCTATATCATACACGCATCCATGTCCCCTAGAGGATCAATTGTAATAAGAAGTGTGTTGAGTGATAATTAGCTAGTTAGCAAGTCACCAGGGTAAACTAGATGTTAAACATGGCAAACATCAGCATATTGTCATTGTGAGCATGTTAGCATGCTGACTAGCATAGCACTGCTGTGCCTAAGTACAGCCTTGCAGAGCTGCTAGCATGGCTGTTGTAGTTCTCTTCTTGATAGCAGCAGAAAAGTAACACACACAGAATTCTCAGCATTTTTACCACAGCTGCAAATTCTCAGTTAGCTGAATCAAACAAGCCCCCAGGAAGTGCTTTAAAGCCAATTTGACATAGTGGCCAAACCGTGTAATTACAACTTTCGGGTCCGACAGGGGCCCACAAGCATTTTTCCTGCACACAATCATGGGAAAAGGAGCAGCTGTAAAATGGTGGATACATTTTTTTGAGCATCACAACCCATGTGAAATGACTTGTTTCAATATCAGAATTGCACAGCATGCATTCATCCGGGTAACCTCTTTACATCAGGAAGTGGCTTTTTTTGCTTCATGCCACTGCCACTGAGCAACTTTCATAGGAATGAACGGTCTGTATCCAATTCTCTTTATATATCATCCATGAAATCACATCATTACCTCCACAAAATAAGTTGAGCTGCAACTGATAACCTGCATGAACATCAGCAGCATGGTCTTCAATAGAACTTCTTCTTCTTCTAGACAAATTGACTCATCAATGCAGGAAAAGTACAGGTGCAATTAATAACATTAATGATGACTGAATGATGACCCTGGAATAGTGCACGATGAGTCACTAGTATGACTTCCTTGGACACTTGAATGGAACCAAGTCATTGTTAATGTCATCAGTTCCTCTCTGCTTTACCTGCTATGACAAGTCAAAATGTCTGCTGTGAGTATTGCTCACCTAAAATAACCTGTTGCAGGTACGCCAGGAATAAACTAGTTTAAGGGTAAAAGGTCAAAATCCCCATTAAAGCCAGAGGGGACACAGAATTCATAAAAATAGATCCAACACAACTTTGTAATTTTTAATTTCTTTATTGCTAAGGGGTGTCCACTTTTCTAATACCAATGCATTTAAATTGCCCAGCTCAGTAAAATGTCTTGCAATTGGCAATATACAGTATATAAACATAAATCACATTTCTGCTGAAACAGTTTGTATTTCCTACCTATGTAAAACGAGAAAAACTCACATCTATACATGGAAGTGCTGGAAACTGGAAAGGAACTTTTTATGAAAGAGTCCCCTTTTTTCCAAACATCAGACTTCACTTACATGTTGGCAAGATTACAGGATCTTTTACTGGGTTGCTATACAGGGATTAGGAGATGCAACATCACAACCAGCCATTTAAAAGCATGTAATGTATAAGGTGGCTTGGAGTCAGGGACATTATGACTTCCATCTTTCGTAATATGATATATTATTCAGTGGTTTAAATTTCTGGGATTCCACACTGGTCATTTAAAACTGGAAGCGAAGATTTTCACTGCCATTGACTGAGCCATTAAAGAATTACTCCTGTCTTTCCTCTGTAGGCATTTTGCCATTTAGCTGTATAGAGTCACAGGGGGACTGATGGTGTGTGAGTGTGACAGGAAGCAGATGAGATGCGCTCTGACAGCTCAGCTCCACCACTGCTGGACAGCAAATGTCAGGAGCCAGACAGCATGTGTACAGACAAGAGGGGGAGTGATGAGTCTGGGTATTTTATGGGTTTAAGAGTGTACATACGTCTCTCTGTCTGTCATGTTTGTGGTTTTGACAGACGTGTAAAAGTTTAAGTGTATGAACATCATGTGCATTGGCTTTAGGGTTGCAGGAAACTTCACTGTACTTCATGTACTGTACTGTACACTGCAGGCGCTTCAAGTGTGTAACCATCAACACATGGGTCCCCAGTTGCATCACAGTGAACTTTGGCAAGTCTTAGTGGATGTGTCGCCAGAAAAATTCGAAGCTCGTGAACCTCAGGCCATGAGGAGGTCAATGAGGTATGGCTGAGGATAAGCAGATAAACTTTGCTCAGGCATGAAATGCTTTCCAAGGAATGTGAACAGAGACACAGAGAGATGCAGAGAGATTGAGAACGAAAGTGACAGAAAAAAGAGGAGGCGGAAAAAGTGAATGAGTCACCATACAGAACACAAAACATATTCTTCTGTTCTCATGGAGATGAGTCACAGTGGATTCATGTACAATGCTGTTTTTGATGTTTTGCCTTTTGTCATATTGTTGTATGATCTCTGGCATTTGCCCTAAAACAGGTCAAATCTTGCCCTGTAAAAGCCACTTATGGAGAAATGTCACATAATTTGCCAAGATTAATCTAGATTTTGACTGTATCTCTACTTCTTTGCAAAAGGTGATCTTCTGAGCCCAGTAGGCTCGGAGCCTTGGTGGGTAGCAGTACAGCGAGAAGCCTCCTTATGGCTTGTGATTTGGGTATTCAGCATCAGTGTGGCCACTGAGTGCTGCTGGAGCTCAATATTCACCTCTGTGACAGGGTTTAGCATCACAGTCTTGTGCTCTCTGGCCATTTCTGGCTTCCTATCAACACTACATCAGTTCATATGGGTAGTAAAAGAAATCCTGCATAATACATCATGCATCCAATTCTCTTTTTTGCTGTTTTTGACATTTTAAACCCCAAAACATTATTTCAAAATTGCTTGGGAAACATAATTTCTCCAATGCATTAATATTTTAATATAAAACAATGATAAGTATCCACAGTATATGATTCAGAAATACACATTATGATGCCCATGGGCCTCATACTTTGTTTATATTTTACTTTTTTGCCTTTCTCCTTCCTCTTACTGTTGTGTCATTCCCAAAGGTTTGCTGATGAGTAATGATGTTCAGCTGTGGGGGCACTGCCTGAAGGTGGATCTGTGTCTTTAAAGTAAGCAGTCATATCTGTCAATGCTTCACCATTTCCCTCACCTGCTTCATGCTGAGTTGAGTGGCTTATCTTTATTCTTTTTGACATTTAGTTGATTACATTCTCATTTGAGCATTGTTGCCTTTTACAAACAAGAAGCTAACACTGATTTTATTTTATGCTCATTTTATAGTACTTACAGAAACAAATACAAAAAATACAGGGTGTGCAGCATTAAGTGTTGTTTAAGTTACCATGCTATTTTCTGGTGAGGCCAAAAATATGACAGTTTAAAGTAAATGTCCAACCTGAATCACAAAGACTGCTTAAAAGTTTTGTCTGGATGTCACTGAAATGACAAATATTCTTGCCTGTGTAACTGTAGAGAAGACACTATCTATGTATTATCTAACTATAGGCTCAATTTGGTGAAAAACCTGGATTTACATGCTAAAAATAATCTCCAGTTTGCAGCATTTGGGTTATGTTTAGGTCACCTTTAGGCTACTATGACTCTACTTTGCAGTTTCTGGGGTGTCATTCATCCATTTGGCATGGGTCTGTCTGGAATATTTTCACTGTTGTGCAGAAAAAACATGGGTTTGAACATCTGACAATATACTATGGTAGAGGTTTGGTTATGTATGGCCAACAGCCCCTAGAGGTATTTATCACTTAATGTAAACACATATCATGTTTGGGGCATTTGCTGAAATTCCTGCTTTTGTTTTTCTTGGAAAGACAGTTGTTTGAATATTTTGCTCAGTGTAAGCATCACCTAGTGTCAGTGTGTTGAAATATACTGAATGTCAAATTATAATACAGTATAGATTGTTTTCTGCAGTGCATTTTAAAAGAAACAGAGGCAGGAAATTAAAGGGAAAACAGGGCTACAAGACCAGTAGCTGGAATTGAATTAGAGGAAAAGCTTGACAGAAGAAAAAATAGGAATAACAACAAGACAAATAACAAGAATAAGAGCCAGTTTGAGCCAGCAGGCTTTCTCTGAGAGTAACACTTTGGATCTAGCACAAAATATCAATTTAAACAATGTTTAAAGTTAGTACAGCGAGTGGCAAAGTATAGCAATGACACAATGATCCTAGCAAATGGACATTCTTCTCCAGTGATTGATATGAGATCGATATGAGTTTGAGAAGAATGTCCATTTCCTTGAAGTGAAAAATATATATAAATATAATATAAATGGCCTCTATTAAGATGATCTGGCATTCAAGTTGAAACAATTGGAACTTCCCAAATGCTGTACTCTCAGCAAAAAGCAATCCTGGCTCAAATCCACTGCAGTGATTTGGAGCGAAACCTTACAGAGATGCATTTGCTGACAAAGGCATTCCATTTTAAATGGCTTCAAACATCTGATGCACTCAGCTGCCTTGAATTCTTGTTGTTATGGGATGTTTGCTATAAGGTACAACACTAATGGATACAAATATTGGAACAAACTGTGAAGCACTCACTAAAAAGCACCTGAAATCAACATTGTGCAGGTGTCATTTCAACTGTATAGGGTAGATTATGAAAGCTGAAGAGTAGTTTCATCGTACTACATTATGAGCTGGTACATTTTGGTGAAAATAATGGTGAGAAGATCCTCTTGTCTCTCAAGATCGTTGATTTATTGCCTCCACAGCGTTACATATAGACACCAGTCATTATCATTGATTAAAAAGAACAAATGATGAATGGAGAATCACATTAGTTCCTGTGGAGTGACTCGATATCAGCTGACTTTCTGATTACCAATCACATTTGAACACTTCCCAATCACACTAAATCAAGATAATGAGACAGACTTGATCTGACAAGCTTTCATTATTATTCCAATTATTTCCTCTGCTGGTTGCTTCAACTGCATTGCTACAGTAGTTAATTGTTCTTTGTTCTTGTTCTCATCACCAAACCTGGTGAAGGCATCTCTCATCTTATGCCTGATGTGTATTCTGTAGCTCTTGGGAGGGTAAGCAACTCACAGTGTATTGGAGAAAAAGCAATTCCACTATAAACTCAATGATTCTTATCTGAAAATTCTCACTCTTTATTATTATTTTATGAAGCGTACAACTCTTGAGTTATGTGTAACATACAGTATTTTGCTGTGTTAAGATGTGTAAATCCAATTGTGCACAACTGCATTCTGGATAAAGTACTTTTGGTTGGTCATTCACTTGTTGAGTTCCTCAGTATGTGTGTGACAATAAGTGACGTGCAGCACTGTGTCTGTAAGGGTTTGTTTTTGTGAAGAGGACAGTCCCACTGTGCTGCCAGTGGGTGGTGGATGGACTCAAATGAGGGGGCCGACAGTGATGACGTGCCATTGCGAAAACCGTGAAAGCTAAATATATAAAACAAACAATCCCTCATTAAGATGACAGAACAGCAGAGAGAAGTAGAAGCATCCTAAACTCTGAGAAAAATGTGGGTAGATTTTGTGATAAAGGAGGGTACAATACTACATAAATAAATGTTAAAAGAAAAAGTACCTACACATATCTAGCCACCACTGCATCCTTGGTTATGGCATTTTAAGTAAAGCTATGGCACATACTTCCCGACTTCTTTTGACTTTTAAACTTACTTGCACATTCTCATTCAGGTGTCAGCGAGACATCTGTTTGTCATGCACTTCCTGCCTGCCCTTCATCTGACTCATCATTGCGAATGCAGTTGGCACAGCAGTCCGTCAGTGCCAGCGAACAGGTAAGAGGCAGCCCTCTGAGCATCTCTCTTTAATGTTGGAGCTGTGGTGTCGAAACAAAAATAATTACAAGTTAATGAAGCTACAGTACTCATCTGTATAGCTAAATAATTTCCCTTTCTGTTTCTCTGACTCTCACATAATATAACACTATGTCCCACAAAACTATCAGAAGGTCAATCTCACTGCTCACGTACCAGTATATTATATAAACTGATTTTTCCTGTGAATGACATGGCATCGGAGTGATTTTAAGTCTCTTCATTCTGAACTACGCCTACAGGGTCAGCAGGCGTTCTCACTGCTAGAGGCAGAAGACTTGTTGTTCAAACCCACATACGAAACTGGGTCATGCTGTTTTTGGTAGCAGGATCTAATAGTGTCTTTTTGGGCCACATTCACAATATTTAAGGGTGAATGTTCAAATTAAAAAAGTTTTATCTATGAGAAAGCAGACTGTTCTGTGAAAAGTTCCCACTGTTGAACAGAAGTCTTTGATTTCATAATAAGTAATAAATGTATAGCACAAGCGCTTTGATGTCATGTCTGTCCTCTTATTTCAGAGGATGTGTTCATCTTTGAAGCAATAATTTATATCATTTTAACTAAAGACAGTGGTGGTGCATTTGTGTTTGTCTTGAGTGCGTCCTCTTTTTGAAGTAGACAAGGTTTTGATTATAGTGGAGTAAAAAATTCAGATGAGTAAAATTCACTCAAACAAGCTTCTAGTCTATCTTTTAAATTACCAAAACAGGAGCAAAAAGTTGTGTTTTAATTGGGTTTGGAAGATGTAGATGAAGTTCTGGGCAGTGTTGAATGAATGTATGGGAAGCAGTAGTTTGGTCAGAAGTAGCAGCAACCTTCATGCAGTCAAAGATATAGAGATGCAGTAAAGGTCCCAACAGTTCATGTGGGGAAAAAATCTACTCTATAGGTGTTTCTCTGACAGAAAGTAGAAAACAAAATAACATCACAGGTTTTGATTAATAGAGATAGAATAGGCTACTTTATTAATCTGAGTGGAAAATTCATCATAAAACAAACAACATAAAGACACTCAGAGAGGTGAATAAAAGACCAACAAGATTAGGAGTCTAACCCATACATAAAAATGGACATAGCGAGGTGTGGCATCACTCAGTGGTTTTCATTGGAGCTGGTTTGAAGCCAAGAGTTGCTGCTTATGATTGGTGCCATCTTTTTCGTTTGGGGCCAGGACCTTCTAAATAAGGAGTGTGCAGTGTTGCCCTTCACGCTCTGGAAACACGCCCCGCTACCTCAGACCAAAGCTAATGCTAGCTTACTAGGAATTTGGGCTTTAAACTTGGGATAACATTAGCTACTTTACTAAATTGTGCTAACACGGCAGGTATCGTAATTAAGTAACATTACAGAAATATACAGCAAATATACACTTAAATACTTCCGCATTGGCTTCAGTCTCAAGCCATAGTGTTTGCTGCTTGGTCTAGCCACACTAGAGGCTCTGGCATTGGTAAATCATAACATCAGCATGCTAACATGCTCACAATGGTAAAACATGCTAATGTTTAGCAGATTTAATGTTCACCATGTTCACCATCTTGGTTCCTATGTTAACATGCTAACATTTGCTAATTAGCACTAAACACAAACTGCAGCTGAAATTGATGTATGGGAATGTCATTATTTTTGCAGGTGTTTGGTTATAAACCAAGGTATAAACAGATTAAAATTTTGGCCTGATGATGTTACTAGATGAAAAATTAAGAGATCACCAAATATATTACAATTCATGCTTTGGGCGCAATGGAGTTCTGTAGAAGATGTCATGGCAATCCATCCAGTAGTTGTTGAGATATTTTAGTCTGGACTGATATACCAAGAACACTACCCCTAGAGCTGCTAGTGTGGCTAAAAACATAAACAACTTAAAAATTGAAAACCTAGTGCTATAATCTAACTCTAAATATAATTAATAGTGCCTGGTAATATGCTTCATATAGTTAGTGCACATCATGTGCAACACTATAGGCAATGATTTATTGTAATTATTGATATATAATATATTCAAAATAACTATACAATCTATTGTATTTTATACAGTTACATACACTGTAATATACAGAAATATACAGGTAAATAGTATATAGGTGTATATATAAGTAGATACAGTTATGTTATAATGCAGGAATGTGAGGTATCATAATACTGCAGATATCATGGTTGAGCAATAAGGCTTGCCTGATTTCCCGGGGCAAGCAAAATGCCCTGTCAGGCTAGTAAATCTAGAAACTCACTTGTTGCATGTAAGTGTGTTAAAAATGTGGTAAAAATTGTAAAAAAAAAAAATCAAAAAAAAAATTGATCATTGTATAATAAATGATGTTATTGTTCTCTGGCACACATCATAGCCCCCTCCCCTTGCATGCATCAGAGAATATTGGCGTGCACTGTTGGCCAATCAAGAATTGAGAGGGCTAGCAGTGTGATGTGTGAAACAAACATCCCTCAGGATTATGTGAGCACTGTCAAATAGAGGAATCGGTGGAGCATATAATTTTTTACTGCCATAAATACTCTTGAGAACAAAAAACATTAAAGAGGGAAATCAGGAGGCCTGGAGTTGAAGAAATGAGTCTAAAAAATGTATTTGCCATCGGGTTAGGGAGTCTGTTCCATTATTTGAAAGAAACTGGGCTTATCAAAAGAATTCAATGTTCAGTGAAATATAGGGGATTTCAATACACAAGAACGTTTGTTGCTTTGCATCTATGACACTCTGTGTCCTTGTTCTTTTTCATTTACTTAAATAAAGATTAAACATGACAATTAACTTTAATCTTTGTTGTTATTTGATAACCGCTAATAAATAAAAAACATTAACACTGAACCCCAGACATTGGTTGAGCTTATTAATAAACAAAAAATCACAATTGAGGATATGGTTTTAAAAGTGCAAGTAGGCAGTTAACATTATTGAATGAAAAGACACATACATGGTTCAATAAATCTTCACAAAACTGTTATGATCATCTACATTCTGTATGTCTGAATGGTGTAAATGTTTCATGTCTTTTATTCACCACTGACCAAGCAGAGAACATGACTGCAAAACTTCGCCTTGCAGGAGAAAACAGTCAAGCTACATTAGCAGAAACTGTGGCTGGTAGCTTACAGACGTCCACATTGAGAAATAGTGAATTCATTCACTGTTGCGTGTTTCACTGAAATATACAACTTGGGATATTGCATGATAAAAAACAGCCCTTGTATTAGAGTTAACATAGCATGTGAATAAAGCAGATTAGAACAATGTCCTGAGGATGGACACGAGAAATCATCTCACCAGGGGTAATAGCAACAAGCTTTGTAATCTTAGACTTACTGAGCTGAACTGTGAATATGAACATCTCTAAAGTTTAAACAGACTATTGTTTTTGACTATCAGCTTGAAAATGTAATAGTAATAGAGTTGTCCCTGTCCACAGTTGTCCCTGTCCCCGTCACTGCTGTATGGAAGCCCATAGGGGACTTTAATAAAATCATAATGTAAACTGAAAATGTAATTCAACAATAGCATTATAATTTTCCACTTATGTACATGTTATTTGAGTAAAAATTAAAAGGAAAATGCAATAATCCAATTTGTATTTTCATTTTTACACTCTCCTATGGCTGTTCTATGACCATATTAAAATGAAAATGGAAAAGCTGTTTGACATTTCATTTTAAAAGTTGTAGCCCGCTGTACAGTGGACAATATTCAAATGTTAATACACATTTGAAAATTAAAATACAATATAAACAATGTAACATGATTTTCCATTTATGCAAGCAATATTCAATTGCTTGCATAATTAAAAATTAAAAAGCAAATTTCTAGCAACATGAAAATGAAAATGAAAATGGCATTTGACATTTTATTCAGTCATAGAACGCCCATACCAGTACGTGAAAATTTTCAAGTTTACATTATCATTTTAATAAAGTTCCCTATGGGCTTCCATACTGCTGTTTTGAAGGTTGGATGGCATGCCTATTCTCTTTAAGGATTTTTCCATCTCTCACCTCAGAGAGAAGCAGATGGAAGCATTCAGCGGGTGGTCCTGAATTACAGTAATTAAAAAAACACAGACAGCCCTGCAAAGCCAGCCCAAAATTAGAACAGGGCAGTGCCCAGACAGAGAGAGAGTCAGACAGAGAGAGATCAGATGTTGAACACCCTTTATCAATTATTTTCAGTCTCTTTTCTTTCTTTTTCTCTCTGGGGTCAGGCAGGGGTTAGCCTCATTGAAAAGGTGTTTAATTTTTTTCCTCTTCAAACAGTGGAAATTTGGCTGCTGCTGATAAGATTCTCTGTGGCATTAACCAAGCTCATCTGAGGCCTTCACACCATTTTTGGTGACCAATAATTGAGACGGATGGTGACTGGAGGACCTGATAGAGAGTCTGGACATCTTGTACACATTGTCCTCAACAAGATCAGTATGCACATATCACACACACCTGCAACAAACAAGGACAATGGCGCCTTAGTGATGTCAGTGCCATTAATTAACTCTGTTTGTTGTTTTCTTTTTGCAAATATTCTCTTGTGAGGCCTCGCATTTACCGGTGCTGTATGAAATTTAACTTTATTTATTCCCTGTATTTATCATGCTTATTATTCCTCTCACACTACACACTCATATAAAGGAACACAAACACCGCACACACTCACACGTGCTCAGATCAGCTTGAGTCTTGTCCAGACAAGGTCACTGTCGTTGACGCAGGAATGTCTGAAGAGTCGGTGTTAGATGTCCTTAAAGGAGTGCAAACCACAAGGCCACAATAACAGCTCAATCAGAGCTGCCTGCCACCCGGTCCTCTTTGTCAAAGCAACATTAAAGTTGTATTGAGTTGTTTAGGGAGGGTGAGCTCATGTGCCAGCCAGGCCCAGCTGATTGCTACATGAAGTAGGTGCACAAAGCTCTTGGTTCACTCATTTACTGTTTCTCAGTGATATGGATACTGCTCGGACTTTCAAGATTCTAATTTTGGAGAGGAATTATGTATTCATGACTCTAAACATAGCTTTCATCGAGCAGCTTTGATATAACATTGGGTTGTTTTTTTAGATTTAAAAACCCCATAATCATCAAGGGTATTTGTGCGGCAAACTAGTTGAAAAAGGAAAACCCTGTGTATCTTATCTTATAAGAGCTCCAAACAAACCAGTCTGTACTGTATACTCAGGGATAAAAGCGAGCTCCACAGCAGGGGGATTCGTAAATCCACTGAAACAGTACAAGGTATTGGCAAATCATTGTGTCGAAAAGGAGTTGCTGCTTGGGGCTGTAGGGAGACAGAAAAAAAAATAATAGGCAGGCATGACGGCAGATAAACATTTGTTGCACTTCAAAGCCTAGAAGAGAGAAGGACATCAGAGGAGTCGATTCTTTCAGGCAGTGTGGAGAAATACGCAGGGATCAACTAGATTAAAGGAGGCTCCAAAGTGAGCCATTGATTGTTTCATTTTGCTGGATTACTATCATCTGCAGTGATGGAGGCTAATCTCTAATTTGTCTAATAACAAATCAACAAAAAAGTGTTAAAGCAGTGTTCAGCTAAATGACGCTCATGTACCCTCAGTCTTTCTTTCTAAACACAGAACGCTTTCAGACTGAGCATGGACAGAGAGGGGAAAAAAAAGAAAGAGGAAAGAAAATATATTAGAATTGCACCATGTAGAGACAGATTTCTTTTTTGCTAGCATATGGGTGCACAATTGGGTCAGGAGATAAGCAAGCCCCTGTGGACCGTGGACAGATGCAATCCATCTCTGGCTGTGTTGATGTCCTCCCCCATCTTGTCTCTCTCACTGGCATGCAGCGATCAGACTATGACCTGTGGAGAAACAGCCATGCCTTTAGGATGCAGATGAGCGGAGAGGAGGATGCGTTCCTGACATCTGTTATCATTAGCTGTCGTTAGGAGCCTGGCGAATATTGTTTTCATGAGAGGATGAGGCAGGGGTGAAAGAAAGCACTTGCTGGTTCAGTGAGGTGCATTGGAAAACCATTATTTTTTAGTGTTAAAGGTCATATGCTTCATTTCCACTGCTGATCATTTCCACTACTGATCTATAATTTTAGTTGCATATTAATGCATTAGCCTGTCATTATTTCTAATAGACTTTTGTGGTTTAATCAATAAAGCACAGATAATCAATATAGACGACCTTGTGAAGCAATAGAAGCATGAGTGCGTTTACATGCTTGTGGGTGTATGCATCTGCGCTTTTGTGTGCGCGTGTTAATGTGTGAATGTATCACATAAAAAATATGACTACGCTGTAAACTTTGTGCAGGTCAGCGATTCAACTGTAATGATGAGCCAGGTGTCTGTCCTTTGGCCAGCTGCCTGGAAATGGCATTAGATTAGACTGTCAGGCAGGGTGGAAGGTGGAGGGGTGTGAGTGGGGAAATACTGTGCTATGTTGAACAGACGTGGCAGGATTTTCATGAAACGCATCAGTCATGTCATTGGCATATGGCTCTGACCTAGTAGCAAAATCATTTCAGGATGAGAGCTGCATTATGACAAATGTCAATATGAAATATAGGAGGGAGCGTCATTTATCTATTATCCACTAACCAGCCTCTAAAGGGCTCTAAAGGGCAAAGTGCAGTTCTTCATTCTACATGTATGTGTGCCAACAGAGAAACCATTACAACACATTGGACTATGGCATCTTAAAGGATAGCTTCAAAATTTTTCAGGTGTGTCTTAGAACAATTTTCAGGAGCCCAAATGAACACTGAAAGAGTTTTTTTCTCGCTGTAATCATTCCTCCTGCTCATTCTGACCATTTGAATATCCTTTACTAAAATGCTTACAATATAAGTGATGAGGGGCAAAAAGTAAGTAAGTATTTTAAAATGTATTTAAAAGTTTATAAAGCTAATATGAAACTTCAGCTGTTCAAATCAGTACACATTAGTGCCAAAGTCCCTCTTTTTGTTACTATACTTCCACCGCCAGAGAAACACTGTCGGGGGAAACACAAAGAGGGAATTTTATACTAAAAAACACTAACTTTGGAAGATATCCACTTGATTTGATGAACTCAGACAGCTGAAGCATCATATTATCTTCAGATGAAATTTTATATACATTTTCCCACAGAACGAGGACTGTGGATTTTGTTCCCCATCACTTACATTGAAAGCACATTTAGAAGGGATCTTTCTAATGGTCAGTGTGAACAGGAAGAATGATTACAAGCAAGCAAAACCTCTTTTGTTGCAAATTGTTTTAGCTGAATAGTTTAAGAAGTAAAAATATCCAATATTTTACAAGAAAACTGCAACGATTAGAGACATTTTTTTTAAAAAAAGAAACATGTATGAATTTTTTTTTTCTAATTTCCTATCCTGTTCATCATCAACCCATCACATTTATCTTCCAGTTTCTTGGGGGATCCTGACCATCTAGTTAGCAGACTACTTTATAGACTATACTAATAATATAACAGCATTATAATATTTGTATATATTATTATGACAGCGTTACTAGAGGAGATGTGATAATCCTTTGACCTTGTGAATATGAGCCAGTGACATAAATTAGATGAGGGAATATACCTCTATTCTACACTTTAATAATATATCTGCTTATATCGGCAGCAACTGGACTTATTAGTGAATCTGTGTGGTGATTTGATGTGAGCTCATGAGACAGATCAGCACCCATCATCTGGATTAAAACATATAAGGTCTTTACACCCATCCAGGACAGCCACCTAATGCTTAGCAAATAATTCCCCAATCAGCACAATAACATGCACGCTATATAGTCACACACATACACACATACAGAGAAAGGTCCCAGAGAAAAACATCTGTCACTTCAGTAGTCTGCTTATCTGGCCCTGCCATGTCAGTGCTCTCCCATGTGGGCACAAAGGCAGCAGAGGTGTTTTATGTTCTGCAGATGAGTTTGCTGCTAGCCACATTGCCTTAGCCTCAACGCTTTTCAAACACTGAGAGAGCCGGGAGCGGTGATAACCACGTTCTTCTTCTGCCTTTCTGTAAAACACAGACAAAAGACATGCCATTGGAGGTAATTAATGGTTTGTGTGATACACTCACACAACCACACACAAACAAGATTTGGCTTGATTGGTCTGACCACCTCCACACAGAGACACTCCCTCCCACACTTTCCCCTCCCGCCCCCACACCTTCCAAAACGAACCCCTTGAAGCCACCCAGCCACCTCCTTTCCCTCCTCCCCCCCCCTCCTTTCTCCCTCTCACACTCTGTGGTCTGAGCTGCATGCTCACTGTCCCGAAACATGATGAACCGTTCACCCCTATGGGAATTTCTCCTCCCAGCTAGCTAGCGTCAGCTACATCTGTGTCTGTCAGCCAGAGTAGATGCAACGGCAGCAGCAGTGGCAGTAGCAGTGACTTGGCTCAGGCGTCAGGCAGCCTCTCAGTGACATTCTGCTTCAACTTGACTGAGAGGCAGCACAGTTCAGCCGTCTCAGCTCAGACTGGGAGGAAAAGTTCTCTCCTGTCTTCTTTCTTTGGCTCATGAGCTGATTCTTCTCATTTATAAATGACTGAAGAAGGATGCCGTGCAACTTGAGGATACTTTTCTCATCTGGACACACCATTGCTGTTTTAGATGGCTGAGGGTAACGTGATGCTGTACTCTGCGCCTCTTGAGCAGGGATGACCGAAGCCTCCTGGTGTCCACCCTCCTCCTGTTCTTCGTCCTCTTTCTCCTCTGCCTTCTCCTTTGCCTCTGTGCTCACACTTTTTCCTCCGGACCCCTCTGGCATGCAAGGGTCAAGTCAGCAGGATTTCTCATCCACCTCAATCCTCTCTCCAACTGTGTTATGATCCTGTTCCTCAGTGCCACACTTGACCTGAAGGCTTCCCAGGCAAAACAAAGGGATTAACTATGAACTTTGCTCTCACCAGGAGACACAGTCTGCCCTTAAACAGAAGACTGTGAGATCTGATGAAAGTGAGCTGTGAGTATGTATGTCTTTTTTTTTTTTTAAAACATCGGTGGCTTGTTTCACAGTCTCTAGAGAATCATAAGTCATTGAATATGCACTTTCAGTATTTATGTACAAAGGCATGACCTGAATTTGAGGGGAAATAGCATCATGTGTGCACAAGTGCATGTCTGAGAGGTCTCAGCATGTATTTTTAATGTTGCCTTTTACCTTAATGAAAGCAACAGAGGCTGTGCTCCCGGAAAGATACGTGTGCATCTGTTCTTTTTGGAAGACTTGCTGTATAGAAAAGTGCCATCCATCAGTTGCACATGTAACAGTTTGGTCACATATCAGGTACATTTTAAAGCTCATTTATTATTGCTGAATAACTTGAAGAAATGTGCATTTCCTTTGGCTGTAAGTCAGTAAACCACTTGCCTCTTCAAATGCTCGCATATCTATTTTTGACTCTGTTCTATGTCTCACGTAAGTCTTAATCTCAGATTCACATCTGCCTTGATTACATTCATCCATCTTCCACATTTTTCTGCGACCACTCCTTACCTGTCACTAGTAGACACAATTTTATTCTACAATCATATTTTCTCCACAGCCTGTCTCCCTTCTACTCTTTCTATCTCCTTTTAGAATTGTATTTAAAATGTGTGATAATAGCAATAGATAATAGCATTCTTGTTTCTACTGCACTGTGCTAAAATTCACCAACATACACACACACACACACACACACACACACACACACACACACACACACACACACACCAAAACTATATTTTTCTTCAAAGGCTGAAGTGGAAGGCTCTCACCCCCCCCCCCCCCTTCGATTAAGTGGAAATGACAAAACAGGGAAGGATTAAGCAGCGAAGCGTGATTTTAACGAGTCCATCCAGTCCCCACAGATCTTTTGTGGTGTTGCAACAAACGCATAAAGGTGCAGATGCACTTAAAAATCCTGGAAGTTGTTGCCACAGAACAGTAATGGTTTGGTGGGTTTGGAAAAAGTCGTGACTAGATTGTAGACCAATTTACCACAAGACCCTTTTGTACAGCAACATTAAATTGCATTCTTTCATGAGACCTGGGCTCATTTTCTTCTAATTTCATACATACGGTCAGGGAAGGCAGATGTTGAGCATTGGGGAGGAAAAGAGAATAACTTGAATACACAGATATGTGCATTCTTTTGTGTTCCCTCAACCATGCATGTATGCTTAACTTATACCATTTGTTGAAAATTAATATTCGAACAGTAATGAGGCTATTCAAACTAATATCTCTGTTTTTGTACACAAATGTAACAGGATAGAAAATAATGGGCTTGTTATGTGCTGGGATCAGACAACCTAGAGGCACAAACACAGACAGACACAGGCTGGTATTTAGAAACCTCTTCACACGAGAACACAAATGAGCCAAACCAGATCATTATCTGAAAATGGGGCATTAATGAAATGTTCCTATAAAGTGGAGCTCCTAGAGGCATTAAATATTATCATTTTATTCCCTTTAGCAGTTGCCAAAACCATTGTGGTGTCCATTAGGAGATCATAACATTCCTCTAATTCTCATATTCATAATTTCTCATCAAAGCAGAGATGGAATTTAAGTTTGTTCTGTTTTAAATCAAAGTGAAGAAAACGTCAGGCAGTGAATAAACAAAAAAAGGAGACATAAGACAGTGTTTCCCCTAGGTTGAGTGGTTTCACATTTCTCTATTTCTCTGTTCGTCAGGTAAGGCTAGCCCATTGTTGCTAACTTCGGGGCTAACCCCCTTCACTTTTCCAGCGGTTGGGGAAATAACAGATGTGACTTTTCTTGGTCTTGACAAGCTGCAGCATTTATTAACTGACACACTGTAGTCTGTACTGTACATTTACTATCAGATTGACAACTTTCTGCTAACCTTTACCTCTTCTCCGCTTGCATTCACCATTCACCGTCACTTTTCTGACGCTCGCACTCTTGCTTAACCGCTCACTTGCTTACGCACTGCCCTATTCCTTAAAAGGAGTTACGCTACCTCGAGTTTCCCAGGCAATGACACAGACGTTGACTCACGTTTCGGAACAGCGCTGCTCAGAGGCTCCCAAACGATGATTTCCGAATGAATGGATATTTGGCCTTATTTTTGGCATTTAAAAAAATATTTTTCGGCCTGGCGGGGGTTCTCGTTGGCCTGGTGGCCTGCCAGGCCTGTACTATTATAGGGGAAACACTGTAAAAGAATACACATTCTTAAGTTGTTATATCTATACTTAACTCTGTCCTAATACATTCCTTCTTGATTGATATGATTGTATTCCAACCTTGGCTACCAACATAGACATACTGATGAATATTTCATATTGCATGTTTTGAAACTGCTCTAAAACGTCTCCTACATAGGAACATTTTTAATCTGCTTTCTTTCATCTGCACTGACCAATAGGCTATGCAGAATGATTCAAGCATTTCTTAGGTGCTCTTCCTGAAGACCACATACTGTGTGCAGAAATCTTAACCATGGGTCAGTGGGCTGACTACAGGATGCACAAACCATTGTGCCAAAGACCTCTGGGCTGATTTGCGCATCATACACACTCCCCACGCAGACACACATGGTGTCCTTTGCCTCCTTTGCTTTGACTCGCCTTTCTTTTTCTCTCCCCTTCTTCTTCTGTTGGTCTCTCATCTTCTGTCCTTTCTTTCACAAATGCCACATACACGCTTTGCGTTCTCTTGTTTCTGCTGTGCAGCACAGTTGTGCTGCAACCAAAGGTTATGTATGACTGGGAGGGCGAGTGGGGGCCAGTGCATGGAGCTACAGCACAGAGCACTGATGGCCAGGTGCCAGAGGACCTGCAGGAATCCACCCCTCAACATGTCCGCCTCTGCACTCAGTACAGAGGTTCAGGACGGATTTGAGCTACCTAGTCTGTCCTCTCTTACACATTGGGCACTGTTAATCACTGGATCAATGGCCATTAATTATGCATTCAGAGCTAACATATTTCACGAGGCAGTCTGATACGCTAAGGATGTATATGTGATTTGGTTTTCTTGGCAGAGTTAGAGCAAGACTTCTTTGCACCACTGTTTGGCACTGATTCATGTTAATGACCTCTGGGTATAATCTCATACACTGAATCACCAAGTCACAAATACAGGAATTATTCTGCCAAAAGATCTGCAGCAGTGTCTTTGTTTTTCAAGCCTTCCCTTTTTTTCCTGACCAGACAGTCATGAAGCTCTTCCTCCCTGTGCGTCACATTTGATACCAAACTGCATCCATAAAAAGTCCAAAAAACAGGCCACAACAGACTATATTCACTATTTATAGTATCCATATTTACCCCACACTCTGAGTTCTGAGTGTACCATTAAAGGACTTCCTGCTTCGATTTAGAAGCTATTAGCGGGCTTGACTTGTTCTACCTCTTGGGGTCAAGAGGTAGAACAAGACTATTCTTTATGTGTGTGTGTGTGTGTGTGTGTGTGTGTGTGTGTGTTTGTGTAGGCTTAGCATCACAACAGTCATTGGTCAGTCAGGAATATGAATATCCTTGTTTCCTGAATGTAGTACCTGTCATTAATTTATTCTTTCTGTGGCATCATAATCAGTGATGGCTCAGCCTGTCCACTTTTTGTAAAGACTCTATCATATGACCTGATGTATTGGCTACATTATTCTACACTAGCTTCAAGGAAAGTGTGTCTGCAGCATAAAATAAGTCATAGAAGACAACAAAATAGAAGGGAATACACTAGAAAATAGTATAAAGGCTTTGACGTAGCAAGAACATTCTTGCTCTCTGAGACTTAGAGTCTACAGCCATTCTGTGAAGCTGACACTGTGGTGCTTTGAACTAAATGCTAACATCAGCATGCTAATCTACTCACAATGACAATGCTAACACCCTGATGTTTAGCAGGTATAATGTTGTACCATTTTCACCATCTTATGTTAGCATGCTAACATTTGCTAATTACTGTAACACTAAACACAGTGCACAATACAGCTGAGCAGATGGAAATGTAATTTGGTCATAAACCAAAATATCGCACACATTAGAATATTGACCTGATGATAGCACAGGATGAAAAGTTAGGGGATAACCAAAGTCATTACATTTCATCCTAAGGGGGGCATGGATTTGTGGTGATCCATTCCAATAGTTTTTGAGACATTTCACTAAAAAACACAAATGTCATACTGCTGGTGGTGTTAAAAAAAATCTGGGAAATCTTAAGGTGCTATTTTACCTCATTACAAGAATTCTGCAGACTGATTCATGGCACCATCTACAATAAACAGTCTAATGATGTGGGGATTTGAGTGATGTGATATGAAATGCCATTCTATAATAAGATGAGGGACAATCCAAGCTGCTCCTGCAGGAGGACCCCCACAGTGACTGGAATGTTATTTGTGTGGGCCTCAGGTTGCCGCTGGCACTCCTGCTTATCTGGCACTGTCGAAAGAATGCCAATGCACAAGGAAGTTATTTCTCAAGTACGGGGTAGTGATTGCGTCCAAAGCATTGCATTGTAGCCAAGAACTGTGATACATTTCCCAAACGAGGTGCTCTCCAGGTGAGAGGGCAGTTAAGAGAGACCGTGTGAAAGAAAGAGGCAGAATCCACCAATTTTCTTTTGGGTGTAGAAATGTGTTTTGAGGAAGTGGGAAACATGCACATGTGTGGCAGCACGTCCACACCCATTTGCCAGCTCTGGCTGATGGCCTTAAGCTTCAATTGCTGCTACCCACATGGAGGATTTTCTCTGTGGAGGTGATCTGCCCCTGAATTCACTGTTGCTCCGAAGTGATAGCATCAGAGAGTCTGTGCCTCCCTGATGGTGGATTTATGCCACTGCTGTCATACCAGCCATTTTCAATAGTAAGTAATAATACTGGAGAATTGGAAAAATAGAATTTTAGAGCTTGGAAGGTCATACGCAGGACAGAGATTATGGGTTGTCATGGTACTCAAAGCAGAGCAAGTGGCATGGCTGACAATACATGCCATATAGTGCCCTGCTGGCTGAGGTATTTTCTGAGTGTCCTCTCTGAAACCTGGAAGAAGGGAGTGAGAACATATTATCTCAACTGGAAAAGTATGACACAGAGATTAGCCTTATGCCCAAATATTGTATAGCCTGAGTGGGTAAAAGGCTGCTTTACTCTCAGTTTTGATTGAACTCTGGCATATGGGTAGATAGAACACTGAACATAATTGTTTGCATATGCCAACCTTCAAGGCAAGAGCAAAACCAAATGGCACTACAATGCATTTGATGATCATGAAAAGCAAGTCATAGACTTTTCCATTTAGAACACACAAAACCAGGATGGCATGGGTAGACCCTCACCCACTATTGATTGTAGCGCTAAATACCTACTTGTAACCTGTGGGTTAGTGGACCCAGTGTACTGTGAGCCTCCATATGCAGAGGGCCTGTGCTGCCCTCCACTGGTGCAGGGGGTGCTTACGTGTGAATCTAAGTTTATTATTACAGGAGACTCTATCCACAGCAATAAACATGGATGTGATTTAATTGTTCATAGCAAAACTGTGGTGCTTGAGCACTGAGCGATAATAATAGAAAAAGGAACTTTGAATCAGGATCTGCTTATATTCTAGGGGGCTTTCTTATGCAGGATCTTCCTGTCATACAGGTGTCATACTATCACACTGATGGGGTTTACATGAAATTCTGTGATTGTGCATTGGAAAACACAAAAAGTTAGAACTCCAGAATACGATAGTGTTTGAATGGCTCCATAGAGTAACGTGCTTCAGAGAAGGGAGTATATTGCAGAATTAGGGAACTGCAGATGCTCTCCACACAGCAAATGTTTGCTTATTTGATTATTTCAGTGTCATCCCTCTTAAAAATGAATCATACACTGCAGAAATAGGAATTTGACTCATGGCTGGCAAATTAGCTGGCAGTGAGTTTGAAATGTAGGCAGATATTTGTAAGTTTCATCAACCTCAAAGCTGGACACAGATTGCAGCTGTCATTCTTTATACTTTCTACAAATTTCATGGCTGAATTTACAGTTTGGCTCCATGAGAGTGCACCAGAGTTGGTTTCCACTAACACTGTACAGGGCTTATATCCAGACGTCATCTTGGTTTCTTCTAACGGTATTTCTGCATACAATTTGTGAATTATCTTGTCACATTTGATTTATACTGATAAAGAGAACAGACATTTTGCTAGTCTGCCATTACTATTTCATTTTATTAGCACTTGTGATTGCTATTATATAGCCGGTTTGTGATCAAGAGGTTGAAATGTTCACACAGGTTATGCTTGGCTAAGGAGAATGTATTTCAATAATTGGTTGGATGCATATTATATTATATAGTGACCATAATAACCTGTCATGGATTCTCATTTGATTTATCTATCCTCCAGGTAATTCTTTTCCTGCCAACAATCCAAAAACATGCAGGTCAGATGACCTGGAAATTTCTAGGTGTAGATAGTGTGGGCTGGTATAAACTGTATAAGTGTAAATGTGACTGTGAATACATTTTTCTGTCTGTTAACTCTGCCAAAACTGTCAACTCTATTTTCAAGCTTATGTATGGATCCTATAAGTGTGTACAGAAAATGGATGTATCAGTCCTCTCAGTGTTCCTAAACAGATAGATTAATCAAAGCACATACATTTCAAATAATGCTGCATTAACACACTTGTGACATTTTTAATAGTTGGATTTAGAATAAAGGCCATTTGATACATTTAATACTGCAACAATGTCGTTAAAACAAAAGACAAGGTGTCAAGTACTTATCAACAATCACAGTTTACGCACATATTTTTTAAGACAAGAACACCAAATGCTTTAAAGCTGCTAAGCAAATATAACATGCTGTTGGGGCTGTGTAAACCCATGTACAGTAGGTAGAAGCGGATAGTTCAAACAAGGACCAAAATAACAGTCAACACCATTTTTTGACATATTTTCAAGATTGTCTTACTGAACTATACACTGAGTTTATGCACTATTACTATGACTGGACAGACATAGAGCAAGGAATAAAATTATGCAATGACCTGAATTTTTGAAATGTGCCACAGATGTTTGCAAAGATTGCCTAAAATGCTCCATATGGGTATACTCACACAAGCTTGATATAATTGTGTGAACTGCGTGAGGACATTTGCTTTTTTTTCATTGATGCAACTGACAACTTTCTATGTTTTTCACTAAAGTGAACTGAGTGCTGTTGTCTGTGAGGGTTAAATGACACATTGATGTTTTACATTCCTAGGTGACTTGAAAATTTTATGTAAATTATTAATCATATTAAGCTTGTATATTATCACTCAACATGAGTGTCAAGCAAAGTGTGAATTTTTGATGCTGAACATTTTGAAATGGCGCCATCTCGTGGCTGATGAATGGAACTTTTTTGCAGAGATAAATAATTTGACCTTTTCTTTCTTTTCTTTTCAGGAGATTTTCCTGAAAATGAAAAATACAAACATTCTTGTCATGGTGGGATGCCAGTAAACTCAAGACCATGGAAGGAGAAATCACACTAAACTCCACTGTAAATACCAGTACAATGGACATAAATCTGGTCACCCACAGTCTCTGGGAGGTCATCACCATTGCGACTGTGTCAGCTATAGTCAGCCTCATCACCATTGTGGGGAATGTTCTGGTAATGCTCTCCTTCAAAGTAAACAGCCAATTGAAGACAGTGAACAATTACTACCTGCTGAGTCTGGCAGCTGCAGACCTCATCATTGGTGTTTTCTCCATGAATCTGTATACCTCTTATATACTGATGGGCTACTGGGCCTTAGGAAACCTTGCCTGTGATCTTTGGTTGGCGGTGGACTATGTAGCTAGTAATGCCTCCGTCATGAACCTGTTGGTGATCAGTTTTGACAGATATTTCTCCATCACCAGGCCTCTAACCTACAGGGCCAAACGAACTCCCAAACGAGCTGGGATCATGATAGGTTTGGCATGGCTGGTGTCTCTTATTCTGTGGGCACCACCTATCCTCTGCTGGCAATACTTTATAGGAAAAAGAACTGTTCCTGAGAGACAATGCCAGATTCAGTTTTTCTCTGAACCTGTGATAACCTTTGGGACTGCGATCGCAGCCTTTTATATCCCTGTGTCAGTCATGACAATCTTATATTGTCGAATCTACAAGGAGACAGAAAAGAGGACCAAAGATTTGGCGGAGCTTCAAGGGATTAACTATGCCACGGACACAGGGGTCATCCAGCCTCAGAAGACCATTATCAGATCCTGTTTTAACTGTAAACTAAGGTCAACTTCACATGACAGGAATCAAGCCTCTTGGTCATCCTCAAGCAGGAGCAATGCTGTCAAGTCAGCAGCCACCACCAATGATGAGTGGTCCAAAGCTGGTCAGCTGACCACCTTCAACAGTTACGCCTCCTCAGAGGACGAGGACAAGCCCGTGTCTCCGGGGGCCTTCCAGCCCTCCTTCAGGAATCAGGTTTGTGAGACCAGCAAGAGTGGAGTAGGAAGCGAGAGTGAGCAACTCAGCAGCTACGAAGATGACAGTTTCTTTCAGACACCACCCAAAAGCAATTCTCAGAAGAGCAGTAAGTGTGTGTCCTACAAGTTCAAGCCTGTGGCCAAAGACGCTCATGTGGAGCACCAGGGCAAAAACGGAGACACCAAAATGGCGTCCTCGACATTCTCCTCGGCCGAGTCCATGAGTGTCCCATCCACCTCCTCAACGTCTAAGCCCATAGACGTCACGCTGAAGAACCAGATCACCAAGAGGAAGAGGATGGTGCTGATCAAGGAGAGGAAGGCAGCTCAGACACTCAGTGCTATCTTGCTAGCCTTCATCCTGACATGGACACCTTATAACATCATGGTACTTATTTCCACCTTCTGTTCAGACTGCATTCCCCTTTCACTCTGGCACCTGGGCTACTGGCTGTGCTACGTCAACAGCACCGTCAATCCCATGTGCTACGCCCTTTGCAACAAGACTTTTCAAAAGACCTTCCGCATGCTCTTGCTTTGCCAGTGGAAGAAGAAAAGGATTGAGGAGAAACTATACTGGTATGGACAAAACCCAATGGTCAACTCCAAACTTACATGAACTTTTTTTTTTTAAGATGGTGTACGATGATGGCTGTAAATGTTTGTAATGATAATCTTGGCTTTCTGAACTTGAATTCTACATAATAGGTGATATTAAAAGTAATCAGCTGGTACAATTTAAATAGTGTGCTCATGAATCAGTAGGTCTGCTATATTGTTTGTTAATGACTGCTCAAACTACAGAAATGGAGGAGCATCAAAGTCCCAATATAATCAGTGACACTGTATATAGATTCTAAAACATTAGAAATGCAAGCATTTTCCCCAAAGTTGATGCTCTCATGTACAAAATACCATAGATTAACATACAGATTATTTCATATTGTACTGTGTTTGTATTTAAGATGCACATTTTGATATCTGGAGACCATGATAAATTTGTTCCAATCTAATAATTTACACTGTATATTGGTTTAAAAGTGTGACAACTTGCCAGTGTCCTTCCCAAGTTGATGCTCTTACACACAAATTGTCACAACATTTGCAGATATGTTTTATTCTGATTATTGTGTTTGTATTGAGGATGCACATTTTGGAACTGCTATTTTATTTTAAAGGGCTAATACAGTAAGTGTCGTCCTGATGTCAGAATCTGCTTGCTAAGTCAAGATTGTAACTTGATGATAATCGAAGCCTTTTCACATGTGCCATTGCCATTTGTCAGATTAACAGACATAAATTCAGCTTATCACATTATTTTTTTCCTGCCATTTCTGTGCTGCTAAATGCAATTGAAAATAAAAAGTAATGCTACTGTTAATTATATTACAGGCATTGATGAATCACCCGGAATAAAACCTACTGGTTAAAGGTTCAAATACAGACTGAAAAACATGGTAGTCATTTTACTCAAACTACATGATAAACTTGCTAAACAATGTCTGTGTTTACAAGGGGAATGGCTTGGATGACTTAAGAGCACACATTGTCTATTATAATCTGTTTATTAATCTTCATCCTCAGGACATTCTCTTTTTCTTCGAGCATTAAAATACAGTATTTGTTTTTTTCTGAATTGCTGTAGCTAAATCAGTATGCCATCATATCTTCACTGTATTTCTGGCAAACTTGTAATGTACTGTGGCAAAGCAAAAATACTGTTTGTTTGTGAAATGTTTGTTTTGAAATTCTGTAAGCATTGGATGGGAGATATTTTCCATGTGTCATAAGCTATAATGTCATGAAACACTTTGTAACTGTGATAAAACTGAAATCTGCACTTGCAATTTGGGAAATGAAAGAGACCCTTTGCTTCAAGTATATTGATTGAAACAAAGCTAGAGCTAAAAAGTACTGGATTTTTATACTGTGTTTCAAGGTCGTGATTTTTTTGTTTGTTATCTTCAGTATTTTGTGATCATGTCCATGCATTTCTGAATAAAATGTGGTGAATTGAATGTCAAGCATAATGGCTATTAGGAGTAAATCACTGATCCTGAAAAAATGCTGTCCTCATAGCTCATCCTTCTTGCAGTCTCCAGTGGGAATCAGTTTAACTGTGTCTGAAGGTCTAACCATCATCCATGCATACTTGCACAGTCGCTCCTTGTTGCAGTCCTTTTGCCAGTAGATGACATTCCTGCGATTCAGATTGGCACCAGCACAGGCGTCATACCACCAGCCACCTCCTGCCACCCCCTGGAACTCAAGCTTGGCGCAATTCTGGAAGTAGTTGTCATTGTCTCTATCTTTAGTGGTGAATTTTTGGTTGTCATGTAGGTAGTTCTCTGTGTCCAGGGTCAAGGCATCCACGGCGGTGCCCTGGAATAATCCCAGCCTCAGCCTGTATGCTGATGCTTCATCCTCCACCAGAAAAGGGTCATACTCCCCCATCTTGGTGATGGCGTCTCTGTCTACTAGTTTTACTCCCAGTTTGTAGCGGCCAGGCCCACGGGTGAGCTGATGAAGGTATTCGTTCCCAAGCCAGTGATCACCAGTGACACCCCCAAAGCCATGCTTGTACTCAGCCCAGGTACGGTCAAAATTCACACTGCTGTTGACGGTGATATGCTGCACAATGGTCCATCCACCCTCCTGCATGGCACAGTAGGCCACAATAGGGGAGTCACCTGGTTGAATCAGGTACACACCGTCTCTGGCCTGGCCTGAAGAGGTCATCAGCATTTCATGACAGTCTCTGGGAAGCACTGTTGGGCAAATTAACATATCAGTCATAACTGTGAATTAGTGAAAGGTAATTACACTCATTTATTCAACCTGTCAATCCTGATAAAACAACACAAAAAAATCCTATCCATTTGATGACACTACAGTGAGGTTTCACACCTCTAAGCAGATACTTTGATAATACAAACTAAAATGGAAAACACAAATAAGTACAATGAGACCATTTTACCTGTTTTTTGTTGTTGTTGAAATAATGACATACAGTATGTTAAAAGGCCACTGATTTTACATGTCAAAGTCAAAGTGTACTTATCATGAGTAGTAAAGCTCTTGTATGTAAACATTTGTATAATGTCTTATGTGGCTCCGGAGTATCATTGTTAAGTCTGGAAAAATAACCCAGATGATGTCATACTGATGTCATCAGGGTTATTTACACACAAATTTATAGCAGAAAGTCGGCTTAACCAACGAGCGATGTGGAGTTAAAGGTCCAGTGTGTAGAATTTAGTGGCATCTAGCGGTGAGCTTGCAGATTGCAACCAACTGAATATCCCTCGCCTCATCCTCCCCTTCGAAGCGTGTAGGAGAACTTACGGTGGCCGCAAAAAACGCAAAAGGTCCTCTCTAGAGCCAGTGTTTGGTTTGTCTGTTATGGACTACTGTAGAAACATGGCAGTGCAACATGGCAGCCTCCATGGAAGAGGACACGTTCCCTATGTAGATATAAAGGGCTCATTTAAGGTAACAAAAACACAATGATTTTTATTTTCAGGTGATCATTCACTAATTAAAACACACTTATGAATATTATATTCCATTTCTGCCAAGTCCGTTCCGCTAGATGCCACTAAATTCTACACATTGGACCTTTAAAAGGTGTGGGTATTTACAAAGGGAGGTAGGGTCTAATACATGGGCGCTTTCTTGTTGCATCATGGGAAGTGTTAGTTCTAAAAGTCAGGATATTTCAGCCTCTACTGAATGGATTGTGACCTTTCTTTTTTCTTTTTCCTGACACCAGTCTCTCAACTGTCCCCTTACTTTATGGAAGTGCTAAATCACTGAACTTTTACCAAATAAATTTCTTTACATAATCATGTTTACAGCTAGAACATAAAATATTCAGTCCATTAACTTTACATTTTAATTAAGTCATTTTAAAGTAACAAGAAATTTTGTCTATTCAAATTAAATTATGGAGTGATTATAAACCACCATTAATATAATGATGGTGCAGAGTTGCAGACAAAAGTCAAACCTGTCATGTTTTTGCTCGTCAGGAATTACTCATTACAGTACATTGATGGGAGCAGCATGCCAACACAGTTTCTCAATAGCTCCCAGGTAAACATGGTAAAACCTTGAGCAATTGCCAGACTTTTACAACTATTTTTCTGACAAATTATCTTACAAAGAATAACTTACCAGGACATAACACTTATCATTAATGAGTCACTAAGCAATTTAGGTGTAGACTGGAATTTGACCCACACCCACAGGAGAATCCACACAGATCTCGCAGAGATAGAGTAACACAGCACTTAAAAGCAATCACAGGGCTGTCACACACAAATACACACAGGTACACTTTATCATCATCAGCCAAAGTTTGAAAAATTCTCCACAAGAAGCATTTAGCTTCACCAACAAATACAAACATAACATATAATTGTGAAAAGTGAAAGACTCGCATAGATATACCTCTCATTCCACGATTCAGGACCAGATTGTGCTCATGTTGGGGAAGGAGATTCAGGTTCTCTGCTTGGAGATGCTCCATGTCAACTCCAGCCAGACTAAGCAGCAGCAGGAGCCCTGCTAGCAGCCCGCATTTCAAACACTTCATCCTTAACCTTCCCCTGCTGACAAATCAAAAGTGTTTGGCAAATAACACAACAATCCTTTTTTAAATTCAGAAAACTTAATGAGAAAAACACACAACAAAACTGTTAAGCAAGAGAAAAAATAAATGAAGGTGTCTTGAAAAATAAAATGAATGACCTTACCTTCAGTGGAGTCACCTGTATGAGGCGACAGAGAGTAAAAATATGTTGTTTTCTGTACTCAAATCTTCTCTCACGCTCCTACTGTATTACTCCACGCTGACTGAATGACAAGCACTTGAATGCAAACAAGGCTGTCGACTGCTGAGTTCATAGTCAGAGTTCACCGAATTGCAGGTCCATTCACACAGCGTCTCCTGCCCAATCACAGCTGGACTTCAGCCTCAGGTTCACATCACAATGTGAGACACCAACCCTCCATTTATCTGTGTCAAGTGAGATAAACCCACGTGTAAATAGGGAGATATGAGCCATGCAAACCCATATCTCTCCATAACTTCAATCACTTCAAGTGAATGAGGCTGAAGTCCAGCTGAGATTCAATCATAGTGGTTCAACTTAAATCTGCTGCTGGTGATCTGACAGCTCAACGCAGCTGTAATTCTACTTGAGGTAAAGTACAGTGTTGAGTTAAAGTACAATAATTCCACTGAAGATGTGCATTTGAAGTTTGCATGAATTCAAAGAAACATATCAGTGCTGTCTCCTCACACAGAGGAAGGGGATTACACCCTTTGTGTTGGTTGCAAACAAACAAACAAAGAAAAAAAAAGATCACAATACCAACCAAAAACTCAATTTAAAATACAAACTGTATTCATCACCAATGGCATGATTGAAAAGAGTAGACACATAAAACAAAATTGTTGCATTATTTCTTACATCCATAAGAGTTTCTGTGACATGATTGAAACTATACAATAATACACTTCTTTGAGCTGGTGACTAGAAAATCCTACTGGTCAATGAAGAGAATCACATCTAATTTATATTGCACATAGTCAGTACTTCAACTGTTTCAATTGCTCTGCCAACCAATAAATACATCAAGCTTCACTGACATTTCACTGCTACAGTACATGATAAAGGCACTTCTCTGTGGAAACAACTGCAGCTCCTACATAAGGGGGTTGCTAAAGGAGACAGATGTTATCTGGCTCGTCATCGCTGTCAGGTGAGTTGAGACAGGAAAGAATCAATGACCTGAGGGAAAAAGATGATTAATTTAAGACAGAGGTTTTTTTGTTTAATAAAATATAAGGCAAACAATGACAGTACAGTAGTAATCTTTCATACATTCAGCACTGACCTTTGCCATGTCTCCAGCAGTTCCAGGAAACAATTTCAATAAAGGCTCCTGATGCCATAACTCCAATAACTGCTGATTAAAGACTTGGAAATTTCTGAAACAATTGAAACAAAGTTAAATAAAAGATTATACCACAATGGTTATATATATCCTAATCTACACATTAATTGTGCAACAATTTGAAAATTGTGGCAAATTCGGGCTAGTATGTGTGTATATGTGCAGGGTTCACTGTGATTACTGATTTATTTAATAAATTGAGTGATTTAACACAAGATTATATCCTTTAACAAGATATTTTGTTTGTTGTATCCTAAGTTGTTTGCTGCTTTGTTAACAGAACTTTTCTTGGATATACAGTAAACAGCATTTATCTGTTAAAAGCATCTTACAGCTTATAAAACAGCATCACTTACCTATCCAGTGGAAGTTTTGTTGATCCGTTACAGCCACTTGCTATGAGTTCCTCCCACCAGTTTTTCAAAACCGAATTTATCCACTTTAAACCAACAATGTGATAGCTGTGAGAATAAAAGACAACCTTAAATTATTTGCATTTCTTTAGGTATCCTACTACAAACTGCCTTTTCTTCTATGTGCATATTAATTTTAATTCTGTAATAATTCAGTTGCATGCACTACCAAAACAGGAATACTCACTCTTCATATGGATTGCTGAGGACTTTCCTCACTAAAGGAATGAGGTCAACACAACAGCCAATGGTAATCCTGGAAGAATCCTCATCAATGCTGCATGAAAAAAAATGAAAATTAGATTAAATTAACATTTACTCAGCTTGTAGTCAGTGTTACTCAGGCTGCTGCAAAATGCAATGCTTACCTTTTACTTATCAGGGGGAGAAAATCAACAAACACACCAGTGTCTTGGATTCTGTGTAAAGACAGTGATGTAATGACATTATTATGTATGAGTGAACATACAGTACTGCCTGTCGCATGCAATGACTCTATATAAATATGGAGGTTTGAGAGCACTCAAATAACTAATTAAAAACAAACTTATCAGAAAAATTAGTACTTCATCAGCGTGATAAGAACTACCTAAAATGACAGAAACTATCTTTGGGAAAAATTTATTTGATGTGTTCTTTGATTTCTTAGTTTGGCTCATGTCCAATCTGTTAACATGGAGGGGATAGGACTTATGATCTATACTGTAGCCAGTCACCAGTGGGCGATCCTCGATGTTTTGGCTTCACTTTTGAGAAGGATCTATTTGCTGTCTGTCAGACTTACGTGACACACCCTCTTTACTACACATCACACCCCCCTGATGTTGTTATCGTAATGCTACAAGAACGCACCCCCGACCCACCATGCTGAAACCTAACCAAGTGGGTGTGTCATGTAGTAAAGTGGGTGTGTCCTGTAGATACTGTGAGTCCACAGACAGACACACTTGTCACTTTTGGGTAGCTGTCATGACTTCCGTCTTTTTCAGTGGTCACATGCACGAAACCGACTACACACCACATACCTCAGGAAGTATGTCAACAGCTCTCCAACATTTCTCTGCCATAATGTTAAGGCCACTTTCAGTCTCAGATGTCTTCCAAAGAGCACATCGGTCATTGTGCTATGATCCCTTGTGAGCTGAAAAACATAGTACAGTTCAGTTAGTTTTATCTGCATATTAGTAACATAGTAAACATGGTCTGCACTATATCATTTCTGACCTCAGTGAGTGTACTGTAGTCAGTTTGTTCAGAACCAGTTCTCCCAGTCCTGTCATTATTATTGACATTTAGTGGGAACTCCCAAAGGTCCATCTCAAATATCTCCTGTTGCATGTCCTGCATACAGTTCATCTCATTCTCTTTGTTTGCCGCATCATAATTTCTCCCAGACCCGAGCTGCTTCTTCCGAGTCACCGTCAGATGATGTGTCTTCCTCTTACAGGACACTACCCGCTTCACTCTGCCTGGGTTGTTGCCAGAGCGACTCACTGGAAACCTGGGTAGGATGAATAGTTCAAAAATTGTGTAGAAAGCCAAATCACACATTGCACTTGCTGTCATGTAAACACAAAACATGAATAACATACCTCTTTTTGTTGAACTCCTCATTTTTATCATAATCCCCCTGTAAATGAGGATAGCTCACTCTGTACTGGGCTGCATCGTGCTGGAAGGCATGTTCAAGATTTTGGTATTCCCCGTCTTCACTGTTGGAGTCCATTAAACCTAAAGAAAGAGAAGCCTTTTTAATAAGCAGTAGTGAAGGAAGTATTCAGATCCTTACAGAAGTATTATCAACAAAATGTACTTGAAGGGGTACTCCAGAAATTTAGTATTACACATTCATAACATTTGGGTATTTGTGTGAAAAGAAAGAAAATGGCCCCTGTGAGTTATTATTATTATTATTATATATTAATAATTATTATTAGATTGTTAATACTGATGGATCAATGTGTAAGTAGTATTAATGTTGTCGCTGGTCAAGGTGGCTACTTTTAACTACTTTATTTATAGTTAGGTAGTTTGGTCCAGTGGTTCCCAACCTAGGGATGGAACTGCCTTCAAAAAGGTCACAGGAGGAATCTGGAGGGTTGTGGGATGATTAATGAGTCTAGAAAGAACAAAGTTCTGCTAAAAAGAGTTGTATCTATTTTTTTTTAGACTTTTTTCAAAACTTTTCTTTTTGCAAGATACAGGGTGATTTTACCCATTTGGCCTCAAACTGTTATTTAAATGAAACCCTCTCAGAAGTTTAGAGGAGAAGTCACTCTTTGGTGGAAATGCAAAGAAATCATCTGAAATGTGATTAGCAGCACCAATTGGATCATGTTTTTTGTAAGTGGTAGCAAGCCAAAAAGGTTGGGAAACTATTAGTTCAATTCTTAACAATGCATCTTTTATACGCTTAATGTAGCTACATTTTTATTTAAAATCTTGAACTGAATGGTTTGAGTAGCAATATCTGTCAAATAAATGTAGTGGACATAACATAAAGAAAATAACAAGAGTCAGCCTATATATATTTCCCTCCAAAATGTAGTGAAGTAGAAGTAAGTAGCAGAATACGGAAAAAGTCAAGCAAAGTAGAAGTACCTCACAATTGTACTTTAGTATGTCAATAAATGTACTTGGTTGCTATCAACCTTGTTAATCAATTTTAACAAAATGCTTGACCCAATAAAATGTTTACTAAACATACACAGCCAGTTGCTATTATGCTCAGGTAAACTCAATAAGATAACCACAATGCAATTCTATATCTCTATAGGCCTATATCTAGTTAAAACATTTGTATAGCATTCTGTGATGTCTTTAGGTGTATACAACATGTTTCATCCTCCAGTTTCATGCTCCAGCCTTGTGCTGCGAGCTGAACTCAATAAAACTCAATTTCCCACAATTCACGTGGGCATTGTTGTTGGACCGTACAATGACGTAATCAGGAACTTCTCTCGAGCCAAACCAGCTGAGTTGTGTTGTGAGTGTTTTTTTCAGTTACAAATTTAACATTTAGCAAACGTTTTCAGGTCAGAGCGGGTTTGTGCTTTAAGAGAGTCTTACTCATCATCGCTGAATTGTTAGAGCTGTTCAGAGACAGCACAAACGACTCTGTTGTCCTTAGCCTCAGAACTAACGTAACGTTAACGTTAACGTTAGATGTTGTTAACATATGGCAGCCGATTTAGCCAGCCAGAATTACATGTAATAGGTCAAAAACACCTGGTCAGAACGGTTTAATGTCACAACCCGTGGTCAAAGAAAGTATTAATAAAAGTACGTTAACTTACAACTGCGTTACGACATTCAAAGTGAAATAAATGACGTATCCTAAATAATTTATCTGTTGTACTCACCTTGTTTTCCCTTCCTCAAGTAGAGATAACAGAGTTAGACCTCCCGTTTGATTCGTTTAGCGTTATACATCCATGAAGGCGACTGCCGACTAGCCAACAACCGATGATATCACCCGGCATCAGAGAATAAAGCATCCTATTCATAATGCAGCTGCTGCAGGCTGCGCCCTCTAGCGGCTACGAGATAGCAATGGTGCGAATTTCAAAACCAAACACCCTATTAAAGCAGTCCAGACTAGTGGTTTTCAGTCATGCTCCCAGCCAGTCATCTGATCTAACTGATAAATAACTATTAGTCATCATCAACTGGAAAGACAGTTGTCACAACTGATAAATGGGATCAGCTAGTGTAGTGTTTTGGCTCAAATGAAACTGAAGTTCAAACCTAGCTCATGACCCTGATTGTGTCCTTTATTCTGATCAGAAGTGCATATCAGCTGTCTGCTTCATTGATTTGAAGCAAGCTGTGGCTTGTGGGCTCATCTCTGTTTGTAGGCCTATACCTGTGTTTACTTTGGCAGCAGTGCTTCCCTGAATGCACAATGAAAAACAACATCAGCTGCTTTTATTGACACATCATCTCTTTCCATGCTGTTCTCGCTGACTCTGCTGTTTTGACTCTGCAGTTGCATCATTCAGATTGACTGATGTTCCTCATCAGAGACCAAAACACTGTCTGTCTTCGTGTGTGTGAGCACAATGTAAAGTGGCACTGAGGTAAGGTATGTTATTGGAAGGCTATAGTTATATTATATGATTTAAAAATAGTACACTAATCCATCTTGTTTTTTTTATTGATGGCTAGTGTCATGTGATGTTTTGCGCACAAGCTTTGGAGAACATGTGATTGGAGTAACAAAGCAAATATAATTTTCTCTGTGTGTGTTACTTCCACCAGGCTTGTGTTCCTTCAGTCAAGCATTAAAATGGTGCCTGTTTATGCTGCCTGTGCCTTGTTTAGCCTCGCACCCTTGTTGGTGCTTGGTATTCCCCCCATTTGGACCCAGCCAGAACAGGTGCACCTCTCCTATCCAGGTAAGTGTTTGAACTGTCTCCATCAGCCTCATGTATTTTCATTTAAGGGTACTGTTTTCCCTTTCATAATTCAAACTTGTATCCAGGTCATGTGGATTGTAAATTTATAGATGTTTTGTACAAATTACTCAATATAGTAATATAACGACTTAAAGCACTGTAATTCACAGATGTTTATATTCACTTTCAGTTATCTTGATATAAAAAGTATTAAATATGTAGCTAATTTAATGGTTGAGGGCCCTGACGAAGCAACATTTCCTGCTGAAGTCTCCTGGTGCTCTTAAACACTACCTGTGCGCTCTCCAGAAGTCATTTAGGGTAAAGGCACCAGATAATGTCTAAACTTCCATACATATACAGTAGCTGATGTTACCCTTGGTTCACACAGCTGGTGCAGCATAAGTTTTTGTTCATTCCTTATGAAGGTGAAACATGTGGTAATCATTTAATGAATTGATGTCTCGGTGAAATGAGCACCTGGCCAGTCGTCAGCTTAACTCCGCTTTCTGCTGGTTATATCTCGCCAAAGGCAAGATCAAAGGCATCGCTCTTGTGCAAGGTCAGCGTTTTCATAAGCATCTCTTGGGTTTTATAAATGCGCCGGTAAGTGAATCCAGTAGTTCTGTCAAATCAATCTGCATCACATTTCCAGTAATTGGGTTTTTCTTCGCAGGAGTGCCAGGTTCCATGGAAGTGACCTGGACCACCTTCAACAAGACGGAGAGCAAGGTTGAGTACGGCTTGCTCGGGGGTCGGCTCTTTGAGATGGTGGCCAAAGGTGATGCTACTCTGTTTGTGGACTCTGGGATGGAGAAGAGGAAGATGTACATCCACAGAGTCACTCTTACAGGCCTCAAACCTGCTGCTACTTATGGTGGGTGTGGCTTTAATGTTGCTGACTTCCTTTTTTTTTGGCTTGTCAGAATGTCTCAGCGTATAAACAACATAACAGCAACACAAGCTAATTTAATTTCAGTGTACCACTGCGGCAGTGATGTGGGCTGGAGTGATGTGTTCTCCTTCACTGCCTTGAACGACAGCACTAGTTTCAGTCCCAGGTTTGCTCTGTATGGCGACCTGGGCAATGAGAACCCTCAGTCTCTGGCTCGACTGCAAAAGGAAACACAGCTCGGCATGTATGATGTCATCCTACACATAGGTAAGCTAAAAACTGATAGATATATTACAATATTTCACCGGTGCTGTACTAAGGGGCTTTAAGTTTTATCAACTGGTACTCACGGCATTAGTCATCCACAGGTGTTTGGCGCAGCTTCTAACAGATTGCAGTTAACATAACTCAAATCACGAAAGCTACCTGAGAGCCAACAGAAATGTCTAATGAAGAGGTATTATAGCATGATGGTAATTACTGTAATGTAATTGGCATAATAATACCTATTCGTCATTTGTAATTTTTGTTTTTGAACAATGAGGGTTGGATGTTGGCAGTAGAATGTCTCTCTCGCAAACATAATATAAGCCTGTGTTGTGCCAAAATTTGTTTGCCCAAAAATGTGATTCTCTGTCTCTGTAGCTTTTGGACTCTTTATGTCACAATAGGAAGCAAAAGAACAGTATTATTTTTCTGTTATAAGGAAAACTGAAGAGGCCAAGAGCTTTCTCAGTTTCACATGCAGTAAGTCCAGGAAACTATAAGGTGCTCTTGGAAAAAAAAAAATGATTACAGAAAGAAAATAATCCTCAAGCACTTAATAGTTGGACATAAATGCTGACTGGTTTCCACCTCACAGGGTCTTCATCAGGGCGGAAATAGTGCAATAAAAACCCTCTGAGGTGGTTTTAACCAACATGCCCAACTAAATAAAGGCTCTTAATATAACTCCTCTCCTTGCTCTGCCTGTTGAGTGCCTGAAGAACATTTTCTTTCCTATAAGAGCCTGAAACACTGACTTAAATGCAATGTTACAGCCACTTTACAAGTTTACAGAGAATTAGATATATATACACACACACACACATACACACACATAAAAAAAAATAAAATAAAATATACCTTAAACAGCTAGATCATTTGTTTGAGGCTAATAGCAGTCCACAAAATCTATTAAAGGAATAGTTTGGAAGATACTCTTAATTGCTGTATTGAGAGTTAGATCAGAAGATTGATGTGTCTTATGACTAAATACAGTTAAATGTGAATCTAGAGCGAGCAGATGATTAGTTTAGCCTATCATGAAGACTGGAAGCAGGGAGAAACGGCCAGCCTGACTCTGTCTGAAGGTAAAGCACCTCTAAAGCTCATAAGTTAATTAGTTCCCGCTTGTAACTCTACATAAAACCATAAATTGTCGTTACACTTCCGTCCTTACACTTATGAAAGGATTGACAAACAAGATTGAATGTGTTAATTAGTGAGCTGAGACGTAGGTTTACAGATTTAGAAGGTTTAGTTTAGAGGTAAGAGCTAGGCTGCCTGTTTCTCCTTGCTTCTAGTCTTAATGTTAAGCTAAGCTAATTGCCATCTGGCTCTACCTTTGTATTAAGCCTATGTAAGATGTAAGAGTGTTATTGATTTGATTTAACTCTCTGCAAGAAAGCAAATAAGTATATTTCCCAAAATGTCAAACTATTCCTTTAAGTCTGTCCATGTTTAATGACAAAACAAGGATGAAATTAAGGAAAACTCTAAGGTAAACACAACATCTGGGGGAATCATGTTGCCACAGTTCACCAAAGATATACATTTTTATAGTGCCAACAAGTAAAACTTCTAAAAATACTTAAAAAGCTCAAATATTCTAATCTGTGTGATTTTTTTGTTTTACAGGGGACTTCGCCTATGATATGCATGAGGTACTCTTCTGTCTTTCTAATATCATGAATTCTGATGGAACCTGTGCCCAGCTAAGCTCACTGACAGCAAATTTCTTTCAATACCTTATATTTTTAAAGTCGCTCTGATATTCCACTAATGCCATAATGACAGATGAGATAAGCCATTTTACCTTTCTCCAGTGCCCCTTTTCTCAAGCTACACCACTGTTTATTATCAGTGCGCATAAAGGCCCTCAGCTGTGGTTGAGACACACAGTGTCTGAGTAGCATTACTGTGAAATGCTGTAAGGCTGTGGTGAAAGATGAGAGCTAGGGTCATGTCACCCAAGTATTTCATGAATAAAGTCCCGCCATTCAAAACCTCAAATCTTAAGTCCCAATAGCATATTTGTTCATCTGCAAAGCTCCCAGCTGTCATCTTTGATATTTAGCAGACATAATCTTGTCTTGGATGCTAATATCATTTTTCCTGTAATGAGTTCCTGCATTATTAATGCGTTTTTTCAAAGATGGAGAGAAAGCTAAATGCAATCAGCAGACTACTGCAAAAATTAATAACCATAATTCATCCAAGCTGTCTTTTCAGTTGGAATGTGCAAGTACATCCTGTGGCTTCACTGATATTATAAATAGAAAAACAGAGAAAGAGAATTTGTACTTGTACATCCTGTGGTCCAGGATGTACAAGTACATTCTGCGGCTTCACTGATATTATAAATAGAAAAGCAGAGAAAGGGAATTTTGTCTAAAAGGTTGTTAATGGCTGTGGCAGGTAAAAGTCATCAGTGCAGTATGTCTCTAATAGCTTTCAAGCCAGTATTAGGATATCTAAGAAAAAAGAAAACATTTCTGGTTTCAATGAGGTTTGTTTGGTATGCTGATATGTTCCTGGAGCTGTCTGCAAAATCAACTTACGCAGTAAGTCTAATTTGGCTGAATGTGCTTGAATGGAGAAATATGAAACAGTCTTGTGTAACGGGAAAGTCTTTGGCGTCATGTTTAACGGCTGAATAACACTGTTCCAGGACAATGCCAGGATCGGAGATGAGTTTATGCGGCAGATCCAGTCCATAGCAGCCTACGTGCCCTACATGACCTGTCCAGGCAACCATGAATCTACATAGTAGGTGGAACTCAAGTGAATGTCTCTCCCGCAGAAGTATAATTAATGGGTCTTGGACAAAAACAGCAGTACATGCCGCAAAACTCGCCGATCGCCCCTCTGACAAATTGTATTTAGAATTGGCTACTGTAAATGTGGTATGTGTGTTTTTGCGAGGCCCCAAAAAAACAGTTTTTCCGCTATAGAGAACACTTTGGTCTGCCGAAAACTCTTCACTGTACCATTTGAACAGATGGGAGCTATTTTGGTCTTTAAAGGCTGGAGCAGAGTCAGGAACCGCCAGCATCTAAACAAGGCAATGCTCTCCAAAACAAACATTTATCTGACTGGGAATCATCAGCTCACTATCTGTTTTTCAGTTCCCAGAGACGGCATCTCGTGATGGGAACTCTGCATTTTGACTCATCATCACTGAATGTGCTGGACGTGCCTGGGAACTTTTGTGGGCTGAGAGACAGGGTAGTCACTTCAGCAACATGACTGTATGTTTAAGACAAATTTAGAGTTGAAGTAATTAGTAGATTAGTCACATTGTTGATTGAATGTTATCAATGTGTTTGATAATTGATTAATCGCATTTTAAGCAAAAGTGCCAAACATTTACAGCTTGTCAAATGTGAGGATTAGCTGCTTTTCATTGTCTTAAAATGAATTGAATATCTTTTGGTTTTGGACAGTTGGTTGGACAAAACAAGCAATTTTAAGACACATTCACAAAATCACTTTGGGAATTTGTGGTGGGCATTTTCGCTATTTCCTTACATTTTATAGCCAAATGATTGACTGATTAATTGACAAAATAACTAACAGATTAATCAGTGTTGAAAATAATTGTTTGTTGCAGACTTTAACTAACTGTAGCAGCCTTCAGTGCTACTGTACATGCAGTGAGTTCAGTATTGATATTCTTACATACTCATATTGCTCCTACTAGCTTCATAATTATGTCCCTAAAATGCTGCCTAATTAGCCAATTATTTGAGTGAATGTGAGTCTATTTGCAGCGTTCGCAAAGAATGAATCATGTTGATATTGATCTAAATTCCAGCACGGTCAATGAAGTCTGGCCTATTATCTGTCTATAATACGCCACCTTGTTAGTCAGATATTTTCAGCCCGTTTGGGGAAAAAATGTTCAGTTCAACCGTATTTTGCTCAAGATGATAAAAGATGATGTACAGAGTAGAAAGTGCAAACCATCAGCAGCCTTAATCCTGAGGATCAGCAGCTAATGTGTCCTAATTCTGAGCACATCTGCTGGTGTTAGTTGTGTACGTTTATGCATTTTAACAGATTTCAAGGTGCCTGATGCCACACCATAATATTTACTTGCCCCTGGAGACAGTCCTCGCCTGGCCTTGCCATGTGTAATGTGACTACTGCCTGGTCTTTATTATGGAGCTGCTAACAGTAGTCTCTTTTTCTTGGCGCTGCATCTTGACATAAGAACCTGATATCAAGAACCAGCTCACTGCATTACATAACCAGAAATCCAACTCCTGTCTCCCTCTTCTATACCTCAATGTGTGTTTTGTTCCGCGGTGTTGTTAAGAATCCAAAAACTCCCAGCAGCTGGCCCCTGCTTTTCTTCCTTGCTCTCTTGTTGTGCTCTCTCTCACTATACTTCACTGTTCCTCTCTCTTTCCAACCTCAAAAACCTAATGGCTAAAAGGCAATTGAAACAGGGCAGACCACAAAAGTTTTCAGTCAGCATTCCGGCAAGATGAGAACAGCGGGTCCACAGAAGATGCTAAGGCCTCAATCAAGACCGTCTCTGTTCACCAAGCACAATGCATGGTTCATCAGGCCGTAGGACTGAATGGGAAGTAACTGTCACTGTTTGAAACAATGTCCTGTGATGGGAGTTAGTGGTATGCTGACAACTGGTTCCTTTAACCTCTCCAACTGCCTGGATTAAATAGGAAATTCTGGGACTCCAGAACTCATCAGATGATTAAAAGGAAGATTTGATTAGGAGGGAAAATGTTGTTGGATCAGTTTAAGCGTCAGGTTGTTCACATTGAATTTGACATCCACCAGATTTCTATCTCGATCTTATTTTAACGGAAAAGCAAACACACATGGAAATAAGCGTGCTATGGGTTACAGAGAATGACTCACATGTTATGTCTGACTCCCATTGTGTGGATTAATGACTCAATTATAAGCTTATCACATTTGTACTCATTCAGATTTTCCACCGCTGAGCAACAAAACAAGAGACTCTAAAGCCTGCGGTTCACTTCATGTCCACTTTCCTGCCGGACATACCCAATTATACTGGATTCCTAGTGAGAGTGATTATTATTTTACTTAAAAATGTATTATGTTTGCATGTTATTTATTTCTACATAGATAGTGCCTACCCTGATTCATCTAAATGTTTGCTGGTACTCTTCCTAGCCACAAGATGGGAGTATGAATCCATCCTATGACTATCCTGGTTCAAGGCCATAGTGAAAACTTGTGATTCTGTCGCTGAGAAATTTAGATGATTACAGGAGCGATTCTGACTGTGTAACTCTATTTTAACTGAAATAAGTTGTGGAGTACAGTTTGGATATAATATAAATCAAAATAATTCCAATTGATGCATTGTTGTGAATGACCTGATTTTAAAATATTTTTCCTATAATTATGATTGAAATTATGAGTTTTGGAATTATGGCAACTTTTTGTTGAGGAGTGGAATGATTTGGAGTAGTAATAGTACAAAGAAGGTGTCTAAAACGGACCTAAAGAAGAGCAGAGTTTCAAAGGCAGTGCTGAAAGGTCTCAGCGCACAAACGGACCTCTACTGGATTATCAAACTGGCCTTGGCTTCTTATTCCTGACCTCAGTGTCCACAGAAACTATAGGTCCCATTAGTTGTAGACTTTTTCAGCATTAGTAAAGCTCTCTGTGATCCTCCTTTGTCCTTTGACCTCTGACCCCGCCGTTCTCCAGTTACCCCTAACCCTACATTAACCCAGTCAACGCGGCGATCTGAACTGTCCTACCCTGTCCCGGGCTGCTGTCCAGACTATCGCCTTTTTTTTTCTTCTCTTCCTTACATAAGATAGGAAAACAATCGTTCCCATCACCTTGCTTAGTTAATGGCCCGTTGAGAAGACTGGCTCCGGCTTTCATGCTGAAATTAAAAACCATGAAAAGAGACTGGCGGATTGGCAACAGGGAGAGTTTTCCATGAAAGAGTTTTTCCCTTTTTGCATGGTGCACCAATTGTAATTTTTGGACATTACTGGTTTAATGTGGACAATAGTGCTCTTTTATATGCTGCTCCTGAGGTTTGGCGTAGGTTTGTCTTATTTTAAAGGACATGTCTGGTGCAGTGAAAGGAGTTGAGAAATTAGGAGTGGCAATTGCGGTCGCAGTGATTGACAAGTGCAGTGGTGGATTGATCACTGCAAGCATCCTTCTATATGTGGATCAAGAGGGAACCAAAAAGACCTTACTCTAAAACCGCTATGGAAAAGCCTTAAGATGTGATTCCTCTGATGACGGCTGGATCTAAAATGGTAGTTTTCTTTTTATGTCATGGTTTCAAGAAGGGTGTATTTAGAGGCTTGTTTTCTTGACTGACAAGTGTATCAGTGTATTAAACTCAGCTGTGGTGGCTCCCACTTGCTCATCCCATCTCAGCTCCACCCAGGACTCCCCCACACTGCCCAAATTTTGATTATCTGGCTCCAGTAACTGACCACGAGGGCGGCAAATGCAGTAAACACAGATCCTGAAGTCTAAAACATCCCTTCAAAAACCTATGAGTGAGGTCATAGAGGCCATGTCCATGTTTTTCTCCTTTAATTTGTAGAGCCAGCCACTGATAGTCTGGGTACAGCAGAGTGTGCGCTTTTTTTTTTTAAAAGGCTGATGTTTTGTTTTTTTTTAACTTTTGAAGCAGATGTCAGCACCACAGTTTGATGGTCATCTTTATCCGATGATATACCTCCCTGAGTTTTCTGCCAGGTTGAAATTAAAACTAAAAAGGGACTCACGACAAAAGAATTGCACCAAAATGAGAGTTATTTTAAGAATTGGGTCATTTTCTTTTATAGAAAAGCTGAGAATAATCTTCAGTGTATTGTGAATAGATTGCAATTAAGCTTTTCTTCAGGCTCGCCACAAATTAGAGAGGAGAAGTCGGTAGTGTTAATTGCTGTTTGTTATGTATATTCAAGAAGTGTTGATCGGTCCATCTTCTTACCTTTTTCCTTATCTCTTTTGTTCACAGCAACTTCTCCAACTACAGAAATCGCTTCAGCATGCCAGGCCAGACCGAGAGCCTGTGGTACAGGTAAGAGAGAAGGAAATATGTCGGTCCTATGTAATAACACAATATTTGAGTTGTTGCCATAACTAAGATGGAGTGCAACATACTTAAACAGGTGAAATAACCACAAGCAGTTTTGGTCAGTAAAAGAATGATTCACATCAAAAGTGGCTGCAAGCTGCACACAAAGAGAATCATTTTTTCCAACATGGGCCCCATGTGAAGTACCATGTGAAAGTTTGCCAAACCTCCTACTGTATTTTAGTAACCATTAATGAGCTGTAAGAGGCAGCTCAGGGGAATTGGCAGCGGAGGAGTTTAGAGCTCCCCTCTTAGTTTAGTTTACCTCTCCTATCTCAGGGACTATACAAAGGAACTATACATCTGACTGGGTGACTCATAGCCAACTACAGACCTCTTTCTCTCAGACAGTAAGATAATACCTCGCTAGACCACAGGCCAGCTGCCCACTCCTTAGTCCCTGCACCGAGATTCAGACAGGCCCGCTGGCTGAGAGCCCGTCCGTCATGTGCACAGTTAGGAACAAAAGGAGGCAGAGTGGAACACCAGAGAGGCAAGCTGAAATCCCATGACCACAACTGGAAAGTGTTCAGTTCTTAACATACAGTACACATGTACAGAACACATGCTTTTCCATTAACCGTGTATACATAGTGCAGTAAGGTCTTATGAGTGGACCCGTCACAGAATCTTCTCCATATCTTCTCACATCAAGTCAAAGGTACACATCTACTTCCCATGCTGGCTAAAATGATTGAGAGACACAAGTGTGCGTTGAGTCAGAAAAGTGAATCATCTGGCACCGCATTCAACAGCAACATGCCAGCGACAAAAGGTTGCCTGTTTTGGAGTATTTTTCACACTATCTGGAGGTTATAGTGAGGCCTGTTCCTACTTACCATCCAACTTTCAGCATACTTCCTCTACTTGGCTTCCTCGGCTTTGTGTATCATCATAATGTTGTGTGTCCGCAGTTGGAACCTGGGGTCAGCGCACATCATCTCCCTCTCCACTGAGGTTTATTTCTATCTCGAATTCGGCAAGGATCTTCTCTTCAAGCAGTACGAGTGGTTGAAGAAAGACCTGGAGGTTAATAACCACACCAGTTTGTATCTGTTGATGATGGCTAAGTGTTTTCCATTGCACTCCTCTCTGTCTCCTTATAGCACTCTCTTCCTCCATTTTAAGACATTATATGCCCTATTATCTATCAAAGCAGTTTCATTCTTTCTTTGTCCATCATAAATGTTACTGGTTTCTCGTTCTGTTCCAAAAAATGTCTTCCTATCTCAATCTGGCACAAATTTACATAGTGTGTATCCTTACTCCTTACTTAGGAGGCCAACAAGGCTGAGAACAGAGCAGTGCGTCCATGGATCATCACCATGGGACACAGACCCATGTACTGCTCCGATGATGACCAGGATGACTGTACCAACTTTGACTCATATGTATGTAAACCACAGGCCACTTTTTATAATATACACAGAGCATTGGTGTAAAGATTACTTATGATCTCGGACGAAACTCATACTGGCAAGTAGTTTTATAGATTCCGTAGGTGTAAACGAGCATGTACATAGCACAAGAAGTCAAGAGTCAAGCTTTAAACTTTGGCTGAGTAAAGGAGGATGGTGCTACTCATACTCCTGCTTGATCTCAATTGGGTAAATTTCTTTTATAATAACTAACTAATGGCAGACATGTTGTTAATTGAACTATGTACCTAATATGATTTTATTTGAGAGAATCAATATCATGAGTTACCCACAAAGTACCCCAGGCTTATTTTGCAGTGTTTTCTTGGCTTTGCAAAGAGCAGCACAATTGTATCATTAAAGGCTTGACTCGATTACATAAAAGATATTTGTAGGATATATTTTCTGCTGTGTTGCCTGACACTTAAATTGCCTCTGGTAGCAAACGTGTCACACGTGTTGCAGGCTAGCCAGTCCACATCGAAACCCTAAAGCACATTGAGTACGGTATGCTGTCATAATCACTGTAATTTGGACCTAATAGTTTCCACTTAGACTTACTTCTCTCAGCACTTGGCACCGTTTTGAGTGAGGCTGGCATGGGCGGGATGGGGCTCTATCAGGTGGTGTTTGAGGTATCAGGTAGTGTTTCAGATGTGAATGTCAGTTCATGCTGTCATTGACCCTCTCTGTTATATCTCAGGTGCGGCTGGGACGAAAAGACATCAAACCACCAGCTCCTGGTCTAGAGGATCTATTTTACCGCTATGGTATGGTCTCTATTACACAACCAGCTGTGTGCCGCTAATGGGTGTTTAAGATCACAAATTTGCACGCTCAGACAGCCTAATGTCCTAACAGTTGCAGACAGCACAGCAATCCAAACATCCTTTATTAAAAAAGCAGGCATTTGGTCTGGCTGACATCCTAACAGCCCATTTCCAAATGTTTTTCCTGTATTAGATTTCTCAGACTTTTGTTTGTTGCATTTAATTATTTAACTTGTGGTGGAACTTTGAAAGTTTTGGTTGCTCTGATCTTAAGTTTTTGTTGATTGCTGAGAAATCTCAAAATTAAACGGGCAGAGGATCTAAGAAGCAGTAGATTACACAGCAAAATATGTTTAATTGAGCTGTTTTGAGAGTTATTTTTTCTATATTTGCACACATCGGAGATTGCTGACTGTCATCAAATATCTTTCACAGGCGTAGATCTGGAGTTGTGGGCACATGAGCACACATATGAGAGGCTTTGGCCTGTCTATGGTGACAAGGTCAGTACATTCTTAATCCACAATATTCTTACTTCTTTTTTGGATCAGTGAAAGAGACTTCTTGTGTTTTTCTCTTTAGGTGTACAATGGGAGCAAAGAGCAGCCTTATGTGAACCCCAAAGCTCCAGTGCACATAATCACGGGCTCTGCTGTAAGTACTTTCATGTCATCAATGTTAATGATTATCCACATAAATCAACATATGAATTGACTGCACTATCAACAAAAACAATGTCATGCATCGTACACCGTCCTTTCCGTGCAGCAGCTGGTCTGCCACATGAATTTAGCACCAGCTGTTCCACTGGTTAAGCATTTACTGATGTGGTGGTGTGCAGCGCAGGGCATGCTTCATCATCTGACCACAGAAGGATTAGTCATCGGCATATCAAAATGCAGCCAGATTCGCACCGATGCACAGCCACAGTTGTAAATGTCACAGAGGGCTTTGTGGACAGAGTTCCAGAGAGGCAATAGCAGATTCAGTTTAATCACTGTTGATTCCTTCGCAGGGCTGCAGAGAGAAGACTGACAGGTTCAATCCAAACCCCAAAGACTGGAGTGCTTTCCGCAGCACAGACTATGGCTACACCCGCATGCAAGTGGTCAATGCCACCCATCTTTACTTGGAGCAGGTCTCTGATGACCAGGTGAGCACACATTGAAGAACGTGAGCACAAGCACTGCACACTAAAGGTGAAAGGATGGATTTTAAGGTCAAAGTAACAAACAAAGTCTTTTTTGTGTGTTCCAGTATGGCAAGGTGATTGACAGCATATGGGTGGTGAAGGAAAAGCATGGCTGGTCTGCCTGGGTCTGAAGAAAAAACTATCTGCTAAGGAAATGCACTTTGAATTTTAAACAAGCACATTTTGTGTAGCGTCACACCCAATCATAATGGAAATTTACGTTTTTACTCCTGATCATTCAGCTTTTCAAATTAAGCAGTAGTGAATCTTTTGATTTCAGACATGCTCCACAGTTTTATCCCGTTGAAAGATCCAATTTTTGAGGACCACCTACTGTGAAAATACATAATGTAAATGTAATTTGCAAACAGGGCATTAAAAACTGTTTTATGTTTGAATAAATCCTGATTTTTATATGAATGTATAGTTCTTCCTCCAATAAATTACTGTTGATCACTGTAGTTTAACCCTACTGTCTTTTTTTCCCCAATTCAGGTAGATGTAGGTCCCTTCTGTGCTGCCCAAATAATGTATTGATAATAAACAGACAGCGTGAGTCTGGCAGACACCGAGCCCCAATCCTTTCTCAGTATATTTTTCATTGTTAAAACCTGGAAATACACTTAGACAGATCAGGTCTCTCTTCTATCACTCTATCAAGATGACAGATTCTCCCTTGGCTAATCCTGACAGGAAATTGGAAAGTCATTTCATTTGTCCATCTGTGTTACCGACCAGACCTGACACAATAAGACACATGGAAGTCTCCGCCTACACGAGGGGCTGTTATGTAACTCAGGGATGCTTGTGGCTTGGGCACATGCAGAGTGAGAGAAGACGCTTTCCTCAGAGGAGCGTTGCTTACGCCGTTACTCTCACCACGACTGTGATATTAATTCCTAATAGCAGCATGATTAATATTGGCAACAACCAGCACGGGTCTGCATGCATCTGTGGTTTGGGTTGACAAGCTGTCTGTTATTGCCAAAGTGTAATCATCTCTGCATTATTCTGTTGATACAACATAGTCTAGATATACAAAATCAATGATTCATTAACACTACACACATGAGTTAACATACAGCATGTTATTTGGCAGACATTTATATCCAAATACATGCAATACCATGAGATAAAACACACTGATGGAAAAGCCCCCCTCCCCCCCCCCAAAAAAAGCTCACCAGAAAAACATTAAGAAGACAGAACATTACGGCAGCTTACAATTGGTCAAGAGTGTCAAAACAAGTCAGTCATAAGGAGATGAGGGTTCGTGTAGAAAATACAAAAGTAGCCAGGCGTCAGTAGCACGTCTGTAAATCTAACCACAGGTTTGTTGAACTTCTCTCTGATGTCGGCACCCCACAGCGCAGTGGTGTCTGGCAGAAGAAAGAGACACAAGCATACAGTGATCACACCTCACACTCACATGCCTTCGGTGTGCCTACCCACTGCTAACTGCCACTTACACACAGCTGCGTGATTGCAAAAGTATCTCTGCAAAGAAGGCCCCGCACCGCTGAGTTCCTAACCTTTGACCTGTTCATGCTGTACTCGATATATTGTTGTCCCCCACTGAGTGAGAGACACAAGGTAGAGGCGGCGCTGACTGCAGACTGCATGGACCAGCGGGGGGGCTGGAGAGGATATATAATATGTGACGCCAGACTGTAGACTAGATTGAATCATTGTATTTGTTTACAATTGTTAGGGATTGCATTTATAGTCCAATAAAAGTTGGTTGTTTTCCATTTAGTCATGTTTACAATGTATGTTGCAAAAATGGATAGAAAGGTCTTGCCTGAAATAATGAGCATGTCACGTGGCATACACGTTCCTTGTCATTTACTACATGTGATTACCTAAAATGCAGAAAAAAACATTGATCGCAATCCAGGAAAAAAAGAGCAAAGAGAAAATAACGTGTCACTTCAGATCACATGTCTGTTGCTGAAATATGATATGCTTATTACCGCCTATGATAGAGACACAGCAGGTTTGTGGTACGGTGGTTAAAGGCCCTTTGTTGACAGAAATTGATTCTTGCCAATTTATTTCCCCCCACCAAGGGCTTAGTCAGGTCAGAAGTCAGATTTGTTAGCTTGTCTTAACAACTCCCTTTGAGAATTCTGTCTTCACACTTTCAGGCATTAACCACGCTGATAACAATCCTTTGAAATACCCTGCTTCTCATTCATGGAGTAGATCAGTACAGTGGCTGTAACCTGTGTTGTAAGAGGTCAAGGAGATATAATGCTTTCTGCAGTGCTACATTTGACTGAAATTCACTCTGTTAGTCCTCATCAGGTTTGTTCAACACTGGAATTCATTGCCAGTTAATGACGTACTAAAACAGGCCCTGCTGTCCGATTAGACTACTAATCTTCCTGAGACTTTGACATGACCACATAGCCTTCTCACATCGGTAGCTTCAACATGACCAGCTAATTTGTAATGACAAATCTACAGTAATTTCCCCTTTCTGAAGCCTATGGCTTAGTAAACCCCAACTGTAATGAACTCTCCTAAGACTGTATGCGAGACTGGGAAACAGATGTCTTTCTTTACACAAAACAACCATGAATGCTCTCTATAAGACCTCAGAATTATCTTCAGTTAATCTCTGTGGCTTACCAACATTATTTATCTATTTTCAAGAGTCTCTAGTAGCTCTTTCACTGAACAACAAACTCCCTCAGGAGACAGGAGCGGGCTTCTGTGTGGTATTTCTCTCCACGGGTGATCAAGGGGCGACACATGATCACATGGGTAAACTGTGGAGACTGGGGACATGTGTAATGAATTCAAGGCTCTCAGATGCTGGATCTTGGGGATATTTCATCAATCCAGAAGCTCAGTGTTCTTCCAGAACCAAAGCGCCGCTATTAAGCAGCCTCAGACCACCACCAACACAAACAGTCTGCCCAGGCACATCACTGCACATTCTTGCCATGATTCCACTCTCAACATCAACACCACAATGACTAACAGGGCTTCAGAACACAGCATCAACAGGAAAACAGCATGTGTGCTGTGAACACACTATATTGCCACAGTAAATCTGAGGTAAACACAAAAGCACCACACTGAAACAGGGTTTTGTTTTTTTATATACAAAGCACATGAAATATAAAACACATTTTCTCCATAAGAAAAACGTAAACTGAAAACTAGATCAGACTGCGCGTTTGATGAAAGCAGTATATTATTTCAGCAGATATGGGAGGCAGGCCGCCTGGGTTGAAATAACATTGAAAGTGAAGTCTAGGAATCCTCACTGATAAACCACGACAGGGACTCAAACAGCATGTGTCCTGTCTCCACACAGCTCACAGGGGTGTAAATCACATCAATATAACAAGGAGACACATTCCCACATTCAAAATATTTACAGTTTTGATTGATTACCTTAAAAACATGTACTATAACTTGTTACGTTTAGTAAGACACAATATAGCAAACGCTGTTCAAAGATAAATTTACCATGTGCGAGTGTCAGTACACTAAATGCTACAGTTTTGGCTTCACAGGGAATAATGCAAAGGATCAGTCTGTATATAGTAAGACACAACCTTCACCCCCTAAATATTAAGTACTGTGTATGATTATTTACAGATGGAATTGTTTCCGTGCTGTTCTGACCACAAAACAGGCAAAAACTCAAAAATGGAGCTTGCAAGCATCAGTGGCAGTGCTTCTGCAGTCATCCATCCTGATTAGTAATGCTGGAATTTATCAGGAAGACATTAAGTTAACTACTCTTAAGCCCAGTAAGAAGAACTCTAGTTAGTGCAAGGCCCATTATCATCTTCCTGCAATTTGACAGTGAAAAACTTTGGCCCCTAATTTTTTGTCTCCTCCTATCTTCTCATTTTCAAGTCATCAATCTTCCCTGCTGAGCAGAAGAACCTCAGGATACACGGGTCATGTTGTTCCACACACAGGCAAGGTTGTTCTTGAATGCTACTGAGACTCCTCTCAGTCTGCAGGAAGTGCTGGCTTGTGCCAGGGGAGCAGAGATTCAGCTCATTAACTTAGAGCCTCAACACTTGAGGGGTCTTGAGAGCTGAGTGACAACACGGGTACACTACCAAATTGGCTGCTGTTGTCAGGCAGCACTCAGGAATGTCACTTGGTTCAAGAAGTCCATGGTCCAAGTCAATTTGGTAAGCCTCTCCAACACACAATATGATGTCTGATTCTTGCTAATAACTGATGTTTTCCAAAGGGATCTGTCCTTGTCTGTCTTGTGGGCTTCTTCATCACCTGTCACAACAACAACCTCTTCTGTGATTACACCTAAGCTATTCTTGAATTCTATGTTGCTACTCCATAGTGATCACTGTTGAAGACGTTTATCCTTGTCCCTAAGTTAGCGCACAAGCCATTTAACTACTACACATGCTCTCACGGCTCCGTCATGCCTGCCTGGTTAAAACAAATTGCATGGCAGAGCTGTCTTCCCTCACAGGCTGGCACTGCTGACCAACTGCTTTCACAGAATGCAGCATGCTGTTGAGAACAATGCCAGGCTCATTATGCCTATCCTGTGCCCTAAATGTTGCACATGCCAGGCAGTCTGTCTGTCGCCGTTAACTTTGGTTACTGTTATGTTCTCACACTTGGCTCCAAATATCAGTGAGGCCTTTCTTTATTGGAACTCTTGCAAACAATGTAATGTTTCTGTTGATCCTTGTCCGCTGTCAGCTCTGCATTGCTGTAGAGCCCAGGTTGCATTGAAGTGAATAACCCACCTTTGTGATTTCAGGTACAAAGCCATCACTCTATCAGCATTTGAGATCTGAGCCCTAGCCAAGGAAAGGTCATTGGGTGGCTTTCATGTCCAGTGTTTTACAGGAACGGTAACACAAGAACTCCTTTAAAGCTCTGGTTTTAAAACCATTTAGATAGGAATGAGGGGATTAACTGTTATAATGGATTTTGCACTCAAAATTGAAAAATCTTACCTCCTTAAAATGTCTGAAAAAGAGCCTGAGGACTTTTTGAGTGTTCTCAACCTTCCAGGCACGTGTAGAGGCCGTACTTCACACTCTTCACATTGGGAAACAAATAAGGGGGTTGAAACCGCAAGCCCTCTTGAGCATTTTAAACACATGCCTGCTGCTACTATTTGACATGACATTCAACCAGTAGTAAGCTATCGCTGCTATGCCCAAAGGAAATCATTTAGCTCTGTAAGAATGTTATGACAAGGGCATAACCTGTCTCTAGACATAGGATGATATATCAACACCTTATTTCCCATGGGGAGTTGATCTTGCTTTAGCAGCTCCATTTGGTATCCATGATGCTACTGCTAGAGCGGAAAGCAATGAAGGATCTTTCAGCACTCTGCAATGTCAGGAAAAGCACTCAAAACTGCATTTTTCCTATCCACCTGAGGTAAATCAGGAATAAGAGACTGTATTTTCACCCTAGGTTCATGTTTCGATGGGTCAGACCTCCCCTGGCTTTGAGGGCGACAGTGAACTCTCAGATGGCCTCAAACACTCAGTATAGACCTGTGTGGCCCCTGGTTTTGGCTCACACATTGGTCAAAAAGGAGTCAAGAGCTTAAGTTTGTGTGTTTGGAAGGAGGGATGCTTGTAACTGAGCAAGGGGTAAAATAGAGATGAGGGGCAGCACTGAAAGCTGTCTCTGTCCTCAAAGCCACATTTCAGGCTGTAAAGGTAATCATCTTGGGGAGACGGTATCCAGTGTTGTTTTTGAAAGAGTGATCATACTACACTGTCTCACTGACGGTATGTCGGTTTTCAATGTTTATGGAGAGCTCAGAGATCCAAATGAATGGGCAATGTAGATCTCCAGTGTACCTTGAAAAAAAGTAAAAAGTAAAAAAAGTATTCAGAGAATCTGTCCAGCAGTAGCAGGCGGTTTTGTCATTAGAGGACATTGATGTCCTTGGCCTTGTGACATGCTACAATTGGACTCAGACAGAAAGGTATGTCCCCTGTCTAGACCCATGAGGATACCTTTCGTCTATATGTAGACCATCTGGATGAATATGGCTTGGCTAGACTAGATTTTTGTGACACTTGCCATGGGTGAGTTAAAATGTAACCAAAGAACAAGACATTGCACTGTTCTTTGGCTCAAAAATAATCTACTCTCTTTCAGTTCAGTTTAGAAATATGCACAGTTTGTTAATAAAAAGTTTTTAGCTATGCTAACGGCAAGGCTCCAGGAATGGCAATGTCAGTCAGTTCACGACTTTAGACCAGATTGTAATATCTCAACAAATATTTGATGGATTTCCATGGAATTTTGTACAGACATTTATGGTCCCTGGAGGATCAATCCTAATGATTATCCTAATGTTATCCTCTGACTTTTTCACTAGTGTCACCAGTAAGTCAAAGTTTTCACTTATACTGTGACATAGCTCAACATTTAAAGGATGAATTGGTACAAAATTATATACAGACATTCATGGTTCCGAGGCAATGTATTCTACCGACTTTGGTGTCGGCCTGACTTTTCCTCTAGCACTATTATAAGGTCAATATTTTCATTCCTCTAGAACCCATTTATGACCAAATAAGCGAATAATTTTCCCATCATTCTCAGCTATATTTATTGTTTTGTGCTAAATAGCAAATGTTAGTATGTTAACACACAAAACTAAGATGGTGAACTATATCTGCCAAACATCGGCATATTGTTATTGTGAGCATGTTAGCATTTAGCTCAACACCTCTATGTCTATGTACAGACTTACAGAACCTCTAGCATGGGATTAGACTCTTAAGTCTTGTCGAATCAGAAATGATACAAAGATTTGAATATCTGAGTAAATACACAAAAACAAATGTAAGCCACACTCTGACAGCATATTATATTCTTCTTAGGTGATAACAGAAGCAGGTGGTTGTAGTTTTTGTACCCTTTCATCGCAAGCAGCCAAGGACGCTAACAAAAACATGACTTGGAGTGTTTGTTCTACCTTACAATAAGTATGTTTGACCACCCATTAAATGGACCAAGGCATGAATTTGGGCAGAGAGAAGCAAACCATCCCGTGGCTGGGAATTGGTTTTGTGTGGCCACTGGCCGCCGGAGCAGCTTGTTTAAACAGACCCAGACTGAAAGACTTAATGACCATGCTGACAGCAGTCATACAAGATGCCTATTGAGGCTGGTGTGCTGTGGCTGAGAGGGAGAGAGTCCTACAGCTGCAGAGAAAAAAGGAGGGATGTTGTGGTCACCGTCTCTTTATGTAAGCTCCACAGAAATGAGGAGCACACGATTAATTCTAAATCTGACTTCAATATTTGTTCTCCCACCAAACCTAAACCAACAGAATTTAGGACATACAGTGCTGAGGCAGCCTGCTGTTTTTCCTGCCACCTCAAACGTGTTCTGCTGTTTGCTCCAATGTCATCTCAATTTAACAGGAGTGTGTGGACGGAGAGCAGCGTAGACTTAAAAGTATGCTTGTGTTTTTGTAAGGTAGTGGTGAGTTTGGATTGCACCCTAAATATAATCACACATATTTTGAAGTAAATTTCACTGATTTGATTAATTCCCCAGAACCCATGAGCTATTTACACGTGCTTGACATGTGCTGACCAGCAGAAGATGAGCATGTGTGGAGAAAACAGTAGTGGGGAATGCAGGAGGTGCAGTCACAAAGAAGCAACTTCTGGACGTTTTGTTCAAGTAATCTCAAGAACTGAAAGAGCTGTTCATTTTCTAAAATAAAAGAATGATAACATTGCAATCATGAAATTATATTTTAATGACTTAATTTCTAATTGGTGATTAATCATTAATTTTTTTCTGATATTCCTAAAAGTTAGATAATAGATAGTTAGATAATCCCAGACACACTTTCTGACCCAAGATTCCATGGGTAATTCCTATCTTCATTCCCACCATTCCCCAGCTTTAACACTGCAGCGGAGACCACATGTGCGTGAAAAGTCTTCAGGTCTTTTGGCCCCTTTATCTGATTGAGACTTGGTCTGCTGCTACGTTTTGATCCCTCTAACTCAGACCAGGCCAAAACAAAGAAGAGGATCCAGATATCAAAAGCACTGAGCATCCTCTTCATCTGTACACTGTTCTCTACATACAGTGTCACTGTATATAGTTATGCAATATAACATTTGATATTTTTCGTATTTCTACATAAAAGTATCCTGCCACATACACTAGGCTTTGTGGATAAACTGACCCTATAAGAAAAAAACTAAATAATCAAACTAGCAACAAATCAGGAAAGTATTATTCCTCAAAGTCTCTGTTGAAAACAGACAATATTTGTCTTGAGCATATTTCAAATCCCAGAACAGACATAGAATGGATTTTAATTTGATTTTAAAGCAAAATATTCGACTAAGTCAATAAAACCTTTTCACATCTGCTTCCATCAGTGATTACCAAAAAAATTTTTTAGCAATACTTTTTATGAGTGATGTTCACATACACATGAATATTATCATGCTTTCAGCTTTCTAGAATGCTTTGTGCCAAAATAATGAACTGCTTTTTTCATTAATCAGTGATTCTCAGGCGACTGGCTGAAACATTTGTGAAAACAGCAACTGCTTCCTGTGGACTTATTACATATACCACAGGGAGAAAATAAAACAGTTAAACCTGCAATAAATGATCTTTTGGCCACTTGGGGGCAGCGCAAAAAAGTTGTTAACACAAAATTAGTACATTACTACCTTTTAAGTTGTTATAGAGAACATATTGGCAAGCAGTTGCATATTTCACATCCAGCAGACATGGAGCACCATTAGCATCGTGTTTCTGACCATCTGACAAATTTAAGTCCAATATTCACTTTTCTTGGCTCTGTTTTGGTCCCCAAAAGCTCTTGGGGGAAATATCAGGCTCTTTAGTTAATCCACTACAACCAAATTAAACAACGAAATACACTGTTGGGTCCATAAATTCCAGAATTCTGATCTGACGCCTCTATTGACAGGATGTCATTTGTCTGTGCCTTCCCAGACCGTTAAAATCAGTTGAAAAATAAATACGTTTTATGATGTGACAACATGTAAGATGTATGTTTAAGATTGGGTTTAGGCACAAAAACTACTTGGTTAGATTTAGGGAAAGATCATGGTTTGGGTTAAAATGAGTTTGTAACAACCCATGTTTAAGTCTGATGTTTTCTTGACTCCTCGATCCACCCAAACCTCATCTCTTCACAGACTATAATGACATCACCTGATTTCCTCCTCCGCTCAATAATTACTACAGCTGCTAGAAGGCTTTGTCACTTGAATGTGAAAAATGTTTTTGGGCTCTTGCCGAAACAACAAATTCTGTTATTTTTCTGGGGAGGAAACTTTCCTCCACTATGTTAGCTAGCCAATTAGCCACTATCTAGGAGCAACACTGATGAAAGCATTGAGAGTAAACCAAAACAGAGCTGAAAGATGCTAAAAAAGCTCTGTAAAGCCAAGGGCTGACAGCAGACTAGGGCGATAATTCTTGGTGGGTTCATCACTACAAGAGAAACCTTTTCCATTACCAATGGTCAATTGATTCTTTCTTAAAATCAAAAATATTGATTGACAGATGCATATGGCCAAAGCATGATGGGAGAAAGAGCTAGAACATTTAGGGGGGAAGGGAGAAAACGTGAGTCTGCAGAAAAGAGAGCGAGCTTCTGTTGGTGATTTAAGACTTCCCAGTCTACATAACCATGGCTATCCTCCACATTCCATCCTATAAGAGAACAAGATTAAATACTTTTGGAGAGGGGATGCTGGCTGCTGTGGTTAGTGCAATCTGCAATCGCCTTCAAAAGAAAAGTCACAAAGGTTATTGTGATGAAACTGTTTCCCTATGCTTGTGGAAATCTGTTTTGCTTTATCTCAAAGGTCAATCAGCGTTTGTCCCAGACTCAGCAGTCTGCAACAGTATGACCCCCGCCTCAGTAAGAATGCCTTTATATGAGAAGTTTAATAATATGATGTCTGTCTTCACTTCTGAGCATCTGGTTATTGTGAGGAAAAGAAACAGGTTGATTCTTCAGCTGCCTTTAAGCAACAAAGATACATCATGTGGTATGCACATGATGGACTAGACATAAAGATGAAACTACTACAGACAGCATTACACAGCTAAACTGAAACACAGTATATCTGAGGGCGAAGAATTTCCTCAGTCTACAGGAAGTAGAGGGAGAAATAAACAGTGTCAGCAGATCATCTTTTCATCTAACACAGTCCTCTCATATCCCCTCAGTGTCTAATTTTAGCTGTGTCTGTCCTAACCTGAAACTGCCATAGGTTCAGCTATGGGTTTAGCATTAAGGTGAGATATTCCTCTTGTGTTTGGTTTAGCACTTCATGTCTTTTGCTCTGTGTATCCACATAATCTGTCTCCTCTGTGGTATGTAAACTATCATACACTGAGATAGTTTTTGCACTTTTCCCCTCCATGAAAACACTTTCTTTAGAGCCACATTGATGACAGCTCACAAAAGTCTTTGAAATTATAGGAAAGTATTATGTAAGTCCTAATGACAACTGGTTCTTACCTATCCAAGAGATTTAATGATTGCATTTTGAAGCAATGTCTAAAATTTGATTTGCATAATTTTCCTGCACAATTCAAAAAAATCATCCACCAGAAGTTGGCCTTTTTGATGTGCGCGTGTCTGCCTATTCGTGTGCATGTACATATGTGACTTTTGACTTAATGAGTGTGTGGGCTCATCAGCACACACTGCTGTCAAGCATGCAGATGTGGAGTGTCTCTCCAGTCATGGCTTAGATTCCAGCCATTTCCGGCTATGACAGTTCCAAACACCTGTCAGTCAACCGGCCCTACAGAGAGGTGTGATTCACTCCTTTGTACTGCATGACTCAAGGCCTTCTTCCCTGCCCCCTCATGTCCTCCTCTCACCCCCACTGTCCTCTGTGGACACTGGCTTGCCATTTGACCTGCTTCCAGCTTGGACTCCCCACTCCCCAGTGGTCAGCTGTGGGATCGGATACTGTGTTTCTACATAGCATCAGTTTGTGGGCATACACTCCGAGACAAAAATGACAAACAGATGGCTGTGGAAGTGATTTGCATTTTTCCAAATAAAATGATTGGTTACCCTTTTCTACATATTGATTCCATATACTCCTAATCAATATTGAATCAAGAAAGCTCCTAAATCAGTCTGATAGGTACAACACTGTCAGCTCTAGTGAGAATCAACATGTGCAGATTGTTGCCTTTGGAAAGTGAAGAATTGACTCTTTCATGAGGTGGCAGTCAAAAAAAGAGTCATTGAAATTCCTTCAAATTGGTCCAACAATGAAGAAAAAAAAAATCCACAAGTCGCCAAGTCCAGCTGAAGTATCACATAAAGACTGAGCCCAAACGGGCGGGTCCACTGCCGGGTGTTAAAGAGTACCAGATGATGGGGCGAAAGTGTTTTCAGCTATGGGGTTTCCAATAGCCATAACTTCTGAGAAGATGGGAAGAGAGGAGCAGAGCTGCAGATGTTGAGGCTTGTTCTGCTGCCCTGAGGTCTTATTTGTGTTTGTCTCAATTCAGATTGAGCACTAACTGATGGGGATTATGCAAGAGTGGCCTCACTGCTCAGCCTTTGTCGAGCCCTTTATTTACTGATCTCGCTGGACTTGCCACTGTGGGATATTTAAAATGGGGTGTGAGGTTATTCCCTGGACAGCACAGATCCAGGGTGAGACAAGGTTGAAATGAAATGACCTCACAAGGCTTTGCTCCGACAGTTTCCAATGAGACACGTTCTCTCGTGAGGACACTGTAAAAAAAGGTTTCCTGTTTCTTTTATTGTGAGCTTTGAACTAATTTCTTCACTTTCTCACCACTTCTGGGCAGAATATAATGTAAATCTATTAAAAAAAAAACAGAGCCAAGCACTACAGAGCAGCTCACACAGGGAGGAGTCTCCAGTCTCTCTGTATCCCAAAAGACCAGAAAAGTCCCCTTAAACATTTGTAATAGCCCACATAAGGATATTCTGTGTAACACTAGTCAACATCCAACAATAATATCTTGATTATCAGTAACGTTTCTCTACAAAATCAACCAACCACAGTCAAAAATTACACTTAAGTGATCATTATGTGTTAATGGATGAGTAATTACAGTTAAGAACAATCAGCATCCACTCAGAGCATGGCAGAGCTTCTGAAATCAACCCAGACGCCATTATCAAATCCATGCTGAGGGCAAATTGTTGTTCAACATCGCTATCCCTGGTAAATTATTATGTAACTCCCAAAACAAATTCTCCGAGGCTTACGTGATACCCAGTCCAACCCGAAAAGTGTTCAAAACAATAAGAGTTTCTGGCATGAGTTTATAATGACTAACTTCATAATCAGGGAATGATATGTTCTCTTTCTATAATATGGTTAGCAATCAACATCACTTTTAGCAATTGATTAAAACAATAGTCCTACATTTTTTGGAGGATGCTTATTTGCTTTCTGGAGGAGAATTAGATGGGAAGAGCAACTTCATAGTGTTGCTTGGCACATATTCTTCTGTGATACGGCAAATTGTCAATTTTACACCTCGGTTTTGTACAGATTAAACAAACAAGATATAATATGTTAATTAGTGAACTTTAGAGGGGCTGGTAGGTGGATTTTTTTATCTTTAGACAGAGCCAGGTTAGCTGTTTTCCTATTTCCTGACTTTGTGCTAAGCTCACATAACTGGCTGCTTGCTGTAGCTTCATATTTAAAGGACACACATGAGAGTGGTATCGATCTTCTCATCTTAGTCTCTACCGACAGGTGAGTACACGGATTTCCCAAAATGTCAAAGTATGGCTTTTAAAGTTGTAATCTTTGAGATTTCAGTGAAACATCACTCACAGCACATTCTTTGAGCAGCTACTTTCTCAAAAATACAACAGAGGAGCCCAGTCAGTCAATAATAATTGCAACTGTGATCTGATTGAAGTAGTTTTCCACACAACAGCAGGACACAGTAAGGGTTGGATACCTTGATGAAGGAGCTGTAGGTGTGCAGCCTGTCACCTGCAACTCTTCATCTAACAACTCACTATGACTGCTCCTTCTAGTTCTGTTTCTCCATGCAATATTTAAAACTGATCGGCTGTCAAAAAATGCTGAAAATGACCATGTCTTGTTTGGTAGATGAAGTTTTGACAGTCAGTGGTGACAAATACATTGTGTTTCCTGTAAATGCTTCACAATAAAAGCCACTGTGTGTTTTGCCAGTTGAATGTTTTCAATTTGAAGCAGCAGTTCTCATTTGAAGGAGTGGCGGACTCCGCCTTTAACAATGAAAACTACTATATAGAAAGATAATTACAGAATTGAAATACATTTATTAAGTGTTGCTGAAAAGATGCTGGCCATAATTACAATCAAAAACAGGGTCCACAAAATCTTAGGGATTATAACTATAATTAGAGTCACTAGCATAAAAATTCACACAGTAATTTGCATTAAAAAGACCATGGTTACGTCTTAGGAATAGTATGCTTTTACTTGAATTAATGATTATACTAACTCACTATAGTTTAATTCTGCAAAGCTTTTGGTCATTAAAGACTAATTCCTCTAAGAAAATGAATCATTTCTTGTGCTAAACTGTGCCCAGTCATCCTCTAAGTTAATGTTTTGAATCAATGAGTATCTTTGCTTCAGGCAACATGGCCCAGCATTGAGCTTAAAAACAATGGTGCCCTGTGCTCTGATGCAAAAACATCCTTAACTTGCCAAAGTCAATAAAGCTAGACTTTTTAAAACTAGAGAAGAGGCTCCAAGCAACAATTAATACGCAATGTAGAGATTGTATCTCATAATTACCCAGAAAGCAAAACACATTTGCTTCTTTCCACGTGCTTTGCTTTTTGTTAAAAGAAAAAACTGAGAACAGATGAGGCGGAGCGATAAACTGCCTAAGAAGTGGAGAAAGGGCTTTGGGTAGGTCCAATGGTACTCCACCTGGAAAACCAAACAGGTGAAAGGATGGACAGAGATCCGCTGAATTCATTTTCCACTGAGCCCCGTGGATAAACATCAAGCTGAAAGGCCTGTCTGAGACTGAACTGTCAGTGGGTGGTGACAGATCCAGCTCTCATCTCCACTGCCATGCCAGCATGGTCAAAATAGAAGGGACAGGAGATTCCATAGCGACTCCCCAAATAAGCAGCACACAGCACGACAACTCCCTTCACAGGAAAAAGGAAGGAAGATGAGCTGGACCAAGACAGAGACCTGCCTGTCCTTCCAGCCAGTGGAATGGGAAAACTAAACATCTCAGTTTATACATTCAATAATGGAATCCACTCATCCGTAATCAACAGCCCTGACAAAAGTGGAGACCTTCCTTTGTTTTTATTGTTTTTATGATTCATTTTTGTAAGTATTTGCTTTGAGTTCCAACTATGAGGGTAAAATGGCAAAGTTGACCAGTCGCAGGATGTCCACATCCTCTATTCCAAGCCAAGTACAGCTGCCTTGTGAATGTTAGCCATGCTAGTGGATGGCTCTAGGCATGGCAGTCAGTCAATGTGCTTTGGTACAGCCTGAAATATCTCAACAACATTGGATGGATTGCCATGAAATTTTGTCCCCAGATGATGTATCATAATGACTTTGGGGATTCCCTAACTTCTCCTCTAGTGTCACCATGAGATTGATGTGTGTGTGTTTTAGTGAAATGTCTGAATTTCAGTTTGTCCAAAGCTTTGGTTGATTACCTGCAAAGCTGTACTTTGTGTTTAGTGCTAATTAGAAAATGTTAGCATGCTCACATGCTAAACTAAGATATTGAACATGGTAAACATTACAACTGCTAAACATCAACATGTTAGCATTGTTGTTGTGACCATGTTTGTTTAGCTTAAAACACCACTGTGCCCATAAGAGGCTGCTAGCATGCTGTAAACTCTTATTTCAATATGGTAAATGTTCCCCTTCTGCATGAATTAAGCAGCAACAATCTTAGATGAAAGTGATGTATGTTTCCTATACCTCCATGTGTGGCTTGTATTTATCACATATGAAATATGAAGGGGATGCTCAATATGACACATAACAGCTGATGAGAAGCAAGTCACTGTAAAGATGCCGTAATGTAGGGAGGTCCTCAAAGAGTCATTTAGGCTTTTGCTTCTTAAGAGTGTGTTATTTTAAACCCCTGGCCTTAAGTTAGAGCCTGTTTCCTGCTGATGTAGCTGGCCTCTGGGAGAAAAATAGCCCTGATCTTCTATAATGTACACCTTCAGCAGCTTCTAAAGGGAAAACAAACTCTTGAAAGGAGGCAGTGAAATTATTTTGCAGGCTCAAGCACACAGGATTTGTTTAAACAAAAACACATGTAACAAAACATGTAAATTATAGAATGAATTGCATGAACAAAAATCTAATCATCATAAATGTTAGCATTACATTCCTTTTTAACGGCACTGAATATGTCCATAAATGGCAAAGGGGAAGTGATGTTGTCAGATTGTAACGATTCGGCAGCTGGTCTCCTGTGGAATCCTGGGCGATATTGTGGATGACGGGGACCAGCTGCTGACTCAGTGACTCATTTTTACCTCAGCAGGGAGAAGGAGAGAGGGAAAGAAGGAAATGGGAAAGCAACAGCTCTCGCCCAGACAAAGAACAGACACAGCCAGCTCTAGCAGGAAGAGACGCCAACACTTCACTAAACAATTTAAAGTCTGCTATATCAGTTTGTACCGTCCTTTTTCTCTTGTATCATGTTGCAGTGCAGTGATTGGTTTATAAACAAGATATGATGAAGCAGTCATCGTAAAAGTATTCCTTTTGGTTACTTCAGTGATTAGTGTAGGTTAACTGGAAGCTGTAAGTCAGGCGAAAGGGTTTTGCGTGTAGCAAAGTGGTTAGAAGACAGCAAACCAAATGTCTGTTTCTCTTTCTCTCTGTCCCTGTTTTGCTCTAAAATGATGAGTGCAAGCCTGTGTTGTGTCTGGCGATTGGCATTAGCAATGATTTTATATTCTGACAGATGAAAAGGGATCATCGGTTGTCCCTCCTGCCAGTCAGACTCAGGCATGGAAAGAGAACTGGTACAGATTCAAGTAAAAGTGAAATTACTTGATTTAAAGTCTGTGTAAAGGAGAATCAGAGATTTCTTTTGAAACACATTATACATTTTAGAAAATAATTGCTGAAAACATATGAAAAGACTGAATTATTTAGTACTGAATTGTGGAGTTAGACTGTTAAACTGCTTTTCACCATTTCTGTGTTCAGGATTTTTTGGGCAGGCCTGAAATGGTGGATCCATGATGTAGAGGGGTGACTAGCATGACCCCCCCTCTCCCAACATTATATATGAACTAGAGCATTTTGGCATCAGTTGGGTGTGTAGTCTGTTGTTTGCTAGTGGAAGCATGCAATACTTTCACTGCAAGCTTTGCATTAGCATTGTGATGTATGCTGCAATCACAACAGTAGATGTAAACTCTCAGGGCAGATAGAAAGGTTTGCACTTAACTATGAGATATTCTAGGTTTGCAGAGCATTGCCTCTCGATAATGGTATTGTCTGTGCACCAAGCTTTGTTAACATAAATGCACAGTCCACCATGCCCCACCTCTGGACTTACTGGAGTCACCAGCTGTTGTATCTACCCTGCAGATGTAGCACCCCGGCAGCTCAATAGTGCTAATGGGGACACTGTTGCTAAGCCATGTTTCCGTAAAAAACATGAAGTTTCAGTCCATAATCCTTTTATGAGTGGTGATCCGCAGTTGCAGTTCATCCATTTTGTTCACCAGAGACTGTACATTGGCGAGGAAAAGGCTTGGGAGTAATAGCTGAAGAGGAGTTAGTCTTAGCTTAGCCCTTAGCCCTCCTCTCTTCCCCAGTTTGTTTACGTTCTCTCCTGGCTAACGGAGCCAGGTTCATAGCTGCCGGTGTCATGGTTTTAGCTGTTACTGGTGAATGGGGCCATTTTTGGTCAACAGTAGCGCTCAAGGAGTTATTTCAAACCCAGCAGAAGCATCTGTTGACAGGTACAGTCTGTGTTAAAGCTCTGGTCCACCGAGAGGATATTATCCATGTCCCGCTGCTGGTGCGGCACTACTGTGGGAGCTGTGCCTGTGTAGTGGCCCTCTCTGCCTCTCTGTCCAGTTTCACCTTCGCTGCTTCGGGCTGTGTTGTAGATGCTACTCCGGTGCCTTTACTGTTACTACAGACGTACTCCAGTAGCTGCTACATCCAGCCCCTCACCAGTGCTTTTCAAAGAAGCAAGTAACGTTGACACTGAACTTCATTGAAAAAAAAAAACAATTTAACATAACGATGATTGGTGATGGATTGCTTGTTAAATACTCATTAGAGTTACATTTTTTTTAAGTAAGTTAACATTTACCTACAAATTGTGTGCTGAATTAAACAGTGGCTCCTAGTGTTACTTTATTTTTGCAATATCATCCATTTTGCTTGTCTTACACTTACAAAGAAGGCCTATATTAAATTGCATATTTTTTAAGGGAGTGCAGCATGAGCATTGTTAAGCTCAGAGACTGTTCATTTGGGGTGTGGTTTCAGCACCCAGTGTCTCAGAGCTCAGAATACTGCTTGTTTTCCCCATGATTTTGAAACCCAATTTTATATACTTTTCTTAATCAGTCAAATTTGACTGGGTCATTAATACCATATTCCTCTTTGGTGTGAAAAACTCAGAACACATATTTATCATTGCTTTACACAGATGGTGCTCAAGTAGAGGAAACATACTTATATTAAGAAACTGTTCAACCAAAAATATAAAAAAGCTCTTAAGAAGACTTGTGTGACTAATAGTTACCCAATGTTATGTGTTGTAGTGACTCTGGCTGGTCAGTTAGTGTATCTTAGCTGATGAGTAAATAATGGCTGAACCAGGTGTTTTATTATAACATGAACTTAAACTTAACTAGGGCAGTGAGAGCGTAGACCTAAAGCAACAAACAGGCAAATTAACCTCCTCTCTAGCTATCAGCTTGGCCTGTACAGTTGGTGCCTCATAACAGTAAAGCAGGAACAACCATCAGAAATTGTGCTACCCTTATATATAAACCTGCACTAGAGGTGCAGCTTTCCCCCTGAATATCAAGCCCGCCTGGAACCCCAAGATACTGCCCCACTAAACTCGCTGCAGTATATCACAATTGCCACTGCTGCCATTTGAAAATCTTGTGTGTTCAAATTAGTTGATTTTAAAGGTATTGCTCAACATTTTGGGAGACACACTTATTCACTTTATTGCTGAGAGTTAGATGAGAAGCTTGATACCATTCTCTTGTCTGTATGTTCGATAATTGAAGTCTCTGCTGGTTGCCTAGCAACTGCACAGTGTCAGGACTTCAGGAAGTGACATAACCCCCTGTAACACCGCAACTTGTTCTTTTAACACTTTGTTTTGTTGTAAACAAATACGACTTGTGAATTAGTGAGCTTTAGATGTACTGGTAGGAAGATTTTTTTACCACTGGACAGAGCCAGGCTTGCTGTTTCCAGTGTTTGTACTAAGCTAAGCTAACTAGCTCCTGGCTGTAGCTTCATATTTTCCAAAAAAAAAGTGGTGTCAATCTTCAAATCTACTGTAATTCTCGTCAAGGAAGCAAATACCAGTAAACATACTGTCTTTCCCCAAAATATTGCCACTCCTTTAATGTTTTGTACTTAATTGGAGTTTTTCCTCATGTGCCCCATGAAATGTGAAATGGGACTATCAGTAAGAAAACACCAATCAACAGTTAGCTGTCCATTCAGTCTCCTGTGTAATGATGACTTTTCACAGTCAAAAATAACAAATAGACAGGGCAGACATGTAGATTTGTCATAGGTGGAAAAGAACAGATGAAACAAATAAAGTTAATGATGGGTCAGTTCTATTTAAGGTCTCAGTAAGTCATCCCAGTGATCCAGCATGCACAATATCACAACAGTGGAACTGGCTCACCTAAATGGAATGCAGCCATCATCAGTGTTATGAATTACACCTGTGCTTTTCCTGCTCTGACATGCGAAACGTCTCTCCTGAATGCATGATAACAATTACCCTAAGTGACTGTATAATTCTTTTCAAAACTCTCTTTTCAAAAACACTTAAGCTGTGAGATCCACTGGTGTAGACTGGAGGCATTGTTGACAACAGCTGAACCCAATCTAATTCATGACCCCGACGCACCTCAGACAGACCGCACACACTCACACACGCACACATTTTTCAATGCCACAAATTTGACGCAGACCGTTCTCTCTTCTAAATCCGGGAAAAGAGGATTTTCTCTTGTAAGTTTTCAGATTTTTTGGAGTATCATAAGATTTCAAGGTCTGATTGTGCATTCCACTGTGACAGTTTTTGTCCCAGATGTTTTATCTCACAGCTCTAGTGGCAAGTCACCGTAGAAAGTTTGTGAGGTTTGTGAGTGTATGCGTGGGCGTCTGTAGAGATAAATCCAAATGATAACAGTCTTGACTTCAGGGCCCTCTACACTGTCCGCCCTCCATAAATCAAGTGAGGCTGTGATTACAAACATGATGTTTTTGATTAAACTCTTCCCAGTATTATTTTTAAACACTCTGGCTTAATCATCATTAGACAGTACAATAAAATGTCACTGCGGCTCAGTAGCATGTCTCCCGCTACCACTGTGAATATGACTCTACTTGAACAACAATCAATCAATGCATTCAGTGAGCAAAAATCTCATGACATCAGCTGTGACCACATTGGAAAGAACCTCCTAAGATAAACAAATTGCAGGCTCGCAGCCCTCGCAGTCCCACAGACAAAAACTACTGCTCTTACTGTCCCTCCTGACAAACTAATGCAAAAGGGGTACACAGCATACAGATACACATACCAGCTGAGAAAAAGGAAAGCTGAAAAGTGTGAGTCATCATTTTTGCCAAGTACATACCGTTTTTGCCTGGGAGCGTGTTTTCTGCAGATTATGGGAAATTATAAAATTATGCGACGACACTGTAGCCTTGCCCTTATATGGCAGCTGCCGTCCTCACACTGCGTCCTGCTGACAGGGATAGCCACTGTTAAAAATCCAGAAACAGCAGACTTCAATTACATAACAGAGCGTGTATACTAAAAGCTTAGACCTTGAGCCATACAGGATTTGTCAATGGAGGTGGCTGGAATGTCTGGTATGGCTGGTGGTACCAACAGCATACAAAACAGAACAATCTGCTGTTTGTTAAGCAAAGAAGAAAGCAAAGAACAAACAAGACTTTGTTGCTGTCCAGAGTGAATTATTACAGTTGTGTAACCAAGTCAAACAAAAAGACAACCATATAAATAAATATAAATAAACCGAACCGACTGCGGGTTCTGACACTGATACCAGTAATCATTTTTTAAAGACGTGACGTGTACAGTTAAGAATCAGCAGATTGACTTCGAAAGAACATTAAATTGTGTTAGACTGTGTTCCCGGGAAGGATGCAGTATTTCACAATAGCATCTTTTAGTGAAAACAGGTTTCATCTTTTTATTGGATAAGTTGCTCTTTTGGAATTTGCCTAAGGAAGTTCAAATGTTTGATGAAAGGGTGCGGCCATCCTTTTGTCATTATTTTATTTGATTTATTTGATTACTGGAACTGATTCTCTTCAAGTCCAGTCACTCAACCTCTGTGAGGTTCAAAGTGTTTCTCCGCAGGAGTGTTAATGAGATTATCATTGCATGGTTGTTGAATATTAAAGGTGCAGTGTGTAAGATTTAGTGGCATTTATCCGTGAGGTTGTAGATTGCAACCAACTGAATACCTCTCCTCTTCCTCTTCCAAACATGTTGGACAACGTACGGTGGCTGCGAAACTCGTGAAAAACTGGGCTACTGTACAAACATGGTGGTGCAACATGGTGGGCTCCGTGGAAGACGACCCGCTCCCTATGTAGATATAAAGGGCTCATTCTAAGCTAACAAAAACACAACGATTCTTATTTTCATGTGATTATACACTAATTAAAACATACTTATGAATATTATATTCCATTTCTGCCAATATTTCTGTCAATGGATCCCACTAATAAATCTTACACACTGGTCCTTTAAGAGTCAGAACAAAGACTTTGTACAAAAAGCTTTAAAAATTGAATGCTTGCTTCACATGATAATTGAACAACAAAATTACACTTTACATGACACTGATTAGGAACTTCAGGCACTATCAGTGCATAGTGAATCTATCAGATGTTTTTTTTTTAAAGCAGCTATAATCAATATTTTTATATTAACAAATGATCAGATGACTACTTGTATGCTGAAGAGGTTGTTCATACTGAAGAAATCAGAGAGAATTATCACCCAGCGCTACAGTTCCCCTCATCTCTACTTAGCATTTTAGCGTCTTTCAGCAAATTGTTTTGAATTTCCGACTCACAACTTAACTTTTCTGGTTCACTCTCACAGCTCTCATTAGCGTTATTTCCAGCCACAGCAGGCAGCTGTGATGCAAAAAAATCTAATAAACAAAAAAATGTTGGTGACCAAAGCGAATGCTCAAATTAGAATAGTTGTAAACCATATTTAACTCCATACTTCCACTTTTACAGCCATTTGCTACAAATATGTGTTTGACAAGTTTATGATGCAGATTTTTACACTGAAATAAAACTCAAGAGTAAATTGTCCATTCATCCTGTTGAAGTAAGGGTTTCAAGGTGGGACGTGACATGATGCGTTCAGTCTGAAGAGGGAGCGGCTGAATAGGTGCCCATTTTAGAAATAAATACAGCAAAATGTTACACCGAGTCAACGCAGCAAATTTCATGTTGAAGAAAGAGGCTTTATTTTCCCCTCCAGCTGTGGCTGTTCTTATTGGCAGTGTGTTTGTTCTTGAGAAGAATCCTGACCGCAATGTGAACAGTCTATCCAGCTGACGTTTGAACCCGGGGCTGTGATAAATGAGCGAGAAGTGCTGTAATTCTCTGTAACTCTCTGGTGGGTCTTTAAAGGCTGGTGGTACTATTTTCACCCAGACTATTCGCATGGTAGCTGATGTCTCGTCAAAAACATTACATAGAGGGCAATTTAGGTGTACTGATTATAGAAGAATAATTCAAACTAAATGCAAAGAAATGAAGTGTTAGTGATTTATTTTTCAGACTGAAAAAACAGACAAGCTGCTGTTTGTGAATCAGTGGAGGGTCCGCCTGTAAACTTTGGAAAGCCAGACAGTTGACTCAAAGCCCAGAGATCGGCCTGACATGATATATACAGCATACTGTGTTAAAGCTGTCTTGTTTAAGATATATAAAGCTGGATTAAAACAAGGGAACTGTGTTTATGTGAGGCTTCTCTCCATTCATAGTTGTGGTTAGCCACAGTATTCCTGCCACAGATACCATTCTAGTCATACCTGCTTATATGCACAAGCCGCAGGAGCAGACAGACACCCAAACAATTATTCTGTCCAGATGACTATACCATACAGCCACCAAGGAATGGTGCAAAGTTGAAAACTGCTTATATTTGACTGAAGGAAAATTTTAATCCCAGTGAGCAATGCAAAAGCTGATGAACTGTTTGCAACAATTCCAGCACTGATTCATCACAGCTAAGATCAAACTGCAATGGTTTTGTTCCACATGGAAGTCTAAGCTGGTTTTACAATGGATTTATGGAAATGAGAATTCAATAATAACAGGTCCATAAAGGGAGAATTAGGGGAAAAATAAATCCTGCGGGTGTGATACGCCTTGACTTTAAAGGTGTTGCGGTTTTTAATTCCTGGTGTGTGGCGCACGAATAAATGTCAAAAAGGATTTGACGTCTGAAAGTCAATATGCTATTTGTGGGCAAATAAAAGAGATTTCCAAATTATTTTACACAATTTATACAGTACCAGTCAAAAGTTTGGACACACTTTCCTATTCACTTGAATGAGACTGGTACTGTATGTATGAAAACATTCCTTCTTTCATGCAGGTACAAAGTTTACGACGTTTACCATCTTATTTTAACGTGTTAGCATGCTAACATTTGATAATTAGCACTAAACACAAAGCACAGGTGAAGTTGATGGGAATGTAGCCCAATATTTTTTCAGGTATTTGGTCATAACACTTACGTATTGGACAAAATGAATTTTCACCTTATAATTTTGCTGGAGGAAAAGTTATTATAATTCATCCTGTGGTGAACACAAATATGGGTACCAAATTTTTTGGCAATCCATCCAATATTTTCAGAGATGTTTTACTCTGAACCAAAAATGTCAATCGTCCTGTGGCACGAGATAAAAAGACAGAATATCACCAAAGTCATTAGAATTCCTCCTTGGGGCAACATGAACATCTGTACCACTTTTACATCAATCCATCCAATAGTTGTTGAGCTATTTCAATCTGCACCAAAGTGGTGAACCAACGAACACACTGACATTGCCATCCCTTGCTGCTAATGTGGCTAAAAACGTAGTTCTGTATTATAAATCTGTTATTTATAATATTATTAGTCCAATGTATGATGTGGATCAGCTTTGCATGAGTCATTTGTCCCTTTGTGTCGCAGTATATAACTTCAGCTGAAGTAATTTCTCGTTTCTCAGGATTGTTTGGTCTGAATATCATACAAGTGAGGTCATGATCGAATACTTTTCAAGCTTTAACAATCTGGAAAACCTATTGAATTAGGTGAATCAATTTCTATGATTAGTCTCAAAATTCAGTTTCAACTCCTTTGAGGATCATGTCCTTTGCTACTGAATAGACTGTTATTCCAAAAGGTATTACAGACTTTGTTTTGGCTTTGAAACATCAGTATTTCATGCTGAGTATTGAGTAACACGTGCCTCTGAGACATTTTTATTTCTGTAATCCAACACTTTTATGTGCAACAAATATTTTCCAAGGCAATCACTATGGCAGGTTGCAAATTTTGAATTCAATAGAACCTTTTCATTTATTCCTTAACTCATGTTCGGTGTCACATGAGAGCGTATTCCAGGGACAGGGTTCATTATTGCAACATTAGCTTTAGCATGGTGACCAAATGCATTTATTTTATTCATTCCCTGTGTGATTGATGTGGATATTTGAATAAAATACATTCCTTTTCACAGGCAGACAGTGTTGTGCTTCTGTCGCTAGGCAATATAAGGACAGGTACAGTACTCCATTCAGTATGAAACTGCTATTATACAGGTCTGCTGTTCATCATTTTGATCTGAAGTCTTTGAAGTTTTTTTTTACTAAAGACGGTCAAAAAAACATTTTCCTTACAGAATACTGAAACATTAGAGAGTAATAACATAAAAATACATACAAAAACCATTAGTACAAAATTACTGTTTTTTTGTGTGTCTGACAGATGTGAGCTATAAAGAAATAGAACTGTATAATATCTCAAAATACATATTTATATTTAATACATTTTTGTTCATCTAATGATGATTTAAGATGTAATTAGAGTGCACGTGATAGAAAAACAACAGTGTTTTATGAGCTTTTGTTCCTTTATTGGAAAGTAGTGAGTAAAGAGTTTATGTGGACGTGGCTGGATTAACACAGTAGATGATCTGTTTGCAAAGGAATTAACAGACTAATGTCATTTTTAGGCTCCTAAATTAAGTTTCAAAACAATGTAGTCATGCACTTCACTTTTCAATTAATCCCAGAAGCAAATTTGTTTTAAAAGGTTTAACTAAAAGAGCTTTAAAAATAATTATTTATTATTTCCGGACATGCAAAAATGCTGCCTGAGGCTCTCTCTGCTACTATCAACCACCAATCGGTATTCTTTTCCAGTTCCTAACGCCTAAAAGACCCAAGTACACAGAAACCCTACAGTAATTCTTTTGTAACATTTTGCTCCAGACATCTAATTACATCCATTTTAGAAGCCATTCATTATGCGTCTTCTCTCTTGAGAGGTGAAACGTGTGCCAAGAGCATTTACATGATAAAACGACAATTTCATGGTGAAAAGCCATGGAAAATCTCCTTGTTTGGGAGGATAATTGTGCTTCTGCGGTTGTCTCATATTTACTTCCCCTGTTGTGTCTTTTTACAATGAGTCCTTCTTAATAAACAGCGAATCATGTGGGTGTTGAAGAATGGAACATTTGATAAAATTCTTATGTGTTTATGGCTGTCCTATCATCCTCCTATTGTTAGTATAATGAATGCAGTCATCCTCCGGGGCAAAGGCCAAACCACAGGCCCGTTCATACACACACTCACATACTCCACTGGTTCCACTTAGGAAATACTCGGGATACAGTCAGGCTTGTCCAATTCTTCATTACCTGAACTGAAGATATTTAGTAATCGATTAATAAACAGAGACAGCATCAGTCCTTTCAGCAAATGCCCAAAACAGTTTTGTTTACATTAAAGTGACAAAGCCCTTTAACGGCCATAGTAATTATGGCTGTTGCCTATTAGGAGCAAATGAGGAAGACAAACAAAAACATCAGACTTTAATACGAGAGGCAGCAGTTTATTTCCCCTTTCCTACCAACAGTCAGTGGTTGTTTCTTTTAACCGTGACCGCAGTCATAATTTTAACCCAAACCATGATCATTCCTTAACACTTACTAAGTTATTTTTGTGCCTGACCAAATTAAATTAACTTCTTAAGACTAAATTAACTTCTTAATTGAAAGATGGACAAATACGATCAACAGATTCAGCCACTGCATGCCAGCTTGGCAGCTATTGGCATAGTTGATTGTATTTTCAATGCTTTTAATTGTAACATTTGTGCTTCCAACTTTTTGCCTGCCCAGGGTTGACAGATGAAAATTAGTCTTTCTGGCTAACGCTGGCATATTTTCAGAAATGTTATTAATATGCACTGTCCCTGTCAAATAAATTAATAAAATAAATAAATAAATGAAAATTCTCCATCTCACACACAGCAGAGTGTGTTCACCAGCAGTGTGTGTGTAGCAGCAGGCAGCATCACAGTTTGGATGCCCCAATGTCACCTGATGTTATTGTTTTAACAACTACATTTTATTTGCTGTAATAGTGATAATCAGAATATGGATGAGAGCAGCAGCAATAACAACTGCTGTTTTATTAACAATTACAAAAATCTGATCATATCTATTTATGAATTTGGTCCAGAGCAGCACTTCACCCAGAGAGGGCAAGGTGGCAACAGCTCGAGCCACTTTAGCCACTTGTGCACAGGTCCCTGTGTAAAAAAAGTCTGTTTATCAGGAGGCTTTTACTGAAAACAGCTGCCTATCTGGCTGGAAACAGTGTTAATGAGAGCAATGAGAAACAGTGAAGTTTCGGGTCATAAAACCAAACTAACAAGCTAAAAGATGGTTGGGTTTGTCACTACGAGTGACCCCTCTCTCACATTACACATCATTTCATCCGTTGTTAAAAATTTTAAGTAGTGCAGTGTTGTTCATGTGATTATTGAAGAAACACAAGTTGAGGGTATCATGAGGTTAATGACATAATTGATACCTTTTGAGTTTGGTTTACAATGTCTCAGCTAAAGATGGAACCAGACAAAACACAGCATGTCGTCTTGTGTGAATGGCCTGATCAGTAAAGCATGTGTTGTTTTTATAGTGAGGAATGGAATAACTGATAAGGAGCCATCATTCTGTGATTGGACCTGCACATGTATTAACGTTTTCCCCTTTTGTCTTGCGATATTATTGAGACAACAGATGGAGAACAACCCAAATAGTCTCGCATGATTTGGTTATGAGGCACAAAACTACGTCCACGTGTGTTGTCTTTCATCAAGATTGTGTTGTAGGAACACAAAATGAATTAAAAAACCATCCGCCCAGTGTTGGTTTGAATAAGACCAAAGGGTGATTTCATGCAAATTCACAAACAGCCACTCTGAAGTAATCTGTTAACCTCAGACATGACGTGTTGGAGACAACCTGGCCATTGAAAAGCCTTCAAATGTTTATTAATGAGCCCCTCAGACTCACCACAGTTATGTTGCTGGATGCTTATAAAGACATGATCTAACTCTGTAACCTTCTCAAGCCCGTCAGATTACAGCTTTACTCTTCCCCTGCGCAGCCTGCAGATCACTTTGTAATGTCATCTAAGATGTTATTGTCACAGATGTTAATCGTCACGGTAGGTCGGGACTATTCGAGAGTGAGGCAGCGGTCACATACACAGAGTTTTTCTGGCATGCTGAAGAGCTTGTGTTGGAAATATTAACAAGGCAGCGGGGCCAAAAGCAAGTCAAAACCATTAACGGTCTGATACCCAGCATTTGTGGTATGGATACCTCTTTCTCTGCGTCTCGAGAGCGAGATCAACACAAAGGCACTGAAGCTTTCAGAGCACTAAGTGATTTAGCAGAAGGAAATTGGTTGTCTAATGTCTACAGAGGGGTTTGTGCAGAGGTATGCTCGCAAGTTTTCCGTGATTGCATGTTCAAATCACAATAAATATCCCTCTCTGTTGAGCTACTGAGACTGGGGTAAAATGTTCTGTTGTTCTGCCAGATGCAATTGCCATTTAGTGAGCCTGGCAAGGTGCTTACAGTGTAAAATACCTGCAAGAGCGTGTACTGCTCACACCGCTAGAGGGAGGAAACTGGGGTCTTCTCCTTCAATGTGTATTAAAGCTGAATTTATATGAGAAGTCTGCTTGGTGTTTGGCTTTCCCTTTACACACATGCCCTCCACATGCGTATTTACATTATATCCAGTCTGCGGGAAGGTTCACACACAGTGTAGAGGTGTTTCCTTGAATCAAAAAAGAACATGTTGACATTTCGAAGAAAATAGGTGAATTCCACGTGAGTTTATATTTCTATTTATTGGCCTCGGTGTCTCCATGTTCTCATACTGAACGACAGATGATTTTCCTCACCATTTAAGAACTGTGTCATAAACTCAGCCGTACCGTAAATGATATCATCGCAATAAAGACGGAAACTAAGTTTGAAGCAGGTCTGAAATTCTTTTAGCTGTAGATAATTTGCAGTGCAGACAGCCGCCATATGGAATTGTGTTTGTGTGTGTTATGATCTTAACACAGCCACAGAAGAATATGTGTCTATAAATGCTTACTTTTTCATGTTCTGACTTTGTGTGTAACATGGTGATCAGAAAAAAAACACTTTGCCTCAATTCAGAAATCATGCTTAGAAGACCCGCGAGGTTGACAAAACCACAGAAAAGAGCTCAACGCAGGAGGCTGCTCGCACTGTGTTAATCCCACAACTTTCCAGGAGGTTTTTTTCAGCTTTGTTGAGTAGACTTTTGGCTGTTAGGTCCCCTATTACTTTAGAGGTATAGGCACAATCAGCTTTTCCATGTGGTGGACATTCCAGGCCACATCTGCTTTCAATATATCCACATGTCCAGCTGTTTCAGACCTACAGTATAGGCTACCAGTCTTTTCCTAATCATTCCACTGAAGCTATATGTGAATGGCGTCAGCATAGTAATCCATGCAGTGCTGTCATACTATATATGTTGTTTTTGGAGCATATACTATAGTATATCTGGTCAAATGACAAAGATCATATTTGATTGCATGCATTAGATGCTGATTTTACACTAAAAGAGTTATTGACATCTCACATATAACCAATTTATTGTAACTGCTCTAAAATAAGACATTAGACACCAACTATTTGCTGTTGTTTACACCTTGGTTAACCACATTTATCACTGAAATAGCATCCAGAGGATTGTCATGTCTGTGCAGATGTTGGGAAAAATTATAGCTCTCCGTGGATGGAAGAGAACATACCTCCTAGTGAAACATCTGCCACTGATGTACATTTTAAATCAAATGAAACCATCATGTCTTAGCTTGTACAGCCACAGCCCCATGATGAGCATCACTTGCCCTCAGGGTGTTATTTCCCTCATCTCAGTCTTATCCATTTCAACACATGTACTGCAACCACACTGGGAAAGAGTTGTGAGAAACTGATACAATCTGCATCAGACATGCAGCAGCTACCGCCTGGCCTCTGCTCAAAGTCAAATAGGTGGAGATAAGAGAACAGTGTACAGAATCCTAATGCTAATGCATGTGGTGTCATGTTTCTGGCCACCTGATGAATGTAAGTCTAATATTCAGTCTCCTTTTCTGTTTTGGTCTGCACTGACTCAAGAGGGAAATAGCTGGCTGCGAAATTCCCCATTATTTTTACTAGCCTGTTGCTAACTTTGGCTGAAGGTTAGAGCGAAAGAATGAACCAAAACAGTAAAGTTATGGCCGGAAAACGGAAACAATGAGCTCCGTAGCGCTGACTGGAATTGCAGGTTATATTTCTCTGTGGATTCATCACTATGGGTAACATAGTTGATCCATTGTTATCATTGCTATAAAATAGAAGTCTGGCTTTATGCTCCTTCCTCCAGATTAAGGGGAGAAGTTAAGAAGTTGGGTTTCTACATGAGGTTAATTAAATTACTCATTGCTCATCTTTTTCTGCTTGGCTATGATTGTTTGTTGTTTGAGGTTTATTCAGGTTACAGCAGTGTGTTCTTTTGAGAGTCCTGGTTGTGTACTGACAATTGCAATTACAATTACTTTACACACAAGTGCTATTTATGGAGTGAGATTTATTTCATAATGATTTGTGTGAACAGATCGACAGTCGACAATGTAAACTCACAAAAATATTTTGCAAATATAAAACGGATCTGCAAATACACAAACAAATTCCACAAATAAAAAAAAATATCTGTGAATACATTCGTTCACAGAATTCATTTCATTCCAACAGCCCGCAGCATGAATGTTTACTGTTGCCATGGCAACAGATGCCGGTTCAGTAGCTAACGTTAGCTTAGCGTAATCTACATATTAACAATGAACAATAAAACTACAATACGACATTTCTAAACCAAAACTATCAACACCAACAGCCATTCTATCAAAAACCTTAACCAGGATGCTGTCACTTGTCATATCTTGACGTAGCCTCACTGAAACAATGTATCCTAACTAAACAAGTGCAGTTCAGCACAGACACTACAATTACATTAGTAAGAGTACACTACTAAAAAGATGTGAAGTGCTTTGTGACTTTCACGCATCTGAAAGAATACATGAAAAATATAAAGGATGTGGTGGCTGATAACTGTTAATTGAAGAAGCAGCCGGACCACCGCTTTAGAGAGCTGAACGTTGCCCACAAGCATCCTCTGCCTTTCCTACTCAAACAGAAATGTATACGAGAGTGTGTACTAGATAATATACATAGAACAAATAAACACACACGAATACTCTCTGTATGACATCAACACAAAACAATCAATGCACGTTACTTATCGCTGATTATTAAAAAATAAAACAAAACAAAACAAAAAAAAACAGCTAATAGAAAGACTGCGTGCTCTTACTTTGAAATGCGGAAATTATGTCAACAACAGGCGATCACGTGATATCCGAAAATGACCGAGTGATATGCGTGGATTTTCGTTCGGACCGGCGGAAAGTTTGTTTCAAAACTCCGTGTGTGTAAAAAGCAAATCCACACGCATAGAACTGAGATCCACAAATTATTTGTAAAGTAATTCAATGTATTCACAGATGTTTTTATTTGTGGAATTTGTTTGTGTATTTGCAGATCCGTTTTATATTTGCAAAATATTTTTGTGAGTTTACAAATCTTTTTTTTGTATTTGTGGAAGGTGTTTATATTTACAGATTACACATTTACACACAGATTGTCGATCTGTTCACACAAATCATTGTGAAACAAACCTCACTCCATAGCTGTTGCTTGTGTGATTTGGCTTTGATCAGTTTTGTGTTGTTTCGAAAGGGTGCATGTGTTTAAAGATGTAGATAATAGAAAAAAATGAACCTGAGACATCACTGCATTTAATTTAATAAGAACATCATCTGTCTCATTGTGTTTTCTGAGTTATTTTTTGTTTGATTGTTTGTTTGCTCTGTTTCCCTCCTGTCTTCATGTATGACTCCCCAGCCTGCTTTTCCCTCCACACCTACCCTGCTCTCAGCCAATCAGCTCCTCACCTCACTCCCCTCATCCGAGCTTCTCCGCATATCTCCCTACCTGTACCTCATCCCTTCCTCAGTCCAGCTATTACTTAATTCCAGTGTTCAGTTCAATCTTTGTTGAGTCATCTGTTCAGTTTGCCCATTCCTGTGTCACATTTTCTGTTGATTTTCAATAAATAGTTCTGTCTACCGGCTGTCTCCTGCATTTGGGTCCACCTGCTCCGCTCTCTGTGACAGAATTATAGCCTTTAAACACTGGGAATAAAAAATATTTCTGGAATTTTCAGGGAGGGAGAAGAAATAAATGTACCATTTATGGAAAAAATATATCAGACAAATTATTATTCAATAATAATATTTTTAATATGTCATAAAACATATCTGGAGGGAATCTTTAACAGTTTACTTGCTGTGTGGAATTTGATAATTTTATGATAAAACCTCATGATAAGTTCTCTCATGGATGACATTATTAATGGATTTGGTACACAACTTTGTCAGTTTAAAGCATTAAAAGATGTTTTTGACCTATCACATCAGTGCACCAGAGTCTTGTTTCAGTCTTTCATCAATGACCTTCTGGCAGGACCTCACAGGACCATCTCTGTTGATTCCTCACACACTGAGTTTGCCAGCTGTTGCTGAAGATAAATAGTATAAACATAAATACTATTTTCAGCACCTAGTTGTTGAGAGTTGTTGAAATTGGAAAGAAAACACACTGGAATATGTGACAGGGGTGTTGGAGCAAAGCTCAACTTGAATAAAAGTGGAAAAAAAAAATCTGCATGCTGTCTCGTTTATTTCTGATGTATTTATTGTTTTACAATGTTTCAGTCTATATGAGGGAGTTTTTTTTTCATTTTTTTTCAGCACCCAACCCATGAAATGCCTTATCCGTTCACAGAGAGCACACATTGTACTCAAAGATAAAACAAATACTAAGTTTAAGAGTATCTGAAATACTGTGTTGCATATTGAGATCAATATCTTATCCTACACTTCATGTTATTCTGTTATCTAGTAAACATTTCCTCCCTGGTTAATGTGCACCTTTGTGTAATGTGTGTTTAACTCTGTCCAATACCACCTTTATCTTTGCACTGCAACTATTCCCTCCTCTCATCAACCCAAAATAGGCCTTTTACCATCAACTTGTCATCACTGACTTGAGAGTTCATATGCTGATAGTGTCTGGACTCGTCTGACCCTGGTACTCATCTGGACTTTGGAACTGTGTCAAGCTGCCCGGGAGGGGAGTTGGCCGGACTGGAAAGACCCTTTCCTGGGGTGCAGCACGGCCTGCAGCCAATTGTTCCTCAGCTGTTTATTTGTCTTTTCCCAGGCAATCTTTTACACATTCCACAACTTTTCCCATGTTTTTTTACACTTGATAGTTCAAGATAAGACTAATTTATACATTTTTCTGCCTACTGGGTAAATGGCTGTTTTTAATCGTCTGGTGGTGAAACCAAATCACACAAGTTTCCGTCCCGGGACTCATGTCCTGATTTACAGTAGTAGACAAGTTCAGCAAGTATACATCCAACTGCTTAAGTCAACAATGCCTTGATCTGCATCCAGCCTTGCCTTCCAATGTTAAACCGTTTCACAGATGAGGAGCACAATGCTGTTTCTCAGGAGATAAATTTGCCCCCTGGAGCAGCGTCAGCATATTTTACTTGACGGCTGATACACACAGGTCAAGTTTTCTTGTGTGTTTAGACCGTCTCCTTGAATCAAAGAGGTCAGTCTTCTCGCTGATCCCTCAGGCCAAAAGCATGCAGCGGCTTCCACTGGTCAGTGCAGATGGAGAGGAGTCACGCCATGAAATTTGTCACATTTCACCCGAGAGGCTTGATCCGTGACAAACATAATGCCCTCAAGTTTAGCTGTAACTCAAATGGATTTGAAAAAATAATTTTGCACGGATCAAAATCACATATCACCTCTTTGGCCAAACTTGAGCTTGTATAATTGGCAAAACTTTATCAGTCAGGTGGACAATAGATTTAAACTTTCCAACCGGAAAGATCTCAAAATAAAACAGAACTATGAGGAACTGTAAAAGCGCTGCTGTGTCAGCAGTTTTAAAACTGAATTCCAGATAAAGAGTGCTCCCATAAGGGAGGGAATTTCCAGCTTGAAAACTGCTTGTTTTTGACTCGTTAAATGCTTGTAAATGCAGAAAGATGCACAGCATATCTGTTTTCTGAGTTTTCCGTCGGTTCCAGCGGTGCACCAATAAAGAACTGCTCCCTTTCTGAGACATCTTTCAACCAGGAACAAGCTTACAAAACAGACTGAGAACTGTAGAGTGAAATTATATAAAAGCTATAGAGTGGTAGTCGGCGATAATCACGGAAAATGACTGAGTGTGGTTAACTCTTCCATGTGCCATCACCAAAATATACACTAAATTATGGGTTTCATAATTTTAAAACATTCTTTCAATTCATGCCCCAGATATGCCATCCAGGCTCTTGTTATGTATCTTAACACGTTGCCAACAAGTTTTTTTTTCTTTCCTTAAATATCCATTCTTTCACTCCCAGCACATTTTCAACTGTTCTTGTGCATCCGTGACAACAGAAGAAGAAGCAAAAACACTGACTTGTTTTGATCCTTTAGATTTCTTTCCTGCAATATTAGCCAGCAGGTTATGAAGGTTAACTTGTTCTTTTTACTGCATTCACATACCTCTACAGGGGGGTCAGGAACAGCAGCAATTTGTCTGAAAATTCACAAAAACAATTTTAAGAAACTCCTCAGCTTAAAGGATGAGGTTTAATTAGTTATTTTATATGTTTCGTATTGTCAACAAATCCCATGAAAACACCAAACCAACAACATTTCAGTCCACATATGTACTTTCTGACTTTCCATACCCTGCCCATTGGTTCCCTCTTAAGATGTAAATGTATGAATAAAAACGGTTCACAAATGTTTTGCTTCGTTAAAAGAAAATAAATCTAGATAAAACGGCTGGGCGCTGTAGTTTTTGGCCAACAGTAATCAAACGGGAGTAAATAGTGTTTTTGTTGGGGACTATTTTCATCTGCGGATTAACGCACATTTGTTGCTATAGTGAGTATTTATGGCAACAAGGGAAGTGCAACACTGTAGCTCATGAATGTGTTTTTAATAGTGTTTTGATAACAATGGAGGTCTATGACATAGAGGAATAAATTATATCATGCTTTGGATACAAATGAAATACTTGTTAGTTGAATCAGTTCATTGTTGGTTTTGGTCTTTTCATATGATCTGTTAACATTAATAAAATACAGAATATCTTACCCTTTAACCAAAGAGATAGTTACTGTCAGGCTGAACTTCTTCTCTGTCTTTTCTGTCAGCACAGTATAATTTTTCCAGGACTGTTTGTAATTCGTCATTTTGTGATTGCTGTCCTGAGTAGCACTTAAGCAGGAGATTGTCCAGCTATCATCTCCTTTCATCCAAACTGGAATGTCCAGAACTTCAATAATTCCTACTATGGAAAAATGAAGGACTAAAGCCGCATAAAATCACATCCCCATATTTCTTCAATTGCATAAAAATTTCACTCTTGACCACAATGCCTCAATGGGCTTGAAACTATTATGATGGAAACTGAGCAACAGTCTAAATATGAGGCTTCAAAGCTCTGAATTTTAAGACATTTTCCAGTTATACTCAGTCAAGAGTTTTTCTTTCACAGATTACAAAACTGCTAAAATTCTTTGCAAATCATTTTCTCTTAGCAGTTTTGTTGATACAATTTTTGTCAGATAGCTCAGTTTATTAGTCAAAGTAGACCTCATCAAACTCATCTACCATCCGGTAAGCAAAGTAACACATCACGCATCTGTCAGATGTGTTGCTTGGAATTTAGAAGAAACCTGGGATGAATGTTGAGCTAGGGCAGAGTAAAAGAACAGTTTTTGTGTGAGAGGTCGTACCAGCAGATGTTAAAGTGATTCGTGTACTGATCAGGGATGTGAAGGACATTTATTTGTCCTTTGTAACTATCTGCAGTGTGATGCCTTCATCGGGCCTCTGCCCTGCTGGACAATCTATAGCATTCCTCTCTAGGATCACTATAACTCTTTCTTACAGTCAGTAATTAGATGGCAGGCTTAGGCATACAAATACAGCAGACTTTGCTGACTGGCTGAACATCAGTAACAGTAGGAAAAATGGTAAACATCTGATCAAGTTTTAGGGGAGAAATTGTCACAAATATACTATGTAAAATGCTCTGTAACTGTATTTTAAAAAGACATGATAATTAATCTTGTTATGAAGTCAGTCATTAGATGTTTGTTCAAAAGTCGAATGAGGATTGGTTGTCATTGTAAGCATTTTAGATGAGAAAATATACATACTTTTTCATTTGAAATCAAATAGCTTTTTAAGATAATGAGTACAAACACATCAAAGAGATGATGTGTTTGTACATCAGCTGGAGGGGAATCTGACTGACTCAGCCTCTGTGGTGGGTCAAACTGTTATCTACACTTATCAGACACCCATTCACCCACACAGTCTGTCAAGCATGCATTTTCTACAAACACAAGCTGACAGTCAGGCTGCATGTTGTATGACTAGTCAACAAAGAGGAGAGAAGAGATAAGAGTACATATATACAAACTCCCTTTTACGATCAGTTAACCTCATTACACAGAAATGACTTGTTTTCCATGAAAAAGGTGTTGGCGCCTAGTTTGCTATAATACTCAGTGTGTTACTCAGACCACAGCTGCTGAGATTTATCTTTACTATCCAAGTGTTTTAAAAGTACAACAGATTTTGAGGTATTAGGACAAATGTTACATAACAAAAGAGATGTTGAGAATGAAGTCATAGTATTAGTAAGAAAAAAGTGTTATATTTTCAGAACTAAGTTGTGATTTTAATTTAAAAAGTGGCAATTTTTTGAGAAAAAAGACAATATTTAGAGAAAAAAGTTGTGATATTTTAAGAAAAAAAGTCATAATAGAAGAGTTTGCTCAGTAAAATGTCATGTATTATTAAATTAGGTTGATTGGATTACATGTTTTAGCATTTCCTGACAGCCCATTGGCTACTGTAGCCTAAAGTTATTTTAACTTGTAAAAGACTTGTGTTTGACCTGCGCTTTGCGCTGACCAGTAGCTCATATTGCAATGTCCCTTCTGGGTCGGTCTTGTTTGGCTCTTCCACTGGTCTCTGACGTGGTCACTATAAGGTCATCAGTCTGAGGACGGACATGTAGCTCCGTTTGGGACTGTCTCCGACAGTTCGGGATATCCCATTAAAAGCATAAGGAAAGCGGCTGTGCGCTGCACTTTATCAGATGTGGTGAAGTTAACTTTTGTGTTAGTTCTACTACTGTCATTATCAATATTTCAAGAAAAACAGATACAGGTAGATAAAATCCTGCTCCTGACAGATATATTTGATGGGACTCATTGAAAAGGTCAAACTTTATTGACTAGTTAAACGTAACAATGGTTTAACATTTTACAAGAACGGGGTATGACTGTTGTGAATCCTCACTTTTCTCCCAACTAAAAATTAAAAATACCATGGCAGGCACACATGTACATTCCTCTCTCTTTGTGGCTCTGGTTGTTTGTGTTGCTGAGGTGTACAGTAGCAGTTCTGTGCAGACAACAGAGGCTGCGGCGCTGGCCTGGAAACATGAGAGCCCCCGAGGAGGAAAATGGGACTCTAATAAATCCTTCAGCCGGGGGAGAGGGAGCTCTATAAAAACTGCCCTCCGTTAAAAACACTCCGCTGTCATGGCTGCTCTTTGTACTCAACACTGTAAGTGATTTCAGCATTAACCTCTTTACTGCTGGTGCTTTTCTAAGAGCAAAATGAAAGAGCAGTTAAATGGTATATTTGTTTAGGCACTACTAATGCACACTGGCAAAGAAAGCAGTATAATTCCATTCAATAAACTTAATGAGATTGTGTCTTGATATTATTTGTATATAAGGTGTTGTGGAGACATTGCACTATGTAAAATTCAGCTTTTTTAATAGCCCACAGACATTTCAGGAAACCTGAAATTAAAGCATTTTCAAACACCTCATCAGCCCAGAACACCAGGAAATGTATCTGTGCGTCTTTGCAAAAATATGTGGTTCAGAGGCGGTGATGTAGGGACTGCTTGCAGGGATAATTGCTAAAATACTGTGGCCGACTGTACTGAGCTTTCTATTTTCTCTGTGCTGGACCATTTATCCCCCCAACCCCTGGCATGAGTTATGAAGGGGGAGAAAAGGTTTCTGTGTTAGATACCAAGCCAGCTAACCTGGCCGCTAACGGGACAATAAGTTTACACGTTTTTTGTTTGTACTGACAGCTGTTTCCTCCATTTTGGACTCTCTGGCTCTTCATTCCCCCAAATGTCAGCACTGGCAAGTTGGCTTAGTTGCTATAGAGAGCCAAACTTTCTGTTTCAGACGTAAGAAAACCTTATTTAAAGTCATCGACATACTGTGTTTAATCACGCAAATAACAAAACATTCAGAGGCAGAGAGGAGAGACAGATGAAAAGTTAAAGTTTAAAGGTGAATTCCACCGATTTTACACAGTAAAATCTGTTTACAGGTAGACATATGCAGAGTGCTACTGCATATGTGAAAAAAAGTCTTTTAAAGGCTCCTTGGGCTCAAGAGGGAGTTACACAAAGTCTGATAAATTGCCTTGTGTGTTTGGGCTGAAGACTACAAGTTCGAAAATTAAAAGAATGTGGGAGTGTAGAGTTAGAAAGAAGTGAGATTACCTGACCTCTTTGGCCTGCTCCTCATCTCTGTGGCTAGCAGGGCTGCATTATAACCACTACTAACATAACACGCCCAGATCTGTACAGTGAAGTGAATCGAGTGGTGGGTAAGGTGCCTGATTTTGACAAGGAAGAAAACGCATCACAAAAAAAAGATATGTCTCCTGATTCCGACAATGTTGCAGGAGTGCAATGCTAAATCAGTTGTCTTTCAATGAGAGATTGGACTTCAGGCTCATGGCAAGAATTTGCTCGTCAAAGTTTACCAAAGTTGAAAGCAATGTGAGAAATTCACACAGATTTACTGCTCTCCCCAAGGGCAAATCCAGTCCAATCACAATGATTTCACTGAGATAAATGCGTTTGGCTTTGGTTCTCTTTCTCTAGTTTTGTTGCAAATGTGCAAAAAAGTCAGAGCTGTGAAGGCTGAGTATATGATATGATCTTTGTCTTTTGTTTGGGAAAAGCCAGACTGGAACATGTACACACCATTAAGCATTTACCTTCCACCTTTTCTGGAGGCGTGATAGAGACAAAACTCCTAATAATCCTTTTGATGTTTCGAAACACTAGAGGCATGATTTTTGTTGTAGACAGGTGACCCAAAGCAGGATTTAAAACTTCAGCTGTTTTGGGTTTTCGAACACTTCAAATGCCAATGTCAGCTTCTGAAGTGCTGAGATCAAATTACAGCATTACGGCCCTTAATCCACAAAACGAAGATGTCTCCTTCCTCTCCTCTCTTTGGTGCTGTTTCCGGAGAATACATACCTGCTCTTGTGTTGATTGTCATCTCTGTGCGTCCTGTTGTCAATCTCCTGAATGTCTGTGTCAGTGGTTTGTCACAATCATCACAAACCTGCCAGCTAATGAGCTTAATTAGCTGGAAAGTAACCACATGGTCTTGTCAAAAGTGTGGTCCTAGATTTCCTTGATGGATATTTCAAAGTTCACACTGATTTAGGGCTCACTCAACAGACTATCTGTTTGGTGACTCATTTATTCATCAGTTTTACAATCCCCAATCTCAAATGTTCAGTGTTTCTGGGATTCATTAGCCAAGACAGCAAAACTTACTGAAATATCATGAAATATTGTACTGTGATTATAGTGATTTATGGAAACTAATTGGGCTTTGTTGTTATTGTTAGGATTATTGTAAATGGGCTCTATGGACTAATTCTTCATGATACATTGATATCTTGAGGTCTCTATAACTTAGTCAGTGGGCTTGTGTGTCAAGATTCAGAGGCAAATACAGAAGCCTCATGAGTCTGCTTTAACTAGGAACATTTTTCTTCAGAAATCAATAATGGAGTGCACATCTGTTACCATTATCATTTGCAGCATTTGCAATGCACCCTCTGGCTTGTTTCCATTTAGTATGTTTGCATCATTTCAATCCTGTATTGTAACAGCTATTTGTCTGAGATAATTATTAATTCAGCTTAATATATTGAACTTAAATTACAATCTTTAAAAAAACCCAATATGAATCATGTTATTCTTATCCCTCGATACAGTAGAATTGGAAATTCATGAAAAGTGTATAATATGGGGCCTTTCCATTTTTCTGCAGAGCATCTGAGCCCTACCAGCAGCTTTTCTTGGCTGCGTTTCTGCCTGCCGATGGGATCTGGAAAACATATATCCCTGCAAGGGGCTCCACTAGATGCTCCTGCTCATTGCTGAAGCCCAGCAGGCAACGCACCGCTGTATTATGCCTCCCAATGGGAGCACCACCGGAAAGTGTCAGTCACGAGACTTTGGCATCTGCAACCTGAGGGAACCAAAACACTTAGCTTCTGTTTCTCCAGTTTCTCTGACACAGCACATAGCCAAGGGCACATGCCCACTGTGCAGGACCTCCAATGTAGTATCACACGCAATGCGGGATGTGGGGAAGTGGTAGTGGGAGCTGGACATGAATAAGTTGGTAAGTATGAAACTGGCTCCAGGGGTGAAGCTGTCGCTCTGTGTCGACTCATATTGAAAGTCTCATCTATCAGCGGCCTCAGTTGGCTTTTGCCATGTCTTCTTTCAGCAGATGACAAAACACCCTCTCAGGGCCAATACTCTCAGGCCCTGCTGTCTGTAAACACAACATTGTTACTATTGCTTGATAGGATTGTCAGCTTCACTGTTTCCCTGAGCTTGGTACAGCATGTCTCTGGCATATCCAGGAGATGTGATGCTGGTTCTGGTGCACAGTGTGGAAAGCCTCAAAGCTGCTTGATGTGAATATCAAAATTAAACTGACATTTCAGAGGAAATATTCTTAATAAATGACATGGGGGTTGAGATATTTCCTGGCGCACTTCTTTTCCAATTAGTGTTGAGTAAAGTTGTCACAGGAACAAAAGGGCTTCAGTGCAGAAGTGCAGCACGGCGCAACCTCTGACTGATTCACCAGTTTGTCTTCATCAGTGTTTAGAGGAGATTGATGAAAGAGGCTTTGAACTTTCTGCTGATTTGGAACATGAGTCATCCCTTGCTGTTTATTAGAACTCTTGGTGGAGTTTTGCTTTCTCTTCTGACTGGAATCATCTGCTAAAGAAATCTCGCTTGAGACTGTTGGAAATGGACTTAGTCCATGCAGTTGCACTTTAGAATAAAACTCACTGGTAGGGAGAACCTCCTGGAAACATCATATTCCCCAATAGTGATCTGACATGGATCATAAACCAAAAATATACTGTAACTAATGCATACTGTAGTTTAATAAGCCGAAATAATCATGAGGACCTTTAAAACCAGCAGGAAGCCAGGGGGCAAATGCAGGAATGTGTCCCAGCATGTGTTTTTGTTTAGTAGCTCTATCTGTTACATTTCAAGAAAAAAAAAAAGACAGGGATTACTCTGATCCATGTACTGCTCCACAGCTACATTCAATGTCAACCTGCATTACGATCTACTGGAATAAATGCACATGCAACTCGAATCTGTTCATTGACTTTAAAGTGGATTTGTGTTTATATTATAGGCCTACAAGGAGCCAAAAGCTCCCAATTGGAAAATGTTGCATGCAGCTGTCTGGTGAGTGGTCATACTGCTCCCCACGTGCAGAACAAATCACACAGATAAATATGATTTCTAACATTTGTGTGTGGCTGTTCATCAGAGACAGTTTGATTGCCTGTAGGAACTGCTGTGCTCCAAGTTTGAGATCTTCTCCGATAAATTGTCATGAAGTATAAAAACAGTGTGTGTTTTCAAGTTACATTTACTTTTGCAGTCAAAAAATGTTTCTAAATGTTACATACTGTATAGAAGTAGAAAGTTTCTATCAGCTCTACTTTTTTGTACTATCTGCAGTAATCTTATGCAGCTGCAGAGACAACACTATAGTGAATGTGCCCCTTTCTCCTTTTTTCATTGGGGAAAGCATTTTGTCCATGGGCAGGCTGACACCCACCCTCACCTCACTTCAAAACAGCCAAACACAAATGTGGATTCTCCATACAGTCTCCAGAGACATAGCTTGTGCATTTTTCAGCCTCACCGTAAATGCTCAGACATGACAGCAAGAGTTACAACCTCACCAGTGGAGGGAACCTCCATTTTTGTGGGGCATGGAAAGATCCACACAAGAAGGTGGAGGGGGGAGGGAAAGGGGTTCCCGGCACTCTTAAAGAGCGATGACCCTATATTTAACCCCTTTTTCTGGGAAATCGCCATTTTTTTGGCCAGTCAGTGAAGGAAGAAGCCCCCCTAAACGTGTGGAAAATTCCCCAAATTCTTGTTTGTTCTAGTAACTCAGGGTGTTCACCACGTTCTTCTGTTCTGTTCTATTTTTATAGCACACTTGGGTGTCATGTTTGTTTCACGACACTTATCATCCAAAAGCTGGAAAACATTTTTGTAAGGTATTTACTGAGTAATTATTGGGGAAGTTTGCCACATGTAGTAACCACATGGACTGAGATTAATCACCCCTGAATCTGAACACAAATGAAATGATTCTTGATGCAAATATTCATTTACTAGTCCCCTTAAACATGAAATGCTTTTTATTACGATTAGAAGGAAAGTTCTGAAAATATTAAATACAGCGTCATGTATCCCAATCAGCCTGTAAGTGTGTGGTCCTGACTGTTGAAAATGATTCACTCACTGTTTTCTGTAAGAGATATGAAACGGTTTTGCTGCCAAAAAAAAGAAAAAATGAAAATCAATCTTTTTTTTTAAAGATACATAGTTAACTGTGATATTTGGAACATGATGTACATAAATGATAGCTGCAAGCCTTCCAGTGAACATCTGCGCTGGCTTGTCCCACATTACGAATGACTGGAAGTGATGCACAATCCCTCCATGAACTTTGTTGGATTTTGGAATCTGTTTTGACAACATGTATGTCATTCAGATTGCAGCTAGTACACAAGTTATTGAGTCATCCACTGGTTTGACGTATGACAACCGGAACTGACAATTCATACTGCCAATGTACTTATTTGGTGACTAGCTAAGATCAGCAAGAAAACAGCGATCCAGTGAGATGTCTCACCAGGAAAAGGAATACAATGTCACGGTCACAGGTTGCACCTGTTGTTGGTGCCGGGAATCCCAGAAAAAAACTGCTTCGCTAAATGGATTCAGGATTTCAAATAAAAATTATTTTTGGCAGTGTCAACCACTGTGGCACTGATGGAAATCTCTTAAACTGCCTCGAAGAAATATAACTTTAAATTCTCCATACGTCTTAAACATTGCGTAAAATGAACATTGGCTAAAAACATGAAGATGTACAATGTGCTACACCACATTAGCCATCTGAACATGACTGCTTACCCAGTAGTCATGCTCAGCTCTGTATTTATTACACTGCCATATTTTAAACACTGTGTGGTGGTTCGCTGATCTTGAACCACAAGAAAAATAATCAGACATGGTCTGTTTTAGTGCCCTCCTGAGCAACCAAGACAACACGAGGCTAAGCTCGTACTGGCTGCTGCTGAACAGGACTCACGTTTTGATGAGTTATTGTATGTGAGCTGTTCAACAGCTGAACCTGGCATTAAAGTAAATCACACACATATTGACTTGGGCTTTTATAACAACGCTGCAATGTTGATTGTAACAATGTGAGATCTATTAGGGCCGTCATTTACAGCATTTACCAAATCCATTTGGCCCAGCAGTTGGTGAGGTGTTTGAGTCATGTTAAATTGCCTGCAAAGATTTTCTCTCTCAGTAAAAGAGAGAGAAAAGTAAAAGAATATTGCAGTAAAAGAAGTTAAACCACACTAGGCTTAAAGTACCAAACTAAAATGACTAAAATGATACCTTATAGCGAGATGTAATAACTCATCTTAATGTATACTTCATGCCTGTGGATGAGAACCTTCAGCTTCACTTACATGTGAACATTCTCCCAACAACCCCCTGCAGCTGCAGCTGTAGGAAGAACACTGAAGGAAATGCTGTGATGGATTTTCAAGATGTAGGGACTGCAAACGGTAGTCAGCACTTCCTTTAAGCACTCTCCAAGCTGTTAGAGCCTCTCACAGGCCCAGTGGTAACAGATTCAATTGGAGTTTCAAAAAAAGCCAAGACAGTATCTGTGTTTGGGTACATTCTTAGGCAGCATTCCCAGACGCCGACATAGGCTTCAGTGAGTCCTGAAGACTTTGCTGGTTTTGCCAAGTTTATTCAAAATACAGCAACAATTGAAAGATTGTCCAAGTAGGTGATTGATGGAAAGAATTAGAGCTGGATGGAATAGATGTGAGAAGGTAAGAAGATAAGTTTTCTGAATCAATAAATCATGTTACACACACATCTAACAGAGGTGCTGCCTGAGAATAATCAATTTGTATATGTTGTATGCATCCATGACGTTACAGCAGAAGAAATCTTTTTGAGTTAAAGTTGGCATCTTTGACTCTTTGCCCGTGAGACTTGGCAGACGTCTTGCCAGAAGAAGCAGTAGAAGTGGCCGTAAATAAAAAGGACTCTCGTCTTTAGGAAGCACAAAGAAGATGATAAAAGAAACTACTGTCATTAATTAGCTTCTTCACTAAAACCTTGACAGTCTCTGTTGATTAGTTTCCAGGAGAGGGGCATTGGAATGGATCTAGATGGCACACTCCCCAGAACACACTGGACACTTAGGATACACAGCCAACTGTTTTGAATCAGCGGTAAATACTGCATGCTACATTTACAGACCTTAAAAGTGATGCCAAATAGGAAAAAACCTCTAAGTAAATGCCACAGAATTGCAAGAGTGCATGCAATCAATCTCACATGCAAATGTCTGGACAGGGAGTGTAGATAAACAAGGACTGATGTATTTTTCCTATGGCAAATACATTTTTAGGGTTTTAGAGTTTTACACATCTCTACTCAGGCTGTGCAGTGAGAGAAAAACTTGGTCATGTGCAGCACGAGCAGGGAATTCCAGCACAACTCATGCAGAGGTATATAACCTATAGCTTGAGGCAAACCTGTGCAAGAAGGCTACTGGAAAATATTAAAGTCCCACCTGGTTCTACTCAGCAAAAACATCTGCAAGAATGTAAAGAATTCCAAAGATAGGGTCGATTTTGCCTGAAAACCTAGGGTTTCGCATCATAAAAAAGATTTTAATCTGCACCTTGTATACACAAAAAAATGTTTATTGGTGTGACTCATGCAGAACACCTCAGACATTGGTGGGGAATGACAGCACCACACTTTTAGAGTTTTCTTTATATGCTGCTCAATTTTAGTAAAGATATTTTTTTTCTATTATCGTCAAAGTAGGTCAGTCATGTACCGTTGATCGTAAAAAGGAATTTGAATGAAACATTTACCTCCAGAAGACCCCCAATGCACTTGTGCAGGAGGAAGTGCAGAAGGTTCATACTCAAACCTGCCACAGTGGGGATCCTCTCTGATCCTCTCACCTACATAGCAAAGAATGTTTGTTCATCCTATACATGAGCGATGATGTTTTCCAAGCATGTTCTCAACTTGATTTTCACACGCTTATGTCTCAAAGCACATGTGAGTAGATCTTAACACCTGGGAAGTGATTCCTTGCCACTGATGCCCAGGAGTGTAACATACTTATGTACAGCTTTTCCACAAATTTGTATATGACCTATGAATGTATGAATAGATGTATGACTTTATGTACTTTTTCTTGACCAGTGGAGCATGTAGGTTGCATTTGTTGCTAGAAAATTTCTTTTCCAGATGACAATTTAGTGCCAAAACATAGAACATATGATCTGTATGAGCTGCAAAGAAAAAGATATATCCCGCAGGAGTCGATGGAGATCAGACCAGAGCTAAAAGGAGAGTGAATATAGCCAGATGGCCAGAAATTAATGCTTATGTTGTTCAGTGTCTGCTGGATGTGTAAATAGATAACTGTTCACTAATACGTCCACGTAATAAAGTGATAATATGTCATTTTTGTATGTACAGTTTGTTGGCAGCCCCTGAGTGGTTTAAATTCAGGTTGAAGTTGTTGAAAATTGTCTTATTCGACACTATCTGAAGCTAAGCTTATGTTTACAACGAGTGAAAAAGTCTAAACTAATTATCAATTTATGGCTGCACCATTCCATCAAATGGAAATATTCTAAATGTGTTTCCCTTATATTCAGTCTGGTTTAATATCTTTCAAAAACTTTAGGATCCCCACCAGAATTTGTGTGTTTGAGCAAAGCTGCACAACATGAGTATGCAATGACTGACCCATTGTATCAGTGGGGTTTCTTTGCATGGTTTTTGTTGTTGTTGTTCAGCTAAGCTTGGTGTTCCATTAAAGAGCCAAATAAAAAGCACCATAAGTGTAAAGTTACACCACAGCAGCACTGAGCAGCAGAGCTCCCTGCGGCCTTTTATCCAAATCCAAAAAGTTATTTCTAACAGAATTAGACTCTTTGCATCATCATTGATCCATGATGTCGTGTGAAAGGTGCAAAGTGGCTGACTGTGGAGCGCTGTGTTGTAATAGGCTGCTCACTGTCTGGGGAGATGGTGACATGCGGAGGTTTGGTCTCACTGTACCTGGCTGCCATCACTGAAAGTTGTTTCTCTACGAGTTTAATATCCTTCAGGGTCTATATGGTGAGAGCTCACTTCCTAAAATCGGTGTGGAATTTTAAAAGGAGAATGCCAAGAAAAGCAGGGTTGCATAGCAAAGTGAACTCGAAGTGTGAGTACAGGAGGATGAAATAGTGCTGTTAACTTTTGGTTTGTTCTGTAAAGCCCAGTGCACAACACCATCAGTGAGGTATTTTCCTTAGAAAGCTACTACTTCCTTTTGAGAAACTTTGGGAGAGACAGGCTCCAATGGTGCTTGAGGAGATTTCTTTCCTCACTAACATCACCACTGTGACAGCAGACCTATTTTCATCTTGTAGGAATGTTCAAATTCTGGTAAGTTCACAAGAACTCAAACTGTGTCCACATTCCCCTGCTGGTCTTCCTAAAAAAAACAAAAAAAAACCCCAGAAATACAAGAGAAAGTAATTTTCAGTGAAATTTACTATTTTGCAATGGAGATGGATTTGAAAAGAACCGATGATTCCAACTGAAAGAATTTCAGCGGCCAAACTGCTCATACTGTACCAAGCCCAAAAAGGAAACACGATAACTTGCAACTGAAAATTTCCATTTTTGCATCAGGGTAGCTCATGTTTGACGGTAAATGACAAGTTAGATCAAGAGATGATGAAATAAGAGGCAAGACTTTTCACTTAAATTTCTTCGAGAGATAAAAACTGAAACAAGCAATTACAACAAGATAGTTCTTATAATGACATATTTTTCTTGTTATTAGATACTAAATTATTCTATTCCCACGGGAAACATTTCTTGTAATAACAACATACCACTTAATCTTGTTATATTACCATCCATTAAAGATGAAGCTGCAGGAGAAGGGTAGCTTGACTTAGCATAAAAACTGGAAGCAGGGGGAAACACACACAAAACCCCAAGATACAACTAGTTAATTTATGAACTTTTGATGTCTTGTTTGCTCAGACCAAACCATAGCTGAAAGGAAAGTAAATATTTGACTTACATTTGTCAGAAAGACAACTCCAACTCCAACAAATGAATGCTAATGTTGCTCTGTGTCTACTGGATATGCAAATAGGCAACTGCTTTTTAACACTTTCACAATACCATCATATGGTGAAAAATTGCTCTTGTCTCATGTCTAGAATCACACAAAATTCTAGCTTAGTGTTGTCTTAGTGGGCTTAAAGTGACTCTGCCTTGGAATTCAAGTTGTAAGAGGATTTGTCGACCAATTAGATACATTTTCCAAAAAGTCATTATCCACTTGTGTGGTCATCAGGAACTCCTGTGTGTTCAAGTTTCAGTGCTTTTACAAACCAAACACTCTCTCGTGTCTCTTTCAAAGGACCTTTAACATTCCTGTGTACAGTTTTCTTCTTACCATTGAGTGGCGTTTGGTCTGTCAGCTCATTAGTCAAAGGTGCGCATTTAGCAGGAGAAATGTCACAACATGGCAGTGTGAATTCACCGCCATCACTCACCAAACCTGAAGGACTCCGTGCTTGTACAACTGGCATGCGAGGAGTAGCACGGATGACTTGGTGCCTGTCCGTAAACACTAAGAGAAGACAAGCTTTCAGAGTGCTGCGTCCGTCCAACATAATCAGACTCTGACATCACTTGCTGGAATTGAGCAGACTCACTGCAACCAATTAATCATTTTCTTCCATGCATACATCCAAAGATGAGCTAGCTAAATGCCACCATAATAATATTTAATCCCTCTCTGTTTCTTCACTGTGACAGTATGTAGAATAACAGATTCCCTGAAAATAAAGTTAAATTTTTTTTTTCACATGCAGCCAAACGTCTATATATCAGACACGGCAGATTCACAGTGTATAAGACATGGTGGGAAATTATTGGAAAACACAAAAAAAAACATACAGAATATTTTTAAAAATTGTATTTTACCACAGACAGAGCAGGTTCTTATAATGTTGTTTCACAGAACATAATTTTCGCCAAGCTATGCCAGCTCCAAAGCCACCGGTAATATCCATATTTCCCTCTTTTATCCGTCTGAGGCCAAGCATGGATTACGATCAAGGATTTACAATGGGTCCAAGTCATTTTAGTGTTCAGGCATGTGCCAGAGACAAAACAGCTGAAAGAATAAAAAAAAATTGTTTAGTTTGGCAACACAATGCCTTCACTTCTCTTAAATGCTAACTTTTGTTTCCCAGATTTCCTTGGATGCATTCAGCCACTCTGTCAGATAAGATAGTTAGTTACAGTTATTGAAGCATTTTGCTCCCATGTTCAGTGTTACCCCAATCAGACACGTTGGATAATTATTAGTGCTTTAACATGAGTCAACAATTGTTCACAAAACAAAAAAATGACTATCTTGCTGATGTCCACACTTTCTATCAGTGACTCATGTTCTGTGTTTAACTAGTAGCCACAAAGGCCTCTTACTCACTCTTTCCACATTCATTGTAGAGCCGCCGCTACTTTTTTCCCCCTAAATCATGACTTACACAAGTTTGATCCTCCCGGGCAGTTTTGTAACAGACAGGATGAAGAATGTGTACAACAGGGCCTGCTTGCCAAAAAAAAAAAAAATTGTTAATACATGCAAGTCTTTCATACACACCTTTATTTGGAAGCAAACATCTTAAAGCTAGGGTAGGCAATTTATCAATAAATGAAATGCTTAATAAGTATCTGTGGCTGTTGCAAGCCTATAATAAGCCCATCCAATCATTTCATTCGGCCTGCATGAAATGATTGGATGGCCTACCTGCCTGTCTACCTATCTACTTGCCTGTCTGCGTGCACTCTGCCCATCTTTCACTGTCTGGCTCCAAAACCTCCTCCGTCACCAGTCCGTCAGAGAGCCGCAGCTCCAAACTGAGTCCCACAGTGATTAGCAGCAGCAGGGTGCAGAGACGGGTCAGTGTCTGACCTGAAGCTGCAGTGACGCATGAAAATCTATGAGTGTTTTTCACTTCTGGGAGCCAAGTTCACTTCCAAAATCTCTCGCTCCAGTGTTGTTGATAAGATTATGCGCTGTTCAGTTTCCCGCGCGCTACAGGCAACAATCCAGTGATCACATGCTGCTTTCATTCAGCTTTCTGTTGATATTCCCGTCTTTTTTTTTTCTTTCCTGCAATCCATGCAGTCCCATCACTTCCTATCTGTCAGTATCCCGCTGTTCGTCTGGCCTACAAACTTTCTGTTGTGTCTGTGAGTAAGTGCAGTAGCACACTGTTATACTGTTGTGTTACGTGCACGTATGAAGTGTTTTTTTTTTTTTTGAATTCCAGAAAATGGCCTACCCCAGCTTTAATGCTTCTGCTGGTAAAACCTATAGCTGCAGGGGACATTGGAACCCATCCAGGTTAAATGTGGCACGGACTGAAAATGTTTCGCAACTTAGTCATAGCATGTCATAGTAAATTTGTGGTGAAGGTCTTAACTTCCTACAGTGATAACACAGGTCTGCAGCATCATACGTTGCCTAATATCAATCCTATAAAACAGTACATCCTCAGATGTCGCTCCAGTTAAGCTTGCTGTTTCCATGTAGTCATGAACCCTTAACTGATGCGGTTTTAAGGATGGAAAAAACCCACATCGGCTTGATTTGCTCCGTGTGAATAAACGAAAAAGTCAGGCTTTTAATAGACCACAGAAAAGCTCAGATTTATAATTCTGGCACATTTAGACTTACTGAAACTGTAAAATCATGAGTGAAAATCCCTCACCTTTACATTTTTTTTACATTACAGGGTAATAACTATAAGATGGTTTAATATGCTTGATAATTATATAAGAAATTATTACATCTTTATCACTAACGCTGAAGGCTTTCAGTCTTATTTTACCTAGGTGTTCTCTATCTTGCACACATACAACAAGACAAGACAACAAGTAAGCGTTCATATCAACTGTGACCTTTGACCTCTCTCATAACTACAGTAGAAGCCCTCATTATTTCGGTGGTTGTTTGTTTTTCAAGTTATTAATGCACTATGATTATTGTCTTTTGTGTTGGCGTTTAAACCAGACTCAAGGAAATGTGAAATAGCCATGTAAAATAAAGTACAGTAATACTTTTTAATGTTATCAGATCTTATCACCTTCCTGCTCAGTTTCCTGCCATTAGTCGTTCGTTCTCACAAACACACAGCTTATAAAAAGTATTATTTGTAAGTTTGTTTGTGTTGCCATAGCTTCTATCCTTCCTTGATATCCCAAGTGTCTGCGTCATTTGGACTTGTTTGCCAGTTTTAGTCCCTCTGATTACTTCAGGAGGGCTAAAACTAAAAAATCTCTTTTTATTTTATCAGCCCTGCCTCATGACCCTGCTTTTTGGTCTAAATTCTTTCCATGCACATTATAGAACAACCCAGTACATGCCAAAGTGTGTAATAGGTAGATTTTCTCACCTCTGGACTTCTGGATTTAACATACAAATATCACAAATGTATCAATCTTCTCACCTAACTTTCAGTAAGAAAGCAAATAAGTGTATTTCCCAAAGTATCAAACTGCAAAATGCATCTCTGCAGCCGAACAGGGGGTATGGGTTGTAAAGTTGCAAAACAGACATGTATTTGCATGAAAATTTTCCAAATTATGACTGTTAGTACAGGCACATAGCTTCTGAAGTAAAGTACTAGAGAATATGAAGTAATTATTTTTGTCTTTTAGTATCAGATGTTTTTATCCAGAGCTCATGCAGAAAATAGCACAGAATCACTACAATGAAACACTAATGAACTATCCCACCCACTGATGTGTGTATGTGTCATCTCTGCCAGTTGGAGAAAAGAAGAAGAAGTTCTAGAGAATACACTAGGAGTAAACAACGCTATCTTTGGGCTGTTTCCGCAGCAGTTTTGGCTCAGTTTAACAGGTATTCATTTGAACTTGGCACCTCCAACACAGTCTTGTCAGTTACACATCCCACGCTGTGAGGTCACAGTCATGCCACAGGGAAGATATGTCCAGTCACACCTGCCTATGATATGTCCAAAACTCTTTCCCATGAGATCACAGACGCGTATTCCACCTCCATCCCATTTTGCAAGCTTGAACCCATTTTCCATTGAAATTACCAGTGAAGCATCATTATTGCCTTATCACTTACTGGAAGCTTATGTTTCACCAAGGTGAGTACTACATGTTGTAAATCATGTCAAAAAAAAACAAACACCAGAGGTCATAAAGTCCGCATTCTAGTGGTATGAATACACTGGCTAAAGAACAGGTATCCAGATGTTTTGTTACTATCACAGGTTCATATATCAAATCTATTTTTAGACCCCCCCCCCCCCCCTACTTTAGAGTGTAAGTCATCAATGCATGTAGGCGCCTCTCTGCTCCCGTTTTTCCAGAGGAGCTAAATCTCTGCTGCAGCACTCGCTCTCTTTCCTCAACTTTCCTCTGTTTCCAAATGTCTGCATACTGCAGTGATTCAAAGAGGTAGCAAACACTGATTTTCAATGAGCCAAATGCTTCTTTTGCCAGAGTTGAACTGAAACAAGTCTCTGTCTTTCTTTACTTCGTGGAAGTCTCGCAAAGAAGAGAGAGAGAAAGAGGTCAAAGGTTAAATTCTCAGCCATAAACCTGAACCTTCATCTGCTTGATGATGTCATGACATGAGCCATCCATTGAAAGTCTTCAAAATCAGTGAGAGGGGCTATTTTTCTGCAGAACTTTTACTTTTCATACTTATATTACATTTTGCTGATAATACTTTTGTGCTTTTACCCAAGTAGGATTTTGAGTTTTTTAATGTATTGTTGATTTTACTTCATATAAAGGATCTGGTTACTAAGGCCACTTGTAAAACAATGAACAATGAAAAATGGTAAAATGTGAATCCACCCTGCAGACCAGTTAAACAAAAACAAATCATTTTTCAGGAAGACACTTGGAAGACACTTCCGTTCATGTATTAGCTTTGGCCTGAACATAAACAAGGATGGGATTAATGGATGAGACATGCAATGCATCACTCCCCCACATTTTCAACAAAAGTTGCATTTTTAGAATCAAACAAAACATGATTTCTCACTCACTACTTGAATCATCTCTCATGAGATTCTTTTATGATCCTGAGATTGTGTTGTATCATCTATATAAACTATTTTCCCTCAGTAAACACTTTTCCGGCTTGAAAAAATGCTTGCATTTAAATGAATAAATCCTTTTATGGGTATTTTTACACTTTATAGGCACAGAGAACAATTTATCCTCCCATCATGAAAGGACACTCTGACATTCATTACTCAATGAGTCACCTGGCGGCCAGACTAGTCATAGCAAAATAAGCAGCACACCATAAACCAGTGAATAGTCTGTCATAAATATGAACTGGTATTAATACACGGGTGCGGCTTATGGAATAAATTTAGTGTTTTATATGACTTTGAGATCCATTCAGAACAAATTTTCTATCACCAGTCTGTCGAATTAATTGGCCTTCTTACTCTGGATCATATTAAAATAAATCTATATACTTCTCAGAAAGTAACAGTTAAATAAAATTAAGACTATTTGCCGAATAATTAAACTTTTATTTGACCGGAAACGACCACTTGGCCCTGGTGCGTGTATGAAATATTTGTCCGGTGATGGAAATTCAGCTCAGGAATGCATTTTTCCTCTTGTGTGTGTGCGTCTCGGATGTTACTCTGACTGGCTGTGAGGTAAGAAAACAAGTCCGTCCTACTGTCCTGCAGCCATCCCATTGGTCCAGACGGCACCTCAGGAATGTCCTTAAACTGTTTAAATAGCGCTCCTATCAGCAGCTTAAGTCAGTGGAATAAGTTCAAACATCGGAATAAAACCCGACCAGGAGATCACAGAGACTTTGCAACAATATTCCTAAACTATTGAGCTTCTCCACCGACTAAAAGAAGAAAGAAGGGATACATAATCGGACAAGGAAGGACTTTTGTTCTCCTTTTTAAAATCTGTTTTCAGAGGGAATTTTCATTTTAAAGGTTTGTTGACTGTTTCTATTATTGACTATTGCTCATTGATGACAAGATTTAGCCTTGATGTGTCCTCTAACAGTGTATTTGTTATTCTTTGGTTGCAGTAGCGTTCACTTGAGAGTTCAAGATGATGCTGTGTGGCATCTTTCTGCTGTTGATGCTTTGGAGTTGTGAAGGCGCAAGATTGGCAGGTGAGAATTTAAAATGTTTGTGAAAAAAAGTATTTTTACCTGTAAAAACGTTTAAAGTCGTTGCATCTTTAATATAGCGACTACAGTCAAATTTTATAGGGACTTAATTTGCGACTGAGGCGTTCACGTTACAATGAACTCATTGAATATCACAAAGTCTTTATCATGATATTAAAATAAAGACAATTGTATTCTCATATTTTTCTGATGGATGTATTTTATTATTTCGGAGTTTTTCTCTGTTTTTGCGCCTTTGTATGGACACTGTTGTTGTGAAAGAAAAAAAAACCAAACGGTTCTTTTTCTTTTCTTTGATCGCAGAGAGTCGGGATGACAACAGTATTTATGACTTATTTGACCTCGCTCGGGTAAGCAAGAGGCACAATGGAGTGGGTTTGGTCAAAGGCGCAGATCCCTACAGCCCTGCATACAAGGTCCTGAACCCAGACCTGATCCCCCCCGTCCCCGACAGCTCCTTCAGGGACCTCATCGACTCCATCCAGGCAGAGAGGGGTTTCCTCCTCCTGGTCAACCTGAAGCAGGCCAAGAAAACCAGGGGCAGCATTTTAACCATCGAGAAGAATGACAGATCCGGACCCGTTTTCGAGATCGTTTCCAATGGCAAGGCGAACACTTTGGACGTGGTCTACTCCACCATGAACCAGCAGCAGGTCGTGTCCATCGAGGATGCGAATTTGGCCACTGGACACTGGAGGAACATCACGCTGTTCGTTCAGGATGACCGTGCGCAACTCTTTGTGGGCTGTGAGGAGATCAATGTATCAGAGATGGATGTGCCAATCTATAAAGTGCTGTCCCAGGAGGTGGCAGACATCGCCAGACTCAGGATTGGAAAGGGAGCAGTGAAAGACAGATTCATGGTAAGATCTGTAGTGTTATGGCTCAGATAACTATTGCTATACTATTGATTGATAAACAATACTTTTATAGAATAGAATATGTAACACACATTTTAATATTGTTGCTTATATGAAATATATAATGTAAGTAAATGCATGTTAAATAGTTTTTAAGTGTCTAACTGGAATTTATCTTCCTGCAGGGAGTACTTCAGAATGTACACTTTGTCTTTGGGACCACTCTGGATGCCATACTGAGAAATAAGGGATGCCACAGTGGAGGTAAGTCTTAGAATTGTATTTAATATATCAATTACCTATAGCAGAGTAGATCTGATATAAAATACAAATAGTCCACCACATTCTGCTCCCGTTTCAAAGGCAGTGAACAGACATTCATTTGTCTTCTCTCCTCTTTTCCCCCTGCAGCTGCCTTAACTGATGTCATGACCCTGGACAACCCAGTCAATGGCTCCAGCCCTGCCATTAGGACTGATTACACTGGCCACAAAGCCAAAGGTAAGACCTCTCCCTCCTAAAGAGACAGGGCTCTGTCTCTGTTTCACTAGTCAGTTGTAAACTTTAAGAGTTGAGGTCATTAACTGGACTCTTCTCTCCTACATTCAGATCTGCACTCTGTCTGCGGCATCTCTTGTGAGGACATCGCAAGCATGTTCAAGGAGCTCAAGGGACTCGGCGTGGTTGTTAAACAGCTGTCAAACGAGCTCCGCAAAGTGGTAAGCTCCAAAGGCCATCAGGGTCTGCTCTTTGTCATCATCCACTATCCCTTTTACTCTCCCCTCTGTCTGTCCTTCTGCTTCCATTTAATGCATTCCCAGTGCGTAACCACTTGTCACTGTAATGGCAGTCACCGGCCAAGTCCTTAATGAGACCCATGTGAATACACAAATATGTTTGGCTGTCGGTTGTATTTGCACTGCTTCGCTAGAGTCAAGAAATGTCTTAATCACGGTGTCGGTCGGTGATTCATCTGTACTGGAACCTTGGCAAAGTGAAAGTTTTCCATCCTCCATCCTCAATAACCCCCTTCTCTCTCTCTCTCTTTCTCCCCTTTCCTCCAGTCTGAGGACAGCAATCTGCTGAAAAATCAAATGAACATCCATAGTGGAATTTGCTTCCACAATGGCATCGTGCACATGGACAAAGATGAATGGACCGTCGATGGCTGCACTGAGTGCACCTGCCAGGTAAGTGTCATCATACCTGCTGGAATGCAACCTTTAAATAAGCCAGGGATCAGTTGAGGAAAGACATAGCTTTATTTCCTGTGTCCCCACAGTTAATAAAATGATAATAGTGTTTATGTTAGCACCACTCTTTATTATCACTTTGCTGAGCCATCAACACGTCTTGAAACTATCAACAAAGCAGCATGGAGCAGCATCTAGCAGCATCTGGTGAAGGGTGTCCATGTATTGTGTAAGTTGGGTGTTAGCTGGAGAATGCTAGTGAGGTTTATGTTTTTTATCAACACAGCAGGAGTGTCATGTCCCTGATAAAGATCACTCCATTCTGAAATACAGCAATTAGGCTTGTAACAGTATCAGCAAAGCCTCTGGGTTTCTTTCTGTCGCTCATTATTCTTGTACTAACTCAACTGTTCTTCTATTCAGAACTCTGCTACAGTGTGTCGTAAAATCTCCTGCCCACTGATCCCCTGTGCTAACGCCACCGTGCCCGACGGAGAGTGCTGCCCTCGCTGTGGAACACGTAAGCTTCCTTTTAAATCTTCTGCAACTTTCATCATTTTCGTAGGATTTTCTAGACTTCTTTCTTGATGTCTTTCTCCCAAGATAAAAAATCTCATCCTTCATGTCTTCCCCCTACAGCAAGTGACTATGCAGAGGATGGTTGGTCCCCCTGGTCTGAATGGACTCCTTGTTCAGTGACTTGTGGTCGTGGCATCCAGCAGCGTGGACGCTCCTGTGACCGCATCAACAGCAACTGTGAGGGCACCTCTGTCCAGACCCGTGACTGCTACCCCCAGGAATGCGACAAACGCTGTAAGTCTTAACTCAGCCATTGTGATAATAAATATTTTCTGTTGATGGATGAGCATGATGAATTAATCATGTGTATTGCTCACAGTCAAACAGGACGGTGGCTGGAGCCATTGGTCTCCCTGGTCTTCATGCTCTGTGACCTGCGGTGAGGGTGTCATCACCCGAATTCGCCTCTGCAACTCCCCTACACCCCAGATGGGTGGCAGGGACTGCGAGGGAGAAGGACGTCAAACTGAAGTCTGCCAAAAGTCTCCTTGTCCTAGTAAGTTGAATTTCAGTGTCAAAGTTGTTAGGGTGTATGGATTCAGCGGAACATACTGAATGTTGTTTTTATTATACTTTTTAGTCAATGGAGGTTGGGGACCTTGGTCACCATGGGACACCTGCACTGTTACCTGTGGTGGAGGAATCCAGAACCGCAAACGTCTCTGTTCTGATCCTGTCCCCAAATATGGAGGAAAGGATTGTGTTGGTGATGCCAAAATGTCTCAAGTGTGCAACAAACAAGACTGCCCTGTTGGTAAGTATTTCAGATTTAACAGTTATTAAAGAAAAAGACATACATACACAACAGATTACCATTCTAAAGTATTGATTCTTTCTCTCTACAGATGGTTGTCTCTCCAACCCATGCTTCCCTGGCGCAAAGTGCACCAGCTCCCCTGATGGCTCTTTCAGATGTGGCAGGTGTCCACTTGGCTACACCGGGAATGGCATCACCTGCAAAGACATTGATGAGTGTAAAGAGGTCCCTGATGCTTGCCATACACACAACGGAAAGCATCGCTGTGAGAACACTGAGCCAGGTTACAACTGCTTGCCCTGCCCTACACGTTTCTCTGGTCCTCAGCCCTTTGGAAAAGGAGTGGAGCAGGCAACTGCCAAAAAACAGGTTTGAATTATTACTTACTGCTTGTGCTTGTGGCTTGTAGGCTAGCTGTTTGTGTTTTTTCTTAATTCTCTGTCATTTCTCTTTAGGTTTGCACACCCCGTAACCCTTGCCAGGATGGTAGCCACAACTGCAATAAAAATGCAAACTGCATCTACTTGGGCATCTACTCCGACTCTATGTTCCGATGCGAGTGCAAGCCAGGGTATGCTGGGAATGGCCATATTTGTGGAGAGGACAGTGACCTGGATGGATGGCCCAACAAGAACCTGCTGTGTGTGGAGAATGCTACCTACCACTGCAAGAAGGTAGCCAGACCCCACATGGACAGAAATACAAAAGGCCATCATTATCCCTCTGCACTATATTATTGTGATGATTGCCTCCCTAACCGCTACTTTGTTTCTTTATAGGATAACTGCCCCAACCTTCCCAACTCTGGCCAAGAAGATCATGACAAAGATGGCCTGGGTGATGAATGTGACCATGATGATGACAATGATGGGATCCCCGATGATAGGGTGAGTCATCACAGAATTTTTTTTTTAGCCAAAACCCTGCTTTCCTCAGAGACCAGACATAGCAATCAGCAGTAGCCATCCTTCCTCTGGGCAATAGGAATGTAAAGTCTCAGTGTTTGTGTGCTTTCATCAGAGTCAAAGTGGAAAGCCAGTGGTATAGGAATAGTGTAATATAATTTTGGCATGAAGATGGGGTGGCTTGTTGCCCGTAATTCTTAGTGTGGATGTGGAAAGTCTGGCAAGAAAAATGCTGAGGTAAAAATTACCAGCTCTCTCGCAGTGGAATATCACATTCCAGCAAAAGTTAGAGGGAAAACAAGCTATGAAAATGAAAGTTTTGTTCCTATAAATATCCTTCCTTTGACCCACTTTAGTAATTTTATTGCTCTTTTTATTTTCCTTTATCAATTTAGGACAACTGCCCCATGGTGTACAACCCTGCTCAGTATGATGCAGACAGGGATGATGTTGGCGACCACTGTGACAACTGTGTGTTCGAGGCTAACACTGACCAAACCGATACTGACAACAATGGAGAGGGTGATGCCTGTGCTGTTGACATTGATGGTGATGGTAAGTGATCTTTCTTAATTCCATCAGTGTTATCTTTCATGACTTCCCTTAGTCTTAAAATCATTTGCACAGTCCTGGAGGCTAAGATAAGTCTGTTTTGACTCAACAGGCATTCTGAACGAGAACGACAATTGCCCATATGTGTACAACGTGGATCAGAGAGATACTGACAGAGATGGAGTGGGAGACCATTGTGACAACTGCCCTCTGGAGCATAACCCTGATCAGGTAACGTCAGATCCCACCTTTCACCTTTCTTTTACAAGCCAGTAACATAGCCCAAACTGTCAAGTGTGTAGCATCAAAGCCACAAATTGTACCTGCTTTAATGAAAGAAAGGAATGTGACAGCTTTGAGAAAAAAAGAGTGCAACAATCCCTTTTCTTTTCTCTATTCATCCACAAATATGAATGTGTAATTTTGCTGAGGTGCAAGCACACTGAACAATTGTCTGAAGGGACATTGCTCACATACCTGAACACAAGGGGCTACATTTAAATCACATCCAGAGTTGCACCTCTCATATTGAGGCTGGTGAAAAACAGTGAAGGGCTAATTGATGAGAGGACAATTGCCTTATAGTCTGAGTGTCATTTTTTGGGAAATCTCATCATAACGGAATTCTTTTCTCCTACAGATTGACTCTGACTCAGATCTCATAGGAGACAAGTGTGACAACAACCAGGACATTGACGAGGACGGTCACCAGAACAATATGGACAACTGCCCTTACATCCCTAACTCCAACCAGGCTGACCACGACAAGGATGGCAAGGGTGATGCCTGCGACCACGATGATGACAATGATGGCATTCCTGATGACAAAGACAACTGCCGACTGGCCTTTAACCCTGATCAGTTGGACTCTGATGGTGAGTCACTCTCTCAGTGGGTCAAATATGGTCCAAATCATCAGACATCCTTGTATAGAAAATCTGGATTAACCTTGTCTTGTAAAGAGAAGCCCATTCTCTTTAATATCCATGTTTAAATATCTTTATTTTCCTCTCAGGTGATGGTCGTGGTGATGTGTGCAAAGATGACTTTGACCAAGACAATATTCTGGACATTGATGACGTGTGCCCAGAGAACTTTGCCATCAGTGAAACAGACTTCCGCAGATTCCAGATGGTTCCTCTGGACCCTAAGGGCACCTCCCAGATTGACCCCAACTGGGTGGTCCGGCATCAGGGCAAGGAGTTGGTGCAGACTGTCAACTGTGACCCTGGCATTGCTGTTGGTACGTAAGATAACAATGGGCATCTTTCTACAATTACACAGAAACAAAGTCGTAGCCAACAAATTCTGAACCATCTCCTCTTAATCATGTCTTAATTCAGGTTTTGACGAGTTCAGTGCAGTGGATTTCAGTGGAACATTCTTCATCAACACGGACAGAGATGATGACTATGCTGGCTTCGTGTTTGGCTACCAGTCTAGCTCTCGCTTCTACACAGTCATGTGGAAACAGATCACGCAAACCTACTGGTCCCACACACCCACAAGAGCTCAAGGCTACTCTGGACTGTCCATCAAAGTGGTCAACTCCACCACTGGGCCTGGTGAGCACCTGAGGAATGCCCTGTGGCACACCGGAGATACCCCAGGACAGGTGAATGCACATTCATTGGCTCATAGTTAGACAGATAGGATACAAGTGAACGCAATGTCTGATTTTTTTCTTTATTTAACATTTTGTAATTCTTTGTTTCCAGGTGCGTACTCTGTGGCACGACCCTAAGAACATTGGCTGGAAAGATTTCACCGCCTACAGATGGCACCTGACCCACAGACCCAAGACTGGACTTATTAGGTGAGTTCAAAACCTCAGAGGCATACTATAATTAATTTAATTACAAATTTGCACAATTTTATTTTTACATCGCAATGAGCTCATGTGATTACCCTCTCTTTTTTAGAGTGGTTATGTATGAAGGCAAGAGAATCATGGCCGATTCTGGAAACATCTATGACAAGACGTATGCTGGTGGGCGACTAGGCTTGTATGTCTTCTCTCAGGAGATGGTTTACTTCTCAGACCTCAAATACGCATGCAAAGGTAAGACATTTTAAGAGCATATAAGTGATGGTTTGACATATTAAAAAGCACTGTAGCATCACCTTAGATTTTATTCTTAATGTTTTCTGTCCTTTATTTCTTTCAGATACATAATTGGACCACAGTGCCTTCCAGAAGAATGTATCAGTCTGTCAGTATGAATATATAATTTGAGACCTGGATCGATGTCTTTTTAACTTTTCCTTTGAGAAATGCACATTGGAGGAATAATGAGCAAGTGAGCTAACGTGAGGTAAACTGACCTCTGGACTTAAATGAAAGTTCAATGATGATTCTGCACCAAACTCAAATTGTAAGCGCAGCTCTGCTCAGAAGAAATTGGCCCTCTCACTTTGTTGCTCTGGTCTGCGTTGAAGGAGGGCTACATTTATTGCTTTGCACACCTGAACTGTTGTCGGTTGGCGTTATTCTTCTGAGGATGAGGGACCAAAGGGAAGAGAGTTTCATGTTCTTACTTTTTTTGAGCATTAATATCTGCTGTGGACTCAAAAGATACTTGTTTCAGTATGAAGAAAGCGGTAGGAGAACTTTCTTTGGCTGGGGAAAAAAATTACCCCTTGAAGGAACTGTTGAGGGACCATGGGCAGTATGGACTGACTGTTACTATCAAAGAGAGTGAATGTTGTTTGTATGTTTGTGCATGTATGCCACCCAACAAGCATTGCTATGAAGACAACCAAGTCAAATTTTCTTTTGATTTCTTTTAATTACCCCGTCACCCCACAATCTTGCAGGCCTTCATTATACAAGGTCTTTTATTTCCCCAAGACTTAGGGCTGGCCCAAAACATTATAACTAGTCTTCTCAGGAAAGAGCACTAGAAGAAACGAGGAGAGCACAAAATTCAGGACAGCACAGGGCCCCAAAGTAGGCATTCTGTACACCGCTTTGAACCATAATTATTAGGAAATGTAATGTTAATATCTCTAATCTTTACCGAACATGTCAAGGGACGTAAACACCGAGGGCCAGTCTGTTTCCTGTTACGAGTCACCATTGTAAGTATGGCTGTTTGTATGCTTATGTACTCATTCATCATAGAGGCTTTAATTCTTGTTCATCTCTGCATCTCGCCATCATGTTGTCAGCAACCCCTTTCAATTAACTGAAATCAGATCCTCTATTGACAAGATATAACATTACTTTTGACCAAAACAGTAAAAAAGGAAGAGATAGGCATCACTTACAGTATCTCTAAATATTCTGCTTCTGCACAGTGTGCATGACTGGTGTGCCTGAGCATGTGTGTACATTTCTGACAAGGGAAAATCAAAGGAAACCCTTCATGTACAAATATTACCTCATTAATTCTTTTTGTATTGAGGCCAGCAATACACAAGAATCACTTGTCTTAGCAAAAGAGTATAAATTGGTTGGCTTCTTTTTTTTTTTTTTTTTTTTTTAGCAAGACTTTACTATCATTTATATGCTGTATATAAGATATTTTTGTAGCAAAAGAAGCCCAAACAGGAACGTAAAGGATTAAAGAAATGTTGTCTTGACTATGTTGTGCTATATGTATTTCCTGTGCATTTTTGATAAGTTATTATGTTTGTTTTATGTTGAGGTTATTTCATTTGTGTAGATATACTGTATGCTATTTAAATAATTTATCTAGAAGCGTAGCCTCATATGGAAGCGTTTCTGTCTGTATGTATAAACTTATTTGCACACTGACATGAGGATGTCTTTGTTATTTTGGTTTTGTACGTGTCTTTTTTAATTATTAGTGAAGCTTTTCTATAAACATTTGTACCATAGTTTCTACCCAACATGCTGTTTATACTCCTACTTGTTATTTTGTAATGTCAAGTGAACAATAAACCCTTCAGGAAAAAAAGTATTACTGTGTTTTGGTGTCTTTTTGCACTTGTCAAACAAACAGTTAAATAGTCTGAATAGTTCAAGACCTAGGCTTCTTTTTCTGTGATATTTTTTTGGACTTCACATCCACTTTGATTGAGGTCTTCTCCCTATAAAAGCAAAGGGAGCCGAGTCATGCTGTGTCAAGCGACTGGAATCCATTAGTTGAGTCTGGTGAAGTCTTGGAGAAAGGGAGTATCCTTGGGAGTCAACAGCAGGAAAACTCAACATGAAGTATAACCCACTTAAACAGCACATCCATACAGATCTGATTACACATTACACAGGCATCTCCTTACACCTTCAAACGACAACGCTCCACGTGATCCAAAGACATGAGGAATTTTGCACTTTTGAGTGATATGTTCACTCTCTTTAGGCAAGTGAATTTAAGTTACGGCACCCTTCAGCTGGCTGTGGTCCACTCTTGCCAGAAGGAATGTGCATTTAAATTCCACCGTTTTCATAAAAATGTCCCAATAAAACTTGTCAAAGTAGATGAGGTATCCATATACTAGCTAGCTTTTTTGACTGTTATGCTGGTGCTAGACCAGTATATCATCTGCAAACTTCAGCTGCTAATTTAGATCTTTCACAGGACTAGAAAGAGCTGTAATCAAAGGCACCAGTAAGGGTTATGCCAGAAAACCCAGACTGTCTCAGTATGCCGCAGGTCTCTATACATTAGAAGTGACCTCATTCTTACCACACTGAGCTCACTGTGTTTCCATTACCCCAAATGAGCAGTATATCTTCCCACTCTATGTCTGTTATATAGATGATATCTGTAAAATAGACAAAAATGGCACATATGGTGTGTATATATCTATCAAACTATTACAAATGTATGGAATTAGTATAAGAATGAAGTCTCATGAAGTGCAGTCAGCCTGAAAAAGTTTGTGTGTGCTCTTTTGGACCTGTGCTGAGGTGTCTGCTTAGATTCCTGGACAGATAGTGCAGGTTCCACTATAGCTGGGCTCTTGTTGGAGTTTGACCTTGGAGGCTCACCTGGCCGACGTGCTTTCAGTCCAAAGGAATGTGAGATAATTCCTGCCGTTTAGTCGGGGTCAGAATGTGTGGGTGAGGTGAAGAGTGAGATGAACAGGCCTGTAGGTGTCCCGTGCCAGGAGAGAGGAAAGGAGGGACCTTTAGGCTGAGGTCAGCCAGGTGCAGATGAGCTACTCACACTGTGCAAGCAGGAGCAAATAGGAACCATGTCAACAGCTCCACAAATCCCCACAAACAAACTGAAAGCAGAATTCTCAAAGCTGGCCATCTTTTGTCAGTAGACTTGTGTTTATTTTTTAAAATAATGAAAATTAAGCTAGAAAGAACTCACAGGATCCAATTTCAGAAGATCTTACTAAGGGGCAGGAATGAAAGGAATGCTTTGCATTTTAAGGGTTGGAGCTGAACTGGATCTGACTATCACTCCTGTGGAGTACACATCATCCCCCTGTCCTCAACAGCCACACTAGGCATCTGACCACACATCACTAACACAGACATTCTGTATTTCATAGGAGGCTTACTGTTGATACATAACAGCGTGCAGACTTCACCCCAAAGACACATTGCTATCGGCTGAGTGTGTTTGTGTGCAGTAGAACATTCTGTGGCCACTGTACCCAGTTATTACATTTAATGACAGCAATTTTCTGTTCTCATCTATGATACTTATGTTAATACAAAAGGTGGCCCTGCTGCTCTGTTTCCTCATGCAGGGCCATAAACACAAATAAAAACAATGGGATGCAATCCAGCTGCATATTAAAAACATGGAGGGCAATTAGAATACAAATAACAGTTTTCACCCCCAGTTTCACCATTAATCAAGTGTTAGAACTACAAAGAAATTTTTTTCCCAATATTGACACATTGTGTTAAAGGACTGGTGTGTACGATTTAGTGGCTTCTAGCAGTGAGGTTGCAGATTGTAACCAATTGTAACCATAAATCTGCAACCCTTACAGAGTGCATCCTGAATACTGCATTACTCAGGATTTTGTCTCTTAAAACCCCCCTAGTAGTCTGCTTGTGACATCCAAGCAGTGATGCATCTTTTTATAGACATTCTGATAGCAGGGCCTCGGATAGTTCGGGTTCATCTGTCTGTTCTTTACAGTCACATGGAGTTGTGTCATTCATCTCAAGGTCCTGGCTCCATCTCTGTCTGCTCACATTCATCCAGCAGGATAAGTAACTGCTCCTCAGTGAGATCTGGTGACTCATTCTGCAGGAAGACACAAATATTTATGATTTATTAAAAAATATATACTGTATATGTGTGTGTATGTGTGCACAGGCACGTGTGAGTGATTTCAAACTGTAGCGTGTACATGCATATAAAAACAAATTTAAGAGGATGTCTGCACAGATGTGTTTGCACGTGTGCACACAGCAACCCACCCTTTTACAACCACTGAGACACATACAATAAACCTCTGGCAGTCAAACAATATGAGCCTATTGTTACTGAAGTGAAGACAGAATATTTTTCATCTTAACTGCTGATATCTTCCTAACATCCTCCCTAAATTTCTTCCCATTACGAACATCCTTTACTGCGCTTAAAACTCTTGTTTTTGACAAATCCAGACTTGTTGTATTAATGCATGACCTGCGATAACAGTGGCAGTTCATAATAATATACTGCACTTCTGTGGTTGTTCTCTGTGCCTAGTTGGACGCTGACTGGGAAAAAACACTTCCAGTTGGATATAACTATTGTTTTTTTACTGATAAGTCAGACTCCTCATAGGCAGGCCTCTGCGACCGCATGTGAGTTCAAGGAGATAAGCCAATCTTCTTAAACTAGGTTATGAAGAAAGGTTTCAGAATTTAAACAACTCTTGACATCTATTTCTGGGAGTGACGTGTTATTCAGCAAGTCTAACTGTAATTTCTGGGGGGAAACTTTTAATGCCTTTATCTTGAATAATTAGGTGAGACAGACTAATTCACCTATGCATGAGTGCTCATAGACAGTTGCCATCTCTTGGTGTGGAATGCACTTGGTTTAGTCAGCTGCAACTCAACAGTCAATTTGTTCCAGTAAAATCAACCCATTACCTTTCACGACACAAGCATTAGGCCAAAAAACGTGTCCAGGAAAGCCAGACCTTAAATGTCTGGGTTGAATAGTAATCATTTTCATCATTCTCTCAGCTTGTGCACTCATGTTTCCCGCCGTCATACCAAACTGAACAGAATGTCCCTGGCCTTAAAGTAGGGATGTCCTGATCCAATTATTCTGTCTGTGATTCTGTTATGAGTCTTGAAGCTGTATTAATTTGCTTTTTTACCCACATGGGAGCAGTAGAACCAGCTGGAAGCACATTACTGACATTATCACCTTATAACGATAATATGGCAAAAGTGTGAGGAATTTTTTTTTCTATTTACACATCCAACAGATGCGGAACAATATTATTTGTTTGTAATTATGTTTCTGGCCACCTGATGAATGTAATATTCCAATATTCACTCTCGTTTTAGCGTTTTGATCTCTACTAACTCCTGAAGGAAATATCTGGCTTTTTTGTTTCTAAATGTTAGTCGCTAACTTTCTCAAAAACACCAGCTGGCCACTAACTTTGTCTATCTGTTAGTATACAATGGGTTTATCCTTTGCTGAAAGCAGCTGCCTGCTGCAGCTGGAAACAGGATTGATGAGAGAGGTGACAGTGAACCCAAACAGTGAAGTTGCTGCTCATAAAACAATTGAATGAATTAATGAACAGAAAAAGGCTAAAACGCTCTGTAGAGGGATACTCAGGTTATAACGATCTTTGGGTTGGTCATCACGAGCCACACATTTTTAATTTGATGCATTTTTAAGGAAGTTACACATTTTAGGAAATGTGCTTACTCGCTTTCTTGCTTAGAGTTTTTAGTTTTTATTTGTGTATTTATAGGAGACAGTGCACATTGGCATTTTATCAACATCAATATAAATGTTTCAGGTTAAGCTCAATTTTCAGCTGTAGTCACAACTCAACTTAAAATTGACAAATCGATAAAACACATCATACATTGCAGAATACAGTCAAAGCACGAGGAAAATAACTGGAGAAACTTCCTGCTTAGGCCATAGACTTTACATTAGGATGACAACACAGATTTTAGAATAGTGATGGTGTTTAGGCTCAAGGTTTTACATGTAAAACCTTCATGGATTAAAAATTCATAGTAGAAAGAGTCCTAATGGACCTTAGTTGCAGTTCGAGGTGTCCTGTCAACAGTTTTATAGACACCTCTTATACTTTTTGGGCTGCAGGAGATTTTTTTTTGCTGCAATACTGCAAGTGGCCACTGGGAAAATTAGCAGCAAGACTTAGCGGCAGCGGTATCCAGTTCTCTTACATACATCCATGAGTTAAACAAGCTGTAACATGTTGAGTAGTGAGCTTTAAAGGTGCCAGTGGGCAGATTTTGTTACCTTTGAACCGAGCCAGGCTAGCTGGTGCTTGCTTCCAGTCTTTATGCTAAAAGTAAGCTGACTTAGCTTGACATTTAACAAACTAACATTAGTGGTCTCAGTCTATGTCTTGGCAAGAACAAGAATAAGCTTTTTCCCAACATGTCAAACTACTGATTGACTTTTGCAGCTTTGAGATATACTGATACAAAGTTAAATCCAGGATCCAATTCCATAATTGATGTTTTCCCATACAATTCAGCTGCAAATGCAAACCTAGAAATAACCTGTATCATGAAAATGCAGCTTACACCACAGTGTGACCCATCAGGCACTCAGTCCAAAGACAGAGCAAAATATTACACCCATGAAGTTGTTTTTACCTCTTCCCTGCACCCCGCTGTGTCACTCTAGACAAAATCACATTCCTGTGTCTCATCTAGCCCTGTTAGCTGAAGCTAATACTCTTCATCGATCATCTGTATACCTCCTCTGACCTCTCAAGGTTCCAGTTGTTGATAGACATCTCCACTATGTTCAAAGTCCTCCAGAATGTAACGACACCCTTTAGGTCATGGAGGGTTGGTCTGTGGTACTCATTTATGACCCCTGCAATTACCCAGACACTGCATATCATTTTCTACCAACAGACAGGAGACCACAGGCACTACGGACACATTCCAGCCTCGATGCCCCCTGCAGCACTCCATGTTTTTGTCCTTTGACATGCATGTAGCAAGACATGGCCCTTTGCCTGTGGACTTGACCTTCACCTCTAAATGGCAGAGGATGAAAACAGCCCATGTGCTTACTTTGTGTTAATCTTTGTGCACGCACATATACATACACTTGTGTACACAGTCTACAGTGTAGGCATTTTGGATACACTTTGCTTCCCTTACATGTTTATTTTATGCTTAAATAGCTAAACGCACTTGAAACCCCACTCACAGAAAAACAACATTTGACTGGATTGGCAGCTGTAACATAAATTTGCACAAACATGAGTGAGCCACAACTGCAACTTGACACATATGGCATTAAAACTGTACAGGTCAGTTACAGGCATGTCAGTATTTTCAGTGTTCATGAATGGGTAATTAAAAAGTGCCCCACTGGCTGGAGTACTAATGGCCAGAAATGCTTTTAACCAGTACCAGCCGTCCTGGAGATAGAAACTACAACTTTGCCTTTCCTATGGAGAGGATAGGAAAAAAAGTGAGATGCAAGAAAGACAGAGTGCTTTTTACTGCTGTGACAAAATGCTGTGACTCTTTAAAAGTGGTTGACCTCAGGTGCCCCTGATTCTGGGGAGGCTAAGGGTGTCTGTGGGTGACTGATATGTGTTTTCCTGTCTGACTTTCTGTCTGCTCTCTACAGAGCCAGTTAAACTCAAGTGTTAGAGCTTGTTCAGCTCTTCTCAGTCCAGGACTTCAGCTGCACGTTTAATTCAGCTGCATGTTTAATCGAGGTGATTCCTGGCAGTACCCTTCTTCCACTGGATTATCACTGAGACGTGAACAACAATGTTGAGCTTGGTTGGAAGTTTTTAAACACAGCATTATTATCAGTTCCACAAGGAAACGAATGAATAGCGCAGGAGTAGATAAAACTTTTGTCGGAACAGTGCAAACTTCTATTTTTAAGCTGAGCCATGAATGGCTTTTGTGCGAACGGCCATTGAACATGTGGAGAGAAGATGTAAATATATGAATTAGTGTTTCTTTTTAACCAGTCCTCAGTAAAAAAGAAGTGTGCAGCTGTGGGAGCTGCTACCCTTGAGGCTAGTTTTGGAGTTATTCCCAGCCATACATCCTCTGGCATAAACATGTGAAATACAAGCTGGAGGTGGACAATCTATTCATTCACTTCACAGTTCCTATTGGGAAAAGTTATGGGTTTGTGACTTTATACAGTATCTTATATGTTATACTGAACAATGACTTGAATACTACTAATAAATAACAATGTTGGAATGACATTAGCTGAAAAACACATATTCATTTTGGATAACTGCTTTAATATTCACTCATATTTCTTCTTTACTGTCCGGCTGCTTTGAGAGTTGTTTTTGGACACTGTGATCGATTTGAGACGGAAAAACAACTCATCAATGAGAAAATTGCCTTGACGTGGCTGCTCACAAGCCCAACATATTATTGGATAATTATCTAGTATTCCATGTACGAACAATTACGTGAATCATAGGAACAGCTTTTGCCCTGGGCATATCGGATTTTTAGTCTTACCAAAAGTACATTGTTCACAACTGACTCATCACTAACTTCAGTCACAGTTGGGTTGGAGTCAAATTAATCTATGAGCCCTATATGTCTGATGCTTATTGTTAGAGTACCAGCATTACTGCTCCAGACATCTCATACACGTGCTCTGGCTCTCCCACCTGCTATCAAGACTCAGCAGGTTTATTGTATCTGTCTCAGTCTGGCCTGCAGCCACACAAAGCCATGTGCACAGAAAGTAAGTGTAAGGGAAAACCTCTGTCCCTGTCCTGTTTAGCAATGCAATGCATTCACTTTGACCTCATGAGCTGTCATTTGTCACTGGCTTTACTCCTCTTCCTTGTGCATTTGAATAGCACCAACATGACAGTGAGTTTAATGTGTAGTCTGCCCTCCAGACAGGGGAGTCCAGCTTCTCCCAATGAACAATAGCAGGGTGGGTGAAGTCCAGATCTTTGATATATGATGAAGATTCTTGGTCACTATCCAGTATCAGTTTCCCACCAGGAGATGAATCTGACAAAGCTAGAGCTGTTCAGCCCTCCAGCTATCTGCCCCGCAATGGACCACCACCTCTGTGCAGCTCACTGTTCAGCTCCTGTACACACAGTGTGCAGGGCCAGTTCACCACAAGTGTGGGCTGCTCGGCTTTCAAGGTCACCGACTTCAGTCACATACCTCAACTTTATCGTCCACAGAGCCAGGGGCCAGGTCTCCATTAACAGAGTGGAATTCTATTCATTACACTCTGCGCTCCCATTAAGATGTTGAGAGTTTCTCACAAGAAAAGTCAGCAATACTTTCTGCTTTAGTGTACCTATGACATCACAGCAGATGCATCATTGTCAGTACGTCTTGCCAATATGTTTAGCAGAAAAAAACAAGTATGTCAAATATCAGATAATGTGGATAATATAGATAAATTTGCCTCAGGGACTTTCTGAGTTACCTCATTAAAGTCAGTTTATTCAAGTGATTGCTGGATGAAACCTTATCCTCACTTCCCCCCATCATTAAACACATAGCAACCTGAGCATGCATGAACAAAAATATAAAGTTAATTTAGGCACACCCTCAATATCCTTGTTTACATGACTTACACATTGCTCTAGCTGTTTTGACTGAGCCAATGAATGCAGCCCAGAGAAAAATAAAAGTGACAGTTGTCCATTCTGAGGTCATTTACTGTACAACTTTAGCCAGGGCTGTCTCAGTGCTGTGGTGAATAGTAAATGTCAAACTGGAAATAAGTTTTCAGTGCTGCAGTAAATACACAAATGTAGAGTGTGTTTTACAACTGCCAACGTTTGCACACCATCTTAATAACAACAACCATCCATGTGAGTGGGAGCTCCTCTTATTCTCTGCCACTTTCATCAAACTGTCTCTGTTTCATAATCATAAAGAAGCAAACAAGAGCAGACTGTGTGACAAGATAAAGGCTAACAGCTGTAGCTATGGATGGAATGAAGGGAAACATCCTTTCCTCCCTGCCTCCTCTTTTCTGTTGAACCTGACAAGTCTTCTGTGGAAAAAGAGTTTGGAAACTACAGTCAGCAGAACAATTAGTGGGGGCAAACAAGCAACCGTGAACTTAACAGATTCAGGCCAACTTAAAACCTACCACAGCTGGGTGCCCACTTTGCGTTGAAAATATCTGTCGGGCATTCTGTGTTATTCCAGGATGATATAGTTACTTTTTGGTGTTTTAATACAATTTTTTTCATCCAGTCACACATAAAAAGTTCTCACATAACTAAATGTTTAGGTTAACTTGCACTAGAGAATCCTTGCTAACATGGACAGTATGATTGATGATGTAGGTCTGGCATCATCCTGCTTTATTGTAAATGTTGGGATTGTCCTTCCTTTTGCAGTTGATCTGGGAATGCAGCCAAATGATGCAGGAAAATCAGCCCAGGGTCGGCTGTTGAGTATCACAGATTTAGCTTTAACAGTTGGAAACAGCCCTGTTGAACTTTTCTTTACTGTATTTCCAAAAAAATGTACAAAGAACAATGACATGTCATATCAATGATATCTTTCTTTGTGGAGGAAAGGCCAAGGTCTTACTGCACAGGCAAATATTATTAACAGTAAAAAAAAACCTGGAAAATCAAAGGTGAGAGGAGACAGATTCTTTGGCAAAGAGATTAATTTCACTGGAAGTGGGGTTGTTAGGGATGAAAGACAGGAGAAGGAGGGAAGACACTCAGATTTGATTCCAACACAACCTAGCTTTTGTTGGAATAAAGCACCACAAAAAGGTAAATCAGAGAGATCTGTAGACAAACACTTGAATTCTTAACATCACATTCTGGAATCAATCAAAATGAAGTAGAGCAGAGAATTTGCAGTCACTACTAAGATGTATGAGACTGACCTTTTAACATTTTCTGCCTTTACAGTAGCACCAGGCCAGACTAAACATAGAGCCTCATGCTTCCCATTTGGAGGGAAAACATTTAATATCTAATAAATCCTGATAGTTTATAGAGATATGGTGCTTCGGTTAAACATCTTTATTTCAAACATATTCCAAAAACAAAATCTTGAACTGTCAACCACTTATGTTTGCTCCCTTCTCTGGAATTCAGTATTTACATTTAACTGTTGTCATCACTTACTGTAAGTAGACAAAATAAGACTTTGTTGAACAGGCAAAGAAAAAATAGCATCTGGTCCACAGTATCACAGTTTCTATAACTGTATATGGACTAGATTTTCAGAGTAATTTCAAGTGAATGATATCACCTCATATACAGTAGTGTTAGTGGTTTACTGTTCTAGAGCTGCTATGCATGCTAAAAAAAAAGGTGTACTACAGTTCAAAAATTATGAAAATGCAACCAATATTACTACTTAAAGGAGTAATTCAACATTGACAGTTATGAGAAGATCGATATCACCCTCATGTCTGTGCGCTTAGTATGTATGTTAGTATATATTTTAATAGAGCTGGAGCCAGGAAGCAATTAGCTTAGTGCAGCATAGGAAACAAGGGGAGACAGCTAGCCTGTGGCTCTCTCAAGTTCAAAAATCCACCTACCAGCTCCACTGAAGCTCACTTATTAACATATTATATCTCATATAATACAAATGGAAATGTAAAAACAAGTAGGGAGTTATGTGTGCTAATTATATTTTAACTAAAAACAGCCGGGTGCAGTGACTTCCTGGAGTCTTGTTGTCTCTGTGAGGTAGCCAACAATCAGCATTTATGCGTAGAAGTGCTGGGTGGATGAATGAACTGTTGTTCACTAAGAAACAGTTAGAGCAAATAATTCTCCTTCTAAAACCACAAACTGTTTCTATATTTCTTTTTGTTATGGATTAAACAAACAAGATACAGAGGTGCTGGCAAACAGACTTTTGAACTTTGGTGAAAGGCTAGCTGTTTCCCCCTGCTTCGAGTCTTTATGCTAGGCAAAGCTAACTGCCTCCTGGCTGTCACTCCATATTTAACATGCATATATGAGAGTAGTAGTGCTCCTCTCATCTAACTCTTGGCAAGAAAGCGAATAAGTATATACCGCAAAATGCCAAACTATGCGCTACAGTTGTAGCAAATGTACCAAACTATGTAAACTTTTCCTTTCCTTTTGGTAGCATTTAGGGAAATACTTGATTCTTCTAAAAGGATGTTGCCTTTTCTTGCTTTTACTTTGACCTAATTGCTCAACAAAACTGGCTCTCCGAAAATTGGTTCTCTATTCACAAACTAATTTATTCTTAGTTATCATGCTTTTAAACCACCAGAGAACTAAGTATAAAACCTGCATAGTTGATACACACAAGAGCCTGTGTGGAGACATTTGAGTTATTGATGTTACACAAATCAACTTTATGAGTACACTGGAGCCGTGTGATCCTGTTTAAGAATGGCCTCCCAGACAAATTCCATACAAATAAATCTTCTCTACCACAAAACAAGGCTGGTGGCACTGAGAATATACACAGTGAGTATGCTGTTTACACTGCAGTCACTCACACAGTTCAGTCATTTAGTGACAGTATATAAAATACTGTGACACATAGCTAAAAGCAGAGGGTGTCTAGAAACACCAGTAGTTAAGAGACTGGTGGTTTTGATGTTTTGTGATCATGAGTAAACTGTTTCCTCAAATGGAGCTAAATTAGCAAAAAATTCCATTGGTTTCTCCTTAATTAGGCCAGGAATAGGTCTTGGTTGCATGACATGGTGCCTTGTTTAATGTAAGGGTGTGGCTGCTACTTAACATTTTTATTACCTCACTGTTTCTGAGTAAAAAGGGTATCTTTTATGTTTAAATTAGGCATATACTGTGTACATCATGTTGTGGTTCACCAGTGTGAGAACTGATGTGTTGGTAAAATGAATACATTTAAATTTGCATTCCGTCTCCAGCAGCGCAGAGAGGAAGCAAACAGGTAGTTTGGAGAAGCTATCCACTCTTACAATGACAGGGTCAAACCACTAAATTTATCTCTAATGTTCTCCTTTTTCTTGCACATAAAATTTAAAGTCATAAAAGCCAGAGAAAACAAAAATCAGGCCTATTCACCTTTGTTCTTAAAACATTCCTGTGTTGTGCCTTTAGCTACAGGGTTTTGGGAGAGAGTGACAGTTCTGTGGTTGTAACTCTGCAAAGGCTCCTAAAACCAGACAGAGCTCAATGGTTTCCAAGGAACACTGTGGAGTGTGGACATCGAATCTCAGCGAAGAATGTTAGAAAGTCATGAAACACCATGTAGCACAAAAGGCCATCAGTGGAGTTAACAACCATCCTCACTGTAAGATCAAACCCATGTACAAAGCAAAGCAGAGCTAGAAATTGAACCCCTACTGAAAAAAGAAATCTACAAAACAACATAAATTTTGTATCAAACCATTAACTAATACTAAAGTGTGTGAGTGAAACAGAACAGGAAGATGGGGAAAAAGAGAAAAAATATGGGCCTAGAGAGACACGAATATTGCATGTGATTTCATCTTCCCCCTGTGAGAATGACTGAGAATGAGCTGTGTGCTTGTAATAATCTGTCACACACGTGTCTATGGATAGAAGCTCTGCGGAACGCTTTAATGCACAGCACAGTACTTATGCGAATGTGAGCATGTGTTTTGTTGTGTGAGTGTGTGAACGAACATGGCTGCTTTGAACTCACAGTCATCTCTTGGCCCTGGCCCAGCATCTCCAGCTGCTGTTGGATCTCTTGGAGCCGCCTCTCCTGCCCTCTCCTCTCCTTTATATCCTGCAGGACCTTCTCTCCTGGCTGCGGGTCCCCATCACACTTCCAGCCAATAACCTCGGAGCCACGGCCCTGATACACAACAGACACGACTGTTTCTCACAGGGAGCAAACAACTCAGCTCACATGTGGACATACTTGGGCACTCACAGCTCATGGCTGCCACTCGTAAACATTTAGATAGGGATCAAAACCATATAACAGTTAATCACAGTGAATTCAAGTGAAACTTTTCCATTCCTTCAAGACTCTTGTGTTACAGTCCTTGTGTTACAGTATGCTCATATCTGTTAAAATGTCATGATTAGGGTACATCTTAAAGATGAATAGCTTGATGCAGAGACTAATATACTCCAATCGCTCTCTCTTGCTTAGCACAGGGTAATGTGGCATTCATGTGCTGTCGGAATAATCTGAAATTATTATAATTATTTTGGTACACGACTTGCCAAAAGTTGACGTCATATACACAGGAGCATTTGATGGCAACAACTTACTAATTCACGTATTGCATATCAATTTTTTGCTCACATGTGATTTGTGATATGGTATTAGGTTGTACTTGTTAGTTGCTGTACACTTAGAGTGACCTAGATTAGTTAGAAAAGTTATTAATTAGCATTAACCCTGATAACAAGTCAGGTAAAGCAATATTTTAGTGGTTTTAGGGAATGTACTGGTGCAGCAACAAGTCTGGGACAAAATACAACACATCTTCTTTGTAGCATCCATGTTGTTTCCACTTTACGACTTAAAAGCTTGTGAACACACACAAGTCGGAAGAACAACTTCCCAACTTGGGAATTGGGACCATCCAAGGAGCATGTGAATGCACCATAAAATCAGATACTCATATAAGAATTGAGAAAGCCCAAATACCTCAGCTACAGCTAGGATCCACAAGGGGTCAAACATAAATCACAAATTTATGGTGTCCACGTGCACTGGGTTGACACAATGAAGTTGCATCCAAGGCAAACTTTGAAAATGGGTCAGGAGGAAATGGGAGAGTCATGCCTGGAGGACCGGCTGATAAGTGAGAGGCTTGTCTTTCTGACCACAGGATGGATCTTTTTCATTGGGGCTTGGATACAGAAAGAGAACAATCTAGAGTGAAGTCATACAGATCCAAATGACACATCTTTAGATGTAAGGTTAATCACAAATAATTAAACAGGTCTTAAGTTTAGTACCTCGTTGATACGCTACGTTAAAGGAATAGCTTCTGCAGATGTAGCATGATGAACAGTGGGTGTAGAAAGGCTAGCATCGTTGTGTCAACTCTCAAAGGATGTGTCAAACTCTTTCCTCACCCCACCCACAGCTTATGTCTTTACAGGCTTGGGTGGAAAATACATGGCACAAAGAACAACACAGTAAAGACTGACCAATGAGTGACCTGTGGTAGGGTCATGTTCTGACCTCTAAAAATACACAACTACTCTATAAAAATCTATAAAAGCTTTTTAAAAAAAATAGTTGGGTCTGAGAGGATGTTGCCAACCACAGGGCTGTTTGTGAGTGTCAGTTCAGTGCCATGTGGTTGAAATCTCCATCTCCCTCGGTTAGTCTGGATGCCAGGCAGGCGAATGTATGATATAATAATGTTGAAATTGATGGATATTTCATAAAACGTTGACATCTCAATAGGGACTTTCATACAGCAAAATGGTAGGTTACTAGAGACAATGAGAACCAACAGAAATTATGAACTTGAACATTGAGTTACTAAATCTATTATGACATATTTATGATAGGATGTAATCTCAGTTAAATCCAGGGAAGGAGAGAAGTTCAGCTGAGTTGAGAGTATTTTGACAAGAGCAAACCTTTTGCGAAATAGACATGCTTACTAGACTAACAACATTTACACAGATTTTAATAGGCTAAATTATACCGATGTGGCTTGACTAAATTTAAAGAGAAATATTCAACACTTTACAAAAACAAGAACATCCTAGATTTTTCCGAAGTGTGTGTGGCCTTACCTACCAGTGCCCTCTGTCTCCCTAAGGGAAATAATGACAGCTTCTATCTGAAGCCTCTTTTAAGTGGTCGTTACTAGAGCCCTTCAGTTAAGACTCACTCACCCAGACTACAAAAGCCAGGACCACGCCGGGATCAGACTCCTGTCATGAACCAGAGTGAGAAACACAGCATTCCAACCAGGAAAAATAAAAATTAAAGTCTAGCTTTACCACCATCCTCACACCACTAAATGCATGTTTCTAAAAAGGCCCAAATCTATGGGAGAAACAGTTTATTTAATTTGGAAACAACCGCTGCCCTACTTTTCAAGATCTATAGACTCTAAACTTCTAAATTGCCTGCAAGGCTTAGCGTTGATAAAACTATCACTGACCAAATTCAGATGAATTTGGCATGTATGTTACATATTTTCTTAATAAACCAATTTTCCCTGGCTAAATTAACACCCTATAAATTCTGATGAGTGTACGTAAATGGCAAGTCCACAGTCTCTTAGAATAAACCTTACTAATCTGACCCTAATTACAGCAAAGACAGATGGTCCAAAAATTACACATCATCTTTCCTGGCTTTATCCTCCTCTTCATCTAGTCGTCGTAGACTTGGATCTTCTCTTTCACAGGAACAAGTTTGGTTACAATAATGGAAAATCAAGCTAATTTGAGTGGTTTACATAGTTTGTTACATACGTAACGACTATTAGGCTAAGTCAGGTGATACCTGGGTTTCAGTTACACACCCCTAAAGTCCCAGGAAAATTTTCTTAGTCCCATTGAAACCAGTACTGAGACATATTGCTAACGTACAGTGTTTATGGGGCGCAAACCACTCCTCTCTTACACTGCAACTGAGTTTCATTTTTATAATTAACCTTCAATATGCCAATAATAAATTCAACAAACACAATAAACAAGATTGTATTCTATGTGCCAATATATCAAAACAAGACTGACTGTGTAGAACACAGAGCGAATTTTAGACATAGTGTGATTACGCACCAATTCAATGCAAAGACGAAAATGTCTCAACTTGAGGGAAAAATTTGTACGTATCTCAGGGCTTTATGGATGTGCTTCATAAATGTACAGAGAGAAGGGGAAATAGGAAAAAGACTGGAGGGAAATAACAGAAAGAGCTCCCCAGATAGCAAAATTACTGTGGCCCAGATCCAGCCCACACCCGACACTTTCGGCACTTTCATCCAGCCCACATACCGCATGGAATGACGGCACTTGGGCAGTCTGCTCCTGTTTCCCAGATCTGGGCCACAAGCAAGCTGTATGTCAACCAAGAACAAACCAGATAAACCAGAACTGGCCCACATCCAGAATACACATACCTGAGAGCACCACATCTTTACCAAAAAAGGCCCACATTTGATTTGGGATATTTGGGCCATATTAGCTACATGTGGGCCATTTCAGGCTCACATCCATTTTGTCCAGGCAAGAAGGCCAGCAGTGCCGCATCATTGCCCGAAGTGGCCCACTTCCATATGCTATCTGGGTCTGAGTTCAGTCAGAGGCTGAACTGAACACAAACACACAGACACACTCCCATAGACACGGTTGGTAAGTCTGTATTCATAGTAGTAGTAGTTGTCAATTTTTCACTCAAAACCAAAGTACTGGACAAATTAAAAACTTGACCAAGTGATGGCACTAGATGAAAACTCTTTACAATTAATCCTGAGGTGAACATGAAATGTCAGCACCAAATTTCATGGCAATCCAGTCAATAGTCAGGGGCTTCACTGTCTGGGAACTCATGAATATCTGTACAAAACATAGTGCCAATTCATCTGGTAGACATTGAGATATTTCACTGGATACCTTCGACTTGCTGGCTCGCTAAAGGAAAAGTCAGGAGATTATCAATGATTTCATGGCAATCCATCCAATAGTTGAAATAATAGTTGACATGAAATGTCAAGATGAAACACGTTTTATATCGTTAACTCATAATATGTGACAAGTGACGATTGAAAACTGTATGAGATCATAAGTATTAAATTGAGAAAGGGTTCATTTCTGTTTCATAAAAGACTGACTGGCCTATGTGTATTCTTTGCGATACTTTGCTCACAATTTTTCTAAATATATAATTGATTAAGCAGTAATTATAAATGAGTGAAACAAGTTTGGATGTGTTTCCAAGGCACTGGCAAAAATAAACAGTAAATTAGTCTTTGCTTTCGTGCCAGTTCAATTGTAGTAATGATTCACTTCTTGGAGAGGACTAACAGAATAATGATTCTTGACCTTAAACTCCAGAGATTGTTCTATTACATTACAGTATTTGTGCTTCTTCTCTTTGAATGTGTGGTAGTGTTAACTCAATATGAGGTTAAACTGAGTGACTTCCAAACAGAGCAGGGGAGAGAGACCTGTGTTCAGCTTATCTGAACATCAGCAAATTAAGGTAATTGGCTCTCCTCTGAGTAGCCACTTGACATGCTGTTGAAGATCTCCAATAATCACATCACCTAGCTGGGTCACAAGACTGCTGGGAGGCCACAAAGATCTGGACTTTGTTTTCTTCAAGTGTGAAACACATGTCAAACAAAATTAGCTTTTTTTTAGAGGAAAGTATGTCAGTCTATTGATCAAATATCAAACGAAAGCCTTGGAATTTGATGTTGCATTAGCGTCATAAGTTGATATAAAGTGCAGCATTGTAGCTGCATTGAGTATTACACTGACTGCCAAGTGCACGTTGAATGCAAAGTGGATGTTATTAAAAGAGAGAAAGGGGCCATTCATGCATATGACAGCTGCTGAGAAGCTGTCCTTGGCTTACCTTATGGTTGAGGTTTTGCTTTCCCATAACATGAAAAAAAAAAACTTAACTACTTGCCAATTGCCATGAGCAAAAAAACACTGTCAGTATAGTATTTGTATGACTTTTAGAACTCTAATCAAGCATGTATTTCACATTCATTAAGCATTTATTGATATCCTGTGATCAATTTTATTATTTCAAATAGAAGCAATACATTCCATCCTGAAGTTGTCATGGTGTTTCAGTGTGAAACAGCTGCAGGGGTTGATGGATGCTTCAACTGTCATCCAAAGTGATGAAATAAGATAAATAATGGGGATTATTTTATGCCAAACATTTCATTTCAAATTAATTCAAAACAAATTTTGGATGCCTAACACTCAGCAATACAGAATGCGCTATATATTGATGTTCCCCATTAAGGAATGTAAAAATTGTATCACGTCAATCATATTAGTTTTGTTAGACAGTGGAGGGAGCCATTGAGATTGGTAGCCCAGAGCTTCTTCTGCGCTCAAATGTGGGTCGCGTCTGCGGTGCACATCGCCAAATATAACAGCTGGATCCTCTCATGCAGACACAATATCAGATACAGATAGAAAAACAAGACACATGATTAGGTCACCCTCACGCTTCAGTGTTCCCTTGCATCCTGCTGCGATATGTATATCTCTACAGGGCAACAACAGAGTGTGATGGCCCACTGTTTGCGTCAGCCTCCTTCTGGCATTAGGTGTTTAGGACTGTCCGAAGCTAGACCAATAACCAGAAGGAGAGCTTGATGAACTTGTTTACACACTCAAAACATGCATAACACCGCCAGCATGTTCTGAGGCAGCAAATCCAGGGAAGTGTCAACAGTAAAATCATAAAAGCTACTGTACCGTTCAAACAAAACTAATTTGTAAAACATGTGGTCTTTTCAACACAGTTTTAAACTAGCTAAAACCAAAAATCAGTGGAGACGCTACACATCATAGAGAATTATGGGTAATTTTTAAGAGTTACACAAATCCAACCAAGGGGAACACTCATTGAGTGTTTCCTCAAAAAGCACTGATGTGATGTGGATGCTAGACAACATTGCGAGCATGTTTTGGTATGCAGTGGCCACAAAATGGCTCATTGGCCTTGACTTTGGGTCCACTTTATTAAAAATGTCTGTTGGTTGCATTGAGTCACTCATTAAAAAACAGACTACACAAATAATGAAAACAGCATGTATTTGTTATACACTGAGGTTTCAGTGTTTTAGGTGATCTAATGCAATCCAATAACAATTCGTTTCTTTTTAAAGCTTGAAGTGTATTGTTTCACGTCTATATTGTGGACATCTCTGAGGTTGTAGTTAGTGGTTCAGTATAATGCAACATCATCCCAGCCTCTGACAGTATCAACAAACACTGAACATTATATGCTTTACAGAAAAAATAGGGCTGTTGCATTAGATCCTAAAGGTGCACTTGATAATGCCTGTAGTGTCTGATATATTGATAGATTTCTTGGTCATAAACAGCATGATGATTTACAATCAAGCAATTCATATTCTGGACAGGAAATCAATAAGATCACACCACTGCCATGTTCTTAGGAAATTAAATATTTTAAGTTTTGATAATTTTATGAAATTTGCTAACCTTAAATTCATCTATAAATGCCTAAATAACCAGGCTCCTCTCAGGGTTTCAGAAGCATGAGGTGCGTCTGCTGGGTATTGTAAGGTGCCCTTTCGTAAATTCTCACAGGCTGCTTTTTCTGTTCAGGGGGATCAACATGTGGAACCCTTTACCCACAGAGCTCAAAATGGATTATGACTGGGAACATTTTAAACTCAAATTGAAACAGTTTTTAAAGAGGGATCAGTCATGTAGTCATGAGTGATCTGGTGCTTGTTGTTTTCTGAAACTTATATGGTATGTTTGTCAGTTGTTTGTGTTTTGCACTTCTTTGTATGTACTTTGTTGTTGAGTTTTGTGTTATAATGTGTGCGTATGTATTGTTGAGTTATGTGTTCTGTGCTTAAATGTATGTATATATATTGTTGAGTCTTGTGCAATTTCATATGTATTTTACTGTTGAGTTTTATGTGTTTTAAAAGCCCATAGGGACGAGGATTGCAAAAGCGTAGGCTATAAATGCTGTGGTATGTGGCATAAGTTCATACTATATACTTGTCCGTATATAAATAAACATCAAATAAAAAATACTTCTCTAGAAATTGATTTCTTCTAACTGGAAAATATATCCCCCTGTGTTTGCAGACAATACATCTTGTTAATGGCCTCTGGCTGCACATTGCAAACGGACAATGCTGTTGTGATGAAAGGGAGCCAGCCTTGCTGACTCACCCATAGATGGCTGCTGTTGTACTCTCCCTCTGTTTCTCTGCATATCTGTAGTAGAAGCTCTGACTATGCCACGTGGACCCAGGCTACCTGCCAAGGCCTGTCCACATGCCTTGCCACGAGCACTCCGTGTGAGAGCTCTGGAGTAAGCTGTTCGGAAGCTACGTCTGAGAGTCTTGACTTCTCTTTTTCTTTTTTCTTTGTTTTTTGCCCAGCCGTGACCTGTAGTCATCTGCTAGGTTCTGAGGAAAAGGTGCTGTAACACAGCTGTGTGCCGTATACCTACCTGCATGCTGACTCTTGTGTAAGGAAAGGCAATGCAACAAATGTTTTTAATCCTGCAACACTTGCCTTTTAAGATACGGTCTAACTCTTAACACAATAATCCCTTCCTCTCCCTCCTTCTCTGTGAAGTTAGACTGTGGATCTATCTAAAACTGCTCCATAAGAGAAAATGTCAGGTTTGAATAACATTGTTTTATAAATGCCCCAAATACGATATTTGTTTGTATCCAAGTTGTCTTTTGCCTCTCCAGACATTATGTTTTTATTTAGTTTTTCTGGATCCCTAATAGATGATTTGGTGATTGCTGAACATTCCTTAAGTATTAGAGGATTCACTTGTGGGTCATCTGGACTTTTATACTTGCTTTTTCAGAACTGAGGGTGGTCTGGAGCAATCTCTGTCTCACTGATCGAAACCTCCTGATGCATCCTTCAGTCAAAAAATCATGTTGAATGTGATATTGCATCAAAATGTCCACATCACCTGCACTTTCTCAACATGTTGTTAAAAGAATAACCCATAGAGCAATCAATCAAAGGTCTGAAAAACGTTGGTTTTATCTGTTTGAATTTTTTACTGTTCAGGTTGTGAAAGACAACCTTGCACATGAGATCCATCTAAACTGTTGTAAATACTTCACAGTCTATGGCTTTTACTGTGCTTAAGAGACTTATAGGATCATCTCCACCCATCATCATTGTGCAAAGAGAAGGTAACCTTAATGTTTGCCAAATAATGAGACGGACAAAATGTATTCGAACAAAGAGCTTAAGAAGCAGACCATGTTAAATATTTATCAGAAGCATCTGGAGAGAAAAAACTTCCAAGCATCTTTTTGCACTTCTTGTCCCCCAGTGACACGTGCTGTGTATTGTCAAGCACAATAGGCCTATCTGACCTACATTTCAGCTGTGCAACAGTCTTGTACAATGAGGTGGTACTTTCAAATAAAATGTGGGACTGTGAGCATTCGACATTCAACATTTAGGAAAATGCGCTTATTCGTTTTCTTGCCGAGAGTCAGATGAAAAGGTCGCTACAACTCTCGTATCTATGAAGCTAGTGCCAGCAGCTGTCTAGCTTACCTTAGTACAGAAACTGGAAACAGGGGAAAACAGAAACATGACGTTTTTACCATTTTACACATCAGTTTTTGAATGGATTAAAAAAATGAGATATAATGTGTTAATTAGTGAGCTTTATAGGTGCTGGGAGACAGATTTTATTACGTTTGCACAGAGCCAGTTAGGCTAGCAGTTTTATGCTGAGCTAACTGACTGTTCTCATCTAACTCTCGAAATGAACGCTAATAAGCATATTTCCCAAAACTATTCTTTTAAGTGAGCTCAGCCATTTATTCAGACATAGCAACTGTAGTGGCATTGTTAATATTCTAAAATACTTTACCTTATTTAATTTTGGTCACAGAGACAGAAGATTAGCGAATATTTTAAGTTTCCTTTATTGTTAGATTTTTGACTGATTAATCTAGTACCATAATGAATGGAACCGCCAATTGTTAAATCTCAACCATGACAAGGAAAAACCTCTCCAAACCACTTAACACAACTGCTGCTGCGGATAACACCAGTGGGAGAGGCGTTTATAAGAAGACAATAAACTGCGTCTCATGGGAATTATAGGGCGGGGAAGGGTGTGGAGTCTATTCTTCTTGGCTAAGTTAACCTTGTGAAAAACTCCAAGCATGCCACATGACAACCTGACATCTTAATTCTCACCCTGCCGCTGTCCAGCCATCAAAGGAATATCAAAGCCAAAGATGCTGCAATATTAGACTTTTCATATAATCATGAATACAAAGGTGAAAAATATTATTTTAAAATTTATTTTTCAAGCTAAGATGACACATTCATTCACTGATAAGTTGATCAGCAGTGTAAAAAGTGCTGAATGCTGGTTGCTGACCAAAACATGGTCATATCCCTGTTCTGGAGTGGATTAACATATTTTCAATTTTTCAGTAGGGACATGAACATCATATTCCAGAGAGGACAGGTTCTTCCGTAGCACAGAGGATAATTTATACTTGTTATCATCCTGCTGTCTTAGCTATTGGAGAGAAACATATTGTTCTGTTAAAAACTAAATTTACCTTTTAAAACTTTTTATACTAGCTGTGATTTATTTTGAACCCAAGGAACACAATACATGATGAAATCTGGTGAAAGCCTTTAAAATACTTGAACATGTGAAAACTGTTTGTGGACTTTGAGCTGAGGTCAGCCGGTACAATCTATTTTGACCTCTAATACAGCTCACGTTTGGTGATATAAAATAAAAACAAGCCTACATTTAAGATGGATATAATATGACTGAACCTTTTCCACAATTGCTAAATTATATGACCGGACCAAATAAGAAATTTGCAGACTATCTGCTGACCACAGTGTGTTGGTCAAAAGGGCGTTTTCTGCCCAAAACTCTGCTCTCACACTTAACATTTGCTGTAGTTAAAATCATGGGTGCTCATCAGCAACCACACAATGTGACTGAGTGACCTCATAGTCTTACATCAAAATATAGCCAACCAATACACAACGGAAACATAGCTGGAGTTACTATGCAATCACAGAAGGAGTTGAAGCCCTGCTGATTACCGGAGGGATCAGATGCAATCAAATACAGTGAGACAGTGACTGAAAACCATAATTTGTCATTGTAACCACACATTCAAAAACCCACATTTGAAAGAATGACATATGTAATTCTGATCTGTGAAACACACACACACACACACACACACACACACACACACACACACACACACACCCATGTCACAAAACACCCAACACCAGCTCATTCTCATGACACAATCTCCTTTTTCTGGCTTCAAACTGTGGGTGGTGCAGGCATTACCACACAGTGGTACAGTAGGAGGAGTGTACTATACATTAATCCCTTGTGCCAACAGATGTTTTTAATGACAGAAAGGCTTTTTCAGCTGAAGCCTTAAAAAAGGGAGTAAAAAATGAAGAATGCAAAAGGAGCAATGCTGTCATTAACACAATATTAACTGTGTCCAAGGAAAACACTGTACAAAGTTGTGTTTCAATTCCACTCAATCCAGATAATTCAAGTATGGTTTGTTCCTACCTGACCCTTTTCCGGTCATCAAAAATCATAGAGCCAGAGGCAAAGAAAACAAGCCTTTTTCTCATCAGTACTTTCACTATGACTCACCGTGGGGCTATGTGATGGGTGACACTGTGTTTCCACAAATACTGACCCTATTGTTTGTGCCTTATCATTCAGTCGGTACAATATAATATCCACCTGCCACTGCATTGCCATATATGTAGAGATGGAAAAACCTGAAAGACAAACAGTGCCCTGATGTGTGTTTTATCGCTACAGATGCAAATCTAAAACCCAGAATCCACAGACGACCACCTCAATCCCAGTACGCCCTTTTACATCTCATAAAATTGTATATCTACAAGTAGCTGATTGGCTAAAATATATGGGCACTGGTTTTCTTATCCAGTTTACAGTAGCCTTCATATGTAGTAAGCCGTTCTGCATGTGTTAATATCTCCAAATGAAAGGGAAAGCCTTGTTCTTTTTCTGGATCAGGCTCTCCTCAACCTTCACCAGTCCTGTAATTACGTTCTGATGGGGGGCTGACTCTCTACTGTGGCAGTATCCGAGATGGTGCCAGGCCTCACATGTTGTATTCACCGTCACAGGCCCAAGCGAAGGACTTGCTTTCCCAGACAGGCTACTACTAAGGTGACTGCACTGGAATGCCTCACTTTTCCCTCAGAATATCAATCACAACTTATTGGGAAAGGATGTTGCCAAGATCTGAAGTCACATTTTCAAGACCTGACTGATCCTTTATGAGCGAGTGCTCACTAGGGAGAGGAGAATAACTCCTTCTTTCATGTAAGTAAAAGGTGATTGATGATTGATCTGACATTGCCAGAGAACAGGAGACAATAGCAAACATGAAAATCTAAGATTAAATATCTCAGGGAGAAACAGTTTCAGTGGTGTTGAAACAGAGATAATAAAGTGTGATGCTCTCCTCTGTGTTCATTAGAGACTGCCTTGGAATGAGCAGCCAAACAATCAGGTTCCTAAGTTCCTGTCCAAATGGTTTCAGTTAGGAACTCTGACTGGTGCAAACTTCTGCAAAGAAAGGTAACCAAAAAACAAAAGCATATTTACTTTTATGACCACCTTTAGGATTTATGGCCACTGATGTGGAATGAAAGACTGGCTCTGAAAGAGATTTATTGCTGGTGCAGTCTACCTTTAGTATATGCCATAATAGTAAAATGGGATAAAGGTAGCGTAAGGAAATGGCTACTTTTTAAGCACTACAACTGTGGTGTTCACCAACCTTTCACTTTTTATTTTCTACACCGCATGACAACAGTTAAGTGAATTTTTGCTTTTTCGTAAAATGTTTTTACCCTTTTAGCAGTCTGAAAGTGAATCATCTGCAACCAGTTACTTGAGAGACAAAAGTTTTGTGTCATTGTTTAATTCATATTTTACTTCATTTGAAAAGGAATGCCTGCATCAGCAATTTCAACACTAATGGCTAGCAGATGATAGATGGATATTGGGGAATTTTACTTTCCCAAAATTTCTGTAACCATGCAAGATGATTAAAGGGTGGGCAGGAACAGAGGGAAAGTAGGTTATACAAAGTAACACATCCAGCTACGTAGTAATATCACAGTTTTCTAGTATTGGCCAAAAGTCCACTACACATCATGAGGGGTAAGTCTTCCGAAAAAGGTGGATTGTCTGATTTTGAAAAGGAGTTTTAGTTAAAGGGCCACTCTGACGATTTTACGCATGAGGTTCAGTCCTTGTCACAAGGAGTGCTACTCAACAGTTGTATAAAGTCTCCTGTGGTTGGGGAAGGAGATTTCCAAAGTTTGAAAAAATAACTGATATCATCAGGGTTGTCTCGACTTGGACTTAAGACTTACATGTGCATTACAAACTGGAGGTGTGGGGTTTGAAAAAAAGGGTGTGAGGGGGGTTTAGTCCAGTTGCGCTATTGGAAATGTAGGCTCCAGTGTTTTAAGTCAGGATATCTCAGCCTCTGATATTTCAATTTTTCTATTTTTAATCTGTCTCTTCTTAGTTCCTCTCAACTCAACTTAATGGAAGTTTGATACTGTATTGCTGGAGTATCTCTTTAAAGCAACAGTCACAATTATTGAGGCAGCACAGTGTTACAGTACACTCAAACTACTTCAAATATTGATCATGTTTGCATCTGGTCAGGTTCAATTAATTCTCAGTGGCACTGATTTAAACTGAAACTGATTTAGTTTTCTTGTACTGAAAACTAAGCTTGGAAGATTCAGTCTGTCTTAGTAAGACTGTGGATTAAGTGGCAACTGCCACAGTTTGAGGTTGAAGTCAATGTGGAAGTACTGTAAAGTGCAATACAGTACCACTGATGGTTAGATGCTGGCTCCAAAAAGCATCAACCTCTCTCTAGAAATACATACTGAATGGCCCAATAGCATCACGTGACGTTGTAATTACATGGTTTGGCCTCTATGTCAAATTGGCTTCAAAGCCCAGCGCTCTTCCTGGGGGCTTGGGTGTTCCCCGTAAGCTAGCGTTCTTTGTGGTCTGAGGTAGTGGGGTGTGAAAGGCAACACCCTCCACTCCTTATTTGGAAGGTCCTGGCTCCAAACAGAAAAGATGGCGCCGACTGTAAGCTGCAACTCTGGGCTTAAAACTGGCTCCAATGCAAACCAGTGGGTGACGTCACACCTCACTACATCCATCTCTACAGTCTATGATTAAATCTGATTCCCTCAAATCACCAACTTTCTTACCTTCACACTAAAAATGCCTTTGCATGTCCTGTGATGCTTCATGTCACATTCAATTTTATCAAAACCTCAATTATATGCAACTTTCAAAACTACATCAGCTCAAGACATCTGAAATAATGACAGCCCTTATCATCCAAACAGTTACTACATGGCAAAGCATAAATTAATACAGTGCCTCAATACCTTTAAATGTTATGCTTGATTGGTTCAGATGACATTAGACGAATTTAGTGGGAAAGTGAAATTATAAGACTACCAACATAAATATTCAGGACAAAAGGGCATAGATCATGTGCTATTTCAGCATTGTGATTCAAACACTGTTGTTTTTCCTTGTCTTCATCCAACAGTGATAGTAGAAAATGGCACCCTGAGTTCGCAAGACTGTGTTGTAAAGTTTTTATGACTTCAAAAACATAATTTTCCACTGAAGCCTACGCAAGTGATGAGCATGCCATCTGGCCTTGAAGATGCTGTGAGATAAGGTCCTGAGATAACTCACTGAGCTCATGTCTAGGAGCGGGCCCAAACCCAGGACCAAGGCCTGGAAATTTTTTACAGTTAAAAATATCTATGAAGTTGGTTCTCCGCTGTCTGATGTGGTGGTGATGTAAATATCATACTCTAAACTCAGACAATATACAGTTTTTAAAGGGTAAGCATTACTTTGTGGTAGCAGTACGAGCTTCATTTTAAAAAGATTAACTATATGCAGTAAATGCAACTCAAGGTATGGGCAAAATATTGGGAATAACAAAAAACACTGAAGAGATTAACAATGAATACATAAACTAAGCATTAACTTAATTATCATGTTATAATTAAATATTAAAAACGCTTAAATACATCAGATTTACCACATGGAAATAATATAAAATTCTTACATTAATTTTAGCAGGAACAAATAATACACAGCAGGCTTTATAGTATGGCCTTCATATGGAAATGCGTAAAAGTGAGCCAACCTCCAGTTCCAAATTATAGCATCTTAAACAATACTATTTTCTCCCTCTTACGAATAGGGGTGTAACAAAAGATTTTATGGGATGTTGCCATTGATGCCCTGCTGAGCTGACCTTGTAATGAAGCTTAATGACCTTGCCTCAGAGCAGCCTTGAATAGTGTCTGGAGGCACTGATGGAGCTCTATGAAAACCCATTGCTATTATAATGTAGACATAGGGCTGTTGGATACATACCTGAGACAAGCTTACATTTGTGTAGGAGCTTTGCACAGAGAGAGATTCTTCAACAGGAAGGAGAAGGCGAATTTTGGAGTCAATGTCAATCAACTGCTCCAGGTCAGAGGGTTGCGGGGTGTAACCCTGGCCTGTCAGGACTGACACAGCCCACATGTCCTCCTGGAAGAGAAACATCACTGAAATAGGTCATCGCCCGCTGGGTATAGGCCTGTTTTATTTTGTGGCTGATAAACATTATCTATCTATTAAATATTTAGTAACTTTGTAACAGTGATGTCTGAAACAGGGAAGAGGTACAAGCACATCTGGCTGGTGATCGGGGTGATCTCTCTTCACCACACATCATGCCAACTATATGGTCAACTGCCAAAACATAAACAATTGCCTGCTCCTCACAGTGACTGACTGTCCCAGTGAGACTCCCATTATATCCAAAGGGAAGCAGTGGGTGGGTGGTGAGCTCATCGGGGTCCAGTGGTGAGATAAGATCTTGCAGTAGGGCTTTCATGCCAAAGAAGATCACAACTAAAGAACACAGCTGCAACCTTTGAACACTGAGGAAAGCTAGATCAGCAAACGCCAACAAGGTGGAGCACAAATCCAACACAAAAGGCCAAGACTGAATGAATTTGAAACCCACAAATTATTATGTTTTATACCTACAGATGCTCTGATGGTCTAACCATTGCAGAGCTTCACTTAGATTTGGCAGCAAACTTCAATTCTAGACCTAAGACAGATGTTGGTTTGTTGTTTGTGTTCACATGCATTTCTTTAAACCATTTCAAGAGACACAATATAAAAATGTAAAAGAAAGAATGATAGAATCATACCATCACTTTCAATGGGACACAAGACATCAGAGATGTAAAACACAGCCATAGCAATAAGTTGTACTTTTATCCTTTACTCTAGACTACTCAAGATTCGACCCACTGATGGTAAAGTTATGTTAGCTGAGTTGATATTAAACTTTGAGAAGAAAACGCAGACAGCTAAGTAGGTTGAAAACACTGGCTGTGTGTCTTCACAGTCACTGGTTCCGGCTTTAAAGGAATAATTCGACAAAGTTGAGGAGATAGATGAGAAGATCGCTCTCATGTCTGTCTGGTAAATGTGAATCTACAGCCAACAGCCAGCTAGCTTAATTAAGCATAAAAACCGGAAACATGAGGAACAGCAGGCCCAGTTCTGCCTGTAAAACATTCATTGTCATTTTTACACTTGATTTTTTGTCCCTATTAAATAAATTAGATATAACATGGTAATTTGTAAGCATCAGAGCTGGTGGTAGGCGTTTTTTGTTACCTTGGGTCAGAGCCAAGCTAGCTGTTTCCTCCTGAGCATCATCTAACTCTCGGCACGAAAGCAACTAAACGCATTATACTCGTGCTGAACTATTCCTTTCAAGCATGAAAACTGTTTGTACAGCTGCAACATCATCCCGATGATGATTATAATCACCTCTTTTGCGAAAGTATCATCATCAAGCAGTTGTTCTCTAATCTCCATAGTGAAGTGAAAAAATACTGCTTTTTCCCTTCACATATTATCGACCCGAGGCCAAAGATAAGAGATGAATGTCAGTAAAATATACGACATCCCCTACTGCAGCACCAAAATGTGCTACGATTACTGACTGCTACTGATTTATTGCCTCACGTTACTAGAAATACATAAAAATTGTGAGCTTGTTAAGACGAGAGTCAGTGACATCAAAAATGTGCATGAGGCAAACTTATGTGGCCCAGGGGAATCTGCCAAGAACTGGGTAAAGTCCTCAGAACTCAAGACCTATCGCTGACAAATTCCTGGTGACATAAATAATGTGCTTGCTCCGTTATGGTCATTCATAATAGCATGCCTCGCAATAACAGGAAGTCTTCTTCCAGCCAATAAAAAAAAACCCAGAGCATCTGCACTCCCCTCACTTTGGTATCTGCCACCACAATTACTGCAGTGTTGTTCTAAAAGTCAAGGCAAACATCATAAATAGAGCAGCAAGACTTTAAAAAAAAAAAACCCTGGCGAGCCGTCTCACGGATGCAGAGCTGTCGGGGTCAAGCTAAATGGAACCGTATGTGAAAGGTAGGTATGTTCCCTCTCACTTCCCAACACGCTTCATCCCATCTGACTTCAAACTGGCCTCACAGCTGCCAAAAGGGCTATTGAGGCAAATTAAAAGTAAAAATAAAAAACATTTGAAGTTAGCATGGTGTAGGTGGGCTCACAGTGAGATTGTCTACTGCTCCAGGTGGCACAGGGTCTCAGATGATTAAAAGGAAAACAAGAGGCCTCATTCTCTTGGCTTTAAGCTCTATCAGCACACTCTCACTTTGAGTAGCTTATAAAAAAGGGCCATATGAAAGATTCTGGCTTCTGAATTTCACAGAACACAGAAGGAATTGTTATGAAAATTTGATTATAAAATGAATCCATAACATGTGGCATTCCATGTGAACTGCATCTGGTTCATAATCTGAACTGCTTTGAGCAGTCAGGATCTTCTGCCCAGAGGCTATCTCAACTGCCAAGCAGTCATCAAAACATGAATATCTGACCAGTGTTACTCCATGTGCTATGCTCTGTAGGCCAACGTGTGGCTGAGCTATTGGGCCTCTTCATTTTTAATAATGTCATTCAAAAGGCCAGCTGTGTTAGATAATGAAACAGATTCCAATGACTAAAAGCATGAGAGAGACAATTTATAAATGCACAAGATTGTATTCAAATGCAATGACCGAACACTGGAAACAATATTAGCCTTCTATAAAATATTAAATATACCACGTAAGATATGTTGATGTTGATAGCAGACAGTGAATTGGATCATCTGCTGCGATGCTGCTCCCCAAAAGACCTCTAGACACGAGGGGGAAGTATTAAGGAACTTGAAAAAGAGAGACTCAACCGACAGCATGTGTTGCCTGTTAAGGCTTCATGTCAGCCTACCTCACTGTCTGCGCCTCTGGCACTGTCCTCTTCCTCTTCGTCTATTTCTTGGAGGAGCTCGGCCAGACGCTCTTTCTCCGCCTGGGTCAAAAGCACTTGGCCACCCTCACCACTTACCAGCTATTTCATTACACAACATTTGGAAAAAAGATATTGAAAATCATTATTCACATCACATTTCCATTCTTTTTCAGAAGTGCCTTTGTAGGCTTAAAATGTGTCTGTCTCTTGAACTATCGAGACAAATCTTTTCCTTGCAGAAAAAACAAACAGCCAAGAGTTTCGCCCCAAGTCATGCGATATACCCCATAAGTTCATTTGGCCTAACGTGAACTTTGACATACCTCAATGTTTCTCTTGACAAAGTCCCTCTGTTTTTTCTTGCCTTCGGAAGCTCCATAGCGGCTGCCTTCAAATTGCTCTTCCCCTGTCTCCTCACGGCCTGCTTCAAATGATTCTATCGTGCTGTCTGGCCTCTTTTCACCTGTCAGGCATACCAGACTTTAGTTTCCAGAAGGTAAATATTGAAAAAGTAAGCCAAAGCTCTAATAATGATGATTTGCTAACTCTGATAAAATCATTAACATTTCTGTTAGTATCATTTTTCTAACTATAAGTTCATATTTTTATCTTTTGATTGACATAATCAAAGAGTTAGCAGCCAAAATAATCCTGAAACAGGGGCTGAATTGTAAAGAATGAGACTATTCTAATGCTAGACCTGCAGGGTGGCATAGAGGCTGCAAAGACCATTCCCACTCACTATGCATTTTAAAGGTTTAAGTTCCCACGATAGTGTTTCTGAACTGAGCAACACACTGAATTCCTCAAAGCTCCAAGTCTGCTGTTTTGTAGCAAATAAATTAAGATGCTTTTCCTTTGTGGATCATATCATATAAAGACAAGATTTTGATCAGGAAATTGTTTATATAAGTAGTACAGTAGGTATGCATTCACATTTGGAAAACAGCTTTAATGACTTAGTGCACTCTAGTCAGCACCAGTCCATAAAGGAGTGGAAAAACTACTGATGTGAGTTTCCTAGGCTCATGGCGCCATCAAGTGCACAATTCAGGCAATACGACCAAAAGCATAGATTTAAACAGCCATGATTAAAACATGCATGGTGCATTTTATGTTTTGTTTTCATTAGGGCTGCAACTAACAATTATTTTAGTTAGCTGTTGTCATTTGCTTGTTTTATCTGACAAACAGTTCAAAACTTTCAGATATTCCATTTACTGTCATATATGACAAAGAAAAACAGGAAATCGAAGCTGGGAGAGAAGCTGGAACCAGAAAATGATTGGTACTTCTGCTTCAGAAATGACTGAAACGATTAATCAACTACCAACATAGTTGCAGATTAATTTTCTGTCAATCAACTAATCGATGCAGCTCTAATTTTTACAAACTTACTTAGCCCCCCATGTTGCCTGTCTCTGTCCTGCTCACAGTCAGAAACCTGAGTTTTAAACACTGGCACAAAGTCGTCCTCCTCTTCAAGCCCTTTAAAGTAGAAAACATATTTTACATGTCTCACAGTGACTGCATCATGTGCTACACCTGTATACTGTTCCCCATACTTACCAGTGGGTGCTTCCAGAGCCAAAAACAATCTTGTGTTCACAGCTTCATGAGGACATTCAGAGCGACCTTCGGGCTTATTCTGCTGTAGAAAAATTCAACAGCATAGCATCATCACGCTAGTCAAAAGTACTGGTGTAGTAAACGGGTAATGTAAACAGAGTGAACACAATTCTGTGTCTACCAGTAGCTCTTGCCAGAGTTTTGCTTTAAGTTCTTTCCTTTGACGCCTGACTTCTTTTTCTCTGCAGATCTTTGCAGACAGTATTTCATCAAGTCTTCTCATTTCCTCAATGGCCCTCTGTAGTTTAGCATCTTCCTTCTCTTCGTCAGTTATTTCAACATCACACTGACCTAAAAGAGGCACACATATTCACACAGTGCAGCTTTATCAATACTGGACCATCCTGAATAATGATACATTTTTAAAACTGAGAACTTCACTGGACATTATACAGAACACTAACCTTTGTCAGGACAAAAGGTTGAGGAGTTGATTATAGTTTCTTCAGAGCTGCTTTGGCCCTACAGGGAATTGTTTTGTAAGGTTATTGGAAATTCAGTTCAATAGTTTTTAAGTTAATCACCAGGAGTTCTGTATTGACAGTGTATCTTCTTTACTTAATTACCTGAAAATCAGCAGCATCGTTGGTCAAAACCACAAGGGAAAATGGAGTTGTAGGACAAAGTCTGTCACTATGAGGCAATGACACGCTCGACACACGGCTACCAGTTTGCTCACTCGATGCAGGTCTGGAAATATCCTCTAAACTACCTCTGATAATCTCCATGGTGGTGTGATATCCTTCAGTTGTATTTCAACAAGGAAAAACAACAATAAAGCTCCTGCAGTTCTTAAATAGCTATTAGCTAAGTAAAGAACACTTGTCAACACAAACTTTCTAGCGTTTTCCGTCCATGTTTGGTAACTATGGACGCAAAGACTCCCGGATGTTGTAACTATGGAAATATGCATTTGTTACTATGGATACGGTACGAAATCGAGGCAGCCCAGCTGATGCTTCAATCAATGCAGTTAGCGGTTAGCTGTAGCAGTTAGCACCGCTCAGCTCGTCAAATCATATTTTTGTGGTGTCCACAGTAACGTTAAATGTCTTCGGTGTAGCTGAGATATTGTTGGTAAATGTCTACAGTGTGAGAAAGCGAGGGTGGAGGATTTGAGGCCGTGTTTCTGTGGTAAGTAACGTTAACCAGCAAGCGCTTTTTTAATGTCAAGCTAGCGTTAGCAAGCTAAAAAAGGCTAATATTGTTTATGTCAAAAGCTACGTAAGTTAGCTAACCTAACAATGAAAACCAGCTATGCTGTACTGTGTTGGATATTCTGTCATGTTCTGCCATGTAGATGGTAGCACAGTTATCGTCAGCATAATAGACCCGGTCTATCTCTATGTGTATCTTTTGTTATCAAACCTAGCAATTTTAGCGAATAGGGAGTCGATGGGAATAGATGTGTAGCCGCTGAGACGGAACCGTTCAGAACCAGAGAAAACTTATATTCTGTATGTGAGAACTGTAGGGAGGAGTTTCTAATTAACGCTAGCTTCCTAACTGCGTCGTCTCCTAGTTGTGTTCTCAGTCCTGTCATCGTACCACTGTCCCAGAATCACACCCATTTTCTCTGGCAGCTGTCCAAGCTCTGCAGAGTACCTGCACCAGGCAGGTGTCAGCGTGTGGTCAAGGCTGTTAGGGATTGCTTTTTCATCACCAAATATTCATATCTCTGTAATGAAATGATTGTATGATCCTTACAGGTTGAGTTGACTCTGCAGGGGAAGATGTGCAATGGAATGATAGAGTCAATATCAAAAGCCTGTTGGGCCCACACCTCAGCCACGAAACGGTTCTTCTTCTTGCTGCTGGTACTAACAGTACTGTCCACTGGGCAAGGGTCAGGTAAGAGGCAGCATTTTTCTGCACACAGTCATACCATATCAAAGCTTGAGTTGTGACTGTATTGGATTAACCTTGTTTATCTTGGCTGAGGAAATATTATCAAATGAGCTTTGTTATGACATACAGTTTTGACTGGTATTGTAGACCAAACAGATGATTGTCAGGGAATGCTGACAGTGAGTGTGTTTGCTTGATTATATGAAGTACAATGTTTACATTGTTTCTGGTTAAACTGAGCCAGTTCTACTTGACAGAGTAACTTAATTAACCGCCTGTAGGAGCTATTTATTAGTTTGTTTAGTTTGGTTGTTGTTTTACTAATAATAAATTAGGCAACTGAGGTTATATAGGGAGGTGGGCCTATGGTTTTTTTTTTACCAGTGCAGGGGAGGCAGCAGGAACAATGATTTATTTGTTATTTTGTTTTGCTTGCTTGTTTTTCAAGAGATAAACCATAAGAAATGCAGAAACTTTGCATGCTGGTCAGTGGCCCTTTGACCCTAAGTTTGATTTTTATTTCTGAGAAATCGCCACCACACCGCCTATAAACACTGATTTCATAATACATTAGATTATCCCAGCAGATATATCATTAGTAAGCCTATGACCCCTAATGAATTATACAGAAGACATTTAAAACAAGAGGTCAGCTGTTTTAAGATTTATGTTTGAATAGGCTGTCTGAAGAGTTGTGGAATATCTTGAACTTTTGTACGTTGTTATTTTGAATCAGTGAGGCTATTATTCATGCACGGTCTAAAAGGGGGAAAAAAGATAAACCATGTTATTCTGGATAAAACATACTGTGGACAAAATAATTCACCCCTCTGACACTTAAATGTAATTGGAACAAATGTTGGTTTTGCGACCCATTAGGTTAAATAGATAGTGGTTTAGATTTGTATTACAGTTGAACCAGTATTTTCACAAAATACTGCTTGTTTACAGTTCCAGTACTACAGGAAAGACTAGGGATGCACACATGCGATCTGCTGGATTGGTATTAGTGCAGATATTGATCTGATTAAGCAGAGTGGATATTGGCCATCAGTTGGTCTGTCCACCCATCAGCACTTTGCTCTACATATGTTGTTCATAATTCACAGTGTTGAAAAGATTAACCCTACTGATTGTGGTGACCCACTGACCTTTCCTCTGTCATCACTCTCACACCAAAATGTCCCCCTTACACATGATATTGCATGTGTAAGGCCACCCTAGCATGAAGGCTGTAAGAAATGGTTGTTTGAGCTGTTTAATTTATATGCATCATAACGGAAACAAGATTTACCATGGGGAGTATTTTTTTTTTACTAAATGGCTGATTTGGAATGCAGATTAGTAACGGGCATGCCAGTATAATTCAAATCATGAAGTTCTTTTTTCCTGTGTAATATGTTTATCTTTTTATTCTATTAAACCTGAAAAAATACAGGGCATGTGGTCAGCCTGAATTAAATTTAGCAATTTGCAAAGAAGTCAATCAAGATTACAGCTTAAGTGCTATATCAAATTTTATTATTTCTTATCTTATTTATTCTTAAAGACTGTAATTACAACTGTCTATGCTGTCCCTTTTTTTAAGGTTGTTTAAGACCCTTCATGGTGCAGCATGGCTCAGCTAATCTGTCAGAGACCAACATGAGCTATTTCCCCGTGGGCACAGTACTGGAGTACCACTGTGACCCTGGTTACCTGACAGACGGACCCAGCATCCTCACCTGCACCGCACTTGGACACTGGTCCTCTGAACCTCCTCGCTGCATACGCAGTGACGGTAAAGACAAACCTCCTCATTTCTAGCTCATCCTGTAGCCACACAGACCCTCTTGACATCAAAAGTGTAACCTGAATGAATAGATAGTATTTACAGTAGGGATATTATAGTTTTGATTTTTTTTTTGTCAACATTTACATCAATTTCACTTTCAAATTGTAACTTTTATTTTTATTCCAACTGATGTTTTTAATACCTACAGTTTGTTTACTTTATAATATTGATCTGGATTGAGCATAAACAAGCTCAACTGTTCCTGTAAATGCAATCAGGAACATATTTGATTTGATGACACAAAGTGACTTCACAGGAGGTAAAATACATTTTTTTTTCTCAAATCAACATCCAGCAGCTGTGATAATGAAAACAGTCGTAGTATGACCAATGTGCCACCCAAATGGAAGCATACTTAATGGATGGGAACCAATCACATTTTTACGACAGATACACAAAGAGAATATAGTGACACATTAGTGACACAGCAGTGAAGTTGATGTATTTATTGTTTTTCCTTTCTTTCCATGAACAGTATGCCAGCCTCCATATCAGCCAGACAATGGGGGCTACACCTGCCACCCTTCACCCTGCCGAAGACTTTCTCATGGCACTGTGGTTGAATATTTTTGTGATGAAGGCTATATTCTGAAGGGAGACTATAAATACCTTACCTGTCAGTATGGGGAGTGGGACAGCCTAATGCAGATCAGCTGCCTCATGGAGCAAGGTAAAGGTTATTAGATAACTTAAATTAATTACTAAAATAAAGGTAGATAAATATAATCCAAAAATACCCTTGTGTTGAATGAATAACTCTCCGTCAGCCTTAAAGGTAAACTATGCAGGATTTTCCTAAAAAACAATGTATAGACTCATACAGAAGTAATCACTCTCAATCATCATTTATGACGCACTAGAAGTGTGTGCGGTGTATTAACTGCAGAGACTCTGCCCTCTGCCTGTATTTTCTTATTTTCTTATTATTTTGCTGTGTTCAGGACGGTTCTGGGCATCAACCTTTGGCCAGTGGGTGTGTAGCCCCCAGCCAGTAACAACATGCAGGCTCTGAGGTTGGGACTCATAGCATAGTGAACAGGTTACATCGCTGTCTCCATCTCTCTCCTCTGCTCCGCTCTGCTCTCTGTTTCTGTGTCGTGGATGTAGAAAGAGCTGTGTGTCTGCTTGACTTAGGGCAGGGCTGAGCTGCACACAAAGAGAGCAGAGAGGCCACAGCAAGCAGGATGAAGCTCTGCATTCAATCAAAATCTGGCAATGCGGCACCGTCCCGCAGGGTTGTTAGGAGGTGTGGGTGTGTTTATCTGGGCTTTAAAACGTAACCACCGTGAAACAATCAGAAAATAACATTTTATTGATCTGATTCACTGCTTTGTTTTTGCCTCTCATCATTCACTCTCTAGCTCAATTGATTCTCTCTCTCTCTCGCTCACTCTCCCTCGCTCACTCAGGATGAGGGGTCAACTTTGAATGCTGTGTGTTTACAAACACCAACCGACAAATTCTGCATAGTAGACCTTTAACAGAAAATGAACACTACAAGCACTTTTTTCTCTCAAACCAGGCATAACATATTTGTTGCCTTAAATCAAGTGAAAAGCAGTTTCTTAGAATTTCTTCTTCTTTGGTCTTCTCTTCTCAGGATGCGTGAGGCCATACATGGTCCAGAACAGCTGGGTAAACCTCACAGAAACCAACAGGGGCTTGTTCCCTGTGGGTACAGTATTGCAGTACAGCTGTGACCCTGGTTACCTGCCAGACGGACCCAGCATCCTCACCTGCACCACGCTGGGACGCTGGTCCTCTGAACCTCCTCGCTGCATACGTAGTGGTGGTAAGATATTCTGTCCACCTCTGACTTTCCTAATCTGTAAAGTAATGAAGGTCACTAGCCTAATTTAAATTCCTTCTCTCAGAAGTAAAAACATCTTTTCTTTCAGTCATATTTTAATTATCTGGCACTTTAATTCTATGTAATTTTTAGCCAATGCTGGTGTCTTATTAACAGAAAACAGCACAAAGCACTTTTAAAGTGGGGCAGGTACTTTATATGTTTTTTTTTCCTCCATCAGCATGTCTACCCCTCTCTGAACCAGAGAATGGGGGCTACACCTGCCATCCATCCCCCTGTCGGATGTTTTCCCATGGCACTGTGATTGAGTTCTTCTGTGACAAGGGCTTCGTTCTCAAGGGAGACTATAATTACCTGACCTGTCAGGATGGACAGTGGGACGGCCCCATGCAGATCAGTTGTGTGATACAAGGTTGGTCAGTCATCAAACTCAGATCTGTCGCAAGGTTAACTGGTTGTAAACATCCACCAGTGGACAAAATAATTCCCCAAAAAGTTATTTTAATTATTTGATATTTTAACTCTATTTTACCTGTGTTAAATGTTATGCCTTTTTACACTGTGGAGCAGTGTAAAATGTAAGTGCTATATAAAGAAATCTTATATTTATTGTTACAGACCATAATTACAGCTATTTACTGTATTTCTGAATGTTGCTTTTTGAATGACCCTTTTATAAGGTTGTACGAGACCCTTCATGGAGCAGCATGTCTCAAGTAATCTGACGGGGACCAAAAACAACTCTTTCCCTGTGGGCACAGTACTGGAGTACCGCTGTGACCCTGGTTACCTGCCAGATGGACCCCGCATCCTCACCTGCACCACACTGGGACACTGGTCCTCTGAACCTCCTCGCTGCATACGCAGTGACGGTAAAGAAAAACCTCCTCAACGAGCTGTTTGCATTACTGACTCAGCCTTCAGTCTCTGATCGTACAAATGGACTCCATAGGAGGTCAAAGACACATTTTGTGTCTCAAATCGACAGCCAGCAACTGTGATAACGAAAACAGACATAGTATGACCAATGTATTACCCAGATGGTACAAGTTTTTCCGACAGACGCACAAAGAGAAAGTGAGATACTGTGTAAGAGACATGTTGATGGCATATGCCATGGAGAACATAGTGACACATTATGGACACAGCACTGCAGTCGATGTATTTATGTTTTCCTTTCTCTCCATGAACAGTATGCCAGCCTCCATATCAGCCAGAGAACGGGGGCTACACATGCCACCCCTCCCCCTGCCGAAGACTTTCTCATGGCACTGTGATTGAATATTTCTGTGATGAAGGCTATATTCTGAAGGGAGACTATAAATACCTTACCTGTCAGTATGGAGAGTGGGACAGCCTAATGCAGATCAGCTGCCTCATGGAGCAAGGTAAATGTATCTGAGCTGATATTTGAATCATTAAATCATTTGAAGAAACTACAAAAATAAACGTAGATGAATAGATTTATAGAGTTCTGTGTAGATAACCATGTTGACTGTTTATCTGTCTCACAGACAGCGATCCCACTTTACCACTGGGGATGCCCGCCTTGTCCATAGTGTCATCCACGGCTAGTTCTGTGGCCCTCATCCTGCTTCTGGTGGTGCTGTTTGTACTTCTGCAGCCAAAACTCAAGTCCTTCCATCGGTGAGTCCGCACTCATAATCATGTTTCCTTTTTTACTAACAGCATCTGTGTGTAATTGAAAGCAGAGTATACTATAGGGAACGTACATTGAGGAAACTAGTCTTTAAATTTCTAACAATCCTCTGGTCCTCCACACTCAGACGTGATCAGGGGGTGTCCGGCCAGCCTGTGTCAATCATGGTGGAAGGGGTCCAGGTGACTCTGCCCTCGTATGAGGAGGCTGTGAGTGGTAGTGGTGTCCAGGCCTCATCTCTCGGCTCTGAGTCTCGTGTCCAGATAGTGCTGTCTGAGGGTCAGCACGCCACAGCGCCAGAGGCTGGCCCCTCTCGGCCTTCTTCCCTCAAACAGCAACATTCGGAGATGGCTGTGGTCCACCCTGTATCACAGTCTTCATCCTCCTCATCACCCACACCCTCATCCTCTACCTGGGCTCTGGAGCATGCAGGTGCTGCAGCTCTTCCATCCTCACAAAGAAGGCCGTCTGCAGGCAGCGACCAACACAGCCTGACTCTGATGGACTCAGAGATGGACTACTCTGATGGTAAAGCCTTCTTCATACACATTTCATACATGACTTGTTTAATGTCCCAAAATTGTTCTAATTGCTCACTTTTGTTTTCTACAGATATGCCGTTACTGAAGGAAGCCTGAAACATGCTGCAGCCTTTGAACTTACCCGAGACAACCAGCGCTGCTGCTGACCTGTGCTGGTGAGGGATGCCTCTTGAGAGTTCGTCAACACAGCTGTCAACACACACAGGCCCAACTAAAGAGGCACCGAGTGAAGCTGTGGGTCACTCTGAGTAATTCCTCTGACCATCCCAAAGGAGAACAGAGAGGGAATTCACATGTACATACATGCTTACATTTTTTTTTATAGGAATTCCTACACTCTGTATGTATGTCTAATGTCTGAAGCTCAGTTTGAAAACACCGAACAAAAAGAGAAAGGAACAGACACTTCTGAAGGAATGTGTCATAAAGGTTGTTGAAAAAAATGACTGATGTATTTCAGTCAAACAGGCAAAGCTGCAAACTTATTTTGGGGGCTAATAATATCATCAGTGTCTTGTTTACTGTTTCTTTTCTTTAAGCACATATCACATCACACATCAGCAAAGATGCATGAAGGCCAAGTAAGCTAGATTGTTCTTACAATATCATCTTTTAAGAATTTTGTCATTATGAGTCAAATCATAATTTAAGTTGTTATTAATCACAACTCCTGTTCCACATGTAACTGTACAGAATAAGGCCGCTTGTTCACTCTGCTGCGTTTTTCATTTGATTGAGGGCAAACATTTGAAGTGACTCTATTGTTTCAGGCCTGCATTCAAGAAATTTCTTCCCTTCAAAGAGCTGCATCTCCAAATGTATTTTCTGCACACTCATATTCCTGCCCCCTGATGGCCTTAGCTTTCCACTTCTATGCACAGGTATCTATACTATTTAAAATAAGGAATTTTAAAAATGAATGTCAGTTAAATGCCTCCACTGCTTAGTGATAATATGTGTGGCTTTGTCAGACACATCACCTGTACACCAGAAAATATTATCTTAATTTATTCAGGCTGTTCAGAAATTCCTGTTTTAAATGGGAAACTATTTATTTTATTTGTGGTCCAGAACGCTGTTGATCAGCCATGGCTTCTTTTGATGCTTCCACAGCTCTTGGAAACTTTATAAAGTAGGTCTTTTCACTTTTCCGCTTCTGTTTAAAGTCTACTGCAGGCACATTATATGTGACACTGTAAAAGTTGTTGGGAAGATTCGACACAAAAAAATGAGTAAATGTATAGCTTGGTGTAATGTCAGTGTTCACTTTGTTTGACTGTCCATTGAATTTACTTTTGGACTGTGGGACGGATTTTGTTTTTTTGTTTTTGTGAAGATGGAATTTTAATATATGTAAAGTTTTAAGTTAAGTTTACTCTGTACATACCATATGAGCATTTTGATTAAATATTATTTGAGGTGTGCAAATTGCTTTTATCTTTGTTTTTCCATTAAACTGATTCTCTACATCTTAGTCTAACTACCTGACATCTTTGCAGACAGTAGGTAAAGAATATTGACACCATCTGATACTGACCTTTCTTCAAGGTTTGACATATTTTTAATGAAAGTATTTATTAATATACAGCACAGTTCTTCAGTCTAAAAAGAGCAAATGACACATCAGTAATTGTGATTTAAGAAAATCCTTTATTCATACTCATGAAAATGTTTTAAATTTGCCCCTGAGACATAAATTGCAATTTTCAGTTTTACTTAAAGATCCCATCCAGAGATATTTTAAGATGTATATAAAATATTCTGCTTTGAAAATAATTTATGTCTAATGGTTTTTCCACAAAAAAGGTTTAATTACCTCATTCAAATCCTTAAAATTACACCTTCTCCTTCTCCCTCATTGAAAAATCCAAAGTCTATGAATATGCAAATATTGTTCATTTCAAAACTGCTTGACACAAGATGTCTCCCTGAGAAGTCCATTCTCAGTGTATGTGCACTGGGGGCTTCAATTTTGTGATGTCACAAATCATGCTTGTAGATACACATCTTTAAGTGAGATTTTCATTGAGCACAGAGAAACTTTCCCCCCCATTAGCCGAGGAATGTGAAAAGAGCCTTTTAGTGTCAAACTACACAGTGAAGCTCCAATATTCAAGAGAATGAACAAGAAGAAAACATTTTTTGTGGAGGGGTCTTTAAGATAATTTAAATACAAAAATATGAATATAAAATGTCATTATTTGTTATCATATATTCCTAGTTCATCATGCACTACCCACAGTTTACATTCTATAGGCTTGAATAAGTAAAACAGTAATTTATGTGGTAATTGTTGCTTCAGTGATCTTCATATCAGCATCATAGGTCTGAGTGATGAATATGCAAATAATATTGAGACACTGAGTGTGTTGAGTGGATGCATCATCATCATTCGTTTCCCTCTCCAGCACGTTGTGGTCTGTGACGCTGTCATGTTGTTATGTTTTCTGCCTCCAAGCTTCTTCTTCTTGTTTAACGTCAGCACTGCCAACGTCTTTTCTTGTTTCTGTGTAAGAGAAGGGAGATATTAGATGTCTGCCTTGTTTCATTCAGTGCATTCATTCAAAAGACCAATGGCTACAAAAGGGCAGAGTGCATGTGCTCCACCCCTCCTCCCAGCCTCACTCTACAGAAACACACACACACAAGCAGCTGTGACATTTACCCTCAGCTGGCGGTTTGAATGTTTGGTAACATCTGAAGCACAGGACCAGAAGAAGAGCCTCAGCACACTGGAATGTTATGTATATCAGAGGGAAGAGAAACATGGGTCCAATGACCTGTGGAGTAAAGGCCACCTTTAAGATGGCAACACACAGCTGGACATTTTGACACCCTGTTTCCATGGAGATGGTCCTGCTGCATCTGAAAAGAGAGCATTGGTTTCAATTTCATTTTAATACAATTTGAAGAAATATGGTTTATCTGAAGTTTTTCTTTTAGCACCTTCCATCACTGCTGTATGACAGGACATCTCATTTACATGCATATAATTGTTTACCATTTAGAGAGGTCATTAAAAATCTTAGTAGAAATACAGTATCCCTTGTGGGAAATAAACTATTCCATATTCATTCAAGGCAGGTTTTCAGTATGTAGTGTGCGATGAAGGTACAAAATGTATTAATTAATAACTGCAAAAAGTCAGTACGCATACTAAAAAAATTTTTGAGTGTGCTGTTGAGGAACACCACTGATTCCCAACCAGAGAGTCAAGACACCCCTGACAGTCCCAGGATGAACCTGAGGGGTGATGAGAGTATTAAAGGAAAAAGAAAAAAAATCTGATGCGTAAAATTATTGCTCAAATTAAACAGACCCATGAAAGAAAAATCAGCTGTTAGTTGAACTGTTCACAAATCATGTCCACACTAAGACCATTACCTTTAATGAGGAGTCACTGATGCATCCCAATTCTCTTATTGCTTCATTTTAAGTAATCATGTGCCAAATAGTTTGGGAACCAGTGCAAAAGCAAAAGCAAAAGCAAAAAGGAACTGGGGAAGTTATTCACAGCTGCTAAACAGGTAAATAATTATGAATAGTGGTGAAACTCATTTTTGCTTTCTCTTTGTGTGTACTGTATGTGCTTTACATAATTAGTATGTAGTATTGAATTGATACTGACTTGTTTACAACCTCACAGGTGTATGTAGGGTGTATTCACTTACTGTGGACCGAGTCTGCATAAGATGGATATGATATATCCCAGCATAAAACCTATCAGTGGCATCAGCGCCGCCACAGCCAGAACATCAGGCATGATGATCATCCATAGTACGTCTTTGATGGCAACAGCAGACAAGATGGCAATAATGATGCTGAAGATGATCAGGATGCTGAGACCAGCCTGTCAAGGAGGTGAAAACATAAAACAAGAGCCAGTTTGTCCTCCCCTGAATGTTACTTTATCCTTAATATCAAAGCTGAGGTAATGTTTAGTGAGGCAAGCGTGAAGGGAAAATCAGTGAGTTCTCTCTTCTTCCCTTTCCAACATCATCTGGAAGCAGGGTATGCTTTTAGTTAGCATTTAAGGACTTAGGCTTCCTGTTGCACATACCTTTCTGTTTATTTGGACCACAAATTGCACCCATGCCATGTGATGAATAATGTTGGGAAAAACAACTCTGTGTCCAATAGGCCTTTTTCACGTGAGACATTTTAACATGTCACAGAAGGAGAAGTACACGTGTTAATAATAAAATTAATGATTCAGGTTCAGGGTCCCGGTATTGCGCATGCTGGCTCACTCTCACGCTGTCATGTTATTAGTAAAACTTATACTTTCCCTGAGACAAGTCAAAATCTAAACCAGATTTGTGTGATGGCTGTGTTTGTGTGAGGCTGTCTTACTTTTAAGATGAACGGTGTGTAGTTTGGTTTGTAGTGATTAATGGCAATGCCAATGGAGCAAGGCACCAGGGTGTATACGAGAAGAGTGATGATGCCGAAGTATGGTACAGCGTTCTCCATACCGGGGAAGCCTTGGCAGAAGATAAAGAGCAGCAAAGGCATCAGACCCAGAGCTGCAATGCTGGAGCAAGTGGTCATTACAATGCTGTGAGGGTATCAGGGAGAGAAGAAACATTATTAGACAGATGTGTTAGAAATGTAAAGGTGCATGTCAGAGTATATTGACCTTGACTTCCATGTTTGCAGTTTTGTAAAATTTATACGTTTCTGAACTCAAAACAAAACAAGACCCTAATTTCCATAGAATGTTTCTGTATATCGACAGGTTTACCTGAGGTTCATGTCACCCTTTATGGCCAAGGAAAAAATGTTCGATAAGCTTCCTCCTGGGCAGCAGCCACAAATGAGCACAGTCACAGTCTTGATGGGATCCATCTGCAGGCATTTGGCCAGACCGAAAGCAGTCAGTGGCATGATGCCGAACTGGGCCAGTATTGCAATGGCTACTCCTTTCGGCTTAAGGAAATGGGTCCTAATTTTCGAAATCTCCATCTTGCATCCAAGTGATATCATGGTGATGGAGAGGATGATGATGGAGCTGATATTAATGGCTATGTTTAGGGGGGCAGATACTTTCAGGAAAAACGTGCTTCCATTGCCATTGTAGATGTTATCTATTCCCTTGTAGACCTCTGTTACATTCATCATGGCACTCGTCCCAATACAGTGTGTTTAGTGTGCTGTGGCTTTCACCTGTCACACAAAAGCAAATTAAAAGCATTAATGTCAAAGGAATTACAGTTTTGGATTCTTCATTAGTTTTATTTTTTGTACATATTTCATTTCCACTTGTGTTTTTGTTTGCTTTCAGAAAAGGGTTTGGTAGTTTGAGTATCACATAGTGCTCTGCAGATCTCCTATTTGAACTTCAGACACATCATATTCTCACATGATACTCTCTCCTGGCACTGCAAAACTTCCTTTGTGTTGATCAGTGTTGACAGACACAGCGGTGTAGAGTCATCTAATTAAAATAATAATTATTTCAGCCTTAAAACTGAGTTTTCTGTAGGATTCTGAATAATTGTTGTTCCGCCTGTAATACAAGATTGTTGTACATCCACTCACATATTTCGCTTGGTGTATTTGTTTATAGTTTTGCTGTTATAGCCACTTTCTTAACTATATTTTGTTCTAAAATTATGAATATAATGTAAAAAATTCAATATTGTAACAATCCATAAATGTGTAAAGTAATGAGCAATAGCAATAATTACATATATTTAAGTGGCACTAGCCACTGTTACCAGTACTTCTACATTTCAGGTAGAAAGTAAAAACCTAAATGCATTTGACCCTAGTAACTGACTTTCCTATTTTATTGTGTATCAATAGTAAATGTTTAATGAATATTACTTGTTAATATAGATTCAGAGGGGGGGGTGAAACATTTACAAACATTTTACAGATTAAGAAAAACAATTAGGTGAAGCCATCATCAGTACCTTGTTCGTCATACATGTAAAATGGATAAACTGGTCTCTTTTGAAAAATGTTTTACTCCTAAGTGATATGACTACAATTAAATGATAACCATGGCATTCTTTTATCATATTTATTACAATCAACACATCTCCTGACGAGACTAAACCCAATAATTGATTACTCCTGTTAACAAGAATTGTCTGTGTAGATACGTACAGTCTGATACAGCATACCACATGCCTGCATGCTACTTTGATCCAAATATGAATGAAAGTATAAAATAGATGCACTGTTGCACTGTGTGACATATTCCTTTATTACAACACACATGATTTAGTTTGACCCAACCCCACAACTGAATTTGTATGATCTCCACTGGTTTACCATTTTGTAGAACTGAGGAAAATAATATGTTGTTCATTCTCACAAAGGAAATGTATCACACAGTGCAACAATATTGTTCCTTTATGTGTTTTTAATAGTTTTGGCAAGGCGTTGAAATTCAACAGCAACAGATGGATGACACAAAACCATCTGTGCACCAAACACAAAACTTTTATTCTTTTTAGTTTTGTTTTTTTTCTTCTTTTGTCTCTTTCTGGTAATTGTTGATAATAATAAAAAAAATGATACAATAATGCCAGTCTCTGTCTTCAAAATTATAATAACATTGTAATAATGGGCTAGGTAATAAAGGCACTTTCTTACCTTCATTTCAGGCCGACTTCTGCAGCTTCAGACTTTGGTTGCTCACACACTTGTTTCAATCTCTCCCCACATTCTTTTGCTGAACTCCTTTTCTATGAGTTTGGCCCCTCGCCCTCCCCTCTCCGTCACATGGATCCATGACAACAGCATAGATGAACATAGACCTCACAGGCAAACTATCAAAGCTATATTCTGTGGAACTGCTTTCATCTTCTGTGTGTGTCACAGAATTTCAGGAAATACAGCTCAGCTTTATGCCAGTTAGAAGAAGTCTGCAGCGTGGGAACGTTTGGCATCAGTGGACTTGATAATGTGAACAGAATGTTATTGCCATTGTACCCTGAAAGAGGCCACTACTCACTCTGCCTCACTTGCATGTGTAAATAGACCTTCAATTATTATTATGCAACCAGGCAGAGGGCTCAGTGCCTGTAAGACTTAACAGTCTTTTCAAACAGGTTCTTCTTATTGTGAACATGGGGTGTTTCTGTAAACAAAGACATACTTTGATACTAGATACTGTATGTTAGATGAACTGATCGCTCAAATTGATTGTTGCCTGATCTCTATTAGCATTGTCGAGATTAGGTCAAAAAAAAGGGGCCACATTTTAAAATCTCTATGCACCTCACATGCTGACATTCAGTGGAACCTCTCTGGGGAACAACAGTTCAACTTGTTTTAACCTGCTTCTTCTACATAGAGACAAGTCTTTGAGACAGCAAACTTCCCCTGATAGTTTGGTTTAGATTGTTGAAGTTAAACTTGGGCAGTGATATTGCAAATTATATTGTAGATTAGAAGTTGTTCAATAATTTAACTCCTGTGTACTGAGTTAAAACTGAAAGTAAGAGAATTGTGAAAAAAATAGGGATGAAGATCATTTGCAAATCTGCTGCCATATGAATGTACTAACAAAAAATAGATGTGGGTTTTCTGAGGCACTGATAACAATCCAAGCACTTAAAAAGCACATCATGTAATCCAATGTACCATTTAATGAACATGTTAAAATGTTTCCTCCCTGGATGAATCAATTCTGCAGAAGACAACAAAGTGCCCTCCCTGACTTTTATATTACAAGTTACGTAATATTTCTGGCTTCATAAGAAAGTTTTGGTTTTTTGTGTTATTGTTAGTAAAGGCATGAGCATCTGGAATCCAGGAGGTACACTGACTTTGGCAGACACTTCAAAAGTTGTCCTCACAGACTGTCTCCAAATGAATGTTGACTCATGTACTGTTTTTTTCCATGAAAATCCTTTTATTGGGTGAGTAAACATTTTTTGTTTGTTTGTTTGTTTTTATAAGAGAGATGAGACAGTGATGACAGTGAAATGTGGCCTGACATGCCAAAGGTTCAGTGGTTTGCAACCTCTATTTACAAAAAAGATGACACATATTTATGATAGTCCACACATAAACATTATGCAGTAGGTGATAATCATGTTGATTTTAAGAATGTTAAACCATGTTTAGCTAAGTTTTATGCAAATTAGACAAAACTCCTGATAATTCCTGACATTAAGCACATCTTTGTAGTGCTGCAGTAGGTTCTGAGCGGTGACAGCTTTCTGCAGAAGCTATTTAAAGGTCCTATGGAGGCAAGTGTGCAGCCATGGATGGTGAGTGGGGGAGGGCAGCCGAAGTGAGCTAGGCCACCATCTGGCCTCATAATCATATGCTGGGAGAAGAGCCTAGTTATTGTAGCACAATACCCTGCTGACAATGACCACTGAAGCAGCAGACTTTAGCACAAAGCTGTTTTATCACCACAGAATCATATTTGCCTCAAAGGCCTATTAATAGAGAATAAGTCCCATTAAATCACTGGGCATCATGCATCACTCACTGGTTTATTCGTGTTAATTTAATTACATGTGTCTTAGTTTAATACGTATATTTGTGTATCTGTACAAACAAATACTGGGATTAAATAGAATAACAACACTATAGGTCCTGTGGTTGCTGTGTTTGCAACAGGCAGAAGACAACGTTATGTTTTTGTGGGTGCGTCCAAACCATTGGGCTTGTTGGGAATGTAGTTGAAATTCCAGATACAGCGACAGAGAAAACATGGCAGTGTGTAGGCGAATTACTACATTACCCATAGAGCCTTGTTTTGTTGCGCCTGCGTCGTGTATGTTTTCCCGTCCATGTGTAGGCGAATCACGTGTAGAGAAACCGTTGGTCGTCATGTCTCTGCCGTAGCAGAGCGCCGTGCTAGGTTTTATTATTTGCCTCCAGTTGTCGCTGCACTTTGTTTTGACAGCTGCTTGTTTTCTTTTCTGAAACCTTTTTTTTTTACCGAAGAATGAGCGAAAACGATGACATCGAAGTCGACAGCGATGTATGTGGTTTAGTTTCCTCTAGAAGTAGCTAGCCAGTTTGTTAGCTAAACAACAACTTTATCGTTCTTGACAACCTACGCTACCTGATTGAGCTAGCTAGCTAGCTTGTTTCTTGGCTAACACTTCGTTTTAAGACAAACAGAGAGAAAGAGGGAGAGAGAGATGTTGGGAAAAGGTGTTTTTTTGGAGTGTGACTGGCTGGCTTGACAGTAAAAGTCGAGCACACAGTCTGAGGAGGAGTTAGCGTCGTCTGGCTGCTTTTAAACCTGTTCGACATTGATTGTTCCTTTGGGGCAGTTCAGCGCAGGACAACAACTTGTTTCTTAAACTGCGTTCCGGGTCAGTTGTAGTTCATCACAGTCAGTTGTCTCAATTAGACACGCTTTTTAATGAAACGCTGAGTTGAAGCTGAAGTTGCAGACATTGAAGAAAACATGATGCGATAGGCGTGAACAGCAGTTAAGCTGTTTCTGAAAGCAAGGTCAGCTCATCTGAGAGGTGCTGGAACAAGAGTTAAGATCAAGTGTTAAATGAGGATACCACTAGGTTTTCTTGGTTATGTTTAGCATACTTATACTATGCTGCAGCTCACCTATATATTTTTTTTACAGATAAAAGTAATCCCATCACGTCATCCTAGCTATATTTAGTAATAGCTAGCAGGTGTCCTCTTCCTTCCGTTAATGTTTAATCTTCAGTTTGAAGAATCTTGATATGAATCGATATATAATGTCCTTTCAACCACATAGCAAACGACTAAAGAGGCATGAAGGACTGTGTGTTCTCAAGCCTTCCTCCACATTAGCTTGTGCAGTTGCCTGTAATGCAAATAGGACATTAGAGACGGCTGTGTTAATGTTTCATGTTTTGTCCATTGGGGACCTGCCATGTTCGTTTCTCATTTCCCTGCAAGCCCTCTGCACCTTTTTTTTAATGTGTTCCTATACAGCTAGTCTCCAGTGGTGCTGCAGGTGTTTACACCACATTTGAAACATACCTGCAAAATGCAACATTAAACATGCTGTTCAAGCTCATTTAAAACCCCCATTATGACCAAACCTGCTGAATTTAACAGTCCATACACGTGCTGTCTGTGTATGCATCTGAAATCATGTCAGATCCTGGATCTGGTCACATATTTCTCTGTGCCACAGATTCCCCTCCCCCCCCATTTGATTAAGCTGGGATCTCCAGCTTTGGATCTACATAAAGCCACAGTATACATATACTGTGAGGCCTGTCAAGCCTACATCTGCTGTTACAGGATACTGCAGACTTTAAAACATAAAACATGTTTGGATTTTAGTGGTTCTTCTTCCAACACTCTTTACTGTCTGAATTTATTTTTTAATTTAATTGATGTAGTTGTTTGTAGTCATCTTGTTAATGAAATGCATAATACTCATCGGTCCATAATGTTTCTGTATCTGTAAAATATGTGTGAAGTAATTGTCCAAGTGAACATTTGTATTTATGTTAATAACAGTAGGTTCAGTGTGTGTGTCAGGTGCATTTATTGAGCTTTCATTACAAACCTTATTGCAACTGACAAACTCTTAATCTCGGACATCGGAAAAACTTTTCAAAATCTATCGGTTTCAGAGGTGTCTTTGTGAGTGTTGGGGACAAATTTAAGGCCCTTACATAGGTCAGTTTCACATTCTGGGGATATTTGTCTATCTGATAACTTCACAACACTAAAGAAATCTTGCTGCAGGTGTAGTATCATGTTTAGAATTGTCTTTGGTCTTCTCTGTAACTGTTCATAAAAATCTCATATTTATAAATCTAACATTTTATCTGGCAAATTGGTGTATGATAACTATAATAGGTAAGTTCCGAAGTCAAGTGTGTTTGACAATTATTTACCTACACAACACAAATAATCTGTCTGTAATCAGTCGTTTACAGAAATTTGGCTACCACCTTTTAATCACAGTACAGACAAAACGTTAAATGACAGAACACAGAGTTCTCATTAGTTGTGTTTGATGTTTAATAATTTGTAAAATTTATTTAGGTAGAAAGGGTGTTAGTGATGTCCTGTGATCTTTAACTTCGTCTGCATCCTGTCCCAACTCTGCCACACTATCCTAACAAGCAGGCTGCCTTGAAACAGCATCCAGCCTGAGGCTGAGCTGACTGGCCTTTGCAAGGAAGGGGACTGTAAATGCAGGCAGTAACTCCACTGATACACTGCATGTTATGTTACAGTCATGGTGCCATCTTTGTTTGTAGCCACATCGGTGTCACTCAGTCCCTGTAGTGAGCTATACTCTTGTACCAAATAGGTACAAAGCCCTCTCTTTTTTTGGAAGCTAATGAGCATAAGATTTCATTTTTCTGCATCTAGTGCTTCTTTTTCAGTCCATTTACAAGGTAGACGTTGGAGTTGATACAGAGTTCATGTGAAGGACAATGATTGGACAAAGTGTTCAGACTGCCAGTGTATGCTGGTCTCATTTTAGTAACTGAAAGCAAACAGCATGTCTTCAGTTCAGTAAACAGAGATCACATCCTTGTAAACATACTAACACACTGGCTCCTGCTGTGTGATGTCAGGCAAGTTCATTTAACACATACACACAAGTTGCATTTAAAGCTGCAATATTTTACATATTGCAGTTTTAAATTGCTCCATATCTTCTTGTTAAAAGAATCACATGGACATTAAGTAACAAAGTTTCTTGTGACTTCCTTGGTTTTCACTGGTGCCTTTTGGTATAAATAACCTGTGTTTTTAATAAATACTTTGCTTGTCCCTTTGCAGGCAGACAAGCGAGCACATCACAACGCGCTGGAGCGCAAACGCAGGGACCATATTAAGGACAGCTTCCACGGTTTACGAGATTCTGTGCCTGCATTACAAGGAGAGAAGGTGAGAGGAAAAATATTCTTTCTAAAACTGCCAGCAAAGGAAATAAAATCAAGTTGAAGTTAAGACTCAACACTTAAGACTAAGACTCTTACAATTTCAGCTGCCTGTCACATAAAGTGTTAGTATTAAATGTAAATCTATGTGCCACATCAACGTATTGCATGCGCGCACACACACAAATAACTACAAATAACTCAGACAATAACATAGGATTTAATCATTCCATCCAGCTTCATTCCAGCTAACTATTAGCATAAGGCAGAAACCCTGAATGGGACACCAGGTCTTAATAAGTCTAACCTGCATGTCTGAGAGGCATGAAAACAAACAAATACCAAACAGTCAGTATGAGCCTCTGGCCTCTATTGTCCTTACTGCAGTTTGTTTTTTAGTTTCTAATGACTTGCATACATGCAGGCAGGGCGGTGTACCTTTTTGATGTCTGAGAATATAACAAACAAACTGTATGTTGACCCTGCAAATTATCAGCAAAGAGAACATCAGTACCTTCTCTGGTACAGATGATCAGCAGGTGAAAAAGCAGGTCCTTTCATCTTGCACAGCTTTATTTCATCAACTGAATTTCTAACTCCATAATATTCACCCACTTATCAGAGATTATTCCAGTTTGTTCCAAACAAAGCCAATGCTATTCTATGGTGTTCTGCTCTCTTATAAGAGTCAAGTAGGGAAAAGAGAAACTCTGGTGTCATTTGATGAAAGGAATTAGTTTTTTCTTGTGTGCCTGGAACTATCCTGCAATATGTCAATGTTGGCGCATGTGCCTTGCTAATTTCTGGATGACTGCTGTTTTTTTTAACCCTCATTTTATAATCAAGACTACAAACTAATTTCAGCATAAATGTATAATACTGTAACTGTGTTAGTTAGGTAAGAGAATATAATATGTTTTAACTGTACAAATTAACACTGCAGCATTGCCTCATGGCTCTCTGAAATTTTTGCTGACAGAATTCTGTTAAACAGGCCTCCCGAGCACAGATTCTAGACAAAGCCACCGAGTACATCCAGTACATGAGGCGAAAAAACCACACCCACCAGCAAGACATCGATGACTTAAAGAAGCAGAATGCACTGCTGGAGCAGCAAGGTAAGTAAAGATCTGTAACTTTTTTTTTGTTGTTGATGCGACAAAGGGAGATGTAGTCTTTCAGTTACAATATACCATATTTGATGTAATAGGTTTTTATTTCTGTATTTTTGTGTCTTCGCTGCAGTTCGTGCACTGGAGAAGGCCAAGGGGAACACTCAGCTCCAGACAAACTACTCTTCTGACAGCAGCTTGTACACAAACCGTAAAGGGAGCGCGGTGTCCGCCTTCGACGGCGGCTCCGACTCCAGCTCTGAATCAGAGCCAGACGAGCCGCCTAACAGAAAGAAGCTGCGCGTGGAGCCCAGCTAGACTGTGGTCCCCCCCCCCCCGCCTCTCCAAACAGACTCTTTTTGCCCACCAGCCCCCAACTCTTATCTTTCTGCACTCAGTCCTGCCTTCTTACGCCAGTCCAGGAGACCAGGTGGAGACTGTGTTAGAGAGGTGCTATTATGTATGAAACGCTTCTACCTTCTTTTTTCCTCCTGGCAAGCACCCTGTCACTCCTCTTATGGCCCAGCAACAACTTTTAAGACCCTTAAAGTAAGGCAGCTCTGCAGTTTTGAAGGACTCAATGCTTTTCAAACCTCATAATAACCATTCATAATCAAATATGGGGATGACAAGGTATGAAGCTTTAGTAAAGCTACAGAAAATATCCAGATTCTTTTTTTTTTTTTTTTTTTCTCACTTGCTTGTTTTGGACAACCTCTGCAATCTGTTGGAAGAGTTGTGAGACTTTAAGACCTTTTGAGAAATGATAATTGGGGATGGTTTACCTTTTTAATATTCAAACTTTTCCAGATAAGAATGTGAAGTCGCTTTTGAGAAAATGTCCGTTATGCAAGATGCAACCAACCTTATTCAGTGTAGGTGGCTGAAGTTTTGGTCTTTGAAATGTTTGTGTAATCAAATGAGTCCCTCTATTTATAGTGATGCACCGAAATTGATTTCTTACCCTTATATATATTCTTATGTCCGATCTCCCTTATGTTTGTCTTGAGATTTTTCCAGAGAACACAGGAGGATGAACAAGTTGACCTGTCATTTTAGTGGATTTTTCACAGGTTCAACTATTTATTTTCCTCTATTTTTATTATTATCATAAATAAAATGTGGGTATAAAAAAAAAAATCCCCAAATGGATACTGAATGTTACACAATGCAGTTAAAGGACAGTGACCTTTATTTTTGTTAATGGAAGTCCATTTCAGTGTGTAGTATATAACGCTGTATACTCTTAAATGGTGTCAGTTCTGCAAAGAAAAGCCTTCCCCTGAAATATTTGCCTGTGCTGGGGATGTTTTATCTTTCTTTTTTCTTTTTTTTTTTTTTCCTTTTTGCAGAGGTAAATTAGTGTGTACGTAATCAATATTTGTTTGTTCCATTCCTTGGAAATTACAGGTATGTTGTACATACTGCCAACGGTTGTCTTGCAAGTTGAGGCATACCTTTATTATGAGACTATAAATAAAACTATTTTATCCTTTTGGGATGTATTTGTGACTCCACATGTTTTTAATATGATCTTGTGATAGCTTTTGTTCAGTAGTTTTCCTGTCTTGGTATTTTTCCTAAATATTCAACTGTACTTTGTGTGTGTTGGTTTGGAGGGAAACATGTGAGTTAATAGCTCATTTCCAGCAGCAGTTAATGATCTGTGTTAAATCAAGTTTAAGAAATGCAAATGTAGTTGGCGGGATAATTTACTGAACAATCGGAGGATATTAACTGGTTAAATGTTTCTAGTTTACTATGTTCCAGTTGTGGTGAAATAAAACAGGACTGAGAGGTGTCTGAATTCAGGGCCATTGAGGACCAGAGGTGAAAGAAGTATTCAGATCCTTTACTTAAGTAAAAGTACCAATACAGTATTGTAAAAATACTCCATTACAAGTCAAAGTCATGAAAAATCCTACTTGAACAAAAGTACATAAATATTAGCAGCTTGATATAGTAAAAGTAGTGGTTTGGTCCCTCTGACTGATATATTATTATATATGACATCATTAGATTATTAATACTGAAGCATCAGTATGTAAGCAGCATGTGACTGTTGCAGCTGCTGGAGGTGGAGCTAGTTTGAACTACTCTATATACAATTAGCTAGTTTAGTCCAGTGGTTCCCAACCTAGGGATCGGGCCCCTCCAAAGGGTCACCAGATAAATCTAAGGGGCCGTGAGATGATTAATGGGAGAGAAAAGAAGAAAAAACAAAGTTCTGATACACAAATCTGTTCTCAATTTTTGGAAACAATTTTTGAATTTTTTTTTCTCTGGTCTTTGATTTTTGGTGAAATATTGCATCCTTTGAACATTTATGAAATGAAACCATGTGAGAAGTTTAGAGGGAAAAACACTATTTGGTGGAGCTGTGAACAGCTCATAGACATCTGAAATGTGACCCCGACTACACACTGCTTTTTGTAAGGGGTCAAAAGCTAAAAAGGTTGGAAACTACTGGTTTCATCTTTAACTATGTGTTGTATTTAAAAAGCTTGTTATATTATCCATTGTGTTAAAGCTGTCAAATAAATGTAGTGGAGTAGAAAGTACAATATTTCCCTCTGAAATGTAGTGGAGTGGAAGTATAAAGTAGCATCAAACAGAAATACACAAGTAAAGTACAAGTACCTCAAAATCGTACTAATGTACAGTACTCGAGTTACTTTCCACCATTGTTGAAGACACAGAGCTCATGTCCTCAGTAATATTTCAGGGCATTGGGAGTTTACTCTGTAGGATATTGTCTCATGACAGCAGTACTTCTAATATCCTGGCTACAGACTTGTCTATATGGTTTGTTTAAATATTGAATATGAGTTTAACACAGTGTGATGTGTCTGTGGCAATCCCAGTGCATTTCACTCACCAGGAGCCAGCCTCCTCAAAGATGCAGGTTGCATGCTGCCTTCCATGACCCTAGGAGTTTTCGTATAAATGTGAGCTGAGCGCACAGGAACGTGAAATACGACTGAAATGATCAAATTTGAGCTGTGTGTTGATTGTAAAGCAGTATTGTGGTCATAAAATATAAAAAGGCAAAGATGTTGCATTTATACAGTGCTGAATTACATGTACGTGTCAATATTTTTCTCCATTAGACTCTTGTTTCTAGAGTCTTTTCAACTTTTCTTGTGTAACTTTGCCACTGAAGCACACAGCATTCCTCTATATTTCTAAATTTAAAAAGGCCATTTAATCAACACGCTTCACTAAAATTTTTCCACATTTCAGTGACTTCAGAGCCGTTTCAGCCCTGAAGTAGGAATTTCCGAGGGGCAAAGAAGGTAGCACACGACAGCAGAGTAGAAGGGACAGCAACCAAAAGTTACATGGAAGAGTCATGCTTTCTCTTACATGTTTTTAACACTTCGTCATGGCTAAACAGTACGACTTCTTGTTCAGGCTGCTCATGCTGGGAGACTCTGGCGTTGGAAAGACGTGCATGTTGCGCAGGTTTACGGAGAGTGAGTTTGACCCGACACATATTTCCACCATCGGTAAGCCATCCAACAAGTTCAGTGACGCCTGTGTCAAAACTGGCATCATATGGAGCCACAGGTTGAACCAGATGAACATCAATGACAACTTTTTTACTGAATGAATGTCGAGGCTGTAACTTTAACTGTAATTTTCAGAGCAATTAACTGTAATTTTTCACTATCGTTCAAAGTATAAAAACAGGCCTACTTAGCCAGTAGGATTAGTTCAAACTGGCCCCAGGCCATAACAGCCCTGAAACTGTCAGAAAGACATGTCAACACTAAGAAAGCTACACTTATGCTGTACCATATGCTGAAATTTGAACATTTTCTTATGAAGACATGCCCATTATTGTCCTAAAAAGGATAGAGGCAGTCTGTGGACTATCTCTAACAGTAACAATGGCAAGGAGGGTCCACAGGAAAGGCTTTTTCCTCTGCTTGATATTTGATCCTGTCCTTTAATTCACAGAATGTAACTTGTGGACTGATATGCTGATATTTTCTGGACTAATGACTCAGGTTGGAAGTGGTGGGGCTGTTTTACACCAAAGACATTAGAAATTATTCCCACCTAAAGAAAAGACAGGCTGTTAAGTTTGTTGTGACTTTCACCGAAAGTGCTGTAGTGAAGTGTGGAGCTTAATTCAGGGTGAAAGGTTTGTTAACTGAAAGCTGGGGACTGGATCCGTTTCCTTGTTGGAAGGGCTGCAGGGTGAGAAGGCTTTACGCAGGATTAAACTCAGCTATTTGAGAAAGTGGTACAAAAATCTCCTTCCATTTAGATTCCTGATATTGTGATTATTGGTTAACATTAGACAGCTTCAGTCATCCCTCCATACCTGAACACAAGTGTGCGTCTTTAAGAGAGGAAACAACGTGGCATTGAGGTGCAGCTTGAACAGTCAGACCTGTTGAATGCACGGCTTTGCATATATTATATAAACACACAAACAAAGCCAGCAAGGCACAAACTGCACGTGTTACTATGCAAGCTTGTGTCAGTGACAAGGTGTTAAAAAAGCTCATTTTCTCACTAGAATCACTTCAATTCAACTGTACATTACATTGTACAACTCAGCTTAAATTTGTGAATCATCTTAATCATTTTAAGTCAAATGTTAGACACAGTGATGATCTATGGACAAATACAGGAGCAGCTTCAGTGAACACTGTGAGAGCACAGTGTCACCTGACCCACAGGTGACACTAGAGTAACTTGCCTGTTTGTTAGTAGATATTCACAAATATTATGCAAACAGCAAATTGTTTAGGGCAGGATAAGGTCAGATAAACTTTACTGATTTCATGCAGGGAAATAATGAAGTGTCTCAGCAGCAAAAAGAAGCACAAGAACGGGTGTATAGAATAGTAAAATATAGTGTAGCATAGCAGAGCTGAAATGATAAATAAATCAATTGATGGGAAGTTCATCTTCAACTATTTTCATCATAGGCCTTTTTGACAGAGAACAAAAAAATAATACAATTGATGATGGTTGAATTTCATGGCTTACTGGGACACTTCAATAGAACTGAGACATTGTTAATATTACTAGTAACACCTGTGCTTTTCCTACTATGATATGTCAAAATGTCTGCTATGAAAATGCCCACTTATTAATAACTGAAGTCATTTTATAAGCAAAAATGCCAAACATTATCAGGTTCCAGCTTTTCAGTTCTGAAGGTTTGCAGCTTTTTTTTTCTTATGTGATAGTAAATTGAACATCAGTGAGTTTTTGATTATTAATCAGACAAAACAAGCGATTTGAAGATGTCGCCTTGGACTTTACTAGAGCTGCAACCATAAGGTGATTAATTGATTAGGCGATCGACAGAAAATTCATTGCCAGATATTTGGATAATCAATGAATCGTTTTAGTAATTTTGCAAGCAAAAAGGCTGAAAATTCTGTGGCCAAGCTTCAAAAGTGTGAAGATTTTTGCTTTTCTTTGTGAAATAACTGAGAATGTTTTGGGATTTGGAATGATGTTTGGACAAAACAGGACATCTGAATCCATCTTCTTTAGTTATGGGGAATAATAACAGCAGTTTTCACTATTTACTGACAATTCATAGACTAAACTAAAAGTGGAAAATGAATCAGTAATTTAAAATAATCATTAGTTGCAGCCCTATAGTATAATATAGTAAAGCATAGATATGTAATCTTGAAAAGTAGAATACTATATACATAATAAGCATCTAATATATACAATATGTAGCATTAGCCTAATATTTTTTCAGAGTGAATCTTCAATAGTGTTAGCAGCATAAAAACTAAACAAGAACTGATGTAAGTAGGTAAACAGTACAGTATATTGCCTTTGGTTTAATACAAAACCAATGAAGTGATGTATTCCTGTTGTTGACAGCCAGTTCTGTTCTGTCACATTTCTTAGCTCCTGTGTCCTGTTACCTAGCAGGACAAATACACCACCATAGTTCACATCAGTCGCGGCCCGCTTTGTGGGGTCACAATGATTTAAAAGTTGACACTATGCAGTGCCTGAGATACTATTCATTAGCAGTGTCTCTGAGCAACACTCATTAAGCACTCACAATCACACAACAGCCCATGTAAAACACCACAATGTCAGGATTTTTCTCCAATTTGTCACAGTTGCTTAAGTGATTCCAGTTTGACTTTGCATCTGTAAAGGTGTTTGCGTCTGTGTTTTGTTTTGGTTGATCCTGCTTTTCTGTGAAATAAAATGTATTTTTCTGTTTTTTTTAGGAGTTGATTTTAAAATGAAAACACTAGAAATAGATGGAATCAAGGTGCGAGTACAGATATGGTATGTTAAAGTACACTCTTATTTATATATAATTATATTGCATGTACAGTATGTTTACATCCATATTATGTGATTCTCTTTTCCTGATGTGTGTTATGTCTTCTGTGAAAGGGACACGGCTGGCCAGGAACGTTATCAGACCATCACCAAACAGTACTACAGACGTGCACAGGTGATCCTTCCATATAAACAATCACAAAAGTCAAGTTACCTTTTTATAGGTTTATGTAGAATTCAATCATTAATCCTTTTTTTGGGGTTTTGTATCCAGGGTATCATCTTTGTTTACGACATCACAAATGAGCCATCGTTTCAGCACATAGCGAAGTGGGCCAGTGATGTGGATGAAGTAAGCCAACAAGCACTCTCATTTCCCTCTCTTACACTTGTTGCCCTTCACAGTGACTCTGTATCTTTATAACCTCTTTAATGAGGTTTAGATGCTTGCTGCACACCCAGCGGCTTAGTATGAGTGACAAGATGATGAATTCTCTCATCTTCATGCTGTCTGTCTCATCTTTTCTGCTGTCATTGTTTTGCAGTGTGCCCCAGACAAGGTGCAGAGGATCTTAGTAGGAAACAAGTCTGATGAGGAACCCATGAGGCGAGTGACGAAGACAGAAGGAAGCAAGGTTTGATGTAACCTTATTTCATGTGTGAACATCACTTTTTATTGGGGTTTTCTATGGCCTTTTTTTGCATGGTAGTAGATATACAAAAATGGGTGAATATGGGTGAAAACTGAAGGCGATGAAATACTTTTGACTCACTTTATTTCTAACCATATCTGACTGAACCTTGCAGCTAGCAGAAACCTATGGAATGGACTTCTTTGAGACCAGTGCTTCGACCGGCAGTAATATCAGTGAGGTAGGACACACAGTGAATCTGTCTGTCACATAAGAAATATCACTGGAATCTCCCTGCAACGTTCTTTTTTATCATGCATGTATTTCTTTTTCGACTTCCTTGTTCCTCCAGTCATTCACCCGTGTGACAGAACTGGTGCTGCAGGCTCACAAGAGAGACGTGGACAACTTGTTAGGATCTCTGGATGATTATCTGGATAAAGTGGCTCTGGAGGAAGAGAAGGGTAGACAAGATAATGAGGAGAACATTCAGAGAACCTGCGCCTGTTAGCAGGAAGTGCCACGGCTGATTTTTGATGATGTTTTTTTCTACTGTGACTTGATTCAGCCCTCCTTCACCTTCTTTGTAGATACTGTGGCCTGTTGACCAGGAGGGTGCTCAACTGGTTTCACTTTTTGTATGTCTGGAAGTTGCATGCAGGTAAATGCAGTAAGCACCAGCTACCAGCAGAGGGACTGAATATCTCCAGTTCATGAAGGCATTTCTGTATATGTTTACTCCAGTGAAACTATCAATGCACACACTTAAAACATTTCCTTTGATGAAACGCAGTTTTGCACTACTACTTCATCAATTACTCTTCAATTTACTTTTTTCCATCACCTTTGCTTTCTTGTTGTTTTCCTATTTAATTTGTAGCCTACAGTACACATTAATTTGTATTTTATGGATTCATATCAACAAATCTGTTTATTAAGGTGAGAAGAGTATAAAGGCTACAACAAGGTAGCCAAGGAGGGCAAAGTTTAATTATTTACACCTAGAAACTCAAGCCGCGCAGGAATAGATTCATTTACAAAACTGACTTATTTCCTCAAAGCAAACAGTGTTGTGCCATGTTCAGTAACATGTCTGAATGCAGTACATGTTTATTCACCATCCTGAATGTATGTACAGTTTGTTTTATGAATGTGACTGGCATTACCCCCTGTGGCATTTATAAGCGGTGTCACACCTGTTTGTATTATTTTTTTCAGGGTCGGTTGAGGTGCCACAGCCATTGTATTTTTAGCAGAATGTTTGAAACTCAGTGATGGTGCAAAAAAATCAAGTAATGTATAATGTTTTTGAGGTAAATAAATTGAACTTTTCATATTTAAAGATAATTAACTGGTGAGTCAATGGATTAGACTGGAGAGTGAAGTTAGGTCCACTGAGTTCAGACAGTGGACTCATTCATTTTTCATCAGGTGCTGTGAAAACTGATCACGTGTTAAATTTTTGATGACTTAAGAAAACTGATACCTTATAGAGAAACCATAATGCAGAAAACATGTTGCAAAGCATGCTGTTTTCTCCACTAAACACTCTTTGAAATTAGCATGTACACTCAAATACATGTTGAAGATAATACACGTAAAATGCTCCTTTGATTAACAGCAATTTTGGTTTAAAAGAAATGTAAACACTTGTCATGTCTTGACCTGAATATGTTAAAACACTTCTTATTGTAAACCATCCAAAATCAACTCCATTAACTTGTTTGGTTTCACAATCAGTTTCATCAATCTATCTGAAACATGTGAAAGAGTATAGTGTGTCTGGTGTAGATCAGTTTCCTGCAGAGCCATTTGACACCCAAAGCTGAAAGGCAGCTTTCTGCCCTAAGCCAGTCAGGTGACCAGCAGTTGGATACTGTCATACGTTGAGATCCCGTCTCCCACAAGTGTGGAAGCACAAGAGTTGAGATGACGTTCATCGCCAAGACCTTCTACGACCTGAGAGCCACCACACTGGAGGGAGACCCGGTGGACTTCAACGTGTTCAGGGGACGGGTGGTCCTGATAGAGAATGTGGCCTCGCTCTGAGGCACCACCACCCGGGACTTCAGCCAGCTCAACCAGCTTCAGAGCAAGTACCCCCATCGGCTGGTGGTCCTGGGTTTTCCTTGTAACCAGTTTGGATATCAGGTCAGTAATCAAACCTGACACTGCAATATTTAATCTTGACATGGGCCTGAAATCTTTTTTTTTTCTTTTTTACCTTGTGAAGGGAAAATGTAATTAAAAATATTGAGTTCTATACAGAAAAAAATTCATTCAAGAATTAAAGTACAATGAAAAAGTGTACAGCTATCATTGGGGGAAAAAGCTCAAATTCAGCTATTAGCAGTTTACATTTCTTACAGATAACAGCACCAAATAGACGCACTGACCATGCATGAGAGAGGGAAGCATACAAAGGCACACTTTCAACCCCACCAAAGAATACATCCAATCAAACACATTCAGACACACACACAGACACACAATTGTGTTTCCATCACTTCAGAGGACATTCCATTGACTTACATTAATTTCCTGGAGACTTATCTCAATCTTAACCATAACCACCACATGCCTAACCCTAACCCTTACCCTAACCTTAACATAATCCTAAATTTACCCTAACTTTAAACCAAGTCTTCACCCTAAAATTAATGATTTATGTTAAAGGGACTTGCTTTTTGTCCCCATAAGGGAGGCAAGTCCCCACAACATGAGGAATACCTGGAACCACATACACACACACACACACAGACATTCCTTCCTCGTCCACAGTGATATAGGTCTATTTTGCAGACACTTACAAGCTGTGCTTGTCATTTCATTTAACAATTCTATGAATAATATTTAAAAGTTATCAAATTGTTTTTAAAAAAGTTATATTAAACTGGTATTAATGAAAAGTTGATTTTGTGGGCCTGAAATCTCATAAAATTAGTTTATATGCTGATGACATTTTATTATTCATGTCAAACCCTGCTGTGCCAGTTCAACAGTTAATACAAAACATCACCCCTCAGGTGCCAAGCTTTCCTGTTCCCTTTTAGATGTATATTTGGGCATATTTATTGAAAATGAATTCCAGCAGATGTTCAAAGCCAATTCCATCAAATCCATTATTTGATAAAATCTTCCTGGATCTTCTCACATCCAGGCTAGGCTGAGATTTACCTCTTAAAATGAACCTTCTCTCTCTTTGCTTTACCCAATGAGAATGACTGTCGTTTTAGTCAGTATTCACTCATAAAATAATTCAAAATAACAGCATAGTTGCCTTGTGTGCAAACTGTAGCTGGTCTTAAACTTTGATACTACATTAGATTTTATGTATCTCTCGTGTGTGACAAGCTCAATTCCTGTTAAAGCCAAAATTAGCTAATTAAACTCTTAGCTTTTAAGCCTTTAAAATACTGCAATGGAATCTTGAACAGCTTGAACAAATATGATCAATGTCACTCTGATAATGAATGTGTGTTTTGCAGGAGAACTGCACCAATGGCGAGATTCTGAATTTACTGCAGCATGTGCGTCCAGGTGGTGGCTTTCAGCCAAACTTCACCATCTTTGAGAAGTGTGATGTCAATGGAACAAACACGCATCCTGTCTTTGCCTATCTGAAAGACAAACTCCCCTATCCTGATGACGACCCCTACTCCCTCATGCAGGACCCCAAATTTCTGGTGTGGAGTCCCATCAGCAGGATGGACATCTCTTGGAACTTTGAGAAATTTCTCATTGGGCCAGAGGGAGAGCCCTTTAAAAGATACAGCAAAATGTTCCCCACCATTGACATAGAGCCTGACATTCAAAGACTGTTAAGATTAACTAAGACCTAAGAATAGCCTCCACATGTTAATGACTTCTCATCCATAACAGTCAAAGCTGATATGCTGTCCTCCACACTTTTAAACCTTATTAAATGAGGGTGATATTCTGAAACTCTGTGGGAATATTACCTGAGGCCCTATAAGTGTTTAAAAGTAGTGGATGAATAGATTCAATATATGTTTCATACTTTCAAACTTATGTTAATGGACAAAGATAAATCTGCACAACAGCAGACTGTACAGTATTATACCCAGTTTAAACAAATGAGGGCATACCTCAGAAAAATAATAACTTGAAAAACAGGGTATTTCCAGTATGTTTGCATGTGCTTCTTCTTCTTGTCCTATGCTGGCCTGGCCAGCAGATGGTGCTACATACTTGATTATACATACAGATAACTTCTGTCATGCTGTTACAAATTAACATTCACAGCACACACACTCACAAAATGTTTGCACTGGAATAAAAATCTAAAAACCACATTTCGCTCCCATTGATGTATCTTTTTTTAATCGGTCAATTATAATATGTGAGGCACCTTAAAGATGTCTGCCTATGATGCAAATTTGACAAAAATAGGTGTTGTCATGTCTGAAACAGCCCTGTATAGGCATAGTAATGAGGCTTTAAATATAGTAGGAAGGATGTGGAATTGTGATGCATGTTGTCACTAATACGTACGCTCTCTAAAATAACTCCTGCATTATGCATCCTCTGATCTGCTGATTCATTCAGCCTTTGTGGAGATCTTCTTTCTCCACATAATTTACTAGATCTGCATTTCCAAGTAACATCGGCTGATAGGGCTGCAGTCAGTGCTTTACTACCACAGTGACACCTGAAGTCAAGTCCTAAATCATGCATCTAGGTAATCTTCTACCTTGCCACTGTGTAATGAGCTCTCATCCAGCTTTGGTTTTCTATGCACAGTATGCATTGTGAGCAAGGTCTGCAGATTAGCTGTGGATTTTCTGCACATCCGCTCTCATCCACATCAGCCTATGATGTCAGAGCCACAGGCTACACTGGCCAGGCAGTGCCCTAATGTCTTTGGCAAGTTGCTGCAGGGACATTTGTGACAAAAATGAAACACTCAGTTACCTGACACTGTGCAGGGGTTTTCGCCCTTTGCATGAAGCTGCTGTGGTGGTTTTAGTCTGCCTCACTGTCTTTGCATATCATATTTAAAGCCACGTCAAAAGTCAAATTGTTTTTTCGTCATATGCACAGTTAAAACAAATTTCCCTGTACAATGAAATTCTTTCTTTGCCTTCCACTCTAAATGCCGTTTATCAAAGAAACACGAGGTATAGAAATGAGTGTGTGTGTGTATGTGTGGATCTGAATGTGGATGTGGATCTGTTGATCAGTCTGATGGCCTGAGGATAAAAGCTGTCCCTTAGCCTAGAGGTCCTGCATTTCACACTTCTGTACCTCCTGCCAGAGGTCAAAAGTGTGATAAACATGTGTCGGGAGTGGGTGGAGTCTTTGATGCTGCTGCAGGCTCTTCTGTGGACTCTCTACTTGGTGGTAGCTGTCCTACAGAGATCTTCTCAGCAGTCTTTACCACTCTCTGCAGGCGTTTGTGGTCCATGGCAGTGCTGTTCCCATACCACACAGCGATGCAGCTGGTCAAGATGCTCTATATGATGCAACTGTAGAAGCTGCTGAAAATCCTCAGTGACATGACTTTCCTCATTTTTCTTAGAAATTACAGCTGATGTTGTGCTTTCTTGACCAGCTGGGTGATGTTACATGTCCAGGTGAGGTCATTACTGACGTGGAAACAGGAATTTAAAGCTGCTCACGGATCGTCAGCGGTTGATGAGGTCTCCTCTCCTTCCTCATGTCCACAATCATCTCCTTTCTTCCTCCATCTCCATCTCATCTGTGTTGAGAGAGAGGTTGTTGTTGTTACACCAGGTCACCAGACTTGCCACCCCTCTCCTGTATGCTGTTTCATCACCCCCAGTGATCAGACCACTGTGACTTTGGTGTCGTCAGCAGATTTCAGGATGGTGTTGTCTCTGTGTGAGGTGATGCAGTCGTAGGTGAATATAGTGTGTAGAGCATGGGGCTGAGAACACATCCTTGTGGGGTGCCAGTGTTCATCATCACAGTGTGTGAGGTTAGATTTCCACTTCTGACAGATTGTGGTCTGCCAGTGAAGAAATCTAACAGCCAGTCACAGAGTGTGGGGTTCGGGCCAAGGTTGTACAGTTTTTTTGTGAGTTTGTGGGCAAGGACTGGATTAGCTGTAATCGATGAAGAGCATTCTGATGTAAGCATCAGAAGCAAGCACATGTTTGTGGTTTCATGATGCATGAGGGTATTTGATACAGATCTTTCTCACAGGCTCACTGGTTAGTGCCTCACTGTCAGGTTACTAATGTAGCTTATATATTCAGCAAACACTGGAGGAGAAAGACCAGGGGCCTCTCCTGCACCCTCTGCACTGCTCCCCTTCACACACTGCTTGCAGAAAAATATCCCCAAAGATCCTTTATGTATGACAGATGAATTACTCAATTCAATTTGTGAATAATATTGTACACTTGAATAAAATTATAAAATAAAACGATCAACTATCTCATCACATCTGAATTCGGGTAATATGTAAATTATAACTTCAACTCTGGACGATGCTTTTGATTTTCATGTATTTTAGTCCAACAACATTAAGCAATACAATTTTGATCATATTTTTTTTATAGGAATTGTATGACATTATAAAAGTTCATTTTATTCTAATTTCTTGTGGCCATAATTTTTCCAACTTGAACAGAACATAGCATTTGCAATACATTTGCAGTAGATTCACAGTAACTGCACTGGACCCTGTGTGTGTGTGTGTGTGTGTGTGTGTGTGTGTGTGTGTGTGTGTGTGTGTGTGTGTGTGTGTGTGTGTGTGTGTGTGTGTGTGGTTAAATATCATTATTGTGAGTGGAAAGATGTTGCTCATATCAGCTTTATTTAAATTTTGACATGTGAAACCTAGGGCATATAACTGGACGTCGTTTCGTAGTTTCCAACCTCCTATTTTAACGACAGAGTGAGAGCTCTTCGTTTCCCCTCCACTCCGTCTACACACTACAGGTGAGCACAGTTGCCACGGAAACGTTTGCTTTCTCCACGAAGCCTTCTCGCGAGACTCCGGGGCAGAAAGAGAGAGAGAGAAAGAGACAGAGAGAGAGAGAGAGAGAGAGAGAGAGAGAGGGGAGGTTGCCTGAATGATCTCATCCCTCCAGCAGCTGCATAGCGCAGCGAGGCAAACCCGTAACTTTCTATCAAACTTCCAAGTTGCCTTTGAGAGCGACACACCGGGACATTTTCGGTTTAGACGCGGAGGAGGGAACGCGTTTTCCCGCGAAGGCGAAGAAGAGCGCTGCGCAGTTTGTGTTTCGGACTTGTGGGACCTTGTTACGAGTTGAACAAAAGGAGGAAAACCGCCTCGTATTGGGTGTCATCCAAAAAAAAAAAGCTTGAGGTAGAAAAGGAGAAAAGGTGAGTCGGGAGTGTGGTGCTAGTCATGTGCGGGGTGTTGTTCGCGGTACCAACATCTGTCGGCTGTCTGAGGAGGACAAAGCAGATCTTTGTGCTGTGTGAAGCTGCAGTGTATAACCAGTGCCAGTGTTTTTAACTAATAGGACTGCTCGGTAGACGAAGTGCATTCGGTGAGAAACGTTTCTATCACCGGGGCTGTCAAAAATGTATTGGCAGTGTATCCGCTGCGTCGTTGCATGTCAAGGGCATTGTTCCCAGCACTGCTTCACAGAGACGATTCACAGGTGGCACCGTGTACACTACATCACACAGGATGTATGGATGTCTCCCTATGTGACTGTCACCACCCGAAAATCTGTATTATATTTTATTTAGCATGTAATACCTCACACGAGTAGGGGGATCTCAGGCTCCAGGTGATTCCCTTGTGCCACATCTGCCCTGGACCTGAGAGCTGTGGTTGTTTTACAGCCTTAAGAGCCTGTCTGGTTCATCACCTGGTTGATCAGATAAGGCCAAAGTAATTGAATGATGAATAGAGTCCTGCCTAATCAATATGCAATGCTTTAAGTTACATTTTATACATGATGGTGCCCATTATGTTATATTCCCTATTGAATAAGAGTGTGTTTTGATCAGAAAATAACCAATCAGACCCTGCTTTTGCTGTATTCTTGATTTTTGTGTGCAAAACATGCACAAACACAGCGTTTTCTGATCCAAAATAATCAGAGAGACTGTTATGGAACTGAGAAATAATACAGATCATCACGGTGGTGGCAGCCTCATATAATAGGAATGATCTGGCAATACAGAGCTACCAGACAAACAGAGGTTTGTTTGGATAGTAACAACCATGTGCCTTTCAAAGTTCTAACATATGCAGTATTGTGTCCAAGAGGAGCTTATTTACAAAATATCAGCTGCAACACATCTAGTCACCACTATGCAGGTAGGAAATTTAAAAACCCAGTGGCCTCCCCTCCTCCATGAATCATAGTGTCTTGGAGTTGTGTAACTTGACATGAGTCAGGTGAAAAAAGGAGGAAGCTTTGGAGTTGAGCTTTGGGCAAGGATTTTTGGCATTCTTTATAGGCTTAGCTGACTTATCATCACTTATCATACAGCCGCACTGCCATCTTTACTGGTGAGTCTAATCTCAGCTTTGTCCCGTTTGCTTGTTTCAAATCATAGCCATTATTCACACTTGACTGCGTCTTGCTCTTTATGATGGGATTTCTTATAGAGACTTAATCTAATGCAAATGCAGCAGCTTTATATCACTATTGTGTATGCTCTGTTTTAATCAGCCACAATGGGACAACAAGTCTGTGTTTTATGCTGCTGACAGAAATACCACTCAAGGTTAAGATGAGACAGAACTGTTTGGGACTAACAGCTCAATTGAGGACATGAGACCACTTTGCAGCCATAGCATGTTCAGTCCTAAGATGAGTTTTCTTTTTCTGTTTTTGCCGTTCTTATCAAAATGCACCTGCAGCACAAACTCGAAACATGTCTCGTTCCTTGACAGAAAAACCTTTGCTTCTCATGTTTCCTCCTGTGCTATTACTGAAGGACAGTGTTTCTATTTTCACTTTTTCGCATTACACTTCTCACATAACGACAACAATTGTTATTGTGCTTCATTTGTAGTATTGTCTTCCTACCCTGCCCACACATTCACAGAGGGATGTTTCCTGTTGCTAAGTTAAGCTTATGTTTCTTTTGTCTCCTGTGTATTGGCTGGTAGGGAATAGCTTAGGCAAAGATAAAAGGCAACAACAAGAGGAGCATCGTGCTGCTTTATAATTTGCCACTCTAGAATGTGTAGGGTGCAATTATGCTAAGTGGCCATCATTGAAATGCCTACATTAACTGTTTACATTATATAATGAATAATGAGATTATTGTTATCATTAATTCTCAAGTTCAAAGTGCAGAATTCCTTATTGATTTAATGATCCTAATGCTTACATCCAGTATTGATTAGACTAAAGTTTTGACCAAGCTCTTTCTCTTGGCTACAAACTTTTAAAGTTACATCGTTTCTCAAATTTCTTCACCTTTTGTGGATGTGCTGTTCTACCTGGGCCGGATCTCCTGCCACCTTTAACTGCCTGTCACTGATGATAAGCTGGAACAACAAACTAAACAGACCTTGAGATACGGCCCTGAATGATCTGGTGTACCAACATGGCCAATGTCAGCTACAAGGCTGATTTCTTTATGCTTGTTATTTCTACGACAAACATCAAAATGAGTTGCATATTCCTTGTTTTGATGGGACCTTCAGACATAAATAGTTGACCTATATCTTTTTTTTTTTTTAGAAAAAAGAGAAGCTCTGTCAGTCTTAACATGACTGATTGTGTCTGACCAATATTAGTCATCCAATAGTCAGAAGTCAAATGACTTGATGATGATATGGCCTCCAGTGGTTTTTGGTGTGATTGCCTTTTTGCTGGTGACTGATGGGGTTGATGAGTTTGACTGTAATGAGGTGTGACTAGGGGTCTGCGTTTCCTGCTTGCTCAACTGTTGGAATGCTCAGTCTTTGTCTGGATCGGACGATCCACTGTATACCAGCCAATGGAGGAAAGCAGAGGGCTCTGAAGCTACAATAGTGATGATGTAATCCCTTTCAGTGCACTGTCACAGAGTAAATGCGTGCAGACAAAGAAAAATTCCCCTCTATCCCGCCCCACCTGCCACAAAGTTTCGGGAGGTTTGACCTCGGAAAAATGCAGTTCGGACACTGTAATTATCTACACAGCGGAGCTCGTTCACACTGGGAGTTCAGTAGTGGGGCAGGTGCAACATGTTGCTATTGGCTCCGATCTGGCCTGATTGACAGTTGGATCTCCTTTTGGTGGTCTGTTACTTTTATGCTCATGAACTAAAGCAACCTCTTTGTGACTGCTTTCTGTCATCCTTCTCCCAACTCTCAACCCTAAACCAAAACCCACAGTCACGCAGAGATCAGACACTGTGTAATTCCCCTTTTCTGCTCCCATCAAACCTCATCTTGCTGAAAATAGTATGACATGGGGCAGAAATCGGAAGATGGAGAGAGGGGGGAAAAAAAACAGTCTGACAAACAACCACTTAGTTAAAAGAATTTCAAGTGCGAGAAGGAGAAAAACTTTCCATAATGAAATCTGGGATTCTGAGGATGATGTGTTGCTGCAGGCTATCCACTGCCACACAGTGATGACGTGCTCGTTATTGTCTCGACATGTCTGCTACACTGTCTCTCCGTTTGGCTTGCGCACTTTCTCTGGAACAGATTACAGAACTCTGAGGCTCTGAGAGGAATCAAAACATCCAGCAGAGTTGCAGGCCCCGTGCCCCATGCGGAGCCTATGTGGGCAGTGGTGGAAAAATAATTCCACATACAAAAACCACGGAGGTTTCGCTGTTGTCCCTCCTGTGGACAGAAATCTGAGAAGGAGGCAGGAATGCGTGAGGGCTTGGTCATGGCTGAGCTCAAAACAGATCTCGAAGACAGGTCTGTTCAGCTTGTCCTCATTCCTGCTCGTGCTTACAACTGTTTTCATTACTTTCAGGAGCAGCTTTTAGCATGTGATGTGGAGTAAAACAGGAATGCAGGCACAACAACAGTACACAGAGTAAGGTTTTCTCCTGAACATAAAGACACAAGTGTAGGAACGCTATCTAAGTAGAAAACTGCTTTAAAAATAGGGAGGATTCATGCTGGAGTTTGTGTTGTGCTTTGTTTCCTGTGCTGAAACTCTGAAAAATCTTTCCTCATATTGCTCCAAAATTCCACATCCTTTGCTTTGGAACCAGGGAATCCATTTCCACCCTGTGAGTTCCTGCTCTGCTCTTGGTAAAGCTGAAAGGGAAGAATGAGTCCACTGTAAACCAAAGGCTTCTTTTCCTGGACTCAGATGACTTTTTAAACAAATACAAGTTTCAGGTGGTCAGAGCGAAGTGTGCAGGAACTATTCATGTAGTATATCCATGTAGTTCTCTATTATTACCTCAGCCCTAATAGTAAAACGCAGAAATAACTCAATATTGATGTTACAGTTATTAGGCTGTGCAGTGTATAACAGTACACTGTCTGATGACTTTGGCTATAGTCTTTTGCTGTGTTATTCCAGGTGCAAAGGGCAGATAGGGCAGGCTAATAACAAACATGGCTGCTTTCCCAGCCTTTCCTCTCTCACTGCCTGTTTCCTGTGTATTTCATTGATGTATTCCTGGATACCCTGCCTACAGATTTGCGACACAAGAATCACAGCTGAAACTGAAAGCTGGCCTGTAAATATGCAGTTAAGGCATATTTAGCTGAAGACTTGAAACACAGCTTCCTGACCGTTTACCAACGGCCTCTTTCAGTGTTAAATTGCTGGAAGTGTGTGTGTGTTGTAATGTTTCTGTGTCTCTCTACAGAACTAGTGCTTTGCTGTCATTACTAGCAAGGAGGTAAGGTGGTGTTGTTGCCATGTTTGTGTTAATGTGGTACTCATACTTGCCCTGAATGCTGATTAGGTGGAAGTTGCCATTGGGTGTTTGCTATTAGAGCCTGTATATGTCCTAGATGTTCAGCTTTTGGTTCATTTTCAACAGACTCTAGAAACCTAAATCATGTGTTAAAATATCCCAAACAAGTTAGAAAAAACACTCCAGAGGATGCAGATGAGGAGGCTTATACGAAGCTCCCATCAAAACTTGAATGTTTTCCTCCTCTGTGAGTTACAGGGATACAAAATCCTGATTATTATCAGCCGGGGGGATAAAAGAGGGGTTTGTTTGGGGGGGGGGGGTAGCGTGTTAATTGCATTCTGCTTCACTCTGCATCCATGAACCAAGACTCAAACAGAGGAATTACTCGGACAAGTGTCTGTTGTTGTCTGATTAATAAAGCAGATGTTAATTTGCTTGGCTTTTTCTGTTGCGTATTTCACCATTAGTGGGGTTTTTTTGGTGTTTAATGGAAGCAAGAATATTGAAAACACTGCTCCCTGGGTTGCTACTTAAAATGACATGTGGCTTGTGTGGAACTGGCATGGAAGCACGATAAACCGCAGTTGCAGAGCTGGCTGGAGTGTGCCAGTACGTGCAGTGCAGGCCAGCAGCTGTGCAGGTTTGCACTGTGATTTTCTGGCACAGGCTGTGATTTAGCAGGGCACCACAGTTATGCAACACTAGCTGACTTATCGCAGTCCAAATGACTCTGTATGAATTGATTAACTCTGCAGCCTGTCTGTTTATAATTGGACTGGAAGTGCACTGGGCCATGCACTGGACACATGCCAAAATCAATGACTGGAAATGGTTTATGCGTATAACTTTGCCACACTGTTGTTGTGGATTTTGTGTCCTCCTCAAGCCTTTGCACATGCAAAACAGTATGTTTACAGTCTACTTGCCATTTCTGAGAAATAACGCTGGTTACTGAGGCACACCTGAGCTTTCCACTGAGTCCTCAGTTGGGGAATTAGGCTGCCCTCAAAGCTGTAAGGAACAACACATTCAACCAGACTTCTTCAGAGACAGGGCAGAGAATCCCCCTGAGGTTTTCTGCGAGGATAATGAGTCCTTCCTTCAAGCCCCCCACATCCCTCCTTGATCTGTGCTGGTCCTGATGTCAACTCATACTGAAGCTTTACCTCCTTGTCCTCAGCACTGCAGCCCATGGTGTTACCTTGTTAAAATGCTTACCTGGCAAGATCCTTTCCTTATTTATCTGCCTCCATCTATGCAAGCTTAAAAGGGTTAATTACAAAAGGAGTACATCTTCTGCACCAGGCACACAATTAATGTCTGGTGGCAGCAGAGCAGCTATTTGGCCAATGTGAGAGGATATTAATCAGGCTTTCACCTTGACTCTGGCCTTCCAGGTTGGCTGGCTGTGTTTTCCTTTTTATTGCTGCTCTCTCATCTAAAGATCCTATTGTTTCCAAGCTCCTCTGTCACATACATTAGTCAATGGGGAAATCCTTGTACCAGCCGTACAAGGAGTCCAAATGCATCCCATTATGGCTGCCCTTATTCATCAGTGTAATCAAATTAGGTTATGTGCTTTACCCTGATTGCTGCAGAGGTGTATTTGTTGCCCAAGCAGCTGTTGATCGATTGACGGAGCAGTTTGACTGATGAAAATGAACTCCAAAGGGTGTGTAGAGCATCTTATGATAGATTTGATTGCATTCTCTGGAGGCCTTTTGAATAGTCTGGTCAATGCTGCTGCTGCTGCAGTGGAGCTCATGTTTCTAATGTTTGCACCGCAGGGTCCTGGCCTTTCCCAAACTGCCTAATCAAAGCATCACAACTGCTCCTCTCCCATAACATCATCTCGCCACAACCTGTCCAGACAGATCCAGAAAAATGAGGAACAAACCAGCACGTCATTCCCAAAGTATTCCATTCTTAAAATAGGATTTCAGCAACACACTAAGTAAGAACTGTGGGATTCAGAGGAGAGTGCTATCAATTTCTTTGTTGCTGAGGATATTTTCATTCTTTTTTCCTGTCAGACTGTTATCTGATCTGAGCATTTGGCTAATGTGTCTGTGTTTTAGCTAGAAATACCATGTTGTTGTTGCATTGGCACATTTGAGTTTTTGCATGAACACTTGATTGTTTCTGAATTTGTGAAAAATAGAAATATACTTCAAATTATTGTAGTAAGTTTGGTCTAATTAGGATTCCTATTTGGTAGTCCTCTGTGATTTGGCTTGTTTGCTACCTGTATAATCACGCAGAGGATGTGAGAGGACAGGGCTGTGGATGACTTCCAAACATCGCAGGCATCTGTCATATTGACACTGCCACTGTGAGAATCTGTCAGGCTACTGTCGACTGACCTTGCTACTCATACACAGTTGTACACTGAGACCTAACTGCTCTCACCCTGACCCTGTCCTCATCCCAAACCCACACTTACTACGCACACATATTCATGCTCATAAACAGTCTAATTCATTTATTTATGCTTGTAAACAGCTCGTAAACTTGTTTTAGTGTGAAATACAGTGATGAGGATTAAAACTAGCCTTGCAAGTAAAAGGGTCCAAGCTAGTGGCAGTTACCACAGCTTGAGGCTGAAGCCAATGCGGAGTGCAATGCCACAGATAGCCACTAGATGCTGGCTCCAAAAAATCCCTGGCTCCAAATGACTCCCATTCAAACAGCGTCAACTTCTTTCTAGAAATGATAAGTCAATACATTTTTTCAACAAGTCATTAAGTCCTCAATTGCGAAATTCAGGCCCTCTAGTAAGTATGTTGGTGGTCATTTTGGAAATTATTGTTCCGTTAATGAGATTTGAAGACTTCTAGTAGGCTTTGCTGTATGCCATTCAAACTTGCTCAAGTGCAAACCAATGGGTCACCTCACTATGTCCATCATTATATACAGTCTATGGATCAGAGCATGCCAATGCTAACCTGACACGCCACATGGTTTGTTACACAGAACCATCTGAGAAATCCTTGGAAACTGTTTGGAAAAGGGCAGTCACTTTCAAAAGATACTTGGCAGTGATTGGATGAAGCATCTATCAAAGTCTATCACAGCTAACTTCAACCAGTCAAATCAACGAACCATATTACATAGAGGGGAAAGCTGAAGAGAAAACACAACAACAAGCTGCAGTCTGAGATACTTTGAAAGCTAGCAAGCAAGTCAGTGTAACTAGATATGTAGTTATTTAAATACTCTCCAGTTCTGATATAACTTATGCCATAGCAGCACCTATACTAACCTCTTCAGGAGCTGCTATTGTTGCTTTCGAATGAACAGTCACTTCTCACTGTCGTCACACATAAACCATGCCCATAGCTGCCAGTAGTTTCTCATAGGAAACTGATTGGTGCCACATGCGTTTAACATGAAGCCTGACAAGATGGATTCTCGCATGATCTTGTGATCTCGCGAATCCAGCTGCCTTGCAAAATAACCCCAATGCAATTCAGACCTGGAATCTCACTAACCCAGTGCTATCTGGAAGCCAAGAATGGCTCCTTGAGGTTATGCTGCTCCCTCAACCTGACCAAAGTAGTTTGATCAAATCAAGTGACCAACATTATCATCCTCAAGAGCCCTGTGTTTTCAGTGGAATGGGGTTAACATTGATTAGCTTGTTTCCAATAGGAATGATGGGGCCACGTGATTGGCATTCCAATAAAGATTTGCATGCGTCATGCTTGCTTGTTGTCTCTAATCATGTGCATGCTAGTAGCCATGGGCAACAGGAGTAAACGGATGCATTGGCCTGGGCCCAGCTAGCACTGGCACTGGGCAAGTGACCAATACTCAGTGATGGGCACACACATGCACACAGCATGGTGCTCTGGCATGCATTGTGTGTGACCAGTGGATGCCCCCAGCCCCGGGCAGCCAGCAGTGCACTCTACTCCTACTCACTGAACCATCTCATGTCCCGAACCAGCCTTCCCACACTCAAAATACCATGATGTAATTGACATTTTGATTGATGGCTGATGACCCACTCTGTTTATCCTTGTTCAAACTTTCCTACAGCTCTACAACTCTGTTGCTACCAGCAGTTATGTGACATGGATCCAGTGGAGCAGTCAAAATGAATCTGCACATGCTAGATATATAAGATGTGTGAGCAGCACTGTGGGCTAACTCTTGAGTCGTTTTGTTCGTGAGTGGCTGTGATCTGGGAATGAAGTAATAGCAGGCTTGGAAGTGTTTGGCAGCCCCCCGGCTGAACCCCATCCCCCGTCTTCTGGCACGTGGAGAGGCTGAATTATAGGCGGCAAACACACAAACCATTCACTCAGCCCTCCTCCTTGCGTCAACACTGTTAATTATACTGCTGCTACTCTCGCATCCTGTCTATTTTAATCCTCCACTGATGGAAACTGCTTCATCCCAACACATATTTGAGCACAGAGGCGTGTGCCGGCCCCATGCTGAGCAGGAAGTATTTGTTTGCTAACAAACAGGTTCACTGCTTTTCAGATATTAGGAGGGGGATATTTACCTTTTGTAGGCAGAAGAGAGGAAACTGAGTGCCCCTATTAACACCTCTCTCTCTATCCCAGCCCACACCACCTTGTTTGTCAATGCTTACTGGTGGGAAATACTTCCATTGCATTGGGGTTAATCTAAGTGGACTGGTTGCTCAGATCAGCGAGGCAAAATTTCGTCAAACAGAAATAATTGCTGCATGGCTTTTAGTAGAATATAACAAGCAGAAATATTCTAATATAACAGCAATAAACCTACAGCTAATACATTCAAATTCATGACTGCCAAGTTGGGAGTCACTTCACAGCCTACAGGAGCTGTTAGTACAAAAAGTAGGTGAAAGAGACTTTCCAAGAGCTGAGAGCAGTCAGTCACACTAATAATGATAGAATTGAAAAGATTTAGCTAAACCTGTGGCATTGGTGTTTTGAAATCCAAAGCTTTCTCTCACAGTATGTCCTAGGGGGAAAAATCCCCACATAAAACCCCTACATAAACCACATTTTTGTTCACCTGGAGTAAATGGTGCAGTGGGTTGTTTGGAAAAGGTAAGCTATTTGGCAGTGTGTCTGCACGGAAATGGTTGTCAGTATGTGTTTTCTCTGTGGAGCAACATTGAGGTGGAATTGTCATATTAAATGTCTCAGTGTTATTTGAAGCTCCTGTGATAGCTGTGCCACCTGATATATGAGTATGTTGGCCTTTTCAGTGAACCTCAGTAGGCTAATTTTCCTGACATGTAGAAATTCTAGGCAGCCAGAAACACTGATTACTCTGAATTCACTAATGAGTAGCAAAGCCCCTCAAAAAAGGCCATGTTCATGTAGATTTAAAACCAGAGATAGATAAAAACAAAATCTCAAAAATTAGCTGGTGGGATGTTTATCTGCATTGAATAAACACAGCCCTGCATCCATGGGCTGTCCAGAAAAACTTGTTGTTTCAGCTATTTGTAATGAAGTAGTAAATTAAGGGTATATTACAATTTACTTTAAATATAAATAGAGTATTTTAAGTGAATATAATTTAAATATATGATTTTTGGGGCCATTCTCAAATTTTGGACGTTCATACACAGTAGCAATAGCCCAAATCCAATGATAACGCTTTGTGAGTGTGCTTATCAAGTACAGGTGAGTTTTGTTGGAGTAGCGGTTGACTGGGTGAACTTTGGGCTTTATCATCAGCTTTTGGCACAGAGCCACCACTCATGTGAACGTTAACTGCAATTATCTTTATGGTGCTCCATTAGTCTAGTGCCACTTGCACACATGAACCTTGTGTTTGTTTCTAACCAGTGAACCTGTGTTCCACCTATATTCCAGACTGCTGTACAGTCAGATAAATTTCTAGCGATCCCACAAGACTAGTGTCTGGAGCTGCATTTCCACACACATTACTTATAAACTAGAAATATACCAAAACTTATTTCAATATATTTGTTAAACAGAGTTGTCAACTTTCAGTTGATTAAACGTGGGCGCGGCAGTGTTTGGAACAGAGATAAAATATGACACATGACAGTGCAGATGTAGGGATGAAACTTTCTACAATATAATTTATTTCTTCATCACCTCATAAAAATTTAGAAGAGCAGAGTTTATGGTGTAGAGGGCTACAAGTCACAGCCAGTATTTACTGTTAGGTAACAAGCATATTATATGATCCCTCACTGGCTTCCCACCTGCAAACACTGCCCACTGTGTACAATTTGGTGCCCAACCACCGTTGCAGAGTTGAACCCAAGTCTCTGCAGTGGTAGTAATGGAAAGTTGAAAATGTGACAATAAATGCACAATGTGACCACCATGTTTATTTGCATGAACTGTGCATTTTATTGTATATTTCAGATTTGAAATTCTGGTTCTGAATAAAGTTGTAACTGTAAAAAGAAGAGAGGTTGAGGAGACAAATCCTTCATATGTTCTACTCAGCCTTGATTGTACTCTACACAGAGACCATAACTTGCATTTCAAACACGGGGTTTCAAAGAAAAAATATTCTTAGTTTGAGACAGGTATTGCAGAAATAACATCTCAATAAGCTGACTAGGACCAGCAAAGTTGTCTTTGATGTTTTCAGAGACAAAAAGCAGTTTGGTTTGTTTATTCCTATGAACCAAATTGACTGTGTCGTGCTCTTTTAGTTTCTCTGGAATTTTGTGGATTATTTTCAGGGTTATCCTTTGTCATGCATGTGTGTGTCTGAGCCTTTGTATCTGTGTACCTGTCCATGTGCATCAGGAGCTCACTGTCTCTCTAATGGAGTCTTAGGGTTGGAGGAGGGCAAAGAGGGCAGGGAAAGGGAAAGTGCAGCCTAGAGCAGACTTTTAAACCTCAGCTCCCAACTGCTGCAGTTCAGCAGCCAGGAAGCCACCTCATTAGAATTTTTTACATTCCTCTTCAGGCAGCAGTGCACTCCTTCCTCTCCATTGCTCTTTATAATGCACGACTTTTAAAAGCTGACAAGCTTAAATCTGAGCTATAAAGACAAGTCATCTATAACCCCAGCGTCAAATATGGGAGGCACTAAAACAACTTGGGCTTGTCTCTATAGATTAATGTATTTATGGACCATAAAATTGTGAAATTACTGTGCACAATATTTGTGATGGCTTACATATATTAAATCAATTGAATATAAGCCCATTAAGGACTTTGTTCACCTTTTGTTTTGACAGGGTATCGTCAGCTATTAAGTGTATAAGAAGTAGTAATTCTTCTTTACTCTGGATAAGCAGACCACCTAAGCTGTTAGCAGTGCAATTAGATTTTTTTTTAAGGTAAATGGCCCTCCAGGAGTTGGACAAAGACTTTCATTGTCAAACTCCTGGCCCACCCAGATAATGACATTGGGAATAGGAATGGGTTTACCATCACTAACTATAAACTATGTGGAGTGTTTCAAGTGTCTATTTATCCTGCTGTCTCTCCCACGTAAAATGTGAAACCCTTGTGGTGTACTTTCTGGATCAGAAGAGAGGAAGGATCGAGGACACCCCTGCCGGAGATAATGGCAATGAATATATACTGGCGCTCCTCCAGAAATGTCTTCTTGTGTAAGGCTGTGAGTGAAATTCAATTTGCCAGTGTTTAGCTATGCCCATTACTCACTGAACTGTGCTGCAGTGATAGCGAGGGGCCCAGAGTTAGGGCAGAGCAGCACATCACAGAACAATGGCAATGATGAATGTCGATATTCTGCCAAAGGTTTTTGAAGTGCTCCAACTACACGTGCTGTTTGCATTGCGTGTGTGGTCAGTTGAACTATTCGTCAGTTCACTTCTATTTCTATCACAATTTTATTGCGGTGCGCCACTTCATCAGAGGCTGGTATCTCATAGATCAAAGCCTCCAATGTAAGTTGGCTGCTAGGATAGTAGACAAGTCTGTAGTTGTTAAGTCATGGCACTCAAAAGTTTTATAACACACTATCACTTGGACAGTCAGTGCTGCATATCTCTCTAAGACTTTGCCTGAACATGCCCTACTTCTCTTCCCTCCCTCACACAGACGTTCATCACTTCCTCCACTGAAATTGGTGGAATTCCAGTATCCTGGCTCGCGGTTGCATGATGTGAGTATCATTTGTCTGCCAGCAGGTCTGCCTGTTTTTTTCTAAAGGTGTCAGGTTCTCAGGTTTGCTCAATCAGACGGGCAGGTTTGTACCTGGTTCTCAGCCAGATGCATGTACAGGAGGAGGGAGCAGACAGAAAGAGTAAAAAAAAAAAAAAAAAAGAACAAGGCAGAAGTAGACAGGGGAGTGGTGGAGATCCTTTTTTACTTCCTGTGCATCTGTTGTGCTTGTGGCCAGCTGTGGTTGAGCTATACCTCAGTGGATGTGTAGAGACCTCAGCTTACCCCTCACTCCTCAATACTCCCCCTTTGACAGGAAATTATGTTGTGTAGGAGTCAGTGGAGTTGCTACTATTGCAGATTTTTCTTCATCTGAAGCTGTAATTCTCTCTCTGACCGGTGCTTGACCTTCTGGGCAAGTTTGTTCATTGTGGAAGAGTTTGAGGTTTAACTGCAATGTGACTCCAGTTTTCATCATTTATACAAACTTTCCCAGAAAAGTATTTTCCCATGTCACTTTCCCAAATCTCAGTCATCTGACATTTAATATGTGTTGCAGCAGTGAGTAATTAGATTACAAAGCCGCTAAATTGATCCTGATATGATTTTCATACAGTCATGCACAACGCATAAGTCTGCTTATTCTACCGTAAATACACCTTGCTGTTTTTCTATTGGACATTCCTCCATCTTTTTGTGTTCATCATGATCATATCCTCCCAGTAGTTCTTTGTTGCTTCTGTTTCCCTTGTTTACCATTTCTGGTTCAGTCCATCCCTCATCTCTATCTCTCCAGCTCCCAATTCATTTGGTTTTCCTGGCAGGCCTCATATACACAGCCATAGTGAGGTTCCTGTGCCAGGCAGTTTTCAAAGACTTCACTGTGTTGGAATGGGGCCCCAGTCTTGCCCAAGCCAGGACAGAGGGACCTTTGTGCCTGCTGCCCAACAGCCCAGTCAGCCCTTAGAGCAGGGAAAGATTAGGAGACAGGGAGACCCAATGGGCTAAATGGAAGGGTGCCTTTTGAAAGCCATTGGTGTCAGCCAAACAGCCCTTTAGCCCTATTCAACCATGCAGTAATTACAAGCTTGTAGGGCAATCCTTCGGCTCCTTTGTCACAGCTTTTGAAACACTTGCCCAGTCTACTGGGAAACTTCATTGACTCTCAGTTTGGGGACTCAGGACAAGGAGTCTCTCAACTCTAGCATGTTGTCCTTTCTCTCTGGGATAGAAAGCTAGCCAAGCCATCTCAGCTACTGGGATTCCCCTCCAGGAGACCCTGACTTTGAGAATGTGTAGTACCCCAATCTGTGGCTTGATGATGACTCAGGTCTTGTTCTTTTGGTTTATGAGTCAGCTTCTAAGAGTCAGACCCCAGATTTATGTTTCTGATTCATCACACTATTCATCTGTCCTGCTGACTGACTGCTGTCTTCCACCTTTGATTAGTGTATATGTACTTTTTGTCACAAGGTCCTGAATGGCCTTCTGTCTGAATCACCTGTAACACACTCAGGCTGAGTCTTCAAAGGTCTGTGTCTAGACTCGTCCCTACAACCAGAACATCTAATTGTTGCTCCTCAGAGGCATGCCACAATATCACCAGCCCTTCGTCAACATCTGTATCACCGCTTTGCTCATCTCTCAATGAGCAAAGCGGTGATACCAGCTGGGGAGGTCAGAGCCCCAATTATAGGAAGTTAACCTCATTTAGTCGACAGGCTCAAGCTGTCCGGACATGTCCCACAGACCTGTGAAAAAGAAAAAGTTGTTAAATTCCGAAGGGGATGGATGGATGGAGGGTGGCAGGATGGGTGGAAAAAGAGACTGTGTTATGTTGTGGGTCTTTTATTTTTTCTTGGCTTCCACTACACTCTGGCATTTTCAGCCCATCTCTCTCTGTCACATACGCACACACTTAAAATGTATACAAGGCACACTTTTTCAGTCTCTATGTCAAACTCTTCCCTTTAATCTGACAAGACTATGAAGCCTGTCGTCTGTCTGAGTGAATGTCAGCAAAGAGATTAGAGGCCCTTTTTCTGGGACGTGTGTGTGTGTGTATGTGTGTGTGTTTCGTTCTATTCATCAGTCTGTCCCTGCGGACACTCTGCAGCATTAGGGAATGAGGCCCAACACTCTGGGACTGGACCTGCAGTTTAACGTACATTCCCAGACTATTTTCATTCTTATTCATGTCAGAGAATACAGTGTTAGTAGGACATGAATGGGTTTTATTATTAATTAATGGGTTTTTATTAATCTGCTTCAGACACATACTCTACTCCCATGCCCCAATGAACAGATGCCCATTCATTAGAGAAGTGTATAGACTAGAATAGGGTTGGGCCGCTGATGGCTTACAGTCATCGAGCCCCCCCCCCCCCCCCCCCCCAGGTCCTCAGCAACAGTGGGGCACACCCTGCCATACACACTCTACCACACACACAGACACACCAATTCTGTATGGTCAGCCTGGATCAAATCTGCATGCCACACAGTAAACTACATCCAGCGGAGATTGACAATAGCCACAGACACTGGAATTACAAAAGAAAAAAAAGCCAGATGGGCAAAGTCGTACCTTTTTTAGCAGTTTGTTGCTGCCATAATGCATGGTGATTGCCACTGTCACTGATCAGTATCTGCTCACATCAGCTGGGCTGACTGCATTTAAAAAAAAAAAAAAAATTAAAAGTCAGTGGTATATTCTGCAGTTACATCGCTATGGCTAATATTTAAAATATTGTTTATAATCAGATGATCTGCTTAATGAGGTAGCTTAAACATAGGCTATAGGGATGAAAAGTCAGGAAAGACCAGGTGAGTAGCTGAGGATGGGCTGTGAATAGGTTCAAATGGACATCGTCATATGCCGCTTCAGTAGACATTGACCAACCCTAGTGGGGAACCTTCCTTGGGTGACAGATGGAAGATCACAGTGGCGATATTTTCTTTCATCTTATTTGAATTTCCTCTGGCTGAAGATTTGAAGAGATTGTAAGCATGAAAGTTACATAAAGTGATGCCAGGGCATCTTGGTGGCCTTGGTGGCGTAGCATGTAACCATGATGCTGTTATAATCTGATATTTTTTGCATCCATTTCATTTGATCGGGTCTAATTTGGTCTAATGCGAAGGATTTTTCACTGATTTGCTTATTTGGCTCCACATTAAACCTCTAATGAATTTCTTGTTCCCTGTTCACTGCTGTTTTATTTGTGATTTAACCAAATGACAATTCGACACACTCTCATCCCCAGAGCCATGAGATTTTACACTCGCTCTTTTTTTCTTGCAAATTGATGTTGATATTATCATACAAATGGCATTGTCTAGGAAACATTTGACCCATCTCTCATTTGACTGTACCATTATGGTAATGTTGTTGACATGCACTATGCACTGCATTCATACATATATATATTGTTTGTCTCTTTAAATGGAAAACATCCACGTCTTTGAATTACACTTATTTATTAAAGCAAACTGTAATCCCTCTTAGATAAATATTACACTACAGTGGATGTGTCACACCCCACATGAACGTCTGCTTCCTACTCAGGAGTGTATCTGTGTGCTAGTTAGCATAAAGCTGGCAGGGATGTTGGGATGCAGTGTGAAGGTGGCTGTGCTGTAGGCCCGTCACAGTGCACTGATTGCTAGTGGCTAATGTGATCACAGCTACAGCCAGGCAGGGCTGACTGAGAGTGGAGCCTTAATCTCCCCCAGTGTCTCACTGCCAAATTGGCCTGATTTGTCAGGCAGAGGATCATCACCCACTTCTCAGATGACTTTCAAAGGGCCCCTTTGCTTTTTGATGTGAAGCTTGGGATATTTGATCCAGAAAACTGCAACTCTGCATTACAATTCACTACTGTTGGCTACTAAATGGGCACGCAAAGAGATCTCACAAGCCAGGAGTCGGTCTTAGAGGGAGGTTTAGAGGTCTGCCAGTTGCGGAGACTGAAATTTACTGATAGATCCAGATTTTTCTCTCACTCATGTGTAATCTTGCTTTGAACTAGGGGTGTGCCATATTGTATCGTTCACAATAATATCGGTATAATTTTTAATATGATAATAAAAATCATATCGCGATAATGGCAATATTCGGACTTGTTGACGTAATGATGTCATACCGTTACACACAGCAACAACAAACATGGCTGAAAGCTATCGGCTTCACAGTGGATATGAAAGTATATTAAATATCTTTTTCTTGTGGACTGTTGGTTGGGACAAAAGAAGACATTTTAGGATCTCACCTTGGGCTTTTATTTTATAAACCAAACAACTTATCGATTCATTGAGAAAATAATCGACAGATTAATTGAAAATATTTTTTTGTCGCAGCACAACTCAAATTAACTGATCTGGGCAAAGGCATCATTTTGCTCAGACCTTCAAGGAAGAAAAAGACACACATTGTTGAACCCATTTTGAATTTGGCTGAGCTTTCATGTTTCCCCTAGATGCTAATGCTGAAATTGGTTTGAAAAGTAGGCCCCCTTATCTGAAATTAAACATGTCAGTGAATTTTCACTGGCTCCTAAAAAGCAATCAGAGGAAAAAAAAGAGAAACCTCCACATTTTGTTCTGCAGGCAGATTTATGGATTCCATATATCTCGTACTTTCTACAGAGAGGAAACATTTGCATATTTGTAAAGATGCCCTCACACATTTTCACTGGAAAGGTAAAATGAAAAGATACCCTGTGGTATGACAGATATGAAATGAAATGAAAAAAGGGGAGATATGTTCTTGCTTACCTTAAAAAATGAGATTGTAATTAGACTTACCATTGTGCTTTCTCCTATGTCAAGAGAGAGAGTATAACAGGGCACTGATCAAAGTCAATCAAGTGTGAAGAAGTCTAGTTTTCCAATACTATGGATCTCATTTCCACAATTTTATAGTATAAGACCCTTATTTCTGTCTTCTTTATGTCAGGGAATGTGGTATGAGTCAGGATATGGATAACTTTGTCCATACTCTTACTGTCTGTACTAACTGACTTCTCTTTTCTTTCCAGGACTGTGTGTTTGAAGTAAAAGAAATGCCAATTGGAAGTGTCGACACAGCCAAGGAAGCAGTATGCAGGCTTGAGTGCTGAGGAGGTGGCCTTAACCCTTCTCTTCTCCTGCGTCTTCACTTGTTGATCCAGACAATCAACCTGCTCATGAAGTCAGGTAGAAGCATCCCATCCCAGAGGCAGCTATGTCAACCTACTGAGTGCCTTTAACCTTTGGCACTCGTGTCATGACAAGCCTGAAGCGCCCACCCATGGAGCGCACCGTTGGGGGCTCCATCCCCGCCACTGATGAGTTTTACACCCGCCACCTCCGTGTGGTCAATGGAGGGGCTGTGCCAACCCGCACAGACAATGTTCATGCCAATGTGAGCACAGGAGTGCCTAAAATGGGTGTTCGGGCTCGGGTGGCTGATTGGCCCCCTAGAAAAGACCTTGCAGGGACTCTGTGGCACTCAGCAATGGAGCCTGAGAACCCTGGTGTACCCTCTGCTGGAAAACCTCACATTAAGTTAGGCTCGATTATTAGCCCTCAGGACTCGTCAATGCTGCGTAACATCCACAATACTTTGAAGAATCGAACCCAGGCCCAGGCTAACAACTACAGCCCTGACACCCGTTACCTGGCCCCAGGAGACTACAGAGGTCCATCACATAGAAACCCACGGCAGAGACGCATCCGTCAGCGCAGCAACAGTGACATGACTATCAGTGAGATGGAAGGTAGTGGGGACAGTGGCGAGGACTGGGGTCCACCATCTGGAACCAAATGGTCCCCTCTTCACCGCGAATATGGCAGCACCTCCTCAATAGATCAGCATGGAGCATCTGGAGAGAGCTTCTTTGAAATGCTTAAGGGCTATCAAGGGGAGAAGGTTGACCAGCGTAGCCCTGCTCCAGCAAAACTGGAGGACATGCTGAATGTAGGGCCCAAGCAGGCCATCATTGATCTTCAGGAGGATGTTACAGAAAGCCTGCCTCCTAAAACCAAGGACAGAGATAAGCCCCCAAAGAGACGCACTAAATCTGAGACAGGAGGTGAATCTATATTCCGTAAACTTCGGAATGTGCGAGGTGAGTCAGACTCACCCAGAGCGGGGTCTGACGTAGAGGATAGCAGGACAGAGGATGTGGGCCCCCCTCTTAAGCCCTGGGTGTGTCAGAAAGGCTTTTCCCACTATGATGTTCAGAGCATGCTGTTTGACCTCAATGAAGTAACTCAGTTGCGGCAGACTGCAAGCAAGAGGAAAAACACCACCACGGGGGCATCTGCTGCTGCTGTAGCATCGGCTACCTCCACCCTCTCGTCCACCCACAGCCTGCCTTACAGTTCCCCAAGTGGCAGCCAGGAAGAGCTCAATTCGAGAGACAGCCCTACTCTGGACACGGGGGATGAGCAGAGCAATGAAATGCTGCTAAGTTGCCCCTGCTTCCGAAACGAGATAGGTGCAGATGGCAATGGGAGACGCAGATTGGGAGCAGGGTATCATGGGCTTGTGGGTGGTGGAGCAGGTAACGGCAGCTCAGGGAACCTGAGTGTGGAAGGAAATTTGTATGAAACATCTGTGAGCACACACTGCACCAATGCTGGAGTAGCAGTGCTCGAGGGACCAAAGGAGGGCCCCAGCACGCTCAGCGAAAAGGGCAAACAGTACATTGTGGAGCATGTGGACCTGGGAGCCTACTACTATAGGAAGTTCTTCTACCTAAGGGGTAAGATGCATATAACTGCTTTCATTACATGTTTTACATTTTACACACAAATGTATGTCGTTTAAAACAGTGATGTTGAAAATCCCCTCAACAACTGTTTTTTAAGTGTGCCCGTTTCTCACTTCCTCTACCTCAGAGCACTGGAACTATTTTGGGATAGATGAGGTGCTGGGTCCAGTGGCAGTGAGCTTGCGCAGGGAGAAGCTGGAGGAGGACAAAGAGCACGGCCAGCAGTATAACTACCGCCTCATCTTCAGAACGAGCGAGGTTAGCCATTGTAACCTATCTTGCTAACACCCCAACCTCAGAACCACATCACATCAGTCCTTCCTGCTGTGGAGTGAATCTGCTCACAGTGTTTAAAGATGTAGTTCATTATTTTCACACTCACAACTTTGGAAAAGTGGAAATTATTTTGTTGGCATTTTTCTGTGTTGTTAGACTGTTAGACATGTAGCAAATCTGTACCCTACTATGCTCATATCCTGAATATCTGTATCAAATCCTGCCATTTACAAGGTGAGTATGGCTCACTTACTACTATGCCTGTGCTGTACGAGGAGGACCAGCTCGAGGTGAAACCAGTCTCAGTTCTTGTTCTTTATTATGCAACCAGCCCTTGGGCTATTCAGCTGTCTTCCAATATCAGCAATGTGTGAAGAAACTTCAGGAAGTGTCCTCATCTACCAGCCTCCAAGGCCTGTCAGTGCCCAAGAACCTCAAACCACTGTGTGGAGAGCTGTTTCAGTAAAAAATAGGCTGTTATATTTAGTTGCATTGTTGGCCCTAAGTCTTCTGTGTCTGGCCTGGGATTTTTAGGTTTTAAATTTTGGGTTACAAGTTTTATTATATGGATGTACATTCTCAGACAGAGAGTGAAGGCACCTGCCTGAGGCTGTTTGTTGTGGATTGAAGTAGAACAGGTGCATGTGATTAAACCCCCACACTTTAGACTGAAGTACCTTAGGACCCCCACCCCCTATCCTACCTTCCAAATATGGAGAACACAGGTCCATTGAGAACACAGGCCTGTTTCTTTCCCGCAAGTCTCAAGCATGTAGGAGAGAAAGTCTCCGTCCATTCCAGCTGCTTATGATAGCCGAGTGATTGAGTTCACCCCCAGAGCCCAGCACAATGCTCACTCTGTGTACACAGAATGCTTAGACAAGCCCTCCCACCTCTTCTTCCTCTGTTCCACTTTCTATTTGCCCTAGGCCTGAAAACATAATTGTCTTGTTGTTTTATGTCAGTGTTTTATGAATACAAGGATGGTATTACTTTAAAAACCACAGCAACTTGTATCCTCTTTTTTTCTGCTGTCTGGGCAGGCATATTCTGCTATCACTGTGTTCCATCTCCGAGAGAAAGTTCAAAGCACACCAAGGATTCCTGAGGTGCATTCTTTCTCTTCACGCACTCCCCGCTTTAATCTCCTCTTCCTCCCCGTCTCTGTCCATTCAGCTGACAACTCTTCGAGGTTCTGTCCTGGAGGATGCAGTGCCTTCCACCTCTAAGCACGGCACTACCCGAGGGCTGCCCATTAAAGAGGTACTGGAGTACCTTCTCCCTGAGCTGGATCTGTCCTGCCTCAGACTGGCCCTCAACACACCCAAAGTCACAGAGCAGCTGATGAAACTGGATGAACAAGGGGTAGGAAGATAAAAGCATAAATATTGAAATATAAATATAAAAAAACAAGCAGTAAAGCAGTCTGATATTGTAAATGTATTATTTCAAGTTTGGTTTAGGAGGAACAAACGTTTTACAGATGTGTCTAATTGCTTGCCTGATTTTGTTTATCTCTACAGAAGGGGAATTATTTGTGTTCTGTGATGTCCTAATGTGAACTTTTAAAGAAATATTGTGTCTCTCATTGTGTGTATGCGTGTATGTCTGTGTTTGCTGATCCCCAGCTGAGTTTTCAGGTAAAGGTTGGGGTGATGTACTGCCGAGCGGGCCAGAGCACCGAGGAGGAGATGTACAACAACGAGACAGCCGGTCCCGCCCTGGAAGAGTTCCTCCAACTGCTGGGGGAGAAGGTTCGCCTCAAGGGCTTCACCAAGTACAGAGCCCAGCTGGACACTAAAAGTAACAATTCCTGAACACATGCATAGATGACACAGTTTGCGCTCTTATTTATTGATGATCCAGGTTATAATGCATCTTTTAAAGCACGAAATTATTGGAGCTAACTCGATGTCTGATTAGATTAGAGATCAAAGGCACAATGTGTATTTTGCTGTCTAGCTCATTGTCTTGACCTTTATTGCCAATAACAAGTCTGGCTCACATTGTTGGTTTCCCCTTCTTCATATTCCACTATTCTTTATAGGACCTGTACTTTGCTCCTTTATTTTTGCTTTTGGTTAAATATTTCCTCTCATTGAACCTCACTTTCCCTGTCCACCTTTGTCCTCATGAAACTTTCACTTAACTTTTTGCATTTGTATCCTTTACTCTTACATGTATCCACTATTATAGTCCTTTATCTCAGTTAAGGATATACTATAACTGGCTTGACTAAAACAAACACAAGTCTGCTGATTGAATTGAGTTGGGTATCATTCATGGTTTATAACCTTGTCGTCCACAAAGAAACTTTCTAGTCTAACTCTTTAAATATGTACTCTGTCCGTTGTTCCCCCTTACAGGATACTTGAGTAAAACAGTTGATTGTTCTCGATATATTGGTTTTGACAGTCTTGTTATCCAGGCTGACATTGATCCACACTTCACTATTGTTTAGTTGTTATGGCTAAAGTGAAATTGCATCCTGTCTTGCACAGAAAACACAAAGCACACAGAATACACATGGGAGGGAGATGGATGGCAGTTATTGTACAATAGTTCTCAACACTGTATTGCTATTTTCCCTACAGCGGATTCCACAGGCACTCACTCCCTGTACACGACATACAAGGACTATGAGATCATGTTCCATGTGTCGACTCTGCTGCCTTACACGCCCAACAACAAACAACAGGTGAAGATAGAGATCCAAGTCTTTGTGGTTTATCATTAGTTGTATATCAGAAAATGGAAACCTCCTTCGTTTGAAAACAAATGCATCAAAGACAGCTGTTAAGGAAGGGAGTGTATGATTTACAGGAATGCATGATATGACATGTGGCTCAGATATCAGATTTGTTTCCCGTCCAACTTTCATTTTGAAGAAACGTTCATTGTTTTCAAGTACCATATTTTTGATTGTCACTGAATGGAATGCTCCACATGCTTGGTATACTCTCAGATTCAAGACCTACACCTCTCTAATAAATACTTATTTTTCTATGACCAGTTGCTGAGGAAGCGCCACATTGGGAACGACATAGTGACCATCGTGTTCCAGGAGCCTGGTTCTCACCCCTTCACGCCCAAGGCCGTTCGCTCTCACTTTCAACATGTCTTCATCATTGTAAGGGTGCACGACCCCTGCTCTGACAACACATGCTACAGGTGGGTCTTTGTATTTGACCAGGAGAGATCATACAGCAGATATAGTGGAGCTTGTCTGAAGGAGCAACACAATGAGCTCGTAGGTGTACAGTAAATGTGTAAGAGACACAATGGATTTTTTTTTTTTTTTTTTTTTTACTTCTGCACATGTATACATGCTATGTGGTTTGTGTTTGTCAAAGGACGGAAGGAAGGAAAAGAAAAAGTAGTTTTGGTATGTGCAGCATGTGTGCCGAACAAAACCCCATCCTGGATAAATACAGGTTTCAAAAAATCTAACAGCTTACCAAAGACTTGGAAAGGTTTCCAGTTTATAGCTTCAGAATTTGTGAGACTGACATTGAGGTTAAGGTTAGACCACCAGCTATGAATATATATGACAGTATATGACCGTTTCTTGAGACTAAGGAAACTCATTACAATTTTAAGTAGGCCAGACTGACCAAACCTGCCATCAATGTTGAAAAATAAATCTAGTTTTAACTTTCCATCTCAGTGCAGAATTGGACCCTTTTTACAGTACCCTGAAAGCTCCACACCACTCAGAGTGCTATCAGCAGTGTTGTTGTAGCTAGCATTAAGACAAAAAAAAGCATTGACTGGAAGGCATGGGTCACATTAAAACATAAAAGCCTTTGCGTGACCATTGTCCCGTCTTTCTGGACTGTATATGTCCGTGTCAACTGTATGTGTGCATAAGTATAAATTAGTTTGATTATGGTCACATAGAAGAGATTGGTGCTGCAGTAGTTGTCTATCTGATCGGAGCTCTCCTCTTCTCCTCCACTGGCTGATTCTTGGCCCTGTGATGATCAGATTGCAACTCTGTGGCGCTCACACTAACACATCACTACCCCACCACACACACACACACACACACATTACTCTCTGTGCTCTGCATACACACATATCATGCACACATAGTTGCTCCCTCTTACTCTATTCCTCCCTATTCTCCTTATACCTCTTTCTCATGCTCACTTGCACACACACATGCACACACTTTCCCTCGCACACTAATTCACTCAAAGGCGCACCATTTGCACACTCATATAATACAAGTATCCCCCTTCTCCTCCCCCCCCTCTCCCTGCCTGCCACTTTGCCTTTGGGCAGCATGAGCCAGAGTGGTCTGAAGGAGTTAGCGCCATGCACATGAAGTACTCTCTTCACCCAGACATGCATGTGAGTGGGAAGGATTGTTGAGAGCAGAGTCCCTCAGAGCTCACAGAGTCTACCTCAGGAGCGGACGGGTCAAGCTAGCCTTCTGTCTCTCAGTTCACAACCGCGTCAAATTTGGGCTAATTTATTTTGAGCTCTTTTCCGCTCTCTACCAAGTTTCTTTGACCAGCTACTCCATTGCATCTACTAGTGGACACCTTCATTCCGCCTGCTTTTGCCTAAAGGGGGCATCTTTTTGTTTATACTCCAGGATTTTTTTTTGAAGGACAAGAGAAAAGGGTGAAATGCTGGTTATCCTGGTTTGCCTTATGGATGAAATGGAGAAGCATGGGACACAGAATCCTTGAGCACAAATCTAGCTACCCCACCCAGAGCCACTCACACTCCCAGCCTTTGGCTTTTACTCATATTCTCTGGATCTAGGCACCATATGTTAAGACTTCACTCCTGACTGTTACAAGTCTTTCCATGGATGCCTTTCCCTGATCGTGCGGAAAATAAGTCTGGGCCTGGACAAAAGCTACAAGGATTTGCAACAACATACTTGAGCGTTGGATTGTAGCTGCAGAAAATGACTGAGTAAGCAACGGTCCAGCAAATCATTTTCTCGCCTTGCGTTCATTGCAACAAAGATTCAGGATATTTTGCAGTCAAAATTTTGAGAAGCATGGTTGCTTTTTATTAAAGCCAGGAGGTAAGTTATAGGTGTTTGTGTAGATGTTTGTATTTTGTGGTGTCTTGATATTGTTGAAACCATGCAGAGCCGTTAATGCAGTGATTTGACCATTTACTGGATTCCAAGCTCTGTGGATTTCAGCTGATCTCTAGTCAAACATTAAAAACATAAACACACATTAATCACACAGACACTCATGTGAATGTTTACATGGATACATACAAGCTTGAAACTTGATTTCATACAAAGAGATGATTGTTCGATATGATTTTTGTCATCACAGCATGGGACTGTGTCTTTATATGTTGCGTAAGACCTTGTTATACAGGCTTTTACTTTACTTCTCTGATCTCTATTAATAAAGTGTATGTTTTGTTTTGTTGAGTCATCTAGTTATTAATAGCCTGTTGTTGCCTGCTGCTGAGATTTGGATAATGCTCAGGTCATATTGAGCCAGACCGGAGCATTAGAGTAGTAAGTGGCCCGGGCCAGCGGGATGCTAATCTGCTGCTTTCAACCGCTGCCTCAAAGTCACACGAGGCCAGCAAGGCAGATTGCATAACTAGATCTTTGTTTAGGAAATGTAGGCTGTTTTGTGCTTGCTAGCTGTAGCCGCAGCGCTGCTTCTCTATACCATGATGTAGCAGAGAGTGGCAGAGTGTGAGCACTGGGAGCTGGCTTGTCAACTATGATTGGATGTATAGTATTTATATGCTGTGTGTAGTCAGGCATGGTTTGCAACATCTCTGCTACAGGCAATGGCTTTATTATCTGTTTAATGGACTGGATGGAGACTTGTCAGGACTGTCACATCAGCTTAGTCAAGGCCACGTCTCGGTTTTCATGTACTCATGAGGCTTTTACTGTAAATGCTAGTGACTGTATGTATATGTATATAGATATATTTATTTATTTATAGCCTCAATATAACCTCCATATTTTGCAGTAGGAATGATGTAGCCACAGTGGATATAAACATGCTATCAGCTGCTCAGACAATCCAAATGTCTTTCCCCCACTGGTAAAACAATCCCAATATGTTTAAATTAATTAGATTTTTTTTTTTTCTACAGTGAGCTAAGTTTTTTTGCACAACAGGTATGACACAGCATTACCTACACCTGTTGACTAATTTATAGTAATCCAACTCCAAGACAGCCATTGTGTGCAAATGGAATAGGAGCAGTAGAGGGTAACAAGAGGAGAGCCTTGCCCGTAGGAATTCTAACGCCCTCCTTTATATTCACAAGTGAAATAGGTCAAAGGCAACAAAGCCTCAGGGGAAACTATGTAAAGACGTCTCTACTATTCTTTTTTTAAGAGACCATGTGCTGTTTGTCCTTGCAACATACATCATCCCACCAAATTTTCCTGGTTATAGGCAAATAACCATTATGGTAACAAGTTTTTTTGTTTCAGTGTTTATATTTTGTCACTCTTCAGCTTTATACACATAATCTTGTTTGCATTTCATTATGTTTCATTTGATTTTTTTATTTGTTTTTGCATAATATACACATCTCATACTGTATTAAATCTACCCTCTATGTTATGGATACTGGTGTTTTTGTTTAGTGTATATTTTTTGCAAGTATGTTTAATTTATATGGTTTTATGACAATAAAGCTGCAAATGCATATTTACAATTGGTTTATAGGTATGAATTTTGATGTATTCACATACTGAAGCAGTGACCTCAAACCCTCCCTTCTTTTGTTCCTCTGCAGTGTGGCTGTCACCCGTTCACAGGACGTCCCCTCCTTCGGCCCCCCAATCCCCAAGGGCGTGACCTTCCCCAAGTCCACTGTCTTCAGGGACTTCCTGTTGGCCAAAGTCATCAATGCCGAGAACGCAGCCCACAAGTCAGATAAGTTTGGCGCCATGGCAACACGCACACGGCAGGAGTACCTGAGGGACTTGGCAGAACGTCATGTGACCAATACTCCAGTAGAGCCCACTGGGAAGTTCCCCTTCATCTCTCTGGCCCACAAGCGACGAGAGAAGGTGCGTCCGTACAGTGGGGCGGAGCTCCGCAGCCTGGGGGCGGTAACCTGGCAGGTTCACGCTGAAGACCAAGTAGCCGGCGCTGAACGTGAATGCCTATTGGCCATTTCAAATGACTTCATCATCCTACTGGATCAGGAAGCCAAAGCAGTCGTGTTTAACTGCGCCACACGTGATGTGATTGGTTGGTCATCTGGAAGCCCTGCCTCCATGAAGATCTACTATGAGCGTGGCGAGAGCGTGTCACTGCGCTCCATCAATAACAACACAGAAGACTTTGGAGAGGTTGTCAAAAGACTGGAGGTCAGTGGGGCACTGCTGCTGTCTATGACAGTACCTCTCATTAGCACACACATATCTGTTACAGCTGTCAGAAGTCACACTGAGCTAAACACCCCATCTTTGACAAACAGCTTGTAATGAAAATGCACATAAATCCTTGTAACTCTGAATATGGTAAATGTATTACTACTTTAATCGTTATATTTATATTTTAGGCCGTTATCTGGAACTATTCAGAATCAGAAACAGGTTACAATGACTAAAACAGGATAGTTATAAAAATATACATTTCTAAATCAAGCAACTAGTTTCAACGAGAGCAAAGATCAGGGCCTTTTGAAATCTCCGTGAAACCACTAATTAAACAGATGTGTAGACAAAAAGTGCTTAGTGAAGTTTGTCGGTGACTTTCAGTCCCATGATTGACAGTGTGATGACACGCAATGCCCAGTGTCCACTTCGTTGACTAAAGCAGTATGAAAAAATAAGAACTAAGTGTTGTTGATGTTATTATAGCAACACATGGGCGTAGCCTCAAATTATACAGCCACCAAAAAGCCACAGCTGTTGTGTTGTAACTATGATTATAAGCAATGTGAAGCATAATGCATAGTAATTTGGTGATATGATATCATTACTGAGGTTTTCAAAGTGGTGTAGGTAAGGCAGTGCTTTTTGGTGGGGTATTTAGATCATTCCTTAGACTGAACAGTTTTAGTTGATGGTAAACAAAGTCAAGAATTACTGTTGCCTGCTAGCAGTACTTGCACATGCCATGGCTTTTGTTGTGGGCATCATGACTCAGCCTCTGTTGTGATTCGCTTCCAGGCTGCACAAGCCAGTATTTACTTCTCTGTTAATCAGTCACAGGTAGAGGAGGAGCTAGACAGGGTGTCCAATGGTAGTCGGTTATAAGGGGATTGTACCAAATAATTCACTTTCATAATTAAATGAAAGTGTTTTGTATTCATAGATTGTGATGGATAGATGTTGTGTGGGAGATGGTTCATCATTTTATCAGCAAAAGACTGAAAGGTTGTAAGAAAAGTTTTATGCATTGTGCTTCTCTTCCACTCCTCTTTGCTGTGCTTCCACGTGCCCACTCCTTTACTCTATCTGTTCTGTAGCTCTTGACCAAGGGCAGTCAGACCACAGAGATGACCCTGCGTCGTAATGCCCTGGGCCAGCTGGGCTTCCATGTCAACTTTGAGGGCATCGTAGCAGAGGTGGAGCCCTACGGGTACGCCTGGCAGGCTGGGCTCAGGCAAGGTAGCAGATTGGTGGAGATTTGCAAGGTTGCGGTGGCCTCACTGTCCCACGAGCAGATGATCGACCTGCTCCGAACCTCCGTCACCGTCAAGGTGGTCATCATTCCTCCACACGAAGACTCCACACCACGCAGGTAGAGTGGACATGGAAAGATCTGTAGATGCAAGCGACTGCAGTTGATACAGTCGAGGCTGTCAGTGTAGTATTCTGATTGTGAATGCTTCATATGTCAACAGAGGCTGCTCTGAAATCTACCACATGCCACTAGTGGACTACAAGAACCACAAGGAGGGCATGCCCTATGAGTTAAAGTTCCCCTTCCGCCCGACCAACAACAACAAGTGGCCACGAACATCTTCCAGCCCTCAAACACGCACTGCTGGCTCAGGGGGAACACTCATCAAGGCCCCTCCGTCAGACTTCAGTGAGCGTAACTCTGCTGCTATTCCCCGCAGTGTGTCCAGTGATGGTCGACCCGTCAATCCCAAAAGGTCACAAAATACCTAAAATGCTTTTATGAAATTTGAAGACACACTGAACTCATACCCGTCTGATTGCTGCATGTCTTTAATGACATCCTTATGTGTCCTCACAGATATTCCCCAGGGAACGACAACTACGCTCTTGCCTGCTCCATTGTGATGGGTCGCACACTGCACAACACAAACTCCCCCTCCAGCCTCTCCTACTCTGACACCATGGGCTCCAGCCATTGGAGGCAGAAGTCTATGCCTGATGGGTAGGTTCTTCTGCCCCTCACTCCTGGTTTCACAGACTAATGAATCAAAATTTGCAACATAAACCCTCGTCGTCTCTCTTCCAGGTTTAATAACAACAACTGCCAGTCTCCTGTGTCATCTGTGCGGCATGTGGCAGGTGACGGGGTCAAAGTGTGCTCTAGCGCTGGTGCTGCTTGGACCCGAACTGGGGAGGGTGAGGCAGCCAGCAGACTGGGTGACAAAACCAGTGCAGGTAAGAGAAACTTCAAAACTTTGGTCTCAGTATTAGCAGTAGCATTGAATAAAACATTACTTTTACTGTGCTAACACTTACATAGAGACCTCATTACCCATATGTCTTTGCTTTCTACAGATACTTCAGTTTCTAAGGCGGTGATTCCTCGACTCCAGCCAGCAGAGCAAAGCGGACACATGTCTCCCAACAAGAGCACTAAGGTGAGCCAGAATCAACAAACATGTAATTTCCTTGTTCCTATTTAATGGCAGATTACAAGTTGATAACTGTGGTAACCAAAGAGCTGCTGTTTATTTGCTGGTAATGTGCTTTGGAGTAGAAACTACAATATGTTTATACCAGTCTGCTCTAAGAACAGTTATTTAAATGTTTCTAACATCTAAAATACTACAGTGACATGAGCAGCTGCTTGCAATATCATTGTGGGTTCTCCAAGTCACTCTATGAACTGTAAAAAACTTGCAGAACAAAAATGGTTTTAAATCTGAAAATTATCATTTGACTTTTTGTCTCTGAACAGGCGGACGCTCCATATTCATCCAGCCAGTCGAGTAGCAACACGCTCTCAAGCAACGCCTCCAGCTCCACCCACAGCGACGAGAAGTGGTATGAGGTCGGTTCCCGTTCAGGGGTGCGGAGTGATCTGGAGCTCAATGGCTATCTACAGGGGACCTCCACTGACAGTGGCATCGACGCCACCTCTTTCACTGCAACCCAAAGCAGCACAGCTTCTTCAACTGGTGCCTTCAGGGCCAAGGAAAAAATTCAATGGCAGGATGAGCCAGCAGGCAGCCAGAGAGCCACCGACATGTCACCTCCGACACCAGACTCTCTTGTCGCTATTGGAGGCAGTGAGAACCCGGCGACGAGCCCGTCAGCCTTTCCTCCTGACAGTGGTTCCTATAGCCTGAGTGATGCTGCCTCCCACTCCAGGTGTGCTGCTGTTATATTAGAGTCAGCTGTGCAGGCGGCTCAGGAATTTGTGCCCTTGCATCAATGTTTCATTAAACAGACAGTGATTCATTGTAGTCCAGATATATTCTGTACCGTCCCCGATGGAAAAGTCCAAAGCTCTGCGGTTTGGCATTAACAAAGGGAAAGGGGAAGAATGAAATAACTCTATGTGTGTGTGTGTGTGTGTGTGTGTGTGTGTGTGTGTGTGTATGGTTTTGAATTTGTATGTATCTCAGTCTCCCGGTATCCATGATAGAAAGGAAGTGCTTGATGTTGCTAGAAATGCAGACTGTGAGCTCAGCACTGTTCCCCCCTCTTCTAAATCCCACTTCCTTTGAATCAACTAAAGCTTTTCTCCCTCTCTTCTTCACTCAGCCAGAAATAACTCAGCTCCACCAGACCTGTACATAGGCAGCTTTGTTTCATAGTATGTGCACGCTCATATGCGCTTGCACTCAGACACAAAACTTGCTGTTTGAAATTTCAACTTTTGTGTCAAACTATGGAGAATTGTTATTTGAAGTTGCGGGAAATTAAGTGCAAGGACTCGGTGTCCTATTTCTTTTTTATGAATTCATCAGTCAGTCGCATCTATAGCAGTAGAAGGAGGTTTAGTGATGGAATAGTTAAACTAGTGTTTTTAAGATGTTTTTGTGCATTAATGAATGCAAACAGTCTTAATACAATATTTTGCTCCTATTTTACTGCTACAATATTTTGACAGTGAAGCAAGAAGAAAAGTGAAGTCACATTCAAGTGATCAGTGCTTCATTAATTAAAGGCCAAAATAAGATCAAACAACAACGCTATAATGTGTATCTCTGTGTTTGTGTAATTATATAAATATCAATATCAGTAACTCATCTTTATTAATGCCTGTCTCTCACCTCCCTCCCTTTCCCCTGTTCGTCTCCAGCACACTGAGTTCTGGCCACTCAGGGAGTCCGATGGGCCAGGGCTGCAGTCCCATGTCCCCCCAGGACGAGTCGGCCCCCTCACACACATCCCAGAACTCCCCGGGGCCCAAGAGCTTCTACCCTCGGCAGGGGGCGACTTCTAAGTACCTGATTGGCTGGAGGAAACCCGGGGGAACTGTCAACTCTGTGGACTTTGGCAGCACTCGCAAGTAAGACAAGAACAGTTTTTACAAAGCATCTGTGAATGTTTAAAACTCTGCCCTATGCATGTTGTGATAAGTTTATCATTCGGTGTAGAAATGCATCCTGCTGTCAGTGGTGTTGATGTTTGAGATGTCGGTAGGGAATAATTTGTCCCTGAGACTGCTCTTCTAATTGTAATGCTTTTTTTAAAAATTTGGTCAACACTGCCACCATGTGGTGTAGCTGGGAAGCTTTTCTGACATCATGTTATGGTTCCCAGGATTGACTTTACATACTTTCCCTTTTTCATTCAGCAGCTGCTTATGTCTTACCGTTTGATATAAAGGGTGATCGTATAATTTGTGGTTGATGACAACTGCTGTTTTCACACTGTGCAGCTGCTCAGCAAACCACAGTTTTCCCTGGTGAATCAGTTGGGTGGTTAAGTACATTCCTCAGGGCACATCAACACCACATTGGGTTTACAGCATCTTATCATTCACAGATTTTTCCATCCAGTCTGGGAATTTGAACCGGTGACCTCTAATCACAGGCATGCTTTCTTGAATTCTCAGTCACCACCTCCATTACAGTTGCTTCCTGATTTTCTATTAAATGTGTTTTATTTGGATTTAAGAGGCTTTTATCTGAGTTGGATTTTGCTTTTATCTCCAGACGGCATCAGAGTGATGGCTTACTGGGCGGTCAGCCGCAGCTCAGGGCCAATCTCCGGGGCTCCCAATCACCCCAGAGGCACACTGCCAAGTCCAGCCTGGAAGAAGACTTGAAGAAACTCATCACACTTGACAGCCCTCCACCCACTACAAGTGAAGAGAAGGTATTCACAAAGACAACGGCTCAATTGTCAATATTGATGTTAGTAAAGGTCTATAATGCAGGTAAAACAAATCTTTTTGCATACATTCTATTTCTCTCTGAAGCCATTGTTTCCGGGCCCACCACCCAGTCGTCGCTCCCTCCAGAGAACACTGTCAGATGAGAGTATTTACAGCGGGCAGAGGGAGCCGTCCTCCAATGGGCAGCGCAACACACCCACTGACCTTCTGTTCAGCTGCTCCACCATGCCACGCTCACCCACCGCTCGCCATGCAGCCAGCCGACGAGCATCACACAAATCCCTCGGTAAATCTTCAGTGTTTATAGTCAACCATAAAAGAGATGGAAGTGTAATGCATGTTGTACTTTGTGTAGTAAAGCGTAATGAAATGGGATGATTTGATTTATAGCACAGTATATCTTTATGTAATGAAATGAAAAGCTCAAAATGTTACGTATAATTTTAGTTTACATGTGTTATGTGCCGTCACTGTTGGCTGCATTTCTCTCATCTTCTGTCACGGGGGAGTAGATACAAATGCTGTCCAGTGGGTTTACTTTGCAATTTCTCCTTCCCAGGAGACCTGTCAGCCCCGGAGAGCTCAGAGCTAGAACAGGAGAGGAAGAGGCAGCAGCTGCAGGATCCTGTCCTCATGCCCCTGCCTGACTCCGGGGCAGATGGCCCGCTGGACTGGGCCCACCTGGTAGATGCTGCCAAGGCCTTTGAGGGTAGGCACACATCGTGTTTTCATTTCCTCCTCAAAATCATTGGAAGTAAAGGTTAATTACTGATATTACTTTTCAGGGGAACTGCCATATTTATTATCACCAGAAGAGTGCGCTGTTATTCTGTGTTTGTTTTCTCTCAACTGAAGGCTGAAGCTCTAATAGTAGATCTTTAAATTGTTTTTAATTCAGAGCAGAGGCTGGTCTTCCTAGCCGCCCAGGAGGAGAGCTCCATGGCTGAGAGCTCAGCAGCCACCAGCCCCCAGCAGGCTGAGCCTCAGGCAGCCCCAATGAGACAGCCCTCGCCTGGGTAAGAGGCCTCAGGTCATGGCCTGGGACCAGTGTTTGCTTTAATCCACTCGTGTCCAGAACTGTGCCACAGAAGACCCTGCAGAATTTATTCCAATGAAACACTACTGCAGCTGATAACACTAATTAGTCCTCTACTCTAGTTGACTGCACACTAATCCGCAGCATCGACAACTTTGATGTTTGATTGGGATGAAAAGGAATATTGACCATAAGCTCAGTTTTGACCACTATTTTAAGTGCTAGTCTTTCCCAGCTAATGAAATGGTTATCATTTTTCACAGAGAGATTCCAGCCTGTTTGATGGGGAAGGTCAGCCAGCTAGAGTCCATGGTGAAGGCGCTACAGGAGGACCTGAAGAAAGTGAGTTATGGTTCAATTAGACTGAGAACTCTGCTCTTCTTTTGCTGAGGTGCACAGCATTTGTAAAACATCTACAGCAGTTGAAGGAGCAATGAACATAAAATACAATGGATCTGAAATTTAAAAAAAAAAAAAGTAGTGCTGATGCTTGATTTGTGTGTAATCGATGGCCATGACCCAGTTTCCCTTTGGCAGCTTCCACAGCAAATGGAATACAATCCAAAATGTCACAAACAAAACAACATGTAACATAGATAACACAGATCTAGATGATACTATACTGTGCTTTAGACATCTTCCAATTACTGTTTTAAATTTGAAAAGTAGCAAGTTGAAGCATCAAAAGCCAGAAGCTAACTATGACACACCTATCAAATTAGTAACCAGCTTTAATTAAAAATAAGCAGATGAAAAAAATAAATGGTATCTTTCTTCTATTGTAATGGAGGTCGTGTTCTCCAGTCATGGCGATGACACAAAGCTTGGAGTAACTGTAATCAGTTTGCACTTTGTAAACCCTTTACCTGGGCACAAATATAAATATGGAGAGAAACAAAAAGTATGAATCTCAAACTTCAGATCACATCGCATGATTTTTTTTTTAATACCAGTATTTATTTGGTTACTTCAGTCTGGTTACATCAGACACCATGTGGTGCACGTTACATATATATCATTACGTATATATATTTCAAACGTCACAAAAACTGTGTTTCTTTATCACCAGGAGAAGGATGCCAAGGCGTCTCTGCAGGCTCAGATCCAGACTTTGCGTGAAGACAACAAGCGTCTCCTTGAGGAGTCCTACAGCGCTTCAGCCAAGCTCAAGAAGTTCACAGAGTGGGTCTTCAACACCATTGACATGAACTGATGCTCACAGCCGTCGACTGTTCTTCTCCACTGGGAGTATGACCACTACTGAAGCTGACCTGAAACTGTTCAGTACTGCACACACATTACGGTTCTTCAAGGACCATCCAAAAAAATGTTCATAAAAACTCACAACAGTTTCTCTAACAAACCAGTGCCAACATGGACCTATTTGCCATCCTGCTTCAGCCTTGTGAATCTGTGGTATAATAATCACCATGAAAGTCAAAGAATCATTAAAAGAAAGGAAAGGGGGACAGAGAAATCAAGCAGTGGTGTAACCGTGTGACAGTTTTGATCAGCATGCACTCCCTTCCTTAGAATTTCACAAATGATGTGATGCTTTGTGTCCAATTTAACAGATTGTTGGTATCCCTGCATGTCAGAGAGTGCAAGATGTTGAATTTAACCTAAAGGGATTTAAAGTTACTGTCCCTGTTTAGCTCCCCAGCTAACCTAATTACAAGTGAACAGATTTCTAATTAAAAAGTTCCAACCCAAAGGAAAATGTCTTTATCCAACGCAAGAGATGATGAATATAGCCCCAAATTCCTCTGATAGAGGTCGACACTTTTTAAGAATTGACAGCGTGTTGTAGTTTCATTTTTAGTTTTACATTGACATTCTTCAATTTTCCCAACTCAGTGATGACATCACTATTTTTTTGTTGTTGTTTTTAAATTACTAACCAAAAGAGGAGATATATGCTAGATATGTTATATGAGAGATGTCACTATCTTTATGGTAGCAGTGTGCGTAGGTAGACACAGGCAGACCCTTTGCATAGAATACACTGTAAACACTGTAATGTCAAGTGCCTGTCTGTAATGCCTATGTGAAAGATTGTATCAAATGTTTGACTTCTAGAGGGTTATTGCAAGTCAAAGTTGTATAGGACTACTGGTCACAAGCAGATGAAAAGAATATATATTGTAAAAAACAAAGAACAATATGGGTGCCATAAAAATAGAGCAGTGTCACTTATTTCAATTCTTGTAAATATATAATATTAACAATTATTTTCTCACCTCTGCCCTTGATATATTTAAAGAGTATTTATGAAAAAGACAAGGCTAAGAAAGAAAAGACAGCCTATGCAGTTAGAGATCTGCATGTACTCATCATAGTCTCCTATATGAGCGGATATTTATCCTTCAACTCGAAACAAAGTTTTCAATAAAATAAGGCAAATTTTTGATCCATACTAATAAAAAATACAAATCATTATGTTTTTGGCCCTGAAAGTCCTCATGATAGACGTGCCTGCTGCAGTGGATTGAATGACAGTGCCACCTAGTGTTGATAACATGTAAAATGCTACATGGAACCGACCCCCTACTCCATCCATAGCATGCTGAAAGGCTTCAATCTGATCCTTAATTCTCTCAATAGATTAAATCGGTACTGTTCAGTATATGATGACATAGTAAGATATTGTGTAAATCCTGAAATTCCAGCTACAGAAGTTTCTGTAGTCTGTAAATCTGCTTTTAAGCCCGACCTGAATTTGGTCTCTAGACGACCAGGCAGACAAAGTCTATATTTAAGCCTCATAACTGATTCCTTTTGTACTCGAATACTGTGCAACTGTATATAAAGAGAATTTGATATTCATCAGAATTTGCACCTTCATTCTTATTTTTTAAGATTATTTTTTGATGTAAATCTGCTTTATTGGCTAGGATATAGAGGAAAGTAACAGGAGCAATATGAAAGATAAACAGGGGATAAGGCAGAACAAAGACCACGAGCCGGACTCAGACTTAAGACTTATATGAGACCCGGAACCCTAGCACAGCAGATTGCCCCTGCACCTTCATTCTCTACATGTGTGAAAGCATGTGATTCTGTTTCCATTGAGCTGTGATGTGTAAAAATGTTTATATCTATTAAAGATATTTTGTTGAATTACACTTTGTCTCACAGAGTGGTCTTTACGTGTGGCATTTTGCGAGGTTTAAGGTAGGAATTAAGTATGAATCACATGATTTAGACACAGGATTTACTTAAAACTGTCCTATTTATGCTTTAACAGCAGAAAAACAATAGCTAAACTAATGTCTGCCATAGGTGTTGGGGCCATCCTAGGTCCTGGAGTAAATGGATACCTGTCAATGGTCTGCCAGGATGTGGTTTCCTGCTGTTGTATTGTGATTAACAGAGAGCTGCTGTTTTTCCACTCTGGCAAGATTACACAAGACAGTTGCCCTGACAGAGATGAGCCAGGATGCGACAGATTGATGGATGAGGATAACCTGAGAGACGGCGGGGTGATGGCATAGACGATTTGGGTTCCAAGAAATGACTGCAGGGTAATGTCTTGAGGAGTTATAGCTAGACTGCTACAAAGCTGCTTTTGGATTTATTAGTCAATTAGATTAAAGGATAGGTTCACTTAAAATTATACTCACATACCCACATGTGCAATGTATAATGATGTTAAAAGAACCCTCTGTAAGGTGACCTCAGCGATTGGGAACAAATGCTGCCTTCAAATGGAACTCATGAGCTCATGGTTATGACATGGGAAGTCACGATATGCTTTGTGTTCGAGAACATTGCTGCTAGGTAACATCTAGAACCCACTGAGGCTAACAATTAAGCTAGCAAGCGGGTAATGCAGGAAATGCAAAGGCCTAATGACAGAGGAAAAGATTAGGCCTTTGGAAATATCAACATTTCCCTCAGAGATATTATAAAATTACAAACTCTATATGACTAAAATTACAATATATTGACTTATCATCCACCAAAGGATGAATTTCCCTCCACCATTTCTGAAAACGTCAACAACACATCACAATTCGTTAAAATTAAGGGGATTAGGGGGTCGTTCATATGGATTCTTCTCGTGAACACGGTAAACACGACCCCGTTTAAAGGCAGCAAAAACCCAGTCATTGTTCTATGCAACATACGGTATGCTAGCTGAAGCTAATATGATGCTGCAGTCTTAGACAAATCTAAAACTCATTTATAAATACAGTACATTCCCTCTTGTGTTTCTGCAGAAAGTGTTTACTTGATGAGCTGCAGTGGAGGTATAGTAACAAGAGACTACAGCCATACTAGCAGTCGTGTAAGCCGACGTCATCCAGCAAGGCGCTGCATTGGCCAATCACATACATGCAAGTGCACATTCCTGGTGGATTACTTTATAAAGTGAATGCAGTTGCTAGTTAATAAAGACGAAATATAACTGAGGTTGGTGGGAATTTTATTAGTTTTGCTGGTAGCCTATAAACCAAAGTATTGCAATATGTAACCTGATGACGGCGCAAGATAAAAAGTCAGAGGATTACCAAATTCAATATAATTTATCCTCAAGGGGCCTTGAATATATGTAGAAAATTTCATGGCAATCCATTTGATACTTGTCAAGATATTTCATTCAAAACCAAAAATGTCATGGTGGCACAAGAGAGACAAACAGGGGAATGATACCAAAGTCATAAAGATACATCATCTGGGAACCGTGAATGTCTGTACAAACTTTTGTGCTAATCGATCTTGTAGATGTCACACTTCTCCACTGAATAAGTGAGAACATTCACTTGTTGGTGACACTAAAAGACGAAGGATAACAAAAGTCAATAGAATTCATCCTCTGGGCATCTGGAATATCTGAAGCCAAAGTCATGGGAATCCATCCAATAGTTGAAGCCACATTCTGAAGCCTGGAATTGCATCAGGAAGGGATCTCTGTATGGAAAGAAGGAACAACTAGAGTGACCATTACTTTTTTCAATGGACATATGGGCATGTGAACATTGTTTCTAAGACAGGCTTGAAGAATGATGATCCATCCTTTAAATAAATTCACACCTATTAAATGTCTCCACTGCAATCTCTACGTGCTCAGCTGATTAAAAGCACAACATACTTCTTCAGTCGCACATGCAAGCAAGATCCCTGTCGGTGTCATGTGTGTGGCCCGTAGTATTGCTCTCTGGCAGCGGTGTGGTTATGAACAGGCTGTTCAATAATTTAGCATTAATGCAGATTATAGCAGGGCTGGCCCCCTTAAAGCAGATTAGAGAAGTCCCTGCCTGCCTGCCTGTCTGTCACCTTGTTAATGATGGTACTCCTTAATGCCAGAGCAGCTCATGGGACAGGAAGATGTGCTGATTGCAGGTCACTGCAGTGTGGGTCATGTGTGTGGTATGTTGTAATCAGGGAGGGGGGATGGGTGGTTATGTCATATTGCTATACGGTAGATATATATGAGCAGATCTCTAATGATGTGGGTGATGGGGAGGGGAGATAATATACAGTCCTGCTCTTTTTCTGCTGAAAACTATTAGAGAGAACAAAGACTTAAAGGAACTAATAGAGAGAAGCAGTTTTGAGTTGTTCCAATTTTCTGAATTAATCTGCTTTGAGGAAAAAATCTAAAGCAAATTGTACTTGTAATAATGAGATCTGGGCTTTCATCTATTGAGCGTTATAAAGGCTACATTCAAGGTCTTTTCTGTGTGAAGAATATTTAAAAGCGCCTCAAATATTTTCAAAAGCAACGTGTGTCTCTGAAATAAGAGGGAGCTTTTCAGAGCCGGGACCTCTGCTTAGATAACAACACACTGCTGAAAGAGAGAAGAACACACAGCGGGGCGAATAAAGCAAGATAGTTCTTTGATAACTGGTGAACTGGTTCCGTCAACACAAACATCTGTGTATATGTGTGGCTGTGAGCGTGTGTGTTCACTCTGCATGCATGCGTTCACAAATTGGCCATGCTATGTATTTCTGGAGTATCTTCCTCGGGGGCTTTTGGGATCTCATTTATTGCAGGAAAAAAAAAAAAAAGGTTCATTCGTTCGAGGTTGCCATTTAAGCTTGAATGACTCCAGAGTTTCCATAAAGACGGAAAGAAGAGAACATAGACATGCAAGAGCAGAATAGCTGGAGACAGAAACAGAGTGCGTGTTTGACATCCTCAAGCAAAGAATGTTTTTTGTATTTTTTTTTTTAGAAATGTGAAGAGATGTAAGCTCCAGAAATACAAATATAACTTGCGGATAAAATGTCTAAAATTGGATCAGGGCCTGCTTAAGAAAATGAGCAACAACTGGTGGAGTAATGCCACCATAAAAATGCAGCCTTTCACACGTGGGCTTTGAATGGAAATTGAAAAGCATTATCTCTGAGCTTGCTCGCTCAAAGAGAGAGGGGGATATATATTTATAGCCTGCATCTGTGTGCGCTCAGTAACAGTAACTTGCTTATATATTAGCATTTCAATATCTTCCTAATGAAATGTTTCTTATTTTCAGCATCAGTGGGCGCTGCTGCAGTGTGCATCTCTCTGTCCTCCTTTTCCTCCTCACTGTGCATCCACTGCTCGCTCTCCCTCTCTCTCCCTCACACACACACACAGACGCACACACCGCCTTGTGCACACACACACAGCCTCTCTCTGCCTGTCTTTCTCCTCCCTCTATTTTCCTTTTTATATTCTCTCTAATTCCTTCATCCCTCCCCCTTTTTCCAACTTGATCTGCCCCTCTCTATTGCACAGCATCTCCCTCCCTCCCTCCCTCCCCTCCTCTCTCTCTCTCTTTCTCTCTCATACACACTCACTCTTTTGCTCTCGCTCAGACTCAAGCACATGCAGACAGAGGGAGAGGGAGGATGAACGAGGTGCACACGTGTGAGGATCTCCTCAACTGCCGGGGCAAGGCAGGACTGGTGAAGAGAAAGGAAGAGGAGGAGGAGGAATAGAGGAATACTGCAGTGACCAGCCAGCTTCTCTCTCTCTCTCTCTATCTCTCTCTCTCGCTGCTTCACTGTCTTCATCCCCTTCTCTCCCCCTCTGCCAATTATACCATGAACCTGCCTGCTGCTTGTTGCTAAGGGGGAGCCAACCGGGGGAGCAGAGTGGACCAAGCATTATTTTGTTTCTAAGGTAATGAATGCTTCAGTAATGGCAACTGTCAGGTGTCACAGATGTTGCATCGCACTCGGCCGCTCGCCTGCTGAGAGGGAACGGGGCTTTTGGGCTCAATCACACTGTGGTTCTGGGTGTATCTGGAGCACGGCTTGTTTTGTGCATGTTTGTGCGTAAACTCTTTGCCAGTTTATTCAGTTTGTTTCAGTTGAGTGGCCATCTGCGAGCTTGTTTATTTGAGCCATTGCAGGGGTTCTACCCTGTGAATATGTGTGTGCAATGTCCTTTTGTGCTTGTGTGTCCTCATAAATTGGTGTTTGCTGTGTGCTTGGATTTCAGGGTGTGCATGTACAAACACACACACACACACACACACATTTACGAGGGCATGTTGGTGCTCTCTAGCTGTCTTTCAGTAACTGTCTCACTTTGACACAAGCTTTCAATTAACATCTTGGGTAGGCCTTCTTTAGACTTTGATTTGCATGTGTGAGCAGCTTGATGGGAGGAAGTTGTTCTCTAGAATTACAGCTTCCTGTCCACAGGGGACCTATTGGCACACTATTGTTTTCTTTAAGCAGGTGCTATGCAATCCATACTGCCCGCCTTTCTATATGGCCCTTGAGGCGGATGCAAAGATTAGCTGTCTAATGTGCTCAGACTCTAAAAAGAGCACAGACATGTTAGCCAATGGGGAGTGCTGTACTCCGCACTTCTGGTGGCAATAACAAACAGTGTGGCGAGAGCGGATGATTACTTATTCACTCATGCGCATCATCATGCTCCATGGGGTAATAGATTAAAGTGTTCAACTATGGTGACAAAGCCACCTTGCATGTCTGCTGTTGTGCAAGCTGGTGGTACGCTGAAATTGAACAATTTCAATTTTCTTCCCCGTCCACCAGAGCCATTATTTGCAGTTGTTAAAACTTGTAACATTGCACGGCTACAATTACTTAATTCAACTACTCCAAATCCCTCGCCAGCGGCTGCCCCTTGGCAAGACGCAGTGTTACTAATTCAGTTAATGTATGAAGGTTTCATATTGTGCCTGCTCATGTGTGCCTGTCATGAAATGTTGTCTGTATCCTCAGTTCTTCCTCCCCTCAATAGCTCATCACACTTCCTTTTTCAAACACAAATAGCTGTTACAGTGAATAGTGAGGCCCAGTGAGCCGTGTGATTATTTTCTCTTTCGCAGCAGCTTTATCCTGTCGCACTTTGTATTTCATAAGTACCAAAAATTATGAATGTGTTGAACTGTGTAATCCACCCCCTCACCTCTCTTTCCTCAGCACGATTAAAGGACTAACAAATGGTTTAACCCATTTAATACACGCAGGAGACTTCAGTGGCAAAGGGTAGACAGGGCTAAGGGGGCTCGTTGAAGCCCAGTCGTCAGCGTAGGTTATGGAAATCCTTAGTTAAGCAGAATTAATTCTCCTGAGAGAGTGAGAGGGAGTTAGGGAGGGGGTCAGAGGGGAGACAGCCTAGAGAAAGTGATGGGGACTATGTGGAGGTTGTAAATAAATCCGTTAACAGCAGCTTGGGGGGGGGGTTAATGTGGGGAGTGCAGGCAGATGAGAGGTAACCATCATATGATTGAAGTTAATGGAGTCAACACTTACTCGCACTTAGCATAGGAACAAAAACAAAAATAGTGGCCAGCACTGACTGCAGTTGAACTGTCAGTATCACCTCAGTGAGGGTTCATCCATTATGAACATCCGTCTTTTTTAAACATCAGTCTTTTTTGTGAAGAAAGATGACTCATCGACCTCACAGCCACATTGACTATGCGTTGTAGACGCACATCTGTGCTGTATATATAATTACTGCAGTGGTTTCAGACCTGTTTTGTCTGATGTACCTGTATAGCCATGTCAGATGAGCTTCACCGAAACCACCCATCATGTTAGAAATTGATTTTTAATTGGATGCTATTTAACACTAGTAATTATATTAAAGTGGATATTGTTGAAATACTGTTTTAATAGAATTTAACTGTTGAACAGGTTTGCATGTACTGCTACCACTTGGAGTGGCAGAAACCAGACATTTCAGCCAATTATCCTGCTTTTAACTATTTCAATCATCTATCTCTTAATTTTAGCTAACAATTTAAACAATTGATCTCTTACCTTTAGCTAGCCTAACTATATCAACCATTTTTTCATAAGTTTTAGTTATAACTGAAATGCTTATTTGAACTGTTTATTCATTACTTTTAACTACATCAACCCTTTATCTCTTACCTTCAGCTATTTAAACCATTTATCCATTATCTTTATTTAACTACTGCATTTCAACCATCTATTCATTACTTTTAGTTATATTTCAATTGCTTATTTGAACTATTTATTCATGACTGTTAGCTCTCTATTTCAACCATTTAGGCTTTCCATTACTTTCACAAACTGTTAGACCTCTCAGCTCATTTACTAGTTTTCACACTCTCAATCACACATGTAGTGTTCAGGTTTTACAGCTGACCTAATATGTGGATATATTTTTTGAATCAAAATATAATTTGTATTTTTAAGAATCTCTAATGCACACCCTGGCAACTACAGAGGTAGCCGCTGAGGTACAAGTACCTCTGGTTGGGAATCACTGCTCAATGTTCAAGATTTGACTTTGTAGTTTAGTTAATATTCATCTACCTGAACTCTCTTATCTGTCCCTATTGAGACAGGCGTCCCCTCTACGAGTCATAGCATACATTTTGGCAGCTGAATGTCATGACAATAAAGGTTGGAGGAATTTTGGTTCCCAGGGGAAATAGAAATGCTGACTGATGCTTATCAAATCATTATTTTGGGTTCCTCCGCTGTCCAATGTGCGCTGGGTGCTGTATTCATGTGGTGCATTCTTCGACAGGACTGAGTGAAAATGGCGGAGGGATCCAGAGACCAGGGAGGCGTGGGCACCACTGATCCAGAGGAGGACTCCCCCAATATGATCGTCTACAGAAAGGCAAGTCTGACTCTATGTGTGTGCTACAGTATCTGGCCTACAGTATATCATGGGAGAAACATTCACTGAGAGGCAATGACCCGTAGACAGGCTCATGACAGCCCACTGGTCCGTATCAGTGTGTATCTACCTCACACTGGTTTCACTGTCAAACTCAGATGTCAGGAAGCTTCTCTTTGAACCGTCTTGAAATGAGCTCAACTTAATCGCTCTCTCAGGTTCCTCTACCTATCAATGTATCCGACAGGCAAACGTCAGCCCTGCAATGTTTAAATAAGCTCTCGATCTCATCAGTGAGGGTTTGGCCAGTGAGAGGTCCTTACAGTGTCAAGGGTAATTACTTCGTCCTCATGGCGCCTCACTTTCAATAGCTGTTGTTTGATTAGAGAGGGTGAGCAGTATTGGTGGCTAATTACGTGGATGGGGTGTTCGGTTGGGAGGAAGTGGTGTGATTCTCCAGGGCCGGGATTGGGAACGGTCAAAGAGGGGGTGGTTATTACTCCTCAACTGAAGAATAGCTTGTTATTTCTCTGTCAGCACTGTGACAGCCTACTCAAAAAAGAAATCTTTTGATCATACTTAAACCATGGGATCCACTGCTATCACTGAGTCAGCTGTCTGATTACGGTAAAAGTGAGCTATAAGTAGGCCGTAGTTGACGGATCCTGTCCAAAATCTGTTGTTTCTATCTAGTCCTAATGATCATCTGTTAATGTAAACAGATGTATGGAGATATTAACAGATTAGTGGAAGGATGGGCAAGACAGGATGGGAATTGTTAGCAGAAGCTGCGTCAGTGGTAAAATTTTTAGGTGTTGTTCTCACTTTTGTTGTTAACTACTTGTCACTGAGGAGTCTGGGACTCGGTGACAGCTTCAAGAATTTCCTGTGAACTTCCATCTTTGTAATAAACACCTTCAGTCTCCAGCTGACCTGGAAAGACTGCCAGGACCTCCTTTGTACTCAGAAACTTGCTACATCTGATAATGATGCTACTGGGATTGTATGCCATGAACAGAATGTCGCACATCAGCAGTTGGCAGCACAAGGGGAAGTGGAAGTGCATTGGCAGCAACAATTCACTTGTCAACAGTAAATGCTCAACCTGTTAAGGGTAGCAGTGGATATTTCCAATCTCTTAAAGTTCCTGCCAGATAGCCAGGAATCTTCCAAATGATAATCAAATCATTGTGTGATTTGATTGTGACAGTTTTGAGACAAATGGCTTCTCTGCCCAAAGCCTGGAATTCAAAGATATTTGTGCGCTATATGCAGGTCAGATTTGTGTGCCTATTCTACACAAAAATGCATTCATTGTTTATTCAGTATTGTCATCATCCTACATGCATTTCTTAGAAGCTATCATGCTGCAGCAAGAACACACTGTAGTTGCATGTAACACTGGGTATCTTCATGGATTACACAGTGAGGATTCATTACGTAACGCTACACACGCCTGGAGGCAACGCATTTAAGAGGCTAGTTTTTGCTTGTCAGGATGCTGCCTTAAGGAATATTCATCATTTCATGTTTTAGTCATACGCAGTGACAACAGCCAGATGATTCTGAGAGTGACAGGATTTTTCCGCCCTTTCTGCTTTGAAAATGTGACTTTTGATACGCAGCTTTTGAGGAAGAAAGCTGAGGATGCAATGTAGCTTGATAAGCAAAAGAAATCATTCGAGACCAATTATTTGTCTTTGTACAATATTTGGCAGACTCACTGTAGTCCTAGATCTGTACCTGTCCTTTAATTTAATTGATGGAGTTTCTTGTATTTCACCTTGGTGGCAGTCAGTGGCTTAAGATGTCAAAGAGGCCAAACGATAGAGAGGCACTGGGTCTTTGAGGGCAGAGCGCTCATGGCCTCTGGACTCTGTATGTGGGCAGCCTAGCACAGTGTGAGGGCGCTGCTTGCGGAGAGGCAGATGGCCACCAATATGCTCTGCCGCCTGGGAAAACTCTGGCAGCTTCCTCCCCAAGGCCTGAGCCCCTGTCAGCTGGAAGACATCAACATCTTACAGCAGAGAGCAAAGGCTAGTGCAGGCATTGTCAAGAGATAAAAATATTTCAAAGTGTGGGCAGCACATTTGTGAAGTGTATAGATGCTAAGGGTTAAAATGCCTTTACTTATATTGTCATATCTGTTGCAAAAGTGTGAAGGTAACTGTGTAGGCAGTTAGACAAAGGTGAGTGTGATGTATTTAGCCATTAGAGAGGCTGAGTGCTCAGGATGGGAGGAGGGTTGTCTCTGTCCATGCAGTGTAGGTGCTGCAGTACTGTCTTGCTCTGTCTCTCTCCTCCCACGAAAAGAGGAAGTGAAGCAAAACAATCCAATAACTGCAGGACGACTTATTGCCTCAAGAACTTGTGGAGGAAATTTGGTCAAACAGAAGTGGGTTGCATGTGTACTGTAAATGCACACACACAGGGGAACTCACACACACTCACTTTATGCTGGCTTAATACACCCTCCCCCGTTGATGCGTTTTTCTTTGCTCTGTTTGGCATGCTTCACAGACAGAGTATGGCAGGTAGATGAATAGGACAGGCACCAAGAGACACACAAAAAAGAAGCATGATGAGAAGCACTACCGTGCTGGGAAATGCAATTAAGATGAGAAGAAAGGCCACTTTACTGCTCTGATGGGGTAAAGCTCACAAACTATTAATAGCGAACATCTCTTGTCCCCACAGTAAGTACATGTATGTGTGTCTTACCCCTTTTCCCTTCTGTGACTCGAGGGCCAAGACTCTGCTTGTTCCGAGCTGTGACGGCTGCCTGGCTTTTGACACACGGCTAATTGTTGCCGAAGGACTCAAAGCGCTCCTGTCTGACACAGGGAGAGTTAAGGATTTGTGCTGCATCCAGCTCTTCTTTTTATTTAGGTCATTAAGTGTTTGATTGGATAATACATGGCAGTCAACTCATACCTGAAGGCGAGTATTGTAGCTATAATATGTGTGGTACAGTCACACAAGACTTAAATCCAGATGGGGGTTTTTTTCCGATGATCCATTAGTGGGTAAATATTAGTAATGAACCATGCCAGGAAGTTCAAAGGCGCTACTTGGTGCCAGTGTGGCCTTTGGGTGCGTGTGTGCAACACTCTATTAGCAGAGAGCAGAGTTTGGTTGACAATTGCAACTGTGTTATTTTCTAGCTCAATACACCCTAAGATCTTCTCTGCTTGTAAATGGAAGCAAACGTGTACTGCAAGATAAACAAGTACAGAAAATCCACTTTTTAGGATAGTGGTTCTAGGGATGGCATGGTCAGTCTGTTGGTTGGTCGGTCCACCACTTCCAGACTGAAATATCTCAACAACTATTAAATATATTTCAGTGAAATTTGGTACAGATATCCATAGTTCCCAGAGGATGAAGGCTACTGACTTTTCCTCTAGCGTCACCATGATGTTGACATTTTCATTTTTTGTGAAATGTCTATAACATCTCTAAAAAATAAAGAATACACAGTGGGGGTATTCCGGGATCTCAAGCATTTGATACTATTGACCATGACTTATTATTGAAGAAATTACAAAGATATGGAATTAGAGGAGTAGCACACTCTTAGTTAAGTAGTTACCTAGAGAATAGGTATCAGTATGTCCAAATAAATAATTTTAATTCACAACTATTGAAGGTTACTCGTGAGGTTCCCCAGGGCTCAATGTTAGGCCCATTATTGTTTATTTTGTACATAAATGATATATGTGAGGTTTCCAAAATATTAAAAATTATATTATTTGCAGATGATACAAATTTATTTTGTTGTGGTAAGAATTTGAAACAGCTTTTGTATACAGTGGAAAAGGAGTTGAAAATGCTAAAGAGTTGGTTTGATTCTAATAAACTTTAAGTAAAACTAAATTTCTCTAATCTTTGGTAATCGTTATACTAATTCACATGATGTTGAAATTGAAAGAGTGTCCGAAATTACATTTCTTGGAGTGATATAGATAGTAAATATATAATAAATTATGCTGGAAGCAACACATACATTTTATCAAAGATAAAATGTCAAAGTCAATTGCAATACTGTATAAAGCTGAAAATCTTCTAAATCAAGCTTCATTATACACCTTATACCGTTCCCTTATAGTTCCATATATGACTTACTGTGTGGAAGTGTGGGAACATTCATATAAAAGAAATACTAATCCAATCTTCACACTTTTAAAGAGAGCCATAAGGATTGTAAACAAAACTACTTATAGAAAACAAACAAACTCACAGTTTATTGAATTAAAGGCTCTAAAGATGTGGTCAAATTTAAAACAGTTCAAATTATGTGTAGAGCAAAAAATCAATTATTACCCAAAAGTATCCAAAAGTTGTTTTATGTGAGAAAGTCAATATGACTTGAGAGGAATTTCATGATTAAAAAAAACAATTAATGGGGACTAATATAAGAAAACATTTTATCTCAGTCAAATGTGTAAATTTATGGAACAGCTGTGGAACTGAAAACATGTAGAACACTTAGTAAGTTTAAAAAAATATTTAAAAATAACTTACTGAACAAATATAAAAATGGATGATCAGAGGGAACATTGACATAGAAGGATAGGGTACAGGATATGTAAGTTGTTTTTGTTTTGTATTTTGTTGCAGGCTAATGTTTTAATTTGTCAAACTCCATGATTTCTTGCATTTTAATCAGAATAAAAGCATAATTTAAGCTAATAAAAAATCTGAAACCTTAAAAGATACTGTAAAATTAAAATTTTGGCAAGGAAACGTAGTACCAAGAAAGCAAGAGATCAGTGGGGTGGCAGCTCCCCATCAGCTCCATGTAGGCAGATCACTCGGTCTTTCTGATCAGGCAATTGATACATGAAGATTTAATGGAGATATATGAAGTAAAATTTGATTTCATGGAGCAGAGGCTTGTGACTTATACTTCCCGTTTTTCCAAAGTGTCAAAGCCAACTGTAAAAACTGAATTGTAATGGTTACATTTCGCTGAAAAATTAAGTTTAGTAGATTATAACCTGTATTTTAATGACATATGATGATTATATTTTCAACATATAACTGCTTTTACTGGATCTTCTGCTTCTTGTTAATTAATAATTGAAGCTCATTCCAAGCATTCCATCTTGGGTTTTAATGTCTTAACTAAACACATTGTTTCTAAGTCAGTTGGACAGATGTTTGAATTTGCATAAAATTACAGGGTTGTGAAACATAATAGTAGAAATTTGCTCGTGTAGCAGGAGCTATGGATGACTAACACTATCATGTCACTCCTTCAGACTGGATGTCTAACATAACCTGAATGACAGGAGAGAAAGAAATTGCTGTCAGTTCCAGCCCCAACCTCCCACACCATCCACTCAGTTACCACAGTATCAGTCACTGTCAGCTGGTTGGGTTTAGGATGATATAGAGGCAGGACACATAGGGAGTTCACTCCACTCCTGCAGGGTGGATGATATGGAAATACTGGAAATATGTATAAAATTACAGAAATCACACAACTGGATAGACATTGAATCTCCCTCAAGTGGCAGGAGGAGATGAAATTACTGTAAATGGCAACTTCCCACATCGTCCATTTGCAGACCACAGCAGGGACCGACAGCTGGTTGGGTTTGAAAGGCCAAGAGGATTGAGATGCTCTAGTTTCGCTGGACAGGAGGAAGCCTGCCTGTCTGTCTTCCTATTGCAGTCCATGAGTCACACTCTTCTCTTTCTGAAGTGCCCGTGGGGCCCATGGAGGGTATATCTCTCCTCTTTTAAGACTAACCTCCATCCGAGGTGTCTATGGGGCACTATTCGCTGTTCCAGTGTGCACTTAAGATAGCACAGCTCAGCCGAACGCTCTGGATATCACCTCTGCAGCTGTAGGGATGAGTACTCCCAGCGCTTTATCATGTATGACTGTTTTAACACCGTCTCTGCTTGCACCATGGGAGCCTTTATCTGAGGCGCTGGTATGGGCTGAACTATCAGGGTCACGCTGAAGCATGTGTGCCTCTATGCTAAGTGCCAGTGTGGGTTGCTTTCCAAGTTGGGTCAATAAGATAAAACAACAGTAACAGTGCAAAGCTCTATTATATAACCAAGCCCTTTAATGTGTTGAACTGTCTCTTCTCTCCAGTAAAGCAGAAGGACCAACACATGAAAATCCTGGAAGTCCACTGGAAAACAAATCATAATTGGATAATAATTCACAGTGTTTTGGCAGCCTGCGCACTGTGTTGACAGGATTATTCACCTCATCTATAGAGAGCTGCTGTGACTGAAATAAAAGGCTTTTCTCCAGTGAGGAAAGTCCTTCCTGTGCCAATGCCTCTTGTGGTTTCCCTCCCTTTTTGCACATTGCTGACAATGTGCTCTTAAAGGAGCACATTTAATAATGCAGCCAGTGTTTCTGTGCTCTTTACTGGGACTGAAGTGTAAAGCTCCATATGCATGCATAGGGTGGTGTTAATAAGGAGCTTGGTAGGGAGGGGAGAGTCGGCTGGCACCACTGTGTCCCTCTTCTAAATGCCGTCCAAACCCCTATGAGCCTCCCACTTATCGCTGGCTGAAAAGGCTGCTTGGAATCACACTGGAGATGGAGCAGTCCTTAAAAACCTCTTACTGTACTCTGAATAACCTCAGCATCTCTGCAGGAAAATGACAGAGCTAACTGCACTCTTACAGAGCACATAATATGAAAATATTGGAAATATGTATAAAATTACAGAAAACGACTTAGAGAGGATTTCCACATCAGATCCAATATCCATTTACTGTTTGATGTGTAATAGCATCAGTGAGGAAACTGTTGCCCAGTTAAACTGTTCTTAATGATGCTGATAGAAATAAAAACTCATGTATCATCATATACAGTAAATACTAATGGATTATTGGAACTGGCTGTAATATTGGTATGTTAAAAGCTGCTGGTTCTCTGTGCCTTGGGGTGAAACTCTGACATGTTTGACAGCAGTGACTCGCTGTGCAAACTGTAGCCCCACGGTAGTGCTGACACACTGAATTAGTAACAAAATGGGATGCAAAAAGAGAACAAGATATTACAGCCCCACATGGTTTTGTCATGTTTTTTTCATAAATGAATTCAAAATAACACTGATAATAATTGCACTCATGTTGCTCTTATCATGGGTGTACAAAGTGCCTGCCAGGAGCAAATTAACAGAAGAAGAGTAAAGTGATTAAGAGAGAATAAAGCAAAGATAACACTAGAGGACACTGAACAAAAATACAAAGAAGATGATTTTAAAGTAGTAAATTACAAGCCATCTTAATTCTGACAGTTGAGAACATTGTTGAGAAAAACTACAAACATCCTTATGAGTCTAGCCTGAGAAACAGCCAGAGGGTCTCAGGCTGGATTCTGCTTCATATAAAACTAAAAAGTCAGCATTGTAACTGAGCACTGAGCCATGCTTGCTAAGTGGGAGCATGAACGTAGAGAGAATGAAACCTTTAACTGAGCCGTGAAAGGCCCCCATAGGTGACATCTGCTGAGTAGCTTCTATTTAAATAGTAGGATTAAGCCCAAGAGTCCATAAATCAGCCTATTAAAACTTGCTGAATGCTGCTGTAACTGAGAAAGCTCCTGCTAAAAGCAGGCAATTCATATCGTATAACCTGCAATAACACTGTCATATTATCACCTTACTTAATTCACATGGTGAGCTTGATACTGTAGCAAACAGTTGCTTAATAATATTAGCATTCATTTGGGGTGTTGTTTCTGGTCACTGGACACAATCTAAGTCCAATATTTACTCTCCTTTTAGCTTTGTCCACTCCTGAGGGAAATAGAATATTTAGTATTCATATGTAGTTATGTGATCCATAGAAAGTATTGATCATAGCCGTTTTAAGAACTGTTTTGGTACAAAGCTGTTCAACAAGATTTAATGTTAATAACTTTGCTGTTTTTTCTAAATTCTCAAAATTAGAGGGTAATACAGTAAATAGCTAGAAAGCAATTAACAAATAATAAACTGTGAGGTGAAGTGAGTCAGAAACCGCTTGAATGGATTTTAAACCCATTGATCAAACACTGACCAGGAGAGTTCTTAGATTTTTTTAGAGAGTATCAACATGACCAGCACCTTGGAGTTATGATTTTAGGTTAAAGATATATCTCATGAGCGCATAGTCAACATCTTTCTGCTACCTGTCTTTCATAATATCAAAAAAAATATCAACAGGAGGTTGAATTTCTAATTCTATTAGGCTTTTTTGTGTTCTCCTTGTATGGGCCAGTGTTGAACCATTTAGCCATGGGGATAGATCGACTTCATGAAATGATCTAGTTTTCCAGGGTGCAGTAGCATCTAAGGCTGGTCATTATAGTGGCTAACCAAATCATTTGTGCATGAAGTATGTGCACAATTAGCTGTAAGTCTGTTTTTACTCAGTTCGGCTGATGGAAATTTAATACATGATTGAGCAATAAGGATGCAAGAGCAGATGTTTCATTTATCCTGCAAAATAACAACTTTAAAGGAACATTAAAAAGCAATACTCCTACAATCAGAGCCGATGATCCAAAGTGTGCTGAGTTTCCACATTTACATGAAGAGTGAAAACTAAGTTCTGAACATGGTGAATGGACTTGACACATAATGAATAAATTAAATAGAGTCAGTAATCTCAGCTGGGAGGTGCAGTGCCATATTATTTTCCATATCTGACCCTGCCAGGGATATCTCACTGCTCACTGCTCACTCTTCCCCTTTTACAACTTCATGTTCTTCACACTTCAATTTCAACTTGTTAAAACCTCTGGGGATCTCGTCTAGAAATGCTTCTCGTCTCCCTTTGTCCCATTTTTGCTCTCACTACACTGCTAATCAAGAAAAGGAGCACATTGTCATTGTCTTGTTGGTGGCACATTTTATCTGCATTGCTAGTGATGATAATGTCCTCAATATGCTCAATAAAACTGATGGATGAAAAAAAAAGCTGCCCATTACTTGCCTGATTACAAGATATTTCATATTTAAATCTTTGAATGCTTCATTAGATGGCTCTTTCTATGCTCAGACACCAGAAAAAAGTTCTCAGAGAATGAAAAATAACAGAAGAATCTAGTCACACACATGGCCTCGGTGACAAACATGGCACGCAAATGGCTGCTAATTACCTCTGACAAAGACAAAGAGCATAATACAGTAGAATACAGCTTGTCACATGCTGAAGAATGTAAATGAAATATGCTGATCAACAACCTTATAAATGTACTGTAATTGCTGCACCATCTGCCAACGCTGCGTCTTGTGTTGTTTACAGACAAGTTGATAGATAGAAATGAGTTTTCCTTGAAATAGAAGGTCTGACTCAGATGAGCGGGAGACAGACAGTGAGGGACAGAGTGTCATCTGTGCAGCATTCAAACTCAGGTAATGATGGAGCGGCTGCTGCTGGAGTGGTGTGACTCTGTAATTCTCTCTGGGTTGAGGCTGAAGCAGGGATGAGTCACCCAGTCGCCGAATGTTAATCACTATGGCCTGCAAGTCTGACTAAACAGCCCTCAGAGGAGACACCAGACCATTTGGCCCTCCTCCAGAACATGGACCTGCACCCTAAACCACATTCCCAGCGTTGACCACCCTGACTCTTTAACTTTGCCTCTTGGGATTCCTCAGTTAAGCTGCACGCTGTCACTTCAAGTCCTAACACTGCAAAATTAATCGGACAAATGACTGAAATGTCCTTGCGAGTCTGCCTGGTTTAGTCACAGCTGGAGTCATGTTGTGGTCCAAACAACCCATTTGTCAAAAATGACTGTGATCTTCTGATGCTCAGGGAAATTTCAAACTGAATTTGTGAAGTTGGGGAGGCTGCACTTTTTGACATTATGTGAGTGAGTTAGATAATCAATGGCAGATTTTCTTCTTTCTTCCTCTTCAGCTTGAAAATAATAGAAATGTCCTTGTGGGAGACCTTGCTGTGGGCCGACTCCCGTTTCCACTCCAATTGTTCTGTCAATAACTCATATAGCAGAGGCCAAATCCATAACAAAGCCGTGGCTACTTTCATCAAACTGAGTGAGAAAAAAAAAACCTTAGAGAGCGAAAATGCAGAACCTGGACCCCGGTCTTTTTATGCTTGCCTCAATGAAGATTGAACCTGCTCTCAGAGCGTTAATGCAGTGTGTGCATATGAGAAACCTCTAAAGCAACATATTGTACTAGAGCAAGAAACCTTCATTAATTCCCTTCTTCCTTCTCAACTACTTATGTGTCAGGCAACATGAGCCTAATTTATTTAGACACTCCAATACATCTAGGGTTGAATTTGACATCAGTGCATTTGCTTTAATGTAAATGGAAATTGGTCTTCATTAACGGAAAAAAGTAGGAAGGGAGTGCCGAAGCTTTTAAGCTCATAATAATAATCAGGATTGATTGGGCTCAGGGCATTGAGAGAAAGAGAGAGATGGTGACAGGGGTGGTAACACGAGAAGAAGCTAACATGGTTATTCCCACGCTTGGAGACACAGCTGGCAGCATGAGGCGAATGCACATTCATAAATGTGTGATTTTTTTTCCACAGCAAGGACTGTGGATTTAAAAATTGCAAGGAGAAGTTGATGAATGAAGGGATGGTCATTTGCTGTTGGTTTGGGTGCGACATTCATGTTCTCCTGTGACCTCACCTCCTGATTGCCAGCCTCAATCCAACTTGACAACGCCACATAGCTGATACATTATCAATTTCCAATGGGACAATGCTGTAAGAATGTCTCTCACAGAAGCCAAAAGGTTTGAGTTATTACTCATTGAAAATTAATTCTCAATATCAAAAGTAAGAGAGATATATTACTTGTTACATCACTTTCTGGGATGTGGCCAAAGGATCCTATGATGTCAGGCTTTTCGCCCCACCTTCGATTGTGCCCTTTCAGAAGAGGTTTCACTAGCAAGAACCACACCACACCAAGATGTCGTTTAAAGGTTTAATGGAATTCAGGAGGTATTGAATGTTGAGAATAGATGAATGGATGTGGGTGAGGGAGAAGGAAGATGTCATCTGTTAGGCTGGTCTGGGAGGATGTACTGAAGACTGGGCGGAGGGAGACTCAGTGTGGAGGTTCCATCTCAGGCATATATCCGCCCAAGCTGATCACTGGCCCCAAGATGGTGACTAGAATGAGACATGGTAGAGGTATGCACCGGATTGAATAGGAAGGGATGGGAGAAGAAGGAGGAGAGGATAAAGAGATGAGGGGATGAGGGGATGAAGGGATGAGGGTAGGGATGTGATAGGAAGATGAAAGAATGAAAGGAAGGGAAAGGGAGGGTGGGTCTAGAAATCTGAGACAAACGAGGTAGGATGGGTTGACTGGGTTTAAGTAGGCATGGCAGGTGATTAGAGGTGTGGTTGAGGTGTGGTTCTGCTCCTGAACCTAAGTTAACAAGTTAACTACATTTAAACATATTTGCCTTTAGATGTAATCAGACACCCACAGTGTGATCTAGTTCATTTGAAACATACTGAGGCCTTCACAAGTGGCTACCTAGCCAGCTAAAATGATACAACATTTAAATATGACAACTTTGTAGTTACCTGAACATGCATTCTCCTCTTTTGGTGGAGGATAGCCAAAAGGTAAGGACTTTTAGTCCTTGTGCTAAGCTAACGCTTCCCGAATCAGTCTGTCTACTTTGCTCACTGAGAAGAATTTATGTATTAAACATCCCATTCAACTTCCAGCAACTAGCAAGGCAGCAAATAAGTCGACCCCACAAATGCTGAAGTTGAGCATTGCTGAGTTTATCTGTAATGTAACTGCTGAATCTCAAATTGTAATCACATTACTGAACCACATTACTCCGTCATGCATTACTGCACAACACTGGTTGTGACTTGCAGTGTTTGAACAGTATGTGAATACAGTGACACAGAGGGCCATGGGATCCTTTAAAGCCTGTGTCATGTCTCATTGACATTCACATGTGATTGCTTCCATCTCATAGAAAAGCACCAGATCACTTTTAGTGTCACACTGTAATGCACTTAACTCTCTCTACTTGTCAAATAATGCTGGTAGTTAAACCATGATCTTCCTGAGCTCAGCCTCACTGAAAAAAGTCATATTGTTGCATGCCACATGGAAGCCACCCTGTTAACAAAGCTAAGTGACATACTTAAAGAGTTTTAAATTCCTATCATGAACTATTAGCACATCTAGATCCATTAAATATGAATGCACTCGCATTACGAGGAAGAAGGAGCATTAGCAGATGTTAAATCTTTGTATAAAACAGGCCATGGCCTTTTTGCAATCGCTGTCAAAGCCTTTGCAGAATTTTTCACACAATAAGACAAGGTCATCAGTGCCCTGCCTTCCAAACACAGACATCATTTTGTAGATTTTAGAGGATAATCTACAAACTTTTCATGGCTGTGGTGAGATAGTGATATTTTTCAGAATCCAGTGCTTCTCTGTTCTCTCTCTTTTTTCAAGATTTTTTTTAGATGTGCTAATCCCTGGTCAGAAAAGTGTTGCTGTTGTGCAGGTGTGGCTGAGCAAATCGCCTTCACAAACCCTTGCTAAATTATAGCTGGCTGTCATGTGCAGATAGCGCACAGCTGGGGAGAAACATAGAAGAGGACACTTCACTTCATTTTGAAATATGTTGAAAGGATATTAGATCACAAAGCATGGCTAGTTCCTTTTTCTAGGAAGCATATTCAATAATTCAAGGGGGTGTGATGGTTAGGTTGCAAATTCTAGTTTTGCAGACATAATAGATGGTTCATTTTTGGCTCCCCTGAGGTGAAAGAATAAAAGATTTATGTTCAAATTTTTGTCACTGCCTAGCAATGCATTAGCTTGCACTGAAGGTGGTCTGTTGACATTATAGATAATCAATCAGCAGTAAGTACGGATTTGATGCCGTAAAACACACCTACTATAGCACTCACGCTTTGCCGTCTATTGATTCCATCATTCAGTCAATCAGCCTCACACACCTTTGTAACATATCCTGTTATTACGTTAAACACATTTTTTTTGCCCGTGATGCAACTGTAGGAGCTTCCCCAGGTCATCTCAGGCCTCATTCAGTTTCATTAAAAGACGATTAGAGGATGGTAAGTGGACGAGTGGCTTGTAAGGGAAAGGATGACAGTGTGACAGAGACCAGTGCTGCTAACGTCTTCTCTGTAGGTCCCTATCAGGAAGAGGAGTCATCCCCCCAGGGACTGAGGGCAGCGGAGCACATTACAGGTGTGTGACTCTGCCTTCTGCCCTGTGGCACTGCAAGATGAGATTTTCTCTCCACATGTCAGCCCAGCCTCCTGAATTTCATTACTTGTACCTGCAAGTTGGAAGTAACAAGGCTTTATTGCCAGCATTGGAAATCTGTCAGCCAGCGAGAAAAGAGTTGTTTACGTAGGACCTCGCTATACTGGCGTCTAGCATCATTTCTATCCTGATGCTGCTCCGTATTAACACACAGTGCGGCCAGTGAATGTGCTGCTCACTGTCTGACAGAAGACTTGTGTGAAATTCTAAGGATCTGTGCACTGTGAGGGTCCAGAGGCACATTTTCCTCCTGTGCTCCTCTATGCCTCCTCTCTCTTTCATAACAGGCCTTTTCACTTAGTCCCTCTGTTGTCACAGTAACACTCCTTGCCCCTAAAAGCCTGTCAGCATTCTCACACTCATGGGGTGAACCAACACAGGTAATAGGGATGTCAGGTCTACAGCAACAGCGGTGTGTGGGTGACAGTCGTACCAAGGTAGAAAGGGGGGGAAGGGATGGGGCTTAATGAGACACGGTGGAGCTATAAAAATCCTCTCTTATACCAGTAGCCATGACAGGAAATCCATGCATCTTGAAAGGTCAAGGGCCTCTCTTAGTCACTGATTGCATGTGAGCATAGGAGCACACAGGGAACAGAGCTGGGAAACAGTATAATTTTGAGCTGAGGTATAAAAAGTGCAGAGGATTGAAACATACTGTCTCCTGAGAAAGAAGATCAGGAGCAGATGGCGTTCTAGAATGATGACATGAAAAGAGAAACAAAGGGAAACATTCCTTCAGATCAAAACTTTGCTAAGCCGATTAAGATATGATGTATCATTTGGCTGTAAAGTGCCTCTACACAATTCACACACGCACACATACACACACTATCCATTCAACAGTTTACTAATGACAGGCTCAAGAACCATCTGTGTGTGTTATAATGGATGGAGCTGAGCGCAGATGGGAGAGGCTGGACCTGCCTACCACACGCATTTTACTGTTACTAGAGAAAACATCTTGTCATCTCAAATAACTGCCTAAGACGTTGGGTCCATATCTTTTGTGGTTACATCAGGCCTATCAAGTATTGTGCATCAACGCTTCAAAAGAGGGACATGCTGATTAGGAGAAATGACTAGTTTTGACTCTAGCCAGCTATCACAGTTGAAATAGAATGGGGTGTAAATATTGAAAGGAAAAGTGAGTTATGTTGTCGGCTTTTGAAGCCCAAATCCTTCATCAAGACAGCCATAGTCTCCTCTCCTCTCCTCTGCTTTCCTCTCCTCTCCTCTCCTCTCCTCTCCTCTCCTCTCCTCTCCTCTCCTCAGACATGAATAAACTCTGCAATAAGAGAGTTCGTCTCCTGTGTCTTAGACATCAAGAACAGGCTTGTGGGCCCAGTGAGGGTGAGGCAAACCTGGGCTTGATGACGCCTCCTCTCTCTCTCTCTTCTCTTTCTCTCTAACCCAATTACCACCAGGCCTCAAGGAATGGGACCGGCAGGAGTGGCGTGTCAGGGGACGATACCAACATCAAAGATAGACAGATGGTCCTGAAGTTTTACCACCTCAATCCAATCTCCTGCAGATATTATTAAATGATTAGCTGGTACAGTGCCCAAGATACGAAGCCAAAATGAAGAAATATTGACCAAGAAAGTGGAAAAGATTCAAAATGAACTTCTATTCAGTAACCTCACTCCCACACAGACAGCAGCGGTGACCAAGCAACAAGTCCTCATATTGAATCGACAGAACAGGTCAATTTCCAATGATTCCTGAAACGACATATAAGAGTATTTTCAGCACCCTAGCCATCTCCCCAACCCGCCTCCCCCTAATAAGAAAGTCACCTTATATTGATGTCATCTAAGCTGCATCACTTTCCCGCGTCATAATTACTACAGACCATGGATGGCGTAAATGTAACTATAGGTGTATAGATCTATACTGTCGTTTTTCTTGTGGGGACGGGCTGCAAGTAAGAGTAGCTTCAAAGAGAATTGTGCCTCTGAGGCCCCCATATGGGCTCTAAACGATCAGCATCCTCACCAGCATCCTCAAAATAGCATGGCGTTATCCACTACCTCTCACCCCACATTGTCACACTTTTGTTGATTTCCACTTTGCCGCTTTCACATTTTAGCAGCTTACCTTGGTGTTGTATAACAGTGAACAGGCTGTGACTTAGAGGCGAGACTTAGATTTATCCCGTGACTGAGACTAGAAGACAGAGTTGACTGGTTGAAGAAACAAAAAGCTGATAAATGATAGAAAACCCTCTCTGGAAAGAGCTCTGAAAGTGACAATCAGGCAGATGCTTTCTGCCTGGTGCAGTGTGTTAGCTCTCTTTGTTGTTTTTTTCCATTATTCCACATGCAAACACCCTTCCTTTGCTTTTCTTCCCTAATTACAGAATAGTGGCTGTAAGGATACTGAACCTTATCAGAATCCAAACCTTCACAGAATCCCACAGGTACTCAGCATGCAGGTGGCGTGAGAGGTGTTTGCAGTGAAAGTAGCCTCGCTGCATGCAAATTGCTCTTGCATCGCACCTTTTAGTAAATGATCTCCATGGTAAATCTTGCAGCGGAGTGAACTGCAGGTAATGTGATTCTCTCCCTCTGGAGCAAATGACCTTTTGTAGCTCGTTGTAGCTGTGGTTCATTTTTGACATGTAATAAAACTGGCACTTTTTTATGGACTCATACACTAGAATATAAGAGCTGCCAGTTGAATGTGAGGTTGTCGATGCCCTTCATTTCAGACAGCGTCTCTTTTTAAAAGTAGCCCCTGTATCTGCACAGGGCACTTTGCTTTAGAGTGGACTGTCTATTCACAGGAGCAGACTTCTGTTTTGCCTGCACTCAAGCCCTTAGCAACCTGTAGAGTATCTAACAACAGACATTTACAAGAGGGGAGATGATCTTTTTCTGTCCTCCTTGAGTCTCATCAACAGAAAGGTGACCTGATGAGTCACTGTGGTTTGTGGGTAGGTTTATACTCTCATCTTGTCTCAGCCTAACAGTGTTTCCATCTGTATTTCGCTCTCAAGAATTTTGCACGTCACTTCCGACCCCAAAACGTTTGATTTTTAGAACATAAAAGGATCTTGTTCATTTCTTAATTTTTTCATATTTAGCAATCACTGACAACAAGATTATCCCTTCCGTCCAATGAGCCCAATCTGTAATTGTAATTTAGTCAAGCTGGCTTGCTGCCCATGCTGGAGCAGAACATGACAAACTTTTAATTGCTTAGCTCCTCTTGCCACTGTGTTGCCGTGGAGATGGAGGATCTAAGTAGACACACGCACACACATTGACCCATCCCGTCGCCGAAAACTCCTCATCGCACCCACGTCACTTACCATAAGGGATTCTCAACTGGCCCAAACAAGTGACAAGCATCCTCATCAACACTCTCGGCCCCAACATTCAGGTCTGATTGGTTCAAAGTGAAGCGCAGTTGGACACTTCTGAATCTCAGCATGTTTCCCCTGAGGAGCGTCCAGCTGGGTGGGCAAACAAGCAGCGGCTAATTGGACTCTTCATGTAGTCCTGTAGCTCTGGGCCTCTTTGTCAGGTCAGGGTGTCTATTGTGTTGTGGCCACTTAAGCTAAGGGGACTGCTGATGCCTGGTATGTGATTAAATTACACCTGAATCATCCACAGGGCAACACCTGACCATAGGAATGAATGTCACTGTACATTCTGAGTTAATTGCAGGAGCTGGATTGTACGAGTAGATGACAACCAATAACTACAACGGATTGTTTACATGTTTGCTGAGAGACTGCTTCCTAATGCTCTAATGTGTTACTTCATCCTTAAGAAAACCTGTAGGAGCCATTCAGGAGAGCAACACAAGAATGTGCTCGAACATATGTTTAACCTTCATCAGGCTTTTCTCACAATGATGTAACACAGATTTGAGTCAATAGGATTTCTTTCCTCCACGTTCAAACAATTAACTTTAGTGCGTTTACAATCCATCGCCACTAATGATCACAGGGATTACATATGAAGGGTTTTAGGGAACATGGCTTCAATGGAGTGTAAAAGGCATTTTTCAGCTGCAGGAGCTGATGGGAATGTTTATTGCAGAAAGGAAAAGGCTTTGCCTGCAGGGTATTCCTGTGGAGATGGCAATTTGGAGAAGAGATGGATCATTGAATGTGTCTCTTTCAGCCGTTAGGACATAGTTGATGTGTCACTGAAATGAAATATTAGACATAGCAGGTACTTTGGCTTTGGTAATGACGAGAATCACCGAGAGCTTTGTAGAACTCTTTATGTCTTTGTGCATGTGTACAAATGCACATGCTGTCATCATGACTGTGCATGGGTATTTGTCAGTGTGTGACTGAGCATGTGCAAATTTGATTCATTCGCACATCTCAAAAGCAGTCTAAGTTTCCAAACATCACCCTTTGGTTTGGCAGGGCTTTTCCAGTCTGCTGTGCCGCTCCTTGCACGACTGTCAGCGTCGCTCCTTGCACGACTGTCAGTGTCGCTCCTCGGTGTGTCATATCCAGCAGAGAAGCTCTCGCAGCTCCCTCATCATGACTTGGCATGCTAAGAGAGTTGGATGGTGGCAGAGGGGAAGAGAGATGGGAAAAAGAGGGGGGGGTTCTTCTCTCTCCAGCAGGCTTTATTCTCACCTCATTCCCCAGAGTGCCACACACCAGCTGGAACTCACTTAATTATGCACCCAGTATGGCGCGTAGGTCAAAATGGCACTCAAAAAAGTATTGTTTGATGGGTTGTGTACTTTTTTGAAGTTACTTTACAATACATCATCCAACAAGTTTTGGGCCAGGACAGAATGTCATGCAATGAATATACTGTATATGTACAATTATTTTGTGTTTTGCTGTTATTGTTTATAGTGTGACCTTTATTATATACAGTGTGAAGTGGCTTGAATAGTTAGACCTAAACAAAATGCATAAAAACTATTATATTTTTATTATTGAGAAAATATAGCTTTTTGCAGATGGGGCTGAAAATGAATGAGGAGAACTTGTGGCTCAGAGAAATTTTGGTTAGGCCTCAATGCAGTGATGTTATATTGAAGGGAAATCATCAAGTTTTTTCTTGTAGTTTGAAGAGTGTTGCAAATGTTGCTCCCTTTTTGTGATTATTTGAAGGGAAGAATTCAAAAAATGAAATAGTAAAGTCTTCACCCTCTCTGTTCCTCTTTATGAGACTGTTTGAACATGATCTCTTTATGGTTACTGCACAACTTTTACAGCTTATGGCCAACAAAGAATAAGACTCATGATGGATGGAAATATCAATAAATTTAACTGTAGTATGTGCTGTATGAAAGACAAGAACACAGTGATATTCACACTAAATCTTCAGCCACAGAACAAGAGGGTTTCCACCAACACATGCAAAACCATCTTTTTTTTCACAAAGAAAACAGAAAGTTATTTTGAGTCACTTCTTTTTACAGAAATATGCTAGTATAGGAAAAACATTTTTTAATTTTGTGAAAATATCCTTATTCCAATTCATTTTTCTCTAAAAAAAAATCTGCAAAAACACGAATACATTGAAAATATCGGAAGTTTGAGTACCACTGGAACAAAAAGGAAGGCTACAAAGCAACTGCTCATGGGGATAACTATGCCACTGTTGTCCTACTAGCCTGCAAATGTCTGAAAACATGACCCCTGCAAAAGACAGTGTTAGACAGTGTTTATGACAACACACTGCACAGGGCTGATTGCAGCCGACACCGCTGTGAGGGAGAGCATTTTATGTTTAAGGCTGGATGGTGCTGCAACACCCTGCAGCGGTCAACAATACAACAAATATACACAAAGAGTTTACAATTTTCTTTGAGGCAAGGAATCAACTTAAAGTATATAAAGCAGTTCATACAGCTTGAGAAACAACAACAACCAACAATTCTGTTGTTTCTTCAAGCAAAAAACATATGAAACAAACGCATCGAGTCCAGGATTTGGAGTATATAGAGCAGAGTGCTGCATCCAGCCAAACTCACATCGGCTCAACACTTCAGATGAGCTGCAAGAGGAACTTCTGGAGATAGAGGTTTCTCCTCAGGTCTCTCTGGATGAGGAACAAGTTCTACATTTAATATACATTTATAGTTTTGTTTTCTTATTCGTCTAAATTCAGAGGACACATTCTTGGTCGGTGATGTAGTCATGACTTTGGGTGAAGAAGTAAAAGAGAAATGAGAAGTGAAGGACTGAATTCATGGTTAATGACTGCAATGCAATGACCTCCATAATCTCCGATGAGGGAACTAAAGCAAATCTAATGAGAAAACACAATATTGCTTTTTTTTGTCTCCTAGCGTTTTTCAAATGGAAGACCCTATGGGACAAACTTAGCTTTGTTAATGCTCCAAACCTGTCTGCAGTGAGAATGAATTGACTTAATTAAAGTAATTCAGCTATGAATATATACAGTATGTGCTAAGGTCATACAATGAATAATCATTTATTAAGCTTACCAAGTAAAGATGTATTCATATTTTTTTCACACTGTGGAGGTTTGCAATGCCGGAAATGTACAGTAGAGCATACCTGAGTTATTGAGTATTTGAATAACTGAAGGACATTTATATTTTATACCTGAGACTTACTTAAAACAACTTCTTTACACTCTGTAGTATTATTTTCTCTACAGATTAAAACAAACAGAGGGAGAAAAAGATGAAGAGAGGGCAGCTCTTCTTCAGTCAAATTAAATTCAGCCAGCTGCTGCTCTCTATTATAATAGCATTATGCACAATATAATACAATCCTGATAAATCCAAATGAATTTAAAATATTGCGTTGTCATACTTTTCTGTTCTTTTAAGGTGGACTGGAATTTTTACACAGAAATTAGTAGAAGAAAATGTAAATAAAGGTCTTTTGGTACAGTAGTAATCGGAGCATTCCCAGTATTTTGACTTAGAAAACTTGAAAACTTTTCAAAGCCTCATCACTATTTCATCTCTCGCCGACACATCATAATTATCTCCAGGCCAGAAATGTGTCTTTTTTGCCCGTCACCTGGACATCTGTCGTTTTCCTCGCAGACACGAACGTCTTTCAACAATGACAAGTGTGCCTGAGTCCACTGATGACTGCTGAATCATTAATGGCACTATTACTGCCTGATACATCTTTTAGCAGCACGATCTCATTTCTGAAGACTGGGCCAGTTTTTAATAGCTTCGTCTCTGGCCATTTTTGGAAAAAGGGTGCGGGGTTTCAATTAGTAGGAGAAGTGAATGTTTCCATTACAGCCTGCCTACTGGAGTTCAACATGTCACATTTACTTGATGGTTATTTATGTCCCTGATGCTCCCATTTAGATGGTTTTATTTCACTTCATTAAGTTCCCATTAAGAAACCATGTAACAGGAAGTACTGACATCTTGTTTTAGAAATTAGAGTACAATCTTGACATTAATGTAAAGTAAATGCTTTTTATACTAATGGCCTTACTTGTTGGTCTTGTACATACACTTCACCTCTAGCTGCTCCCTCACTTTCTCCCTGAACCTTTGCTCTTCTACATGTGCCGCACAGACTAGTAGTGCTGCCCTCAGAGCTATAAAAGATAAGATGGACAGATCTCAACACACACACCTACACAGCAACAAACACACACACACACACACGTGCGCTGCGAATGCAAACATATGGTGGCAAGATACACAAGTGTTCTCCTGATAATCATTTATAGAGCCTGGTGGCGAAGGGCAAAGTGCTGTTATCGCATGCTAGCAGCAATGTTCTGCTCTCAAAAACCCTCCACACCAAGCTGCAAACACCATTAGCTTGTACATCCAGGAGATACGATGTGCACTTTCTGTAGCTGTGCCAAGTACTTCTTGTCTGCTGTCATCCTATAGGGAGATAATGACTTCTTCTTTCTATGCTGCTACCCGGTCCAAGGTCCATTATTAAATGAGAACAAAAGGAGTTAATCCTTTCCATGTTGTTGTGTCTCAGGGGATTTGAGGTGTCCTTCAGAGTTGGAATCGAACAGAACTGCTTTCAAAGCTTTTTCCCTGTTGTTTTGCATGGAAGGTTTGTCTTCAAAGGAAAGACTGGAATGCTTCAGTAGTAATCTGTTGTGTCCGTGATTGTGCTCATGTAAAACTGTTTACGCTCGCATGTAGGCGACAGCAGGCCTAAAATACCAAGTCTGTGTTCACAGAGGGCAGATGCAGCTCTAGTTATCTCTGCTCTAAGAGATTTATCAACAGAGTTGAGGCAGTAATTCTCCATAGTGGATCTTCAATAATTCATGCCAAGACACTCTCTCAAGCTTATGGTGAGAGATTGGTAATTGTCTTCTCTCTCCCTCCTCTCTGCTCTGCATTATGTGTGTTATTAAATCCATATACATCTGGGTGTTTTGTTGTGGATTTATGGAGCGCATGTATGAATCATCCATTTAATGCTTTGCCAGGGAGGGTGATTACCTTTGATTGTAATGGTGGTTGAGTAAGTGTGCCGTAGCACGCTGCACTCTATACTTGTTGTTCTCTTTATCCTCCAGTCGCTTTAACCAAAAGATGCTATAGGTGGACAATCACAGCAGGATTTAAGAATATGAAGAATGGGCTGAAGAGAAATATTACATCTGTAAATGGAAACACACACACACAACACACACACAAGCCTGTTCAAATCTAGCGTACTCACTGCCTCATTACAACAAAGGAAATATACAATACAGAGGGTGTGAATGTAAATAGTTCAAGTGTAAGCTATTCTATATTTTTCTTAATTTTAACAACTCCCATGAAAATACTTAAACCAACAAAAAATTGATCGTACTAATAAATATTAGCCTGATACAGCTTATTCCTCTGCACTACGGACCTCCATTGTTGTCCAAAAACTACTGTAAACACATCAGTGAGCCACACTATCACACTGATTGACAGGTTCCTTCCTTACCATGAACATGGGCACTGTAGTTTATTTAGAGTCAGTCCCACATACACCATCCTGCTGCAGTAAATACTAAATGTGTATTAATCCGCTGCTGAAAATAGTCCCTGATAAATGCACCATTTAACTTTGTGTGAGTAACAATTTGCAAAAACTACAGTGCCCAGCTGTTTAAGGAAATTATGGTGACTTTTATGAAAATGAGACTATATATTTGTGAGGGCTATGTTGGGGCTTAAACTTAAATCACTAGCCCCTTAGTTAGCCACTCAGTAGAACATTTTAATATTCAGTAATACTTCTTCAATTACTTCACATATCCAATGAAGGGTGGAAATCCAATCTGGTTTTTGATGGTTTATTAACATCCATATCCATTCAGGTATTCCATTTCCATCCACACATTATATCCCACAGAGATTCTCTCAATAAGGGAACACTTGAAAATATGTATGTTGTCTTTGGCTGATGATGATGTGTTGTTAGAGTGTTATGACGTGGTCAAACCTTTTTTGTTCCACTCTTAAGTTTAGCTAACTACCTTCTAACGTTTTCATTCTGCTAGCAAAGTGTGTTATCTCACAAGTATCTGAATTAAGTCTTAATGCAATAACCCACCATCCACACATCAAATAAATTATTCCATTAAGAATAAACAGAAGTATCATAATAATACAATTCTCAGCTATATCTACTAATATGCACATAATAACAAACTTAATTCTAATATTTGAAGTCAAATTTAGCTCTTACAACCAACCCAAAGCTGAAAAGCACAAGCATAAACATAAACATCTACAATGTTATATGCTTCAAACAACTTTACTCAGCACTTCATAGCCTGTCTGCTTGCTATAGTGGACAGAGTTCACTCACAGATCTGCTGTGTTAAATGATAAATGAGCAGTGGAGGAAAGACCGAAAAAGGAAAGACGTTCCAGACGTATGCTGGGATGGCACGAACTAGATCACAGCAGGCTGCTGTGCTCCAGTGATCGTGACTTGAAGTCATCTGTAAATATGGTGGGATAAGCAGGGAACATGCTATAGCCTACTTTGGATGAAAGAAAACAGAAAAGGCTTCTTTAAATTCAGAGTGTGTCGAGCCCACAAGTTGGACCCTTGAAATTCACCTAATCAGCTTTGTCATACTGTAGCAGTGTGTGCTTGTGTGTGTGTGTGCATGTGAGTGTGTGTGTGCAAGCATCTGAGTATGCTTACTTACTAGACAGATGCTTAGGGAGCCATAAAGAATTTAATAGCCAGTGGAACGACCTTAGCAGCTACTGTACCGCATATGGTTGGCTGCTGATAATACAGCTTAGTGTGCAAAATCTGGATCTTTTTGATGTAGATTGATTTCTGGTGAGACTCCATCAGGCAACAGAGCACTGACTGCTCACATTAATACATGACCTGACCTGACTACTTATGCTCATAAACAACCCATTCAAGGACTTGACCCAAACACAGATATTTTTTTTTAAATCAGTATGTTTACAAGTCTGTTTATGGATTTCTGTGTGTTCATGCTTGTGTTTTCTGCATGTGTGTCCATGTCCTTGATGTTCGCTTGTTTACTGTATGTGTTCTCCCCTGTGTAGTGGCTGAGTGGCGAGCTGTGCCGGGCCTAATTTAGGTGGCTGATGTGTGATGTGTTTGGGGCTCTGGCTGCGTCGGAGGTGTTATGTTTATCTCTGCTTCTGGGGAGTAGCTGTGACAGACTTTCTCAATTGGTCAAACTGTCCTGACCCAAGCCCTTGTTACAGCTAAATAAATCACCCTAACGTGTGGCAATGACACACACAAATATGTACATGTGTTCCTTTTCAACTATACTATTCTATTTAACCTTTGACCAAAGCCCACTCCCATTCTTTCGATAAGGTCTGACCTCTATAAAGTGGAACATCCATATATTTTTAGATTGAACTGTTTGGTTTCAACCTTGATCTTAACATGGGTTTTGAGTCAGCTTGTCACCATTCTGGTGTCCACTGGGTATTGCATTCATTTCTAAACCCTTAAAGCCACTATATGTTGAAAATTGCTGATTTTGGTGCCCTCATATCAAAAAATACACTGTAGCACACAATACAGATGAGATCAGACAAAGTCAGTGACTAGCTGTTGAACATGGCGGGGCATTTAGCAGCCAGATATGTCCCTCAAGGAGTTGATGGAGAGCAAAACATTTGCCAGTGGACCAGAAACATGACTCCAATTAATGCTAATGTGCTCTTTGTCTGCTGGATGTGTAAATAGGCTATGGTTAGCTAATACATTTGCCATATCAACTTATAAAAAAGGTGGTGTTTACAGCTTGTTTCCACTGCTCCTAAGTGGCCAAAACATCCATCAATGCAGCTTTAACTCCATCCTGATTCTGAAATTTAAAATAGCTTCTGTAATAACTGAAAATTAGACAAAATGTGCATGCATGATCAGCACAGCTGTCTGTTATCACCTTTTTACTGTATGAGAATAAAACATGTGAACCTTAAACACAACCTCCCTCTGGTCTCCCCACAGATTGAAGACATTGTCACACGAATACAAGATGAGAAAGCAGGTGGTGTTACCATCCGGACTGTCAAAAGCTTCCTCTCCAAGATCCCAAGTGTGGTATCAGGTTAGTTTATGTGTGTGCATATCTGTGTCACCTTGTCTGCATGTACATTTAAATATGTTGCAGTTCCTGTTTTCTCCTGTTTCTCCTTTAAATGGGGGCTTGCCATACATGATGTGTGGATAATTGTGAGTGTGAATGTGTGGTTTGTTGTCTCACCCAGTTGAGCGAGCTTGGCAACAACACACGAGTCAGAAACAGTAAAGCAAATATGACCTTTTGGGCTCATTTAAATTGCTGCTACTGCAGTTTCAGGCAGATGATGTCTTTGCCGATAAGACCTCAGCCACTGAGGAAACTGCCCATGGTGTGACGCTGCCCTTGTCACACCGCAGAAAAGCTACTTTTCTCCTTCTCTTTTCCATCTGTGTTCCTGTGTGTGTTCCTATGTGTGTGCGCTGTATTCCTTCATGTGTTTGTGCACGTGTGCTTGTGTATGAAATGAATCACCAGTGTTGGATGGGGGTTGCTCCCTCTCTCCCAGCGGCTGTTTTCGAGTCACTCCTTCACTTGGCTCCCCTCGGCCCGACCATCTCTCTTAGCAGCCTCTGCCAAGTGCAAAGACTGGGCCAAATATTGTGCTGTCCAGGAGCAGGGAGAGAAAGGACTAAAAACCTGTTATGTTATATATAGACGCCTACTCAGCTTTGACAGCTTTGACCCACAGCTTTGAACAGAGACGAATAACAAAGACTCCTTCAAAGCTGATTTGTGTTTGTGGATTGCAGCTTTTGTCAAAACCATTGCAGATGTGGTACTGTGACGCCACTCCTAACCAATGTCCTTCTCTAAATACTAGGGGCGGACATTGTTCAGTGGCTGATGAAAAACCTCTCTATTGAGGATCCAGGTATGCCCGCTGAGAAATCTGTCAATACATGTAAGTACAATAGAGCTCAATTGAAGAGGAAGGCAATTTCAAATCCCCCCACCCTCCCTCCCCCTCTGTGTGCCTTCTCTCATGTCAACAGCTGAAGCCATCCACCTTGGAAGTCTGGTCGCTGCCCATGGCTACATCTTTCCCATCTCTGACCATGTCCTGACACTTAAAGATGATGGAACCCTTTATCGCTTTCAGGTACAAAAAGCCGTCATGGGGAGAGTCATTGATGTGTGTTAGGAGGCCTTTGAATAACTAATATAGAGTAATGAGATGATGGTAGTTTAACAGAGGGATATGTTTATTGCATGATGCTAATGAGAGCAATCCTTGCTAAGCCTATTACTCATCCCACCAAGGTCGACACTGTATATTCCTGCTGGGCGCTGCGTCGGAGCAGGAGGTGGGCTGCAAAAAAGGGCCTATGGGCCAGCCGTGCAGCTTGTCAGAGGGGTGTTTTTTTTCTTCGCTCCATCTGATCCAGCATGAACTTTGACAGGTCCCTCTGATGGCTGAAGGCTCCACGATGACTCATTACTGTGACTGGGCCATTAGCATCTTAATCCAGCCAGCCAGCTACAGTAGGCAGACTCCCCTATGGGAAGCACTGAGCTGGCTACACGCTGGCTCTGCACTTTTCACCGTCACCAGCCTCCCCGCTCCTCCCCCTCAATCTACCTCTGAATGCATTTGTCTTCACCTCTATTGCTCAAGATTAAAAGCCATTATTGTGCCTGCGCTGCGAGGGCAGCGTGTGTCACACTTGCTCATTCAACGGGGGCTAAAAATATTCTCTCTCTGATGTTGTCGTGATGCAACAGGCCCACGTCATCAGAACCTCTAAAAAGAGTCCATGGCGCATTTGAAATGTGTTGGCCAGTCTCCATAGCTGTGCTGTAAGGAATAGTGACGGGGGAATTTCAGTGTGTGAGTCTATAAATAGATACTATACTGGTAGAAGACCCAGATTTAATGACGACTGCCTTCTGTTGTTTGTTTTGTGTATTCAGTGGTGAAGCCGTATAGCTGAACTTGATCCTCTCTGAGCTGAAATGACAAATTCTAATGCGAAAACACGTTAACCTTTCTGTTCATCACACTCAAACAAACACATTCATCATCATCAGCCTTTTGCTCTAAGGCTAATTACCATTTGAGTAATAGTGGAAATGAAAAATGTGGTCGAGTACCACTAAGTTCTAATTCTGCCCCGTTATTAAGAATGCATGATAGATGTGAGTGATCCATTATTAATGGACTTGGGAATGAACTTTGAATGTGTAATATCAGTTGCAATTGACAATTAAATATGGATAGAGAGAATATAGCTACCATTGCTCCCTGGATAGTTATGTGGAGCACATGGACATCGAGGATGATCATCAAACAAAGAGTTGACTTTGCAGAGGAAGACAAGTGCGGAGGGAGTGTGGGTGGTGGGAGAAATGAGACTCCAACATTCATATTAGAAAATATCGTTGTTTATCTAAACACTTATGCTGACAAAAGAATGCAATACTGATTACATGAGTAAATAAACAAAATCTGTCTCTGTTGTGTCCCCTTCTGTTCTCATCAGTCGCCATACTTCTGGCCATCAAACTGTTGGGAGCCTGAGAACACAGACTATGGTGAGTCACATCCTATCTGTCATTTTTTTGCGTCTTGCACCAAACTGGTAAGATCTCACTAATGTCTTCTTCCTCCAGAGCTGAAACACGGCTCATACTGTGGTTCTGTTGTTGACACTCACTGAGTATTGATCCACAGGGCCATTCCCTGTAATGTATCTGGCCCTGAGGATCCCCACTAAGCCTAACAAAATAAAGGGACAGTCACTGACATGTGCATGACCACATCTCTGGCTCTCTTTCTCAAATCTTGTTATTTCAGAAGACAACACATGGAATGCTTGCTCCTCTGTTGCACACAAAACATTCATTAGTGTTGATTCGCACAGCTGAGACCTCTGTTAAAAAAGAGCACCATCCATTGGCCCTTTTTTTGTTTTGTAGTTACTCAGCACACAAACCATCTGACTAATTCTTCATGCTTTACTCTTTCTCTCTTTCACCCTCCAGCCATTTACCTGTGCAAGCGCACCATGCAGAATAAGGCCAGGCTTGAGCTTGCTGACTATGAGGCTGTAAGTACATTGTCATTTTGGGTTTGTCAGGAAGCTCTCAGTTCAATGTTACCATTGCGCAAGGACCAATTCTCAGAAAAACAAAGGAGCTGAAACAGCCTTGGTCTCTTCTGCAGCCTTGTAATGCCCAAATCCATTCTTCCAATCAAAAAGCCATTATCAAATTATAGACTTATACAATCTGTCAAAGATGATTTTTCTTTTCCAGCAGCGCCATTTGGCAGAAGCTGATGCGTTTACTGGCCCCAAAATGTAAACAAATAGCGTCTATAGGCCTAGATGGCATCAGCAGATCAATATAGTCTCACAATGGGCATTACTGCAGAGCTGAAGTCTTGCTGTTACACAATAGCAATCCATTGTACTTTGATATTCAAAATTACTCCCCAACTATTGTCCAGTAGACTTTCTTTCTTTCCTATTCAGGTCACTTTATGCCTCCAGGCCTCATTGCGCTCACTGTTACATGCCTGCTAGTCAGTACTCCGAGTTTTTTCTCTCTTTGTAATGAGGTCATGTGCTGTATCTTTGACAGATGCTTGCTGGGTGGTGCTATTAAGGACGCACAGTTTAGTATGTAGCTTTGATATGTGTACATTATGGTACTTTAAAGAGCTTGTAGATATTAGATTTTTTATTTAGAAAAAACATAATTTATCATGTGATGAAGAGTTTGCGGTATGGGTCGCAACCTGCGTCAGCTCCTGCTGGTCTCACATCAGAAATAATCTCTATCTAAAAATGCAACATAGTTTTTAAAAGTATATACTATTTTTGATAATAGCAGTAGAGAATATTAAACCTGAATTTTAGCCATGTAAAAAAATGATGAATATGTTTAAGAGTCCATATTGTACCTGGCAACAGGAAAATATTTAAGGGAACAACATTTCGGGAAATACACTTATGCGCCTTCTTGCAGAGAGTTATATAACAAGACTGATAGCACTCTCATTGTGAGTGGTATCAATCTTCTCATCTAACTCTCAGCAAGAAGTCGAGTAAGCACATTTCCCACAATGACAAACCATTCCTTTAAGACACTGATTTGTTGCAATTACTATAGTGATGAATTCAATAATAGTGTATACAAAAGAAGAGGAAAACAATACCTATGTGTGAAACTCCAAATATTGTGTGATATCAGTAGTTCAGACTTGTTCAGGAACATGTTTGCAAGAGGTCGTCTCATCTCAGCAATAGTAATCCAAAGTTATAGCATGCCATCACAGTGAATGGATAATGTAATCACCTAAAGGCCTTGGATTCAAATAACCTTCTCCTCAAATGCTGTACGTGATTGGTTCCTCCAGGAGAACCTTGCCCGGCTGCAGAGGGCTTTCGCCAGGAAGTGGGAATTCATCTTCATGCAAGCTGAGGCTCAAGTCAAGTGAGTAGACGTGTGCACACATGAGTCAGAGCATGTCACCTCCTGACGTCAGCGCCAGCCTAATGTGACACACTTAGAGGAGCTGTGGGGATAGAAAGAGATGTTGACGAAATCAGGTTTATACATTCATACTCACAAATGCTAACCTTTGGCTACGTGCATGATGTGAGTGTTATTTCCCCAAGGAAGAGAAAATGCTTCAGTGTGCAGAGTCAGTTGGGCGTTGGGCCAGTGTTGTTCTCATTAACAATGCTGTGTTTTGGTATGCCCTGCTTTGACTGGAGGGTAACATGCATTAAATACAGAAAGTATTCCTCTGTGGAATTTAACACACACACACACACACACACACACACACAGACACACACATTTCTGCCTAGCTTTTATCTCATTGTAAGACTTCCATCTGGTGGCTGGCATGTGTAAGCACAGCACTAATCCCTTCTGTCATTCGGTTAAGACAGAACCTTCCTCTTGTAAAAGAAATGTTCAAAGTCATGCCATAATTACTAATGACTGATGTTTTGTACGATGGGGTTGATATGGAAAGCAATCCTCATATATCTGGGGAGAACAATGCCAAGCAAGGGCTGATCAGTAAATGTCAGTTATGTAAGAGCTCGGCCCCGCCAGCGGCAACGCCAGGCATCGCTTGGTGAGGCGAGCAGACAGGTTAAGACCCACACTCCTCAGCTTTTCGCTCTCTAGCCTGGCCTGCCAGTGGTATTTGCAAGTGTGTGTGTGTGTGTGTGTGTGTGTGGCAGGGAGAAAGAGTGTGAGACTTAATTCTGGGGCCTGTTATATTGAGTGTATGCTGTTTGAGCTGATATTTCAAAGGCGTGAACTCTATATATGAGTTTTCTCTGTTCACAGGATTGACAGAAAGAAGGACAAGGCAGAGAGGAAGATCCTGGATAGCCAAGAGAGGGCATTCTGGGACGTCCATCGGCCAGTGGTGAGTTACAACCAAAGTACTGTAGAAAAGAACAGAAACAAATGAATGAAAAAGAAAGGAGGGTCAGATGCTGCAAAATTGTAAAACTGGAACTGAATAAAAAAGGAAGACGGAAAACGCCTATCATGTAGGTAGACGATTTTAGCATTTAAAGCCTGAAAACAGCAGAATCAGCTCCACATGCTGTTCAGCTGAGAGCCATGTTTTGTTGTTGGTAGCAGAATCAGATTTGGTGCCAGTCACTTTGCATATGAGCCTTTGTGAGTGTGGCATTGCTGAATAGAAAAACAGCTTTGTATTGTGTGAGTAGGGCAGGCGCAGACAATATATGCTGGAGAAACACTGTTATCTGACCCAGAAACACGCTCTGTCTCCTGCTGCCTCCCACAGCCAGGCTGTGTCAACACCACAGAGATGGACATCCGCAAATGCCGGAGAGAGAGGAACCCACACAGGGTAAAAAAGGTGAGGAGACAAAATAAATTCAGTGTGATACGTGACAGTGTAGCTTTCACAATCATAAAATTATCAGGTCTGCACTGGCCTGCATATATATATATATATATATATATACATATATACAAATTCCAAGGGCTGAAAGGATGTGGGGAGTAAAGGCAACAGTGGTGCCAGTGGTAATTGGAGCACTGGGGGCTGTGACCCACAAACTGGGAGAGTGGCTCCAGCAGATTCCGGGTACAACATCTGAGGTCTCTGTCCAGAAGAGCGCAGTCCTAGGAACAGCTAAGATACTGCACAGAACCCTCAAACTCCCAGGCCTCTGGTAGAGGACCCGAGCTTGAGGAAGACACACCACCACCCCCCATGGGAGCGGGTGAGAGGGAGATAATATGTATATACATATATATATTACTATTTAATATAATATTAAAATTACAAAATCTGAATATAAATTGTTGGTGCAATTCTAAAAAATGTAAAAACTATGGAAAAACACTATGTAAAAACAGTCAACTTAAAAGATATTTAGTCTAAACAAATATCAACCCACCATGTGTATTTGTGTGTAATTGTAAAAAGTAAATTCCTCGTCAGGCTGTTAAAATCCCTACATTTCCAGACGGACTGACCTCACTGCTCTCAGTGGTAGCTACAGCCCTGGTCCCACAGCTGTTACCTGACATTTATCAAACTGCAGTATTGAGTCCCTGGTCTGTCAAGGGTTATCACAACCCAATGGCATCAAAACAAAACCAAGCCGAACATGTCTCTCCCCTCGCCCTCTCTAGTCAGTGTATGGGGTACCAGATGACGGCCAGAGCCAGCCCAGTCCAATCCATATCAGCTCCCAGCCGGCCAGGAAGCCCACCAAAGAGGACGTTCAGAAGGAGGTAACTCATGGTGTGACAGTCTGCTCCCATATGTTATTACCACTAGCCTGCCTCACCTATCCATCATAACGACAGCCAGGACGCAGACTGATGAGCTGTTACCTTATTTAGCTTCCTCATTACTGTCTCTCCCTCTCCATCAGATAACTTTCTTGAACATACAGCTGGACAGACACTGTATGAGGGTTTCTAAAGTGGCTGACAGTCTTATGAGCTACACAGAGCAGTTCATGGAATACGACCCCTTTGTGTCAACCACAGAGCCCTCCAATCCTTGGATCAGTGATGATACTTCCTTCTGGGACTTGGAGGCAAGGTGAGGCTGGAGGGGCCATGTTGGGATGTGGGCAGAGATTTGACCAGGGGCCAATAACACTTTCAACCAAGGTCAGGTGGAGCGTAGAGGCCTTGGTGCAGATGAACTTTTGTTGTCCTGAATTGGGAAGGAGCTGTCTGTTTGTATCTCATCTCAAATGAGAACTAACGTTGGCATTCACAAAGGTTGACTGTGTTCTGACATCTTGGCCTCTGCTCTCTGTAGAGCAGGAGGGAAAATGACTTGTAAACAACAAAGCATTCTTTTCCGTTTTCATCCTACCCAATTTCATTCTGTTCCTCTGAGAGCAGCCGTGACCCTGGCCAGCAGCGTGTGAAGAAATGGGGCTTCTCCCTGGAGGAAGCGCTGAAAGACCCGGCAGGACGAGATCAGTTCCTGAAGTTCCTGGAGTCAGAGTTCAGCTCAGAGAACCTGCGGTGAGTCATTTAGAGCTCTGTAATACATTGCGGCATTGGGACACTGTTGGTGGTATGTCCTGCATACCATAAAAAATGTACATACATTCAGATTCATCAAAGATTTGTTTACCATTTTATACTGTGGTTTTATGCATGCTATTATCTTTTCACATTTAATTTATTTTACAACTCACAAGCAGCTTCTACCCTTACCCTAATCCTAATCCTAATCCTAACCCTTATACAATGATATATAATCATGCAATTAATTTCATTGTTTGAAAAATACAATATATATACTATGGAACGTTTTTTTTACTTGGCATGATGCTGTTTTAGGTTCTGGTTGGCAGTGCAGGATCTGAAGCGACGGCCACTCCAGGAAGTGTCCTCTAGGGCGCAGGAGATCTGGCAGGAGTTTCTTGCCGAAGGAGCACCAAGCTCCATCAACCTGGACTCTCACAGCTACGAGCGCACCAGCCAGAACCTCAAAGACCCCGGACGCTACAGCTTTGAGGACGCTCAGGTGAGCTGTGTTGTGTCTTCATTGCAGATGGATTCACACATGTACATGTTCATGCATGCATGAGCATAGCATTAACACATGCATGAGTAAATACCAGACACATACATGGGAACCTGTACACATAAATACAACCAATAAAAAAAGCTCAACCTACCACAAAGACTGTTAAGACATGGCCTGAGGGAGCTTCCTTGTGGCTGCAGGATTGCTTTGAAAGGACTAATTGGGACATTTTTGATGATAGGGACTTGAGGGAGTACACATCAACCATACTCTGCTTCATACAGAACTGTGTTGATAATGTCACATTGACTAACACTGGATGACAAAGGAGGTCAAAACTCTCCTCAAGGACTATAACACCGCCTTCAGGTCTGGTGACAGAGCAAACCTGGAGAGAGGCATCTCGTCCTGAACTCCTCAAAAACAAAATAATTCATAATAGACTTCTGGAAGATCAGTGCAGACCCCGACCTACTATACATCAACGGGGACTGTGTGGAAAGGGTCCCTGTTTTCAGGTTCCTGGGTACACACATCTCTGCCAGTTGCACCAACAGGGCTTACACCCAGTCTTAAGCTAAGTCAATCGTAACTTGGCGTTCTAGGTCCAACCTAATAGTTACGCTAGTTGCACCATCTAGGCTTAAGCCTTCTTCTCACTAAGACCGAGCATAAATCTTATGCCTAGTTAGGAGCGGGCGTAAAGTCAAAATCTAGGCCGTTTCTATATTCACTCTCTTCTGGCAGTCGATCCATACTGCTGCTTTCCACACCAACCAAACCAGTAAAGGCAGGGGAATCCTCTTCAAAAACATCAACAATGATGTCACTGTATACTGATGTTTTCAGTAGAGGACCCTCACCGGTTTGATGAATTTATTGAAACATCTTTCTTTGCCTTGCTCAGGAAGTCTTTCCACTTTTTCAGTACATTGTTTTCAGAAAGAAGAATCTGAATCTGAACAATCCTTTATAGCTTCGTTATTTCTCTCCAAGTCGACTGCTTCTTCTTATTTGTTATTACATTGGACTGCTTGGCAGTCAGCGTTTTCTTGTGGTGCCTGTGCAGCTCTATTAATTTTCTTACCTCAATGTCTGTGAAATTGCCCTTTCTTTTTTTTTGATCCTCTATAATGTTGCTGCAAATTAGAAATTATTAGCTACCAATTAGCAAGACAGCGGAAGATTGTTAACAATGGATCCTAGCAACGCACACTGCTTGGCAATAGCCACAGTCGTGTGGGCATTCTCGTATCACTAAGACTGGGCATAGTTAAGACTAGGCTAAAGTTTAATCTGTGCAACCAACATGACATCCATTCTAAATACTGGTCTTAACAAAGACCGACATAGCAGTTAGGACTTCGCTTAGTAAAGACCAGTTGGTGCAACCCATCCCTGAACTACCAACACTACTGCAGTAGTCAAGTAGGCACAGCAGCAACTCCACTTCCTGCTGGTGTCCCTCTACCGCTGCTCCATTGAGAGTGTCTGTCAGCTGCTCAGCAGTGTACAGGAGAGCCCTTCAGGGAGTCATCAATACTGCCCAGAAGATCATTGGCTGCTCATTGCCCTCTTTGGAGGACTTACTCAGCTCTCACTGCCTCAGTAGAGCAGCCAACATACTGAAAGACCCATCCCACCCTGGACATAATCTGTTTGACCTGCTGCCCTCTGGTAGATGCTTCAGATCCATCAAATCACAGACAAACACACATAAGAACAGCTTCTACCCCAGAGCCATACGAGAACTGAACACTACTGAACACTGACACTGACTGTGTAAGACCTGTATGCAGTGGTGTACTGGCTATCATACCGGGACAAATCCTGGTGGGTCACCACGTTGGTGGGCCGGTGGGCCGTCAAAAAAATCCATAAAGTTGTTACCAGCCCTGTCTGTCTCTTTACCAGCCCTCTCTGTGTCCCTGTCATTCGGGGTGCACATGAGAGCTGCTGCATGTTCAGGGACTGGGCTCACTGGCCAATCACAACCATGTCATATACTGTACATATGTAATCAGCCCTCACCAACCCTCACCTCTGGTGCTACAGAGTAGGTGATTGAGGTTAAATAAAAGATGTGCAAACTGTACCCTCAAAAAAAAAAAAAAAACCATGCTAAATATATTCAAATCTTCTCTTTTTATACCAAATTATAATTTAATATTACTTTCTGTAGTTTTTACTTAAAATTTTAGTCAAACAATATTTATGCCATGCATTAAAAGGTTGTATAAGCTCTCTTGCAAGTAAAAAGGTTCTTTCACTGAATTCAGATGGGTTTATCAGCCACTACATCCATTTATTTTCTCACTCATCCACTTACCCACAGAAACACTGAACCCTTCCACCCCACTCATGTTACACAAGTGAATGAACAAGAAGGTACAGAGGAGGCGCAGAAAGATAGAGAGAGGAGAGAAGAAGAACGACGGAGTGTGTTTGTGCCAGGGCCTAATGAGGCGAGTAATGCCATGAATGGGTTGCTCGGTCGGTTCACCATGGATTCCTCTGATTCAAAGTTGTTTGGTGTTGTGTGACTTGGAACGCCTCTCACTGGCAGGACATTACTCAGCTCTGTCTCACAGTACTCTGCCATACATATCAGCACACTCAGTTTGCATCACCTCCTGCAAATCACACATGTGTGTGTTGCATGACCGTAATGCCTCTGCTTTTTATTTGTGTCTCTTGTTGTCTTTTTCTCATCTGTAACTCTACAGCCAACACACACTCATCAATTTCTCTTTTTCTATTGCAGGAGCATATATTCAAGCTAATGAAAAGTGACAGCTATGCACGCTTTTTGCGATCCAACATCTACCAAGACCTCCTGTTAGCCAGAAAGAAGGTGAGCTGTACTCACTCACCCCCACATTTAACATGACTTTGTCACTCTCATTGTATTTTCCTGATTGGTTTGATTGTTTTTCATAAGGTTCTTAACTACTGTATGTATACAGTCGTAAATGCTGCAAACTGTTTAGTGATGTTTTTCTGATATGAACAGGACATTTTACATATAAAGAAGTTTAGACAGCTTAAGAAATAGAAATTGTGTGCCAATAGGTTCAATGTTAATCACTATTATTGGTAAGCTATTAAATAAGTCTGGCAAACAACAATTCAATGCTATATGTGAGCTTTCGGAGCGACATGAGACTAACAGAGCCTCAAAACGCAAAATCACTATACTCAAAATGCAGGTAGTATACAAAGAAACTGCTAAATTATTTAAAATGTCAAGGGAAGAGCCTTTGGAAGTCATGACATCATAGGCCAAACAGACAAACTGCAGTCAAGTGGAGGAACAACAGTCATACTGTAAACAGAAACTAGAACAGATAGGACAGTACAGTGTTAGTATGCCCCAGTTTTGTGGCAGTGATGGTGTTTTTGTCACTTTTATGCAATTTACTTTTTTTTTTTTAGCTTTTACTATGTAACATGGAGCTTTTCAGCAAATCACAGCTGCCTCTGTTCATGCTAGCCTTTCTGCCCTTCCCGGTTTAAACACTGCTCCCTCTGCTGGCCTGTCACTGATCCCACTCCATTTCCTAAAAAAAATGCAACCCCCACGTTGTCCTTGGCCCTCTTTTGCAATGCTTGGCCCCTTTTCCTCACTAACGACATACGTCACTCCTGACCCCATCAACACCCCTACCTGACCCAAACACTCACCCTGCTTCCCCCCTCCCAAAACAGCAGCCAGCAGACACTGAACAGGGCCGCCGCACCTCCTTGGAGAAGTTCACCCGCAGTGTGGTAAGTCATTTGGAGCTGGGGCTGTTCATATCACAAACCACACTGGCTGGCTCACTATCAGTGGCTTTTGCAATTATAACCATATTACACTCTATTGTGGCTTTTTACACCTGTTATAGGATGTGTGTTTGTGGATAAGATAACACGCTAGTCACATGAATGCTTTCCTTATTGGCTGTGTGATTTATTAAGTATTTGTATGTATCCACTTTGAGCTTCTCAGTCTGGTAATGTATTGTCATTTTCATTGACCTTCCAGGGCAAGTCATTGACGGGCAAGCGTCTAACAGGCCTGATGCAGTCATCCTGACACAGCCTGAGCTGGAGGGCCACATCCAGACCCTGTTTGAGGGGTGACCACCACGCAGGGGCCGGAGCAGGGACAGTGGAGCTGGGCTGGACGGTGCTGTTGTGGAGGCTCTCAGACACTGCTCCGAGGACTGCTGCTATACTGGTCGTGCAGCACTGGGCCTTCTGGGGTGAACGCCCCGAACAGAACCACTGAAGAAAAGACAGTGCCAACAAGGGGAACCTCAGCCAACACACCACATGGCATGCAGCATACACTATAAGCACATTCAGACTAGGGCTGCCCTCTTTTCTTCACTCAGTTGGCAGACTGGTTGTTAGGCTCTTTGTCGAATAAGCTGATCAGTTTATATTGTTTTCATGTTGTTTTATATACTCTATTTGAAAGCTATTTGGCACAACTGCAAACATTTGCAATGAATTGACAATTGGTATAGTTGTTCTAAAACAGCTGGGGCCAGTCCTGACTCAGACAAACTTGCTTAAATACAAGTTCAAAGAGGCATCAACACAGACACAAATCTATTTTGCATATTTCTCTGTACTTACAAGGCAGCCAGCAATAAAGGGAGCGGGAGACCACTTTCTTTTTTCTTTTTTTTTAGAAACCCAACCTCTTTTTTATATCCTTGAAATTTCTATCATATCTGTTTCTTATAAAGCACACAACATGTAAATTAACTAGTAAGTATACATGTAGTTTTGGCACTAAAAAGGAATATAAAGTTTGTTTTCCCCCACAAATAATTGATTAATGCATTCTACAAATTTGATTTTTTGAAGGTTTTTTGGATTTTTTTTTCATGCTTCATTACATTCCAAAATCTAGCATAAGGGCTTAATGTAGCATCCACACTGTACCGTTGCATGTTTCATCCAAATATCTTTGTTGAGAATTAATGTTCCGTTTCTTGCTTTATAATGAGACTTACAGAAGGCTGGACGACAGAAAACAGGAAGATGCATTTATTCCAGTTGGCAAATTGGTCCCCTGCTTTCCTAACTTACAGGCTTGAAGATGTTTTCAGGCTCCGCAATTAAATTAGTAAATTCAAAAAGGCTGTGTGAATCTGAGGAGCTTAAAATCCCCACATATGGTTGTGTGAATCACAATGATTTGAGGTTTTATTTTAGTCACTGTTATAGATGCACAGTCACGTGTGTAATAGCATTCAAAAATGCTGTTTTGGGCTCCCACTATAGTGTACTTTTTTAATGTTTCCAGTGCCATGGGTCCATCTACTGGTGGTTAAACCACAGGACCAGCGACAAAGTGTTATGAGACTTTATTATGCTGTGTTCTCATCATACTGAAGGCGATCTTTTCATCATGATGTCAAAACAAGTTGTTCTCTAATCATAGAGATATTACAAGGCCTGCTGCCCAATATGGGATCACTTATGTTTTTGTTTTTTTTTTTTTTTTACTGCATGAATATATCATTTTTGTTTTCACAAAACAATGAAACCTGCCCATTCTTGTTTGGCAAAATGCCATGACTCTTCATCTAATAATTGTCATGTGTTTTGGTGATTACTGGAAAAATGGTGCATGTTATTGGACCATAATGGAGTGTTAACTGAGGGGAAGATGGTTTGACTCTCCAAAGACAGCACTCAGAAAGGGTGGAGACCTGAATACTCTTCAGGGGTGGACATCAAAGCCCTGAAATGCAACTGGGAACAATATTTGACCCATCAGGAGCGCCATAAAATGAACTTTTAGGCCTCTCTGCTCCACTTTGGCTTCAACCTTCCTCCACAGACAGAAAAGTGCTCGGACTGAGGAGATTCTAACCTCACAGCTCCCCCATGAGGCCAGTGACTGCTACAGTGACAGACTACACTGCTGAATGAGAGAATCATCTATTCTTTTCTATTAGAGTTGTTGCAATGCACTGTACAGGTCATATTAACAATTATCATTATTATCATGAACCAATAACCTCTTGATTATAAGGTAGAGAGAGATACTTAACTCCGAGTCGATGTACCAAATGTTATTCTCAGCACAAAACACAATGACACTATGTACAAAGTGCATTGTAGATGTAAATTGGCTAAATTTCATTATCCAAAAGCACATTTTATGATATGGGCACATTACTATGCATGTAACATATTCAGGGCATTTTGTGCTTTTAGTTTCTCAATCAGCAAGGTAACTACTGGCACTCTAAAACACAAAGCACCTGCTATCTATTCATGGGTACCAAATAATAAAAACTCTGGACCTGTCTGTTGTGTGTTACTTCTTGATTGTTTGCACTTCTACATCATGAAGCAATGGAAAGTTGTCAAGGTGACACTGCTTGTCTCAGGTTTATCACAATACACAGCTGCTGACTTGGTCCTGTATGTGCACATATAAATACGAAAATACACAAAAAACACTTTTTTTTGTTTGTAATGTTTCTTGTGACATTTTTCTGTTCACTGCCACTAACAAATTATTTCTGTTCTCTGTACTTTAGTACTCACCAGAAGCAGTGTGTATCTGCTTGCTAGCAAGTGGTAAAGTGGTATTAGCAAACAAAATGGCAGTGTGCCACTAATTACCGCCTAATGTTTGACCTTGCAGCTTTAAAGCAGCCTTTTACAGGGGCACTCCACTAATTTTACATGTAAAGGGTCAGTCTACTAGTGATAGGAAGTCTTATTCAACATGTGATAACAGTTGTGTAATGTCTCTGGAGGAGCTTTGTCCAGCCTGAGAATATAAACCTGATGATGTCATGTGGGTTAACCAGGTATCTGGGTTAGCTTTAGGCATGGAGATTACCAATGTATAACAGAAAGCCTGTGTTACACACTGGTAGCATGGAGTTTGAAAGAAATGTGCACATACCAGGCGGGGAGGATCTAAGGAAGAGATGCATGTGATTTGCATTATGGGATATGTAGGATTCAGCATTTTTATGAGATTAGGTACTAAAGATCAAGATATCTCAGCCTCTGCTGCTTCAATTTAGACCAAATTTTTTTGTAATCGTCTGTCGTGAGTGTCCCAACGTCATGGAAAAGAAATACTAAATAGTTGGAGTGCCCCTTTATGTTCTTCAGAAACCATGCTGTCCTAGTAAATGGACCGGTGAAATAGGTCATATTAGGAAACCAAATAACAAACAAAAACTCTTGCTTGTGACAGATTTCTCTTTTGGCTTAAACTTGTATCTTGCTGTTATGATTTACTTCCTCCTTCTAGGGAATTTGCAGTGCTTCACAACTAAATCTTGTTGTGAAAGGTTGCTTTGACCTTTACGAGTTTCCCTATTCTAAGAAGTAAATGTGTGATCTAGTTTCTGGCTCCTGTTTAAATGCTATTATGCTGCCACTCTGTGATGAAGGGATTTGACACATTTAATAGGGTCCACGTGGAACCTGCTCAATGCTATAAAGCAGCTCCCTTCAGTCTTTTTTGATACTATAAACCTTTCCACTTTATACCTGCAGTAAATAGTAACTAACCTTTTCTGCAGGCAGACTATTGCTCATATATGACTTCAACAGGCTTACTTGTGATTTCTTAAGCAGCACCTACAGATCAATATAAGGTCCCTGCACTGTAGCCTTGTTCTTGTTCTCATTTCGAGCCACCACTGCTCTCACGAACTCAGGTAGTGTTTTTCCTTTCTGTCTGCTCATGGAGTCTGAGGGGTCACTCCAACCTATTGATCCAGTCTAGGATTCTTCTGCTTATCAGCTGCCTTTTCAAAATGACCCAAAAACACCCCCCAGCATTGAGCATTACCATTAATTCTTTATTTTTTCAGAACAATAAAAATAGTTTAACAAACAAAGACTTCATTCTCTCCATTTTGACTTGTATTTACAGCTGAAGATGAAACAAACGCCCAGTCATGTCCATTTCATCTCCTCTTGGCTCCGTTCCCGCCCCGATCATCCCTCTCCACCCCTTGCAGGCTTGACAGAGTACCAGGGCCTATTGCTGTGTCTTTGACGAGGTATACAGGCTATTCAATGATTGGTGACACATAACTCTAAGAAGATATCGCTGACTTTTGCATTTAGGAGCTTCTCCTTTTGTTCAGAACTGCACTGCACGAGGCCTTTCATATACGGTAGGTAACATTTAGCAAGGTTATGATTGATGACACATGCTTTCACTTACTGGCATGACTTTGGAAGATAAAAGACACACTGACCCATTTCACTGTGGAGACACCACATAACTGATACAAGAGAAGATTATTGACAAGTCTCTGATCCATTCTTTGCCCAGAGGAGACAAACTGCTGTGTGGAGGGTCCCTGAGGGAAGTGAAGAAAGATGGTTCGAATGCACAAGCACTTATGAAAGTCATAAAAGACGCATATGTAGGATTAATGGTTCTCTTAAAAAAAAAAACAAAAAAAAACAGAGCGGCTATTGTTACATTGCAGTGATCCTGAATAATCACATGGATGGACACAGACCTCTTACACAGTATGCACAACCTATGGACCCCTAAAGGCTTTTTGATACAGTACTTCAAGCACCTTCTAAATGTCATGAAGCAATTAGGCCCTCTAAAGCACTCAACGGAAATGTCACAGATAACTTGGATTTACAGTTTTTACTTCTCATTAAGTAATGTGGGTTGGAGCAGAGTTGCATCTCTCCGCCAACAATATTGGTTTCAAATGCATCAGAGATGAATCTCACTCTTGTCATTATCTACCGAGACAGAAAGTTTCAAACAGAATGTGGAAAGGTTTTGCATGGCGAGTGAGACACCAGGTAAAATCAGCAGATAACAGACAAAGTTGAAGCTTGTTATTGCGATGTTTTTTTTTTTCCTATAGCGTGAGACCGCAGCATCCCAAACCCCTCTCAGGAGTTGATTATAATGGGATCCTTGTGTGGTGTTATTGTTCCTCCTTGCCAACTGAATACAATCACATGAATCAGGGCTGAGTGGCTGAACAATCAACGGCAGAGGAAATGAAAAGATGCCTGAGTAGTTGTGGCTATTGTGCACCTGATCAGGACAGAGGTATCAATACAGTCTGAACAAACCCAAGGAGTCATACTAATCAAAGTTTAAACAGTTCAAAACATAGAAATATCATACAAGAGAGAAAAGATGAAAAAAAAAAAAAAAGAGCTAAATTACTGCGACCGTTTCGCATCAGAATGAGATCAGGGAGGCCCAGGAAATAGAGAGCGTAAACAGACAGAGGGACAGAAGCAGAAAGATAAAACCTTTGTGTCCATGTCAGGGTATTAATACAGTAGTCCAGAGGTCTGCATGTAATAGTGGTGGAGTTGAGCACCATCTCTATGGCTGGGGGGTCAGAGGGTCACTGGTCCAATCAGGTTGGAGGGTCATGGCTGTCAGAGCTGGTTTCCAGTGCAGAGCGGCAGGCTGGCACAGTGATGAGGATAATGACGTCTTAGTGTCACATCGGATCACGCAGCAGACACACAGTCACAGAGCAGGAGTGGACAGGCTGGGCCGCGAGGCCCAAAATGCACCCGTTGGGCACAAACAGTCCAAAGGCCTGGCCTTTAGTGTTCCCATAGTTCAGTGGAGCTCCAGCACAGTGCAGAGAGGATGAAATGAAGCTGGATCGACTCACATTTCAAATGTTCAGAAGTGATCGATTCACATCGTCAAGGGAGCAGTTGCTTCAATTAAGCCACATGGCCTGTAGAAGTGGTGGATGTCTGTCCATCCATTTCATGTCAGTTATTTTAGGCCCAAATCAGAAGGGACATGAAGGCTCATTAGTTTTTGAGGGTTAAATCCTCTTCTTCACTGGTCGCCCCCACCCCTGGGCTACATGCCAATGTGCTGAGTGCTCCTATATAACACAGACAATATGGGTTAGACTTACACATGGTATGTTTGAAAAACTAATTTTTGCTTCCAAAAACACTTTTTTGCATTTGTCAGAGGGATTTACCAGGCTTTAAAAAGGAAGGGAGCTTGAGTTATTGTCATTTGAAAAGCCACATAAAACCGAATCAGTTTGATTATCCAATAAATATGCAACAATGCATTCAGTCCTAATCATATTTACACTGGTTTGCATCACTGACAAACTATTCCAGCAGTCTACTTGTTATGTGGTGAGTCAGTGCATTAGCAGTCTGGAAGGTCACCTCTTCACCATCTGCAAAATATCTTACATTTCTTTATGAGAGAATAACATCAACTGCTTACCTTTTGTTTATTTAGTCCCCCATATCTCTAAAGACTATATATTTAGGCTTCTTCATCTCCAACATTTCCATTGGCCTGTGGCAAGTCCTTTCATTGGTTCCTTCATTTTCATCCAAGTATAATCCAGAGTTAGAGCAGAAGAAGAGACCTTCATAGTCATCACTGATTCAGAAACATCCAGTAGCTCAAGTATGGGTCTGCAATGACATTCAATCATCTTCCAAACGTATCATTCATGCCTTTTAAAAATTTCATTTGTTCAAAATTCCAATTTCTCCAGTGTTTTTTTGTTCATAACATTTATGCTCCTTCTGCTCCAGTGAGGGGGGGGAGGGGGAGAAACACTCCAAAAACATCTTCTGTTTTGCAAGTCACTTGTCAAGAAATGCTGACGTTCATTGCCTTAAAAGTTAATATATATATTTATTTATAAAAAAAAGTGTTCATAAATTATTCAACAATGTTCAGTAGATAAAATACCACTTGCATTTCTGTCCTGAAATTATCACGTTGTGCTTTCTGCAAACAAAAAACATTGAAAAAAGAAGCAGCAGATTTTTGCCAGAGGTTAATCCATATAAAAAAATTGTCTCTTGAAATCTAGACGGCTCTCTCTATCTGTGTCGGTTGGATATTCCGTTGCTGTTTGTGGCGGGCTCCTCCAGCTCGTCTTCCTCAAATCCATGAAAGGTGGAAGTGTCGCTCTCCGAGGTGGTGCCGAACAGCTCCTCGGCCCCGGTAAAAGTCCCGTCCTCCTTCTCTTCTACACGGTCAGCTGGCTCGCAGGGCAGGAGAGGAACAGTGAGTCAGTGCACACATAATGGATCATAAGGAGGAGAGTCATAAAGTTTTAAGACTGTTTTTTTCCCCCATCATAAATCCTAAGAGATGCAACTACCATCCACTGTCAACACACAACTAAAGCAGAGAATCAATTATATATATGTATCTTTTAAAATGCCTCGCACGTATTTCATACTGGTGTGTTTAAACTCACTTGTGCATTGGCAGGCTGTGCAGGGGGACCCAGATTTACCCATTTTCTTGTTCGAGCCATGGCATTTATTACAGTAGTTGTTGGGAATGCTAGTCCCACCTGGACCCTTTGGACCTACAAGAAAAGTCAAGGAAAAAAGGAGGTTTGATATAATAAATAATAATAAGTTAAGAAAATAGTAAGACCAAGGATAGAAAACCAACATAGAATGTATAAGATCAAGTAAAATACAACATTTAAAAAAGAAGCACAACAGTGCATAAGCGCAAAGCAAGGTGCAAAAAAGAATTTAAGTTTCTTTTAACAATATTTAGTGAGCTGGCTTCCCTGATATCTATAAGTAGTGTGTTTCATAGCTTTGGGGCGTAATTGACAAGGCCTGCACCCCCGATTTTCTTCCAGCTGGAACCTCCGATAAACCAGCAGCAGATGATCACAGTGTTCTTGAAGGCAGATAGTTAACAAGGGAGTTAGTGATGTCGCTTGGTCCTAGCCCATTAAGGACTTTGTATGTAAGGAGGAGGACCTTAAAGTCAATTCTAAATGTTAGAAGCCACCTAAAACTAGACAAATGTGCTCTCTCCTCTTCTTTCTGGTTAATAGCTGAGCTGCAGAGTTTTGGATGAGCTGAAGTCTCTCAGGTTGGTTGCGCTCAGTGTTTTTTTTTTTTTTTTCGGGAGTCCAGTAAAAAGGGCATTACAGTAATCGAGTCAGCTTGACATAAGAGGCATGACAAGCTTAGATCTGAATCTAAGATAACTCCAAGACTTGTAACCTCAGATTTAATTTCCCCAGATTATTAAACAGCGTTTCTCTTTTTGTTTTAGGGCTGACTAGAAGGATTTCACTTTTGTCCTCGTTTAACTTTAAAAAAAATATTGTTCATATAATTATTTAATGTCAAGAGACAGGCAGTAATGGAGTTTATAGCTGCATCGTAGGGATAGTTTAGGGATAGTTGATTTTTTAGGGCAAATATTTCTACTTAACCAGAGTGAGTCTGGGCATGTCATCGTTTTTGATACAGGTACCAATAAAATTCTTAAGCTTTGGTGCTGATGGAAAAGCAAGCTTTTTATGCACTTGTCTGGAAATCTTTAAGAATATGACATCCGTTTTCAGAGCCAACATTTTGTACTTGACTCCCCCCCCACACGAACATAACTCAGTCAGTGCAGTATTGGAGTGTATTTATGCAACTCCTGACGGGACTCTAAGCAGACATGTACTGTATACATAGTATATGATGGTAAGTGATGTTAGAGTTGGGTTTCCTCAAACAAAGACATATTAGAGTGACTTCTTACGTTTGTGCCGGTCAGTCTGCTGTACAGAAGGAGATCTGGACGCCACCGTGCTTCTCTCCCCGGCTCTGTCCTCCTCTGCCAGGTGGGAATGGGTGTAGTGGTAGCTTAGTCCCGTACGGTTCCTGTAGCGCTTCGCATAGACTGCAACACACAGGATGCAAATTTTCATTCTTACTACTCAGGCTGGTTGCACCATTTTATTTTATAAACTTTTTTTTTCTTCTCTGTTTAGGATAAAGGCTTATAAACTTAAATAACTTTCACAAAGCAACAAGTCCAACATCCACCACCAACAAAAATCTAGTTTGATGTTCTCTGGTGGTAACAGGCTGGCAACCTGGTAGTAATCTCATCTAATATGGGAATATAAATTGAATTTATGGCATTTAATAGAGCTATTGTATTACTGATTCCAAAAGGGACAAAAATAGGAAGCACTTAGAGATCTAATTACAACAGTCAGTCAAATACAACACAAACACAGACAACATAATAACCATGTCTCAGTTTCATAGCACTGGGGGCACTTTTCAGCTTGAGAAAAGTAAGATAATATAGGGGCTAAATCAATAATCATAGCGCTTGCGACACTCAAAACACACACACTCAAAAATCTATCAAAACAATCCAAATGTCCAAAAATATCAAAAAGAGTCAACAAATCAAGATACCTGAGGTTGAAGATTTTGAGTTATTCTTTTGTTTGTATCTGTCTGAAACAGATGGAGAGAAAACAGCATTATTATGTGAGTCACTACAACAAGTGTAAAATCCAACATACTCTGCCTGTAGTTTCCATATGCAACCTGCATGTACAGGAATACTTGAGACTATAGTGATACTGGTTGACCTTGTTTGTTCCTGTGGTTCCATCTTAAAAAAAACTATGTTGGTGATTCAGTTAGTTGACTTTTTGACAGTAACTGTGATGGTATTTTGGAAATATCATCCTGATCTGTGGATATTCAATACATATATAGTAAAAAAACTCATAAGTAAGAAAAGCTCATGGCAGAGTATGGGCATCATTAATAACAGGTTCTTGAGAAAAATGTCATGATGAGCCAAAAATACAGTTTTAACAAATACTGATCTTGTGACACTATTCTAATTTTCAGAATATGGACAAGAAAGTTGATCTCTTTAAAGGAACCAAACTTAATGTGAAATATTTTATTAGAGAAGGAAATAAACAATAAGTAAGGGTTGTATCCAAGATACACTAGATAAAAAGTTGGAAATGCAGAATTTATTTTAAGTAATGGGACGTGCTATGTTCTGGGTAAACAAAACAGACTGATATGAAGTACTCAATATATACTGTGACATTTTGAAAGGGCATTAGGTACAAAATTCAGATTAGATTTATTTTGCTACATGATAGTGAAGTAAAACTAATAATAATAAAAAAAGTAATAAAAAAGCACAATAAATGTCTAAGAAATCAGTTGATAATATGAACTCAGCATTGTACACTAGCTGATTAACAGGGCATGATGCTAAAACACAACTCATGTTTCATCTCTACTTACTGTCACAGACATATGGCTTGTCGTCATCCAGATCTGCCCTCCTGCGGCCTGAACCCCGACCCTGAAGAAAAACAAAAAATTAACTATCTGCACTGAAATCCACGGCTGGAGTCTTCCAACATAAACATATACGCTACAGCATGCACCACGGGTGAAACAGAAATGTTTTGTTTTCTTTCAGTAAACTGGCAAACAAGGCAACTTTTCTTCAACTTCCTGAATACTTTGTGATTGAGATGTGGTGTCACTTACTCTTCCTTTTCCCCGGTGTCTCCTCTTAGGAGTGTCCACCTCGTAGTCGTCATCATCATTGAAGGCATCTTCTGCTGCATCTGCCTCCAGAACCCTCTGAGACACAGAGGGAGAGAGAGAAAGGATCATTTCAATGCTCAGCTCTGATTAAAGGCCATCTTTAAATCTTTAAAAACACTAAGCAGCAACACCAGAGAGGAAGGAAAAAAATCCAAATATTTTTTGGTTCTCAATATAATCTGGGTATTTCTGACATGTACTTTCTGTTCCTGTATAAATGTCTGTTCAAAAGCTTACAAATTAACTGATTGACTTGAGAAGAGGAATGAGCTGCAATGCTGCAAGCCGTCTTCCTGTATGTCATGCTCCCACACGACAAACTATTTGTTGGAATGTGTGATGTTGAGAGATATGTCTGTTTTTGACTTTGAACGAGATTACAGAAATCAGCAATGACAGAACTACAGACTTTAAATTGAACTTTCATATTATTCCTATTTTTATTTGCATTATCATGTGGACTATTTATTATCATTGCCATACATAATGGTCAGCAAATGGGAAGTCAATGTTGGAGCAGCCCGCTTGTCCAAAATGCTTCTGAGTGAGACAGCAGTCAGCTAACAAGCCCTGCAGGTCAGCTGGAAAAACTTGGCAAGTTGCCTTGGCAACCAGTTGGGGCGTAACACTTCACTGTCAATGCCAGGGCCCTCAGTCGTTTGAGTGATATCGCTGAACATTCACATTTTAAACATTTGGCTGACGCTCTTCACCAGTGCAAACACACACATACACACACACAGTGTTTCCGACAACCTGTGTGACTGAACGAACCTGGATCTCCAGCAGGCTCTCCTCGTCGTTCTTAGAGTTGTTCCTCTTGTCTAGACCCTCGCCTCGTAGCAGAGCCTCCAGTGTGGTGCTCTGGGTGGGCAAAGTGTCCTTGGACATGAGGCCACCATCTGCACAAAGACAAAAAAAAAAATTAATGTGATGAATCATCAGAATACCAGTGCTGTGTTTATACCGTAGGGGGATATTGTTCACTTACGGGGAAAAAAAAGATTCAATTGAAGAAATGAAACCTGAACCAAGCACTGTAATTGTGAAAAGAACCATCAATACTATAATCTTTGGCCTCTGTGAGCAGCTTTCTGTCAGCATATTTCTATTATTTATCTTCTCTCTCACTCACACAATACTAAGATAAGCATGTGGGAAATTACTGGAACATTTGTTTGTTACAGTGGTAGTCATTTGTTTTTGCCTGCAACAGAATGTGTCATCACTACTATTTTCACAACCCTATTTTACTCAACAAAACATAAGAGAATGCATTGTCATCGGTGAGCTCTCAATAATGCTGCACTGTGCAGATATTAGGCTGACTTTGTCCACAGGAATCTCTGTGGTACAATGTAGTTAAGTGGCTTATCCCTTTAACCTGAACACATCATGCAGATATGTCCTCCTACAGCGAGCTGAAGATCTAAACAAACAGTGTAGGAGGCAAGCAGGTTGAGTAGACAAAGCAGAACAAACAAAAGCTTTGACAGTCAGTCGGATCCGCACATCTTATTTACACAATCTCTTCTCCACAGAGAGCTCCATGATCATCCAGTTGCTTTGTGAATGTTTGAAAAGAGGACACACTTCAAAGCCCCCTGACTCCAGCTTTCTATTAGCCCCTTCATCTTCTACCACTGCACCCACTAGAAAGGCTTTTTCAGAATGCTGAACATGAACTGCTGAAGCAACAGAAGACTGCATAGGTAAGAAGCAGATATAGGAGGTAGGCGTTAAGAAGCACACACACACACAACACGCTTCTCTAAAATGGGCCCCACCGCCATGCGGCGGCAGCCCCTCACCATTGTGTCTGCACACGTTGACTTTCAACTCTCCGCGACGAGACAGACCCACCTCCCCTCCCTCACTCTCTCCCAACCCATGGGAGCTGGGGGGCTAAAAATAGAGCCGGCAGCAGCCTGCAGCAGGGAGCTGATTCTGCATGCAGCCCCAGTCTCTAGCACACCATCAGTTAGACAGCCTGCCGAGGCAGCGAGACAGCCAGCCAGCTAGCAGCACTGTGGCTGCTGCCTTGTGCTGGCCACCTCTGGCCAGCTGCACAACATGCTCTGTATAAGAGACGCCAGGTTAAATCAGGGTATGTTCCCCTCCGCTGGGCACACCCAGACGGGGCTGTACAATCCGCTGTTGTTGGGGAAGGGAAGGGACAGCAGGGTGGCGGTGGTGGGGTCTTAGCGAGTGCAAGCTCTGTGGAAAACAATAGGCTACAATGGGATGTGTTTTGGGAAACAAAGGCTCGGTTCATATGCTATCTCTCCATCTTGCTCTCTCTTTCCAGGCTCTCTCCCTCCTTTCTTACTTTCTCAACTCCTTCTAACATGAACTGAATCATGATCATGGAAATCAAAAGTGAAATTCTCACAGCCATTTATAGAAGCTAATAGAAACTGAAAGTTAACATAATGTTTTTGTGTGAGATTCTGCCTCTGTCATGTTCATTCTTTAGGACAGTTTCACACCCCTGTGGGTATGCAAGCTCGGGCACAGAATGGACCAGTTACTTGAGCTCAGGAACAATGGCCACAAAACACACACAGACTGAATGGCAGATTACAGGGAGAGATGGAGAGATGAAAGAGTTGCCAGAGAGAAAGAGACTAAACCAATCAGCAAGGGAGATAACGAGAAGAAAAGAAGATCACGGGAGAATATATAGGAGAGGGTAAATGTGTTAAGTGAGGAGTGAGTTCTTTCAAGTGGCAGCCAGAGAAGGCCAAACTCCATTCCATAACATTTATTAAATACTGTCTGCAGTGGCCAAACTCTGTCTCGCTGCTCCCAGCAGTGGTAAATCTAATTACATGTTCTACTTCTCACAAAACAAGTTTACCAGCCGGGGTGAACACAACCACATTTCATCCTCTGGAAAAATGACTGGCAGCCTGTTCTGCTCCGCGCTCTGAGACAGAGTGATATGCTTTTAGCGAGATTATTCCAGATCATCACCAGTAATCACATGAGCTGAAGGAGGTGGTGGGTGGATGGGAGACATGGGGGCGGGGTGTGTGGGGGGGGGGGGGGGACGGCTAAGCAGGAGGAGAAACTAAGAGGAGCAGAAAGCGACGGGCAGGTGGCTCCGCAGGAACTTACCGAGCTGGAGACCGTAGATGCCCAGGCGGGGATCAGAGGTGTTGTGCAGCCGTCTCTTCTTTCTCCAGCAGCGGGCAGGGTATGTGTACATCTGCCCGGCTGCCACTCCTGCACGACAACAGTTGTACTCATGCAACAAGACTGTTTCAGCTATAAAGCACATCGATGCTAAAAGCTATAGAATCTGTTTTGTTATGTAGAAACAACTGAAAACGAAAAAAAAAACAGGCAAGTAACAAGACATTCATTTTACTGATTTTTTTTTTGTTTGCCATTTTCTGTATTGAGGTTTACACTTTCAATTTCCTAAGCATTACTGGGATTAATATATTGATTAGGCAACAGCGAAAGCCACAGTTCTTACAATCGATTAATTGTTTCAGTCATTTGCTAGTTTCACCCTCTCAAATGTGAGAATTTGCTGCTTTTCTTTGTGTTATATCATTATAAATTGAATATCTTTGGTTTTGGACTGTTGGTTAGACAAAAAATTGTGACGACATTTCTCACTATTTCCTGACATTTTATAGATTAAACGATCAATGATTAAGCGATCAATTAAGTGAAAAAAGCAATCAAGAGCAGATGCAGACACCATGTTTTACAAGCTTAATGGGCCAAAAACACTCTTTAGATAAAAAAAAACTGTGTGTGTGTGTGTGTGTGTGTGTGTGTGTGTGTGTGTGTGTACCAGGGCTGCGGTGGTGGCGTTCCATCCAGATGTAGCAGTTGTTCTGGGCCACACCGGTTTGCGAGTCCAGGAATGGCAGGCGTACACTGCGTTCAGCACACAAACGGGCATTGTAGCTGCGGCACTGCTCAATGGCGTCCTTATAGAACTGGTCTCCCAACCTGTGGGGGGTAACATTCGCAGCAGGGGTCAGTGACTCTGAATGATGTGGTTGACACATCAAGGCATACAGCCTAGTCACCGATAAAGCATCTGTCAAGACCTGTCACTAACTATAAATGCGACCATATTTGCGGAATCTGTGATATGCAGATAAGCCTTTTAACATGTATGATAATGGTCTGTTGCTTGGCTGCTACATAAATTAAATCAGTTAGCTGAAGCAGCTGCAAGATGATAGAAAGCACTTAGCGATACAACATAATGGAAGAAGTATCAGCGGGTTCTTTGAGCCATACAACTCTGCAGAGGTACATTTTAATTTTCATAATCTTAACGACGCAAGACTGTCCCTCAGAAATTGTCCCTGACCCAATTTATGCCATTAACGTCAGTTCAAATTTCTAGTCAAGTCCGTTCAAGGTAAGTATCACACTGACAGCTTCTCATCCTCTTTCAGGCTTGCTATTGGGGCGAATCTGTGGAAGGAAACAAGACTGAGAGTCTACAGCCATGCTAAGCCCTGTGCTTACTCTACTTACTCTGTTAGGGGATTCTTGCACTAAATGCTATTTTAGCTAATCCAATGACAATGCTAAGAAGATAACCTATATTGTATAAATATATGAAAATATAAGTTTGACATGTTAGCATGCTAACATTTGATATTTAGCACTGAAAAGAAGGTACAGCTGAGGCTGCTGGGAATGTCACTGGTTTTAGGTAAACAGTATTGGACAAATTTTAAAATGTGACCTGATAGCACTAGAAAAGACAGAGTAACTGCATCAACTAGTGGATTAATTGGAAAACCTTTTTTTTTAAATAATAATAACAATAATAATAATAATAATAATCTTTAGAGCCAATTTTTAAGCAAAAATGCCAAATGTTTTGCAGGTTTCAGCTTCTCAGTTGTAAAGATTTGAAACTTTTTCCTGTATCATAAATAAACTGAATTCCTTTGGATTTTGAACTATTGATCAGACCAAACAACACCTCTAAAGACATCATCATGAGCTCTAAGGAATAATTAACAAGCATTTTTCACAACTTTCTGACATTTTATAAACAAAACAATTAATCAATCATGAAAATAATCAGTACACCAAAATAATTGCAATTCATAATGACATCATGCGGGGTTCATGAATGTCACATTTCCTTCCTTCCTTATTTCCAACTAATAGTTGATGCTCAAAACAACAAATGTCGACCTCATGGTGGTGCTAGATGAAAAGTTAAGAGATCACCAAAGTCATTAGAATTCATTGTCTGGGCAACATGGATGTCTGCACCAAATTTCCTGCAATCCATCCAATAGTTGTTTAGATATCTCTGTCTGGATCAAAGTGGTAGACCCACTGACTAACCGACCAGTAATGCTGTGCCTAGAGCCCTGTGATGCCAGAGTTATTAAAAAACAATGCAACCTTACAACACTGCAGCAACTCTGCTGCTCTAACTCCTGAAGTTAAACATATTATTTCCTCTCTGGGCTCTTTGTGTGATCTGATTCTAGATAGGCTGTGAGCTACGGTGCTGTTGACTGAGTCTGAGTAATCACACAACATAGAATCTGGAGTCTGATATGAAGTCACTCCTCCGACCGGCGAGCAGCTAAGACTCTCACACTTAGTTCCACTTTTCTTAGCGCCAGTGAGATTTTGGCAGTCCCTCAGGGTTTCAATGTTAATATTCAGAGTGAAATGGGGGAGGATATTTCACATTCAAGCCCTCAATCGCTGCCACACGCCTGGTATGGTAATTAGCCTACTTAATTAATCTCAGCAGAGTGCCTAGCACAAGGGCAGGTTCTAATTTGACTATATCAAAGATGGGGGTAAATGCTGGAACTCTGAAAGCATGGCAAGGTACTTTGTGTGTGATTTCTACAGTCTGCTGTTAGATCACTGGGCCAAGAGGGCGATTAACAGCTACTGGTTGTTCTAGTATGAACATGGCATCTCCACACACACACACAAAATGAAGTTCCTCCACATGTTTTCAATTACAACATTAGGAAGACGGCCATTTTGAAGTGAAACTAATGAGCTGCGGGCTGCAAGTCGAGCCTGGAATCTTTAAGTAGACCTTAGGAGGTGGGAGTCCAATATGTCAGCGTCTTCCAGACCCTGCTCTCTCTCTCTCTCTCTCTGTGTTTCTCTCTCTCTGTCTTTACCCCTAGCCCTTGAAGAGACAACGTCCAGCAGATGAACAGCCGTGTTAGGAATGCTGTCCCGCACAAAGCCCACTGCTCTGCGGTTTAGACAAAGCCACAGTGTCTGAGGCTTCTGGGAAAGAGAAGCTTCACATCAGTGTGACTGAGAAGAGTAAACACAGGTCACAGGTACAGTTTGAGCACAGGGAGGGCTGGGAAGGTGTGAGAAAGACAGAAAAGGGAAAGAACATGAGCAAAATAAAAACAAACAGACAGATGATGCACAAATGCAGAACTGAGAGAAAGGAGGTAATAATCATATCACAACTATTTTCCATTGTGTAAAGATGTCACACAGTGTGTGTTAGCACACACAAAGCTGAGGAAACACCAATTCCTGACATCTAACTGTGCTTTCTCAGGCTTTAAGATGCAGGAATTTTTACAAGAGGAATCACACAGTCAGGGATATACTCAAAGCAGATTGCTTTTGCAAGTTCAGATGTTCTCCACCAGTAGCTTGAAGAATTTTCTTGAAAGATAAATATTTGGCTCATAAAAAATAATAACACACAGCTGTAAAAAATTCCAATAAATTATTTTCCACAAAGTACATCCATACCATATGCGAAGTGTAATGTCTCCTGCAAATACCCATCAAACTAAACCTGTATGCTTCACTGCCATTCCTTGATATCAACACACAGCTCTGACCAGACGCGGTGAGACATATCAGTTTACTAAAAGCAGACCAGCTGTAAACGGTCCCTGAAGTAGTCTCGGCTACAAGAGAGCGTGCTCAAAGGGTACACGCCGTGGAGCGCCAAGAAAGCAGCACTCCAGAGATTACTCAAGTTGAACAGAGCAAATAGAAAGATGCTGATCAGTCTCGGTGAAAATTTGCAAGGGTTGGGTGAGGGAGAGAACAAATAAGTGGTGAAAGTCTTGGTGCTGGCTGTGACAACGACATGCTCTCAATCAGAGCCCCGCCGCCCTGAGCAGCAGGTGCTCTGGCTTAGGTGAGAGATCTTTCTGACACCCGTAATGAGTGACAAGACCCACACGTCCAACGACACAAAGGGGAAAGAGGGAGGGAGGGAGAAAGAGAGTCATATCTCTTGCTCGCTCTCGCTCTGAAACACACACACGCGCGCACACATGCACACACACACACCACCCCTGTCTCAGTACTCATGACTTTTCCCCTCTTGTCTTGATGTTTCAGTTTTTCCACTATCCTTTGACATGGGGAGGAATCTAAGAACTGGTTAAAGCATTATTCCTGTTTACTTAAATCTGTATCTATTCTTATATCAGTTACAATAACTTTCTACTGACCAATTTAACTGCTGAGATCTGGGAACAACATCCCTTAAAAGTCTGATCAAGCAAGAAACACAAGCAGTCACACAATCAGACAGGTTTTACACAAAATCCTAAAATAATGAGTGTGAGCAGTGAAGTCATTAACCACGCTTCCTGTTGTAAACACCCATCACAATGTACACACTCACTTCCTGGTTCAACTTTGACCCGCCATGCTTGCCTTAAAGTGAAACTTTGCAACCAGCATGTTATCATTACAACGTGGGTAGTATATGCAAATGATGAACAACGTTTAACTTCCCTCCATGTTGCCTGCACCCAGAACTCCCCACTCGTTTGCTGGCAAAAAGTCAGCCGGGTGACACAAAATGTGTCACTTGGTGAATTTTGGAGATCTTCCTTAGACTACAAACTAAGTTTCCTCCTTTTCTGTAGTGGTGCCTTCAAGGACCGTCAAATATGGGTCTCAAAAAAACACTCTGCCTACCATGTTACACCATCGATAAAGGAAAGCAGACACTCAAATATCATACCACTAAATAGGCTACTTTAAAGGTGACCTATGCTCATTTCCAGCTCTATATTTTTATTCTGGGACTCCACTAGAGTAACTTTGCAGGACTTATAGTCCAAAAAACTCCTTATTTATCTTATATTGGCCCTTTATGCAGCCCTTCAGTTCAGCCTATGTCTCCAACAGGCTGTCTTAGCTCTTGTCTTTTTAAGGCCCCTCTCCCGATGAGCCCACTCTTTTCTTATTGGTCAGCTTCCAGGGAGCCTGCCGAGGGGCAGCCGTATCAGAGCCTTGTTAAGATACTGCTGATGAAAACCAAACATTTCCTGCTTTACTGCTTCATACTTAAAGCTTTTAAATGACTAAATAACGGGACACTTTTATTTTGAAGAACATACAAGAAATTAATTGTGTTCCTCACCGAATTAGAAGAGCTTTGTTAGCGGTGCTAAAAACAGGTTAACACAACAATATTTGGAGATATTTGGGGCTATATGTTCAGTGGATCAGTTAGAAACAATACAGGGAGGAATAGTACAAGCAGAAACAGCCACAGTAATGATGATGATGTTCGATGAAGAGCTACAGATGACCAGCACACCTCCAACAGGTAAACTACTTATTTGACTTTGCTGTGCTGTGTAATGGAAAAACACTCACAGCATGCCAGCTTGACTTGAGTCATGGCTTGGTGCGACTACCCCCAAAACAATGCAATGATCAACATGACCGACTCCAGTGTGCTGTTTGTTTTATGATCACTGCACACTGACACAATATATCCAGACTTTATGAGGAAAAACATTTTGTAAATGAAAATACACCTCACTAAAGACATATAAGACTGCTCAGCCTTTGCTAAATGGCTGCTCTGCTGGCCATAAACATGTCAGTAGAGTCAGTCACTCTGATTGGACAGGATGCCTGCAATGCATTCTGGTTGTTGTAGGATTCCTCCTTAAGAGCACTATGGGGAATCTACAGCCTTTTTCTCAGTTTTCTCTAGTCATAGGGCATTGATTTCAAAAATAATTACACATTTCTACTGCATAGGTGACCTAGTTTTCAGAAATCATCATATTCACAGTGGTGAATTTTCCCTTTAATTGTGAACACACACTTTTCCTGTGCAATGAGGGATTATAACCCAACATGTCGAATGCACTCACTTTTACCTCCAAATAAAGTGGTTTAGATAATCTGGCTAAACTGTCTGATCATCTGACCACTTGTTTCTTGCCCTGTCAGACTGTCACAATTACTTTCATGAGTCCAATAGTATCAAAAAAAAAGTAGTAATAAAACTGATCAAATCAAAGTGAACTAGAAACACTCTGGTTAAGTGTGAGTTCCAGAGCTTAAAAAGGAGCCTCACAGGTATGTGCTACACATCCCTGATATCTTACAGTTGAGTAGAGAAGGTGAGTGTGCGCATGAGGGCGAGGAACAAAAGCAAATCTTGTGGCCAGTGGGGCCTCTGCTATCAGCGTGTTCCTGTCAACGGTTCACAGTGTCACATGGCTGCGTCCGTAATGTGAGCATGTGTCAACACTCATTTTGCATATCTGACGACAAACTACAGTTTGTAGCAGAGCAGCACGCAGGAGAGAAGTGACTCTGCAGTCAAGACAAAAACCCAGTGTACTACTTCACAAAAGGCCCAGCGTTTAAAAGAGATCTGCACTTGCAAAAAAAAAAAAAAGAGAGAATATAAATGATTACATTTGATCTGGAACCACAAGTTCAGTCTTTGTTGCTCTGTTCAGAAGGTTTCACAAATTTGCAGGTGCACACTGCTTTTTCACAGGAAGCTAAAGCTACCACACAACAAGGGAGGGGGAGGAGGAGGGCCTACAGAGTGACTGCATCCTGACAACAACCACTGATTACACCAATCAGAATAACACAGTTAGACTGAGGGCAGGAGTAAACCAGACCATACACCTCCACACTGCAGTGCCAATAAACAGCAGGCCTGACTCACTCAAAGTCTACTCAACACCAATGACAAGGTAGCTGACGACTGGGAGAGATCTGGGCGATGTAACGTTAGTAGAGCTGTGGATGGAAGATGCGTCCAACCCGCAGACAACTCCAGCTGTGGCTGCAATTTTAATGAGCAGCTTTATGAGCTTCTTTATTAATTACATATTCCAGACTCCATTTTAATCATCAGATTCTGGAGATTATTGTCCTCTCGTGCCCAAACGAGGGACAGACCTCACACAGACAACATGCATGGGCTTGCACACCGCAGCTTCATCCGCCACATCTCTACAACAAAGTCAAACCAGCATTTCATTTCCCTAAAGTGAATCATATTAATACAAAAAAAAGGTCAAACTGGTCCACAGGAGCAACATCCAATTAGTGTCAAGTGTGACTAATTATAATCTGACAAACGTGTGAAATGAAGTCAGAAACCCGAGACAGAGGCTAATTATAGCAGATTGAAACACTTCATTAAGCACAGCTTATAGCAAGGAGACATTCCACATCAGAATGCTAAAACAGCGACAGCAGAAACACACTGAAGCTTGTTGGGACACATGCGTGGGAAATAATCCAACAAGACAATAATGAAATGTACTTTCCAACAATCCTGCTTTTATTAAAAACAGAGATGGAGAATGGAAGGCATTACACCGAAGTATTATTTATTTAGCATTTCCAGTGAACACTTGAACATCAAGTGCTTCTCTGAGCTGTTCATGTGCCAACAAAGGAGGCTGTGATTGTATTTGGTAATTCCCTGGATGGACTCAGAGAATCTATGAAGCCGGGCATGAAAAGTGCAAGTACATAAATACAGATTAAAGAGAAATTTTGCGTTTAACTAACAGCGTTTTACTGATAACCATGCAATGATTATGCAGGTGGGGGGTTGTCTTGCTAAAGGCCATTAAAGCAAGACAGATCTATGCCCTCTGCGAGTGGCCAGTACCATTATAGGCAGTAATCTGTAGCTACTCAACTACCCTGCTGCCTTTCATAATATCACACAATCAAAGACACATCACCAAGTCACACATGCCTTGCAAATTATGTGTTTAGTTATTGTCCTCCCCACACTAGGGTGAGTGTGCAAATTGGTGAATATGAGGCTAAAATATTTAGCATTATATAAACGTACCATTCACTAACCAAGTGCAGAAAATTCCATCATGCAATGGACAAAACAACAATCAGGTATCCGCTGTGCAAACATCACTCTGCATCCTACTCAAGGTGTAGTAACAATGTCACAACAACAATAGCAACAGTGTGGGTGATGTGCAAGGTGTTGTGTGGTCCACTCCTTAAGCTGCGGTCCATGGAGGTGCCAGGGTACCTCCATGGAGGAGCAGATGGTTCTCCTGCTTGTGCCCAACACTTCCTCTCTGTCGGAGCATCTCTCTCTGACAGATGGGCTCAGGATCCTGGACCAAGCTAATCTCAAGCACTCCTCCACTTAAAGGCACAGTGGAGTGGCTGCTCCACCTTCATACAGTCCCATAAAGAGCCATGATGATCACAACCCATCAATATAAAACATACTGTACTAAATGCGTCCGCGTGAATGTGCATTTTAAGGAAAGCCACGTGATAGTTTTAATATAAAACGGCTATAAACAGGAGGCTACTTGTGTCTAACTTACAGTGATATGTCTACTAGTGGAAATGGTGAAACAATACAGAAGAACAAAGGAGAAATGGAGAAAAAAAGGTGGAGCATTTCTTTGAAGTTGAGGGATAACAATGACTATTTCACAGGCTATCTGAGCACAGAGTGACACTGTTTTTTCCAACGGCGGACTCAGATTGCTGTCACTTGTCGATTTCGCCAGCAAGCATGCAAATACAAAATGCCTCCTCCCTTGCTTTACCGGGTCCTGACCACGTCTGCGCTCGGAGGAGCCAAAGTTGACATGTCGACAATTCACACCAACTATAAACGACTTTCGGAATGTCAGATGATATTTCGCCGCTGTGCCTTGAACCGAGCACGAAGAAAATCGGCTTTTAATTATTCGTTGCAGCGGAAAGGCACGTTGTCGACAACAGTTTTCCAAATAAATTTACAGCCCAGGAAGACGACACTCTCTTCTGTTGAATGCAAAAACCGTGCGGAAGAAAAGCTCTTCTAGTGCAGACAAAAATGTCAGGCAGCCGCCCGCACATGTTTAACACTAAATGTTCAAATCTTGTGTAATAAAAGAACTATACGAGGCTACTTTGCCATGCAAGAAGTACACAAAATGAATTTAGACAGCTTCCTCTGACATATGCACACGACTGAGAATCACATGCACGAAAAGCCAATTTTAACGTACGAGTTGGCAACAAAGTAATTATTCACAATTTCCTCAATGTCCAAATTACTTACGCTTTTAGTGGATTCTGAATGACAGCCGCCATTTTGCTACAATGTAACGCAATATCGGCGTCTTGCAGTTCTGAGGGAAACCTACGGAAATGGACCAATCAGAGCTCGGGCTGAATTCGTGCACCAATACATTTACAGCGTACGCGGACGGGGCGTGGCTTCGTGGGGTAAACTGTCAAAATTATTTTAAAGGGTTTTCCCTTGTATTTATATTGTACACAACTGAATTACAACACTTTTAAAGAGACCCTTACTAAAGCTTGGATATATATATCAAGAGCAATTCCCTATTTGGTGTACTAAAAACCAACGCAGTGCAAGTGGCACAGAATGTCAACATGGAAGCTTGGTATTCATTATTTATTAAAATAATTATAAATCATTTAACATCATCGATAAGCACTAAGGAAATCATTTTCCCTCACTTTATCTGAAGCTGCAGTGTTGGGAGAGGAGTGGAAGCAAGGAGCATAACACACAGGCATGCACACGATCTAGTCCTCCCACATACAGTACAGTAAGTGGTTTGACACTGGGAGATTTAAACACACACATACACACACACTCACATTAAAGACATGGAGGCAATTCCAGATTATGTTTTGACAGACGGGAGCTGATACAACTTTAATCTTATGCAAATCTTCCACCGGTTTCCACACATCTTCCACGCATCACAGTTTTCAAGTTCATTTCCAACCGTTTAAAAAGGTATCAATCATTCCTGCTTGATTTGGAATCTGTAGATAAATCGTGTTCATGATAGCACCCAGGCTAATTGAAAAACAAAACAAAACAAATAAAACAAAAACTGGACATCACAAAGTGTAATTCTCAAACACTGAAAAGGATATTTGAAGCAACAGACTTCACAAATTTGCATGGGAATGGACTCCAGTACATGTAATCTGAAATGATCTATTTCCTATTCTATCCTGTGCAATATTATAATCTCAGACGAGGGTGTGTGTGTGTGTGTACGTGTGATGCAACATTCAGACAGATAAATCTATTTTCAGACAAGGCAGACACAACATCTTCCCAGACATCAGAACGAAAAGTTCCACGTTAGGAGCAAAGGGAGAATTAACTTTATCTACAAAGCTTACAATCGACAAAGACCTTCGTTTTTTTTTTCCTTTCTCCTTTTTAACAATAAAATACAAGCATACGTGTTAAAGGCATCACCTTGTGCTTTGTATGATATCCAGATGTAACAGTCTCATTACTCAGTAACATAAAACTAGTAATGATGCAAGACATACTTTTGAAAAAGTTCATTAAAGCTTTCAGTCACTAAATATGGTTCCATATCTTGTCACTGCCACATTTGAGCATCCGTTTTTTTTTTGTTGTATAATGCTGAAAGACAAAATAATAATAATAATAAATATAGAGAGAAATGGTGAATCACATACAGTCACTACAAAGTATATAAATAGCCGTAACTAATGCAAAACAAAACAAAAAAAAACAGGCAAAAATACGATAAAATAGCTTTCAATAACGGATGAAAAATAACGGAAAAAAACAAGCTTTGTGAAGAGCTGAAACAGAATATCAATGAGTTGAGCTTTGTCATGAGTCCTTATCCTGTCAGATTGTGCCTACGGAGACCTGGAGGCGTGAATGCAATATGTAAAACTGGTTTGGAGACAAATTTGGATATTCTGTGGTTCTGAAAAAACAATTTTCAAAACACCAAAGCAGACAGCAACACTAAATATTAGAAAACAACTCAAATGTGGTTGTGTCAATAAAATAAAAATTTGAACATGAAATACATACAGTTTATGACACGTACATCAAAATGCCGCTTGGTAAAAGAGATAGTGAGGTTATTCAGAGACCGCCCTCTGAACAAGTAAAAGGCCATGGATGTCTCAGACTGTCATGCATGCCAGAGTGCTAATAAGTATTATTTTTTTTCTTCAATACATAAATAATTTTTTTTTTTTTTAACATTTCAAATGTACACTCCTCTAACATAGTTCTATGTCTTCATACAACCACAAATTACATGGTAAAATATAAACATTATACCAGCACAGACACAGTGACCTGAATGATTTTTTTGGCACACCAGATATCCAAAATCTAGACCGACCGACTGTAGATTTTAACTCAGTTTGGGACAGATTACTTGATCATCAGGATATCTGGTTTTTGGCCATGGTAAGCAACAGCCTATAACAGCTGAAAAAGGCTTAGTGCAAAAAACTAAAATGTTGCAATACAGCATGCAATGGATCCTGCACTTATACCTGCACGCATTTAAAATATCCCCTGGCCATTACACGTACGACATCAGAGAAACAATGCTCAATAATAAGAATTGCTGAAAACTAATCACACCAGCCCCACAGGGTTCTCAACTAACTAGAATTCTTTAAATGATACATTTTTTTTTTCATATTTTCTGATAGTAGAAAAATAGCTCAACAGCCTTATTTAACGTAAAATTAGGGATTTGTGTCAATAAGAATTAAAATATTCACTCTGAGTGTTTAAATCAGAGTGGAAGTGTAGTTTTCACACTCAGTCAAGTAACTCACATGTTCTGGCTGTTCTACAAAGGCCACAGGAACTCTGAAATCCCAAATCTTTACTGTATATATGACTAAAAACTTCCTTTCCACAGAAACAAGACGGAACCATTTGAGTAACAGAGGTATAGCAGTGACAGACTGCGAGCTGAGTGAGTGAGTGGTTCTTTCTAGTGCTCTGAGGAAGGAAGACCGTCCCTGTTAAAGTTCTCCAGGTTTCTGGTTGCAGCTGGTGCACACGCGCACGGGGTGGTCCCAGCCCCGCGATGGAACCGGACGACGCTCCGGGGAGCAGTCGTCGCACACTCCTTGGCCACAGGCACGGCAGTGATGCTTGGACAGCTTGGCAGTGAACTCACGCTGGCAGTTGTGGCAGGACAGGATGTCCTGATCAGGCACCCAGTAGGCAGGACGGGCTGCGTCTTTCACTAGGCCTGAAGGCAACACATAGCATAAATACACACACATTAACAGGCATGTCCTGGTTCTAGTGGTAAGATAACAGTTTGTCTTTTATATTTATTTCACACATGTACTTGTATGTGCCACCTCCATCGTGCTCCCCATCCCTGCTGACAAAATACTAGTTTTATACTGTAGTATTTAAACTTCAATAAGTATCGCTTTACTTTAGCTTTATCTACCCTGCTTTTCTTAGCTGCCTTGGCTCTGGTATATGGTGAATATCGTTAAGAAAAATTGTGACTAAACATGTTTGTCAATGACCTTTTTTCCATGACTAAGATGAGACGATGATGAGACGGCACCAACACCATTAAAGACTAACTGTGACTATATAAATATGCAATACTGTTGATGAAGAAAGACGAGACTAAGATGTAGTTTTAAAAATTTAAACTTTATCAACATTTCTCTTAATTTTTGTTGACAAAAAAGAGGAAACAAAATATTATAGACTGTTTTTTTTTCTAAATATGAGCAGCGAATATATGTGTTGGTTAAACGGTCATTTATGCAGTTGGTGGGGGAGTAGAGGGGCGGGGTTGCATAACTTGATAAGAAAATACATAAATTAATAAAATGTTTAGAACAGTGTGTGTGTGTGTGAATGAGAGAAAGAGAGAGTGTGTGTGTGTGTCAGTAAGCACAAGTGTCGGTTACATGTTAGTGTGTTTGTGTGAGTGTGAGTGTGAGTGTGTGTGTGTGTGTGTGTGTTTGCATGCGCGCACGCACGCGTGTTGGTGTCACAAGTGTCAGTTATATGAGGGGGGATGCCGATGTGAAACTGTAGTGGGGCAAATTAAACTGTGGCAGTCCACCACAGTAATGAGAAACCCAGTTGTTGAATCATGTTGGTTCAAAATAAATATGTAAATCAGAATATGTTCCATGTCTGGGTTTATTCCTTAAATTGATACCATCAGACCAGACAGTTCCTGCAAAGCTGCATTCTTAATTATTCAACCTATGTTTTTCATCAGATAATAAGATAAAATCTTTTGTGAAATAAGTTTAACTTAAATGACAAAAATGATTGGCTTTGGCTAAACTAGACTGATTGAAATGTTCAGTATAATCTGACGGCTAATAAAGAATAAATGTCAACAGTTTTCATTGACTAAGACTATACTAAAATAATTACACTGACTAATTATGATAAGGTTGACTAAATATGATAAAAACTAACAAGGACATTTGACACAAGACTAAAACTAAATTTTAAAAAATAGCTGACAACATGAACATCACCTGGAAACAAGATTTGGATTTAGAAGTAAATCGACTAATAGTGTTGTGATTGGAGCAGACGTTGCTCTGTGGTATTTTTGGGGTGGTGTTGGACATGGAGAAGTTTTCAGCAGGATATCAGGTTATCAAAAATGTATTCATCCACACCCATTAGCAGTAAATATAGAACTATAGTAACCTTACATAGCAGTATAATGATCATACTATTTAGGCTCCAGATTAAACAAACTGTTTTTTGAGGTTTTCCAAATATGATAAAAACATGGATGAAACAACCTGAAATAGGAGCTATGATTTGTGATTTGCATGTGAGTGGAACAGACCTCTTTTTCTCAATGTAATACACATTTACTCAATAGAAATGTGTCAGATAGGCAGTTATAAAAATTTTCTATAAGACAAAGTGCATTCTCTATGTGAGTGGAGATGGTACAGAAGCAACTGAGAGTACTGCGGTGTACAATTACTGAGAAATATGTACAGACGTATAATATGTCCTGTAAAAGCAACCTCTAAACATTCAGGTCATTGACTCTTAAAAAAATGTACAACAGTGAGTTTACAACACACATTTGAGAAGAATGTAACTAGTCATCTACTAACAACTAATTAACACTGAGCAATAGATACAAGAACTGGAAGTCTATGTTAAACATTAGATAGCAGAGCACTTGTACATGAAGTGCTGCCACTGGAGCATCATGAAGAGTTTGCTCGAGGAAGTTTTACTTTCTATAGCCAGCGTGTGTAGAAGAATTCCGGTTTTTAGCAAATAAACCTTTTTTTTTGGAAAGAATAACAAATTACAGACAAATACTAATTCTGTATTTGAACATCTGCTTAATGAAATATATCATTTGTCATTCATGTGAGTCTCTTGTATCATCACCAAACAGGCTGGAAATCAATCTCTTAATTTGGATTATTTTTCCAGGTTAGTCATATGATAGGTAATTTATTTTCCTTGAAATATCTGTGACATTTGACAGATTTGCAGTGAGTGAGCAGAGACCTGTGAGCTACAAGCTCTTTTACAAGTAGGCCATTAGGGCACCTCATTTTCCTTATAAGGGAGGCTTTGCTGGCTAGACTTCTGCGTTACATCTTTGAAAGTTCATACTAGAAATAAGACCTTCCTGTTTTTCTTTCCTACTGTAAATAAGAATGGTACACCTCTGCCACCAGAGGGCAATGTGTCCATACACTCACATTTACTGGGTCATTTGTTCCTGTTACATAACAATTCCCTTTAGGTTTTGATTTGGGCAACACTCACCAAGTGGGATGTCAATAGCAGTGACTACAACCCCTATGGTGTTGGTCACCGCCTCTCCGACCTTTCTGGCAAGAGTTCCACCTTCTTCCTCCTCAAGCTCTGCCTCCAGTAGCTCTGCATAAGGACAAAAACCCTTGCTAAAGTTACAGCTCACCCAAATGTTAAATGGCTTCATGACACACACACACACACACACACACAGGGGAACAACGGGGGACATTTGGCATTACTGAGAGTGTGTGTACCTGCGTATGAAGCTCTCTGCTCGAAGCAGATGTCACAGACTCTGACAGGGGCAAGACCCCAGCCTCTCTCAGGGACGGGTGCAGCTTTGGAAGAGCAGCCATCGCAGAAACCCTCTCCACAGGCACGGCAGTGATGTTTGGTGTCGTTGTCCTGGAAGACTGTGTGACACTTATGGCACACCTTGTGCAAGACAAAAACAATAACAATACAGGTTGTTATTGACCAGAGCTGAGCTAGAACGCATACTGTGTCTGTCCAAGTTTTATCTTGTGACTGGCAAACATAGATTGTGTAATAGGCACAGAACACCACAGACAGTAAACATCACTCAGGACACAAAAGTGTTGACTTGGCTGTTGGTGGTGGGTGGCTGAGGGCGGGGTTGTGTGTGTCACTCACCAAGATGAGGGAGTTGGGTTTCCAGTAGGCTGGGGCGATCTGATCTGTCAGCCAAGAGGTGACGGCCTTGGCAGGCTTGACACTGAGCTCTGACACAGACTGGGCTACCAAGTTGACTCCATCCAAAAGACGCTGTGCTGCATTGCTATTGTCCTTTAAAAAGCCATCCGACTGCAAAAAACAGAGACCAAATTTTTACCATAAAAAAGGTAGATAATTCTAGGTCTGCCCTATTATAGATAATAAGGCAATTACAGCCTATATCAAATAATTAGACTGAGAAGCTTGTTTCTCTTACCCCTGGCCATACATGCTGGATCTCAGTGCGAACAACTGTATCCACAGGGTCCTGGTTCCCATACCAATACTGACGGCTCCGATAGATCACTCCACAGTTGGGACATTCAATAACATACCTGAACATACATAAATAAATGCAAATGTACTACTTAGTCTCTGTGGAAATACAAATGTAATACATTTGTATCTGGTAGCTGAAGGATATGTAGGTTTGTGTGATTTTAGGTCAGTGTCTGGAACACCAGTGCTAAAATTAGGCTGTGTAAAGGTAACATAAGCCTAACCCAAGCCCAGTTACGCCCTGACCCCGCAGGTCATTCCCCTACTACTCACCCAGACCAGGCATATTTGGCAAGACCCATCCATGGAGAGTCTGAGGACGCTGAGGTCTTTGGGACAACTAGCACTTCCTTCCCCCCTTCATAGCAAGCCTGAGGTGGCGCAACACACAATGATTTTACCTTTAGATTCGTCAGTCAAAGGAAATGAGTAATAACAGCGGAACTGGTAAAGAGTGAATGCTCAATTCTATCTTAGCAACATACGTGAACCTCTGTGCTTACCTTACAGGTGTAAATGCGATTATCGTACTGAACAGAATAACGACAACGATGCTTCGCCTCATGGCACATTCCTTCTGCTAAGTGGTTCATGCTGTTCTTGCAACCGGATCTGAGATTCAAGTTATAAATCAGAATTAAAGTCAGCAAGAGATTGACAGAGAGATAATTAAGCAAAACATTTTTAAAAATTTAATAGGTACTGACCCACAACTGAGGCACAAGCTGGAGCAAGTGAAGTACTCATCAGGAAAGAAGCAGCTGTGAGCTACCAGCTCATCTCCAATTTCCCCATTGAAGCGCTCACTTAATGCCTGTAGGGAAATCAAGGACCGGCAGATAATTACATTAAATGAATAAAGTTAAACCTTGAGCATTAAAAACTGAAAAACAATCATCCTCAGTTCACTATTGGCTTTATAATAGCCAGCCAGTCTGAGGCATGTTTGAAGGTAGCTGATTTTTATATACAGCCCTACCTGCAGGGCTTTGAAGATGACCACAGGGGTGCGTGGGGAACGAGTGGCGTTGTTATCAAGGAGCTGCTCCAGTTTACTCTGCAGGCCAAGAAAGTCAGTAGGGGGGCTCAGAGTCTGTGTGCCCCAGTACTGGACAGAGCTGAAGGCCTCTGGGAAACGAGAAAGCTTCCTGAAGCGCTCCAAAAGCAGCCGATCTACTGACTCGGATGACTTCTCTAGAAAAACAAAACACAGATAGAGAGGTTACCATGGATTGTAATCCGAATACACTGTAAATAATCCATTAGCATATATCTATCAGTACATCAGATACAACACAATTCTAAAAATGTTGTGATTCAGAGTATCCGTTATGATATGTGAGAGCTAAATACCACATGTTCCTGAAATATAAAAGTGTAAAGCATCAGCCGAGCATACTTAATAAAGCTTAAAATGTAGTTCTTTCATTTGCCTCAAGTTTGTTGTCCCAAGTCTTGAAGGCTCACACCAGTATTCCTTCATGTTTTAGTGGATTCACTACAAATCATGTGTACTTTACATTCCAAGGTCCTAATGTATCTTAAATGTGTTTTTGTTTTGTTGAAAATCTGTTTTAAGAGACTTGAAACTTATTTGGGTTAGGTAATGCATCACACTGAATATCAGGTTTTGTAGGGCATGGCAATGGGGTGCAAACTTTCTTTTAATATGTATTTTTTGGGCATTCTATGCTTTTATCAAATAATGACAATAGAGAGATGACAGGAAACTGGGGGAGAGAGAGAGAGACAGAGAATGATAAGCAACAAAGGCGCGTCACTGGAATCAGACCACATATGTTGTAGTTATGTGGCATGCGTCTTGACTAGCATGCTCCCGGGGCGTGTCACAGCACAGGCTTTTTAAAAATAACTTGCATTTACAACAGCAGCGATAATGTAACTCGGATAACAATAAAAAACAGACGTGATGCTCACTAGTCTCTGCAAGTCTATTCTCACTCTGTAGCAAAATAAATAGAAAACACTGGCTGCCTGGAAGTTATTTAAAAACCTGGAATGACTAAAGCATCCACTGGAAAGAGGTGGAAGGTAACATGAAGTACGACTGCAGCAACAGGACTAAAATATGCAAAATAACAGGTATGGCCATTCAAGTATTTGACTGCAGCCGTAAATATGTGTCATTTTTGACTTCAGACACTGAATGCACAGTTTTCTTTTTAGCCTAAAAAGTAATGTTTACACCTTTCTCAAAAAGTTGGAATGCTGATTGCTACCCCCAGAAACACAGCAAGCTAATATTTGCTTTCCTGTAATTATCTCTGTTTAACCTGTAGGCACTGCCACTCATCCTTTATAGTGATGCAGACTACATTCATTTTGATACAGTCACAATGTGCTGTTCCTCTAAGGAAGCTTCAAGATAAAATTCTATTAAAAGGTTTGACTTGTCCAGCATTTGTGTAACAGATGAAGTAATTACACTCCACACATCAACAGTAGGACTTATTAGCAACAGACCTGTTAAGATGTTTTGCCTGGATACATACCTGAACCGAGCAACTTAGTATGAACTGTTTCATGGAAGATCACCACAGCAGGGCCCAAGGTGGACAGTGGGACATCCAGGCCGCAGCGGGCTGTCGTGGCCTTCAATTCCTTAGTGAAATGCTTCAAGTAGGCCTCAGAGGCGTCCCCAAGGAATTTGAAGAGGTCATCATGGAGACGGTCGGCGTGGGTGCGGTAGATGATGAGGTCAGAGATGGCGAGCACCTTGAGCAAGAGACGGGTTCTCTGGCCCTGTTTGGAACTGTTCCCAAGCAGACCCTCTGTATCGATGACCACTACATTATGGATGGGGTCAAACGCTGCCCACACACCCACTGTACAGGACTCCTGTGTGGGAGAGGTCTTGAACACCTCTCTGCCCATGAAGAATGTGTGGTTCAGGGTGTGAGATTTGCCCTCTCCCGTGTTACCAAAGATGGACACCACCTTCAGCAGCTGGTCAGCTGTGCAATTCAGACTCTTTATAAATGCAGCTTCATCTTTTATCTGGGAAAGAACAAGAAGAGTTTGCAAGGGATGTTATGTGTTATCAAAATAAATTTAGAAGTCTAAGCAAAAGTGTCACTTTTGCACAACATACCTGCATTTCCTCATTCTCATCAACCAGAAGAAAACTAGATATCTTCTCCTGGAGTTTTGCTTTCTGAGATCTGGTCTCATCAGCTATTTGGACAGCAGGCTGCACAGATGTCTGGACAGAGCTGACCTCGGCAGGTTTTGGTGGTGGAGGATAAGATGTGAGCTGGTGTTTCTTCTTGTTGCCTCCACTGTGCGTGCGTTTCTGACAGTCTTGGCACAAGTTAACTTTGCAGTTCTGGCAGCGGACCACTGACCTATGGCGTTTGCCATTGTCTCCGTTACCACCTTTACAGTTGTCACAATAAGGGACATGCCCTGGACTTATCTGAACCCGCTCATGGCTCTTGAGAAGCTCCTGGCTGTGGAGCTCAAGCTCACAACGAACACACTGCAAGCTTTTGCATTCATCACACTCAAATGCAGCCTCCTCAGAGCCACCACAGACATAACTCTCTTGACATATTAGACTAGTATTGACTCCCTTTTCTGAAGATGAGCCATGGCCACTCATCGTTTCTTACAACGTTAACTTTAATACAGAGTAGTGCTTATTGGAGCAGCTTTGACTACAGCACCAGCAATTTCCAATAGCAATAAACGAAAAATGCACAATATGCGATAATACTGAAATCACTGAATACAATAATTCAACTTAAAGCAGATGCATTGTGTCTAGGCTGGTGATTCTCTGACTGTGACAACTAAAAAGTCTCAACAATACATACGATTTAACAAATTAATTTTTGCAGCATAAATTTCAAACACTTTTTAATGACATTTAGCCAGTGCAACAACCAGCTAACAGTGAGGCAATAAAGAAGAAACGCCGTCTCCTTAAGTTATGTCTTTTTGCAACCAAGTTAGCTTGTCTGTACATCAAAGTTAGATAATGGATGCAGCATTAAATAAAATACACCTTAAGTTAGCGAATAAAACTACAATACAATACAGAAATATGTGCAGGTAGCAAGAACCAACCGAGACAATGAACTCTCCCTGAAAAGATGAATGTGCAAATGTTGATGCTAACAACAGGCTAGCTAGCAAACTGACCCTCAGCAGCTCGCTGGCAAAAACGGCAAGTAGTTTGGCGTCCAAACAGGAATGCTTTGCTTCTAGCTAGCTAGTTTCGACGGACAGGTTCAACTTTTCCAAAGAAAAGCCGTAATTAGTGAGCGAGCAACCTCCAACAGTTTATAGCCGTCCAAAGCAGCTAGCCTCCAGTCTGTCAACTGAACTGCAGAGTTAACATATCAACAAAAACAACAGCCAGTCGATGTCAAAAGCTCGGATATCCGCACGGACACTTTAAAACGGGAGGGAAATCCGCGCGACTCCGTTTAAAAAGTCTTTAAAAGTGTTTCTGTATTTTAAATCCGTCCGAGCAGTGTCATTGTTTTTGTTCGTCAGCCCCCTCCCTGGCAGGTTTCTTTGGCTACGTTATTTTGTTGCCAGGTCAGATCAGCTGATCAGATTATTTTCAGTCACAGGGTCAGGGGAGGGTGAGGCCGGTTGCATGACGGGAAACGTAGTTTCAGCCAGTGAGGCGCTCAAGTTGAGTCAATGATTTCTGAGCAGCTTCTAAAATGTTGTAATGTGCTCACAAAATTTGGCTTTTTTGTGGTTTTACTGAAAGACTTCAACTTTTCAGCGATTACTTCCTTAAAACGTAATTACATAATCATATTTCACAAATTTATCTGTCAGTGGCTTACACATATATTATTACATTTATTTTATTTTGTATATAACTGATAGTTATTTTATTTCTCCTTTTTAATATTCTTTAACGGCAATGCCTACAGACTGCAATGTAAGAATTTCATTGCATAGGGTATGCCTAACTTGTTCCTCTGTGCATATGACAATTAAGTCTTTGAATCTTGAATGTTGGCTGCAGAGCTGCAGAGCTGCAGCGCTGCAGGACTGGGTGATGTGCATGTAAACAGTTGTGGGAAGTGGTAAATTTATCAAACCAGCCCTTGGACTTTTGCTGCCTTGCAACATAATAAAATACCACCATCTGTTACAAGTGAAAAAATGAAAGTAAGAAGCAAACCCACATATTCAACACTACTGTGTATGTAATGCATGTTTTTTGTAGAAGTGTATTGTACTCTTCTGAGGCATATGAATAAATAATTAATAAGAAATATCAAATGATGAGATGACCCCCTTGAAAATTCAAATAATCTAATAGTTCTCTTGGTGTGAGTTTGTGCTGCAAATAGCTCCAAATGTCTTTGTACATTTAAATGAATACTGTATATCAAATTGTTTCTTTTGAAATCACTATTTTTTGGCAAACTTTAATTAATCATAATTTGATTTTTGACCCTCATTTTATCAAAGAAAATGAAGGCAGGCATTTTGAAAGTAAATGCTGGAAACACACCTCAGCATAAGCTTTTGCACAGAGGATGGATTTAAATGGCCTTTGTCTTGTAAACTAGCACTTCAAAGTGTCAGCAGGTGACCATTTGTTCTAAATGGCACTTTGAGTTTTCCCTCCATTTCTCCACTGACAGTATCTCCCACTGTAGGATCTTCAGACTGGATGTTTCCTGATTCATTAATCAAAGCAACTCTCAAAACACAGATTCAAAGAAAACACAGCTGAAATGAAATGTATTCTGTAGTGCATTTATTACACACTTTAACACACATACAAAAACATGAAACAACAATACGAACAAACAAAACATGAAAACAAGAATGACAAGATAAGAAGAACAGAATGTACAGAATTTGGTACATTGATTGTTGTATTTCTCACAGGACCTTAAGGTAGGATGTCAAGCAGGTTTTAAATGAACTTAAGTCATCATGTCATCCACATTCTGCACAGACAGAATCCCCAAAACAACAAACGCCAATCATTTCTCTACATTCCAGTCAGATGAATCTGAGTATTTTCCTCCATCCACAATCACAAAAAGTCTTTAAACGTTTAATCAGGTTGAGCTTTTGGGGTTTTGTGCCAGTGTGCTTGTGCTTAATGGCAGCAAATATAGCACAGTCAAACACATCTTTGAGGTTGTGTTGAGTCAGAGCTGAACACTCCGCATAGTCATGAGCCCTGACCCTGCGTGCTAGCCTTCTGGCCTGGCTGAAGTGCACTGGTTTGGCTCCGCGCTGGTCCAGATGAATAAGGACGTCCACATTGTGGCGAAGATCTGACTGAGTTCCGACCAGAACTATGGGTGAGGTTGGGTTGCCAGCGCGGATCTGTGGGATCCATTTGGAAGTGATATTGTCAAAGGAGACGGGGTTGACAAGGCTGAAGCAGAGGATGAAGACGTCCACATGGGCATAGCACAGAGAACGAAGATGGCCAAATTCCTCCTGTCAAAGATCAAATAGTGAGAGCTGGACAAAGGAATCTGTGGTTTGTTTAAGAAATCATAATGTGGGATATTTACCTGTCCAGCAGTATCTATCAGTTTGATACGAGTTTGAATTCCATTCACATGAACCAGACCTGGAAGTTAATTGGACAGAAACATCAGTTTTCTTACTGAGTCCAGCTGTTGTTGAGCTTTAAAAAAAGATTAACCCCCACTTACCAGTGAAGACATCAAAAGCTGTTTGCCTGTACTCGCTGTTGTATCCATTGAAGATGTAGCTGATAATCATGCTGGTCTTCCCCACTGCTCCATCACCCACCAGCATGCAGCTCAGTTCTTCCCTCAGTCTGTTCGGTTTATCGTGTCTCTGACAGGCCTGCGCCATGTTTCCTCATATTATCCTTCCATCATCCCAGCACTGTGAAAGTCCATGCAGTTGTGCAGCATTACTGTAAAAGATGTCTTCCTCTCCACAGGCCCGTTGGTGCCAATAAAGGGAGGGGGGACACCTCAGTTTGAAAGAACAAAAGGCACCCAATCAGATGAGTGATCCCCCAACACTTTGTCTGTTTCCTTTTGATGCAGATTTACATAGTCACTCCCACTAAGACCACTGGTAAAGGTCAGCTGATTTGACCTTAAATACCATATGATAAAGAAAGTACAGTAGCATGCTTTATAGATTAGTACTTTGACTGAAATCTTGCAAGTTTGTAAATATGCAAATGTTAAATTAACCCTCAGAAGTGGGACTCTCGTGTGATAAATTGACCATGTGACTTTTTTCAGAAGGATATGCACACACTACACTCTGAAAACAAATGTTTTGGCTCAACCAAAAAAAAAAAATAAGGCAATAGTTTGCATCAAGCTTTTTGAGTTATGACAACTTCTGATAAATTTCAAATGGTATCTTATGTCCTCTCTTCAGCATTACAGTACATACATTACAGTATCAGTTTGGTAACCTCCTCAGTAGACTTCAAAATACAAAACAACGTCATCTTAATAAAATCTGACTGTGCTGTAAAGCAAGTGGAATCTTCAGAAAATACTGTTCTTAAGACTTTTGTCCATCAAGTTCAAGGAACAGCTTCTAAAACACTTTAAAAGGACATTTAAGTTCCTTGGGACAGCTCAAATACAAAGCATATATTATCCCTTCCCTCTTGGTCCCCTTAACCACAATGTTGCTGTCTTGTGGTCAGATCCTGGGATGGACCAATCACAGATCATGGCAATTTTCTTCACAAGCCTGTCAAGGCCTGATTCAAACTCTTCCGTGTTCTTGTCCTTGGCTTCAGTGGAACTACGAGACTATCGATGTGAACAAGATTTTTTTTTAAAAAAAACAACAAAAAGTGTCTGTGGCTGAATTTAGATTACACAATCTTAACGGTTACATGAATAAGCAAATTTTGAAACATTTTTTCTCCCCACTGCACAAATGAAACGTCCTACTTGGCTGAGCAGATTTCACAAATAAAACTTTACCATTCTAGTCCACTGCTATGCTAAACTAAAGGGTTGGAGGGCCAGATTACACTGCTAAATATGACTAGCATGAGCTATGTGTAGTAGTAGCAGATTCCATCAAGTTGTGTGTTAGCAGGTGTAGCTAGCTGTCACAATTGAGAACATGCCCGAAGACATTGCTTTAATAAAATTTGTTTGTAAATGAAATGATACTCACCTTGAAAATGTCCTCTGTATCCTTGTGTGATATTTGTTCAGCCTACAGCTCCTCACAGTCTGAACTGTGTGATTTTGTTAAGTGGGTGGGGGATGGTACTCGAAATCCTGCACTCAAGGTGAGGAGAAATTAAGTAATCAAGCCAATTTCATTAAGTTGCTACAAATTGAATTTTTTTTTAAATCAATGAATGCAGAAATTTGAGTTGAAATGACACACAATATAAGGTTGATGTAATTACACAACTTATTAAAATAATGTTAATGCAATTTATAAAGCTTATCTAAATCATTAAATTCAATGTTTTGTCTTGCAGCTATGCATTTCATTTAGAGTGTTGATTGCAGTATAGTCAGGCTTAGAGACAACAATAGATACTTAAACATACAGAATGTCATTGAAAAATTGAAATGTTATATGATATTACCTTATATAGTCGTTCTGTTGAGCTGTACTGAATTAATTCTGGCAATAATTTTCTGTAATACCGTTTCTGGTCCACAGAGGGAGCTATTGCTCCAGCATCGGCTCCTCATGACATTGCGCCCACATTGTACCTCATACAGAGTTTATTCTGCATTAGTACATCTTCCACGTTTCTTCAATGGAGATGGTGAGTGAAACAAGCTGAAACTTGTCCAGTGCAAAATTAAGATTTAAAATGTATTATGTATAGTTGCACATGTTGTGTTGTCTTTCAAGTGGACAGGGATACTTTTTGTGTTTTAGAAAAGATGGATTTTCATTTGTCAGCACAACTTTCAGGTTTGATGCTCCTTAAACATTACATCTCAACACTTAAGTATCACAGAATTTTTTTTAAGACCAGTTTGCCACTTTGTTGAATTGTTCATATGTGCTCAATCTATAAATGCACATTTGCTGAAGGCAGTCAGAGGCAGCTTTACTCTCCATGTAAAGGGCAAAGGGCACAGCTGAGGGAGTACTGTTATTGTTAAACTGTCACCAGTTGCAGTTTATAGCAGAAACTTCATGTGCCATGTTTCATCCTGTCTTTTTCAGGGTGACTGGGTTCATAAATACACAGAAATAATAGGCTATATTTATGGAAAGCAGACACTTAACAATCCCTTTATTATTATAAACATCCCCTCATATGAGTGTAATCTACACTCCTATACTACTACTACTACTACTAATATCAATAATAATGATAATAACCACAATAATAATAATAATGATGATGATGTTTAGAGTTTTTTGGTCTATTTATGGAATTTTCCCCTTTGTTCTTCCAACATAAAACACCAGATTCCCGTTGCACCACAGTCTGTGATACTGCTAACTCTGCTGTTGGCCTGGGGAAGGCTGCAGACAGATATGTACTCCCTGTGTGACGCACGTTGACACCAGCTGCTTCTTTTTCACCTACCAGTGGTGAACTTGACTGAGAGGGCAAAATGCATGACAGGTTCATACTATGCACCCTGTTTGACATCCCTCAGCATGCAGGAACCCTGACCAGTGCACCACACCGTGCACAAATGTGTTGGTTGGAAACAGCTATGCCAATCACAGTGGCACAAAGACCACGTTTGGACCAAGACACCAACACCTTGCCTTGTGTTGCCTCTTTTGCATGGGGCCAGTGTGCAAACAGGAGAAAAAAACAAATATTTTTACTAGACTACTAGGTTTGTGAAGATAAAAGCTGCATAGTTGATGCACCTGCATTTCTTGTGCTGGGCCCCTGATGTATGGTCTACAATGATGATAATTAGATTTTATAAATATAATTTATTTACCTCATTTCTATGGCTATGTTGTCTAGAGATATTAGGGTTGAGGGTTTTTATTTTTTTTAATTCAAGTACTCACAATCCACATTTTCTGCTCCACACTATCACAGCTGTAGTGCAGAAGAATTGTGCAAACATTGTAAGATGTGGTTTTAGAGAGCGGGAAACGTTTGCTGGTGAAAATACAGCTTTAAACAAAGTGTTGTTCCTTATCTGTCTGAGCCTGCAGGAAACCCTGCGAGCATTGTGTTGTAAGGTCTCTGCTTCCTGTTTGCCGTTGTTTCTCACTCACTCGTTCTCTTCTCCTTTTCTCTCCCCCTTTTTCCCACCACCTGCGGTGTGACTGATAGAGTTTATTCCCCACGGTAGGAGGACAACATCTGGTCCCCCCCCCCGGCACACGTCGTGTTGCCAGCTCGGCTCCCATGCTACACCTCTGTACAGCTGTGACTCACAATGCTGTTCCTTATTCCAAGGTAAATGTCAAACACAGGAAACAGTCTCTAAATATCTCTACATCCAAAGATTCTTTTTCCTGTAACGGCCACTTTTATCATCACACATCAAACAGAGAGCTGCTCTGCAATGCTACGAATGCAAATACAAGCTCTATGCAACTCATTGCAAATGTGTTTGGAAGTTTTGCATGTACCTTAAGTTGTGCAGCAGATGTCAGCAGTGCACTGATGGCTTTAACAGTGGCTCAGTGTCTGGAGCTAGTCATCTGGGATGCCTATCTGTCACTATAAACATGTTTTGTGTCTGCATTCTCACGCTCTCGGCAACGTGTGGCTGCTTTGCATGACTAGACATGCAGAAATTTCTATAACAATCCTGACATAGATTTATGGAGGTAATCTGCTTAGTAAGGGTCTCTCAATGTGTGCAGCTTAGGAGAGCCCCCAATATACACGCAGCACACTTCCATATCAATTCCACTCCATACATTTTTTGTGATGACTATCTGACACTTGTGAATTTATTGAAAGATAAGATTAACCGCTGCTCTTCTCTGATTGTTAAAAAGTAAACACAGTTAACTCACTCGATTTCCTGCCTCATACCAAATCTGACAACAATAGAGAAATCTGTCAGATAGGTGTTAAAAGATTATGCTGCTCCCTAAGCTAGAGATCAACATGACACACTGTAGACAGACCACAAAACAAGTGGCTGACACACAGATCGAGTGATAAACAAGCCATTTGCATAACATTTCCTGCATAATGTCTCTTTAAGTAGATATTGGCTAGGCTCTTAAGTGGTGAGGATTAGAGCAGGATGGGTGCTTCCATCACACACAAGAGACCTCATATAATGGTAATGCTCTCCCCCTCCTCCTTTAGCCCCTAGGTGTGACTTGAGGGTTACAGCGGGGACACTGTCACTTGCCGTGCATGTATTCAACTTAATCTAATCTGGTGCTCTCTGCAGCCTGATGTTAAAGGTCCTGACCTGCTTGCTTGAATTTGACACAGAACAAATGTGATGGATTAACTTGACATCTTGTGTTCATTCATGGGTTTACCACATAAAATGGGCAACTGAAAAACCCAAACTAGTTTCACGTTTCAGACAAGTACAATTACACAGCATGCCATCAGAGCAAAAGTCTCGAGTAGCTTTGTGAGGCTGTATTAAGGCAGTGCTTTAAGTTAGCCTAGTGTGACAAAAGTACTGGGACAAATAAAAAGTTACCTGATGATGGCGCTAGAGCAAAGGTTGAGGGATCACCAAAGTTATTATTATTCATCCTGAGGGTGACATGAATGTCTGTACCGTCCTGCTGATCCTTCCAGTAGTTGTTGAGACGTTTTACTCAAAACCACAAATGTGAACCTCGTGGTGGCGCTACAGGAACAGTCAGAGAATCATAAGGATTCATTTCTGGGAATCAAGAGTGTTTGTACAACATTTTGTTTTCCATGCCTTTATACTGTATATAGCAACAGTAGAGAGATGACAGGAAATGAGGGAGAGCTGGGGAATACCATGACACAAAAGTCCCCAGCCAGACTCAGACCAGGGATGTTAAAGTTCATTGTTGACGTAGTAATCTATAAGACACAGGAGTGTACATTATCAAGTAGCTGTTGAGATATTTTTCAGGATAAGTGAAAACTTTGACCTGCTCATGATGCTACAGAAAAAGTCAGAGATCACCAAAGTGATTAGGCTTCATCCTCTGGGGACCTCTGGAGATATTTCAGTCAGGATGAAAGTTGTGTACCATCCAACTGACTGACTAACAGACCATCATTGCCACTAGCATTTTTAGGCATTTTGAATGGATAGAAAATGCATAACTCTGTCCTGATATTGCCCAGACTTGTTTGAGTTGTGGAGTTTCTGCTCCACAAGAGTGTCATACCCTGTATATCCACAGTTTATTAGCAGGATACAGCCCTCTTTCAGGTCAACTCGAATTCTAGCACCTTATGGTCAATGCACCAAATGATTCATGGGAATTCAGTCCTCTGTGGATCTTTCCCACCCCTGCCATCTACCTCCTACCAGACCCCTGTTGTTCACATTCTTGACTTGAGGCCAGTTACTACAGGAAAGCATAAAGTACGTCTGTGAATACGGTGTAATGGTGTGAATCAGGATACACTGCCTTGCCTTTTTTTGATGGATCAGGGCATTTGCAGTTAATCTGAATTAATTTCATAACCAGTATTGTATCATTTGGAACTGAACCAGCTTAGGGTAAGTCAGCCTGTCCCAATTTCTAAGTAAAGCCTAAGTGTTTATGAGCTTTTGTTGGCCAGCAAGCATCCCCGTCAATTTAGTTACTCCTGCTCCATTAATCCCTGGCAGGGGTCCAGGAGCAGAGGGACTAATCCCACTTTACCCTCCAGAGAGCATCACAGGGGGTCTGTCCTCTGTCCCTTGTGGGATATACAGCAGAGCCTGCTCCAAAACTGTCAAGTATCCTTCAACTGATGTGCCATGTGACTGTGACCATGGGAATATAGATTCAAATTAATAAATTGATTGATTTAACACACATTAAAAGGCCCTGAAAACATATTCTCTTAATCAGCTTTTTACTGTGAGGGATGGGTCCCACATGGATTTTGATTTGCTAAAGTTGGAACAGTTTTGATAATCTCACATGAGAAATTTGCATTTGTTTTATTTGTGCTCTTCTCACCAGTTTGAAGAGGGTGCAGCTAATTTGGAAAAAAGGTGAGGTCATGTACTTCTGTGGAAGAATTTAGCAAGATCAAAATCAAAATGTGATGACAAAATGTGTTTGTGTGGTTAATTGTGTGTGTTATCACATCTCTGTGAATCATATCCGATCAACCCATAACCACACAGTTGTGACAAAAGAGATTGTATCTGGGCGTTAAACCCTTAAGAAATAAGTGGAAAGTTTTGTCCCTCAAAATCTAACTTTGATTGCTGTACATTTAGTTATGACTAATAATTTCACAAAGAAAGGCTTAAGATTTGAAACCATGTTTTCAGGGGCTTTAAAGGGCATGAGCTATATATGGTCTTGTGTAGAAACTGATTTTCACTCCCACTGAATTTCACTCTTACAGTTATTAATTTATTGAGAGATTCCCATAATAATGAATACTGATATTGAATGAATGAAGTGAAAGAAAATGGCAATTCAGTCTGACTATATCAGGCTGAAACTTCATACCTAATCTTAATGTTGTAATGACACTTGCATGTCTGCACAGGAAATACAGTATGAAGCTACTGCCAGCAGCTGGTTAGCTTAGCTTAGCACAAGGACTGGAAACAGGGGGAAACAGCTAGCTTGGCTCTATCTGAGGGTAACAAAGTCTGCCTACCAGCACCTCTAAAGCTCACTAATTAACACACTTGTAACACATTTGTTTAATCTGAACAAAAACCAAAGTGTGAAAACTACATGTGGATTAACGGGGCACTACATGCTGGAGTATTTCTTAGCAGTCATTTCCTTTTATTAAACAAAGGGATATCACATGTTTATTGGTACGATTTAGAGGTGCTGGTGGATGGATTTTTTTTTTTTACCTTTGGACCAAACCAGACAAGCTATTTTCCACTGTTTCCAGTCTTTATGCTAAGCTAAGCTAACTGGCTGGCTGGCTACAAGAGTGGTACTGTATCTATTGATCTTCATCTTTTTGCAAGAAAGGAAATAAGCCTATTTCCCAAAATGTCGAACTATTCTATTAAGAATAATTAAATAATAACAAACATAGTAACAAACCAGTCAAGAGCAGCTAATTAGCAGAAGTCAAAGGCAGATAAATATAAAAAACAAAAATCTTACAAAACGGAAATTTACATGTGTCACCCAGTTCCAGTCCTGTATGTACAGTATGTGTGCAAGACTGAGGACATTTACTCAGTATCTCATGTTGTGGTTTTTTGTGAAGCTCTCTGTAAACCGTTTCTATGCTTTTATCTTTAGTCATCATCGCCCTCACATGTATGTACCTGGTGATTTCACAAGTCTGGAATGCTGTCTGACACTCTGTAATTGAGCACTGAAATATATGTGTCAAGAGAAAAACCTGAATCTTGTTTAGTAGGTCAAATGAGATGACACAGATTTTGTTTTGCCAGTGGCTTTGTTATCCATTTCTCACCTATCAGAAGTAGATTTTTATTTCAAATGAAAGACCATCTACATGAAAAACAATCCTAGACCTCAGAAGCTATTCAAGTCATGATGATTCTACATGCAAATACAAATTCACATCAGTGCCTCAGCATCAGATCATGTTTGATCCGATGCATTACAGGGAACTGATAACAATATCAACAGGGGTCTCACCCTTTGGCCTTTGAAACATCTGTGTTCTCTTCTTATTTTAGTTTCAATTGGCTCCACATCAATCCACACAGCAGCATATGTTCTTGCAGAGCACGATTAGAATCTATTTAAACAGGAAACTCTGCCGCAATTGGCTGATTAACATGAGAACAAGGTCTTTTCAAAGGATAAAACTTTCCAAACAAACAAGCATCATTATTTGCCATTACACACTTAGGAAACATTTGACTCACACTGAAAATAAAACCAAAGAAGAAAAAAGGTTCGGGGAAATTTGTTTGTGTTGGTCAACAAACTCTCTAGAGCATGACTGACTACACATTCATGTTGATGAGATTGTTAATTTTAGATTACCAAACAGTTTTTTGTCAAAATGCATGAGTGTAGCTAGATAGTTTAAACATTAAAGGGTCCAATGAAATCAAAGAACAAATGAATTGAGATTTCAAGATTACACCCAATGAACATCACTGACCTTATAATCAGTGCTTAAAGACAAACAGATGGAACCTATTATCATAAAGCTGCAAAGACACTATTTTCTCTAAAAAAAGCTACAGGCCAGAATCATTAGTTTAGTGTAATATTGCAGCATGGAGACTCTGAGACTCTCACAATGACTGTGCAGCTGCTTGATTGTGTGCTACACTGTACAACGGCATTGATATCGAACCTCTGTGAGTGTGTGGGAAACAGAGCTGCCTTTCCTGTTCTTTGAGAGAAAACACTCCAGAGAAAAATGGCAGGAAACCTTCAGGGCCTTTTGATTCTGGCTAAGAAAGTGAGTCAGAGTACCTGAGAGTTTTCAGTCCTCAGAGTGTCAGGGCCATCATTCAAGTCAAAGTCAGAAGGTAAGAAAATCCAGCAAGCATTTATTATTCACATGGTCTTGCTGTTACTTTTTGGATGTCCTTGTCTTGTCAGTCTTCTCAGTAAAGAATGTCCTCTGCAGGGTCAGATAAACAACACCAAGTTTGGATTATTGCACATTTTGTCAAAACATATATTATAAAGCATCATATGCAGCATATTGTATCTTCTGTATTGTCCAAGTATGATGTGTTATTTTGATTACACATATAAAACATGATATTGTCTACATTGTGCTGGCTGTTTTAATCTAGCTCATATCTACCAATAGGGGGAGCTGGAGCCTCATCAGCTGCCTCACTTCCACTCAGTGGGATAAATCCATTTCTAATCTCCATTTATACACAAGGATGAAATTCATGTAGGAGTAAAATGAATGATCTTAAATTATTTCTAAAATTCCGTGGCATGTTTATGACATTCACTCCCTTAAAAGCATCATCAATTGAATGACTAAATTCAAGGGGAAAAAAGCAGATCCCACACCTAAACTCTACCACCCTGGCATCCTGGGTTGTTCTCTTGCTTTCACTGTCCACACTTTGCAGCTGCCTATGTCTCAAACCAGTTCTGGTGTGGTCTTCAGAGGGAGGAAATGTTGTGCAATCACTTTATTTTTGGCACGTGTTAACATCCAGGCAGAAAGGTAGCGTCATTCACTAAGTAAGCAGAACATATGTTAAAGGCATTTTTGGTGACTTGCCCTTAATCAGTCTGTTGCACAGGCTGCTACGCAAACATGGTGTGTTGTTTGTACCAAAACAAGCATCTCACCCTCTCTGCACAGAATGTGATTAATACACACTGCGTTGATACTGTTAGCGCCTCTCGCCATTATTATTTCCTCAGGTGTGACTGTTTAGCTGGAATCTTATGTTTTACTGGTTTTGCTGATTATATATATATATATATATATATATATATATATATATATATATAGCAGAAAAAAAAACATCTTAAACTGACTTAAATACAGTATAATCCAGAGCTTTATGTGAGGCTTAAGGAAGTGAAGAATAAACACTGTTACTAGGGGGGAAAACAAGCAACATTCTCAGTTGTGAGTGGTGGTTTGCCAAATGTTACTGTGGTACTGCAGTTGGCACTGGAAAAAACACCTGCTTCACTCAATTGTTCTTTCTTCACCAAGTAGCACAAGAAGTTCATTTTTCCTCACAATATGTGATAATAACCACAGAGGTTCCTGACTTGCATGCTGCCAAAGCAGAACAGCACTACACTGAGCAACACTGGCAAACGTTTGTACCTGTGAATGCTCACGCTCAACCATCTGCAGGAGTGAAAGAGGTTTGCATTGCCGAACTGAGTTGGGCTCAGACGTTTCCTGGCAGTCCTGTAAAGTAAACCAGGAAGCATACGCACAGCCTCCTACCTCTCCTCCCCTTACTACCATTGTTGGCTCAAATATGTTTTAATGAAAGGTTTAGTCTGGTCTCACGCCTTACAAACTGTAAAAATGAAACAGATTTTGAAACAACAGCATCCCAGAAAGTAATTTGAAAACTTACTGCCCCAGATTCAGTTTTGGATTTAGTCTTAATCATCAGAGAGATGAAACATGAAATCAGTTAGAGATGCAGTGGGCAAATTTACACACTACAAAATCATCCACAGGTATTAATATACACTAGTTAAACTTAAAAAAAATGGGACTCATGGATGACAATTATTGTTGGAAGTGTAAAAATGATGACAGGTACTAGTAGTGGTTGTATACAATCTCTCCAGCTGTGCTTATTAGGAGATCGGTCTCTCCCACCACCAGGTATATCCAAACAAAAATTTGGACTTGCACTGACAGGCTTTATGCCACTTCAAGTGCTCTCTTCTCAATTGGAAGATCCAGACAAAACCAGATTTTGCTGAATGGTTAAAATTAAGGACAGATGTTGTCGCTTCTGAATCTCTAATCACAAGGACTAATCATTACCAAGAGAAGTTTTATGAAGTTTAGTCTATTTTTCTGATGTATATAAAGGAAGGAACCTAACTACTATTTGATTTTTTGTGGTTGTTTTTTAGGGAAAATGTGTTACCCCATTTATTGATACATGGTGCCCCTTTTTTCATGTCTGGATTTTCTTACTGTATTTGTAGCTAAATCTGTTTGCTCAGATGTGTTTTGTTTTATTTTGTGTGTTCTGTTACTTATTTTGATTGATTTACTGTAATAAATGGTCTTGTGTTTCATTATGTTTTGTATTTATTGAAAAAGTAAAAACAAAATTAATTACAAAAGAAAGACATGAAAGATGCACTGCCAAAAAAAACCCAGAAATGTGCCCTTTCCTAATCTTCTGTTGGATGATCTCAGAGGTTTTGAAGGTGAATCACTTTGCTGATCTGAATGTTTTTGTTCAGTTCACAGATTTGTAGTCAGACTATAGAGTTTGTTCGTTCACCGTTCAAATTGCAGTACGTACATCAGTAAGCTGTTGTATCATCGTTCATAAAGTCCTACTAGGTTTTTGCAGCCTTGTAATAAGCCTTTAACAAGGTAGCAATGTACTGTGTATCATGTTTGAACTGACAACAGTGCTCTCAGTCATCAGTAAGCAGAGCTTCACTGCTACTGATTCAGTCAGTGACAATGATGATTCAGTATAGTCGATTCAGTTTGAGGATTGGATGCTAAAGATTCATTTGTACATATACTGAACACCTCTTAGAGGTTGCTGACATGTGAGCTCTCAGTGCCCACACTAACCCATCTGACAGTAGGAGATTTGTATTCCTAAACTTGGACTTATTCCTAAAGGTTGGACTAATGTTGCAATCACGGCAGGCCTGCAGCAGATGAAAAAATGTTGTATACCCCCTCCTACCTCTCCTCCCTGTGTTACTATATCACCAAATACACACTGCTTGAGACTTGTGTACATAATAATAGCTGCCTAAGCATTTGAGTTCTGTGGTCTGTTGTAGTAGACAGTCTGGAAACCCAATTTGGATGTAAATACTACTACTGCCACTGAATGCGACTAACAGTGAAAATGGGAAAAGACAACCAAAGCTGCTATTATCATATTTGTACTAAACCCAAAAAGACAAAAAAGTCATGTCTCCACCATCTCAAGAACACAATTACATATTGCTTTACCACTTCCGAAGAAGAGGATCCTTGAGAGCATCCTGACCCTTCATTGAACACACAAACAAGAAATAGCATCCAGATCACATGCAAATGTGAAGTTCCTCTTTATTAGTGTTAGCTATGGTATGCTACATGGTACTTAGCTTCTAATTATTTGCATCAGGGCAACAAGGACTCATGATTGTGTTTATACATCATACAAAACAACATGTGAATGTGTACAATATCAAAATACTTGTGGTGTTTCAAGTTGATCTCACACAGCCATTTCCCCTCTGGGCCTGACACCCCTCGGCCAGGCCTGGGCAGCTGTGGTGGGTCTGAGTGTAAATGAGATTAGGGAAATGAAATTAAGAGCAGCAAAAGTGACATTCCTCAGGGATCGAGCTGGCTAATGAAGCAGGAGGCAGCTCTCTGGCTCGAGCTTTAATTTTGTCAAGCCTGGTTCAGTCACCAGTCCTGGTCCGAACAGATTGGATTAAAAGATCCAGTTGGTGTGAGTCATGTCTGTTTAGATGAGAAGAAACGATTTTAACATCAACCGTGTGGGTGATGATGCATGGATTAAAGAATGGTGTTTATCATTGCAATATGATGGATGAGCCTGAGCTGTGATCTTTCTCATCTGCCTCATGAAACAAGACGAGCAGCAGCTCACGGCCAAATCACAAGCCAGATTCAGTCTTTTGATCTTAACTATTCAGAACACTGCTCTTTTGGTAAAATATACAACATATGGGACATTAGTTTCAGTTTCTATGTTGTTCATTCGATTGAGGGTTCAAAGAAGGTTTACTGCCAAATCATTAGCCATTGTTTGTGCCTTATTAATGGACAGTCTTCCTGTTGTGGTGAAGTGGCCTCCATGACCGCACAGCACTCATGTCCACTGGCAGGAGTCCAGAGAGAGGTGAGCTGACCCTCAGCAGACCAAGCTGACCTTGCGGGATGACCCAGTACGGGAGAACTAGGGCTCTAAAGTGGATGGACTCCATTAGTGGCCCAATCACTTTCTCTTTAACACACTTCCAGGCTGACCTTCAGCCCTCCACTGACCAAGCCAAGGTCAAGGGTCAGGGTTCAAGCTGGGTACACATTAGCATGCAGGTGGAGGCTCCAAATTGGATCAGTGAGAATAATGTTTGGATGTTGTGAGTGGTGATGGGCCAAACGTGCATCCTGAGGACATGACCTCAATTTCCACTTTGTGGTATTGTGTATTTTCCTCATCATCATTGTGCGAACCGTTCAGAAGATAATGACTGACAACTTCTCCTGGAGAGCAAGTGACCTCAGGAAGGGTAATAATATTGATTGGGGTTTCAAAGTGCATAGGGAGCACAGGGTATCCACTTATGAGTATATGTATTATGATTTTAGTTGTATATTGATAGAATACGATACAATTTTTGCACATACACTGAGGATGCACAAATAATTGAAAAAGTCAGACATATAGACATTTTTACACCTGTCTTTGTGAGAAAATGTCGTCTAACTTGGTGGCTCCAGGGACTCGCTCTGCTCCTCTCAAAGGAGCCCTAACACAGTTTGGTGAGGGGCATTTATTGACTGCCTTGTCTTTATTGTTATAGCTCTAATGAGAGTTGCAGGAGTGCATTGTAAATCATAATTCTCTGCTTATAATGCTTATTTCAGCCTTCATAAATACATAATGATAGCCTTTACAGAGCAGCTATATTTTGAAAGTTTCTCCATACAGTGTGAACTGCTGATGTTGATTGTGACATTGTCTAACAAGTTGGACAAGAATATCTGTCTTTGCATTATATTGTTTGAATTGGTGATATAGATGTATGGGTGCAGGATAAGCTTTGGTATTGTTGGTATGTAACTGCAACATCAAACTAATAGGGAAAGGATAATAACTTAGTAAATTAGAAGAACTGATGTTGTGATAATATTATTATTAAAGCGAACACTTACTGGTTACTAAAAAAGAAGCAAAAACCGAGGAAACTAATGTAAGGGTGTGTACTGGGAGGCAAAGAGTACAGCAAATACACTGAGTCATTAGATATTTCTGTCCAGTACTACATGTACCAAGGCCTTAAGTGCGTCTCACATGGAACCATGTAGGGACACCACTGACCAACACTTGTCGTTTTGCTTTCGGTCTGACTGGTTGATCCCATTAATTTAACTGAAAACAAAGGATTGGGTGTATCTGACAGCTCTGAGAACCTGAAGTGCTTTTATGTCTCAGAGTAATAAACAGTTTATCCAAGTCCATTTAGCAACAGCAAGAGCCACAAACAGTTCCTCCATATATCAGTTCATACTGTAAGGAGAGCCCCTGGTCACTTTCATTATGTAATGACAAGTTATAATGATCCACAGACATCAGGAGACTTTTTGTCCGTGTCCTTCTGCTGCTGCTCATTGCATGTGCAGTACATGTGAGGTCTAGTTGTTCCTCTGCTCTGCTGGTTTCACAGCTCAAACCTTTGACCTAGTTTTGGGGTGATTTCTAGGAAAATAGAACAGTATGCCACAGAAATGTGCTGCTTAAAATGTGGGCTTGTTTATCCATGGACGAAACTGCCTTTTTTTTAAGTCTGTCATGTGGCATGTGCACATGTTTTTGCAACGTGATCAAAGCTCAGGCTTGGACAGAAACCCTATCTGCACCCCCACCTCTCAGCCCAGCCCGTATACACTCAGTCTATACTGTAAGAGCAGCCAGTCTTCAGTGGCTGTGGATACTCTGATACACTGATTTTGTTGTGAAATTTTAAATTCCCCTATAAGTTTCCTTACACTTTATTATTCAATTTAATGCCTTGTGCATCTATTTATATGAATTCCCATGTAATTAATCCTTACATGTTTGTCTTTTTTTGTTATTTCTGTGAACTTTAGGATCTGAAGTAGATTTTAAAGTAAAGTTTGCATGTGTTTTGTGAATGCTTGGCTGCACAACAGGGATTTTAAAGTATGGACCCACCTCTGTGCATGGCAGAGTTGAAAAGGTTAAAGTTGTTTTTACATGTTTTTATAGCCTGTTGTTGCTTCTCAGAAACTGTACAGACCAGCTCTGCTGACAAGCCCACCGACACTGCCAGATATATGTCAGAGGTCCACAAAACATCCAGAATAGATAGTTATTTAAAGCAAATGCCTGTACTGTATATATTACAGTGTAACTGCACAAAAGAAACCAAAAGCACTTTTGCTTGTGCAGTTAGCAGCTCTCTTGAGGAAAAGTCAGCATTTCCTATAAGCCAGAGGCTACAGCTGTGCATTCCTCAGCCACGTGATGTGAGAGAGTGAGGCATGGAGGGCATTCAACCACAAACATACACATATAGGATACTTCTTAAAACGCACGTGAGAGCAAAGGAAAATTGTAAACACAACATACCTTGTATATATTTTAGTGTTTTTATTAAAATAAATTTCAAAAATTTACACAGTATACAGTAGCTTTTGACACCCTTTTACAACAAAGGTGTAAAACATCATTAGGATTCAAAAAGAGAAGTCATTTGTGAGTGAATTATTAAAAGCATCACATCCTTCTGGAATTTGTATACAGTATGTATGTAGTACAGCGTGTATAATCACAGTAAAAAATATGTCAAGTGAGCAAGTCAAAAGTAATGAGGAGAATGAGATATCTCTGTAAGGTTACATTATGATCTAAAAATTCTTAGCCACCAAATATGTCACCACTTTTATATTTTCCTTGAAAGCAACTCAGTTATTCCTCTTTCAAGCACACAATACCTCAGGCAAAAATTTCCCCTACACAAGTGGTGCAGATCTTCATTTCCCTTTCATCCAGTATAAAAACATTACAGTTTTATGATGTGGAGTGCCTTATGAAGTCTTTTATGTAGCTCTCACCAGGAGGGATTTTTGGTCTGGGGATTTGATCCCTCCGCAGTCATTGAAAATGTTCAAAAGAGCCGCCTCGATAGAGAAGAGGTGATCGTCCTCTACGTCAGGGCAGTAAACCCTCATGAACTCCGCCAGGCGGACCAGGTATTCAATATTGTTGCCCATGTTGCCTCTACAGATGGCAATCTGGGTGGCGATTTCCTTGTCCGATGCTGGGCCGAGGTAAGTGGGGTTGTCCGAGGTAGCAATGTAGACAAGGGCGGGGACGCTATCCTGACCCTTCTCTTGAGGGATGAACTCTACCACTTCTGTCATGTAACCCCCCAACACCACCTCTCTCATGTTCAGGTACTGAAGGGACTGATCAAGCTGGGAGTCAGCCACTTCATAGGCTACTCCCCATGTGCAAGCCTGGAGGCAAAACATGTGGAGATGCAGTAGTTAGCATAGTTTGACCCAATGTCAGTATTAATTATGGTAAGAGAAGCCTTTTGAATACTCTGCCAACACCCAAGACAAGTTTGACCTTAATTAGTAAACTCTGACAGATGAAAAAACAACAACACAGTGACATGTATCAAACTGATATGAATGATATAAGAAAAAAAAGTATCTTTATCCAGCATTTGCCATGATATCATTAGATATAATAGTCTGGATAAATAAAGGTCTTCATTGTCAAAAAAGCAGGTTGTAAAATTGGACATTTGAAAACTGGCAGATTCTTTGGAATAGTTGTCAATAACATTTCCCTTCATTTTTGTCATTTTTATCAGAGTTTTAGGATACTAATGGTAGGACAGGCAATATAAAAATGGCATCGACAACACTGCACGCTGCATGCTTGTAGTATCAAAATAGACTGGGTGCTTCCAAAAACAAGGACACGGTAGGACAAGTCTTACCTCCTGATCCTTCACCAGTGTGACCACTCTGCCTGGCTGTGGAGAGATTAAGGACGCACACAGTGAGGACAGGACAGCTAAGCATATCACACGACAGGAAAGTTTTCAGCTTAATCAATTACACAAGTAAATGATGATGATGATATTTTATCAGTTTGAAAAACAATATCATAAATTAATGTTTGAAATCTCACTTTTTCCTTGTCCCCTCGATAGAAATCATCTCCCTGCCAGAAGCGTCTTTTGTATCCTCTAATGTAGCCGATTTTGCTCTTCTTGTATGCAAAATCAGGTTTCCACACTAAGGAGCCATATCCAAATATCCACATGCTCTTCTCTTTTAAGATGTCCCGAGGTTTCATTGTAGTCTTTTGGCTGTGTTTAAAACAAGAACTGAGACAAAGACGTTTATGTCGCTACTGTCAACAAGTAGTTGCTCTCCGAAGTTTCCTCTCTTTTTTCTGTTGCTTCACACATTCCACCACATCACACTGTGACTCCTAAATCTCAGTACAGTCTTTCAACAAGCGTATAGCGTCTGTCAATATGTCTTCAAAAATACTGCATGGATGTGTGGATGCTGTCTCTTATGTACTGTATGTACAAGCACCATAGACAAGCACGTGTATTTGTTGTTCAGAGAACGTCAGAACGAGACGTTCCCGACCAATGAAATCAAAGAGGGGGCGGGTTTTGGGAAAACATAAACCAATCAGGATCCTTTTAGGAATAGAGGCGAACACGGGTGCATTCAGACCGGACGAAATGCAGCAAAACGTTTATATTTAAATGGAGACGGTGGTGCGCTGGACACCCTGTTGTGTTACGCAAGCGCACTGGCATTTTAATACGCGCGCGCGCGCGCGCGTGTGTGTGTGTGTGTGTGTGTGTGTGTGTGTGTGTTCTTCAGAAATGATTGACTGCTGCAGTGACAAAAAATGAGGAAGAATGGATGTTTTGACAACTAAAATTTGACCTCTACACTCAGCAGTCATCTAATTTTTCCTTCTACTGTAAGACATTTTTTGATTTTTACATCATGGTCAGGGGCTTGTATTGTTACTACTCCTTTGGCGTGTGTCTTTATTTGTTTATGCATCTTTGCGTGTCAAACAGCCACTCATTGTCCAGAAGGTAATCACACACCTATAAATAGAACTATTTAGCTGCTAGGACTGTTGTATCTGTGCTCTCTTAAGCTCATTAAGTGTCCGTGTTCAGCTCAGGTGTGTGGCGCCCTGTTGTGACCCACGCAGGCCGATCACTTGAATGAATGACTGGGATGATGTGCCCTCTGCCTGTCAACTCAACAGGCATGCTGTTTTATGAGCTGAGATATGAAAGAGGAAGAAACTCCCTTCTTTAAACTTCACACAAAGCTTACTGCCCTCAAGTGGCAGTAAAGGACATTGCTGTGTAACTGTCAAACGCTAATTTGATGCTTTGATATTAGGAGTTCATGTGAGTAAAGAGAAAGATGACAGTGTAATGTGCTGGTTTGTTATGGTCTCGACAGTGGCTGGGCTCCGGGGCCTGTCCGCTGTGCTCACACTCCATATTTTCTCATTGACACAGGCGTGAGCATATGTCGAGTGAAGTTCCTCATTTCTCACCCGTCCCCTTCTCCTTCCAGCTTTTAGCGAGAGCAATAAGATAACTTATCATCATAGATCATATCTGCCCTCTGCCTCATTTACTCAGCGTTATCATATGTAAACATACAGTAGCGGCTCAGAGAAGCAGTTAAGTAGAAAGAACACAAGGATTCTTTATTTTCACATACAGATTTTTTTAAATATATATCTTTTTGTTTGAGTAATTCCTTACATTGCTGCCAATTACAGTACTGTCCACTGAATGATGATTGCTAGCACATTGATTTCACATCACACCAACATAGATGTCATGGACATAGACATGGAATCATTAGAAAAGCTACTAGGCCAAATATCAGGGTATCTATAGACAATGAAGCCACTTCCACACCAGCTGACACAAATAAAGACTCTAGATGATCCCAACATTTAAATTATGATCTCTATTTGACCACTTGTACACTCAACCATTGAAGACCAACAAACAAACAGTGTACCAGATATGTATTCATTGTTTCTTTTTGTAACAAAAAAAAAAATTAATAAAACACCAACAACACTTTAAAAATAAATTCACCTTTTTGGGGCATCAACTTAAAAACAGTTCATACTTCTAATCTCAACATATAAATATACAGTATATACAAAATAATCTTATAAAACATAGAAAGATCAGTGCTTCATCTTCTTAAATTACTAATGAAATACTAATCTTACAAAATAACATTATTGGTTCAGTAATTTCCATTGAAGGCGTCCTTGGTACGATAGTCACTTCATGTATTTCTTTGTCTTTATTTAAGGGTGATCTTGCATAAGGTAAAACAAGGCCTTATCATGAGTTTCCCTGCATGGCGCAATAGCATATTGCATCTCTTGAACTTTTTGTTACCTCCCTTTTGCTGTGCAAAGGAATCAAGAGAAGATAAGGCGGGGCACAATGTTTTTCTTAAACACATATACAGTATAAGGCTTTTGATCTAGGCTGCATACATTCTCATAAAAAAAAGATTTGATTTACAAAACTGATAACCCTAAATATCCTTCAAAAATGAACCGTTTTCAGTAGTTTTTGTCCTTTTTTTGATTTGAGCACAATGCTGATTTTTGTTTGCATAGCGCATTGCAAGCCACAAATAAAATGGCAAAGGCTGGCTCCTTCCACAGGCTTGTTGGCAGTAAGTTGATTTGTTGATTGCTGATTACTGCAATAAGGTGGCGAGGAGTACATCAAGACAGTCCTCTTCTTCTAATCAACACGCAGGCAGAAACATCTTGGCCTGTTGCCCTTGGATGAACTTGGATGAAGCAGACAAGGGTTTGAATGGAAAAACATCTAAGGCGCATCTGCAAGTCAGATTTGCTCATTATTTCCCCGCAGTCTTTTTCAGTCTTTACATTCTAAACGAAAGATTAGTAGCTTTAGTTCTATTGCATTCGAAGAGCACACTGGCTCCATCCAGTTATCAAGTTTTCAAGAGCAGCAACTTGCATTTAAATAAATCCCAGTCTCTCCACACTTGTAAACAGTCCACAAGAAATCCAATGTTGACAATGAATAATATCTTCCATTTATTATACCTGAGAGAGAAGAAGAAATAAAAAGTTAGTGACTATATCAGCAATAAACAGTAACAGGGACAGTAAGATAGATTAATTATGAAAAAACTTACCTCAGTTGCGATGATGCATTCATTTTTCTCCTCTGCTATTACAAAGACAGACTGGTACATTGAATCTCTGGAAGAACATATTGTTGATATTCTACACTCCGGTCTTTCACTGTGAAATGAAGATACATCATGTCAGATATTGAGCCCAAAAATGAAAACATCTTACATTGACCTCTACAAGTCGATGTAACAACCAAAATGTTCAAATCTGTGGTAAAAAATGACTGGACATGACGCAGCATGTGAACTTACCTGTACATTCTACTCAAATGCTTTTTGTCTTCTATTGTCTTTTCACAGTTTTCATCTTTGTCCAAAAGGGACAGTTCATCCTTGTACCCAGTGGAGGTTTTATAGTCCAGGTGGTAGTGGTTGATGTGTTTGTGATTAGACTTTTCCCTGGGACAGTCCACCTCCAAATCGATCTTTTTATTGGTGTTCTTGAGCTCTAGAGTAGATATAAGGTTCTCTTTCTGAAAGTCAACCTTGGAGAGGTTGTTCATGGTCTCTGAGTCCTGCTCCTTGTTTCTCTGCTTCTTGACATGATGTATTACCACTACTACCATGCATAAAAGAACCAGAACGGCCACCAAGCCCACTCCCATGCTGATGGCTGCCAAGCTCAGCTTCTCACTGGACTCCCGGCCTGTGTTGGGGCTGGGGGTATTGGATAAAGGCACATCGATGGGCTGGCACTGGGGGCCACTGTACTGGGCGGGGCAGATGCAGGAAGGCTGGCCATTCGCTCCAGTGGTGCAGGTCCCTCCGTTCAGGCAGGGCCGAGAGGCACAGCGGTCTGTCGGCTTGTCGCAGTGGCGGCCTTCGTACCCTGGAGGGCAGGTGCAGGTGTAGTCGTTGATGCGGTCTATGCAGGTGGAGCCGTTGGCGCAGGGGTTTCTGACACACTCATTGATGTTGATCTCGCAGCGCAGTCCTGTGAAGCCTGAGCGACAGCTGCACAGTCGGAGGTTACCGTGGATCACGCAGTGTCCACCTAAGCAACACAAAACAGTATGTTAGAAACCTCCCTCAAGTTCAGGTCATTTCATATGCAGATATACAGAATTATTTTACATGTAGAGAGAATGAAATATTACCATTGGCGCATTGCAGCGAGGTACATTTATCCACTTTCTTCTCACAGTTGAGTCCGGTGTAGCCTGCTGGACACTCACACGTGTAACTATGTCCATTATCCCCCTCTTTGCACTTGCCATCATGGAAGCATGGTGTATCTCTGCAGGTCAGCATCCTGTGTTCACAGTGTGTCCCTTCAAACCCCTGTGGGCATGCACACCTATAGCCGTTCTCAGACTCCTGCAGGCAAAAAGTTATGAAGTTTATCAAAAAGCTCCCTGTCAGATGTTTTTTATCGTATCCTGTTCATGACTGCCCTAACGAACCCCATTATCCTGAGTTTGAATTCTATTTACAGTACACAGTCTGTGAACTGGGTCATCTACTGACTTGACAATCGATAGCATCCTCCTGGACTAACAGATAGACTGAGGCAAAAACAAAAACAGGAAAGCCTGTGTTGTGGGAAAGGAGAGAGAGAGACTTCCGGACTCACCAGGCAGTGGCCTCCGTTGCGACAGGGCTGGCTGTCACACTCCCTGACCTCCGAGTCACAGTTAACCCCGGTGAAGCCTGGCAGGCAGGTGCAGGTGTAGCTGCCCTGACCCGTGTTCATACACGTGGCCCCGTTGGCACAGGGTTTGTGATGGGTGCAGTAGTTCAGATCTGAAGACAAAAGGGTGGAAACATTATTTACAGTACTAACATTTCATTCAGTGTCTTTATTTTGTTGTTTTTTTTTTCCTTCACAGCTTCAAGTAAGAATTTAAGATACCTTGGTCACAAAAGATGCCTCCCCAGCCTTCTTTGCAGGTGCACTGCCACGGCTCTTTACAGGTACCATGTTTACAGGATGGATGGAGTTTACACACATCACAAAAGAGTCCCTGCCAACCTTCTCTGCATCTGTTCACACATAAAACAGTACACCATGACTACTGAAGCACACGGAAATCAACAGTCGTGTTCATACTCGGATTTTCAGGACGAAGAGACCCCCAAAGGAAATAGAGAAATGCAAGGAAAAACATCACAAAATCAAATACAATGTTATGTTGTTGTTGTGTAATAGGCTAAGGGAAAAGAGCAGCAATTGATTTTAGTGGTTATTATTTTGTTCTTGTCCTGTAGTTAATGGTTTTTTTTTTGTTTTTGTTTTTTTGCAATGAGTAGATCTGCTGAGCCTTAATTGAGAGTGATAGCTGTACATTTCACCAGATTGGCTAATTATGAAAATACAATAAACACACAAAATAAGTGAATACTCACTTGCATTCTCCAGGTAATGTGCAGTTTCCATTATTTTCATTGCACCCTTCAAGACAGATTGCTGTAAGAAACAACACAAGGATATTTAGAACTCAGGGTTTCTAATGTGCCAGTTAAAACAAGCAGGTAATATAGTTTGCATCACCTTTAAATGTTTTTCTCCCTCACAATAAAACCTGTTACCTGACGTTTCAATGGAAAAAAAAAACAAAAACATAATTTGCCGGGCCCGCTCTGTGCTGTATGTGACATTGATTTCTCACTGTTTATAGTGTTAAACGGCTGGTTAGTGCGGAGCAGATGCTTGTTCTCAAAAAAAGCAGGACAGCTGCCCTATTGTTATCGGTGGGCAGCGCGAGCCCCGTTTGCAGCTGCTGCCCTGCACCGCCTCAACAATAGAGCCCGCAATTTAGTGGCGCGTGGCGGGCGATAATGCCGCGATTAACCCCGGCGCATGCTGCTGGGCCGACCACCGCCCTGGATTAAACCGCACGCGCCCGGAGAGAAAGCACACCTAGTATAGGCCCTCTGTCTTCAAATTTCACCTTAATTGCTCCACTTTCTAATTGTGTTTGGCTGCCTCGCATCCGAAAAATACACACCTGTGATCATGTCACAAGTAATTTAGAAATGAAAGCTCTAATCTCATTCTGAAATGTACACTGTGTGGCACTGCAGTCTATTTAACCATCAACACTGCTTCCAATTCCTCCTTTATACAAATGACTTCAAGCCACATCCTGTATTTCATGTTCTGTAAAGCAGGTTATGGCCTATAGTCTACTCCTTTTTGGAGCAATGAATATAGATCTGACTTGTGACCTTTTATCACATACAAGGAAAAGTGTCCATATGGTGTCTTTACTCTTGCTTACGTTCTTGGCAGTATTCTCCCTTCCATCCTGGTAGACAGGCTATTTGCCCGTCAGGCTTGCAGGTGTAGTGGCCGAAACGGTCGTCTCTCGGAGCGCATATTTTGGAACAAGTGTCCCCGTAGTAATTTTCATTGCAGATGAACCGGTATGAGTACCTTAGCTCCGTCTGCGTCCCTCTCTGCACATCCTGGGACCACTCATGCCCTATTCCCAACTTTCTTTGGATGGCAAAAGAATTAATCAAGAATTCAGGGTTGGTGGTATCTGTGAAGAAAAGAAGAAGAAGACTGGTTTATATGATGCTGATACATTTCTAAATTACCAGGTTGCAATTCTATGATGTAATTGATAAATCTTACAAATGTGAATTTAGTGATTTGTGTGACAGTACCCTTCATATGTGACTATTATTCCTGTGCTACGAAGGACAAAAAGGTGTAAATCCAGGAAAAGGCTGTCATGGGATTTTTGGCAGGGTTTCATATTCTCACTTAAGGCTGTAGACTTTCCCATGCATGCCAGAAATAAAACAAGGGAAGTTGCAATTGTGTTGGAGGAGATGTGATTGTAAAGGATTGTTGTGTGCCTCATAAGGCATCCTAACGAAGACGGATCCATGACGCTGAAAATGCCAGATGTATTTGTTGGCACGTAATACTTGTAAGTGGGGGTTATTGATGAAATGTGTGATAGGCAATAAGTCATTTTAGGCTACACGTAGCATGTCTCCCTCTAGTGGTGGACAGACATGTGTGCATCTTCTCACCTCCAGGTAGGTCCGCTGCAGGAGAATACCAGGCTTCAATAACTAATGAGAAATCACCCTGTGGGGACAAATTAGGAAAGAAATGTCACCAAAAATATATAATGGCACACTTAATTTATCTCCATATCGCTGGTTTTATTTCTCTAAAACTATAATGTAATGTATAGAAAAGGGTTTAAGGGATTATTTAACAATGAATGGAAACATTTCATAATAATTTATTAGAAATTATTGCAAGCAAAAAATGTATTTTGTCATCGGTTGCACTCTGAGCACTCTTTATTTTTACGCACAGTGTGGACTATACAGGGATGCAGTGGATGATCAACTTAAACTCTAATGATTGACTTGCATGCATTAGTGGTTTATATGACAGTAAAATAAAACATGCACAATTTATAATACAGCTTGTGGCTTAGTTTTGCTCAAATTTAATTCATTTTTAGGTCATAAGATGATACGGTGGGACATTTTTCACGTAAAAATACATGTTGGAAAGGTAATTTTTGTCAGAGTGGAAGTGAGATTTTTTCCGCCACCATGTGCAGTTCACTTGGAAATAACCAACAACAAATAATCTGCAAAAGATCTACATGTTTTGCTTTCAGTAGGATAAAAGTGCGTAAGCCTGCTTGTTCGCGCGGCAGGACAGGTGTCTCTTACCGGCCAGGTGAAGTTGAGCGGCAGCCGCAGCCTGGCGTCCGGCTGGATGCTGAAGGAGTCGGTGCCCAAAACAGGAGTGACGGCTTTGCCAAATATACAATCTCCAGGAGACACCACCTTCTGGAAGTTCTTCAAACAAACCCTGAAATAAGTCCTGCAGCCAGTCATGCTGCAGCTAAGTCCATTTGCCAGCAAACCTTTAGTATTCTGAAAGTGATGGAGATCTATCTCGAACACACCTGATCCCAGAACCTAAAAGGAACCAAATAGTGAGCATGGAAAAGAATGCAACATTTTTTTTCTGAATAATTCTTTCCTAATTTACAAAAGATGAAAAAAATACCTGAGTAAATAATGTTATAACTATTGCGAAGATAGAGGTGAACCAAACGGCCATCCTTTAGAGTTTGATGTGCGTATCCTTAGAAATTTAATTTGTCCTCCCACCAAACGCTCCTATTCCAAGTGGTGATGGCGAAAGTGGAGTGAGGAGAAATAAAGTGATCAGAATAAATATAATCCTTCTTCCAAAACCTGTAGGACAAGATCCAGCTCCGCAATCCGTATCCAGACGAAGAAGTTGGAAAAGACCGAGTTATCCAGTGCTAGAGGTTAGACAAATATCAGTAACGTCAATATCCACAAGTGAGTCATTCTGCGGTCTTTATGTTGCCCATCCATCGTGCCGGTCAGATGTTTGAGTTTGTTGTGCTGATGCGAGACTTGTGTTGCCAACAGGGATGCGAGCATGTGGCGGAGCATCAGCGCATAGTGACTCCCAGTGAAGGATGTTTGACGTCCCTCCCAGTTTATATACCGCAGTGTAGTGTCATTACGGACACTGTCAGTCAACAAACACCGCCCACTCTCCTCTCCACCTTCTTTTTTTTGCTTGCATTAGTTATCAACATTCATTATTATTTTGTAAGGGACTGAACTTTGCCTCACCTGATTTAGAATAATAAAAATGTTCCTTGTTTGCGCCTCCCATGCACATTTATCATCCCTCAAACAAATAAACAACAAAAAAAGCAACGACAAAAATCAAAACAAACATCTGCAAAAACAGAAAACAGATTATAAGAATTCATTGTAATATTTTAGATATAAACTGCAGGTCAGCTAATCCACTGTTATAGCAGAGACCCTCAAAAGTAATGGGATTATCAGTCATTTTTCTTCAGGGGTCACTGATTGTTTGTGCGTCTTTACGCGCCTTGTGCCATTTACGCTTCTGACCTCACAACCTTCTCTCTCGTTTCTTGTGTTTATTTTAGATAGCGAAGATGGAGCGGGGAGATAACGCCACAGCTGTATGATAATTGGGTCTCATTGCAAACACATAATCTCACTCATAAATCAGCTGAGGAACCCGCGTTTTTACAAATCTGGCGCGTAACTGAATGAAGATAGTCTGTCCAAGACATATAATAATGGTTAGATATGGGTAACTGTTATTGTGTTTCTTTGAAAATATTTACATATCTGTTCCGTGTGCTCTGATAACCAGAGTTTATTGTCTTTCATAATTGGGTATTTATTATTTGGAAAGCTTATTTGAGGAAAGGCACACAGAAACACACATGCATGCTGTGATGCACATAGAAGGAGAGGGAGGGAGACCATAGCCTATATTTTACTCCAACTTACTGTTTATTATACTTAGCAAAAATACCATAACAAATGCAAGCACCCAGCTGTTAAGGCACTTGGTTTTACATCATAACTCATAATGCCCCCAATTGAAAGCACATTTGTATAAATTAAAGCAGCGATTGTATCCTACATGTACCGTAACAATGTTTGTTGAACTAATATACACCAGAGTCAGTTGAAAAAACTTTCTTCTCCTTTCAAGTGCATGCAATTGTTCCAAGAGGGAACAGAAAAATGAACCAAAAACAGTAAATAAAGCTTGTTGAGCAAATAAATTCAAATGCCATATACATTTTTATCACATGTAAACTCATGCTGGGCACAGGCATTGTTTCCTTTATCACCCCTGCAACAGGCCAACTTGTCTGGGAGGATTTACAGTGAGAGAACAGGATTTAGGAACTGTTCCCTGGCCATGAAGGTGTCTGGCTGAACAGCTCTCCTGCCGAGATGACTTCATCTCCAACCCCCCACCTTTGACTTATAGGTTTGAGGTTCTACTTTAGGGCAGAGACAATGGACTATTGAGTCTGGAGCAGTGTGAGTAAGAGGCCCGGACATCTCATACCTCTGCTGTATTGAAGTATGTGGCGTTCCCACCATTGACTGAATCACACAGATCCTGTGGAGGATCAATGCAGCCCTGTACAGTGGTTTAGCCACATATTCCTGTTCTGTGTACTGTATGCAAACGACTTTAAGTCGCCTATTCATCACTGAGGCATCCCCCTGTTTTATATGGCTGTCATAGTCTCTAGAGTATCATCAATCTCTTTTGTAGAGAGACGTTAATAGATTAATGGTGCTCCTCCCTTCCCCTCATACACTTCAAAACATCCATACACTTAAATATTTGATGGACCATGTTTAAGGTTTCCTAACTGAGACTCAGGTTTCAAGTCCTTATAAAGCTTTCAGCAGTGCTAAACAAGCAGTGATGCTTGGATTGGAGCTTCTTGGTGCAGCATGAAGGAAAACATTGGCTTGGATCAGATATTGAAAAGTGCCTTTCTGGTGATTCAGTTACCAAGACTTCTCAATATTTACATATTAATCTCCTGATTTTATCTACCGTTTTATTTTTTCTGTATATAAATAGACAGAAACCTAGTATGAATAGTGGGACATTTTAGTACTTAGCTGTATGGGTTATTTACTCTCGGCCAATGCAAACAATAATCTAACCGTCTCTTTTCTGCTGTGTTACTCTATAAACACAGCTTTTGGAAACAGACATCGGCTCTCCACAGTTCCATCTGCAGCCTTGTATAGGACATCATTTTTCTTTGTGACAGTGTTTTGTAAAGCTGACTTCTGATTGTTCTATGGCTTTTTAGCTGGCATCCAAACCTTAAAAATAACATTTTGATTGGAGAAGAGGTATGAAAGTGCCTTTGGACCAGAACTTTATTGGGCCAGTTGCTATTTATGAGCCTGATGTAATTGTTTGGTTCCTTTGCAGACTAATGTGTGTTCCCAAGAAGGTTTGCCTCCTCGACATTATTACTAAATAACAGATTTAAAAGAGATCTTCACTTGAAATATTATTAAATTTCTCCAGCAAGGGATGTGCTGTTTCACCAGTCTTTGATCTGTAGATTTTGAGCTTTTTCAAATCTAAGCAACTGACTGGAGGCACATTTACTCAAAATGTAGGCCTACAGTCACACCAACCAAGATACTGTTGATACTTATTTATTTCCAAAACACATGGAAATTGCATCCCTCATCAATATGACAGGGATCAAAGACCATATTAAATTTAATTGTCCTCAGCTAAATGCCAGTATGTATTTACTGTTAATTTGTTCTGAACAGATAATTACTAAAACAGTGACCCTGATGGCAGCAGTGAAAAGTCAACAGACTTTTCACTGCTAGAGGCCAGAGAACAAACCAACTGTGTGATTATGTGTCACTTTACTGATGAAAGTAGCATTTATCTTTTCTGTATTGTGCTTATTCTTATATTGTCTCCTTAGTTGCACTCAGACTTTGCAGACCACTTTCTCCTCTTCATCTATCCTCCAGTGTCACCGGGCTGTACTGCCTGATATGGGCCTGCTCTGGCCACTGTTCCAATAGTATCAACAGTCCGGGCAAGTGCAATAGGAAATTAGCTACAGTGCTAACAGATGGCCCCTTTTAGTCCAGAAATCTGCCCTGTTTAATGCACAGCAGTTTAACACTTCTTTACAGAGCATTTGATCTCTATGCCCCAATCTGTCCGGCCAATCAATGGGGCTTTTGATGTGCGCTGCCAATGGATCTGAGGCATCTAAGCATGTCGCCCTTAGAGGAGAAATCACCTGCTGCCGCAATTAGAAAGGAAAGGGGTGTTTTCCTTCCCTCACAGCACCATGCAGTCCTGTATTAACTTTACACTCCAGATACAGAAAATAATGTCTTCACATAGTTTTTTGGGGGCATTTCAACTTCAAATGTGTGTGGGTGGTACAGGGTGTAGAGAGAATTTCTAAAAAGACTTTATGTGCTTAAATGTGTTCTAAATTATACAGTATGAGGCAAAGGATTAGATGCTGAATTTCCTGCCATTTGTAAGAAAACATGACTGTAGTCAGCTGCGGTAAATTGCTTTGACACAACCTCTTGACTAAAAGTGTTAATCCAACAAGATTTCAATGTGTTCTAAATTATACAGTATGAGGCAAAGTTTAATTAACACTTTTAAATGTGTCATATAGTGTAAAAAAAACTGTTATGGATGTCTGTTTTCAGTCAGTTTAAACCTTCAAACTTTCAGTTGGCATTAGGTCGGATTCTGACACCCTGACATTATGGTTGCCTGTCTAATAAGAGCCCTTGGCTGTTGTGGAACTTTCCAGACACCCTCTTGTTATAGTGTTGGCAAAACACACGTCGTGTCAGCACTCCTCTACCCTCACAACACAACCAACAACACGCTGTGGTCACTGATACCATTTAGTGATGCATGTCAGTGTCACTACACCTGAGTAAAGCTGTTGGGCTATTGAAAAGAGAGTCTGGCGTGTGGCAGCATCATGACATCAGTTATGCCTGCAGCGTAATTTATGGCTCAACAACACACATTTTTAAGGCTACTGCTGAGGTTGAAGTGCGTCAATCAGGTCTGGGTGATCTGAGGCCGTGTGTCTGTGTGCCAGTGTGCCAAGAGGCAGCAGCACACTTCTTATTATCCCAGCCAGCAGGAAAAACCTCCCCTTCAACACTTAATATTGATCCTAACAGACCAGCTCCACCTTTGACACATGGAGTGCCAGCAGGGACTATAGGCATCACCACATCTGTCACTCTAGCTGAATGATGATGTCATATCCTGCTACATCTGTCATTGTACCCCCCTGTTGCTGCTGTTTGTATTGACGTGCGTTTATCTTCTACTGCACTCGAGCAGAAAATAAATATGTGAAGGACACTCCCAGGCACATGAAAACCAAACATGTTTTTGTGTCCATGCAATTCTTGAGTGATTACCACAGCAAGGCTAATTGTGTGTGTGAGTGTGTGTGTGTGTGTGTGTATGTGTGTGTGTGTGTGTGTCTGTGTCTGTGGAAGAAGCCACTGTAGCCTTGAGGAAATCCTCCCTCGTCAGAGTCAAAGCATCATTGCTTTGCACAAGACAAAACCCTCACAGCAGGAAAAGGAAAGAGATAAATGGAGGAGAGGGAAGCGCGTGCTGGTGTGAAAAGGACTATCAGGAACACTAATCCTGAGACTGTGAACCCTCAATTCACACACTAATCTACCTGTTAGTATGAGGTGTGAACAGGTGCATTCCCTTTATGTCTCTTTGTTCTCAAGTGGTTTTGGCAGCACAGATTGCACAAGCAGAGTTTTAAATCGCTCCTTTTAATTGTCTTTTGTTAAAGTTGCCGGGCTTTCTGACTCAGGGGAAATTTTCATCAAAGTAATAGCCAATATTAATCTTCAAAGTTACAAGGATTTTGGCCTCGGTGTCACAGAAGGGGAAATTCACCACAATCACTGAACACTATGAGTGTGATTAGCATCTAGTAATTTCATCTTGGCATTCCACACTGTTAGATGCCGTGATTTGGTGCGATAAGAGCCTGTGATTCTGGTTTAATTATCCAGAGTCTTAATGATCTCTTATCTGCTGTTCTTCCTCCACTTCCTGACCAGAGGGCACACGACCCCGTCAGTCCAACCACTCATATTATTGTTTATTTATGTAAACAGACCTAGAAGTATTTTAGGAGGGCCTGTTGTTTTTTCCTTTGACGATTTGAAATTCCTATTTTGTCCTTTTCCCATTTGGTCTATGCTCAGGCAGTTTCCTACCTTTGCTTCCGATTTCACAAGCAGAGCTTCTTGGGAATTTGTTCCGTTGGCCTTGTGTGTGGGAGTGTTATGTTTTAGGGTAACGCATGCGGACGTGTGTCTTTGAAGCTGAGGACTTCTCAAGAATGTGAGGAACTTATGTCACTTTCTGTCGAACTGTACCTGTGTGAGGCCTTTTTTTGTCATCAGAAGCTTTCAGCTGCCATCAGAGTGAAATGTGACCTTTTGTTTGGATTCCATTTAGTTAGTTGAACTGTAGTTGACCTCATAACTGCTCACTGTGTACATGCACACAAACCCATCTCTGCTCTGCAGGACAAACAACAGATGCAAAACCTTTTGTGTAGAGGGATTGTTATCCAAGTCAACTTAAGCCCTGGCCATGATTTTAACAGCAGTGTAGCGCACAGATGGAAGATGTATACGTTTCCACGGCCAGTTTGTGTTCCTGTGGCCAATGGGTTAGTGGGCTTCATGCCATGTTTGACATCATTTAGGCCTTCGTTCATGCTTACCCAGCCTCGCACGGAGACAACAGGGGCTGACTGGGGGCTGTTTGATTAATTCACTCAGTGGGAGTCTGGTGGTGAGGAGTCTGTGTGCAGCCTGTTTGTCTAGTAAAGGCTCATTGAGGTTGGATCTTCACTGATGACACTGTGTAGAAGGGTGTCATGTTTACAGTGATGGATATTTTCTCATAGGGCCCTAACAAGCGGACTGCAGCGGCGAAGTATACGGCCTAATTTCTGCAGTCGGCCCCGTAGCCCTGGAGGAGCTCCCTTGCTGCCAGGCCTAATAGCTGTGGAGTGTTGTTCCATCTTGACCCTATGAATCCCAAGTTGCCCCAGTTCTTACTCTGACTCGGCTCTCAGAGGCAATTTTCATGTCTCTGTCCAATATTTGACATCTCTCAAGAACTCTGTGCTCTCTAGCTTGTACTCACAGGATAAATGTCATACTTTTAATATTCCATCATTTCTCTGTACAATGCTCACATTTTAAATAACAAATGTCTTCCTTATGTGGAAAAACCAAAGAAAATGAATGTGTAAGAGGAGTGATTCCTCATTGCTGTCTAGTGGCATGGTGACATTACGATGCCTGTTATGCTGCTCCAACATGCACACATATGGATTTTTAATGTTTTCTTTCAAAGCTGGAACACTTTTAACGGATTTAGATGAATAGTTGACCGTACAGTGCAGATTAATCTTTCTGTTCAGAATTTCTGTTCTCATACTCTATATAATGATTTATTAGACCGGGTGATGAATGACACTGATAGTAGAAGTGCAGACCTAGCACATTTAAGCAGTAATTTGTTTATTTTGCTGCCCTATGCTGTAGGAATAGCGCAAATTGTGATGCCAACCAAATCACATAGATCTGTGTATGTTTGCAAGTTCACACATGGAAGGTCAATATATCATCAACTGAGAGTAATGTTTTGCAATGAAGGAAATGGTTTATGTCCCTCATTTGTTGGCAAATTGGATAAAATTACATTAAAAATTTAATTTCCCTCAGCTGTATCAGTCTCAGCAGTGGCTTCTTTTATCATCGTGATGACAAGTGAGCAAAAATTAAATATATTCTCAGGAATAGATAATACATTTAATTTCAATACTTCATCAGCATGACTTACATAAAAATTAGTATTTTTTCCTTTTTTACTATGTATAACATTAACTTTTACACCATAAAATGCGCACAAATTGTGTATGATATGCTGGAAGCTGATAAGGCTCTGAGAGAGCAGCAGTGTGTACCCTCTCACGGTAATTACAAACACGGTGCTATGAGAAGCTTATGTAACCCCTGAGGAGCATTTAGCTAACCTGTCACACAATACTACTCGCTGAGCCTTTCATCTGTGTGGTCAGACGCTGGCTCAGCGCTACATGGTCAGGTCAGCTGAGGCGTCATTTACGAAAGAAAATGTTTGTGAAGTTACTGAAGTGGTCGTGAGTTTTAGAATTTGATGCTGTGGTTTACGTGATAGACCATCAAGAAGTTATCATATGAGGACTTAAGTAATGACTCTGCTGTCTTTTCAAGGTTTGCATTGCAAGTATAAAGAATGAAGTTTTATTTGCTTTTGTCATCATCATTTTGCTGCAGGTGGTGCTTTACTGTACTTTCTGTGGTTGGCTGGTTGTGGTAGTGACAAGTGTCCATTGGTCACTTCGTGTCACCCGCTCCGCTAACAGCCATTACCCTCCGCCCTCCACCTACCGCCCTCTCACCCTCACCCCATCCTCGGCCTTACCCCGAGCCTGGGAGCGGAATTCTGGGAACATTTTTCCATGTGAAATGCCGAGGTCCAGTCGAGGGGTGTGACGCCAGTGCATTGTTCCAGCGGCAAAAAAAGGAACCGCTTGTGATGAGGCCAATTCCTGTTGGTCCCAAAAAAACAGGCACTTTCTCACACCGATTTCCTTCCTCATTGGACAGCACAAAACAATCACAGACCAACCAGCAAAGCGAAAAAGAAAGAAAGAGAAGGAAAAAGAGAGTGAGAGACAGACAGAGAAGGGAATAAAGAGAGGTGAGTGATTTTAAGAGGTATTCTCAGTCTGTGCAGGTTGCGTATTTGTAGCTGGAAACACAATAATATCCAATATTCACCTGATTGTCCCTTTACAAGGTAAAGGTCTTTTATCTGCAGACACAGACACCCCTGCAAAACCTGCTTACCATTATGCATTGTATGCCATCCTAGTGACAAACAGCAAGCTAGTCTTATCTTTACTGCCTGTATGATCGTCATCACTTGAGTGAATCTCAATGCAATCTGTTTTTTACTGTCCCACAATGTTTGCTTCTGGCTCCAGTGAGAAGAAAACAGGCAGTGATTGTGGGCTGATCTCAAACCTTGCTATCATGCTATGAATTATACTTTTAGGAAAACTGTTTGCAGCAGATTGAGAAAACAGAAAAAGAATGAGGAAAGCGAGTGTGAAGGGCAGCAAAGGCTCAACTGATTGAGAGAGCAGGACTCAGGAAGCACCTGCCTGTGTGGAGGGCTGAGCATTTATCTGACCCTGCTCACATCAGGTGGTTTCCTTGTTTACGTTATCTCCCTGTAGCTCCCTGTGGCCCAGCCCCTATTGGCTGCCCTGGACCACTCCTTTTTCCACCACATTCATTGATCTTAAGAGGGCTTGTCACTTCACAGTTTCTCCTTTCCCACTAGAATCGCTATCTAGAGGAGAAACTCGCCTTTAACCACTCTGGAACTCATTCACTGGCGAACGGAGGGATCGCTTTAATAAGTCAGAAACTCAAAGCGCTGCCTGACCTCTCACCTCTGTCCTCACAACACAAACATGGCAGCCTTGAAGACTGCCTTCCTTTTCCTCCTCTTGCCTATACTTGGGCTCAGTGAAAACACGTAGGCTCATCAATTAGCCTGACTCATAGCCTTAATCCTGCTGTCCTCCACGTCACCTGTATTGCTCAACCCTAACCCAGCTGGCAAGATTTAAACACTGATCTGCCTGGGGGGTCAGGATTTTTTAAATGTTATTTCATGAATCCTACCGAGACAGTGCTTTTCCTGTTGCAATGAAAACACAGCAGTATTTTTAATAGTGAAGTTATTGAGATGTGGTGCTGCTGAATGTTTCCTTTTCCCCTGTTGATATAATTATGGTTAAATTGCTGCTTGGCATTCATGGTAATGACTGCAGGTGGGACAGGCACAGGTGCTGTCTATAATTGTAGTGCACATGAGATCCAGAAATGATTATCTGGGCTAAATACATATAATCAACCTCTGCAGATGCGCATCTAGACTGTTTTATCAAATGTTTATTCTCACCAGGAGGCAGGGTTGTACGTGTTTGTGTGTGTGTGTGTGAGGGAGACAGGGACAGTGAAAACGGTCCGTTACGTGTGTGTGTGTGTGTGTGCGGATATACAAGCACCCGTATGGCAGTGACTTTCTGCTTGGGTGCAGGGGTCATACCCTATCTGCCCCGCCATGTCGGTTGAGATGTATTTGTCCTGGCAAGGATTTAGCTGTTATGACGTCACAGACTCTGAGTTAAATGCAGGGACTTTAACCATAATTTCATATCTCAATCAGCTGAGTTATTAGTCAGTAAAATGTTCTACAAATGACTCTATAACAATGAGTACATTGATTACATAGAGTGAGAATATGTGTAGAATACTTGAACAAACCCTTCATCGTGAACATTTTCTTCCATAGTCAGCCCCCTCCTCTCTGCAGTCTTCTGCGTGGCCTTTCAGTGGCCCTGCTTTCCTTACTATCTTGTTATCTCAGCAAGTGTTTCCTGCGATCACCTCACTCTTCTCTGGGACATGTGGTGGAGTTTGCACCGTGTTACGTCCACGGGGTATTGTTCTCCCACAGTTTGGCCATCATAAATTAGCTGGAAACGATTTGTCAGACATGAGAAAGGGGGGAGAGCCAGGAAAGGGAAAAATACAACAACAAAATCAGGGGCCTGATGTGGCCCCAGCACTGAACCACACATTGAACAGATATGTTAATAGTCTCTTTAATTGTGGCGATTCAGGCTATTAAGAAATGTATTATCCAGAGCCCTCTCCTCAGAGTGCTTTACACTATTTCAACTCCATGCATACATTTCCATGGTTGTTACTCTGTTTGACAAGTTATACAGTGAGAGGTTGTTGTACAAATATATGAATGGACTATGTGGCTAAAATATATATTTACTTCTAGCAAATGATCAGTTTGGTATTTACCCCTGTAATACAAAGGGAGCTACATGCATTTTGGCCGAATTCACAGGAAATGGTACAATAAATAAATGTACATATTTGTGACAACCATTTCCATGTTGAGTAATTGAAAAAGTGTGTTTATTTGAAACCTCTGGGGGGACCACCCCTGTTTATTCCACAGGCTAATTCCTATTGACCATCAGCATGACCCTCTTTAATGAGTTAATTCCTGAACATCAGAGGATGTCTCACGCACATCCTGGCCCTTAATCAGCCCTCATGCTCTCACCTATATCATCAAGGTCCCACAGCAGTGACCTATTCTAAGGCGAGGTGACACATCCTCCCAAGGTCTCCCGGAAGGAGCACACAGCCTGACCATACTGGGAGCTGCAGGCCGGCTGAGTGTCGGCTACTTACGGAACGTGCCCCCGTAACCTCTACCCACCTCAGTTTGGCTGCAGCAGAGAATTTCTGAACCATGAAGCTATGCTTTTCTGGCCTCACCGTAATTTTCTGACAAGTGCTTCCCTGTACTATCCCCCCCGGGGAATCCTACTGTTCCATCCTATGTTCCCATGGATGGAAACGACCCCCGGGGATGCAGAGATTGACAGAGAGCAGAGTGGGACCAGGAATTAAAGGTCTCTGAAGAGTCAGGAGGCTTGTCAGTGGAGCAAAAATAAAAACACACTGTAAAGTATGCCCACAACATCAGCATACCCCTTGCTTTGACATGGGAAACCCCCACCTCAAACTATGACTGTAGTCATTCCCCCCTGGACAGCAGGGGCAGGTCACACATGAGGCCCTCTCTGCAGCTGGGTTGTTCCCTGCTGCCTCATGCCAGGCTGAATTATGCTGGGAACCGGGTAAGAACCATGAGATTATCTCTTGATACACACAGAACCTCACACAGAATTTGGTATAAAGCCAAATAAGTAACTGTTTTACAAAATTGCTTTGATAAGGAAATGTTGCAAGGCGAGGGAAAGGGGACCCTGGCAGTCATCAGGCACATGAAAAATGGCCGCGATTCAGTACGAAAACAACTTCCCCTGCTGTAAAATAACAGTATTCCTGCAAGTGTAGGGGAAATCAAAAGGAAGTTCCTCCCTTATAGGAGAGTGGATTGTTCTCTGGCTTTGATTGTTTATGCAAAACTTAGCATGTTTGCTTTAAATTATGTCACAATGTATCACAAGAGTGCTTCTAGTTTTGTACAGGAACAAATATTGCATGCCTCATTTGGAATGAGTGTGCATTTATTTAGCTCGGCATCTCTTGGTTTCCTTAGCAGCAAAGATTAATCCCTGGGGTCTTGAAAAAGGTTTCAAATTGAAGCTCATCAATTTGACAAATTACATATTGCATTTTGGATTCAATATATTTTTGGCTCCATATTTTTCTTTGCAGTGTTTTGCATCTCTTAATTCTGATTCAAATCTCTTGGGCCAATGCTTTATGACTATTTAACCACAAGGTCCTTGCTTCAAGTCTCTCTCCCAGGATCTTTTTCATTCTCTTCTGTCATGTACAGGAAAAAATGCAAAAATGGTTCTTTTGGTCTGGAAATTGGCTATTTCCACATATTTATTTAGCCCAGACAAACCCAACTCTTACTACAAGAACTGGAGTGTCCCATGTGGGTCTGGGTTGCAGTAGAGAAGATGGCCTTCTCCTGCTCCCCCCTGCCAGGCCTATTTTGTCCCATCATCAATCTCCTTAAAAAGCTGTTACCATGGCACCCTGTATTCTGCAGGGGAAGATGGCAGGATGACAACATGAAAGCGGGTGATGTTTTGTGTGATGCTGGATAACAGTAGAAGCCCAAAAACATTTTGTTGGCTTTCTGTTCCCTTTTACTGCAGGTGTGTCTGTTGGAGAACAAACAGATTCAAATGAAACAGGACCGCTAGTTTGGCTCAGTGCTCTTTGGACATCCCGAGTGTGTGAGGTGGACGTTTTGTAAGCCTCAGATCTGGCTATGTATCAGGAGCACTGTAGATGCAAAATCTAGATATAGAACATGATTCAAGCCTATTAATTAAGGAGAAAAGGTAAAATCAACAAAAGATATTAATGGAACTAAATTAATTACTTTAAGTTTGTGATCTATTGATTGTTCACAGGTTAAAAAAACTAGTTCTACATTTTTGGAAAGACATTTCACTTTCGTACAGACAGACAGTCGAAAAAATGGATAACAATGATTAATTACTGTAATTTTTGTATGATAACTGAGCTAAAGTTGCGGCCAACGATAGCTTAGCACAGACTAGAAACAATGGAAATAGCTAAACTGGCTCTGTCCAAAATTAACAAAATCAGACCTCAAGTACCACCAACATTTACTAATCAATACATTGTATCTTGTTCCTTTACAGAGTACTCAGTCAGGGTAGTTTCTTTACTTTATGCTATGCTAAACTAACCGGCTGCTGGCTGTAGTCACATATTTACCTTGACATGAGAGTAGTATTTTCTCCTCTAACTCTCAGCAAGAAAGTGAAAAGGTGTATTTCCCTACACTGGAAAAAGTGTATTTGAGTTGTCGTTCCATCAACTTAAAAACGCACTTTGTTACCTCAACCTGATGATATTCTGTGTGAACTGATTAATGCATTTGACATAGCTACATTAGATGTGAAGTCAACTTGACGGTACTTAAGTGCTGTACACAGTAGACTACACTGTCTGACCAGAAGGACTGTCAAAATACCATACGTGGCATTTAATTTCCAAGGCAGAGACAGTAGTCATGTGAGAAAAAGATAAGCATCAGGGCCACATTGAGCCTGGTTCCTGTTTGTCCTATGGGAGAAGAGTGACTCTTTATTCCGTGCTGCTGCTGGTAAACCTATCAGGGCACAAAGGAGAACAGGACCTTCTGTAGACAATATGGCTCCTCCTCAGACAATGAGACTCTCCTCTGGACAGGAGACAATGAGGGAGTCCTGCAGTTGGACCCACTTTTCTTGCTGAGTATGCTGAATTAAAGTTAAAAAAGATTTAGTAGTTTTTATTTCCTTTGATGTGGTCATTATCTCAACAGTGCAACTGTAACAGAAATTTATCTTCAAAAGGCAAGACTGGAGAAAAAAAACAACAGCGAATTCAAACAGCAAATTAAACTCTTTTCGTTTACAGTTCATTTCTGATAATATGAACAAAAAGTAACATTGAGTGGGGGTCAGTACTAATGTTAGCATTAGGCTAACTAACTTCCTCTCTCTGTGGGATGGATCCTCTCAAATGTTGACTGCTGTAAAGGGACATTTGCCTTAAATTACTATTTGTATTACTAATTACTATTACTGATTTTAAGGAAAGGGAAATGCAGTTTGACATGCTCTTGTCAGTTGTGCACCACATTGTTGACTGGGGCTGCAACTAATGAATTATTTTCATTATTGATTAATCTGTCGACCGTTTTCTAGTTTAATAGATTAGTCGTTTTATACTTATATATATTAGTCGGTCTATAAATGTCCAAACATAGTGACAAATGTTGATCACGGTTTCCCACAGCCCATGGTGACATGTCTTCTTTTGATCCCGACTAACAGTCCACAACCCGAAGAGGATATTTTTTCTGAAAAAATGACTCAAAACAATTAATTGATTATGAAAATAGTTAGCGATTAGTTTTATGCAGATCAATTAATTGACTAATGTTGCAGCTCTATTGGTGACAGTGCATCACCTAGCAACACTGGCTCTTGAAAGTCAGTAAAATGTCCAAAGCCTGAAGCCTGAAGCTTTTTCCATAAATATGTCCACAAACTGAAAAATTGAAAAAAAAAAGTGCAATAGATGTATCCTTATAGATTATATTTCCTTACAAAAAAATTCTAATTTCAGTTCAACATTGTGGCCGATGATGTCATGTTGCCGTTAAAACTCGCTGACATGAAGCTTACTGACAGTTAGGACCCCTGCTGTAGTTTTGTCTGTGACACAATTAAATTTGGAAGTTATGTCATTTCCCTTCCTAATCTACACCCATTTCCCCCCCAAATGGGTGTCATCCCCTGGTGTAACTCACAGAATTGCAGGGGTTTGTCACTGTCAGACACACAATGTGCATTGTTCTATTGGCTGCCTCAGCTGACAACCAGAGAATAATGCATGAAAGACTAATGCACTGATAATCTCAGTAGTGAAATATGTTACTGCAAAATACAGTGTACATGGGTCCCCATTCATTTTTTGCTCAAGTGTGTGTGCATGTGTTTGCTGTGTGTATATGTGTGTCTGTGCAGGATAAGGCAAAAAAAAAAAAAAAAAAAGCCCTATCTGTATCATGTCATGTCACTGTGACACACTACTACTGTGTCCCGGCTCCTTCTTCTTTCCCACAGCCCAGCGTCTCTTTAGATGACAGAACTACCTGTGACTGAGCCCCCATCCACCCCTCCCTCTTCATATGAAAGTAAAACCTGGAAACCATTTGCTTCACTTTTTCAGGCGGAGCCCTCATAATGACGGGAAAGTGGCCTTGCTGCCTCGCTGCCACAGAGAGCAAAGGCAGAGCCTTGATGGGAAACTGTTAGTCTCTGCAAAAATGTGTCCTTTTAGGGCTCTGTAAGCTCTGTTACACCCACACTCTGCAACCATAAATTTCAAAAGATGAAATAGCATGTGGCTCTTATCTTTATTTACACAATATAAAGTATTTTCTCTACTTAAGGGAGAATGAAAAAAACAAAAAAAAAAACGGATCTCTAGAGTGTTAGAGCACTAACTTCTCATGGTGGAAATCAACTTGAACTATAAAATGATTTCTCACTGTCTTGCCATGACACTAATAGCAAAGATGACTCCTTTCATTTGATGAAAAATGACACATTTCTGCATTCACTGACACATTGAAACAAATAGGTGCTTGATTTTACAGCTTTATCATGTGCAGACACACTATGAGTATTTTAGAGTCATTAGAGTGAATGAAATAAATGTCCGTTAGATTTGAAATTTAAAAGAGTAACATACAAGATAAAAAATGCTTTGCTTTATTGCTTTGTTACAATGTTGTTAGAATTTCCAACAAGTCAAATCAGATGGTCTTTTTTGTATATAAATGAGCTGTTTATGTGTTGCGCCCACTCTGCAAGGGCAATCATCACCATCCAGTTTGATTCTGTCTGGGCACTGGTACAGCAATCACTGCAAACTTGTTGTTGATGAATATTTGTGTGTATGCGGCGTATCCAAGGATATCACCCACTCTGTAATCAACCAATAGTCAATCATTCCCCGCAAGAGAAGTCGGTAATAATCCAGCTCATTATGAGAGATCGTTACCGAGTGATTACAGTGGAGTGATGTAATGCATCACAGAAAGCGAACAAGTTTTTCTGTTCAACACGACAGGGCTTTAACGTGGTAAAAAGGTGGTTGTTTATTGAGTACACTAATAATTTCTGATGTCCTTTTTAGAAACCCAAGAAAGGCATCCAGTTGGGTGTTATGGGAGAGGAACACACACATACACAATTCCCTCCATAAATCAACAAGACAACCACCAGATAAACATGACTGCCACACCACTTCCTCACCAGTAAGAATCAAAGCACCCTAGCGTTCATGACCCGGGTTTTACAGCTGGTGTTACTGGGATTGGAACTGATAGCAGATAAGGACCATAACACACCTGCCTGAGCAAATAAATTATATTTAGAATCAATTTATGGTTTTACTATCCTGTGATGGATTAACGTACAGTACACGGCTAACTGTAGCGATAAGACACTCCTTTCTGTTTCACATTAATTCCTGTGTCAGATAAGACTATTGATTTGATTCAAATATGTTTTACTGGAGGAGCCTTTGTATTGTATTATTATAAAAATAAAATGTAGACGAGTCTGGCGCTGATACCTTCAGATGGTTGCAATAATTAGCTGCCCCTCTTCATCCTCATTATACCAGCAGCACCAGAACACTTTGGTCTCATTAGGGCCGAGCCATTGTCCGTCAGCAGTTAGCAACCATTTTGCCTTCCCCATTACGACACAAAGAGAGGGGAGGTAAAACAGTTTACCCACAAATCTCCCTGTGTGTGCCCACTGGTTCACTCCACTTATTCAGGCAGGGAAGTAAAGACCATCTGCTCATTTTATAGAACTCCGGTCTCAAAACACTCACTAATGCACATTCAGAGCTTCCATTGCCGTTAGCCAGCAGATTATTTGACCAAACACCCACTGAAACTCCCTCCAAAACACATCTCAAAGAAGGCCAAGGTTGATCAAGCCACGGATGAATGTGATTGTGTGAGCCTGTGAGTCTTTGCTTCGTCTCCTACTGGCGGGAGATGAATGGCATCCACCAAAGGAGGAGTTGGACGGAGCAGGAGTTGAGGCATGACAGCCATGGGAGTAGCCACTGGTAAAAAAGATAGGCAGCTGCTCTTCTGTCCTCCCACAGCCAAACATGAAGTAGCCAAAATACAGTAAATAGACAGTATATATATACAGTTAATGAGCTAGTATGCTACAACATATAAAATCTAATTGTATAGTATAATAAACAACTCATCATTTTGTTGCTGTACAGTATGACTCCCTCCCTTTCAGACAGGTTAGATTCAGGAGTAGATTTAGATGTAGACGCCTATGACTTCTTTGGGCAGGTTCACACTTTGGCCTGTTTTGGGGCACAGCATGTGGGGCCAAACAAACACACATTAATCTGCACTTTGTATGAATATTCAGATACAGCTGTCTGTGACACGGAGATAGCAGCTGGTGCGCTTGGGCCCCACAGATATCCCAGTGCCATGCCTGGACAGAAGCCGCTGCATCTGGGCCAAACCAGGCCCAGCCGGCCCTGGCAGGCCCATCCAGGCCCAAAATCTCTCCCAAATCCCACTAGCGACACCCTCTAGTCAAGAGTGGTCAGAGATGCTATAAACACCTTTAGCGGCCTGCCACAGATACATGATGACACTTTCAGTATGTCCTAACTATGGTGATGAAGTAGATAGTAGATAGATATATGGCACCAACGTCATGTCATGCTTAAAGTTCAGTAAGACTGTAAGATGCATATGGTTGGTGGTTTCCATATTACTGCTGTTAAAAGCAGGTGTTGAAACAGATGGTATTGCTTTGGGTATCACATTTAATTTACCATTTAGGGCTTTTGTTGAACACTATTGACAAAGAAAAGCAGTTGAAATTTAATTTCATCTCACTTAAGTGAATCATACAGACAGGCACTTTACTTCAAACAATAATGGGACAAGGCACAGTGAATGTGACACCTGACCAAATACATAAATGGTCAGATTTTTCATTATGGTTAAATGTCATAACCGGCTTATTTTATGATGACATTTATACATTCCCTGACGACATGAATGTAATTTGCCCTTTTTTAATTACCCAATTTAATCTCATACTAATCCAGTGATATTGCCATAACAAGCAATGCAAGTATGGCAAGCTGGTTGGAAGACAAAGCCTGCTATGGTGAAAGATTTTGTGTTTGGTGTGTCTGGCGTTGCTGCTTCCATAACAGTCTGCTGGTCGGCCCTGACAACACCGTGCCACAGTGCCAGGCTTCCAGCGTGCCAGGCCTAGAGAGCAGCTGCCAGGCAAAACCAGCGGGCACTAATTCAGCCAGCCACAGGGAGCCCCCTCCACCCCTTCTCCTCTCAGACCCTCCCTATGGCTACAACTACCCCTCATCCATGCATATACACACACACACACACACACACACACACACTTACTTAACACAATGCAGGCTTTAATTATGACAAACTTGCCAAAAGCTAATCTCCCATCTTTTTAATCAAAGACATTTGTAGGTGAGGGGGTTGCCAATATTCTAATAACTAATTACCAGAAAATTCTAGTGAATAAACACATTTTCCTTTGACCAACAGTGGCCTTTCTCAATCAAGCAAAGCCTGAAAATCTCTCAAAACCAGCGATGCAAGAAAATCTGGAGGGCAGGTTTGTACTGATGCTGTTGCAGAAGATTAATTATAACGACATGAAGATTTTTTTAGATGTCCAAAGTTACCATATAGACAATAATTTTAACGCCAACATGCTACAGAAATTAGAATCAGCATTTCTGAACATTAGAAGCTTTATGGGGCAGGTTTGGATCATTAATTTGACACATGTCCATGTTCATTGCACAAATCATTAACATCCCGCTCGTTTTGTCATTATCTCCCGTGAATGGGAGTGTAGTCGTAGAGCCCCGGGGACTAAAGCCCGGCCAGTCACTCTGTGGTTGGTAAAGTGATAGCCAAAATGCTGAGAAGCGTTCAGCTGCTATTCTGATGTGATAGAGAGTTTCAGTTTTTAAATCCTGCTGTGTCCTCAGACTTCTCCCCTGAACTAAACTTGTAGTTAGAAGGACAAAATTTTTCTTTCCGAAAAACGGATGGATTAGAGTACTCTGGTGTCTCAGGCCAGCTGAAAGCAAGAACTGCTCTCTGCGCCTCAAACGCATTCTCATCTGCTCCCTCCCTTGTCACTCATCCTCTATCTGAGCTCGTCTGTTCCAGCTGAAGGTCACAATATGGCTGATTCCTTTGGAGAGGCCCTCTAGGTCCCGATGCTCCATGCTGCCTGAGTAAACATGGCACAGCAGTTCATAAAGATGCATATTGTGCGCCTGCATCTGTTTGGATGCATGTGCACATTTTCGGGGGTCCTCCTGAGTGGGGTTTCCTGACTGCAGGGATACATATGCTTACATACTGTTAGTAAAGGCTGGCTGAAATATTGATGTTGTGTTTTGTTCTCATTTTTGCTGTACTTGAGAGGCCATCTGGATAGGTCAGCCTTTCTCACGTTATGTATTCATTCTCCTGTTTGAATATGACCAGGGGAGAGAAAAAGAGGGTCATTTTGTAATGTGAGAGAAAGAAATAGTGGGAGGTGGTGGTGAGGGTGGTTGTGGGGGTGCTGAGCAGGATTCAACAATGGGTTTTTTCCTAACAGATGGAAGATTGGCTGCAGGGAAATAGTTCAGTGTCACAGAGGAACCTGATATCAGATTATATTCCTCCCGCCTCATAAATACAAAGACATTACATGTGGTTACATGAATAATGAAATTGAGATTATTTTGCTGAAATGCATCTAATTTGTTGTGCCACAGTTGTGAACTGCTGAATACCGCCCATCAATCTGTCTCTTTGTGCTGCACTACTCAGGTAAGATCATGTTCTTCCAACAAGCCAATCAAATAAGTCACCTCTGGCCAAGTGTGCCACCTAAGGCCGGATGAAACAAGGTGATTAATTAGTTGAGAAATGTCTATGTGGCAGGTCTCAAATCATGAGTGCAAATTTAAAAAGCTCACAAACAACGTGATTATTGATGGTCCAGTGGTCCAAACCTAATAGAGAAATGCACCGTGGTCTGAATGTGCACATATAGTCTGGAAACTCAGCAATGAATACTAATGATGTGCTTAGACGTGCAAGCCAGCTAACAACACAACAACTCTGATAAGGTGCCATTAAAAGGGACCAGTTTTCAGGTACATTATCCCTCAGTTCTTAATAATTAACGAAATCCTATCAATTATGAACAAATCTGTAGCCTAACACTGATCAAGAGGAGGGATGGTTGCCTAGGAGCGTCGGCCTGTTCTGAATACCTTGTCGCTTTGGTGTTGTTGGTAACTGGAGCCCCTGCAGTATGACAGTAATATGGTGGAAAGTAAATAAGGTAGTTGTTTTGGGCTGTCACATGGGTGCCACAAACCCAAGTGATCAATAATGCAGTCTGGCATGTGTTTGAGTGGCTTTGTTGCCCAGTGCTACTGACTGGCTTGTGTGTGGTTTAATAATGGTACAGAAATTGAAACTTTTGACTGAGAAAAACATCAATATTTGTGTGTAGTTTAAAACTGTCAATAGGAAAGCCTGAGTCATTTTAAAGTGATAATGATTGTTTATGTGTGACCTATTTTCATTACACCTTGAGCAAACAGCAGGTCTCCTTGTTTCCACTGCTCAGTCAAAACAATAATTGGCCTTACACAGTCGAACCTCCATTTCCAGATGCTAAATCAACACAGCTGGACATCCTAAAGTTTGTGTTTATGTCTGTACACTACCTTTCCGACTTGCCTCTAAAAATAGCTCTGGAGCATCCTGCTGTGATGCTGAAGGTGCAGTCATCTTTCCCCCTGAAGGACACAACACTGTCTGAAGTTTGGGAGCGGGGGTGGGGGAGAGCGGGGAGCGGGGAGGGAGGGAGGAAGCGGTGACTACCGTGTGACAAGCGCCCTGTTCCTTCCTCCCAGGCCTGAGAAACAGGAAGTGCTGCATTATTGTGACGGAGAGGAAATGCAAGGTCCTCTAAAATAAGAGCCCCAATCTGGTTGTCAATGACAGGAGCCTCTCCTCCACAGCCCTGTAGAGACCTGTATCCCCCACACATCGCCCCCCCTCACAACGTCACTGTTGAGTGACGCAGATATAAATAAAAAACAAAACTCGTACAGGACTGTATGTGTAATGAATCCTAAAAATAAATACATACAAAACAAGTAAATGCAACTGTGTCTACGTATAAAGTCACTCTTAACATGGGAGGGCACTGACTTTTGGAAGATTTGTGTGCAGCAGCTCAAAGAGAACTTGAAGAGAATCAGCTTTGAGATGATGTGAAAAAACCTTTGTTCCACACAGAACCCACCCACATACAGACTGTCAAAAGGGTTAAAGGAGGCATATGGGTAGGATCCATCCTGCTTGTGTTTAGCAGAAGCTGAGGAGGAGCTGGTTGCTAAGAGAGATGCAAAGCTTTGTGCCGGGTTGCCTCCCAGTTAATTAAAATCCTACTTTATCTGTTTCATGCTTTCAATTAGAACGCTCTGGAAAGGACCCAAGCCTCTGCATGTAGATAACCATAGCAATAAGATGTGATTAATACAGGGGGCCCATTTGCGCTGCAGGCTGCAGCAATGCCCTGCTGTCATGTCCATGCCTTGTTTTGATCCCAGACACCACCTCTGATGATCTAGGCAAAATGGCTGCGCAGTGCCCCCCCACCCCCCGTAAATTCTGCAAGGCACCTCAAGCAGTAAATTAGATGGATTTGCTTTTTTGTGCCCGTGTAGGACATGGCAGGTGTTGGCCACCTGTGATCACTGAACTACAGTGATGACTGAAGCTGCAGAGGCTCAGTTTCACTGTTCAGCCTTTGCCAAGTCGTATGTTTTTTTTTGGTCATCAGTAATAAAAAGAAGTGTCAGCTAGCAATGTTTTTGCCCAATTACCAGCAGATCCATCAAGGGCCGTCTCTGCTTTTCAGAATCAATTAACTGCAACACAGAAGCCAAGCTGTACAGGTAATCAATCACGCTAAGCTTAGCACATTAAGGTTTAATGGGCATGTGGTGCTGTTTTTGGTTATAGTTTGTGATCCAACATCCAAAACTATTACTTGCTGGCACTCAGAATTATTGTGACAAGCAGAATATATTCTGTATGATAAAAATCATAAAAACAATCTCCACTTCAAAATTGACATTTCTTTTCATCTAAGAATATGATTTGAGTTGACAATACATTTTAATTATCTAGACTGAGTGCATATAATTACCACTCAATCACAACAAAAGTGAGAAGGATTTAGTGGCATAAAAGTAATAGAATACAAATACAGGAACAGACAGACATGCCTTTTGCTGCAAACTATGCAAATATATATCAGTAAACTGTCCAAAGTCCAAACAACAGAATCTTTTTTTCAAACATAAACAACTTTTCACAAACACCTAGTATCCAACAAACCTTTGCACATAACACAAGATTTACTGCCATCTACTGGTCACTGTAGGAAATTACAAAGTGTGGAACAGCAAATGTTTGTAAGGCATGTCCTCATGGGTTTGGTGCCACTTTCAATATCTGAAAGATGTGAATGACTGCCTCAGTGAGGATGAGAGGGACTGTGAGGAACTGCCTCCTCTCAAGCCAAAAGTGTCCTTAAACAAGTCAATAGCACTGGTGTCAGGCTGGAGCAGTCCTGCTTGAGAGGGCTTAAGGCATGAATGAGCCACCTCCATCCTACCAGGAGCTTTCATGTCCCCAGTGCTCCCTCTGGGGATCTGACTTGGTGGTATTTGGAGAAGAAAGCCTCTTCCTATTGCAGGTAAGGCCCGAATGGATGACCGCTCTTTCCGAGAAGGCCTTCCTCTACCCACTGTTTCCATCTGTACCTCTGTGCGTCCTCTGCCTACACCTAGAGACAGGGGACTTACTGACATTTGTTTCCTGAGATCTGACACAGTGGCAGCAGGGACTGGATCCTGAGCTGTTGGATCACCCACAGACTGAGCAGAGGATACATCAGTGACTCTTGTGAGTGGCTGGTGAAGGAGAGAGTCCACATGTGTTGATGAAGGTGATTCCACAGTTGCAGGTTCAAAGGAGCCCGGCTGTGTGTCTGCTGCAGGTGAGATCTTGGATGGAGTCTTAGTTGTTTGAGGATTGAAGCGTGCCAGCAGCCCCTGCTCTGTGACAGGGTAGTGGTCTGCAGCCCACTCCTGCCGATTGCAATGCATTTGCTCCAGCTGCCGGAGTTCTCTGGGCAACTCCAACACACTTTCCTGCGGATGCAAACAGGTGGACATGATGCTTCAGAACTACTGTGTATTAGTTCAGATTGATCATAAAACAGTTCAATTGTTTTTGAACCAAAAATGACAAGTCAGTGTACTTAAATGAGCTTTAGCAAGGTTTTTATGAAAGCATATGCCATTTATAATCTTGGTGAGTAAACAAAAAGAAGACACACTCAAGGCCTTATTATGAATTAGACCTGAAATAAATAATCAATTAGTTGATTGATTTCACTTGAATGTGTATATTTTCTGGTTTCTTTAGTCCTTTTAAAACTAACTTTTTAGTCACCTATAAGGGGCTGATAAATGTGAAAAAAATACTTGCCAAAAATGATTTGTCATATAAAATATTTTATACTTTTATATGGCTTTCTAAGAAGTTTTGATGCCATGTAGTGTGTGAAATATGTAATAAAAAAGGACAAGAACAGAATCATCTTTTCTCTTTTGTAAAATCCAGTCTCATAGTATTATAAACCACTATGCGGTGTTTTAGTTTATCTATATCCATTTATCCAACAAATAGAAATTTTGCCAGGATTTACATTTTTGGGGCGAGGACTATAAAGCCATGGAATTTGCATATTTGTGTCACTGACATATTTTTGTTTATGGCTCATCAGCTCACTTGTAAACAAACCCACCATGCTTACGTGCCCTAATTCATCAGGCGCGTAGTGGCTGCTGTTGAGGTAGGAATCCACCAGGACCATGTAGTCAGTCATGAGAGCATCCAGCAGTATCAGTCTGAGAGGCTGCAGGTGGATCACTGACAGAGCCATCACCTTCAGCAGGGGTACGGGACATGGACGCTTGTACCACATCTCGGTTTCCTCCTGCAAAACCACACACCATAGATACAATTAAAAACACCTTTCCTGTTGTCCCATGGGGAAGACCTTGCACTGTACCTTGGTGAGCTGTGACTTCATCTGCAGGGATAAGAGCTGGGAGGAGGGCACCTTCAGATGGAGACTCACCACCTCCTGGAGAGTACTGACTCTGTTGGGGAGGAAACCTCCTGTTTCAGAGTAGAAGTACATGACATCTGCCACCTTAAATGTACAGAGAGAACACATGAAAACTGTTAGTGAGGCATTATGCCATGAGTGATTCTGACTTCTGGAATGTGCAGGCTAATGTGTGAACATTTACCTGTGTGTCAAAGACGTTGGTTAACTTTACTCCAAACTGAGTAATCAGACATCCAGCAATTGCTCTGCAGTCATGAATGACCTGCACCAAATGTACAGTCAACAAAGACATAATGGTAATAACCATCTGTGTGACTCAACAGAATTTATGATCCATTTGAGCTACTTACCTTTAGTATGTGCTTACTTTCTAGGATCATGGAGAGACCATTCTTAAAGGCCCGGGCTCCAAGTAACAGGATATCAAATAGGTATACCTTGTTTTTAGTGGCAATCTAGATGAATGAAAATGTTAAAGTTGTTTTTTAAATAAGGAAAAAAAGGAAGGAAGCAGCAAAGCAGGAATTTAACTTGTGTTAACATGTGTGTTTCGCAAGTCTTCTCACCTGCAGCCAACACAGTCTCCCATGCTGAAATACCTCGACTCCATCAACTCCGACACCAATCACATGCTGCCTCTTGATGTGCATCACCTGAAGGACGGCAACTCCAGCGTTACAGATTTTTAAAACAACACATCTCTGTACACGCCTTTCTTTGGCTTACTCAAAAATATATGCCAAGCATATACTATATGTGCCAAAATGAACTCCAAATCAACTTACAGCGGGTCCAAACTTGTCATGAAACTCGTCAATGAGTACAAAGTTGATATACTCCTCATCATCTTCATCATCATCATCTGCAAAAAAAAACAAAAAAAAACAGATCCTTTCAACAGTGATTGCTGATTCCTCTTTAGAACACATGAGTTTGTAGCCGTTTTTATTAAACTCACCCAATGTGATTGTCTTCCTGTATGGCTGAAACTTTTTCACAGTCAAGTGGTCTTCAAGTTTGTGCTCATGAATGTTTCTGTGCAATATATTAAATCTTACAGTTTGTAAGCCAGAGCCAGCACATTGTGTTTTTACCAGTACCTGCCAATAGACACTCAGTTTGTTGAAAACTTACCCATTGTCAGTGTTTGCTTCATTGGTAAATTCCACTGTTAATTAAGTAATAGATAAAGTTATTTCAGATATAAGAACTTTATATAAAATACTTTTTTTCTAAACATACAGTATAATATAGTACAGCTTAAGTTGTAGATACAGCCATAACTTATTATGAGTGAACTCACCATTGAGAATCTCATGCCCAAAGAACATTTTCGATCCAGGAAATTTACACCCATTACTGCCACTTACAACTGAAACAACACATAATTTAACGTTGAGGTAATGTTAACCAGCATTAACGTTAATATGATGCTTTTTATAAGGCCTTTTTATAAGGCCAAGTATTTACTGCTCAGTTTTACAATTTAATTTGAAAAGACTAATTAAACAAAATACAATAAGATGAAAAAATGTATCTAACCGTCCGCCAAAATCAACGTTTTGTTGGGGTTGATACGTTGGAGGACGCCGAGGTAAGAAGCAGTCTTGAGGGTCAGTTTGATGCGTTTCCCTTTGAGGATATTCAGGAACTCGACGTCGCCCACAACCATTTTATGGTAATGTAAAAGTAGTTTCACCAAAAAAAAAAAAACAACTAAAACAGTTCAGCTGCTAGCTTAAATAGAGATATTCACCAGTCAACACTCGTCCGTGTCACTACCGAGGCCTTTCATTTACGTCGGTTGGTTTTCAGTGGGAAGTAGCTTAAACCTGCAGGACAAGACGCTAGATGTCGCTAGTTGATGTCATGTTCTTATTTGCATATTTATGACGTCATGACGTAATTACATGTGTATCTATTTGTATATATCTTTTTTTTTTTTTTTAATTTTTTACAGTATATGATAAACATACATACAAGATTGTAAAAAAAATATAAAGAAAATTAAACTACACTAAACTGACTGTAACTAGCTAAATTATTAGCTATTTTTTTCAAGCAGCTCTTCAATGTGCATTTAATCTAGGCTACCTCTAATATTATTAATGTATCAATTGTAACTGAAGTATCATGAATAGACAGAGGATCATGCACTGGAATAAATTCACCATTGTTATCTCTGCAACCTCCGAGACTGAAAAATGAAGCTAATGTGGAAGCGCTAAAAACTGCAATTCCTCAAATGGCCACTTGAGGCTCCCCATAGACCCCCCTGTTAAAATGCCCAACTTTACAGAGAAAATAAGTAAGTACACTCATCATAAGTACACTCTTTGCCTTATCATATTGGTCCACATTTGTTGGAAATATTTGTTGGGAAACAGTTTGGCTATTGCCACATACGTTTCTGACTAGCAATGTCAAATAGATATCCTTTAAATGCTTCACAGGTTTTATCCAACAAATCATTATTTGCAGAAACTAAAGAAAGACATTGATGTAAATTGTACCTTTTGTGGAGTAAATTGTCACAATTTACTGTTGATCATATCTACCATCACTTTTTATTACTTTGGGGTAAATACATTGTTTGGATTCACTGACTACGAATCTCTGTTCACAGTTCTAACAATACATTTCTTCAATATCTGAATGTACAAACAAAAAAGCTGTTAAAATGTATAACAACTGTAAGCTTTACAAGTTATTTAGTTAACTTTTTATTACAATCTTTGGTCCCCCTGGCGTGTCTGTAATTGTAGACTAAAGTTAGGTGCTGTACACTTGTTTTACCCTTCTTTCAATAAAGTATATAAATATAAAAATAAACAGTACAAAAAAAACCCCTTGCATTCAAACGCTCTTTGTTAATTTCCTTTCAAACAAAATAAGCCTCATAAAACCATATTTGCAGTTAAAAGACAATTAAAAAGGTAACATGTACAGTACTTTTCAGTACGGAAAGTAGTCATTTTTAAACAATTCTTCTGGCGCCTTCCAGTGGAAGAATAAAAAAGACAAACCTAACTTTATTTTTCCAAATTCTACTTAGTGTTTTGTCTGTGTGGAACAAAAACAGGAGCAAACAGAGCTCATAAGTTCTGTTTACACATTAATGCAACATTTCAACACTTTTTTTAGACTTTAACCCTCGAGTAGTCTTGGTGCACTTGAGTGTACCAAGATGTCTCTTCTTTCACTCTGGAAATGGCTTAGTCTGTTGCTTGCTTCAACTCCACTCAACCAAATACAAATAATTTTGCTGCCTCAACAAATACAGATACAAATACAAATACTGGACTCTATGCCTATTTGAAAGTCACTCTTTTAGTTGCAGAAAACCGTACTTACTAGTATGCACCTACTGAATATTGATACAGATTATTGCTGTTGTCCTTGTATATCCAGTATGTTTTCTTTGTTGAATGCAAATAGGAGTTTAATTTGGAAAACTATCCATCACATGAAAACATAAATTACAGACAAGCCATTTAAAACTTTGGCGTTAGCAACACCAGGATCCCTAAAAGTTACTGGAAGATATAAAAGCTAAGTTACGATAAGAGTTACTTGTAACCCGTGTAGTGACAGAATCTGGGAGACCAATGCCATGTTTTATGTGAATGTAAGAATGCAAGTAGAGTGACAGTAGGTCTACCATGGAGAAAGATGGATTTTATTTCCAATTACTTCATTCAGATTAGTGTCTACAACAAGGCTAGAATTGACTAGAATATGCCCAAGCTCACAAGTATGCTGTTTTGAGAATCAACAATATACATGAAGTTATTTCCCCTTCATGCTCATTACCAGCTAGTAAAAAACATTTTGGACATAATTTGCTTGTGGTTTTGTTTTTTGTTTTTTTTGGTGAATCTTAAGTCGCTTTATCAAACCAATTTATTTTCCTGAATACATGGTTTTGTTTACTAACAACAGAGCAGAAACAAAAAATATCACTCAATTATCTAGAACATCAAAAATGTTCCCAATTTCAAACTTCATGGATTATGGATTAAACTCTGGCAAAACCTGAGATCTATATTAGGTGACACATGCACTGACTTAACTAGTTAAAGTACTGTGTATGATGTGGCTGAGTATTCAAAGATCCTATTAAATACATGACATAGCCAATAGGTAGATATAGGCGGCCTGTTGAGGATGTCGACTGATGTGCCATTGACGGAAAGAGTAGTGTGACTGGTTGTGTAATTCAACGATTTCCTCTTTTGTCTTACTGACATTCAGTGACGAGGGAGGGATCTTCCACCTCACTCATACAGTCCATTTGCTATTAGAACAATCACTGGTGAATCATTAGCAGATTTTATGATTGTCTTTACATAGCTGGCAGCAGATTCTGAACAAGGGCTCCAGTGAGGCAGCCAGTGATTAAAACTAAGGTGAGTGATTTGTTGTTGCCAGTGCTAACAGCTAGCACTATGAGAAAATTGTACAGCCTCTGAGTTTTGAAACCAGTTTGCTTTTGGGGAATATTATAATATATTAGATTCTGTATTATATTTGAGTTACTTATGTCTATTAAATCCACCACCACTACCCATCATCAGAGGACAAATAACTTTATTCTGTATGATGATGACTATTTTAAGTCTTCTACTTTACTCCTCTAACTACTATAATTTATTTATTTTCTAAATTTATTAGATTTCAAGATTTACTTGTTTAGGTGTGTTTTAACCACTGTTATTTTGCATGCTTGTCATTTCTCTCACTTAACTTTTTAAAAATGTGAAATTACATCTCTAGGTGGATCTGCAAAGTATAATTTTCTCTTTACAGAAAGGCCATCGGCCATGTTCAACTTACTGTACCTGCTAAAGAACGCAGTAACAACTTTTAAAAACAGACCAACTTCCTTTTTGTCTTCCACATCTCCCTCCTGATTTTTCTTTTTTCTCCCCTCCTCTTGTGCTTTATTCTGTCCTCATTTTTTTGTTGTTTCTCCAGAAGCTTCCACCACTTAGCTTGTTGCCTCCATTCACTCATCTCCATTTCAGGATTGTCATCTGAAAGATAGAAAATATCAGAATAACAATAATAAACCTATCTGACATCTAAAATATACTGTCAAAGTATGAAAGTTGACTTTCCTTCCAACAACATCAGCAGCTGCCTGCTTCTTGTAGGTCTTGGAAACCGCTTTGATGATTTGGTCCTTCTGGTGTTTGAGGCACCGCATTTTCAGCTTTGACACAAGTCCCTTCTTTGGAACTGAATCTTTGCTTTCTGTCTTCTCTTCCATCTTCTGCTTTTCTTTCTCCTCCCTCTCCTCCTTCTCCCACTTCAGCCTTTCTCTCTCCTCCTTCTCCTGTCTCTCTTTCTCCTCTCTCTCCTGTCTTTCCTTCTCCTCTCACACCTGTCTTTCTCTTTCCTCCATCTTCCTCCTTCTCTTGTCTTTTTCTTTCCTCCCTCTCCTGTCAATTTCCTCCCTTTCGTCTCTCTCTTCCTGCTCCTATCTTTCTCTCCTCTCTCTCTCCAGTCTTTCTCTCCCCTCCCTTTTCTCCTTTCAGTCCTCTCCTGTTCCAGTTTCCTCCCTCTCCTATCTCTCTCTCTTCCTACTCCTGTCTCTCTCCTCCCTCTCCTGTCTTTCTCTCTCTTCCTTCCTCCTTTGTCTCCTTTCAGTCCTTTCCTGTCATTTAATTTCCTCCCTCTCTCTCTTCTCCTGTTCCTGTCTCTCTCTCTCTCCTACCTCCTCTCCAATCTCTCTCTCTCCTCCCACTCCACCCTTTCTCTCTCCATCCTCTCCTGTCCTTCAGTTTCTTCCCTCTCTTGTCTCTCCTGCCTCTCTCTCTCTGCCTTCCTCCTCCTCTCCATCCTCTCTTGTCTCTCTTTCTCCTCCTGCTCCTTTCTCCCTCCCTCCATCTCTTCCAGTTGTCCTTGTTCGATCCTCCTCAGCCTTTCTCTCTTCTCCTTCCCTTTTTCTCTCTCCTTCCACATGTGTTTTTCTTTCTGTCTGATTGCATTTTTTCGTTTTCTGCAGTATTCTGAAAGATAAATAAATAATAAAATGTTTTAATGTAATTGCAAACTAAATGTTAAATACACGGCTAAATGTGTATGTGAGTTATGTCTCACGATGAATGTCTTCTGCTTACATTTACAGAAGATAAAATACATTTTTAAAAATGTGTGTAATTTGTACTGCACTCTTCACTCACAGAGAATCTCAAAGTGCTACAGTGTTAAAACATACTGTTAATATAAAGAAGTTAACAAGAGTTAAGATGAAAAAGCCTTCTTGAATAAAAGGGTTTTTAAGCTTGTTTTAAAAGAGTCTGGGGTCTGAGCTGCCCTCAGACGGTTAGGAAGGCTGTTCCACAAGCGTGGTGCAGCACAACTTTGGACAGTTACTCAAAAAGTCATCAATTACCGTTACTTATCACTTATTGACAAAGTAATGACATTAATTTACGCATAGCAGCCCTGTCAAACAAACGTATCAATTTCAAAGTCTCCCGCGACACCGACATGTCGCATTTTCAGCATTTAAAATGTGTAGAAATAGAAAACGAGGCTTTGTTAAACTATAGCCAGCCTAGGTTTAGAAGTTATTCACTGACCATCACCAGCTAACATCAGCTAACGCAACAGCACTGCAGTAGTTCCGTCCTCACAGTGAAGCCGCAGAGTTCACACCATAGTTGTCACACCCTCCCAACTCCATAGATAACCAAAACCCAGGTAACCCCATAAACATTTTACAGGCTTAACTGGCCAGATTTGAAAACAGAAATTGCACACAGTAAAATGCATTTCTTTTGTCCTTTGAGCAATATATTTCCCCCAAAAATATTTAGCCAAGATGCTAATACTAGTCTAATTAGATATGCTAAAGCTAACTAGTCTAGGCCTCTGGTTGCTATGCACATAATGTTTTATTTTCATTTTATGTCATTTCCTTGTTTGTTTGTTTTTTCGCTCTACATATAACGGAGTATATCATATGTTTTGTATGTAGTGTTATGTAAATTAAAGAGAGTTGTGTTGTGGGAGGATCCGCTGGTTGTTATGCACATAGGCCTAATGAATTATTTTAACTTTTCCAATTTGTGTTTTTCACCCAGGTAGTATCCTTGATATGATCAGTTTGCTCATTGTGTGTATGCATGTGTACTTATATTGATAATTAAGTTGAATAATAAATTACAAAGAATGTGTTTATAGCATGGATGTAGGCTGTTTCTGAGCGACGTCATCAGTGAGATGTGTGGGCATGGGTGTGTCATGTGTTGTTTTTGTTCCTTAAACTGTACGAATTGCAGAAGTAATGGATGGAGAATGTTCATTTTCCCACGAGCTAAGGGAAACTACCCAGGGCTGACATCTATCAAAGGTGACATATAGTAGAAAGTAAAGTTTTGGAAATGCAAAAATGATTGTTGCATGTAGATTCACCTGTAAACAGTAGCCTAATTTTACTGGTTTCTAGCAAGTTGCTTTATTTCTATATGCTGAAAATGTCCATATTAGCTATCATGGTATTGTGGCCAAAGGCCAGTATGTTCCCAGGTGGTCAGTAAATAACTCAAAATATCTACTGGCGTGGCTTCAGCCCCAGGTCTTTCACTCTTAACAAGAATTTGAAAGTCTGACAATTTTCTGACAGCATTCATCTGATGATAAAAATCTGCATAAAATGACAATTAACTGTGATCCACAACTGTGAGCATTATCCAACCATATATACAGTATGTCTGTATGTATGCTTATTTGTGAGCCTGTAGGGTGTTGTCAGTGCTCTGTGTGTGTGTATGCCTGCAGTACATCCCTAAGTAAAGACAATGATTTAGAGAATAATATGTTAAATAATGAGAATTAGAATAACGACATTAGTTAAAACCCTCACACAGAGACGGTTGACTTTGGTAACTTTGCATGAGGTCTGTACAAAATGCTGGATAGGATCTACACAGTGTTATTGTATAAGAGAGATAAGTTTAACAGGATTAGAATAAGTTTAATCAACTCACTCCTCGAGCAGAAGTACATGTCCTTTTGTCCTTGTCTACATTTAAATTTCCTTATCAGGACTTTATTGTTGGTTAAAGGTGGGGTGGAAACTCACTGGTCACAAGAGGCAATGGTCAAAGGTAGCACAAACCCCAAGTGCTAATGCTGCTTATTTTTGGAAATCTCATATGAAATGTGGCAATCTTTATTTCGACTTCAGCAGTAGATTTCTGTGAACCTATTGGGCTGGGGCTTAATGTCATGACAAAAAATATGATCTCAGATTTAGATGTGCCTGTAGCCACATGGGGGCAGGCTTAAGGCATCACTGTCAAGCCTGATAACAGCAGCGACAGAAAAGGGAACAGACATATTATCTTATCAGAACTAGACAGCTGTTAATACAGGTTCTCATGACTTCACTCTGCCTGGAAATACATGAATCCAAACTGTGTGGCCAACACCTAACCAAAGGGAGTTCACTATGGGATTTTATCTCAAAGTGTATGCACCTTATATGCTTTGGCCTACGGTGGGTATTGCTCCTCCTGAGGTTATACTCAGTTAGAATTAGTAGAAAAATGGAAAAGGGCATACGCAAAGCTCCAGAGCTAATTTCGCAAAATTTCCTTTTGGTTAAATTCTATGTTTAATGGCCAAATAAAAGCTGTGATTAATTGCAGTTCCAGTTATATTACATGTAATGATGTTTACATCTATTGCAGGCTGAATTGAGGAGAGATTTTTGTGGAGGAGAGTGAATCTAAAAAAGAAAAGAGTACGAAAAATATTCTCAATTTCTTAATTTCATTAAAGAATATTATTTTAAAACTTAGATGTGTTTGGGTGTCTTTCCTTCCTTAGGGAAACACACCAGTTATGTTTTGAGTCACAGTTTTATTCAGTAGTTCTATAGTAGGTAGTAGATTTATAATCTGTAAATCAGCACAGTTTTATGGCCCTTGAATGTCTCACTTGGAATCCAATGTTAACCAACCTCTTGTTATTCACTGGTATGATGTCTGATGTCTCTGTTCACCACCTGGAAAAGTATAACAAGAGTCAGCAGACTCCATAAAGGAGTTCAAAGACTTAAGAAAACATCCTATGTGGACCACCTATGGTACGGTTTATCTCTCATAATGGAACCTACATCTTTAGAGGAAGGTCCACCCTTTTCCTGTTCTGCAGACTGAACAGAAAAAAATAAACTACAGGGGGAATCACATCTCACAGTTCTGCACCCCCAAGAGACCCTGCATGGTTTTGAGTGAATCTAATGAGATTTTTTTTTTTTTTTTTTGGGTGAATATGATTTGATACGGGACAGCATAAGGGTGTGGGTGTGGAGTCTCGAGTTGGGAGGCAGAAATGTGATCAAATTAATAATCCTTATTACAATTTCAAAGTGAGTGAGGTAATAGTAAAATGTTGGATTTTCCCTCCTCAAGAGAGACACCGACCAAACTACATTCCTGATCACAGTTGTAGAGTATAAACCTGTAGGAACATGACTTGTGAAGCAAGTGGTGACGACTGGTGAAGTACTTAGCCCACTCTCAGTGAGTGACAAGCCCGGCAGCGCGGCCGCCCACTCACGGACAAACTGGGTGAATCTTAATTGTGTAATGTTCATTGACGAGTCAGCACAATGCTGCTGAGACCGCGGAGGCGCACTGAGCCAAGCAGAGCGATGAAATGCTCCCATCGAGGAGAACACAGATGGACAGCCTAGTTCAGCCGCTCGTCGCCCAATATCTCGCCATGGGATGTCAATCAAAAGAAAACAGCCAAAACGAAAGTGTAGCGACGGACGAAAAGGGAAAGGAAGATGCGTAAGTCAGACAATCTCTTCACGGATTTTTACTGGGGAGTTTTTGGTGTGATTTTAGTAAACGTGCGCATAATTAGAACAGTAACATGATTATTTCATTTGTCAGAGTTATGTTGTTTCATACTTAGAGGTAAATAAGCAGATGTTTGTCTGAATTCGTGCCAAAACGGTGAGTAAATCAAAACTGGTGCTATTTTACACACAAGTGTAATAGGCTCCTTAACCTGATTTGTTGTTACTTTCTAAGCTGCTACACCTACCTGCATATTTTTAAAACAAATTGTTTACTGGTCATTCAACAGAATAAACTGGATGTCCGCAATCAACCGGTATTTCCCCAAGTTAAAGGAAGGAAATGAGAACAATGAATAGCAAAATCCCAGGGTGGTTTCTTGAATTCAAACAATAGCTCTACTTTTTTTATGATTATTTAACAAATCCATTGATACGTGTAATAAATATAATATGTTGTCTCTTAAGATAATGGCCTGAAACACGAGAGCAAATATAAAAGATAAATCTTCACACACACACAATTGAGAAAAACACTTTCATTATCACAAGCCCTTCTGTCCCTCCCTCCTCCCCCTCACTCTTCTTTTTGTTGGTGTGCAGCCCCAGGTCTAGAGTTTCTCCTCCAGGCCGTCCTCACAGGTTCCACAAACCCAGCCCGGCCCAGACCGCCCCGGGTAAATCCATGATGTCCCTGGGACCCCTCACCAAAGGGGCGAGCTGGGAGGAGCTCGTCCAGGCCTGTGTGCAGGTCTTCGGTAAGTCCACGCTGACCTGCCTTGGCACCAGAGTTGAAATACTGAAGTACACAGTAGGAGCACAGAAGTTTGAATTGAATGCAGCACGTTGAAACGTTTTTTTTTTTAAACAGACTTGTGCTGCTAGTCTGTCACTGGGAACCGATAAGATTATAAACCCACATGGAAAAGCCAAACGGTGGTTTATGTAAGATCACATCTTTCTATTGTAATTCTTTAGAAGTCTCTGATTTTTCCATCCTTTTCATGGTATTTTCCTACAAATCTCTGGCTAGTTTGGACAGGCCTCTTAACAAAAGGAGCTTTGCATTTGAAGGTGAAATGGATTTTCTTACTGCAGTAGCTGCATTTGTTTTTGTTTAATGTAGGATTTTATGATTTAAAGATGAAATCAATCCCACTGATGCTTGCCACTCTGGTTTTGTGTTTTTGCTTCATGTGATTTAAAAATGTGGAGGATTTCTTTGAGGATTGCTTGAATATGTCAATTAATGCAGTACTATTTCACTGCCTGCAAGATGTAATAATGTTGCCATATGGTGGAGGGTGTTTTTTTTTTTTTTTTTTTAAGAAAAAAAGGACAGCAGTGATTGAGTAGGCTGTAGTTGGATCAATCAAGCAAAGATCATTGGCTTCATCAAGTTGTCTGGAGTGCTCTCAGAGTTATGGTGATTGCGTCTCTGAAGAGAGAAGCTTTCAAATTGCAGTTGCCTGGTTACACAAATGGAGCAATGGAGAGGTGTTACAATGGGCTGCACATAAAATGACATCCCATAACTACATTTATCAGTAGAGAGATAGGACTGGGCAGTAATGACAGCCTGCCGCTCATTTCAGATGTACGAGTCATCGTGATGAAATGAAGGGAATAGAATTCACCAGGAGAAGAGCTAAAGATTCATGTAATGCAATCAATATCATACAGTGCTCTGAACACTTGGTTTAAAAAAGCAATTTTAGTTTCACTATGCAAAATATGAGATCACTGTCCACATGCTCCAGATGGTATCTCACAGTCATAACAGTACAGTATGTCACGACTGGGGTTTTCCTTGAATGGCTTCTCCTGATAAAATGGAGCACAGTCTAGCTCCTCCTGGCCCACATCACAGGCGAACCCCCAAGGTCCATGAGTCCTGCCACCTTTTCAAATGTGAGAGTGCACGTAAGAGCTATTTGAAGGATTACCTGATGGCAGCTTCAAGCCTGGCTGCGCCGAAAGGTCAGCTCCCCAAACAGTGGTCCTCAGATGCTGACCAGCCTTTGAAATGCAGAGCACTATGAGGTGTGGATCAATAGCTGTTGACGTCATCCTTCTCCCTAGACCACACTGGACTGCACTGCACAGTCACAATGTGCCCAGTGCCAACCTAATTCATATACAGTTTCTTGTATGTTACAGGTTACATTTAGTTTGTAAATACAGTTTTTAATTTTTATGAGATATGAAATCTGTAAGCTATCTGTAAAGCAGTAGGCCTATGTAAGTTGTAGATAGCAAAATGCTTCTAAATGTAGTGTCTTACAGTGAGAATGTAAGTTTTTCTTTTGACCTTATAGAAAGCCCCCAGCCTCTAAGGCAGCTAGAGCTTTTTGTGAGATGGACACTGACAGCCCTGTGAGACAAACTCAAGTACGCCTTCACCTGTCATGTACAAATGTGCTCATTTGAATGGATTTTAAACTGTTATTTAACTATTTAAGATATAAGCGTGGATGGTATACACTACTAGGCTACTTGGAGTGGCAGCTAAAAGCCAGAAGGTTTGATCATTTATCCATCACTTGAAGCTAACTATTAATCCATTTATCCATTCCTTTTAGCTACTTCAACAATTACTTGTTAACTATTGTAACAGTTTATTCATTGCTTTTATCTAATAGTTTCAACAGTTTATTCAACAGTTTATTACTTTTAGCTGTTTCAACAGATTATTTATTACGTTTCGGTAATTATTTCAGCAGTTTATTCAATACTTTTAGCTAACAGTTTCGATAGATTATTCATTACTTTTATCTAACTATTTCAACAATTTATTCAATACTTTTAGCTAACTATTTCAATAGTTTATTCATTACTTTTAGCAAACCATTTTATCCATTACCTTAAGCTAACTATTTTAACTGAATATCCATTACATTTAGTCTTCTATTTTAACCATATCCATTACATATAAAAGTAGGTCTATACATTATTTTAGCTGTTTCAACACCTCTCCTCACTTGCTAGTAGTTTTCATGCACTCTTAGTCATGCAGTGTTAGTGTTTAGCTGACTTGGCATGTGGAGTCAGCTAACACTATGAATATATATAACATTTATTTATCTATTTATTTTTTAAATCAAATTGTAAATCAAATTAGTTGAGCCCATGTGTCCCCTGGCAAGTGCAGAAGTATCACTGCTTTAAAGTGTGGATGCAAACAGTGTTAATCATAAAGTTACAGTGAGTCTTGAGTTATTATGGAGAAGTTTGTTTTGAGTACGGAGCGATAACCATCATCCTGTATCTGACTTGGATTCCTCTAAAACAAAGGGACCAACCAGTCTGATAGCCTCTGTCAAAACAAGGAAAAGCGACACGCATATTTGGAACGGCTGATGAATGTCTGAGATAACCTCAGAAGTAAGCCAGGTGCTGCGTGCCCTCAGCCATGTTTATCATCATACAGTACTGTACAGTTACAGTGCAGCAGGCAGCAGCTTTCCTAATTTTCCAGTCAGTAACAGACAGTCCAGAGAGGATTTCCTCCGGCAATTAACCCGGCACAGGGAGGGTTAGTGGTTGGAAAGTTGTGAAAAAAAGGATTGAGCAATTGTTTACCTGATGGAGAGTCATGACTTCCTGTTGTGCATTTGCCATAGGTCTCACTTTGGCTGATTCACACTGTAACTGTAACCATAATGTGAACTAAAACATGAGTGTAGATTGATAATTAAAGTAAAAACAGGCTAATAACTGGGTTTAAGAAGAAATGCTTTGTATAAATGTGTTGTAACCAAACAGAAGCTTTAATACTTTACCAGCTGTGTCATTTTGAATATACCACATATTGTTTCACTTGTCTCTTTTACTCTCTTATTGACTTAACCGGTGAGATCATTGACATTCGCTGGGTTTAGTTGGCTGCGTGTTACAAACAGAAACACACCCCATGCAGGATATGAGGGCTGGATTAGTCAGCTGCGGCTGGAGTGGCCAGTTGCTTACAGATAACAAAGATTAGAAAACATGTTGCCATGGCATCTGAGATATTTCCAAGGTGATATGGTTTAAAAGTGGGTCCACAGACGCCTGATGTCCTTGATAGTGTTAAGAAACCTTAAAGGGGAACAAGACTTCAGAATTCATCCACGTACTTCATGTGTGTGAACTGAACAATGTGTGAACACTGAACAATAGTCTCTTCAGTGTTCATTCTCTACAGTTTGTCTGTGGCTGTAGAAGGAAGAGGTACACAGCCTAAAATTTCCCTTGGTATATATAAATCATATATCCAAACATGCAGTCAATCTTCCTCTTTATGTCAACCACTAATTCACCTCATGCAGCAGTGTTTTAAGTCTTACAGAAGATAAACGTTGTGTTACTTCACGTAAGTAGGTAGAAAAATGCGTTTTCTGCAATTTCAACTCAGAGCTGGCGTTGTGACGTTATGTAATATTTTGTTACACTTGTATTGTAGTTCTTTTTCCTAAAGAAGCTGACATGAAAGTTCCTCGCTCTGTGGGTCTCAAGGTGTCAGTTGTACTAGTGTAGACCCAGACAACCAAGATAAGGAAAGGTGCACTGGTCACAAAGAAAGGAAGTGATATATATGCAAGGAAAAAGGAAGCGACTAAGGTAGTGAGACAATCAAGCCGCAGAGGTTCACACACTCGGAGGAAAAGGCAGATTTGCAGAGATGGGGTTGGTGGATATTATGAGTGTATACAGTTGGTGTTTCACCTGGTTAACCTACTCCTCTCTATTATTGGACATATCTACGTTATGGTTTGCAAAGACACCACTGAGGTTTTTAAACTATTATATCTTCTTTCTTTACTCTTCTTCTCCTTCTCAGCTCACTGTATATGAAGCACTATGTACATAATCATTAGAGTATTTGTGAAGAACAGTTTGTCCATCAAACACTGAGAATGGACTTTACAGTGAATCTTGTGTCCAGCAGTTTAACATCTGAAATAAAATATATTTGCATATTTATAGATTGTAATTTTTTTTAGACTGTAAATTTCAATGAGGGAGAAGGAGTGAATGCCATTTTAGGGATTTTAAAGTGGTAATTATACTTTTTTTTGTGGAAAAACCATATCAGACACATTATTTCCAAGCAGAGTAGTTTTATATGTCCTAATACATGTCTGAAGGGGATCTTTAAACTTACTTTTTTCTTTCATCTTTTACTTTTCTTACTAAATTTAAAAGATGTCTTTCCAGTTTTCACTTTTAACTAAAGAAGAAGAGTATGTCCATAAAACATGCTACACACTTCCATTGAGCCTTACAGATGACTATAACTGACCCTATGAGGGGATGGTATGAGAAAACATTGCCGATACCACTTATACGAGTGAAACCCCACGTAACTGGTGCAAGTTTTATTTTAAGGGCATGACATGTTGTCTTGTAATAGGCGATGTCGCTCAGCTTTGTAGAAATTATGGTACACTCAATATGTCTGTTTTTGTCTTGCAGACTCGGATGGTTGTGTATGTGGGAGCAGCCACTTGTTGAACATCACCCTGACCATGCACCGTCTCCTCATCTCCTCCAGTGATCTGCTAGATAAACTCATCACTCTATATCCTTCAATAGTCCAGCATAAAACTATTATACAGCCAGATGATTCAAAAATGCATTAGCCAATTGGTGCTTACAATTGGCCAGTGCACTGTAACATGGGTTCAGATCACTGGATCTGCTGTGTGCTGCTTTCGTTTGGTTGTCAACAGCAACGGGCAATCAAGCTCGTACTTGGCTTACAATGCAGCCTGTAGCTGTCCGTGTTAAATGTGGCATGTGTCGTGTTTACTCCTGCTGTCAGTTGCTGTAGACCCTTTACATCTCTGTCTCCATCTCTGCCATTTTTAGCTGTACATTTCCTTCAATCTAGGCCCGGTGTATCATGCATTCGATAACAGGGAGTCTATCACCATCATGTATCTGCTCTCTTTCAAAATGTTTGATTCCATCTCTTTCATTTTCTCCTCTTCACAGCTAGAAAAAAACATGGTTTTTGTAGTGTCTTGTGACTTGAGTGGAGGGCCTGTAATCTAGGCTTCCATTCAGGAAACAGCGGTGGCGTCATGAAGCCTCTCAGAGGACCTTACTGGCCTGGCAAGCAGCCTTGGGGTTTCAGGTGTTAATTACCTCTGCCTCTTTCACATACAAGTCCTCTTCAACTATATATAAACACAGACTCTCTATTGCTTAAAGAGGCCCCTGCTCTCACAAACCAACGTCAGAGCGCACACAACGCCGAATGCCCCTCCGCTATTTTTAACTCTCTCATTCTGAGCCCAAGACCCAAAAGGATACATCAAATAAATTCGGTGTGTGTGTTAGGATTAGGGGAAGAGACGGGGGCCATTAACAGCCTTCATCACAGTCTGGCCTTGAGATTGCGTGGGCAGTTCTTCTGCTCCCATGACGCAATCAGCCTTTTTATGTGCATCTCTTGAAACTGATTTCTGCCAATGGAGAGCCATAGTGTCAGTCTATTTATAAAAGCCACTTCATAAAACAAGGAAGTGCTTTTGTGTGTACTGTATATAAATTCACAGGAAAGTGTTCTGTGGTCAACATGTGCTAATTGAAGTAATAATAAATGAATCAGACTTTATGGGCTGACAACATTGATTAAAACATGATCGGAGTGCTGCCAGAAACACATGGATATTAATCAACAGTTGTTCTACAGTATATTTATTATTCACTTACTTCTGTGTGCCAGTATGATTCATTCAGTGATGCTCATCAGAGTTTTGCTTCATGCACTCACCTCCTCCCACATTACCAAATGTCACTTCTGTTTGCCTTTTAGTTTAGTTGCTGGAGGCTTTTATTAATGAGTTGTTTCTACAAAAGAAACTCTGCAGTCGAATCAACCATATTTTCACTTTTTTTTTTTTTTTTACTTAAAAGATAACTATGCTAGATAATATTGTAGATCAGCAGATTTACTGACAAGCTGACTCCCTTATCAGTCAACAGTCATCAGTTCCTTATCTAAAGTCATTACATTTAAAACAGCGATGGACAACGAGCAGCCAACAGAGTGCCAGAGGATATGCTACCTCGTCAAGTCAGTTTAACACATTTATATAGTTTTACAGTCTAACTTAAGCTGTATGTTTCACATCACTGACATAGTCTCATCTCTGATTTCCAGGCATTGGATCCAGGAATGCTGGGTGATGTTCCGGTTGCACCACAGCTTGTCAGACAGCTTGGACCAGTTCCGGGAGCTGATCAGAGAGCAGGGACAGGAGCATCTCTGCTCTCTCCTAGAGACCAAATGGATGTAAGTGTTAATCTCTGACCAGCTGTCAACTGAGACATTAGGCCTACACATGACTCTCAGTTTGGTCATGGAAAGTACTCAACAGTCACGATCAAGAACACAGAACTTTGAAGAATAACTTTGAAGCCTCTAAAGTAGCTTCAAAGTAAGAGTAAACTGTTTTTTTCACACTGTTTGACATCACATATACAGTATATGTATATTCTGTGTTTTCTTGTTCCAGTGATTCATTTAATGACTATATGTCACACCTGACTACAAAGTATTTAGTAAAAGTTTCATATCCACAATGTACAATTCACGACTGTGCTGTTACATCGAAAAAAAATCAAAATGCTTTGTGCCTTGTTTTATGCAAAATTTACATGTAATTCATTGAAGGTATTGGAATTGTTTTTGTTCCACTTAAAGCTTTATTGGCAAGACATTTACGAACTAGTTTGGGAAATATATTTTCAACAATATGTCAATGGTTCATGCAGTGCTGTTGCCTCTATATGTCCTCATTTTGAGTGTTAAGATCTTGACTAAAATCCAAAATAGTGTTCAAATGTAGCTTTGAATAATGGCTGTCAACAAACAAATTCATGTTGAAACTTAAGTCTAAAGCAATAGTAATTTACTAATACTATATCACTCATAGCATTTTACATTGCTAATAGTGAATGTGGTCATGTTATACTTTAGAAATGAGCGGGACTGGTCGTGGAAGGCCAGCCAGAAGATCAAAGCTAACAGCAGTAAAAAGAGGAAAGTCTCTCTTCTTTTTGACCACCTGGAGCCCATTGAGTTGGCTGAGCATCTCACCTTCCTGGAGTTTAAGTCCTTTTGCAGGATATCAGTGAGTATACACACTCATATCAACATAAAAGACCATTCAAATCTTTTGGACATTGATGATTTGTTTATTTGACGTGCTTCCTCATGAACTTCGAAGAACCATTAGGTTATTTCCTCCACCAAAGGAAATGCCTCACAGTTTCCGTGCATCTATTTATCCTCCTCTCTCTGCTCCCACCACCAGTTTGCAGACTATCAGAATTATATTCGCAACTGCTGCATGAAGGACATCCCTGTGATGGAGCGTTCCATCGCCCTGTGTAATGGTATCTCCCAGTGGGTTCAGCTGATGGTGCTGAGCAGGCCGACAGCTCAGCTGAGAGCTGAGGTTTTCACCAAGTTTATCCACGTAGCACAGGTAGTTAAATCAACCCCACACTACTACTCTCACACTTCTGTTCCATGTTTAGCCAAAAAAAAAAAAAAAAGGAACCGTGTTTGACACATTTCCTCTTTGCTTGCATCTACGTGCTATTGTTCACACACCTTATCCAACTAATGACAGTCTATTGTCACATTCTGAGCAACACTATAGATGCTGCTTAATTGTCAGTTGCATAATGCACATTCACAGAGAGCTGGTAATGATTCTCAAGAGCTCTGCTGCAGGCTTTTAGCGTATCAAAAGAGTTTACCAATAGAAAAATATTAACTGAATATAAGCTGATGGAGTTATCAAGAGGAACACTCTTAGATTTTGAGGAGTTTGTGGAAGTGGAAAAGAGAAGAATGACTCGTGAGTGCAGTCGCTGATAAGACCTTGCTTGTTAAACCACTCCAGTGTGAGGCTGCATGCAGCCTGCTGAGAAGTGTTGTGCTGGCTTCAGGGAGCCGTTAGACGGGCTTTTACCCTGGAGGACCTCTTGCACTGTAACACTAATGCACCAGTCTGCTGTTGCTCACTGCTGTCAACCTCAAAACCCATGGGTGTGGAAATGAATTTCACACCATAATGCTCCAGTGACAGCATGAATTAGAGAACTGAAAAGAGAGGGAAAAGCACTTCCAAAAAAGAGTGAGATATCAGCGCACGGCAAGAAAAAACCAACAATATAAGTGGCTTATGTAACTGCAGCGTTGTGCATTATATAACCAGGGCTACCTGGAACAAGTTTAATTGTGCGTGTTTATATGTGTGTGTGCGTGGATGGACTGATATGTGTGCTTTTTGTGTGCATCCACCAGTGTCTACATCTTATGCACAACTACAACACACTAATGGCGGTGGTGGGAGGGCTTTGTCACAGCTCCATCTCCAGACTGAAGGACACCACCTCACATGTGCCCAGTGAGGTCACCAAGGTAACAGACAACTAGCGGCATAAGATCCAGCTGATTTAAGAGCTGAAGCTAAAGATTTTATCACGTGTATTATTACAGGGAAGAACAAGATATTTTACTATCTTATGAGAATTAAGTGACAGCCGCCCTTTTTACCCCTCAGGTACTGAATGAGATGACAGACCTGCTGTCCTCCTGCAGAAACTATGACAACTATAGACAAGCTTACAACAGGTGTACAGGTTTTAAAATCCCTATCCTTGGCGTCCACCTCAAAGACCTGATTTCGGTCAATGAGGCCATGTCAGACTACGTTGAGGACAACAAGGTGAATGTCCAGAAGCTCCAGGCACTCTACAGCCATATTAACGAGCTGATCCAGCTCCAGCAGATCCCACCCAAGCTGGACGCTAACAAGGACCTGGTCCATCTGCTTACGGTAATGCACCTTTCAGTGCAACTTATCGACACATTTCAGTTTTTATGTAGCCTCGGGTGATTCACTAGATTGTTGTGAACGCAAGCACAGATGCAAATGAGTGTGTTACAGCATGTGGATTGTCTGCGCTTGTGTGGGTGTGATGAGAGTCTATGATCTATAAGTGTGTGGGTGACGGACTGAGTGTGAATGAGAGTGAGTTCAGATTGCTGTATTGTTGTGTTATCTGTGTGTGGTGCTTTAATCGTACTTGAACGGCAGAATGCCCATGAAGAGATAATAGTTACCCTATGACCTCATTTTTCCCTCATCAGAACATGTTTCAAAGAGAAGTTTAGGGATACAAAGAGCTCTTTCTCTCTTTGTTTTCCTCCCATGTGCCAACACTTTTCTCTCTTTCCTTACAGCTGTCCTTGGACCTTTACTACACCGAGGATGAGATCTATGAACTGTCTTACACTCGGGAACCCAAGAACTGTAAAGCACCTGTGAGTGATAGAAGCAGACACAAATTCACACCTTTACTGTTTATTGTTTTGTATTCAAGCAATAGTTTGACATATTAATACGAGCGGAAATACGCTTATTTTTCAAAGTTAGAAAGACTGATGAGAAGACTGATACCAATCTCATATCTTAATGCTAAATATGACACTTCAGTCAGCAGCTGGTTAGCTTAGATCACCACCATCTGTAGCATCTGTGTTTGTGCATGGATTTTGTGTGATATATAATATTCTACATGTTTATCTTCATGCTCATGCTTGTTTTTTTAATGTATCATTAATTTTCTATCAGCCAGCCACACCCTCTAGACCTCCAGTGGTTGTGGATTGGGCACCAGGAGTGGCTCCCAAACCTGACCCCCGAACCATCAGCAAACATGTGCAGAGAATGGTGGATGTAAGTGCTTCCTATTTAAGTGTAGCCTCCACACAGCTACTTAGTAACGCTGTTATATAACCATAATCATTTGTTTTAACTATTCTTCTGGATGCTGCCATTTTGACAGCCTGCTCTTGCAGCTATTGTTCACTAATAGTCAAGCAACAATGGTGTTTGTCTCTTGTTTCCCACAGTCCGTGTTTAAGAACTACGATCACGACGAGAACGGCTTCATTTCTCAAGAGGACTTTGAGAAAATTGCTGCTAGCTTTCCTTTTTCCTTCTGTGTCATGGACAAAGAGAAGTAAGTGTTTGACAGGTCACGCACATGCTCCGAGTTCATTTGTGACTTCAGAGTAGAGGAAGCAAAAGTGGTATATGTAGTGATGAGTGTAGCAACAGGAAACATAAAATAGCTGCACTACTAAACCACAAGCACCACTAAATATTAACTCTTTTATTTCTCATGCACATCCAATCGTATATGATGCTCACAAACCACAGAAAAGCATGTAATACCCTTAAAGACTTAAAATGAGTGTTGATTATACCAAGTTTTCACATTACACACTGGCAAAGTGATATATAGTGTTTAACACATTGGCAGTTGAGTGGGTTCAGTCATAAAAAAAATCAGGCCCTACCATACCAAACACAAAAGTACCAAGTTAAAATCTGAAATTGATTCTTCATTTTGCATGTTTTCTGTATCATTTACAGCTCTATTTTCTCTACTAAATTACACTGTATATGTGCTGTGGTTGTCCAGGGAAGGCCTTGTCAGCAGAGAGGAAATCACAGCCTATTTCATGCGGGCCAGTGTCATCTGCTCCAAACTGGGTCTGGGCTTTGTCCATAACTTCCAGGAGACCACATACATGAAACCCACCTTCTGTGACAACTGCTCAGGATTTGTAAGTTACCACACAAACTGAAAGATGAGACGATGATGAAATATAGAAACTGCTTTATTGCTGTCACTGTACAAAATCTACAGCAATCTTGCTTTTAGTTTTGCTTTCGCTTGTTGATATTCAATTATATGAATGTTCTCCTTCACAGTTGTGGGGTGTCATCAAGCAAGGATACAGGTGCAAAGGTAATTATTGCGCTCTTTCTTGTGCAACTTTGGCAGGTCTATCTTGGGCCAAATGTCAGTCAGCGTCATGCATAGATTAAACGAGAAGTTCGTACTGAGTAGAGGTACACACATTGTCTTGTGGGGAGCAGGTAAAGAGGAGCTATCTTAAGAATGTGTAGTGTGGTTTTCTCTGTTGCATTTTGCGAGCTGAACCTTGCAGCACATGAAAAAGAAAGAAAAAAACGACAGTTTCTGCAGTCGGAGCCACAGTTTTTCCCCCTCCCCCGTCCTTCAAAAGATCTGAGAACTATTTGTTTGCTTGACAGTAAGCATGCAAAGGTCTGGTAGTTGCATTTGCAGAGCAGATAGTGTTCAAAGAAAAGTCAGTTGTTGAAGTTAGGCTAATGCTAGTTCCTGTTTTGACATGTTATACATTCTTTTGGCCTGTTCAGACTGCGGGATGAACTGCCACAAGCTGTGCAAGGACCAGGTGGCGTTTGAGTGCAAGAAGAACACCAAAATGACCACAGACAGTCCGACACCAAGCTCCACTCCTGTGACCATGGGCACTTCAGAGGGTGGGTTGGGGTGATGGGGTTCATCACCACCACCAACATTTCCACTGAAACACACACACACTCAGTATTCATCACATTCATCAAACCTATAATGATAAATGCTCACTTAATAGCACATAGATTTCTCAGACACAGGTTTCTACACATGTCAGTGTGTGAAATACAGAGGGTCTCGGGGGGTCTGGGACCCCTTAATCGGCACCTTGGACCCCCTGAAAATCTCAAAATGAAATATCAGGGGGGTCTCAACGATAGGCCTAATTATTTTCTATTTATCTGCACAGTAAGGTTTATTTTATGTAACTATCGAAATCTTGATCGTTTTCATAATAACACAATAAAAATATATTGCAGTCAAAGCATTTACAGCATTTGAATGCAAATTGCACCGCCTCTGCATATTTGAAACATCCAATAAAAAATGTGAACATGACCTGATTCATACTGTATTCATAAATAAATAAAAGTCCCAGAAAACTGAAACAGTCCTTATATCACAAAACAAACAAATAAATAGACCAATAAAAAAACGCAACCATGCTTGTTCTTGTATAGGTACTTGGATCTAGTGGCTGAAGTATGTCTATTCTGTTTTGGAAGTATCGCCCATGGCACCGGGCCCCCCAATCATCACATGGTATTTCATACACTGACATAGGTACACTCACAGCTATAAGGACAGTGACATGCAATATGAAGGTGATCAATGAGTCTGTAATGAAATGTGCCATCTGGTGGCAACAGGTTTAAGGTATTTCCTGTAATCAAGGCCTGCTATACTGTGAGAAATCTGTAAAAGTCAGTATTTACATGATTTCACTTTAGTTTGCTGTAGATAAAAGAAAACAACTGCAGAGTGTAGGGCCTGCTGTCGGGGTGATTTCCCTCCGGCTGTCATTAGGAACTGTTTCACTTACAGTAATACTGAGGCTGCCCACCTGCTGCGAGAAAGCTACTCTGTTCAGAACAAAAGAACTCTCGATTTTACTTAATATGGACTGACTTACCAATACACATCATAAAAACATGGGGGCTGTATTTGCACAACGCCTCCCCAAATTACGTGACTGGCTTGTGTTTTAATACACATGAACTGAGTCATTTTGTTTTGTGGTCATTTATTGCTTAGATCTTGTGAGAATCTCATGTGAGATACACTTGTGATAACAGCATACACAAATCAATTTAACTGAAAAGTGGAAAGTTAAGTACATAATGACTCACAATCTGGATTTGCAGTTGGTCTCATTTGAATGACTTATGTCCCACTCTCTAGGTTCAGAAGAATGTCCTTTCCCCTACTTATCAGATGACAGCAAAGACTGGAGCCCAGACTCCCCAGTCCCCTCACATTCAAGGCCACGAAAAGTCCACAGTGGCACCCAGACAGAGGGACCCCAGCTATCTTCTGCAACCTCCCCTGAGGCCAGTCGCTTTCAGCCTGCTCTGCTGGTTCCAACGTCGCCTGCTCTCACCTCGTGTCCCAGCCCAGTGCCCCAGAGAAAGCAGCGACACTGTGCCAAGTGGGAAAACAGAGCTTCTATTGTGCAAAAGCCCAAAGAGCCAGACGAAGAAAACAAACCCGTGTATGAATCTCTAGAAGCGGTTAGTTGTTGTTGTTTTTTTTTACCACAGCAGATAATATTTCCTCTGTACTTTTGCACAGTACTTGAATTTACCCATACATCATATAAATATTATGTGTCTTTCTCAGGACAACCAGAGGCTCCATAAAGTCAATGAGACACTACGTAAGAAGCTGAGGGAGGCGGAGCGGGAAGTGGAGATACTAAAGACACTGCTGAAGAGGCACGCTCTCCACCCTGTGGAGGAGGACTCCTCCTCTTAGACACATACATACACTGGAGCTGCCCCATATGGCAGCATGTATAAATCTGGATCCAACTTACTGCTCATGAACAGTGTAAATATTTTACCGGTATAATGAGACCCAGGCATTTTGGCATTACATGGTATAAGGTGGGATTAAATTCACCTAGCCAGTCAAGGTGTTCTAATGATAATGGTCGCTAGCCAATCAAAAATGCCAATCAGTGCATCATCAATAATGAGTTAAGGGTCATTTTTGAGGTGAGTATGGAAGATTATTGTCAGTTATTAGTACAGTAGAACTTTTTACAACTTGATTTTTAAAAGAAAAAAACACATCAACATTATTTCATAGTATGAAAAGCTAAGAAAGCCAATTTAGTGTTGGAGTGTTACATCTGAAGAAGTGTGTATATATATGCATAGTTCTCCCAAAGAATGAAAATCGTCAACATGAGCATTACTCACTGTACTCAACTATTAAGAGTAGATGCAATCGGAATCAAGTTTTCTGTGTTAAAGTTATAAAAAACAAAGGATTATTGAATGAAAGAGTTCAGTATTTTAGAGTGGAACAAGAGAGAAGAATGTGCTTGATCAGCTCTTGGTCAATTAATGAGATTAGATATTTATGTTAAACATAAAATGGAAATCAGAGGCTGCAGTATTCAGCAAAATAGTTTTAAAAAAACAAGAATTTTGTGGAGTATATGACAGGTGAATTATTATTAGTATTAATGATAAGATTCCTCTGATAACTGCAGCAGACAGATGACATTTCTACAGTCCGGATGGCCTCAGATGTACAGACCTGTTGTTGCTCTGCATCAATGTCTGAGTTCATATCAATGCACAAGATGTTTTCAGTGCTTCTGTTAATATTTATTGTCTGAAACACTACACAGTTCATACAAAAAGTGAGATAATTGCATATTTTGTATACTGGTACTTTCAATTAATTATTTATGCTTGTGTGTGTGTGTGTGTGTGTGTGTGTGTGTGTGTGTGTGTTGACATCATATTGATACTTTTTATTTTTATTGTGCAGACACGTCTTCTGTATTGTTTTGTGGTCCACTGTAGCAGTGTTGTATTGTGAATGGGAGTCATGATTGCATGTGTTTGTAATATGTGTGATGTGCTGTACAGAGTATCCATGGTGCCACTATATACCATCTTAGTTATTTCAAGGTCCATCCTTTCTTGCAGTATTGTTCTCTTACTGTGATAATAAATACTGAACATTCTATATAAAGTCATTGCCTGTGTTACACTTTTTGACCACTAGGTGTCAGTAAAGCCTAATAATATTCCTTCAGCTTCTTGCTAATGATCCACAGCTTTAAGACTAACATGGACTTCTATGAATGTTGCACCCTAATTAGGGATCTGTGTGTTTAACTCAGACTATTACTGTCAAATTAGAAAATGTGATTAGATTCAGATTTTCAGTGAGCAGAGAGAAACTTTCCCCCTTCAGGAGATACATTTAAAAAGAAACTCTGCACATACATCATTCTGCACAGTACAGCCCAAATGAAGGAACAGTAATTATGAGTGGAGGGGACTTACACACATAAACTTATGCATCTATAGTAGTCTACATAGTTTTGGAACTATTTGAGAAAAAAGAAAAAAGAAAAAAAAAGATGGGCAATGGATTCATGAGACAAGACAGGCTGTGTGTCACTCTGGAGACCAATCTGCCAATCTGTCCTGTCCCAGGGGCTTTGCTGCTGGTAATGAGTCCAGCTCCACAGTCAATGTTGGCCAGTAGATAATGAGAGGGCAACTGTCTGCTGCAGCAGAAGCAGAGATTCAAACCAAGTACCTAATCCTTCAGCTTTCTTCAAGCAATACTGCAAACAGCAGGTGATTTTTACACTGCTACATTCTCGGTGCTGTGATTCAGTACTTTTCTATAGTTGTAATTCATCCTCAGATAAAAAAACGACATTTGTCTCAAATTATATTGTGCATCTTCATTTCTTGGTGCCATAATGACTTGTTGCCTTGCATTGGCTGGGCAGTGAGCAGAGACCTAGTGTAAAAGGATAGTCTCTGAGGCATAGCAGCAGCCCCGAGCCTAGCATTGGCGACAGCTAATTTACTTCTATTTGAATGTGACACCCAGCTGCAAGGGAGTAACACCCGAAGTCTACCAGGCTCCATGCACACTAATGCAGAATAATTTCCAATATCATGGCTGGCTGAGAGAAATTGACAGAGGGAACGTGTTAAACTCGAGGGATGATGCCCCTGCAAGAGCTGCTGTTTCCATCAAGGCTGTAATACAAGCTTGAGAGGAGAAATGTATTTACCTCTGACATGTTAAAGTAATCATCATAAAGATAAATATATCAGTCGAAAATCCATTTACGAAGCCAGCAGAGAATGTAAACATAATTAATTGTGGTGCATTTAAGCCTGAAGGAGGTAGCAAGACACATGTGGGCTAACGGATACAGCGCGTAACACCGCTCTCCATACATTGTGGGCAACACTTCAAAAGTCAGCCTATTTACAGCAGGCAGACAGAGATGATTTATCACCCAGACATCAGTGTACTTGGGGGAATTGGGCCATTGTGAGATACCCATAAGTTGACTCAATCTGCTAAGTCTACTGAACATACTCCGAAACTAATTAGGGGGAAGATGTGGAACATCCCATTATGTCCCCCTGATAGCAGAGTGTGGGACACAGAAAACACAATGAGAACACAACACATTTCACACACAGGAGATGCTCGTTTCAAACACGAAGAAGATCTGCCACAATGCCTGTAGGATACGGCAAAGCTACTGTCGAACACAACTCCACTAATTCCCTTGATTATTAAACTGAGTTCATTAAGTTCTAATGATGGCCAAAGGACCCTTGTGAAAGGGAAGAGCAGAGAGAGACTGTTGGAAACTGTGGGGGGAGAGTGGTGAGGATTAAAGAAGAGAGAAAGGCGTGCATTTTGCAAAAAAAGAAAAACATTCTGGAAGTAGCTTGAAAATTGTGTGAAGCCATGGTGAAAATTTTAATTAACCTTGATAAAAGCAGAAGAGTATAACAAGAGAAGGGCTGTACAGGAGTTTGCCAAGAGGAACATCATCGCTCAGCTGTGTCCCTTTTTGGCCTTTAACATAATGTAGTTTTAGCTTCATAACAAGAGTAAATTCACATATCAGTTCCTGGTAAATGCAGAATAGAGAGAGAAAGAAGCGAAGCCTGAAGCTGATAAAAGAGTAATGAATTTATGGGCAGCACTGTGGACTGTGAAAGTACTGATACAGAGACATGAGTCTACATTTCTGCCTCTGAATTCCACAATATACAGCTGTGTATGCACATAAAATAATCTATGAGTCCAGATATTTATATATAAATACCCAATGGAATGGTTTCATACAATAGTATTTCTCTTGCTGGCATACCAGACAATGCAACTTCTCCTCTAGTTATGGCTTCCCGCTGGGTTTGGCACAGGCTTATAATTTGGATGGAAAAAAACAAAACAAAAAAAAAAACAACAAAAAAACATACTTAACAACACTCATAGGATGATGCATTTAAAAAGCCAGAAACACATTCTGTGTTTGGGTTGTTTTTTTCATCCTGTCATAGTAACACTGTGTTTCAATGACCTTTTTAGTCACTGCATCAATAATGACGCCTAATGAGAGAGAAAACAGGATGCAGCTTGCAGTTACATGATGTTCAGGTAATATGAGATTTATGTAAATAAATGATTCACCAGTGCAACTTTAAGAGTGATTTCTGGTTGATTTTCATGCCTTGTTATTGTCCTTTGGTGGAAAGTGATGGAAATAAATAAGAAACAGAAAGCAAATTCTAAAAGTTGCAACTGTGCTGATATAAATGTTGCTCTTTGGATCACATGTGAGCTGAATGAAAGAGCAGATTGTTAGAATATTTGATTCCTGTTTGATATTTTATGTGGCATATATAGCCAAGAAGTTGCACAGTATGAATCTGCCAAATTACATCATGACGTTTGATGTAAAGTACTCATCCATGCCAAGAATTGAGAGCTACCGTATCTAACAGAGCTGCAAAGACAGACGGCAGAAGAGGAAAATGCACTTATGAAAAATGGAAGCAGGCTTGTGGAAAAAAATGGGGATCTGAGAGAAGATCAGATGCTGCACTGCTGGAGCAGCTAGAGCACTATTGACAATCTGCAGAAGTCTCTGAAACAACACATTGCCAAGATCAAGGAAAGTGAAGCAAAGTAAAGGAACAGATATAGAGTCTGGATGGGAAGAAGTAGTAGGATGAGAGTTTCCCTCACTGAGAATTCCTTATGAAGGTGCATAAAACAGAGCAAACCAAGCACTTGGTCTCTATCTGAACCCTCTGAACTCCTTCTGTTTCTACCAAGCAGTGGGACACAGTTGGACTCCCCCAACCGCCTAATAGGAACCACAGTCTGCTGCACAAAAATAGAGCATGTACTACACATCACTGAATCAATTGCCATGGTGATGTGGTGATGTGGTGGACAGCTTGTTTGTTTATTCTTGTGAGCCTGATTTGGATCTGGAAAAGAGAGACTTGATATATTTTAATTATTATTTCATAGGATTTTAATATAAATACGTTATCCCTTGTGTTTTGGTGAGATTGGCTTTACTTCCCCAGTACTTGGAGTCCCATAGACTCCACAGGTACATATATAAAAGAAATAATAATTCCAAATTCATTATACTGATTTTTCGTTTCTCCTCACCTTAATTAAACCCAGTATGTAGAAATGTATTGACATAGTAACCATTCCCTTTGCCACAAACTGGGCTTGATCATTTAAATAAGGTGACAAAATATAGAAATGACTGTAAAGAATTGTTGTCACACTAAATAAGGAAATATTTATGTTATATGGGCTATGCGCATGTCTGATTATCCCTCTATGGGGTCCCCTGGGTAAAAGTTTGTTGTAGGGCCCCAATGGATCCCCACTTTACATGATAGTACTCTAGAGCTGAAGTGATAAGATGATTAAATGATTAGTCAATTAACAGAAAATTAATTGGAAATGATTTTGATAACTGATCAATCATTCAGGTCATTTTATTGCAAAAAATGGCCAAAAGTCACTGATGCTATCCTCTCAAATGTGAATATTTGATAATTTTCCCAGTTTTCCATGAAAGTAAACTCATCATCTTTGGGTTTTTGAGTAGTGGTCAGACAAAACCAGTCATCTGTTAACTTGTGCTTCAGGGAAGAAGAATCAGCATTTTCAGTTTTCTGACCTTTTATAAAAAGAATCAATCGATTATTAAAGAAAATAATTGTCAGACCTATTGATAATGAAAATAATTGTTGGTTGCAGCCTTTCAGTACTCCTTTGATGGAATAATACTACTTTGCCCTTAGTTTCCTGTGTGCAGTTTGATGGAACACAACGATAACAAATTAACATGATATTAACTAAAACAATAAAAGACTAGTTTAAGATTTTTTTGATTGTTTGAATTTTTTTTTAAGATTTTGAGTCCCTGTTTAAGGCAAGGACCACAACATGGAGAATGGAGGACCTGTCATTGTTGATATTGTACTTCGGTGCTGCAAATTTCACATTTACGATTAATCACATTATGTAGACTTAAATGATATGGAGTAAATCTGGTGGTCCAGGGCCCCTGGGCAGTTGCCTGCTTTGCCCAGTTGATAATCCTGCCATGTGCTATAAAAGAAAAAAAATACTTTTGTTTACTTTTGTTTTGTGACAATATGTTTGGGGTCGATTTGACCCCGGAGAGTTCTGACTGAACAAACTTTTTCATAAGAGATCTAACACAAAACAATCTCTTTAGGATTTGTTTGATGTAGTGCTGGATAAAAAGTACTCTTAGCACCAATTACAGATACAGAGCAAGTGAAAATCTATTGTAATTAACCATGTTTTACAGCTGGGTCTCTGAGACCCCAAACAGAAGTAATGCATAATTTTCTGAAGCAGACATCTGAAACACGTCATCAGTTCAAAATCATGTTTATACTGTAAACAATTCTCATAAAATTAGGAAAATGATAAATATGTTTATTAGCTATAAAAGAGGACCAGGGTTCTCCAAGAGCCCAAACAGAACATATAAGTTAAAAACCAGAAAACCTGTGGAGACTTTGCTTAGTCAAAAAACTAAAAACTATGAGAACAGCTAAGAAGTGTAATACAGGATGTAATATAATTACTGATACAGGATGCACTAAAAAGAACACATTCATGATGATTGTCTTTGGTGACTTTGCATCACTTTAAAATTATGTACAAGCTTGTAGATTTTCCATTTCACTTATTGCTAAGTCATACCAGGTACAATAAAACTGAGAATATTAACTTTAAATTAATTTCTCTACTCAATTTCTTCTTCCACTGGCAGGACTTTATTGTTTTCCTTGAGGCAAGACCTCTATAGCTGCTGCAGCTCATTTGCATACACCAGCTTGTAGACAGTATATTTGCACAGTGTATCTCCAAACAATCATAGTTTGCTTCAATATGTGTGTTACAGCAGGAGCAGATTCCTTGTGGACTCCATAGAAGTAGACAAAAAATAAAAACTTTGAGGGAAAATTTAATAACCGGAGCAATGTTTTTTGTTTGTTTGTTTGTTTTTTACATTAATATTTCATGTATTGTATGATATCACATAAAATTAATCATCTGCAATAACTGCTGCATGTCCACTGAATGTTTCCATATGAAAAGTGAAAATACAATTGATGTAATTGATAGTAATGTTACACTATATTATTGGAGAAAAGATACACAGTGGACTGCATATCATATTCAGTTATGTCTGCCTGATGGATTCATTCTCTAATTAGGCCCTAGTTTGGAGTGGGCCAATATTTCCAGGCTTTTGATTTAACATTTCGACCCAGGAACCTCACTGAGCTTGTGATATTCACTTCAGCACATTAATTTTACAATCAAACCGAATCATGCTCAGATTTCAGGAACGACAGCTTTTGAAACACAATCACAGTGCTGTCACTGCAGGGTTGTGATCATTTGTTAAATGGAGCTTCAGTATGCCTCTGCTGTGCTTGTGCGTATAATGATCGGTTGTTTAAAGCTGCAATAACACAGCAAGAGTGCGAGACTGTGCATTTACTCATACCAGCAGTCCGCCACCTCTCCATCATGGCTGGCTGAAATAGCCACAGGACTTAAATGAAGGACAGCAGGCAGTTTAAGAGTCTGCTGGCTGATGTTGGTCGACCACCCTTGGCTGCCTTCTCCAATGATCCTGGACTTTAGGACATGTCTATGTGTCTACTGAAAATGCCTGAGGATATAGTGACATATGCATCTGGCACATCATAACGGTACAAAACCATTGATATCACTTACTGCTCAGTGCTGATACATCACATAAAGGTCAGAAGCAAAGACGGTGCATTCATTCCTCTGAGGCATCTTCTCTGTATTCTCTTTGAAGGTCAGATCTCCAAGGGACAAAAAGTGGGAAGTAGAAGTTGTATAGCCACTGCATGATGAAAGAGTGGCTTTGGTGCAAGAGATAAGGCAAACAGAGACACTTGTCTACAGAGATTTCAAACAACTAATGTGTGCTGATTTGTACTGACAGTGTATTAAATTCTTACAATGAGGTACATGAGCCAACTTTGTGTTACTGTCAAACTCACTGTGCGCAGGTACTGATCAGGGGAACACAGGAGACTTGTATAAGACAGTAAAAGGAATACTTATGCATTTCAGGAAATATGCTAATTCATTCTCTTGCTGAGGATAGCTTTTTTCCCGTTTCCACTTTTTATGCTTAGCTAAGCTCACTGTCTCCAGGCTGTAGCTTCATATTGAACAGAAAGACTTGAGAGTGGTATTGATCTTCTCCTGTAACTCTTGGCAAGAAAGCAAATGCTTGTATTCCCTTATTTCTTAAAATGGATGCATCAATTGGATATTTGATAGGTTTAGTCATGGATTGTATATAAAGACTGACATAGTGAGGTGTGACATCACCCAATGGTTGCATTGGAGCTGGTTTGAAGGCCAGAGTTCCACCTTATGGTTGGCACCATCTTTTCTGTTTGAAGCCAGGACCTTCCAAATAAGGAGCGTGGGGTGTTGCCTTTTACACTCTGGACACATGCCTCTCCACCTTGGACCAAAGCTAATGCTAGCTTACTGGAAGACCAAATGGTGCACATTTGGGCTAACATTAGTTACTTTACTAAATTGTGCTAACACGGTATCATAATTAAGTAAATTAAACTTACAGAAATATTGCAATATTGGAAGACATGTACTACATGAGCTCCTAGATTTGCGTGTATTTTTTACATTTTAAATTGAGAAGAACAAAGTAAAAATTTGGACAACTTAAATACAAGACCAAGGACAACAGGAAAGTCAAACTGGACAAGAGGAAAAACTAGAGAAAACAAGAAAATTCCCAAAAGAAAGTGTGACAAGAGTTGGCAGGAGTGAGCAGAAGCATGTTGCTAGAAGAGAGGAAACAGGAGGAAAATCAACAAACAACAGATACTCAAAAGGGAGTGAGTAGGCCTTTATATAACTAACAGAAGAAACAGCACCCCTGGACTGTTGAAAACCCTAAGTTGAGCTCATAGGACTTGATTTTGCAATCCCATAATCAGCAATCATTCTTTGAGTGGGGGTAAGGGGTAAATGCTTCACCGGGGTCCTTGGTGTTTCATTGATAGGTCCACACAATAACAGAGCTTCAAGAAGATCAGTTGAGTCTGGGTTTCTTCTGTCAATGACACAATCCTGTTTATGCAGACTGTAAATCAAAACCAGCAGCAAGAGAACTTCAGGAGGATCCATCGAGTCCAGGTTTCTTCTGTCAATGATTCAGTCCTGTTTATGCGGACTATAAAACATTACCAGTAGCAACAGAACTTCAGGAGGATCAGTCAAATCCAGGTTTCTTCTGTCAATAATTCAGACCTGTTTATGTGGACTGTAAATCATAGCTAACAGTGGGGATAGAGGTAGAAGCTTCACTGGGGTCATCAGATGGGCACCCTCCTTCCTTAGTGTTTTGTTGATAAGCCCACAACACCTCCTGCTGGCTGATGGTCATTTTGCTGCCCAGTTCTTGTCCTTTCTTTTCAGCCAGAGCCAGTTGCTGCTTTGCTCAGCAGCCTCAGCCAGTGACTTGATAGCCCGTTGGAGGGCCTGTCCTCAGACTCCCATCCCTTTCAGCAATCTGGTGGCTGACATGACCATAAAAACCCCTGCAGCCAACCTCCACATGGAGCACCTTTGTTCTCCAGCCCTTTTGCTCTGCTTTAGTTGCTAGATTTTTGTGTTTGTATGCTTCCCCAACTGCATCCTCCCATGGCACAGTCAGTCCTATGATAAACAGGGCCTTTTGTGAGGCTGATCATAGGATCAGATCTGGCCTGAGACTGTTTAAATGATCTCAGGTGGGAAGGTGAGCTTCTGGTTTAGATCAACTTTCATCTTCCAGTTCCGGGCTGTATCCAGTGGGCTTTATTCTTTTCCTGCAGTTGACCTCTTTGGTACCTTTCCTTTCAGTACAAAGGCCATGGTATTTGAGAAGCCAGGAGTTGGGGGCGGCGGACGTTGTTGTTAGTTGTCCTTTCTTCCAGCACTAGTGCACTAGTGCACTTGCACTAGTGAAAGTTGCTGAAGGACCTGGTTGTGCCTCCAAATGTAGCATCCTTGGGTGAGGCTGGTCTTGCAGCCAGTGACTATGTGCGTAGGGTTGCTGGTGTTTAACAAAGGGGATATGATGGGTCTTCCCCAAGCCACTGGTTCAGGTTCTTGGGACAGGAAAGAACATCGTGGACATCTGGGGCATTGTTACAAAGCTGGTAGGGAACTCCATTTGGTCCTGGAATTGATGCTGTCCTTGCCTTCCTCACTTCCTCCTCAGCTTTCTTGCCTTCACTCCATTTGGGAGGGCTGCCGTCATACTGCTGTTCTGGTTGAGGAATGGGTGGCATGTCAGGAGGTATGCTCCTCTGTACATGTCTCTGGTTGTCTATGTATATTGTTTTCAAATAATCTTCAAGTTCCCTCTTTGACACTTGGAGTACTCTACTCTTTTCCTTTGTGAACAGCCCTTCAACAAATCTGAGCAGATCCTTGTAGAATGATGCTCTCGCCCTCTTCTTCTTCTTATGTCAAATTCTGAGGTTTTCTTCCCTCCGTAGTCTTGTCAGGCATTCTTTTTTGGTCTGTTCGCAGTAGATGATTCCCTCCTTCTCCTCTATTGAACCTTTCCTCCATTGCTTCCTCAAGTCAATTCTCTCTTTGACGAGGCACTTGATTTCTTGTTGCCTTCTGGACTTGAGTGAGGTTGTTGTTTTATTCTTCCTTGGGTCTCTAGGGCCAAATCTTTCTACCCCGTATTCATAAATCAGGTCACTCATCCTCTCCAGCTTCTTCTCTGCTGTTCCTTGAAGTCCTTCCAGATCTGCATTCACCATTTCCCACTCTTTTTTGCTGCAGGACTTTGGCCACTTCATATGTGGCCTGTATCCTTGGATCCTCTTCTCCATCACATGTGTCTGGATTGGTTCCAGGTTCTCGGATATCGTGGATGATTTAGCTCCCTCCACAACTGGGATATTAATGCTTGGTGGACTGTGGGTTGTGTCCTGCTGTAGAGCTTCATTCGACTGACTTGACCCTTCTCTCAGGAGTTCCTGGTCGATGCAAGGTCCTCCTTCAGGCTTTCATCTGGCCTTGGTGTATTCTTAGGCCTCAGAGATATGTTACCTCGGACCAGCGACAGCTACATGTTCTGAGCTCATGTCCAGCAGCACTTGTTTCTGTGCCACTATCTATCTATCTATCTATCTACTATTAAATCATGATCGTTCAAGTGTTAAAAATAGACTACCAAGAATAACTCAGATAAGCCATTTGAGCTGAGGTCACACAGTGATAGTTGGAACCCCAAAGTGGCAGTTGGAATCAGTGGCAACTAACTGTGGCAGTTGGAAGCTAGCAGTGGATGCTAACAGTAGCAGTTAGAAAGAAAATTTGAACTTTTATTCAAAGAAACCTGACCAATGAGCCATTCAAAACAGTAGCTAATCCCTCCTTGCTGCCCAGAGCTGAGAACGAGTGATATCATCAACATACACTTCACAACACACTTCCTGACACAGGAAGAAGCACATTCAAACAGGAGCTTTGTAAGGGATAGCCAGAAACCCATTTTGCTGATCTTTTTAAAAGTGGAGAAATGAGTAATCTCATCTTCTACACAGACAGACCTGAAACTTGGCACAGAGCTATTATTGACCATCACCCTTCAGTGGAAAAAAATGGCAACAAAACGTACTGGCAGTTTAAGATCAGGGACCTAGAGGACTCTAACAGCATAGTGACAACTGTCAATGTTTATAGACGTGATAAAGTCATGGTACAGGGGTGTCTCCAGCCTTTCCAGGACATTTTCCAGGGACTTAAATCTCTGGTAGAGAGAGAAAACACCTCTCCTATGGAACTCCAGCCTAATGCCAGTGACACAGACCCTCCAACTGTCTCTAGAGGAGGAGCACTATGATGACACAGAGAAGACCCTGTCCCCTGTACATCAGATATCCTTTACAGACCTGAACAAATACTTCACCTAGTTAGAAGTAGAGCTGGGGAAGACAGGTAAAATAGTCTTGAATCACACAGAAAAAACTCAGCACAGGTCTTACAACAACAACAAATGGAAGAGATGAGAAAAGAGCAAGAAAGCATACAGACATCCCTTCAAAAATTACTCAAAGACAGAGAAAGCAACAAGAAAAACATGTTCACTCTGACAGAATAAGTGAGAGAGCTACAACAAGAGAAAGAGAGCCAGAGGAGAGAGCTTGTTGCACTGTCAGAACAGGTGAAAGCACTGAACCACGGGAGAGAGAGTCACAGGAGAGAGTTCACTGCTCTTAAACAATTTCTCAGAGAAATGCAGCAGGAGAGAGAGAGCCACAAGATTCAACTTGTTGCTCTGACAGAGCAACTCAAGGAGAGGGACAGAGCACTGGATGGTTTGAAGGAAGAGGTAACCTCCCTCACTGAGTCTGAGTCACTGAGGACTGACCATGGTGAACACACAGCAGTGAGCCCCTTCTAGAACACCCAGAAGGATAATCCCCTCTCTCAACCAGAGCAGTCAGAGTCCAGTAGCTACACAACAGAGACTGTCTGAGTCTCATCTGAGCCACATTCTAATCCACACAGGTACAAGTGACCTCAGGGCACAACAGGAGAGACTGGCCCTATCTCTTAGAGCTGTCACTGAGAAGGCATGTCACACCTTGCCTAACTCTAAGATAGTAATGTCCACTCTATTACTCAGGATGGATTTCCACCCACACACATTACAGAAAGTGAAGGTCAGCATCTCCAGAGACTGTGAACTCTGGCCAAATGTTCACATTGCCCATCACCCCTCTCTCACTGTACAAGATCTATCAGATCTATCAGATTCCTCTTCAAGGAAGCAGTTCCATTGTTGATTAATACCCCTTTTCGACCTAGGCAGTTCAAGGGCTGGTTCGGAGCCAGTGCCTAATCTTGAACCAGTTCTTCGTGTTTTGACAGCCAAAGAACCATTTCTCGGCCAGGAAAACTGGTTCCAGAGTGGCACCAACTGCCGGTCTAGAAGTTAGAACTGCTTACACCACTGTGGCAGAGATTTTGAGCCAGGCTAAAAGTTGTTAATATGTCACTTAATTAAGTTTTAGTATTTTTTCAGGCATTAAAGTAACCATCTTGATTCCCAATATGTGGTCAGTTTATCCAAATAATTCCTGTTTGGAAATCTGTTGCACTGTTTTTTGGAGATGTTAGGAGCTGCCCAAGACTACATCACAGAGAGAAATAGAAAAATATTGCTACCATAAATGACAGCAAAAAAAAGTAGAGACTCTCACACTGAGTTGAAATGAAACAAGTGCACATAAATTATGTAAATAACTAAATATAGAACTAAATAGATTAATATGGTCTCTACTGCGTTTTGCTGTCATTTATGGTTGTATGTAGTTGTTGTGCTTGAAGTTCTTTTTTTCATTTTATGGCAGGTGACAACCAGCGTTACGGTGCATTACCGCCACCTGCTATGTTGGAGTGTGAAGTCCTTGAGGTAGTGTTGCTTGGAAACTGGTGTGTGCAGTTGCGCATCAACTTGGCTCTCTAGCCCATGGAAAAGCAAGCTGGTTCTTAGAAGGTTCGCTAGTTGAACCAACTGCAAACCGGCACCAGCACTACGTTCCATTTGGTGGAAAGGGGGTATAAGACACTCAAAGATGTCAGACTGATCAGAAGAGGAGGAGCAACACAGGAACCCGTAGCACTCCAACAACAGAGGCACCTCCCAGGAGCTGCCAACAGCATGCTGAGGAGACCCTACCAACCCAGGCCCAAGCAGCTGCACCTACAACCACCACCACAGCACAGACCTCAGGAGAGCATTAGCCATATCTAGTCTGCACAAACCAACCCCAGACTCAGGACCTTGCCACCCCCCAGACCTTACACACCACCACCTCAGCAGCAGCAGCAGCAGGAACAGATCCAGCCACGCAGACCATCCTATTCTGAGGTGGTCAGAGAAGCAGCAGGCCCAGCCCACAGTGAATTGAAAGCCATCCAGGATATGCTGAGTACAGCAGCTAGGTACATTATACTCTTATCTTATGGGCCACAGTCAAGGTCAGCGGTAATGAGCAGGAAGTGGTTTTTAACATAAGGTCCACAAACTAAACTAAACACTGTATGTACACATAGGTTAAAAACTTAAAATTTATGGTCTAAGTAATCATCACATTGTAAATTTATTTTATGTTCAGAATAGTTATTTCTTTCCTTTCTTTTTAAAATGACACACTGTTACAATTGCAATGAAATTGTTTAGTATATCTGTTTGTAATATTTAAGCTTTAAATTTTATTTGGTTTAAAAAGTAGAACCCCTGACTTCTTAGACAAGGTTAATAATGTTGATATTGTTATTTTGAGACTTGGTGCAAAGGAAATGCCCCCACTGGTTGTGCCCCTAACTGTAGAGAGTTCATAATCCCATCAACAAAACTAAATGGAGTCATCCAGGGTTGAGACTCAGGGGGAATGTTGATATAGTATAAGTCAGAAGTAGCAGACTCAATAAATATGATAAAAGGGAAACATCACATTTGGTTAAAAAATTTAAAAAGATATAATTTCCTCTGAGAAGAACTATTATTTTATGTGCAATTCATATTCCCCTAATAGAATCTCCATATTTCAATGAAGAGATCAATCATTTCCAGGCCCAGGGATCTGTGCTGATCACTGGAGCTTTAAATATTATAAGTGGTGAGGAGCAAGACTTTACTAGTACTGAAGGTGACAGTTACATCACTGGAGCTAACCTTAACTTCCCTATCCTTCCCAACAGGAATAACTATGACAAAAACACAAACAGGAGTGGAAAACAAGTCTTGCAGCTTTGCAGAGTGCTGTGTCTGTACATTGTCAATGGAAGGCTGCGAGGGAATTTCTTTGGACGTTACACGTATTGCTCAAACCTTTGCAGCAGCATTGTTGATTATGCTATAACAGATTTAGACCAAACATGAAAAGAGCAGACACAGGTAACATATGTTCTCAGCCCTGTAAGCTGTACAAAATAAAGAAGTGATACAGATGGGCACAAAACATCCTGGAGCAGTACCAGGAAGCAATGGTCAGTGAAGAAATCCAGTCTCTTCTAGACTCCTTTCTGGTCCAGGTCACCCTCAGAATACAGGTGTAGAGCTGTGTCCAGTAACCATTAACCACATATTTGATCATTTGGCCTCATTATCAAACTTAAAATGCAAAACAAACCAACCAAAGAAAATGAACAGGGAATGGTGGTTTGATTGAGAATGCAAAACCTTTAGGAAGACATTAAGAAAAGTCTCAAACCAAAAACACCAGAGAACTTAGGCATAATTGGACAAAAATCCAACTGAACTAAAAAGAGCAATCCTGCCTGTTACCATTAGAAAGTGTTTGTCTGCCAAGAGTTGATCAAAGAAAGAAGTCCTCTCAGCCAGCTGGGCCTGAGGCTGGCTGACCTTTCACCTTCTGACATCACAAACCCCAGCCAGCCTCGGAGCAGTTACACTATCAGTCAGAAGATAAGACCTAACCAAATTATAACTAAAGAAAAAGAGAAATACATCACTTGTGGAATGATATTACACACTCACAACACAAACTAGAAACATTGGCCCTAAACAGACGATGCACTGTGGCAGACTACCTAACCAGTAACTGTTAAGAAACTAAGACATTGACAATGTAGAAACTGAGTGACCATGGTCTGGCAATAGAGGAGGGCAGACACAGGCAGACCTGACTGCCCAGAGAGGACAGGCTGTGCAGTCATTGTGGTGAGGAAGCTGTAGTGACAGAATTACACTTTCTAACAGAATGTCAGGGAGGAATTCTTTCCAAAATTTGACAAAAGAGAAATTACTCCTCATTTAGGGGGGAAAAGATAGAATGTGCAGTGATGGCTGCTAAATATGTCACTTCCTTCCAAAACAAAAGAGGCAACCAGCAGGACATGTAGACATATAGACAGATGGACATTTATAAATGTATTTACTATATTCTAATTACCACCACCATTGTCTATTGTTATTCACATTATTTTTGTTAATTTCATTCCATAACATTGTCTTTCATAATTGCTATTGTGCTTTGGCAATACATGTCAAATGTCATGCCAATAATGCCTATTGAAATGAATTGAATTGAATTGACACGGGACATTCACCTTTAGTATCTGTGCCTGTTTTCAATCAACAATATCACACCACTTTTATTTCTCACTGTAATCATCACGCATCACCTCGCTGATCCCTGGAGTCAGTAGTATGATGGGTGCAAGTTAATTTGGGTCAACTTGAGAGAAGTTAAACACATCACACACATCTCTCCACCATCTGTGAGCAGCCAACCCACAGGGAGCGGCCAACTGTTCAGATTAATGTGATTTGATGCTTTCCTCCCTCCAGGCGTCCCTGGAGAGTGACCATTAGCACTGTACCCACTCCTTTAGAACAGGATGATGGGAAGTGAAAGATGGTCCTGCTTTGTATCTTTATGTTTAAAGTTTGAATAAATCTGATCAACAGACAAAACAGAGACTTAACTCTACTGCACATCAATCATTTATCTGAAATTGCTGCAGCGAGATAACGACTACACGAGTCAGGGAGCTGCTCACAAGGTTTAATCTTTTTTTTCAATCGACCCGCAAAGTCCAGAAATATAACTGACTCCTGACCTTCCACATGCCTCGCCAACTGCATGAGCCGAGGAAACCCACAGATAATGTGAGTAGACAGCTCAGACCAGTGCTGCCACAGCTCTTCATTTATACATCACATCGCATGGGAACCTCTCTCCTGGCATGTCAGGAAACTTAAAACTCTCAGTGTGAATCAGTGAATGCTGCAATATGCTACACAAACTGAGGGGCTGAACATGTCGACTCTGGAGTTGTGGGTATTTTGACGAGTCAAGATACAGAGTACACACAACTAGGAGCACACTTGTGTATTCCCAGTACTTTGCAGTACCTTTTGTTGTTGCCTGGTGAAATTTTACCAGCACAAAACTATATTTAGGATGTGTTGGGCAGTGTGAGCAGTGTTGCAATTACTTGCAAGAGTTCCATACATATAAAATTGGAGTGGGAAGTGGAAAGGGAGCAAAGAAACAACAGAGATAATGAGCAAAAACAAGGTCAATGTAGCCACCACAATTCAGAGTATCATTTGAAGATTCAATCGCAAGCACTGGTAGTCACTTTCAAAATACATGCATGTATATCATTAAATATACCTTAATATAGATAATTTACTCTTCAATACTGTTTACTCATATGTTAATCAATTAAAAATGCCATAATTTGTTTTAATTCTGCTGTATTGTTGTTTTTTGTGTGTTTTTTAATGAGTTTTCACTTTTTGAAATGTCTGAAAAACACTAACAAATAATCTACTGTAAGTAGATAATACAATTATTTGTCTTCTCAAACTATTGGTTATTGGTATTACATGTGAACATCAAACAACTACTTTGGTACACTGCAAATTGCTTTGACATTTTTGCACAAAAATATCAAATATTTCATCCTGCATCTATTTTAACAAAGAAATTACAATTTGTCAACATATCAAATGTGTCTGATGAAAATGTGTCTCTTCTCTACCCGACTGTCTCTGTGATTTCCTATTTCTCACCTACTTGCTTGCCAATGAAACTTGGCGAGCAAGCCTGTACAGTTACAGGAACTTTACATGGAGCTGTGCCATTTAGTAGCTTTAATTTTAATATTAGCACTCTGTGTTGTAACAGTCTGTACAGTTTTATTGCTTCAAACTTAAATGTATGTGCACCCACATACACAATATATACTATACTATATGTATGGAACATATATGAAAACACTTAGACTTTATAGTGGAAGCCTCTCTAGTGAGTTAGCTGTACTAACCCAGATAACCCATATATACAGGTCTGCCCTCTCTATCTCTCTTCCCCCCTTCCTCTACCTCATAATTGGTAACCATGGCTACCTTAGGTGTCACTTTGTCAACCTATTTTAGGAAACTATCATCCCTTATCATCCCTTATATAGCACCACACACACACACACACTTTGTAGGAGGAAGCTACTCTATTTGTGATGCTGATACTTTGTTCAGTTACATAATGTTTAACTTGTGCTAATCTCTTTATAGCACATGCAGTGTAAATACAGCACCAGGCCATGTTATGTTGGCAGTGCAAGTCACTCATGAAGACCGACATTTTGTAAACTGATGAGTAGAGATTGAATCTATGTGAACCCTTTTTACTCCCATATTTATATATATTTTTTGCCACATTAGCAGCATGGCTCTATGTTGGCAACATCGGTCTGTTAGTCGGTCCACCACTTTGGTCCAGACTGAAATATCTCAACAACAATTGGACGGATTATCAAGAAATTTGACATTAGTGTTCCCCACAGGATAAATCCTAATGACTTTGGTGATTCCCTGACTTTTTATCCTCAATTTCAACTTGTCCAATGCCTATACTAAATACTTCCAAACACAGGTGAAAATAATGACATTCCCATCAATCTGAGCTGTATTTTGTGTTTGGAATTAATTAGCAAACCCTATCACACTAAACTGAGATGGTTAAAACATGTTAAACATTATACCTGCTAAACATCAGCATGCTGGCATTGTCATTGTGAATATGTTAGCAGTCTGATGTTAGCATTTAGCTCAAAGCACTGCTTTGTCTGAATACAATGTTGCAGAGCATCAACGCCATAGACTCTTAATTTGTTTAAACTCAATGTTGAATAATGTCATCTAAGAGATTATGTAAGAACAGGATCTATGCCCAAACAGGCATAAAACAGCAGCTACAGTTTTTTTACACTACAGTACATGTCTAATTCTGCAAAACTGAACTTGATCTCATCTCTATTCAATTTCAGTGCAAGGAAAGTCCTTGGATTTTTCAGAGATCAGTGAACATCAGTATCTCACATTATACTTTTATTTCTAGCTTCCAAAGGGAAAATCTACATGGAACTTTCTTACTGACAGTTCGCATTGCCACAGTAAAAAAAGCATGCCCACCTCTGACTCAATGTCAAGTGAGAAATAGGTCATTATGAAATGAATGAGAGATTAAAAGGGACCTGATTAAATCTCCATCCGAGCCATCACTCAACATAATGAGCACTTCAATAAAATATGGATATGCCAATAAAATATGTATACTTGCAGCAGTCTCCAGAGTGAAACTGACCTAACTTTGGCGTCCAGCATCTCTGGAGTCACAGTTAGTTTATTATGGGCCTTGATAAGCCAATATTGCATGCATTCACATTAATGCATAAACGTTCAGTTTAGAATTTAGACAAAGAGTGAGAAAAACATAACACCCTGCACTGCTGTAGTCTAGTTTGCCCTGATTGCTTCAATTGTGGTTGTGATGTTCTCATTACGTCCTGCATCTGTTTTTCTCTTGATGACTAGAATTAACGACTGACAGAGTGACTGACTGTGACAACTCCAGCCTTGAATTCAGGAAAAAGAATTCCACAAATACTGCATTTCAGCTGAATTATGCATAGCGGGGCATCTATTATTCAGCTTAACAAGGTACATGTCGTCAAGTATCATCCATAGTAAGATCTTCTCATGCAGAGTCTTTCAGTAATCATTCTCACATTGGACACATTTTCTCAGACAGTGTCAACGTCATGTGGATTTCACTGCCTATTTTTTAGCATTATATTAACCGAACCATTATCCTTCTTAGTTCGAGATCATGAGAATATTCCTGCCATGAAATAAGATATGATGACCATGTTGACCATGAAAAATATCACCCACATCTTCTCCTGCTGCATTGCTTTTCAGAGGATCACTCTATTGCAGCTGACAGCTGTCCAGGGATAGATGACCAAACTAATATGGCAGAGCAGACTGGTCATTTAAAGGGCCTTGGACCAGCGTGCTCAAACGGATGAGCAGTTATAAGAATTCATCTCTCTTCATCTTGGATCTCGATGATTGCTCCTCTCCCAGGGGTTACACATGTGAGCATTGATTCTCTTAAAAGGCTGCCCATGTCAACACATATCCTGTGGAGCAGTTGTGAGTTGCCATTGACGCAGAAAACGATTGTGGAGCAGAACATCATAGATTTGTGGCAGGCTGTAATTATGTCCAGATTGGTCCTTCACCATGGAAACAAGAGTCACATCTCCTGTGGGTCCATTATAGGCTTTTGAAGATTAGAGGTAAGATAGCACAAACAAACAAGTAGTCCTTTCTGACCTTTTGACACTGACAAGAATCCTGGGGTCTCTTGTATTGTTTATTGGTCACAACATGAGCCACACTGACTGTGTACTGAAAATAGCTTTTTAAATAGGGGCACTAATGTCAGCCTGCCAAGGCTCACATAATAAACCCACCTGAAATTACAGCTCAGAGAAGAACATTAAAGAGGAACATTAAAGAGGAACCTTAGGGAATGTGTAACTATTGATTGATTGATTCAAATCAGAGTTGGGAGCAGAGGAGGAGTTTTTCAGTGCATACATAATGCAAGCTCCATGAAATGAAATAATTAGTTTGAGAGTTTTTGTTTCCACAGAATATGGTTTTCAAAGACATAACACTGCAGAAGCTCATGCAATCTACTATGATCTTTACGTCAGCATTTTAGTTGTATCTTTTCACACCGCACCAAATGATTTTGTACATGACAGAAACTGTAATATACAGATAAAAAATTTCTGGGACAGCCTTATTTCCACAGCTGCTGATTGCACAAAGGCATTAGACTTTTGTGAATAAACCACAATCTTTATCAGGGCTCTCAAGTGCCGGAAAAACAATATAAGGCTGGGGAGCTAAACTAGCTAAAACTACAGTTAAAGCACTCTTAGCTTCAACAGAAAATGCTTCTACTGTGTTTAAATGTTTCAGATTGTTTTGGTAAAGGCCCTGAACAACAACCCACATTAGCTTTTCTGCTTCTTATCTAACTTACAAACATGAACACACATCTTGTCCTGCACCTTAGCTTGTTGAATGAGCTAATTAGCTGCTCAGCTGCAGCACATTAAACAACATGTCAATCAGTCCAATCAGATGCTGGTTTGGATATTGCTCTTCAAAATATCTGTAAGGAACACTGCCCATGACTTTTAGCTACAGTAGTTCGTTGACTTCAGTCCATACAGTGTAACAGCAGTAGCCTGCCAGCTAATATCAATCAAAGACGTCTCCCCCAGACTTAGAATCAGTAGAATCAGTGATTCTAATCCACATGGTCTACTAGCTGTCTGTTCTCTTTGTGCGCTGAAAAAAAATCCAGTGTTCATACACAGCACTAGTTCTGTAAATGAGCTTGTAAACACAGTGGCTCGCTGAAAACACACTGAAATAGTGATGGCTATGGATACGCCTATCTCTGAATCTGGGGTAACACCATGGTTACATTACCTAACCAATGCTGTCACTCAAAGTGGCCATGCCCTTAATTATGCATAACTTTAAGCCTTAATAAAATTTAAACAGGCGAGTTATATAAAAATTCACCTGTTGTACAGTTGACATGAAAGGGGAAATTAGCTGTAGAGACCAAAGTCGTTTTTTTGTACCAGGCTATAAACATGTTTATTTCTGCTGCAAAGTTGGGCATTTTAACATGGGGTCTAAGGGGACTGACTTGCTTTTGGAGCCAACTTCAAGTGGCCATTCCAGGAACTGCAGTTTTTGGCACTTCGCGTTGGCTTCATTTTTCCACCCCGGAGGTTGCCGCTTGGTGAGGACATGACAGTCTCCCATCTCCAGCAACCACTGAATGGTGGGGGAGGGCTGGCAAACTGGAGAGAGAGGGCATGGCCAATTCACATAGAAAGTGTTTTCTCACAGAACAGATACATTTCCATTTTATTAAATATATCAATCCATACTGAATTAGAGACAGTCACACAGAGACCCCCTGTGTTTTTTTACACTAGTCTGTTTCTGTCATGTTTAGTGAAGCATAATCTGAGCAGACAGCTGTTTACATCACACAAATATCCTGGTGTATATGTGTTTTGAACTTATTAACTGTATCAATGAAGCAATAAATACAAATATTGTCGATTTCTTCCCGTGGAGCCGACAGGCAAACTATTTTGGTTCAGTTAATTTCTGTCAGTCAGCCTGGTGAAGGCAGTTTTGCTGGCTGCTCTCCTCTCAGCTCCCCAGGAGCTGAAGCTGAGGGCTGCTTCTGTGGACAGAGACAGTGAACGCGCACCGAGTGAGAAGTGGGGAGGCTGCAGAGAAGCGGAGAGTGTGGATGGACTGCTGTGCTCACATGAGACAATGACAGAATTTTTTTCCCACTCGTGATAATGTATGAGAGGAAGAGAAGTGACTCTAGCTGACGCATCTCTCTGGATTCCACCATACAGTATTTCTCTTTTGGTCGTTGCCATGGCAATGCTCATCCATGAATTTGGGGGGCGGAGCTTCTGAAGGAGCACAAAGGGCTTTGTTTGAATGTTTCGTTCAAATATCAACAATCTTTCTCCAGAATGACTGACTCTACCTTTAAAGGAGCATTTCTGACATTTCCCCAAAGACCGCGACATTATTAACTTTGACATAATTTTTGACTTCAAAAAGGGATGATTAAATGTGATTTCAGTTGGATTTTAAAGCTGTGAACACAACACTGACATATAATCACTTTAGGTTGATATGCTAACATGTTAGCAAACAGCTGCCTATTCACACAACATTTATTTAGAGTCATGTTCGTGTCCACCAGATGAACATAAGAACAATATTCACTTCACTTTGAGCTCTAGTTCGGTCTCCACTAACTCCCAAGAGAAACACAGTATTTGCTTCTTTAGTAATTACTCTACTATAGTTCACTAACTGGCTGCTAATTTTATCTGCTATTTGGTGCTAGGCAGGTAAAGTGGGTTTTTATAGTTTTTTCAGTGAAAACAGCAGCCTGCTGCGGCTGGAAACAATGCCATGGGAGTAACAGTAAAGTCGGGGGCCGTAAAACCAGAACAATGAGCTGAAAAATGCTAAGACGCTCTGCTAAAGAGCTGAGAGTTGAATGATAATTCTCTGTGGGTTTGTCGCTATGTGACTCCTTTCACATTACACACAGTCATTTGAAAATATGGATAATAGCAGCTTTATTAAATTGGGGGAAATGTTAGTATAGTAGATTACAGTGATGCACTCTCTCCAGCTGGTTCTTGTTTATGCGTGCAAATCAGTGGTTCAGAGGTGGTGGCAGGGGGTGCAGTGACAGGTGCAAACATCAGGTAACTGACATGATGCAAAGAGACAGGGCGATGAGTCACCCCAGCCCCCAGCAAGCTCCCTTGCTTAACCTGCAGCGGCTCCTAAATGATTAACTATTTATAACTCTTCTACAGCATTCCCCAAATCTGGCTTCATCTGAGCTCTGTTTTGCTCAGAAGCCTATTTAAGACGTACTGCTAAATCCAATGCTGTTTAATAGGTGGTATATTAGGTTTAATAGGGAATCTTAAAGCAGGGAGCTCTGACATATGCTGACTGTTCCTGTAACACATCAGGGACAGAAGCTCTCGCAGGGTTGAGCACATTTAATTGTTAATTCTTCTTATTGGACTGATGGGATTCACTGTGAATAAAACCATATCCCTGCAAGTCACATGGCAGACTGTCATGCCTGGCTGACTCATCACCTGGTCTACCTGCACGAACACTTTAAGACAGGATTGTCTGATTCACTGGCATTTTGCTCATTAGCTCTAATAATGTACTTCTTTGAAATCCTCTGCGGTAATACTTCTTTAAAAATCTTTAATCCCCCTAAAGAGGAACAGCCTCAGTATCAAATTATGACTGTTTACAATCTACAAATCAATAATGCAAACAATGTACACTGCTATTATATTTTTTCCTTTTATTTTACAGCTAGGACTTCTGGCACGGCATCTCTACATTAGAGGGAATCCATCATATTAATGATCCTGAGGCTACTTCATTATTCACAGAGAAGCAGCTCGGCTGTCCAAATAAATTATCATTGGTGTTCCATTAATGGAAGTTTTCAAATCTCACCACGGAGGATGCCATTAATCTGCACACAGTATCTCTCTGGAGTGGAACGGTTGGCTACTGTACCACTGCCAGCGATCTGTGAAGATGAGAAACTCCCCACTGTCCTCGTTCACTTTCCTTCCATGGGAGGAAGTCCAATTATGATTGACGTTAACTACAGCGGATCCAGACTGGATCTCTCCCAAGTTGCACACTTTGCATTTTTTATGCATTGCTAAGGGGATGTGTGCTTATAGGTGAAGGGTAGAGCTACAAAGTGGTGCTTCTTTCTGAAAATGTCGATGACAAACTCCAACCTTTCCCCTCCTGATGGAGCGCTTTTCACTAATTCGACACATATTGCATTTGTGTGTTAGATAATGGCAAAGCCAAAAGCCTCTGCGGCTCCCTCGGGACTCCCCACATATCCATTCTCTTTGCACCGTCACACAGACGTGGGCCAACTTCCACACACATACTGTTAATATTCTGATTGAACATTTGTAGAGGGACCTTGAAAAGTCACATACTGTGCAACTTTCTAACACTTTAATGAAATTGCTTCTCATAACGTTGGCATTCACAGACTATTATGTTTTTCATTATGACAACCTACGGTAGGAGTCAAACTCATTTTCATTTTCTCTGGACATAAGAGGGCAATAAATCCATTTCCTTTAATGCCCTACAGACTGCCTGGCTTTGCTATCAGACCTTAACAAATAACTAAAGTGAAGTTCTGTAATACGGCTCTCAGAAATTAATTCTGTGGGAGCCTGATAGCAGCGTTTTATGGTAAACAAACTGAGCTTTATAAAAGGGCTTTTGATGTGCTTGTCGGCTGTTAAGCTCAATTTGCTCCTTTGGAAAAGTGGTGTCTGTTTGAAGGTGAACAGCAGGATCTGTTATTTATTTCCCCACCTACTATGTTATTCATCACCACCTCTGATTTATATACTCTCTGTTCACCCGCTTTCCCACCCGTAACAGGACATGACGCTGTCATCCGCTTCCTGGCCAATTCATTGTACACTGAGTCAGGTGGCAGTATTTGGCTGCGGCTTTCTGTTTTCAGTTTGAGGCTTGCAGCATGCCTCTAGGTCTGGAAGCAGCTCCAGCCTCTGTTCCTGCCAAAACCTTCCCATATGCCTGAGCCTCCTCCTGCTCTGCACCTGAACCTGGCGCCGCAGGGATTGAAGTCTCGCTGTTTTCTGCAAACTGACCTCTCTGGCCAAATGGATGAGTTCCTCACACAGCACCTGATGTCTGCGATGAACACCAGCAACAGAAATAGTTGTTAAAATGTCCACAAATATGACAATTGGTTGACTTCTTTTGATATGAAAACAGTGGGACAGAAATAATGTTGGTTTAAGTGTTCTGCCTACATTAAATACCAAGTATTCACACTGATTTAATAGTCTATTTTTACTCTTTTTCATCAGTCTCATGGGTTATTTCAGCGGTCAGAGGTGCTCTATTGGCATACGCCTTCTTAAAGTGTTCAATCAAACAGGAAATAATGCACAGAATGGCCATGTGGGAAAAGCTGCTTAAATCCCCCCTTTTTTCGCAAAAGCCGCCTACGGCAGATCAAATTAAGTGGTTTGATACTTTCTCTGCCAATCGGATTAGGCTGATTAATTCCCAAAAGCGTTTAAATGATTAAAGCTGTTTAATGGGCCTTAGGAAAGTTCATGGTGTCAGAGTTGGCTGCGATATCAAACAGGGTGGCAAAGTCAATACAAGTGGTTAACTGTAGAAACATTTTCTGCCTCAGTGTTGCTTTTTGTCAATTGTCAGTACATGAATACCATGCAGCTCTAATGATCTTTTTGTTTGTGAAATTACAAGACTTTGAGAGAAAAAAAAAAAGCTTGACAAATAGCGCATCTGCTCTGTAGTGACACAGTGCCTAAATATAGAGTGGAAAATGGAGCAGAAGAAAGGGGCACAGTGAGGACCATAAATATTCACAGTCCATCTCCAGAAGGGTGGCAACAGACTGGTCCAAGGAGAAACCTTGTCTTCTTATAAACTTAAAGTGGCACCAGTTGTACTGTTTCTGCCTCTGTGCTGATATACTTTAGATCTGGATGTTTCAGGTGCTGGATGTTCCTGTGCCAATTTGACATTGATCTTTATCAGAAAATGTTACCCTGAAGTCTGCTATGAAGGCAGACAGACAGAGAGAGAGAGAGAGAGAGAGAGAGAGAGAGAGAGAGAGAGAGAGAAAGCAAGAGGGAGAGAGGATAAACAGTTACAGGTTCTGGTCCCCCCCTCGCCCCCTCTTCTAATATACTCATCTCCTGAGGGAGTGGGATCCATCACGGAGACGGCAGGGATGTTATGCCACGTTGCCTCATGCATGTGAACACAAGGTGACTCCGGGATAGACGCAGCTCACGTGTGCCCAGTCTTATAAATGCAGCCCCATGTTTCCACCATAAAGTGTCCATCAGCACCTTAATGCATCTCACAGTGAAAGTGACAGAGCCTGGGCTTGCACATTATTAACTCCAGACATTTTTATGAGCCTGTGGAACAGAGTGCTCCTTCTGAATAAGATATGTGTCCAGTGTTCAGAGGCTGTATATCAGTCTTTTACTTTTAGGCATAGCATTACAACCTGTGATAGACACTGTTTTTAGTGTGTTTTTAAATGAGTCCAAACCACAGACTGACTCCCTTTAAATACTGTCGTTCTGTCATTATCATTCTCCACTGGGATCAAAATAAATTAGGCTTAATTTTGTTGTGTGTAATCTATTATGCCACACATTTGCTTGCATAGGAAATACATCTATATTAATGTTATGTAAACTGTGTTTACAATGATAAATGGTGACATAAAAGCATAAGCAGCTTAGCAGAGTGAGGTTAAAGGCACAACCAAATTGGCAGGCTCATGATAAATGCATGAGATTTGTCTAAAATATTAATCAAATATAAATGTGCAATGAATTTAATAGTGGCTTATTCCTGGGCTATATTTGGAGACAGCTCAGAGGCATGTAGGGACCAGCCATTTGTTGGAAATTAAGATAAATTGGAATCTTCTCTGGAAAAAAAAAAAAGAATAAAAGTGGAAATTAAGTGAAGAAGGGGAATCCTTTATAACAAATGCAACAGATTTGTGAAGTTGCCGTCTGTGTTGTGTGTTTTCTACATTTAGTGGGCGTCCTCAGTGGGGAAGAAAATAACACTTAAACAGCCTACAATGAAACTGTGAAAGTATAAATATGAGTCTGCAAAGTGAGAATGCTGCCTCATGTTTGATCTAAAACTAATTCGGTGTCTTCCTCGGGAAGTGGGGGCGGGGGCGTAAGACCCCCAGCCAGAAGCAGTCATCACCAGGATGGAGCTATGGGATGGAGGCAGACGCCCAAGCAAGGCAAGTAGATTTTTGGAAATGTCAAATCCGTGGTCGGCAGTAGAGTTTACAGCGCGCCTCACACAGCCAATCAGTTGGCTGGAGTCAGCTCAGCCTCTGCCGGAGTTGTTTGGGAGTCTGAGCTCAATGTGATACTGTGCGTAAAATCTACCTGTCAGACGCAGCGGTGGTATGGCAGGCAGGGCTCAGCGAGCAAAGTCCATTCTTACACACACACACGGAATAACTTCCTTTAATCGGATGCCGTATGTTGTACTAGGATGGCAGCTTCCCAAAACTGATAATGTGAAGTAGAAAGGCTGGTCCGTCCGTCTCCATCGAGTCAGTTGCGCCGAGGAACGATGCTGAATAAACCTGCCGAAGGATTTTCCACTACAGGTAAGACTCATTACTTATTATTTTTCGGATATTTTCAGCTAGTATCCAAGAAATTCCCCCTAGATTGTCAATTTTGGGCGGATGTGAGATTTCTTTATAAAACAAAATAGTCCAAAATTCTGAAAATTGTACTTATGATGAGGTAGAAAATTTGTAAATGTGGTATTTCCAATGTTAATGTGAAGTAAGATCATGAAAATAGTATGTTTTTGCTTGTGTGTATGAGAGCGAGGGAGAGTGAGAGAGACAGAGAGAGAGAGAGAAAGGGAGAGGGGGACAGAGATGTACATATTGTAATAAATAAACAGAAGGAGAGAGAGAAGGTAGAGGGTACTCATGATCATTAATAATTGTGGAGTCCAAGCACACACACACACACACATAACACACACACACACACACACACACACACACACACACACACACACGTGCTAAGTGCCCATCTCCTTGTGTCAGATGAATTATTTGTGGATGTGGGATGTGGTTTTTGTTGTCTAATGTGGTGTATAATGGCATTCTCTGTTATCTGAGAGAGTGGCTCAGACTGAGAGGCATGTGAGAATGGAAACCGCAGGACACTGTGTAGAAGATACCGAGCCTGTCTAGTGTGTGGGATCAGAATCAGCCGCTGGCCCACATAATTCAGACTGAACAACTCTGCGCATACCGTGTCTGCGTGCACTTTGGTTCTCGGGGTCACGGAGGCAAAAGGTCCTCTGTAGATCCACTTATCTTCTCTTGAAGGACAGTGGAACTATTACACATGCAGGATATATGATGAGTCCAATACAATACTAGCTTTGTGAGCCTTTCTATATTTTAGCTTTTGTTAAATTTGTGTCTTGAGGCTAAAGTTTATAATGTTCTTGCACTAGATGGCATTACATTTTAAGGTGTTTCTCTGTATGTCTATATTTCACTCTGTGCCACTCAGTCCCCTACCTAAACCACATAAATCAAGCCCTGCCACACTCGTTTGACTCTGACTTGATTTGCTACTTTCTGCTGATTCCTAAATTTGATGCAGCTGCTTCAGTGGCTAATATGTTATTTCAACATGGGATGAAAGATTAATTTGATGGATAAAGTCTTTGTTGATCAAGAGGTTGGTGCTGAATGGCTAATTTACAAAATAAAATATAATGTATTTGCTTACTCAAATCTGGACATGCTCAGATCACAGCTTGTAAGTGGAGGAACTGTTCTCTCTTGATAGTGTTTCTGTGTTTTATAGAATAGATTTTTTCCCAAACTCAATTGTCCCACTCTTCAGTAACATGGCCTGTTCGTGATCTGTGCATTTGAAAACATTCAGGAGACGTCAGGGAGGCCAATCCACAGACTAGTCAAAGTAATCAGTATGCACTGCAAGATACAGCAGCACCTGCCACACTTTTGCCGGTTTTCAATATAGGCAGCTGTGACATGTGGAAGATATTTTTTCCCTACATGTTTATATGAATCTGGGGGTGTAAGATGCAACAGTTGAACGTACAGCAGATGGTGATTTTATGGCTCAGACTGGAGAGAGAGTGTGTGAGAGGAATACTGATTGCTAAACAAGATTAAATATTCCACCAAATAAATTCATGTACTAGAGAGCAGATTATTGCTAAAACCCCATGTTTTATCTGACTGCACAGTCACGATTTTACTCTTTTAAAGGTTGTATTAATCAAGCTTTATTGTAACTGTGCTTAACGTGTTTTTTTTCCCGCTGCCAGACTGCCAAACCTTTCTCGGACTCCATCCTCTGATCCACTAGACATCTGAACCTGCCAATCATGGAGAGCCTCAGCGAGCTCCAGAACCCTCTGCTAGACAAAACCAGCAGGCACACGGTGCACAACGACTACCAAGGTTACCAGTGCGACTACCCAAGCCAGCCTTACCAGGACAGCCTCATCGGCTACTACTACACTGGGACTAATGGCAAGAATAAGACTCAGCAGTTCCTGGATGCCACTTCTCTTCATCTTGCGGTCGAGGCCTTCTACAGGCCGAATTTCATCTTGTACAAGGATGACACCAGCCTCCACAGCAAGGACTCAAAGAGCGAGAGTTTTGAGACCACTTTCACAGAGAGTAAGGACACTGTGTTGGACGGAGTTTCCACAGAGAACCCTTTGGACAGCATACAAGGAGACAAGATCCAGACGGTGTCATACGAGGTGGAGGAGGAGCAGGGTCCTGAATATGAGGTCAGAGATCACACACCAGAACAAAGCATGATGTTTCGGGCATTGTAGGTGCCTGATATACTGGGTCCCCACAACCCTGCAGTATATATTTCAATTGTAGCCTGATATATGGTTATAAGTGTGCAGAGGCAGAAAGGTACTTCAGATGTCTCACTTCTGCTCCAAGCTATATGGAAATAATTACCTTAACCAACATATGCAAAATGGCTTACTTGCAAAATGATGCAAGTAAGAGCCATTTGGCAGTGTTTGACAGCGTAATTATAATATTGAGGTGCTATATGAAATTAAAGGTGTTTTAACACTTACTTGTGACTGTCAGGTCCATCTTTCAGTGAAATGTGACTCATGGTGATGCTTATTATTTCATTTACTGTTCTAATAGACTGCCAGTGTGATTCATGCCCATTTCTCATGCTGTTCTCTAAATGGTCAATTTGCTCGACCCTTTCAAATCTAGTGCTGGGTAATTGTACACTTTTGTTTTATAATTGCATTTTAAGAAAATGACACATCTGATTTCATCTATCCAGGCTATTGTTCTCTTAGAACTATAACTATGCTCCCCAAGGAAAGCCATGACAGCAAGAGAGCAAAGTCTTTTCAGAAGTGGTAAAAATCTAATTTCACCCAGGAAGGCTTGTGAAATACCCAGGGCTCTGAGCTGGCAGAAGAAGAATAGCACCCTAACTGGGCTGATGATCGCGCTAGCTCTTGTCACTCGGAGGCCCGGCAGATAGATAGAGACATGGCAGCAACTGCCATTAATGCCATAAGTAATGCCGTGCTTTGAGCGTATTAAGAGGAACTCTGCTGATGCATGGCTGTCGGAGCAGGTGAGCCAGGAGCTTAAGTTATTCCATGTCAATTGAAAAGAGCAAATGAATATGATGAACAGCTCTGAGATGAAAGTTGGTTTTCCAGCTGGATTATAAGACTAACTGCTCAGCACCTGTGTTTCTTTACTTTCCCTTCCTGTGTGTGTGTGTGTGTGTGTGTGTGTGTGTGTGTGTGTGTGTGTGTGTGTGTGTGTGTGTGTGTGTGTGTGTTACTATGTGCACAGATCTCTGTGTTTTGTATACATGAAAACACACACAAACCTGCACATTATAGATTTATTTAGGGATAAACATTAATTCAAGTCTTGGGTATGTGCCAAATGTGTGTTGATGTATAGAGGTTTTATACAACAGCAAGTCAGACATTTAGAGGACTTTCACAGTTATTGGCAGATGGCAGAGTTTCGTAAACATCCTAAAAGTCCAGTATATAATCTGTAGCAGTTTGCATCTGCTGTTTACACAGTACAGTAGTGTTTTTTCTCCTCCTTACTGCAACCCATATGATCACTGTACATTTCCACTGCAGACTATCCACTGTGTAGACCCAGCAACAGAAAAAAGCAAGTAGTGTTACTTAATAATAATAATTCCACCCATAGTATTTATCAGCAGATGTTTGACATCTGTGTCACAGAGAAAAAATAAAATCCATGCAACAAAGTCACAAGAACCTGTGCCACTGTGATTGCCTCTGACTAACAGGGCACTGGGGTCTGCATGTGTTCCCTCTTGTTGCGTCGACTGTCCCCTCCAGACTCTAACGAGGCCTCGGAGAGAGCTGTGACAGGGTTATTAAAGGCACTGCACCTTGATGGAGACCCATCAGTTATACTGGCAACCAACCAGACTGGGACCGTGTCCCCAGCTGACCGGACTCAGTGTCATGCAGACTGTCAGTGGGACTGAATGCACCAGTCATTCAGAACTGTTATCAGGTCTTGCTACAAAGATAAAAGGAGATTACTGCTGTTTGTGCCCACCAGTTTATTCATGTGATGTCAGATTATGTGGTTATGACCAGCTGCTGTTTTGATGGATCACACCCAGCTGTCCAGGTGGACAGTGTTCATAAAGCAGATAACAGAGAGCTTCATAATCTTTTCTTGGCAAAGGTAGTTGTTAGGAGACAGTTTGGATAGTATAGCGCTGCCATCCTCCACTTCCCTCGTATATCTAAATAACAGAAACGCTCCCAAAATAGCACAAGATAATTACATTAGATCCTGTGGTTTGGTGAATGTAGATAAGATAAGAAGGCAAAAGAAGGAATTGTGCACAACATGCTTGAAATTTTGTTTTTAGTGCACAAATATGCTTCCTTTTTTCTTTGTCCGCTTCCCTGACAGTTCTTTAATTACCTCTAAAATGGTTGGCTCAGTTCCTGCCTTACATATCGATTTCTATTTTGCACCTTCTTTTTCCCTGCTTTGATTGATCCCTGCAGGCAGCAAGACTAACAAATGAAAGCTGGTCCTTATGGGAGCTATTTATTTAGACAAACATCCACTCCGTCTCTGGGACAGCAGAGAAAAGTAAGGCCACGTCCTTTTAAAGGTCACCCATGCAGTCACATTGCCACCCTTGCTGCAGGCACGATGTGCCAATGTAGTCTGAGTGGCATTCGAATCCATCATTCATTAGTCGGCTCAGCCCCTGTGGCTCGGAGTTTGAGTGTTGAGGCACAGTAGTAGGGAGCCTGTTGAACACTCACTGGCTTACAGGCTGCCTGGTGTATTGAGGAGAACGACGGGAGAGATGGTGGACGTCTCTCATGCTGTAGAAGCAATTTAGCACATAAATGACACTGTCTTCTTGCCGTTTCCCCTGTCACCTCGCAATGATGGAACAATCCGTTAATCCTGTGTTATCTGTCAGGCCGCTCATGGGTGTTGACAGAGGCACCAAATCCTCTCTGGCTGGCTAAGCACATCCTGTCCTGGGTGGTAGTGGAAAAAGGGCAGATAGGCTGGCCTGTGTTGTCAAGCTGCACCACTGTGAAGATGTCCAAAATAGACCTGACTTTCTACATGTCTCCCTTACTCTATTATTATTTTGGTGTCAATCTCACTACTGCTCATCTTTGTCTCATTCTAAAGATGTGTCATTTGTCTCATAAAATGTACTTCCACTGTGAAAATATACACTAAGTACTCTCATCCTTTCCTTTTCTGACATTTAATTATTTTTAATCAAACTGTCTTCCAGAGTGACAGCTCCAGTGACAGTGAGAGTGAGGACAACTTCATTGTGCTGCCCCCTCGAGACTACCTGGGCCTAGCCATCTTCTCCATGCTCTGCTGCTTCTGGCCCTTGGGCATCATTGCCTTTTACTATTCTCACAAGGTAAAAGCCCAGAAACCTCAAGCCTGTCATTACCTCTGATTATACTGCATTCTACTTAAGGTCAGTGAGCATAAGCACTAAGACAAGAGCTACTGCAGCCCATTTTCCACCCTGTGACCCTCCTTGTAGTTGTTTCAGATGATTGACTGCGTAAATTTAGCAGGTTCGGCCCTCTTGTGAGCGCACTGTATTCTCATTAACAACCCATTAACATTGATATTTTTCTCTGTAAGCAGTGGACTGCGATCGCATTATTCTGCTAATACACGGTCACAGCATGTCATTGTATTTGTCATTATAGCCTCACCTTAGGTGTGTCCAATGTTAGTATCTTTCTGATCTGAGAAAAAACAAGGCTCAAGCCCTGCAACCACAAACAAAGTACAGCATACATCTTAGTGGTTTTGCAACATCACCCAGAATAATTGCAGAGACAATTATACTGAAACAGAAAATAATGTGTCAGAAGAATGAATAAAGGCCAGGCTCATTTTTTGATAGGAAACCAAAACACCCAAACAACACATTTGTCACTGTCAGAGGTATAATGACCTAATTGCCATGGTAACTAATGGCTCCCTGAGAGCATTTCTTGTTTTCTCTCTTTTAACTGTGGCTTAACACCTACTCATACACTCGGTGCTGATGAGTAACACCGCCTCATTTCACTCTCTGTTTTGTTTTGTCAGACTGGCAAGGCCATCGCTAAGGGAGACTTCTCCAGAGCAGGAATGAGCTCCAGAAGAGCCCTATTCCTGGCTGCTCTTTCCATTACTGTTGGAACAGGGATGTATGTGGGGGTGGTTGTGGCCCTCATAGCCTACCTGTCCAAGCCTGGACACGTATAGCGCTGGGACTGGTCTGCTTGGGGGAAGATAGAGAGAAAGAGGAGGTAAGGTGGGAGGAAGGGAAAAGACGAGCTTGGACAGATCTGTTCGCCTGTCCTGAAGGTGTGTGCTGCTGCTGCTGCCTGTCTGTCTGTCTGGGAAAAGAAGAAGCTATACAGTATGAAGAGAAAAGACTAACCAGAGAGAGAGAAAGAAAAAAAACAAGATGTGTGGATGGATTAGCTACTTGGACTGCATATTGATCTGGACTGAATCTTTATTTCTGGGATACAACACTCCCACCAAGGTATTCCACCACCACAAGAAGAAGAGACAGTAAGAAGAAGAAAAGACAGTGCTGACAAAGATGAAAAATCTTCCACAAAGACTATGCTGTATCTATATGTTAGAAAAAACTGAGCTCATAGCGGTCAAATAACTACCTACCGTCTGCCACATTAGACGTTTACAGCATTTTTATTTTACCTTTACAGTAGATGTATTCTCTGTCAATACTATTGCAGATTGTGTATTGTCCACTTTGTAAATTAATTCCATGGAAAACAGTCAGCCAGTGGGTTTTTATGTGACTGTTTACTGAAGGAATACACCGAAAATTAATCCAGTTGGTAAACAGTGAAAAGTGGACCCATAATAGAGGGTTATTGTCAGACTGTACACAAAGCTGCTGAGCAGTGAGGGTTATTTGTGTTTATTGTGTACTGTAAATTGAGTAAATAAATACATTTGGCATGAATAATGAATCATCTCTCATGTCTCTCATCTTCATATTAATTGTCTCTCATGAGCACAGTGTTTTAGAGCAGTGAGTTCCAACCAGAAGGTTATCCTGCAGTTGCCAGGGGATACATTGAAAGCTCAACTAATTAACTAATTAAGGTAAACTAAAGATTGGATTTAATAAAAATATCCACATTCTTATGTCAAGGAGGAAAATAATCAGTCAAATAAGGTTACAAATTGGTTTTATGCTAATCTTTACTATATTTATAATAAGCTGCCCATCAGTCTGAGTTGTAGCACATGTCTGCTAGTATGTGAAAACTAGTGAGCAAATGAGCAGGGAATTTGAAATTATTGAAAGTTGAAATTGTCCGCTAAAAGTAATTCATAAACAGTTCAAATAGTTAGTTAAAAGTAATGGATAAATAGTTCAAATGGTTAGCCTAAAGTAATGAATGAACGGTTCAAATCTAATAATGCTAACTTCAAAAAGTTGATGCCAAGACATGTTACAAGAGAAGGTGGTTTTTCCAAAAAATACAGTTGGTATCTGGTAGTTGGTAACTTCGGTACTTAATTTGACATTTAAGTACAGGCATTTGCAACTTAAATAAACTTCAACAGGATATTATTGAGGAAAACCCAAAGTGTCATTCCTCGAGGTCCATACAACCACATATAAAGCTCACTCCAGCGCCATCTTGGCTCCGCCCAGTTCAAATCATTGACTGCCTATAAATATGGACGTCATGACAGCTCCCCAAAAGTGAAGCCAAAACATCTCAATCGCCCCCTGGTGGCTGGCAGCAGTATGGGTCTTAAGTCCCACCCCCTTCATGTTAGCGGATGGGACATGAGCCAAACTAAAAAATCAGAGTACAACAACAAGAAGCCTATGTGACGTCATTTGGAGCCAGAGTCTGCACAGTAGATTCCGGTGGCGGGATGATGGCCCGTGGGACACGCTCCCCCAGCCGTCCTGTCGCCTGATGGAGGTTTGAGAGCAACCGTCACAGCTGTCAATCACGACGTTACACCCTCTTTTTATATCATCAAATAACTAATTAAAAACAAACTTATCAGAAAAATGAGCACTTGGACAAAGATCAGTGTGATAAGAACTACCTAAAATGACAGAAACCATCTTTTGGAAAAATTTATTTGACGTGCACTTTAATTTTTATGGATTGGTTCATGTCCCATCCACTAACATGCAGATCGCAGGATTTATGACCTTTACTGCAGCCAGCCACCAGGGGGCAATCAAGATATTTTGGCTTCACTTTTGGTGAGCTGTCATGTCGTCCATCTTTATATAAAGTCATGAGTAAGACCCACCTTCTCAGAGTTTGCTGACCAATCAATACACAAATGACAACCTGTGAAGTAATGGATAAAGGGTTGAATCATACAGCTTTGGACACTCCAAGTGATACAGTAGTAGCACAAATGCAAACTTGAGCAAAGCAACCACAATATTGACAATTTAACTGTATGAAAAAAAATGTAACTATATCCACTTTTATATCGTTCATAATAAATAATATCCAGTTTATATTAAAGTCATTCATAGCATATTTGGAACATGATGGGTGGGGTTGATGGGAAGGGCACTTAAGCTCATCTGGGCTGTGGTGATACATCAGACAATAAAGGTTGTGAAACACTGTTCTAGAGAACAAGACATGAATTGTGTGGTTAGAGAAGCCTGTCAGAGCGTATTGTCGACAAAAGCGTGTTATATTGACAATTTGCTATTGCAGGCACAAGCCTCTGCTGTAACTGGCATGGCTCTTCGCCGTCTTTTGGCATCACTCACTGTCTAGCCTGGAGGTGACTTTAGCTGCCAAAGTGCTGTTAGCATCAGGAACAATGCCTGCTCTCTGAAGTCATGATGTCAGAACAAAATGAGAGCTGCACTTTATTCCCCTCTAGGACTTGGAAGGATCATCATGCTTGTCCCATTCTCTTTCCCCCCACCTGCCATCCAATCAGAACATTTGCCCTCAGAGCCAGTGTATCCTAAACCACTCAGTGCCCCTCAGATTCAACTTTGCAGACAGCATTGATCATATGCTCAGCTCAAGAAACAGAAGAGAAAAGATTCATTACACCTCTACCATTCACTGCAATAGGCTAAATGGAGCAGATGGCAAGGTAAGCAAGACTTAAAGATATAGCTTTCGCAGCCTGACCTCTCCTATATTTGTCTGTTTTCTCTTTTGTACCTTCTCTCCAGGCAAGTCCCTAATGCATGAAATGTGGCTCGATGGGGGAGACGGGGGCGAAAGTGCTACTCTCATCAATGGGAGCTGTATGGGGTGCTGAAGTGGGCTCTCTCTGTGAGCGAGTGCAGCACTGCATGTGTTTTCTCTCCCTCAATAGATAGGAAGCTTCACCCACGCCTGCTCACTCACTCACTCACAGCATCTATAGCTCAGACCACCAGAAGCAAACTGATTTTATTAGTCATCCACCCCCATGTGAATAAAAACTTACCAAGAGGCAGACGCAGGTTGAATCTGAGCTACTGCCAGTATTTCATTATATAGATTCAGTTATAGAGTGAAGAACATTGTATGCAGCACAGGTTTTGTTTTATAGCGATTATTAAATTGTGCACAATGTGTTTCTAAATATAATCATCTCAACTAAAATTAACCACAAGTCTGTTTTTGTCAAGTCTGACAAAGTCATACTCCGACCTGTCACATCTAGCAAATGACTAAAAAGGAAAATGAATGGGTCTAGCATGCAAAACTGAAGTGGAAAAACACATTTCTAGAGGAAAACAATGATGAATGGGCTGAAACAAAATGGATAAGAAACTTGAAGGGAGTGGAAAGACAAAAAGACATTAGAACTGAGAGCTACATTAATAAGGAGCATGATGCTCTTGACTGTTCATGCGACTGAAAGGCATTTTCAGATTCTTATCATTGCTTTGATGAAATACCTGTCACCACTCTGCTCATGGACAACACACACATAACAACATTGTTGGTTTGTGCCATGCCTCCACAAAAGAGTATTCATTTCAAGTGGTTGCAACAGTAACAGTGAAAAAGCTGTGATGGTAGACTTTGTATCATTTCGTTTACTGGACATGAACAAATCCTGGAAAGCTACAGAATTTCACTCGTGAAAAGACAAAAAAGTCAAGTGAGAGACACTAAAACAAGATTCACACACCTTTTCAACTCACCACCCAAAACAACAATGTGAGGATGGGAATGAGGAGTGTGGAAATTGTGTCCTGAATTTTAAAGTCATTTGGGGAAACAGTGGTTATGTTGTAAAAGTGGAAAATAGATCTTAAATTAGAACCACGCAGTTCATTTTGGTAGATTACAGACACTTGCATGCTGTTTGAAGTTCATCCAGAGATTATTTTTCATGCAGCCAGATAAATTTAATGTATATTTGATTATTACAGGGACACTTTCTAGGTCAACAGCAGAACCAATGACGTCTCTGACAATGGATGGAGCCAAATGTCTGGCGCCTTTTGAGATTTCAACAGGTTACACACAGAAATGAATAGAAATGAGAATAGGATAGCACTTACTCAGCATTGCAACACACTGGGAGTTTCATATACTGGTATTCCAACACATCCAGAGCCAAATCCAGAAGATTTTTACTGCAGCCAGAGTATGTATTTTATTTTACATTCACAGTAATTTTGTGAACTGATGATGAGTATATCCCTCCTGTTCCCTAGTATATGAAAATAGATGTAAGCATGGATTAAACTCATGAATTGTTAAGAGGACTAATAACATGCAACAGCTAAACACAGAGCTTATGAAAATTGTATTTTTGTTTGACTTGTACTTGAGTTAAGATTTAAGTCTGCTTCTCAAGAATATGTGTCTTGCCTTTTGTAAAATGGAAAATCCTTGCATAAAGCAAGTTTATCATTAAGTAATTCTTTATGTCAAAGCAACACGTTTTTGGTTTCTAGTTTCTGGTTTCTGGTTCTTCTCTATTGGCTCTACAGCTTACTAAATGCAGCAGTTAATTAGATGAACAAAGGGAGTCTGAGAAAACTCCCTCAAGCGATTTCACTTGAGGCCAGAGGCATCATGCACATGCTCCATTGGACAGCTTTAGAAATCGCAAATGTTTATTTTCACAGTAAGTGTTTTTGGCCACAATAATATAGGCTACTTAGTTCCCTCCAGCTATAAAGCAAGTGGTAGCAGAAAGCTCGTACAGCAGAAGTGTGGAAGCATAGACTGTAAAAAACACAATGGACATAACCACCGACATCACCCATTGCTTTGTGGACTCCCAAGTTTGGCATTTTGACCATCAGCATCTTGGATTTTTGGAGCCAGAGGTGACCATATTTGGACTAGAGGGTAGAGCTAGCCCTAACACTAGCTGCTAGCTTGGTTAGTGCAGCGCATTTACAGTTTATGGTTAACTGTGATAATGCTAATGCTAATTTTGGCTAGCGAAAAACAGGCTTAAAACAAAATGTACTTGCCGGAAAAACTGAAGAGCTGATTCCTTAGAGGGTCTTTTAGTACAACCGAACCCTGAACAAGACTTTTTTTAGGCAATCAAAATGTTAGTTAACTTTCATGAACTGAAAACATACTAAAATAGCAACAGCTCTGCCTATAGTCCTATTCTAATCTGGGGTTACAATATTTAGTGTACGTAATCAATTTACGCACCACAGTAGTGACTTGTCAATCACAAGGTAGCCAGGCCCTAAAGCAAACCCTACTTTATTGGCTATTTTACTTTAAATGGGACCATAATTTCCAAAATGAAAATCATGCTGTGTTGAAGAAGACTTGTAACTAGCAATTGAAACCATAAATTCATTAGGAAAGTGTTTACTGAGGTAATAAATCAAGTGAGAAGTAAGGTCATATTCTCATAGACTTATATACAATCAGACTTCTTTTTGGAGGAAGCGGAGTCACCCCCTGCTGGCTATTAGAGAAAATGCAGGTTTAAGGCACTTTGGCATTGGCTTTCAGACCCGGAGCTTCCCGCTTGTGTGGAAGTCGTGTTGATCGTTGCAAACTGTGGTTGTGTTAACTGCAATGTAAGTATGAACAACCGATCTTAGCTCACATCATAATATGCCATATTATGGTATGACTTGAATGAATTTGTAAATTATTTAGAGCTTCAGAATTTCTCTATTTAAAGTGACTTAAGCATCAGTAGTTTTATTTTATAACCCTCAAAGTAATTAATATTAGTGTTAACAAGTGCCAACAAGTGTTAGTTTGTCGTCCCCTGCTATTATCAATAGCTAAATTTCCATCCTACAAAACAGGGAATGTACATAAGGAGATTTTTTTACAAAGAGTAAAGGGCTAAACAATGTCAGTAAAAACAGCAACTACTTGTTTGTGAGCTTTCTTTAATTAACATTAAATAATCATCAGTGCTAGCTAGCTAACCAGCTAACATTATCCCTGAGCTTAAGGCCTTTTCGCTTTAAATGCAGTATAGTGTCATTCAGTGATAGTTCCAGATAGTTACTTATACAGGGACTGTTTGGTCATAAAAATGGATGCAAAAGAAGATAATTACTGGTAACAACTTGATTGGCTGTGAACATTAATAGATGCATGGTGAAATATGCTTGAGGCAACACTGATTATAAGTTTGAATGTGTGGAGTTAAGGTTACCAAATCTCTGTAGCCCGCTCCTCGTTTCTGCTTGGGGCTACATTAGCCGCTACTAGCATAACACATCCCAATCTCCGACCAAAATGTAGGAGCCAAGTTTTGACACAATAAGAAGAATGTATGGAACACGAAAGGCGATATCTCTGGTTCTGCTGCATCAATTTTGATTTTTAAAAAACTGACTCCATCTTCAGTCGGACAGTGATAAATTGGCGGAGAGCTCTTTTAAGTAACAGATCTGAGTACTTCTTCCACCCCTGCTTAGCTTTAGCAAGACAAATCTGTATCCCCAACAGGATTTTTATGGCATTTTTCAGCATGCATGAGGAAATGAAGACATCCCTACAGGAACGCTTACCACAACAGATGTCAGCATCCATTTCTGAACACCCATCTCTCTCTCTCTCGCTCTCTCTCTCTCTCGCTCTCTTTCTTTCAAACCCCACTTTCACATCAGAGTTAAGCTCATCTTTGAAGCATTTCACACATACATGCTTATCTGCCCTGACACCTTTGTCACACAGCAACATGACTCTCTCTGTGGCGCCAGCATTTGCCAGGATGCACTCTGGACTGATAAGGACCTCACAGCCTCATCTACTGGCTTCACTTATCACTCTTGAGCAAAAAGGGAACGCTGTCTATCTGTTCATATTTCTCTTTTCTTGATAAGTACAGACTGGACTTTTTTTTTTTTTTTTTTTTTAATAGCTCTGAGCGATCCTCAAAACTGCAGTCTTGTGCCAGCAGAAACATCTATGCAGCTTTCAGATAAGACTCGGAGAGATGTGATGGTTTTTAATTCCAAACTGAGTACCTGACACTTCACAGGGAGATGATGTCATTTTCTGAGACAAGGAATATGAAGAAGTAAGTAATAGAGACTGGTAAGATAATACTAAAGAAAACAGTGACTAACACAGTTTATGTCTGCCCCATAAGACTCCCATAGCACTAAAAGTTCCTAGCAAAGAGTTTCCTCTGAAACTTATACTGAGAGAACTCCTAAGCTAAGAGGAGCAGGATTGATCCTGTTGTTATGTATGACATCATGTTTTTGAATTTATTTACTCACTGTGTCTACAGTGATTGGTTGACAGCCGACTTGTCTGTGTCTGTGAAAAGTTTCAATAAAAAATGATTAATTTAATTTCATTGATGAATTCAAGTCATTTCATTTCATAAAAACATTAAGTGATGTTCAATTAAATTAAATTGAAATTGAAAAATATGTCGTGTCTATTCAATTAAATTAGAAATTATGTTAAATAGATGAATATATTTACTTAAAAAATATTTAAATACATTAACTCTAATCTTAAATTCTTAATTTAATTTAAATACAAATTTAATTTAATACACTTAAATTAAATTAAGTTTATTTATTAAATTTAATCAATTGAATTCAATTTCAATTTAATTTAAGTAAATTAAGTGTTAATACATTCAATTCAATTAAACAGAATATTAAATTAGAGCTTAAATTTTAATGAAATGTTACTTTTACTATAATTTTAAATCAAAATTAAATAATTAAAAAAAGATCAGCATTTAACTGACTTTGAGTAGGTCTTTGTGATGATGACCCACTCACTTACTTTTCTTTTACTTAGGATCTACTTGTAGCACAAAAGTGTTTTGTAAATTACTCTCAAACCAAAAACTTAGCGTTAAATGTTAGCAGTGACATGCCCATTATTTTTACAAATTTCTCCTAACTCAGCCAGTTACAAGCTACTTTTATGCTTATATATTTTATGAACATGGCCCCAGAAGTTGGCATCCAAACTGCCCACAGATGGCCTGCTGAAAATACCGGGCACTGAGGGCTGGAGTGGACGGCTGCTGGTGATGTGCCACACATCATAAATCTTTCTGAGACAAGCAGTCAAGTCCAACTTCAAGAGAAAACGATATCCATTAGACTAGGCAGAACTGACAGAGAGGAGTCTTGGTCTATGAGAGCTGAGCTGTTGCAGAAAAGGTTATCCAGGGATACAGACCTCCCATCATCCTACTGTAATCAGTCCAACCCTTTAATCCAGACTGCACAATATTCAAAAAGCTTTTAAGCCCAACACCTTTTTTTGTAGGGAAAATAAAATAATAAATATGTTTTATGCGGGCTTGGACAATATGAAGACAATTCATTCTCTTTTTCATTTCACTGTTTTACTTTACAGCTTTGATGCTAAAGGAAATGCCAACAGCAGGCGAGTAAATAAAATACTGTCCTGATACTAAAATACTTTTCATTATGTAATTTCCTTGTTCCCTCATCTGGTGTAATCAGACTTCAATCTTCATCATTAAAGTATAGAGTAGTATTCAATAGGCTGCAGATGTAACACTTCAATCAGCAGCCTAAAAGACTTGTTGAGCTAAATTGGCGTTATTATTGCACAAATATAGCTATAATATCCTGCACAAACCCAGATTACTGATTTCTGTGAGATGGAGCAATGATGATTCTTATCCAGTGAAGTGTAAAGGAGAACTCCATGTGATCAACCCAGGATGGCTTTGGAAAAATGAACCTTGGAGATGAAATCAGCCCCCAACCAGGACACATCATTTAGCCGCAGTATCAATCCAGTCTCCATTAACCCACAGCAGACAGCCTCATCACCGGCAGCACCACAAGAGTGACAAGAAATGACAAATATTGATCAAAATAACAGATCATGTCTTCTCAAAAGCCTGTAATATAACTCTTTTTTTCACCCTGACAGATGTGAATCAATTTCAAGATGTACATGATGTTTCAGTGCCAGGATTTTCATATATTGACTGTATTATGGCAAACGATGTGATGGTGAGCTTGTAATTTAATTCACATGCACATCAGTTTACAAGGGTTCTGATTTTGAATAAAGCTCAAGACCGCCACCATGTGGACAAATATTGCACTTCAACATTTTCGGCAAATTCATCTCTAGATTACAAGCATCAAAAAGAGAAGAGAAAACCAGCTCTAATATGTCATTAGAAGAAGCAAAATGAACAATGAATGAAGCAACTGCACATTCATGTACACATGTATTTACACATAAATAAAGGTGTGAGAATATGTATGTAGTATGTAAATATACTGTACGTGTATACTGTGTGTACTGTATGTGTGTGTGTAAACATGCTTTATGTGTGTATCAGTATGCCCTGTATAACAGTATACAGTAGTAAATAAACAGTATACACATACAGTATACAGTACATAAATACACACACCATACATAACTACTCACACTATATAATTTAATATAAATACTCACACATAAGCACCCACATACTGTATAACACATGTACATATACATTTTGTGTATGTATGTTTATGTATACATGTGTATACACTACATTGTATACATATGTGTTTACAATATATACATATGTATGTGTTTATGTGCAAATGCTTCATTCATTGTACATGTATATTGCAGTTAATGACTAACTCAGAAACTATTTTGACCAACAGATTACAAAAGCAGCATGCAAAAGTTTAACATTAAGAATGGGATTCATATAAAGTTTAATGGACAAAAAATACATTTTACACAAACAACTCAAATCAAAGTCTGTTAACTCACCTTTTCTGTATCTTTCAACTCCATCACAGCATTTTTGTCTGCTGTTTCCAAGGTCAAGAATGAACTGTCAAGCTCAAGAAACTGTTTTTTGAGCACATTCGACAAATGTAAAACATTCATAATTTAATATGAAAAAAATGCCATTTCAGTGTATTTTGCAAATGTTTTTTAGTTTAACCATGTCTGAGAGCTCAGTTGTATGACAATAAATACATTTAAATGATGCATAATTTTAGTTGAATTTTCTTGTTTAATCTGACAATTTTCATATGGACACGTTAAAAGACAAAACATATGCATACAGGCCTGACAGTAACTAATGATTATGATATTTACTTTTATTTATTAATTTTCCTCTCTGCTTTTGTTTTTGTTGTGTAGTTCATTTACTCTCAAGTACACACTGGTATTTGAACAGATTTAATTGACATTTGTGCAGTAATTCCCCAAAAATCTGCACACTTTCAAGATTCTCTTCATTGCGTTTTTGTATTTCATTGAATATCTTGAGGGATTCAGCTTTAAACACAACCATCTTGGGTTTTAGCTGTACTGATAAATCTGTGCAGCAGAGGGCAGAACAATACCACAGTTCAACACTCTACAGTCTGACTACATCCAGTGTTTCATCTCAACTCTACATGCAACTGGAGCCAAGACTCTTCCCAAAATGATCTGTAGGCACTTAATCTCACCAATGAAATCATACTGCTCATAACCCCATCAAAAAAGAAATTGAATATTAATATCACATTAGTCAAAAATCTTTCCATAAACCTCCCCTGATCTCACTCTGCATGGATTGGGATGATCTTATGATGGTCTTCAACAAACAGGCTGTCCATCATAAGGGATACTGTGAATTACCTCCTCATATCCAATGTAAACAGCTTGATCTTCACCAAATCTGATCTATCATAACCTTCTATTCCACTCTCAGAGGATTAAATAGCTTTGCACTTAGAGGAATAATCCTCACTCTGTATATGTCTTGGCCTCAATAACAGAATTGGGATGAGGGTCTGTGGAGGTGGGGGCTCGGTCTGTTTGCAAAACTCACTCAGCCTCAAATGGTTATTGGACTGCATAAGAATTCCACCTTTAAAGAGGATGTGCAAGGAGGATGTTTGATAATGTAGGCCTAATTCTCCTGAAATTACAGACTCAAATCAAAATGTTCTGATTTGTGTGGGTTCAAAGATACTTTTGGAAATGCTGCTTCCAGCAAATCATCATTTACAAGTTATTAATTTTTAGTTTTAAGAAGGTTTTTGGCGTAGTTGAAGGCCAAAAAAGTTTGGGTCAGGTGAACTCAATTGAAATGAAAAGGAAACTGTTCTGTAGCTGACTTTCTATTCTGACCCCAACATATAATAGGCAAACGAGGATTTTTACAATGAATGTATATTTTTGATGTATGTAAATGTGGATGCATGATTTCACAGAACTTTTCGTGTACTAAAGTAACACAAAACTTTTTTAAAGTGAATTTCCCCCCCTAATCTCATGTACGACTTTTTTCTTGTGATAAGTGGTCAAGCATCCTCCCTGAATCTAAACTTCAAAATACACCAATCAATGTTATTCCCAGGCTCATAGTCTCAACATTTCTATTATCCTGACACACTCAAGTCCATCTCCCTAGCCATCATTAATTATTGTGTGTATACTTATCTCTGTCAACAATGTAATTAGCAACCTTTTCCCCATCCGATGACATTATGGTTCCAATCTGAGAGCCATTCAGTGCTGAGACATGCAGCAGCATACTGATAATAGTCATCCCTTGTCCTTTGAAATTGCTCTCTGTTTAATTGGAATAGAACTCAACTCATTAGGAAGGCCCATTAGTTAACTGAGGATGAAGTGTAAAATGTGTTATGGATTACAGCTAATGCGCCTGCATAGACGTGTTATAAAACTGAGTTCAAGTGGCCTGATGCAAAGTTTTATGAACATGTCGGAGCAGCTTGGGGAAAAAAGAAGATTGCCAACAAATAAAGCTGTTAGACTTTGGCTTGACTGTTGGTTGGTAACAGCGTCTATTAAAGTGATTTGAAATCATGCTGAGGTCAATCTGCTTGGGGGATGCTTGCACTCTTTCTCCCGTCCCGAAAGCACTGGTCCCCTAGTTTAATCTGAAATTGAAGGCTGTCAACTGCGACGGATTACAGGGGCTAACCCAGGCATTCAGCCGGGGGACTGTCTCCTAATGAGCCAAGCCAGCAGAGCATCAAGTGACAACAAGTAGCTACTCCAACAACGAGGGCGACTTCATGCCATTTAGGAGCTACAGTTAAGCCTTGTGCAAGCTCATATTGAAATCATGTTTTTAGAGCATTCAGCTGCAAGGAAAGTAGAATGACAGACACCAAAAAGCCACATTTAATAAAAGGTGATTTCTATTTTATGCTTTGTGAGTTATACATATTTTCAAATGAAAACACAAACATTTTTAAGACTACAAGAGGACATTTTTCAAATTTGTGCCTTGGTTAGAGAGGTTAATATATCAAGTATATACAGCGCGATATACAGTAGGACAACAATTACTTTCTTTCTCTTAAAAGAGAACTGTCGGTGGGATGGTTCTTATTTGAAGTTTCACCATTTAGTAACTGTACAAGCAACATTAAAAATGAATGTCAAGGATGAAATGTAGATCTTCAAAGACTGACTGCTCATTGGTCATTGGTAGTCCTAATTAATACTGGATAAAATGTTACTCATCTGACTCTAAATATAATTATGGGATCTATATACATCAATAATACTTTACTCCCACGCAGTCAGATCTCCTCTACTATGTATAAGCAACAACAACTGGAAGTAAATCAGAATAAAAAGTGCATTTGCATCTTCTGTGCAGCAGTGAACCAGCCGGATGAGTTTTCTTCTAGAAGAAGTCCAGATGCAGGCCAGTTTAGAGAAGTCAATGAAGGATGAGGTGGAAACGGTGGAACGGTGGAAACCTGCAGGACAGTGAGAGATGAGTATGTTGGGTAAGTCCGTACACATGCTGAAAGCAGCCAGCTCCACTGCATGAGAGTAACAGTCCTCAGGTACTCGATCGTCTCTACGGACTTGTCGCCTCCTCTGCTGGACTCAAGGGATCGCTGGCTTTCTCCTCGGCCGCCTGTCTCTCCTGTTTGCCCTCCGGCTGTCTGTCGTGAGAAACCGTCCCCAGCACTTTGGCACTGTGTTCCTGTGCCTTGGCCCTGAGTGCGGCAATGCTGTTCTCTCTCAGTTCCTCTTTAGAAATGGTGGACTTGCCCTCCGATCTCTTCTCCTCCGCCTCCGAATCTTCTGCCCTCTGAGAGCTCGGCTGCAGGGGCTCATCGCACTTTCCTGTAGGCGGGGGGACGACAGCCTCCATGGACTTTTTGTGCATCCCTGCAAAGAGTTGCGGGTATTCAGATTTAGAATAGCGTCTGTTGATTGGTAAGCCATCTTGGACTGAAAATAGCAAGCAAAAAATAGTTCTGGTTTAGAATTTAATGTCTGAATGGACAACGGCAATGCATGACCAGGGACGAGGATGAAAATATTTAATGTGATGCAAAGATTGCGCCAAGTTCTTTATTTAAATACGTTGCTTAAAAGAGTCATGCTTAGTAAATGAGAAGATCTGCCATACTTGTCCTGCACATGCAGTATTAGTCAGTATTGCAGTGAGATATTACGCATAAATACCTTTCAAACAACCACATAGAAAATACTGATGATGTTACAATTGAATCCTGTGGTAAATATACACTAAACAATCATGAAGTGCTGACAGGATGATACTGAATGTGTGAGAGGAAACAACAAGACAGCAGCCTCACCAAGCAGCCAGGGGGCACAGGACTCCATGATGCCGTCCTTGGCAGACTTGAGGATGGACTCTGGCAGGGGGATTGAATGCCTCACCATAGCACCGTACAGCCCATACTCAGCCATCACAGTGCTGCGGCCCCAGCATTTCTCCCTCTTCCTCCACTTGGCTCTGCGGTTCTGAAACCACACCTGTAACAGGAGAACAAATAAAACAATTATGTCATTATCTTCTACAGTAATGTGTAGTCTTCCAACGGAAGCAAACATTTCAGATTCTGCCAGGAAGGAAAATATGTGGATGTAAATATTTGATCATGAGCTTAAATTTGTTGCATGTTTTATGTTTTTTTTTAATATTTAATGGTTAACCTGTTGTCTACTTGCAAGGAGACTGAGACTGGTGGTCCTGATCATTTTTGACTGATGTGGCAGAGACTAAACAATGAATGAAATCTCAATAATTTGGGAAACATTAAGATGGAACTACTTGAGTTTGAGCTTCAGAGGAAATTCTAAGATTCATTATTCTTTCAAGGATTACAAACAATCCAATTGCATTTCCTTATATGTGCAAGATGCAGCTATTGGTACCACTTTCCAATAAGTTCCCCTTTATAAAGGATTTGTATGTTGTGACCAATGTCTTTATTGCTCTTGATATAAATCGCCAATAAGAACAACTTGGATTGCCCTGTGAAAAATCCACTTAATCCTTTCTGATTAGCCATGATGAAGTTATAAATGTTAGTAATCCATTAATAAATGCTTAATAAATTGTCTTGGACTTTGGTCCAGATCCTCAGCAGCCATTTTCACAAAGTACAGTCCAATTAGTCAAAGGGATTGTCCACAACCTGGCAACTCAAAAGCTGCTCTTATTAATGGCTTATGGCTGATCTTTAAAACTTTAGTAAACATTCATTAATCAATAATACATTATAAACATTTTATAAAGGTGGCACCAAACTATTTCTATACTTTGTACAATGAAAACTCAATTTCAGCATTTCACTATAGTTATTTTAAAGTAGGCCTACTTTGAAATCTCTAGTGTGATTCACAGTAACTTAAGATAACAACTGCTCCGTTTTGATTTAGTCCATCGATTTCCCGTAACCTCCCAGCTACAGGTGTGAAGGATCTCTGCCTCCTGTCAGAGCTCATCTCCAGCTACCTGTGGTGACATTATAGATGGTTTGACACATCAAGACACTTCCACTCGGCCACAGCCAACAACTGCTTAAGGGCTGGAGGCTATCTGTCAGCTCAGAGAGAGGCTAAATTGATTGTATAGCACAACACAGGATTGTTAAACACTCTGCTTAGACACCTGTGATGGCTCTGTGAGGAGAGCTAGAAAAAAAAAGGAAGAGGAGGAGGAGGAGGGGGGGGCTAGAGAGAAGATTCAAGTGAGGGGACAGATATTAAATTGAAAACGATCAAAACGTTTTCAAGCTCCTTTTTTTTCTTGGTAATTTTGATGATAACCCTTATTTCATACAAGATACTTTTTTTTTTATGAGAAATTGCTTCTCTGCTCCTCAAAAGAAGCCAGTGTGGAAGCTGCGAGGAGGAGCGACCCTGGGGCACCCCGAGGCTGATTGAAAAATAAGTTAATTTCAGTCCCAATCGATGGCGGGCAGGCGGGCAAATATCACGGGAAATTAAACTACCGGGACTCGGGGGAGCAGCGCTATTGACCCGTGCTAATAAATTCAATGTAGTTATTTCATTTGAACTCCCTGCGTCTCTCCAGCAGCAGCCAGCCTCCCGAGCTCGTCTGATTTAACTAATTACACTCAATGAGAAAATTGGGTGTTAATTTTATTTAGGATAGGAACGGGGGGCCTCGCGGCTTATTTATTTATTTATTTTCCTTTTATTATTTATCCGCGGCTGTGCTGTTGCAGCCCGTAATGAGAACGAGATTAAAAGGCACCACGGCAGATGGATGGTCCAGGTCACACTGCAATCTTCTTCCGCCTTGATAGCTTGATTAGGTCGTTAGTGGCTCCTTCTCCGAGAACAAATTGTTTCACATCCAACTGCGCCTGATGAGAGATTATCTGTCGTGGCTGGCTGAGAGGATGCTGGAGGAGAGCAGCCTTTGTTGAGACAGGAGGGGAGCATCGCTGATCGATTTACAGGGGCTCACTTAGCCTTTTCTTCCCCTTAAACATTTTTAGAACAGCAGAACAGGCAGCTGGTAGCCAAATATTACAGTTGCATGATGAGGTTGTTGCCACTGACGGAGAAGTGAAGGATGTGTTAACTGCAACGTGGACTCCAATCGGTGCAAGAATTTCACAAACAATTGTAATATTCACACAAATCAATTAGGTCTTTAATTTTTAAAAAAAAAAAACCTCATCAGGCTGTTCTTCAACATAAAACACACAAACTGTTTTTTATGACTTATGCGTTGCAATGTGCAGTGTCAGTCTAAACATGAAGAGATATTTCATGTTTGCAGTGAAATCAGGAACTTGTAAATGTTTGGCTTATTATTATATTTTCCATATAGCATCTGAAAAAGCAGCCAGATTTGCCTCTTTAAAAAAATATTCATTTTCATGGATCCATCTGTATCTGAATATTTTTACTTGTCATAAAAAAAATAAATTACAATGGTCAGCACACAGGGTATTATCTTGTTTTATATTTCGTGTTTTATCCCAAAAATATGGGCAACAAGTGGAGCCTGAACACCTTAATGTGTCATTTAAATTATGGTTCACTTGTTAATAATAATAAAAGTGAAAGGCTGCGTCTAATTCATATTCAGTCTTAATAAATGTACTGTAAACACACTCATATAAGCTCAAACACATGACATACACTCTCTTCTGCTAATAAAAACTGCCTTTGTCAAAATATTTAGGATCACAAAAAAGCAGGATGATCCATGTTCAAATGTCGTTAAGAATTTTTTTTTTCGATTGAATAATACAGGATTAATATTATTAGCTAATAATAAAAACACAGGGTGATAACGTGGAGCTTTACCTGTATCCTGTCTTCAGGTAACTCTGTTTTCATGGCCAGCATCTCTCGCGCGTAAACATCCGGGTAGTGCGCTTCATTAAAGGCCTTTTCCAGCTCCTCCAGCTGATATGAGGTGAATATGGTCCTGTGGAAATGAAACATTTAAAGAATTAACGTGAATAAGTGAAATCCTGCAGAAATATTTCTTTGTGGTCTTCCATTTAAACTAAAATGAAAGGTAAATGTGATTTAAAGATAAAGCCAGGAATAAAAACGCAGAAGGTCAAATTTTAAGAAATAATCTCCAGTTTCAATAATTGATTCCTTCCTGTGCATTGATGTAAAGAATGAAGCAAACTTGCTCACACAAAAGTCTCATATTTTACACGATCTACATATCTGTATTTAACTCAATATGAACCTATGACAGCTGTGAAAAATACAAACAATATGTGTCCAGTTTGTAGGAAATTCTGATCAGCATCTGGACTCATTTATTATTTGTATCAATAATGGCAGCTACAATAAAAACACAAAAAGAACAATTATAATTGCACTTTCATTGGAGTAATTGTCCCTGTAAAGGATAAATTAATTTCATGAAAAAAGATGGTCTTGTGTGAATATCTGAGAATGAAATTTCTGAGTATTAATAAATCAGCACTAACCGGTGACGTCTTTTCTTGCGTTTCTTGCTCTGACTTACTGATGACTTTGAGAGTTTTCGTTCATTTGAAGACAAATCGTCCGAGTCTGGATTAAAACAAGAAGAAAGATTTCAGGTTATTGCAGCGAGATGAAGAGCATTTTAGAAATTTCACAAACTGTTCCTCTAGCATGACTATTTTTTTTATTACACCATTAGATTTGAATTATTTCATTCAAAATCACACACCCTATACTCCAACTACTAGACTAACAATAATAATAATAACAATAATAATATATATATATAATACATATAATAATATACTACATCGTATTAAAAAAATAGGCAATGTATGCATAATAACCCAGACTGTAAATGCTATTACTATAAACAGTGTTGCAGTGAGGTCGGTGTTCATTATGCACAGTAGTAATCAGACAGTGGTTGCAGATCACCTGAGCTGGCGGACTGGCTGGTGTCCAGCGGCCCTGCGGACCTGCTGTGGGGCTGCAGGTGAACATCGTGTGCGTCCGACAGCACAGTCTCCAAAAATGCAGGTTGGCTGTAAAACGACGGAATTCCACCAGGGCCGATTAATCCCATCCCGACTCCCACGCCAGCGGGGCCCAGCACGGACCTGGCGGCGATCAGTTGCGCCCCGGCCGGCAACGAGCCCAGAGGGTGTCTCGGGGCCACAGACGGTTCCTTGTTCAGCCCCAGTATCTCCTGGATGCCAAAGCCGGTGCACCTGGGCGGCGGATGGGTCGCGCTGCTCTTCGGCTGGTGGCTGTTACTCCCTCCATTTGCGCCCAGAGAGGTCCTCTCCGATATATTTAAACTTTCCGACAGCACGGCGCCTTGTTTCCCAGTCATGATGTCTTCGATGCTACTTGAAAGGCTTATTTCTTATTATACCGTCTTACAGGAAGGTCCCCAGTGCATGATCCACTGTGTAACACATAGTCCTTTAGAAAATGGTCCTTTTATCCAACAGGTCCATCCCAACAAGAGGCAGGACCCAGCAGCCAATCAGCTGCAAGGATTCAGGATTCCTGTGGATCATGGATGCATTATACGCCCTCTCGGATACATATCTGCATTTTCCTGAGGACTATATGGATAAACGACGTAGGGATTTAGGCTACAGAAAGAAAGGAAGGAACGAATTATGCTGTCTTCGAGGCTGCATGCAGAAAACCAAAAATGCTGAAAATGGAAACTACATTACGAAAAAGAACCTAGAATGCTGCTCATTTTACATTAAATATCACATAATAGAAGGAACATTAAACTAAAAATATTCTAACAAACACCTTTTCCACCATATGTGAACTCACTGCTGCTATCTTAGTGCGTTGGGGAGACAGACCTAATTAAATAGTCTATTTCACACCTCTTACTTATCTTTGAAATGCTGCGGGTTTAGAAAATTACCTCAATCTGCTAGAATAAATCAGTATATATTACCTTTCGCTGAATGGTTTACACACACAGCCAGCTATGATCTCTCTGCCCAACCACTGGCTCAATGGATAATTGATCTCCAGATGCTATGGGAAACTCATCACACGCAAATCAAAGGCCCTCCCAAAAAAAAAAAAAAAAAAAAAAAAAAGAAAAAGAAAAAGAAAAAACGACAGCTGGACGATATGCACCCACTCTGCTGCTGCTGGTCCTGCAGAGCGATAATCCCACAGCAGCAGAGGCTGCAGAGCAGATTAAATCACAGGGACCTTTTCCTCCGAGGAAATGGAAAATGATACAGAATGTGGGCCAAAATAGTAGGACAAATAACCAGGTGATATTTTACTAATTATTAGTCTTTATTTATTTTTAATTAAATAATAATAATAATAATCATAACAATAATAATAATAATGAACTAATTAAAAATGATATTAATTTCTTATTTAGTATTATCATTCTAATAGAAATTATTATTGTAAACTATGTCTGTTAATACAGTTAATAATGAAGGCCTGAAACTGTGTAATAGAGGTGCATAAAAAGTGGGAAATCTTGATGTCGAGTTTATTAAACATGTATGATTTATTGATGTGTTGAATATTGGTGACATATTTGTATTTACATGTGAAAAATCAACAGATGATTTTGGTTATTTGGTGAGTTAATTGCAGAGAAACAGGACCAAATGCTTATTTTTGGGTTATGTGTAGTCCTGCTCTCTTAAGCATGTTCAAGGTGTCGCCCAGGTGTTCCAGTATCATTCAGAAAAAACAGACATAATGTTGACAGAACGGGTTTAACATTTCAACTCATCATATGACGTGAATATGTTGTTTTCCTAACTGCTTATGATATCATTTAGTGTTTATTACACTGGTAATTAGTACCAAATTAGGATTAGATCACCACATGTGGTACTAATGTAATCCACACAGATTGCATGTGCACACACTGCAATAGGCACAGTATTAGTGGTTGTTGAAACTAATCAGGGCCTATTTAGTGGAAATTCTATTAATGAAGAAATCAATGTTATTAGGATATGCTAATGACTCATCAGCCTGTTGGGATCAAGTCATTTATTAACAAGGAAGGGTGAGTCAGGATGACCCGTCGATTCCAGGCAAGTTACTGCCTCCCTCTTACTCCATCATCACCTCTGCTGCAATCTGTACAGACTTTTCTGTTTGTTTGTTTGTTTGTTTGTTAATAACACGTTCTCCTCTCTGTATGGCTTTTTAATAATCCATCTCCCATGAAAATGGCTGCATGCTGATTTACATGCAGAAGAGAGGCTGCCTAATAAGGCTCTAGATTAAGGGAAGATTTAGTTCAGTCATTCGTGTAGATTGGGTTGCCAATCAAAGGCCGCAGGATCTGACGGATGCAGATTAAAAAGCAAACAGCTGTTGGAAAATGTGCCCCCCCACCCTCCCCTTCCCTCCTCCTTTACTGCTCCTGTTGTGACAGTTTTAGACTTGATGCAAAATTAGGAACAAAGCTTTACAAAGTCTTTACAGATATATAGTTCCTCTTCGCAGGAAGGTCAGAAGCTGACCCCCCATTGTGAATAAGAAGTAAGGAGGGAAAGCTCTTACGCAAGACTCTGGTGTGATCCGGTCTCTGTGGTGCTGAATCAAGCTGCCTCCTCGGTGTTAAAACAGGGCGCAGGCAACTTGATGACAGCACACATGTAGCGCCGAGTCAGGGGAAAAACTAAAGCACAGCCGGAGCCTCTGCTTTCCCAAATCACTTACAGGGCGTGATGTGATGCGATGCCCTCCTCCCACCCCCCATCCCCCTTTTCCTCCAGAACAGAAAGAGTTTGCAAGCCCCGCAGCTTTCTCATGGCTCCTCCACAATGGCATGTTTGGTAGCTGGCCGTCGGCATTGCTTAATTAGGCGAGGAGTTGATTAATTTGCACTAATTGACAGCTAATTTAAGGACTCGGGGCACATCGGATTGACGTTTGTCGGGACACAGAGGCTATGTGAGGTCAAGGCAACGCACTGTGGATGAATGAATGGATGGATGGATGGGTGGGTGAGTGGATAGAGGGGCTCTGGTTTTTTTTTCACCCCCTCCATATGGATGACCAGCTCTGAGGGGGGCTGCTGGCCCGTTCCTTGAGGAGCCTGTTTGGCTGCAGGGAGGCTGCGGGTGACTGGCAGCCACCGGTGCCTGCACCATATTGAGGATGTCAGGTCGCTTACCACGTCAACGCTCTGCAAGACTGATCAATGTTCATCAGTCAGCACCAACAAGTGTCCGCATCCCAGCAGTCCCAATGACAGCAAGGTCACCTTGCAATTTTTAATACTTGTAAAAACTTTAGTATTTTACACAGAACTTGCGTGCAGATGGTTCAACTGAGTTTAAAGTCTACAGTAGCTACAACACTTTCTCATAATGCATCCATACGTTGTAATTATTTAGCATTATTTGTGGTTAATATTGTATGCTTTATTGATCACTTATAAGCTAATAATTACAATGATTGGTGGCAGGTTGTGATTCTTTATCTTTTCTCTTATTTGGTAATTATGATAATAGTTTATAATGCATAAATAAATACTGATTTTTTTCATATTCTAACTAGCCATCAAGTCTGCAATTATGAATGTTAATAAGCAGCCTAATTAATAAAGTCTGCAGTAAACTGTTCATGAATGGATTAAGTAGAGCTGCAACAATTAGTCACCAACAATTTCCATGGACAGAAAATTAATTGGTAACTATGATAATGATCGATTAATCGTTTTGAGTCATTTTTTTAAAAAGAAAAATATGCAAAAATTCTCTGGTTTCGGCTTCTTAAATGTGAAAGTTGCATCCTGGGTTTTGTAAAACGGTGATCAATATATTTCAAAATTTTGTGGCATTTTATATACCAAACGACTAATTGATTAACCGAGAAAATAATCTACAAGTAAACTGATAATGAAAATAATCGCTAGTTGCAGCCCTAGGATTACTGTCCAGATGCTCTGCAACTCTTTTCCAGAAGGTGATCAGATGTTACATTAACAAACACAACAACCTCAGGAATTTTTCACGACCTGGCAACCTAAAAGCTTTTCAGCTATACGGTATTAGTAAAGGCTCCTTATAGGTCTATATTCAGTGATAAATATGCAAATATACTTAGACTAATTGTTTAAAAGTAACAATTAAAAGCATTCATTCATTTTTCTAAAAGCCCACAGTATTTTAAGGGACGTATCAATCAGTTTGTCAGTGATAAGTTCCAGTAGGCTACTATTATCAGACTGAGCACTAATTAAAGGACATTTTCTGCACATGCGTCCAAGACTTCCCACATGGGTCTCTCTCTCTCTCTCTCTCTCTCTCTCTCTCTCTCTCTCTCTCTCTGTCCCCACACTGGAGCAGCACACACAGACGAAGTCACTCTTTCTGAGTGCTTGTAAAATTGTATAAATAATCCATATTTTTTCGGAGGGGTGAACCAGGGTCCGTGTGAGAGGCAGGGGGTGAAGCCACTGAGGCAATGGCGGCCTCTGTCCGTGTGAATCGGAAAGACGATTAGGGGCTTATTAGCGGCCTGGGGAGAAGTGTAACTTGTTGGGAGTGAGCGACCAGAGCCCCAACGACATCTCCAGCTGAGAACAGTCCGAGGCATTGTCTTACCTAATTATGGCGGATGGACTTCTTTTTGTTTCCCATTCGGCATGCCTGTCTGATTCTCTTTTTGCCTGGCCGCTAGCTCCGACAACGCTGAAGTGTGCTAATTAGAAAAGAAATGGTCCTAGTAATTATGTCAACTCTGATTAACGGCGATGACAATGAGCAATATTATTTTTACGCAATGTTTTGTGTATGGGACCCTGCTTCCAATGCTCATTAAATGGAAAACATGCCCTGGTAGCCGGGAAAGCACTCTCACGTCGGAGCTCTTTACATGTGCTCAGCCGGAGAGGTGCTGCACTTTGAGGAATGGCAGAGATGAAGTTATTGCCCTAATTAAAAGCTCAACAGTCTCTAAAAAAAAAAAACTGTTGCATCCATTTTTTTTAGCTGCAAACTTCATCAACTTGAGGGAACTTTAAACAACAGGCAATCCTCTCTTCATTTTAAAACTTTTTATTATACAACTTCACAAATTGCAAAAATGTAAATCATGTTTAAAATAGAAATAAGAATAAATAGGGAACATTTAATCAAGGCAGGTCTACAGTTAACTTTAGCGAAAAGTAAATAATCATTTTTGAGTTTTGATAAAAGTAAAAGGCATCTATCTATCTAGGAGGACAGGTGCACCCAGGAGTTTGGAGCACTTGGAAGTTTTAAAGGAGGCCACAGCTGTGGAGATTGAGCAGTTTGCTCCATTTCAGTGTTGAAATTGAATATCGAAAGTCTTTGAACATTGTTGCGAAGATCTGAACAAGTTCAGAGCATATTGGTAAACATAAATCAGATTCACCTTGCAGTCCCAAATTTCCTGTTGCTTGCAAGAAAACAAAAAGAAAAAGAAAAGACAATGTCACTTCTTGGGCCTCTCCAAGATGTTCAGGAACTTGCCTCTGGTCATTTCCCTGGCTGGAAAAAAAACAAACAACAACATCACATATTTAAAACAAACCATTGAACAGTTTGATTTACCACCTTCCTTCAATCTTGGATAAGTTGGTAAAAATCATAAAACTGTCAGACTTACACAACAAGTGCCTGCAGCACTAACTAATCCAGAACTGTTGTTTAGTAATGCAAAGCATGTATTTAATATCTGCAGTGTCACACTGGGAGGTAATTTATACAAACATCTGTTCATTCAGGACATGGAAAACAACATAAAATGGAGACATAGCAACCAAAGAGACTTGTGATTTGCTTGATTGCTGTCTCAGTGCAGTGCGGTACAAGAGCTCAGACCTACACATGTATGAATGTTCACGTACATGCAACTCATCGAGATGAGAGAATACTGAGAGGATAAATGTCTCTATTCACTTTAACATGTGATTATAGAATATGCTCATGTATGAAATCACTGACAGATGACCAGAAAAATAAAAATAAGGAAACCATTTTCAAGGCAAAAGAGCACTTTTCATCTTAGCAGTCACAAAGACTAAACAGTAACAATATGCTGCATGTGATGCATATAACATGTACTGTATATCTTTTTTTTTTTACTATGTACATACTGTATATATATTTGTTTTTTTTTATCACTGCTATTTACTTGTGAAACAATGGATCGCATTTTAACTTCAGTTTTCTAAAAACGATTCAAATTAAACAATGTGAGATGGGCACCGTAGATTAACGCTTGCCAAAGTATATTTATGACAAGGGGTTAAAAGTAGGCACCACTTCATATAAAGGTTAGGTAGTCCCTAACTTTTGACAAAGGTCAAAGGTTAGGGACAACACACTCTGGTAGTTTAATGGTTGGGATACATGCCACAAAACAGCAACTAATGAGGTTAGATTCTGGACCATTGTTGTAGGGCTGCAACTGACATTTATTTTCAGTATCAATTAATCTGGAAATAATTTTCTCAACTAATCATTTAGTCAAGGAAATGTTAAAAAATAGTTTTAAAAAAAACACATTCACAATTTCTCAGAAGGCACAGTAATTTCTTTAATTAGCTTGTTTTGTCTGCCTATGAGCTTAAAATGTTAAGATATTAAATTTACTGACAAGGAAATACAGCAAATTGTCACATTTGAGAAGCTGGACCTAAAACTGTTTAAAAAATCTCTGTAACAATTAATCAGTTGTCAAAATAGCTGTCGATTAATTTTCTGTCGATCAACTAATTGATAAATAGACTAACTGTTGCAGTTCTAATTTGTTGCATGTCGTATGCCTCTTTATATCCATGTTTCCCGTCAACTGAGACAAGAAATGCCCCCAAAAAATCTTTGATTCTGTTTTTTTTTCTCCTCAGAGACCATATCACTAACACCTGTAAATAAATGGACCAATAATCATATTAAAAAACACAGTCACATACTGTTCCTGACATCATGGTATTGAATGGATAATATATCGTTCATTTTGCAAATATTTCACAGCTCAACTACTCGTCCCCTGCTGAATTGTAATGACATGCGCTGCAAATAAAACTTTTTTTTGTTTTGCTAATTAAAATGGTTAACATGGGTAAACACAACAGCGAGGTAATTCCATGTTGCCATATTGAAGATGTCTGGGTGGAATCTGGTGAACAAGCGCCGCACACAGTCCTACAACAGAATTGTCCCAACTGGAGGCTCTTTGTGAAACCGCTCTTTACTGAGAGAGCAAACATTGCTGAGGCTTTTCTGTCAAAGACAAACTCTTGTGTCACCACAGAGACTGCAGGGACCTTCCTGCAGCATCATCATAAACCCTGGAGAGGCGCCAACCAGGTACAGTAATTACTCTTTGTTAAAGATAAGAACAGGATCAGGCTCTCAGCTCCACTACAGTGTTTATGAGCTGCCAAGCTGGAATCACCTCGGTGACTTTATTCAGCGTCTAACTAACCTTGTACATCACACAAATGCAAGACTACAGAGGAGCAGAGTGAGGACTGATTTCAAATGGGCACTAAGCAGAAAGTCATCCACCTTCATAATGCCTGCAAGAGAAATGTGATCAGGATCTCAACTGGCTGCTGTCTGCCTGTGTGCTGGCGTGAAGGCGCCCCTCCTCTCCTGCCCATGGCGGCTAATGAAAAAGCCGGGGCAGTTAGTAATTTAGATGAGTTGCCCGGTGTGGAATGATAATGGTGCATCTGGGCGTGGGGGCCACGTCACCTTGAGGTGTCCGTCATTAGGTTAAAGATGATGCTAATTGGAATGGGATGGATTCATTTTGCACTTTGCTGTCTCTTCAGATCACCCTAAACAAAGTCATCAGGGGGACCTCTGGACATGCGTAGGGTGCTTCAGATTGAAATGAAGCCATCAGAATTAGGTGAGGCAAAGTAATTACATCAGGATGACCTGGAAATCGCAAGGAGGTTGATGTCACTTTCTTATTAGGAGCAGTTATGCTAGGAAAGGTAAAGGGTAGCGGTTCATATTTTTGATTTTTAAGTTGTCATGCTTCTCTCTATTTTGTTATCTCTTCCCCGTCTCTCGATGAGCCCAAACTTTAAAACAGATCAGGGATGGTTGTGCCACTCCTCCTGAGACCCCCTCGCCCCGCTGAGCGTCTCATTAATTACGGTTCAGTGCAGCCTTCCCCCTACTCTGATAGAAACTCATACCATTGATATCATCGCATTAAAGACCCAATTAAACATAAATCAATGCTCAATTTACGATGCATGGCTCTTCTTTTTATAAAAAGGAATTATGTGGTTGCGATTGGCAGGCTGAAGGTGAGCTCTGTGTCAGTGATGGGGCTCAAAATTCAAACATCAGCATCTCATTACAGTACATGAAAGATTGGGAAGAACTGAAAGCAAGTAACTTAAAGGCCTGCAGTGCAGGTTGTCAGTATTTGGACAGTTACACATTTTTCATTCTTCAGGCTCTGTATTTCAGAACAGTCAATACTGAAATAAAATTGTGGACACTACATAAAAGTGCCAAGTCTTAGATTTAATTTGAGAAGGTTTATGTCAATATTGAAATAACTGTGTGTGAGATATTTACCTTTTAACACACAGTGCCCAAATTGCAAGGGTTCAAAAGTAATTGGACACTTATTTCATGCACAAAAGAGCTCACACATGGCTCAGAGTAACTGTCAAAATGCTTACAGTGCTGGACTGTACGTAGTAGGAGAACTGACAATGGAAAGAGCAGCAATATGCTTGTGTCGCAGCAGACATTTGAAGTTTTTATAGTAGGAAAGGCACAGGTTAACATTAACAATGTCTCCAAGTGTCCCAGTAAGCCATGACAGTGTGACAGTGAGCCAGAATTCACAACACCAGGACCCCGAAACTGTGGCAGCTAAATGGAATTCAGCCATCATTAATTTGATTATTTACACCTGTGATTTTCCTACTGTGACACGTCAAAATGTCCTCAGTGAAAAACTGGTCATAAAAATAAAGAATATAAAAAATGTGTACGAGTTATTAAAGTTATTTAACAAACTATATATATGAAGACATTTGTTTTTTGTCAGAAGAAATATGAAGACTAATCATCAACATAAAATACTGCAATGCTTGTTAATCTGTATGATAAATACATAAACAGATGAGTATAGGAAGCTTCAAAGACACACACGCCCACACACTTGTACACTCCCCTACACACACACACACACACACACACACACACACACACACACACACACACACATACACACACACACACACATGGGCTTTGTCATACAACAGGGCAGATCAATACTGATTAGGGGGACTTAGAGATTTGTTTAGTTGATTAGAAAGGTCAATTACTAATTTTGCACTAAGTTAATCAGCATCTTGTTACGACTGCCATCCATACTAAATGACACCTTATGGATTGTGCGGGCCATCTCCTCGCCCTGTTGATTTGTTGCTATCTAATTATCATTTAGCACTAACTCGTCGGCGATTCCATCAGAGTCTACTGTGCTGAAAAGGGGCACGTGTAAACAAAGCCACAAAATTACTGTATTTAATCATTTTACCCAAAATTCACGATTCCCCTGTTGCTTGACTGCAATTCACTTTTTTTTTTAAAATCATTTTAAATGTTTCAAATAGACACACAAACTGAGCTTAGCCACGTTATCATCAGATGATGGCAGGAGGCCAGTATGGAGCAGATAACTGAGGATGAGCTGCTGCTGAAGGCTCCTGTACCCCCCCGGCTCCAGTAATCCTCAAGCTGTAGATTTTGGCCTGATTACTGCTGCTCAGGTACATTGTCAAAATGAAGATTAACCCAAATCTGCAAACAGCTAAATATGCCCTGTGGCTATTTAAAATCTTGCCCTTTTTCCTAAATTAAACACCAAGCGCCAAAAGCTACACTGTAGGAAATCCTGTGGTGCAACTCGGAATGTTCCTGCAATATTCTCCGCGCTCTGCACTGGCAAATCATTTTCATTAGGCAAACGCCGAGTGGTTGGAATGTAAATGCACAGGAAACGCTGTGGTGTAACATCTTACTTTCCCCTCGTTTACGGTGAGTGATCTCGGTGTCATTGTCACAGCCCACTCCCAGCCCCCCACCATGACTCCCCTGTGTATAAAATGAGAGTAATCATCACTTCGCCCCCCTCAACAACCCCTCCCCCGCAACACCCACTCACCCCCCCCCCCCCCCCCCCCCCCCCCCCCCCCCCACTCCCCTGCCCGCCTCTCTCAGTGGCACGCTCCCGGTGAGCCGCTGGACGCCTGTTAGCTCAAAAGACAGATGACCACCTGGGTTAACTGGAGTCCTGGACCCCGGCCCTGACTGCCCCAATTCACTTTCATTAAGAGTTAAGAGGACTTATCTGACCCTCGCTGCCCATCTCCGAGTGCTGCTCAGCTATTACGGGCTGTAAGCTTTATTTAATGGATTTAACATCCACTTTCACTGCCCTCGTCCCCGGGGACAAGGGAGACACAGAGGAGATGACACACACAAACACACACACACACGCATGGAAACACTTGGAGACACACACATTCAGCCTAACAACCCCCCCACCTCCCCCCCAAACACCCCCACCCTGCAACACATACACCTGACGCTCATGTTTGTGTTCAAAATTCAATTACCCACTTATTGATACTTCACAGGGATATTTAAGATGCAGACACGAGCTGTGATTTCCCAGGGGAGCCACTGGTTCCTCTTTATGTCCCAACCGAGAGGGCCCACCCCTCCTCTCTTCCTCCTCCTTCTCCGATGCATTTTCGCCTGGCTGACACACACACACACATTCACACACCAAAACAAACACATCTGTACCTCCCAACCCCTGCCCCAGCCTATGCCTGTTCAAGAGGTGTCCTTATTAATAGGCAATCAGTCAAAAATCATTCATTAAAAAGCCTAAAAGGTTTTACACCCGCACTATGATTAGCTGGGAAAGAAAATCCAATGAATTCCTAATGCCTTTATGGAAATGAGGTGTCATTTCCGATCTGCTCAGGGAGGCGGCAGGCAGGCAGAACTGAAGAGCGGTGTATGAGAGTGTGTGTGTGTATGTGTGTGTGTATGTGTGTGTTAAACTGCCTCCCGTTCTTTTCACATAGCTCCAACACTGATCCTGTTTAAGATATGGACAAGCTGTATCAGATACAAGCTGCAACCTGCTAACACCGTGGAAGGAGATACTCATGTCATCCTGTTTTGCGAAATGTGTGTGGAACTGCTAAAGATTTTACAACAATGACTATAAGTAGCAGCGCCGTTATGAAATAGCAAGCCCAATAAATGTGACGGCTAACGCTACGGGAGCTAATTTGAGAGAACTAATCACATAAGGCACAAGGTTAGGCACAAGGAATTTGATCATGTTTGAAATTCTCGAGCAAAACTCCAACAGCTCAATGCCCTTCCATGTTTCACTTTCCGTTCAAGGAGACACACCACAACACTGCCATTCATCGCCACTATGAGCCTGTGGAGGAGCTGGGGAGAGGTGAAAAGATGAGCACAGCAGAGTAAAGGAGGTGATGAGGAGGAGGAAGGAGGGTAGCATCCCCTGTTCCTCATTCAGCGGCTGTCAGCACAGGCACTTCATAACCGCCCGCCCCGCGGTCAGCCCGCACTGATGGATTGATGGAGGCACATTAGCACCAGTGGGGCCCAGTGAATGCAATCATATTCAGCAGCGGCACGCTTCTAATAGGCCGGAGATTGATCCTGAGGGTGAGGAGGGGGGTGGGGGGGGGGTGGTGAATGCAGGCCCATTAGGAGCTGTCAGGGCAGGGCGACCTTCAGTCTCACCTTCACACAGGCAGACGCAACAGGGGTCAGCCCGGGTCTACGCCAGGTGGCATCGTGGCTGGGGGAAGAGGGGTGTTCAACGAGAAACAACAGGTGGTCCGATACGGAGAATGCACTAGATATGATAAGATTTTGCTTGTTGCGGAAATAAATGTTGTCTTTTCCTTGTCTTAAAAGTTAAAAGATTCTTTTCTGAAGTATCTGTCAAAAGAACAAAGAATTTTCTTACGTGTAAATATCTCCAGAAAGGATTACCCTGAAAATATCCTCACATTATCAGAATTAACTTTTACACGGCCCTACAAGCTCCTTAGTTAGCTTCTGAGTCTCAATTTTCTTTGTAATTGGTGAAATCCTTACTGAAGTTAAAGATACAATAATGAAGACGCTGCAGAGACTTCAACTTGAGACAAATCAAAATTAACGAGCAGAGTGCACAGTAAAAACCTTTCCTAATTAACAGCCCGTCCTAGCAGGACACGTGTTAAATGGTGGTCTGTAGCCTTGAGCCCACAAGTGTGATAGAGCACCGTCACCAACTCCAGCAGCCATGTTAGCAGCCGTCTCAGTAGCCGAGGCCCTCCAGTGTGTCCCAAAGGAGCACTCAGCTTTCAATTACCTCCAATAACAGCACTTATCAGAGTCCTCGGCTTTCCCCAGAGACCTGGGGCTTGATGCCCACGCTCAGCGGCCCGAGACAGCGGCATTCATCATGGGGCGGAGTAACAGCTGGGGCCTGAGGAAGAGGCACGCGTCAAGCCCCGCTGGGACTAGACCGGGCCAGCGTCACACAGCCATTGTTGGGGGTGCTTGTGGTTAGGGAGGGGGGGGGGGGGGGGGGCATAAAGGGTGTGTCACATCCTCCCCTCACATCCATGTTAACACATATGTACAAAGTGAATGTGCACAGTGTACAAACAGAAATGAACACTAGTACTGCTTAGGTGTATTTTAGAGATGGAGGTATGGTGTTCTCATATTAATTTCAGGTTCAGGTCCACTTTCTCACTGCAGTAGGGTAGGCGAGTTTTTACTGCTTGATTGTGCTCTGCCCATTAACCAGCTTCCTCTTTAATGGTCCACATGTTGAAGGGGGAGGGGCAGTAAATCCTGTCCCCTGCCCTCACTCCACCGTGCCTCTGCGGAGTCTCGTTTACGGGTACTGAAGAGTACACAAACATGATGAAAAAGTAGCTGAGATTTACGAGGCCTCCCCTGACAGCCAGGAAAAGGAGAAAATTAAACCAGAGAGCATTAAACAGGCACCCATTACAGGGCTGCTCCGACACCAATAATAACCATTGTGTCCCGTCATCCCGGGGTACATGACATGATTGCAAATCCTGCAGTCCTCCACCTATGACAGCTAACATCTTTATACCAGCCAGATTACATGCTTCTGCAGGTTTAGGGAAGTCAGGGAGATTAGACACTTTTTAGAGCGAAATTAATTTGCAACTTGTGGTATATGCAAATCATCAACACACGCTACACAATCTATAGACACTTTCTTTAGCCTTTTAATATGATTTACTCCTCTCTAGGCTCTCAAGATTCCTATATATGGTATATATTCTATATATGTCTATTTGGGTACCACTGCAGCAATGTTTTACTCAATATGGAGTCAACTCCCCTGCCAAAAATCTGATGATCTCTTTTGATAATTAAAAAGTTTCCACATATGTACTTATCAAATTTGATCAAAGACTTTCCAATTTATGTTTAGCTGAATTTGATTCATGAGGGCATGCCGTCTTTAAGGAATTCTACAAAGCATTGAGCTCATTACAAGCCAATGGGGCAGGCAGGCCGCAGTGCAACATTTCTACTCTTTAAACCCTACATTATAATGCTCCATCTTTATGTACAGGCTTGTTGGTTGTATTTAACTGACTTGGGGGGAAAAAAAAACATTTATACATTTCATCCTAGTAACAGGGTGGGTGGGTCTATACCACAATTCCTCATTGCTTGTTTGCTTTTTCGCTGGAAAAATAAATACCCATTTTTCTCTTAGGAAAATATGAGCACTTAGCTACATCTCTCTAATCCACACTCCATAAGGATTATGACAATGGAGGTAGTAAGAGGGGAATGGATTAAAAACTAGATTTTGCATCCATCAAATGCTTGAGCACTTGTTGTATGGGCTCATGCGGGCATGCCCTTGTTTCTTACCTTTTTCCAATTTAACAAGATTGACCTAAATCCATTATTTTAACACCTCAAGGTCAACTCAGTGATGTTGTTTTGGAGATCGGAGTTGAGTCTGAATATCAAAGTTCACATTTCTACATATATTCTGTCTTTGGATAACAATACAAAATTATTTGTAGTCAGTCTGTTTATGTTCTGAATGTGAAAGCACACAAGGATACTGAGAAATCAACTACTGCTGGATATAGATACAAAAAAAGCTAGAAAGCTTATGAGCACCATCTAGTGGTAACATGAGAACTTCAATCGTCTGTTTCACAGCTCTTGTTTGTACATTTGCACACTTGTCACACATATTTTTAATGTGTGATCAGAAAAAGCAACAAAATTTTTTTTTTGCCTCTGTGCGCATATGCACTGAATTACATGGTTTGTGTTGTTCATGGTACTCACACTCCTCTAAGCCCAGCTGGTAAGCGAGGTTCTGAAGTCCTTTGACCTTCTCCATCAGGTTGGCTGTAGTCAGACTACCCAGCTCTACAGAAGGATAACAAGATCCATAATCAAAGCTTTTAGCTTCATGTAACTAGTTTTAGCAAAGTGTTATCTTGTGTGACAGGATTATATGTCTATATTTCCTCCACTCTCCCTGTTTAACACCAGCTGTTGCAGGTATACAGAAAATAGTTCAATATAACAGATTTCCAATGTTTTGTACATTACCTTTCAACATTTCAATGTCCTCACTCTCTAGTTCAGCCATCCACTTGGGGGGAGAATTAGTGATGGGCTGTGACATAAGAAACAACACAGGTCTTATTATAGATCAGGACTGTATATTACAGTATGTCTAATCTATTTAGATTTCCAGTTTGTAAATCAAAGTGAGCCGAGGTGAATTTAACTCACATTTTTACAAGATGCAGCAAATTCTGCAACTCCAGGTACTGTGTGAGAGATTACAGGTTAATTAAGATTAAAACAACGTAAGACATAGTAACCATAGTAACCATCCATAGTAACTAATGACACAAGAGAGAGAGAAAGCAAACTTACACTGCTCCGGCCACAGGTCTGGTGACGCTCTGTCTAGCTTCTCAAAACTCAGCAAAGAAGACTCAAAGTCGTCACCTATAAAGATACAAAAAGTAGTTTTGCCTTTTATTTTCTACTGAAAATACATTAATTCCCTTTTTCTTAAATAATGTAGTTGCACAGTTTTAGAGAATTAGAGTGAACACAGAGTTGAACACTGAAAGTGACTTTCAGTGCTTTGTGTACATTATTTTCACTTCCAGCTGAGGGACTCAACAGTGTCATATGTCATATGTTTACCTCTAAACAACAAATGTGGAGTTAAGACAAGGGTGTCGCAACTTGAGTTAGATGAATATAGCTGACAGGTATTGGCCTTTTATTAAATATAGTAAATAATTTACATCACGAGAGATACATGTAAAACATTAAGCCTCTTTTTTTCCTCCATATGTGTTCATTTGATCCTTTAAATATGATCCTGTAATTTATTTCTTCATCTAAAGGTCTGATGTGGTCCTTTCTGTGACTGAACAGGTGCACATTGCTAACAAACAACATCCAGCTGTGTTTCAGTTAACACACAGAAAAGTAAAGCAAACTGTTATAGAAAACTGTAAAAAGTTACAGTAAACCACAGCGTAACTTTAGTCAGGAGTAATGTGAATTTACAGCAGCCTTTCTGAGGGCCCACTGATTCATAGTTGTTGTAAAATGTACAAATCATATATGATTTGATACTGCATATGATCGTATAATGTTTGTTATTTTCTGCCATAATATTGGCCATTTTCATGAAGATATCATACAACATTATAATGACATGTTTTGGACATTGTTTTAACACTATATACATGTTTTGTACGTGACATGTACTATATGTCATATACAAAACATTAGCACGTAAACATGTCTTATATACAAAACTTATTATATAGAATCTGTATGAAAGTAACCATCAAATAACACAAAATAAATAAAAATATAAAGTTTATACTGTGATAGTTTGTCACCAGATAAGACAACTCGCGGGTTTAATATAATGCTGTACTATTAAGGTGCTTTACTGTAAAAACGCACAACTACGCAGTAATAACAACAACGTCACTATCACAGCAAATAATAGTCAAGTAAATAATAACGATGTTGTGAAACATAAGACTGTAACTGTTACCCCATAATGTAACATAGTTTAGCAGCACAGAAGCAGGATTCAGAGAGTATTTCTATGTTTAAAGCTCAGCTGTCTGGTTAAAACTACACGAAGATGTTCAGGCAGCTTGTCTGCTCTGCTGCTCTGGACAGACAAAACACTAGTGGCTAGTGAAGGCTGTAGCCAACGGTGAAAAAACATCTCCAAACAGTAAGAATACAGAGCTAAGATGTGTGCTCTGTCGTCTTGGGATGTTCGAGTACGACAGGAGAAGAGTGGTTACCGATTTACGGCCCTTAATAATGTCAAATGTCCAGTTTATACACGGCATAGCAGCGTAAGGAATTAGAATTTACCTCCATTTGGAGACGCCATCTTCAGAATAAACACGTGACGGACGGCAGCCAATGACAGCAGGCGTCCTCAGAGTTGACGCGTATTGGTGTAGTTCACCAAATCTGCCACTAGGAGGCCGGCTGGTTTATTCCAGTATAAGTCCAGGGTCCAGGTGTATGGCGCACAAAAAATGACACAACTAAAAAAAATATATATATATATCAAAAATAAATAAATAAATGAATGATTATTTATGGAAATGAAGAGAATAAATCCAAGACATTAATTTAATTATGTCCCTTTTCATTACCAAAATGCATTTTTTTCCCCCTTTATTTATGTATTTAACTATTTATTTCTGCATTTATTTATGCTTATGTCATTTTTTGTGATCCATACGGGTGAAGCTACAGGTATAAATATTTATACGTACTAGGCTGTACTATGGCTACATTAACATTTACTGCATTACACTACACTACACTTAAGCAACCGAGTATGAGAATGGAGCTCACTGAGTGAGAGTGACAGTTTAGTGATAAAGTGCTGCAGAAAAATAAAATCAAAATTAAAATTTGTAGCTCTGTACTACAGTTTTTCCTTTATTAGGGCCCAAGCACCTAACAGTTCGTTCACACTCTCCATTCAAATATATGAGTATTTTTCTGTGTCCAGCTACAGTTACTTATTGTCTCTACACACCTGACAGTACACATTTCAATCAAACTTTGACCAGGTCATGTGGGTTAAAAGTCTTTATTTTTCTAAAAATAAACTTGATGAAAATTAGGAAATTAATTTGTTTTACACACAAACTCATCAGGAGTTTTGTTTACTGATTGCAATTCAAGTGAATGGGCCCAAAACTTTTACATAATTAATTAACAACATAATTTTGATGCCACAGGTGTGAGCAAGACAGACATCTCTTACCCTGCAGTAAATTCTCATCCTCGCACCATTGAGATTTGATGCTTCGCCATGACAGAGGAAGTTGCTATAACTTTATTGTACATGCTCCAGTCTGCACCAAACTTTACATGTTTGATAAAAGTCCCAGCCTGAACAAGTCTACATGACAATATTCCATCAGTGATGCAAACTGGCTGAAAAGCCCCCCCACGAAATTTCAGTGAAGCAGCCCCAACAGCGGGCAAAACAGTGGACAAAGCAAGTGATGTTTATCTCCTTCTTGCATTGTCTGAAAACAGCCCGGGTCTGAAGACATCTACATGTCTGTGACAGAAGACCTTCGATTGCGTCGTGGCCCGACGTGCATGGAGGCGCGAGGGCCCATTCATCGCTGCCTGCAGCTTTAATTACATTTCCTACTTGAAGTCATTTAATTTTCATAGAAAATTTTATGGTTTAATGATACCAGTCTATGTAACCAGACCCAAAAGGTACTGAGATCCTCAAAAAAAAATTAATATGAATATATAAACAGATATAGGAACAATTCAGATTGGTTTTATAGCCTATTTTAAGGTTTGAGGCAACTCTTTGGTTGCTTTAAGGCACCATTTAGGTTGTGTCTAGGATGAAAATGTTTTGTATAATTGTATACTAAATTCTATCCATTATTTTTTACAATTGTATTTCTTTTGATTTCTGATTTTATGGCAAATCTTATGTTATCTGTCTCACGTTGTTATAAAGTCTGTAACTCTCTGTTACTGTTTTCTTAACCTGGACAATTTTAAATATCAGTGAAGCTGTCCTGGTTAAATAAAGTTTTGTTTTTGTTTTTTTAAAGAGAAAATAATGGAAAGACTTGCAACTGTGTATAGAAAAAAAGACTATAGGTTACTTGAAGCAGTTTCTTAGTGAAAGTGAAAACTCAGTTTTTGTTGTTACTGAAGAGGATGAAATATTGATGATAGGAGCATGAGAAAGCACAGGCTACAAGAATAACATAGTTTATTGATCACACACAGTCAGCAGTAGTCTTATTGTCAAAAATGAAGCCAGTACTAGACAGCATTAATGGCTAAAAACAATACAAAAATACCGGGCACAAACATCAATACAGTCTCTGATAGCCTATTAAAGGGTTTTTAAAAAGGGTTTTCAGTAAATTAGTCGAGCAAAGAAATGTAGTAATGGAACATTTCAGGATTTACTTTCACTAGCTCCTTGGAGGCACTTTAGCTTATTATTGTGACATACAGTATAAATCCAGGATGTAATCTGTGTTGTGAGTTAAGGCAGTTTGGTGACAATTAGTGTTTAGATCCTTCTTCTCAAACACTCCACAAGACTCTGGCTTTCATATTGCACTGGTTCAAGTCCATCTTATACATACATGATAAACTACAATACTTGGACATAAGACACATAAATACTTGGACAGGTAGAGATACTATTGTAGTGTGTACAGTACCTTTGAAATATTATTTCTATCTGTAAACGATGTCCCTTATATTCAGAACATTTGTTATATATCACTGTCATTAGTGTCATCTTAATGCAAAGCTGACTAAAACTCCCAGGAGTCCATCCACTTCAGGCCAGCCATGGAGCTGCCCAGCTCGTGCGCCAGAGGCCCCGTCATGCCATAGGTGAGCGGATGAAACAGGTAGAAACTGACAAAGAACAAATGCCAATCAGTTACACAAAACGAAGCACATTTAAACTTTACATGTTACAGTCATCTAAAATCATTCGATGAGAATCTCATCTAACTCTTGGCAAGAAAGTTTAAATGTTCAATATGAAGTTAATTTTCTTTAGCTTAGTTAAGCATAAAAAATGGAAGCAAGGGGAAACAGCTAGCCTGGCTCTGTCCAAAGATAAAAAAATCTGTCTACCAGCACCTTTAAAGCTCACTAATTATCATATTATATCACATTTAATCCTTAACAAACAAAATATAACATGTTAATTAGTGAGATTTAGTGGCAGTGTTTTTTTGCCTTTGGATAGAGCCAAGCTACAAGTTTCCCCCTGCTTCCAATCAGCTTCTAATTTAGCGTGCATACATGAGAACTCTTGGCAAGCAAGCCAATAAGCCTCTTACCCAAAATGAGAAACTATTATTTTAATATCACAATCTTTCTTCATCTATACATCAACCCACAGCAGACAGAGTAAGTGCAGGAATGTTTTTTGGGGCTATCAAAAGGCATTTTGAGATTATCAAAGGAAAGAATTGATGCTTAATCACAAGAGACCTCATTAATTTCAACAGATATCACACATTGATGATATACTGTTTACGACTCACCTGTAAAGAACACTAAGCAGAAGTAAAATCTGCACGACTCTCTGCAGCCAATCGCAGTAAGGTGGATGGAGCAGCAGATCAGCGCTCTTTAGCAGGATGTCTAATGTAATTCCTGCGAGAAACAAACAGAATGCTTCAAACAACATGATCGCTTCTGTATCTTCTATCTTCTATCTACATAACAGGATGCATAATGTGATGTACCTGTCAGCATGCTGCTGAAGAGCATGGCAGGGAAGTAGTGATGGTAGTAGAGGACACGGCCCATGGTGTAGAAAGGTGCATAGTGCAGAAGCCAGCCGAGGAGTAGGAGTCCTCCTCCTCTCATGAGCACACAGGAATGCTCTGAAACAAAGCAAGAAAAACTGTTAATTTATTTGACAGTAAAAATCTACAATGAGATGATGCCACTGTCGATAATCCTACCTCTTCTCTTTTGGTCCACTGAGACACCTCTTTGTAGGGCGATAGAAGCCACGACCACCATGATGAGATACAATCCCAAACTGGCCAGATTCATCCACCAGACCACCTGAGAGGAAGAGTATTTAATCACAGTGTGTACTGATAAAACAAAACCTACAAAACCACATAGAAATGAATAAAGCCAAATACAGACTTACAGGGTTCCCCAGCAGGTAAACACGATACTCTGTTTCATTCACTCCAGAAAATCTCAATCCCTTCACAAAAAAAAAACCAAGAACATGTGCAGAAGTAAACTTAACTATTCATTTAACTGGACCACTGTGTATTAAAAAAACAGATCATAGATCATGTGATGCACCTGATAGTTGATGGGCCAGTGCCAGGGTTTTGAGTTCATTTCATTGTCTTTGGGTTTCAAACCACTGTTGCCCTAAAAAGACACATTTTTTGTTACAATAATCACTTCAGACAAAACATATTAATTAAGAACAGGTGGGTAAACATCTTTTTGCATAGCTCCTTACTCTTATCATAACAATATGGGACTCCAACAAGATCTCCAGAAAGTGAGGCTTCAGCACTGACAGACTAATGTTGGGCACTGTCAGAACATACAAGGAGAAACAGCGTGTTGGTTAATGCTCAACATCTAAAATATGAAAAAAAAAACACAGGAGCTCAAGGAAATGTGTATCATACATTTGGGATTGATGTGATCTTCAATGTTCCACTGAGAGCTCGGAGTCTCCTTCAAGTAGGGACTACAGGTCACCTCCACCTGTTCCCAGCCCCTGAACAGAGTCAAGACCTGCAGTCAGCTTCCACTGTCCACACACAGAATGAATCTTTATTTTAAATAAGATAAAGCCATTCTTACCATTTGGGAAGAGTCTTGCCAGAGGAGTAAAGCACACAACCGGTTGCTCGGTGCAGAAAGCGGACTTTGCTGCGCAGCACCTTCACCAGGTCACCCTTCCGACCTCCACACACCTCAACCTGCCAAAGGTCATTGGTGTCTCCTGTACCGTTCTAACAGGCCAAAGGTTAAAAGGTGTTTAGGACATAAGCAGAATTTAATGTTATAATACTATACAACTGTCCAGCAACTTTACATTGTGCTTCAAATAAGGTGGGTTATTTATTATTACACACCTAATCATTTGGTGTGCAGCTTTATGTTATAGGCTTACTCACAATGCCATATCCTGTAACCTGGAAGTGTTTCTTAGTCAGAGGGGCCTCATGGAGGTGACTATGAAGGTTGCGAGTTGTTCTGAAGGAACAAAGAAAATGAACAGGATAGAACAAACATGTAAAGTAATTTTGAATAGAAAGAGAGTGAATCATTTAAATCAGCTCTGTGGTGTCATGATACTTACTCTTTGTGCTCCAATCGGATTATGTCACCGTGACGGACCAGATCAGGGGCTCCAGACTGAGCTTTATAAGGATAAATAATAGAGGATTATACATTACTTTAATATGATTCCATAATAAATGTTATTGGTATTGATGAAACAGTAAATCAACCCTCACAGTTATTATCATCCTGTCTGTGAACCAGCCACAAGTTGTTGTAGTCCTTATGAAGGTAGGATGTCACCTGTAAGCACACAATGGAAAAATTTAGAGGAAGTAAAACTTATTATGTATATATTTTATTATATTTGACAATGTTTCCATGTGGCCTGACCTGCTGCTGCTTTGCTCCCACTCCCTCTGGATATAAGTGCCAGTGAGAGTGCAAATAGCCTCCAGCAATACGCAGGTTTTTTATTGTAATGGTGGAGCCGTACGCCAAGTCTGCAGCAGAAAAATAGATAGAAAAAAAGATATTGCCTCACATTGTAAAAAACAAAAGAACGAGTACATTTAATGGAAAATGTATTTGAGAAATAAATTAAAGTGGCAGCCAGTCCCCACAATAGGCAATTATGGAACTGAGCATAAACAAGAACAAAAAGCTTTCATAGAATAACTTCGATATTTCACTTTGATTCGTGAAGACAGTGAAATGTAAGCAAAACGTTTGACCCCGTCTGGCTATCATCAATACTAAAGGAATGCATAAATTTCTCTTTGAGCTTCTTTTCCATTAGTGTTTTAGTAAACACAGCTGCACTGCCATGTGGTTTTATTCACACGTGTTTGGGACTCACACTCAGGCATGGATGCATTATGTAGATTGTTCCCGATTAGACGAGACTGGAAGGCAGAACTGAAGAAACCGTCTCCTGGTCCACTGGTGAAAGAGAACGATTGTGACTACTCAGACAATGCAGTTGGATGTTATCGCACAGTATTGTGTGAGCGGAGCAGTAATCACACTGTATCCAACAATCAAACTTACCTTTTGTTCAAAACAACAAAGTGGATTGCGAATATTGTAATGTAGAGGAAGAGGGGAAGCAAGATGAGTCCAACAACTCGAGCCAGGAAGTGTTTTGCAATGTCAACCTAAAGTCAGGAAAGACAGAAAAGTCAGCTGAACTGCTAAAATCACTCATCAACACCATCAGTTACCAGAATGATTAAATGAATGCTGCTGTTTACCAGTGACAGACTCAGGTCCCCCAAAAGTCTCCAGAGGTCCGAGACTGTGTTCAGTCCCACCAGCAGGATGACAAATAGACCCACAAACTTCACCCCCAAAGCTCCAGCAAGATTTACACCAGTCAGTACCAGCCACAGCCACCAGGGGGGAGTAAAAGGCCTGACAAGCAGTGGGACAAATCAAATGTGTACCATTTACTGCTTATTAAACCAGCAGTTATACCCTGACTACCTGCCAAACATTAAACATTGCAAGTAAGGAAAGTGGTTTAATGATAAGCACCTTATTGCAAAATTAAAAATGTTTTAAAAATCTATCATTCGGTTAATAAAATACAAAAATAAACTAATAAACTAAAAATTAATGACAAATGCAGATCACAGAGCACAAAAGGAAAGTCTTAAATAAGTTAATTTAGTTTGACCAAAAGTCATCAGTGTTCCATTTACAGTAACACTAAATCCCCTTATTCAGCCTTTAAAAGCAAATTGTTAATAAATTGTTTTAACACACTATAGTGTAGTTATAAACAGATATAAGGACATTTTAAGGTTTATTAATGTACTATATTTGTCAACAATCATAACTGCTCCTATGAAAACATATTTGATATTAATACAAACCACTGAACTGTTACTTATGAAGCCATAGCCAGCTAATGTGTGGTAGTTTTACTTGAAAATGTACTTAAACGATTAATTGATAATCAAAATATCAGTCAATTAATTTGCTGTTGAATTCATTGGTTAATCTATTTATAATTTTAACAATATAAAGCAGAAAACAAGACAGAAAACTTAAAGTTCTAGTGGTGTCCTTACCTGTGTCTCTGCTGGTTGAACTTGACCATGCTCAGCACTGCTGCCATGATGAAGAACATGAGTATGGGGTCCAACAGGATGTACTGGGAAATAGTGATGCAGCCGGTGTCTGTCAGGAGGGTGGAATTAAACACAGATTCTTCTCATCTCATCATTTCAACAGAATAAATGTATGCTGCTCTTGCATGAATTCAATCGTTTAATGTAACATGCAAACTGATTATCTTAACACACAAAACACTCATCAGTTGTCTAATTGCCATATTGGTAAAATCAGCATATGACAGACTTCTGCTAATAAAATTATATGGAAAATGACTTAAATTACACTTTCCACATGGTCATTTCTCTCTCTCTCTATATATATATATATATATGTCAGATCTATCCAGAGTTACTGTGCATGTTGTTTTTATTTTTTCCAGAAAAAAAATCATGCAACATGTACAATGTAAGGATGATTACTTACCAAATATGAGCAGAGTAGCAGTGATGAAAGCAGCACGGTGAGACTGAGACAACTCCAGCACTATGAGGTAGGCAAAGATGGGGAGAAAGGATCCTAACACGGCACAGAACTGGAGGGCAGGAGGAAGGACAGAAGTTGTGACAGGACCACATGGTTATATATTCAAATTATATTGTAAAGCATTTGGAAAAGGGAAGGTTTCCCAGTGCAGAGAGCAGCATACCCCTCTCATCCCCCAGTAGTTGTGGTGTTCATATTTATCTCCTGGCTTTATGAAGGGAAAGGTGCCGTCATAGCCGGTCATGTAACCAGCGAGACCTATCAGCATCTAGAAAAGAGCAAAGGAGGTCAATATTCATCAAACTAGACAGTTGAACCTATACAGAGTGTAACAACCTGTCATCTTACTTTTCCAAGAGGAGGATGGACATCAAAAAAGAAGGTCCTGTTGATGTAATAGCTTCCCATCTTCCCAAAGTGTGTCTCATCCCAGCTGAAACACCAAGAAGAGCCCTCGTGTGACAAATGATGCAGTAAGATGGGCAGAAACCACACATATACATGCAGAAGACATTCACTCACCACACATGAGGGGGCTCTGTTATTTTGTACAGACGTGTGGAGAAGGAGAGCCCCATTACCACCATCAGCAGCAGCAGTCTGCATGAGGGTTCCTCACTGGTATTAGAGGTTCTTCCTCTGTTTGACCTGTGAGCAGATGTTCCATTTGAAGACTGCCTGTCATCCTCTGATGAGTGTTGAGTGTTTTTGGATGGATTTTGGAAGGTCTGAATTTTTTCTGAAGTGGGACAGCTTTTCCTGTTTCGTAGTTTTGAGGTGTCCCTTGCTATGTTGCACTGTGTGATGCATTCCTCCTTTGCCATTAGGATTTTAAATCTGTGTGTAAACCCCCTTCCAAACCAGCAAGGTGAGATCCAATACTGTGATAATACTATTTACTCATATAGTCATGGCCACCAGGGACAAATATCCCTAATATCTACAGTTAGCATAGATATTAACAAGATTTAATACTGGTATATTCCTCAATACTGTAACCCACAATATCTCACCACTCAACAAATTATCACACATAATATTTGTTACATTATCGAGCTATTAACACACTTTCATCAGTGAAATACTTATCCGAGCTTGCTACTTTCTAACCAACTGTCCACTCGTCCAATGGCGGCATCCCAAACAACAACAGACAGGTTTGTGTCGCCTCAAATAAGTACAGTTTTATTCTTCAGAGGTTTACACACTAGCAACACAGTCAAAACGAGAGGTTACGGATCGAGTCAACGACAGCACGTATGAAGAGAGGTGGTTTCTGGGAAGTGTATTCTACTGTGCAATTTATGTCGGCAAGGGACGTGCGGCTAGACTCAATTTCCCAGCATCCTCCTGGAATAGCTCCTCGTCCCACTGGTATCCAATGGGAAAAGAGCGGAGCCTGTGATTGTGCGGTTTGCTTACTGGACACTAGAGGGCAATATCGTTTAATAAATCATTTTAATGCCAATTTCTTGTTTTTCATGACAGTTAACGTTTTGTTAATATAACAGGTATTGCCCAGTTCTGACTTATTCGTAGGTTCGAGTAGTGGTTTTCAGAGTGGGTTCCGGGGACCCCCAGGGGTCCATGAGGGGGTTCAAGTGGGTCCCCAGCAAAAAGGGGAATAATTTATTTTCACTATAAATCCATCCAGAAGTAACACAATGACAGAATGTATGTCTGTTTTGGTCATAGTTTTCTGTAATAAAACATCTAAAAGCAAAAATCTTATCAGATGGGGGTATATGGTCTAATTTGAGTCAGTTTAGGGGTCCTTAACGTGGAAAAAGTCTGAGAACCACTGGGTAAGAGTATTTCTGACTATAGGCTACAAAATATGTGGTTCATATGTGCTGAAAACCCAAAACACCAGTGGTAGAAATGAAATACTGGAGAATATTGTACCTTATTCCACTACATTTATTTTGCAGCTACAGCTATTACTTCTCAGACTAAGTTTTTACATAGGCCTGCAAAACATGAGCTTACATAACACGTTGAACATGTTCCTAATTAAACTAACCAGCAGTTTATAAATGAGTTGCAATCATCTCCACCTTGACCAGCTGCAACATTAAAATGGTGCTTGCATGCTAACATGATCATTATAATCCAGTAGTGTAATATATAATACCAACACTCTGCAAGGGCACTTTTACCTCTTATGCTTAGTACATGATAAATTTTGCCACACTAATTCACTTTTACTTGAGTTAAGGATCTAAGTACAACTATTTGGACACAACTTGAGAGTTACATAATAATGTGTCAGCCATCCCTGTGCAAACATATAACAAACTGTTCCACTGCTGTATTATCATTGGTCGTGGTTGTAGACTATTAATAACTACAACTAACAAAACACAGCATCCTGTCAATTGTTTCAATACAGGTGAGAAACTTTCATAAGTAACTGAATATTTACATGATGTGTGCCAGGTGTGCTGGGTGCCATTTCTCAAAGAAAATTCTCAAAGAGATTTATATTTTTTACATTTTTATTTTGATGACTGATAGTGATTACAGTCAAGAGGTAAACAAAATGAATGAGCATGATATTTCCAATGACCATAGCTTTACAACAAAACATTATCTGAAGTTATTTGCGGGTTCAAAAGGCTTTAAATATTCCAACTTTGACCTAAATGTTAAACTTCTGGTCCGGTTCCGGTTGATGATTAGAGCAGCACGGTAAAGTACAGTGGACATCAAGTGGAAACATTTGTACATTTGCAAGTTTATAGTTTATGAATGCAGGTTAAGGGCATAAGTCATTAACTTAACTCATCCTACAACATTAGAATTCCTTCTATGTTTATGTGCTGCTGAGATTTCTGGAGAGAATTTCAGTCCATTAAACAAATAATGACATTATTTTCTTAAACCTGAATATAAAAGACAAAAAAGCATGAGTGGGAATTCAAATACAGAAACCAAACAAGTGGGCTGATACTGCTTATGATACATTCATGACATAAGGATCCAACAAAGAGACTAAAAGAAATAATGTTCACAATTACTAATATTTAACCGTAGGGTTGTAACACACAGAAGTTGGTGCTTGCATTTCAAAAGCATTGTCTTTGTAATGAACTTGAAGAGACAAAATGTCTGCAATCAGAACGATGCTGCCACTTCCAAAAAATATATTTCATTGTCTGCTCCACAGGGCAGGGTATACACACACAGTTCTTCTGGTACAGTGTCAGCCACTCTCCTCATACATAAAAAGATATGCTTTTTAAAAAAAAAAAAAATTTTTACAGACATGTATAAATCTACAAAGCTATAATGCCAGATTTTTCTTACATTTTCTGTTTTTATGTCAAACAAAATATTGGTTGTGCTATAATGCATTAAGAGAATATGTAACAAAAATAATACATAGTACTAGATCTGTACAAAATATACCAAACCTCTCCAACGAAGCCTTTGTCTTTACATGCATTCAGCGATGCACACATGGGAATGGAGACCAGGGATCCAGTGGCATTGCAGTTGAATGAATAATCCTTTTGCCTGTGCAACATGGTAACATAAAACTAATCTTTTACTTTAAGCAGTGACATTTGTTGGATCATTTCAACTAATTAAGCTTCCTGTAGTTTCACAGAGGTGAGGCTAGAACATCGCCTCGTATCAGACTTCAATAAGTCTTTTTAGGAGTATAAAACAAGTTAATACTGTTAGAATCAGCAACTGTCAAAATTTTACTACTTCATTGCTGGTATTAAAATTGTGAAATTAAAAAAAAATAACTGCAATAAATGATGTCAAACAAAGGAAGGTAGGTAATACCTATTGCACCTTTTACAAAACATTATATAGTCAGATCATCATATACATCTACAGTTTTTCCAGGTCCAGGCTGAAGCTTTTAATATTAAAGTTTGGCTGTGTTTTCATCCCAGTTCTTGGTCCAGAGATCCAACAACTTGATGTATAGCTTGCAGTTAATCTTGAAGAACAGAAAGATAGATGTGGGAATAGTTCTTTCTTTGAATTTCTGTTGTTTGTCAACCCCGGCATGATCCGTTTAGTCCGAGGTCAATGCAATTTATAATGAGTGAGATATTATTGGTGAAAGGCTTGACAGTGATGCATGATGCTGATTTCAGGCTGAATTCTTATGACATTCCTTCTTTTACAAAAGACATTTATTATCTCCCCACACTGTCACTGAAGTCAATTGGTCAGACAAATAAAAAAAGAGGAATCAGGTTTGCCCTCTGAAATAGGTTTCTTGCTTAGTTTGCAGAGGCCCGTCATGTAAATGAAATAAATAACACAACAAAAAAAAAAAGAAGAAGAAGAAGAAAGTGACAGAAAATAAAGTGGAAAATATATCTGCATATCAAATTGCCTGGGGTTACTGAATAAAACAGATCAGTCCACAAAATCCCTTTAAGGCAAATGGATATCTGGTAAAATACTAAATCCCATGTAATTCATTCACTGCACAATTCCTGGTCCTCTTGTAAATGTAGGAGGGGAAATTAGTGTATTCTGTGCTGAATGCAAGTGTGTATGTTGTTGTATATCTGTGGTGTGTGTCAGTGGTATGTAGGGAAACGAGTTTGGACGTTTCAGCGTTACTGTTGGAGGTTTAGTGCCAGGCCCTTTAGGGGAAAAAGGGCAGAGGGGTGTATGGTGATCTTTGAAGGAGCAGGATGAAGCCAGCGCTCAAAAGTCACTGTCTCAGTTTCCTGTCTCTCGAAGCACAGACTCTGGGATCGTTGGGATGCATTTGTGCGGCTTGGCAGAGGCAACGAAGCCGGGCAAACAGGTGCACTTGTAGGACCCTTCCGTGTTGGTGCATTGCCCGTTCTCACACAAGGGCACCTTGTCACTGATGTCCTCACATTCGTTTATGTCTGCAGGAAAAGGAGACATGACGATTTAGTCAGTGGGGAGATTTCACAGCTGAAACAGCTGCCTGCACCACATCTGCAGCTGCGTGGTCTTATGGGTATGAGAGGTGGAATGCTAAAATGATTCATATTTCTGATTTCTCTTAAACTGTTCTTTGGTCTTTCTTTCTCATTCTCTTGTATTCTCTAATCATATTGACTCAAACTTTGGGGATTTTTGATCATGAGTTTCATTGTTGAGCTTGGAAACGGCAGTTGATAAAAAAAAAAAAAAATTCCATTCCAAAAGGTCCATTAAGTGTTGTGGAGCCTTCAATCATACACATAAGTTTTGGATCACATGCCTTCTTCAGCAGATGGAGTTTGAGACATGGACGAGAAGTCCTCAAAATGCTCAGTAAAAATGAAAATTTTAACATCCACATTTCCATGAGAACTGGGCAAACTCCTACCTGTTGATGAAGATCATGTGATATGATCGAAATCTCCACAACAGCTACTAAACGGACCTTGAGGTGAAACTGTCTTGTCAACTACATTGAATTTGTTTGAATGATCTGAAAGTTTTCTCTGTGTTAAAAACATTACACGCTGCTTATGAGCCAGAACCAAAGATGTTTTAATTAGTTCCACTAAACTTCACATTTGGAGGTTTACAACATAAATGATATGTTGCATAATATCCCATCTTGTATATCTTTAATCAAACATGCCGTCATGTTGCGTGTTGGCTGGATAGACTCTGAACTTGAATTCCCAGCCACCTTGAACACTAAACTGTTCAGAATGATGGTAAAATTAACAATGCATTGGATTCTGTTTCCTTTTGGCCTTCAACTGGTTTTTCTTTCCTCTTTTCAGCCCGGGAGGTCTGATTGTCGTTTCAAAGCAGTCAATCTCAAATGACTCTCCTTCTGTTTATGTCATGTTCTGATGGGGAAATGCTAGTGTGGTGATATTTATAAAAGGAGGCATGGCACGAGTTGTGCAGCTCCCACATGTTTCCACAGTGTCGGAATTCACTTCGTTTCCTTGGGAAAGCAGCTGACCTTGGAGCTGATAAGCCCATTCGCAGACTGAATATTGTAATCATTGCATTTCATTACGACAAGACAGTCTCACTTTCTTACAAAACAAACAAAGTACACTTCAAAGATATAATATCTGATGTAATGGCTAAGATTCAAGGTCTTACTCTTGGCAGCGTGCGACTAGTCAGACCAAAGGGTAACACATGATGGTTTTGAGGAGTACACTGCTTTCATTAGTTTCCCATAAAACATAACTTAATGCAACGTTGTTAAATTCAAAGCTTCTCCTTGAGCTTGATGATATACTGCACGAAGAGTTACCTCACTGAAATTAATCCGAGACCTGGCTCCAAAAGGATTAACACTGAGGGAGAGAGTTCACCGTGGTTTGATTTCAAAATTCAGCACCACATCTTGAAGCAGGATTAAATGAACTGATTGATTGCCTATTGATTCTAGGAAGTCCCTGAACATTTTTGACTTGGAACACGGAGTCTAAATGTGGGTGGTCTGTTGAGAAAGATATCCAAGATACTGGAGAAAGGACCCACCTATACAGGCCATCTTGTTTAGGTTGAGCTCATAACCATCGAAGCAGTCACAGGTGTAGCCTTCCCGCACACGAACGCAGCGGCCGTTTTCACAGCCATTCAGGACTCCACATTCCTCCGCTCGGAGACCCTCAAAGCCTTCATAGCGCTCTGGAATGGAAGGAGAAATATGTAAGAGAAAAATCTTTCTCTTTTTTGACACTTTTATAATTAAAAAAAGAAAAGTGTTCTCTTATTTACAGGGAGGAAAGGTCAGTATCAATACATCCTCATGGAAGGATGGTATCCCTCGTCTCCATGCCGCCTTAAATCATCATGTAAGAACTGGATGAGCTCAGAGGTTTCCTTAAGAGGCAGTTAAATCCATCTAAACTCAGTTAATGGATCTGTACTTTTTTATTGAGAGGGAGTTACCCATCTAAATGTGGCATGTTCTTTTTTTAGCATAGCTCTTTTTTGACTGTAAAATCAAAATAAATAAAGTTTTGTAGTATATACAGTCAACTGTGTTGGTTATGCACATTTAAATTACACATACAGTACAAAAGTTTGGACATACATTCTCACTGAAGAGAGAAGAAATTTGTGTTTAAACTTTTGACTGGTGCTGTATAAGGAAAAGAACAATGCATATGTGCTGAAATATTGTACATTTTATCCAGAGTAAGGTTTTATAGGCAACATATTTCACAAGCTAAAACTTTTGCTCTCAATACTTAGATCCATTTAAGAGATAATATCTATATAGTATTAGTAAAAACATACATTTGAAGGCAAGACTTGTACTGTAATGGAGTCATTTTCCATTGTGCTATTGCTACTAATGAATTTAAGGACCTCACAAGTTAGGTATGTTTTTTGCATCATGATGGTCACTAACTGGTGTTCATAGTTTATAGGTATCTTATTTACCACTGCATTATTGCATATAATATACAGTACCAGTCCAAAGTTTGGAAGCACCTTCCTATTGACTTGAATGAGAAAGTGTGTCCAAACTTTGGACTGGTACTATATACTATACACAATTGCTCTGACCTATAAATTTATTGGGGAAACCCTGACAATGTCTCTGTGTCTGAAAAAGACACCTACCGGCGTAGGAATCCACTGGTTGTGGCTGGTGCTCCCATGGTCGATGGTTGGGGATACGGGAAGGTGGCTGTCGAGAGCTGTAGTCATTGTCGTTGAACAGAGGAACACTCTCAGGAATGTCATAGGGTCCTGCAGGGCTGCCATAGTTGTCCCAGTATGGAGGAACGAAAGGCTCCGCAGGATCCTCTGGCCCCTCAAGACCGTACTCATATCCTGGCCGCTCTCGCAAACTGTTTGAACCTCTCCGAGGCAGATTGCACATTACTGCGTAGTCATCTGGAAGCAGCAGCACATATGACAGAGTTATACAGGTATTTTGGAAAATTAAAAACAGTGTGTTTGCATGCACATTCTGCAACTCACCAGAGTCTCTCCTGGGACAGAGGGCACACTGTCCACTCCAGGCTACACCATACAGGCAGCAACACTCAGTGTATGTAGTTCTGCGGTTCTGGAGGGGTTCGGAACACATGTCGTCTATCTCCAGATGCTGCCAGCAGACATCCATGTGCACATCGTGATCAGACTCTATAGCTTCTGGGACGAAGGACAAAGAAGGATTAACAAAGACTGACAAAATTGGAAAGAACCATAAAGTGAGGATACCAAAATTATCTTATCACATTCAGTGGTGGAGAAAACAAAAGTGAATGTATCTGTACTTTTCTTAACATGTTCTCTGTTTTTGCTTTTTCTGTGTACAGTACTTTTGTAATTGTGCAAACAGTATGATCAGATGTGTTTGTGTGTCACACCTTCTGTTGTGTTGAGACGAATGCAGCGCCGCCGGGTGTTGTCCAGGACTGATGGAGGAAGGCAGAAACAGAAGAAAGACCCGGCCGTGTTCACACATACTCCATCCTCACAGTAACCTCCATGTTCACACTCATCAAAATCTAGAAAACACAGTGGCACACAGACACATCTATAAAGGTGCAGCATGCAACTTTTTAATCAGTAGCAACACATCAGCTGTGACACAGACTTTCCGTGAAATCTGCTGGATTGTTTTACAAGCACAGAGGAATCTGGATGGATAAAGTACAAAATAAAAAGTAAAAACATCCTCTATGTGACTGAAAGAAATGGGGTTTATGGGAATGTGGTCTTGATAAGAGAAGTCAAAACATTGTCATGACACATACAGTAGGCGACCAATCATCTTGAATATGGTCTCATTTGATGAAATACGTGTACAGTTGCATCATAGTTCATACGTAACATCACACTGATGTTGTCAAATGTTAAAAACAGACGTCATTTCTTACCCACACACTCAAGCCTGATGGTGTCATAATAGTAGCCGTGGCGACAGTAGCAGGTATATGTAGAGAAGAGATTCGAACAGTGTCCATTCTTGCAAATGTCTGAACCAAACATCTCACACTCATTTGCATCTGAGGAGAGAGTGAGAGATAAGTAAGTAGCTGCCAGGACACACTACCATTACAGTAATTATTCAGGTATGCAGGCAGGTATCCCATTAAGCCTTGGCTAGCGGCAGAGACACCCCCATAAAGGCGTTGAAAGATTATGTCTGTCTATCTGGCTTTAAAAGTGGCTGCAGCTGAAAATAAAACAGGGGCTGACTTTGCACCTTTTTGTGCCAATGTAAAGTTTTGTGTAAAAGGAAGCTGTGAAAGCTTATCAACAGGGGATATCAATAAAATAAGTTAGTATTTATGAAAGTACCTATGTAAGGCCGCTTTTCTTCAGAACTTTGTGTAGAGGAATGAGGCTGGGGTAATAATCCACTGCCATGAGGGCACAACTGGTTATAATCATCTGGAAAATAAAATGTGGCTTTATTAGTGAACAAGAAGATGCAATAGGACTAAAAACGAGTTGCAGATGACATGTTAACACGCAATGAAAAATCTTGAATCACTTTATTTAGATTGTGTCAGTACAGAGCATCTGCCTCTTGTTGTACCTCTTCCTGGGACAGGACAGGCATGGATCTCACAGTTGTCCCCCCAGCCTGCCCCCACTGTGCAGCAGCACTCCTGCTTTGTGGTGTTGCGAGACAAGACATTGTCACAGAAGTTGGCGTCATTCAGGTTGTAATAACACTCCTTCCTCTCCTCAGTTGAAGGAGCTGAAGGAGGGACTGGAACAGCCGGCTTCGGTTCAACATCAGCTGCAGATAAAGAGAAAGACACCATTTAGTTAGCTCAGAGGGGTCAGAGGTCATTTTAGCTACAGTAAAGGGTTTATCTGCCAGTAAATATAATCACAGTAGACCATAGCACTTCGGTATTATCACACAGGAACAGCATCAAGTGGCCTCTGCTCCTCATCTGTCAGAGTGTGTCCGCATGCCTCCCAGCAGGTAATGCATTACCCTCGCCTGCCTCTGCTGAGCCTGCTCATTTGTCCAAAGGCATGGGCTTAGGCATTTTACCCTTAAGCTGCCGGCTTAGCCAAATGGAAACACTGGCATGTGAGTCAACACACAATTCACTCTCACATGATTGATTAACACACGTCAAAAGCAAACAGCGGAATGTGGCAAAAAGGTACACAGAGGCATAGCTGGGGTTTAGTGCCCAGGCAGAAGAAAAAACATCCCTGCTGAGGGCGCGCCGCTTAATAATGTAAATAAGCCCCAATTCCCGTACACATACGCCTATCAAGCTGGAGATGTGATGGTGTTTCCATGACTCAAAGTGCTTTTTCTGTCATTCTGAAATTGCAGTACATTGCATATCTGTAAGCTGTGCACTTAAGATGATGTTGGCATGGAAAAGAGCAATGTGTCTATAGCATTAATTGACAATAATTACAAACTATTTATCCTTGTTAGTGGGGAAATAGGGTTACAGTAACATGACCCTCAGGGAATTCGCTTGGCTTTACTATAGGAGAAACTACATCATTTGTCCACGGGACTAGGTTAATGCAATTTTTTGTAGGAAATCCACCTAACTATAACCCTAGCCTATAAAACAGCCAAGTCCAAAGATACTCTAAGAGACGTGGAGTAAGTCATGTCCACCTCATCACCCTTGTTGTTTGGATAATGAGAGACGGCTCATTAAATAAGGGAAAACTCTGTCTCCCAACGATGGGATGGAGAATTAAGTCCTGTGAGTCACTGTGAGCGCTAGTCCTGTCCTATTACCCAGGGAGCGGCACTGGCTGGTGATGGGATCAAATTCCTCATTGTCGTTGGGGCAGATGCACAGGAAGCTGCCATCGAAGTTCTCACACAGGGCCTCCCCACACAGCGCCAAGCTCATCTCGCACTCGTTCACGTCTGAGAAAGACAGGAAGGTGTGAGGTCAGTAAAGGATCAGGCATGTACGCACAGGCATGCGCTCAACAAGGTCGTGGCAAGGTCACACAAAATAATCTTTATTGTCTTGTTGCTGGAAGAGTAATTCACCAGTTTTTCCAGTTCAAGAAAAAAGTAATGCAGAAATTCATAATAGATAGATACATTTCTTAATAAAGTACCATATACAGTACATTTGTGAAATCAATCATTTTCTGTGAGGAGGAGACACTTTTTCCAAATGGTGGATGTCAGATTTTGGAGCAAATCTCATCTCCCTGTATATAAAATGGTGAAAGTTGTTTAAATTTGCTAAATAAAAGTGTCACAATTGTAAACTGAAGGATTAGTCTGATGATATTCTATATCAAAACCAAGAAAGTGTTATTCCATCTCTCAATGCTTTGTACTCAACCCCAAGCCCACTGATTCCTCCTGAAGAAATAAATATTTAAAAATGGGTCAGAGATATATACTCTCCTTATTAAAAAGACTAAATAATTTCCTAAATCAGCTGGGCACTGCAGGTTTTAGCAAGTATTAAATACTGCATTGGTTGAGGACTATTTTCAGCTGCGTATTAACACACATTTAGTGAGTGTTTCTGGCAGCAGGACAGCATATGTGGGATTGAATCAAAATAAACTACTACTCATTGTTAGTTTTAGTCTTTCAGGAGATTTGTTAATAACAAGAAAAAATGTAAAATATCACCAGATGTATCCTTTAAGCAGTAATGTGAAGTGGGCTTATCAATCTTGAGTATTTATTGCAGCGCAGTTACACACCAACACATCTGCTCATATCTCCGGATGGGTTGGTGTAGCCTTGGTCACACTTGCAGCGGAAGGAGCCGTCTGTGTTCTCACAGAAGCCGTGGCTCCCACAGATGGTTTCATTGAGGCATTCGTCAATATCTGCAAGGTCAGAGAGAAGTGCACAACATTAATATTTACAATGTCACTTCACCACAACAGACGTTCAAACTCAGTAAACATGGTGCCACTTTCCCAAAGTAAATTACCATTCTGACCTCACAATAACAACAGAAATCACTGCCATCATAACATGTCAGAAATTATGTACAGATTAGACAATTCATTAAGAGGGTTTTCAAACTTTGTGGTTTGAAATTCAGGGAGACTTTGTGACACTTAGTTCACTGGGACGTTGGTAAGTTTACAGCCTTTGCGTGGGCTAGGCATTTAACCAGACACTTCACATGCAGTAAGAGATTTTATGGCAGATTTTTGGCAGGAATTACTTCCCATCCTAATCGATTAATCTGTTTAAACCCAATTTTAAGTGTTAAATTGAAAGAATTCTGAATATGGCTTGATTTTAGGTCCAAAAGCGTCGCCAGAATCAAATCTGGCAGGAGGCAGCCCACAGTAGTTCCTTGTTTGCATGGCAATAAATCATAAAACAACATTAATAAAACTAGAGGAGGGACCATGCTATATATCAGTATATATGGAGAGGGAGAGGTTGTTAACACTGGACCAGCACTGCCGATTCTCGACCACTCACTGTTTAAAGGCAACATTTGTTAGCAATTTCTTATATAAATGATTTAGTATTTCTTGGCATACAGAGTACAACAGAGAGGCCAAAGACTGATACTGTTAGAGGGCAAGGTTGATTATAATTGTTTAAAAAACAATCAGAGAGTTTTAAATGATCACACTTTAGTCACGTGAATTTGTTCCCTGGTCAGTTTAAAGATATATTATGCAGGATTTGTCAGTTTGTGTTTGTAAACACAGCATTCAAAGTTGTCCCCTCCTTCCCAGGTCAACGAGAGCAAGGTGAAAGCAGAGCGAGAGACAGAGACAAAGAGTAGCGGTGGTCAAGCAAGCTAGAGAGTGAATGAAGAGAGCGAGTAGCACTGGCGAGAACAAAGCTATGAATCAGATGAATAAAACGTTATTTTTTTATTATTTTTTTAAAGCACAAATAAACACGCCCACAGCTCCTCACAACCCTGCGGGAGGGTGCCGCACTGCCTGATTTTGTGTGAATGCAGAGCTTCATCCTGTTTGCTGTGGGCTCTCTGCTCTGCGTGTGTGTAGCTCAGCCCCACCCTCAGTCAAGCAAAGCTCTTTCTACATCCATGACACAGAGACAGAGAGCAGAGCAGAGCGAGGAGGAGAGAGACGGAGAGAGCAATGTAACCTGGTCGCTACGCTACGAGTCCTGACCTCACACCCTGCACGCTGTTGTTGGCGGGGGCTACACACCCACTGCCCAAAGGCTGAGGCCCAGAAGCGTCCAAACACAAGATTGAGAGGGATTATTTTTGTATGAGTCTATAGATTGTTTTTTAGGAAAATCCTGCATAGTTTACCTTTAAGTTGCCACTGGTCAATATATCCCTACCTGTGTTTGGACAAGTTACCAAGCCTGGTGACATGCACCAGTTATCAGTTTTTCAATTCTGTTAAACTAAGACAGAACATTTTGGTAAATGCTTATTTAATCTAAAGAGCAAAGACACCCATACGAAATCCAATCTTGGTCCAGTCTATCAACCTTTAGTGAGGTATTTGGCAACTTATGTTACCACATCCTGTGACAGGTCTTTTCAATTTAGAAATGTTTTAAAATGCAGCTAAACCTAGTATTTATTTAAATCAGCTCTTCAATGTTTTCTGCAAGTCATTAAGTTCAGAACATTATGACAGACAGCTCTGTTATTTGATATGAAGTGCGTTGATGAAATTAGAGGACACACCACTTCATCTGTTTAAGCATCAGTGTGATTTTTTGTTGACTTTTTAGTTTCGTAACCACCCTCCATGTCCATCTCATTCAAAGTTTCCATGACTAATGGTAACTTGGTTTAGAAAAACAGGAAGGCCTATTTCAAACACGGAAAATAATGCTGACAATGAAATTACAACAATTTCAATATTTACATAATTTTTTGATTGATTACAATAAACAGCCTCATTCTGTACTTGTAAAGCTCATTTTGGACACATCTGATTCAGTTGGGAGACACAAGATGTCAAGTCCAATGGCACCTCAGAGGTTTCAGACAAACTGATTTATAGAGTGAAAAGCACATGTCATTCACATGTTGTCTAAACTTTTATTTTTCCTCTGAGCACTCATAGAGGCTGTGGGCCACAGAAACCACAACCAATCTGATTTGAGCACAGTGCTTGGCCAGGGCCCCGTCTGCGCCCCCCCCACCCCCCACCCCCAAACACAGACAACTGCTTTCTCAGGGTTGCTGAGGGACTAGTCTTCTGTCAGGGTTCCTGTCCTGACTTGGCTACTTCTCTAACATGCCTCTGGGGTCAAAGACAGGGTCTCCCACAAGCTAATAAAACTGCGGACACAAAACTGTCTTTGTCATTTTGTACAACCTTTCATAGGGAATTCTGAAAAGGACCTAAATTACTAGAATAGACTTGTGGGCTTAAATGGCTGCAAATGAAGGAGAATGGATGTACGCATACTGAAAACCGCCAACCCAGTAGATTTGCATTTTGCAGCTGAGGATTCATATGCCAAACTGGTGTAGTAAGAGGCTGCATAAAATTGCAAAATACATTTTTGAGAAGAATATTCCCACAGGTTAATCAAGAATATCCTCAGAGTAAGGTTTAGTGTATTCTACATCAGAGTTTGAGGAACATTTCCTCAAGTCTGAATAGTGTAGTTTGGAATGTTGGAATGACAGCGGCAGCCAGCTGGGAGGTCGGGAGAGGAAAGGCAGAGAAAGCTCTCCGCTAATATATGAAATAATCAGTGTCTGCAAGCCGCTTTTCATTCATGTGTAACATGGAACAAAATCCGTTGCAAACCACATGTTGTGATGAGATGCAATCAAAGTATCATCCCAGGGAGGAATGAGTGCACAGAGACCAAAACAATTTTAATGACTTTTGTTTTTCTGTGTAGTGCTTGTGTGGCAGGTTTACTTGACCATCCATTTAGATCCGTCTGCATCCAGAGAGAGAGTCAGCGTACTAATCATAGCATTAATGGCTTGTGGGAAAAAATGAATAACACAGAATGAGATAACTCCAACAAGAGCTAGTCTCACACCAGCAGGACATGGGGTTGCCTTTCTTACTCTTTCCATGTAATAATCAGTTACGTCAGGACACATGCAGCTTTGTAAATTGGCCGGAGGGAAGAACTGAAGCAGGGGAGAGGGTGAGGAGTTCAGTTTGGATGGGAGTTGCTAGGGGTAAGGGGCGACCCGAAAAATAGGCACCCATCCTAATAGTTTGACCCAGGAGAACGGGCTTCCTGGATAAGTGTGGGTCTCTGTGCTTTGTGTTAATCTGGAGCACATGGTGGCAGGCAACAATAATATAAGAATCAGTGACTGTTGGCTCACACTCCGCAGCCCACACTTCTGCCATATTCTCTGGGCAACCCCTTGTCTGATTGGACCCATATGCAGAGGTTATTTCACACGCGATTGGGCAAGGATGGGGTGAGGTATTTGTTTTCAGGGAACCATGTTTTTGCACTTTAACTGACATTACATCTTCAACCTGTCTTGGGTTGACTACAATGGAAGTTAAACTGTCAGATAATGAGCGTCCATCAAGGGAAAAAACATCTGCACAAGAACATGAGCAATCACACACATGGTAAAGTCTTTACATTTCTATAAGTTTACTGGGGTGGGAGGTTGGCATGAGTGTGACCGCAGACAATTTCCGCCCTTGGGCAAGCCTTACTAAAGACATGGCATAGCTCGAGTGAATTTATGAGCATGATGGTGAATTAAAGCTTAAAAACAATGACACATCCACTCATACACACATGCTGCCTTTTTCAGATGCTGTGCCCACAGGGTCCATGTGTGCAGCATCATTGCAGGGCTGCAATGATGCTTCACTGCTGCGGAAAAAACCCTGTTTTTCCCTTTTGTATTATGGCCTCTAAATCTAAATGAGTGCAGCGAGAAAGCCAAAGACAGCCGCTGCCCCTTCGAAGGTCGGTGAGTAAAAATAAAACAACGCCCCTCGCAGAACCTGCAAATTACAGTGTCTGGCCTCTTCTTAAATATTTGATGATTTTTACAAGCAGACAAAAAATGCCCCAGAGTAATTGAGCTCCCTCCCTTGACTTTTATTGGGGTGACGGCAGCATCTTCCACAACTTTTCATCGTGAGGTGAAACAAGCTGCTATTGTGTGTGGTTTTGGGCTTCTGAGGGTAAGAAGGGCTCGGTCCTCGATCTGGACGTGTGAGTCAATACTGAGCTGTACGAATGTTTGTTGTGGGGTCTAGTGAAATCATGACCAGCTGGCGTCATAACATAGCAACGGGAGGAACGATGGTCAGACATGGTCATAACTGGGCAACCGTACAGACAAGTTTAATCTGTTTTGTGGCACCAGAGGGGACACTGGGAAACTTTTTAAAATCAAGTCCCACCTAACTATAATTCTCTACAAGGCATGTCTGGTCAGGAAATGTATAACTTACAGCATATAACATGGCAGTTGAAGTCCTTGGCTGCTGATGTTAACATCTAACACCAAATAACGCTACACTGATTTGAATCTACAGTATATGAGCTGTTCAGCCGTATGTTGACTCTGACACTAAAGGAGCAGAGGTGAGCAGCTGGTTTCAATCTGCCCTTATCACACTGCAGGCCTCCACACTCTTCAGCTTGTGCCAGACAGACAACATCATAAAGTGCAGTGAGGAGGCAGCCACACGTAGCTGGGATAAGGGTGATGGAGGGGGTGGAGGTCTGATCTGTCACTGATCAACGCCGCAGCAGCGTATTCTCCCCTGATCTCCATCTGTTGATAGTCCAATAAAAACTCTGGGTCATGAGAATATGTGAGGCTGCGCTGCACTCCGAATGCATCTCTACAACCGTTGCAGTCTCTGGTTCTTTCTCTCTAACACAAACACACAGGCGAGGACGCACAAAAACTCACAGTTAACCACATGCACACACACAATCACCCACAAACACCCACAGCTTCCATCTGCAGTCCAATACATCATTCCATTCTGATGCTCTCAGACTGCTTTCCCCTCCTCGCCTGTCACTCTCCGGTGACTGTTTGGATTCTGTCTTAATACGAGGAAAATATTTGGCCTTTAGTTTTTTATCTCTCATAGACCTCATAAACTCGGCTTGTTGTTTTATGGTGCTATGAGAGCAACAAAGACAAGCAACACCACACTACAAAATAAAGAGTGCTAAGCTCAAATCGTTGTGCAACAAACCATATTAATATCACAAACCCAAGGTGTCTCTTATTGCCAGTAAACACATAAGGCTCCATGTATTCTGGATGTCATGGAGATGTGTCTGTTGTTGTTGGCCAGCTGTGGACCCAGATGTAGCAAATGTACAAATGCAGCCAGCCAAATCAGGTGACTGGGCTCCTCCATAGGGGGGACAAGGAGGTAAGGGACCATGTAAGCTGGCCTCACAATCCTATCCCCTATCCAAAGAAGAACAGCAGTGATCAGATTCCATCTTCTGTCTGCCAGAGGCACTCTATTAGCTTCATTGTCAGAAGGATGAGATTATTAGGAGCTACTGGCCTCACACACTGCCTCTAGTGACAGTGCATTCCTCTTTCTAAAGTGCCCCTATTTCAGGGGCCATTTCGCCTCATCTCCCCCATGGCCTCTTGTGTAGAAAGACCTTGAGTACCTGATAGCTTTTCATTCACATCAGCCTCTTTGTGTCTGTGTGCCAAACAGATATCATTATCTTCAGAGACCTGAAGAGTATGTAGAGTGATGAGTGAATTTGAGGCTACCCTATCTAAAAGTCAATCCCAAAGTGAATGGTAAATGGACTGACAGAATGGACTCCAGATACACACTGTATTTGGTCCACCGTCCATCCAATATTTTGCTTCAGCCAAAAAGGCTCAAAATCTGCCAGTTTTTTCTCAACACAGTGTTTGCTATTATTTTAACTATACGCGGTTTGACCACTCACCACAGTCTGTGGTGTCCTCTCCCTCAAGGCCGGGCTGGCAGTCCCTGAAGCACCGGTAGGAGCCGATGGTGTTCTCGCAGCGCCAGGTACCACACACTGAGCTTCCAAACTCCATGCATTCATTCTGGTCTGCGCAAAGAGACAGAGAGACAGATGTTGGTTAGTAACTGACAAACAGAGGCACAAACGCAACCACATGTGCAATCAGACACTAACACGGACGCATGCGCCCCCGCACACACACTCTTAATCCCTCCTCAGCTCCTTTGCTTCCAGTGTAATGGCTGTGCAGTAGAAGTCGGCCAGGAGGCCTGTGGTGTAGCTGTCCTCAGTAAACGCAGCAGGCAACGGGAATGGCCAAGAAAAATATTATCACAGCAACTAAAGAACTTGTGAAGGAGCTAAGGGGAGACGTTCCAGAGGGAGAAACACCTCCTGCTCACAATGGGGTCATTCATACTTCCCTCGGGGAAGAGGGAGTACAGGGCTGCAGCCATGTCATCCAGGCACCCCTCAGTCCTCAGACCATGGAGGAAAGCTGTAAGCCTGGCTTGAGCAATTTCATTGAAGCTCGTTCCCCACTGGCTATAGATAATCAATCATAGCCAAGTGCGCTATACTGAGTATGCTTAATTCTAAATGTAGCATGACAATCAAAGAGCTAATGCTGACATCTTGGGTCACGCAGAGAGTAGAAACCTCAGAGTAGAGTTTGGGGTCAATAATCACTATTATGTACACTACATAACTATCAGAAGGGAGTTTTATTCTGTCTTACCTTCACAGTCAGCCGTGTCAGCATTGAACTTGAAGCCAGATGCACACAAGCACAAGAAAGAGCCATCAGTGTTGAGACACTCGCCCCGGATGCACACGTTGTCTTTGCTGCACTCATCCTCATCTAAGGCAGAGAGAAGGGGGGGGGGAGGCAGACAAATTAAGAGAGATAATTAGAGAAAGGTTGGGCCAAGATTTGTTAGATATTGATTATTGCTAAATATCACCGTATATTCTCTGTCTTCTTTAAGTCTACGGGGAACACCACTCCTTTTCATAAGTATCCCAAAAAGAATGTGTAATCAAGCACTTGTCTGAACACAAGATGCATTGGCCATTTGGAGCACTTAACGGCGTACTGGCAAACAGGAAACAAGGGGAAAAAACACATCTACCTCAGCTTCTCAGGCTACAAGCCCTCCCTCTGACTCGTAAAAATTTATAATGAATGCTACATGCTTGATTAGCTGTAGATTGGTGGATAATTGCAGCATTACAACATAACTTGTAGGGTACTTGGAACAGGGGTAAAAAGGGGAGGTAGGAAAGTGCGGAAAACTCATCGCAGGGGAAAAGCCTGTCTTCCTTTTCCAAACTTTGATAATCAATTGAATCTTTCGGAGACGACAAGGTAAACACCCATTTGCAAAGATAGGATGAAAAAAAACAATACCCCAGACTATGAGTAAACACATAAATATGCAGTGACTGGATTGCTTTGGAGTTAATTCAAGGACTTCAAAGCCTGTATTGAAAGGCCCAGCTAGGCTATGGCACAACCTTTTGATTTGGATTGAATTTAGATGTGTTTCAGTCTGCTGTCAGCCCTTTATTATGTGTGTTCTGTTCTTTCTGAAAGGCTCAAGGCCAAGCATCATTTTGGCCTCACCTGACTAAACCCATCTTTCATTCCCATAAACTCACATACCCTCATCCTCCCTTCACCTCCCCTTGCAGGCCTATGTTAGAGGGGTCTGGCTTTCATTGTGTCAGCACTGTACACACAATGGTGGACTGCATGAAAATATACGACAACTGCTGATTTATAGGATAATCAGAGCCCAGTATTTGTTGTGGCGGGCAGCCAAAGTACCTGATGCAGGCTGGGCAGTTTGCTCGGTGTGCTGTGGATGATATCTGGCACAATGAGCCTCCAAAGCCTCAGTGGAAGTATGTCCCTATGCAAGGACTAACCCTAGTCCTCTTAGTCACCCTCGCCAATTGCAGGACCTTGCCAGCATTTTGCAAGACAGAGATTGAACACCTACAGCACCTGCTTCACATCACCATAGGATTATTCACTGCCAGGCATACTGTCGTTTACTTAACTTCACCTCTTACTGTACTTGCAGGACACACCAGAAATAACACTGATCCAATTCGGACATCCTAGCCAAAGCTATTTCATGTATTTTGACAGCAAATGCTTCAGTTTGTTGAAAAGAGAAGCTTGTCTTCCTTAGCTGATGATCAGGCTACATTTTTTCCCCCATTGCTATGACCAGTGGGTCACTGGGTGCGGCTGGAATAACATCAAACTGATGTCCGAGCTGAGAGCGAGTGAGCCGAGACAGTTGATGAGGCCATGGCCAATTACACAGAATGGTTGGACTGAGCACCCATGCCAGGAGTCCCAGGCTTGGCCTCAGCACCCATGAGGCAGGTATGCAGGGACAGTATGGTGAGGACACTGTCTGTCAGCCAGCTGCCATCGTATAAAGAAACTTTTCTATAAAACAACTTGGGCGATATGGGCTAAAAAACATTATTACATTATTACTAACTTTCTCCAATTGTGGCTGTGCCTCACCCAGTTACACAAATCCCATAAAACCATTAGAAAAATGATTTCCCATTGCTTTTAGTATTCTTGCTGCAGTGTGTTACTGCACCTTGGCAGCCAGTCCTTCCATTGATGGTGCTATATCCATTAGGACAGTTGCATGTGAAGGAGCCCTCGGTATTCAGACAGTTTCCCTCTCCGCAGATCCCCATGATGGTTAAACATTCATTGATATCTGTCACACACACAAGCACAAATATACACACATAGCTGTGTCAAAATGCCGACATGAGGTAAGCCACAAGAAATGCTTAACCACTAATGATATATTTTACGCGTGTCAAATGACACGCAGTGCATATGTGAGTGTGTATACCTCTGCAAGACGTCCCATCCACCAGCTCCAGACCGGCGGGGCAGGAGCAACTATAGGAGCCGATGGTGTTGGTGCACTGGCCTCCCACACACATGCTTGCGTCCTCACATTCATTCACATCTGCATTGACACACACATATAGACGTCATCATTATGAAACATTCACACCAGCTGTAAATCACTGGGTCTCACGCCAAAATTTCCCAAGTTTTGTCATCTGGGTGAGGAGCTTCCAGACCACAGTGAACATGTCAGAGAAGTCATGCATCATCTGCATCCGCAAGTAATAACTTACTATAATAGGTCATACAGGGCTGGAACGGATGACTGTGAAAATGATTACAAAGCCATCGTATATGTTAATGACCACTTTGAACCACCCACCTTCACATGAGAGTCCATTGGGCGCCACTGTGAAGCCTGGGTCACAGGACATACAGGAGAAGGAGCCCTCTGTGTTAGTGCAAACACCGGTGGGGCACGCACCTGGGGTCTCGCACTCATTGATGTCTGAGAGATAGAAGAAGAAGAAAAGGTTAGCTATAGGTTGTCATCTTAAGTAAAGAGTCCATTTTTTGCGAGTCCAATGTCTTATCTGTTAAAATTATTAATGGCTGAATGTGACTCAGTCTAACTTACTGCCTAACATACAGTAAGCAGAGCCCTCTTTATTAGATCGCACTGACAGTGTTTTATTAAAAAGGGTGGAAAGATAAGTATGCGGGACGGTCATCAAATCCAAAACAGCAAGCTATTACAGGTGGTGTATAATTACTGTATCTACAAACAGTCACTGGCTCGCTGTTATGTGATCATTGGAAATTCCTCGGCCTCGGTACAGATTGTATTTCTTAAGGAGAAAATAGTGTGGGCCATTGTTAAGTGATTGAGACGGCTCTGTTATGCCTTTGGGTGAACAGAGCGAGTTCAACAGGGCGAGCTCGCTGCAGTACGTGGAAGGCAGGGGAGTGGCTGACTTCATTTCAAATTAAGCCCTTAATATTTTCCATGGCATCAGAGAGACATCCATTAAAATCCTATCAGAGGCCGACTTGGACTTCAGCTTGTTTTGTAAAACTTTTTCCAAGCACAAAGACACATATCAGTGGGGGATCTTCCTCTCCGGCTAGATCCACACTTCCATTCAAAAACACACCACAGTATATGCAACTAACCGAAGCCATGTTTGAATCCATTTAAATAATCATTCCTTTTCCCCTTCCCATGAAGTCATGACAGATCTAACCTCCCTGGATTCGTCAAAGCAGCCGTGTTACTGCATTGATCTCATAAATCATGTCATGCTAAATTACTGAGTACTGTAAAGATTTTCTGTAATCATACTCTGGGTCTAATACATTCCTTTTTTACTGAGGTCTAAATCTGGTCTATTGTTTACTATAGTGACAGCTCAAACTATCGTAGGCAGGAAGGTAAATAGAGGTTGTTTTACCCTCACAGTTGTGACCGTCCTCAGACAGTTGCAAGCCAGCTCCACAGCTCCTGCAGATGTAAGATCCTGGTGTGTTGGAGCACAGCTGGCCCAGGCACACGTTAGCCACCAAGCACTCATCCACATCTGGACGCAAATACATGGAAACATCATAACACAGATTACCATCTCTGGCTTCAAATAAATACAGCTCGCCAGTTGTAATCACTTATATCGGTAATCACTGGAACTAGGAATTACAAATGTCGCCACCTCTATCTTTCTAGCTGAGCTATCTGCAGAACATTTGCCTGACATCATCATGTTCTATTTGAGGGCTGGTGTCTCATTGTGTTGAGCAAGGATCAGATGAGTGGTGCCAGAGACGGATGATTCCAGGATCCAGCTATGATGTGATGTCTAGGAGGTGTATTTTGGGATTTTGAGCTCAGATGATGGGGTTTTGTGTCCAAGCTGTCACACCTGATGCTGTTTACATACAACCTGAACCAGCTGGGAAAATGCTCTTGGCACATTCACCCTTAACAGAGACTCTGTTAGGTATGGAGGCAAGGCCTGGCATGTTTGGATGAAAGAGGATGCTACACGCACCTGTGTGCAAGTATACAAACATAACAAAGCACATTCCTGCACAAACACAGCCAAAAGTCTCACCGTCGCACTGTTGTCTGTCCTCAGAGACTCTGAAACCAGGTTGACAGACGATACATGTGAAGGAACCCTCTGTGTTTGTACATGTTCCTTGGGGGCATGTAGTGGGCAGCACACACTCATCAATATCTGGCATGAAACAACACAGACTATTAGACATTTATTGCAGGACAGGGGTGTCTCCACAGCCAAAACATCTAAATTCATGATGACAGGGAAGAACCAATATTCCCACCAGCCTGAATATAAGATATATACAAATGTTAAACAGTGGTCCATTTAGATGAGTGGTGTTGATAAACCAACCTTCACAGAGCTCTCCATTATATGATACTCTGTAACCTGTAGGGCAGTTCTCACAGGTGTAAGAGCCTTCAGAGTTTAGGCAGATCCCGTTGGCACAGGTCGACAGGGACTGGCACTCATCAATGTCTGTGTGGAACACATGCACACCAACATAGACATGCTTGGACATCACTATAAGACTGACAAAATTCTGTTGTAAAGCAAAGAATTTGTCCTGAAAAACTGCTCAAATGAGATGCTGAAAAAGTCTTTAACAGTTGTTACAAAACTAATGTTTTTTTACTAAATGAGGAACACAGCTGGAGATTGATTTTACCTTCACACCTCTGCCGGTCTGGAGACACTTTGTAGCCAGCCTTACACCTGGTGCAGGTGTAGGATCCCTCCGTGTTGGCACACACCCCACCAAGACACAAGTCATCCTGAGCACACTCATTCACATCTGGACACAAAAAGACCCTAATTCACCACAACTGGGAAAAATCATCACTATTTACCAGTGTTTGTCGACAATTGCATCTCAGTGTAAATCAACAGAGGATTTCATACCTTCACATCTAAGCCCATCAACAGATGGTCCAAACCCAGGCCTGCAGTTCTGGCAAGTGTAGGAACCTGCAGTGTTGATGCAAATTCCCGCGGGGCACACATTACCAGTTGCGCACTCGTTGACATCTAACAAAAAGAAATAATTTGCAGACATTATGCTGCTGTCGAGAGAGCTCCACAAGCTGTAAAGTATGCTGTGATGAGTTACACCCAAGAGCTCTAGATAATCCTTTGCAGACCTTCACAGGCTTTGCTGTCTGAGGTGACTTGGTAACCATGGTCACAGGTGCATTTGTGGGTACCGTCCAGATTGAGACAGCGGCCATGGAGGCAGACTTCTGGGAGCACACACTCATCCACATCTGGAGAGAAGATAAAGAGGAACAAAAGGGGGCCTCAGAAAATAAAAAGACAACCGCAAACTCTTTGTAGCCTTTTTATAAACCTTCAATGGTACCGCAAAGGCTTCTGTAGAAGCGCTGTGGAGAAATATTTACAGAGCTGTTACTTTGAGATGTTAAAAATGTCTGATCTTTTGACTGACAGTTACCTTGGCATACGTTGTCTAGTGTGAGTTTGTATCCTTGGAAACAGTTGCACCTATAGGAGCCCTCAGTGTTGACACACCTACCAGGACCGCACACAGTTTGGTTCAAGCACTCGTTAACATCTGGGGACAGGCAGAGTCAGGACAGGACACAACATGTACAGTATAAGTTTGTGATTTTAGGTTTTATCTTGCAACAACTGCAAGGGTTAGTTTACTCAAAATACAAAAAAAATATTTTCTCACTGAAACCTAGCCATCCAGATAGTTTTGGTTTTATTTGTCAAGGTTTTGAGATATCGGCCTGTGGGATTTTGAGACAAACATAATTCACCATAAGATGCATGGTTAAGGATCCCTGTGGGAAAATTTGCCATAGCTATAAAGATGTGTATACAAAATAAAGGTTGCAGTACAGCAGTAAAGGGGAAACAATTACAGCATAATTAGTGTGCAAAATAACAGCAGTCATTAAATTGCATCAGTGCACAGGTCCAAACCTCATTCATGAAGGCCTTTTACTGTTTGGGGTAGTAGCTGTCTTTTCCACTTCATGAGTCAGAACAGTTGACCCAGGAATTATACTTGTGGAAAACCTCATGCAGAAACATTATTTTATAGTGGAATTTATCAAGTGTTAACAAGAAGGTAAAGGTGTGGGGAGAGAAGGCAGTCCGATGATGTGAGAGTAAGAGACAATAAAGAAGGAGCAGAAGGAGGAGGAGGAAGGGAAAACGGGTAGAGGAAGGAAAAGTAAGGAGGTGGAGAGAGGACGTTACTGAGAGGTGATAGACACGGCCAGAGCACGGTGAAAATACTGCGAGAGAGTCACAGGCTGGGTTTTGTTTGGCCAGCCGCGGGTACTGCCAAACGTCTGTCAGTGTGGCCCAATGCTTTGTTTCTGCAATCATTCCGCATATCTCAGGCCTCTGCGATAAGCCCTGACAAGGGAATGGAGCTGTTTTCTCTATCACACCAGCAATTAGGCTTATCCACGTTTCAGCCAATTGGGCCCAAACTACTGTGCTGCTGTCAATTGACTGAAGCAAATACTGGAAACCCTGCACTCATGTTGCCTGTTTATGTGACTCCCACAGCGCCAGCCATGTACTGTAGGTCTGTTAGCAGTCTGAGTGGATATTCAGAGTAAAAATATTTACCTAATGTTATCCCTCATTTACCAGGTTCCTCTCAGTTACTATTTATACACCACAGATTTATACAGACTGGACAATATTAGTGAGCTGACAAACAGAAACTAGCTAAAGCGGTGTTTTCTCTGGAAGCAAAGAAAGCATGAGACTTTAAACAAGGGCACACATGCCAGTGATTTGCTTCCATCAGACATCAGGCTCACTGAAAAATCAGTTTTAAAGAAGTACCAGCAACTTCTAAAGTAAATTTCCATATTTTCCATCATTCATTCAGTCTCTCAGCCTTTCACATTTCTGGAATACTGAAGCCATAAGCTTGGGTTTCTAAACAAATTAGAGGGGTGCAAGGTCATAAAGAGGGGATGTGGTAAGTAACACCAGTCAGGCTGTTATGTAACTGGGCCACTTTCAGGATGGGAGCTTCTAGCGTGTTAGCTTAAACACAACACACGCCGAATGTAGTTTGTTGGCCTTTTGTGTATTCAAATCTAATAATCCGCAGTAAGATTTTTACAGTGGATCACAGACAACACTATGGGTGAGTGAGAGAATTTGTTTGTGTTGGGACCTCTTCGCAGAGGGGAATTGAACCTTTGACCTTCTCATACATCTCCTTTGACTGCTCAGCCTTCTCACCTAGCCCAGCAGTGGTAATAAAGCTTCGCTGGCCTCCACTGGGCCCAAAAGTACAGTGGCCAGAGCTCTCCAACAATAATATGCTGTTTGTTCAAGGCTGTGGCCAAGAGAAAATATTTGGACTCTCCCAAATTGAAGTATTATCAACAATCTTTTTACGGGGGCCAGTGATATCTAAAGATCAGCAATAACACGGCAAATGTGTTTAAACAATATTGGGGATATGCAGAGGCTGCTGGGCGGAGGAGTTGATATTTCATACGTAGAGATGCTGAATGGACAGAGAGGGCGGACAACTGAGCCCAGCCCATGTAATATAGCTATTATCACTGTGGTTTTGGGCTGTCGTTTGGGCCCAGTAGCGGTCCACAGTGGATATAAAACATCCAATGCAAAGTCCTTTGAAGCATAAATGCAATTTATTTTATATAATTTTCGTGCACATCAGCAGCCGGCATGTCCTTTTGAGCAAAAAGCCGCAATTCAGTAGAGCCAATTCAGCTTGAGCTATTCAGTGAACTGTGCATCACAGGCTGTCAGCAGGTCATTAACGGCACGGCTTGTTGCCATGTCGCCTTGGTTATTTTTGGTGATGCCAACTGGGAGCAGCAGCTTTGTCTACGTAAATGTTACCTAATACAGGAAGCTTTTACAGCGAGGGGAACCCAACTTATTTCCATGCAGTGGTTGGAAACACCCTTTGGAGTTTGGGAAAGATGCAGTGGTGCTGCTGCTGCTATGATGGGGCGTGGGCTTGCCTTACCCAGACATCTTTCACTGACTGGCCTGAACCCTGGGCCGCAGGCCTGGCACTGGAAGGAGCCGGGAGTGTTGATGCAGACACCGTTGGGACAGGAGCTGGGATCTCTGCACTCATCTATATCTGCTCGAGGAGAAGGTGAGACATGAAAATAATCATTTGAATCATCAGCTATTATCAAAACAATTTGCACATCCATGGAGGGAAAAGAATGCAAGGTCACAAATGCTAATATATACAAACTGAACTGAACATAGTTTTCTTCTTGGCTCAGACTAGAGGAAAATCTACCAGGCTACATATAAACTCATGGCAGCAAACAAATAGGTTTGGCTAGCATTGTGCCATTACATTAAGTTGACTTGTGTGTGTGTATGCTTCAAAGGCTCTGTGTGTGTGTGTGCATGTCACCTTCGCATTGGCCTCTCCAAGACTTGGCATAGCCACTGTTGCATTCACAGGTGTAAGATCCTTCTGTGTTGATGCATTCGCCATTCTGGCACTTGTTGGGCATGCTGCATTCATTAATGTCTGCCAGTTTGAATGAAAACCAAGGAAAATGGAAAAGAAAGTGACTATTGTGTTCCACAGCATTAATTAGGGCAGGATGCTTTTTTAAATGAACAGCGCTGACAGACAAGAACCTGCAGTCTAACAGAAAGTTAGACAGCTAACAGCAGCTTGTGGTGTCTTTCATCCATCAAGAACATTATACATACTGCCGTCATGTGTGTTATGTCTTACCTTGACAAAACTTCCTGTTCTGAGTGATCACCTGGCTGTAGCCGCTGTGGCATTGACAGGTGTAGGAGCCATAGCTGTTAATACAGCTGCCCTTTCCTTCACATGGGTCATCGTCGCACTCATTCACGTCTGCAAAGGGAGACAGAGAATGACAGAAGACAAAGAAGGAGAGGAGTTTTAATGCAACATTATATCGCAGCTCCATTTCACCAGGAGAGACTGTTCACTTTCCAAGCTCTGACTTTGGAGCTCCTCTACTGTACAGGCATTCCTCTGTGATGGGCCCGAGCCCAGCCGATTGCAGCAGAGGCTGCAGCCAAGGCCTTCACCGTGAGGTAAGGGATCACAGCACCGTGGCAGCTCTTTGGATGGCCTATACGCTGTTGTCAGGAATCACAGAACAGGTCAACATAAACAAACGTATCACTTTCATTTTGGCTCGCTTCATTTCTCAAGGCTTCTGTGCCGTGTAATGTTTGGTGTTGAAGCCTTGCTTGCACCGAGATGATGATAGACAAAACCGCCGAGGCCTCTGCTGTCAGCATGTGTGTGCTTGTGTGCTCCTCCTTCTCTTTGAGTGTCCTACCATTACCCCTGTCTTAGTCCGTATGCCTCTCTCTCTCATCATTGCTTACCGATGCAGTTGGTCTGTAGCGCACTGAGCTTGAATCCAGGCTCACAGTGGCAGGTGTAGCCGGTCTGCACAGGAATACATTTCCCATGGCCGCATATGGTGGGGGTGGTTGCACACTTGTCAACACCTTAAGAAAGACCACAGATAGATGTGCACAGTCAATACTCAGATAACAGATAACAATATTGTTGACCTTGGGTTACGCAACATCACAGACACTAAAAAAAAAAAGAAGAAAGTGCATTCCACTAACACATGTTGCTCTCCATGGGAACCGTCTTACTGTTTTATAGGTGGGGTCTTGGATGAGAGGACAGGTTTTACAGCACTGTAGCGTTCTAACAGGTGGTATGGACCACTTACAAAGGGGTCGGCAAGGAACAGGTCATGCACAGTAGAGCCTAACATTACTGTTGTTCTTGTCTTTTTCCGTCCAAATGGACTGTGGTAAAACAGAGACATGGAACTGAGCCCCTGTGTCTGACTGAACTACGTCTTTCTCTGTAGGATTACTGTAAATTCTCCTCACTCCCTCGGTATCTCTATCACTCTTTCTCTCACTTTACCCGCCACCCAAACAGACTCTGTTCTGCTCTTCTTCCATTTTTCATAAATCTGGACTCTGTCCACTCAGAATAGCTTCACCTTCCAAGAGGCACACTTTTTCTTGGTTTTGTGCCCTCTCACCCTCTGTGCAGCACGGCATCTTCAAGCCAATTTGGCTTGAGAAAAGGGGTCAAATAAAAGCACAATACAAGCTCTCCTGGGCTAAACTCGGGGTAAGCCTACAAAAATGTCTTATAAGACATGCCTGTGTCTGCCAGCAGTTGACTGAGAACAGAAAAAATGAGAGTTGAGTTTTATGCTGCTCTTATGCTCTTACACATGGTAGTCATACAGCTCCACACCCAACTGTCATTTGGGTTTTTAGATATATATTCAGTGAGATGGGACAAGCGCAGTTTAATGTATGTCTTACCTGTGGCTGTGGCTGTGGCTGTGGCTGTGTCGGTTGTTTCCCTTGAATCTGGCTTCGGGTGAATGCTGGTGGAGTCTGGAGAGGTTTCTGTTAAGTAGAATAAGGGTAGTTATGAGGTACTGGGTGAGCACGAACAGAGACAACCACTGGCACACAAAGTAAGTTCTCTTTCTCTACAACCTAAACGATACACTGCTTGTTTTCCCAACCACTACTGCCTTTGGCTGTCATTCACTGACACAATTGTATAAAAATGATCTATACTTTTCTCTAGGCTAAAAACAGCACACGACTGGACTCACAGGACAGAGTCAAACTTCAGACTTTATTGTCAATGTTTTCACTGGCGCAAAGGCAGAGCCGACACAAGGACTAAGACTGCCACCGCTGTGCAGGAGTGAGCAATTTATAGAGAATACATCACGTCTGTGCCTGACTGAAAAAACAGGAAATCACTGTTAGCCCTTGAGCTTGGAGATGCTAAATCAAATCACAATAGAATAGATAACAGTCATAACTCTTGTTAACGGTGAAAAAGTAGTAGTGTATGAATAAAGGCAAAAGAACAAATACCTGGATATTGAAATGGTGAGTCAGTCACAACAGCTGGCTAGAAAACAAGCAAATATCACTTGTTAAAAAGATTTTGGTTACAGCATCGCACACTTATGTTCATACAGTATGTCTGGTTTTGTCTTCCTATTCAGCGCTAATTAGCTGTGTGCATACACCAAAATGTGGTCTGAATAAGTTATGTAATCATAACAAACCCTCCAGCTGAGATAGCTAGAGCATATCGTTCTAAGATAAACATTTCAAAAGCATGTGCCCAGAGGTCGACAGGGAGGGAGAACTTACCGGGCTCAGAATTTCCACATCTGCCACGAGACAGAAAGAAGAGGAAAAGTTTATCAGTAGCGAACGTTGACATTCTGTTTGCATTAAGAAGCACCTTTACTGAATACACACAACATACACAACAACCTGTGTTCTCCTTAGGCACTTGACTTGCAGCTTTGGAGGTCTTTATTTCCAATAAAACAAAGCTTATGCCACATTTATCCTTTAAGCTGGGCAGAGAAAGCTGCATCTAAAAGGTAGTGCAGACAACTGGCCGAGGAAAAATGCAAAGAGAGACGAGGAAACAGATATCTGTGATAATGAAGACAAAAATCCATAAATATTTACGGAATTTTTTCCTGATATAAATCAAAATGTCATGGCTTAGCCAATAAAGTATCTCACAAGCATTAAATCAGGAAGATACATTTTCAGAAAATCCTGAGGATTTAGATGTATGGCCAGTGCGGATTACTTGTGTGTATTGCTGTGATGCTCGGAGGGGTTTCACTTTGATGGATGGGGGACATGAATACTACTCTGAATATGCTTGGTGCTGGATGAGGCATTTATTTATAGAGATGAAAACATCCTGTTGATGTTTGGATTCTTACAAAATCCTAAGCTACATCCCGTAAAAAATTCCTATTGCTTAATCGTTCTGCTGCATTGCATAGTTCATACCAGGGACTGTGGTAAAAATGTTCAAGTGGTTAAGTGAATGCCATTTTTGGATGAGTGCAAGGCCTAAGTGCATAATATGTAAGGAACATTCAGCAGAAACAACTATTCATCTATTTACTATTCAAAGTAAACATTTACCAACCTTAAAGTCAACTTGGCAGAGATGCAATGTACCAAACATTTTATTCTCACCTTCCGGCTGTGTAGGTGTCTCTATGGCTGGTTGAGAGGGATGACTTGGCTCCTGTGGAGTGAGAGGGTACTGGGGTGCTTGCGGTGTCTCTGGATACTCAGGGTACTGAGGTATTTCTGGAGTCTGTGGGTAGCTGGGATACTGTGGCCCGCTGGGCAGCTGCAGTGAGGGCTGGGAGGATGGAGGCTGAAAGTGGGTGGGGCTCTGCTCCTCCCAAGACACTCCTGTGCTCTGCAGAACACCGTGCTCCAGCTGTCTCAGAGAAATCTGCACATCAGAGCGCGAGTAGGTATATCCATGACCGGCTGGGCAGATCTCCTTGAAATGGTCTGCATTGTAGGAAACACACAACAGCAAACCATAAACCATGGAAAACATTACCTCTGTATCCTGCTTTCGAGCTCCTAAAGCTAACACGAAACGCTGCCAGAATATAATTGTAACTCATGTTTCTGTCTGATGTTCACAGCAATACCATAAGCCATCCGTGTAATACTGTTATGTTGAGCATGCTATGCTTTACTGTGTGCTATGAATGACGAGGTTGGGTTTCAGCTATTATTGCTGCAGAACTAGCTAGCTGGCAGGCCAGTGACAGCTGTCACAGAGGGTTACCAGCGGGGGGATTTGGAAAGATTGGGGGATATCTGCACACTAAAACAAACAGCCATGCCAACAAGGGAAGTAGAGCATCATGTAATACCGAATGACCTTTGAACTCTTTGGTGTAAAGACGTGCGAGTGAGAGGCTAATGGAGGATTGGCTGGCTAGATAAAAGGAGGGAGACTGCACCTCTTTGTGTCTGAGCCCGGCAAACCTCAGCAATGGTGAATCCATTACAAGTGAGAAGCTCTGTGTCCCCTACCTGACCTGAAACCAGCAACTCTACGCCAAAAGAGTCTGGAATAGAGATATGAGTAATGACAGATATGTGGTCGCTGTAAATGCTTGTGTAAATGCAGGAAATGTGGATATGATAGGCTACTGAATGATGAATTTAAAGTGGAGGGAAATGAGGCTATATATGATCAGGAGCCACATCAGAGAAACTGGAGTAAATATGGAATGAAAGTCAGCAAGCTCCTGTTACGGAGTCTCAAGTAATGGGCCTGGCCTGCTTTGTTCAGAACACGGCTCTAACAGCTTGTCAGGCCATACAAAAGCCAGGGTCCGAGGAATCAGAGGCTGTGTGTCTGTGTACTGTGTCAGTCCTGGCTGAGCAGCACCATGGAGGTCTGTGTCTGTGATATCTGATCTATGACAATCCCCATGAATCACTGGCCAGTACAGACACTCCATAAAACCAGCCTGTTTCTCTCAGACTTTGAAGATTAGATCGGTATGAAAAAAAAAACCTACTTCCCATGTTTCACTTGGCCAAGCTATTTATTTCTGCTGTGAAGCTTTGCCGGTCTATTAGTGGGGTTTCTCTCTGAGGGTTGGAGTGATAACACAAGACTGACTCCCACTATTATGTAGTCTCCAAAATATGAAAACTGTTATGTTTTTGGTCCCTATCCATTTCAAACACATTTGGTTATTTTGAACTGCTTTACACGCCTGGCAGACAGCAGAATGTGACTGAGTGGTAAATATTCTTTGCCTGTTCTTTCACTATCACTGCTAGACATTGCGTAAGATTACACGTGACATTTTATATCTGCAAAAGCGTATAACCCTGCAAGATGTTCTTCAGCAACTACTGTCCAGTAAAACCAGAAACGGACTTTAGGTTTGCAGATTGAGGAAAAGACAAGTCTTAGAATTTAAACTGTGTGTGTAGTAGAGGAGTTTTTGGTGGTTATACCTGTTCCTGGCAAAGGGCAGCGATCACACCCAGCACCCCAGGCTTTGCCCACTCGGCTGCAGCAGCAGATCTGCTTGGTGATGTGCTGAGAAAGTGGCAGAGAACATGTGCCTGCTGACACTGATCTGTAGCAAAATGCCCTCTGGTCTGACACCGCCTTGTCCGCTGGAAAGAAAGTTGATACATCCATCACATAAACCAATGCAATACATAGCAAAATGATCTCAACCTTAGATTATGTTTTACAGATAGATAATGTTTTACAGACAATGAGCAATACTTACAAACACAGTGGCTCCTGGCAGGGTCTAACATGTAGCCTGGTTTACATGTGCACCTGTAGCTTCCTTTAGTGTTGAGACATTCAGCATTCTTACAGAGCCCAGGCAACAGGCACTCATTGATGTCTGTGAAACATGCACCACGTCAGTCATGTAGTATCTAGTACATTCAGATTATGGAAATATCATGAAGTCATGTTTTTCCCCTGACAAGAATTTTTTGAACTCCCACTGAACCCCTATGACTAAACTTCATACAAGTATCAATATCGGATTAAGAGCTCTTAGAGCTTTCAGGTCTGCAGACCAGCAATGATGTAAGGCTTCAGAAATAATTTACACCTTGAAAGGTGACAAAATATTGCAATTGATCATGTAGTCAAAACCACCAGCTGTTGGAAGGGAATGAAATATGGAAACTTTTAGGTTGCACAATTGTGTAAAACCAAGGAGGAGTGATGACACAAGGGAAACACATGCAGACCAGAATGCACTCAAAATAACTGAGATATTATAAACTCTCAAAGCTGTGGTAACCTTGACTTTGAAAGCTGGACAGTCAGGCGCACACTGAGGAAATAGTAGAATGTTGTATATAATCATTCTTCCTCCGCATCTTTCCGTTACAGTGTCCAATAAGGTCACAGCATCTTCCGCTTACGTCAATGAGTGAAAGTCATAAAGAGGTTTTTTCCCTCTGTCTGGCCTAAACCGTGTGCTGGAGCGATACGGGGGCCAGCAGAGTGTTTGCTTATTGCTCCAACAGCTCCCGAGTCACTAAGCCAAATGGAGGCAAGCAAGCCAGTTAATGTGCCAGGCAGGAGCATAGGGGGACATATTTCAGGCGCTTAGTCATGCGATCACACTGGGACCAGGCAAAGTTTGTTGTTCTACCGTGTTAAACAAAGAGTACATCATTAGGTCTTTTCCTATTGCTTTGATGACTGGAACCCGACAGCCTGCCACCACAGATTTTCCCAATTCTAATTAATCTGCTCTTGTTTTGTTGTTTTGCTTCCTGCTGGAAAAAGTGAGCTTATAAGGGATTGAGGCTGATAAATTCTGTGGACTGAAGCAAATCCAGGGAACGCCTCAATGTTTCTTTGTTGTTTACTTTGCAGTTGTTTCTTCTTTTGTATCTCAGTGGCTCTTTGTTTCTCTTTGCACTTTTCTATCACTCTTACACATACATTTAAACTGAACCTGGCCTTACAATCACAAAGCATCCAGCTTCTATGCCATTACAGTATAAACAAGCCTGTTTCTCTATAAGCAAAGGCGACCTGTCACTGCAATTTGTTTGGATGAGCCAGGATGGGGCACATGCTGTGAAGACAATGAAGCAGACTGCAGATGTCATGCCTGCCTCTGCTGATATTAACACTTTAAAACCTAAAAACAACAGTATTCTGTATGCAGGTGCTGTGGGGGCTTGGGTTTAGTTTTAACAGCATGCTTTCTGGTCAGAGTTCAGGTCAGTATTGGGCTCAGTCTTCATCACATGGGGTCTTTAATCCCTGGTTTGGTTGAGTCCCAGATTAGTGCTATTGTTACAGTCTGCTGGTGGGTTGACTGGGATTGAAACTGACTTCCATGACAACCTGTCATGGCCAGCACTAATCTCAGCATCATTTTTGAATTTATGCTTGGTTGCTCTCATTGACATATTGTGGTAAGAGCCCAGAATCCATCAGAAGCTTGTATCATGACTGTTTTTATTGCTTCATGACATATATGAATAACTGCAGTACATCGAAAAAGTTTCACAACTCTGGCCTAAGTGACAACCAGTTTGCTGTGGCCTTACATGACCTTACCCGCTCCTAACTTCTGGAAAAACCAAGATTCACATTAACACCTGCAGAATTATTTATGGGCACTGTAAAGAAAACTGGCAGCATTACTCTCTTTATTATGTATTGGCTGTTATAGCCAAAGGGAGTACTGTATAACTACTTTGGAAGTCTTACACCAGACATAACTTATGGAGCCAGAAATGCATCCATTTAGAAACTGTGAATAGGGAATGCTCATTCCCAAAATACTGCCAGAGCAGCTATTGCTGGGAAAAGTTTTCAGTGGCTTTCTACTGCATAACCAGATACATCGAGGACTCTCAACCTGTTGACCCAATATGATAAATGTTAAATGAAAGTGTTTTTAAATTGTTTGTAGCTTTTATTAAGCTGATCCAAAATGTGAAAAGAGTTATGTAAGACTTCCATCATCTCATCTTTGAAGTGGTGTATGAGTAATGTGACCTGCTCCCAGCACCAGTTTACTGCCTACAATAGAGACTGCACATGCATCTATGTGGGCCTTTCATCTAACAAACACAGCTACAAATGGCCAATTCAGCTGACCTAGTTTCCGAGAAGCACTTTCTCAGAAGATAAGGAACCTTCTCTGAAGTCAGAGATCAGCATATGGCTTTGATGGGGCATCTTATCGTATCATAGTGTGAATGTTTCTGACCACAAGGTTCACCATAAGGCAGAGCAGTGCATCATGCCTGTTACCAAATGTGAGACAAGCTCTGCTCTTTTCCAGTAAAATACACTTCAAGCAGTGCCGACTAGAAGTCCCAGTTTGGCAAGCTGGACACCATCCTGATAATAATGAGAAAAATCCCAGAAAAAGCAGGTTTTTGCCTTTTTGGCAATTGTTGCAAAACCTGAAATTAGAAATAATTTTTGGGAATGGAGCTGCCACTGAACGGGACAGAGACTTTAAAGAACTCCAGTAAATATTGTGGGTAACTGTCAGCTTTGCTTTTTTGGAACTCAAGAAATGAGCAACTGAAAGGGAGGAACATCTTGAAGCAATCATACAAGAAAAGCATGAATAATAGAAAGCTAAATTTCCACATTTGTTGGCTAGTTGACACACTATTGGAAAATAAGTACGTCCTTGTCCACAGGTCTTTGTTATATTAAAATATGTTTCCCAGGTCAATCATTACCTGAGAACATCAATAGGCCAATAGTGCTGTGCAGATCAGAAAACTTGTTGAACTTGCTGAACTAGTGGATGAGGCTACAGAGGTTACAGATGTAGTCAAAGCTGCCCATTGGACCATTGTTGTTGTTACACTCCACGGGCTTCAGCAAGCATTGCCCTTTGGATTATGACACCATTAATCAAGTCAGTGGGTATCAAGAGGACCTATAAATCCTAACTGTCATTGACAGAGCTTAAACAAGTAGATTGTCAGTAAAGCTGCATTTTGTTATTCAAAGTCTAAGCATCAGCTGTCAGTGCTTTCCCTTGTTCACAGATCAAGCAGCACATTTTTGTTATGTCTCTGAACCAAGGTTTATTTGTCGATTAATTCCAGTGTTGTAAACTAACACCACCAACAAATATAAATGGTCTGAATTCTACAGTGGATGACTGTATACAGAGCTACTGCTTCATGTACTGTCAGCCAGCTGACATCTAGCCATCTCTGGGATGCTGTGATAGAGGAAAACACAGTGTACATGCAGGACCTGAGTTTGTTTTAACATACAGATGGATGGGTGAACTGCCAGCCATACAGCTTTTCATCTGCTGGTACACTTAGGGAGGCTGAGCAACAAACAAGTCTGCAACCTGAATAATACTTTTACCATAATCGCAGCCTGCTGTACCATTCTCCACTCAGAACCCCAAAGACCAATTAAGACAACAGCCCCATGCGCTTATTGGCTGCTGAACTCTGACCCTGGAGCAAGGCTAATTGTAGTCTTGAACTGATTCCCATAGGAGCCAGACATACAGCAAGGAATACTTTTATAGAAGTCCTCAGGGGTCCAAGTATGCATGGAAACATATGGGCAGTAACTTTTTATCACATCCATGCCATTATATTTAATAAAACTTAGTAATCCTATGTTTCTGTGATGGGTAAACTACCTATTCAAATATGCAGAGGGTTAAATCATATACATACATACTGTAAGCATTCTTCAACCTACTTTATAACTTACCTTGACAGTGTGTGAGATTCATCCGTTTATAACCTTTGGAACATTCCACTTGTCCATTTGCAATCACTGCATATGCTGCAAACAGAAAATGAAAGCACAACTTTAGAAGGGGCAAAATGATCTTACAGTGTAGTGCCTTTCTGTCACAAAGCATTGCATTCATTACAGAGGGAGCTCTGTGATGAAGACGAAGGAGCTCAGCATTAGGAGGGGACCATATAACTTACAGATGTGAGCATCTTGGCAAGAGGAAAAATGAGGGGACCCACAGCTGGGCCCCTTGGGACTCTAGAGTGAGTGTATGGAAATGGATCCCCATCAACTACATTTATAAGACAGCACTGCCATCCAGCAGAATGTAACGATAACACTCGACGTCATTTATAATCATATTACCTATAATTCTCCTCAACCCCCAGGGACAGATGAAGGAAGTGCTTATATCATAAATATGTTGAGGAAGCCTATGTGACAGCCCTGACCTTTATCATCAACCACAGTGCAAATCTACTTAAACAAGAGACTAATGTTTTAACTGTATAGACTAGGAATGACGATTAATGTACAGCGCACAGGAAAGTGATTGGCCCAAAACTTCTTTTTGCTTGTTTTGCCAAAGCAATAAAAATCATATGGAGTGTGCTTCAGGTGTATACATTAGAGGTTCACAGAAGAGCTGTAGTAAATAACACAGTGTGTCTGTTAATGCCCCAGTGCGGCCATACTATCAGTGACAAGAGGCCTGAAAACAGTGTGTCATTACTCATTCGGCACCCAGTCAAGCCCCAGCATGCTCCATTAAATGTACAGAGGTCAATGTGACTATCATGTGGCAAAGGGAGAGTCTCTCTTCGTCTTTAAGAGTGTGTGTGTGTATCTGTGTTTGACAGAGAGAGGGAGAAAAAAATCTTGTGTGTTCTATAGGTCTGTTCACGCTGAACAGAAACAGGGTGATTATTAGTTACAGATCTTTCCATTACATAAACTGTGATGAAGAGTTCTGCCTCATATAATGATGAAAGGAGGAGATCCAAATTTCTGATTTTGGAAGGAATGTGTGTGTTTAGGTGAAGACATATTAGCATGGCGAAACTGTTTCTCACAGTTACAGTCAGTCCAGATTACAGTCACATCTCAGAGAAATTAAAGCAATGATGGTAGAACTTGCTTCATCTTTCCTCCTGGTCATGATACACATGATTTTGTTTTGCACATATATACAGAGGAAAATAGGCATTTCACATTTTTTTTATATTATGGCAGAGTATGTTACATTTCTTTTTATATTAAAATATTAGACTTGAAAGTTGCATTACCATCCAATGAAAGCAAATGTAGAGCGAAAAATAGTATCCAACATTTTCCCACTCACAGAAAGCAGGAACAAATGAGAGTGTCAACTAACAATCTTTGGATTTATCTTTGGCCAGCAAAAATATGATTTGACCGAAGTACAGCATTGCTACCACAGCGACGAAAGGTTGAAAACAGAGGTGACGCATGCAAGAAACTACAGTCACAGCTGCCTTGCCAGCAAAGAAAACATAGCTCTTCCCCTGGCAAAGTGTTCTGGGAAAGGAAGAAAAGTTGCACTGTTAGAGACCAGGGCTCCAGCAGTTTGCTGACCAGAGTTTTGATCTGTGTGATTGACAGGGAGCTCTGGCAAGATATGACTGTGGCCAAACAGGACCAGACAGGATCTCCTGATCATTCCTTTTGGACAGCAGCTCAAATCTCTTCCTGTCTTCTTCCTGTCTTCTTCTATTCCAACAGACATTAGAAGCAACAGTAAGCAATGAACCACCAGTGTTGCTTTATTTGTTTCGGAAGCTTCATAAATTTTCTTTTCCTTCCCACGCAAGTTGGTAACTGGAAAGAATTAGCCATGATGCTCCAAACTGAGTGACCAACTAAAAGACTCTGATTGCTTTCGATATGCACAAGACGCCAACACAGCAATCCTGTAAATATATCCAGTTAATACAAAACCCAGCAATCAGTCATAAGTTTGTGTCATTTTCCCAGGAGTGACTGGAATGTGTGCCACATGGAATCTTTCTGGGAACGAAGTCCTGGAAGCTGAGTTATGTTTTGGTCCTGCTGTGACCCAGTGGACCAGGCAGGGTCGATGTACCTGAGGGTTGACAGAGCAGAAGTGGGTCAGTATGAAGGGGGCGACGGGAAAAGGGGGGAACTGTGTCAATGCGACGCCCTTGTTCCTGTCTGCCCACCTCTTCATCTTCCTCCACACCATCCTAATCCCCCTCAAAAGTTTCTGAGTAATGAGCTGTTGTGGTAGGGCGGTGGGCACACCCTCCTGCAGTGATGGGATCAGGGAAAGTCTGGCCTGAGTGACAGCAGGGCGCACATGCCAAGGGAAGCCCAGTGGGGGAGGTCCGGGAGTCTCAATAAAGCTTATTAGCAGGGAGGAGAGGACCTCTGCAGTCAGTAACAACTTCAACATGAATCTAAGAGACAGCTCATTTCAAAATTACTTGTCCAGTGATGTAAAGTTGGCATGTTTCCGGATATTCGAGACACATTTACAGTATATGTTCATAAACTTTATTTGCACATAGGATCTAATTTGGCTGACAAACATTTCCTTGTATGCATCTAGGTTCTAGAAATGCTTGTTATCAGAGTTCAGTTGAGTAGATCTTTATTGTTCCCTGGGGGCAACATGTTTGCAGCAAGGCTTAAAAACCAGCTGCTGAAAGTCAGCATACAGAGGTTGACAAGAGCCCTCCAAAAGCCTTCTGTTGGATGCATTTATTGTACAGCGCAGAGAGTCTCATCTGCTGGAATTAGTAATTAGTTTTGTAATTTTGGAGCAAAGTTTGATAAATCACCCTGTAGTTGAGTCTTTGGTTAGTGTACCAGCAAATCTGAACATTTACCTCAAGAAACGATGATTAACACCAGGACTTTAAATCAACGGCAACTTGGCCGTGTCATTTTTACTGTCACACAAAAGGCTAAGAACTTTGGTATTCTAATTATTCTCAGATAATTTAATGATGTGTCTGTTCTCATGCTGGCTTCTAAAGACATTTGTATAGAAAACATTTGTGTAGAGTTACACAGGCAGTGGCTTGCAAGAGTGAGCTCAAGCTGCGCATCATTAGTGTCACCCTTGGTTACAAAGAGTGTAGACCCAGACTGGTCTGTATCCAGTGAGGGTACAGACAGAAACTTCCATTTGTTGTCTATCCATTTAGCCCTGTTCAACAAAAGACTTTGTCACCCTTCACTAATTTATTGTCCGTCTCCATTCAATTGTGTTGTGCATTCCACTGGAGACTGTTCAATAATATTAGCTTGAATTCCATGACCTGTAAAGTGTAATTCAAATTCCTTGGAGCTTCTTGATTGGGTATGCTACCCTAAATCAAATCTGAATAAATTCTTTAAGTCTCTTCAATATGAAAGTGAAATTAGCTTATGCAAAATGAGAGAGAAACTAAAGAGAGAAGGAGGCAGGAGGCTGAGAAAGGAGAGAGTTTATAGTCAGCTGCACAGAAATATTTAATTAGTAATTTGGTACAATCATTCTGTGGACCACCCGGCCCGGGAGCTGTGCTTCTAAGAGAGGTCTATTGAGAGGTCTGGTCTATCAATCACACAGGCTCAGAGCCCTTCACCAGTATGCCCAAGGACCTCCCTGGGAGGCAGGCTCAGTGTTGGGCTTCTACCCTTAACTAGATGGAAAACCTGAGAATGCGTAGGAGGAGGGAGGGAGGACGGAGGACGGACTGATGCCATCCACAGGACGGGAAAACGAGACAGTCTTTCCTTCCATTCCATTGGGGGCCACTCAATAGGAAAGTAACCAACACCCAAACCAAGACCTCCTCAGGACCCTTTCCAGAAATTTATTCTGACATACTGCCATGGGATAAACTGATGCACACAGAGAAAACCAGCGCTCTTTAATCACTGCAGTGGGTTTCAGGTCTTTTGAGTTTCAAAGATGGCAAAACCACCTCTTCTTAGCCTTAGAGCCAAAGCTTGATTGGAGCAAACAGCTTAAAAGGAAGCCATTTGCTTTCAAAACAGAATGTCTCCTTATCATGTGCATCATTTGCCATTCAGGCACGGTCCATATCACAGGCCCTGTAAATAATGTGTCCCTGCTTATGCAGCTAAGGCTAATCAGTTAGGACACATGAGACTAATATCAACATCCTTCTACTGATACAGAAACAAAATCAACATATAAGCTACTTTTTTTTTTGCTCTGTCATTAACAGTCTTGGCTGTGTATCTGTGACACATTTTACCAACAGAACCAACCCACAGC